>NC_141303.1:5955000-8435000 GCF_037954325.1 Fistularia commersonii | reverse complement strand
AACTGTTACTAGTTTGATGTTCTTTTATTGGAAATGAAAAGAGTAAATGCTGTCAAGTATTGCAATCAACATTTAATGACATTGTAAGTGAAGCATAACCAAGATGAATGAAAGATACTTTTGTTGTGTTTTATCAGTGACTACATTTGGAGCACACACTTGGGCAAAGGGTCAGTTGAACAAGAATAACTGAATCCAGAATTGTAAATATATATGGCTGAAATAAAATAAAAAAAATAATGTTTATAAATGTCATGCATATACCAATATTTACATGACCTTGTAAATATATCAGGATTAATATTCTTTCAACATTCAGAAAAAATGGAATATAAAAATGCCTCAATGCATGAACTTGATGCCATATAAAGTGCTCTTTCATCCTATGGTCAGCATCTGTTCAGTGGTGCGTTATTTAATGCAACTATGTTTGACAAACAAATGTATTCTAAGGCCAAGGAAAACCTTAAATCTATGGCACACAAAAAATGATTTCAAATGTTTCTCCTTGCTGAACCACTGACAAAACCCCTCCCTTCTCTGATCTTGACTGTTTCATAGGCAATCCACTCAGTTGCCTGGCATCATGAGGGCAAGCAGTTCATTTGCAGTCACTCAGATGGGACGCTGACCATATGGAATATCAGAGGCCAGGGCAAACCCTTACAGACAATCACCCCACATGGTAAGTAGGTGGAGATGACCAAACAAGAAGTTACTTTAGATCTCATACCGAGAATATTTGAGCAGGGCCCTTCTAAGTGATATGCTTTGCTCTCTTTCACAATATTGTTTTGAACAGCACCTTATAGTTTTCATATCAAATATTTCAGTAATTGTTTCTGTGCCCAATGGGAGACTTTGACATAGTTTTTATCGTAGCAACTAATATTAGCACATAAATTAAAGCCGGGGCCTGATAAGAAATAGATCTTTACAAAAGTTGAAACGGCAATACCTTTAGCTATTCTTTTTTTTAGTCTCCGAGTAATTGGTCATATATTTGTAAACAAACATTGCTTATCATTCCATTACATGCCTTTCAAATGCTCCTGTTACTCCCACTCAAATATGCAACTATTACATAGCCTTCCTGTAGACTGTTATCCCAAAACAAAAGAACTGTAATGGAATCAGTTGGTATTCTTGTATTTTTTCAATGTTTGTAATGTTTAAAAAACAAACATCTTCAATTAATGTTTTTGTGTTTTCTATGCTCAACTGCTATGTTTTGGAAAGTACAGTAAATACTTGCCGGTAGCGGTACTTCTTAACCCTTTTCTGCAAATGTTGCTTTTGATAAATTTTATTCATGTTCCTTATCTCTGTGGCCATTTTGATATTTTCGGGTGGAACTGTCAGAAACAAGCAAATCACTATTTTTCAGGGGATAGAAGTAGACTTTCCTTTCCACTGAGGATTCATAATCCAAAACAGTTGTCAACCACTGACCTTATATATTTCTGTAGGATTTAAATGCACTAACTGTAGCCTTTTTATGAATCTGCTTAAAAAGTTAGTGAGTGGTAAATTTGGTTTCAGGTAATGGAACTCTATCCATTTTTTATTTCTTGCTTCTTTTTTTGCTTTTTTTTCATTTGAGAATTCCTTGAACATTCACTACAAATGCCTTCAACTACAATTGTGTGCTGTGACAGTCCCACTCCTTACATGCTCTGTCGTCATCTACCCGCTTCTCACTCAGACCAATATTGTCAATTCAATTATACTGTGTCTGTTTGCTTTAATTTGTATACGCATAAACATAAAGTGCATGTGTTATGTTTATTTCCTGCAGACATATTTTAATCAATATCCCTCTTACTTTTCCCCGCATACCCACTCGCCCCATAGAGCACTCTGACTGTCAGTCTCCATGAACAGCATGGAAGAAGTACAGTGGGTGAATGTGACAAATGGACAGGAAAAAGCCAGTCAGAAGGAGGAACAAAGAACTGAATTAAATGAAACAAAGAAGTTCTTACCAGTTCCTGAACTGGGTTTTTGTGTGTGCGTGTGTGTGTGTGTGGGATTGTAAAGGATTTCGCCACACACGCTTTTTAATTACTTGTTTCTCCCCAATGCTGCTTGCATAATTAGTTTGGTATTTAATAGGCGATTATACAAATTCCTTTGACAGGTTATAGGAAGGCGTAAGTCCTCCTTTAACTGTCTTTATGGATATGCGTTGTTAGACAATTTTAAAAAGTACTTATTTATTACTCAGACAAATAAGCTGACTGGAGCACTTAAATAAAAATAATTTTCGATATATTCAGGCAAATAGTGTGCACTCTGTTACACAATATGTACAGGTTGGTATGCATATGATGAATGTGTCCATTTACTTTAGATAGGCCACCCTTGAGGCTTGCATAGATGGTAAATCATCCAGCATTGTCACACCTTCTTTGCATTTGCCTGCATCTTCCTTCTCTGATGAATGATGCTGGAGAGACCTTTAACTGTAGCTCCTAGGGAAAATAACAAAACACAAAAGATGGGGCAGTGTAAAGGCGGAAAGGGGTTGAAGAAGGGGCAAACTGGCAAACTAACCTTCTGTTTGCTCTATTTTAGGAAAACAGCCCAAGGATGGAAAGAAGCCAGAGCCTTGTAAACCCATACTCAAAGTGGAGTACAAAACCACGAGAATTGGGTAAAGTCTCCTTTCCTCTCCATTGCATATATATGTATATATATATATATATATATATATGCCGTGTATGTATATGTGTGTGTGTGTGTGTGTGTGTGTGTGTGTATGACTACGGATGAGTACAGAGTGAGTATGTGTGTGTGTGTGTGTGCATGGCATTGCTTGATGCATACATTTAAAGCATAGACACATTCAAGGTCACTGCAAAGTTTAAAATTGTATTGCCTAGATTTAGAGACTTGGAGGTATTGAAGTTGCCGGCCCAGAAAAAGCAGCTATCTCAGTTTCAACACTTTTCCTCTCTCTCCCACTGGATTTCCATCAGATTCTTGCATAGATTCATGATTAAGGGGCACACTGTACATTTTAATATCCAGGACTTTTACCCAACGTCCTTCTTACTTCTTATTTCGTGTCTCTGTTTACCCATCAGAAGACTTACACACACCGTTCCTTTTCGACGATGGTACTCTATGTATGAAGTATTCAATCAAACAAAGCATTACAGTGGTGGGAGTTGGAGATTGTCTGTGTAAAATTATGAAACAATCTAATAACTGGGAACTGTGATTGAACTGTTTATTAATGTATGCTCTTGGTGATTTTTTTTTTTTTTTAAATTCTGGTATTGTCTGTGACAATTGAAAAATGTACAGATAAACCGTCTGGGACCTTTTATGTCCATCCTTACTTGTTTTTTTATGTGTGTGTTTTTACTTTAGGGACCCTTTTATAATATTGTCTGGTGGTCTGTCCTATGACACAGTGGGCCGACGGCCTTGTCTAACAGTAATGCATGGAAAGAGTACAGCTGTGTTGGAGATGGATTACCCCATAGTAGATTTCCTCACTCTTTGTGAGACACCATATCCTAATGGTGAGTTTGAATTTGAATTCTGCTGCTACAATGCACATGGTTATTGTTTTTGCAAGTGTTATGTTTATATGATAATTGCAATCACCGGCTCACATCTGAGAATATATTAAAGTCACACCCAATCACAATAACCTCTTTTTTTCCAAGTAATGTTGGTTTTCAACCCCCGCGTGTTAATGTACTGCTGTAATAAGTCTGAAATTTCCCAAGGGGAGGGAGCCTGTTCTCCTTTCTTTGTCCAACACGCATATAACAGTTTAATTTTCTCTGTGTACACAATAGCCTTCTTCTAAATTAAATCACTATCGTATTTGGTAAACTATGGAGTCAGCAGCCAAAGCAAGTCAGACCGAGACTGGATTGTATGTAATCCAGCATGTAAAGCCTGGTGTGTCATTATCTGGCTACAGGAAGGTTTACCGAGTCATGTCATAGTGGTGACTTCAAAATGTCACACAGAACCAGCTGATTTCATCTGGTCAAGAACCTTATTGGTTGTCTGGATTATGCAGTTCAAGAGTATGTATGTATGTGTGTGTTTGTGTAGAAATAATGACAATTTACGGTTTGCCTCTTCTGCCCATGCAATTTTCATCCATTATCTGTTCCACCTGAAAAAATGTATACTAAAAATTGGAATTAAATATCCATTTCTAGCCGGATATGAGCACTTTGTAAATTATCCTTGCAGAGATAGCATGAGAACCTCAGTAAAGACAAGACTTGTCAAAGTATATCAGTCTTGGTCTAACACAACATACTGTTGTCTAAAAGCTACATCACGGTACTCATGTAGGATTTATACTTTTTTTGATTGGTCTCAGCAAATGGTGTTGTTTCATACAGTGAGGCCTAAATGACTGTTATATCTGGAAAAATACTCGGAAAAAGCTTAATCGGCCCTTGTGAATAATATCTCTTAGTTGATCTCTGTGAAAATGTTGGTGTTTGACCTTATTCACAACATCAGTAAAAAAGAATTGGTAAGCTTAGACTAGTGATAAAATCATAATTGACTAATAAATGCGTGACCAGTTCAGCTAAGCAACTGTGTGACTTTTGTGCTCAAAGATGAGCTAAAAATGATGTATGTTTGGACAGGTCAACTTGACTTTATTAAATCATTGTGTAGATTTTCAGGAACCTTATGCTGTGGTGGTACTTCTAGAAAAGGATTTAGTGGTGATCGACCTTGCACAAAATGGGTGAGCAGCTCTTCATGTAATGGCTCTAATCACTGTCTTTACTCTCATGCGGGCTAATACTGACCTCTTATCGTTCATTTTCTCAACCATATTATGATATCCACTTATATCATGCTATAAACTTATCCAGAGATTATATTTGGAATATATGGCATATGAATTTGGCAGCCAGCTTGTATCAAGCATAAAACACGACTTGTACAGTAACTTGACAGATGTGACCTCACCTGTGCTCTCTTGTTAACAGTTACCCCATCTTTGAAAACCCCTATCCTCTTACTATCCATGAATCCCCTGTGACCTGCTGCGAGTACTTTGCCGACTGTCCTGTGGACCTCATACCTGCACTTTACTCTGTTGGCTCACGACAGAAAAGACAGGGCTACAGCAAAAGGGTATTACGCTTATTATCTTGAAACACTACAGCTCATTGTTTGCGCTTTATTGCTTTATCTTCTTTCATGGCTTTTTGGTTTTTCATTAAAAATCATCACAACTAAACAGAGAGGAAAAGGGAAAAATGGCTGTTTTTTGTTTTTTTTACTAACTGAAACATTAAAGATGCAACACACATTTTACATACATATTTTATAGAAAATGACTCCGCAGTGATGATAAAATACATTTGTATTACAAATTGTCTACCAACTAAAATATATTTAATAAACTGCATTTGCATTCTTATAAATGCTATAATGTGAATACCATAAAAATTCAAGTTCAATTCGGCCTTTTGCTGATGTACCAAATAACTAATAAATTACTCTTTTGAAAATTAATCGAGCTTTTCTTAAAACCTATTTTGACATGATACTTAGTTAAGTCATTCATCATGTATTTTTCTTTATACAAGAAAGCAGTAAAAGGTTTAAAACGCTGCACGTATCAACTCCTCCAAATAAGATAAGATAAGATAAACTTTATTTATCCCCATAGGGGAAATTCTTTTGTCACAGCAACCTAACAGTTATAGTATCAATAAATATGAATATAAATATAGAGAGACAATAAGAAAATAGCAAAATACATCAAACAAATAAATAGACAGCAGAGAGACGAACTTGAGCTCTGAATACAATGAATGTATTCAGCATAGACTGAATGTACGCAGAACTCTGAATACTAACTCTGAAGAAACCTGCCTTAAAAAGATTAATGAATGATAACAGTTGATAACAAAATGAATAACAATAATGCCTTGAAGGAACAGCGAGCTAACATGTTACCTATAAGAGCAAAAATGCAAAATTACCCATGTAAATGTTGTAAGCCAAACAAAATATTATGCCAACGGAACTGCACAAGGCTATGGATTCAAATTTCACATTCCCCGTTTTACAGTGTCAGTGCGAACATTCCAGTCAATTTCAGTCAAGTTATTATTCAGTAGGACCAAATAGTTATTTCACTCTCAAAAAAGATTTAGCTTTCTTGAATATGAATGCATCTTGCATCCTGGGCTCATTTGCGTCACTGTTACTCAAAAATGTTTCTCAATGTTGCTGTGAGGCTAAATAGACTATATGGCAATGCCATATTACCTCATCACTGCCTGCTCCCTCTGGACACCTACTCTCTCCTCTCATTCATTTAGCGTATCCTTATGTCATCTAAGACAGACCTCCCCCACCGGCCGTTGCGTATTCCTATGTTCTTTTCCCTGTTGCCTTGTTCATGCTTTCTGTCTGAAATGTCAGCATGTACTGACCCAAACCAGCCACCTTGCTGCTGCAGTAGCTTTTTCTTTTTTTTGACAAGCAAAAGCTTGGATGACCCGCGGGAGGGCTCTTTATTTAAAGATCACTATGAGTCATCCTGATGACCTTTGTATGTGTCAACGTGTTCATAACCGAACCCTTCACTAACGCACACACAAGCACACTCAGGTGTAAATGCACACTCATTTAGGCACATGAAATAAGTTACTTAACCCCTTACTTATTCATTTTCAATATTACAAGCCTAAAATGAAAAAATAAATTATATGAAGTTGCCTGATCGTCGAAATAAAAAGATGATAGTAAATGTTGAGATAACAAACACAAACAAGATTAATTTTGGCTAAATTCAATGGGAGCCAGTTGCTCTGCCCTGTAATACACAGAGACAAACCCTTGTATTGGTTACCAGCTATTAACTTTTTATTACTTACTACACATCAGTTTATGGGGCAAAATTTTGGATAAAGGTACTAGTAGAGCTGTCTTATTATATATGGTATGATAAGTTATAGGACCACAATAATAAATCTGTATCCAAAGCTTTCAATATAGATGAGTTATGGTGAAAATGACACTTATCACCTGTCAGACCTTGTTGGTAGTGGTAAAACTAGGGAGAGAATATGGGTCGATTTAAGATATATTTGTTGACAAAGCTCAGTGTTTCTCTTGGCATAACTGTTTTTCCTCCTGTACTCCCTCATTTACTCTAATATGATATGTGTGTCTGTTTTCTATGGAGGAATGGCCTATCAGTGGTGGAAACTGGGGTCAAGGCACACAAAGCTACTCCGAGATCATCATCACAGGGTATGACATTACGGATTCTGTAACCATTGTGATCTTGATGCAGCTCATCTACTTTCACTTCTTCACCACTTATGTATGCCTTCTCAAGGGCTTCTCTTAAAATATTACCTGTGGGGCCTAAGATATCTTAATTGTGTGCATGTTTCTAACAGAGACACATCCGGATGCCAAATTGTATGCCAAATTCCCATTAGTCCAGTTATTACTCTCATTCCTTAGAGGTTCAACTGTCTGCAAAATATTTTGCTTAGCCCTAACATCCAATTAAAGGCATTCAGAAGTTACCATACACACATTGTTCGATATCCTGTTCGATTGTCGCAAATTATCAAGAAGTTATCATGCCCTCACTATTCGATGTCCTGTTCACTGGTAGCAAATCCACATGAAACTTGACGAAAATGATGTAGTTGATGCTTTTGATTCATATATTTCTGTTATTTCAGGTGATTAACATTAGTTGACATTGGTCTGTTAAATGTAATTGCTTTGATAACTCTATATGTCTAAGCAAACATAAAAACATAATTGATTGGTTTGTATTTTATTCACATTTTAGATAAGGCATTGTGATCAGGGAACATGGCCAGACATCATCTCATTGTCCTGTCTTAATGATGAAATTTTGAATGCAGCTATTCTGGGAGCTAAGGTATACTCCAAAGCTGTCCAAAAAATTGAATAGGCCTCCAATTACAAACCTTTTTTTCATTTTAAACAGAAAGGAGCCATGTTAAAAAGAGAATTAAAATGTATAAGGTATGATTGTTTCCTGGTTACATATCTTTGTGAAATATCTTGTTTCATAATTTTGTTTTGATAAGCTTGTTTGTTGAAGCTGTATTTTTTTCAGTCTCCAGAAAGTGTAATGTCTTTTTCAAACGTATCTCATTTTTATTATTATAAATTACAAATTTCTTTCCTTCAGACATGCTGATGGAACTGTGAAGTTCTGGGATGCTTCTGCAAGTGAGTTCATTTATATGCGCACGTGACTCAAAATAAAATTTAAAACTATGTTTGAACACTCTATCATCAGTGCTTAGCCCAGAGGGCTAGTGTTTTTCTGGGTGCATCCACTCCATTAATTTTATAAAAAGTTATTTAAATGATTCATAGGCTTGTTTTGCATCTATTCCATTTATACACAAGACAGGGTTTAGTCTGATACCATTTAAATGCCAAAAATCAACTAGGTTTAGAAATGGATGGTTCTTCTCTTGCTAATGAATCCACAACCACACCTCAGTAGTGAACCCTTTATGAAACAGAAAAATACTTTTGTTTGGAATTTCGACTCAAAAAATTATATGAATGAATGCCCAAAAATGACAACTGTTTTGATCTTTACATTTGGCATGATACACAGGTTTAAGATGTAAAGGAGAAATGTATAATAAGAAACTAGATATTTTGAAATTAATCTGGGGGTATGAATCATAATGATAACAATAATAATAATAATAATACTTTTAGTTGAAACACAGCTCCTAACCATTCCTTCATATATTATAAGTGAGAGCAAATTGTTTTTTTTAGCTGCACTTGATGGCATCTGCAAATTTTATACTTATAAACTTTGCTTGTTTGAACAACATCTACAGTCAAAAACTTCTAAAAATCCCTGTGCACTTGCTCCTCTGTGCCACAAACCGACAAGTGCAGTCGCCTTCACCACTTGTTCGCCATAACCGTGCAATTACTGCTTGGATAGTCAGACTCTTTCTTCAGGAAATACCATATTGGACTTGCTCTGTCACTGCAGAGTCTGTAAAATCAGCTTTAAGGTGTTTTTTTGTTTTTGTTTTTGATCACATATCTTAGTATGTTGTTAATTAATTGTTTCCCAAGGAGATCAATATCAGTATTACTGAAAATACAAAATTGTTTCTAGATTGACATATCTGTGTTTGTTCGATATCTCTGAAGTGAAACTGACCACAGTCTGTTTTTTCCTTTTTTTCTAGTAATGCTCCAGGTGCTCTACAAACTCAAAACAGGCAAGGTGTTTGACAGAAACCGGTCCAAGGAGGACAAGGGCAGCACAGAGGTGTCAGATGAAGACCCGTTTGCCATTCAAATCATGGCCTGGTGCCCTGAGAGTCGGATGCTGTGTGTGGCCGGGGTGTCAGCCAACGTTATCATCTACCGCTTCAGCAAGCTGGAAGTAACAACTGAGGTGGTGCAGGTAGGTAACAGGTTACATTTATAATGTTTTATCACTTTTTCATCTGTGAATTACATATACAAACATATAAAAAGGGAAATATATTTATATTTTTTACTGATCTCAAAATGCACTTGTTTTAATATGTTGTGGCATACACGAATATGCTTTCAAAGTTATGCCAAGTCAATAGCAGAATGGTTGCCATGCCAACAGACAGAGCAGGAAAGAAGCTGGGCCATCATTTTAATCTGCCTTGATGGTGACTTACGGGGGTGTGGTATGACTCAGTATATTGAGAAATGTGTTTGCACACAGCTCTATTCTACACGTAAGAAGTATTATGTATGTGCAGTTCCTGTTCCTTTCGCTGAAGAAGTGGCTTGTTACATTCAAGCACAAGCAGTGACTCTTTAAAACTGGCAAAATTAGTCGTGCTGAGCAGCCATTCTGTGGAGTTGTTGGACAGGATTTCACAGGGTCACTTGTCAATCAGAGTATGTGGGCGGCAATGAGATGTGTTTTTCCTTGCAGGTCTGCTAATGATTTTTATTTATTTTTTCTGGCTTCCTCTATGAATCACATAACGGCCCCTATTTTAGAAATGTCCAATTATTATCTTCCTTCAAAAGAAAGTGAGTTCTTAAAACAAAATCGTTAAATTTTAAATGAACTAAAACTAATGCTCAAATATATCCCATTATCCCACATCACAGTACTTCCAGAGGAATATGGATGAAAACCAGATTTTTTTTATGGCTACAATCAGCTATTTTTATATTTTGTACCCGAGCTCAGCGACTGCAAAGGTTGAGTCATGTGTCACTCCCAGTGTGTGATAAGGATTTGGATCATGACATGATAGTCAGTGGAAGCAAGCTGTAATTAGGAACACAGCTATGCTTTACACAAGGTCAGACATCTAACTCTAATCTTATAGAAATGAAGGTGAAGGGGGAGAGGGATATAATATAGAGATGAGCACTGTTTTATGCAATATGCCAGCTTGGCTTATGAGACTGACAAAATGCAAAATCAAGGAACTTCTAGCCTTTAGAAACATAATTTCTGTGGGCCCTTTTTCACTGTTTCTATATTTTTTTTTTGCAATTGTTAAGGCAATGGTAACTTGAAGTATATTTCAAGTGCATTCTAATAAGGAGTGACTATGAATTCCTGTTGACATTTTTCACTGCTGCATGTTTCTTATGATCTTGTTCTGTTTCTTATCTTATTATTGTAGGAAATGCTTTTGTGGCTTCACAATTTAGTAATCTGTTTTTACACCTAAAATAGTTGCTTTTTTTTTTTTTTTTTTTCTTCTTCAAATTTGTTTGTGCACAATTCTAATGTAGTTACTAGAAGTGCGAATGCAGTATGAGCTGAATGATATGGAGTCTCCAGACGGAGGTGGTGGAGGAGTGGAACAGACATCGGCACACCCCACCCCTGGCGCCTCCCCCCAGACCAGTGGGCCACCGTCACACCCCTCTACCAGTAGTAACAACTCAGACGGAGGCAACATGCCCTGCCTCAAGTATGAAACACACAAAAACACTTCAACTCCCTCAAGCATCAGGATTGCTTGAGCAGATACCCATAGACACTCATCCGCACAAGAGCTTTTGCCTTTCGCCTCAAGCACTCTTGCAAAGACTTAGTGCGGGCCTGAAGCATACTCAGCCACAGCTTTCCTATCATCCCCTTGTTGCCACTTTCAGCAGCCAAAAATGCTTCAAAATTTCAGTTGCCCTACTTGTCATTTTGATTTTGTAAACATTTATTTTGGCTTTGCTCACACTGTTTTTCATTCCCTCCTTTGTTTATCGTGGGAACTCTTTTCACCTCTATTCCCCTCTACTGTTTCCTCTCCAGAGTGCGCAGTACTCCTCTGAAGCAGTCTCCTGGGTACCAGGTAGATTTGGTGGTCCAGTTAGTATGGGTGAGCGGAGAGCAGCCTCAGCAGATTACAAGTTTGGCACTCAATTCCTCTTATGGCCTGTAAGTACAGACACGATGAAAAATGGATAAAAGTCTTTATTCTGCTAGTCTTTTGGTTCAGGGAAAGTAACAATTATTTGAATATCTACGTGTTTCATATTAAGTGGAAAATTAAAGAAACTATGTGTAAGTAACCATTCTGCAGGCCAGCCTGTCATATCAAGATGTGAGCTCTGCTGGCATTACTTGAACACAATGAGAGTTAACCCTTGTGTGGTGTTTGGGTCTATGGGCACACACACACATACACACACACACACACACACACACACACACACACACACACACACACACACACTCACACACAAAAAAGTGAAAAAGGGTCCCACGGACCCGAACACAGCACAAGGGTTAAGATGATCAACATGATTTAATATCATATCTCCTCTTCCTTTTAATATCTGTTCCTTAATCCTCATCCTTGTGTAACTTGTGTGTTTCTCTTGACTTTGTCGCTTTTCCTCAGAGTGGTGTTTGGCAACAGTAACGGTCTGGCAGTTGTGGACTACATTCAGAAGACAGTTGTGCTCAACCTGGGGACGGTTGAGCTGTACAGCTCCAATGACCCTTACCAGAGACAACCTCGTTCACCGAGAAAGACGCGGCAGGCCTCTGGAGGTATTCAGAGGTTCCGAATTCCCATGATAACATCGAAGGGAGACAATTTTTTTAAAAAGCTCAGAATCATGTCAGAGCCTTTGAATTGAACCCATAGTTAAGAGTTTTAAGATAAGAAATTGGACAACAACCAAGTATACCAAAACATTGAAGGGAGACCATTTTTAAAAGCTCAGAATCATGTCAGAGCCTTTGGAATTAACTCATTATTAGAGTTTTAAGATAAGTAAATGGACAACAACCAACAGTACCAAAACCATACATCAGCACTACGTTAGTAGCACCACTTAAGTAGATAGAAGAGTAGACTCTACACTCCCAGGCGTTAACAGACTGTCAGGTCTAAGGGATACCTTCTGACTTGTTTTCTTTTGTTGACACAACTAAACATCTGTCATTCTGTTTTCACCGCAAATGATCTTCTGCCAAGATTATTATAAATAGTATGATGATAGCATTCTTATCCTCACATTAACTCAATAATTCATATAATGATAATTATAACTGTAATTCTCTTTACCCGCCCATAAAAAATTCAACAATTCATAGTGGAAGTTGTTGCAAGGATAGAAATGTGGCAACAAAGGAGTGTCAAAGAAATGACAGCTCTTGAAGAAACTGACAGATGCCTAGAGCTAATCACCTGAAAAGGTTCAATGTCATCCAGCTCATTTTTTTTTTTTGTTAAATCTTTTTGTGGGACGTGGACTTAACTTCTCTCCTTAAACATGTTTACCTCTCATCTGAGAGGCTGTTTCAATTCTAATAGGCTATGGGGAATTTCCAGTATAAAACTGCTGAGGATGGGAATGGGCACTGATTGAAGCTGAATGGGGTTTATTGTGCCAGTGTGGCAGCATAATCCGTGGAGCAAATTCATTAAATCATATATAAATGCTATAAGCAGCAACCTGGTTGAAAACTGCATTGATAGAAAAAAGAAAAAAAAAGAGCCTTAGATGTCTGGTCACAAAAAGGGTTTTTAATTTTTTATATCGTTTGTTTGTTTTCCCATTTACACTTTGAAGTATTACCAGTTTTAATCTGAAATATGGTATGACAAAACTTGAACATAAACATTGTTTGTAAAGTTGTATTCTTCTAGTGTAGAAACATTAATTAAAGTCGCTTTTTACCTCCTGTATAACTAATTTTTGTTGACATACTCCATTTGAGGCATGGAATTCTTTATGCAAATACTATCTATTGGTTATTATAAGATCAATGAAATGAAACTGCTTCGTTTATGTCACTAAATTACTCCAGAATTGTCCAAAGTATAAACCTTTGGGTTTTAGCCAGGTATATGTTTTGAGGTCAGTTAAGGACTTTTGGAACTAGATGTATTGGTGCAGCTGGAGGTCAGTTAATAGAACCAGATTTAACAAGTAATGTCACAACACAGTGTATCAATGTTTAAACTTATCCAAGCATGAAATACAGTTAATTTATATTTTCTAATAGAAAGAACTAAATCATATAAAATTAGATGATTGAATAGTTACCCAAGCTAAGAAAAACTTTGCCATAACCAATATTAATTCATTTATCTTTGACTTTCATTTTTTCTCTCATTAGTCTCTCCTTTTCTCAGACACCAGCTGTCTCAGCACAGTACACATTGCCAATGCAGTTTTCACTGCTATAATACAATATAGTTGCACACTTTCTGCAAGGACACATTGACACCATGTGTTAGGTGATGAAATTGCACCTTCATTGATGATGCTGCAGTGACATTTTAGTGATCTGATAGATAAAGTGTGCTGTTGTCCAGGGATTTGTGAGTGTTTATGCACAAGTGTGCTATGTAACTATGCATGCACATGGAATAAATGACACACAGGCTCATGCCAATACTCACATATACACAAACAATTGCACATGTAAATACACACAGAGCATCTGGTGTCACTGGATGGTAAGCAGTGGGCTGGCACCTGTCAGATACTGGCGTGAGTGAGCAGCAATCAGGCGTCCAGCTGTGCTTCCCTGCCAACAGGGACTGCTGTGCTGCCTGCTTGTCTTTTTGCCTTGCAGGACAATGTCTCTCTCCCGCACTCTCTGTCTGTCTGTCTGTCTGTCTGTCTGTCTGTCTGTCTGTCTGTCTGTCTGTCTGTCTTTCTCTCTCACATACACACACACACACCCTCACATAGTCATGTGCACATGTACATTAAAAAAAAATTGCAGTCTATTTTGATGGCTTTTTGACTTGTTGACTTATTTGACTTGATTTGTCGTTTAATTCAACCGTTGACAGTGATCTGTTGACCAACCAAAATCTGTTATCATCCCTTATAGCTTGATAGCCAGGGTCCCTATAAAGTGATCATGTATGGTGGAAGGAAGAAAGCAAATTCATATCAGATAATGACCATGCAGCAGTTACTTTTTGATTTGCTTCACACGTTTAATTCAACTGTTGACAGTGATCTGTTGACCAACCAAAATCTGTTAACATCCCTTATAGCCTGATAGCCAGGGTCACTATAAAGTGATCATGTATGGTGGAAGGAAGAAAGCAAATTCATATCAGATAATGACCATGCAGCGGTTACTTTTTGATTTGCTTCACTTTGATTTTAATGATTTGAACTGTGTGATCTGCAGGTTTATGTGACATCAATGAAGGCTCAGCAACATCAGAGGACCGCTGCAAGTCTCCTACTTCAGGTAACATGTTCCTCAATGTATTTCTTGTAAATATTATTTGCTATTCAGACATAAAACTGAGAACTGATCAGGTCAAAAATAGAGTTTATACCATAAAATTGAATACAAGATGAGAATGAGTTAGGGAAGGGGATTAACATTGGAAAAACTGCTGCGTCTTGTATTATTAAAAATTGTTGCTCATTTCACTAGGAATGCAATGAAGGATTTTTTTCCAGCAATAAATTGTGTGGCTGTCAGTTAAATTCCAAACAGTCTTTAGAAAATCACAGTGTGAGCTGAATACCAAAGATTTAAGGGTGGATTATGCATATTACGTATGTGTGCGCGCTTTTATAGTTCCCAGAGTATTATGCCAGGAATAAATTTGTTTTAATCTCTCTCAGTAACCAGGAAACCTGGGTAACACAGTAACAATATCATATCTATTTGATACTAACTGACAACAAATAATCATAGAAGAGAGGATAAAAGCCAGAACAAATACTGTATTCTGATTGAGAAACCAATTAAAAAAATGATAATTCTATGTTTGCCATGGTAAAGAAAGAGTTTGAAGCTGTGTATTTTCACATAAAAATACTGTATACAGTATATTTACACACACACGGTTGTTTACCAAACTACAAAGAAAGCTATAAAAAACATTGTGTCATGGGTCTGTATTGATTTGGGGATTTCACTTGGTTTAAAATTTACTACATTTAGCAGCAATGACTAAGGGCAAATTAAACAAAAAATATTATGTGTTGCAATATTTTATTCTTGCTTGATTTTTGTAACACTCACTTTTAAACTATCCCTCGCCTTTATCACAGACATTCAGATTTTTGGTGATTGCACCAAAAGCCAAATTAGCTTGCTGTTTCATTTTTCTCCTTCTTAATCTGCAGTACATTTGAATGTGCTAGACAAGAGAATAGCTCAGATCCATCTCAGCAGGGGTAATTGCCATTAGCACACTGAAAATAAGGTCTCTTTATAAAAAGGTCAGACAAAAAACAAATCTCTGAGTCTCGAGTCGTACCATCCAGGTGTGACGACTGTCCCAACCCCCATGTCTGGTGCCAGCAGACTGCGGCTTCATACATCTGTCTGCTCTGCATTATTCATAGGACAGAGAGTGATAAGGTGCCTTCCAAAGAAAAAGTACAAACCACAGGTTTAAGTGCTATTTTTTACTGTTTTGGTAAGATCTAAGACCTGCTCTTGTATAGATACCACCATTAAAAAGATCAATATATTTTTTAAAGATGGTAACATTTTTAATGGTTGGAGTTAAGTTCGATTTTTATTGCAATATATCATATTTACATTGCAATAATGCTAAAAGCTTCATAAAACTGAGACTTTCAGCATTAGTTTTAATCTACGTCTACTATGTACTGTATTATTGTTTTCTAGGTTGGTTGTTTCTTTGTTTATTTTGCTAGTTAGGTATAAAAACATACTTCACAACAATAAATTGTTGCTTTGTTTTTGCTCACAGTTATACCTTTAGATTGGATTTCTTTCTTTTTTGGGGGGCATGTAATGTGAAGCCACCCAGTGTACTTCAAGTCAACTTTCCTAATTATAGTGAATACGTTTCAAGTGCTATTTGCAAGTGCACTTAACAATAAATGATAGTCTATGTTAGTGCCACATAGATGATTGTAATACTCTGATGCTTCCTGGCACTAAACTTCTAAGCAGATTATCTGAAAACCTAAACGTTATATATTATATCAGTTTTAATGCTGTGAATAACAAATGCAATATATTCACTGCATGTGAATATATTGTCATGCTTATTATTTATATATTATATGTGTTTTTACTTTTTCTAGATGTTAGCATATATGTAGAGCACTATACCATTCACAAATTATTACTTCACAATTCTCAGCATTAGGGGCAGTATTTTCACTGGCAGCCTCTATGCACTGCCAGCCAAAAATTGTCTCTAACTTTACATTTACTGTACTTTACTTCCCCAATTATACTCCCAAAAGTGCTGATGTCAAACAGCAATCTACAGCAATTCTACAATGGAGGTGGTAGAGGAGGTAAGATTGGCCAGAAATGTTTATAAGAGAGTTATGTAGGCAGGTCCAGATTGCCCCCCATGTCCTTGTGTTCTGCATCATATTCACCTTAGAAGGAAGAAATAGGCCGATCAATATATGACAAAGTCTGGGTTAGCATCTGTTCCACTACCTTTTGGCTACTAGTGTATAACATAACAAGACTGCTATTGTTTTTGCTGAAATCCAGTGGTGCCTATTTGTTACTTCTATACTCAGTTAAAGAGTACACAAGTAACTAGATGCACAACTTCAGAAAAAAAAAAAAAGGTCATGGAGTAGAGGTTAACCTGGAACCTGGGTGGGACTAGTTGACTAGTTTATATAGATACATGATGCACCTCCAATGAATTAGTCTCACAATGCATGCTACATGTCTGTAGCACGAGTGTCATATTGTACATGTGCCTGCGTGTCGTTTCTGTCCTGGCCTTCTCTGCAGTAAACGGTTATCTGATTGGCGTTCTTTTTCCATTGTGTAGTATGATGACATCTGTATGACAGTATAACATCTGTCCAGCTGTACGTCTGTCTTTGTGGGCGTGTTCGCGTGTTCAATGCGTCAGCATATTTTGTTTTTTTAGGCACATTTGAACAGGGTCTTGATTATAAGGTCTAAGGTGTCCAAAATGAATGATGGTTTCAAATGATGTGGTGTTCATTGCTGATGATGTGATCATGTAAGAGATATTGATCTTGATACCTACAGTAAGATGAGACAATAGATGCCTCCCTACTCGGTGCGCAGTAGGGAATGCAGCATCACATTTATTTACTGCACCCTATGAAGGATGGGTGTGGTATCAACAAGAAAACACTTTTGCCGTTGTTTGAAATTCTTATTTGCCTTAGCTGTAAGTCTAAACTCAATTTGTGTGTACCATATCAATCAATTTCTCAATACCAACCAAATGTGAATCCCCCCACCTGTATTCAATGTTGCTAATTTCATGCAAAGGTTTCTTGCATCCTACTGCATTAACTGAGAAGTCAAAACACATTTTTTTGTCATCTCTCTGTAAGCATTGTAGAATATTTCTGACACTTCTTGGTATATTGACTCAATAATGTGCAGCCTGGGTTTGACTAACATTACAATCATTCTCCTTTTGTGTAATAAGTACTAGGGTTGACCTGGTTTCCAACACTATTTATGTTTTAGTCTTTGTGCGATTTCTAGCCCATGTCAACTTGATCCAGTATGCATAATAGCACGATATACAAGAGAATCAGTTAATCAAAACAAGACAGAGCATAAAAAACACTTAAATCAAAATAGATTGCACAAGAAAAAGTACCAGATCCAGATGGCCACAATGTCAGTCTGGAAAAGTCCTGAAAAATACAGCTGTCCAGCAAATATCCCAACTTTAGAATGTCAAGGACTTTAGTGAGTTGCTATCAGATGTGCTCTTATTTTTTTTTTTGTTCCCTTGTAAAAGTAAAAAAAAAAAAAAAAAATCCTGCATTTTTATGTCTTTGTTCATTTATTATCAAAAATCCCCAAAATTCACCAAATTTCATATCAAATTTTTCCTCAATTGAGACTATTAAATTTAAGCGTGAATAAATACAGGCTCTTTTAGCTTATTTTGGAAATTGTTTTTTATCGGTTTACACAGTGGCGCAGTGGTTAGTGCTTCAGCCTCACAGTAAGAAGGACCCTGACTTGGTTCCAACAAGGGGACCTTTCTGAGTTTGCATGTTCTCCTCTCTTCTGCGAGTGTTTCCTCCGGGTTCTCTGGTTTCCTCCAACATTCCAAAAACAGGTTAATTGGAAGAAAATTGCCCCAAATAAGTGAGTGAATATGGCTGTCTGTGAGGCCCTGGGATTGACTGGTGACAGGACTGTCATGGTTAGTGGCAGAAGATAGATGTTATCGGTTAACTTATCAGTTTGTTGTTGTTGTTAATAATAATAATAATGATAATGATGATAATAATAATAATACATGTTGAGTATAAGTATTATGTCAGACATGCATTATTTATTCCATTATTATATTTCAATAATATCACTATTAAAATCAAACTGTTAGGTTAGTGTAATCATTAACCCAGGTCTAGAAGGTGAGCAACAAAATAAAAAGTGGTGTGGTAAGTTAATCATCCAGGGAGTTGTTCATAAGCGTTCACTCACCCAATGTTGGACAAATGTTGCCACAGTTTAGGTAAGTATGCCTCACTCATTTGTGAATTAGAAAATACGACATCTGTGTAAGATATACTTTGAGTTTACCGTCAGCGGCCCCAGACAGCTGTCAGTACCTCCTAAACATCTTTATCACTGTCTTTTTCCATCTCCTGTTCAGTAGTTGCTGTTTCCTGTTACTTCCATGTTTTTGGTGCATGCTCCTGTGGCATGAGGGTCTGGAATGACTGTGCAGTTATTTTACTAGTCCTCTCTAAGAGGGCATTGTGAAGTAGAGGTGACCTCCTCTGTCTGTTGCAGCATGCCTCAGATATCCAGGGTTGTTTTTGAGTCTTTACACCTGGTTTTCTTCTTTGTAAAGTATTTTTGCTCTCCATGTTGATGAAACAAACCCCAAGCACTTTTTGGTAGGAAAATCGTTGCTTTTGTGCCCTCTATCTTTGTGCATAATATTTCCCTTTGCTAGTTCTCGAGCTTTGCATGGCATCGTGTGTTAGATTAGACGTGTGTTTGTAAAGAGGGATGTTCTCTTTTTTCCAGCAAAGATGTCACGGAAATTAAGCTTGCCTACTGAGCTAAAGCCAGACTTGGGTAAGCCTTGACTTTGTGCCTACAAACAATTTGTTTGAAATGTAGTAATTCTAAGTGGACATTAGTCCATCAGTTCCGACTCTTCTGGTTATTAGTCTCAAAATTGGCAAGCTATGCAGATGTTTTCCTAAGTTTGCATGAAACAAAGGTAGCACTGATCTATCCTACTTAAAATTAATTCATCTGACTAAGATATTTGGCATTAAACTGGCTGTGAAATTTTCTTCAGTGCTTTGACTCCCACTCTTTGGCCTTTGTGGGGGCTCTACTAGAGGTCAGTGGTGCTGACTTATATTATGCATAATCCATCTCACTGTAAGCTTTCTTTAACCTCTGCAGCTTTCTCTTTCTCTACTGTGATCCCGCCTTTTGTTTCTTTGTATAAATTCAGTTTATTTTCTCAAAATAAATAGAGATGAATTGCTTTGTGTTCCAAAGTTCCTAAGTACCCTTTTTGCACCTTGGATTTATCTGAAAGGGTCAAATTAATATGTGCCAATTCCATATGCTAGTCCGGGGGATTTCTTTTTTGTTTTTTCATTTAATTGTTTGTTTTGTAAACTTCAGATATTCAATTTTGTATGTATCCTGAGTGCCTATTTTTTGTAAATAAAGTGTTTACAAATAAAGATATTTGGACAATGTTCATTAGTTAAAGGAATATGCTATTTGTCCTTTGGTGTGTCTGTCATATCATCGTTTAAAGTCCAATTGCGTTAAGTTGTAACAAAAAAGATGTTGATGCAATTCTGCTGTGGTAGCTAATGTATGAAATTGTCGTACATACAGAGGAATAGAATTTACGCACCAAAATGTCCCTTAATTGAGCGCCTCCTATGTTTGTCGAATTTCCTTAGCAAGGACTGAAATTCAAAGCGAAACAGTTCTTCATTTTGTATGTTTTCTTCATTTTGTAAGACCCTGTGAGCAGCTATTGCCTTGTGTCCTCATTGCATTGCAGGTGCTTTACCTCTCTGTGTTTTTTCTTACTGTCTTCCTGTCTGTATGCCCGCCACGGGGTGCCAACCCATTAGACCACCGGGACAACTCTTTCAGCCGCTCCCGCTCCTCCAGCGTCACCAGCATTGACAAGGAAGCTAAAGAAGCCATCCTTTCATTCCACTTCTGTGAGACATTCGCCCGGAAGGGAGACAGCACTTTCTCACCCTGCCTGTATGTGGGCACCTCCCTGGGCACTGTGCTAGCTTTAACCCTCACACTGCCACCCGCTGGGGAGCAACGGCAACTGCAGCCAGTTATCGTTACACCTTCAGGTTAGCACTGTTACCACAAAGGACACCATTTAGTGGGAATACTTCTCAGAATAAAAGTGATTTTATCATAATGTATGTTTTCAGGTTCATTACATTAAGCTGTATAACTGCTTATATGGTTTCAACAAAGCAACTACAATGATATGAAAAATTGTTTTTTCTGCTCTCTCTCAGGCATGTTGATACGACTAAAGGGGAGCATCTTGCAGCTGGCCTCTTTGGATTCCACAGGTTCCCTTGTGCCCCCTGCATTTGAGCCCTGGTATGAACCCAACGTCACAGCAGATGGTGAAGAAAGAGAGAAAGTCCGCAAGCGCCGGCCCGTCTCAGTTTCTCCTTCGACCTCCCAGGACCTCAGTGAGAGCCAGTATGCTGTGGTGTGTTCAGAGAAACAGGCCAAAGTCATTTCCCTGCCATCCCAGAACTGCATCTATAAACACAGTATCACAGAGACTTCCTTCATCCTGCGTGCAGATGTGGTACAGATGGGCCAAGGCGTGTGCCTGGCATGTTTCTGTGCTAATGGCCACATCATGACCCTCAGGTGAGAAACAGTTATTGACTGTAAGTAGTAAACTTTAAGGAAAGTGGTAAAAAATGTAAATGTAGGGAAAAAAAATTCAAGTTGTCTGTATTTTCTTTCGTTAGTGCTGCTTTGATTGGCTAAGGGTAATTAACTGAAGTTCAAATATATATTTTTACTGATGACAAGGACATTGGCCCTCTTGCATGGAAAGGCTGTGGTCTGAAAGCTTAGCTGTGCAGTGGATCAAGAGTGACATGGAAATTGTGAAATTCTACTTGAAAAAAGTTAAAGACATCCTGAGTTCACAGAAGGACAAGAGTCAAGCTCCTTCTCATAATGGGGGACATAACTAATGGAATCCTCTGTAATCAGTTTTAACCGATCACAAGCAGTGTCTGTCATTTTGGAATGAACTGCAATATTTTCTCACGGTTTCAATGGTTGTTAGATTAGAATACAAGTACAGATTGTATGTGTGATGTAACTGATGTTATGCAACAACGGAATTGGAAACCTTCAATCAGAGAAAACCAAGAGCGCACATCTTTATGCAAATCTGTCCACCAGCAACCCTGCTTCTTAGTTTATCTCATATAGATTAATTATTTTTAATTAAAGCATCCTGAACTCCATTATATACCTCTGTTATATTAAAGCAGACACATGACTTCTCCGATGTGACACTTTTGACAGAAAGGTGTGCATCAGTGTACTGGTTAATAATCCTTCGTGTGTGTGTGTGTGTGTGTGTGTGTGTGTGTGTGTGTGTGTGTGTGTGTGTGTGTGTGTGTGAACGTGCGTGCGGAATGCATATATATATATATATATATATATAAAATCTTTTCATGTCCCTTTTAATTAATCATCTTTCCAGCTAGACATGCAGGTAGAATAGTCTGTATGTGCAAGAATAGTTGATCTTCTTAGTAAAAGACTGCAGGTACTAGATTGTCACTCTGCAACCCCTACTGTCCATATTTATCATATTTAACAGAGAACTAAGATTGATGAGCAGTTGAAGTTATATAGTATATCAAGCAAGAATGAGAAAGAAATCCTCTTTAAAATCTTCAGTTACTGTTCTTTTCTGAAATTGTGTGTCGTTATCAAAAAGATGGCAGTACCCATGTGTTTATATTAAAAAAGAAAATCATTTGGAAGAATTAAATTTACTTAATTTACATCTTTGACCATTATTCAACTAAATATAGTATGAGACTCAGTTTGGTGTGCTTTTATATTTGGTAGAGTCGAGAATTTTTTATCACAAAAAAATGTACAAATGTATTTCAAAACTGTAAAGTGTCAATTGAAATAGTCTTCATAGTTTTGATTGAAACATTTATCAAATGTCCTCAGTTGATCTTCCTCACACATATTCATAGTTGGACCAAGTTCATGTTATTGCTAAACTGTCATCAATACCAACATTTAATCAATTTTAATAAATGAAAGAAGGTTTGAAACTGAAAACACAAGCATATGTATACAGATAAAATCAAGGTGTGTGTGTGTGTGTGTGTGTGTGTGTGTGTGTGTGTGTGTGCGTGTGTAATTGGTGTAAAAAAGTGTGACAGTGTTAAAGTTATTTAGGCTGTCACTCCTCCATATTCCTCTTACAGTCATGATTCAAAAGGGAAATGATCAAGTATCTTAGATGTGTGCCACATGGAGAATTACAGTTTGGAAACAATTCCCTGATATTAAATAATTCAAACAATTTCTGTGCTCCCTATCTAGTTTGCCGGGACTGAGACCACTTATGGATGTAAACTACCTGCCTTTGACAGACACGCGGATAGCCAGGACATTCTGTTTCACTAACTTGGGCCAGGCCATGTACCTCTGCTCACCCACTGAAATCCAGAGGATCACTTATAGCCAGGACACCTGTGAAAACCTCCAGGTCAGTTTATACTGCAATTTTATCTAAAGGGTTTAATGAGCTTGATCTAGAAGTCCGGTTCTTGAAATTATCAACGCATTTTATTTTGTGATGAGAACACAATTTGTGTTCGTCCTCAACTGTTGCATTTCTCTCCCACAGCTGTAATTATAAGAGTTATGTATTTATTTCAGGAGATGTTAGGGGAATTATTCACACCTGTGGAAACACCAGAGGCACCTAACAGGGGGTTCTTCAAGGGTCTCTTTGGGGGCGGAGCACAGTCACTGGACAGAGAGGAGCTGTGTATGTCAAACCCATGAAAATTGTTTTCCTACATCAACATCAGTGTTTATTTACTTCTAGAGTTGTATTTTGCCATAAATGCATGACTTTCTTTTCCTTTCTTAGTTGGTGAGGTAGCAGCTGGAAGAGCATCCCGGAGTCTGGCCCAGCACATCCCAGGCCCAGGTGGTATTGAGGGAATGAAGGGGGCAGCCTCTGGTGTGGTGGGAGAGCTGGCTCGTGCTCGAATAGCACTGGATGAAAGAGGTCAAAAGCTTGGCGAGTTAGAAGAGAGGACAGCTGCCATGATGGCCAGCGCAGATTCCTTCTCTAAACATGCCCATGAGGTAAAAGAAACTATTAATGTGTCATGACATCTGTGAGGAGAATATTATTTTGTCATCTTGTGAAATCACCCGCAATAAAAACGTGCCCCATAAATGAAAGCGAACTTGGTAAAATTGCATGACGTGTGTGCATTACAATTACTATAAATGATCAGCCTTGCTAAGCCGTTGCAGCTACATCAATTAATTAGCTGTTTTTATCCAATAGAGGGCAGTATCTAACTATGGAAAGTAAAATGAAAGATAATAACTGGACTATTCAAGAACAACAAAACAGAAGTAAAATTGCCAGTCGTGCAAATAATAAACTATTTATGTTACGGTAAAAGGTAAAAGTATTTGGTATAACACCTGAATAGAAACAAAAGGTAAGTGATTTAAAGCTTTAAATGAATGGGGAGTTTCTTATAAGTCACAGATGGCCTGTTTATAACAATATTAGTTATTTCTAAACCTACTGTCAGTTTTTTTTTCTTTTTCAGCAGAGATAACATCACCAGGCATAATAATCACATTTATAATTACAAATTCAAGGAGAAAATAAAATAAAATAAATCACAACCTTTTAAATTAAAATAATTTCCGCATCCCAAATTACACATTCCTCATCAAACTAAACCCATTTACTTACTTTGAAGCTTTAATCACATTTCTTTTTATTTTCCTGTGCTCAATCCTTCCAGATGATGCTGAAATGCAAAGACAAGAAGTGGTACCAGTTTTAATCAGTGATGGGAAGGAACAGAGCGCTGTGGACACCACTGTCACCTTCCATTCTCTCATTTGGACTCATACTGACCTCCCGACCTTTCCTCTGTTCAAATATCCATCCCTCCAGGCCTTCTTCACTGAGATACTCGGGATTTTCCTCCCTAGCACAATGTTGAATACTGTTCTTACCTCGGTCTTAGGGTGGAACTGAGGGATACACAAAGAAGAAGGACAACCTCAGAGGGAAAAGATAAATGGTGTCTCTTTTATGTTGTTGTGTCTTTGTTTATCTTCATTAAGGCTCTTCTCTGAGGTCCTACACACCTGGGGATTCTTCATTCTCATTTGCCAAACCATCTTTGACTGTCTTTGCCCCACTGGGGCCAATATTTAATAGACAGATGCAACTGAAAAAAAGACAAATGGCTATTGAAAAGACGAAACAATACAAATATTCTTAAAATGTAAAAAGTAGGAAAAGAATCTAAATATGTTATATATACATAAATCTAATAAATGTGCAACGCTGTATTCACTTCAGAGTGACAAGTACAAAAGAGAGGCACAATGCAGCAACGGTGAAGATGCAGGTGTCAAATAATGAAGGAGTCAGAGAACCCACTGGAGGTGCTGCACTGGGGACACTTTGTCTATGCAGCAAGTAAGATAAAAAGCAACTTATTCTAATGTACACTGGAAATTTTGTCAACTCACTCCACCTCTCGACTCTCCTCCGTATCGTACAGACTCTCATATCCTTACCAACAGTGTGCGTGTATGTCTGTGTGTTAATTTCTATTTTCTTGCCATTCCTATTATGTGTTAATTGTTCGTTTTATTGCTCTGCCTGTATTACTGGAAAATATCATATTTTTATATTGTTGTGAAAGTGAAAATGATATTTGGTTTGCTTAAAAAATATTTTTTTGTGGCTTATGGTCTTTACTACCCATTGTTATTTCTCCTAAAGAAAAGGGCTGGAAATTTAAAAGGAGGGCAAGGATATCAAAGGCATATTATTTACAAATTCACTGGCATGTCGGCATCAGATCTTTAATGCTGAAATCTCAAAGGAAGTGTGTACGAATCACGACATTTTGTTGTTTACCTGAGGATTTCATTTGACTTAACTGATGTTACCTGCCATTCTCACCCTTTTGCCTCTGTAGTTTGACCCAGTATGCGTGTGCGCCTGTACAAACGCTGACAAGATCAGTGTAAAATCCCCCTGATAGTCTCGCCAGAGTTGTTGTATCTCCATGTTTTTCGAAACAAACTCTGGAGTGCATATCATTATGGAAATTGTGTACACACGAGTAGAAATTATGTCTGCTCACATATTCAGGACAATACAAATATGTATGTTTATTCCATTAATGGCACATTCAAAGCATTTTATTTACTTTTTGCTGACAGTTGTCTGTATAAGAGCATTTTCAGTGTGACTCTTGTGTTATGAATTTATTGAGGTGCAAGAGACCATTGTGTTTGGTGTCGGAATCATTCACCATTATGACTCATTTGTATTTCCGTATTTGCAGTAAAGCTCAAACGTGGTGCATATCTCTGTCTATCAGGCTTTTACCTTTATTTGTATATAAGTAAATAGTTTGACAATCTATGACATCTGGAAAGTAATTGTTTCGGTTACTCAAGTAACATAAGAGGAGAGAGGCCATATTATTTCTGACGCCAAAGAGTTGCTTTAGCTTTTCCACTGCATTCATATTTGGCTCATCAATCCATTAGTCTCAATAGCAGAGAATATAATGAGCAGACCCAGAATTTTGAATGAGTGCACCTATCAGGCTAGAAAGTGTCCATTTAGAAAGCAGGGACTGAGAAATGGATTAAATGGGAATGGAACTTAGCCATCAGTAGTACTAATGTATCACAATCCGTCAAAAAAAAAACTCAAAAAAGTTGGACGTTAGATGTGTTATGTGGCCTGTTGTTGGTTGATAAGGCTGTTTCCTCAAAACATAACTATTCCGTGACAGCTGCAATACAACAATATTAGTGGTATTCATCTGTTTGAATGAGTGAAAATGTGTGTGAATGTGTATGTCTCTATTTGTTTGTGCTTAAAGGTGTCTACATGTGAATTAAGTGATATCATTTATTAGATTTTCGTTTTTCAATGTTTGATTATTGATGTCTGTTTTCTTGTGTCACCGGTCTGCAGTCTTTGTCCAGTTGAGTGTTACACCAACTAAAGCCACCTTTGATGACAACAAAGAAAATAGTAGGATAAAGTGCATCAATGGATGACCTCTGAATTGTGGTTAAGTTCAACTGACGCATGTTATGTATTTGTACACATGCTTCAGCTTCTTTTTTTGTGCTATTTCAGTCTTTGCCTTCGTCCTCCAAATTATCTTTGTCCTTCAGTGAGTCTTCCAGTGACTCTTATTTGCCTCGTGACCACAATTCTGGCCTTCTTTGTGTTAAGTATTCAGTGGGTAGCTTTTTCTCATCCCATGGGAAAGACTAGGGGAACAGCCATGTTCAAGACAAATTGCTGGTTTTAGCTTGAGGTCATCCCTGAAATCCTTTCCAGCATATTAGCCCCTGACCCGATTGTTACTGCTACTCTTTTTTTTTTATCCAAAAAAACATTTATTTTTCATCACTGTTGTTTTTTTTTCTTGTTTATATAGTACAGTATGCAGTATTCTTACCTGAGATAAGTCACACAAACAAGAGGGAGTCCCTTCTATCTGCCATATGCCATCTTCTGTCTTTGATTCAACAGTTATTAGTGGGTTGCAGTATTTTTCTCATTGTAGCCAATTTTCTTGTACAGTTTTATGCAACTTTCACATGGATGTTTATGACTTTATCTGCTGCCACAAAAATTTAGAAATTATGTAGATAGAGATTACTGTGCAATGGAAAATAAAATTGGAAAATGTAATTTTGTTGTAAAATTTCTTCATGAAATCTTCCAGCTGAATTTCCATCAGAGAAAAAATTAATAATACAGTGGTTTAATTTTTTTGTCGTGACCACAAGAGATAAAGAGGAATTAATAACTATATGCACTATTTTTTGTTTAGGTTGAAATCATATGTCGAGAAATGTTGTTTAAACCTGCAATTTCTGCAATTTTACACAAGATGGTAGCAAACACACATGGTTTTTCTATGAAGTAGCTCACTCGAGGTTAATATAACGTCTTTGCCCCATATGTTATATTTAGTGAATGTGTGTCTCTTGGATGCAATGTTGAAAAATCAGTGTCTGAATTATAAGTCATTGATCTCAGCTTGAACATTATGCAAGATATGTTCAAAAGTTTTAGGAGATGGCAGAATCCAACTGGATTGAAAACATGACTATCGGAACTCAGTTGTCCTGTTCTTCATATTTATGTCATATATGGTATATAGATTGTGGAAAATTATACAGAATCACTTTACTGAAATCTAAGAATATCATTCATTTTTATATTTGTTTCAGCGGACAGTTTGAGATGTCAGTAATTGAACATTTCATCGAGTTAATTCCTGTTGTGGGCGTTACAGTGGTGCGGCAGTCAGCACTTCAGCCTCGCCGCACGAAGGATCCTGTTTCGATTCTGATAAGGGATCTTTTCGTGTAAAATTTGCATGTTCTCCTCGTGTCTGTGTGGGTTTCCTCCCACAGTCCAAAAGCATGCAGCAGGTTAAATGAAAAAAATTGGGAAAATTGCCCCTTATGAGGATAAACTGTTGATGATGGATGGATGAATTCCTGTTGCCTTGTTGACAATTTGCTTGATTGAAATGATGCATTGAATATGTATAGGGCAGCAGATTTACTCTTTTTATTGCATATTAACAAGGAAAAATTAAATAAATCAGACAAAGTTGTACATAGCTAACCATAAACTAAGTATAGTATATAAAAAACAATGGTCAGCATTTGTAGTCTGGATGCAGAGTGAAATAATGTCTTGGATATAAATATCACACTCACATGATATTGGAGACACATATCTTTGTACTCTCCATTCTTCTTACAAATATGACATTATCATAACACAATCATTTACTTACTATAAAAAACAGTTTTCAGTTGTTTGTTTGAAGGGATGATACAGTTGATACACACATGGGTGTTGCTCTTGAAGGTCCTTTATTTTGAACAGTTGTGCTTGGGCACCTATTGACTGTAAATGCTCATGAGTATACCATGCCAATGCCAATTTATTTATGCTTAATGTGAATGTAATGCACAACATTACAAACAGACCTTTTGACCCTGAGATGCAACAGATTCATATACGACTATATACTATGCTATATTACTGTGAACACTTTTATGCAACTATAAATTTACCCCATGCTGAACTCACGGTGGCTTATCTCAAATATGCACTGATAAGAAAAATGGTAGAAACCAGGAGACCGCTTCTTGTTCAGCTAATTAGTTCCTGTAGAAGAAAGATTTACTGACAGCACATGGTCACTTAAATGCCTCCTGATCTCGCACCTGTTGACTTTTAGGGGAAATTTATTCTCAACTAATAATTGAAGACATGTCGGGAGACCTAGCAGTATATTTGATTTCATATTAATTGCAGCTGGAAATGAATTCCATTTGGCTTCTGCAACAATGAATCAATTATAAACTAGCACTCCATCCACATGATGATTAAAAAAACTTATTGCTTTATATTGGGGGGAGGAATAATGCAGAACCCATTAAATGTTCTCATTGCTGCAGTCATCCAAGAAATGTAAATAAGGAGAGATATGTTGGTCGTAAAACCTGATGTTCTTTGTATGGACAAACGAGACAAGAAAGAAATAGGAACAGATTAACAGGGAGATTTAATTTGAATATCTTCTCATCAGATTAATAGAGGCTTTTGCATCTTGTTTTGCTGTATCAACTGTTGGCCTTATTTGATGAAGTGATTATGCATATTTTTTGGAAAATACTTGTTTTTTGGTAAAAAAAAATAAACTGTCAGTTATGAATGGTGGAATGGCAAGCTATAAATATAAAGGGGATGGGGAAGGCATCATGTGGACTAGAAGCCATGCAGGGAAGGTCAATGGGTGGAAATGTTTGTTGATTGATACTGTTTGAACTGCAGACCTTGTTAGCATAAGTAAGAACACGCATGCAATGGTATTAGGCAATAAAAAAATGTGAACAGTAATCACGAAATGACACACCAGTCACCATGACTGTTGCCATGGTGACTGGTAACATGAATGGCCTCAGCCAAGGTCTACACAGCTTGAATTAGCGTGACACCTGAGGGAGGCTGTAGAATGAATTGACAGTAGATATTTCAGCTTGATCAAAGTTGTTCTGTTTTATGTATTTTTGTAGAAATGTCTTTATCTTTTGGAAATATATTCTGGAAACTAAAGACATTAATATCAGAGTATTCATACAAGAAACAGCTGTGGATTTTCTTATTTAGTAATCTTACATTTATTGAATAGCATAAATTTACATTTAAAAAAAAGGAATTCAAACAAATGTCTTACAAATTTTGAGATGGTTATTTAGCCTTTTTGTTGGGTCCACTAAGTGCATTCAGGAAATAATGGCATAGCTGAATAAACAGACCTTCCCACATATTTCTGCTCACTTGGACTAAGGAATACTGAACGTGTTAAAATACCCTCTATTCTGTGCAACTTCATGATCCACTTGAGTTGGTGGGTCAGGTTGTGGTCACTGATATTTAAGGCTTTGTGCTGCATCTGGACCACAGTCTTGTCTGAGCCAAATATTCCCCATCGTTTAGCCCTGCAGAAATGTTTGCGCTGAATTTATACAACTGTGTTACTGTGGTTGTCAAGAGGAATGTTTGCCCTGGCAGCTCACAGGACGAGCAGCATGGCCTTAAATGCGCTCTGTATTCATTTTTTTTTCTGCTTAGTTTCAGGTGATGATTTGGATATCAGCTCATCTTTTTTGTCATTGACGGTCCTACTTTCATATTTACTGTATATTTGACAATTAGGTCTAAATGCACAGTGTAATTTTCCATGATGAATGTGATGTATAATATGCATGAAAATAGTTGTACAGATTCAGGGTCTGTTGATACTTGGGATTAATAATATCAGCACAAGTTAAACACAACATTTCAGGGGCGTACGTTTGTTTTATTCTTTTTGTCTAACCATAGTCCAAAGTTTTGTTCGAGCATCATATGGAACTCGATGAGTTTTCTAACTTTTTCGCCATTAAAATGCAATGGCTACCAGTAGGACTGATCATCACATTTACAAGAATGACTTTCTTGCATTCTGCAGTTGCATGCTAACCAGCAAATGATTTTAAATGTCTTGTTTAACATAATGGAACCAAGCAAGATGCAATGGTATTTTTTTTTGCAAGAGTGGCTATCTTCTTGTAAGGTTGAAAAAAAACAACAGTGACAGTAAACATTCTTAGAATCATATTGCAGTCTGTAACCACTCTGTCAAGCTGCCCAGCTATCTAGTGGTAAGTTTCACGCCAGTCAACACAGATGAAAAAATCATGACGCAGCATCTATGTTTTTTTTGTTTGTTTTTGTCACAACCAGCAAACATATAGCTTTGTTTGTTTTTGTCACAACCAGTAAACATATAGTTACTGTGCTGTGTATAATTCATACGTCACTCAAGTGAATTGCTAGTATTGTTATTTCACTCAAGATGAAGACATTTCTGAAATAAATTGTAGGAGCCTTGCTCGTCTGTTCATCAAAATTGCTATTCAAAACTGTGATACACTTTACCATAAAACTATTCTCCAAATATAGTAGTACATGACATTTACAGTCATCGAATAAATACTAATACTTCATTACTGAAGTAGTCTGAAACACTTCATTATGCCATTAAACCTCCTATAGCCATGTGGCATTCTGGGCCATAATAAAAGTCTGCAGAATTAGATAAAAATTATGTCCACAGACTCTTATATGGTATCTTCTGAGTGTGCTTAAAAATTGATTACTGCACCAAGATTTAATCAAAGGAGAAAGGTATCAGAGCATAAAGAAAACATTTAAAGTAACAAGTCAATTTGCCTGTCTCTAAAGGGAATTAGACAGTCTTTTGCCCTTTATAAGAAAATAAAGACCCTTTGGAAAATTACCATTATTCACACATGAAATGACTTTCGTATAAAAACGATGTAACAATGTACCCGTTATTTATCTCTGGCTGTTGTGATTAATTTCTGTATTTGGGATTCTCAGGTGTCTTATTCGGCAGTGGTGTGGAGGAACAAACACCTAAGACTCATGTCAAATATTTGATCAGTATCCCTGAGAGAGAAAGAGATCCTTAATCCCAAAGTGCAGTCCAAGAGCTGCTGTGTAAGTAATAACTACCCTTGATTCTTATCTAGATGACGGAGTTGCCCTCTGCCGCTCATCTGTTGAATTCCTATAATTTCCCCACAGGGAACAATGCAAAGTTTAAAAGCCTGCTTTGTTAGGACGGCAGTAGCATTTATCATTACAGATGACTGAACCTTACAAAATGTAAATTGCCTTCTATACTCAACATTTTTCATTTACTGTACTGTAGTACACTGCTTTGTGACAGAGGTACATTTGAATGACTCAGGTCAACGATTATGCCAAAAATGTAAATGAATATGGCAGAAAATTAGAATCAAAATAATACTAAAAATAGACATTACTCTTCTATCTTATTTGCCCTTCTATCAAAATTTCCTTAGTGCCAATCTCCAACTGGGAGGAAACCCTTTCATTGTCCTATTTGTATGCCCAAGGACGGCCTGTTCCAAATCCGGATGGTAACCTGCGGTTTGGGCGAAACTGTGGTCTTTGAGGTCAAGAAGAGCTGCAATTAGAGCAAGCTTTGGTTTTCTTTAGGAGCATTGTGTAAGCAATAATTTAGCTCTGTATGACTTGTTGCCGAGCTGTGTCATGGTGAAACACTTGTCTTTATAGAGGTGGAACAAGAGAAAAACAGTTGTCTGTGGGATTTACTTGGCAAATTGCTTGACACGGATCTGTGGAAGTCAAAATGGCAGTGACTTTTTTTCAAAAGACAGATAGAGAATTGATAGACTGACATGAAACATTACTAACCTCAAAAATTTTACAGCCCTGAACGCTTTTTGCACCAGTTATTTGAAGTGTTTTTTTTTCTTTCTCTTGAAAATTATTGCGTGTTTCACTTGACAAATGTGGTGGTTTAGGTGGCTGACTTCGTATGTTCCATTGTGAAGGACTGGTTAGAGTATCGACTTTAGTCTGAGATCTGCAGGATAATCATTGGAGGGAGAGTTAAACTGTGATTGAGGAGTGAAATAATGATTTTCTTACACTGGGGTGTAAGCTTAGCCATTTTCTTGTCTTCAGGATGCATTCAAGAGTAACATAAAGCAGAAGAAGAGCAGAACTATGTGAGATGAGCCAGTGTTGGTCAGTGACTTTTCCATGCCAGTCCCTGATGAGAGACTACATGAGCAGCCATGCAAGTATGGAAGGAATAGAAGAATCCTACGAAGAGATGATTGAGCTGAAATAATAATTGAGGTTTAAACCAGCATTATGTGCTGCAATTTTGGAAATAAGAATATTTTTGTTGGTCATTGCACATATTTTCTTTAGTTTTATGTGTTAAATTCCACTATCTTTCAACCATGGGAATATAGAAACCAAAATTACTACATTCAGTCCTGTATTTAGCAAGAGTGCTGCCTTTGCTACCTGACAGAATGCTCTTTGATACCGTGGAAAATTGTATATGGCAAAAGGGGTCATTTTTGTCTTTATGTCTGACATTGAGGAGATAAATGATAAATAGAGGTAAATGTTTTAGTTCAAGATTTTTATTTGTACCTATTTTTCTACTTTCCATAGGCCATTGGTCATGGTAGAAATTACTGCAACAACTGTCCTTTGCCTAAAAGCAAAATATAAATTCCTAATAAACTAATAGTGTTAAATGCTCTCATACCCTGGTTTTCTTCAGTTGATAGCATGAGGATTTATCAGAGATGATATTACAACCTATGTACATACACCTACGCCCATCTCTTGGGTTGGTTTGTCAGACCCAAAATCAACAAAACTGATGTATAGCTACTTTCTGATATGACCTAAATCTTCAAGTGGTGAACTCAGAATTCTTTGTAATTGTGCCATTGTTAAAATGACATGAAAAAACAGTTCTCCCTTTCCCCTTGTAAATGGGTAAATAAATAAAACATTAAGTAACACAAAATATAGAAAATATCAGGATTGTCTTTATCAAGAGAAAATCATAATTAAATTCAATTTAAGTTAATTTCTCCTGGATTCAGATCTTGTGTAATCAAACATATCCCCCCACCCCAAAGTTTCTTTCTAAATATCTGGTCTTTATTTTATGTCCTCAACAAATTTCAGTTGGGTATGCAGGGCCTAATTATCGTGTTAGCCAAGTTAATTGCCCCATGTTTGCCAGCAAAAGCACTTTGAGCACCCAAAGAAACCAAATCTCAGCTGCGCAGCATAATTCTTTATCTTAACAGGGGAGAAGGTTTAAAGAATGATAGAAGTCCATAAATAAACTTACCACTAATTTCCCAGTTTATGAAGGCTTCCTCATTAAACTTTCCCGTGTGTAATTTCCGATCATGTAAAATTATTCTTTAATACACTGTTTCATGAAACAAGGTGCCCTTGTAAACAACAACAAGCAGCAATCTGTAACTCTTCCATTTTGGACTTGTGTGTCTTTGGCAGTAGATATCACCCCTCTGGAATTTTCACCGATCCAGGCGATTCATTTTGGAATTTTCAAATGACTGGATGGCAGCTGCCGGTGTTTCCTAGGCAACTGTATGATTGTGAAAGGGTATTTGAATGGTTGCTGTCAGAAAGGAAAATTGAAAGCTGCTGCAGGGATACATTTTACCCTCTGAGAGTTCACTTAAAATGTGGGTCAGTCATAAGCCTTTATTAAGTCTTCACCCTTGTGGGGCATATTAATTTGCATCTCCCCTGACTTGTCTTTTCTCTTCAGAGTGGTAGTCTGCTTGTGGATATTCTGTAAAGATGATATGTGGCGGTACGAAATGGGGGCTAAATGCAGGGTGCCTCTAATGCTTTCAGGGAAATCTTGGTAGATATTATCTTGCATTTTCCTTTGAACCCCTTTTCTTTACTTTAATAACATGTGGAGGGTTATTTGTCATGAAAACATTATTTATATCATGACATCATTGGTATTTGAAGACCTATGAGGCCAAATATAATTTAGACAGCCACAATACAATTCCATGCATGACTGTTGTTCCTGTGATCAGATTGAGGGCTCCAACTTCATCAGTTTCCTATTTGTTTATTTATTTATTCATTGATTAGTCAAAACTTGCTTGGTAGTTAACACATTAGGTCAATAGTTAGATCGATAAATATATGAATCGGTACTGAAAAACACTGTCTCCAATGGTTGTTGACCAGACGGATAGTTATATTGATAATGGTTGTTATATTATTGATGAGAATATAAGTAGAGGTTTTCTTATCATTTACTTCAGTAATCTACCGAATGTCACATTGTGGGAGATTTATTGTCTCCCTCAACTGAAACTTAACTTTAGTCTGATCCTTTGAGATAATATACACAGTCATGGTCTACAGGTAAGGATTTTCTTTCTTTTTGTACTGAGCAGGCCAAAGTCCTGCACCACACAAAGAGCAATTCCACTCCCAACTAAAGCTTTGTAGACTATGGACACAGAAATCCTGAAAGAATCACCACTTTTGGTAATGAATAGCTATCTGTTACTCCAAATCGAGTCTCCAGAGAAGTAGATGGTATGAATGAGAGGTTTGTGTGTACGCCATCATACACCCTTCACACAAAGTAAAACTTCTTCCCTAGTGTATATGGAGTGGTTAAGAGACTATCTGCTTACCTCAGCACTGGCCCGGAGAGAAAGCAGGGATTGGCTGCATTGAGTGGGATCCACAATCTATTCATGGAAAGGGCTGGATAGGATTTCAAGCTCTAAAGAGGCTCTCTTAATGTTTTCTGAAGTGGAGCTTTCATCATCAATGGAGTCACCAAAAGTATAAAAAGGGGGCTTTATACTAATATAATAATTAATTTATTGACTGCGGGAGGCCTTTATTGAACCCACACACCCAGGTGTAATCCCACATGTTTAGACAGGCAAGTTTTAAAGTTTATTCAACAGAAACATTAACTGAAAAGATGTCTTCTCTCAAGACCTCTAGCCTCGCAATGAACAAATACTTCCGTTCACATGTTTGCCAAACCCTTATAACAACCCTAAATGACTGTAACAGAGTTTCAAGCATTACAAAACCGTCTTTCACCCCCAACAAACCACCGATGGATTAAAATTTAAGTCATCAGTGCTTGGAATCTCTTAGACAAAAGAGGCGTAAACATGAGTAAACATCATCAGTAGTTACAACCTAAGAAAACTATTAGGGCTTATAATGGCTTTGCTGTGTCTGTCGCCTCACTTTTCCTTCCATTCTAAATTAGAACCCTCTAAGCCAGAGTTTTATACCACAATAGCACTACATTATCTTCATGAATTGAAATTCAGATAATACATAGATTGAAAACAATCTTTGGTAGCTGAATGAATCTCATAATACACACGTACTTTTATGATGTTAATGATAATTTGGAAAACTGTTAGGTTGCCTTGGAAATGCCCCAGATTTTACTTTGCTATATCTTTATTTATATCTTTCTTTGTTTATATTTGCAGTTGTTTGATCAGGTTTGGTGTGCAATGTGTTCTTAAGTAAGCACAAGTAAGGTATGGTCAGTCAAAATTGCATTTTATTGTAGGAGCTTTGCCTTGAAGTCATTAAACAAGAGCATAACATTCGAATTATGTACTGTGGTCATTAGTACATTTGATTCAAGATAGATATTGTTGGGTGGTTATAATGTTTTGTTCAGTTCCACCTGTATGTTTGACTGTTTTACAATTTAGCTTTATGAACATTGAGAATAAGTGTTGAATTTGACTTGATATCCATGTCTTAAGACAATACTTTAAATTGAGAGGGATGACTTCTGAGAATATATCTTTTAAAATATTAATACTTGAACTTAATATTCTTCGGAATACAATTTACATATTCATGCATTTAAGACTGTATGCACAAGCTGTTTAAATGGCAGACAAGAGGAGCAGGACTGTACACAAAGACATATGATGAGCGCGTGAATTCTAGATGCATATGTATTGGCCTCCATGGCACATTAGTAAGAATTTACAATCCCTGTTAAATATTAAAACATCTCTGCAGTCTGACAGACTAAAAAAGATTAATCAAATTTTGAACACTATAAGTTTGATTTAATTTGCATGCCAGAATTCTGTAACTCAGAGCATGAACCAATTATTTTTATTCTGCTTAAAAACAGGAGTATGGTAATATTATGGGTGAGCTATTCCTATTTACTTTAAATCTATTTCATGCTGTGCAGAGCATGCACTCCAGTGAAGCACATGAGACAAAGCAAGAGGGAATATTCATGGCTTCGAAGTAGGTTTCCGGACTATTCCAAGCCTTCTTTGTAAGACAGACATCACAAAACCTTCATTAAGTCTCTGACTCTGTATTAGGTGTTTTCCCCGGTTTTGTCATTTATAGAAGTTCTTAAATTAGCTCATTTGGTTTAGAAAAAAATACATTTTTATTTCATTTTTCATTTAATTTTTATACAGTTGATTTTTGCAATCATAGTATGCAGTGTGATGCTATGTTATTCCTTTTTCTAATTTATAAATTTGTTTTGTTAATCTTGAAAAGGTTATATTTTCCATGCTTTATTCATCTCCTGCAATCATATGCCAATAAAACCAAACATGCAAGGTATCATCCTGAAAAGACTGCAGATCATGTGGATCAGCTTGTTAATTCCTTTCAAATTGTTTATACCTTTACAAATAAAATAATATTTTGTATAGGGAGATAGAAGTGTTGTCACAATTATAATAAATTGATTTCATTCAGCACCAAGTGCATATGGGTTCCTCAATTTTAATTAATTAAATCAAACTTTCAGTGTCAACATACAAAAAACCTGCAAGTATTGAACAAATAGAAACAGCACCGACTTGAGAAGACTGTAATTCAGTGCAGAACTACTTGAGAAAAACTGTGCCATACCCAATCACAAGACGATAACATGAATGTGAGTCAACTGAGTTAAAGATCTGGGCTGAGATAAGGTTAAATAGACAGACAGACAAACAGACAGATAAGAGTACATAAGAATACAATACAAAGACAGATGTGACACGAGTACAGTTGAATGGCTGTCAGGGTGGTGAAGTCAACCACAGGAACAGGACTCTTGGGCTGGAAAGCAAAAAGCATTAGACATCAAAATAGAACAGTAAATACTAATCTAATATTAAAAGTCCCAAGTGTTACCTTGAAACCAGGCATAAGACACATAAGCAGGTAGTTGATAAAGGGACTGCATGTTCAACTGATGCCTGGTTAGAGTTTGATGCTTACAAAGGAATTTTTTTGATCATAGGCTATAATTTATTCTAAATAGCCCTGTATTTGAAAATCCAACACTTAAGATACTTGAAATAACTTCTATGGGTATGTTGGACTAACAGTGATGTGTCATATACACACACACACACACACTTGAGTGCAATAATCACATGTGTTTTATCTACTTGTTCATTTATAAGTTGTTGACCTGCATTTGTATCGTATTTTTATTTGTATTCATCACCATTTAATGTCAATGTCTACGCTTCCACAGCTTCACAACAACAACAACCGTTCTTTCTGGTGACCAACCACATGGCCACGGATTGGCCAATCAGAAGTATGTATGAAAACCAGCAAGACAGATTCAATAAATTATTTAAATGGTTTTTCTTACCCTGCTATGAATATTTCAACAGGAAAATAAATAAACATTAGATAACATGGTTGTGAGAACAGTAAACTGCACAAATATGGCTTTTCAACATCATCACCATCAAGGGTGATAGGGTGGATATAGTGGACTCCTACAAGCACCTTGGGGACCACATTAACAATAAACCGGACTGATCACATAACACGGATGCTCTCTATAGGAAGGGTCAGAGCAGGATCTTCTTCCTGAGGAGACTAAGGTCGTCTGGTGTCTGTAGTGGACTTCTCAAGACCTTTTACCAGTCTACGGTAGCCAGGGTGCTCTTCTTCGCTATAGTCTACTGCTGTTGAGGTCAGTAGGCTCAACAAGCTGGTGAGGAATGCCCGCTCAGTGGTGGGACTGAACTTGGACAATCTTGAATTGGTGGCAAGGGGGAGGATGAAGGACAAACTGGGAGCTATCCTTGACAATCCTTCCCACCACCTGCATGATAAGTTGTGGTTGATGGGCAGCTCGTTCAGTCAACGGCTCCAACCCCGGCGCAGAATCGACTGCTTCAGACGCTCCTTTGTGCTCATGGCCGTCAGACTGTATAACAGCAGTCTGGACAGCACACAACTCTCACCGGCTGGAGGTGCATCTGTGCTAACACTACCTCACTCATTCACATAGTGAGACAGTCATTCTGTTATCTATTTTTACCTTTGTCGTTGTCATCCATCCATCCATAGATCCATCGTCTGCCAATTATCCTGCACTCAGGGTCACGGGGGATGCTGGAGCCTATCCCAGCTGTCATTGGGCGAGAGGCGGGGTAATTGTCTCTTTTATTTATATTTATATTCATATTTATTGTTATTGTTGTTCTGCTATGATGAAGTAATTTTCCCTATGGGGTATCAATAAAGTAGTAGTAGTAATAAAGTTATTATCTTAGTATCTTATCTTATTTCAATGGACATTTTTTGCCACATGTTTGATTGACTGAGAAAACCCAAAAGTAGAAGTGTCAAAGTACCCCTAAAGCTGTGGCAGGGCTTCCAAGGATTGAAAATGGACTGATAAACAAATGACATGATAGGGGGTTAGAGAAGCTATCTATAGTTTACTTGTGCTTCATGAAAATTAAATTCTAATGAGTAACACACCTCATGTAGTTTAATGGAAATTGATGAAAGTTTGGAAATAAAAGAAAATATTTGACTTTGTGTTGAGGCTTTTAAAAAGTGATAACAAACCAACATTGTCAAATGAACTGTCAAATGACTAATCAAACTGCTTCGGTGCAGCTTTTGCCATTTCTGGTGAAAAAAATGACAAAGAAAATTGTCCTCTGGTTAAATTAAGAATTAATAGTGTTTCATGTCCTTATATTCGCTCATGCACATACACACATGGACACACAAGTGGTTGTCATATTTGTACTGAATGCCTGACAGGCTCACACATCTCTCCGCAGGAAAAAAATGCAGAAATGGATCAAACAGTGACAGAAAGTCCTTTTTAAAGAAAATATCTTCTGCTGAAAAGTATTTGGTTAGTCATTGATGAGCACTCTGACACTTGTCATATCCTAAGACCTTCCTAGAAAATGGTAGGTGGATAGTAACGTTCATTTTGATTTTCATGGTAAAAATAAAGCTTTAGAGCTTTTCATATTTTTTTTCTCCTCCAATTTGGTCGACAGAGTGTCCAAAGCAATATATGTCAGTCATAATACAAAACTCATGGGGTAATTCAGGTCATCTAAATCCAACCACTCATGGTCTTACATTTCAATTGTGACAGCATATTTTAGCTGTCAAATTTTGGCTGCCAGACTGCTCTCAAACTGGTCGTTCAGCTATGTACTTCCTCCTAAGACATCCATCGTTTGCTGTTCATACAGCATTTTGTAAGCCCATGATCCAGTTCAGCTTTGGTATAAACCTTCTCTTTGGGGAGAAACAAGAAAAAGGTCCTAAATTCTCTCTGCTTGCTACTGTGCTGAGCTTGATGTTTCCATGTGGGAAGCAACAAGGTCAGACCCTGGTTGCCAAAATTTATGCTTTGTGTCTTCCACTTTTTACATAATCTATTCCACATGGCCAACTGAAAATTTGAATTCTCCTATTTTGTATTTTGTCTTTTTTTACCTAAAAAAAGGATCTTTCATAAATGTGTTCCAGATTACTGTTTATTTGGTCGGTATGACTCCCCCATTATCTAAATTATCTGCTTGGTCAGTATTGTTTTTCCTTTTAACTTCCTTTAGAATAGCCGGTAGAAATGTTATTTTAATTGAAAACTGCTGCCCAGAATTTCTTTTCTTATCTTTAGATGTCATATCATGCCCAATCTTGGTGTATGTTGTGTGTATAAACAGACCAGAGGCTTGTCAGCTTTTTCCTGCTGTCAGCAGGCAGCATTGTGCCCGATGCTGATGTTTGCAGCCGCTGGATTCTGCCAATTCTGTCACGGCTCTTGGCGGATTCACTTGGACTCTGAGTAACATACGTATCTATACACTGACACAGACCTCTCCAAACTGGCATCACACAATGGGTTGGGGTGTCAATCCTTTCCTGTCTTCAACTAAGCACAAAAGCAGGTTTTGTGTCTCGCTGTGATAGAGAAAACTGGAGCATGCTTCTCATTGATAACACTATGTGGTGTAATGGAATCATTCATGGTGGATTTGGTTCGCACGTATTTCACAGGGTGTTATTATTGTCACATTGCGATGTCTTGTAATAATCCCATTAAGTGCAAATCAGATACATTTTAGCCCAGACTGTGATATTGTCCTTGACATAATGTATATTTGCTGTTTTCCAAAGCAGAGGTCGAGGCATTATGCATCCATGGCAGTCACACTGGTGATTCCATTCAAGAGCCGGTGTCCATGGAAACAACTAGTCCTGAAACGTAGAGTATACAGTCTAATTTTTCAGTCCGCATTGTATGTACTCACCTCTTACACTGTTGACACATAGAAGCCAGAAACAATACGCAGCGCATTAAATCCTTATAAACCCCTGCTTTATTCATGTTAAATTAATGTGGCGCTTCAGATAGAGCTCTCCGGTAAAATAATTTTATCTTCCTTCTTTTTAAGAACACTGAACTAAAACTGATTTTTTTACGAACGATATAATATGCATTATGTGAAAAATCTGATTAAGTAGAAACATGAATGTTGGCAAAACTCAGTGATTTCCCTGCTCCCCTACCTCTATTATGAAAGATTTAAAACAGAGAAAGAGATTTTTGTTAAACTAAATTTGAATATACAAATATACCATTTTATATCACTCATCTTTTGTTACACTGTTTAATTTCTTTTTCATTTATATTAGGTCTGAAATTCACATGTAACTGAATTTAGTTTTTCTCTCCCACACAGTCAGGAGTATTCATCTAAGAGTTATTTTTAGCACTATCTAACATCTTTATTCTATAGGTGGAGATGATAAATCAATTAGTGAAGAGCACATTAATTTAGTCCTTCTGTAGAAGAGTCAAACGGTAAAATGAACAGACCAAATATTATTGGTAGTTTCTATGTTACCATGTGATTTTTTTTCCATCATGCGCCACCACCAAATTTGTAAGGTCATATGCAATTCTGTGTTAACTGTTGAGCATGTTTGTCTGAAATTAGGTGTGATTAGGAAAACTCCTGAGGTTAAATTTTCCCTCATCCTTTATATGTTTTGAACAATTTTTCGAATCGCTGGTTCTAATGAGTGTTTTTTGTGACGTAACGCAGTCAGATTTATATCTTGAAACTGATTCAATCCTTCATTGTACCACCTGAAAGTGGATACAAATGCGTATATCGTCTTTTGAATCTGTGTTGTGAACTACTCTCGACATTGTTTTGTCTCCCCCCCCTCCTTTCTTTTTTTAAAAATAATCTTTTTCTCTGCCAGTGGTCTTGTCTCCACAAGGAGTTTAAGCGTGAATTTCTCAGCCTCATAGACAGTAATTGCCACAGTCTACTGTTTGTTTTCACTCTACTGACGCGGCACATCACTCATCTGTCTCGGTATCTTCGATTTTATCAGGACGAGGGGCTTTCAGGAGCAGGATTATAAAGAACCACCCTACAGCAGTACGACTATTTTAATCATCGCTGTCTTTTAGCATGATGAATGTGACAGTATTATTACTAGATTTATTAGTGATTGTAGGGATTTGACATCTGTGTACACACCTCACCATCAGCATGGGGACAGTGTCTTATACTGTCAGGTTATTACAGGATTTATTGTTCTCAAGTTTAACCATTGTGGAAATCAGTGATTTTGTGTATAGAGAAGATGCAAGAAAAAAACATGCATAAACATGATGAGACAATGAAAACAAGTGATTTGGGGAGGATATACCCAGCTCTTACCAGGCCTTCATCCTTTGACACTCTAAGTGGACATGTGGACCAAAAATATATACTATCTACATACTCACCATATGGAAAAAAAACTATATACATTTCAGTATACAGGACTGTCTCAGAAAATTAGATTATTGTGATAAAGTTCTTTATCTTCTGTAATGCAATTTCAAAAACGAAAATGTCATACATTCTGGATTCATTACAAATCAACTGAAATATTGCAAGCCTTTTATTATTTTCATATTGCTGATTATGGCTTACATCTTAAGAAAACTCAAAAATCCTATCTCAAAATATTAGAATATCATGAAAAAGTAATTTTTGTTTTTTTAATTGCAGAAGATAAAGAACTTTATCACAAAATTCAGTTTTTTCTGAGACAGTCCTGTATATTGTACATTTTTCAATCAAAGTAGATACCTAGGAAAAGGCATATCCTTTACACACACACGGCTTAATATCTTAAAGAGTAAAATATTATTTTATGTACGTTTAGATTAAAGGTATAGTCCAGGTTGCTTTTACTTTCCTATTTACCTTAAGATATAAAGGGGAAGCGGGAGGGGACTGTTGCTGTACTGTACACTTGCGGGAGCATCAAAATGGACCCTAGGTGAGTGCCCACTATCTCTTGGTTGAATCACTTTGTTAATCTACTCTAAAATGATTTGCCACTCTGATTAGCGTCACTGCTTTTGCCACAGACCTCATGCTAATCATTGCAATTAGGTAACAGCAGAGCATCTTAATTTATGCAGCTGGAGCCATCATGAAACCTCATAAAGTACAATGAAGGTGATTGTCAGTTAGAGCCATCGTATCAGACAGATGGATAACACATGACCAAGATCTTTCCCTCTAATTCATGGCCTGATTTGCATGATCCATTTAGGAAGCATTTATGAGAATGGGAAATGGCTGTTGTCAGTGATGAGGAGGCAAGTGGGATGGATTGTTAGTTGTAGATTAATTTCTCTTGCAGCTTGTTTATACCTGCAATGATGTGTGCAGAAGGATTCTCAGTGTGAGCCGGCACCGATTTCAATAATTAAGTGAAATAAGGGGAAATGCAATTTAGGTCATGTTGTTTTGTAAATGGCTGCATGTGGTTTTGTGAGGTTTATATTCACCCTTGTCTGAGAATAGTATTTAATTACAAGCCGCTCGTGTTATTAGGTTGTAGAGACCCCTTTTGAGGCTAATGAATAGACTAAAACACAAACAAAGTGAAAGACTGTGTGTACGACAAGTATAGGTTTTTCAAAACACATGTGTGACTAATTAGAAGTCAACCAAAGGTTAATCAAGTATAGAATATTTTCATTATGAAGGGTTACTGAATGATGGTCTTAACACACATTATGAACTCCAAGTTGAAAAGCTTCTCATTGTAGCTTTATTACTGTAGGAATGTCACACCACTAAAATAATACATTAGTTGTATATCATTTGGAAAAGAAAAGAAACATTCTTGCTGTTTGAATTCTCTGTGTTTGGAAACATGTTTTTACATAGAAGAAAACAAGGCTTGTTACTAAAATGAGAATAACTGACCCATTTTATAGGATGGTCAGTTTCATGTAAGCTTTGGTTTATTTTGTTGAATGCTGCCTTTTTTGTTCCATTTTAAGCAGTTTCAAGCAAAACACTGAACCTTAAATACTTTTGTTTCATGGATTTGCAGTAGTGTTATTTTAGACTGTGCACATTCACGCATACTAATAAGGAAACTGAATATAAGTCTTGACTTATTAACCCTCTCAATCTCGCATTGATAACAGCAGTACTTTCTTCTTTGAGTGGATGAATTACAATATTATAACCAAATTATTAATACATCCATGGTTTAGTGATGAATATGTTGAAGTTACTTTCAGTACTTTTGTTTGTAGCAATCATCATGATGGACACTTTGTAGTCTCAGTAAAAATGAATGGATAAACCTGAATACACAAAAAGAGGAATTCTAATGTTATCAAATCTTTATTTATAAAACAACTTTTTTTTTTTTTTCTTCTCTGCATTATTTGACTGATGAAGCATTATACCTCATACCCAAAATGTGTACAGAAATTGCACTCAAAAAATGAAGATGAAGATTGGTTGAGTGTTGACTTCTTTGTTTGGTATTCCTCTGTGACCAGTCTGAATCGAAGCGTGATTTATTCCTCAGGGCATTTTGCAACCAGTGAGGGAAACTTGACTTTGGTCTGTCCTAAACAAACCAGAACCGCAATAAACCCTTGCCTGAATATCTAGTCTCAATCTGGTAATGATTAAGCTTTGGCCTTGGCTGAAAATACCCATCTGATTTGTCTGGTAGCCTGATAGACTACATTCATGAAAAGAGTAAAAGGCTTTAATTATTCATTATTTGGTAAACGTGTATTTGGAATAAGTGACTATAACTTTATTCTCTCCATGACTTACAAAAAACAACCTGCAAACACCTAATATTTGAATTTTGTAACCAACAGAATGCCTTCATGCCCAAATCAATGACTTTGCAGTAAGCATGGGTATGTTTGCTCTTGCTTTGATTAGCACTGATGGATAACTGATAGCATTGTGGATTATTTTGGTCTGACATGATGCCTGCACACAAAAACTGTGGTTTATAACTTTGCAGACAAACAAAACTACTAGTCTCCTTAAAGAATACAATACACATATTTGCCATAATATCTTGCGCATCATATTGACGCACAAACTTGTTTATTTTCTCAGCAAATGTATCTGCCAAGGATTGCACATACAATATTTTTACTTCCCTTCATTTCAACAAATAGGCATTCTGACTGCCTATTGCCTACTAAAGGTCACATTTGCTAATGTTTACTGCATTTCCCTTTAAATTTAGTGGAGACAGGTCTATATAATCTGCCCCCTCTCTGTCATTCAAAAGTTTAATAAATATTAAATGTATATGCATAATTTTACAACAACTTTTCCCCATTTCTTTGCTTTGTAATCAGGGAGAAGTTTCTCAACCAGTATGAATTACCTAGGTTTTTGGCTGCTTAAGCTGTTAGTCTCTGTTCCTCTGGAACTGGGGCTGTGAAACCAGAATAGCAGTAAGTCATTTGAGTGTTGTAAGTGCAGCTGCGAACTCAGTAACCTGTATAAAAATACAACTAAGACCATGCCAGATGTAATTTCACAGAAATCTCCCTGGGATCTTGCTAGCAATGTGTTAAGCCTGAGATTTTGTTTTCTGCTATAACGCTATTATTAATGCATAATATGTGTCGTTGCAGTTTTTGGCCCATTTTGTTGCAGTTAGACTCGGAGTGATCAAATCAGACATGTTAATGCTACACACTGGACCAACTACATTTCAAATGGTTTGGCTCTTTTAATTAGTGGAGCAAAATGAGTGATGTGCAAAGTAGAGATTGCAAACTGGTTTCAGAGATTATATTTGTCGTGAAGAATTTTGTCTTTGTTATTTCAATTGTTTTCAAGCGATAACATTAAATGCATTGATGTGAAGTTGTAAATCGAGCAGCGTGTTTCAAACAGTGGCTAACCAAGAAAAAAATTAACCACGTGGTCTATTAAATCTGTCTGCAAAGTAGGATTCAAATAAATGTTTGCTATTTTGCCTTGTTTTCCATATTGTCAGGCAGAAACAACATATTGCAATAATTCTAGCTGGACAATGGGGTGAATGAAAAATACACAATTAAAAAATGCCAGCAGTCTAATCCCCTTTCGTTTGCTTTTCCCTGTATTATGGTTGGAGGGTTTGTGTCTGGCTTAAGGCACATAAAATATGCAATTCTGTTTTCCTGGATGGCTCAATGCATTATTGCCTGGAGGGAAATATAATCTCCATTGTTAAAAACGTCTTTTGCTTGAAGCACAATAAGGACAGTTTACCTGTGATGTTCTGTCCTGACTAAGCCTTGTCTCGGCAGACGTAAACTCAGCTATACACACAGCTAAGCTCTCCATTGACCGATCTCCAGGGACCAGACTGACTGGGGTTTTCGGTAGGTCAGTTAAGATAAAGGGTGAGACTGCAGGCAAATAGGAAGATTGGAACAAATAAAAATGCTGTGTTTTTAAATAACATTATTTTACTAGGTGTGAATTAACTAAACAAACATATCTAATTTAGAGTATTGTGTCAAATAATTTTATTTATTAATTAATAATGATAATAATATTTGCACAAAACAAAAATGCAGCAATTGTGCCCATTAGCAGCATACATTTGGAAATTTTGATGAATTATGTTTCAAGGTGCTACCAATGATAGACTTAAAAAATGTACATTTCTGTACAACATAACAAGAGATAAAGTGGAGAGCTGGGAATAGAGAGGTTGTGACATGACTGTCGTCAAATCACACCGACTAAAAAGCTTGTCCACTAATTTCTGGCTTCCGCCCTGAGGTGGTGATTGTACAGTCAAATATGATACAGGCACTCTTATAGATTTTGTTCCTATTAGAATTAAGAATCAATTTCATCTAAGAGCACCTGTCAGTTTAACAGATACACAGAAATGGCCATGTAAAGTCTAAAAAGACATCAAATCTAAATGACATATCTGAATAACCCAATAGGGTCCATCTGTGGAAGAACTGTTCAGACATGGCCTCACCCACAAGAGCAAGGGTTAGACAACATAATTAGACAAACACACACACCACAAACTAAGGCACTGAAAATAGCCTGGGAATTTGTGCTCAAATGAGGAGTGAATAGCAAAATACGAGGTATCTGGTGACTTGGGATCATGAACCTCAAGATAATCTTATGACAGTTGCACATTGGAAGTGTAATCATAAAAACATTTCAGAATTAAGTGCACCTAAATAGTGACTTTAATAAAATCTGCTGCTGTTGACATGATGGTGCAAGTGACTGCTTGATTGAAAAATAGTGCAAGAATTTGATTAAATACATCAATTTAAGTAAGTTAGTTGAGTGTTTTGGAGGTACATTAGAGTTATGGTTTATTAGAGTTTTTGAATTATCTGCTCAATTATTCTTGTCAGATGCTCCAAATAAGACCATAGCGATTTATAGTCCTATGAACTTCTTTTTTCTGCACGTTAACAAACTGGGACCATGCATACAGGAGAGGTTCTCTACATTCATTTTTGACTGCACCTCAAAGTCTTCTTTGACCAATTGACAGTGGTTTAAACTTTTACTCGAGAGGCAGCATATAGCAGAATACAGATATGTCAATGACACAGACATAAACAGGTGTGCGAAATGATTCATCATGCATCTCATGCATACATGTTCAACGAGATATGGATAAATTATTCAGTACAATATGATACCTCCATATCTCAGTATGATACAGTGTAATTGGATTTTCCAGGAGATCTGACAACACAGCAATGTGAATCTTTGAACAAATATAGACAAGCATTTTTGCAGCATAAAAAAATGAAATCTTAAAGGAATCCCACTTATTCTGTTGTACTTCAAGGTTTAGTAAATCAAACTTACTAAAGGACTGACGAGGACATTATAGTGCGTTCCTATTTTATCTGGGATCTAATTTATTAAGTAATAAGACTGCAAATTAAAAACCAATGTGAGGTCTTAGGAGGTCAATTTCTTCACTATATCAACCTTTGAGGAAATTAAGAGAGACATGGGAGGGTGCAGGAGCAACAGCAGTCTTTTTAATGAAAAATTAGATCTTAAATAAAAATATGCAAAGTATCAAGTTGATTTTTTTAAATGACCACGTTCCCTGTTTATTCATACAGACCATATGAAACACATTAATCACCTTGAAAATTCATACACTCACAACCTGACTACATGCTGGCCATCACGCAGGCTGATCGAACAGGCATCATTCCGGAACACAGGAGTGGGTGTGTTCCTAAAATAACTTGATAAACATGTATACCACGCAGATTATTTTCTGTAAGACAGCTAAGAGATGTACAAATCTGTAGATACAGAGACATGACACTAACTGTCAAAACTTCTCAATATGTACAGCTGATTTATGCATATATGCTTAAAACAGCTGTATACATTTGGTGTAAATATTGTGGTATTTTAGTATTCTTGAACACGCACACAAATGTCAACTTGCACAAAGATGCACAGAGTGCTGCTTACACCAATACTGATGTGAGAAGAGCATGTAGGTGATGATTTTAGCACATTTGATTCTATTATTGAGCTATTCTAGCACACCCATTACAGTATAGTTATATAACAAGGCTTTATGCATTTTTTTTTCCCCCTCATGCTTTTTTTCAAATTTAGGTGCTACCTCCATACTGCATGTGTTACTTATGAAGCCTGTGAGTGATTAACATGAAATGCAAAATAATTTAGATCCTCCAGGCTCTCTGTAAATATTCCTTAAAACATCATTCAATTTGAAAAGATTCATTTTTTTTCCATTTTAATGCATAGCTTATGAAAATCAGGAATATCAAATGATGGTCTGAATATGGGTGACATGTTCCAAAAAACATGCGGTTAATTGGAAATTATTGGGGTATGAATGAATGAATGAATGAGTGAATGGATGGTTGTTTGTCTATATATGTGGCCCCAGTCCAGGGGCCTGGCGACCAGTCCAGGATGTACTCCGCTTCTCGTCCAATGAAATCTGGAATAGGCTCCAGCATCCCCCATGACCCTGAGTGCAGGATAAGTGGAAGAAGATGGATGGATGGTCTTAATATCCATGAGGTGCCCATCAACAGTACTTACTATTTTAAAGTCTCTAAGTTCTTTCTCTTTCGGATCTGGACCTCGTCCAAACACTGCAGAGGTTCAAAATGTCTGGATACTGTTAAGACCAGGGGTGTCAAACTTACTGCCCACGGGAGGGACCACGCTCGCACACGGGTTTAATCCAGCCCCGAAAATGATTTTGCAAGGCAGAAAAAAAGCTGCAATTTTTTGATGAAAGAAACTGTTGTTATTAGGCCATGATTTGATGATGCCCATTTGAGAAAATATTCTCCCCTCTGTGGCCCCCAAGCAGCGCCAGGAAATTACTTTAAAAGAATTGATTGGTTTGTGGTCTGATCATTGCAAAAGGTTTTTCTTTCTCTCTCTTTTTAATAAACCTTTCGTTATTTGTTATGTTCATTGAAGAGATGCCAAGAGATACTTAGCCTTTGAAGGTTATGGGGTAACAAGATAAACTGTGATAAGACAGCTGTCCCATGTCACCTTGACAGGACAGAGGGTGTCAGAAAAAATTCAACACTTTGCAAATGTTCCTGTGAAAAGAGCCTGAAGGACCACAGTAGACTTGTGAAAACACTGATAGAATTCATAATCATGAATGATGGTCTAAATTTTGGATTTTTGGCGTGAAGGGCAGACAATTTTCTGGATCCTGAGCTTGTTTCTGTACATAAGACTTTTCTGCCTTCTGCTTTGACCTTAAAAGGGAGAGTCTGGTTGATATTTATCATTCATTTTTATCTATACAATCTACAATTTTCAAATACTGCTGGCTCACGAAGGCAGATGCCTCAGAGAACTATGGAACCTGGCAAAGGCTGGCTAGTTATGGTAATGGTGATCTTTTGAATAAATAAATCTTTCTATAGTCCACCCCATGTGGACATAAGGACAAGACAGCAGTCCAGCAAGATATCCCGTAGGAAGAAAGCAGCGATGGGCATTGGTGCTTCATAAATCCAGAAATTCAAAGTGACAGCAGATAGCGGGGAGACTTATCCCCCTTTCACGGTACATATATAGACACGAATGGTTTCTGTTACATTGCCATTCCTAAGCTGCATTGCGTGGTGCAAGGAACATATGTTGCCACACAGCTCCAGAAATAAATTCTAACAAAGTACTGAACACGTCACCTGCCCTCATCTTATTTTCATTTACGTTGACCAATGTGCTGCTTAGTGGCATGCCATAGCTCTAAAGCTGTTTATGGAAAACAATGAAATGGTTGTTTTATCCATCCATCCATCCATCTTCCCCCGGAGACGGGTCGCAGGGACAGCAGCCAGACCAGTGTGGACCAGAGCTCCCTCTCACCCGCCACATGGTCCAGCTCCTCTGGGGGGACCCCAAGGCATTCCCAGGCCAGCCTGGAGACATAGTCTTTCCAGCGTGTCCCGGGTCTTCCCCATGGTCTCCTCCCAGATGGACATGCCCAGAATACCTCCCCCGGGAGGCGTCTAGGAGGCATCCTGACCACATGCCCGAGCCACCTTATCAGACTCCTCTCTATGCGGAGGAGCAGCAGCTCTACTCTGAGCTCCTCCCAGATGACAGTTGGAGTCCACCAGCGGGTTCGAGGATTGCCGCCCCAACAGGCGCCAGCCGCCTGACGGTTGCAGCTCTAGCCTGCCACCTTGACAAAGGAAGCATGAAACATGTCCCATTCATACTGAATGTCCCCCAATTCCCTTGGGACATGTTTGTAGTTCTACAGGAGGTGGGAGTTGAAACTCATTCTGACAGGGGACTCTGCTAGACATTCCCAGCAGACCCTCACATTACGTTTGGGTCTGCCAGGTCTGACCGGCATCCTCCCCCACCATTGGAATCACCTCACCACCAGGTGGTGATCAGTTGACAGCTCCTCCCCTCTCTTCACCCAAGTGTCCAAAACATGCAGCCGCAAGTCCGACGATACAACCACAAGGTCAATCAAAGAACTGTGGCCTAAGGTGTGATGGTGCCAAGTGCACATATGGACATCTTTATACCTGAACATGGTGTTTGTCATGGACAATCAGTGATGAGCACAGAAGTCCAATAACTAAACACTGCTCAGGTTCAGATCGGGGGGGCCATTCCTTCCAATCACACCCTTCCAAGTTGCACTGTTGCTGCCCACGTGGGCACTGACGTCTCCCAGTTGAATGAAGGAGTCCCTGTTAGGAGCGCTCGCTAGCAGCCCCCCTAGGGACCCCAAGAAGGGTGGGCAAACTGAATTGTTGTTAGGTGCATAGCCACAAACAACAGTCAGAACCCATCCCGTCAACTGGGTTGAACCCCAATGTGCAGGTGCCGAGATTGGGGGCAACCAACATGCCCACACCTGCCAAGCGCCTTTCACCAGGGGCAACTCCAGAATTAAAAAAAGAGTCCTGGTTCTAGACCAGGTGCATCGAGGTGAGTCTGACTATATCTAGTCGGAATGTCTTAGCCTTGCTCACCAGCTCTGGGAGGGTCCCCGGTGACTAGTGTACGGGCAAAGAAAAACTAGGTCCAATGATTGTCATCTTCATGAGGGTCTTCTGAGCCACACTTTGTCTGGTACCTCAGGTTTGCCTTGGGTGACCCTTCCAGGGGCGTAAAGCAATTACAACTTGAAGCCTGCTCCTAAGCTTCTAGCTTTACTACCTCTCCACCTGGTCTCCTGGACACACAGTATATCCACCTTCCTTTTCTGCATCATGTCGACCATCTCTCCACCTTTTCCTGTCATAGTCCCGATATTTACAGTCCCTACTCTCAGTCCCAGGCTCTTTCCTTTCCTCCTCTCTCTCTCTGCTTCCATACACGCCATCCTCCTCTTCTTCTTGTTCTTGTTCTTGTTCTTCGACCCACAGTAGTCCAATTGTCATTGGTACCCTGTAGGTCATCAATACCAATGGCGATCGTTGATAACCCGGTCCTCGACCAATCCGGTATGATATGGTTATGGTTGACTCGCATGTTTAGTTTTGGCAAAAGTTTTACGCCGGATGCCCTTCCTGACGCAACCCTCTGCATTTATCCGGGCTTGGGACCGGCTCAGGGAAACACTGATCCGTGCCACCCCAAGGCGGGTTTGGGGAGACATGGGCCGGTGCTGCCCTGAGGCTGCATTGTAACCACATACGGCCTGGCTGAGTATTATTTAGTTTAATCAAAAACATATGACAGTAGACATAAAGCAGCCAGTCCTTCCCCAAGAATCATTTTGAGTCTTGTCATTTTTATCAAAATTATTTGATCACCATGTACTACATGGCCTAGATCTTTTCAAAGGCTTCTTCTTTATTGTAGTAAATACACATAAGCCCAAATTTAAAGACTCACAATGCAGAGCTAGTTATTCTTGCCTGAGGACAATTGCAAGTGACTTTTAAGATAAAATAAGTAGACTAGACTCTCCAGTTCAACAACTCTCTACGAGTGACTTGGGCAAGGAGTATTTACTCCAAGTGGCCGTGTTCTCTTTAAGAATGAACAATATAATACAACGATAATATTTGCCACATTTGCCATATTTCAAATATTTGAAATTTATTTCATTGGGCTTTACAATCTCTTTGACAGAATATATCATAAATACGAAATGCTCTGAGAAAACATTTTTTAGCCTTTTGATGCCACTTTCAACGGAGCTACTTTTTTACTGTTCCATTGTCTATATCCAGGGCTGTTGTGTCCTTGCCGGATTCCTCAATCTGTTTGATTCACATGTCACATAATTGCCTGGTCATGATCCAAGTTCAGTTTTGAGTGAAATAGGAGCTGTTAATATTCAATATCTACTGGTGGTTTTTCCATCTGATGAATAGCAGTTTCAATTGTATATATTTGTTAGTACACAATTGCAGCTTGTGAGAAGCAGACGTTCAGATTTATAACTGCAAATTATTCCAATTTGAACATGTGTTTTGAGCGGTTGAAACTCACCCTCTGAACTTGGCCATAAAACGGCTATAAAGAACATATAAACTTAAATCACCAAGACAGCACACAATGTGGGTTATGGGGATTTCCATAACAGCAGGATCAAATCAAGGAGGGAGCTCAGTGTAGTCAAAGAGGAAGTTTCTAGGTCTGAAAGACGGACTGGTGACAACCCCACAGTGACTATCGATAATCATGTCTACTGTCGAAGAAACTTACCTACTCTGTCCCTTTTAAAAATGATTGAAGCATAACAGAAATTGCGAACAGTCCAACCTTCTCCTGACCATTGCTATGTGCTTTTATTTGTGAAAAAAGCTTTCTTTTTGCAAATATCTTGTTTGTTATTTGTTTATTAATTCAATTGCAGATAATCCAATTTTGCTGGTGTGTCTCTAGAAAGCAGTGTGTCTCTTTTTTTTTGCTCTTGTACAACATGTTTATTGTTTAGGGTTAGAGCCATGGCACAGCTCATGCCTTCACATCCGAAAACATAATCCTGATAATTACTTCTGCTGGCCTTTTCTTGTCTAAAACTACTTGGCCCATTTACCAAAGTGAACACAAATCTGTTCAAGATTAGTGTTGTACATAAACAGCCGGTATCATGGGGCTTAAACAAATGCAAGGCAGTTAAAGTTCAAAATGCAGCTGAGATGCATCTCAGAATGAAGATGTCAAAATCCCATGTGATTTTAAACGGAGCATAGCTTGTTTTTTGTAATAGACAACCAATGACCAAAGAAACTGCCAGAAATGAACTGACTACACAGGCCAAATGGTGATAACCTAATACATGGTATTTGGATTTAAAAATGTGTTTAGAACATTAAGTGCTCAATAAATCTCCAAAGTTGCCAAATTGTCGTCCCACAATTCTTATGCCGGATTGTGTCTGTTTTCTTGCTTACTGTAGGTTTAAACAGCAGTCTGTTACAGCCCAATATTATTTTCCAAATAGGTAAGCAGATAATGTCAACATCTTCTGTCTGCAGTTCAGAATTAGTGGTGTCATCTTTGCAAAATAATTTAAAGGACAAGCTTAAGGATTTATATATTCTGCAATGATTAAAGTGGGTGGTAAATGCAGGTAAAACTTTTCAACTTTTCTCGGTGTCTCCTCTAGCTGGAAATCCTTATTTGTCAGATGAGAATAAATACCAGGCTGCTCAAGTTACAGGTTTCTGCCTATCTATCAAGTTATTGTTTAATGCTCAAGGGTTTGAGCAAGTACAGCAATGTTTTTCTATTATTTCCTGGCACCAAAAAATTTGGTCCAGGAAAATTGACAGGCAAGACCAATTTTTGTCTTTATAGGTTTTTTCCATTTATGGAAAGGAATGAAATACACAGCCCAGTTTCTCTGTTTATAGCATGTAAGTTCCAAAACAACTGCATAGACAGTCAATATTTTTAGACACAGGCGTATTTTACACTTCACGGTGGAACCTGGATACATCGTCAGTGAAGGACGTGGAGTCACTGGGTGTTTCGAGTCTTATCTTCAGACACCCTCTTCCAGGCGACCTGGGTAGGGATGATCAGGCCCTGACCTGTGTCCACGTGGCTAACTGTGCCACTTGTCACCCCACTTAATCCAGATAACACTATCCACTATCTAGCGTGAAATATTTATTCAAAATATATTCTACTTGCACATTACTGTTGGATGTAATTTCTTTTTATACTGTGGAACATAAGAAAGGGTGTGAGGTGTACAAGGCAGGGCTGTGGGGCAGCACAGGAGCAAGTGAAACAATCATGACTTCTTAATTTTCTTTATTTTAATTATAAGCAACACAGACCCACAGTGCCCTAAAAATCTCTGGTGGTACTGCACCATTTGGTAGTATACTAAGCTTTCTGAGAGACAAAAAAATGAATGCAGAAAGAGCAAAAAGGTATTGAGCATGTTCCTCTATTTGATATTAGCCTCTCTCTTTCAGTTTGTAAATAAGCTGCAGTTTTTTCGGTTTGCTTTTTGTGAACCTCTAGTTTATGAATGGCACGGTTATCCAGTAAAGATACATATCTGACCATCAAAGAGCCTCTCCATTCTCATCTTGCAGCGAAACCATAACAGCACGATCATGAAAAGAGCTTGTGCAAGAATAATCTAAGGTGGCTTTTTGTAGCTGAGTTTTAATAGAAAATCCTTGAGCAAACATACACGTGTTTCATTGTTTGATTTGTCCCTGCTGATCTTTTCTGACCATGTGTTCAATGGGCATGTATTTGCATAGTACACTTCCATTTCTTCTATGCCTATGCAAATACAGACCATGCTCACCAGTTGGGTAAGCATACACACATGCCCATCTGATGAAAAGTGATATATTTTTAAACAATGTTGTAAGCTCAAACAACAAATAAACATAAGGTGGCTCTGAAGATTGAAATGTAACTCAAATATACAAAAGTGGATAGAAAACTGGATTTAATCTTGTGTGGAAAAGGCTTGGATTTTATGGCTGGGACATTAAATACTATACATGTAACGTTGTTAGTTAAATTTCCACACTCCTCCCAAGATGTCTTGAACTGTTTCATGTAAAGACAGAATATAGATGGTTCAGCGTATTCATGTCATAAACGTAAACAAGAGTTGTGCATAAACATAAAGATGTAGACATGTGGTAGTATCTTTTTGTAACTGTCACTCTGAGCATGAATGATCATGTCTGTGAGAGCGATGAAGAAAGAAATAGGATGTTTGCCCATCACAAGATCCACACACATTTCTCAGACATCGTATCATCTCTAAAATAGGTCTGCCAAGCTTGAATGCATGAGTTAGGCTCCTTGTTAGTCTGTGCTATTAACCCAGCACACCTGAATGTGAACCTGCTGTCCAAAAGCACACCCTTGGTGCAAACTGCAGCTGTGATCCAATTTAGAAATAGCTAAGTAAATAATCTGTACATAAGACATCTTTCCTATTCAAATGAAGATAAATTACGTGAGTCATTTAGGTAAAAGCTATAGCATTAATCAGTGCTTCAAGTTTTTCGTTTGTTCCACTTGTGTTTGCCTGTCTGTGTAAGCTGCTGGGTTGCAATCTTAGTGTGCCAGTGTTGCTCGCTCACCCCACCCCCACTTGTAGTGGCATGTGATGTTTTTCTAATTACTCTGAAAAATGATGGAGCTTGTCTCCATTCAAGTGTGTCGCTGACTACGCCACCACAAGCATCCAAGACATACATCACTCTAATTGGCTCAAATGGTTCTAATATATGCCACCGTGTTGCCTTCATGGATCAGTGGCGTTGCCTTTTCGAAATCAATACAGAAACAGGATACTGGGACAAAAGAGAGTTATGTTCAATAAGTGGCCCAATGATTTGGGCATTTCACTTTTAAGCTTTTTGTGATACACCACTGGTGAGAATGATAATTGTTGGTAATGTAAGAAACGGTAATGTCTCAGACAAAATGGATGTGCTAAAATGAAAATGTCAAGGTGCAAAGTGAATTATGTGCAGTAATGTGTATGTTGCAAGGATGCACAAAAGTCAGAATCAACCATCACAAATAGCAGTGGGCAAATCTGCCATTGACACTGGCTGTTTGCACTGCCTAGATTTTTATTCTAAATAACGACAATCTCCCAGTTTCACATCTGATAAACAACTTAAATTTATTATTTTAGAATAATTAAAGAAAACCTATGGGAGCATGTTTGACACTGTTGGGATCTTATGCTTAATCAATGACAAATGGCCTCTTTTCTGGTGTGTGCGGGGCCACAGTGACATGCAGTATGTCAGCTTTGGTTAATTGACAAGCTGCAGGTTGTAAAACTTGGCATTTACTACAAAAACAGCCAATTTAAAAAGTATTTTTTTGTAGTTGGAAAGTACCCACATCACTGTGCTTCTTCTGTGAAATACAGTGTATTTTACACAGCAGTAATATAGAGGAAATATTAAGTACTTTTTTAAATGTGACATTTTTGACACATGCCTAGTTTCTCAGGAAAGGACGGACTAGGCTCTGCACTGAAATGATTCAATTTTCATCCTCATAATACCTGCCAGGAATGTTAAGAATAGTCCAAGAAACCCATGGCCAAGGCTCCTCTTTTTTTATTCCAGTCTAACACGCTTTGACCTAGTGAGAGATGAAACGCATAATTCCCAGAAGAATACCCTTGATAAAGCACTACTAGGAAGGGTAGGGTGGGACGGGTGGGTTGGGGGGAATCTGCAACAATCATTGAACTGATGTGTTCTCTATATGTGTAGTCTATCTGAGATTAAAAGACAGTGGGAGAAAAACAAACCATATTTTCCAGCAGTGCCACATAGATCACTGTCACAATTGTGGAAATAGAAAGTGGCCTTGTGCTGAGGATATTTTGCTAGGTATTATTTTCACTTCCTTCTTCACCCCCTTGCTTCCCTTCTGTATTTTTGTATCATGTCCCAATGTACTTTGATAAAGTGCCTGTACAGGATTTTCTGTCACTGGTCTTCATCTGGAGCATGAAATCAGGTATGAGAAACATGGGTTTTCAGAAGTATTGTAACATTGTGGTGTGCAGACCTCTGCTGCACTCAGATTCCGAAAATGTTAGAAAAAGAGTTAAAAGCCAGTTTTGAGTTTTTGCTATCTTATCACACCAGTACAGCTGGTAGTGGCTTAGCAGCCTTCCTCTGTGTGCAGGCTTGTTGGTGTGTGAGTGTGTATGAAGATAAAGATAAATGGTAAGCTGTGTAAAGAACACAGTCTGATTTGTTGATTTGTTAATTCAGTGGTTCAGTGATTTAATATACTGTAATAGGATTTTATATACATACATATATATATATATATATATATGTATATATATATATATACACAAGATGAGAGGTTAGGGTTCTAGACAAACTGTGTGGGTGGCTGACTTTGGAAAGCAAAGGTGCTGATATTGTGTTGCTTCAATCTATGTGTACTCTGAAACTCCAAAGGAACGATGAGCACTATGGTACAAGAACTTTGCGTGATAACTTTACCACATGGCTTTTCTATTTTTATAAAATAAGAAAAATCTATGTTGATGTCTATTTTAAGCTAATTTAATCAGGGCATCAGATAGTATTCCCAATTATTGTTTCATGCTTTGAGCTCACTCAGCATGAATGCTTGGAGTTGCTGGCTGGGTTTCCTCCTCCATTGCTCCAGATACCTGCATCTGTTCTGCCAGACCAGCTGATTTCCATTCAGCCCCACAAAATGCAGCTGCATAAAAGCCCTAGGTTTGGAAGTTCTTTGACACACTCACTTCCTGTGTCAAAGCTACCAGTATGAATTCCATCTGCATTTGGTCCTTAACCTACACAGATATGGCATCTTACATCTAAAAAATGTAATCCAAGTTGGGGAACTATGTATTAGATGCTCTCAAATGAAACATGACTTGGAATGAATTAAATGTTTAGTATTCTAATCTTCTGTTTAGATTGAATCTGTTGGAAAGAAGTCTGAGTCAAGTGGTCATTTAGAAGCCATACTTTGTGGTGCTCTTGAAATAACATGGGTTACACTAATTATTATGTCACTGATAGGAATAAATGCTGACAGACTGGAACACTTAACAGTGTAACAAGTTGGTTGAAATAGGAACAAGACATTTACAGGAGGTGCTTGTATGAGTACCGTTGTACACACCGATTTTACCGTTGAACAAAGTGACATATAGTGCTTCCAGAGAAGCTGAATGGTGCCAGGGCCAAAAACTGCTACATTTTGCTCATATTGTTCATCCATGACTGATGGTGGGAGAAGAGCGGAGTTGACTGTCAGAGTCGATCCTCCTCCCTCCTTTTTTATAATGTGCAGCAAATCGAGAAAGATGAAGGAAGTCGATTTGAGAGAAACAGAGATGAATTATATAGCTTGATTCCATATTCTCTGAATGTATTGTCTGTCTCTGACTCAGTCTATCTCGCTCTGTCTCTCCTATTGAATGACATTTTAAAGTTCTGAAAAATAAATCAAAATATCTGCTTGAACTAATTTTTAAGTTCTGTCAATACCTTTTGGTTTACAGGTGACAAATTCAAGATAGCATTTTACAACAGATCACTGTTTCACTGATTCAGACACAATAGGTAGAGGAAGCTTGTGATGAATAATAAGTTATTTTAATGTTACCTGTCGATTATATCAGATGTTTTGCATAAGTATCCTAATATTAAAATGAGCACATGAAGAGAGGGATGGAGAAACCAATATATATAACCCATGTGGAGAATAAGCCCGCTCTCTGTCTTCGGTCTGGATGACAAATTTAATCAAAACCATGTCCTCTGCTTTGTTAGAGTCCCCATGTACTGTATTATCTGTTTACCTCAGTACTATCTTCCTCACTCTGGTCGGCTACACATATTAGATCTTGCTCGCATAGCTCCCCTGAACTGGTTCATCATGCTCCCTGATGTTCAATTCCCTGACATTAAGTTTCATTATCAGATAGAGAAGGTGATACATTTCTTTTCTTTTAGTTTCGCATTTTTTTATAAAGTCATCCTAAGCCTCACAAAACCTGCAACAGTTTATTATTGGTAACTTTAGATAAAAGTGAGTCATTCACTTCCACATCATTTCAGTTAATATTAGTCAGTATATTGAAGACACACAGACCAAGTAACCCAGAATCTTGTTGTTTCTCCCCACCCTTGCATATCAGCATTGCAATTTCATGGGAAAAAAAAAAGCATCCAACAGCTGATGTTTTTTTTTTTAAGCAACACCACATGATAAAGTCACCACGCTCTCAGATGTGAATCTGATGTGTCTGGATGAGTGATAGTATGTACTTAGCATAAGGGAGGAGGATGGTTAAAGATGTGATATCTATTTTGCCTTAATCTGACTTACCATTACCAATTGTACTAAAGCATAGTAATATATATAGAGAGTTCCAGTTTTCTGCACTCTAAAGATTGTAGAGATTCAGCAGACTAATGCCAGTGTATTTTTGTAAGCCTGTTTGGTATTTTACCAGCAATCATAGCAAAATAAGTTTAGGATGCATAACGTGACAGTTAGAAAAAATAATGTTATAGGAATCATTTTTAGCTCAGAGTTTGCCGCACAAATACACGTACATACACCAACCATCCATAACTTGCATCCTAAGACTAAGGACTTTGTCTGCTTTTAGTTTTTCTGCCCTTTTTAAAAACACAATTTAGACGATCCTGTTTTTGATAAAACACAACACTAAAGGTGGTATTAATCACTGGCAAATGAAGACCCTGCTGGTACTTAGTGCGCCTTAATCTGGCAGCTGAGTGTGTGCCATTAGTACTCGGGGGTTATAGTGGACGTTTGGAAGGCATATTTATTGTCTGGTAGATCGAAGGAGGATTTACTTTAAGGACCTTTTCATGGCTTTGTTGGAGACAGTCACCCACATCTAAAATGTCTTTACACCCTGGGGGACTTTTCAACCAATTTCTGTCAGGCTTCTAAATGTTTTGTTTACAACTCCGGCCAAAAATACACTCCATTAAGCTGCTCATATTGTAACTTACTTTTCTAAGCTGTGCTTCATCAAATTTGATTGAATACTTTGAACTTTAGTGATCATAGCTCATTAAATGAACGTTCCCCTTAATGCATAAGTCTGTTTTAAGATAAAATATCAAAATGAAGACTGTGTGTCTTATTACCACTTCATGAACTGATTCAAACTCATTCTGATTATAATATTGCTTTGAAATACTTTGACAACATGAAAGACATTAACAAAAATTACCAAAGTAGAAAAAAAAAAAAATCCCTAATTCATCATATTTGAGCACTGGGTTGACACAGAACACAACAGACTGCCCGGAAAGGTGTGTCTATTTCCAAGTCCAACAAAATCTTCTGAACACCTCCGCTTCAAGGGTCTATAAACAGCTCAGAGAACTACAAGTCTGGCAGGAACAGCTGTGACACTCGGGCCTAAAGCCAAAACAGGCTGCAGAAGATGACTGAAGCTACTTACGGTTCTGTGACATGGACATCCAATTATCTCTAATTAATTATGCATAGTGCAAATTAAACACAGCTTAACTGTTTGTAAACTACAGTAATAGTATTGCAATGAGGTCCCTCTTACTATAGATGATGCATTTTAGTATCAAATAGAAAAAAAAGTTGTGATTCTTCTGTGATTCTTCTGACACCTAAGTATTTTGAAATTGATGCATATAGAAAAAGTATGATAAGGATGAGCTCTGAGCTCTGCAAGCATATCCGAAACAGATCTTTTCTTTAGCTATGCCACGGTTGAGCAGAGAAAGCATATGCACATTAGCCAGATCCAGCCAACAACAAGTAGTACATTAATTCTCTAGCATGCCGCTAACATCCTATCTGAGGGAGGAGATGGGGGGGGAGATTTCCTCAAAATGAAACCCTTTTCTGGAGCGAGAAAACAAATGCTGTCTGTCTTGTCTCTGAATGCTGTGGCAGCACCAGTAAACTGCAAGATCTGCATTGCAAGGTGGGCGATATTGAGTGCAACTGGCTTTGATAAAAAAAGGGTAAAAATGTGGTGAGGGGGTAGGAAAATACATATGCAGCCTTTAGTAATATGAATTGTGAATACATTTAAAGATTGGAATTGGTGTGTGGGGGATTTTGTTAATCCACGAAAAACTGCACATTTGAAGATGTACAAATGAGTGTGATTGTGTGAATCTGACTTTCCCAGTATGCTTTAATAGATAACAAAAATAATTAAAATGTGAATAGGTTTTGTTTTATTTTCGTCTGCTGTATACAGGTTCTGCAAACCAAAAGAAGGCACAAACCTTCAAGATCTTCTCATCAAGTTTTTTTTTACTATTCAAAATCAAACACAGTAACATAATGGATTTGATTTGCTTTTCCAAGAAAGATTTCATAATCTTCAATACAGGGTAAAATTTTTGTTTATTCACACCTAGCAACTTTTCCTTCTTTTTCTATATATGTGTATACATTTTTTTTCCTTCTGCAATTATTTACTTTTTACTCATCCCTCATCTCTGCTTTCTTGCTACAGCCTCAATGACCTCTGCGGTCTTGAGAGCTTGTGACCTGGTGGTGGATTAGCACCATCTCAGCTGGCTTGGCCACAGATTGAGATTGACTCAGTTTACTCTGACCCATCCTCTTACTGCTAATTGGTTAACCTTCTAATCCAGCTGGCTGTTAGCAACAAATCTCTCCAAAGGCAATTTTGGCGTTTGGCTTTAGTTCAGCTCTGCAGTGCCAGGAAGCTGTTGCCAAAATGACGGGCCATTCATTTACAACCAATGGTGACAATACACAGAAACGTGGTTGACACGAACACACATACTTGTGCATCTGTGATTGGGGTGCTTTAAAATTTGCTAATGTTCAACATTAACTTTAAAAGCACCTTCAAACAATGGCCCTGTGACAAATAAATACCTGAAACAAATAAATTTGTAGTATACCTGTTGTTGAAATGGCAAGGCTATGCTTATCATCAGTATAGGTCAAAGTGCTTTATGATTTTCTAAATTAGATTTCAATTTCTTTTTTGGATTTATTTTTGATTCAAATAAATTGACAAGACTTTTGAGTATATTTATTTGCTTTATTGGAACAACTATTAGTATAAGTTATGCTTTCATGGGATGTGTCAATGGATCTTTTCCTTTCTGCTGTTCCCTTCTGCCTCCTTCTAACCCTCCCCTCTGCATCCTGTTCTCTCAAACCCATTAACTACGCATACTCTTTCACTCCACCCATATATCTTCTCTTACTCCTTCCTCTTGAAAAGCAGTCCCCTAACCCCCAGCCCATATCTTTCTTGTAATCTTTCTTGATACAAATTGTTGTTTTTTCATTAGACCTTCCGGATCTTATTTTGAAAAACGACTGTTTCCGCCCTCACCTTACTGCCGCACTTATTAATATTATAATTGCCTAATATAAAGTAAAATCATTGTATTCAAAATAGATACTGTAAACTGACAAAAGTGTTTGTTATTTGAACCCCTTCACTTATAATCGGTCCGCAGAAACATTTTCATACATAAAAAAATGCTCCCTGGTACAAAGAAGGTTGGGGACTTGTGCTCTAGACTTCCTGCCTGGGAGTTCCAATGTCAGCATCCTCCTACCAGCCTATTCACTATCCTTCCTCTGTACTTGCCACAAGCGTCTCAGTCTGACTTTATCTTCAAAACACCTAACGCATGCCACCTCTCTGCTGGACTCATTTGTGATCCCATCCTTTTCTCTTTCAAAGCTAACCTCAACAATTTCTCTGCTTTGTCCAACTGTGTTTCCTGTCTTTTCTTCAATGTCACTGTCTCTGAACCATACAACTCTCGTCTCACCACCATCGTAAACCTTTCCCTTCATTCTTACTGATCCTCTTCATAACACCTTAGCCCTGACACTTTTCTCCATCCATTCCAACCTGCTTGCACACATTCCTTGACCACTTTAACACACTCTCCTTTGCCCTGGATTGTTTACCCTAGCTACTTAAAATCGGCCACCGCCTTCATGCAACCTCACTGTTCCTCATGGGTCCCTCTCATTCTCACATGTAGATGCTAACCTTTATTCTTTATTCTTCTCCTTTCTTGGGCATACCGCCATCTCTAGATTTTTCTCCACCTGCTCCCTGCTCTAACAACAGATCACAATCCCTGTACAGATCCATAGTTCCTTTTTCAGTCTTCTGTCATATGTTTTTTCTTACTCTACAGTACAGAGGCACAGTGCAATACCTTCTGAGCTTCACTGCGCTTGTTGATCAACATTCTCAAAGCAAATACTGCATCTGCAGTACTCGTTTTTTTTTTTTTTTTGGCATGAATCCGTACTGCTGCTCATCAATGCTCACCTCTGCCCTCAGTCTAGCTTCCTCTACTTGCCCCCGTAACTTCATTGCATGGCTCATCAACTGTATGCCTCTATAGTGACCGTAATTCTGAAAATTTCCCTTGCTTCTCCATTCTTTCAAGCATCCTGTCACTTGCTAAGATTTTACTGAACAATCTAGTCAAAACTTTACTGCAAACTTTCCCAGACGCTTCTTAAAAGAACGCCAGGGATATCATCAGGCCCAGCTTCCTTTCCAGTCTTTATGCTCTTCAAAACCATCATTTCTACATTTCTATCATTTCTACTAATCTTTGCTACTTCTTGGAACTTCTTGGATCCAACAAAAAATCAACATTTACCCATTTAATTAATTCAAGTATATTCAGTAATAATAAATATATTTCTTTCAATAATAATCTATTTATACTTATTATATCTGCATGCTATATGGAAATGAAATTGTCTACATTTAATTATTTTACATATTTACACATTGTTTTGCTATACCATGATCTGAACAGATGTTTGAAATTAATCAAGCAATTTGGATATAAAGTGCTGGAAACTGTTAATATAACTATACGATCAGCACATAATTATAGTGTTGACATAAAGAATTGTTTTTCTGAAGAAATGAATAAATACTTGAAGCCTGGAGGTAGATGCTGGAATGAAGTTTGCATTAAATGCTAACTGGTGTTTCAGTTGAACTGTGACACTGCAAAGCAGGTGGAGAAATGGAATATTCATTTGTCCAATATGGGGACATGAAAAAGGCAACATTTCTTACATTTATAAGTACCCAGCTCTACTGAACCTCCCTGCCCTGGCAGGGCTGCTTAAAACATGGGATATTCGCAAAAAGCTACACGAGCAATAATCCACATTTGGCAGTGTTGCAATGCAGCAGGAGTCTTGGCTTTTTATAAACAGATATATCAGTATATATTTGGATCAAAGAACATCAATTTCAACTTACTTTGAATTGAAGCATTATTTTCATGTCAAAATTCAATTTCATCAAATATGATGAAACCTACATCAGATTAGTTACTCAGAATGGAAAAAAAAAGGAATGCATAAATGATTTGTGAGGAGTAATAGAGGTTCATAAGGCCAGGTGCCAGGTGTCGGGCATTTCATTCTGTTGGTTACATTTCAGTTAATATTGAGAAATGCATAACTGGTTTGCGGACAGGACCACAGAGACCCCTCATGCCCAACTAATTACCTTTATTAGATAATAGAGGTGACGCGGGACTCATCTTCAAGACCAAGTACTGTTTATGAGAATTCACAGAGGACGAGCAATTTGAATGAAGATACACCAGTGCCTAAATTACTGCTCACATAATCTTATTGTTTTTCCATGCTCGGGCTGCTGGTCATTCCGTTCAAACTAATAGCAGTAGACTCAAAACGAACAAGATGCCATATGTTCAGTTTAGTTCTGTCGGTTCACATTCAGGAGATTTCTGCCTAGAGTCTTCTTCTTTCCCATTTGCATCAGGTATATTCTCCCATTACAAAGTGGAACAAATGTTAAATCTAATTGGTCCAGCTAATGAGGTATCTGTCCATGCGTCTGTGGTCAAACACACACATCACATGAATTAAGTGCACATATACTACATTGCGGAAATTAATGGCTGATTGAGGTGTATGAGTGTGTGTGTGGGGGGGTAAGTGAATGGTCAAGGTCCTTTCACTTGATAGCAGGGTTTTTGCACAGTTGTGTATGTGAGTATATGCACATTTGGATGGCACACACTGTACTATGATGGGTGATGGGATGGATTAGTCAGAGCCGAAGTTGTAATAAGTGGCTCTGTAATGGGCAGATGTGGCCTCATTCTGGAAAGAACATTTAAGCAACTCATCAGACTATATACACTCTTGACCTAATTAAAACACACTGCATCATACAGATTTAAACATCAATGCTCCATGTGCTGAAAATGGTGAGCAAGGAGGTCATTTAAACAGTTTTTCAAATATAAGTATTGCCTTCAGTTCTCAGATTAGATTATCAAAAAATAAGTAGTTTGGGGCTTTTGAAACCTCAAAGCACTCAACAAACTTTCCTTGACCCCTCAAATTTCCCTGCGCTCCTGATTATCCTGTTCTATATTCATATTTTTTGGATCATAGTCAACACCGTAAATATGGACTTGGTGATATTACCCTGGTCTCCAAATCTCCTGCATCGTCTACCATATTTCCTCTTTTACAATATTAAGAGGTTTTGAATAAATATCTTAATGAAGATGCTAAACGCAGTATCAGCAAAAGCTAAGGGTGCTGTGGTACACTATTAGTCCAAAGCATCCATCCAAGAGTGGGAAAAGGGGACTCTTGGAAAAATTGCGGACCCATGTGACCGTAAAGGTTGATGATCTGGTAGTCCTGAAAAGCTGTTTTTTGTAATATGTCTGATTATGTGATAATAAATCAGCAGCTGCAAATCCAAGTCATAGCAGTATGAGGGGGATACGAAATATCGAGGTACATCTTTTAACTTGAAAGTATTGATGATGAATCATGCAATATGAGCAGTCGGATTACTAACTAAAAAGATCGAATAATCTCATCTGCCCGGGGAAAGAACCAAAAACTTGTTTCAAGACAAGCTCTTGTTAAAAAAACAATATGGAAAATTGAGCATTGACATATTATGTGTTGATATCAGGCTGCAAGGTAATGCTTGGATGATACAAGGAAAAGTAGTGAGAAGAAAGTTTCAAGATTTTGAGGTGTATGCCAGCAGTTCATTACATTATTATCATTAAATTGGGAATTTGTCAATAAATTTGATAGATTAACTCTAAAACAAATGGAAATGAACTGAAATATCCATGCATCAGTTAGCAAAACATTTGTGAAGAGCTCGAAGATGGAACAAAAGCAATCTCAAAATAAGATTAAATGAAATATATTGTTAAATAAATTTACACGATACCGGGAAGATAGAGATCAAGAGGCATCATGGATAAAAAAATGTCATTGCCATGAGGGAAAATTAAGTGGAACAATTTACCAAGTTCAAAAATATTCTTAACAAACAATAGAGATGAGAAAAGCTGAAGCAGTTGCAGTAGATTTTTGCAGGATGACTTTAAAAGTTGGGCAGCCCCATTGCTGTCATGCAAAATATCACCCCTTCATGGAAAAATAAACAAATAAGAATACATAAATTGCAGAGGACTTGTTGAGCTCAGGTTATTGGTTTTTCCAGCCACAAAGATTAGATCCAGAACAAAAGCCTCCTGGCCAAGATCACAAGCTTGGTTCATGAGGGGCTAACAGGATTGACAGCTGTTAAACCAACTATATGCCGTATACTGTCTCTGGCACTTTTCACACGTTGTTCTTCTCTACACATTCAAGCCATGTCGTTGTGAAATACAGACATTCCCGGATCATGTCCCTCGGATGAGAAGGTGCACCGGAGCCTGATTAAATGAACAAGCATAAACTTCTGTGGTGGACTTATATGTCAACTGTATTACCAATTTAGGGTTGTTGGATTTTCCCTCTCCTCTCTCTCTTCGAGGTCTGGGTAGTTGTTTCCATTTCATCTCTCCTCCAGAGATAACACTTTATACACAACCTGATTCAACATTGCACTTTATTGCAATCTGATGTCTTCAACATTTATGATCCTTACCATTAATTCTGTATGGTGGTGAGTTTACTTATCTTACTGAATGTTTAATTCTGTTTGAATTAGCTCAGACTGACATGGTTGTAAAATATACATAATCACATCAACAGTTTAAATGGCAAAGCTGGACATAGAGAAAACCATGTCTGTGACTGGGTTGACTCTTATTTAAGGTTCTACTTAAATGTAATTCAGTCACTGACAACCTTAGATAGAAAATATGTGAAAGTGTGTGATAGTAATGACACAAAGCAACTTGACTAATTAGTATTGAAGTGGAACTGTCTTGCACACAGTGCAAACTACATTTCATCTGAAATGTGTGGAAATCAATAATGGGCTCTGTACTTTGGGGAAGTCCTTTGGGACTTGTCTTCTCTAATCCAATAGGCTGGGGTTTGGCATTGCAGAGGTTGTTCCATTACAATATTGATCATGGAATTAATTATCCATTCTGTGTAGTTTCTTGTTTGCTAGCCTGTATTTAATATATATTTTATCCACACAGAAACACACATTCACTCTCGCTCTTGCAAGCACAAAAAGAGTCTCGCCTCCCCTGATTCTCTCTTACTCATCATTTAAAAAAATCTCTGTTATATATGAAAAACATTTTTCCAAATGACAATATTTTTCTTTTTTCATCCACTATCCTCAGTTGTAGAACACTTTAATTATTTGTGGTATACATATTTTTTTTTTGGTCTGTATGTTTTAATGTCAATTACTGAAATATTTTGTTGGGAAGTAAAGAAAAAAAGCTCCCTGATTATACAGCTTTACATTGGAGGTGGCTATCAATTAAAGATTAAGTAAAATGATAATTGTTTTCCTGGCCAACCATTTGTGCAGAGGCCATTTGTGCTTTGGTGATGAATACACTGCAGAGCAGTGATTACAGTGAGTTGTGTGGTCTCAGAGATGCAGTGCATGATAGAAAGTAAGGTGTTGTTTTAATTTTCCTTTTTTTCTTCCTTAAACAAGTGTGTCTCTGTCTCAATGTGTGGTCCTGGGAGCACTTTGTCACCTTCTCATTTTCTCCCGTGAATAATGTTATTTATTTGAATCCAAGGTCGCACCACTTTTGTTAAAAATACATTTTCTGGATCCTGGTCAATAGTACCTAGAGTCAGTGGAACGCAGATTCCTGAGGGATGAAATTGATTTTAGTGACTATTCTGCATAAACCCAGTTTAATGTGGAAAAAAAAAACAACTTCTGGCTGAACTGCGTACATGCTCTGTGTTGTGCTAGCTGTACAGAGTATATTGCCATTGTACTGCAGCCCCCGTTTTTGATTAAATCAGATATTTGTGAATTGAATAATATACCTTGCCTACTAATTGCTCCCTTTGATTTTGCAAATTACCGCTTAAATGATATTTTCAAAGAAAGGTAAAAGTCAGTGATGGCATTAGAGTCCCATGAGCCTTTCCATAGTTCTTGTTCATTACTGAAGATTTTTTTTCTGGTAGCAATTCATCATTGTTTCTCTGGAAACTTTTTTCAAAGCAGGAGTTTGGACAGCCAGGTTCCAATCATTTTACAATTTTGCGGAATTACTGCTCTTCTCGACATTATCATACCCGCCATGCTTCATCCACCACACACACATAGACACTCACATAGGGCCTTCTAATAATAATAGGTTGGGATGCCGGAGGAATGTGTCAAGGCAAGCAAAAACATTGTACTGCTGGTTTGGCAGAAATTTCAAGTCTTTTAATTTCACATGCTACAATTTTCTTCTTCTTGTGCAATCAGTTTGTACATGTCCATGTTTATTACAAGAAAGAAAAAATAATAAAAAAACAAATAGCATTTCTCCCAGCTGTTTCTCCCGCGGGGTTGTTGGATATCTTAATTCTCAGAAGATATCCTAAATACAACACCATCATGTCATCATGTCAATTGTAAGTTCAGTAGCAAAGAAAAACAGTTTTTTTTGTTGTGAAATAGCAGGGAAAAAGCATTTTAATGCCTCTATAGTTAAAGTACTGTTTCATGCCCAAAATATATCATGATTACTTTTTTTTGCAGTTTTGTTGCTGTACCAATGTTTAATATTAATCAGGGAAAGAGCCTTATGAAGAGAAATACAAGTATTGATATCAGTTGTCAAAAAAAAAAACAATAAACAAATACATTAAATAGAAAAACTAGGAAACTAGGAAAATATGACTGATGGTAGTTGCTTCAGCTCTCCCTTGTCTTCTGTTTGTGAAAAATGGAGATACAATAAAAGTGAAGCAAGCAATCCTAAATAGCTTTTCTCACTGAAGCAAGGTCTCCTTTTGCAGCTCTGTTTTGTGCTACACTCAAAGTTGCACATACACATTAGTCAAAGAGATTTTAAACAAATCCCTCTTGCAACTTTACATCCTTCATACATTACATTTCTCTGTGAAGGAAGACGTTGGGCTTTTATGTAGCCAGGCCATAGTTTCTGGAAAGCGACCTGGTTTATGAGCATTTAAAATGTGACACACTGATTTTTACCAACAAAAGACAAATGGCATCCAATTCAAGTCTATTCAAGACAAGAAATCTCTACTGCCCCAATTGCAATGTAAATACATACATAAATTCATTCTGGGCAATAGGGATTTTTGTTATAAGGGGTGAAATTCCCATTTAAAATTGCCTTCAAAAGAATTCCCAGCAAGAAGTAAATTTGAGCCCAGCATGCTGTCAAGCAGGAAAAGCGCTAAAAGAAACCCTGTGCCAAGTTAAATCCAAATGCCTAGATGTTTTTTTTGCTCTGGAAGAATGAAAAAATAAACATTTTTCAAAGTCAAAGAAAAACATTTAAATTATCCGAAGGTAATTTTGCATCTATAGTTTGGGGAGTTTTCATGACATGGAATTGTTTCAGAGTTGTTTGCTTACAAGAATTTTACACGATTGCAACACTTGGAGCATCTTTCCAAAGTGCAGACTTTTAAATTGGGAGCTGGGTGCGAAATTTGTGCACCCAGCTTTTATTTGTGGAACAATTAAAGTGTTTATATGTTATCTTCTTGTGCCAATGGCTTCCTTTCACTACATCCCCAGAAAGCATTTTATGCCTCTTTTTTGCACTTCATTCTTCATCATTTTCAAGCTAAATGAATTCTTGTCAAGTGGGTCTAACAGATTTTGCATTACAATGTTGTGTAATTCTTAAAGAGAGAGAACACTTTAAAAACTAAACAATAATGGCAAATATCCTCTGAAATATGGCATTGCAAACGTCACTGCTTTTTCAATATGTTCAAAAACTGGCCAAGACAACTTAATTTACGAGACCGCAAGGCACTTTTATTTTCATACATTTTCCCTTCTTTTTTCACTCCTTTTTTCAGCCGTGCTCTGCTGCACATCAACACCTTTCAGCAGCCTGTAAATATACACTTGGAATGACTGTGAATTTGGCAGGACGTTGCCTCTCAAGTCATACTGCAAAAATTCTTGTTGACACAGTTGGGGAATGGAAACACTACAGTCTTGGGAATTTTCAGATTGAAAGATGCAGCCATTTATCAGTACTGATTTTTTATTGCTGCTGTCCTTTTGTCCCAGCTATGTTTGTTTGTTCATAATATATTGTGTTGCTTTTAGGTTATGATACTTTTCATACCAAAACAGAGTCTACCTCTGCCTCACATTCAGGTTTATTAGTGTTGGATAATCACAGATTAATCTGAGATTTTATTAATTTGATTAACACTGCCGCATCCGATATTAATCTGCCTTGTTCCTTTATTAAATCCCTCCAAGCAGTGTCTCCATGTGAAAGTGGTAGCAGTGGAACTTTGTGCTTTTAGGGTGACATGATCTTATTCAATGTGAGGATTCATCTCATACAGGTTTTAATGTACTTTTTTCCATAATGTTTCATAAATTTTTGTCTCCATTTTAATCTTGTTCAGGTGCTTACCGGCTTCAGGTGTTTGTTGTTTGTTTTTTCCTATATCAATTTCTTGTTCAACAGAACTGAGTTTCATGACAAAACAAAAGTCCATTTAAGAAAAGTAGACCCAAAATCTCATATACTTTAACATTTCCCTGCGGGATGAACAAACACAAAATACAACTTACCCACAACCTAACTTCAATTTTTCTGAGAGTTGCCACAGTAACATTTGTCAACAACATACCTTCCAATAACATGGTTTATTCTTTAAAAACTTTCTATTCTAAGTAAGGATTTCTCACTGGAGTTCAACACTCTCCGTAAAACTCATGCATCTGACTTTAATCACAGACTCAACGGCATGTTGGCCTTTGCCTAACATTATTACTCAGAGCACAGCCGTGCAGGTCCCCCCGGTTGCTCTGCTACCCATTTATCATTAAGACACAAACTAATGCTCTGGACCCGCCCTACACCTGCATTATTGAGGAATTATGGGGACTTTTCAACCCAAATGATCAGTGTTGGGCTGTTGATCATGCTTCACACTTCATTGATAAAAATCAATATCAAGCTTTCTAATCAATGTATTCCTTCTGTTTCTATTAAAGTATTTTGGTCATACCTTTGATAGTAATCACCATTTCTTTATTATCAGCTTGAGAAAACAGGGACTTGGGGATTTATACTAAGGTGGCAGACTTCGATTGCTGACTCTTAACCCCGCCAACTTGCTCTTTCTTCACTCTAGAGGACTAAAGTGTATATATATTAGGCTCTGCCACGGCAATTTTAATTTTAAGCTTTGAGGACCCCTAAAGTGCTAGCCAGTGTAGTCAGCTTAAACAAGTAAGGCTGTATTCTTATAGGATGTAAAGACTTCTTCTATAATAATGTTCAGGCCATTTTTTATGTCCCTTTTTTACTTTGACCTCCCTTTGGAGTGTATTTTGAAAAAAAAAAAAAAAATTGTGTGACAGGGACATGAGGCAGAAAAAATTCTGCCTCATGTTGTCATACTCTGTGGGAAATGTCAATAAGAGGATCCTCTGTTCCTGAATTTTTTATAGGTCCCCCCCCGCCGTGCTTACCTCATGGCATTTCCAACCAATATATACTACCATCTGTTGTGTTTTTTTTTTGGTGTGGCATGGTTGTTAGAGCTTCCCCTCCACAGCAAAGAGGTTCCTGGTTTGATGCCAACAGGTGGCCTCGCTATGTGGCGTTTACATGTTGCATGAGTTTCCTCTGGGAAGGGAAGGGAAGCCTCTAGCCACCACCTGTACCTTGCTACAGGATAGGTCAAAAAAATTAATGAATTTGTGATTTTTTTTTTGTTGAATTTACTTATATAAAAGACTATATCTGCTCTCATTTGTGCAGCACTTTGATTTAAAGTATTTTATTATTATTATTATCATTAGTTGCATTTTAGTAGTATCATTATTATTACACTCCTTCCTCTCCCATGATAGCACAAATAGCATTAATAAAAAAAGGCATGTAATGATCAGAATTCAATGTCAAGGCATGTTAAAATGTTAGTAAAAATTGCATAATTGATTCATTTTTTTAAAAGGACATAAAACTATAAAATACACATTTTAAGTGTGACTAAAGTAACATTCCGAACAAATGTGCTCTTTCCACTGAAACAAAACAAAACTATGAAATCTTTCGAGGACAGAATATGCAGTGATTGGTATGCAAACCACAAGTCAGTACTCAGGTTCAGGTGTGTAGCACCTCATAAATGTACTCTCATGTGACCATGAACAAAAGATCATGGTTCATGGATCAAGAATGAATAGGGTCAGCCCTTTGGGCCATTGTTATTTATAATTAATTCATTTCAGCCAGGACAACACAAACAACTATGTTTGCATTAGCATAAAGAACATGTTGGTCAAATTGTTGATCAATAGGCCTCTATTTTACTCTTACTACTAAGATTTGCTAAACTAGTCAACAATTAGGATTTCTTTATTTTCTCCATGCTTTTTGGATTTTCTCTCTCAAATTCATGCAAGGACACTGAAGGCACACATTCTGCATCCAAAGTCATCATATCATGACTTGATTTCTTGATTGAAACATATTGATGTGTCTTTGCGCACTATGCACAAAAAACAACTGAAAATTCAGATTTATTATTGATGTTGTCTTCACATGTGCATAAAAATGTATGTTACCCATTGTTTGCTTTTCATAGGTACTCTCTTAGCGTACTTGTAACACTAGCACTTTTTTATATAGTTATATAAAATCACATGGAATACACTTCAGAACCTTGTCAACTAAGATGCTATGATGTATCAGAAAATGATTTGGCTCAGATCTGGATGATGTCCTGAAATGATTTATGCACCGAGACCAAGTCTAAATATAGGGATTTTGAGAGTGATATTTCAAAGTCCTCAGCCGTTTAACGTATAATCCTGCATAATGAATTTGGCATTTATTTCAGATTCTCCATTGACCATAGGTGCAAATGTAAGTGAGAATGATGGTGGGTCTATTAATGTCAGCACTATAGTTGACTGATGATCAGCCCTCTCTTACCTGCGTACCCTGCTCAGTAAAAAATACATACATTCTGGCATAGTTCTATGATGAGATTTGTTTGAAAATTCTAACAAAGATGCAAAAAAATTCTGATGGAATGATTGATCTAAGATTTGAAGTGATGATACAGTACTAAGGTAGACACTGAGCCCCTACTCACCCCTGATAAACCAATTGGTAGTCAGCATCGTAATGAGTCATCTATTATTGTATTTAAGTCTGTGTTAACACGTGGGTGCAAATTGATAAATAAAGCAACAATGTATAGCACCTTCCCAACAATGCTAATTTGACCCTTGCGTTGTCTTGCGGGTCAAAAGTCACCCACTACCATGTTTAGCTTTAGAAAAATCACCTTAACCTATTTTTTTCCAACTTGAAATTTTATGATTTTTCCTAAAGGGACCCCATAATTACAAAAAAGTGATACTGCTTTTTTGTTTATGTTTCCATGTGGGCTGTACACCACTAGGGTACAAAGATTGTCTTATGGGTCATTTTTGACCTGTAGGACAAGGGGAGTAAACACAATATTAAGATCGAACAAGGGTTAATTAAGCCCTTTACTGAGGCAGTCTCAAGGACTGAACATGTAATCTCCTTTTGGCTCGGTGTCATTTTACAGCATTTGTTTAAGACAAACAACAAAACTGATATCGACCAGATGAGCAGGGATGAAATTTTGAAATTGGTCAAAATCATCCAAGGAATGACCATTATTCTGTTATTGCTTTTGATGAGGTGTTTATTACAAGTACATTCATCCGTCTATCATCCAGTCCTAATTTCTCTCCGCTGACCCGCAAATCTACAGCCAAGTGTAGCTGGTCTTTGTCCCCTCTTCCCCCACACTTCCCCAGTACCTGGGTGTCTGTATACATCGTAAATTCCAGAAATGTTTCATATAAGTCATTGGCATGCAGAGCACAGAGTGCAAATAGCGGATGTGTAGGCCAGGCAGAATCGACATCTTCAGCTTTTTTGAAATGCTCTCTTTATTCTCCCAGTAATTGCCCCCACTCTTGTCTCCACTCCTCTGCCTCTTTCATTAGGTGTGTCTCTGCAGTACATCTCTCAATTTCACAATTTCACCTCATTGCATGTTTCTTTCCTCCTTCCTTCTCTGTCTCCTGAACATGTATCTTTGCTCCTTGCCGTACCCCATTTCCCCGTTTTACCTCATTTGCTTTGTTTTCGGAACCTTCATATTCCACTGTCTTTGTCCATTTTCTTCTTCATTATCATTCTCTCCACCATCACCTCGGTGTCCCTTTTTGTCACCTGTGTGAGTGGAGTGGAGGATAACTGAGATTCCATCATGTGTCTCATGAATAGGTTATGCAGATGTCACTGGCACCACCGAACCTCATAAATACGGAGCTTATTAATTTCCTTTTCCAGTATCGGACATATAAGACCTGCGTTAATCACCCTGATCTCACTGCTGTTTTTAAGTGCACAGCATTTATGGAGCATGTACACTTTCCATTTTAACATCAAGGTAGATACACGGAAATCACATATTTGGTTCACCTGTGCTGGAATTCCTCCTGGCTTCTATTATGTCTATGAGATCATACCGCACATTCCACTTCGTCTATCAAGAGCAGGTTTCATCACTGCCTCTTTCACAGCGTCTCCCAAATCAGTCCTGCCACGTTGTGTATCACTTGTCTTGTGGCAGCTGTTTGAGTTTGGTTCTCTGCATTTCACAGGGCTTTTGTATTCATAAAGATAGAGCTTGTAGAACATCACTCACTGATTTTGTATCCTGTATTCTCTCACATTGTGTTGATCTTCTCTCCCTGAACTCTTCATCAGGGTCCCTAAGAGACTGGCAACTTAGATGTGCAGGTTTTAAGGGGGAAAAAAAGAGGTAGAGGGAGACGTGGGAGTCTTTCTAGGTGAGGCTGAGGTAAAAGAGTTCGTTTGGGGATTTCGGATCTGCTTGGGAAAAGAGTGAGGATGGAGGCAGTCTGATGCTGTTCATGATCATAATGACCGGGATTTCCTTTTTGAAGATAGGAAGAGGATCAATATCAACCTAACCAGTTTCTGTCACATGTAGCTGTTAGAACCTTGGCCAGTTAATTCATCAACATGAACAGTGTTTGCAGAATTCTCCATGTGTGAAATCATTTAAATAATGTAAAAGTTGCATTTAGTATGATGCACAGTAGAATAAATATAACACCATATTCGGCAGTGGTTAACTAATATATGCTAAATGTCATCTCCAGATGGCTGACCGCCATATCACAGTTTGACTTGGCTGTGTTTACTGTTTCATGTAAGCCACATTGACTAGCAGTGAGATTGTCTGACCTCACGTCCCATATCCCTGTCTGTGTCATAGCCTGCAGATTTGGCTTTTCCAGACAGTAGCATATGCTTCTCACAATTTTTTTCACATTCAAAATGATCCAGTGTGTCATTCTTAATTTTTTTTTCCCCCCATCTTCTTTAATGCTTATGCACAATTACTGTCAGTCAAAAATGCTACTTGTTCAGTGAAAGCTGGTGCTACATAAATGTAAATGAGTCAGTTCATTTGGAAATGTTTCAGTTGTACAGGGATTTGATTCATCTCTTTTTATGCCCTGGTTTCACAGTTATGTCTGGTGTCTGTAATTCCCTTTGGTAAATTAGCATTCTAGTATTAATGCAAGGAAATACATTTCTTAATAGTTTCATCCAATTACATTCTCATAACAGAGAGAATTTTTTATTCTTTGTTTGTTTTATTTTGTAATTCAGCCACATGGGATAACACTCAACTGAGGTAGTGTGCTGACTAATTTGCAGTTTGCTGTTTTTGCAATTCCATGTGTTAATCTTTCTTAATTTGCACCCAAAAGTGATATTTAAAACCCCACATTAGACAGGTAACAGGCAGAAGTGTTTCAAACATATAAGAGATCATTCAGGCTCCAGCTGGAATTAAAGGGACTTGGTTGACTTACAGGCATACACAGAGCCATAGAGCTATGCAAACAATCTGTAAATCGACCATTCTTGTTAAAGGTTTTTATGTTATTTGTCTGATATGTGAATCTAAACTATTGTTTTAGACTGCAGCGTTAAACCCACAGATCACTTGATTTCCTTCAATACTTGTCAGATATTACCTCCAAATCTGAGGTGTTATAAGAGAAGAGGTTGTATAGGAATCTATTCATATTGTAAAATGGAGTTAATGCGGTGGAAAACAAGATTTCGGATGAATCGGCTCACTGGATGGTAGGCCTTGGTATTTTGGGAAAGAAGCTAAGGACCAACGTGTTAGATAGTTAATGTATAGATGAAGAAAGTGTTGAGAAGACATGCAGGGAGTGAACACACGGTCTCTCTGCCCGCTGCCTTTCCCCATAGGAACAGCTGTCTCTCAGACAGAAGCAGATGTAGATTCACAGTGGGGGAGAGATTGGCAGACAATTCCCTTGGCCCTTTCTTCATTTCTCCTTATCCTGCTGAATAAAGAACAATCATATGATATGAAAATATCTAAAAAGAAATATATCTCATTTCTAAATTGCAGCCATAACAAGATATTCTATTACTGTCTTTGCAAAGATTACATTTCCTAACAAGCTGTCAATTTGCCACATCTATCTATCTATCTATCTATCTATCTATCTATCTATCTATCTATCTATCTATCTATCTATCTATCTATCTATCTATCTATCTATCTATCTATCTATCTATCTATCTATCTATCTATCTATCTATCAACTGTTTCATAGTGATAGACGACCCTTGAATGTGAAGTAACTGAGGAGTTACTATATTGAGTAGAAAAGCAATTCTTTCACATTAAATTACATTATTTTTCCTCTCAGTTTCATGTAGATAGATTCTTTTACATGCTTATAAGAGTGGTAAAACTTTCATATAGAATTGCTGATGTCTCTAACCCAGTTTTGGTTCAACTTTTCACTTTCCGGCCCAATTTGAGGTTCATTTAAAGGATACTGTAGCTATATTATTGTATATGATTATGTGTATGTGCATGTGTATGCATGTTTCATTTCACTGTTGGAGCAAGTGTGACTTCCTCGGGTGTGTGCCCTATTCCATTGTAGCAAATTATCTTCTTCATTAATTTTGACACTCCAGGAAATTAGCTAGTTTTCTGCTTGAGGCTACGTCTAAATTAGAGTGGTTACAGTAATCCAGAGATTTCAAAGGCTTCGGAGCCTCAGCCTATTCCAGGCTATACAACCATCAAAAAAAAGCGGGGTGTGACTTTTGTGAGTAATTTATCTCACCGTAGTTTACCGGTCAGATCTTCATGGCTGTTCAAAAAAACAATCAATAATCGACAAAAAAATTCAAACCACTTAGATTTGGATTATTTCATGACGTTCAGTGACATTCAGTGACAAGTGAGTTTCTACGTAGTTTAAAACAACCCATTTGTACAAGGTGCTATGACCCCATCTCATATTTTGCACGGTGAGAATTTTTTAAAATGTTGCAAAATTGGTCTTTGCAAGACTGGTACAGTTGTCTATGATGGCCCATCAAGAAAACCTGCTTATGATCTTTTTGCTGCCATGGGTGTAGATTTCTTTAAGATCTATGCTGCAAATATAGCTCAATATATCTCTACCATTTAATCTGACATATAACGGTCAAAGTGGGTTTTGCTTTTGGCTTTTTGTGCTGCACAGAAGCTTTTTCATCTTACTTCCCAGTGTCAAGGCTCACTCTTGCTATCTTTTCTGTGCTCACCTAGGTGTGATCACACGGAATGTGAGGAAGGTAGGTTGACAGACACAGGCATTTTCCACATGTGAGACGTCAGACTCCCATGTCAGACAATGTGCACTCAGATATTTGACTGGTACACAGCCCACTCAGCTGCTTGTCTGCATGGTCGTCCATTTGGACACAATTGAGCATAGAAGAAGAGGACAAGGCCAACAGCTGAGACAACCATGTACTGTGGTCTATATCGCCTGATGGGAGGACTGCTGAAAGAAAGCTCACTATGCTTCAGTGGCTCAGAATTTTGTTGAGCATATTATTTCTTGTAAGCGCTCTGTTCCCCAGCACTATGGCAGTCTAAACAAAGAAACTCCAATGCCATCAGTTTGATCTTCACAGGTCTCTGATTGCCTACAGCTCAAATTTTACTGCCTACACAAAAGTCAGTTTTCTGGGGTGTCATTTGACTTCCTGAAGTTTTGTCAAAAGGAGTTTATGTTAACATACTAGCGCATATGGAATCTGACAGTTGACAAGAGAAGAAGTGCTAACTCTTTTCAAAAGCCACTTATCATGACAATGTGCATATCCATTTAGCCAATCTAATCCTTAGTTGAGATTAAAATTATTCAGTCAATACCATAATCTTAACATATCATGTTTCAATAATATTTCAATTGTATTGTTGTCGAAATCTTCTTGGTGTGGCAACCCAATTTGATTTTTCATTCATTTCTCCTTAGCTGCCATAGCTTAGGTGAATTGCTGGAAACTACCCTGGATGCACAGGATTTGAAATAGTGTTGTGTGGGACCCTATATACAATATAATAGATGGTTCTGAAAACTGCCACTGTCATGCCAATGATCATGTTTTTAAGAACAAAATTAAGATACCATAAACGCCAAGAGAATTATGACATGAAATTATCTTGAAATTTTCTCTCTCAGTGAGTCATTTTGCCTCACAGATCAAATTACATCACACTGATGGCACTTTTCAAGGAGACATATAGTATTTTTCTGACTATAAGTCACACTTTTTTTCATGATTCGGCTGGTCCTGCGACTTGTACTCAGGTACGATTTATATAATAAAATATGTACTGTAATTTCACATGTTTTTACACTAGGCGTGCGTATCAGTGTCTGCTACTCCCATTACTCTTGTACCACTGAAAATGTAAAATTTAAACAACTTATAAAGACAACTTAGAAAGAGAGTACAAGAGTGTTCCCTCTATTTTTTTGAGCAGTATACATGTACTGTATATCATCACACACACACACACACACACACACACACACACACACACACACACACACACACACACACACACACATACACACATATAATACTCAAAAAAAATAAAGGGGACACTCGGAATTACATTACGTTGTTTAAGTGTTCCCCTATACTTTTTTGCACACACTATACAGTATATATATTTAAACACACACACACACACACACACACACACATATACATATATATATATATATATAAATAGTAAATCTTACAGCTTATAGGGTTTTTTTTCTGCCTGGTCCATGTACTTCTGCTGACGTGATCATATGTCTGTCCCTCATTCCTCTGGTATAATTCAAGAGATCACGTGAGTATAAATAAATTCCCTCTCAGTGGCTACTGTTTCTTTCAAGTAAACAATAATTGGAGTGGATCTGAGCTAGTAAATTTGGATTCACTTGGTACTGTAACCCAGCTTGAGTATCTCTTGGTCCAACCTGAAAATAGAATGTATTTTATTGCTTCCAGCAGGAGTGGCTGCAGAGAAATGCAGTATAAAAAGATATTATAGTGTCATCATGTATCACTGTCTACATGTCAGAATGTGTTTTTAGGTTCTGAAGATGATTGAAAAAGATGTACAATATCCATTATAAAAAAACTCTATCAAGTGATGTATTTCCTCACCCGAGATTCTCTTTTTCAACAAGCTGGCTGGTGTAAAGAGAGATGAAGCAGAACTGTCAAGCTGTTTTCAAGAGTTCCCTTTGTATTCTGAAATTTGTTATGCTAAAAAAGTATAATGGTTACTTTGAGCCTTCAGAATTGGAAACTTATTTTGATATTTCTGCACATTACTATTTAAAATTCAGACAATTTTATTCAATACAGTGAAAACACCAGATTTTTTGCACTTGTCTTTACAATAAAGGTGTTTTGACTATCAGATTCAAAATAATGAGCTTTGGGCTAAAGGCAAGAGAGGTGGTTATGCTTCTGGGCCATTTCAGGTAACTGATCTTCCATTCTATTATTCCCAGGTTTACATTTGAGGCCCATCTAAGTGTAACCTGAGTAGGTTTTGATACTCAGTGAAAAAGGAGCCATGCCTTCTGGCAAAAATATTTTTAAATACTTTATAACAATTACTTTTATGACATCTGATGTGTGTGTGTGTGTGTGTGTGTGTGTGTGTGTGTGTGTGTGTGTGTGTGTGTGTGTGTGTGTGTGTGTGTGTGTGTGTGTGTGTGTGTGTGTGTGTGTGTGTGTGTCTATTTGCAAAGTATTTGCTATTTATATAGTATATCATTACCAATGTTTTAAAGTTTAAAGAACAATGTGCTTATTTTTGAGACTGCAAACATTGTGTTTGTTTGCTAAGCATCAAAGTAAATTACAGGATATGCCATTAATATGTGGAATCTAAATGTCCTTGAATGTAAAACTGATGGCAGCTGTTTACACTGAGCAATTGTTTAGCAAATGTTGGGAACAGATACCTCTCTTTCATCTAGTTCATCTGATCTAACAGCAATGGTAACCTGATGATTTTAATTTCAATACATAAAATGATTAAGATAAAAATAGATAGATAAAAAAAAGATAAAAAGGGGATGAAATACTGCCATATTTTTTCTGACAATGTCATTTTGTTCTTTAAGTTTGATATTGTATTTATCTGATTTAAGTTTCCCTCTTCCGCTCTTTAATTTCTTTCATTATATTTGTCTTTCTTCCATTTTTACATCAACATTGCTGCCTTTCTTTCCCAAACTGGCTATCTCTATTTTTCTAATGGCTCAGTTTTGAAATTAGATTTTAGTTACAGTTATTACATCGATCATTTTCCTTCCTCGGTATCATTTTGCTGCTTTTTGCCATTGCATTTCACAAGATTAAATCACTGTTAGGGGGCTACATAACTTTTTTTTTTGTTGTTGCATGAACATTGCTATTTAATTCTTTAACAACAAATCAAACCTCGTTTAACACCCACAGAGACATTTTCTTTTACACTGATTAGTTTTTATTGGAACAAAGAGGTTTAGAACAGAGGGTGTTGAACAGACATCCTGTGTTTCCTTTTAAAAGGTTTCAGCTGACAGAATAGATTCATTATTCACAGCAAACATCGCATATTCCTCTTCTGCCAAACTTCCATTCCAAATGAAACTGCCAAGGGACCTAACTGGGTGTCCAGTGAATGACAGGAATATGGAGTTACTCCTTCAAACTGTCAGTGGCTCAGCTTTTCTTTTGTTTTTGTAATAAAGAAAAAATGTTTTTACTGCGTGCCTTCACAAAAGAAGATTTACCTATTGTTACCTTACATGCTTAACATGTAAATGAAATGCGCTTCAACAGAAACATGAGACCCAATGGAAAGACAAATTGACTTGCTTCTTTTGTTAATGGTGTCGTTGTTTGTTTCTAATGTTGAGTATTTTTGTCACTTTTATTTCTTTTGATGGAGTTCATGTTAACCACAAAATAATCCCAGAGCTGCTTGTTAAATACAGCCCATCTTCCCACTAGTGTTCAAGCAAACCAAACCCACACTAACCGTCCCTCAAGGGACAGGGAGTGACAAAGTAAAGGGCATACGCTATAGCACCAATCCCACCAAAAGCAGTTGGCACATGAGTTGATGGGAAAGAGCCATTGTAGAATTGTCTTACACACTGTTAAATGTCATCAGGACAAAAAGACGTACAAAAGAACAGCACTAGAAAATCATTACAACTTCATTGATATGTTGTTTGTTTCTTCATCCTTAAATACTTTAGATGTAAGTTATATTCATTTCAAGCTGGGAGTGAAATTATTTCAGGAAGGAACAACATGTCAAAGGCAATGAAAATATTTGGGATGAATTTTGCATTGTTCTATTTTATCACAGTGAATTTGTGTTTCCATTCTGTTCCATTGTGTCTATGGTGAACCCTGCCTGTCACCCAATTATAACTGGGATAGACTCAAGGCCCCCCACAGCCCTTAAAAGTTGCAAATAGACAAAAAAAAAAAAAGTAAATAAAATTGAAAATGAAATTAAACCTAAAGAAAAAAAAGTGCATTCAGCAATGAAACATACAGGCTGATAATGCAAACACAAATCATGTGTGTACATCTTGAATAAAATAAATAAATAAATCAATATAAGAAAAAAAAACAAAGTTTTTTGAGCTCATGTCTTCACAAATGTCTGTCAGCACTGAGCGATCAGAAGCCTTGAGTTTTTACTGCTACATCAGCTTGTAACGTACGTGTGTGTTGTATTTTTCATCTTTAGCAAGAAAGAAGCCGCACATTAAAAGCTTGCATCTTGGTGCACTCTATTTGAGGTGACTATGTTATTTTTAGCAGGTTAGGGGCAAGCCTGCGATCTTAACAGTTTTGATTCAAGTCAGAATGGCGAAGCAAACACGTCTTTTTCAGTCTTTTCATTGATTGCAGCTGCATCTTGAAGAGCCCTAAAAGGGCTAAAACAATGGGACACAATTTCATTCAATGTGTCTGACTTGTTCGGGTCAATAATATCATATTTAGCATAGTAATTTAAAAACCTTCAGAGAAAGTGTTATGATTTGACAAGGCATAATTCTAAATACTGAAGACCTAAAAAACCCTTTCAATGCTTTTTTCTCTTTGCCTTTCCCTGCAGTTTAAAGATGCTGCCAATGTATCATTTCAGATGAGCAGAACAAATGGCAATTACAGCAAATGCTAGCTGTATCATTTGCATGTAAATTGCTTTTTTTGTTTGTTTTGTTTATTCAAGGTCAGTATATAACCCATCAGCAAGTCTGAATTTTGTTTGGGTAGCTGCTCATAAGCTTGTGTCTCTGTGGAACCACCAGATATGCTGCTTATTTTGATCTATTAAACACTTGTTATTAAAGCGGTATTTAGAAATAATAGAATGAGGGGGATAATACAAGGGAGATATTAAATATGAAGGGCATGTCAACACTGAAAAACTTTGACAGGGACTTCCGTCTTAATCTTACTGTCATTAGTCACTGTTGGTTGACCTAGAGATAATGTTCACCTGGTGACTCCATGCAAAAACCTTGCAATGTTGGTGCTGTACATATGAAAAGATTAGTGTGTAGCAAATCAGGGCTTAATGCCTGACATATTTTCATTCCACAGGCAGTGTAACCTCTTGAAGTCCTCTTCGTGCTCATGTGGCTTAATAACCAATGAAGACAAGGTAACTCTCGCACAACACTGAATCATAAAAAATGTGTTGTATTTTTAACTTTAACAGTATCCACCAGCTTTATTTTTTGCTTTGAAAATCATTTTCCTGATGTTTCTGGCATCTTAGCCTTATCATAGCTTTGTTTTAATGCAGCAGAATCCATTGAAATCCCAGTGTTTGTAAAGTACCTTATAAGACACAGCCATTTGTTTAATATAAACACAGCTGCAAGTGCAACACAAGAAATGACTGCACAAAGACAGCTAGAAGAAGAAATTGGCTTTGAGGATGACAGTGCTCTTGGTAATGTTTCAACATTTGGATTTAAGACAAGAATAGAAACAGTTGAAAGGGTGTGGGATCGTTTGTCTGAAAATCCGTTTTACCTCTTACAGGAAAATATTTTATTATCTTGCACATGGAATATGTTTCCGCTCAAGACGCAGTCTTTTTCCATTGTACTATATGCACTTAAAATTTATTTGGAGACCAACTCTGTCACTCTAAAACAGGGAATGCTGTGCTTCCATTTAATATCAATTTGAAATTTCTCTTGAAGTTTTAAATTGTTACTCTGTACATTACAACTCAGAATTGCATAGCAATCAAAACGCTGATCCCAGACTCTTATACAAGTGCAAGTGACACGCCTGCAGCAAAGCATTTCTGCCTGCATTTAAATAAGAATATTATTATAATGACGGAAACATTCTCGTCGTGGATTCCGCTTCTCTGTCAGTCTGCTCACTCTTCCACATGCCACTGAACATGGCTCTGTAATTGAGGGGTTTGAGGGTATGGGAGAAAATAGTAACCAACATTTGACCTCTTTATGCGCACCCTCTGTTATTAGGTATGATTCTAGTATTAACATTTACTCATGACTTGTTAACAGATAGACTTTTATAATGGTCCAAATATCAATATTATGTCAAACAATTAAATTTGCCGCAAAGTCTTGGCATGCCAGGTAATACTCTTAACACGTGAACTTGGACACACATGGATTTTTACTAGGGACCTCTGGGTTTTCTTACTGTACACTGAAGTGACTGTTTTTACACATAATCTCTGGCCAGTGTGCAGAGAATCATGCCTGGACACAGACCATTGCTGATCTCTCCATTATGTACTGTAGATGCACAGAGGGAGATGCAAGAATGTACATGAGGCTCAGCATGACCTGAACACTACTGATGTTTTGTTTACAGAAACCACATCTGAAAGTCCCTAAACTTGTTTTTTTGCTCCGGTTCCTATGTAATTGTGTCATTGTTGCACCTTTCTGCCATCTCCTTTGTGAGATAGTCCCTCAGCAGTTTTTTTTTTTTCTTTCATCATCGGTCTTACTGTGAATCCACCGAGGAAGGCATTGATGTAGCACACATGTGCAATTAGAAAGCCTTTGCTCCAGGTAGCTTGTTAGTTATATACAGATTCACCAGCAAGGACCGTACAACACAATTTGTAATTACAGGGTAACAAAGGAACCTGGATGAAAAGACTGAGACATCTAGTACAAAATGATGAAGTTAAATTATGTCATCAGTAGACTAGTCTAAGGGGACCATTAAGCCTAGATGGGGTATTTTGGGTTCCATCTCAGCAATATTTCCACACCAGCTGTTTAAATGCCCTCCCAGACAGGACATAGAGTGATGTGGGAGAGGTATGCATCTGATTTAACAGGAAAAAGATAAGGGGGATGGGATGAGGATTGAGTGCATAAAGAGATACTTGAGAAGGAAGAGAGGGTCAGTGAAGAAATCTGAGGCAAATTGTAAGACTTTGAGTTGCAGTTCTGCTTCTAAAAATGTATTACTAATTAACAGCATTTAATTTTTAATTTGACTTTTTATGACTTTTACTTTCACAGGTCATCTTTACCCTTTATGGGAAAGAAGTTTCAGTGTATTCTCTCAAGTTGCAAAATCCTTCTAACTTAAAATAGTTCCAAAGCAAATTATTTTTGTTAGGATTTCTGATAGCAATTTTAAAGTCTCCTGAGAAAACATTTCACATGAGATATAAATTTTAATATTTTTCTGTTGGGCATTTGAAAATATAATTAGTATATAAAACTAGTGTTATTTTTTTGATTGATTTCCATTTTCAATTTGTCTTTTTGAGAATTAATTCAAAAATAAATGGATTCACTGTACACCAAAAACATTGAGCACACAAAACATTATATCTACCCAAAGCAACATCTTACAAATGATACACTGAACACTGATCAATGCACAACCGTATTCTGTATGGTGACTTCAGACTACCAATGTTATTGCAGTAGAGGGACAAAACAATATTGGCTATGACTTAAGATATAATATTTTTACACAGAAACAAAAAAACATTCTACCATCCTATCTCAGCCAGCAAGTGTTAGCCAACACAGTCACAACATGCAATATCAACAACAACAGTGCACTGAGTAATAATTGTAATTTACCTTCAAGAGGAGCTTTTTGACCTATTTTTGTCCACACACTTCAACACAGATTACTAGGTCTAATTGTTGCAAAATGTCCCAACATTAAAATAACCGTATGGAAAATGCCGATGTGTAAAATAATGCAGTAAATTGCGTTATAGACAAATTAACCACTGTCTGACTGCAACCTAAACTAGCAAACTTTTTTTGTTTGTTTGTTTTGTTCTTTAGTCAGTCATACAATGTCACTGTATCTATAATTGACTGAAATGTCTCTGAATCGCTCCCCACTTGAAGGTCAGGGGCAAATCATGCTATCCATCAGCGCATCAGACGAGTATAAAAAACTACCAGTCTATTTCGTCAATTTCATTGCTCCCCACCAGGCCAGGAAATGAATATTTATTTCAAGCTTTTAACAGCCTCTCTCTTAAGATACTTTGTTTGATGATATTTGAGAGATTTAATGTTTCTCCCTATCTAGTCAGTTAAATGTAAAATGTTCTGCTTGGATTGATGAAATATTTGGAAACAGAGCATACTAACACTAAGTAACAGTGATTATTCAACAGAACAGCACATGTGTCCAAAGAAAAAAAAATAAAGGAATGGTTAACAAAAGCGTCACTGGGATTTAGGGCACAGCTGAAACAATACATCCACACTAGATTTCTGCGCTTTTTCTCCAGGTTCCTTTTTGCCAAACATCAACCCTGTCACAGCTTTTTCTTTTTTCGAATTTAAACAATGCTTCAAGAATGTATTAAACTAAATTGCTAAGTTTAAAAGACTATCCCGACTCATTATCTTTTTACAGAGATGGTTTGATAAGGAGAGAAACAGGTTCAGATTTCACAGCAGTTAGAGGTAGGTTATAGTGGTAGTTTCAGTGTCCCTAAAGGAAATGCAGTCTTCTCATGTGTGTTTACCTAGTAATTGTAGTATATATCCCTTCCCCTTGCTGTGACTCCAATGTAAGATTCACTTGTGTTTACTTAATCCAAAGTCACATGCATCAAATAACATGCCACATTATGGGCTTAACCAGCATCTGGAAATTAAATAATCTCATACACAGTAGAAGGAATCTAATCAGCAAAATCTGTCATTTGCAATGTCAGTTAAAAATATGAGGAACACATCAGTGTCATATCTGTGAGAAATCTTCAACCTATAAGTAATCTAGACTTGGGATATAGGTCAGTGACTGTCTGTCCAGATATGAAAAAGTCTGCATAGGCAATCATTTCCAAAAGAATGACTTCATCTCAAAAGTGATGCATTTTAGCGCATCACCCCATGGACACGCAAAGTTGTGCTGCTAGTGTTGTGTAAGTGTCTACATTCAGTTGATGTTGTCAGGTTAGAAAGTTCCTGAGACCAAACTCACTCTCTGTGTACATTACTGAGGAATTCTTATCTAAAGCCACGATTTTCATCAATAATGAGTCCTCATGAAAAATTAACCATTGTTCCTTCCATTGGTCTTCCTTGTCGAACTGAACTCCGAAAGATTAATACAGCCATTGAACTTTTTCTGTGATGACCAACTTACTTTACTTCACCGCTCACTTCCCTTTTTACACTTTTAAGAAAGTAAGGTTGAAATATTCGCGTGGTTAGCTTATTGAATTTTGCATAAACACAATTTCACAGCTATTTTCAATCACCATCCATCTTGTGTCCATTGCTCAATGTTACCATTTGTGTTTTTTTTTTTCTTTTCTCTACCAGTGTATCCTTCCAGGCTGCAAAGACCCAGTGGATCAGGAGTGTAGTCTGAACTGCTCAAAGCTGTTTTCATTAACATTACATGGGAACAAACCTGGGCTGGCAGCCATCATTTTTCCTTTCATTTGAGACTTGATTTATTGCGGTGAGACTGTGGTGGTGTGTCTAATTGCTCGTTTTTCTTCAGTTCTGTTGAGTAACAGACACTGTTAAAGGATGGTGTACACAGCTGAGCAACAAATTTTGTACTTCACGCCTTATGTATTTATTTCATCATGCATAAGGGCTAAAAATACTTCGAGACATACAGTTTAGATTCCAAAATATTCGTATCATTCATTTGTTCAGTAGAATGTTCATTATCAAATCAAAATAGGTTTTGATTTTTGTGGTGATTTATACTTGCATCCATTTGAAATATCATACAACTCATGACATGATGTTGTTTTTGTATTTGATGGCCTTATAGCATTTTATTTGAGGTTAACATATCTCAGGGACTTGAGCTGGTCCTGAGGTTAATTGAGGTTAACACCTCCCTGCCTCAGTGAAAAGTTTCTCAAAAAATATTCTCAATAGTCATATGATAGTTCATTTGTCATCTAAAATCATGCCCTTTAGCTCCCCTTTGTACTGCTCGGTGTGCAAACAAACACTCACTGTCCAGTAAAGATCGTTTAGCAAGGTTTTTACTTAATTGTAAAATTTCCCACCTTTTCTCACCCTGTCCTTTATTTGTCCCTTAAGATTTGTTTACAAGGCATAATTACACTACCTTTGGCAATCTTGACAACTCTTTTGAGAGAGAGCACAAAGACATTTCAATTTAACTAGGCCTCGATTCCTGGGTGGACAGCTAAATACCGTACCTCAGTCTTCCTGTGCTCAGAGGTTATCGATTACAATGTGAGTTGAAAAGCTTGGAATGTCTTTTGTCATTATCTTCTATTGGAGATCTTTTTGGGTGTCGGGCTGAATCCTGTTTATGTTGCGATGTGACTTGAAGGAGTCTTCTTCTGCTTTGGCATGCCAAAGATTTACTAGCCTCCTATAGTTTATCGCTTGAAACCAAACTGTTTATGTAAGTGTCCTGCACAGGTACACATGTGATACACTAACCTGTACTGTACTTTTGCATGACAGGAGGGCAGAATATTGAGGTACCATGAACAATATTGTTTGAGTTGTTGAACAAACTGTGTCGAAACGGCATCCCAGACAAAACAAATTTGCTGTGTTTTGTTTGCCCACTACATATGGGACCTTCCACAACCTCAACCTGGAAAGAGATGTTTTACCATACAATGCAATACCATGATGTTTTGAGACTTGTTTAAGTAAAAAGGAATGTATGTATAACTTCTCTGTATTACCAATAGTCAACAAATTTTAATGACATACCTAAAATGCTCACTAAGCTTTTAGGGCAAATTCTATAGAATTAAAGTACGTCTCGAATCCCTTGAATCAAAATTTGCTTTTGCATAATCCAAATGCAAAGCAGCCATGCTGCTGTCCATGGCCATCCATATTAATTACATTAACTTCACTCCACTGTGACATGAGTGCAGTTAACTTGGTATTAAGGGGTTGTTCCTGTGGGCACATTGATGCCCTTTGATTCACCAGATCTCAGCAACAACTACCTCTTCTGCTGTACTCCAAGGCCAGAGGTTAGCAGGGCTTATTAAAGTGCTGCTAAAGGCAATACTGTGAGTCATATACCATGACAGACATGTCTTTTGTTGGGTTTCTGCAATAACATTTTTTCTGCTGCAAAGAGGTTGGTTGGTTAATTTCTTGGAAGATTTGGCTTTCAAAAAATATATATGAATTCCATTTTTAATAGTCGACTAAACAAGTCTAGAGCAAGCAGTGCTTGGCCATTGTCACATCCGATTTAAAGAAAATTACTTTGTCACATGTTCAAAAGGCTGTTTCTGCTTTTGCCTGAATGTTTTAAGCTCATTAACCTGACTTTTCTCTAGAGCAAAACTGCAGTTCATTTTATGTGCTGGTTGGTACCATGGGTAATTTAATTAGTGTCTTTATTTTACATGGCCTTTTTACAAAAGCTACCTCTTTTATGTGCCTTCTGTTGTGATTCTTGGGAAAAGGCTATCAATCTATTTTGCAAGTTGATATCAGCTTAAATGAGAATAATACAGGTTACTAAACACACACTTTTCTCTATAGTTTATAAAATGTATCAGGGACAAGATTTTGCATGCTTTTCAGTTTAAAACATTCATTACGACAAGTAATATTCCATATTTCTTCTTCAATTGAGATGACCGCAATGTCATGGGAGTTCTATCCATCAGTACCCAAGGGTTGCATTGAACCTGATCCCTGCAGAATTTGAGAGGTAAGCCCCTACTTAAATTCAAAGGAAGGGTTTGATTGATGGCCTCAGGTTTATTGCTCCACAGAGAGCTCTGACATAGACAACTGACCCCTTGCCAGAAAAACCATGTCTTGTGATTGGCAGGTATCTGTGGCTGATATGCTTTGACATGCAATCCGTGCATTAACCCAAACCCCACCTCCCCCTAGATTTGGGGTTGTTTATATTGATATTAAGCTGCCAGCAGAGTAACAGCTGGTTCTGATGTGCTCACTTTACCTCTAGTCTCTCAAATTGCCGGCCAGCAAGCCACTTGTAATTAAAAGTGTATGAAATACATTTTGTAATGAATGGAACTATTTGGATCCAGCACTACTTTTTACTCATGAGTCACCTCCAAACTTAATATCATAATGGTCTTATTTCATTTCATTTATCCTTGTGTCTGAATATGAAATGCAGGCTTTTGGAAATTTATTTTTCCAGAGAGTGAATATATCGCATCATGACAGTCCTGTTTTCCACAGAAAGCCATCCCAGAGAAAATAAGCAAATATGATACGCAGTGATCACAGACACTTCAGGATCGTAGCATCTCTTATTACCTTCCCAGGTAAAACCCTCATTTTTATAACGGAAAAGGAGAGAAAACTTTGCATTCTTATGTATCAATAACCTTATTTTTCTATCTGCAGTGAAACATTGATTACAAAGACCAGAAGAGTTTTGCTAGAGGGGTGTCGAAAATAGTCGATTTTATCTACTAGAAGATCCCATTACTCTTGAGCTATGCCATCTTGGGTCTATGTTTCTATCAAGAGCTGACAGATAGACCTCCCACTCACACACACGAATGCCTTGACTTAGAAACCAACATCCATGACCTTCATAGGACCTCTGCATCAAGGTAAACAGAAGGTATTCTCTGCTTCAAAGGATTTTAAAAATTGAGGTCTCGAAAGGAGCAAACTAGATGTCTGAAGCCACAAAAAAAGAAAAAAAATCCACTTTATTATACTCAGAGAACATATAAAAGCAGACCGTTAGAGTAGAAAAAGCTTGGCTCTTGCTCTGGTGCTACCTGTCTGTCTTACCCCTTCAATCAGTGCCATCCTGCCGGATTCATGCTCTATTCTTTAAGCAGTCAGTAGTACCATACATTATCACTGCCATTTATTCATTTTAAACAGCATTGGTGCTCCGGGCTTTTGGATTTGGATTTTATTAAGGGATGGTTGTTAAGGTGTTATTGATGTGACAGCAGTTCTCTGGCTCCAGGGCTGTTACTCTGAGTGAGAAGAAGAATAGACCCAGTGCTTTTCCGTTTCCCAACAAATCATTGATACAGCACTTATTCCGATGTAATGGATAACTTCTACATTTGTTCTACAAAATCACTGATGCATCACGGCGCAATAGAAAAATAACAAAATAGTTTCTGTTTCAACCTGTTGATTTCTTCCTGGGAGAATAATTAATTTTGGGATCTATTGTTGATGGGATAATTATTTCATCTGGTGGTCAGTATTTTCCCCTTTACTCATTTGATATGTAACTTAACAAAATTTGCTGTTTAAAGTATTATGTTAAGTAAGTAAGGTGTTGATGAGAGTTGTTAGAATACCATTAAAAGCACAGATGCTTAAATGATTGAGGAAACATATCCTTAGATAAATCTTTTTTTAAATTGATAAATATATATTTTTATGTTGTATGTGTTTCATATTGGTCTTAATGCTGCACTTTATGCCAGCAGTTGGCTACATGACAATTCTCTATTGAAGTAAGACACTTTCCCATTTATGCAATGCCATAATCATGACACTAACTAAAATTAAGGGTTCAAAAGAGCCAAGTGACGCAGACGATTACCCAGCAGCAAACAGTCATGTGTTGATCTTTACAGCCGAGGAGATGCTGTGAAGTTGCCACTCCTTTCTCTGTTTGTGCCCACTGATCACTCAACACGGCCCGAGGCAGCAGAGTGGAAGCACAGTAATCCTGGCAATGCCAGTGTGCACTTAGTTCACCCACCGTAGCGCACACCAGTCTCCCTGTTCCATCTGTCACGCTACTGCAATACCACTATCCCAGCTTCTGTAGCTGATTCAAAAACAGTTCTTTACCCATAATAAGAAGTACAAAGCTGTATAATTATTAATTCTGAATATGAGATCTTGGAAAAAATGATGGCGTGGTGTTGAGATCCGGTAAATAGCGGGTGATGACAATGTTTTCTCACATGCTATTCCAGACCTCCACTCCTAGTGAGGCTGGAAATAAACTTACAGTTTTATTGTTAAAACTGTTGTTTCAGTATTCCCATCAGGATTTCAAGTATCAATCAAAATTCGTTGTGCACAGTCTCTCGCGGTTGCGCTTGTCAGTCAAACGGTGTTATACAGATTTCGGAGAAGATGATGGTCAACAGAGCATTTCAAAGCAACGGCAATGAGAGCAGCAAACAAGAAAATTACAAGAAACGTGTGTAAATTCTGAATAGGAAAGACTGAAGGATCAACTCTGGCACGCACGTCTCTCCCTGACAGTATGACATGCATTTTGTTTGGCAGGTTTCTCATGACATTTTTCCAAAAACACTGTTTCATATGCCTCCCCATTCCTTTCTGACTAACATGTCTGTTCTTGCCCTCCCATGTGTCAGAATTGGAAGAGTGAAAATCACTTCCAGCCTGGAGCTGAGATAGCGATCGTATCAAACTGATCCCTAACAAGCTGTCAGCTCACATTTGATGAAACATGCATCAGCACCGGGCCAACCTGGCTTCAGTTTGGACACAGCGGATAGGACTTATTCAAGCGCCGCTATCACCTTAGTCCCCTGTCGCTTTTTGTCTTTCTCACAGTTTAGTGGAACAATTCGACTGTCTCACAAGAACCATGATGACATAGTGCCGTGCGGCAATCTGAAAACGGACAGTTGGATTCCACCTGCTCTGCAGTGTTTGTAAAGTGGAGAAGGAGCGTGCGTAATGCAGGATTGTTCAGGACTGGAGGAAGGGGCAGTTACTCCTATTACATCAGCTCCACTGCTCCACATTTTTCAGTTCCAGAGCAACCACATAGGGGGAGCTCATGTGTGTGGAGAAACTAAAACGTGGAAATGCTGAATGAGTGAGAAAGAGAGAGAGAGGGAGAGGGAGAGAGAGGGGTACTGTGGTCGAAGGCACAACGCCGGGGGAAGGGTAATTTTTTACACATACCAGCAGTTTTGGATAGGCATTGAAAGTAGGTGGGTTTGGTAGGCGCGCTTTCATTTCGATCCAACTTTGGATAAGTCGGCGAGAACCTTGAGATGTACGTGCCCCGCGGCAGCGTGACAAGTTGGGAGAGAGAGAGAAAAAGGACTTCCATCACTATTTTTAAATGGGCACTGTGATATTTGGGGGGGCGTGTACGGCAGAGGAGCAGCAGCGAGCATGTTGGCTCTTGGCTGCGGTTCCACTGTAGTGATGTGCTGGCTGGATTACGCCTAGACTTAATAACCGAACGCGGAATCGCGCGTTTTGCTGAAAACTGATTTTTATTTATTTATTTATGTATTTTTATTTCTCATCAAGCACATTCTTTTTTGGCATCGGATTAATTTCTTCGGCGCGCTGCCATTTATCGACACGGAGGACTTTGTTGAGCTTAGGAGAGACGCGGCAGTCGCTGCGCTTTAACGCGACAACGGCCGAGCAGGTATTTAAATGGAAATAGTTTGGAATATCCTCGTTCGCGTTTTGGGCTGCCTGGTTATTGGAAAAGACTGAATTACGCATCAATGCGTTCAATTACATTCTGTTTCCAAGGGACATTTAGGATTTCGAACTATCTCAACAGAAACTGAAGTGACTGTGTAAATACTGGCAGGTGTTGCAGTCACACGGAGCGGGTCAGGCTCAACCTCTGCTTTATTTCTGCAAACAGGGAAAAAAAAAAAGACTTGTAATTTATCTCGGCATTGTTGATCCTAATTTTTTCGATATGTTTTCTAAATAAAACTCAATTTATTTCAACAAAACCATAATGCATTTGAGAGGCTCAATGGGAAAGTGAGCACTTGTGTCTTACCCCCTTTGAGTTGTAGCCGCCAGGCAACAGCCAGGATGACAAGCAGTGGACCTGTCATTGTCTACGAGTGGCTGAAGACCCTCCAGCTGGCCCACTATGTCGAGGCGTTTGTGGATAATGGATATGACGATCTGGAAGTGTGCAAACAGATAGGTGACCCCGACCTGGATGCCATCGGGGTCTATATTCCCCATCACAGGCAGAGGATCCACGACGCTGTCAGACGACTAAAGGACGACGCTAAAGACACTTCGAGCGGGCTGTACTTCACCTTGGAGCCCATGCCACCCGCCGCCGAAATTTATACCAGCCACATAGTGGACCAGTATGAGTCCAAGTTGCGGGGATCCAAGTCCTGGACTGAACCCAACAGTGACCGGGTCGGGCGCAGCAGTGGGTACATGGGCGCGCAGCGGAACCTGACACTGGGCAACAGGAGGGAGCTGGTGATTTACCCCAAACTCAAGCTCAAGATCATGATCAGGGATAAACTCATCAGAGATGGTATCAACCTCTCCAGGCCCCCCTACTCCAACAAGGTAGGAGAAACTTTGTGCCTGCATTTACCAACACTCCTATTCTTTCCCAAAATCAATAGACTTGCCTGATGCAAGAATCAAGATGCGAGAATTCGGAATAGTCTTGCTTTCAATTTGTCATGCAGCTTCTCTTTTTGACACAAAAGCATCACATACTTGCCCTTATCCAGAAACATTCTTTTCTCCACACAAAATTCTGTCACTTATTGTCATCACTCACAATGTCAGTCAGAGAGAATCCTGCAAAATGAAAAAAAAATCCCACTGATGCGCTCAGCATCGAAACTAAGAAAATTTGTTCAAGCTAAGTGCCGCTGAGATGTCATCAAATTTTCAGCATCACTGCAACATGCAGTGTTTGGCTTCTGTCAACACGAATGATTGGAATTTAGTTGCTACAGATCAATACTCTGACAGGAGATCCTGGGGAGTTTTTGCTTGGTCTAGGATTTGCTGCAGAGGACAAAAGATCTACAGTTAGGTTATTAATATACTTGGACCTCACCTGTCCGATGACCTGCCTCAGTGTTCAGTATGAGTGGACCAACAATGCCAAAGAACATCTAAGATGTGATTCTTTTCTGTGACGAACTTGACCGACCCTAATGATGTCATGTAAGTGGCACCGTGCATGAAGAGCTCCCAGCCAGCCAGGCTGTAGTAGTTTTGTTAGACCTCAAAAAAGAGTGTGCTTGATTTCGCAGTAACTGTTCCTTCTCCAGTGTATGAATGTAATGTCTCACCATATGGATGGTTGCTGTTGACTTACAGTGATGCCATTGATTTTTCCTGCTTGGGAAATTGAATTCTAAATGTATTGTATTTTCAGTGGAACAACTGATTTCAGAGTTTAGTGCTGTGCGTGATGTTTCGCAAACAAGTTGCTTAACATTAATCTCAGATTCCCAGGTGAAATATCTTACATGAGCATTGTTGCAATCTTCTCTTGGTTTTGTTTCTGTTCATGGTTCTCATTCTTCAAATAAAGATTTAAGGTTGCAATTAATCATGATGCGCTGTTACCTGCTGCTATATATTCACACTTCAAATCAACTGGCATGGTGGGGTTCCTCCTTATTTGTAAGAAGTGTCGTTAACTTTAGCAGGAGCAGATGATGAAACGTTTCTACCTGTCGTGACTGAAGGAACAGGACCGTTGATACAAAAGGCTATAATAAACAGTATTTGCACTGGTTAGCTGGCTTGTATGGGCTGCTGCGATAAAGTCTTATGCATCAGATAAAGAGTTCTGCAGAGAGATTTTTGTGTGTGTTGCTGTTCACATTTCTCACTATAGGAGATTAGGAGTACAATTCAACCAGTACAATTCTATATTTCTGAAATGTGGGATATGGACCAGCTAGGGAAAAATATCTGAAGTTACTAATTCTGCATTATCATTTATACTCTTTAGTTTGTACTTCATCATTTGTAAAACACGGGTCTGTGATCCCTTCAAAGTGATGCCAGTTTTTAATTCAAGTATCTGGAATGTTTACGGGCTCCTTTTGTTAGTATGCATATTTCTGCCCCTTTGGCTAAGTGTGAAACCCGCATAGATTCAGGATTTGTTCGGGATTATCTGTCGAGCCATGGCTGAAACAAAGCGCTGGTTCCAGGGGTTTCACTATCTCTCCCTTTGAAGGCTGTATTTGGAACCAAAGCTTTGGTGTAGGGTCTCTGGAGAGGAATGAGCAGGTCAGGGTCTTTCTCTGTCTCACACTCAGCTTATGTGTGCGTCTAACTCTGCAGATTTGAATTGGCTCCAGCCCACTGCTTTTTCCCCAGGAGAAGTATAAGGGATGGAGCTTTGACCAGCTGATGGAGGTCTGACTAGCTGGGATGTGATTGGTTTGTAGATAACCCTCCTCTCACTGCCCTTGAGACAAGGTGTCACCCTCAGTGGAGACTGAGAGCGGAGAGGCAGACTCAGGGCAATTATAGGACACACAATGTCAATCTCATGGGATGTTCAGTACCAAGATCTCCATCCACACTTAAACTGTCCTGTGTGTTTTCACAGGCAGGGATTTTCATAGACTGATTGTCCTTTGTTGATCTTTATGCGAGGCTTCGTCTCAATACGTTATAATTATGCAAAAATGTAAACCCAGTTCATCAGAAATTCTCCCCGCAAATTACTGAATCACTTCTGGGAAGACAACTCATTATAAAACCATTCGCTTGAAGTGCTCGGTTGGGTGTAATACATACCAACAATCCTTATCTAGACCATAGAGACTCTTGACTGGGATTGAAATGATTTCTTACAATTTAAACAAACTCTTGTGCCAGGGGTTGCACTTTTATAAATTATTCTTCTGGGAACAATATCAGTTGAAAAGAGAAAACATTTCTGTATGTTTTCTGTATGTCTGCATATTTTTAATGCAATAAAGTTGCCCATGATAGATTGTATTTACATAGTGATTATCTCACATCTGCTTTTTGCTTTGGCGATGTTCACAATCGCTGCACTGTCTTAATTGGCTTTATTTGTTGTAAGTAAAATGAACGACAGTGTACACAGGTTAAAATTGCTTTGTGGATGATTCAGGTCAGATATTCACACGAAAAACATTGAAGCCACAATTTTGATCTTCTGCACTTGTGCTTTTGTGATTTAATTTTGCTTGAATTTGATTTTCTATCCTTTATCTCATTACTACCATTCCATGGAAAGATTTTAAATAGAAATATTATAGAAATCAGTCCCAAATTATGTGAAGATGTGTTGTTATCCAGGTCTGATTCAAACACTGGTGTTTGACATGTCAGACACAGTCAGTCATAATAACCCCACATTGTTGGTGCTGTGTGTCAGGAGGAAGTAGATGCTAAACACTGGAAGTCTTCATTGTTTGCATAGAGGCTGATGGAGCCGCATGTCCTTTCACTAGCGTTTTCTCCGCATACTCAATTTCCGTCCATTGAAACTGACTTTGGAAGCAACTGTGCAGTGTTTTGCTGATGGGCGGTGAGGAAATAGGGGGTGTCATGTAGAGAAACAACATCATAAATACAAGTGGGTTTTTTGCTGGGCAAACAAGGATGTTTAGTGTTTGATGACTGAGGTTTTTTCGGTGCCTGAGCATTTTTTATCCCTCCACAAAGCAGATAATCAAAAGCTTTGGATAAGAATCACCAGAGGAATGCTGCTTAACTAGAGCTGAGAATGTAAGAGATTCATTGCATATTTAGATACATTGTATGATTGCATGAAGCAGAAGACAGGACAGTCTTTGGATTGACAGCATTATGGAAGAAGGCCCAGAAAGAAGTTCATTAAACAAGGAGGTCAGGCACCTTATATAGAATACACTCACCTCCCTTGATCTCTCACCCTTTCATCTTGATTAAAAAAAACCCAACAGGAAATTAGGATTTTGTTAAAGATGACCTTGTGGCACTTTATGGTTGTGAAAGGCCCTTGGGCTGTGGACTACATGACTGCCAAGACTTGATTACTGCAAGTAGCCAAATTATACTGGCAAATGTCATTCCTGGTTTTCACCTGATGGAACTGGCAATTTTTCCACCCTGTATCATGCAGATAAATACAAAAAAAGAAACACATCTGTACTACTTTGCAATCATGGATGTGTTTATTTTTAAAATAAGGTATGGTTGAGGCAAAGTCACTAAGTAACATCTATTTAGTATGCAGCTCATTTTGGACCAAATCACTTTCATTTCACACCCAGTCAGAGGTGGAGTCAAGCACAAATTGCTTGATGCATAAATAACTGCTGTTTTAAGGCCTATTTAAAAAGCATGTGAATTGACCTTCTGATTTGTTTGCTAGTTTTTGGCTTAAAAGACGCCACTAAATACCTGTGCTCCTTAATACTACCCCCTTAAGCTAATATTATCCTCCTTCAAAATAGCAGAAGTTGATTTCTTTATCAATCAATTAAAATCCAATGATGTAAAAATTGCTTAAGCAGGTTTGTCAGTCAAAATATCCCTAAGTGTTTGTGATCGAAGAAACTGCAATATATTAGTCACTCCTCTGCTGAACTGTCATCATATCTCTTTGTTCTCAGATGAACTGTCTCAGTAAGAAGATCATGGTCACAGAATTGATTTCAGCTTAAAGAAATTCAAATTATTCTATTTTTGTTATCAAGGCTATATGGCCAATGCAAATGACACTGCTTGAAATGAAAAAGAATGAAAAACAAGGTCATTATTTTAACCTCCTTTAGAGAATTTTATCAGACAAGATTGAATGCTTTGGTGAATGTGTTTCACTAGCTTTTAATTTAGTCTAGATTTTGCTGGAAAGCATCCACATCTTTGTCCCACGCCATGGAGCTATTTTTTTGCCATTTGGGGAGTTGAAGTCTTTCACTAGTAATTTTGATTTACCTATATTGGTATTCAACTGAAGGTGAAAGTACTCTTTGCTTAGTCTTTATTGAGGCATTTTCACCCAAAGACTCATAAAGGGGAAGTCATAAGGAAGTCAAGGCCTGGCTCTATTGTCCTGGAAAGACAGAGAAAGTCAATTGGAAAAATGAGTTAGTGTTCACTATTCAGAAAAAAAAAAGTTTTATGGTTAGTAAAACCTTAAAGATCACATCCTCATACACATGGATAGCAATCTTTTTGAAAAATCAACAATTTTATTCCCTTTTTTTAAACTGTCTTCGTGAGGCAAACCACAAGTACCAGTATTTAGTTCTGTGAGATTGGCTGCTAAGAACTAATGTTTATCACGGTGACCTTTAACCACACTGCTGATGACTCGCTCAGACATGGCATTGGATCGCAAATCCTTTGTCTTTGCATTTGATCCATAACTGTGCACTTGAGACAGAGCTCAAATTGGATAATCAGTGACAAGTCCTATCAATACAAAAAGAAATCCATTCCCATTCTTTTGCTTAGAGTATGACTGTTTCTGCCTGTCCCTCCTTAAGAAGTTCTGACCACTCATCTCATGGGAACATGCTCAAATGTGGGAAAGTAACATTTAAGTTGTATTTGCAGCTGGTCCTCATGTTATTTCATCAGAATCTTACTCACTCCTCATCCCTGCTGTGTTGTTTCTCATGTGATCTCTCAACTTTTTCAATTTCATTTAGCTCAAAAACACGATTCATCATCACCTAATTGCATCGTCTCCATTTTGTTGTCAGTATCTTAATTTTTAGACATTAATGTAATGTGCAACTACTTATGCTAAATGTTATTTCACAAAAGCTGATGAATCTCAAAGGTGAAACCAAAAGAAGAAATGGACTTGGGATTACAACATCTTTTCACCCAATCACAATATTAATGAAAATTGTGTATTCCTTTTCTTTTCATTGCAATATAAAACAGACGTTGGCTTTTTAAAATACTGTATTTGGATGATTCCCTCAAATACCCAACCCTGTTTTTGTCATATGTTTTTCTTTTTTTTTAAGCTGCTTGTATTTTTTGTTATTTAATAACCACGTGATGTTTTCATGTGTGGAACTGATTTGTAATTCATCAAACGTCTACCACTTATCAAGGGTTGAGTCAGGGGGACAGCAGCTGAAGCAGAAAGGCCTAGATTTCACTCTCCCCGGCCACTTTGTCCAGGTCCTCTGGGAAAATGCCTTTGTGTTCCTTGTCTAGCCAAGAGACCCAGTCCCACCAGTGTCTCCCAGGTTTTCCCCGGGGCCTCCTTTGGGTTGGACATACCCAGAACACCTCACCAGAGAGGCGTCCAGGCGGCATTCTGACCAAATGCACGAGCCACCTCATCTGGCTTTACTGGATGCAGAGGAGCAATGAGTCTCCTCTGAGTCCCCCTCCCTGACGACTGAGCTTCTTGGCCGATCTCTAATGGAGAGCCCAGACAACAGGCAGAAGAAACTAATTTCGACCATCTGTATCCATGATATCATGCTTTTACACACTTTCGGCAGTTTGTGATGATAGGTGAGGGCGGGAAAGGAGATGGAAGGGTAAATCAAGCCCTTTACCTTTCAACTCACACTCTTATGTTGGACTGATGCAGTGTCCGCATTACTCTTGACGCTGGACTGATCTGTCAGTCCCCCCCTCTGGGCCTGACTCCGGAGGAGGGCCCCAGTGACCTGCATCTGGGCAAGAGAAAACAAGGTCCATGATCTTTATTTGCCATAGGGGGTCTTCTGAACTGCGCTTTGACTGGTTCCTCAATTAGGACCTGTTTGCATAAAGCCCCTGATAAATGAGTTCCCAGGATCCCTAGGGAGACGCAAACCCTTCCACCACAATAAGGTGGGCGCTTGGGGAGGCATTGTTTGTGAATTTACGCTTTACAGATTTCAGAGTTGCTTCATGGTAATTGAATGGCGTTGCAAAAAGTAGATGATCAGCTGGTGCTTAAAAAATGTTTCTATTTCATACATTTCCCCGTTGTCTCTTAGTTAGAAATGCAATCCGTTTACACGTTCTAGCCTTTAAAAGTAACATTGCAAGGTAACACCAGTAGCTCCCACTACAATCACTGTACAGCACATGACCCCTTTGAATGACGGGTATTGGAAAGTAAGACATCATACTTCCCAAAAAGATTGAAAGTGACAAGAAAGCATGCCTGAACATCTGTCTGTGTTAGGATGCAAATTTAGAACACACATATGCAAATCTACAAATGAGCAAGTTTTCTCTCTGAACATCTTTATCTAACAGTCATTACTTCACTCGAAGTAATTACACTGGAGGATGTCATTCGATTTTGTCATGAAAACTATATCGTAATTTGACACAAGAACAGGACTATAAGATACATTGTCACACATTGATGTGGCAAAATATGCATGTTGTCACTCATTTTCGTGCTGCATTTTCCCGCCATTGCCTCAGGCTATCATGCAAGACCTGCAGTTCAGACCTAATTGCTTCCAACTCTCACATACATACATCCAATCCTTGAGGCCACTAACTACAAGTGTATTGTCAGAAACTCCCATGGAAATAAACAGAACCCATATGTTTGTTGTTTAATTTTTCAGTAATGTGTGCCAGTCCACGTGAAAAACATCTAGGTTTGGATTATTGCATAATGCTGTTGTGCCATTAGCCAAATAATACTTGATCGTTTTTTGTGAAGCAGCTTCATTCTGTTGTTTCTGCAAATTCATTTTTCTGAGTTGTTTAGCTATTAGCAACCATCATTTGTCAAGCTATGTTTTCTTTTTCAGCCTGGTAATATCCAAGCTCTTGTTTGATATACATTTTTTAATTTGTCTTTACTGTTTTGGCTTATTGGGACCTGATAAGCATAGAAAACTCAGCCTCATTTTGACATTATCTAGTTTTTGAGAACAGCCCAAAATTAGGTGTCCAAGGGTGCGGGTCTTGGGAGATTGAGGATACATAGTGTTTGATGGCACAGATTCAGTCTTTTTATATTTATTGATTAATGCTAAATGATAAAAGCAGTGAATTCTCTTATATTAGTAGTATACTTGAGCGTTCTTTTTTTTTAATCCATCCATCCATCCATTGTCCATCACTTATCCTGCTCAGGGTTGCAGGGGATGCTGGAGCCTATCCCAGCTGCCTTTGAGTGAGAAGCGAGGTACACTCTGGACTGTACAGACAACCATTCACTCTCTCATTCGCATATCTGGGGAATTTTCCCAATTTTTCCAATTAACCTGCGGCATGTTTTTGGATTGTGGGAGGATACTGGGAAACCCGGAGGAAACCAATGCAGACAAGGGGAGAACATACAAACTCCACACCGAAAGGTCCCCTGTCGGCCAAGGGTCCATAATGCTGTGAGGCCAAATCAGTCTTCTTCACAAATATTCAGAATTGCATGTGTTAGAAAGAAATTAAGCAGTTGTAAGCCTCTTTTGAGAAGCAGAACTCTGCTTATTTAAAACCCTGAGAAAGCACATTCTACTCATTTTACAAAGCCCTCTTTCCACACTCTGGCCCAACTGGATGCAATAATCTTCTGTTCTCTGAAGATGTGGTTTCCTACAAAGAGGAAAAGCTTCATACATGAGGTTGAGTGGTGTGCACACTTGTTGCCAGTCAGTGTAACATGTCTGGAAGTCACAGGATGATTTCTAATGGAAGTGATCAGCTTTAGGAGACTTACAGCACAATTACCTACAACAGAGATCATAATGTAGCAGCAGTTTGGCTCATGCCACTCTGTAGGATCTTGAGCTGATGTTAGGAGATATAATGCAAGGGTGAAGAGAGATGAGTGAAGTATGAGTGTTGGAGAGACCGACAGGGAGGGTGTATGTAATTACCTTGTCTGGAACGACTGCCAGCTACATATATGGAACATAGTTCCCCAACCCCCTTATTCCTAATTGGTCCATTTCCATGGCACGGGGGCAGGGCTGTACTGAAAGCTTTGATCATGGAGACCACACCAGTGTCAGTGTTCCTACCTGAGTGCTTTTGTAGTGGCTGTTCTTGGCAGGGGATTAAGCCATACTAAACCAACCGAACATGTCTGTCTTTCTATCTGCAACCTCCCTGCAGCGCTACATACCTGAATCTGAACCCTAATTACATGGCAGTTTCTCCAATCCCCAAACACACCCGTGCCAACACACACACACACTCACTCACATGCCATGTATTTGCTTGTATTTTCTGGCATTTCTTTATTGTTTTTTGGCATTGAATTACTGCCCCCCCAGCCAAAGTACTTAACATCCTTCACCTTCTTTATCTCCAACCTTTGTCACCTTACCATTCCACTTAGGCCCCTCTCATTCACACACATGCATTGAGCCTTGTTATGGCTATCCTCCATTCTTCAGCTTTCCAGGGCCTTACCTCTGCAACTCTTGATTTTCTTCCACCTGCACCTCACGCTCACAAAAGATTACGATCTCTCCTGCGAACATCGTAGCTCATGGAGATTCCTGTCTAACTTCATCTGTCAGTCTGTCTGTCACCATAGTGAACAATAAAGGGGTTGGAACTGATCCCTGATGCACTCCGACCTCCACCCTTAATTCCTCTGTCACACCTACAGCACACCATCTTTCAGTTCTTATACTTCTGCACCACTTTAACATGCTTCTCTGGCACTCCCGCCGACCTTCTTCACAACTAACATTCTCAAAGCAAATACCGCACCGAGAGTACTCTTTCTTGGCATGAAGCCATACTGCTTCATGATCACTTCTGCCCTAATTTCCATTACTCTTTCCATTAACTTTATGGTATCCTCTATTGTGTCCTTTGCTCTGCATTTTTCCTCTTCATCTTTCCTGCCACCAACCATCCTACCATTACTTTGCAAGCACTGATCTCCTTCAGATTACATTGTCCACACGAGATGTAGTATACATGTGTGCTCCTACCTCCATTCTTATAAGTTATCGTATATTCCTGCTTCTTCTCTGCTTCTAGCACCATTTTTCCCTTGGCATTCCTATCCCAGATATCCAAACCTTCACATCACTTCTTCATCACCTCTATTGCCTGCACCTACATGTCCATTGAAGTTTACATCAGTTTCCATTCTCACTTTCGGCGGTACGCTGCATCGCTTCATCTAATTTGGGTTTATCCACAGACGTTTTGTCCATGTTCAAATTAAGATAGTGTTTTTGATAATATTTTGCTTTAAATTGTAAAGTATAATTTCATTTGAATCTCAATTTAGTGTCTTGCATTGACATTCTTAAAATAAATTATAAAGGCTCTGATTGTTTATCTCACTGCACTTATCATATATCCACATACTATCAGATCATTGAAACCAACTTAAAATGCTGAAGATTTTAGCTTTGCATGAAAATGTTTTCTTTCCATTGAACAACTTTGTAATTTCACTAGGATTCTACATATATGTGTCTGTCTGTCTGTCTGTCTGTGTACATATATATGTGTGTGTGTGTGTGTGTGTGTGTAACACAGTATATGGCAAAAAGTATTTGCTCACCTGTCTTGACTCACATATGAACTTAAGTGACATCCCATTCCTATTCCATAGGATTCAATATGACGTCGGTTCACCCTTTGCAGCTATGACAGCTTTAACTGTTCTGTGAAGGCTCTCCACAAGGTTCAGGAGTGTGTTTATGGGAATTTTTGACCATTCTTCCAGAAGCGCATTTGTCAGGTCACACACTGATGTTGGATTAAAAGGCCTGCTCTCAGTCTCATTCATCCCAAAGGTGCTCCCTCAGGTTGAGGTCTCTGTGCAGGCCAGTCAAGTTCATCCACACCAGATTCTGTCTTTGCCATGTCTTTATGGACCTTGCTTTGTGCACTGGTGCATCTGTTGACCCTGCTCTGTCAGTTTACGAGGCCTACCACTTCGTGGGTGAGTTGCGGTGGTTCCCAAACACCTCCATGTTCTTATAATACAGCTGACAGTTGAGAGTAGATTATTTAGGCGCTAGGAAATTTCATGACTTGAGTTGTTGCAAAAGTCCTATCACAGTTCCACGCTGAAATTCACTGAGCTCCCTGGTGCAACCCATTCTGTCATAAATGTGTGTAAAAAAATGTGTGCATGCCTCAGTGCTTGATTTTATACACCTGTGGCCATGGAAGTGATTGGAATATCTGATTCCGATTGTTTTGACGGGTAAGCAAATACTTTTTGCCATTTAGTGTATATAGTTGTATTACCACTGCTTTTTCACCTGCATCTATTTGAGTTGAGAGATTATTGTGGCTCTAAAGTATTTTTGTGTCTTTTAAAAGTCAAAAGTATCCAAAGAACAACTTAGTACTGACTGAGTAACACACTTGGTGGCAACACTATGTATTTTTAAATCTCATTTGCTAACCCCCGTAATTCTGTCTAAATGGACTGCTGCCAGCTGGTCAAACTCATCATTAGTGAATCAATTAAGACATACTCAGTATGGAAGGACAGAGTTCATCAGACTAATTGCTGCTTTTTGACCTCTGTACATGTTGGACTTAATTGTTCTATTCTTTAAATGTTAATTTCTTGCTTCACTGCTTCATAGAAGAATGAATAGGGATGCCACTTACACTGCGGGGTCTCCCAAAACAATTTTTTTGCTGAGAATTTTAATCCCACTTTATGTGAACACAGTAAACGTAGCAGGAATTGGAGTCCTGCAGCTTCTGCTGAGAGAGGTCTGGCGCTATTCAATTATCTCCTTCAAAATTTAGTTAAATGAGGTCTTGGGAAAATGATTTTTGCAGCATATACTCAGTATACTTGTAGACTTGTGCACACTTTAACTAACTTACATGAGAATAGAGTTATAACAAAGTTTCCTCCTGGCTATGTTTTACATATGTTTAGATACTTTTAAGCTTGAAATTTAGAAATGTATTAAGGTCAACTCTTGCTGGGGCCTGAGATGTACTCTTGTTGTAGTTTCATTTGCTGTGGGTGAACTGCAAAACCACTATTTTTACATCAGCATATCTTCTAGCCAATGCTGTTCCAGACAGCCTCTGTTTACTTTAATAGCGCCTGGGAATTTTAAGGGAACATGTCTAAAACAGATCTGGATATTCATAGTGTCTTCTCTTCTCAGTTTTTAATATCAGCCTTTTGGCTTTTGAGGCCTTGGAACACTTTTAAACAATTATCACTCTGACCTTAGTTGTAGTAGTTTTTGGATTCATCTTACTCTTATCTAATGTCTAATGATTCTGTTAAAAGTATGAACCACACCACGAGGCTCTTTTTGTAAATTGAGTCCTAGTCACTGTCTGAATGATTGCAACATTGCAACCACCATCATGTAACTTTTACTAGTCACTCACATCAAAAATCTCTGATAAATAAAATGATGAAGACATCTTAGAAATGCATTGCTTTGTGCCACGAAATGTTTTAAGATTGCACTCTCCCACTACAGAAATATTGTCAGTTGGCGGCTTATTTGAATGTTTTGGCTTCATTAAACACTGGCTTTACCAATGGTTGCCTCAACATGGTTGATGCATGGTATTGTTGGCATCAAATATTTGGTTTGTATTTTATAGAACAATAGACATTAAGAGAAAGGCATTCTCTTGTGTTTGTGTTAATAAGGTTTGTTTATAAATTATTCTTATTTAGTTAAGGTCATCAAATCTTAATGACTTTATTTTCTACCGTATCATTAGCCTGGTGAGGACGTTCTCAAATTTGAGCAGTTAACAGTCATTCACCCCATAATGTTGCTGACCCAAAAGAAGACAATGAAGATGATGCTTAGTCTACGATGGCATTTAACTACCACCAACTAGTATTATGTTGATGTGGCTATTTAATGTACTTTCATATAAATTTGTCAAAATGTTCTTGTTGCAGCAACTGGACTTGAACTTTCTTCACTTGAGTACTACAGAACTGAAGAAGCCTCTCAGAAGAAAGGTGAAACGCCTTCAAGCAAAGAAATTCAAGTCTAGTTGCCACAACAAGATGATTTTGACAAGAATTCACCATGACCTGAATGACTGAGAACCTCCACAGATCTATTTTCATATACAACACTTATCTTTTGGAATATTTCTTTTGTTAAACTTCACTACTGTTCCCTGAAAAGTAACAGAGGATTGGCTTTTGGTGGTGGTGGGCGTATCGTTCATCTAGTAAATCACTGCTTTAGTTTGAACTCATACTATAAAGAGCTGATGTCACACTCAAAAGCCAAACAATGAACTGGCCCACTGACAGCTCACTGTCTAGGCCAAGCCGAGAGGTTCATGCATCAAGAATTTCTCTTTGCTCCACTAAACAGCCTCACCCCGTTTCACCCTATTCTTACTTACTTACATACAGGGAAGCCAGAGTGAAACAGATATAGAAAGACTGACAAACCTGCCAAGTCCAAGAAAAAGTGAAGACAGATTAATGACATTTTATTATTGTCACACTCTTTTTATGATCTTGGATTTTTAAATAATTTTTCTCATTCAACTTTTAAGTGCACCAAAGCATTTAAACCCGTAAGTATTAATTAATGGACAGTATGATCACAATTTGGTTAACATTTTTTGTTTGTTTCTTAACCTCTGTTTGGCAGTGAATGCAAGGGTAAAATGTATGCCATGATCATCATGGGAAAGCTTCGTATTCAGTGTCTCATGTCTGCTGTATTGTAATGGGTCTTTGTTATGGCCACTTAGCCATATCCGAATCCTGATGGATGTTTTGTCTCTTTGGTGAGAATACAGTGTCAGTTTGGAAGAATGAGCTGTAGGACTAAGCCCACTCTGCTCCCTGTCTCGTCCGTTTTTGGAACAGATGAATGCTTACCCATCTACCGCTGCCTTAACTACACCCCTTCTGCCCTCAAAGAAAATAGTGCCTCAGTCTACTTCAACAGGACTTGGTTGCAGCCAAATTCCTAGAAGTGCAGCAGATGATCTGAAATGTTTACCAGCTGGCAACTATCATCCAAAAGATTCTCATGTGTGATGATGTTAAGTTTGGGGACAGGATTACCTTTGTAATTCGTCTTGTAAAATGACAAAAGGTCTTCGCCTAGCACACTGGTTGCTGTACTTGGGCTTATTTGGGAAGTAGAGTATAGTGGAAGTTAAGGGCAGGGATTATGCGTAGGGACAGCCTTCATTGTCATGCAGGAATCCCACAGCAAGGCTTAAATCAATTGTCATGTAAAGTAGTCTTTCATATTTTAGAAAATGTGTGGAATGGAGGTTAGGTTTAGGCTTTGTGTTGAATTTAAAAAGGGGTGAGAAGAGGAAGACATATCTGTAAATGTGAGGTTTTGTTTTTGCTTTTGTGTCACCTTAATTCAGCATTTCATTACAGTCCTTCCACAAACACATACAAATCATCACTTCCTTTCCTTCTCTGCATTTTATTGTATATTTATTATAGAGTAAACACATTTAGCCGGTACTTTTGAGTGGATACATCACCATGATTTTTTTTTTTCTTAGATGGGGTTTTCTTGAAAATTCAAGCCACTCACCATTTCTGTGATCATTATCCATCAAAATCACAACAGAGTGGAAAAAGCTCGAGTGTACTTATTGTTGATTACCTCAAAGCTTCTACCCTAACCCTAATCAGGATATTGACAATGGAACCTCTTCACTTTTTTGAGAGGCTAATAAGGCTTTTGTTATATCCTTGGAGTTATGTCCTTAGAAGTAGACTCTGATATTGTTGTTTATCCCACTTGTACAAGCGATGCATTCAGTACAGAATGAAGGGAGAGAGAACAGATTCAAAAAGCACCCTATTCAACCTTCCGATTATAAAAAGCTGCTGTGGATGTGTTAGCAATTGAAATTTGCAAGGTGGTTAGTCTTCCTTCCTAAGGTCAAAAAGCCTGTTGTTACACTTCTTAAGTGTGTTGAATTCGGAGCAATTTCTAAGGGTTTCTTGGGGCGGTTCGGAAAAGATATTAACAATTTGCTATTTTAGTTGAATTTGAAATAGTGCCTTTTTTTGGGTTATTTCCTAGCCCTTAAATTTTCATCAGGACCAGTATTTCTCTTTTCTGTCGGTAATGTAATTAGTCTTCAGTACTTTCTGCTGCCATTAAATGGTCTGCATTTATATTGTGCTTTTCAAGTCTACCAACTACTCCAAGCACTTTGCAGCACATTCAGATGACCTCGGTACAATGATAGCAAAGGTATTTCATGAGCCTAACCTAGATTTGCCCCATGAGGCACAGCAGCCCCATCATTTCTATTTTCAGCAGATAATTGGGTTTGCAAAATTGCACAACAGGTCACATTTTTCAGTTAGTTGAAGAACCTAAGTAATCATGATTATCTGTGTAGAGCAACATACTTAACATTGTTATGTAAGCATGTTTCTGTGTTGAAAGCCCTAACTAATAATGCAATCATTTGTGGTTTCGGTGTTGTAAAAAGGAGCCAATTATCATAGAATCAGTCAAGGCAACTATGGGATGCCACAAGAAGATAATATTTGGCAAATAAGTTATTAAGCAGGTGCTTTTTTATATTGCAATAAAGTGATTTGGGATTTCCAGTGCTGAAGTTGTCGTTAAGATCAATGATCCCACAGTAGCACTCATCATGTATGGCACAAACATGTTTCAATTACATAAAGATAGCTCATTTATTATTTAAAACTAACCAACACGGGACACAAATTAAGGAGCATGCAAATATTTGATCTGTCAGGACACTGAAGACACTTCTTACCTACAGCCGTTTACAAAAAGAAAATCAGTATTTGAACTGATTTCATGGGGATGATTTGATCATTTGTTATCCTGAACTGGAACAACATTTAGCTAAAATTAAGCTAGTTTGACTCTCCTTTTTGTTTTAGGTTTCCTGAAATATGGCTTAAAGCCATCATAATTAATCATAAATTAATTGATAAAAAAAAGACATCAGCGATTTCATTTTTACTACGTAGTACATGATCATGCAATTATTACTCGTAATTCAGCTTTGACCCCATATGTATTGAGTTTCCCTGTGGTGGTGTGGTTTTGTTTGACACCCATCCTGTTTTTTTTTCTCTCCCATTTTCACCATAAAAGGCACTCATTTTTGTTCCAGTTTCTTGTAATAATAGCTATTTTGTGATTTTAGACATAATTCTTTCTGTTTAAAGACTGTTATGCTAGATCCATATTATCTTGACTGCTATAGACACTGTGGTGACGTGAGTTAGTACCATATCTTTTTAACCCCTCATTTATCTGATCCATTGCTACAATATGTACAAGACTCAGGGATTGTCAATAGGGGTCTTAATTAAATGTTATGATTTTGTTTTTTTGACATTTGTGCATTAATTATTTTTTATCACCACATAAGAACAATTTCTCAATATAGTACATCAAAGTCTGAGAAACAAAATCAAATATTGTTAGAAACCTCCAGAACTACATCAGAAAGAGCAGCCTTGGCCTGTTGTCTACGACTCCCCGCTGTCATACACAGGGGTTCCTGCTGTGCTGCTCGCTGTCTTTAGGAACAAAAAATCAGCTTGTGACCCACATCTACAATTGATACATTTCTTTCAAATCCATTTTAGATCCAAAATCCTCCTTTAATGATTGAAACGTTTTTGAGATATAGGATTTTTGATGCTTTCCCAAAATATTGTAAATATCCCGTCACAAACAATAATTCGAAGTTCACGCAATTCCATATCTGTTATTTTGTGCGAATTTACACCGCTGAAAGTCTGTCTCTGCTATTTGCTGGCAACATCATCTCTGATATTTTTAAGATCCAAGCACACCTACATTTGTGGAGACTATTTCAAGACCTTTTTTTTGAAAAAAAAAAATATACATTTTTAATTAATGAATTTTAATGAATAAAAATTTGAAACTAAGTGCTGGGAATTGCACTGTGGTTTGTTGTAAAACTTTAAGTGCTGCATCCTGAAAGATGAGTGGGGCTGAGCTTGCAATATCAGGATGTCATAGATCTCCCAGATGACTGACAGGTTCAGCAAAAAAAGGCCCTTTGGATGTTATATACAAGTGGAGTTGTCACAAAGGTTTCATGTTTGTGTAGCTGTGCATCAACAATCGGATGTAAACATTAATCTATGACAACAACACCCCCCACCAACCTTATCATACTAACAAATTACCATGTGCCTGCTTCTTACCATTTAACTACACTTTTTTCCACAATTTGAACATGTACAGTACTTTGATAGTGTTCAGTCTCTTTGCAAGGGGGATGCCCCCGGTTACCACTTTTCCACTGGATATTCTTATTTATGTTGACAGTTCCTACAGCCCTGAGTAATGCCCCCCACTGAACTACATTCAGAGTCAGCTCATTATAGAATGTCAAGTCTGCGTTCCATCTGCTTTTCCAATCCATGGAAGTGTGTTATTTCTATGAAAGGTTACCAAGGAAACATGTTTGAGAACTCCTGAGGGTTTGCCCTGTGATTTGGGGGACAATAAGCCCTGTGACAGCTATCGCTGGCATGCCAGCTGTAGCAGTCATAATGTTGTGGATCATGTCTCATGGTTTGGACGAAGCGTCTCTTATTGACAGGTTTAGAATACACAAGGTACAGTCATAAACACATCATTTCTCTGATTTTTAGGCCTTGGTCAAAACAAAAATGCTTATTTTCCTAAACCCTTCCAAAGCCGCCCTCACAGGGTATAAATCTTGAAATGTTGGCCTGCTTTTTCACTTTGTACAGGAGAAACCTCATATCCTCATTTCTGCAATGGGCTATCTGGTGACTCTCAAATGAGTTGCATTTAACTTATTTGACATGTTCTTCCCTCACTTTTTCTGTGATTGATCTTTTTAAATTTCAACATAAAGAGCCATCATCATCCTGTTAAATTTATACAGAATTTTTGAGCTGACATCATAGTTGCAAAATAAAAAAATACTGTAAAGAAGACATTAAAAAAAAGACACAAACACAGTTATTTAGAGCAACTATATTTTCTCCATGACTGCAGCAACAGCCTTTCAGTATAATTATAAAAGCGGAAAGAGAAAGTATCTATGGCATCTTAAAAGTGGCTGTGTCATTGCCCTGTAGTCTGCCTTTGCATTTACACTGTAGTTTAGTTTGCATTTACTTGCTCACTATTTGTTATGTAAATTTCTCAGAATTTTCAACTGTAATGTACATTCCAAAATTGTTTAATAGTTTAATGATTATAGTAATAATAGGAGTCAAAGAAGAGACGTAAACTGAATGCAACAATTACTCAACAAAGCAATCCTTCTGAGTTCTTTCCATGTTCTTGGCTATCTGTTTTTCTTTGTTTGGTGTTCACCTTGTGGCCTATGCTGTTGTAAAATTATAATGCTAAATCAAGAGCCTGATCTAGCGTAAGCAGTTGTGACAGGGCTTCAGGGTCTTTCAGTAGTACAAAACCCAGAGAGGTACATTTCTACTTCCCCTGAAAGAAAGCAAGTCAGTGTGTTTCCTGCAATCAAAATTTTTATCCGGTACGGCTGGACAAAAATTTGGGGCAAGTTTCTAAGTTATATTACTATCATAACCCATCTGCTTCATGTTCTTTCCATATAGCATGTCACACCTCAGGACTGAAAGGCGAGGGTACAAGCAGAGCCAAACAAAGAAAGATTGAGGGAGTGTTTAGAAGTGTAGTTTTCCAGTATTGTATAAGCGCCTGCCCGAAAAAGCTTTTCTGTCAAATGCCAAACCCTAGCAGGTATGTGTTGCTGTAGATGTAGGTTCCAGGTCATTAAATCTTTAGGGGGCAGATCCTTTAGGAATAGCCTGACTCATCCAATTCTGGCATGCCTTGAGGCTCTCAGCTGTTAATGTGCTTCTAACTGCACATCACGTATCTCAGTGCTGAAGTGTCAGAGGTCAAGTGTGATCATTCATCTGCTGTTTATGTGACTTTCAGGATATGGACCATACCAACCTGCATTTTCCACAAATATATGGGTGTCCACCAATATGCTTCTTTTCTTAAGGGAGCCTCATGCATGGGCTTGAAGTGGGATATTTTGTCTCTGAGTGATTTAGGGATCCTGCAGTGATGTTTTTTTTTTTTTTCTTCTTTTACATCCAGTTGACGGTCTTGCATAATGAACCAATTTTTGGACATTAAATTCCTTCGTTTGTTATCTGTATTGCTTATCCTTCACTCAGAGTCCCACTGGGTGAGAGGTGGAGTTCACCCTGGACCTTCTGCAGTCGATCACAGGGGGATAATAAATTGAGAAAATTAATTAATCTCTCCTGAGAACAGTGGTTAAAGATCGAGGCGCATTTATATGGAATTTCCTTGGAGAGAGCCTTACGATTGTTCATCAATTCATTCATTCATTCATTCATTCAATCATTCATTCATTATCTACCACTTATTCTGCAGTCAGGGTCGTGGGGTTGCTTGAGCCTATCCCAGCTGTCATTGGGTGAGGGGTACACCCTGGTCTGGTCACCAGTCACTCACGCGGCTTCTCATTGTTTAACCATTGTAATTTTATCACTCTCAAAAAAGTATCCCCACATTATAATCTGTTCTGTCTTTTGGCTCTGGATGCCAAATATAGTGGTAATCTTCCTCAATAAAGTAAGAGACTTTCACAAATCCTTTGAGTAAAGCTTGTGTATCAGACTATTTTCCAAGCCTACTTGTCAAAAGGAAGATAAACAATAGACATGACACTTAGCTAGGAAATGTAATGTAGGTCATGGCGATTCTGGTGCCGAGTCTGCATGGTTTCTCCCGGGCTGTTTAAACTCCAATGATATGGTTTTGGAAGTGTTTAGCAGCATGCCGTCTCCCGGGTTACGTAAAAGTGATATGATATTGTCATTATTTGTACAGATTTATGCTTTTTGTTTTGTGTTGATACTTGTCCTTGGTAATGGAAGAAAATCTGTCGTATCTCAAGAGGTCCCAAGAGGCAACTATAAACAGCAACAGTCTGTAAACAAGCAATCCGTTGAGAAAAAACAACATTGAATACAAGGTCACTTTATATATGCATCAAGTTACAGTAGCCAACCCTAATGCATTTGTGCACTCACTCATTTTCTTATTCTTTCTATCTTTACCTTCTTTCTCCCTGCAGAGAAAAGTGGTTGACAGGCACTCTGTTCATACGGAAAGGGAGCAGAGGCCAGGTCACACGAGCAGATTAGTGCTCATTAAAATCCTATAGGAAAGGTCATTTACATGGAGTTGCTTGAATCCACTTGTGACCTCATTCTTGAATCCACTCGCAACCCTGACACAATCAACTTATGTCTGACTCTGTTTTGTAAACAAATGGAATGAGTTTGACATATGATTTTTCGGTTCACTTTCCCAGGTTGAGCCACTAAAGAACCAGTTGTACACCAGGTCAAAATCGGATCTGAAGTAGCTCTGTTTCACTCAACATGACATGATTGTTTTAAGGAGCTTCAGGCTGACCCAAGCGCATTTTTTTTGTATGAATGCTCTACTTGTGTCACTTTTTAATCTCAAGACTGTTGACAATGACAACTGTGATTTGCCCTTTAATGGCATTTCCCTGAAATTGGCATTAGAATTTAAAAATTCCACTATAGAGAATGTTGGTGAACGATGCTTTTAACTAATATATATCGTTTTCCTTTTGAAATCAAAATATGCAGTAAAGACCGGCATAGATACAGTTGCTAGAAGAAGTAGTAGCAGAAGCAGTTGTAATGGTAGCAATAATAGAAGACAGTAGTAGTTACTGCAGTACGAATGCATTTCTTTTTTTCTTAAACCATTTACCTTTGTCAACAGCCAAAACTACTTATTCACAGGTCCGGAAGCAACTACGAGCAACTGTGATATCAGCACCAATAAGATCGACCTCACCTTGGTAAAACAACAAAGAAAAAGAAGAACAACAGATATTTGTTTTGTACATTCAAATATTAGTCTTTTTGCTACTTTGATGCAATGATGTGCAAGTGCAACTCTGCATATTTTAAAATTCCCTCTTTCATGGGACCTGTCTGGAATCATTATAGACTAGCACTGTGAGCACTTTTGTCAAGGAAAGTCAAACTCAAGATTAGTTGGATTTACAGTGGTCAGTAGGTGGTATTTTACCACTTTCACAGGAAAATTACCATGTCTGTTTTTTTTGTTTGTTTGTTTGTTTTTTAACATATGTGTAAACCCGCTAAAAATAGGCAAATGACCCCTTGAGTTTTCTTTCCTTTTAATTTTCTCTTTTCTGAGTGTTTCAGCTTCAACTTCTCAATGGTCACAAGAATAACCAAGCTACTGCTTTCTCTCAGCAGTCTCACACAGTGTCAGGCACCCTGTATTGTGCAGATTATTTAGAAAAAAACGGTATGGTAGCTATGATCCCTTTAACAATGCAGGTAATGGACATATGTATTTACACTTGAGATGTTTCCATCACTGTTAAATTGTAATAAAGACAGTAAATATACAGTATATAGTACATCAGAACTGCTCTTGAAATTATTATTTTGAGTAGCTGAAATAACACCAGCATTCCTTGATTTCTACATGTGATGTATGTTTTTTTTATTATATTTTTAGATGTATAGTTCTGTTTCCACAGCATTATTTTGCTGTTGACATGCTCACTTAAAGGGAAAGTAAGATTGGGTAATGTTTGCCAAGTGGAAGAAGAGAGAGATGAAAATAGCAAGATAAAAAGGAGAAGACAAAAAAAATATATCAAAAATGTAGAATAGCTTCAACTTCAACTTCAACAAAAACGCAAACATCGTATGTGCATGCTTTTGCCCTTCCCTCCCAAGAAAATATGCTGCAGTCCATTTTTTAAAGCCTGAGATTCATTCATTAGTCACACAGACATGCAGTACCCTCCTTCTCACAATTTTACACACACACACACACACACACACACACACACACACACACACACACACACACACACATACACCCTCATAGATGTGTGATGAAATGACATAGTCTACAAGGAAAAAGGCTCTTGCTTCAATCTTCCTATCCATTCCTTAATACCTAGAATTTAATCAAATCCTCCCACCATGACAGGAAAGGATTGTCTTGCACTTTAGACTTAAAACTTTTGTTTCTGAGATTAGAGGAGATGTTCATCATTTTTTTTTTTGTTTTAAACTTCATCTTTTAAAACAAATTTTAATTCATAATAACCAATGTTAAATAAAGATGATTTATATAAACAATTTGTATTTGTACTTCAAATGGTTACTTGTTTGAAAAATTAAGAAGAGTTATACACAGAATGGGTTTTGCTTACAAAGCCAATGTACTTTTTAAACCTAAATGTGAATATTTTTTTTTTCACTTTAAAATTTCATATTGTATTAATGATTTATATTAATATGAATATCAATGGCAGGTGCTTAGCGCTTTGGCTTCACGGCACAAAGGACCCTGGCTCGATTCCGACGAGGGGACCTTTCTGCGTGGGGTTTGCATGTTCTCCCCCGTGTCTGTGTGGGATTCCTCTGGGTTCTCTGGTTTCCTCCCACAGTCCAAAAACATGCAGGTTAATTGGAAAAATTGCCCCGGAAGAGTGAGTGAGTGAGTGAATGGTTGTTTGTCTATGTGGCCCTGTGATTGACTGGCGATCAGTCCAGGGTGTAACCCACCTCTCGCCTGATGACAGCTGGAATAGGCTCCAGCATCCCCCGCGACCCTGAGTGCAGGATAAGCGGCAGAAGATGGATGGATGGATGGATGGATGGATGGATGGATGGATGGATGGATGGATGCATGAATATCAATTCCATAAGACTAAGCTACAGTTGTAGAACATTGATATCAGGTCTCTTTTAATCAGAGATGTGATTATGAATGTGATTAGATTATCACGTATTTGTTGCTGAATGAACAAGAAATTATTGTTGGAATTTAAACAATTGAAGTGGTGATATCGTAAAAATGTTATATTAATAAATAACAATTGAGGAGACCCGTCTTAATCTTCTCTTCTGTATCTGTTTCTAGGAAATTGAGCAAAATTAACTTAAATAAAATTCTCCGTTGCTTGATTAATTACCAGAATAATCAGTGGAATACTTGATTAGTCAAATAATCTATAGCTCCTAGAGGCTCTTTTGACCTTTGAATAAATGCCAGTGCCACCTTTAACAGATGTAGGGATTTTTTTTTCCTTCCCCCTGGGAAAGGGGGTATTCCAGTAGCAGAACTTCTCTTTTTTAATTTTTTTTTTTTTTCCCTGTTATGATTCTGTCATTTCATTTGCAACCTTTTTTAAATTCCAATTATATTTGATGAACTTAAAGTCCCATTTATTCGTATAGAATATCTTGGGCTAAAGAATATCTCATGAATGTGGCTGCAGTTTGATTTTTATAATCAGTAGCATTTTGGGTGGATGAGGCTGTCTGCAATTTATATCCTGTTGATGGTCCTAGAAACCATGCAGAACTGTATGGCTACTCTCTGTAGTCATACAGAGAGTATCCATACACATTAATTTCATAATTAATATGAAATGTGAATTTCATATTAATTTTGGTTTGATTTTCTAAAGGAAAAGTATTGGGCAGCATTGTATTTGCTTGCAGTATAACAATTTGGTGCATATGGAGATACAATTCTCTGCTTGCAAAATGCGGCCTTTTAAATTATTATATGTTATCATCATTACTTTTGATATTTTTGCATGGCATTGTACACATCAGTAGCCACCATATTCATTTAGGTGCAAAGTGCAAATTATCTTCATGTTCTTGCAAAGAGAGCAGAATTCTGTAGATTTAACTTTTTTTTAGTCCGTGTATAGCAACTTTTCTTGATAGGTGAGTGATCGAGATATGTGAAATGAAACCAGGGAGAAATGCACTGTGTGTAAGCCTATCCTGTAATGTCACTTTCATATTGCTGAAGCTGTGGCAACCCATCCCACTCTCGGTATGTTTCTCTTACTCATTAAGGTTACAGACTGTTCGATCAACAAGAATCTGTTTTGCATGGATGCCCCCTTAATTGGCCTGCTTCTAGTGCCACAATAATTATTCACTTTGAACAATGTAGGAGGTCAGAGGAAATAAACAACCATATTCATTAAAAATAAGAAGATTTAAGATGTAATGGGATTCATTTGTTCATGGAAAGTATGTCTAAGCTTGGACAAAAAATGTTTTTAAACTGTAAATTCTCCATAGGAGTGACATGAAAAGCATAACTGTTCCTTATACACTGGAGGAGTTTCTCTGATTCATGCAACAAATGTGCAATGTACACAACAACTGAAGAGCGTACCCCTCTCTTTTTATATGCACAATTATTCATGTCCATGCTCGGACATATATTGATCATGAGATAATTTCCTCTGATAGTTCCCCTTGACGCTTCCATGATTATCTGTGCTTAAGTAGGTTGTGTGTCACTTGATATTCTGTGGTCCTGCAGCAAGCAGACTTCCATTTATTCAATAATATAAAATGTTACCACCAGAGTCCCAGTGTAACAGCATAACCAAGGGCCAGGTTTGTGATGCATGACTGATGGAGGGTATTGTGCAACCGTAGTGATGCCACTCCATCTCACTACATAGCTTCACTATGGGGAGTTCGCCTAGATTCTTCACCAACTCTCCCCTCCCTCTTGCAATCACCCCCCAATACTTCTCAGTACTCTTACATTCTCTCTGACACGCATTAATGCCATGTTGTCAACATGCTAGTAAGATAAGAGCAGTATGATGATGGAAACAACTGTTTCTTGGTAAGCCTAGTATAGACCAACATTAAAGAGAAAAATAAAGTAACTTGAAAAACAGATACACCTCTAAAAGGAATGCTGTTATCCATTTTTAACTAATCTTTGTCAAGCTGAAATTTTGAAACAACAGGGATATTGATTCAGTCAAATACTCCTGTAGTAATTACAGGTATTTTAGGGAATTTGATTGACAATGTTCAAACCGTAAATAATTCTTTCAGTAGGTTCTTTTCTCACAGATCATCATAGATAAAGGAACCATTTTTCCAGGTCTTAGTAGCACAAAGAGTGGACTTATGAAAGCAAGACCACAATAGCTTTCTTGGAGTTGATCAGTCAAGTCAGGGGACCTGCAGAGGTGGTTTTCCAATGTCAAGTCATTTTCATTATGAGGTAAAAAGCATCAGGATTCCATTACAATGAACTACTGACATAACTTATGATGATTCACTGCTTTTTATACAAGTTGGCTGAGGCTAAAAAAACACAAATGCTGTTCTCAACAAACCTGGCTTTGACACATGGAGAGCTGAATAGGATAGTTATAGTAAATATGATCTAATTATGGATAATAAGAATTTCAGTGTAGATGATTAATCTTGGATGGCGATACGGTGTCTAAAATTCTTGTATTTAAGAAGAATGAAGGCAGGAGTATTAAAGCTTAGCCTCACTAATTTTGTTTAATCAGGTTTATTCCGATTAAACTTAATATTATTCAAACATTATGTCAATTTTAAAATGTGGAAATCTTACTAAGCCTTTAAACAGCCTTACCAGAGTTTGCACTACTGATGAAATTGTTCCTTCTCCCCTCCTCGGCTTTAAGGCTCTTATTTAGAACTCATTTCACACTTAAAGGTTACTTTATGAAAAGAAGATTCAGCAGTCAAAATCATTTTCTTTAATATTGGCACATTTCACATTGACTATTAAACTTTTTTTTGATTAATTATTATAACCTGGGGTGATATATATATATATATATATATATATATATATATATATATGTCTTTCCGACCTGAGGCTATCAGACTTTTTAATTCCTCTTCCATTAGCCGCAGGGAATCTTCAAATCAAATCAAATCTTTGTAGTTACAGTGAACAGTTAAGACAATTTATATTTCATTATATTTCATTGTATTTCTTATTCTTCCTCCTTGCTACTATTATCTATTACTGTTATGTTTTTACTTGAAACTCTGGCACAACAATTTCCTTCGGGATAAATAAAGTTGTTCTCATCTCATCTCATATATATATTTTTATTTCACAAAGAAACTCTTATTGTGTGTATGTGTCAAATTTGTAATGGTTATTTTATTTGGTCTTCATGGTTATAAATACTAAAAGCCTCCCCGAAAATAAAAAGAAGAAAACAGTTTGAAACAAAAGAAAACATGGAATGTAGCACAATTTGACCTGCTTTCATTCAGTGATGGCAGAAGCTGCCATGGATCACCCTTAGTTACTTATCAAGTACAATTTGGGGCTTAGAGTATTCCTCAAGGATCCTTCAGCACATTCTCTGGAGGAGCCAGCCTTCAAATCAGTAAACTCTCATCAATAGAGGGCTACTGGAAGGCCCTGCAACTCCTCATTAACTCATTATATTCTCTCCAATTACCAGATGGTAGGTAAGTGGTATCTTTCAGTCGTCAAAGCTCTTTCAGAGATAAATCTGATATCCATCCTTGTCTATGCTCATCTATAGTCTTTTTATGAATTTGAAGAGGGATGCAGAATCCTCCATTTCTATAGTAAGTAGAAACACAGCAGAATGCTTTACAAATGTATTTAAATTCATCATCTGGGTTCTCTTTTGTGATTATGTATCACCAACTGTATCTTTGCCTTAATATAAATATACAACAGGACAGTCCAATGTTGGATGATCTACCATTTCTTTGAGCACTTAAAATCCACGGTGGCACAAATAAATACTTGCTTTACTTTGCACTTGCAGACACAGGGTTGGTTTTTAATATGCATTTAATGACTTAATTGAGCTCATGATGATGATGCTTTCTTTGTATGTCATAATCCCCTATTATTAAACCATCTTTAACAAAGTAAAGTGAGAATTACCCTTTTATACCCTTTCACCCCTTTATACTGCTCAAAATACAGCTGAAATTTTTGAAAATGGTTGTGAAGCTAATGGAGCTAATTTGGCACACATGTTACATTACAGAGATGCAGAGTTGCCCTGTAGTTGCATTTGGAAAAGATTTTGATCCTGGAAAAGAGAAACTGTCTAAAGTACACTTGTATTTAGTTATTGCTTTTTCAGTTATTTTAATCTGATCTGCTCACTAAAACATCCGATCAGCCGTCTAATCAGTGCCAACGTAATGTCTGTGTAACTACAGTGACATTTAGGAAGAAGGCTGTAGCAGGACATAGACAGTTGTAAGGAATCACTGAGCAGTCTTTATAATTATTTCTAAATCGATATTTTGACAGGCAAAGCTCAAATCCGAACCCATTGGATTTGAGGAGACTTATCCCTGTGGAATATTTATCCCTCAGAGGCTACTGGCATGATTGATTACCACATGATACCGTTCACATGATGGCCATCTGCAATGCTAACATGGTGATCCTAATCAATCAGTCTTTCACAGTGAATACTGTTGATTAGGCCCTTTGTGTGTGTGTGTGTGTGTGTGTGTGTGTGTGTGTGCGCGCGTGCTCTTTTCTGTGTGTTTGTGTTTATGAGTAAGTGGATGTGCTAATGTTTTTGATGTGTGTTGTTTCCATTAAATATACTCCTGAAATAATCACATAAATGTTAAAGGTTAACATATTTACATCAGCCATAAATAGGACCACATGTACAATGCATGACAGATTAGGCCATCAGTATGTATCAAATGCTTATGCTCATCAAAAAGTCTCAACTGGCCTTGAATGCCACATGTCATGTATAAACTCATGCACACTGTTATTCAGTAAGTAATCATTTTCTAATATGATAAAGTGGCTGAATTAAAGTATTTCAATTCAAACAGGCACATATCCAAAATTAACTAATTCAAGTGTAGAAGTCATGTAAACCAGATGCCAAAAACACTTGTTTTCTAAATAGGAATATAATTCTTCAGCATTTGACATACATTAGCGGTCCTGTTTCTCCTAATATGTTGTTCAGCAAATTGTTCAGTTTGAACATAACTTTAAAGTCCCCTTTTATATATGATGAAATTAAGATATTGAGTATAGAGCAGTAACTCTATGGCCGATCTGTTAAAGAAGTCTCATTTAACAACCCAGATAGAAAAGGGATTTCATTTTTGTGCATTCTATGTTTGTTCTTACCCAAGGGGGCAATTTCACATGCTGGCACACAGAATCAGTTTCTTCCAGGCGGACCATTTTAGCTCTTGTGTTGCTTTTATTTAAGTCTAACCATCCATATCTGACAGCTGGGATAGACTATATAAATATACTTGTACTTTTTGGATAATCTTGCCACACCAATCTTCCCCTTTTTCCCATCTCTTTTCAACAGTCTGTATCACTCTCTTCTTCTTTTCCTCACTTTTATTTTAGTGTGAGGAAAAAGAAAATCACAGCTATCATGCCAACATCATACCCACCCATTGACAATATCCAGCCCACCTCACCCCACATACTCCCCCACAGACATGAACAACCATTAGTTGTACAAACAGACAATGGTTTGCATGGTAACCCTCACCCAGTGGGTGAGGTAATGGCCTTAAAACTACCTCTGATACTATCATGATGGGCAGGCCATGCACAGTGACTAGTGACTGAGTATAACATCACGGGAAGTCAAAAAAAAAAAAAGTATAATATTCGTCGAGAAAATCTAGAGAGGTGGAGGTAAGAGAGGAAAGAAGATTAGTTGCAGCAAGACAGAGCATACGTGTGTGAATGAGAGGAACCTGGGTGGAACGGTGAGGCGACAGGGAGTGGAGATCAAGAAGTTGAAGGATTTCAAGTACTTAGGGTCAACAGTCCAGAGCAATGGAGAGTGTGATAAAGAGATAAAGAAATGGGTTCAAGCAGGTTGGAATGGGTGGAGAAAAGTGTCAGGGGTACCACGCGATAGACGACTATCAGCCAGAATGAAAGGAAAGGTGTACAAGAGACCAGCAATGCTGAATGGACTAGAAACAGTTACAATGACAAAAAGACAGGAGGCAGAGCTAGAGGTTGCAGAGATGAAGATGTTGAGGTTCTCTTTGGGAGTGACCAGGATGGATAGGATCAGGAATGAGTCCATCAGAGGAACAGCATATTAGATCTTTTGGAGAGAAGGTCAGAGAAGCAAGACTGAGATGGATCGGTCATGCACAGAGGAGGGATAGTGAATATATTGATAGACGGATGCTGGAGTTGGAGCTGCCAGGCAAGAGTTCTCGAGGAAGAACAAAGAGAAGATTTATGGACATCGTGAGAGAGGATATGGAGGTAGTTGGTGTGAGAGAGGAGGATACAGAGAGGAGGATACAGGTTTAGATGGAGAAGGTTGAGTCCATGTGGTGACCCCTGAAGGGAAAAGCTGAAAGGAAAAGAAGAAGTTGTGTATGGTCACAGTGATGACCTTGTGAAGCAAAGAAAAATGGTTAGGTTTATTTATAAGATGTCAGTAATGTTTAAAGTGTACAAAACTGGTGAATCAAGTGTAATTTACAATCATTTCTGCTGCCTTGACATTCTTTTTTTTTTTTTTTCCCAACGAAGGAGACTGTCAAGGTCTTCAATCATTAGATTTGAGAATGGTCAAAGACTTTTTTATTTAGTCCCCAGATAGAGGTGAATGATATTTTTAATTATAATTCATTAATCCCTCCTGAGGAAATTCCATCTCTCACCAATAGTTCACCTCACTAGGAGGAGCCGGTAATCGAACCAGGAATGTTCGGTTTTAAGGACGATACAAGGACAATCGCGCTACCACCTGTGCCACGCCGCCCCAAGTGGTAATATAATGTGATATAACTCAACATAAAATCAACATTAAAGTGGTCCCTTTAATTTTTTATCCAAGGAAGGTTGTTCTACATCTGGTGCTATGAGAACTAAGATGGTGGAATAACATAATAACCTAATCTTGTATTTAACTGTAGAAAACCAGAAAGGACAAGCAACTTTATTTTTCTTTTTTCTTGCAGTCATGGATGCAACACTATCTCAATTATAACTTTAAATTAAATCCATAGAGCAGGGGGTGCCCAACACGTCGATCCCAAACTACTGGTTGATCGCAATGGCCAAGTGGGTCAATCGCGGAGCCCTCCCTTTCAAAATAAACTCTACTGCACAACGAAAAAAAGCGACTCAACAGCAAGCCACAGACTATACTACAGCACAGGTAGTGTGGGTATATAGCATACCATTAAAAATACCTGTTACTCTGTCATCCATCCCCACTGCGGCACTGACGCACTTGATTGGCTGACGCAGACAATCTGAGATCTCAATCTGAATACCGTTCCACCATCTCTGACGGACATTCGGAAGTGTGTTTTAGGCCGGGCTACCTATTAGTTAATTGAGTCCCTTCAGTGCAAGACATCATTAGAGTAAGGCAATGGCCAAAAATGTACACAATTGTATAATTGTATTGTGCAATACATCCTCATGTTGTTATACAAGGGATACAATATATATTTTTCATATTTTCCGCTTTTCCCTCAGGGGTCACTATAGCAAATCAACCTTCTCCATCTAACTCTATTCTCTGTATCCTCCTCTCACACCAACCAACTTCATATCCTCTCACTACATCCATAAATCTTCTCTTAGGTCTTCCACTTGACCTCCTGCCTGGCAGCTCCAATTCCAGCACCCAACTACCAATATATTCACGAGCCCTCCTCTGTACATGACCGAACCACCCCAGTCTGACATCTCTGACCTTCCCAAAATATCCTATTCCTAATCCTTTCCATTCTGGTCACTCCCAAAGAAAACCTCAACATCTTCAACTCTGCGAAGATGTGTGTATGTTTTCTTGTATATACATATGTGTATATATATATATATATATGTGTGTGTGTATGTATGTATATGTACATGTATACATATATATGTATATATACATATACATATATTTTATTGCTGGTAGATCTTTTTGACTTGGTCATTTTAAGAGTAGCTCACAAACCGAAAAAGTGTGGGCACACATGCCAGAGAGGATAGGAGTTTGATAGAATGCTATAGGGCGACTTCTGATATGTTCCTTCATCATGATGTGGAATTTGTTTCGTGTCCCAATCAATTTGCACATTACATTCAATACTTCATAGACAAATTAACTGCAAGATGTAAATTGTAATGTAGATTGCATCTGTGGTCATCAACATGTGAAGCCCAACACAAGGATAAGCGAAACTGCTTCTAAAATAACACATGCAATTGTCACCACTATATACTGTAAACTGTATGTGTCTGTTATGTTTTCCCCTCAGGTTATCTTGTCACACATGAAGAATATCCTTGAATAATTTCTGTGACCAGGTCTATCACCTCATGGTGGGGGAGGCATGGTTGACCAATTGCTCTAGATTTGTTTGCAGTAATGTTTGGTTTTTTTTTTCGGACTCGTTTCTTCCACTGCAAAGGGGGTTGAACAAAGTTACAGTCAAATCTAATTATAAAGTTGTCATACTCCTCTTCTCTTTGTCTCCATCTGCTTTGTATGCCTACATTGGGTATTCTAGTGGTGTGTCTTGCAACTTAGCATGCAGAGTAAGTGACCCAGGTTGTTCTGGGGCACAGAGCAGTAATTTCTCTCTCTGGCAGCCATTTAAAAAAAAATGAGCCAGAAATGAAAAGTGCACAGAACAAAAAAAAAAAGAGTGCTACTTATTTGTAAAACTTCTCTCACTTCCGCAAGCCTACTGGCTGATACTATTTTAGAAATTGTCTATGATAGCAGCAGTGTTGTATGTTGTTGTTGTCTGTTGCTGTGTCTCTTATTGTAACTTGCTATATATATATGGCTTCAAATGTATTGCCTTTATGGCAGTTGGTTGTCCATCTTTTCCGGAGGTTATCAACCCCCCATAGGCTCTTCCTTCTATCCCAGAATGTCATTTTCAGATAAATCTGACACATAATTGGTTGAGTTGACAATTGGCTTATGTTCCTTGACTTTTCTCAAGGTTTATTTTGGTTCACTTGGCTGTGTCGGGGGTGAAATAGAGTTCATTTTGGGATTACATCTTAGCTGTAAGGCCTTTGGTAGAGTTTGAGTGTTAAAAAGAGAATTATGAATCATCTGAAATCCAGATGGAAAAGACTAGCTGGTGAAGAAATGTAAGGGAAATGCAAATCAGGAAGGCAAACTGGAGCAGAGCCAAAGCTGTTTTTTTTTTGTTGGTGATGCTTTCATTGTTATACATTGGAGTACGGAGTGAGTGTGCATATGTGTATGTGTTTGTTTTTCTTGCTGTGTATTTGTGAGGACATTCTCATAAATTGAATGCCTGCATGCGGGGTCAAATGAAAGCTTTTGACAGCATCACCCAATATTCATCCAAGTGTGAATTCTGCATTGATTAAAACAGCAAATATTCAGCATAGATGGCAAATGAGCTCCTTTTTTAACTCTTTAGTCCCCCTTTGTGTTCACAAGAAAATGGAAAACCCTGTTCAGTTGATATTGCTACATCTTGCTGAGAACCCTTAATAGGAATGGCCTCAGCCAGATTGCTCAGTGTTGGCACATGCAAACTGAGCCATGTTTTTATTTTTTTTTTCCTCTGTTCTAGCACTTGTATGGCCCAGCCAAAGCCAAGATCACAATTATTAACAGTGGATCATGGGCACTGCAGGTGATTCGTGCCCTCTTGCTTTGTGACAAAAACTGTGTGTGCAGTCACTGTTCAAACTCCTTGCTATTCAGGCTGCTCCTCTATTGGGTTTTTGCAGCTTCAGTTTGAATTACAAGAAATGTTTGTATGGTTGCAGTTATCAGTATACTTTTTTTTTTTCGGTTTAAAGGAGTCTTTGCAGGGTACGATATTACCTTTGCGTAAGACTAGCTCACTGGACATAATTTATGTTCATTTTCAGTCAGAAAACAAAAATTAGAATTGATTAAGGTTGATTTTAGATGCTGTGTTGATAACACTGTGTTGGAATTATACTCACTGTTTTAGGTTACCAACAAACCCACTTATTTTTCTGTATGACTGTATGTATGTGCATCCTGTTGTCACTGTCATTGATGAGTGGCTCATCATGGTCTCTGGCCGTCTATCCTGACCTTGTGTTGTCTGGTCACCACCTGGCTCCATGGGGAATGTAGCATGACAGAGGACACAGCCTTCCTCACACATACCTGAAGAAGATTAATAGTGCTTCAAATATTCATCATTATTCTGATGCTGTCAAATATGGCCCTGGGCCAGAGCTCTGCCACCAAAATCTACTGATGTAAAGTTTGCAATATTCACTGCTTAATACAAAGCTGGCAGAAGTATGTTCAACTCAAATTATGAATAACAAATGTGCAGCATTGCACTTCAAATGGATAATTTATGAAGTATTTTCATAGAGAGGGCGACGATACAAACGCAAACAACTGACCTCTAGAAGAAATATTTATATCCTCTTTCACCTCTACTTGACAGCACAACAGACGCTACCAACCTTTTTTTTTTTTTAATTCATCCTAATTATGTAGATATGAGGGTCAATGAAGCTGAAAGAGAACTGCTGAATGGATAGGTAGGGCTGAAATTAGCTGGGAAGCATTGTTGAAGTAAGATAGATAGAGAGGTATGTGTTTTGAGGAGAGGGGGCTATTTGCCTGCTGCCTTTCCACATAGTAACATCTGCCGCTGAGACTACAACAGATGCAGAGGCACAGAGGGAAAGGGGGAGGGCAATGGTGGGGGTGGATGTTGAGTATCTTGCCAGGGTGTTGAAGGGATTTTCATAACCAGTCAGATATTTTTATTTATTTCTTGCTTTAAATATCTTTATGCTTTATGCTTTATCATCATACAGCAGAGAAACAGCACTTCCAAACATTGTTGAGACTTTAGCAAGAGCTCAGTAATGAAAGCGGACACATACATGTTTAAAGAGTAAGTCAGTAACTAAATATTAGCAGTCAATTTAGAGTAGGCATTTATAATAGGGGATAATAACAGAGCAAGTAATAATGCAGAAAATCCCACCTAGTAACTAAAGAGCATTACATGTGTACTTTTGCCATCTCTCAGGCATTACCAGGCATATTTTTGAAATTGCCCTATAATAAGCAAACAGTTACAATTTGTCAAGAAGGTCTGCAACAGAATATAGCTAATTCAAATTTAATTCTAAATATTTGAAGCCATTTTACCCAAGACTGTCGCTTTCTACCATCCTTGATATAGCCTTGCAGCATTTACATACAGTGGTTCTAATATTTACTGACAATATCATTTATGGCACCTTTTTATTCAGTCTATCCTGCTGTTGCTATATGTGATGCAGAAGTGCACCTTAGCTGATAGCCTGCTGTTATATTGCAATGAGGCAATATTCTTTCAATCAAATGGTTCAGTATACCTGGTTGTTCGTTTTGTCTTAATCCCACAAGTTGCATTAATGATCTGTAAGAGGGCCAAATAACATTTTAATACTGAGAGGTTTCAACAAAAAGTTTGACTCTGGTATAAAAGCTTTTTCAGGGTTGTCCCTCCTGAGAGGATCTTCTGACATTGCTGGAAGCAGCACTTTGTCATCCGCTCTGTTGATACAAAACATAACCCTGGTATCTGAGCCTCATTTGTTCATAAAGGTCTTGCTCATGATAGTGTTTGGCATCTATTGAACGAAACTAAGGCAAATTCATGGAATTTGATGGTATTTCCGTCTTCCCTATGGTTATGTAAAATAGCAGTATTTCAAGTGATCTTGGCTCAATGTTTTATTTCATATACATTTTTTTTTTTTTAATCTTATGAATTTTGAATCTCATTGCTTCTTTGACTTTGCACACGTTTCTGTGGGTATGGAATACTACTATAGCCTCTGCTACAAAGGTACGGTGAGGATGTGTGGGCTTATCAGCGTCTAGAACCTGGTGTGAATAGTGATCTGCCAACAGACCACCAGGGCTTCTAGTACTGCTTATCAGCATGTACTGGTGCCACAGACAAGGCCTGTACTTTATCTCTTATCTGAAAGGCAGGAGAAGGAGTAACAGACACACTAGCTCAGCAGAAGCTAAGCAGAATATCAGGGTTTTGGTGGCTAATTTGTGAGAAAAATATTTGAGTGATTGTTGCATCACTGATGCAGCGAATGCTATTTGTGGGTCATTTTCATGACAATTACTTACAATTATTTGGCAGTTTGACAATGTCTTAAATATGTCAAGAACACATTTCACTGGCAAGTCATAATTCTCAGTTTGCATCTGACTAATAATTACCGCAATCAACACTACAAGACGTACACTTAACAAATAGTCTTAACAAAACCGCTATGGTTGAATTTACTGCTTATAATTGTATTAGACTTATGCTGGGCGTACATATTTTGAAAACTGGCAATTATTGGGAAATCATAAAGAAATCGTAAGAGTTTTTGGGCAGTCTTAGCAGAGTTGCAGCACACTCCCGTCAGACGTAAAGTGTAAGCCAGGGGTCTTAAGTGCAGATCTAGCTCAGTCTTGTCCCAGTCTTAGGGCTTACGACAATAACAAAAAAGTTCGATATTATCGCAAGTCTTGCATCACTATAAAGACTGAATCAACTACCATTAGATGGGCTCCAACAAAAACAGAAAAAGGAAATCCAGGTAGACATAAAATTGCCAGAGCATTGGCAACAGAGGTGGGATTTGTTTCCAGTATGGATGAATGAGAATGGTGAAGTCATCCCAATGTATGGAGCGTCAAGAAAGAGGGGCGGACGGTTGAGCGTACAATGTCACGACTCAGTGGTGAAGTAAAAGCAAAACAATAATTAAGAAAAGTACTTCATTTTATCTCTTATCTATTTTACCTTTATTTTATTTATCAACAGTCATTTCAAAGTAACAATTGCAGTCAAGGATAATTTACTCTCAGGATCATGCTTTTTATAAGATGGTTTTGATTCAACATTCAATGAACAAGGGAAACCAGTCTTTCTCAGCGATAACAGTTAGACTGAAGATGAACCCCCCATTATGACAACTGACGGTGCAGGTTAGTGTCACACATCAAACACAACATTCTATAGCTATTCAACAATGGAGTTCTCCAACACAGAACCAAAAGAAGTTCCCAACAGTCATCATCACTCGCAAAGGATTCTGATGTTCCTTCGGCCAGTCTCCCCGCCACATGTTACAATATATTTATAGTTGTTCATCTGCTCTAGGTTGCTATGCTACACCTTGTGCCTTCCATTTGCCCCTCGAGATAAATCGTTTCTCTGATTTTGATTTTGATTATCAGACTGAAATAGCTGAGGATCTGCAAATTGCTGAAAGAATCAAGTTGTAATTTTTCATGAATCTTTCCAAAATCCTTGTTAAGTCTTTACCTGTGACACCCACAGTCTTCGGTCTCCGCCAATCTGAGTATCATAAGACTACGCTAAGACTTCAGACTCTAAATACTAGTCTTAACATGTGAGCTAGTGAGAGATTGATAGTTTTACACAAGTCTTATCAAATTCTTTAGTTGTTAGTTTTAAGTGTTTTAGTAATAACACTATCAAATTTTATTTAACCAGCTAGCATAGAACATTGCTGTCCAGTAGACATTCAGTTTATCATAATTTCAAAAGTGATACTGAAGTCAACAAAAAGGAACAAAAGGAAACACAACCCACATTGTACATATTGAAATATTCAATTATGTATTGTCAAGACAATGTTAAAAAATTGACCCATGCAATGCAATACCTTAGGTCATTGTTGGTAACATCCCCAATAAATGTCTTTATTTAAATTAATTGCCAGAGATATGGCTTTGAGCAGGATCAAGCCTAATTGTTTCCAACTGCATTTCTAATAATCACAGTGCTTTAAAATTAGAGTATAGATCATTGAATAATTTGTGCCAGTATCAAACTGGTGCCACATGCAATGGCTTTACAGGTTATCCTTGTCAACCCTTGACTGTTTTTTGTATATACTGACTGCAGATTTGTTTATTATGACAAACATGAGTAACACATGTCAGTGAATAGAAGCCAAAGCAAGGATTGAAACAAAGTCAGAGGAAATTGCCAAGGGGAACAGTGTGTTGCTCACTGAATTATGTCCCCCTTCCTTGCCTCCTAGAAAAACACTTCTCTATATCTCCTCCATGGGGATACCACTAAACACCTCCTACGCAATCATATTAACGATGGGCTAATTATTGGCCAAAAACAGCCCTCAAAAGCTGAATTATTAAATGTTTCAGTATCTGTAATATAGAGCCTTGTGACTGCATGCCCTGTCAGTTGATCTGTCTTGTACTGGTGCAAACTTTAAGCCATTCCACATGTGACTCATTGCAAAACCTGCAATAATTCATGACCTTTTGGAAACTAAATGGGAGGTGCCAAATGTCAGTGCCACCCTGCAGCGATGCTGTGTGTATAAGCTCTAAATTAAAAAAAAAACAAAAACTAGATAATGCAGAGGTCTTATTTTACTGGCTTTTAACAACAGCTGATGCTTTACAATATAAAGTAACCAAGCTTGCACTGTCCATTCTGCATAGAAACAATGACTCATTCTGAATAAGAGGTTATGTCATGTCCTGATGGAGCATGACAATGACTGAAAGTGAGGTTTGCCTTGGTGCCCAAATATAGCAAAGATGGGAACAATGACAACAAATATCATGGTATCTGTCTCATACTAAGTCAATAATTGTCTTTTAATCCACACGCCATGTACATTCTTTTCAAAAAAAACAAAAAGAGGAAATAAGTTGAATAAACTGTTAGATGCCCCCATCAAGTCTATTATATCTGTTTAAATTAAAAAAATAGTATTTCAATTTTTTTATCCAAGACTTTAATTTTTTGGCAACTGATTTAGATAATAGTGGTAATAACTGGAAAAACAGGCTGTCAGTTTGGGAATTTGGTTCTTTTATTCTGCCAAACAGTGTTTGTATTGCAAATCTGAGCATGTGTTGTCACACATAATGATGTTGGATTTAAATGATAAAATCCATCCTTGATCACACATTACACAGTTCCTGATACAGGATTAAATTGAGTGCCGCCCTTAGGGTGCAAATATTTCCATAAGCCCTGTGAGTCCCACAAAAATAATATTGCTGAGCCCCTAGACCTCACACTCCCACACAATGTATCACTGAGCCACAGAGGAAGAGTGTTGAATATAACGGCAGCACTTTTTAAAGTAGGATAGATTAGTGAACATACAATTAAAATGGGTCATTCCACCAGTTACTGCCAGTGAGGTATTTTTATTGTTGGGAGTATCCCATTGGATTAGCCTACTGTTATACGCTCCCCGCCGCATTCTTTTCATACAGAGTGAAATTCCTGACTGGGGCGGGAATAAACCTCTTACTTTGATAGTGCAGCGTTTTAATGGCCCTCTAACTTGACTAATTATGGAAAAATAAAGGAACTTCCTACATTACTGTGTTTGCTGTGTAAGCAGTCTCAAAGCATGTATTTACATGCACAATCTGTGTCACTGTGAACACCAACTTACTCATATGTCTATAGGCAGTCGTGTATTAATGCGGCTGTTTGAGTTGAATTTATCAGTTTCATACCTGTAAGTCCCATTCATGCTTCCTCTGAGAGCCCTACTGTGAAAAACCTTCGGCTCTCGAGCACCTCAAAAAAATATCTCTCATCTCCCTGACAGGGGATTTAAAAAGAGGTAAAAGGAGCAGAGGCCCGAATCAAGTTGCTGCACAAATCATCTGTCGCTGGAGGGCTGGTGTTGTCAGTGACACTTTTAGATGGTTAAAGCAAAGGAATGAGAAAGTGAAAGATGGTGTGGGGAGTCGAGGGTTGTTGCTGCCTCCTCCATAATTGAATGCGAATCTGTCATGGATCTAAAATACTGGTGTGAGATTCACAGCCTAAAATGTCATAATTAAACGCATAGGTTGTTGAGATTATCTGCAAATTTTCAATAATTGTGATATATACCAATCTCTAACATGCTGTTTAGGTAAAAGATTAGTCATCTGTCACCTGTGTTATCATCCCACTTTGGGATGATACCCCTTTGTCATATCTGAGATTTAGACGCCCTTCTTTTGTGTTCAATAGCACAAACTTAGTACATAGGTAAACTAGTAAATTATATAATTATATAAGTTATTATCTTGACAAGTATACCTTTCAACCAATGTAGTGGAAAATGGTTTCAAAGAGATCATTAAGTTGATCACTTTTAACAAAGTATTTAAATAGCAGTATTTCATAATGATGGTTTCAAAACAAGATTAATCCGCTTTTCCAAGCAACATTGACAAGAACTCTAACCTCCCCCCCTCCCGATCAAATCATGTTGAAGCTGCACTGCCATCATCAAAAATGCATTCAACTTGGCAAATGTAGACTTTGTGTCCAGTACAGCCCTAAAGCTCTGTGTGTCTGAGCTCAATGAGAAATAAAGTATACTGACTCTTTCACATGAAGCCAGAAGTCAAAATTTTCTTTAAGGAAGTTCCTGTTTGATTTACTGGCTGTTTGATACAGTGTAGTTTCTTTTGTCACCAGGGAAATTTAATCTTCTTCAAGTGTAACATTTTAATACTTATGGATTTAAGATTAGTGAAATAAATGATGACCTATGAGAGTTATGAGGCCAGATGATGTTACAGAAATAATCTGATTACCAAAGGTAGTGTGTTATAGGTGAGAGAGAGTAAATGTATCAAATCTGGAAGCTGTACTTTAACCAAAGAAGCTGAATGTGTTTTAATTCAAAGGATCTGAGCTCATTACAGGACACAGCATCAAAATCCTGTCATTGAGTTTTGAAGATATTTGAAATGCTGGAACTCTAAGCTGGTGTTTACACAATATTAATGCCATTTAAAAGAAAAAATCTCCTTAAACAGATCACAGGTTTTAGAACGGCTAAAACCTAATAGCTTTCTGCACACCGTCCCTTTACTGTCATACCATTTTCTACTGCAAAATAACACATTGTAGCTCAATTCCCATATTGACTTGTGCTCTTTCATTCGTTCAGAAAATGTTTTTTGTGCTCATCACAGTGTAATGTTATTGCACTGTAGGACCTGTATAAAAAGAAAAAGAGAACATATTTCAGTAAAGAATATGGGAAAAAGATATCCCTATATATTTGGACCGAGATGCAATTAATATCCAAAATTTGCTCAGCTAATTGGAGTTACGCGGATCAGTTTCAAAAAAAGTTACAAATAATTTTGAGATGCCATGCGGACAGCATGACAAAATGGTCATCCTACCCTTTGTGCTATTGGCTGATTATTTGTCTCGCCATAGTTATCAATTATTTAGACCTTTCATAACGACTGGTTTGGCATTATGGTGTGAGACTGCTGTTTCAAGCATACCAGTCAAGTGGGTCGACCTGCCAAGTTCAAAGGTTTCTCTGCGGAAAGAGAAAACAGCGATTAAGATTAAAGTGAAAGTTTTGGGTCAGAGGCGGCTTGGAGACTCTACAGATGCAGTCAAACAAATGAACTTCTCTTTTTTTCCAATATCATCCTATTATCTCATGGATGGTCTGTGAAGATATTTTGCTTTGCATTTTGCCAAAAGAACACCACCCAAGTCTGAAGAACTAAATTAAGTGACTTCAATGAAATCATAACTTCCCTGGTGACAATACCCATATTTACGATAACTGATACTACTAATCAGAAGTTCATTAAGGTAATATTTTTCTCTGTCGGAGCTTATTAGATCAAATACCTCTTGACGTTTGTGAACTGGACCTTATCTTCTCCTCCTTTACATTTATCCAGCCTTTCTACTTCAGACTACATAAAGGTCATCTATCACGACATCCCTTTTAGAAAAAAGGTTTCAACCTGCCTGTGTCTGTCAGCAAGACAGAAGATCTGTGATGTGCTTGAAGCCTTACTGATGGCCAATACACTTATTTCAAATTCACTTCTTCCTCCTCCTCTTCCTTTAATATCTTTTCACACTTTCTCCACGCTGTGTGTGAATGTGGAGGTGTGAGGTGGGAAATAGACTTGATTAGATGCCTAATCAAAGGATGCTGAGTCTGTAACTTGCTGGCACTTGGCAAGAGGAGTGTGGTTGATGCTCCTCACAAACCTATCTCCCAGTTTTAAGGCTCCATTAACCCTGGGACGACCAGACCCCAGGCTTCTCCAGCTGTTTTATTGAACACGTAATCAGAAACCTCTATGGTAAGTGTCTCAAAAGACATAAAACAAGAATTAAATAAGAAACACATTAATCTTGTAACTTGAACGTAGTCTAGATGCTACTGTATGATTACAATCTAAATTTCTACTAAGTCTACCAAGAAATAAACCATATTGTCTCATAGCTATTTTCATTGTTTTGTAGAACCAAGGGAATATGATTATGACAATGTTTGTTATCTTATTTTATTTTGTTTTGTTTTATTTTATTTTATTTTATTTCAAAGCCCCTTTGTAAAGAATGACTTAGCTCTACAGTGCATGTAACATTTGTAAAGTACTGAAATCCTGGCATGGAATTTAGATAGGGAGGCAGAGGCGTATTAGTCTGGAGGGCTTCTGACAGATGGGTTGATGTAGTGCTCAGTTCTTTGAAAGATGATGAATGACACTGTGTTCTTTAAAGAGTTGCCAGCTTCCCTCCAGCAGGGCACATTTTGGACATGGAGAGTTAAATAGGACTTCTTGTTGCAAAAGTGGAAGCATGGTGGTACCTATCAAGCTCTCGTCGTTTGTTTGTATTACCATATGGGAATTTTATGGAAATTAACTTTTTCTCCTCTGGTATATTATTTCTCTGTCATCATTTGCATCAAAATAATTGTGAAATGTGTCTTATCATCAAACTTTTATCACAGGGATTTTATTTCTGTGACACGATATACCAGCTCATCCCTATCAAACACATCATGGACACACATAGAGAGATTGAGAAGTGATGAGCGTGTGTGGAGAATGTTTAATTTATCAATAAACATTACCAAACCATCTGTAATCTGGTCCTGTACCATTTTGTCATGGTGTCTGCATATATTAACAATGTGGTGTTCATAAAAGTTAAGGTAAGTTTGCATTATGCATGCAGCACTGCAGTTAATCAAGCATCACACGAGAGCAATCGGAGAACAGATTACAATTCATGGGATATTGTCATAGACAGATGCTGCGTGGAACCCTGTTATCTTAGGTTGATTAATGGCCAGGATTGTCATGCTCCTTCTGTTGGCTATCTAGGTCAGACATATTAAATCTGAAGTTTCTCACTCAAACACTGTATTTCCTGCATACAGCGTTGACAACATGTAGCATGTCAACTGTAAAAAACATGTCTAAAAAAGTCTTGATACGACCACATGTGATAATTGCAAGTCAATACAGTTGACTATTAAAATGCAAACAAACTACCCGCCTGGGTATGCAGAGTAACTTCTGATTATGTTGGAAAATGAAGGGCTTTTGTTGAGATTGGAATAGCAGTCAGAGCGACCACAATTTCATATATATATATATATATATATATATATATATATATGTATTTGATTTTTTTTCTTTTTATATTTCGCTTTCTCTGCATCCTTTTGGTGTCGTCTTCAGTCATATTGCCTAGGACACGTCTCCGTGGGCTGGTATAGAACGGGCGTATTAGGCTATGTGTCATCAAGGAAATAGACAGCGGCTGTTGTGCTTGGTGCTCTGATACCATGGCAGTTTTACAAGCGGCTCTGTCGAGGGGCGTGGTAGTGGTGGTGGTGGGGGTGGTGGTGGGGGGGGCTATTCGGCTAGCAGGGAGGATGGATTGAGGGGTTTGATGGGGGGAGAGTATGGATTAATGAGGGTCATCTTGTGACTGATGGGGAGACATCAGTAGACGGCTGTTTCAATTTCAGCCGCCCACTCTACATCCTGTCTATGTTATTTATCAAGCAGTACAGAAACTCTTCTGCTCTTTCACTCGGACTGCTCATCCAGTTTTTGGCTGCTCTTGTTCATCTCTTGTTTGTTGTCAGTTGTCAAGAGGTGAAACCACCCCTTGATATTTTTAAAGCATTCAAACAATTTTTTACTTTAAAAACCTATGAGGTCCTGTTATATGTTTAAACCTGCATTTTAGATTTCATGAATTGCTGATCTGTTAAAAGACACAAGAGCCTCATGTTAACCATTCTTGTGATGTTGGGTCATAAATCGTGCCGCCTGACCCCCATTGTCTTCTGTCTTCTCCGTCATCCTATCCAGCACCCTGTAACCAGTGGGATCATTAAAATCAGGAACACAGTGTGTGTATGTCTGCATCCACTAACTCCACACCCTTGACTGAGTGTGTGGAAGCTTCAGAATGGAAAAAACGAAAACAGGAGTAGAGGGGAGAGAGGGAGATGAAAGATGAGGAAAGAAGCCGTGACGAGAGACATGAGGATTGAGGGACATAGGAACCGCATCAACTATTAATGTGCCTTCTACCATAGCTAATGGGAATTACATCTGTTTTAATTATTGATATCCTAACCGTCTGTCTTTATAAGCATCTCCTCTGGGAGCTGAACCCTCAAACAGACGTATGCTATTGTTGTTCACATACGATAGGGTAGCACATGTTGATTGATTAATAAATTAAATGAAACAACCCAAATTAGCTTGTTGAAAGAGACTGAAGGTAGTTTACTTATTACTATTTAAATATAGGAGCTTTTTCAGTCGTTGGTACATTTCTATGTCTAGCCTGAGGCTAGTCTGAAAGGGTACGTCTCGATGATAAATCTTACTTGTTATTACTTGATCTCTTGCAGATGTAACAAACCGGAAATAGCACATTGGCAAAGGATATGTCTTTGTTTCAGTGAATGTGCATCGATAAAGGAGAGCGTCAAAGCCAAAGTTTCCTGAAAACAAAATGGCCCTCTTTTCACAAGAGCAGATCTTATGTTGGTGAAACTTGGCCCACTGTGTTTCTTTGCGTTTTTTTCTTGCCAGTCATCTCTTGAGTCTTGCTGCACTCAGATTCATTGCCAACTGGCTCTGAGTCAGCTCTATTGTGAGAAGATACTAGTGTAGCAGATGGCACTGGAAAAGCCTGAGGTATCTTCATAAAACAGAAGACCTGCTTCTTTGCTGTTCAGAGGAAGGCAGTTCCCACTCAAAATGAACTTGTATGTCTGTATTTCTTTTTCTGGCTCTTCTGTGAATGTCTGTCCGTGTGTATGTATTTAAACATGTTGGTACATACAGTCTGTATGTAATGTGTGTTTTTCTCTGTGGTGCTCCTCTATGTATAGTAGTTTTCATGATTATCTTCTCTTGGTGAGTGATTCTTATGGACCATTAGAGCTTCTGTTTTGAATGACGAACCAAGTTAACAGTGCTTACCTTCCGCTAGCCATCATTGACAGCACCATAGCTTGACATTTATCAACTGCCATGTCTGTACTTCATCATTGCCTGTAATAGATAGCCTAATCAGAGGCACCAACAGCAGAAATGTTGCATGAAATCTTGTGGTGTCATCTGTTTAAAAGCCTGGCTCGTCAGTCTTTGCACATACAAAAATTTATTGATGTTCAAAAATATGGAACTTCCCTCCTATTTCCAATGATGCGAACAATTTTAAAGATCTCTTCCTCCTGCTTACTTACTGTCTGACCTTTTCAAGATGAACCAACTGATAAATGGGGCCTATTAAACTCAGTCTGCTGGATCAGGATTGTTGAAGGAGGCTGAGGGGAGAAGTAGAGGGGACGGGCATAGATTCATCTTGTTCCTGATGAATCACCTCAGGAATGGTCTTTACTGTCTATGCCATACTGCAGCTTTTGATGCATTGATATGCTACCGGGAACGGATGGCCGTACATCTGTAGTAGGCTTCATCCAAAAGAAAAGGGAGACACATTGTGAAAAAAAAAATAAAGAGATAAAAGTTGTTTATTTTATTTTTTTCCAATGTCAGAAACTTTTAAAGAGAACAGAATGATGTAAGAAAATTTCAAGCACTTAAGAGTTACTAAGGGAGTTTACGCCTATTAACAGGCAATTAATAACAAGATGAATGAGTATGAATGGTGTTGGTCCAGTAACACTCACTGAAGTGTTATCTCACTAACAGCATATTATCGTCCTAATTAGAGCATGTTCTATGGTTAATTATTGATTAACAATGTAGCGATAAGTCACTTACCAAAGGCTTCAATGCTGGGTCTGTGGCCTAGCGTCTCCCCTTGTTGGGCCTTTTCACACACACACACACACACTCACACACACACACACGCACACACTCGCACTATTTGTAAATCATTTTTAACCAAGTAGCAGCAATGCCTGAGAGGGTAGACTTGCGTTTGATTAAGTGAATTATCATCAGGATTGCCTACATCCATATGCTTCCCAAAACAAGTTCTTTCATGGTCTCCTCTGCTATGTCAGACTACTGCGTAAAGGGAAACAAACATTCTACAACTTGATGCCCATGTCATGTTAAGCGACACATTCATTGAGGAAGCAAACAAAGTCATAGATTGTTTCTTTCTGCAATACTACAAAAGACTTGGAGTTATAAAAGGTATGTTTGGTCTGATTGTTTAGAAGTGGCAACTAATTTAGCAAGTAAAATGTTTCCTGAATTTGAATGTAACTGATTCTACTATGTGCACAGTTTCTTGTTTGTATTTGTTTTTTATTTCCCCTCTAGAAGATAGGTCATTAAGTTGAAAATATAAATCTCTGTAAACAGCTGCTTATCCGAGCACATGTAGCGATTGTTCTGTACCTTCTCAACAGGAAACAAAGGGAGCTTTTGCTTCGTATGTTGTGATATAATTGAGTGTGCTGTCATTGATTTTCTTGTGTCTCCTCTCTTGCAGGTAAGTGGATGTGTTTTGCCGTGAGGGGTCTGAGGGACTACTGGTTGGTATGTGAGAAATCATTTTGAACAGTGAGTCATTTTTCAACACAGGAAATAGCCCCACTCCTATTTTACAGACATGCTGAATGGACTCCTACAAACTGAGAGACCATAGGTTGTTTTCTTTTTGTTCTCTCTCCAAGATATTTTGTCTTAGATATATACTTACAATAATATCTACAAAATGATTAGTGAGATTTCCCGGCAGATTAAGCCAACGTTTCAGTTTTTGAATGAGACAATTTCTGTTTTTACAGGGTTCAATCATTGATATTCAAGACGGCTCAGAGGTAGTCGGTATTGTGTTGGCTACTGCTATAGGTTTGTTAAATACTACGTTGACAAAATTTGAATTCATAAAGTGTTTTTACAATTGAGGAGATCTGTTAAATACCGATTTTACTTTTGCACAATTATCCTTTACCTCTACCTCAGGGCTATGATTAATTTGGAGCTTGAAGCTGCTTGTGTGCGTATATATATATATATGTGTGTGTGTGTGTGTGTGTTTTTTTTTTAATATTGTTTATAGTATGCATTAAAAATAATCATTTAAGTAAAGTGGCTTCCATAACATCCTTACATAGCTTACAGGATAGCAATTTCTCACTCACTTGAGCACCGTCTCTCTTGGGTGCAACCTCTATCTCCGATAACACTATTAAACTTCCAAACCACCAGACTGAATAAAGTTAATGCCTATGTGTATCTGGCATTCTATAAGGGATGTGGATAAAGGATTAAAGCATCAATTAACTAAAAATCTGACAAGCAAAATAAAGCCAAAGGTGGTCTATTGAACTTGAAACTGTAGTTTCATTACTATTTATTTTATCAGTGTCAGTGAGTGGCTGGAGAAATCTGGTCTGATTTCTCCTTTCAAATTAAGACTTTACATATCTCTGCTTACTAAGATAATTCATGTTTGTACAGCATGTCATTGATATTCTTTTGGCTTTAAAAATGATCTAACAATAGTCTATAAAAACAAAGCCAACACTGTGTTACAGCTGTTGTTTATTCAGTACATCTACTGCCACCCCTCCTCCCTGCAGACTTAAGAATGCAATGTAGGTAAACCCGCACTAAAGGTAGAAGCAGACAAGGAGCAAGCTGGATTAAAAACACACATGTCCTGCAAATTTGAAAAGGTCACACTGTGGACAGATCTCCACATGTGCATGGCCATGCATCTGTTAGGCTCAGCTAGCCTCCCTGCTGCTCTTGTCCCCCACACAGCACTAGGCACAGATGAAAAGAAAAATGCTACATGAAATGTTTAACAATTCAACACATATTTGATCATAGGCAGCGGGGAACCTGAGAGCTATGGAGTTATTTAATAGAACCATTTTACAGAGAAAAGAGGTTTATCATTCTTAATTTGGAAACCTTACCTTCAGTCCAGAATGCTTGATCAATGGATGTTACACAATGGATCGAGGAGGCGGTGAGTGTATCTCCATATACATACATTGATTCCTGCTATTCAGCTGGGTCAAATAAAAGCAAAAATGCTACTGATAAGACCAAAGGGATCATGTGGTGTCTCAGCTAATCCCAAACAAACTAACAGAGGTCCATTAAAAAATAGCTTTGAAATGGGGGGAGGGGGGAGTCTCATACACCAGTACCTTTGTTTTGTGCAGAATAAACCAACATTTAGACACAGGCTTTAAATATAATGCACAGTATAAGAAAAATTCTAAATTAAGGTCTTTGGCAGTTTATTGTTGTCCAGCTTCCTTAAGTATAGGAATGTCTGTTTAAGTGTCCGAGATTGTGGTTAAGAGAGCTTGGCTCAGGCACTTTCATCATATTCATCTTATGAGTCGCCCCCCAAAATCGAGGTTTATATGAAAACCATTCCGTCCTACATAACTATTTCCCCCTTGGCTGGTGATGGCTTCTTAAACAGGCAATCATATTGAACATGTCCTCACTTACATAAACCACACGTTTCAGTACCTCTCCAGCATACCCCCCCCCCCCCCCATCATTAGTTTATTATGTTAAGGAAAGGTGTCCCTGACCCAAACACAAGGAGGTAGGGCGTCATAAGGGGTTTATTTGACAAGGAAAGGGAAGCTGTGCTGAGGCCGGGTTGTTTCCTGGGGGAGATGGGTGTCACGGAGTCCCAGAAACTGCCGAGAAGAAGCATCAGGAGCCACAGGAACTATAAAGAAGTGCAAGAAAAGGAGATAATGAACTAGCGAGGAACAACCAACAATCTGGCACAGAAGGGCTGGCAGCAGGCTCCTCTTAACGAGAGGAGATTGATCAGTCGCAGGTGTACCGACACACCCAACTGGAATCATTCATGTGCTCCGTCAGGCTCACTGGTGAAGGGGGCTGCACCCAGAGCTCTAGCCCTGGATCCAACATCCACCCCCTAAGAGCCACCACCTGGCGGCCCAGAGGAACAAGACGGAAAGGAAGATCGGTAATCTGAGAGGGGGAGGGATGGATCCAAGATGAAGGAGCGGTCCTTAGGGCCATAGCCCTCTAAATCCAGATATTGGCACCCCTGGCCTCGCCAACAATCCATCGGACAGAGTGTGCAGGGTGTGCCCCCCAATGTCCTCTGCAGTTTTGCACACAGGGGAGCTGCAGTACGGCCAGAGGACCAGATGCACCTGCAGCGACACGCGTCGGACCAAAGTGGCGGCAATCTCTCGCTGGTGGTTGGTAGTCCAGGTAGGCCAGGTAGGCCACAAAAGGGGACAGACCAGTGCCTGCGGAGATGTGCAAATTGTGAGCATATTCAATCCAGGGGAGAAACGGGCTCCATTCGAAGGGGTTTGCATACATGAGGCATCGGAGAGTGGCCTCAAGTGCTTGATTCATTTGCTCTGTCTGACCATTGGACTGAGGATAACCCAAAGTGAGAGGGAAACTCTAGCATCAAGTGCAAGGCAAAACTGCCACCACTCTTTGGAGGTGAACTGAGGTCCATGGTCAGATAAAATTTCTTGGGATGCCATGGCAACAGAAAACATGCTTGACTAGCAGTTGAGCTGTTTGAAGGGCTGAGGGAAGCTGGTCCATGATGGTGAGGATGATAGTCATCCCCTAAGAAGGGGGAAGGCCATTGACTAAGTCAATGGCAATATTTGACCGGGGTCTCGTCGGAATGGTCAGAGGTTGATGGGAGGACTTGCTCTCAGGTCATGCGTCCTTGACATCCCTCTGGATGGACGTCCACCAGAAGCGGTGGTTTATTAGTGCAATGGTTCAGTATATACCTGAATGGGCAGAAAACTTCAAAGAGTGGGCCCAGTGAATGAGGAGAGAGCGTACCGAGGTGGGGATGTATGTCTTGCCGGGTGGACCAGTGCATGGTTCCATCTGGAGTGCTTGGTTTATGACATCGTCAATGGCCCAAGAGAGCCCCAACGGTGCAGTTGGGCAGCAGGATGGCAGCTGGGGTGTTGGTGTCATTCGACAAGAATGAGCATCAGGCTTTGGGCACCTTGATGATACAAGATGGAGAGGTTGAACCAGGAGAGGTCGGGGGGGGGGTTGACTGACACCCCCCCCCCCCCCCCCCCCCCCCCCGTTTGACTGACGGCAGGTAAGATAGGTTCTTATGATCTGTGTAGACTAGCACTGGGCATTAACTGTCCTCCAGCCAATGCAGCCACTCCGCCAAAGCAAGTTTTATGGCCAGGAGGTCCTGATCCCCCACGTTGTAATTTTTTGACAAGGGACAACCTGTGGGACAGAAAGGCTCCTTTCATCCTGATCAGCGGCAGATGTGCCGGCACCCCCAGTCGGACTCATTCACCTGCTCAATCAGGCTCACTGGTGACGGGGGCTGCACCCAGAGCCCTAGCCCCGGATCCCAACAATAGTCCTTATTCATGAGGTGAGATGAGAACAACTTTATATATCCCGAAGGAAATTCTTGTGCCAGAGTTTCAAGTAAAAAACATAACAGTAATAGATAATAGTAGAAAGGAGGAAGAATAAGAAATACAATGAAATATGAATTGTCCTAACTGTTTACCGTAAATGTTCATGTTCCCTTTCCCTACAGCCTGATAGAATACTATTTCCCCAAAATTCAAAACCAGCGTTGTTCTGTAGTCTTTATGCCAAGTTCAACTTTTAATTACAAACACGTTAAACATAATTAATACAGTTAAATAAAACACCACGAAAATGTCCACTAATGAAAGTCTAAATAATAACTGCAGCCACAAAATATGGACTCCAAGATTGCAGATGGTAGATGACTCTGTATCATAACATTGGCGTCTCAGTAACAGCAAAGTAGGAGTATCCTTTATATTTTAATTGACCTTTTTTGATGTTGTTTCTGCTTGATTGCACAGGTGATGAAAATATCAAAATGTTCAGAGAAACAATTAACCTTCATGCAGTATGATTTGCATACTTCAGTCTGCTGCATTGATTACATTGTATCTCATTTATCACACACTAAAACCAATCACTCCACTATTTGGTCTCATTTTAATTTGTAATTGAAAATGTCAAAACATCTCATTAATTCATCACTGAAACTGTGAAAGCCAGAAACATACCAGAGAAATTGCACAGGTCACCCAAAAGTGAAACTCAAATGTAGGACAGTTAATAATCTGTTTCTGCTCTCCAATTCCTCAGCTTGAAATAACCATCCAGCAGTGCCTCTGTTTTCTTCTCACAACATTTGCTCTGAGCCAATTCAGATTCTAATCACTTGACAGTGATGTCCCGGCAGTAATTTTGTTTGGTGTAAACACACACACGCACACATGAGCATGGAGCATGGATTGGGAGGTGGTTTGATCAGTGTGCAGAACACAAGCGCATTACTGTGAGACCATGGCTGCCCAATTAGACCTTGAAGAATCACTGACAATCCATTTGAGAGGAGCTTTCTCTTAGACATTCTTTGCATGCATAATCTATGTCAAATGTCACCTTCAAACATCAAGAATCTAAACAGTATGTACTTTTTTCATCTGGCTGACCCTAACCTCCAAATTCTGAAAAGGAGGCAGTGTTTATCTTTAGGGAGAAAAGTCATCATTAGTTTGCATCGTTCATTTGCATCTTAGCACGAGAGCAGTGGTTGGGACTTTTTGTAAACTTTCAGTATAAATAAGACCATAGTGTGCAAACACTATCTTGAAGAAAAACCTAATCAGGATTACAACAAGAAACAAAGCCCTGGTGTAACAACAAATCCCTTAAATCTCAACGCGTGGCAGTGAGGATTGTGCACTGGGGTGCATGTATCATGTTCAGATGGCCAGTAGCTGACATGACAGTTCTTTAAGCCTCTTAAGCTGGCCCTTCAACCTACACTGTTGTGTCGACTTTATCTATAGCAGAAAGCTCCACTGAACCAAAACCAGTGCCCCCCCCACCAAATATTCCCCTCACCAATGCGGTTCTCAGTATTTAGATGTTTTTCCTTCTCTTTTGCAAGTGTTTTATTTTTTCTTCTTTTTTAAGTCACCTCTGGCCCCCAAAGTGAATTAGAGGAAGAGCACAAAAGCAACAATGCAGATTTCTGGCTGCTTACCGAGGTCTAGGTTACCCAGGTCTAACCCTTACTGAGGGGAGAAATCTCCCCTAAAATACCCTGGCTTTTCTAGGAAAATTATAAATAATAAAAAAGCGGCCAAAAACAAAACAAAAACATGCATTTGGGCCTCCTTTTATACATAGTGATATATTATAATAAAATATTAGATAGTATAACCTTTTACAAATGTAATGGTTTTTGAATCCTACTTAGTTCCTTTATGACAGCCTCTTTCTGTTACATTGGCTCTCAGTTTATTTTCATTGTTTCCCAAATAAGTTAACACTTCATACAGCCACATAAAACTTAACCTTAAATGGACTACCTTTTATTTTTGTAGTTTTTGATTTTTTTTCTTTCTCAAAGTTTAAACATTTAAAAGTTTAAAATCTCCATCAAGACAGCTGTTATGATGAGACTGTAGAACTGGCATTTATGTTTACATACCTTTGCTGAAAAGCAACTTCCTCTGTGGTAAACTTGTTTAATATTATCATTGAATATATGATCCTCTCCATATATCCGCTCTGAAATATCAGGGACACAGAGAAAGTACAGTAAATAGTAACATAGACCAAGGGATATTATTGCTTCAGGCAGCCATTCAATGTGGAAGGTGATCCTTGTCAAAAAACACTAAAAATAAATGATTATCATCCACAGTGGAAAAAAAATCTTAAGAAGATGAATATTTGATGTTCTTGGCAGTGAAACCTCCATAACAACATTAGCATTTCCATATCTGACACCTGTCATAACTGACAAAATTGTCAAGATCAAATGAGGTACAGTGGTGTCAAAATGTAAATATTAAATTATGTGGAACCTCAAGGCCTTCTTTAGATGTAGAGGATGTCAGAGAAAGAGGTATTTGTACCGTGATGAAAAATCTTGGAGATAAACACCCTTTGTTATGCTAATTTGGCGACACGGTGGATGATAGTTATTGGCTGTGGTGGTGAAGAGCGCTCTTCAGGAGCCGGTGGCTTTTGTTATCAGTGGCTGGCAGCTGGAAAACCTGTAAAGAAATGGAAGCCTACAAGAGGCACTGGGCCCATGTTGGACTTGTTTTCCTTGCCAGAGTGAAAGAAAAGAGGGATGTGGTTTATCTGTGAAATGGTCTCAAGAGCACCACCAAATTTCCTGAGCAAAAAGGGTAGCCATTATTAATACCTCATTCAGAATAGAATTGCATCTGTATTTATATGATTTTAGGCTTGGTTTTGGATTTCAAATGGTTTTGTAATTCTTATGAATGTTTCTGATATTGAAAGGGGGACAAAATTATTTCTTTCTATGTTTAGAGGCCCGAGTTAATGAATGTGGGTGATTTTATAGCCTTGTATACTTTGTGTGTTTGCATGCATGCATGTGTGTATGTGAGTGAGAGCGACCAAGGTAGAGAGAGAGAGTGAGGTATACAGTATTTGTTGTTTTTCAGTTGGCCTTTCATCTAACCAGTACAGATACGTTTCCTCTCTCACGTCAGAGTTGAGTCTTGAGTTTCTATATTGTTCCTATAATTGAATATGATTAGTTTGAACTCTGAGATCATGCCGTACTACCAACAAATTCTGACTAGAATTAGAACCGGATGAATAAATAACATACAGTAGGCTTTTGCTAGTGCATGTATTTGATATATTCGATTCAGTTGAACGTTTGACTGCACAGGTATGGCAGCATTTCCCTCTGAGAGTCAAACTTCACAGAGGAGCTGATGTGGCCACTCTGTGGTAGCCAGAGGTTGATTTGTATTCATTGCAGTGTGTCTGTATTTATGGTGGAACTCTTCAGTTGCCTGCAGAGAACTCCACTGAGCCAAAGTTCACAGAGGTGTCCACCAAAGCTGTGGACACTTTTAATGTTATTATGCAGTGCTTCATTGGACAGTGTTTGCTATGTCAGTTGGTTATTAACAAACATCACTCCATACAAAGTGACAGCTGGCCAGATAAGTGTGGAGAAACAGAACCAGGAGACAGAAGAAATGTTGTAGTTTCCAAGGACACAGAGTTATACATTTAGCTTGAAATCCTTTGCCTCAGTACATATAGTGGTCATACCCTGAACACAGCACACCTTAAATACACCATAGTAACCAGAAACCAACCTGTAGTCCATCCCTTTAATTCAATTTTTTCTTGCAAATTGTAAAACATTCTGAACAAAACTGTCCTCAAACAGGCATTCACCAATACTGAGGGTAAAACACATTTCTCTCTCTTGCTCTTATAGCCTTGGAGAACCTGGTTAAACATTTTCTTTCCAGGCAGCAGAAGTTGACTCAGACACAGGGCTGCACTTTAGAACCCTAATGCTTCACTTTAATCCTCAAAGTTATCAATGGACATGGACAAAAAGCACAACATTTATCTTTGAATATAGATTACTGTTAAGTTTGTTTGAAATTTTTGTTATTAAACAATAGTTTAAACATGAAATACCAACATTTTAACATAATAACCACGGAATAGTATATAAAGAGTAAGGTATGGCTTCAAGTAGGCTGAGAAAACTGGAAAATGACCCAACTCTACCATGTCTGAATATAGCTGTTTTTTGTTTTTTTTACTTCAAACATTTCCCAAACATTCAAACCTATCAGGAGTTTTTAATATCATATTTTGCTTTTACACAAGACAAACTGTTTTTTGTTAAAAAAAAGAAATGGCTGAAAACTTGTGCAAAAAGGAGACCATATACACATAGTATATACTGATTTACCCATTGATATCTTCTTTGTGTTTAGTGTTTCCATCCTTATCCAGCAGGAGGGCACATCACTAATGACTTCTGCTACCAACTGTGATTACTGGCAATCACAAACCTTAAGCATGATCAATACAAGAGACAGAAGCAGCAGGATGCCATCCAGGCTGGCCCTGATGGCTGCTATTAGAGTCTCCATAGCCACTGACATGGCAGCCACTCTTCCTCCCATACACCAGTGACAGATGAATAAGAGCTATTATTACAAGCCATTAAGTTTGTTTATTTCGAAGGAGGGCTTCCAGGTTTGGATGGTTGTTTTTTATCAGTCATACCAAAGTTGGTAAATGTTTTAACTTGCTTTGTCATTAGAATTTCAAGACTATCTTGAAAAATCGGATTTAAATGGCATTTTTAGCTCGCCAATAAGTCATGCGTTAACCTACTTGAATTTTCCAACTAGCAATAAAACATTTTCACCTGCAATTTTCATGTGATCGTGATAACATATGCCTCAATGCAATTCAAGAGGAAGCTCGCTGACTTAATCCCATTTGCAAACAGGAAGAGTGACAGTTCTGATGAGTTCTGTTGAGAAAAAAGAATGGCATGTGCAATAAAGTTTGATCTTATGGTAAATTGTATCTCAGAGCTGTTTTGTCCAGCTGCTTCTTTTTAACTTCTCTTCTGTAATCCGTGTACAGTTCAACCACAAAGCCTGAAAAGATTTCCCTTTCTTTAACTTTATACTCAGAGGGCAGTGATTTAAGGGTTTTAGGGGCAGTGGACGAAATTGTATGGTGAGTAACTTCTCATGTGCAGATGTGACCTTTTTAATGGCTTGGTGTTCAGTTCAACCCGTAGCCTAGAGATGCAGTGCCCTCTTTGTGCATCTTGGAAATTGAATTAAAGTATCTGAAAAGGGTCTGCTGCTATAACATGCCTGAGGTCCAGAGTCGTGGATGGGTCTATTAAATGTAGGCGGTTTCTTTTTTTTCCTCGTCTAGACTTACAGTATATTTAGCTCCCTTTTGTGCTCAATCATGGTTTGAATTTTGTGTTTTCGCATAGATCTTTTTGAAACTTTGCCACCCTTTGCCGCCTAAGCAGACGTGATTTTATTTGGCGATGTTGGCATCCGTGCTTTCTCATTCCGCTTTTTTCAGTGTCTCCTCAAGTCGGAATATAGATTAGATTTTACTTTTCAATCTGCTTGTCTTTCGCTTACCTAAACAGAGATTTTGTTTGATCATTCCCCCGTAGTCCTTTGTTTTGTATCCTCTTTGGCAAAAGCAACTCTACAGTATGCAGATAGAGCGTTGGAATGCTCCAAAAATGAATACTAAACATCTCATTACAAAGAGGATTTAGGAAAAAAATTAGTAAGGGACTTAGATTAAAGCAGAGTGCCTAATCCCTCTCCAGCCCATAGCTAAACCCTATTCATAGATTGTGCTCTCTGGAGAAGTAGAAGGGATCAATGGGCAAATGGCATTATTGATCCTGACTGCTTTGAAGTCATGTCTCTCCCAGCTAGAGATCTCCATCTCTCTGATCCCCACTGTTACACAAACTGTGTATCCCCTGCTGCCTAAACAGGCTGTCAGGACAGAATAATATGTCTGTGTATATGGAATTAACAGATTTATGCTCATCCAGACTGAGTAATCAATCTTTTCATGATTTCAGTTTCAACTCTGCCACAGTTATTGGATGGGAATTCATGATCCTTGAAAAAAAAAGGAGTTTGTGAAGTCATTGATACCACTGTATTTACCTTAGAGATGTTCAGCATTGATTACTCAAACAATTTAGGGGGAAGATCAGCCTTAATGATGAGGTCTGATATCCTAATATTCAGTTTTTTCACTGCAGTAACATGTCCCAGATGTGCAACACAGGCCTATGGCAAAGGTTTTACTGGTGACATCATCACAGTGGTCCATTCAGATATGGACTTTCCTTTGACAAACAGGCCACCGTATTATTATGTGGTTCTCTGCAGGACTTCTCTGTCTCTCTTAAAACCATTTGTGAAAGAAGAGAGATTCAATTTACCCGAGGTGTAGAAATCCAACTTTTCCAGCCCAGATAGTGATCATTTGACTTCTCAGCCCCTGCCTTCATTTTTCTCAGAAATGTATTCTTCTTTTTCACTTCTGTATAGACCCTATTCCTCCCTCTGCCACAATGTGCTGACAGAAGCAGTAATCGCATCTCCCAATAATGTGAATATTTTCACTGGAGAGCACGATAAAAGACTATAGGAGATCGTCAAATCTATTAATTTCCCCTTATCCCCTTATTAATTTCCTTCTTATTCAATCACTTCTCAGGTTCAATAGCTTCTTCTTTCTTCTTCTTATCCTTTCACCTTTTCCCTTCAGAGGTCGCCACAACGAATCGACCTTCTCCTTCTTCTTCTTCTCCTTTCGGCGTTTCCCTTCAGGGGTCGCCACAGTGATTCAACCGTCTCCTTCTATCCCTATTCTCTGTATCCTCCTCTCTCACACCAACTACCTTCATATCCTATCTCACTCCATCCATAAATGTTCTCTTTGGTCTTCCACTAGATCTCCTGCCTGGCAGCTCCGATTCAAGCGTCCATCCACCTATATATTCACTATCCCTCCTTTGTACATGACCGAACCATCTCAGTCTCGCTTCTCTGACCTTCTCTCCAAAACATCCAACACATGCTGTTCTAACCTCATCAGTCAGCCTGTCCACCACCACTGCAAACAAGAAGGGGCTCAGAGCCGATCCCTGGTGAAGTCCCACCTCCACCTTGAACTTCTCTGTTACCCCTACAGCACCACTCACCACTGTCTCACAGCTAGCATACATGTCCTGCACCAGTCTAACATACTTGTCTGCTCCTAAAGACTTCCTAATACAATACCAGAGTTCCTTTATTGACACCCTGTTATCTGCTTTTTCTAGGTCTAACCCTAACTCTAACACAAAGCAGCTTCCTCTGGCCTGTTCTGTACTTCTCTATTAGCATTCTCAAAGCAAATACTGTGTCTATAGTACTCTGCCATACTGCTGATCACAAATGCTGACTTCTGCTCTCAGTCTAGTTTCCACTACTCTTTCGCATAACTTCATTGTATGGCTCATCAACTTTATCCCTCTGTAGTTGCCACAATTCTGCTCACCCCCCTAATTCTTACTTCTCACTCTCCTGTTGAATAATCTAGCCAGAAACTCCACTGCTGCCTCTCCTAGACACTTCCTTTTGGAATATGTCCCTGCTGTATCACTTCTGGCCATATTGGAATTCAAACATAATATTCAGAAACATTCATTCTTGATTCAGCACAATGTTGTCTCCAAGTTGTAATTAAAACTGCCAAATGGTGGAGACTAAACTCACTAAATAAATCAAACTTTATTTTAAGGTCTCCCATAGTTTCATGGAAAATAATCAGCATGTCAGTTATCTTGTAGAAACAGACATTCCAGCATCAAACCAGATACACTTTGTGAACTTTTGACCATAACACAGATTCATTTATTTATCTGCAGGTGGAAATAAAGCTTGTCTTCATATCATCCAAGGCATATCATCCAAATAGGGAAATTAAACTCTGCTTTAGGCTTAGGGCACAGTATGGTGAATGCATCAGTCATTCAGAGCACATATCAACTGTGTCATGTGTGTGCTGACTTACTGTACCTTCTGACAGAGAGAAAGCAAACAGCCCAGAGCTCAGCTCATTAGTAAAGCTCTGGTTTGTACCCTGTCAGGCACACAGTGCCAAGGTAAGATATATTTCTCCTCCAGAGAAAGATAAATAAAGACAACCCGGAAGTTTTTAAGGTATGTGTGTGTGCTTATCAGCAGGGGCGGAGGGCAATTTTTTTTTTTTTTCACAGATGCAGAATTTATCCCAATGGAAAATCTGTATAGCAAGAGGCATAGGCGAATTTAACCTTTGTTTTAAGTAGGCAGCATGGTCAAGTTTTTCCAGGAAGAGTTACATATTTGAAGGCAGGTTCACTACACTGTGACCCGTCAGCTGTGAGAATATTTTTTTTGAAGACATAATATCACATCATAGATGTATTGTAATACTATTTTTGTATAGTTTTATGAAATATACACCTACTAGTATACAGAATCCAAACATGTTACTACGGTGTTCATGCAACATAGAAGTATTGTACAGCTTATGAACATCTTTTTGTGTTCAGCATGTTCTGTAAGGATTCAGGATTGGTCATGTAGCACTTCTGCAAGCCGGCCTTGTAAATGTATGTTGAACCTCTGCTTTTCTGCTTAAAGAAGGCTTGGTTTTTGCTGATGAAACCTAAGATGGCTAAGGAACCATAGATGTCCATATATGTACTTTTGCCTATACTCTGTATATCCTATGGAAAACATAATCCAACCACACTTTTTCACTGGCTGTATCAGGCTTCAAATAATTTGATTACATGAATCCAAGAGTTGCCATGTCAAGTCATTCTTTAGTTAAAAAAATAGTAAAAATAATTTAAAGAAATGTATACATTTATATTATGTATGCAAAATGTGGAAGCAAATGCTGAATAAGCCAATTTGCCAAAGTTCATATGCCGTGGTTTTATACATCCTAGCAGTTGACAGGAGCCTTTGCAGTGTAGAACGACATAAATATATTCCAAGACCAGCACAAATCATTGCAATAAACTTTTCATTATTCAAAATAATATGTAGGTAGTAATAATATCCTCAGTCATATCCTGCAAACAAGTCTCCAACTTTTGGTTGGACAGGGTTGGGAATTTAAACAGCATGCCAACGTTTTAGAAAATCCCATACTTCTTTTCCAGATACTTTCTTTGTGGTCAAAAAATGACAGAAACTCAGTGGCCAAAGTTCTAGTTAAAATTAAATACTAATGTTTCTGGGAAGAATCAGCAGCAATGGAATATACAGTGCTGCAGTGAGGATGGTCAAGTCCTAAATGAGCATGCACTTAACAGCGGTCTAACTGCATTCCAATGATTGGCAAATAAAAGTGAGACAACACACAGTCCTGCCAGCACTGAGCTGCTTCTGACAGTTTTGCTGCAGTGCACTTTTCCATGAAAATGCCCCTTGAGAGTTCAAGAGAGAACAAAATTTGAAGGAGGTGGGCTTCTCCTTATTCACTACCCAAGAAGGACACCGCAGACACTAATGTCCCCTGACTCTTAACTTACACTTGTTTTCATCACACTTACACAATATATTTCAATGTGCAGAAACAGGTGATGACATGGTTTTGACCAAGAGTCCCAAGTGTGTTATCCCTGGAGTAACTATGTTTTGTGATGGTAAGCAGCCCCTTTTATTGATAGCTTCTTATAACCAATAAGGTTGCACATTGTCATTTATTTGGACTTTTGAACCGTATAATTGAATCGCATTGAGCATTGTACTATATGTCTATATGCATGTACTATATGTCTTAAATGCAAAATGTGTTTGGATGTAAACAAACTACAATGCATAGTTCTGTTGTATATTAACTTAAATAATGAATGCAATCTGCATGTAAGCTAACATAGCGGTCTCAGACAGTGAAGTGAATATTTTATAAGTTACAGTGAATTAAGAAAATACCTTGTGTTTCCATTTCATACTTATATATACCGCTATATTCACTGGTTTCACAAATGATCAATTTTTTGCAGCATACTGAATAAAGCAGTCAAAGTATTGACTGCTGTCGTCTTCTTCTTCCCCACCTGTCGGATTCTCCCTTTGAAATGAAAAGTAAAATAATTTATCCTTTATTGATCCCTGTGGGGAAATTTGTTCTCTGCAATTAACCCATCATGGATGAACTATGAGCAGTAGGCTGCCATCCACCAGCACGGGGGGGGGGGGGGGGGGGGGGGCGTTAGGGGTTCAGTGTCTTGCTCAACAACACTTCGTCACACTATGAGGAGCCTGGAACCGAACCAGGAATGTTCGATTCCAAGGACAATTGCTCTAGGGGTCGCCACAGCTAATCAACCTTCCCCATCTAACCCTATTCTCCGTATCCTCCTCTCTCACACAAACTACCTTTATATCCTCGCTCACTGTGTCCATAAATCTTCTATTTGGTTTCGTCTAGACTGTTATAATGAAAAAAAGAATTCTCACGTTACCCATCTGCCATATGCCCTTATATGCTCTTCCAACATTTATCGCTCTTTTTCTATGGAAATGCACCGCGTGCATACATTTGCTTGGTTGTTCGTATGATGCTGAAGTGTTTGTGTACCACCTTTCCCAGCCTGTTTTATGCCCCTGCCATTCTGTTCTTAGCCTCAAATACCAACAATTCCTGCCTGGAGGGAATTGTTTGTCAGAAGGAGGCGGTCGATGGCACAGATTACCTAGCAAAGCTGTAATTACATTGAAATCAAAAATGGCAGCAGATGGAATTGGATGGACTGGTCAATAAGTCAAACTGCAGGCTTCTGTTGCAGAAACCGGTGTTCACACATCTGGTAGTTGTCATCCCTCAAGGCACTTAAGACTCGCACATTGTACACAGCAACTCTTGGGTTGATGTGTTGTTAACTGATTTGTGAAATTGTCTTTTAAATCAGACTTAGTTTGTGCTGTGCAAACTTTTTCCTGCCTCGCTATTTTAGGTTAGAGTAATTAGGGTTGGGTACGCCCGCCTTCACAGGAGAATGCTGTCTTTAACAAACATAAAACATAGTAGCCATATGGCAGAACATGGTTACCTTTATCTGTCTCAAGAACTTACACACAGCAGATGTTTCAATGTATTGGTTGTACACCTACTTCATCATCTTACATTCTTTATGTTCTCTTGTTAAGTTGGACCATTTTAACTTGGTAAAGATTTGAATGATATGAATCATTGAAGTTCTGTTGAAACTATAGTTTGGCAATTCCCCAACGATCTGTCGAAACCAGTATTTACAACCTTCCCTTTCACTTTTATTCATAGCATTTATCTGAGGTCATATTTTCCCCAGGGCATGAGTTCATGAGCTGTACTGTTAAAAGAAATAATAAAATATAAAAAAAAAACAACTACGGTGAATCACATACCTTCACGTTCACTGTAACTGGCAATACTTTGTGTTCTGTAGAGTTACAAAATGCACATCTTGATTGATTGTAAGTATTTGTACAATTTAATCATGTTGTTAATGATGCAATGGAGTCAGATTTACTTAATCTGTAGTTAATAAGGTATCTAATTGCAAAAATGGCATCACTAGTTTCTTGATGCTGCTCCTTATAATAAAGCATGCATACATTTAAGACGTGTATGGGTTTAAGCTTAAAAACATTTTCTTAAAATGAAAGATCTTCTCAGGGCTAAAAGGTATGGCTTAAGGTCATTGTAGGTATTCATTAGTTTTGGTCAGGGAAAGAGGATATGGGGTAAATTTAAAGGAATGAATATCAATGATGGGAGAGATAGTCATGCAGAAATTCATGTGAACCTCTCAGCTTGTCTGACAATCCCTTTCTTCACAGCAGCAATTGTCGTTCGGCCTCAGACTTCATTTGTGTAACAAATGTAAAATTGGGACACTGATTGGGACAGTGATGTTGCTATGGCCTCCCAGTCACCTCATCATCACTCCTTCTCTCTTCTCATCTCTTAAGACAACTTGGAAAAAAAATGCCTTCCAGATAAAAAAAAAAGAAAATCGACCATTGTTTTGCTTTGTTCTCTGTTCTGGTATCTCTCGCTCTCTTGCTCTCTCTCTCTCTCTCTCTCTCTCTCTCTCTCTGTTTCTCTCATTTGCATGCTAGTAGAAGACAGTGGTAACAGATCTACATACAGTTATATGAAAGGCTAACTGAAAATAACACATACTGTATGTTCCTCATATTTGCTTTCTTTCTCTCACTCTTTCACTCTTCTCTCTCCCTCTCATTCTATAGAGTCTAGAGTCCAGACCATTAATGTCAACCATGTAGTGTTGTAATTGTAATGTGATAGAAGCAGCAGAAGATAGAACACTTTATGCCATGGGGACTAAAACAAATCTAGGCCAAACCTAAGCTTCAGCTTTTCTAAATGAAGATCATTTCACAATTACTTTCATTTGACAATTCATAATCCTACAACTGAACAGAGGTACAGCTCTAAAGAACATGTTCTTAATAAAAAGTATTCTGCTTTTGTGAAGATCTTCAGTGGACATATGAACATCCTCTATTCCAGAGCTCCTTTAGAGTTCTGACTTGAAAACCAGACATTATTCATCAGTATTTCAGGGTGAGTCCCTTGGGAATGTGAATGCATGCATTATGGTTTTAATGAGTTTAGCAGTCATCCATGACATATAGAGAGTCTCTGTGGTTTGAACCTGCTTATTATTCATAAGTGCTTGGTAATTGTGGTGATGCTCTGTTTCTGCATAAATCTGATACATCTATCAACCAACTGTACAAATCAGTGAATTAATATACATGTGATACAGATTTGTGCAACTGAACCTTCAAGGAGCACTAGTAAAGTTAAAGTTTTGACTTTTTTTTTTCCCTCACAGTCCCTCAGACAGTGACCTCGTGTGAACCTGTCCTTTATAGGTATCACTTTACTCTACACCAGCTTTGACAAAGTGCCTTTCAACTAGGTTGACCTTGTCCTTGTATTTCCAGTACTTTACTGCCACAGGCACATTGTTACAGGAACATAGTTGTCAGCTGAAAAGGCTGGAGGGAAAAGCAAGAAAGCAACACTGAGACTTATTTATTTATATGCCTGCTTGTTTATTTATTCTCTCTCCCACTGTTCTCTCGTCTAAGCGAGGGACACAGAAACATTCGCCCAAGGGAGATGAAGATTTGTGAGCAAGGTTGCTTGAGTGAATGCTGCAAAGTGTCTGACCTCTTTGTCACTCTGTAAAGTACTTACACAGGGAGACAAGCATTTACAAAACGACTGCTGTCATATTAAATCTTTTTTTATTATTATTATCATTTATTTATTTATTCATTTTCTTGTAAATGTCCATGTTCAATTAATCTACATATTCAAGGTAGGTTCCTGCAAGAATTTGGTAGCACAGATGCTATTGTCACCTCGAGTGTATATGTGGGTAATGGATGGCCACCTGCACTTAGCCTGTCTTCGTAATATTGCCTCAGTGTTTTCAGTGGTTGCTAAAATTTGGCTCCACCAATGATAAAATGTATTGCTTTGTAAAAACACAGATACTTAATATCTTTTGAAGGCTCCATAAATGTGGCTGAGTAGAATGCTATTGCTCTCTACTAATATACAGATTTCAGATAAAAACATGGAACCAGGCAGAGACTTGTTAAAGATAATGATGCCATTTACAGCAGCCAATTAACGTCAATGTGACTAATGCACTCCACTCCAGCCATTTTGTCCTTAATAACCAAGTTTTGTCTGAAAAGGTTTTCACACAGAAAGGACACATATCTGTTTTCCAGTTTGTTGGTCCTGCACAGCAATAGAACCCATCTGTCCTTGTGCGTAGTGATGGTGGAGTGGTATTGGAAAGCAATAAGTTCATCTAAATGGACACAAATTAGTAATGAGTTGAAAAATGATTGCATGCATGGTTATATATGGTTAAATGGTTAAATAATTTTTACCGAAAGATGTAAGACATTTGTTTTGTTGAGAAAAAAAAAAGATGGTTTATTGTAACATATCAAGAGTTTTGTCCATTCAACTCCTGTTCAAGCTGGTCATCCACAGAAAATGATGTTGCACATATTCTCAAATATTAGGATTACTATATTACTAATATATACTATTCATATGGAAATGTTCACTTGTTCTTTCCCTAATTAACCACAGCACAAGCTACTTTTCCATTTCCTGTGGGATGATGGTTATCTGACAAGAGTTTCATGCTGTACATTAAGTTGTTGTGGGCAAATAAACCTGATTACAAGTGCAAGTAGTCGTCAGACTGTAACTTCAACCTCAGCAAAGGCAAATTAAAAAAAAAAAAATGTAATCAATTAGAGATATAAGAAGAGGCATTGAATCTGGAGATCTTGTGAATCCAACATGTTGGAGCTCGATTTGAGGTTCATAGAGTGGCTATCGACTGCAAGGGTAAGGAGATTCAACAAATTAAGTGAAGGATGATTTCTCTCATTAATTTAGCATGCAAGGTCTTACACTGAAGATAAACTGTATACTCATTGACTATGTGACTCATTGAGACACATACCATGTTTTACTGTTGGAAGTGTTGGCAATATATCGAAACAGTAATATTGCTTTGAGAGTACTACAGATAAAGAATTTGCTTTGAGAATGCTAATAGGAATACAGAGAATGTCAGAGGGAGCTGCATTACGCTTTTGTAGACTTAGAAAAAGCATACAACAGGGTACTGAGAGAGGAACTCTGGTATTTTATGAGGAAGCCTGGAGTTGCAGAGAAGTATGTTAGACTGGTGCAGGACATGTATGCTAGCTTTGAGACAGCGTTAAGGTGTGCTGTAGGTGTAACAGAGAAGTTCAAGGAGGAAGTGGGACTTCATCAGGGATCAGCTCTGAGCCCCTTCTTGTTTGCAGGGTTGATGGATAGACTGACTGATGAGGTTAGACAGGAATCTCCATGGACCATGATGCTTACAGATGACATTGCAATCTGTTGTGAGAGCAGAGAACAGGTTGAGGAAAATCTATAGAGATGGAGGTATGCTCTGGAAAGGAGAATGAAGGTTAGTCGCACTAAGAAAGAATATATGTGTGTGAGTAAGAGGAACACAGGTGGAATGGTGAGGTTACAAGGAATGGAGGGCAAGAAGTTGAAGGATTTCAAGTACTTAGGGTCATCAGTCCAGAGCAACAGAGAGTGTGGAAAAGATGTGAAGAAACTGATTCAAACAGGTTGGAATGGGTGGAGAAAAGTGTCAGGGTTACTATGCGATAGAAGACTATCAGCCAGAATGAAAGGAAAGGTGTCCAAGACCAGCTATGCTGTAAGGCCTAGAAACAGTAACAATGATGAAACGACTGGAGGCAGAGCTTGAGGTTGCAGAGATGAAGACGTTGGTTCTCTTTGGGAGAGACGAGGATGGATAGGATGAGGAATGAGTCCATCAGAGGAACAGCACCTGTTAGATATTTTGGAGAGAAGATCAGAAAAACCAGACTGAGATGGTTCGGTCATGTTCAGAGGAGGGATAGTGAATATATTGGTAGACGGATGCTGGAATTGGAGCTGCCAGGCAGGACGTATAGAGGAAGACCAAAGAGAAGACTTTTGGATGTAGTGAGAGAGGATATGAAGTTAGTTGGTGTGAGAGAGGAGGATACAGAGAATAGGGTTAGCTGGAGAAGGTTGATTCCCTGTGGCGACCCCTCTAGGGAAAAGCCGAAAGGGAAAAAGAAGAAAGAAGAGGAATATCAATATCAGTGTAGCAACTGGTCTGTATGGTATGCTCTCTATGTTATTTCCCCACTTCAGAAATGCACCACTATACTGGTATCATTACTAAATTTGTCAGCTCAAATCACTACTTTTGGTATTAGCGGTTGATTGGAAAGTCTGATGTATTGTCTGCATATCTGCATGTACTAAGTGAATTCCACAGTAGGCAAATCTTTAAATCTGCCAGAGAAATTAAACAACCCCTCTAAAGCCTCAGCATTTAAAATAGAAACTCTAGCTCTTGCTCAACTTGCAGCTTCTTTTTATTGTCAGAGGGGTGTCCTCAGAGGGCTGTCTGCCATTGCCATTCATTATCTCTCTACCCAGCTGTGGATGGCTGAGCACCGTCAGCCTGTGGAGCACAGTAGGAATCGGGGTTAGCAGGGCTCTCAGTCAAGACGGCTTTCTCGCCTCCTAGGCCTCTCAGCAGACAGTGGCATGCTACTGAAAAAGATGATGCCTTACACTTCCCCTCTTCCACCCACCACCCACTAAAAAGCAGTTACCACATAGTGGAATCAGTTCACTGCATTTACCCATTAAATGTAAACGTTTTTCAAAATCATTTCCCTATTATAGCTTAATCTCTGCCTACCTGGGTGGATGATTTAACTTCAAGAAACCTTATTTGTATCCGCTAATCCGTGCTTTTCAGATATTCTATTTTTGCCACTCTAACTGACAGTTTGTTTCCAAGCTGTAACTAAATAATCAACTCTTTGAAACTTGTCACGTTTTTGATACGATCCAGAATCAAGCCTTATCATTTCCTGGATTTTTGAGTTTTACAGTATAAACATTGGTTGATCGTAGCATTTTTAATCAGGTTTACGAGATATCTTTCTTTTTTTTTTTTTTTGTTGAAAACAACCATGCTATGGCAACGGTTGTTAAAATACATTTGGGTTTTATTATCCTGCAGTGATACGATGAGACACACCTATCCTTTCACTGTTAAATATATCGGCGGTTATTATGTGTCACTTTAGTTACTGCACAGCCAAAATAATTTTCCATGGAAAACCCCGTTAGGTTTTTAATGGAGTGGGACTCCTGGGACTGGAGAGTGAATGTGACAAGGAATGCATGATTAATCCTTAAAAAGCCTGTAGAATGCACCTTCTTAGTCTCGATACTGTGTCAGATCAAAGGACCTGAGAAAGCATTGACTTGTCTCTGCAGAATTGTTGGTTTTGATATGATTTATTGTCTCATTAATTTGTTAACACAACCACAGCATTGTTCCTCATAAATCATCATGTCTTTATCGTTTTTTTTTTTCTCTTCATATGATGTTAACAACCATCAAGCAAACATTTCATTTTACTGTTGTGGAAAGAAATTATAACGCATCCACCGTGACTATTGTTTACTTTAAGATCACCATTTTTAATGTTCTTCTAGGTTAGTAATGCATTTGTAGATTATATATTTAGTCAAATTTGCACTCAAAATAAATTATTAAAGCATTTTTTTGGCTTTAAACACTCTTGGATCATGTGTCAATTTTGTATGATATACCCCTTTATCACTGATATTGTGTGTTCAAAAGGTGGCCTCTCTCATTAGATGTAACTCTTTGGTCGTCAGAATCCTCTCCAAAGATTGATTTTTCATTTCCGCCTCCCTCAGCAACACCATCACTGTCCCAGAATGCTATCCCCCTCCTGCTGAGCTAATAACACCAGTGTGTCAACAAACTGCAACACCTCACAAAAAGAATGTCTCAGATTTTCAGACACGACATGCCTTTGTAAACATTGCACATCTTATTCATACAAGGATGACTTATTTAGTTATTTACAACTCTAGCTCTAAAAATGGATGGTCCATCATCATCCAACTTAGGGTTTGGTTTGCTATTTTTGACTTTTGTCTGTAAATGTTGCCAAATGTTGATGGTTAGTTAAAAAGAATTAAAGTAAGTAATCTAAACTGTTTTTTCTGGGCACAGTTTTTGTCCACATAGACCACACAGAAACACAAGCATTGTCTCATAAATCAAATATCAGTGTGTAATTTCTTTGCTAATGGATTGGGACACTATTGATTTATCAAACTAAGTGTATGTCTCATTCAGTCTCTGCTAAAAAGAGTTGTAATGACTCCCTTTGATCATTGTCCTATTGTCTGACACTGCATTGTTTCAGAAACATGCAAGGTAATAACAAAAGAATATTGAGTCCACTGGCACACAAATGTTGTCATAGCCAAAGAAATGTAGCTTTTGTCTGTGTCCAACAATAGATCGGATGTTGAACCGCCTGAACCTTGGGATGACCTCGGGGTTTCTGATAGCTCTGTTATACATTTGGAAATATTCCCTAAAAAGCTTGGCAAGAATAATCTTGAACAAAGTAATTCCTGGCTTATTATGTTGAATTTGTTTTATGACATGAAAATTCAGTCTTCACGAGACAATATCCTTTTGATGTCTAAAAAATAAAAAAAAAAAATCCTGCCATCAGATCAGTGTGTTTGAAGCCATATCCATGCACACTTGTTAAAATGTTTTTTTTTTTTTTTTTCCACAATGTGAACATCAGCTGAATGTGCTGTCGTTTAAAAGTATGAGGATAAATGGAGACACTATCTAAAGGTATCTGATTATTTTTTTCCCCCCTGCCACCTCTTTTTTTATATGCTACTTTTACAAGCCTAGCTTGATGAGCCTGGTCTCCCTTCACTATGTTTAAAACGATTTTTTGTAATCTTGAGCTGAATCTTAACTGAAATAGTTGAATGAGTGGAACAAAATGATGATCCCTTAATTACATCGCTACTGCTATCGCAAGTGTTGACAAGATAATTAGTTGCTCTGTAACATTGTTTCTTCGGGATTAAACAGCATTAGAGAAATAGATGAGATTTTTTTTTGGAGGTCGCCAATTAAATAGAAATATTTATTCAGGGTCAAATAAGGTAAGGCAGCATATACTGTATGTTTTTGGCATATATTTTTTTTCCTATATCGAAAAAGTTGATTTTCCATTTATGATTCAATCATCATGATTTACCTTGATTACCCTTACACTGCCCTCATCCAGACCTGATGGTTACTTCTATATTCATTTTTAGCAAGAGAAATGGTTTTTCATGTTGTATTATTTTAAATCTCACAAGTAACACAGTCGTCGCCTTTAGAAATCCAAAAGAAAAGAAAAAAAGAAAAGAAATTAATAGAAAAGGAAAGAAAAAAAAAAGGAAATGGAGATTTTCTCTTCCCTTTTTTGATGCTGGTGGGAGAAGAAAGCCTCCAACCAGAAAAGACCAGGCAATGCTCAGGACATGTCTTCTGTGTTTTGATTTTGTCCTATTGTTTGTGTTGTGCAGTAGTCATCTGAGGGAGTGGAGGTGTGAAGGTCATTCAGACCGTGCACTGCTCCCCCTGTGCTCAAAGAACTACAGTATCCATCCCATACCAATATACACCACAGTATCACCCTGCAGGTGCCTGCCTGAAACCAGCTTAAACCCAGGCAGGCTTGTGTTCACACGCCGCTTGATGCTGAACTGCCCCACCTCACATAGACAAAGCCTCTGTCAGTGGTGCCATATGTTTTGCCATCGACTGTCATACTTTGAGGGTAAAGGCGAGAGGTGTCCCGTGGTACAGTCTTGGCAGAGAGCTCCACCCCATCAGGGGAGCTGGAACATTGTGCCGCATTTCCAGGTACAGTTTTACTTTGACAAGAGGGCACATTTAAGTGTTTACCTGTGAAGACTGATTTTCAAAATTTCCATCCATTTTATTTTACTTCCTCTGCATATTTTGTCCATTCCAGATGAAAATCCAAAAAAAATTGGACACAGGTCCGTTAGTGACGTCCTTTTTGCTCATCATATAGTGATCATGTTATTGAACAACTTTATGCAGACATTACTTACACAGTGCAGACAAATATATGGGGGTTAGGCTTCCTGTTGAATTAACCCACCTTCGTGCTGTAGTTCCGGCTTCCTGTCAGTGGGGAAAAAATAGGACGGTGTCATGATGGCATGTGGAGCGAAAACAGTGAACCTAAATGGAAACCTGTGTAGAAGAGGTCAGCTGCTATTGTTGAACACAATACCAATATGTTTTTACTCAGGGAGAAAAGCTTTAGTTTGTGGTTCCCTTATGTCACGCTTTGCACTTGTTGATGGACGTCCGTGAACTTTGACTTCTCTAAAGCTTTCGGGTAGAGTTTGCAGTGGCTTCTGTACTGCTGTTGTTGGGATTTATTGAAAAGAAAAAAGTCACACAAAGAGAAATTATCATCTTTGATGCCCTAAAAAAATCTTTGCCAATAGAGGTTTCATGATTTCTCCAAAGTCCAATTACCTTTAGTTATTTTAATTTGCTCTTTTTCCAATATTTGTCTGTCAGTGGGATAGGCCAAATAAAAATAATTCAATTTTTTTATGTAGACTTCTTTATTTCAGCTTCATTTCATTCTTCCTAAAATATTTGAGAAGGAGGGATTTTTTTTTTTAATTTCAAGTCTTTTGAAACAGTATATAAAGTCCAGAATATCATATCTCAGCTAGACAGTATATGATCTAATATGATACATTACCCACCCATGTCTGAACTTGAAAGGCTGTAGGCAGGATGGATATAAGCTGAATCCCATCATTGGATAGAAATCAGCAGTTCCTCTGCTCCACCAGGCTACAAAGATTTCAGCCAAACCTGGTTGAAAATACTAAAAAAGAGAGAACAAAATCCCTTACAGTTTTGTGTGCCACCAAAATGAATGATATTTCTCTTATTCTGTCTGTGTGGGTTTTAAATAATAAAAGGTGCTGTCTGTAAAGCAGCATAATAGTTGCTATTTCAATTTCTCCGGCAGCTGTTTCTATAGCGACATATAAAGTGCCTTAATATATTCAGCATGTGTTGAGTGACCTCAAGCATTCAAGACCATCACCACTATGAGAAATCTATATATCTCTACACACCTGCCCTTGCCTTGCACAAGCACCTTTATCAAAACTATAGTTCATGCATTTAAATAGGAATATTATTATAATGCTGGACCACAACAACATGTGTGTGTGTGTGTGTGTGTGTGTGTGTGTGTGTGTGTGTGTGTGTGTGTGTGTGTGTGTGTGTGTGTGTGCGTGTGCGTGCGTGTGCGTGCGTGTGCGTGCGTGTGCGTGCGTGTGCGTGCGTGTGTGTGTGTGTTACAGTGGTTTTAAAATGGATTAAGGCCACCGAAGAATATTTATGCAAGTCCAAGTAGGTCTAAGTTTGTTGATACTTGTTGGTACATCCACACCTGTAGGCAGCTGAACAATCGTCGGCGGGACAGACTTCTTTTTAGAAACACTGCAATGAGGGGGTGGTTTGATGAAATACTCACTGCAAACATTTAAGATCAACTAGAAACACATTTTGAGCATCTAACTTGCAGAGTCTGGCTAATGTCTATTATATTTTTGATTTGTGTCACAATGATTTTTTTCTGCTTTGCCAAAGCAAATCACTGTTCAACCCTGAGTCAACAAATTGCCAACAGCGCAAGCAACCGTTACTTTTAAAAATCAAGCTGCAACAATGATGGCCCATGTAAAATAAATATAAACGTTGTTGATTGTTTTTTTTTATTTTTTGTAAAGTGTTAGTAGAAATATGTATTTAATGCGATCCAGTTGAACATTTTGATTTTGACTTGACATATTATTCAGCCTAAGTTCAAGCTGCTCCAAGCGTTTTGGAGCCAGCTCAAGCGAAATGAAGGCATTGAAAGGTTTTAAATCTTTTTTTTTTTTTTTAAGTTCACATTCTCAATATTATTTTGGCTCCTCTCCTATTCATTTTTTTCACATTTGTCTTTTTTGGCAAATTGTTTTTGCAGTTAAAGAATTCTCTGGAGTTATGAACTTGTTGCAGAATATCTAGCCAAGTAGAAACAAAAACAAAACTTTGTCCCGTCTTTAATTTTAGATCTGCTTCCTTCTTGTCTGTGAATCTGTATGTTGTAACGACGATTCGTAATTCCAGTCATGGGATAGTTCACAGAACCCAGAATTGAAAGCCTGCCAAATGTCTGTAATGTCTCCCTTGGTATATCTGTCAAACCTTGATAAATGATAGAAACAACTTACTTAAAATGCTGTGTTTGATCTTGAACAAAGCACATGTCATAGTCGAGTTGTTTTTTTTTTTTTTTCTCAAGTTGTGAACTTTTCCCCAAAATCAAATTGAAATAACTACACACTTCTGGGCTGAATTGCATGTATCTGTAATTTAGTCCGGATCTCCGTGCCTCAGCTAACTGGCTGCATTTAACTCAACCCTAGGAGATTATATTTCCCCTTGAGATTAGTCTTGCCAGGGACAGCTTCTTTAAAGAGTGGCACAAAACGAATGAGGAAATTAAGTGTAAGGATTCTCTTGACCATGGGCCTGCCCACATTGACAGCATGAAATTGTTAGTTGTAACTGAACAAACGCTATTTGTGATTTACCACCTCAGAGTGTCTTACGTTGTAATTTATTTTCATTTCTCTTTGGTAAGCGGATCACAGTAGCCTGCAATGTGTCATTTGGCTGTCTAAGTTGATCATGGTGACTATTTCTTGTCTTTAAGAAACAGTACATGTGAAACCCAATGAATAATTTGACATGGACTCACACTGTGTCTGATCTGCTCCTTCCCATTATCCAAACTGTATGAAAACAGGGGAAATATTTTTTTTGTCAGCTGTCCCAGACCATCAGATGGGACTAAATGCAAATATCATAGTCATGTGGGTTTTTTTTACATTCTGAACTACAGCTGAACTCCTATTTAGAATACAGTCTGCACTAGTAACACACCTGACTTCAGACTAATTACCCTAGTTAACTTAAATCAATTATAAATTCCAAGCATCATTAGCTGTGTACACTTTACCACCAACACACCACTAATTCAAAATGCTCAGCTCAGTGTTAGTGTTTAACTAATGACTAGTCATTCATCTAAGTGATGTATTAAGCTATTTATCAAGAGATGTAGTGATGTCAAGTATGTGACTTTTTGTTAAAGCAATGTTATCTCTGTTCTCTATTTTCCCATGTGCCTCCTTACCAACGTTTTACGACTGAACCATCCTGCTCAGGTAAGAGATTTTTTCCCTTTTTTTAAATCAAGTAGATAAACACGTACTCTCACACACGTAGATAAATGATCAGTATAGTAAATTCTCGACCCCTCCTCCTCTGCATGCAGAAGTGTCCTTGTGCAAGACACTGAACACCCAGTTGCCCCTATGGTCTGCTTAGCACCCAGCATGACTGTTCTACTACCATCAATGTGTGATGGTATGTGCGTGAATGCATGAAAGAAATCCAATGTAAAAAGCTTTGAAACCCCATGGTGATGAAAGCCCTATACCAGTTGAGAAAACATCTTGCTAAATTTGGGTAATCCTCCTCAACAGATTGTTTTTTTTCCAATTCCTTAGTTGTGTTCATTGATACCTTAAATGTTTATCTGCTCTGCTACACTATCTATCTATCTATCTATCTATCTATCTATCTATCTATCTATCTATCTATCTATCTATCTATCTATCTATCTATCTATCTATCTATCTATCTATCTATCTATCTATCTATCTATCTATCTATCTATCGATCTATCTATCTATCTAGAATGTCAACTTGAGAATTTTAGCATTTCAGCTTCTCACACATGATACATTATGCAATCAATCATACTTCAAACTTGCATAAGTTGTGGAAGTACCAGTGGAAGTCAGGTTTTCTCTCTTCTACTCCTGCATTCTGTCCATCACTGCTTGATTCTGCTCATTTCTTCCGATGTTGTCACATTGCCTTGATCCAGTGAACCTAATTCGTTCACATTTTGCTTAGCCTCATTGCCTTTTCAAATCTCAAGAGAGATAACCTTCAAGGAGGTTTCTGCAGAATTTCAATGAACAGCTCTCTGACCATAAAACAAAATTACTTCCTCTGACTTTTTTTTTCATTTTTTTACAAGCATTCCGCTTCCCTTATTCAGCACTGATTTGGACACATTAAGATGAAAGAAAAATCATTAGATATTACACTGGCAGAAAACAATTAGATGGAAAAAAAAAGGCCTGTGGAAAGAACTCTCCACCCATTCCAATCTGACACGCTCACATACACACCTGCACACACACCTACACAAATACACATTCACATGCATTCAGTAACATGTGCATGTGAAAGAAAAAAAGAATAAAAAAAAACAAGGTCACCTCAATTCTCCTCCTAACATCTATTGAGCAGTTCAAAATGGGGACCGATGTGTATGTGTGTGTCTATGTCTGTGTGTCTGTGTGTGTGTCTGTGTCTATGTGTGAGATACAAAGACAGACAGCGAGAGCGAGAGCGGGGGGGGGGGGGGGGGGGGGACAAGATAACACATAAGAATGGCAAAGCGTAATTGAGATATCAATCAAGGGGGTTATTTCAGGGGTAATTGCTGAGGTCCTTTGGCTTGTGTTTGTGTATGAGAAAGACAGAGACCGATAGAGAGGGAGAGAAGATTGAGTATGAAAAAAAAAACTGTTGAGTCTGGCATTCATCTTTGTATCCATTGTGCCTATTCCTGTTTTTCTGTGGTTTTCCCTGATAATTCGAGACTGCGACAGTTGCCGTTAACAAAATAAATAAATTAGAAAGTAAATTTGCCTCCTGTCTATTACATTTGAAACCATAACCTTTTACTTTGTACCACTCATTTGTTGCATAGTGAGGATACATTTTATTTAAGTCATTTGTTTATGGATGCAAACTGCCATTGTTCCTCTCTAAAACTGCCATCTCAAAAACCCATTTATTTAATGCCAGTCCTCTCTTATATCCATGTAGATGTGGTTGGAGATCATTTGGAGTGGCATTGTGTTTTGTTTTACGGGCAATGGGGGCTTTCATGAATATTCCATTTCCTCATGAGATTACTTCTTGTAATAACATGACCATTCTCCCTATGGACTTTCTACTACAGTCACATGCTCAAGCACACACACACACACACACTTCATTTTCTCACACATGGCTGCATGTTGTTGTTGCACACATTCCAGTCCAGGTAGGTAATTTATGTTTTAGCATAAGAATGCTCACTTTTAATTTACCAATTTTCTGCCCAAGTGCTCTCTAATAATATGTTCTTTGCATGGTTAAGTTGGAAAAGGAGCTTTTAATTTCAGTAATCCTAATAAAATTGATGCCCTGGGGTAAGTTAGGTAAAGTTTTTAGTCTTTGATGAACCATTAAGTCTAATTTCATTTTTACTGATCATTGACTCCACTGCTGTTGTGTTAATCCGTAAACTTCCACATGTCTGTAGAGTCTGGTCTACGATTTTAGTGATGATGATCCACTAATGAGTGTTTCCAGGTAAACTAAATGTATTGCTTAACTAACATTTGAGCTGCCTTTATGATACAGTTGATCGGACTGTGAAACTGTTAAGCTTCCCTTATCAACCAAGTTGGCTTATAAGTTTTGTTGTCAAAAAGACATGGAGTGATTTAAGTTGAATAGTGCCCCTTTGGGCATAACAAGAGATTTTAAAAGCCACCCTACAAGTCATCATCTGGGTTTGTTCTCATCACTACTATTTTTTGAGTCAAAGGGCATTTGTAGAATGTCCTTTGACATTTTAAAAACCTTTAAATATAGCTTAGATTATGCGTTTACGAAAAGACTCAGCATTGTGTCTTTTCCATAACCACATCAATAATTTAAATATAGGAAAAACAGCAGAATAAGCTCAGGTTGAATGATTTGCCATCTTCATTTTCCTATGTTCTTAACACATCAATTGCATACCCACTATTTGTTTAAAACATACTGATGCGATATTTACAACCACCGTTGAAACTGTTCCCTTACTCATTACATATGTATGGTGTATTCGCCATGATAAACTCGACTAGCATCTTAAACACCCACTTAAAAGCTATCAGCAAACAATTATTCACATTATTCCCCTCATCATCATTCAAGACCAGCGATAAATGATGGCTTTAGCCAACCATGAAGCAAACATGATGGGGGCATTACAACAGCAGTCGAGGGTGGTGATACAGCAAAATTGGAGAAGGATGTCTGAGCATGTTGTCAACAGGCCTGAGATGCGGAAGACAAATGACCGGGGCACGTTTCTCATCAAGGTGATGTGTGTGTTATTCAAGGAGCTGTGTCTAATATAATAATGTATTATCAAAAGAGCAAAGAATGATTGAATGCTGCTTTTATGTGGAATTAGAGGATCCTTCCTACATTCAAACAACTTTGAAATTTGTATTGCTGAGGTTTTCATATTGGCTTATGGATCAGTGGGTGATCAATCAGTGATTGAATCGATTTGTCACCTTCTGCTGTCCTAAACCATCATTGTTTTCATCCTTGGGTCAAGGCCTGATGCATGTCCTAGTTTACTGTGATTTTTTTGTGTGTGTTTTACTATTATTGAAGTCAAGAGAAGACAGGGAACATTTAACTTTTTTTCCTACGGGATTGTGTCTGCCACTTGTACTAACACACATATGCCTTCTTACTAATACTATTCTTTCTGCTGATATTAATTGCTTGATGTTCATGAATGTTATACTTTTATATTTATGAATGTGTCTGAGTGGAGGGAATACGATAACAGGGAGCTGCGCTACTTCAAACATTGGTGGCTTCTCCTGCAACATGAAAAACGCAGTTGTCTGGTTGTCTGGCTGCTGCTGATGTAAAAGCCTGTCTGGCGCTTTGAAGACAGAATCACGAGATCCTGCGCCGTGCACCAGCATATTGTTAGGCATACAAAAGCTGCTACTGGGAACAAGATACAAACCATTTCTCGAACTACTAACCAAAATCCTGACTATTTAATGCATCATACTTTTTTAGGATTCTCTGTAAACCACTGCAACATTAATACATCCCCCCATCTCTATCTCATGTTTTTTGTTTTTTTTTAACATCAAGACAGATTCATAGATGGACAGCCACAAAAGAAACATTGGCCAGGGAAAAGAATATAAGATCACAGATAGGCATTGTTATAAAGCTCCAGTCATACCAGTGCTGTTGCAGATTAATACATTGTACCCAGCATAGCTGTGCAATGTTACCAGCTCCAAACTGTCTCTCATTACTACCGAGACTCTCATTACTACATAGAAGGCCACACATTTTGACACACAGCGCTGCCAGTGCAAGCACACACATGCCACTCCCACACACCCCCACATACCTGAGTGTTTCTCTGGTAATCTCAAGTGTCCGTTGCCCACACATGACACATTTCAACATTTGCTAGGATGCAGCTCATGTGGAAAGCCTTTTCAAGAAAGAAGTAGCGCGGTTGACAGTTTATCAAAGCTTGTATACTCTGAAAATAGAGCAGGGCGATATGGCTGGAAATAAGTGCAGTCCTTTCGTATCTATTTTACAGATATCTGAATTTACACATTATGAAAATCTGCCTAGTTTGCTCCTCATGCATAGTTTTCAGCCACTTTTAGGGATATATTCAATATTCTTTTAATTTTAATTTTACTATTGACAAGCCAGTTATTTAAAGTGGTCTCTTGATTAATTTCAAGGCAATATCATTTTCCTGATATTTCTTACAGACTTTAAGTAAATTGTAAATTCTTAGCTTACGCTGTATCTCACACTGGTTTAACAATGAATTTAAGATTAATTAATCCATTGATAAATAGATGCATGAACACATGCAAGTGCACGCACACAACACACACACACACACACACACCCACACACACAGACACACACACATACACAAAAGCAATATTCTTATCTGATGATGATCTTGTTACCTTAAGCTTTCCACACCTAAAATATACAGTTATCACTATATACATGTTTGTTTTTGTAGAAAATCCACAAAACAAGATTGCAAACAATATAAAACTCAAACCAACACATTATATGTGTTGGTTTAAGTTAAGAAATATACCCCTGGCCCTACTTAGGGTCAGGGGGATATTTATTTTGAGTTAGATTGGTTAGTAAGGCAGGCATACAGTTGTAGTAGATGGCAAAGATGATCATGTAACAAGTTTTTGTCTCATGAAGAAAATCAATCTGTCAAAAGGAATAACAGTTTTTATTTCTGTTTCATATGGGGACTTTGAAATTTACAAATATGAATCTGTCTATCCATTGACACTGACACAATACATCCATTTTGTCACAATCTTGTTGAAAATAGGTCATAATATTTACCATGTTAACGAGTTTCTATTTTTGCATAATTAACATGGAGTTGGTGGGATTGGAGGAGGGAATTGGGTCTCAAAATAATCCTCCATGACTCCAGTGAATGCCAAAGTATCGTGAGATTTCTATTATGGACCAGTCAGGTTTGATCAGCCCGGTGTTTGAATACTCGTAAACTGTCTTAAAAGAAAGGTTGAATCAAAAAGGGAAAACTGGTAGTTTCATATTTTTCAGTGTGTCCATGTTTATGTCATGACGGAACACGTGCGTGTCTGTCCTTTTCAGAATTCCTAAAACAGCTCAGAGTCGCAGGTCATTGTGCACTGAAGCTTCTCTGGAGGCATTCAACAGAAAAGGCCATGACTTCACTATGCAGTGACATTGAGCTCTATTTGTTTTTGCTGTTGGTATTATTTTGTTTGTTTGTTTTTCATAATTAAATGAAGCGTTGCCAGTTTGTGCAGCAGCGCATACAATCGCCTTAAATTATATCTGTGTAGCGCTTGACACATTTAGAATTAAGTTAGTAGTTCTCTCTGGGAAATAATGTCAGTTCAACAGTCACTCTGGGAGTGAAAAAATCACATCCAGAAAATACAGCTGTGTTTTGTGTCATTTCCTCACATACACATCAGCACAAAACACCAGATGTTGTACCATGTTGCATCAGTAACTGCCGCCCAGGAGAGATGAGAGCCACCTGCTGGAGGTTCTTCTCTGCTTGTATGGAAGTTCACCGTGACCTTCATGACAAACAAGCCCTCCTCTAGGTTGCAACATTAAGCCTACATAATACTGAACATTGCTACTCAGTGATAAGTGTCACCACTTTTTAATCCTCTATGTTACAACCACACATAGAAGTGCCTTAGAAGGCTTTGTGATACTCATCTCCTAGATTTCATGGCAAAACCATTCACAGACTAATTTGTTGTTGTTTTTTTTTGCAGTCAAATGAATAGTTCTTTAAGTATTTCTGATATTTTACATCTCTGAAATGTTTGCAAGAAGGTGAGGGTGCATGCCTGTGTGATTTTTCATCACACACTCTACAATTTAGGATGACGAGAGGCAAAGTGTTGACAGTTTACTCATGAGGGTCCCTGTTTTGCGTTTCAGTGTTCCCTGTATGTGGACATTGTTCCTACTGAGCCATAGTGATTTATATACTTAGTTAAAGAAATCAGTCACTTTATCCGACCATTGTGTTTATAGGTAAGAAAGCATTTATACCGCTATTACCACTTCCGGTACTCCATGAAATGGCTGCAGCCATCTGTAGACCTGCAAAGTGTCCTTCAATCTGTCAGTTTAGTGATGATATAAGTCACTCACTATAAGTGAGTGATTGATGTAAGGCAGAGGCAACTACCTTAGACTGTCATATACTCAAAGCATTTTAGTTAATATTGTGACATCCTTTCTCCTGATATTTTTTTCTTGAACTCCTTGGGGAATGTGAGTAAATGAGTTCTTGGCATAATATGCCTTGTGAATATAAAGGCTGCTTTCAGATCCCTCAACTGAGGAAAAGAATGTAACCCAACAACATATTTCTATTGTAACATATTCCACATTGTAATATTTGCTTTACTCAAAGAAAATACAATTTGAGATTGTACCATTTCCTTAGCTTATAATTTTCATTACAATAAGTGTAAACATTTGATAAAAACAGACCATAATGCATAATGCATGTACAGAAACTTTGAAGTTAGTGAAAATATGTACATCAAATATTAATGTTATAAAGATAAATCCCTTTAAACACAGCGCAGTATGGACTCTCACTTCCATTTTTTGGAATTAAAGAAAGCTACTCTATTAATTAATTTTTTATGTGTTTAAAATGAATAATATCCTCTGAAGTGATGAACGAAGAAGTTCTCTCCACTGTGTAATGTTATACATATACTCATAATAAAAGTGTGCAATCCAGTTGAGTGAATCTCACAGCAACCCCCAACACGCATACACATGTATTATATGCACATGCACACTCTCAGACTTATACACATAGAGTATATACTCCATTCCACGCATTGTGCGTCACACATTTATACAGCCTAAGGAGAAGAGGGTTATAGTAACTGTATTTTCAGTTTTCCCAATGGTCCCAGTTACGGAACCGATATGAGCTGTTTCCTATTAGCATTAAATATGCACTAGACCCAGCCTTTCATGTGGATGCTGAGCTGTGCTTTGTGTAAGAAGTCCTGAGGATATTTTCTCATACTTCATCCCACCAATTTTTTATCTTCATCTTTTAATTAAGAAGGAGAAGAAGGTCTGCAAGAAAGAGAGCTAATCTTTATTAAATGGAATTTCTGGGCCAATGGGTTGCTTCGGGGCTAGTTATAAAACATCGAAGCAGCAAACACTGCAAACCCTGAGCCCCATTATCCATTATTTCTCATCAATTAACCTTGAGAATCCACAGGAAGAGACCACACCGAGGCACAACACGAACAGAGGGGATACGCAGCCTCGTAAATGCAGCAACTCACCTGCTTTGCTTCAACCCATTTAATAATGTTGAGCGAAGGTCTAATTACTGGATCCTGTAGTTCATCCTGCTGGAAGGCCATCTCCAGATCAGGTGGCTTTATCAACTCCTGGATTTTTGGTCCGCTTCCATTTTTAGGACATGGCAATCAATAATGTTTGAACAAGTGTCAGGGTGTGCCGGGAGGTGAGTGGGAGGCTAAGTCCAACTTCTCTGTTTGATCCTGCGACTGCACTCACTCTTTCACATTCCTGTCAGGGTAGACCTTGGCTTTTTTATTGTTGCCGAATCTGTAATTAAAGGCAGCCAAGAGGAACTGAGAGGAGGAATTCAGGATAGGTGTGTATATTTAACCCAAAGACTGGAGAGGTTTTCTTAGACTGAGCTGTGTGTAGTTCGGCAAAAGCCAAACAATTCTGACCAATTTGTCTTTGTTTTTGCCCTAATAACATTTGAATGGGAAAAATTATGTAAAAAAGCCAATGATTGCTTTTAATCTCATTAATGGCCACCAGTTCCACAAGAACTGTACATAGTAGCATCACTTTAGAGTTATTAGTTATTTATATTCTCCATAGAACATAACAGATCCCTAAAAAAAAAAACGATTTGGTCAATGAGAAAATAATATTGAGTTACACTATGACTGTCTAGCAAAAGTTGTTCTTTAGTATCCTCACTGATTAATAAGGCTCCACTTTATTGTATTATGACTTTTTATTATTAAAATTCTGGATAAAGATTGTTACCAATTTTAAACAGGGGAATGCTCTACCAAGCACACAGTGCTGTGATTGTAACCAATCAGGGATGTGTTTTGCTTCACGACAGTTTAACACAGTCTCAATAGAGGAGGGCAAAATTCTGATTGGTTGATGGTCACTCTTCTCTTGGAATTTGGCAATACTACATATTGATTTGAATTGCTAAATCAGTTACCAATAATCATCTGTAATCAATGCAGATGTTCCAAATATATATATATATATATATATATATATTCAAGATTGATTTCATTTTATTAATCATTACAAAAATAGAAATTAATTGTAAGTCATATTTTGGTTAATTATAGTGAAGCAGCAAATATTTACCTCATTCCATTAAATGGACATTTATTATTTCAAACTGATAGCAGGGTGCTAAATCTAATCAAATTAGTCATCATAGAGTTTGGCATTTTGTTGCACACTTTTGAGAGTGCTCTACACTTCTGCCTCCAACCTCTCATTACTTTTAGATGCACCCTTCAAGCTGGTTCAAAAAAATAAACCTGGCAATATACCCAAATACAGCATATTGGCTTTTGCTTGCTCCAATTAGTTACCCTGTGTTCTCTTTGATCTTTCGTTTGTATTCTTTATTGTGATGTAATTTGGGCTTGGTCTGCAAGTTCAGTAGCTGCTGTTTCCAGAAAATGTTTTACTTTCCTGTTCAATTTCTTACCGCTGTCTCTGATACTATACTACTCAGCATGCTTTTTTCATATTAAATACATGATCAGCAAATAGCAGCTGAAAATCTGTTTGTTTGTTTGACAGAGACATTTTCATAGTCGAATTAAATACGAACTTCTCTTACATTCACACCCTTCAGTTTGCCTTAAAGCGATGATTCTTATACGCTGTAAGTTACATCACACCGTTCCCAGCATCAGTATTGAAGATGAAAACAGTGTTAGACACGGTTCAGCTCTATCAGAAATTCAGTCAGTGCTCCACTCCATTGCTTTCACTGAATAGATTCTATCTGAATTCAGGAATCTGCACTTCAGTCATTGTGTAACTAAAATGATGCTCAATAATTTCAGCCTGCCAGCACATGCTGCAAGCACACCCTCCTCATATTGGCATGAATCTCAAATTTCTCTTCACCAGTGACTTCTAAATGCCAGTATCTCCCGAATGTAACCTCATGCCAGGCCCGTGTCTGTGCAGCCACGCTGCCTAGAACTGAACAAGATTGGAGCCTGACACAGTAATAGGGTCTCTCAGCCTTCACATACAATGTATGTGAGAATGTAAACATGTGTAGGTGTGCAATGATGTATGATGACAAAAACCATCCAGTCAAACCTCAAGGGCACGGCTAACCTGCTATAAACAGGCAGCCATGCAATCAGTAATGTGGTATATATTGATTATTTTAAATGGCTATTTCATTGCACTCATGAATATACATTGATTACACGTCCTTTTTTTCGGCATCTTTGGATTTCGTTTTGAAAAAGAGCTTTGCTGTAAACCGCTCATGAAACAACCAGCCAGCCATAAATTCTTATTTATCTCTTGATGGATGCTTTATGAAATTGCTGTTTTGGAAGACACAGTTATCCACTGAGTGATTCATTATGAGGATATTTACTCATATTAATCTAAATTGCTGCAGTTACTATAACTATAATTTATCAGAAAATTGCAAACCACACAACCTCCAGTTTTCCATGAACTACTTGAGAAATTTCCTAGTAGTTTAAAACATCAGTAGTGTTACAGTCCATTAACAGAAAACAAAATGTCAGTCACCCCGGAGTAGACCCAACTAGCATCAGCTCTGCATTCCACTGGAACCTAAACCACCATACCTTCCAGACTTGAGACTTGACCAATGCACAATCACACTGCAAAATGTACAACACATCATTAACTGCGGTCTACTCTTGGTTATTTAATACACTTTCTTCAACTGCCCTCACTGGGAAAGGCTGGTGGGTATGGATAGTTGGTGTATACCACTGCCAACATTGTTGAATTTCACAAGCAGTGTCAGCATTTTAAGATATGTACTACCACGTCATTCTGTCAAGTCTCCGCAGGAGTCAAGGAGTCAGTCTGCACCTTTTGCTACATTGGCAGGGTCGATAGCTGTGATATTAGTGTGCCTTGCCATTTTTTCAGATCATTTTTTTCCATGGGGCTGTTGGTTGACTGGATGTGCAGGAAATATAACTGTTGGTCTTTACCCATACTAGTCTGTTTTAAATTATTTCTTTGGTAGTTTGTATGTGCTGTTGTCAAGAAGTAGAGAGTGGCTCGGAGAATTTTACAAAAGCAAAATTCACTGCCTGGCAAGGGACTTACTCAGATTGCCAAATTTGGCACTTGCATTATGTGAAACACTGTCAATTCCAGCCTGGCATCCCTACTGAATAACTAGAAATAATAATTTTCTAAAATATGTTAAATATCCAGACATCCGCAATTACATTTACTCACTATCTTTCAAATGAGACCAACGTTCTCGACAACAATGCAAGAATTCATACCCAAAAAGCCTTGAATAAAATTTCAGACCATCTCAGCCATACAACTTACTTACCAAGAAAAAATGGAGAAGCAACAAAATTAAAGATAAGATAAAATAAGACGATACTTTATTGATTCCCAATGGGGAAATTCAAGTGTTGCAATAGCACAGAACAAGAAGACAGCTATCAAAAGAATCGCAAAGAATCCCAATCTCCACCCCCTCACCCTGGACTGTGATTGCTTCAGGTCTCCTCCAGTTCTTCCCGAAATCCAGCTCCTTTTTCTTACTGATACTGAGTTGAAGGTGGTTTTGGTTATTCCATGCAACAAAAATCTCAGTCAGTCCTCTGTACTCCTTGTCATCACTGAAGATACATCCAACTATGGAAAAGTCAGAAGAACTTTGGAGATGGCAGGAAGAGAATTGTAGCAAAAGTCAGAGGTGAGGAGGGTGAAGAGGAATGACAGGGCTGTACCTTGGGGCACTCTGGTGTGACACGACCATCCACCCGCGCGTACTGTCGCCATCTTTTGAAGTAGTTAAAAATCCAGTCAGTGATGTCAGGTTGAGGTTGCATACCCAGCAGCTTGTCTCTCAGGAGATTGTGTTTGATGCTGTTGAAGGCTCTGGAGAAGTCAAAGAAAGTGACGCTCGCAGTGCTTACTACACCCTCCAGACGGCACAGGGCCATGCGTGTCAGGAATAATAGTGATGATGTGTAAATTCCAACTGTTTTTTTGCGTCACCTGCTCATATGCTACAGTTTGACATGACAAAAGATTCACTTCAACCTAGCAGTGCTTCCTGCAATTGTGGTCATACTATGTTGTACCTCCCTATTCAACATTACTGACTGAACGGAAATAAACAGAACAAATATATATTTAACTTGCTATCTTAAATTCTTGTTTGACCATAAACTCTAAAAGTAAAAATGCCACATTTTTGGTCTTCAGATGATCCTGACCCCAGGTTTAATGATGAGTGTAAAACAGATTTAATTTAGCTTTTAAAGCTGTTCTTCTCAACCTGCAGATTGAGTCCCAAAAATGGGCTATGTAACCATTTTGATTGGGTCCCGTTATAATTTCATTTTGGGGGACAAACAATACACATAGTGGCATGCAGTGCCCCAAAATCATTGTAACAGTTGTTATCAGTGCTTTTCTCCACATTTTAATACAGCTTTTCATAGCTATATTTGTGTCATTGTTATGTGTGGTAAATACTATGTCTTTTTATGTCATTGAATGTACAGCCCTTATTGTACTAATGATTTCTTTTGGCTCTCATGCTTTTCCTTCATTTTTTGTGAATTGAATTTGAGTCACTTAAGAATCTCAAAAAGATGTTCTGGGACACAAATTAGAATGCACGTCCTGAGGCGATACCAATTGAGACACCGTTAAAGAAACCACATTCTCTGGTGTACATCTCTCTCTAAAATGCTTTCACTGTACAGTGCAAAATTACTGTTAATTAAGGTTTTTAATTGTAATTCCTCTTAACATCCCTTATTTCAAAAATTACAGTATTGAACATTGTAATAAATGAATTCCCTGCAGCTTGACAGAGCATGACAGGGACTGAGTTCAGCCTTGTGGCATTCTTGAATAGAAAGTGCCGCGGCGAGCTCGGTCTGTCTTTGTGGTCTTTTAATTACACATGGCTGGCTGGACTCCAATCCCCAGAGAGTTGAGGAAAAGCACACATCAGGACCAGCCGCCACTCTGCTGGCAGCTCAGTATTACCCTTCCTAAACACCCTCAAGGGACGGGATGGAGAAAGCTAGAGGTGGTTGGGATCATAGGAACCTCTTGCGCAGGGTTGTACAGGGTTGATTCAAAAGATGCGTTTACAAGAGCCACAAGCGGCTGCCCATCATTCTTTGCGATTATGACTGACAACAAGCATAGAGCCTGGGGCAAGTTACCAGCAAATCACACCTGTCAGGCTCTCATACCCAGTACAATAGAAATAGCATAACCTAATATGCAAGTTTATTATGTGAATTTAAAGTAAAATCACCTCTTTAATTCTTGTTGTATTAGAAGGAGCTCATTATAGTCATTCTGGGGAAATAGGTAGGACATGTCTTTCCTACCTCAGACTTTTTAATTCCTCTCCCTTCAGCCACAGGGAACCTTAAACCTTAAAAAAGAAAAAGAATCTCACCCAGTTACTGTAAATTGTAATAATTAATCTGTATATATGTTCATCTGTGCAATATTTCATTTCATAACAGCTTCATGAACAATATTTTTTCATACTCTTGTGCGCTCCTTTATCTTTCACTTGGTACTTAAGACCTTAAGACACTTTATAGTCTTCAATTGTTACTTAAGACACTTTATAATTTATTTGTATTTCTTTTTCTCCCCCTTTTTTTTTTTTAGTGTTTATACATTTTTTTTCTACTATTATTTAGTATTGTTATGTTTTTCTTGTAACTGGCACAACAATTTCCTTCGGGATAAATAAAGTTGTTCTTATTCTCATTCTTAGAAATGATGCACAGCTGTTTTGATGATTGACCAGACAGCAATCACCAGTATCAGACCACGACTTAAGAATTCTGCTGAATCTTCTACCCGCCCAAACCAAACCTCTCACGCATCGTCTATTAACGCACAATTCAACACTTTATGGCACATTGAGCAGCCAGCCAGAGCCATGGGGTTATAAGCCCGTAACACAGAGACAATCTATATTTCAGAAACCCTTAATTCTCATGCCTCTCACTTCCCGGGATCACATTTTATCATAAAAGAGTGGTATAACCTCCAGGCAATGTCAAGGTGAGGGAAAAATGTGTCAATGCCTCTCATGTGTGCTTTTTCTCGCTCTGACTCCCTCTGGTTAATGACTCAAGTGTGGAGAACCACTACCTCAGCCAGGTTTGGCCAGATGAGCCCAGAGAGGTGGTCAAAGAGGGGGAAGAGGATACAGGCTATAATCACAAGCAATCATCAGCACCTCAGTGGATTTCTGGCCGATCCTGCCCGACCCCATACCTGTCATTTGAGCCTGGAGCCAGAGTGAAACAAAAAAATGGTGACTAGTTATATGCGAGTAAATACTGCCGTGCCAAACTGGCCTTGTGATTATCTGCAGAGGATTTTTTTAACGATGAAAAAATTAGGTGAGAAATGCTGACCTTGCATGGATTGAATTTTTGTTGGCTTTTATATTTTTTAAGAAGTTGTCATGAAATGAGTTTTAGAATGGAGAGAGGCAAACTCATGAGACAAGCAGGGTGGAGTTTTTGACTATGACTTCACTCCCAGAACAATGCAAACATTTTGCAGGGAACAGTTTTATAGTCCTTCTACTCAGCAACAAATTACTTCATCAAATGTGTTCTCATATACAGTTTGTTTTCCCTATGGGTTATGGCTTGGCTGCTCACTACAAAAGTATGATAGTGTTCACCCTGTTTAACCAACAGTACTAGCCAGTGTTACTGAGTAGTTCTTATTTTACTGAAGTCAATTTCAGGAGATCCAAAAGTAGCAAATAAACATGCCTGCAGCAATGCAATTATTTGACATTGCATGAGGCAAAATCTGTGCTTGTTCTAGTGAAATCAATATTCTTTGACTGTGACATGTCATGTCTGTTTTCTAGAAATATAGTGTTTACTGAATGTACTGTTTTTACTCATTAAGTAATGTCTATTTATGCTCCATGATACAGCCCTTATATGTTCTCATGGATTAGTCAGATTTAGATGTTATAAAATCATCTTACCTTTGTGTCCGAAGATAACTAGATATCACAGTAGCAACATCGGTTTATGCACTTATACAGTTCTTCTCTCCTCTATTGTGCAGTCTATAGCATGCCAAATAGGACACCAATCCCAGGCATTGTGGAATGAATATGGAAAAAAAATGTCATCAAGTTAAGCAAGCTATAAAATACATTTCTATTACTTGCATCAAACCCACAAGTGACATGACACTAAGGCAGAGAGAGGATGCTGGCAGCCTCTGCTTTCTACAAGAGAAAAATGGCAATCCTGTTCAATGTGGTAGGCCCAAGCGTCAAACACTCTGGACACCCCCAGGCAAAATCTAATGGAGTTCTGCCTCCTCCAGCTTGCCTGTCTCTCTTTATCAACATGCAACCAGCCCCCACATAGCCTGCAGCCCTTATATTGTTATGAAATTCAGGCTAGTTGCTCATTTTAGCCAAGGTTGCTGGTACCACTCAGACAGACCAATAATACTTCACCATAACCACTAGTTTGATCTACTTGCCTTGATATCCAAAAAATAACCTCTCTCTCTGCAGCTATAGGTTGCTTTTGCCTTTTACATTGTGGTGTGTAGTGATACTCTGTTAAGAGCGCTGTATGTGACTGTTTGTCTCCCTCAATCCTACGTGCTCTGTGGTTGAGTCTGGTTGTCTGCTTTCTACTGTGGTCTTTCATCATGTTCACTCCCAATTTTGGCATGCATACCAGTATAGTATTTATGTGTGTGTGTGTGTGTGTGTGTGTGTGTGTGTGTGTGTGTGTGTGTGTGTGTGTGTGTGTGTGTGTGCGTGCGCGTGTGCGCGTGCATCTGTAATGGGGTGGGTAAGATCGAATCTTTATCGCCATCTAGTGGCAGCATTATTCAATGGCAGTGTCAAGGGACTTTGTCCCAGAGAAGACATGAAAAAAGGATATAACAAAATAGTGGCAATTGTTTTTTTGTAAGAAGTTTGTATTTAAGCTCTGTACATATTTGAAAGCAGAGACTAATGCTAATTAAAATCAAGCTTTGATTCTGCTCTAGTGTGTCTCTACAACACTTGTTGTACATTTGCATATAAATTACTTTTGATGTAATGTTCCTGCTTAATTCTTTAACAACTACTTGTTCAACATTCATGAATAGAGTTTTTAGCAAGACACAGTTTGGCTGCCAAAAAGCTGCTGGTGCATTTAAAAACCCGAGCAGGTGTGCATGTGAGTCTACATAGTCATTTTGTCTCAAATTTTGTCAAATAACTCCCCTTCTGAAGAACTGTAACTCCTGCAACTCCGGCTCTTAGTTTCTCTGACTAATTCCTTGATCTTTGATAGCAGAAGGTGAACTATGTATTTAAATGAGAATACTTGCATATGTTCATGCCAAATCAAATGTGTCCCTCAGGCCAAAAACTTTGCCTACACCTGGTTTATGAAATATCCAGCATCCCCTAGTTGGTGTGATTAACATTCTCATTTGACATTAACCAAGTTTGCAAGCGAAGCTGCTGTTGTTTGGAACTTAAGGGGTTATAAGAAGAAGTCCCTTTGTTTTCAGTTATATTTCCATCCAGCTAACTAAAAAGGATTTAGTGAGGACAAGATTTCTGAATCAGAGCATGGTATATTATTTAGAGGTTCTCAGTCATCCAGGTCATAGTAAATTCTTGTCAAAATCTTGTTGTGGCAACTGATTTTCTTCAAAATCAAGTCCAGTTGGGATGACAACCAGAGCATGGTATGTTTGAGTGTTTTACAATATCAGTGAACAAGTACAGATTAATAATTTAGGAAAGGGAACAATATTGGAGTAGAATATGAACATATGGATATGCACAGTCCCTGGGTCTACCACTTATTGCAAGTGGACAATTAGACTTTAGACGCGTACCCTTGTTCAATATTAATTTGTATCTGCAACTTAGTTGTTTTCGTGAGAGAAAACGATGGTGGCTCGTACGGAAGTAATTGAATGGCCCATTTACGGGCTACTAATTGATTTTGAGGGAATTTGGTGTGGCTACTGTGGTCTTTCATCGTGTTCACTCCAAATTTTGGCATGCATACCAGTATAGTATATGTGTGTGTGTGTGTGTGCGTGTGTGTGTGAGAGAGAGAGAGAGAGCAGAGGCAAAATGCATACGGATAATGCATAAATTGTTGTAGCATTGAAGATAATTCTTTCTGTGGGGAGTTTGTAGGTTCTCCCTGTCTATGTGTGGGTTTCCTCTGGGTTCTCCATTTTCCTCTCACATTCCAAAAATATGCGGTAGGTTATTTGAAGACACCAAATTGCTCAGCCGTGTGAATTAGGCATTGAATAGCTGCATGTCTGTATATGTGGCCCTGTGATCAACTGCCAACTGGTACAGGGTGAGCCCCATCTCTCGCCCAACAGTAACTGGGATAGACTACAGATCCCCTGTGGCCCTGACAGCATGACAGAAGTATAGAAAATGTGTTTGCGAAGGTTTTCAGTCATCCAGGTCATCATTAAATCCTATCATGGCAAGTGGGCCAAGGTCTGTACTTGAGGGCGTTTCACCTCTTATGAAAGAGGCTTCTTCAGTTTAGGACTGAAAGAGCTTGAATTAAATCAGTATAGATAATGAATGCATGAAAGGTGGGTTGTATCAATCATTTTCCAAACATTGACAACTCATATATGGTTATTCTAAGAAAGGACAAACACAGTATAGCATGGGCATTAAACTTAACTTTGTATTTACTTTCCTCTTTAAATAGGGGACAGTCATGGAGAAAGGATATCTGAGCCGTAGTCCAGTACCTCTGGCTGTAACCGAGGTAGACAGTATATGGCTTTTTATGTCCTTGTATCTGCCAGAAACCCTGCCCCGTACCGCTAAGCCACCTGTAAAGAACATTTTATGAGTCTCGTTCACTCCGTCAGTTTTGGGGGTCAGCGCACGTGTCACTCTTGTTATAGCAGGCTTCACTGTATCTGGTTAAAAAGAAAAAGAATAATCTACAGCCCCTCTTTGTGTCATATGTTTACATAAATTTGAGGGTTTCAAACACGCTTTTGATGTAAGTACAACTGACTCATTTCACCGGATGGTTTAGTTGAAATCATCTAAACTTGCCTCAGTCAGTGGCTCAGAAACATAAAAATATTTGACTTCTACACAGGAAATGTGCTGTTCAACCACTTGGACAAAGAATGTCAACCACATTTTCTCCGTCTCTCATCTGTGTACACGTCTGTATACTGTCTGTTTATAGCCTCTGACCACAGTGTCTTTTTTGGGCTTTTCAGAACTCCTTTACTTTGTGTTTAGATGAAGTCCCTGCTCTATTTTCTTCTCTTAATTTGGCGACAGTACATCTAAACAGGATGCAGGTCATCTGTAATATTAGTGTATACATCTGATATACAGGGGTGGGGCTTGTACCAAACTCAGAACAGATTTTCAGCATCCTGCTGCAATGCACGTATTCAGATTTTTACAAGAAGGAGTTAAACAGGCTTTACATAACTGCAGAAAAAAAAATCATTCAGCAAACTTTATTTATTCATTGATTTTTACGGCTACCAGGATGTATGAGTATTTTTTCATATTTTCTGGCCTTGCAATTGTTTTACCATGCCTGCAGGTCTCCAATGAAATGCTGTTTGTAATGGCCTGATGGGCTAAGATTGTGTTCAGACATAAATGAGGAGGCAAAAGCTGAAAGGGGATGAAAGAGAGCATCTCTTAGTTGTTGGTAAATATTGGTTGTTTCAGTATGAGTAATTGCACTGAAAAATATATCAGTATGTCTAAAAGGTTTATATGCCCACTTTGGTGCATATTCTTCTAATTAGCAAATAGAAGTATCACTGTCTCATGAGAAAGAGCCTTCAACCAGTATTGGAAGTATTGAAGATGCAGATATTTTCACTATCTGTGGCTTGCTGTTTGATTATGAGAAGAGGTAAATACAACTTTGTGTGATTCCCATGTGATTCCCAGCACTTTTACATGTACCCTATGTTATTTTCCTGTTTGGGTTTTGATCTGTTTCCTATTTTCCATTGTGCTTAAATCTGCTCATTTTTCTGCAAAAGCATTGCAACCCTTCTCATTTCGGCTATTACCGCAAACAGTAAGCCTCGTCCTGGACGATAGATTTAGAATTAGGACAAAACAGTATTTTGTTACCCTCCCTGGCCCATATCTGTCCTCTCTTGCCCCTCTATTCCCCTAATTTGCTTTCTTTCCCTTTTTTCCATTTCTCCTTCCTTCTCTCCCATGACCTCATGGGGTTCTCTTGAGGTTCAGTCTTCCAAAATGGGATAATATCCCCCACTTCTTCTTGGGTTCCATACTACTGAATTAACATTGAAGACTACCCAAACCTCACAGTTGAGTGACTCATTCAAATAATTGTTGCCTTTAGCTGTATCAGGTTTCTTATTCTCTGACTTTCCCCCAGTACAGTGTGGTATCTCAACCACATGGGAATCGGAGCATTTGAGTAAAAGGGACTGAAAAATAGTGTGACATCAGAGGGAGAGGAAAAGAAAGAAAAGGAACGTAATTCTGATAGGCCGGTAATTGTCTGCGATGCTTATTTGATCACGTGTGATCCAAAATGACAAATGAGTAAATGTTATCCTACTTTCTTCCAGTTTTCCAGATGTTTATTTGCCTGTGTTGCTTAACATCTTTTCAGTTAATGTGGGGGCCATTTAGCATAATTTGTCAACCTTGGTGTGTCTGTTGGCACTTTCAGGAGGGGGAAGCTCCAAATAAGCTTTTTTTTCAAGGCTGAATGAGAGGTGACAAAGAGACACCGCATGTTACGTCAGGGGAAAAAACAAAGGAGAGGAAAGCTGAGACAAGAAAACCACAGCGCAGTGAGAATATGCGGGCAGATCTCAATGTTGAAAATCAACAGCAACCGTCAGACGAGCTGTCATATTTTTGGAGAGGACAGAATGAGTAAAGCCTTGCAGAGTAAAGGATGAGATCCCTCCCACCGCCAAATCCAAAATACTGTAGACTCTCCTCCAGCAGAGCTTCCCTCCTCCCTTCCTCTCCCGTCCCATGTCAGCAGCAGCCCGATGACTGGACCTCTGTGTCCCTGCTCTGCTTACTCTTTGCTGCGCTCCAGCAGACATGCATTGTTCTCCACTGTACACTACTTGTTGCTCCCATTCTCAAAGAGATAGTCTGTGTTAAATCTGCCAAGAATATTCACTGGGAAAGACTTCAGCTTCCTCTTGGTGAGTACTGATACTTTGTTTGAGAGCTTTTTGAAGAGAGAAGGATTATTTTGTCAATTTGGTCTGTGTCAGATGTTTATGTCAGATTAAAACATGCTTATAGTCCTTGCTTTCTTGTTTAATCATTAATAGCAAGGTCTAGAATACGTGACGTGGAATGAAGGTAGGAAACCTGATGCGCACACATGAAGTCGGCAAGGAAACACTGCCGTACTAGTTCTCCTGTTACTGGCGAACTCCCTTTTTGCTGACTCACTCTAATAACTTCTCCATGCTGAGTGGGTGCCTGAGTACATGTGTGAGAGAAAGGTGTACATATGTTTGCCATTCTCTCTAGTGTCCTACATATGCAATTCTCTGTAAAGCCTTCCTTTAAAGAGGGATAATTGACTGAGTCAGTTCAGTCTCATACGCCTTAAACGCCATGGGAATTTTTGAATAGCAATGAAAGCAAAGACACTAAGAAAAGAGAAAGAATGATGTTGGCATTGCGCTTAATCACTGTTTATCATCACTCTCTCAGGTCTACATTGATTTCTCCTCTCTGTTCACTGAACAAGAACAATAGCTTTAAATCCTAGCCAAGAACCCAAGTACGCAAGCCAGCTAAATATCAACACCAAATCTACTGCAAGATGTTGGTCATTGATTTTCTTTGTTTCCAGATGCACACGCACACACAGACACACACATATATACAATCAAGCCTTGTCATCTAGAGCGACTGCATTGTTAGGTTCACATAATTGTGTGTATGTGTCTAAAAGTTTGTCCAAAGGTCTTGGACAATGGAGTCTGTCACTGGGGGATGTGGATTTCTATCTCCCTCATTCTCCCTCTCCTTTTCCCGTTCAAGTCCCCCCTTCACATCTGGATCCCCCCACCAGCTGACAAGGAACAAGGGAGCGGATGGAGAGAGGAAGAGGGTGTGTATGGGGGGAAGAGAGTTGCACAGAAATGTGAGTAGAGAGAGTTTGCTCAGGGCTAGAGTTCCCCCTACACTTTTCAGTGCGGGAAGAACAATGTCATTGTGAACGCCAAACGTTTGAGAGGAAACACAAATGCTCCACACACAGAAGGGTAGCAGGTAATTAATGCACAAACTGATGTAAGTATATATCCATTTAAAAACATAGATTGCATACTCTTAGTGTACACTTGATACGCACTACTGATAATGTCGAGTGTGATGTCACATCTACTGCATTTACATAGTAATATTAATGAATTGCTTTGCAAAGACCTCACTTTATGGATGGTTTCTTTCATAATGCTTCAACTTTCAGTTGGAACTTCTGTTTGTTTCTGCCATCCTCTACCTACTCATGATGCGTACAAGTCTAGTAATGGTTCATTAGTTCTGCTAAATCTCAAATGAAGCAATAGCATACAGTTTTAGTTTTACATAAAAGTGCTTGGCCTCATTGGATGAATGTTTCTGTGCATTTTGATTTTTCTCTGCTTGATGAACCCATAAGTCTCAGTTACTATTGCACTATTGTGCCAAAGCTGGGCAGCCACTGTCATACTATTTATCTCCAGCAGGGCAAACCATGGCAATAGGTGTTTGTTGACATTATTACTAATAGGCAAGTCAGCGTGGCAGCACATGTACTTAAAGGTGTGAATATCTGACGCACATCTGCTAATGTAGTTTTGGAGCCCAAACATGATGTTCAGTGAGACAGGAGGGAGAGTTTTAGTATCCTAAAAAGTGGAACAGTAATGAAACAACAACATGTAATTCCTCCTTAGACTCCCTGGAATTATTTTGAGTAGATCTCCCTCATGTGTATTAGTAATTCAGCGGTCTCTCACTGCCAGTGCAGCTGTCATGCGATGCTTCTACTGCTATTTTTCATTTTATTCATGACTTTGATTTACAACCAGGCACCTTTGGCTATGCCACATTGCTGAAAGTGTGAATGATCTTGCTGCTTGACCGATTTACAGTCGTAATAGCCTTTTATTTAGACTTGGCGACAGAATTAATGCACAAATTTGTTTCAGACAATCTCGTCATAGCCATAATCTCTCCATTGAATCAGCCAATATTGTAAATAATAGTGACATGATGGAACTGACAGAGAATATACATACTAATATACGCTGCAGTATTTGTTCCTCTCACTTCGACATCTATTGTGTTAATGTAGTATGTCACCAAGTATCACAAGGAGCACTGTAAGTATTTTTGAAAAAAAATAAGACCAAGGAGGAACCAGTTGAACTTTATCAGCTAATTGAAAAATCTTTCATTTGTTTTGGTCCAATCTGTAACTGTCAACAGTCTCAACGGTGATGTCAACATGTAGGCACAAGTTTCCAACAAAGCAAACTAGATTCTCATGGAGACAGAACAAGACATTTTTGATTAGATGAAACCAACCCAGAAGGTCCAAATAAATATATTATAGCCCTTTTGAAACTGAACAATGGAACAACATTGTATAATCCAGTTGTAAAGGCAGACACCAATGAACATATTTTGTTGAAAATTATTTCTGATGTTTTGAAAAACATTACATTTAATATTAGAAAGCCAGACCCAGAGGTTCTAACCCAGACCATTTGTTTTTGACTTGCCATGACTAGACAATGTGTTATTGTTCTTGCATTGTGCTATTTGCTTGCCTGGATCCTGTTATGGGAGTATTAGCAACTTTGCTATTTCTTTTGAAGTTCATACATCTAATTTCTAAGATTTAAGTCCCATATGAGACCATCTGGCATTATATATTTGTTTGATTTTGATTTTTACCAGCCTAATTTTCATCCCCTGGGACCCTGCATAGGATAAGCAATAAGCAATAGGCAACGGATGGATGGATGGATGGATGGATGGATGGATGGATGGATGGATGGATGGATGGATGGATGGATGGATGGATAAAGTAATACCATAGTGTTGACATGTGTCTCTACCATAATTATCTTTTATGTGTTGCATTAATATTTCTACTTACAATACTCAAGTAGTGATACACAAACACACACACACACAGCAACATACACAAACACACACGCAGATTCACACCTGTATATGCTGGGGTAATTTTTAAAGGTACATCTTTTTGCAGCTCACAGGCAGAGATTCCATTAGCTATATTGGCTAAAATTAATACATACATTATTCCACATCTCCCGATAGATTTTCCTGATATTCTTATCATACGGCTTTTCACGTCTCCCCAATTTTTTGTCATTTTTTCAGTATAGATAACAATTCTGCAGTGGCACACCTTAGAATATATGCTGCTTGTCTTGAAACACTGAATTGTGCTCTTTTGTTTGGGTTTCCTTATCTCACTCACAGCTTCCACACTTTGCACTGGAGATTTGTCAGTCACACACTCTGCATGACAGATAGCCGCGGTGGGGAGAAAATGGTCAGTGCCACAAAAATATGCTGGACTGCTGACTAAGAAATATGAGTGGGTACTTCATGTCATGTTTGTCCTGAAAAACACAATTTAGAGCTCTTTTATATACATACAATTGTTGCTAGTGGTCCTACCATAGAGTTTTATAAGCCTCTAACCCTATTACTTATTACTTGCCATTTTAGATGCCATTTTTTAGCCACTGATCTGCATGCAATTTAAGACTGAGAAGGGCAGATTTTCAAATTGGGAGCTGGTTTATGAATACACATGTTTAATAAGCAGCAAAAATATTGGTGAACAAAGATTTGCTCAGATTTTCTGACTGATGTTATTAATTATAAAAAGTGTCATTTGATGACTGGAAGGAAAGAGGAATCTAAAACCTAACAACATAACTTGCAATCTTATTTTACAAAAATAAAATTTGAGGTTTGACACCTGAAGTTAGTTTAAAATAACAGACTAATTTGCATCAAGGAATTGTCTTACTCGATTATATTTGTCATTAGCATTATTTTCATGTTACTCAGTCCTTTGCTTTTTAATAGCAGGCATGAGCCAAATAAATGTGCACATAAAGATGCATACTATGCAGGTACACACATACACTAATGCCAATGCAGCACATACTGGAGCTATCAGTTTTTTACTGATACTTACTTTAAGTATGCATGTGTGTGTCCATGGATATCATCAGAATCGCTCTATGTTGTATAGATTCATTTGCCCGATCAATACAAGCCAAGTCATTCTCTACAGTTATAAGAAAACTGTATTTTTAAAGTCCAGCAAGTCTATTTCAAAACAAGACAGATGATATAAATATAAACCTCCTTCAAAATCAAAGCTGTGTATGCGTGTCACATTGAAAGTAGAGGATTACAGCTGTCATTGGGAGGGTGGTATATATTCTCTGACAGCCTGGTTGTTTGTGAGCATACAAGGAGCCCTGATTACTCCTGGCATTGCTGCTCTACTTCCCAGGATACCAGGCATTGACTGGCACAGCAGGAGAACAGGAAAGCTTTAGGCATACCAGCTCACACACATGCATGCAAGCCCACATTAAACAAATGATTATCACTTCATCAGTTAATATTATGTTTTACTGCCAGCTCATTTTTTTATTATTCATTGTTTTTTTGTTTTTTTTAACAGCTGATTGCTTATTACTTTGTTTAAGAACTTCGCTTTGTTGTTCACAAATCATCACAATGTTCACAATGATCGCTTATTCCCAGTAACATATTTAAACATTTTGATGATCGTTCTTTTTCAGTTAACATTGCATATGATAGAGGTTTGGCAAGACTCAGTAATGATGTCACAAGTGATAAATGACTGCCAGAGTGTGAGGAGATGACCTCATCACAGGGGAAGTCCCAAAACACTCTTATTGTAGCAGACAGACTTTGCTTTCTCACACTCTATATTTTTAGTAAACTGAATCTGCCTCTTCCAGAGGGCATCCAACTTTAAAGATATTTCACTCTTAAAGTGTAGTTAAATATTTACAGCTACTTTTTTGCTTTGGTGTTCTGTTTTGTAAAGTGTTTATAAAGTGGCACATTTGGAACCTTTCATATTCCCCACTTTTAAAGTTGACAGCATAAAAGATATGAGCAAGAAGAAGACTTAGAGTATGTCAAAAAATATAGTTTTTTAGATTGTAGCTTTGTTTGAAAGAGCATGACTATAAAGCATGACTTTAAATGGCCTGTTATGGGATTTGTAACAGTGATTTTGATTTTTCAATGCCTTTTTTTAAGATTGAAAAATCACCAGATTAACCTTTAGGATAAGGACGCAAATGTTAAGTCATGAATACATTGTATTCAGTCAGATGTCACTTAAGTATTCTCTTTCAGTAAATTCAGCAGCACATCTGGTTGAATGTGCCCAGTGGCCTTCATCAATGAATAACACAGGCAGCTGCGCACCTCTCATGGTTTTCCCAGGCATCACATATATTTTTGTTAATAACCAAAGCCATAAATTCTCCTCGGCAATATGGCTTCTTTCCAGTTTGGCAAGGTGCTGTCCAGCCTTTGCCTATGATTCAAGCAAAACACTTAATTCTTCATAGGACAGCTGCACCTCTAGCTATAGGAGGACAAGGAAAAAATTATATGCATCAACCACGCTTAACTGGTGATAAATCACTGGGTGAATTACTTTTCCTTTAGGTATTTCCCCTACATTAACATCTCACTCAGGGATGGTTGTTTTAATTGCTGTGGTAAAAGAAAAGATGGGTCAACAGGTAAAGGTACCGAAGTAAAAACAGTGCGTTTTGAGATTTTAGAGAGGAGGGGTGAAGGGGGAAGGACGAAGAGGTTGATGTACTTGCTTCTTAGATTTTACCAACATGCAAGTGTACATTCTTGTTATCGACATCATTAGACCTTTGTGGTGAATGTTTTAAATGTAGCTTTTCTGGATTATTTCTTTTGGAAGCCATGAACTGTGTTCATGGGATGTGACTCTAAGAAAATTACAGGGCCTTGCCTTATGGGCAAGGATGGATGTTATCTAGATACTTAAGTTGCAAATCGTGACGCATGAGGTATGTGTTATCTCTGCGTTGCCCCAGGTGGAGCTGTTGCTCTTGCTGTGGGCTGACTCTTCTCTTGCCGAACCCAGTTCTGGACCCTAAAGATATTTCCTCGCTACCTTCCTCCGTCATTATCTTACTCCCCTTATTCTTCCAAACGATATCCTTTTTGTTTATGATTTCATAATTAGTCTTTCATTTACAGTTGTAGTTTTTTTTACTATCTTTATTTCGGCCATTCACCATAACCTCTGTCATTACACCATATCATCATAGACAAAACCCACACCAAAGTTGTAAAACTCTTTCCATCACATGCCCTGTCTTCTGATGCCAGTCATTTACGCTTATCAACAGTCTCAATCATATATCCTGGAACTAAACTCTGTCGAGGCTGGGATGTTCTTTTTCTACGGTGAAACCTAGTTCAAACAGATGATGCTGTGCCCATGCTGCTCTTTCCTTATCAGTCGTGTTTAGCTTCAGTTCGGGGGTGAGTAAAGCTTCATCTCTAACCCAGGATTGATGTTTTTGTCAGGTATACTGCCCCAGTGAAAAATATGGCTGGACAACCACTGTGTTATGTGTGTGAGTACGTGTGATTATATGTGTGTGTGTGTGTGTGTGTGCGTGTGTGTGTGTGTTTGTATTCCTGCAGGGTGGTTGTTAACAGGAGTAGAGCTACGGGGAATTGTCTATGTGCTTAAATTTTATTTTATGGCTGTCTGTTTATACTAATGAATATGTCTTTTCATTAAGTCTTGAATCTTTAACTAAAAAAAAAATCACATTGCCTGAGTCATTTAGTTACAGCAATCTATTAACATAATAGATAATAATTAATCAAAAAAGAATTGCAAAGTTGGAGTTGTTTCATCTTAGCTGAATGTGTGTTTGCGTGTTATGTGTTTTCCTCGCGTTAAGACAGTTTGAGGAGTTGCAAATGGCATAGGGCAGATGCAGTATATCTGTAAAGTTATACATGCCATGCCCATGCTCATGTTGGCAGGAGAGTGAAAAAGATGAGGTTATCATCAAAGGAAAGGAAAGAAAAGAAAAGAAAAGAAAAGAAAAGAAAAGAAAAGAAAAGAAAAGAAAAGAAAAGGAAAGGAAAGGAAAGGAAAGGAAAGGAAAGGAAAGGAAAGGAAAGGAAAGGAAAGGAAAGGAAAGGAGTAACAGACCCCTTTTTGGACCAGTATGTAGGCTTGTTTTGTGTTGCAGGATATGCAGGTCTTTCAGTTAAAAAATCCTATTTCCATAGGGCACACATGTACACATACAGTACATTTACACTTAGTTTTTGTTATGTTTTGGGGACCATAATTATTACAAAGCTCTGAATTTTAGAATCGGTATTCATCATGGTGATGTTTCACAGAAAACAATTTGCAAAGGAAATAAAAGTCAACACAATTTATAACTACATTTCAGCTTCATACCACCCAGTCATGTCATATATTGCCAATGAGAAAGGTGACACATTTAGAGTTGCATCATCATGTAAAATAACATATTACACCCTGGCACAGGACCTGTTTCCCAAACTTATTTTAATTCAAGCACCATTTTATCTAAGTGGGCCTATTACCTTGTATACTGCCTCTTGTCCCACTAACTAAGACATTATGGCTTCAGAGAAGTTTAGCCTGTCCAGGAAAGTAAGGGGACACGAGAATGAGCTAATGTTAGATGCACTGGCTTTGCACAAACCCAGACCTGGAAGGATAGTAATTAAACACACAAAGCCCATGACTACTGAGTGATGGAACATATGGAGACATGAATAACAGAGACTAGCAGGGGAATTCTTACCAATAAAAGTGTCAGAAAAGTGTATTAATTGGTTCTGAGTGATTTCTTCTGACAGAACTTTCAGATGTACTTCCCTGTCATCCTGTCATGTGGTTTCTATCGGCCCAAGTCCACAATTTGCAGTCTTGCAAGTGTAGCCTGACTTCCAATCCAATTCACACCTAACCCTTTATGGATTAGTTTAGAGATATTTCAGTTGAAGCTTCCAAATATTTTGAAATAATGTTAAGGTAGCAAATGAGAATAAAATTGTTATCCATGTAGCAACACAAAGTGATTGTCATAATGACAGAAGTTCTCATTCCATATTTCGTCAGCTTTTTAATGAAAAATTATAATTTTTCATTCATAGAAATCTCCTCTGAACATATATTAAGATTCTAATAATTGCATTTCGATAACTGTTGTAGGATTTTTTTCAGTGCATTTTATGTTGTTGGGTTTCTACTAATGAAAATACAGCATACATTAATGTAGGACAGTGGAATTTAACATGATGGACATCCATTTATTGTTAGAATGATTTCAGTAAGTTTGATTAATCTCACTTTTTTCAGCTCCAGAGAGTTGTTCAGATAAATATGAGACCAAATATTAGTTGAAATGGTAGATGAAAAATTTCGCGATGGAAATTCACAATATAATAGGAGTAAAAAGCACATCCAGTACCCTTTATGTTACCATGTGAACCTGTTTAAGTAATTAGGAGGATATACAAAAGTTTGTTTCGTTCAGTGTTTTTGTGGCTCAACACTGCCGCTGAGTTCATATTTTGCCAATGTAAGCAGGATCCTTTGGCCTAAAATGGGGGGAAATTCCTATGAAAGTGGAAGGCTGCAGTGGTTTAGCTGAGCTTGCACTATGTTTGTGTGTTGTGTGGTTGAGTTTCATTTAGAGTCCACACCAGACAGACAGATAGAGACAGACTGAAATGGTATGACCCGGGAGTTTGTTTGGAGAAAAGCGAGAGACAAATATCCTCCCATCTTGTTGTTTTTCCTGCCCTGCAGTCATCTTTACCATCAACTACACATCAATACTAACATCAAATATTATAGGAACCTTCATATACAATGCAAGGGGACTTAAATCTAATTACAAATGTGTAAACTACTTTCCCCTCTGCAGGAAAGTATTGATAATAAAGAGGAGAAGCAGAAATGTTATTATATTTGAACCAAAATATGAAATTAATCAAACGTTATGGTTGAACTGGGTATATAATGCATAAATGCAAGTTAACACCAGCATTACACGACAGTTTTGTTCGTTCGTCCCTCATAGTAATTCACATATATCGTATATTTTTGCAAGTTGTGAGAACTTGCCTTTCCTGTCAGTGACTGCTTGAGTAATGAGATAAATTCATCCTTTTTTTTCCATGGTGCCCCAAGGATACAGCTTAAGTTCAATCCCTTGCACGCTCTGTTCAAGATATCGTTATATTGCTAACCTGTCATTTAGATTTATTGTCTCTGTCAGCAGGTCTATAGAAATGGATTTCAAAGATGCGCAATGGTGAGATAAAAAGAAATGTCGGCAGTTGATTTCCAATATATTACTAAACATGGCATGTTTACAGTGATATGATTTACATGAAATGCAGAATAAGAAGTATTTGTTCAGGGTAAAAATGTATATATGCCAATTTGCCCAGGGGAACCTTTTGTTATCCCTTGAAAAGTATTTCCCTTTTTCACTTACCTTTTCAGTATTGGGATACAAATTAATTTTCTGTGAGGGCCTACCCCTCAACAATATCTTTAACAGTAGATTGGTGCATTTCCTGACTGTATCGATCATTGAATACGGTCGTGTTGAAACCTGTCAGTGTTGAGGTTTTAATATTCAGTGAGGATTTTTTTTTTTTTTTTTTTTGCATGTCATCATGTTTTTAAACATGAGCGTTTAGTTGCCCCTAATGTGAAAATGACCAAGTACGTATGACAGATCATGTGTTCGGCTCGCGTGTGAAAAATATGATGGCTGTGTGAATGCTGACAGTAATTACAGAAGGCTTTACCACAGTGCAGCCCAGGGTTTGCCAAGGAAGAAGTTATTGTAACATCTCATGTAACTAAATGTCAGCCATGTCTGTACTCTTCACTGTTAGCAACAAGATGTAAACCTACAGTGAGAGTAAATCTGCAAATCCCATGCTGATACATGGCTCACTGTGTTTGCGCCATAATTGTAAATGTGGTTTCAAGGTATAGTTAGATGTAATGAAAAGTCACAGCACAGAATTAAAGTCACTTATTTGGTGTCCATGAGTGCTTGAGAGAGTCTGTGCTGCATATCCCTCTGTTTATGTACAGTATGACTGCCAAGGATAATGTGGAATTCCAAGGACTGGAATCTTACCATCATACTCACAAGAGACTCTGTCTTTCACCCAGTCTCAGTAAAAGACAACTATTTGTTTGACACTTTAATACAGTTATTAGATGACTTCATTTTAATGAAAACACTCTTAAGCTGATAGCACAGGCAAAGATTTCGACAAACTGAAGAACTATGTGCGATCACGGCAGTCTTTGTTAGAAAAGTGGTTTATAAGTAGACAATGATGAGAAATATTTGCCTAATGATATTTTGTCGTGCAACTTTGGTTTGAAACTGTGGTAAATGAAAAGGGCAGACATGTACACACCAGAATTTGGCTGTTTCTAGAATGTGTATTGATGGAGTCAGGAGTTAGGCTTCCAGTTCTCAAGGCTATCATTCAATTTGCTAAGTTAATTACCTGGGGGCTGATCTTTTGCTTCCAACAACAACCACAAAGAAGATAAGAGCGTCATCTTGTTTTATTGCAGAGAAAATGGCAAACAGGAGAATATCTTATAAAGTGAGAAAAATTACTTTTGATTTGTTGTGCTAGAAAGATGTCAGCCTGATCAGAATGCTCAGAATGCTTTGGTTTACATACAATTTGTACATCAATTTAATCAATTTTACTGATAAATGCATTTGTGTCAGGGCACATGCTTATGGTTGAAACAATACATTAGTGGAAAGACCTTTTTATTTTTCGCGTTTATCTCTGCACATATTATTGTAAATGCACTCTTCCTCTCAGAGACTAAAAAGGTCTAATTCAGAAATAAATTAGCATTAGTACCAAACATCTCCAGATCTTTTATTCTGGCACAATTAAAGAAGCACACAGACATTAGTTGTGAAGTGCTGTATTAGAGAAACTGAAACAAGAGGAATTTGCTTTGGATTCGCTTAATTCAAGGTCCTCCCTATGTCTACACTTATATGGCTTACCTTTCCTTTGCATCTGTTTGCATTCTTTATAACCTGAACCAAATGTCACAAAACTGAGTGTAAGATTAAACTGAAGGAGATAATTATACCTTGTGTTCACATCACACATGGTACACCGAGGCCAGGGTTGCTTTTATTGTATCTGGCTTAGAGGTTAACAAATGGCTGTGCAACTATTTCCACATAACAGGATATGCAAAAGGATTTAATAAACAGTACAGTTTCCTGCAAGACAGCTTTGTGCTCTGTGGCTTGTAAGTACTTTTTACAACAGCAGGGTGCACCACTAAGTACCCCTTCACTGCCCACCTCTTAAATGGAGAAACTTGGAGACAACCGAGCATGTTGAAAGGGTCCAAAGAACTGAAAAACAGATTGGTAAACACAGAGCTACTCAAATACAAAAGATAAAATAAAGGAGAAAAATTGTTTTTATAGATTTTCCATCTGTTTCATTGAATTATATTTTAATCCAAGTACATTTGCACTTTATATCCTAATTTGACTTAACTTGTACTTTTTAATGTCCCTTACATACATTCATACAGTAGACTTTGTGAATTAATAGAAACTAAAGAAATTCTACCACATTGTGCTGGACACATCATTGGAAAACCTAACACAGTGAGCATTAGCTGTCAGCCTGGCACTGCCTGGGTCTCATGACCCACATCTGCAAACACATCTCTACTGTCTGCACCTGTGTAGAGAAAACACAAACAAACACAAACTTTATCCACTGTTCTTGCAATTCCAACAAACCATTTTAACAAGGATAGGTCTATTCTTCTTCCATTGTCATTTCTCTCTAGCACAAACATTCCTGCTTGAAAGCTCAGTCATACCAAACTATTCTCTCTTGAAGGATTTTGGCTTTGCTCTCAGTTGCGCTCATACCTTTGGAAGCTCACTTACATCCAAAACAACATCTGCCCTTGCAGTCGCGCCTGATTAACACACCCTGGAATCTCAGTTCACACACACCAACACACACAATACTGTAACATAATCACTTACCACATGTCTGTGGAGGCATTCACTGCATGGTGAATCTGGGAATCCAGGGCTTAGCAGAAGTATGCTTTGTTTTTATATTAGCTGGATTGCTGAATTATGGACATGAAAGGTACCATGCAATTACGGTTCCATTAATGAAAGTATGGATTATGACTTGTAAATACTATTATGGAATGCTCTTAGATTCAGAGGAAAGCTCAAGGATAGAAACCTGTGTGATATGCAAGCATTTGCATTGTGAAAGAATACTCAACCATGAGACAACCCACCAACATGCAAAGCTCTTACAATTATAGATCAAAGTCAATTGAAGTAAGCATGAAGAATAATCAAGTTTTTCAACAGAAAAGTTTTGTAGATTTGTTTTAAATGATGATTAAATATGTTTTAGACTGTGATGAGCTGTCCCATGTATTTTTTTCCACACTGCAGCTACACAATAGCAGATAGTTTTGCTAATATATCAGTGACTCCTCACTATAGTGTAGCCTTCAAATACTGTGTTTACCCTATACCTCATAGCCCTTGCTGAACTCTTGTCTTTACTTGTTTGGTCGTAGCTGTACCTAGCACACAGCAATTTGTGTTCGTATTTCAGTCTATTTCTTTTTCTGCCTCTTTAACCCATAAGTGTTGATATTAAGCAATACAAATTACCCCACCTTTCAAAGAACTACAATGTTGTGGTAAATAATGCCAGGAAAAGTATTACTTAGACCATACAGTCATTGGCAGGCAATCACGATCACTGGAAAGTATTGTTTTTTTGCTGGAAAAACCAGCGTGTAGATTTAATTTAATGAGCTGCATAGCTGGGGGAAGGGATCCAGGGAAGGGTAATCAGTTGTCTTGCAAATTTGGCTTGTGTGATATCTTTCACATAAGTCAGTGGCGTGTGAAGCGTGATAGGGTTGGCCTGATCACCCACACAATTCCTAGAACACACACACACACACGTACACGCACACTTTCCTCCACATGCGATAACACACAAACACATTTATGCACTCAATAAATTTAAATATTACTGCTCACATCCAGATGAGCTCAAAGAGAATGCCTCATGGGTTGGCAGGGTTTTGACCCACTGACTGAGATGATTTAATGATGTAACTGTCTTGCTACCAATTACTTAGTGAGCGAAACCAAGCAGATGGCTGCAAGATAAGGGTTCAGAGCATTTTGATCCAATTGAGCTTTTAGTGCTCAACTGTATATGAAAGAATGATGTAAGACATGTAAATGTGTCCTACAAGCAAAAGATGTGTTACATATATCAATTGGTGCAAAAAGGAATGCAACGTATTTCTAAGAAATTTCAATCATATACTGAACTAGAATTCTGTATAGCTATTATAAAAAAAAAGCAACTGATTAGGTGAACTACAACTTTATAACATTTCAGTCAACGCAAAAGCAATAATAAGCAATAAAAAATAATTTGTTCCATATAGTCGTGAACAGCGTTCCTGCTGCAAGTTGGATGTCTGCTCTTGATGAATGTTCAGCTTGTTGTTAATCACTCCCTTCAGTTTGTTTTGTGGCTCCCCCAGGGGCTATTTTTAAGTCTTGGGGTCACTGACCTCCAAACGGAGTCACTGCCCCTGTCAGAGGAGGTCTAGCAAGACTCTTCTGCAGCTTCAGCTTTCTCTGTATGCTTTGCCTATTTCTTCCATCATTTTCCCCAGTCTCCATGCTAATTTTCTTTATTTTCAATAAAAACTATGTGCAAATTTTTGGCCATAACCTCTTCTAGGTTAAGTAACATATTTTATTTTTCACATGAACTATTACTTATTATAAATGCCATGATTTTGGGGTTGCATGTTGGAGGTACTCTGTATTTGCATATTTTGAAGTTTAAAAGAGGACTTTTTTGTCCTTCACAAATTCATCATCCTGATGCTTCCCTCTCTGCTTATTTCTTCTATCATCACCAAAATACACATGCAAGAAATGTGTATATTTTCTCATTAGCATTTTTATAAAAGAATGCACATTATTATATGCACATGCATTATTTTATACAAAAAATAATGCATGTGCAAAAAATGTCTGATAAATACCTAAATACTCAATGGCCAGTCACCGGGCTCCAAAATGTGACAGCACTAGTTCAAATTCCGTATCAAATAAACGACACAGCTGTGCCAGTCTAAACTGTCCACTCCCAAGATATTCCCTAATCCTGATGAAATGATCCCTTTTACTGTGAGCCAAAATGAAATTGAAAAAAGTCCTAGCGCTCACTCACATCTCAATCTGTTTCTAACAGTGGGAAAGGGGACAATTGACATTCATTCCCGGGTCGAATAGTTCTGTAGTCGTCACGGGTATTTATCAACTTCAGCTCCAATCAGCCCTGATAGAAACTTGACACATGAGTGGTCATGCTAATGCTGTGTAATGATGTGTATTTCCTGCACACAAACAATGTAAACACTGTTATCTGCCAGGTTGTGGGCTGCTAAACCAGAAACAACTATCTATGTATCTGTACATAACACTGCTGTGCTACAATGCATTCTTTTTTGCTATTAACCACCATGCGGGGCCATATATTTAACAACCACAAGTTTGTTGACAAAGAATCTAAAAGAGTAGTTTGGAGAGACAGGAGTACCACTTAACCAACAGTAGTTAAGGGATGTGAAGGATCCACTCCCCCAGTAAGGTGCATTTTATTTGTCATAGATAAGATGAAAAAAATTGATAAGGAAGTGAAAAGCCAGTAAGGAATTTTTACAGAGGTTTGCATCTAAGATCTTCAAATTCCTTCTAGTTTTATACAAACATACAGCGTAAATGTCCTACTATAAAGAAGCCAGGCTGGAGTAACTGATGATAATGAATTCAATGACAACACATTGTAGCAACTAACAGAGTTGACCCCAAAGCTGTTTTAACCAAATAGATTAAACAGAGTGAGATTCATAGTCAAAGATGGTTTAAAGACAACATTACTTGGAAAATCATACTCGGACATCTATGAAATATATTTAAAAAGGCATGGTGCTTGTTTTTGTGCTCACGTCCTTCTTTCAAGGTCAGATTGTAGAAAGGCTGAATCACTTGTGAGGGTATCATCTAAATTTCCTGTGTGCTTTGTAGTTTCTGACCTGGAGCCTGTGGAATAGTACTTCAAAAAGAAAACAAAACTGAAAAAACCAAGCGGCAAAGCAATAACATGTTCATTTGCATATTGTGAGGCATCAAGTGAGAGTTTACAGTTTCCACATGTCTGGCAACATGACACCTTGTAGTCAGTAGTTAGTGTGAGGGAGGGAAGCTGGCATCCACTCACTCACACACACACACATACACACACACACACACACACACACACACACACACACACACACACACTGTTCATGTTTGATGAGTGTGCCTTGAGTCAACAAGCTTGTCCGTTCCTCATCAACAGTTTGACCTCTCAGTTTAAAGCACTCCAGGTGGGGTCACATTGTCTTGTATTCTGGTAGAGGGGTTGAGGGATGGCTTATAGGAGGAGCATGCCCAGGGTAGAGCCACCCAAGACACAAAATTGTCAACCTTCTCTTGTGACAGAGAAAGACTAATGGACGGGGTATTGATGGCATTATGTCTACATGCATGGAATACATATAGGACACCAGCAGACCTACTACTTATTGCTGCCTCAATCACCCTGTCAAAGATATGAGATCAGATCCTGCAGCCATTGAATTGCTAGCAGACAAAGCTGCTGTTTGCATATTTAGGCTGATAAAAGTGATTCTTTCCCCCTACCCACAGTTTTCATCCCTAATTACACTTCCCTTACAGGAAATGCTTACATGTTTAAAATACTCTAATAGCTCACTGAACTCACATTCAGCTAATTTCATAAGCCTGTTTCAACAGAGTAGAAGTTCCTTATATTGATAGTGCTTAAAATCTATTAGTATATTATAAATTAAGGAATAAGGATAGATGTACTTAATGTGTGAAACTTTTTAAGGGCGCCATGGATACAGAACAAAAGAACATAGAACACAACATATATTTGCATTTCCAGTGAAAGAATGCATTGGGGAAGGCTGTGTTAATGTTTTCTTCACATAGTTTTTTTTTTAAATCACATTTTCTGTTACCCTCTGATAAGTTGCTCTCAAATGTAGTCCTTCATTACATGTTAGGCTGCAGACTGATCTGATAAACAGCAGGTAAAGCAGCATGGGAGCTAAGCAAGGAGGCCCAATTTCAAATGTTCCATTTTACTCTGTTCCTCTGGTCCTGGCATCTGTCATAAGACCTGGCAGCTGCAGCCTGCAGAAAATGTGCCTCAGACAACAACAGCGAAAGCTTGAGACAGTCGCCACTTCTTCATTATGCCTAATATCCTGAGTGCAAAGCTTAATAAAAGGCGGATCAGAAAGGATAGGTTTGCAGTTATATTTATTTACACACTGTTTTTCCTACTTTTATTTAAATCAGGCTTGCATTACCAAAGTCATTGCTGTTTATTCATTACAATCTGACTTTTTTTTTTTTTTTTTGTATTTGTAGCAAATCTGTAGAATAAATTACAGTCACATCCCTGTGTTTCAAATTTCTCGCCGCCATAGGAAAGAGAATATGGCACCTTCCAAGCCCTGTTTTTTTTCCTTCTTTTTATTGTTTTTTTTCACTTTAACTCAGTGAAGAATGTGCTTTGTCCTTAATCCCATTGAGGAACGACTTGAGAAAGGAACTGGTGGAAAGATCTGTCAGCAGGAGATAAAGTTTTTTTTTCCCCCCCTGGCCTTTTAAGATATAAATCTAACCATAGTGCCAAACATACTTTACTTTGTCATGTTTTTTAGTGCACATTTTATAAGCAAACATTTGTTTTGTTTGTGTGAGCACGCGTGTTGTGATTTTGACTCGGGGCCAGTGTGTGTGTTTGCGTGTGCGTGCGCGTCTGTTGGGAGGAGTGTGAGAGAAGAATCGGCGGGGAGGGGGAGGCGCAGTGTTTGGAGAATTTGACCGTGCTCTGGAGTTTTCTCTCTCACTCGAAAGTGTTTCATGGATATCGGGACTGCGTGTGCGCGCTCTATTATTTCGTTTAGACGCGTTTCTGTCACCAATCGTGGGATTTCTATAACTTTCTTGGATCTTTCGGGACTTGTTCCCGCCCCCATGCATGGAGTTGTTTTCAATAGCAGGCACTAATCCTTACGCGATGGACTATTGAGCCCCTGCAAGGACGTTTTAAGACGAGTGACTTGTGTTTTCTACACAAATCACTTTGTTGTTTCTTTTTTTTTTTGTTATTAATGCGTCGGATGCCGCGTGTGAGTCATCCTGGAGATATTGTAAACATGTCAGGGCTTCAGTTACGGACTATATTAGAAAGTGCCAGGCAAGGCAGCAGCATTTCACCGGTGCGTCAAGGATAAGTTCTCTTGGAACGACCTTGGCACCGGGATCTTGTTTACATTTGCCGACAGTCCCGGTTTTTGGATTAAACCTTCCACCCCAAGTGTTTTGACTATTTAAAAACTCGTCCATAATATTATGGAAGGCGAACAGGGGACCGGGGCCCCATCAGAGGAGTGCCAGGCGGACAGCGCTGCAGCACCCGACAGTTTCTCCCAACTATGGACGGATGTTATGGGGATGCTGGTAAGACTTGCTGTGTTGTTGTTTCGGGGGTTGGGGTGGGGGCAAGACTGACTCACGATTACCTGCGACTTTTTTACCCCCGTTCACCCCCCCAATTTCGCACTACTTTGCCAACTTCGTGGTCGTGTGACGTGGTCGGTGCGCGCAAATCACGCATTGCAAAATAACACCTGGGATTTGCGGGATTGTAAAGGTCCGATTTCCAGCTTCACTGCGCTCGTCATGGGCGGCTGTTGTGACGAGACATAATGTCGGTGGAATTTAAGTGCAGACGGGAGTGCTTTCACAAAAGGGTATGTGAGGCGTAGATAGTTTTAACCCTTTGTGCTGTGTGGGTTAAAGTGTGCTGCCATGTGAGTTGTAGGCCTTGAGAAATGTCCTTATTGCATTCTCTGCTCAGTTTAACTTTTACCAAATCCATAATTTCTTTGCCTAGTTTTAAATTCTTATCAATCTGAGGTGTGTGTTTGTCTTTATATGTTGAGTTTGCATGACCTGGAGTCAAAAAGTTGTCTTGAATTGAAATTTAAATTAACTTATTGACAGTTTTGTCTATGAGTGAACATCCATCTTCACAAATGCTGCAGAAATCGAATTTACATGTAACTCAATTATACCAGAGGGAAATTATTTGCCTTGCATTTACATTTGTTTACGTCTGGAACTGACTTTATGTCATCACACATTTCTAAGACACAAGAGCAGTGTTGCTGTTACAGGAAATGGTAATCAATTGATCCGCTGAACAAATGTGGTGCAGCCACTTCCACTGTTTGAAGACAGAGGTGTTAATTTGGTTTGGTCTGGCACTTCAGATGCGAATGGTGTGTAAATGCAGGTGTGTGTGTGTGTGTGTCCACCCCATGTGAGGGGTGGGAGACCAGGCTACCAGCCAAGCAATTATCCTAATGTAGGTCTCCGAAAGTTCTGTTTTTCCAATGTGAACTCAAATATGCATGCACATAAACACAATATATTTTTTTCCGTTAAGGCAATACAGCCAGCATGACAACATTTCTTTTTCATGGTTTAGCAGGTTAATGATTTAAACAGCTATGGAGTCCAAGAGAAATATTAGATCAAGTTATGTGGCTGACAGCAGCGCTGCCTGAGGTCTGACTAAATGTCAGTTTTACATCTCGAATTGAGGGATGTATTATGTATGGTTAGGTTTTCGTTAGAAATTACCAGTCTACAGATTTGATCAGTTTTCTCCACTGGTTTCTTTTGAAATTGTCTCAGATTACGCCTGCAGCACATGTTGTTTCATGTTGCCAAAACCTCAAAAGAAAAAGCTTGAATAAGAAAGTCTCACTTTGTCTTTTTCACTTCGTCTTTTTGCACTTTAAAATATTTCATATCTGTTATTTTGTTTGATTCACAAACAAGTGTCAAACAGCTTACACTTCTCTCAGATTTTGACTATTTTTTCTCCGGATAATTAATATGCAGGGAACCCCTTTTAAATTTGGGTTTTTGCCAACCTTATTGACCAAACTTAACTCTGTGTTGCAAATCCCTCTGGTCTTGGCTTGCCACATGTAAGGACAGGTCTGCATAATTGAGAAGAAAACCACCATACTGATAACAATCTGGTCAACATGTTTACCCCTTACCTTCAGAGACTCCAACTGATAGTTTGCTTTTAAGCCCAAGCATCAAAATTAAGAATAGCACTTATCAGCCAGTGATAAGATGGAATAGCATGAATGCCATTAGCAAAAGTTTAACCAAGACGCCGCAATGCCATATACACCTCCCCATATTGAAGTGGAAAAACTAGGAAGGAGCAAACTGTTTTTTGGGTAACACCAAGGGAAATACATGAGAAATGTACTTATTGTTGAAACTCTACTAAATAGTTATTTCCTCCCTTTTCTTTAGTGTTTGCTAGAAAGTCACAGTACAAATTTGCAGAACAGGTCCACATCTAGGGAGCCTCTTTCTGTGCTGCTGCCCATCCTATGTTTTGATCCCAAATCTTGACTGCTAAAGTCACCCCTCCTTTTGACCATTAATCAAGTCTTTCCCGCAGTGTTTACTTAAAAAAGTCAGATTGAGTCAAGGACCTTTACATTTCTTAATCCTGCTTCTATTAATCTAAAAAAAAGTTTATTATTATTACATACAATATAGATGACAATTTTTCCCAGCTGGAGAACACAGATTATTCAGTAGGCATTGATTCATCTATAGGGTGAAACAGGATCATTGATTTATTTATTTATTTTTTTCAGAACAATGTTTTGTTTAGTGACGCTTGCTTCCACGAAACACCTCATGGAGAAAAGCAATGTATGATTCAGTCATCAAGATCATACGCAGAGCTGACATACTTCCTCTGCTGGGATGGCAAAGTACTGTTCTACTCATGACACAGATATCCTCAGGAAGCCCTCTGAAAGGAGTGGGCTTTAGCCCCCGACCTCACCTTCCTCAACTTCTTTCCTCCTTTTGGGTCCCTAGATAAGCACTAATTCAGTCCGATGTCTGCTCTCTCTTTTTTGTAAATCTTCTCAACCACCACCATTTCTTAGATATTAGATAATAGTACTTGACATGTGGGTCAGGCCATGTCATCATTTTTTTTTTTTTTGCAACAGCCTTTATTTATCTTTTTCCATTTTCTCATAATTTCCTTTTACCTTTCAATCTCAGGTCTTATTTATGATTTCTTGTCAGCGTAGCTGAACAGAAATACTTTTCAGTTTAATGATCTTAAAAAATATGCCTCATGAAGAGCTAGTTTAAAATAATGCTATACGAGAAGTATACAATTGATATTCTAAAGTGTTTTGAGGGGACTGATTTGTTAGCTTTTGAAAAAAACACCAGCACAATGCAACATCAAACAAGCCAGCCCACCCTGTCCTACAGTTAACAAGTGAAATGATCACGCTGCTGATGATCTAACATTTCGTCAGATACCTGGGTCTATTGTAAACTCTTCTCATTGTTGTTTTCCCATTGGGCACAGTCGAAAGGACAGTCACGTAACAATGGCTTGTGGTATGTACACTGCCATTCAATGTAACAGCCTCAGTATAATGAATGGTACTGTCAGGAATGTGAGTTAAAAGGATGGACCAGAACAAACATGTTGGACCCAGGACGAGTGGCTAATAGCATATGGGAATGTAATTCTTTTTGCCTGTGATAAACAAGTTTTTTTTTTCTTTTTGAGAAAAAACACACCTAATGTGAAAAACATAAATTGACTGCAACTTGACTGAGATACAAGCTGTGCTCTTTGGTTAGTTACCTCTAAAGTCTAAGGTATCTAATGATGCAGAATTCTCAAACTTTGAATGTAAGCTTAATATTTTTAAATAAGTTAAAAGGCATTAGTGTAGAAACTCGGAGGCTATAAGTTTCTGTTCTTGTGAAGTTCTAATTTTAGAAAAGTACAGATGTATTTTTTGTAAAGACAAATGAAAGCGTTGCAAAACAGGTTTAATCCATGTTCATAGACGTGTCAATGGCTTTTGGTTTTCCTCAGCTCTCTTTTTTTATTCTACATGCTCAAAACTCATCCAAACTATGTATATATTTATTTATTAACATACATCCCATATTTTGTTGCTGATGAAATAGTACATATGATGTACAAGAAATGTGCATTATTATCCCAATTCAGTGTCTTACAGCAAACTGAAGATAAGACATATTACCAATCCAAACCATACTACACATGGTAATCGAATCAGTAACTGATACCAGTAAAATTAGAATTTTATGAGATATACCATAATTCAGCTCCTTGATTCACATGATTAGAGAAGAGAGAGAGAGAGAGGGAGAGGTGATTCCTAAAGGCTTCTACATGCTCCATGAGAAGTTAGAGCTGTTGTTGCTCACTGGGCCACAGGAACAAAATGAAGCTATTGTGTTCCCACAGCGCAGGGTCGGCAGTTCTCGCAGCTTGTTCTTGACACATCATCTGTGCAGAAATTTACTTGTGTGGCGTCCTGGAACTATTGTGTGATGGGTCATAAATTTGAAGTGGGCGTAGGTAATGCAGAAAAGCAGAGGTGCTTTGATTCCTGCTTTTGCGCTGGTGTGAAAGGTTACACAGTGCTTGATAGTTTTGAGGATGAAAGGATGAAGTGTGAAAATCTCTAACACGTCTAGTTGGACATACAGGCATGCAAATGGCCAGTAATTTTTGGAAAGATGTAGCCCTAACGTTTTGCACAAAGGAGAGCATCTGTCACAAAATATGTTGATATGTGTTGCGTCAAATGCACAGAGGCCAAATGGCATGCACAGATAAAGTATCTTGTCGGTAGGAAATCTATCCCAGCACAGTGCACCTCATTGTAGCAACTCAATGCTCACATTTACATTCAGCTCAAAATGATCCACAGCATGACTGTTTAACTCTCTGCCATTGTCAACGAGTTGTTGCTGCATGGTTGTTGTTTCTGTCAGATTCCTTCGATGATTAACGCATGTGACGTGTGGTCGGGGCCATGAAGACTTCACCAGGGTTCTGCTGCAGAGTTTTTCGCAGTCTGAACTGTCAGGGTTAGAAAAAAAAAAAGGTTGGTCTGGTTCTTGAGCCCTGGGAGTGAGAACGAAGTTCTTTCTTGAAGAGAATATCGAGGCGGTCAGTGTATTTGTTCTAGCCCTGTTGGCTTATAACCCCCTTCATGCATGAGACTGAACGCTTTTATGCTTCCCGCCTTTACTCATCACCTTGAGTGATGAGTCCTACAAATGCTGTGACTGTCACAAAGAGGGGCTTATAACACACTCCTTGAGAAGAGATGATGTAAAAAGGTGATAGCAGGAGAGGGGGTGTTGTAACATACCAGCACCTGTTAAGCAAACAGTCCTTTAGCAAGCTGCATAGGTTTAACTCTAAATATGGTTTTGCAGCCGTTTGCTCTGGTTATAGTTAAAATGGAACTCAATTGCAGACAGAGCAGCCATTTCTTCAGTGTGTGAGAGCCCTCTGTACCCAAAGATTAAATGGAGTCTGAGATGGATCAATTTTGTCTGTATACATATCTGTATAACAATCCCGCATAGTAGTTTGAAGGCTCCCCTGTTTTCAATAGCTAGTCATTGGATATGCCTCTTTGTCATTTGATATTATGCAGTGGGTTTTATGACATCTTCTCTAAAAACAGCCACATTCTTAAGCCAAAAATGACACTAGGAGAGCAAAGACAGCTCACCAATGCAGCAAACTTGCAATTTGGACAGCTTAACAATGAAAACCAACTTCAAAATTGTCTGGCTTTAGAGAGCGGCAATGCCAGCACTGTTTAATGACTCCGTTGTCAATGTTTGTTGAGTGACAGGCAACAATCTGTAGAAGCGATATTGCTAATAAGTTTGATGTGAAAGTTCGCAAGAACTATAAACTTCTTCTTTCTCAAAAGAGCTTTAAAGGTTTGGCTTTTAATGATAATCAAACCCAGGAATAATAGCCCATTTGTCATGTGGTGTTTTAGCCAACCTCTTGGATGTCAGATCTCCCCCTGTCATCACACATCTGAAACCATCCCGAATAGATATTGTGTCAATTATAACTTTGTAATCGTATCACGTTTTGCAAAATATGGTGCTCCAATATTTGTCAATAGTGTTTTGGTGGTGAAGCAACTTGATGGCCAATCACTTATAAAGTGATTATAGTTTTAACATTCAAATCCTTGTTATGTGTCTTTCAACAGTATCCCATAACATTTTTTCCTAGTCCTCTGTTTTGATTTAACAGGAATCAATATTAAATTCAGCTCAGTTATTTTTACAGATGACTTTTGGTTTTTTAAAACCACATAAGGAATAGATGTCTTAATGCCACACAGTTAACAAATTTGGTGGTTGGGGAAAAAAGCATAGCATTATATGATAATATACTTCAGCAATCACTATTATATCAAATTATTTTACTAAACATCTCTAGATGTTTGGTTGGTTTATGAAAAACCGTCCTAAAGGTACAACTTCAGCAATTGCTTTGGCTACTTCAATTTCAAAAGGTTATCTTTGAAGTCAAGGGATCAAAATCAGCAATGTCTTTTAAAAATTGAAATTGGTCATATAATATTATCAAGGTATGTTTTTTAAATAGCCATTAGATGAAATTAAATGTTTTTCAGTCATGCCCAGCTGGAAAAGCAAATCCCACAGATTTACTATTTCACTTTTCACAAACGGCTCCACATTCTAACCCCTACCCATTTTTTTTTGTTTGTCATCACATTGTGTGTGATGGGAGGGGAAACAGTTACATCATCTAAAACGATGTTAGTCATCCTTTCCAACACAACACCAAGTAACTGTTTTGAATTCTGATCAACACTTTAACAGTTCCAAAGTATACTTTTTTGATTTTTATCCACCTTTACATACAAATCTGCTGTTACAGATAGTTGATAGATGGTGGACTGGTTTTCCCTCTCCAAACTCCAGATGTTCTATCCTCTTCTCACCCCACAGCTGCCGGAGTCAGTTGCCCACAAATCATCCCTTGTCCAGACACCAGCCCACACCCAGAGCATTTCTAAGTCGGATGTGGGGTGCAATGTCAGACCACTTCATACAATTCCATCTGCACACCCACACTTTTCGTCTTCTTTTCCTTTCGTCTTTTCCCTTCAGAGGTCGCCACAGCAAATGTACCTTCTCCATCTAACCCAATTGTTTGTATCCTCTTCTCTCACCATCTAACTTCATGTCCTCTTTCACCATGTTCATAAATCTTCTCTTTGATCTTCATGCCTGCTCCTGCCTGGCAGCTCCAATCCCAGCGTTCTACAAATTCTACCAATATTCACTATCCCTCCTCTGTACATGACCCAACCATCTCAGTCTGGTTTCTCTGACCTTCTCTCCAAAACATCTAACATCTAACATGCTGTCCCTCTGATAGACTCATTCCCGATCTTATTCATCCTTGTCAGTCCCAAAGAGAACTTCAACATCTTTATATCTGCTACCTGCAGCTCTGCTTCCTGTCTTTTCTTCAATGCCACCGACTCCAAACCATAAAGCATTGCTATAGCATTGCAATAGTCACCTCTTCTACCCATCCCACTCTATATTCAAGTACTCTTTCCAGCTTCCCATCACTCGTCAATGCATCTGTCAATGCATTTCCCACTCTATCCTTTGTCACTGTATCTGCTGTACATCCTTTCCATCTCTCTGTTTTGCTAACTTGTATAAATCATTCTCTCCCTCCTTACCGTTCAATTTAGCAAGTCATCATACTCCCTTTGTCATCCTAAAAATCATCATCCTATGGTGACTGGCTACCACTACTTTGTAGCCACTGATCTGTTTCAGATTACATCATCTATACAAGATGTAGTCTACCCTCATGCTCCGACATCTGCTCTTGTAAGTTACCCTGTGTTCATGATTCCTATCCTGGACACCGAACCTGTCCATCACTTCTTCATCCCCTCTATTGCCTGCACCAACATGTCCTTTGAAGTCTGCACAAATTACCACTCTCTTACCTCAGGGGATATTCTGTATTACTTTATCTATCTCACTCCAAACTTTCTCCTTCTCCTCTAACTCACATCCCACGTATGGGGCTTAGTCACGAACAACATTGAGCATCACACCTTCAACTTCCCGTTTCAGATTCAACAGTCTATCTGACACTCTTTTCACATCTATAAAGTTGCTAACAAACTCCTCCTTCAAGATAACGCCTACTCCATTTCTTTTCCTGTTAATACCATGATAGTACAGTTTAAAACCTGCATCTAAGCTTCTAGCCTTGCCACCTTTCCACCTGGTGTCCTGGACACACAGTATATCCACCTTCCTCTTCTGCATAATGTCAACCAACTCTCTAGCTTTTGATGGTTTCTCCTGGTTTGACGCACATTGGCCCAATTTCCACCGGTACCCTTTAAGTTATCGTAGTATTCGTAGGTTCAATTTGCATATTTTGTTTTGGCACAAGTTTTATGACAGATGCCCTTCCTGATGCAACCCTCTGCATTTATTTGGGCTTGGGACCAGCTCGGAGAGACACAAGCTTGTGCCCCCCTGAGGCTGCATTTCACACTGACGTTCTTAGACAGCCCAGTAGCAGGAATAGTTTCTTCTTTACCTAAAGCTATGTGTTTTCTCTACTAGCGTAACGTTACTGTCTCGAACTAATGCCAGGAGAAAAATCTCAGTTATATACACACACACGAAAGCATTTGCTTACGTGTTACGAATGTCACCTGCACAGCTTTGTTAGGGTGTATCAGAGTTATAAATTCAGGTTTTTGGAGGGTCTTGGAAAGCTGGATTTATTGTGTCTGCTATAATGAACCAGTTAATCCATCACTGTTAACACTTACTGGACTGGCCCTCTTGCAGCCAAGAGATTATACAATCAGAAGTGAATCTTTATTTGGCATTCCTTTGGCTTTTTGTGATTAAAACATCCTATTGTGTCATGAAAGCCAACTGTCTGTCAATGTTTATAATTGGGGAAGCACATGTGTCTGTTCAGGGAACGTGCCTTCGGTGAATCTGTCATTGTGAACCCTGTGCCTGGACAGAGGAGATTTCTTAAGGAAAGTAAATGAGAAGAACCAGAGGAGTTAAAGTGGACTTTTGAGTGGGAACTTGTGTTTTTTAATGATGACATGTTTGAGACACTATATGAAATCACCCTTTCATAACTCAGTTAAACTCTGTTTTGTATTATTTGGTTGTCATGGTTTGTTTTGGTCCTGTTTTTTAAATCAACTGCATGCATGAGTATGCATGCTAATGTGTGTTGACTCTGACTTGATGCCCATCCCTGAAGAAGACGCTATGCCCTTGTGTGTGTGTGTGTGTGTGTGTGTGTGTGTGTGTGTGTGTGTGTGTGTGTGTGTGTGTGTGTGTGTGTGTGTGTGTGTGTGTGTGTGTGTGTGTGTGTGTGTGTGTGTGTGTGTGTGTGTGTGTGTGTGTGTGTGTGTGTGTGTGTTACTAGTGCTCTCACTCACAGTGATCCATTCATATGTGGTGGCCTGGCACCCAGATATGGAGTCTGGTTGAGAAAGACAGAGACTGAGAGAGACTGTTTGGGCCCTGCACAGTGACTCAATGCTAGCTGTCTGCCTGGCACAGATTAGATCAACACTGATGAATATTCAACAATTTGCAATCCCAACTATGGTCTACAATGGTCTACATTTTTTAGAGCAATGCAAGAGTTGGAAGTCAGTGATCTCCTGCACATTCCGCAACAGAACTTGCTCAACATTCTGCAAAAAGATAAAGAGCTTTATTTGAAGAATTCCTTTTTTTTAATGTACTCATCAGAGATGGATTCATGCATTCACTGAAACCAAGATTAGTTGATTTTATTATATTTTATTTATCTATTTCTAATGTCAATCCATTGTTTAATTTTGAACCAAGCAAGAAATAGCAACTGATGGAGCAAAGTTAACATGTGCACCCTCAAGATGGACTCCTGCTGACTGGTGTTCACTGACATGTTTCCTCAAAACCCTTTCTGAAGTCATAACACAAATAATATTTCCAAAAGTAGAACATAGAGGCCAGTTAAGGGCATTATATTATAATAGTTTTTTTTTGTCTTGTTTTTTTTTTTTGTTAGTAGAACTGTTTCCTCCCTCAACCCTAAACACACGTTGATTACACAAAGACAGGAACTGTGTTGATTTAAACTGAAGTTAACCGGAAAACAGTGTTTAGTTTAGAGAACGTGTTGAATGTCTGAGGAGGTAAAGGCCATTTATGATATAAGCGTTAACAAAGACAAAACCCAGAATCAAACCATGATCTGCTAAAGACACTCAATGGATTGCACTGCATAAGAATGACCAGATAAACATAATTTTGATAATTTTTGGTTGTTTATCTTTAGTCTTTTTTTGGCTTCTTTCAAGAGTGCCAGCAAGAGTGTTAACAGTTCATTTCATTGTAGAGACGTGTACATTTAGATTTTTTCTGTCCGTTTGAATTGCAACCTTTTTAGTTGTAAACTTACCAAGCATCTTTGAACTGTATTTTAATGCAGCACTGATTATTGAATTAGTACAATGAAGATGTGAAGACCTCAATGAAAAATTGTGTGGGTGATTTATATCACGCTGCTACACTGCCATTTCAGGTCTACCAAAACATATGCTTACCATTTAATTTACACCACTAATTGTAAGTGTATGTGACTTTGGTTTTAAAATGCAGTCTCGGGATTTAACTAGAGGTTTTTCACAATGATACTGTATATGTTCACATGGGGGGGATTAAGGATTTCAATAGAGAGGAGAGACAGTTTTATTTTTCATCTCTTGAAAGTGGAATTTGATGTTAGCTATAGTTAATTTATGTTCTCAATTGAAATTTTGTAGATTTTCTGTTATGGCTTCCTTAAGAACTGTCATGACACAACAAATGATGATAATGTGCTGCGATGTTTAACTGAGGTTTCCTTTGCAATTGCTCACTCTTCCAAGTGGTTCTAATGTAAGATAGGCTCGCATTCTTTACATTATTGTACATGCGTACAGACTGAGGGTTAAAAAGGCTGCTTTAATGACAGCTTTCTGTTGATTATATTGTTTTCATAATTTAATTTATTCTGTTTTTTCACTATTTATTAACCTTGCAATTGTATTTCTTCTCTCTATAGGATGGTTCTCTGGGCAACATAGATGACCTTGCACAGGAGTACTCAGAGTATTACAACACCTGCTTCAGTGACGTCAGTGACCGAATGGAGGAACTACGCAAAAGACATGTCTCTCAAGAGCTTGACATGGTGAGCACACCCTCAAAGCCTCATGGCCACAAACATACAGAAAAAAAAACATGCATAGATACAGGGTTTAGGCAAGTAGTCTTCACTCTTGAGTTAGACTGCATACCTTCAATTGCATTACGCTAATGTATTTTAGCTCATAGCTTTACACAAGGTCATTTTAAAATCCAGCAACTAAAAACAACCAAAAAAATCAAACCAAACTGATTAGTGCTCTGATCAGACTCTCAGCGGCAGCGGATGTTAATGCAGTACAACGAATCCTTTCAGGGAGAATTTCCTGCTTTTGCACAAGGATGCAGGATTCTGGGATGCCACTTTGGTTGTCTGCAAAAAAAAAAAGTTGTAGGAAGAAATGCTGCTGGTACTGCTATGATGGTTCAAATTTAGTTAAAAATATAGTTCAATGGCTGGACACATGGCCTACAAATCAAGTGCTCCCTTTCTTTCCGATCTCGTATTTCCTTTATGACTCAATAGTTATGAATTGAAATGATTCAAATCTGAACCTGAAAAACCTCTGCTGGTGTTTGAATGAGCTTTTTGAGTGCAGCCATGAATTTTTGGCTTGGTCTGCTCTGTATTGCAAGGAGAGAGAGAGGATTTCTCAAACTTTATTTTCATGCTTTGACGGTATCCACACAGTACAGCTAGTGTGGATGGTTTGCCTCTTCTTATAAGTGTGTTTGTGTGTGTGTGTGTGTCCATGGCTTGAGATCTATCATGTGCTATCATGTGGACTTCACAATAATACAAAATTACCTCTCGAAAAATTAGGACATAGGAAGTTTTGGATCCCTCAGAGATAAAAAATAGGAAGTAATTAGTACCCTTGTAGAAGAAACGAGGAAATGCTGACTGGGCCCGAGCCTGAAGCTCAGCACAGGAAGTCTATGAGTGCATGAAAAGTACGAGGCAAAGTGAGGGTGAGAAGAACAGAGGAGCAGAGAATGTAAAAGCCTGCAGCTGTCCCGCCACTCTGCAAAGTTTGGCAGTAAAATAGAAGAAGGAAAAACATGAAAGTAGGAGCATGGGGTCAGACAACACTTGATATAGAGCTTTTTAAGTGCAATGTCAACCCACGCTATTTGGATTCAACTTCACCTTGCAGTTCCATAGAGACCTTCTACTAAGATTATGTTTAGATAACCCATGTTTTCTAGCTAGTTTTTCCCTTCAGGCATTTATGTTTCTCCAATAGATATATGGAACATTCATGATCATGCAATTAACCCATCATGGATGAACCATGAGCAGTAGGCTGCCGTCCACCAGCACCAGGGGGGAAGTTAGGGGTTCAGTATCTTGCTCAAGAACACTTCGGCACACTAGGAGGAGCCAGGAATTGAACCAGGAATGTTCGGTTCCAAAGGCGATTGCTCTATTGGTCCAGCGCCACGCCGCCCCTCAATTTGGACCATAATCGTCTCAGATTCTCTTGGTGGTACTGTACTGTATTGTAGGACTAAATTGGAAAGCCTAAATACATTGTCTGTGCAATACGCAATTCTCATAGGGCCATAAATAGATATGAAAGGTCAAACATAATGTCTGAGCTCTGGAAGACATTTTGAAAGACCTTTCTCCTGTAAAGGTTACAGGAAGATCAAGCAGTAATCAAGGCCCCAGAAATCCTACTCCCTCTCCGGTCATTGTCTTTCTCATAGCCCTTACATCATGTATAGATCAGTTCTACCCTGTTTTGGAGGGGGGTTTAACCCAGATAGAAGAGGCTGAGTTCAGGATTGAAAAGTAGGTAGTAATGGTTCCTTGTTACAGTAGCTAAAGCCATATCTGTGGTTACTGTAGGTTTTTTTTTTTTAGTCTTGCTTTTCTGTTGATGCCTGACCGTGTTAAAATCTGCTATATTTTATTCATTTCATTTTTACATATACGTACCAAATACTCATTGTACTGTCAATCTGATTACAATTGCTAGTTTCTAATGACAAATTGACCAGAAAAGATAAACCAACAATTGTATACAAACTTGAACTCAGTCAAGAGGTTAGAATTCTCTGTTGTATGAAATAAGCAAAACAATAATATAATCAAACATAATTTCTGTGGAAAATACAATTTCACCATTTTCAACGAATTGCAAATTTCTGTAGCCGAAACAACTAAGACTGAATGATTACGTATTGTCACAATTTATTAAACAGCTGGCTCGAATAATGCTATTTTATTAATCACTCCTTTGTGATACAAGAAAAAAACAATTAATTATTTTAGCAAAAATATTAGCCATCTAAATCGGCCGGCTGGGGAACTACTTATTAAACTTCTAGTGGTCTGACATTCAGTTTTTCCTGAAGAAGCCTCTTGGATGAGAAATGAACCATCTTCCAAGGAGAGAAAATCATGTCCAGTTGCTACAACGAGAAGATTTTGACAATAAATAATAATAAATAATTTTCCCCTGATTCACCACTTTGTTCCTTTGAGACGTCTAATACATGTGTTGAAGTTCACCTTCTTCCCTAACAATTATTTGTTTCAAGAAAATTATCCGTGCATGCTGGCTGTATGCTTCTAGAAACCCATGTTAGAAAGACCCAGTGTTTCGATTTGACTGTTAAGGTCAGTAAAGTGAAGAGCAGAAAGAAAGAAGAAGTGTGACTTTCTGTTCTCCACAGTTTTATCAAGGGAAATATCTGTCTCAAACCTGCTGTTTCATTTACTTAAAATGTCTGCTAAAATTTTTCAAATGTCCCAAAAGGCAAACCTTTTTTATTTTTGCCTCATTTGGGTGGACGTGGGTTTCCTCCTATTACGAGAAGAGATTCTCTCAGCAATGACGATCCATGTATCCAGTTCCTGTCTGACCTCAACCGAGTTGTTCCTCTAAGTCTTCATTTTAGCTGTTTCAATAGTAGTGACACAATGGGGTAAATAAACATCCCCTTTTGGTATGTGACCTATGGATTATAACTGCCTCCCATGGATTTTCAGCGCTCTTATAGACAATGACAGTTTGGTTGGCCCTCAGTCAGACTGATGTGGTGATAGGAATATATTGGGAGTTCAGCAAGTTAAAAACTGTGAATGTTCTTTTATTCATCGCAAAATATTCAGCCTTTATGTACTATATAATATATACTCTACCCAAGATCATTAATCCAGTTTAAATTAAATGTTGGCAGAAGAAATTAAAGACTATCCGAGAAAAAAGACATTCCACCGGTACACAAAGACATTCTTCTGTCAGGTTTTAAGTCCTCTGGACATCTTGTTGATTGGTCTGCCATCATACTTGACAAAACAGATAAAGTTGTAGTGGTTGGACAGTCATAAATGATGGTTATGGAAGGAATACTTTTCTTATTAGTTGCCTTCCATGTGTAATCTATTATATTTTGCTGAAGCCAAGGGTAAATATGCAGAAATATTGCAGCCTCTTGTGAATTGACATGTCTGGAAAAAGTCATGTTTATAACCACTCTACATTTGAGCTCACTCTTTCAACACATTCTGCGGCAGTTTTTGAACTGAATAATGTCATGTATTCATGTTTGTAGGGTGTACCTTAATTTTAACAAATGCTGTTAGATTGCAGTAGTATTTTAAGGGTGAGTTCACAGTATTTTAAGTTTTTTAATAGTTTTGCAAAATATTTCAGTTTCACCTTCATTGTTTAAAACACAAGTGTAAGACTGATGGATCTTCTGACCTCAGTACTGTTCAGCCTTGATTTTCTGATAAAGTAGTTAAACAGTCTGAGTTAGAAATTAAGAATGCTGTGTTTTATTTTGCCATGAGATGATAAACACTGTATTTAAAGGACTGATGTGAATATCTTGCCAAAGTAGGTCAGTTCAGCAAGGTTAAAACCACATACCTGAGTCTTGATGCTTATTTATTCTTTCAAAGCCTCAGTCCTTTGCCTAGAAACTTGTCAGGTTGAAGTACTGAAACAGAGGCCTTTGTTGCTATAAGATTACTTTCAAATGATGTTGGCATAGCTCCATTGTTGGCATAACCCATGAGTATGTGCTATATGTGTAATTTTTCTTTCATGATTTATTAGTCAGCATTGAGATCATTACTCTGTCATTGGAATTTGTAATAACTCTGGTATTTGTCTTGAATTAGTAAAACAATTATGATCCACATGGATTAAGAATGCGTCACAGTGCAGGCAAGTACTGACCTGTGCTGAAGGATAGGTATCACACACACAAATACAAATTAACTCGAGACGTAAATCAGAAGTGGTCTGAGGTGTTACTGAAAGGGTTGATGTTTTCCTGATAAGTGTTAGCAGCCTAGGCATCGAAGCCTCTGATATTTGCTGTTGAGTTCATATCTATGAGTCTTTAATCACATTGCCTGTGTGTGTATATTGATATTAACTGTTTTTAAAGACTTACATTGGGCTACTCAGGTTTGACTGTTCACACCTTTTTCAGTTTGCAACAGGTTTTCCAGCCTGTGCCTGTTCTTCCAAAAGCGCAGTCATACCCAACAATCTCAGTCTCGCCCACCCACAGTTTGCTCACCCTGCCAGTTGGCATACCTCCATGAAGACACCTGGTGTTACCAGGTTTTTCTGTATTCCCGCCTACTTTCATTCCAAAGTTGGCACTAACAGCCTCTTTTTTTTTTTTTTATGCATGCATTATGGTTTTGATGGTGTCAAATATCAGGCTCCCTGTCAGCTGATATTATGATCCACACTAGTCAAAGCTCACCTCTGCATGCATTTTCTCTGCCTTCCTTCTCTCTGCCTTCCTTCTCTCTACTTTATTCAATTCAGTCATGCACAGGCAATTTGAGTTCATATTTCATTTGCACACACAAACATTTAGGACATGTGCACAAAGGCTACAGAAATCCGGAGTGAAAGCACATGCACAGTCACACGCATACCAGCTCTGGGTAAGTAGGGCAGTATCCCAAGCTGACGCTACAAAGTTCATGTAAAGGATAGCATGCCCCCTCTGGGAGTCTGTAAGAGATCCAAGCTTCACACACCCACATGAAGACACCCCCTCAAAAGCATTGATTTGATATGCCCTTTAAGAAAATGTGTCAGCAGTGAAGCAGGTGACTTTTTCGCTTCTGCCTAAGCGACCTAAACCTAAGAGTACCTTGGGAAACCTTGACATGGATTTCCTATCCATATCTTGTGCAGTGAAAATTTTTTAGTTAGGGATTTGTGCTGCAAATCAAATAAGGTGGAGGTTGTGTTTGTTTTTCACTGATCTTTTTCCCTGTCAGAGATGCCATGCATAGGCAGGAGGAAAAGGAGCCTGGGAGGAACAGGGAGTTGCTTTGTTCTCTTTTTACTAACCTCTATCTGGGGACATGAAGGCGAGTTTTGTGAATCTGTAGATTTTCCTATTACGTTATTGTTTAAGATTATACATTTATGGATCGGTTTATGATGGGAATAAAATGCAGTGTCCAAAATTGCTGGTGTCAGTTGATATCTGTAGTTCCATTAGCAAAACAGGCATTCTGCTTTTGACTCCGCATTGCACGGAAACCATCGAAGAAGATACAATACTACAGCAGATCTCAAGTTAAGTCCTTAGATTGTAGCTAGTTTTGTTTATGGCGAGTTTTTGGGGAAAACTCAAATTATTATCAGTTTAGCGCAGTTGTGTGAAGAGTGCTGGCTGCAAAGCCAATTTTTGTTATTTGATTTTTGTTGTGTCTTTAGATCTGATGTTTGTACAAGAAAAGCACACACCTCTGATGTAGATTCCCCGTTGTCAACCTGGTCTTGTAATTAGACCACGTCCTGTTTTTCTGAAGATAAACAGTCTTCTTTTACAAGGATACCTGCTCCATGACTTATGGGATTTCTCTTATTTTTCCTGAGATTCACTTAGTCAGAGTCTTGACCCATGGCTCTGCCCTCTTCCACTACATCAGCCGAACAGACCACTGCTTCCAGGAGGGCTTGCAATACCAAAGATTAAAGAAAAGATACCTAGTTTGTCGCAGTAATATCTCTGCCATCTGTCTTCACTGTTGGGTGTAAGTTTGCGATGTCACTTTTAAGTACCTTGGCATCATGTATGCTCTTGTAATACAACCCAAAGGGTAATGTTCTATGTCTGACCAACTGATTTAAATATTTTGCCACTCAGTTATTCATATGTGCATTGGCTTTTCCAAAAGCTCAGATAAAGGACAAAGGTTAAATTTGGTGTCGTTTTGATTCGTAAGTGTAACAGACTTTCTGTCTGTAGCGGATATAAACCGTAGATTCACACTAATTTTTTGACTTTTCTCATACAATCAAATGTTTGGGTAGAATGGGTTAGAATGATACATATTTCTAACAAATATAATTTTTCCTCTATTTGCCCTCATCCCTCACCCAGATTACATAGGCTTTGCACATATAGAATGTAAGAGTTCTTGCCTTGTTCTACTTCTTAATAGATTATAATTAACATTTGCTAGATAGATTAATTATTGTGTTATCATCTACTTAACTAAATCATACGTAATACTTATTTGTGTAGTTGATGGGTTGACACAGGAAGTCACACTTTTAAAGCCACACAGTGAACAAGTCCAACTTCTGCATTATAACACATTGTTATTCAAGTTGAAATGGGAAGTGGGAAAACATTTTTTTCGGGACCTAACCAGTAACTGCCTTTATATTTTTCCAAAATATTCCCTAACTTGCCACATTTAGGCAAAGGATCACAGGTTTCATGAATTCTATTAATTTTTACATGGTTTCAGTATGAACCTCTGTAATCCTTGGACACATTTAGAGAACTGAGTCCTTAGTCGGCACAGCAGGGATCTTAACCCGTTTCGATGGTAATTAACACCTGAGTGTACAAGATTTACATAGATTATGCAGGTAATCCCCGCAATTCAAATCTCAGAAGAACAAACTGTACCTCTCAAAACCTGTGCATCCAGCCAATTGCTTGTAACTACATGTTGGCTATAAAAAGATTTAATCTGAAGTTGCAGAACATGTTGTAATTGCTTGGTCCTCATTGTCTGACTGTATATTCAAAACATTTGGCTTGTTGCACAACTGTTTATGCCATGAAAGTAAAACAAAGCCAAACTTGTCGTTGGCACAGAGTAGGTCAGTAACATTTCAACTGTGGAATGAAGATATATTTTTACTTTCATCCTAGTTATTATTTTCCGATAATACCTATCTATAGAGTACACACAGATGCCAGGAATCTCGTTACACAGGTGCTTTTGTCATATCTTGTTGTATTGCCATAAGCTAGGAGTATACCGCCACCATCTAACAGCACTGAAAAGGCAGTGTATCAGGTATTGCCGGTTAGTACACCTGTGTCAAATCACAGGTTTGTTGGTGGCGTGCATGCACGTGCTCATGTTTGTTTTCCCTGACATTTAGTGGTGCCTACAAGAACCTTACTGAATAATGTTCTCTCAGCATGGGATAGTTGGAGATTTTTTTTCGACACGTCTCAAACTATCTGCAGTGACACATTTTCTTTGCTGCATCTTCTCAGTTTTGTTTTTTTATGTATTGAAAAGAATCTACGTTATTGTAAAAGACCACCAGATGTTTACATATGAAAATATAGTACCAGCACAGCTGAAGGAGTTTTATTTTCACTTGGGCCTCATCTGCTGCACTGAGTGTATTGGATTTTTACATATAATGAGAGTCACACGCCATTACTTTTATAGATTAAAATCAAAATGTGGGTCAACCCGAATCAAGTGGTGCTGAACCCAGAGAATACTATTAACATGCAAAAATAAATCAATTTGTAATTCCGTCATTCATGACAGTAAATATTTTGACCTTTTTCTTGTTTACAGGAATGATATTGTAAGTGTTATGAATAGATCTCTCACACAGATTTGTTTTTGTCTTCCAGGAGAAACAGGACCTAAACAACATCTCTCTGCAGCTCCGCACTGAAATCCAGGTAGAGGAAAGCACAAAAAACACTGAATATTAGAATTCGTATCATAATTCTGATACTTTGAGGATTGAGGACTTATTTAAATGTCACTTTGTAACTTCCTCTGCCCTCAGGAGTCATTGGGGTTCAGCAGCGCAGTGTCCACACCAGAAACAGATCGAAAGTAAGTCGTTTTTCTTCCACTTACCTCCTCCATGTGACATGTCATCTCATCCTGTGTGACCATGAAATATCTTTAGACTGAAATGTGTGTTTGTTGCATGTCAAAACAATGTGCCGCATCGCCTGCATCTGGATTTCATCAAACAATATACAGTATGTCTGCACACAGAATAATGAAGCGCATTAGGCTTTCCACATGTCTGCAGCTTAAAACAGAGGTAGACACATGGGAAACACACCTCGGCATGAGGTGTTTGCAGTGCCTCGTGCAAAAGGTCACCCAGCATATCAGTGGGTAGTAGAAGTTCCCAGGGATGAAAATTCTGATATTGATTTTCATTTTCTTTGGACCCTTTAATCACCTATATCATGGTCAGAACGGTCACATTTTATTCACGTAAAGGTCAGATTGACCTACTTTTCATTATACTCCCTCATGTTAGGGACATACTTTTTTTTTCTTGTTTTGTGTCTGAATTGTGCTTTTCTTTTATCACCAAATGTATGGAAACAAACTGCTCTGAAACAAAGTCGATGCATCTGTGCACTATTTTAACAAAGACAATAAAAGATTAAATAGATAAAGTAACTATCAAAAGATCAATTATAATCAGAATGACACTTTAAAACAATCTTGATATCTAGAATAATACATGTACCATAATTTCCGCGGGTCATTAAAAACCATTAAAAGTCATTAAATAGATTTAACAAACATGAATGCCTTAAATAGAATTAAAAAGCATTAAATTCAATGTCGCAAGGCATTAAAAATTTAAATACACTTGATGGGGGGGGCATTGTTATTTGTAATTTATTTTTAGTAGGCTATATACATATCTAATAATCTCGATCAGATTAGTGTAATAACCAGAGATGATTGACAGAGGGAACCCTTTAATTGTCTCTTCTTTATGGCTGCTGTTCTGATCGTGCGCAAAGTTACAATGCCAGACATTGAGTGTGGCCACAAAAAGGATAGTGTTGTGTCGGGAAAACGGGAAAATGTAATTTTCAACAAAAGCGGTTGGATGAAGGACTGTTCCGAGGCCGGATAAACCCCGTCAGTAGACAACCGGGTGAGGCGCTTTGTAGCATGTGCAAAAAAAATCTTTTAAACTTTGCGCAATGGATATCAGTGCAATTAAATTGCACATGCTATGAGGTGGTCAGAAGTGGCCGATTTTTTTTTTTTTTTTTAGTTTTTATTTATTTATGTTGCGAGGACTAGCAAAGTAATTGCTCCTGTCGCCGACACATCAGCTGCCTCTGCTCCAACCACTGTCGCAGCAGTGGAAGCAGGAAGACCAGCCATCTGAGGTGCTCTGGTGTTTGTGCAGTGCAGCACCTCTTATATCTGTTGAATGATAGTGTTTCCGAGCTGTTTCAGTCAATGTTTTCCATCTCTGATATTTCTAAATCTTTTACCTTTTGAAAGGACAACCAAGCTCTATTATAATATTTGGATTTGCCGCTCACTTTAGAAAATAACTGATTTCCACAAGAAAGTGGAGATCTGCAAAAAACAAAAAAAACTGTTGAACTGTGATCAATTCACCCTAAATAGAATATTTGTCATTAGGAAGTTTCCAGACGTTAGACACAGTTTATCTGCGTGCTTGCGTACACACACATACGTGTGTGTGTGTGTGTGTGTGTGTGTGTCAAGATCCTTTTGGACATTTCCTTGCTGTGGTAAAGGAAAACCCACTGGCTATTGGCTCCACTTGACCTGGTCATTCTGGCATGCTTTCTCTTTTTTTTCTGGCTGACTATGCTTCCTTCCTGCATTTGTGTCCAGCACTGGAGAGGGAGAGACGGAGGTGATGGCTAAATGATCAGAGCAAAGGAGCATGAAGAGAGTTAGAGAATGGAACTGGACTTGGGTGCGGTTCCATTTCATTGGTTCCTGTGACGCAGTGTCTTTGCTGTCATATAGCACTGGCTTCAGTTTTAATATACTTACTTCCCAAACAAATGAGCATGTATGAGATCACACACAAAATCCCCTGACTGAACATCAGAACGGTTTAATTTAGAGAGTTCATTTACAGTTGATCTGGCAAATGCTGAATAGTGTTTATTTCTAATGCCATTCAATAATACATTTTAAATGTGAAAGGCACATCACCTTTATTCCTAATTAGAAATAAAGTCTTTTTGAATTCCACTCTGTAGTGGGATTTACAGCTGTGCGGAGGAAAAAAGTGCTTCCTCACGGGGATATTTGACATTTTTTGGCTGGAGGGAGTTAACTGCACTGGCCAAACTCAAGGCAAAGTACACGTCTCTACTCTGATCCGATCAGTCTTTACAGACCTTGAAGTAAGAGCTGAGGGTTTAAATTAATTAAAAATAGTAATGTAGAATTAAAATGGGGGGTTTTAATTGGTTAACTTCATTTGTAGGATCAGTATCATCCCATGCATGGCAGATTCCCACCCCAGCAGTACTTCATATATACCTCAGGTAAAAAAAGGATTCTAGATGGATGTAAGATAATCTCCCAGGCAGTAAATAGGATTTAATTTTGCTTTTTAATGTAAATATGGCCTCTGTTCATTAGTTGTACTCTTGTCTATGTTAGCAGCAAGACGTTCTGCTGCATTTGTTTCTTGCTCTGAATTTATTTTATTCTAATATTGGCCCAGAGAGCATAAATATGGGGTAAATGTTGTCATCACTATGGTTTCACTAGGTAAAAGTAAAAATCCAGTTTCCAGTGACCTTGAAATCTCAGATCAAAATATTCAACAAATTTGATTCAGGATCAAACAAACAAAAAAAAAAGTGATTTTGAGTTTTCTGAAAATCACCCTCGCATTACCCCCCAACAGAATTCTGATGTTCATGTGACAGCCACGTGCAGCAGAGGAAATGCATACCACAGGCATGATCTCTTTTCCCATTGCTGTATATGTTGCACGGACAAAGGATGATAGGAAACAGATGCCGGTTTTCAAATGACGTCTCTGCTTCTCGTGAGAAGCCCAGGAGGAGCCTCTTACTGTGGTGCTCTCTCTACTCTTCCTGCTAGTCTGGTTTCTTTCTGTCTCTCAGTCTTAACTACGTTTGTGAAACTCCCTTTATTTAAATTTAAACCTATCACATTAATACATCTCTAATGGCACAGCTTCTGTATTCACCTATGGTAACCTCTGTCACATCCACAGTTTTCTCTGTTATTGTTCTTACACAAATACAAGAAAACACATTTCTGGTCTAAAATTACATATGAACTTTATTTTTCCTTTATGGAATGATTTGTAAGAGCAACATAAAAGGAGTGTATTATTGCTTTTGAGAAACTTTCTGATCACTAAAAGTGAAGTCAAAATGTGCAAATTTTCAAAAACGTGTTAGTAGAAATAAGTGTGAGTCCACAAGGACATGTGGTTCTGCTCAGTGTCCCTCTGTGCTTGTGTTTGCACTCGGACAAGTTCTATGTCCACTCCCATAAATAGCCACACACAGATATGAGCACATCCCTAATAAACTTTTACCCTCATGAGTCAGTGAGGATTATGACCATTTATTTTTAAGGCATGAAGATGTCCCTTAATTTACTTTTGCTCTCCTTTTGTTTTCTTAGCATAATAATTAAATGATTGCTTAATAATTTGGAAAGATGAGGACTAGTCTTTGCAGCTTCACCAGCAAAATCTAATGCATGCAAAATCCACCCACATTATTCCTCTTTGGACAAACACCTCATTGATAGCCTGTAGTTTAAATGATTACTTCATTAAAATATAAATATTTTTTTGCCTGTTACATTGCCTGTTGTCATTTTTTATCATGGTAATGGAATTCAGGCAAAGTAATTAAACATCTGCCGGCAGATTGATGGACAGGATCCCTCCATTTCTGGAAAACATTTAAGCGTAGCTTCACACACACATACACAAACACACACACACGCACACGGATACCCCCATCATCACCCCTCTGCTGGACAATAACACCCTGAGGAGATTACCCAGACTAGAGCTTGGGCTGTGCCCACCCTTGTCAATGTGTCCGTCTCCTTATCACATTGATGGCAGGAGGTGGGCACAGTCCTCATTATGCCCAGCTTGCAAGTGGCGATGATTGAAAACTCTCTTAGGACTGGAGGGTTCAAGCTGGGGACTTCCTGTTGTGTAGGGTGATTGATTGGTGGGTATTGTTACAAAGAGGGCAGAAAACATTATCCGTGAGGTTAACAACAGGGGTAAATGGATCTTGATGAAAGAGTTTATGTGCACAGGCAGAAGATACAAAGTGCTGATTACTAGCTCCAGAGATATGAGGAGAACCAGCTTTCACAAGTAATGATCAGATAAACATGTAAGCAGGTCTTTTTAGCTCAGTGCAGAACCAAAGCAGCTGTTTTTCAAACAAGTAACTTGTGTTCTCATTTTAAATGCATAAAAACATGCAGTTGTTTCTGGTATGATGTCATGTCATCACTGACTTCCTACATGAAGAACCAAAAGGGCCTGTTCCCTCTGCTCCTGCTGTGAACCCTGCCACCATCGCACAGGGTCACTGCCTGTCATTGTCTATACCAGAACACCAGAGATCAACTCACTCCAGGTGGCCAGCCCTACAACAGCCTATTGTCACAACGTTAACACACACATACACACACACACATCCATGTGTATATTTATGCTGAGCAAAGTAAAATTCACACAGAGCTGTGTCGTGCTACATCTCTGTCTTTCCTGGACAGCACCATAGTCACAAATCTGTAATTTATACTGCAACGGCTGTCTGTATGCAATTATCACTAATTTATTTTTTCCTCTCTTGTGGATAAATTATTTAGACATTAACTCTATAAAAAACCTCAAATATTACTCTGGCTTATTCCATGTATCTTATATAGGGGGAACTTTTAAGACATATCTGCCCCAATGGTTCACACAAAATCTTTCTCTTGAGGTGCATCCTCCTTTTACAGCTCAGACCAACCACAAAATAGTTTAACTGCCCTACATTATTTCTAAAAGAGTAAAGGTGGCCTGTTTTATATAATGCCTAAATTAATAACCTAGCTTCTTGTATAAATTAGATAAAATACAGTTCCCATCCCCCGCTAAATTCAAAGGGCAAAAGAAGAATAGAAATGGATCCCAAAGATCGAAGGTGAAACCAATTAAGTTGCCAAGCTGCAAGATCGCGTTATTGACACACTCTTTGAAATGTACCCAGGTTTATTTTTTAATGTATAAGTGTATTTATGTGTATGAAAGTGAATGTGCGCAGTAATGGAGATTAATTTATGGAGAATGCAGTAGGGGTACAGATCCGCCACAGAAAAGCTCCCATTGAATAAGTTTCTATTCGATTCTAGTTAGACTTAGCCTATCAGGGAGGGGGATGAGAAGAGGGGCAGAACCATACAGGCCTACATTCAATTAGCATCTCATTATGTCTCCATGGCAGCCAGGGCTTTAAGCTGCATGAAGATTTCCCTTTGTACAAGAGAAGGCTGCTGTATTTAAAAAAAAACAAAAAAACATATGCACACTAACACACGCATTAGTGCAGAGTAGAGGGAAGTGACCTGCAAACTTGGTTTTGATCCTGTCATGCAGTTTCACGTTTCCTTACCGACCATGACCTGTGCATGTTTAAACAGATGTATGACAATGTGAAAATGTCAAGACTGTGAAAGTTTGTCTACGTGCGCTTGTCAGTTAAAGGGCAATAAAAAAGAGGCAGTTATGTCTTTTACAGAGAAATGGTCTTAATATATATTAGAGGGTCTCTATGTTCTGTTTAGCTCATATAAAGCATTGTTATTGTCCTGTGCATATAGTTACCAATGGTGACAGTTACTTTTACATGTGTATGCCCATAATTAAATCTGTTCCACGGTATTTACAGACATAATCAGAACTCCTCTTTACTATATTCATATAGACAAAATTAATGAAAGAAGTAAATAAATAAATAAACAAGCTACTGAATCTCATCACCCTCCCCCGTTTTATATGAAGACCAAAATAGATAGCGATTGATGTGATTTCTCGTCTTCCTTGGAACAGCCAAGAACCAGCCACTACCAAACATGCAACTGAATTTGCTTGAAAATGGGACAAGACTGCCTATTCTTGAATTTTGATTGGAAGTTGTATGTGATCTATGTTCGAGACAATTTATTGTGTCCCCCAACCTCTGCTTATTCTGGAAGCTATATCACTATCAATATTATTTTTTTCTGTGCTCCTTTCCATCTCCCTCCTCTTCCATTCACCCTCATGACTACCCTCTGGAAGGAAATGGAAACAAACTCTCCAAGTGTGTCCTGTTTTGTTTTTTACCCCCACCCTCCTCCTTCCCTCTCTATTGGTTGATTAAGTGTTTTTCTCCTTGCACTGCCCTCTTCCTCTTCATTTGGTTGTCCTTTCTCCTCATTTATTTTAATATCTGCTTTTATTTGGTCCCTTTTTAATGGGTCCCTGTTACCTTTAGTTGACTCCCTTCTCCCTCTAAAACCTCTGGAGCTCTTGTCACTGTTACAATAATACCTCTAGTGTCTCCAAGTGGTGAACAGAAAAACTGCAGACCTCCTGTTGAAGTTGTACATTGAGAAACCTGTGCTGTAATGTGGAGCTGGAACATCATCTTTGAATATCAACTAAAAGTGTATGTTTTTTTTTTTTTTCCCCTTTTCTCTAGAATGCCTCTGCACAAATCCAGCTCTGAAGATGGATCTGGAGGTACATAGCAATCACTGGTGCTTTTCCATTTGTCAGATATGATAAAATAAAATACTTACCTGCAACTGAATATGTGCATAATAGGTAAATGGGACAATAAGAAGAAGAACAAATCCTTCTGGCAGAACTTTCGCAAGTCTCAGCAAAAACCTGCCATGAGGCAGGCATTGAAAGGTTTGTTGAGCGCTTTTTGGGTTGCAAATTTCAGAGGGATTTAACATTATATTTGACTGTTTTGGTTCTGTTATTCTCTCAGGAGAGGACATTGGATATGTAGCGAGCGAGATCACCATGAGTGATGAAGAGCGAATCCAGCTGATGATGATGGTGAAAGAAAAGATGATCACTGTAGAGGAAGCTCTAGCTCGGGTAGGACAACCATCGACTTCCAGCCTCATCTCTGGAATCCCTCTCAGTAGCTTCTCTGGAAAATCCTGACCCTCCCATATTTATACTGGATTAGTCTCCTTTTCCTCCATATTCCCACTGTTGATCTTGCTTGCTAAAGGAACTAACCATTACTAACCCCCACAAGACATTGCTTTTAAAACTTTGCCTTGTCCACTTTACACACACACACACACACACACACAAACTCCAGACGATGGGTGCTTCCAAAGGTGTATATGTTGGTATTCTAGGGTCTGATCTCTGGGAGTGTGTGTGGGTATTGCTGAGTTCATAAGTGCAAGTTTGATGTTCATAATAACTCAATAGCTCCATCTGTTGAGAGGATGGTTTGGTGCATAGTGGCTGTTCTGTCTGGGTGGACATGGTGGATAATCATCTGGCTTTCCTTGAATCCCCTTTCCTCCTCACTTTGATTTCAATTCCAATCAGTATTCGTCAAGCATTTCACCTCCTACATCTTCCCTGTTTATTTCTCTTACTCTATGTTGAATCAGTTTTTGCGATGCAGTGTGGTGCTTGGTTTGTCCATGAACATTGGAGTGCTGGATTACTCTCCACAACACAGATTTCAACAATCTACTTAAATCTTTCTGATGCCCCTGCAACCATTGATTATTTATTGGCCAGTAGTCTGATATCAGCTCTGTTTCTATGAATGGCAATGGATATACCAGACAATGATCTGCCTTTGTAGCTAGTTAAATATGATTTGTTTTGGCACCTGTATGTATTCCTCACAAGCAACAATTTATTATTTAACAATCATAATTCATATGTGTTCAGAGGTGTAGTGGACTACATCTATTTAATCTATTTAAAAATCCATTTCAATTTTTTTTTTCTATATGGATGTAAAATGTCTACAACCTTGAACCTCTGTGTGTACATTTTCTGCCAAAGTCCACAGGGAAGGTAATTCCCAGAAAATCAGTTGTTGAAAGTGATACCTTACTGAAAAATATAAGTTATTCATTTTTTTTCCAGCTCAAAGCTTAGTATGAAGTATATGTACTGACTTCTACATTAGTGGTTGAGTCACGGCACTGTGAATGTGTGTCCTTCTGTGTACATACACTGTGAATCCGCCATCTGAGTTTGTGGAGAGAGAAATAATGCTGGGTGAGAGTGGGTGGCCCCACCTGTTCCTCTGCCTATCTAAACTCTTCCTCTCCACGTAGCTGAAGGAGTATGAGCGCAGCAGACAGTCTAGCAGTACTGACACTGCAGAGTGGACTGATGGATCTGCACCCAATCTAAACCAGTCCTCAAACTGTAATGTAAGTACACCCCCTCCTCTTTACCCTGAAATCCCCAAACCGTCCCCTCGACCCTATCTCGCTTAACACTTTTCTCTCCACCACTCTGATCTTTCATTATGGTGTTCCATCCAAAAAAAAAGAAAAAGAAACTTGCGAAGGATTATAATCTCAGTAAATGTGTGTATGGGGGTGCATATTGTTTCAGCAAATGTAGGTGTCCCTCACTTTGGTTTTATTTCTTCAGCTTGATGTTACCATTGAAGACAATCCATCAATCTCATGTCCTCATTCAGAATGAATATATAATCTCTTGCCAGATTTTATTTTTTATAACATGAACCCATTTTATTCAGATTTCATCATTCCTTTTTTGTTCTTTGTTTGCAGCCTTTATTTCATCTGTTTACAAACTCCAATCTGCAATATTTACCGCATTTGCACCATGTCATGTACCCTGTTGTAAAATACAATGGGTTTTGACCATGTGGATCCTGGTCTATTGCTATCATCTTTTCCTTACGGTAAAGAGTAAGTTCTATCAGTGTGATCCCTCTGTTTTAACCATCAGATCATTGCTGTCAAAGATGCCTAATGGGATTTTTTTTTTCCATAAGGATATAATTTTCCTTTTGTTAATATCTAGACATCAGAATCAAAGCTGCTTTTGTTTTAGACTTGTCATATGGACATGTAGGCGAGTTGATTCACTCCCCTTTATATCTCTTGTGGTATCTGGTACATCTCAGCTGTGATTCTGCTGCTGGCGCTGATCTAGGCTGGTCTTGGCAATTCTTGTCATTTCCCAAGATGTAAAAGTCCTGGGCAGAAAGTTAATCTACCCCCAGAGCAGTTCTCTAATCTGTTCCAATCACAAATAAGCATATTATGATTTTAAGAGAATAAACCACAAGCAGGGTAAGAACACTGTGACACACACATCCATGTCAGTGATAACCAGACCCAATTTGCTTTATTTGCTTTATTTCCAAGCTAAAGCACAGAATAAAATTATATAGTCACTAACACCCATAAGGATTCCAGGTGTTAGAGTTCCACCAAAAACTTTCAAAACCCCTGGCTGCATGAGCCATATTTAGCAGTGATTTGCTCAGCTATAAAGTTTCTTGAGAAGGTCTTTCAGCATCCTCTGTTACCCCTGAGTGAGTCATGACTCTTGCAGTTATGACTGTTTTAAGGCTCTGTATAGCCGGAGTATTCTCAGGAACTTATAGTTCAGTGTTTGTTTGGAATTAATTAGCTTGCTTAAATATTTGTGCATGGGGCTGTATATGATGTTTGTCATGTTTGTTTTTCTTTTTAGAAATGTAGGTCACAGCAGCTTTCCACTAGTCTATTAATTGATTGATTTACATTTTACACTGTGGCCTCATATGGGAAATTTGTTTGGCAATGTCTTACACGTATGACATATCTTACACACTTTCTTTTTTGCAAGCCAAATTTATCCAACGACATAATTTTGTATTTGTAATATTACTATCATTTCTGCTACAAATGTCCAGATAAACAGGCCGAGTAGAAAAAGCTATTGACTTTCTCTGTCTTTTCAATGCAACCTGTCTTTGCCATGCTCTTATCGAAGCAGATGGGCCCTTTGACTATATTTGATAACTTGCACTTTGATTTATGAAGGGAATGAGATCTATGAATGAACCTATTAAATATATACATGTTTAAAGTTATTTACAATTTGGTTACAGTTTTTGATCAATTTCTTATCCTGTTGGCCCCTAGACCGCCTCCAAGTCACTTCCTTTTGGAAGACGATTAATTGATTTTCGGGATAACAGACCACAGTGAGGAATTACTGAGGGATTATTGTTTAGAGGAACACAGCTTGGTTCTGCTGACAAAAAAATGCAAGGCCTAGAAGCAGAGAGGAAACAGGAGAAAGAGGGGGCTGAGAAAGAAGATAAAGACATTGCACTCACCCCGAGGCACGACAAGGGGAATTTTTCTGTGTCCCTCCACCCCAAGTTCCAAAATTGTCCACCTCAGGAAATATTTCCACTCTGCTTGGGCCTCTGTTGGTACCCTCTTTCCCAATAATGAATGGAATTAGGTCATTCACAAATTTAGAAGTCAACCACTATCTCTGTCTGTGTGCTATATGTATAGTAGATGCTTGATACTGACATCTGTATCATATACAATTTCATACTCAGTGCATGCCGTCTTTTTACTGTCCGTCTTCCCCTGGTGATCAGAGCCAACATTCCAGGACTGGCCATTAGTGATGTGGGGGCCAAGGCAGGGTCAGAGGCTCACAAATGCTGGGATTGTTCACTAGGCACCACACGCATTTCTTTCCTAGCTGTGCGACACGACACTCGCAGTCACTCGGCAGAGCTGCATTTACTAACAGGCTGCATCTGTCTGACGACGCATACATAAGGAGACAGATGATTCGGATTTAGCATCTGTTTATGGCCTCGTTTACATGAGAGTATGGATTCGCAGTGCTTGCTAAAACAGGATAGTGGATCTTGATATTCAGCTGGTGAGTACTACAACATTTCTGGGGAAACTACAACATTTCTCAACTCATCGAGAGAATGTTTTGTTTTATAATTTCCCGGGCTTTGTTTTTTAAATCAGTGGGCAGAGAGCATTGACACCAAAGGAATGGTACTTTCTACATTTATTTTAAATTCATCAATTTTGTTCAACCTTGCCTCCAAAATGGAACTGTTCTTAAATGTGTTTGTAAAGGGAAATTAAATTACAGACATTGATTTGTTGCTTTGACCTTGGTAGCAGTGGCAGCCTTTCAGCCCATCTTGATTAATAGCCCCATAAATACTGTCTGTCTAAGTGTGTCTCTCTTTTTCCTTGTTTATCTGGTCATTAGCATGGATGGCTTTCCCCATGACTTAGTTAGAAGTGAAATGTAAATTGCATCCACATCTTTTTCCCATCCCTGTCATCCCATTTACACAAGTGGTGGAAATCAATAGACAATGGTACAGAGCAAAATCCTTTGTATGTATATTTCTGATTAAAAAAAAAAAAAAAAATCATGGAGCCTCTATCCTCAAAGCGATGGCGTGAAATTTCCAAGCCACATAGCAGATAGGACTTTAATCCAAGATATTGCATTTCTTCTTGCTTTCTAATACTTTTTAAAGCAGGAGTGAGCATCACTGAGCTCATTCATCAAACAATCTCTACTGTCTCCCTCATCAATTTTTTCTGCGGCAAATGTGTAAGCGCTATCCTGGATGAACGGAGAATGCAAGTCATCAAAACGTTAACCAGAACTGTGTGTTTACGATACAGGGTTGGTGGAAAGAGTCAGTGGAGATTGTGGTTTCATGCACCCCGTTTCGGTGGTTTCCCAGAGGTTAAATGAAAGGGTCAGAAGGGTTGAAATATTAAAAAACCTTGGATTTCATCACATGCCTCCGGCATTGGTGAAGCGCTGTAAAAAAAAGGAGAGAAAAGAAAATGGCTTTTAGAATGTCACTCCAATCAATTTGTTGATGTGATTTGTTGCATGACTTGATTACACAGGAATAGTTGGAAAGTTGTGATAATGCTTAGGTGATAGGGTGCCATGATAGATTTAGAAACAGACATTGTATGTTTGTTCCAAGCCACCGTTATTTCCATGATCCCTGCTGTATGTAAGCAAGATTTGTGGTCTATTCTAAATGGTAGCTATTGAGCAGTTTTCTTACTTGTTGCCTTAGAGCTGCAGAATAGGTTTGAATTTTATCAGACAGGGAACTTGGCCGGAACTGCTCTGCCTAGTATTGTCTGTGCATGTATGAGTGTGCATGTGTGTCTCTTTGTAAGCCACGCAGTCAACCTCAACCATGGAATTGCCAGAGTGAGGCCATAGAGGTGATGTTGCTGTGGAAACCATTGGAAACAAATTAAGTTATTTGAGCTCTGTGACAATGACTGTACTCTCTGCCAGACAGTCTTTATGCCAAAGGTCTGGTCATTGTCATCATTTCCACATGGAAGTCCTAACGAGACAGTGTTAATACACATCTACATATATCAGTATGGAAAGATTTACTCTCTTTGCTGGCCTTGATGTGTGTAAATGACTGCTGAACCTGATTGTGACTTCATTCTGTGCAAAGAGAATTTAAATACAGGTGTTATAAATAAAAACAAATCTCTTGGTTGCTAAGCTCTGAATACACAACCACTGTTCATTGCATTTATTTTGGATTAAACGACCACTGAAGGAAGCCCAAGACCCCAGTTGTCGTAATACTGATTTACATGTTTCTTTTTTTCAATGCATTTTATTCTGCCCACAGTGTCCCTCAATGCTATTTGCCATCATTCTTCCATTCCTCACCTGACTAACTTTGATAGCAGCCTTAACTTTGCTCCCACTCTTTGCATCATAATGGCATGCATTGTAGTGGCATTCTAAAAATAAGTCTTATCTTCAAAAGTATTTGGAATTTTTATTTTTTTCATTTACAGGACTGTCTGAGAAAATTAGAATATTGTGATAAAGTTCTTGATCTTCTGTAATGCAATAACAAAAACAAAAATGTCATACATTCTGGATTCATTAGAAATTAACTGAAATATTGCAAGCCTTTTATTATTTTAATATTGCAGATTATGGCTTACATCTTAAGGAAATTCAAAAATCCTACCTCAAAATATTAGAATATCATGAAAAAGTACATTTTGATTTTTTAATTGCATTACAGAAGATAAAGAACTTTATCACAATATTTTAATTTTCTGAGACAGTCCTGTAAATGCATTTAATTATGCTTACAATTATCATGTCTATTGTTGTCTTTTAAGATTGCTATATGTCGCTTTATCAATTCTTTGTTGTATCTGTCCCACCAGTCTCGTGAACAGTCTGATGATGAGCAATCAGAGGACTCGGTAAAATTTAAACGGCTTCACAAACTAGTCAACTCGACACGTCGAGTGAAGAAAAAACTCATTAAGGTGGAGGAAGGCAAGAAACACGGTGCTGAAGGTTTGTAAACTAGTTTATAGTGCAGATATTTTTTAGCAATTTATGATAGCTGGCAAGTAATTACAATTTTTTTTACACATTGTGTGTCCAACAAATTAAGCAATGACTTTTTGGAGTATAGCTAACTATGAAATTCAGTCAAAATGAAAATTGCATCATTGTGTAATTTTTCTGTTTTTGATTTTAAGCAAAATCTGCTTGTGACTGGTGTGTTGACTTGATCCTCCTAAGTAACAAACTGCATAATTTTGCTGTACTTTTTAGATTTTCTAAATCTGGAGGCACCTACTACCTGTGATAACAACACAGCTCTATACACTGGGGTCTTGAAGAAGCCTTCGTTAACCCAGGAAACTTCACTGCCCTTACTTGCACAGGATCATCTATCTGTTGATGGAGACACAGACAGTCTGACTACATCCCCTTCCTCAAGTAGCCTTGATACTTGGTCTGGGCACAAGCTAGTTAAAACCTTCAACAAGTCCTCCAGTACCCACGGCCTAATCCGCCCACCCAGAAGAAACCCGGTCGGTTCTGGTGGTCTGGGAGACTCCATCCCCGGTGTAGGAGGCAGTGGCTCCTCCTTCTCAGAGCTTGATGGCTGTGGATTAGATGACGAGGGAAAGCTGTCTCGCTCAACAACTGACGGCGAAATGCGGAAGGCCCTGAGCTCCATCTCCCACGGGGTAAGTAACAATGAGGCCCTGTATGCCTTTTATGGCCTCACTAAACCTCGTCCAAAACCTCACATCCAGTCCCGCTTCCTGATCACCCTGGATGATGATACACCAGGAAGCCCCAAACGTCATCCTGCCAACAGGCATCATGGCAGCTGGACTCACAGGAAACCAGACCCCAACTACGCCTATTCAACCAAACACCTACTGTACCAGCGTTCGCGCAGCGCCAAGACCCCATTCTCCCCTCTGTCTGTCACGCCCTCCTCCCCTGCCCGCAGTGATGGAAATAAAGCCAAATGTTTTGGAGGGGGAGGGAGTTGGATGTTCCCTTCTCGTAGGCTACGTGGTCGAACGGCAGTCAGTGAGCTGAACATAACCTATGTGGTAGAACGGAGCCTATACGGTCATCTCAACTGGGCCCAACTAGTCCGGCCCGTTACCCTCAGCCGCGCTGAGCGGCGCTGTCTATTGGAGGAGGATCGTGAGGTGGACAGGAAGTGGGCGGCCAGTGTGGACCGCTGCACCAAGCGTGTGCTCTTGCGCATCCAACAGAAGTCTGTGAGTTTAGACTGTGAAGTTTAAATTGGCCGCCTCTTGTGAGCAGGACTCTGTGTACTTCAAAGTTGCAGAATAGCCCAGAGACAATAAATAAAGGTACAGCAAACACATGAAAACATTATGCACAACATATTATTTTCAATTTGTTCTTTTCCTCGTGAGAAGAGAAAAAAAGCAATTGATTCTCGTGTATTCAAACCCTAATAGGCCTGCTATCTACTGCAGAAATAATGGCCTTCTGTCTGATCTTAAGTGAATATCTTTGGCCTCAAGCCCTTTTTTCATTATATTAGAGTTTATAAGAAAAGGCTATGATCGGGATGTGAAGTAGGATAGTAAGCTAGGAATGTCTTTTTTTATGTGTCAGATCCCTGTAATACACACATATACATATCGTAACATAGTTTCCCATGTGTTGATATTGAGTAAGAATTTTACTGCTATTCTTTAGACCAGTTGCAGTGGATTGTTTTATTGGTGGACTCAAACTGAACAGTCTGTTCACTTTTCACAATACAGTTAGATTTTGTCATGTTAACTACATTTTACAAAATCCAGAACATGCATTAAGGATTTATGTTACAGTGTATATCACAGAGTAATGCTTCATATTTCAGGTTAAGAGATAGTCGACTATTCTGCAGCTTTAAGAGTACCTGAATCCTATCGTGTACAAATGAGGTTGTTCTCATTCAGCAATCTCCAAATCCACTTTTTCTGTTGTTGCTTTTCATTTCCTTTTGGCCCGTGCCGCCGATGCAGTCACAAATGTGATATTTTTTTCCAATTTTTTTTCTAGTGGGTTTTGTTCCATGTTGATTACCTTCAAAAACCTTTTTTTTCATCCATGTCCATTCCATTGAGCATCGCCAGTGTTATTGGACATTTTGCCAAACGTGCTTGTTCTGCTTTTCCTGGGATGTTATGATGCAGACTGCTGCTGTGGACATCTATTCATAAAACAATGTTCTTCCCGTGAATTGCCTTTTTACTTGGAGGCGTGTCATCCAGTGTTTGTGAGAGATAAGTCTTAACGATATCGAAGCAAAGTTTAAAATGCCCCCCTGAACTGAGATGTGCACATGCATGTTTGCGTCTGTATGTCTGTGTGTGACCTACTGTACTGCAGAGCTTTGGGAGGATTTATAATATCATAACCAGTTTTAGTGATAATATTCTTCATCTTTGTTTCCCTTCTTGTTATAGTTCCTCTTGTGTCCACGGTTACCTTGCCTTACACCTCTAGCAGCAAGAAAAATCTCCATATCACTGTTCTCTTAGCAGAAACAATTTGCCATTTGGAAAAATGTTTCTCATGAGAATAACATAGTGTCAGCTTTGAGCTACAGAGCTGTGTTGTTTGTCTTAAGGCCAGTTTGTTCTCATAATAACCACATGACAACTTGCATTAACCCGGAGCTGCACTACATGTATGTTCACACAGTACATATATACAGTGGGGAGAACAAGTATTTGATTTTTCAGCTTTTTCCACTTGAAAAGCACGCAGAGGTCTGTAATTTTTTGGTATTCTTCAATCGTGAGTGACGGTATCTAAAACAAAAATCAAGGAAAGCACGTCATTAATTTGCTTTTTATTGAATAAGTATTGGATACATCAGAAAAAAACAGAACTTAATATTTGCTACAAAAACCTTTGTTGGCACTTACAGGGATCACATGTTTCCTGTAGTTCTTGACCAGGTTTGCACACACTGCAGCAGGGAATTTGGCGCACTCCTCCATACATACCTTCTCCAGATCCTTCAGGTTTAGGGGCAATATGGACTTTCAGCTCCCTGCAAAGGTTTTCTATTAGGTTTAGGTCTTTCAACTGGCTAGGACACTCCAGGACCTTGAGATGCTTCTTATGGAGCCACTCCTTAGTTGCCCTGGCTGTGTTTTTCTGGTCGTTGTCATGCTGGAAGAGCTAGCCAAGACACATCTTCGGGGGGGGGGGGGTTGGCAAGATCTTGCGATCCATGGCCCCATCCGTCTTCCCCTCAATACAGAAAAGCCTGAATCCTATCGTGAATGCAAAGAATGATGTTTCCACCTCCATGCTTCACGGTTGGAATGGTGTTCTTGGAGTTGTACTCATCCTTCTTCTTCCTCTAAACACAGCGAATAGAGTTTAGACCAAAAAGCTCTGTTTTTGTCTCATCAGACCACATGACCTTCTTGCATTCCTCCTCTGGATCATCCAGATGGTCATTGGCAAACTACAGACGGGTTTGGACATGTGCTAGCTTGAGCAGGGGGAGATTTCGTGCACTGCAGGATTTTAATCCATGACAGTGTAGTGTGTTGCTAGTGGTTTTCTTGGAGACACTGGTCCCAGCTCTCTTCAGGTCATTGACCAGGACCGGCCATGTAGTTCTGGTCTGATCCCTCACCAGCCTCACGATCACTGATGCCCCGTGCAAGGCGAGATCTTGCATGGAGCTCCAGATTGAGGGAGATTGACCATCATCTTGAACGTCTTCCATTTTCTACTTATCGTGCCAACAGTTGTAGCCTTCTCACCAAGCTGCTTGCCCATTGTCCTGTAGCCCATCCCAGTCTTGTGCCGTTGTTCAATTTTATCCCTGATGTCCTTACACAGCTCTGTGGTCTTGGCCATTGTGGAGGTTGGAATTTGATGGAGTTTGTGGACTGATGTCTTTTGTACAGGTCACAAGGTCAAACTGGTTCAGTTAATACAGGTAATGAGTGGAGAACAGGAGGGCTTCTTACAGAAGAACTAATAGGTCTGTCAGAGCCGCATTTCTTACTGGTTGGTAGGTGATCACATACTTGTCATGAAATAAAATGCAAATTAATTACTTCAAATCATACATTGTGCTTTTCTGGATTTTTGTTTTCACATTCCGTCATAAACAGTTGAAGAGTACCTTTGGTAAAAATTACAGACCCCTACATGCTTTACAAGTGGGAAAAGTTGAAAAATCAACACTGTATTGAATACTTGTTCTCCCTACTGTATGCCCACATGGAGACTTCATTTTCATATGTCTTGTATTTTCTCTTGGGATTCATGTTTTAAAGCGTCCATGTGTCATACAGTTGACCATATGCTCCTCCAGGCCTGTAAAGCACCTCATTTTCATATAGTATTTTATGGTACATCATGTCTTTTGGCTTTTCACAGTCGCATATTACATCATGCCTCTTCGGTCATTTACCCATGCACATAAATCAAAGTCTTGCCTGTGCTGTGCCAAGCATGAATAATAGTTAGTTGACCCCTTTAAGGGTGTGGATTTTGAGGCTTCGCTATAACATGGACTTTTTAGTGTGACTCACTTGATTGTCTTTTGGCTCTTCAACAGAGAACCTGCAGTTTCGGGGGCTTTGACTTATCTAACCGTTCCCTCAATGTGGTCAACACGGGCTCAGAGGCCGGTGTAAGTACTGACAGAATCTAAAATTACAAAAGGCTACAGTCAACATACTCTGATCTGTCCTGTCAAATGTTTCTCCCTGCATATTTTTTCTGGTTATTTGCACTGTCTTCTCCTGTTCAATTCCCCTTTATCTTACTCCTGCTCCCGCCTGTCTCCTTCACCAAAATTCTCCGGTCTCCCGTTTCCATCACAGAGTAAAGAACAAGAAGCTATATACCGAGAAGTTGTGAAATCTCCCACTACGTCTCGGATATCCCTTGGCAAGAAAGTCAAGTCAGTCAAGGAAACAATGAGGAAACGTATGTCGAAGAAGTACAGCAGCTCTCTGTCTGAGCAGGTACGATGCACTCACGATTGGACTCTGAGCACAGACATTAATTTTTTTTTTTTTTTTCAGATAACTTCCTCAAGGCACAAGGCCAGATAATTTTTTATATTGATATGTTTATACCCAGACTTTATTTGAAATGGCGCAACTAACCAATATCTTGCTCAAATCACATTGTTTTAACAGTGGGCCAAGCACAGTTGTAAAGACTTAAAGCCTTGGATTCCAAAACATTAGATGTTTTTGCATGAACTCCACATATTCTGCCCACTGGCTGTGAGTGGGTGGGAGTGTTTGTGTTAGTTACAGAATAAACATAGAGCACTAAAACTCACATTTGTTTTTTTCTCCCTGCTGTGCTCTCCACGGGTCTAGTGTGCAGGGTGGAGTGTGTGCTCCTTGCTGAGCTCATTGAGTGATGAAAGTCTCCCCCAGGCCTGCTCTTAGGAAATGGAGACTTCCAAGTGTTACAGTATATAATGGCTGGCTCATCAGCACTGGCCTAATTTTCCTAGGCATTCACTTTCTGTACCAGCGGCTGGTGCGGACCAACACTATGAAGCCAAACCCACAGAATGTCTCATTAAGTCACAATCGAACATCTGTCCATCCTGGTGCCTCAACACTGCGAACCACATATACTTATATGAGTCATGAAGCCACTGGTTATAAAAGAACAAAAAAACTCATCTTTGAATCTTCTTGCACTGGCTATTTCTGAGGCTGCAGTGCCAGCTAGTGGATTTCAAGACATGCAGAAGGGATGACCTAAATATGTGAAGTAGAAACACCAGACAAGAGTCATCATGAGGCTGTCATCAGCCAGAGGATTTTTTTAAATAGCTTTTTTTCTACTGTTTTACTTAGACATCATCTCCTGCATTATTGCAGTACAGTAAAATACACTGTATTGCATTGTTTTTGACAAATATACAATTAAAATTACACCAGACAGGAGTCATCATGAGGCTGTTATTAGCCTGAGGATTTTTTAAATCGCTTTTTTTGTACAGTTTTACTTAAACATTATGTCCTGCATTATTGCAGTACAGTAAAATACATTGTATTGCATTGTTTTTGACAAATATACAATTAACATTCTTAACGTTCAAAATGTGACTAGTAATATTTTGAAGGTAAAATATGCCATGCCATTAATTGCATTATTATGTAATTATTTGAGTAAATTAAGGAATATATAATCAGCCACAAGGGCAAAAACCGGTACAGAAGGGCTCAGGAGCAAATCAAGACAGTGTTGTACTTTGCCGCACAACATTGGAAAAAGACTGAAAGACTGACATTGCAAGGCTTTTTCTTTCTCAGTGATGTGTTGTCAAATATATGTGTATATATATATATATATATATATATATATATATATATATATATATATATATATATATTAAAATACAGTTAAAGGGAATTTAAAAACTGCAATATCACTGTAGAATTCCTTCCTTTAGCATCCAGCCACAGCAACAAAGTTAATTGCCACTTCTGGTTTGCATTGTGTTTTCTTCCATGTGAGCCTAAACTCACTAAATAACATCTTGAACAGACTAGACTTCTCTCAGAGCATGATAGAAACAAGCAGTACTTGTTGGTTTATTGGATAACAAAAAGACAAGCACAAAGATGGGATAAGGCTGGTTTCTCGGCTGCAACTTAATGTCTCTGGGCTCATCGGTAGAACTGATGTGTTCATTGAACTTTCTTTCCCCTCATTTTCCTTCTTCTTACTCCCCTCTATCATTAGCCTGCGCTTTTGCTTGTAATGCAAACCCACATAGACATATATGTACAGGAATGCTTCTGGAAGTAAGGCGTCTGCAGGACAATCCCACCGATAGCTTGATAAACTATCATAATCATCTCACCAGTGGGGTATTTTGGTCTGAAATGAAATATAACAGTGAGAGCAGGGGAACCACAATTAACAGTAGAGAAAAAAACTAAGATTGTTAATCATGTTAACCCTTAGCTTTATTTCAGTAAGTACATTTAAACATATAATGTGTTTTTCCTGCCCTATAATTTATAATTTCAACTATTTCATAACCAATTCTTATTTAACTTTTTAATTTTAAGCACACAGAAAAAACAAAAAGTATGCTTATTTTAATGGTTAACTGCTTTAATGGTTATCCAAAATTGCACTCAGGATTTGATGGTCCCTTTATGAGTTATAAGGCTACAAAAAACAACAAACGCAATTTACATACCCTGCATTTCAATGACAATATTTATAACATTGTGTTTAGAATATATAACCGTACTGCTACTGGAATATATATTTTCCTGCAAGGGGGGTAATAAAATGTCTGTCTGTCAGTCTGTCTATCTATCTAAATGTGAAACAGTCTTCTAGTGTCAATAACAATAAGAAAAACATGTTTGTTAGGGGAGTGCAATTAAATGATCACATATAATGTTTTATCTTGCATGCAGCATTTAATCACGGCCTTCTAAGCCCATATTGTGTAATCTTTTAGTCACATACAATCCTATTTCTATTGTTTTTTTTTTTGTATGTATGTCCTTTCATTATCTTGCTTCATGGAATTTTATTCCCTCTTTTAGTCCAGTCCGGATGGAGCACCTGGATCTCCACAATCCCCTCAGCCAGACAATGACTCCCTGGAGAAACCCAAGCTTAAGGCTGGCGGTTCAGTGGAAAGCCTTCGTAGTTCGCTCAGCGGACAGAGTTCAATGAGTAAGACAATGCCTGGGAAAAGTTGTAACATTTTAATTCTTGCAAATAAGAATGTTTCTCTTTTACCGATTCTTCTTCTATTCTCGTATTTCTTTTACTCGTGTAATTCTTAGTTGCACTTTTATGCAAAAAAGAAATACATATTTTTCAAAATCATGTGCTGAAAAATTTAACATGTGAGATCGTGATTTGATGCATCTCACTAGAGGGCACTCACGGCTCCCTGATACCTGTGGTGTCTCTCAGAAAACCTACATATGGCTTGAATATTCTGCATGTGGCATTACATGTAAACCGGTTATAATTTTTTTGTTATGATGGTCATGAAGGCCTTTCTTTTTTAATCACTTCCTTGTTCCTCCAGCTGCATCATGTGTCAGGATCTCTGGGATTTTTCACTTGTGCTGACCCTTGTGTCACCTTATCTAATTACAAGTTTCAACTACTTCAATCTGTTCCTTTGGTGATATCTTAGTGGTAAAAATACCCTCCATTATTTAAAGCTCAAGAGGAACGGAAGACTTGGCAACCATGGGGTAATTCTGAGCCATTGAAATGCCAAAAACCTGCATGCAGGCAGACCAGCAAACATACGTGAATGATTAGGTAGAAAGAGTTTCTGATCCCCATGTGTTGACGTGTTCATTTTGCATTATCCCATTTGTTAAAGTTAGAGAGAGAAATTGTGCAAATACCAGAAACACAAATGCTGAGACCATGAAATACTTCCACAAACTGCAGATAGAAATTAAAGCAAAAATAAAGAGATCAAGAAATTTATTGCAGATGACCTTTGAAACAATGCCATACATAGAAAGTTATGTACGGTGAAAAACAGATGTTTTGAAAGAAAGCTGGAGTAAAGATTGTTCAAACAATCTTTTCTCAACAATTCAAAACGACTGGTCAAACATTATTCTGAGCATTTTGAATAATGTTCAGATCCACACCCTTTTTTGTGAACAGTTATTTTTGTCACTTCTTGTACAAATACAGGCATGTGTGTTTCTATATAGGTGGTCAAACTGTGAGCACCACCGACTCATCAGCCAGCAACAGAGAAAGTGTAAAGTCAGAGGATGGTGATGATGAGGAGCCTCCCTATAGAGGTCCGTTCTGTGGTCGTGCAAAGGTGCACACAGACTTCACTCCGAGCCCCTATGACACAGACTCACTCAAACTGAAGGTAACATGGCACTACAGAGCTGTTCTAGAGAAAGGTCAATCATAGTGTCAAATGATCAAGTTTCTTATGTACGAAATGAATGTCTATGCAAGTACAGGGATCCTAAACATATTTTCCATAGAAGTTGCCAGACTATGCCTGTGCTTTTCACAAACTAGATTTTCAAAACCTATGAAAATGATTGCTATGGACAAAAAAAAAAAACACATTGCCTCTGAATGCACAATACTAAACTCTTGTTTTGGTAAAGGTTTTATTGGTATGCCTACCAGCCACACTCCCATTATGAATATGAGTCAGGCTTCTACCCGCTTGCGGGAAAAGGAAGCTTTTCAGAATCAGAGTTGCTTTAATCGCCAAGTAATTTTTCAACAACAAGGAATTTGCTTTGGTTAACAGTGTTAAACAGACACATAACAGGCATTAAATTAAGAGTGAAATCAGGGCGTTTGTGGTTGGTGGTGCAAAGTGGTAGGTTGCGCAAAGTAGTGCAATTGAACGGTTGGGACAGTATCACAGGGGGATGATGAGGCAAGCTTCAGATGGGAAGAGACTTTTTGTGGCAGTTATTTTTGGTCCTGATAGACCGCAGCCTCCCACCAGAGGGGAGTGGTTCAAAAAGTGACAGGGGTCACCCAGGACATGCTTTTGCACATGTGGGTCCTGGAGGGGTACAGGTCCTGTAAAGAAGGTAGATTGCAGACAATCCCCCTCTGTGCAGAGCGGATGAGACGCTGCAGTCTGCCTTTGTCTGTGGTGGTGGCGGCGGTGGTTTACCAGTGATGGAGATGGATTCCCCATGCATCCAGCCATCTCTCCCCCCAGCACAGTGATTCACTATGAATATGAATGGGCGATAAACAGCTACTGCTGCTGTGTAAACTCTAAAGGTTTAGCTGTCTCTGATTATCTGAGTTATCTCTGTTTGCTCTTAATTTGTATTCCTGGTTCAGTTTTGATTGCCTGCTATTAAAGTCTGAAAAAATCAACAATGAAATTACTGACTGCCTGAAAGTTATATTCATTGGTAAAAAAAAATATTTGTCATGAATGGCTATGAATTTTGGAAATGACAGGGAATATAAGGGCACATTACCGACCAGCAATGCTTCGTGTAAAAAGCTCAGTTTGAGTTCTTATTTTAAAACTAGCAGTGATGGTTGGTGTCAAAATACTCATGAAAATGGTTCACTCTCATATGTCCTTTGGTATTTTTTCAGCGTGGAGATGTGATTGATATAATCAGTAAACCACCAATGGGAACATGGATGGGCCTACTGAACAACAAAGTGGGTACCTTCAAGTTCATTTATGTGGACGTGTTGAGTGAGGAAGAGGAGAAGCCCAAAAGGCCAGTGAGGAGGAGAAGGAAGGGACGGCCACCCAAACCCACCTCTGTTGAGGAGTTGCTGGAGCGCATCAACCTTAAGGTACAATGTCAGCTATATCCGATATGATTAAAAAGTGGGGTAAGGAATATCTGGTATATTCCAATCTATTCTTGGCAGGTTTTGCAGATCAGTATTTGATACTTTTTGGTTCAAACCATTGGTGGAGTGTATGCATTATTTGATTTAATTAGGTCTTAATTAATCATAAAATCAAGTCAACAAAAAATGTGACAGAAAGAACCAGTGGAGAGCTGATGTAGTTTTTTTTCCTCTGAATTCACATAGCTGTAAAGTGCAGAGAAAACGAATGAGAAGCGACAGCAGAATAATTGTGCGTTTTTTTTCTGAAAGTATTCAAACTATCTTTATTTTTTTTTCTATCTAAGTCAGAGACTGGAACCCACTTCAAGAAAACAGCTGAACTGTTCTATAGTAATAAACACAATAAATACACTTTAGTTATAAGTAAGAAATTAGGTTTCGGCCAAATATTATATTAAGATGAAAATCCAGGCAGGAAGGGATAACTGTAATGCATGGAATTAAAGGCTTTGCAGCAGTGGACGGTGTATTTGATGTGAATGTCTTAACAGCAATGCCCATCAAATAAATGGCATCTTTCATCAAAACCTCGGTTTTGCTGTGAGCTTCAGGCCATCTCCGCTCTGTTCATTGTTTCTTTTATCTCCGGCCAGCTCAGCAGCCAATATGGAAATCAAGAACACATGATTTATTTTTTCGGCAAAAACATACTGCGGCTTATCTGAGTCTTAGTTATGTGAGAGATTATGTTCCATTACTTCAACAAATGAATGAAAAATGAATTTAGATGTTGGTTGTGTTGGTGCTTTAGTCTATCAAATTAACCAGATACCATTACGGGAAAAACAAAGTGCATGTTGTATTGAAATTAATAATCTTGTGCTTGCCTCGTTTGTAACAGGACTAAACATTAGTACAATCTCTCACTGGTCTCTGGAGAGGATAACATTTAACTGGACAACCTCTTGTCTGGTTATAACCACCTGACAAGGCGGTGTAACAGCAGTTCTTTACTCTTTGGATCTGTAAAGCTTTGTTGAATCAGAATTGTGAAAACATTGTACGGCAGTTGGTTTGCTGCTAGGTGTAAATCACCCAATTAAATTTCTGTAATTGAATTGTCTCCCCCATATCTTCCTTTGCTGAAAATGTCTCTGGTTTCAGCTTGCTAAATTGGCACAAGTCTGCTGCGAATGAGAGAACACGGCTGCCTGTGTCCGTTTTAGTTGGTGGTCTGTTGTTTAGTCCTGCATCATTCAGTAGAAATAGAACAGAGACAAAGCTCTCCACAGTGGACACTGCCATACAGTCTGCTTTTTGTCATGCAGAGACCAGCGATATTCAAAGTGATTTGAATTACATACAGTATAGTCACTCACAGAGCCTCACTGCATTTTAAACAATTTTCTTTGTCTACTGTGTCTCAGATAACACAGTGGTTGGACTTACTAACTTTGTTGTTGGGCAGAATTTGGTTCTCAGTTGTTAAAGCATCCCTTTGATAAAATTGTTCCTGCCCTCAGTTTCTATATGTTGCCGTATTTTAATTGACGTAGGTTTTACTCTTGAGTTTGTTTAGTATCACTGCTCAAACAACTCGGAGTTGTGGCAACAGACTCCATGTAGCCGTTAATTTGCATGACCAAATGGCTGCATTTATAATCAGTCATTTTAGTACACTTGTCAACAAGACAAACTATGTGACTTCCTTACATTTCTAATGGTTGAAACTCCCATAATGGAAGTGACCAAGGCTTAGAGTGATCACATGGTATTTGAATATGAAATATTAGAGTAATGCATTGGTTCAGTACTGATGGATAACTAAATTTAGGGAAATTCTGAACCAATGACAAATGTGTATTTTATTTTCTTCTGACCCAAATCTTTGTCACACCTCTTTCCCTCAGTTGTAATGTGTAATGAAAGATGCACCTTTGAGTTAATCTTAGACATAATCTCTCACTGTTGTAAAGTTAGACGTAATGTTTCTGACATGCAGGAGCATATGCCCACTTTCCTCTTCAACGGCTATGAGGACTTGGACACATTCAAGTTGCTGGAAGAGGAGGACCTGGACGAGCTGAACATCAGGGACCCTCAGCACAGGGCTGTACTGCTGACCGCTGTCGAGCTGCTGCAGGAATATGACAGTAAGAAGACTGAAAAACACACTTACATCTTTTATGAATGTATAAAGACATGTTTTCCCACTGTAGTTTAATAATCTTTTGATTCTGGGATTTGAATTAAATAGTCATCTAGCAATGGTCATTGTTCTTAGTGGGTATGCCCAATTGTGCAACAGACCAAAGTGGGAGCAATGCAGCTTTTACAAAATATTTAACATGTAAATGAGTGACATTTGTTATTTCAATTATGTTATTCTGAGTCTTTACTTGGGAACAGTCACAATGAAAGTATTCAACTGAATTTATGTTTGTGTGTGTTCAGGTAGCAGTGATCCTGAGCGCAGTGGGTTGTCAGGATCCCAGGAGAAGCTGCTGTCTGATGGTCGATGTCTGGTGGGCGACTCACCACGTGACTCAGGATGCTATGAGAGCAATGAGAACCTGGAAAATGGTAATGACAGATTTCCTTCAACTTCACCACCCCTTCCCTAGATCACTGGTATAAATCTAGCTACGGTCTTGCCTTGATGGGAACCCATTCCTTTTATTACACTGATTCCTGTGCCCCTTTTCCTCTTTTAAATTTCACCTGTATTCAATTTCCTGCCATCTATCTTCATTCTAGTACCCTTCCCATTTCACTACTTTGGTCTAGCACCTAACAATCATAATTTTAATGCCGCATCCAAAACCCTTTATGACACTCTTGTGTGTACTTTGGCAGAAGTGTGCTGAGATACTTTTACTATCCTTTTTATTACACTTTCTTCATCACTCTTTCCATCCTTTAGGCATTCAGTATCATCAGTACCAAAGTCCACTTGTTACTGAGGAGTCGAGCCCCAGATCACTAAGCCTAGTCAACCCCACAATGCTGGGAGCCTATTCTCACAGGGAGGAACCCTCCCAGATGCACAGAACAGGTCTAAAGAGAACAAATTCACTGCCAAATCATGGACTGAGATTCCCAACTTTCCCTGTGGATTCCAGACTGGTAGAACGATACCAGGGGGATGAGAGTGAGCTCAGAGAATATTTCTGTTAAATAGTTTTCATTTAAAAAAGAGCTTACTAGATAGCATCTCAATTCATGACTGATATTTGCAGTGGCAGGGTTTTAAGAAGAAATGTTTTAGTCAGGTAACCAGACACAGCTGTTTTTTGAATTGCTTGTTGTCATGCCATACTGGGGTTCCAGATTTCATGTATTTTAGTGACTGTATTATACAACAACAAATTGACATTATGTGCCTAAAAATAAGTATTTGAACATATTTTTCAATTATAGCGCATAGATTGCAAAAATAATTCTTGGCCCTTTATTGAGGTTTTACAGAATATGTGAGATTATTTTGTTTGTTAGTAGGAGACTGCTTTTTCTTCCTGCATAAGACTGTACTGTTCTTTCTTCTGCACAAAACAATTCAACAGCTCTATATTTACTAAATCACTGCTGTGTCAAATCTAGTCATCTTTTCTATCTGTCTGATTCCAGTGTTAATACTGGATTTAACTTTGTGTGTGTATGTCTCATTCAATTCATTCAATAGTGACATATCATTTTTGCCACAGTAGAGATTTCAAATGTGGAATAAAAACCACTTATTTCAAAAAAGGACTCTGATGCTGCTTGCTTGATTTTTATGTTTGCTTTTATTTTTCTGTCTTTTCCCCGTCATATCACTAAACACTGTTCCAAATATAGCTTCATAACACATTTAAACATTTTGCATTCCTCTTCCAATTTTCATGGTTCTCCAGTGCTACTTTTAAGTCCAAAATCCACGTTTATTGTTTTATATGTATGAACATTTCTAAATCTCAGTGTTTATTACTGTACGGATTTGTTCAAACCACAAGATAAACTAAAGGTACTAATAACGCCACACACATTCTCCTTGGTAAAACAAACAGCACTGTGGAACCCTGAATAAATTTATTTAACCAACAGACTTTTTTAACATATGCGTAACCACTTTTCTTCTGCCTAGATGTTCTCAATCTTCATGTAACCAAGTGGCTCCTGTAAACCATTTTTAACACACATATCCATTCGCAATATATTGTTTGTATATCTCAGATTTGTTTTTGAAAGTACATGTCTATGGTCCTAGTCTGTGGAATGTGTTTTGCGTAATTTGGAACAAATAAAAAAGGAACAATTATACATTCCAAATGATCCAATTCAATGCAAAATCAGTTTCAACTAGTATAAGGTTTATCTTAAAATGTTGTAGATATATACAATGTCAGAATCAAAGCTATACTGGATATTGTCATTGCAGAAGGAATTGAAATGTTAAAATACTCAAAATTGAAAATGTGTTATTTTTTTTACATTTCTGGAAAGTGTTTGGACATTTCATGTTTCATAGCTTTTTGTGAATCATCATTTCAAACCTTTGACAAACCACACTATGTGATACTCACCCATCCCATCCTTCCTGTTCTATAAACCAAAGGATTGATGGTAAGTCCTTTCAGCCTTTTCACTTCACTGGTTCTGATTTTCCCCATCCAGTTATCTTGATTTTTCACTGTTGTCGTCTTGTAATGGGGAGGTGTTACACCGGGCCCTGAAGCATTTCATCTATCCTTTATGCACATGCATTTGGTTTTAGTTCATACATAAAATGTGGAATTGAGATATGTATTTCACATGATTTAGTAAGCTACATGCTAAAGATGTTTTCTGCTTATGCCAAACAATATGGTAATTAAACTGCTGCATCATTTTATGCAAATGAATGTCCTAGCTGCCTGCAGTTTTTTTCTGCCTGATGATGAAGTTCCTTGGTAATATTATGCAAAAGAGGAAAAAAAAAATTTTAAGGGCCAGAGATTTTCTACACTGTAATAATCAAAGTGTCCACACGTAATTACTGAATAGGCTTGTTTTCATTTTGCAGGCAAGGGCAGAAAGTCGTCCCGTACCAGCCGTTCTTCTGCAGGCCTTCAGTCTCCAGAGTACCCCACGCTGCCCATGACTGTTTCCACAGAGGCACTGCAACATAATAGCAAGAACCAGCACATGAAATTCCCCAAAAGCCTGTTCATCAAACCCTCCCTGAAGGGTTTCAATCTACTGGGGCTGCACAAATCCAAAAAACAGTACTCCATCCCGAGCAGCCGTAGCTGCGAGGACTTAGATGGACCCCCACAGCCCACTGGACCATGGAAACGTTCCCACTCTCTGGGAGATCTGGACTGGGAACAGAAGGTTGAGCAGAGAAAGGCTATGGATATGTCGGTTAAATCCACTAAGGAGGGAGCCAAATCAGGCAACAGGAGCCCCATTAAGGTGTGTAGAGACGAAGGTTCCCCAACACGGAACGGGACCCCAAAAGTTAGTCCTAAAGGAAGGGCTAGCAGACCCCCTGTGCCTTCACAACTCCCTCTTCGTCCCCCTTGTCCCTCCAGCCCGGCCCCCAGCCCTCTACAGCCCCTCTCCAACCCTACACCAAGCCCCCCTGACTCTACAGCTGTCGGGGAGAGGCTCATCCGGACTCATCCCAAAAAACCTCCAGTCCCACCCCCAGTTCCTGCCAAGAAGTCTAAAGAAAGACTAGTAAATGGTCTTTGCCACCCCTCTTTATCTTTGCCCCCCTCGCCATCTCCCACTCCCTCCCCCACACACTCACTTACCCGTTCTCACCCAAGTAGCCCTATAAACCGCAGCATCCCGAGTGCCCCGGCTCTGCCCGCCAAGACTGCCAGTCCCTGTACCAACTCATCAGCCTCCTCCATAGGAGAGGAATCAGTCACGTCACCGGCAGTGCCACCTCCGTGGCTCTCAGACCTTGGGAGCAAGGTTGCTGTTGCGAGAAAGGTTTCTAATGCCAAGATGACTCCAGACCTGTTAACCCTGCTAGAACAGCAGCTGGAAGCAGAGGGCATTGATCTCACAGAGGAGCCCTACTCTGACAAGGTTAGCAAGCAATCATTTATAAAAACATGAAATGCAAAAAAAAAAAGAAAAAAACATTACTCCATTTGACACTTGGAAAAAAATACTTGATAAAACAATAAATTGATCATCAGACTCTGCCTTTTGCATCATATCATCGTAATGGTTTTCATAACAGAATTCAGCTCATTTGAAAACTATTCCCTTAATAAATACTACATCTTTGCTTACTCAAGGAAGAGCTTTTATGTTATTACACCTAAGTTTATCCTGCTGATTTTTTTTATATCCTTTTCATTTTTGACTGATAAGAATACACACACACACACACACACACACACACACACACACACACACACAGTGAATGAGGTTCAATGCTGTAAGACTTCATACTGGCTGAAAACATGGTTCATTTTAATTGAATACTCATGTGACAAATTACTCATAACAAAATAGCCATTTTTGGGATTCTGTCAGCACTAACAATTTAGAGATACGAACACAACAAATTGACTCAATGCCATTTTCAAACAACTTACAACGACATTAAATATGAGACAACTCAATCATGTGGCATCATTGAGTTGTCACTGATCAGTTTTGACCAGGACCAGAATAACAAATTCAGAGAACTATTTTCTCCTAGTCAAATGATTTCACCTGTAAATTCACAAGCTCATATTGCATCAATTCTGATGAACAACTGTATTCTGTCATAATGAAATTTGTTTGTTTAAATTTGTTTAAATTTGAAATTTGTTTTTAATATTGCAACTGCAGTCGATCCATGTTTGTCTCTTTTGACTGATCAGTCAAGTTAACCATGACCTAATCCTATGAGTGTCTCTTTTAAAATTGCTGTGTTTACCCCCTTTCTTCAATCCTATGAGCCATTTAGAATAGACTGTGATGATGACTGCACTTTAAAAAGCAAATAATATCCAAAAATAAATTGCATACATAAAATGAGCCCAGCATATGTTACAATGTGGCAATAAAGAAATAGACAGTATTGTTGCATTTACATCTCTGGAATACGGCTATACTCTTCGTAAAGAGATGAGGCCAGAAATTCTATAAAAAAGACAAAAGTGCCAATGAATTAAGAAAAACAATTCCAGCCTTATTTCAACAGTTTAAGTGAAAATTACCCTCTGGTACAACAAGACACTATTCGTCTGGCCTCACATCTTTGGTCAAGCTTTATAACATGCCTCCCTTAACCCATAACTTTACTGTTACTTGGCTGTGTGTTTAGGCCAATCACATTAGTAGCTTGCTTTGGAACTAATTAAGCATAAAAATAGAAACAAACAGATTCTAAAGCTTTATTAAGAAGTAAAGCTGGGTGTGCGTGTGTGTCTGTGTGTGAAAATCATACTTTGCCTGGAGCCACAGAAAAAAACACTGCAGCCAGCATCCAATTGATGCGGTTTAGACTGTTAAGTTAATGAGATGAAGGTTACTTAAGGCAGACGGGGTTATGAAACCTTCTGCAACATGACTGATCCCAAAATTGGCCCTTTAAACACAGTCCTACCCTTGCCTCTTGCAGTGTAAACATGTATACCCTCACAGGAGTCATGGAATGAGGTAAAAACAGGTCCTTGGGATCACAACACAGCTATGCTGGATTTGCCGGATTCCCTTTGGGCGCTGAGAATTTCCTTCGGGATAAAGAATTTCCTTTAGGATTAATATATTCTATTCTATAAGCTGATAGGCGTAGTTTTGGTAGACTAACTACTTGCTATGGTAGACACACAATATTAGAGCATAGTCAGTCAAGCTTCAATCTTGTCCGAAGTCATACAACAGAAATTCTCGGAATGGGAAATGAGAAACAGGTTACAGGTCAGCACTGGTTCCAAATTCTCTGACCTGATCACAATCAGATCCACCCAAGCTCATTTTTTCCTGTTATCAACATGGCTGTGTTTTTCATTACAGTTCCACGTGTGCATTGCAAAACAATTCATCTAAGCTACGACTCACTGAGTAGAGTCCTAATTCTGTCCTGCAGACAGCTGATGTGTTCCACACTTCAATCACACAGAGCTTTCTTTTCAGGATATCTGTGAACTGTGTTAAGACTCAGAGATAAGATTTGCACTGATATTGAATGTTTGCTTCCATTTTTGTTTTCTACAAAGAATACAGATCAGGAATCAAAGAGAACTCTATAAAGAATCTTAGAACATTCCTCTCTCTACAAAAAAGTTGTCTTTAGTATTGCCCACAGATTTTGAGTGCCTACCAAGTGCTTCTTTGTATTTATTTTGGCTCTGAGATATTAAATTTCCGATATCTTTGTTTTAGTATATTCTGAAGAAAATTAGTGTATCATTATTATTGTATTTTATTATAACTTTCTATGAGGCTTGTAACACTTTAACGGGAAGAAAAGCAAAAGACTGAAAGTTGATATTCATTATACATGGTTATTAAGGCAAATGCAATCCATCTGTACACATAATTAAACAGTTTGGAGGATTTTATGTAACCCAGAGAGATAAAGGAGCTTTCTGATAAGTGTTTGCCCTCATAACTTTTCCTCCATCTGTCTCTCTGAAAGAATACTTTACTCCATCCACCCAGGCTTTTATCCTGAAGTTATATTATTGCCAACCACAATCAGGCCTCCCCTGGAAAGCAGCCATTGAAATTAATTTATGTAACAGTTAAATTTCTATAAACACATTGGGTCCGAGCTCTGCATCACAAGCAAACAAGTTAAAAATATTCAGATAAAAATGCTTTTATTTATCTTACATTCACCGCTGTTACGATTCTAAACAATTGTCTATATTGTGCACTTATCTTTCTCCTCTGTCTCTCTACATCTTCTAATTTTCTTTGCTAAATAAGGTTCCGTTAATCTCTGAGGAGAAAAATGTATATTAAATTACAGCAGGGTTTAGGGCATAGACTGTGCATAAGGCATGATAATGTTCATTATATTCATAGAGATAGACTCTCACTCTCACACTGTTAATTCTTAGAAGTGTTGAAAAATTTCCTAAAGGTACTTGCTAGAAGCATTAGTAAGGAAAATATCAGTCAATTTGGAGTCTCTAACCAATGTACAATAAGACAAGTATTTAAAGTTGCATATGACCTAAATAAAGTATATTCCACTTTCCATGTTCACCTCCATTGTGTCTGTCATTTATCATCTGCAGCATGGCCGCTGTGGGATCCCCCAGCTTCTCGTTGAGCGTTACTCAGAAGACTTGGATCAGCCCGTCAAGGATGTGGCCTCTAGTATGGACAAGGTCCGGGTCAAAGAGCTGCGAAAACAACACCGCATGGCTGTAAGGCACCCGCTATATTTCCCCCTGACTTATTCCTAATTTTGTCTGTTTTTATTTATGGAACCAGATGCAGGTCTTCTTCTCCTCTCGGTTTTTCCCTTCAAGGGTCGCCACAGTGAATCAACCTTCTCCATCTAACCCTATTCTCTGTATCCTCTTCTCTCACACCAACTAACTTCATATCCTCTCTCACTACATCCATAAATCTTCTCTTTGGTCTTCCTCTAGACCTCCTGCCTGGCAGCTTCATCTACCAATATATTCACTATCCCTGTACATGACCCAACCATCTCAGTCTGGCTTCTCTGACCTTCTCTCCAAAATATCCAACATGTGCTGTTCCTCTGATAGACTCATTCCTGATCCTATCCATCCTGGTCACTCCAAAAGAGAACCTTTGCATCTTCATCTCTGCAACCTCTAGTTTTGCATCCTGTCTTTTCGTCATTTTAACTGTTTCTAGTCCATACAGCATCGCTGGTCTCACCACTGTCTTGCACACCTTTCCTTTCATTCTGGCTGATAGTCTTCTATCGCATAGTACCCCTGTCGCCTTTCTCCACCCATTCCAACCTGCTTGAACCAGTTTCTTTACCTCTTTTCCACACTTTCTGTTGCTCTGGACTGTTGACCCTAAATACTTGTATGGAACCAGATGCAGGTAAAGTGTGAAAACATGGAGATTCAGTTGAGGAATAACCTGAGTGTAACTTCATAGTAGGCATTAACAATGTATTTTCAGGTCAAATGACTGGCACTGCCCAAAATTGAAAAAAGTTGATTTTAGAAAAGTGCTCTTTATTTACAATCTTCCCTATGTGTCTTTTAGATCCCAGCTGGAGGTTTGACAGAGATGTGCCGGAAGCCCCTGCCCTCAGGTAACATCAGCACAGTCTCTGATTGGCTCATTTCTATCGGCCTGCCCATGTACACCTCGTCTCTGGCTGCGATGGGAATTAACACTCTGAGCTGCGTGGCATTGCTAAATGAAAGGAGTATTTGGGAGGCGGGGGTGCAAAATGAAAGACACGCTAGACGGTTGATCAGCGAGGCACAAACAGTCAACACACACATTGAGGAGTCCTAATCATGTCAAGTCGGATCCCCCAAATCACCTTCCTGGTCAATAGTCAGTAGTGTCTCATTTATTCTGGTCAGGAGGTAACCACGGCCGGATCGGACACGGGTCTCTGAAAGACTGCACAAGTGACCACAGCACTATGTTATTTCCTGTTTCGCAGGTTTCAAAAGAGTTAACGTGCTCTATGATTTTGTCTTTTTTATCACTGTCTTTTCTCAAATGTTTACGGCGATAAGGATTTTATTCTGACAGCCAAAACAAGTCATCAGATGCCTTTTTGGAAAAAAAAAAAAAAAATACTGTAGATTCATTTGGTGGGATGGCTTCTGTTCTAAAGACCCCTCCAAATTCTTGAAGACTTGACATTGCCTTTGGGAAAACTAACAGCACACTTTTTGTAGGATTTATGTATTGTTTTTAATAATGAAAGACTGTTTGTTTCCTACATATTTCACAAGTGCTTCGTGTTCATCTCTTGTGACAAACCAACATTTATTTAAAGGTATGTTAAGGGAGTAATTTGGCCAAAGTGATTTGCTACTTAGTCAAGCTTTCATTCCCACTAATAGATATTTGGACTTTCAGGTAACATAAATTGAAACACCAACAATTAATTGCTGGTGGTTTTTCTACCATCTTTCTGTATTAAAACATGAAGCTTGTTTTAAACTGTGTTTTGCCTTTGGAATGTCAGAACTTGTTAAAGGCCAGCTCTCTGTCATATCTTTGCCGAAATAACTGAGAATAAGCCTTTGTATCTATGATGAAGTGTACATCCTTTTTCACTTTGCTCCAATATGCATCGTACAGAACGTTCTGATTTACTATAGTAACCACAATCAGCTATCATAGCAACAGTACATTCCCTGTGTATCCAAGCACATTTAAGTTGCCTTACCATTATGAATGAAAAGCTAGAACAGATTCAACATTGACCAGGCCTGCACCATGAGTGAGGCTAAAGCGTGTTAAAGGCATGAGCTTATTTTCTGAATGTGTAGGAGTCTGGCAAATAATCATGACATAAATTCTGTGACCATAACAGAAAAAAATTTCAGATCATGTTAGTTATGCACATGGGAGAAAAGGCCTCAGAATGACTTTATACTGTATAGCTATACTTTAATGCCCACAATATTAACCCCAGAATCAGCTCAGTCACCCCATGTTTTACATCCTGACAACCTCCTCAACTCAAACAGCGTCAGGAGGGACATGTTAAAAAGACATAGCTGTCATCTGGATGGAAATTAACTATAAGCGCAACAGACAGCAGAAATTGTGATGTAAAGCTGGAGAGGAGACTGTCTTGAACTATCATGAATGCCGGTCTGAAGATTTGTGTGTGTGTGTGTGCGTGTGTGTGTGCGTGTGTGCGTGCGTGTGTGCATGCGTGAGTGTGTGTGCGTGCGTGTGTGTGTGTGTGTGTGTGTGTGTGTGTGTGTGTGTGTGTGTGTGTGTGTGTGTGTGTGTGTGAGATAAAGAAAAGCGTCACTTCAGGTTAAGAGCTGATTACCAAGGTCAGCATGTACAAGAACAATTATTTAGTCTTGAACATCAGGGAAACACTGTGTTGGGTCAGCCTGTGCCAAAGTCTCTCGGCCCAGACAAAACTGAAAATGAGCATAATAAAACTAAACAAACCAGTTTCATTTGGACATGTTGCATGAAACGGGGTATGAGCATCCCCACTTTTTTTTTTTTTCTCCGTAACATCACATCGTTAGAACTGAACTATAGTCTCATTCAAAGGATTTCATATTTAAAACATTTTTATATAGCTAAAAATTAAAGACTTTTGCAGTGGGCATATGTTTGATGCCTTTTTTCCTCTTCAGTCAAAGGTGTGCTCTGGAACAAACAACAGCAAAATGACCCATGAAGTGTTTTGTAAAGAATAAAAATACTGACACTGTAAATGCACTTTAGAGGGTAAGTCTAACTCTTTTATAGGTAAAATTGGCTACATATCTGTTTGGAGGTCCATAAATGGCCATGTATTGTCAGGTATTGTAAAGGGTTTAAGTGGGTTATGCTGGTATTTAGCTGAAGCATTGTATTTTCAATGCCAAGTTTAATAATCATTCATGATTCAACCTATTCCAATTTCTCATTTTCATTTTTTTGGCAGTCTTAAAAGTACACTCTTGATTACATATATGAAATGCTTAACAGCTGGTGCACATTCTGTATATGTAATTGATATTTAAATAACTTATTTTTGCTTTTTAGCATATCACCTGTAATTAGCTGTACTATATGAATAGCAATACCTTCCTGCATACTGCATATTGCTTAAGCCAGTGAGGAACTACAGTATGTATTGTAAAATATGTGTACAAATTATTTTATTTGGTTTTCATCTACTTAATGATTGTCCATACAAATTTGCTTGTGTATTGAAGCTATAAAAGTCCATAGCTACTTGTCATTCTGAAATATAATAAACCGTTTCTTGCGATACACTGGTCTTTTGATTCATTATGTACTTTTACTCACTTGGACCAACAGAGAGAGCTTTTTTATGTGTGTTAACTGTTTAGAAAAAATTATGATGAGGTTCTTCACACACTCGATGTACTGTAGAAGTGAAATTCATAGTTGACTACTGATTTTCTCAAGGTTTGGTGATATGAGATGAAAAATTATTGTGATAATTCGAAGCAAGTAAAGATTCTGTATCATGGTATTTATATGAACATGGAAAGCCGAAGCCAATGCATTTCAAATTAATCAAAGCCTATTCTAGTTTCATGAGTGAAAATCCACATTCATTTAAATGTTTATGAAAAGTCTTCTGAACACAGCGTTCTTTACTTTAACCCTACATTTTACGTAACATGTTTCATATTTGTACGAGTGCTCATTTTAAAAGTACATGTGCACCAATTTGAGGTCATTTTGGGTTATTCAGGTTAATTCGTTGTAGATCTTAAATAATTACTTGTGTATTTAACTGTGTGATCATTTTAATTGTGCTCTTTTTTCGAAGGTAAGTCAGTGTGTTTTTACTAATTGAATTCTCCGACATTGATATCAGTTCTAAAATAAAATAATGGGGGGTTATATTTCACAATTTTATATTTTATACCCATATTTCTACAGTTTGGTGCTGGAAACATAAAAGTAGCTCTGTGACCATTCTGGGTTGTGGACAAGTTTTCTGAATAAGGCAACTCTGTTTAATTCTGTCAATAGTGCAGCTGGAATAGTGCTGTGATTGAAATGAACTTAAAACACTGTCTTTTTGTGCCTGACTTGTGTTACCTAATTTAGAAAACAATTCACATCTGCTCAGGACGAACAATGGAGCTCCTCTGCTGCTTCATGCTGCAGGTCAGCTCCAGGTCTGGCTGCATTTCCAATGCAGCTGCTGTCAAAAAAAAAAAAAGAACGCAAAGGTTTTCCACGATGAGGCTGATTTCCCATCTGATGTCATGGAATACCAAAATCTGAAGGTAAACACCATATCATGGACTCTAAGTTTGATCAAGGTTTTACACACAGACACAACTGCACAAACATTCCCTTTTAAGAGGCACAAGGACAGAATTGTTTCCCTGTTTGCTTGTAGCCAGGACCTCTAAATAGACGGTACTGTCCAGCAATCTTACCCTTAAGCAACAAACACTTCACGTTATCTCAGGTTGAAAAGACGACTATCAAAAGAACTCCCTGCCCTCTGCTTGATGCATTGTATATCAGTCCCCAGGGGCAACCTGACATTTAGTATTCATAATATTATCAGTATGATAAAACTTAAATCAGAGATTCATCTGTCAATGTACATTAGTGACACTGACTCAGCTCTGTTATAAAATAAAATAAAAAATGATGCTAAAACGACTATTCTACAAGATAAATGTAGTTGTGAAATTATTTCAAATGAGAAGACGATGGATTGCTTAAGATTGACACTAAAATTCCAATAATGAGAACACACTCTTACTGGATGTTTATTGGCAATGCTTAAAAAACAAACTTAGGTCAGTTTTAGATGACGGAGACAATCACTTTGTAGAATTTGAAAACAGATATGTTTTTTTGATCCGTCATTATCCAAGATAATCTATTGCTTTCTCCCATCGCTGAATGTTTTCAAGCAATTTAACGAAGACAGGCTTATTCTTCTTTTCAACACTGTTTTGATAAATCATGGTAAGTTGTTTTGAACACTGAGCTTATGTCTATAAAAACAGTAGAACAATTGAGAACTTATTTTCATATGAGGTTAGCCCCAGTTAAGAAATGATTCAAATAACATTGGTTCCAGAATTGTGGTTTGCTCAACAGCCAGGTTTAAAGTCTTCCAGGATATTTGCTTTGAGGAAAGCGTTTTCATTGTACAGTTATAACATTTTCAGTGATCCTACTAATGAATTTAAAGTTGCCTATTGGCTTGTTGCTGGTCATCACATTACCGTCTTGGTTCGGTGTCTCCAGTAAATGTTTTATAACAGCTGCTTTAAGTAAATCGGGACGAATGTCTGTCAAACGCTCACTAAAAATACTGTAAGTACAAGGTTGACAGGGTAAATGCATGCCAGTAGGGAGTTATGCTCACTGAAAGTCTTGCAGTGCTCAGTTTCTTTGCTGGAGGTTCCTTCCATTTTAATGTTTGCTGATATCTATGTTAATACCAGTGCTGGATCGCATTGAAATATGAGCAGTCGGTGGCAGAATTGACTTGCCAGCTCCTTATATAAAATTTATACAGAGGAAACCAACATATCTATAATGATCTGGTAAAATTTTACTCTGCAGTATTTGCAGTCACTGTCAATATATTTTGGCTGTCATGAATATCAACCTGCGTCAGGGTGTCTGTCTCCCTGCGCAAACGTGAAATCTGTTGGCTTTGGGTCAGGGTGCTTCAAAATACAACTGATAACTGCATACATATGTCAGGGCTATTGCGAGATCACAATGTACTGGTTTGAGAAAAAAATAGTTTAATAAAAATACATTAATTGCTTTGAAAGTCATTGAAAGAAATTGAAAGAGAGTAACAGATACAATATTAACATAGTCCTAATTATATGAGGAATCAAATATAAAATGCTATTTTCAATTACAGTGGGGAGTACAAGTATTTGATACACTGCAGATTTTTCAGCTTTTCCCACTGGTGAAGCATGTAGAGGTCTGTAATTTTTTCCTCATAGGTACTCTTCAACTGTGAGTGACGGAATTTAAAACAAAAATCCAGAAAAACACATCATTAATTTGTTTTTTTATTGCATTACATAAGTATTTGATACATCAGAAAAACAGAACTTAATATTTCGTACAGAGACCTTCATTGCCAATTACAGAGATCAGATGTTTCCTGTAGTTCTTGACTAGGTTTGCACAAACTGCCGCAGGGATTTTGGCCCACTACTCCATACAGAGCTTCTCCAGATCCTTCTGGTTTCTGGGCAGTCGCTGGGTAATATGGACTTTCAGCTCCCTCTAAAGATTTTCTATTGGGCTCAGGTCTGAAGACTGGCTAGGCCGCTCCAGGACCTTGAGATGCTTCTTATGGAGCCACTCCTTAGTTGCCCGCCGCTTTATGTCTTGGGTTGTTGCCATGCTGGAAGACCCAGCAACGACCCATCTTCAGGGCTCTTACCGAGGGAAGGAGGTCGCTGGCCAAGATCTTGTGATGCATGGCCCCATCCATCCTCCCCTCAATACGGAGCAGTCGTTCTGTCCCCTTTGAAGAAAAGCATCCCCAAAGAATGATCTGGATTTTTGTTTTAGATTCTGTCACTCACAGTTGAAGAGTACCTATGATAAAAATTACAGACCTCTATGTGCTTTGCAAGTAAGAAAAGCTGAAAAATCAGCAGTGTATCAAATACTTGTTCTCCCCGCTGTGCATATGAACATAAAATTCAAATTACTGTAGAAAAATCTGAATTTAATTAAAAACGCTTTATTACTTTGACATCCCCAAAAGACAACAAATTTAGAAAAAAAAAGCCCCATAGTTTAAACATTAAAAGATTGACAAGATAATATTTGCAATGGCAGTATAATATAGTTATAGACCATATCAAGAAAAATATCAATAATATGAAATGATGACACCATAATCAGGTGAGTACATTTGTGTTTTTTTTTTTATTTCCAAGTCAGGGTGGTGTCTGTTGCATCACAGAAAAATGCAATGCGATCACCATAATATTGTTAATTTGTAATCCGCCACACCACTTATTTCACTTATTAATTTCATTCTCTTCGCTGTTGCTCACGTTCCAGCAGTGAAAGTGTTTGTGGAGGTCATGGTTGGGTCCCATCTGCAGGTGTAGACTAATGATAGGTTGTTCTCTGTTGTGGAGAGATATATGACTGTGAGTCCAAACAGTTGGCCTGAAGGCAAAGAGAAAGTCTCAGTGCACAAACTTAAGAATCCACGCAGACGCGCACGCAACCATTATACTTAACTCCAAAAGGGAAATTTTCATTACGATTTGAAACGAGGATAAAATCATGCGGAGTCGTTTTGTCTTCTACCGCCTGATGTCGCTGTTTTAGGGCCGCTGAACCTCCAGCCAAATCCCGCATGAGCTGAAGTTTTCCGCGTTCAGTAATCTGACACCCAAAAGTCTCCGAGCAGAAGGATAGACCCTTGAGTTCGCTGGAGAGACTATAAGGAAGGAGCAGTCATCCAACGGGCTGAAACGAGAGGGACTGAGCTGAGGCGAAACGCTGTGCGCGAAAAAAAAAAAAAAATCGCCCCGTGGCAGCGGCAGCTGATGAGAGCTCGGTGCCTGCGCGACTCCAAACTACTGGCTGTCAGCCCCAAATGATCTCAAAGCGACAAGTTCCACACTCCACATGCGGATGGGTGACTTTCCACGGCGCTTTGTGAGGAGGAGATGATGAAGAATTACAGCAGCAGTCCCCCTCACAGCAATAACCAGACTCCGCACCACATCCGAGATCGAACCAGCAAAAAGTACAGCCTGCTTTCGGCGATCCCGTTCCGATTCTCCCTGCGAGGCTATGGTTTCTGCATGGCTACGCTCTTCCTCTTCTGTTTCGGTTCCCTCTTTTACCAGCTGAACGGAGGACCCCCGAAAATCCTGCTGGACATCCGTCGGTATCTCGGTAAGAACTTTTTCTGCTTCCGCTGCCGGGGGTTGATCGACTCGTAATGCAACTTTGAAAAATAATTGTTTATAGACGAGTCCGCGGGACTTCTGTCAAAACAAGGGGAGGGGAGGGGGGGTTAGTTTGATTTTTTTTTTTGTTTTGTTTTGTTTTTACTGAACTTTTTTTGGAATTTCAAAATCTCACAGTGCCAAAGTGTCTTCTCGACCACCCCCTCCCCTTCACCCCCCCATCCAACGACGATTTGTCTTCCTCCCTCTACTAATTCATCCACTTTTAAAAACATCCTTGGATCTACCTGAGCACGCCGGCCTGCCTCTCCTTAAAGATGGACAGTTTTATGAGTAATCGCGCGCACGGTTCCAGAGAACTTCTCTTTGCCAGCTTTCGATGATTCAAACCGAATACCGAGGAATGAACCCGTTTTTTTTTCAGCGTCTGATTAAAAGTTACGACTTGTCGTAACTCGTTTGTGATGCATTAACAGTCCTCAAAATCTGGTAACTTTTTGGGGGGGTAAGATGAGCTGTAGGGGTGACTCACCGGTGCGCACCGGCGACGGCGCTCATTACGCGCGACCCGGTCGCCGGTGGGTCCCCGGCGCGCTTTTTGTTTAGTCTAGGACACGTTGTAAATTAATTTCTTTCAAATACCAAATCAAATGCGAAGGGAGTTAATGGTGTTTTATCGCTTAATGGAAACGTCTCCCGTTTGATTTACGGCCCGACAGCGGTGATGACAAAGACTGTGACGCTGCTTCTGGGATGCTGTATCATAGCCCGTCAGTCTCTCATGGGGGAAAAAAAAAGAGTTAAAAATAATTTATGCAATCTGAGGTGTGTGTGTGGGTGTGGGTGTGGGTGTGTGTGGTTTTCTGAGTAAAGCAGTTCTTCACTTAGACTCAGGTGCATTTTGTCATTTGTGAGTCAACTGTCTGTGCGTGTGCGTGTGCGTGCGTTACTGTATTTGTTAGAGGCCTTCATGATATCACAAACACCTGAAACTGAATGACAGTCACTGAGCAAGTCAGCCACTAATCCCCCACATCGGTTTCCTGTGGACACACATATTTTTTTTTTCAAATCGAAACACTGTGGCAACATTTGCACTTAATGTAACTTTGTTACACATTTGTTACACATTTCAGCGGCCCATCTAAGTTCATGTTCCTCTCCATTACCTCTACATAGTCACCGTGCATATGATTAGTAAACCAGAAAGGTTTCATATGTCCGCAACCTCATGTACAACCCTTCTGCACACACAACAGTCAAAAGCTGATGTTATCACATCAGCGGATTCTTTTATATATATATATATATAGAATACCCAAGATGCAATGACAGCATGCTAATTTGTTTCATCATTTGTGAAATAGGACAAGGAAGGCTTGACAGCCTGGTGCAATGACTGTGGGACTTAAACATGTCAAACACTGACTCCTCTATACTGCATTGACTTCATGAGGGGGTTACTTATATAACAGTGACAGAAGCATAGTGTAGCACCTTCACTGGAATCTGGATGAGTAATCGTCTCCATTCATTATGATGTCGAGGGAAGGAGTAGTAGCTTTGTTGGAGAATCAGATGGCAGTAATTTGAAAGATGTGCTTGAAGTTGAGTGCAAGTAAGACTTTTTTAACTGAGCGCTGGGGAGTCTCATTCACGACTCTCAGTGAAACAGCAGGAATCACTTCACTTTCATTTGCTGAAAGAGTAATGTGTTCTTTGAGTGTGATGAGGCAAACAAGGGGAAACGGTAGTGAGCTTCATATGTAATGGGTTGTTTTTTTTCTAGAATGAGCAAACCTGTGTTTTTGAGGGGGAAAATAAAGCTACCTGAGAGAGTGAGGGAAATTCGAGATTAGCCGAACAGTCATGAATGGATTGAAATGGCCTGCTGCCTTGAGATTAAATGAAGAAGCTGCACAACACAAACAGAAACAACAAAAACAGTTACAAAAGATCCTTTATGTTTTGTAACATCTATCAGCTAAAGATATCTTCATTCAATGTGATTTTCAGTAAGAATGGCACAGACGTCACTGCTCTAACAGCACTCGGGGTGGCAAAAATCAGAAAAATCAATAAAGGAACTTCAGAAGGATATCAAATATTTATTGTTTAATTTGCTCTCCATTATTATTATTGTTAATGCCATGTCACCGTGGGATCTCAATTCCTTTGTATGTCAAGTACATGCAGAAATGTTGACAACAGAGCTGACTATGATACATATAAACAAATATTACAGATATAAACAGAACATACAAATCTAAGTATGTAGAAGCATTTTTGCAGTGGGAATCAGGAACTTTGTAGCAGAATGACAGATGGACCTTCAGATCAAACCGATTGTTTGATAGATAAAATAGTTGACAAAGACATGAAGTGGAAAGCATTGTGCAAAATGTAAACATTGAAAGATGACTGAAAAAAAGGGAAAATTGAGTATCGAGATTAGCCATGTGTATTCTGATTATATGTATGCGATTGGTATCTTAGGAACCTTTTCTAGGAATCCAGTGATTTGCAGATTTATTTACCTTCAGCTTACTTTTGTTACTTTTGGCTGCACAGTGCCAAGACGAAGGTGAGAATCCCTTGTGGGGTAGGTGAATAGGTGTGTATTTGTAAGAGAATAGTAGGTTGATTTTGTGTTGGAGTGTGTTTCCCTCAGCCAGCGGTGCCACAGAGGGAACAGACCCTTTTTGTCTGAAGCAGCAGAGAGGTTGGTGTTTGAGCATGTCACTCAACATACAGCTTGAGTAAGTGAAAGGGCAAGTAGACCTTTAGACCTGGATTTATAGCCCACTTGCCACAGTGTTCCCTGTATTGACTCTTTTACTTATTTTTTCTCTGTTACGTATAAGGGATGGTGGAAAAAAAAATTCTACATTGCATAGCAATATTTTGCATGGCTATGTTTCACCTATACAAGTCAAAGTCAACTTTATTGTCAATTCTGCCACATGTTTCACACTTACAGATGATTAGAACAGCATTTCTCTAAAACTCATGGTGCAAAAGTATAATTAAGTGCTGCATGAATTATTTCTTGTAATTTCCATTTATGCATTATATACATATTTATACCTTTGCATTTTCTACCCTACAATACAGGGTAGACAACATAAGCACCTCATTAGGCAAATCTTCCTTTTCTTTTTCTTTCGGCTGCTCCCTTCAGGATTGACTACAGATTGCAGTAGGTAAATACTGTAAATGTGATTAGTTTTTGATATTTAGCAATAGCTCTCAAAATGGTGAGTTGAATTTTGAAACAGGGGCATTTTTGGATTAGTATTCCTGCTTTTATTTTCTATAATAAGTATATATGTCTTATTTTCTTTAGACTAATCCAGGTTTTTGTCTATATGATGGCCGAATGTCTCCAACTGAATGATACATCATCATTACAAGGTGTGTCTCTTTGTACAATTACTCTGTCAACAGTTTGACTTGGATTAGCAGTAAGTGCTCTGACTGATGAGTTTGTGTCAGCAAGGTGTATGGCAGGTTTCACCCCACCTGAGGAGAAAAGCAACAGGTAACTGAAATTGTAATGTGTAAAGAACCCAGTGGAAAAACGACACAAAAATATTCTGCATTCATTTTGATAATGCATGTCCTGCCCTTTACTAGACCTTCAACATTGTCCGGATTTTTCACTACTTTCCATTACTTTAGTAGTGGCCCTTTGGGATTACGGATGAATTTAAAAAAAAACAAAGAAACAGTGCACTGATTCATGATTTGACACAATGACCAGACAAAATAAATGTCTAATTATCTGGAGTACAGAGGGTTTCCTGTAGGTTCAGGTAACTTTCTGACTCCCATACTTTATATAATGAACAATAAACAGATTCCATGCAGTCTCATACTCATATTTAACAGAGCAGTTTTCTTCTCACTTACAGTAACTACTTCTAAGTAGTCAAGAAATGGCTAGTATACTTTAAGAGTTTCCAACTCTAGGGTGTTCTTAAGGATCAGACAGGTATGTGAAGACACATAAGCGGATACGGGATATTTGTCCTCCATCAGTCTCCTTTTTTTGCTTACAGCTGCCAGTCAGGAAATAAATGACACCTGACTTGGTTCAAATACAGTTGAGATTGCCAGGTTAGAGGAATGAGGGGTTGGGATTTGAAGTGATGTAAAAAGAGAAAACAAAATGTTGCCCTACTGTGAGTGAGTTAAGACAGGATATGCAATACTTCACTCAGGTGACAGTTTAGCCACAACCTCTCCTGTATGAAATCCTTAACGGACATAAACATGATTGCCTTTGGAACCGTTGTTGCAAATGTTCAAACCACCAGTTTGTATGCATATTATCTTTTATTGTGTTAATTGTCCTGTTACCACATACGCTTGTATGTGCACATGAGTTTCTATTTTAGGAATCTCACTTTACTATCTCAATACCCTATCAATATTTTTCTTTGTGCTTTAATCTCAGGCCCCATTTTGAAGTGAGAGTAAAATATCAATTGGACCCAAAACTTCACATGCATAGGTGTTTACTACCAGATATGAAAGTATTTATATCTGGTGATCCTGCATGCATATGATTTGTTCACTTTGTCTTGCTCAGCCAAGGAATTAGACGGTTGTTGGAGCTTTTCCGTCCACCCACATATTATCTTTCTCTGGTTAAAAATTATATTTAAATCCAAGGACTTTTGAGTCACAAGTAGTTTTATGTATTCTCAGATCTGACGTTTTGCTCTGACTTTTTTTCTATATGTGTATAACAAAGTCATATTGTGTACATGAGCATGTACACAGACAGATTCTGTAGTGAAACACAAATAACACATATGCAGAAGACTTTACTATGTGAGCCAGACATAGAAGTGTGACTTTTGGAGGAAACCCTCCAGTCTATTAGTCTACTAGTACACCCACTTCCTGTTAGAGGATATTTAAAAAAAAAGGTCTTGATTTCATCTTCAAATATTTTGTTACTTAAGCTGACAGATTTAGGGGTACTCATTTACAATTTACCAAAGTGTCACAGGGAATGGAAATCAACTGTGCTGCTCAAGTTGTCGCTCAGCATGAAAAAGTGACCAACAGGGTTTGCCAGGTGTGCAGGAGTTTGTCTGGTGTGGTATTTCCTGTCTTAAACGTAATTATTAACATTTTTTTTTTTTTTACAGAGTTGGTAACTTCAAACATAAAGTTATGTTCAAACTTAAACCTTTGCATCTCAGGATATTTAAAGGACGAGAATAATTCAAGATATCCTTTGGGTTTATATAAGGCTTTTTAATGGGGAATATACATTTCACTGACTATATTTCGTCGTCATGGAAGCTGACATCTACCATAAAAGGCAAAACGATCACCTTGTAATTTCTGTTGAGTTTGTAAAGCAAGTGACCCACCCTTCTGAGCCGTGCTTTGTTTATTTACTCACTCTCTGTCATGCATGCCAGCTTGTTAAGTGGGTTTAAAGGTCAGCAAAGGGATAATCGTTTGTACCTTAATAAAAAGTATATTTCTTCTGTATTATTGGGGGTGGGAATTTTAAATGGTCTGTTGAAAGGAGGTAAAGAAGAGATTATGAATATAAGAATTGTAAACCAATGATACGTGTGATTGTGAGAAGTAAGAAGTGCAGTTGTCAGAAGTTATTTCTTGGTTGCCAGTTATAAGGAGTTCAACAAAGTAAAGTTATCATCTAGTGTTTTTTATTTTATCGGTTGTAAATGGTCATCATCGCTTTATTTTTATTAGTGGATAACAATGTTTTAAAAAATGTTCCTTATTGGCCTTGCTATTACGTAATAGAACCAATTAACATTACAGATTAGCATCTCCATGCCTGAGAGCCTTCTATTGCCCTCTCCAGTGAAGCGGGCAAGTGCTAAAACAACTCAGGGTAATTATCATCCATTAGTGCATTTGTTTTTAGCCTGAGAACAGATTGCTGATGGGAAAATAAAATAACCAAAGTTCCAAAGCTTTGAAGGCAACCGTTATTCATGGCTTATTGAGTAATGATGATTAGGACCCAAGGAAATTGAACAACTTGATGACTTCACTTGTTTGCCTCATATTTCTGAATCTTTTGCAATGCTGAATAGAATCCTTAAAAGAATGGATGTTTGAAAAAAGAATTTTGAATTCTTTTTTTTTTTCAGACAAGTATAGATAGAGTATACAAGATTGTACCTTTATTTAAAAAAAGAAAAATTGGGAAAATTGAACCGTCCCGATTCACAGCTAAAAGTGACATGAAGCCTTTCAGTCCACTGCACTCCATATAATCATAACAACATTTTACATCAACTCAAATGGAAGTTGTTTTAAGAACCATGCTGTGTTTTATGTGGTGGTACATCAACGGGTGGGCGGCTTCCACTACTGGGTGGTACCCCAACTGATGCTTGTAAAAAAAACGACTACGTATAGCCCATAATTAAAAAGATCAGTGTCTGGATAAATGGAGTTCTTGTGAGAAAATAACATGTCTGCTTACAGCATTTATACTGGACGACCAGCTTTAATCCCTCTGTTGACTTTTAATCAGAATCTAGGTCCATTCATGACAGAATTTGAAACTGGATAATTATAATCTGCCGTGTAGGTGCTGATAATTTCATGGTTTACATCTGCATTTCCTCCTATCTCTGTGCTGTGGTGTATTTTGCCAGAGTGGGTAGGTTTTTTTCTTTGTTTACTCTGATGAGTGTCAAAGCATTCAACATTCCTATGTTTATTGCCATGGAACACCCAGTATGTTGGTCGCTTGTTTCCGTTTTTCAGGCCTTATATACACTTGTCATCAGACAGCAGGTTTATGCGGTCAGTGTAGTTAGGCAATTATTTTCCAATTGAGCCAACAACTGGATTTCTGATTCTTTTTCTCCGTTGTCCGAGGTAGCAGAACCATTGCTCGAAGCCTGCCTATTGGTCCTTATGGGACCTGCTAAGATGAAACATATTGCCTGGTGGTTAGGGATGTATCTTGTGTAGGGAACCCTGCCTATCTCTATTCTAAAGGGGTTTACCACAACTTTGTCCACTCCCCTCTTTTCATGGAGATGAAAATATATAGTGGTTCAAAATAGAATCCCTAAATACACTGCGGGGAAGATTGTATGCCAATGCCCAGCCCTTGTTGTTAAAACCACTATGTGTTGGTTTGGGAAATGCCTTGCACTTTCATGTTTTTTATAGCCTGCGTCCTCTTGGGGTTCAGCTGAGTTGAATGAAAATGTCCTTTTTTTCTTAGCAGTGGAGGACATTAGGACAACTTCAGTTTATAACATAAGACACAAAGCTGTCTTTTAGAATGATTTATTTTCATTTGCCAAAATTCAATTTTTTTTTATTTGCCACACTCACCGTGACTACCCGACTGGGAGGCAGACAGAAAAAATCTCTGGACTAAAGTGTGTACACAGTTGGGGATTTAAAAGCTAACAATGTAGATATTACCCGTGGGGGTGGAAAGCAAGACAAAACAGACCTAATAAGGGATTTAATGCTGGCTTTCATTTGCCTAGTTTCAGATACCATTACACCAAAAAAAACCTTAATGTTGAATTGATCCTGGTTGTTTTAATTTAATCGGCAAATTATGTCTTGTGTTCACCATATGACTTTTATAATGTGATAACATGTTGCTTTTTTGTGTTGAGCGCTCTGCATTTGCTAATAGTTAATGCCCATTTAAGGAGTCAATTTTCAGACATAGAGTCACAATACTTCTCAACTTAAAGGAAGCCCATTATACTCCTTTCTAGCTTTGTACCTTCACTCTGGGAGGCAATTTTCATGATTCAGAGTTAAAAATAACGTTTATTTATCTTATCCTGGTCCTTTATGTTGCCCCACAGTTCATCTTCTGTCTGAATCATGCGTTTTTTAGTTCCTGTCTTCTCAAGGTCCCCATACCTAAAAGCCGAATTTCTTTTGATTGGCCAACTTCCAGACGCCACCAAGGGGCTGTGCGATGTGGGTGTGCTGTGCCTTGAGCAGATGACTGCATAAAATCACCTCATCTTGTTGGCGGTTTGAAAAAATCTGTACAGTTTGAAGCCAGATGTTTTTAGCTCATTGGCATGACTCTGAATACTCTAACTTCATTATTTAAAGTAAATGTATTCATCATTAGACAAAGTAATATTCAGGCAAGGAAGTTCAAAAGTTAATCGTCATCATATTTATATACGTATAACAAGGTTCATGCTCTATCCGCTTGAATAAATTTTGCCCATTTCAAAATGAAATGTAACTTTTAATTCTGCCTTGAAAAGTTAGTAACTTAACTGCTTGGTAAGTTTTTATTCCTAAGTGTATTTGTTAATGATAGTTAAGGACAGTATGGCCATGAAGTGGTTGACACTCATGCCACAGCAAGATGCTTTTTGTTTGGGTGCTATTGTCAAATGTTGGCTCTCGGTGTGTAGTTTACATATTCTGTTCTGGTTATTCGGCTTCTTCCTACAGGACGGTATAGGAACTTAAAAACCATGAAGGAGTTAATTGTGCAGGTTTGACTGAGACAGTGAATGGTTTGTTCCAAGGTATATCCTTATATCAATTGTAAATATACGAAAGAAATAACTGGAATGAGTTGTCGATCAGATCCTTGTTAAGAGCAATTGTTAAATGGAGAAGAATAAGAAGTATAATTTGAGCCGAAATTGGTCAAGTGAAATATTTAAGAAAAGGTTCATTGGATAGTTTCTCTCTGCCCAGCAGTTTTGTATTGGATGTGTGCTGTGGTGTCCCTGATGTCGAGCTGTTTTTGCAGCAGTTTTCCCTCAAAACACACTTGCTCTTCCAATGCTGGGTGCAAGCTGTGATGCTGCTGCTCTAACAGATGACCGCAGGGATTAACACAGTTGCTGGATATGGATTTCTTACTTTGCTAGACTTTCTGACTGACTATTAAGTCTTTATATCTGTTCTTGACAGGTACTGTGTGTTTGTATAGTTTTATAGTTATCTAGTGTGTTACTGCTCTTAGAGGCCCCTTAGAGATTAAAGGTTTGACACTTGAGGATAAAGTAAGCACACATAAAGCCCATCTGATGGACTCACACACACACACACACACACACACACACACACACACACACACACACACACACACACACACACACACACACCTTCATACATACTTGCACCAGAGCTATGATTGGACATTGCCTAATCCACTGGCCAGTGATCAAACTAGAAGTATCCCCAAATTTCCCCCAGAATTGTTAAAACCATACCCACACTAACACAGACGCACACACACATATGCACTTGCATGCAACTGCTGCATGGGTAACATAAAAGTTTCAGTTGTTTCGCTGATTATAAGAAACATAAGAAATAAAATGACTGCATATGTTCAATTTCTGTTTCTTTTTTCCTCCTTTCAGTCAAAGCGCCGGTTTTCACTCACACACTCTTCTCACAAACTAGAAAGAATGCATTTGTTTTGGTTTAGAGAACGATGGCTTTTACAGTGCTGCTCCACATATCAGGAGGCCAAGCTAAATAGCAAGGAAAGCAGGGAGAAATGTATTTTCTCCCACCCCTCATCCAAACAAAGTCTTATGTAACGAGACCATGTATTTGTCTCTACAGAGATATCAGATGCAATTAGACAGGTAACAAAAATATGACACCTTGGGTCAGATCTAACACCATGCCAATGCTATAATTGATTTAATATATTCATTTTTACTTTTTTTTTTACTCAGTATTCAACTTATTTAAACACATGATCACCTCTAAGTGTTGTAGCCACTTGAATAGTGTTTTTGTTTTGTATTGAATAATGACAGTTGCTATGAGGATTGCACCACCTGACGGAAACATATTATTGATGGCAAAAGAAGTGCCTGGGTGCACCCGGGATGTATTGAAGAGCATTTTTGAAATGTTCAAATGGAATGTGGCCGTTCCTCGCGGAAAGCAAACTTCACCTCAGCCAAATCTGGCACCCCTGTCTCAAAATGTGCTCGGCTTCTCTGAAACCCACCTTTGTGTCCTGACACTTCTCAGCATGTATTTTCCAATATCCCTCTTCTTTTTCAAACCTGGCTTTTATAAGAAGATACTTACACAAAAAAATCTTTCTGACACATCAATGCATCCCAAAGTAAGGATTAGTGTTAAAATTCTCATCCTGCCACCACTTGTCACAGTTGTGAACTGTGTTGCTTTCGTCAACCCTTCCTGCCTTCTTGTTTACCTTTCAAACAAATCCCTCAACTTAAATCTCGGTCGTGCTGTTCGGTAGTAACTGCAGCCGTAACTTCATATAAATGTTCTGGTCTACAGGAGAAACCAGATTTTCCAGATGTTTTGTAGAGACATCTTGGTGAAGGACACAGTCCAAAGCTAACAAACCCTTTATCCACACAGAACACCCTGCTTCCAAGAAGCTGTCCTTTTTCCTGCCTGGTAGAACTTGAGGTTGACTGCCTTTTTTTTCTCTTTTTTTTAGTGTTCATCACATGTGTTTTGAAAGAGAAAGTGCACCTCAGTAATGAGCTCTTCACACTTTCAAAAATTCAGAAAGGTTATGCAAGAATTTTGGATAGGCCCAGTCCAAGGCTAGTCTGTTCTAAAGAGTTTCACACTCCGTGTTGTTATTTTCCCCCAAAAAGCCATCAATTGTCTGGCCTTTTCAACTGGCCCAGATCCTTGTTGTGTAGTGTTTCCACCAGTTTCGCCCAGAGCAACCTGTCTGCCACTTGGCCCACGGCACTGCTGCACCAGTCCGGCCTGAATCTGAGCCATTTGGACTTGGCTGTCCTGTCAAATCTATCCATCAGTCCCTAGAAAGCTGGTCTTACTCTTTACCTTAAACTCCCACCTAAGGCTGCTATATGCTCATCTGTTGTGCAGTCATTTTCTCTACTTCATCCATTTTTATTAGTTCTTTTGGCACTCTGTTTCTCTCTCGCTCTCTCTCTCTCTCTTTCTCTGATGCTTCATGCCATGTGCCTTTCTTTGACCTCACTATTTCAACAAAAGATTAAGTCATGTTGTCATTGGGATAACAGTTGAGGTGTATAACACAAAAACACAAAGCTGTGTCCCTGGTCCTTTAGCTGCGTGAGAATACAAACTTAAAATAAATTGTCTGTAATTACTACATGACAGTTTTAATCGCAGGATGTTGAAATCAATGTCTAGTTGACTTCTCCTGTGTCATCTCCCCCTCATCTGACTGTGCATGTGGCATTTTTCATGCTTGTGTTTCATGTTTTCATGTTTTACCTCTAATAGTATGACATAGTAGGCAATTTTTTTTGGCCAGAAAGTACTTTCCTTTCCTTCTTAGGAAGAAAGGGATAAATCTCTGTTTGTTTTAAGGAACAGACACACACATACACACAAGTATGCACGCACACACACACACACACACACACACACACACACACACACACACAACACGTTTCCTGAAATGCTAAGAAGTCTTTAGATCATCAGTAGACCATCTATTTCCATTAGCAGCGAGTCAGTTTATGTTCACGTCGTCCTTTTCAACACTTTATGCTTCCAAAGTCTCTTCAGAAAAACAAAATAGAAAAGCTATGGAGCAGCAGCTGAATCTGTCACCATCTGTCAACCTCTCTGTGACACCAAAGATGACCCTAACAGGTTTTCTGTCTCTTCCTTTCGTGTGGCAAACACATGCTGCTGTGTGCCAAGGCTCTAGCATTTGTCTTAGTGTTCACTGGTCTGTAATAAACTGTTCTGATCTAATGAAGTGTTTCTGAAGGGCTGAAGAGAACTGCCAACCACTAGCTAGCTTAGCCTAGCCATGGTTAAATTAGAGACCAAGTCTGTAAGATCATGCTCTGCGAGAGCCAGCAGTCACAGATGGCAGCCAAGTGCATTATAGTAATGAACCTGCAAAACACTCAGAAAAAGAAAGTCTTCCCGAAGTGCATTTTGTTCTTTTTCTCTTTCTTTCCTTTTTCTGTACGAGTCACCAAGTTGGAATTATTTGCCGTGTGTTTCTTATTAGTTTGACAATTGAAACAAGCAGTTAAATCATCCAGCCATGGCACTTTATTCGAAGGGCCCCATTTCATTACACTTAGTGTATTGGATGTCATAGTGTGTGAACTTGATCATTATAGAGAGTCACTTTTTTTCTCCATAGGGAAAACACCGCAATATGGTTACTTTATTAAATCATCTTCTTCTTCTTCTTCTCCTTTTGGATTTCCCTTCAGGGGTCACCACAGCAAATCAACCTTTTCCATCTAACCCTGTTATCTATATCCTCCTCTCTCACACCAATAACTTCATATCCTCTCTCACTGCATCCATAAATCTTCTCTTAGGTCTTCCTCTAGACCTCCTGCCTGGCAGCTCCAATTCCAGCATCCGTCTACCAATACATTCACTGTCCCTCTTCTGTACATGAGACAACCATCTCAGTCTGACTTCTCTGACCGTCTCTCCAAAACATCTAACATGTGCCTCTGATCGACTCATTCCTGATCCTATCTATGCTCGGCTCTCCCAAAGAGAGCCTCAGCATCTTCATCTCTGCGACCTTTAGCTCGTACAAGTCATTGTACAAGTCTTTGTTTTGCCATTGCTACCTCTGTATGTATCTCTCTGTACTCCTGTCTTTTCTCAGTATCCAGCTTCTTCTTTGCAAACTGCTTTCTCTGTATATACTCCTGCACTTCCTCATTCCACCACCAAGTCTCCTTATCTACTTTCCTTCCAGACGATACACCAAGTACTCTGCTACCTGTCTCCCTGATCTATTAGCTGTAGTTGTCCAGTCATCTGGAAGCCCTCCCTGACCACCCAGAGCCTTTCTCAACTCCTCCCTGAAAACCATTTAACACTCCTCCCTTTTCAGCTTCCACCACTTAGTCCTCTGCTCTGCCTTTATCCTCTTGATCTTCCCTGTCACCAGTCATCCTACAAACCACCATCGCCTATACAAGATGTAGTCTATCTGTGTGCTCCTACCTCTACTCTTATAAGTTACACATGTTTTTGTCTTTTCTGGAAAAAAGTGTTCACTATAGCCATCTCCATACTTTTTGCAAAGTTTACCACCATCTGTCCCTCTGCATTCCTGTCCTGGATACCAAATCTGCCCATCACTTCTTCATCACTTCTGATTGATTTTAGCAAAAGTTTTATGCCAGACCCCCTTCCTGATGCTACCCTCTTCATTCATCCGGACTTAGCACCGGCTCAAGGAGACTCTAGTCTGTGAACCCCTGAGGCTGGTTGAGGTGGACACTGGCCTGTGCCGTTCTGAGGTTGCATTATTTACTTTATCAAATCTGCTATATCATATTTATTGATCTAGATGTGCAAAGCAAGAAAAAAAAGTCTGTTATGAATTTTATGAAACCGTGATAAACGGTTGGCACTGTGGTGCAGGAAATAGTTCCTCCACCTTACAGCAAGAAGGTACGCAGTTCAATTCCAACAGCGGGGCTTTTCCTCTGGGCTTGCTTTGGGTTTCTGGTTCCCCCTCCAAAAACATGCAGTGGGTTCATGGGAGATTCTAAATTCCCCAGACGTGTGAGAGAGAGAGAGAGAGAGAGAGAGAGAGAGAGAGCGAGAGCGAGAGTGTGTGTGTTTGTCTGTGTAATATATATATTCTATATATTGATAAAAACAAACCATAATGGCTGATGGTATTAACACATTCACTGCAATTTGTTGTTACTGTTTTCCAGTTCCAGTTTCACATTAACTTAATTGTCACAGTAATGTTTTTGTTTAATATTAGCAAACCTTCTTCAACCCATTGTTTTACATGACTATTAGGTTATGTTAGATATCTAAATGTCTAGAAATTAATGTTTTATTTCTTCCTAAACGATTGATTGCCTTGCATGACAGAGCTGCCACCATTGGTGTGCGAGTGCATGTGTGAATGCGTGAATGAAAAATCCAGTGTGAAGGGCTTTGAAACTGCAACGTGTTGAAAGCACTATTTAAGTGTGGACCATTTTAACAGATGTTTTTTGACAAGACGAGAAGAAGATAGTTAAAGATTTGAGTTACCCTCTTTGTGAGCAGCAGTTTAAAAGGTAAATAGCTTGAAAAGTGTCACTTGATGACAAGTAATTTCTCTATTATAATAGTTTGGCATATGGGTTATCATGGACAAGCTTCTCCTCAATTTTGAGGTTACGCCATGGAAAATTTCACCTTTTTTTGGACAACCTTAAGAATTTTTGCACTAAAGTGCAACTGATGACTTTCAAGACCGCGTGTTTCCAATATTTGGGTGGCCACACAAAAAACAGGACTACTCAGGGCTGTAGCCCTGAGTAGTCCTGAAGATTTTACTGAAGAGCAGGTACATGTATGTACCTGCTCTTCAGTAAAATTAATGGGAGAAAATGTTTGTGTTCAGAAGAAGACCATACCAAACAAATCAAAAATGTGTTTGGCACAGACAGGTTTCTATTTTATTTTACTTGCGATTAAATACACAGCGGAGATTCTTATCACCAACATTCCCCTTTGCTTTTATGCCCTGACACCATGGGATTATCTGCAAAGAGGCTAAGAAACCTGCCCCGTGCACTTTGACCAAAAGTATCAACAAAACTGACACCAATCTATGCAGAATCCAGCAGGAAATTAACGTGTCAATGGTCACTCCCCAAATTTAACTCTCACTACAACATATAGATGAGTCACCAACTGTGCAGAAAATGGTTGATATCAGCACATTAATTCTAGGAAAGGTAATCACATCACTGGGTTAAAGGCTAATCAATATACATCTGTTTGAGAATGCGAAGAGGTTGATGATGCTCAATAACAAGAATAAATGTTTGACTTTTGAGCACAACTCATGTCTTATATATTACGAGTAAAGGGTCCTTATAGGCTGTTTTAATGAACAGAGCTTAAAGCATTAGCCTTAACAGCACCCATAGGGTTTCTTCTACATTACCTAACAGAGAATGAAAGCCACATCACTTGAATCAGGTTTTGGGGAGTTCATGCTTTCCACTTGACATTTGTGCAAACTGATATTATATATTTTTGGAGGTGTCAGATTGACAAAACACTGCTCTGACTTTTAAGTTTCCAGAGTTTATTACTTTGCCCTTTCTCCCTGTATTTCTGTATTTTCCTTTTATTTCCCTTATCCCTAACCTTTTCAGACTAAAGCCATAATAAGTGGGACAGATTACTGCATCTGTATTTTTAGTTAGAGCTAAAGGCTTTGCTCGCACAAAATACTGTTGGACATGACAGTGGAACATATGCAACACATTGATTATAGGCGAGTGACAAACTAACCAAGTCTTTAAGCTTGAGCCACAGTGTTTAGGTAAATATGACCACGAAGGAACAGAAATACAGTGAAGGGAATACAGACATCTTTTCCTGTGAGCAATTTTACTATTGTGTGGTTCTGTGCTGATTTTGCATGAATGTGAATTAAGTGTTGTGGTTCAAATGTAAGTTAAATACTGTACTTACTAAACCATTGAGGTAGAAGTTGGTGTGGAATCTGGATAGTTTCTATTCTTATATGTGCTTTCACCAACCAAGCTCCATTTTTTCATTGAGTCAGAATTGAGTCCACTGTTAATTTCTTAGAATTTTGTAAAAACTGTCGGTCTGTCTGTCTGCTTATTTTTGGTCGCAAATTTAGGGTACTCGTCTTATGTCTGATTTAATTTAATTCATTTTATTTTATGCTTGTATTTTGTTTGTTCTTCTCTATCATTATTAGGCAAGTTCTATTAAAGATTTGAGAGTGGTCTGTTCACAACTGTGGTAAATATCCCGCTGATTTTCATTTCCTGGATTTCATGATTTAAAGGTAATTAAAATGTATCTACATGTAGACTTTCCCTCACAGTCAAGACGCAGTAATAATTAACCTACTGTCAGCTGGCTTGTTCTGTGGGGTCTTGATATTGCAATTCTTCATCTTTTTCAGTATAATTCATTTTGTCATGTCTATTAATTTGATACATTATGCCGCTGTGCTGCTTGGCATATATAGTACAATAATATTCCTCAAGTGAAAAAAAATCTATGCCATATTGAGCTAAAACATACCACCCCTCATGTGTCAATGAGCTGATGTCATTTTTTTTAATCCTATTTTTATAAGTCAATGAAAGCTATCTGTGTCTTACCATATCTCTATTTGTGAGCTACTGTTTGGCCTGAACTTGAAGGCCTGACCATGTTTCCAGGGGCCAGTCAAGGGTGAACAAGTTCCCTCACCTTAAAACTGTGAAGCTCCATCAGCCTGTATTTGCATGAGTCAACAGCGGTAGCGTGTGGATGCAGTGTTTGTTTGCTTCAGCCTTGCATGCATGGGTACAGTAGCAATATGTGTGTGAACGAGCAGACTTAGCAGGGTGCCTTTAGGGAGTATGAGTGTAGTACAGAGTTTCAGTGTGCTGCCTCTAACCAAGATGTGGTATACGATGTAACCCTGCCTTAACACAGCAAGGAGGCAGATTTAGCACCTTCAAGCTTCTTCCAGTCCTCATAACTGAAACAGAAAAGGAGTACATTTGGCGCTCTGCTGCGTCTGTAAGGAAACCCACTTTATGAAGAAAATTAGGTTGCTAATGACTCCTAATAGGTGAATATTTTTTCATTACTTCTGCAGTAGTGCTTGTGGTTTGTTTTTCATTTCCAAAGCACTGCTTAACAGAAAAAACATATGGACCGCAAACTAACTTTTGTCACACGCAAAATGTAGTATGCATTTATGGAAATTGGGGCAATGATCACACCAGAAAGCATTCAATCTCAGCCCACAAACTCAAATTTATTTCTGTTTTTCAGTTTACACATGCTGCAATTCTTCTACACGGTAGTTGATATTGCAATGTCAAAGTAAGTCAGTTTGAAAATTGGCTTGTGTACTGGCTCAATGTATATGAACGTTTCTGCCTTTCTGCATATGGACAGTTGAATCCATACGTCTGCTCAGTGACATGCATGTGACCCCAAATCTTTCCTGGGAGGTAGTTGATGGTCGTGTTTGTGTGTAGATAAAGAATGATGGGAAATGAAACAGAAGAGAAACCACAAATGTCATAAGCTTCAACTTTGCCTTTGTATATCTTTTTTTGGGGGGGGTGGGGAGGTTTCCGAATAGTGACTCACATGCGGTACAGGTATTTATCTCTATTTGACATCAGTGATTTGCGCACACGTAAACTCTGTCTACAGTGGTGAACAGTAACACCTTTGCAAAGGGGCAGCAGTAGCTTCCACTCTTCCATCCATGTCCTCACAGGAGAGGTTCCAACTTAGAATTTAAACATAGGTGAGCAGCCAATTAGTGGCTGGCCTGTTTGAAGTTTTGAAGTAAGGTCATTCCTTAAATGAAACATGATGTATAAACACTTCATCAGAAACACTGTGTTAACACATTCCACAGTTTTTAGGATAAAAATGCCCCCCAAATCACTTGCGAGGGACTTGTTTGCAACACATACACAAAAATAATAATAAAAATCTTTTCTGATATTTTGATACCAGTTTACAAATAGCATTCTCTGAAAAAATCTATGAAGAAGAAAGTAAAAAGAAAAGAAAAAAACAGTTAAAATAATGAAAGTGTTTTTCCCCAAACAGTTTTGACGAAACAGCCATTTAAGGAAGACCAACAATTATTGGTCTCCTATGGCTATCAAAGCTAGTTATCAACTCTGAAGATTGTGCCCGGATGGATCAGGTTTGGCACGGAGGGAGGGCTTAAGCTGCTGCTGCTGCTCTGCTGAAAGCCTCCTTTTGCTGCATAGTTTGTGTACCTACTATATCAGAATGCAGTTGACTTATTATAAATGCGACAATTTTGGGCTTGGCTAAAACAGATTTTCTTGCTTTTTGCAATCAATGTAAAACACTCATACTCGAGAAGTAGGCTAAACTTCAGCTTGTGTTTTTTTTTTTTTTTTAACAACATATTTTGGGTGTTATACTCTCCTTTTTGCAAGGTCTAATTCATGCATTATGCATTTTTTTTACATATGAATACTGGCTATGTCGTCTGTTACGCTCAAGCTAATTAGCTCAAGTCCATCTGCATATGTAGTTACACACACTGTTAACCAGCATCTTTCCAATTTGGTCTGAGCTGAATCTCTTGTTTTGTCTGTGAGTCCCACATTAGCAGCAACCTGCAGCCCCCAGGGTGTGTCAGTTAAAGGTCATTATTATCTTTATGCGGTTACACCAATGAACTCATCATTATCAGATTATGTAAAGAGATTAGTCCTATATCCCAAATTGGTTAAAAGTCTTGCTAATTTTTAGAATTCCACTAAATGCACCTTACATATTCCTGAATATTCCCTTTAACCATTATGTGTTCATTTCCAAATTTATTTTTTTTGTTTGGGCTTTTATTTATAATATTAAAGCTGACTGGAATTTTCGCCTACACGTCATTGTTGAGAAATATGATTGATATGAGTCAGTCATGTAAACTAGCTCAATGTTGCCACAAACCAGGTTTTCATTACCAGATTATTCCCAGTTATTTGACTGTTTACTGAAAATGGAAATGACTTTCATTCACTGGAACTACCTTTAAATTCCTTAGTCAGTTTGAATAATATTTTGTGGTTAATTTAGCTCCAAAAGCCAGGCTGTTCCTTAGTACCACATCTGCTTTCATTAAAGTTTTGTGTCACAGTGGTCGATTCATGTGTTCAGTGGACAAGCCCAACAACTTCCAGACTGTGATGCTATAAAGAGTTGATGTTGAGCTTAGACTTTAAAATGTCCTGATTTTTAAAATTGTTTTCGGGGTTTACAGTCGCATTGTCCTCTTTCACAAACTTCATCTATAAATATTTCTTTGCTGTTCTTGGAAGTGAGATCTGCCATCTGTTATTTCTTTCTGGAACGTTGCTCTTTGCTCTCTTTTTGGCCGCTGTCGTCCGTGGAGGTGCCAGACGACTGTCACTGAATTATCACCAAACTTTTGAAAGAGAGTCACTCCATTTGTTGTTCACTTCTGTTAAATAAAACTTTTTCATCTACATGCAAAGAGCCTGCTTGTTTCTAGATGCTTTTGACTCTCCCAAGTATGGGACATGATAGCTCAACTGTCATTTGTAATGTTTGTTGATGACTAACATGTGGTCAGCATATGGTAAATGCACTTTATTTGGTACCTGATGAGGGTAGGGAAAACATGTAGGTAAGTGTGTATGTTTGCATGAGGTTTTGCGTGTATGGAGTGTCAGGAAGCAGCATCTTGAATTCATGGGGTACAAAGTGCTCGGTTTCAGACACATATCCAGTGGCTTCTGGTAATGGACTCTGCCAAATGACCTTTCACATATGTTCACAAAAAACTGTTTTTTCTGGTCACTGTGTCCTTGCTCCTTCACCTCAAACACACATTCATTCAAACCACGCAAACACATATTATGCTCTTTATTTCATCTTGTATGGGTCGTGCATACACTTATTTTTGGAAGGAATTCAGACCATAACAAAGTTGCAGCTTCACTGTCCAGCACCGGTTTAATCTGGAATTGACCAGTAATTCTGACTGAGATGGAAGACTTTCTGTCAAATGAGAATTTATGTAAGAGATGATGCTGGCATGGAAGCCAATGTCACCAGCCACTATGTAATTAGCAAAGGATTTGAGGTTTTCGTGAAAGTGCACTCATAGTCTCAAGAAACAAACACTGACTAGCACATACTGTTTGTCGCATAAGGTTTTTAGTATAGAGAAAACAAAGTTTATATGTCTCTTTATCTACCAGACCTCAAAGCGAGTTGTGTTGATGTTAGAAACAGACGTTGAACTTACACATAAGAAGAAGAACACTGACAACTAGAGTGCCTTTACACAGCAGTGGTGTGAATGGAAAACAGCTGAGGGTGGAGATGAAGAGTCATGGCTTGGAAGACTTAAAATCTTCCAAAGTAGTAATTAATTAAGAAAAATGTTACCCAAACAGGATTATAATGATGATTTATTACATGTGTTCAAGTAAAGCGATTACATTATTAAAGTAAATCAGTTTTTTATAAATTCAGGAGAACTCACTTGGATCCGAGCACATGACATCTTTGACTGTGCTGACCTCCTTCTGGTCTGATTCCCTGCCTGCAGGGTAGAAAAATTAATTTAGTGACTGAGGTACGAGATCAGAATGACAGTGTCTGTCAGTTAATACTGCATTTGTGGCCTTGCAAGACCTTTCCATTACTATAGTTATGTTTGTCGTTTATAGTAGAGGCAATATTCACTAAAGTAATCCCTCATTAATGATTGTCTGTCCTCACAAAATGTTTGCAAATGCATACACTGATTTATGAAACTTCATAGACCTTATTTTTACAGTGAGTAGGACATCATGGTCTTATGAGAAAAAAAATATTCAAAGGAATTTTAGATATCTATGTTTTTATGCATTTAGATTTTTCTCTTTGTAATTTATTATCTATTATCATATGATAAAAATAAAATCAAAATCAATTGTATGAAATCAATTGATTGGTGAAGGCATTTCGCCCTATTAAGACCTTGTTTCCACCTGATGCTACACATTTTTCAAACATTGTTTTTTGCCATTTTAGACATTTGCATATTGGCAGACTATAGGAAAGGATAGAAAAGGACAACAGTTTTGTAGGAATGCACGATAGACATAGCAGACTTCTGTGTAACTTAACCTCTTGGGAATTTTTTATAGTACATTTGAAAAAACAAAAAAATATCCAAATAGCTTCAAGAACCAAACTTTTTAGGCCCTCAACCTCTAATTCTATGCCATCATTGCACTGTTATATATATATATATATATATATATATATATATATATATATATATATATACTGCCATTTTTTTATCTTCTAGTTCTGCTCAACATCCCTCATGTCTCGCTTTGTCCTTTTTTCTGTAGTCCTACCACTACTAATGTCCTTCATTCAAATGTGAGCCACAACACCACAGACTATTTCTATGCACAATTTTGCAGGCCAATGATAGTTCCTACTGTTGTTGCTAAGCCTGATTAGAATTTCAACTACAGTAAGATATTGATTTATGACTCAGATTTGAGGTAAGTGCAGCTATTCAGAAGCTGGAGTGAATATCTTCTGCACACATGGTTGACAGCCATGCATGAGGACACTCACATATTTGCCTGAGGCTGTGTCGCACTTTAAAACAACCCAGAAGACAAGGAATTGCCTTAAAATTGGCTGAGTCCCTCAGCTGACACTTCCTTTCAGGAAGTAGTGAAATCCCAAACTACATATCAGTTTGCTGGTTTGTCATTGCAGACACAAATCCAAAGTTTGTTCTCAGCATGATCTAAAAATCTTAATTTCATTTCAATGATAGTACATTTGGACAGAGAATCTCCAATTTTTGTATTTTGGAAAAAGTTGTTTTTCCTTTTTTCCCAGAAGTCCTACATGTTGTACAGGATCAGTTTATCTACATCTGTGTGGGCATGAGTCCGTGTGCTACCTTAGCCTGCTTGATTCATTATATCCTTCTCTGTTGAATGGATTTCAGGCCATTGAGGACTTTGGCTGCCAGATAGTGCAATTTATCTTCCGCTGACCTCTACAGAGAGCCCACAAACTAATTTAATAACAATTTGTTCCTTCTTCTCCATTACTGCCTCCCACATTTTCCCTCTCTGTCTCTCCACCCAGATATTTTACCTTTTCATTTCCTCACTGCATTGTAAAATACAGCAGCTGTTTTCTTTTTTTTGTTGCTTTTTTTTATTCTTCTTTGTCTGATTATATGTCCTGTGTCACATGACAAACCCAGCGGAATTCTAGTCTTTAATGTAATTCACTTGTTTTTTTTCCTGATCCCTCTTTCATATGGTAGTTTAAGTCCTGCCTCTTTACTCCACAGCTTAAGCTTTGCTTTTATTCCATCCAGATATTTGGGGTCCTGAATAGCTGGAGTTGATATAGCTTACAATATGTACATGTATATCTTGCTTGCACGCAAACCAACATTCAGAAACCATTAGATTATTTGAGTTAACTCTTTTCATTTTACTCTGCTGAGATGCAGTTATTATTTTTTTATTCTTTTCCTTGTGCTTGGCAGCCACGTTAATTCTCACTGCCCTTCTTACTGCCCTGTGAAACCATTATTGTTACAGGTTCTTCAGTTTTCTCAGTGGCTTCACACTCATCTAACCATGAAACCTAAAGAAAGCAGATACTGTAACTGACCCTGAATACAAACTTGTGCATTTGGAGAAATATGGCTTTTCAGTCATTCCCTTTAATTGAAACAGAATCTGTCTTGTCATGTACAAACCAGCGAGATGTTTTTTTTGTATTCTCTCTTGGTCATGAATTCAAAGCTGTGTTCATGACTAACTTCACTGCCGGTCTAAAAACATTGCAGTTTGCCATGAATTTGCAGTTTGACAAGAAGATACACCCAGGCCTTTGAGGTTTTTTTTGCTTTTTTTTTTTTTTTTTTTTTTTTTGGGATTCATCTACATCACCCCACTTGTGACTGTGCCTGACCACTAAGTGCGACAATTAAAGTGTTGCATGTGGTGAAAGTGAAATGACACCATTATTTACATGTGTTGTGAATTTCTGACAATCCAGATATGACCCCCTACAAAAAAATAGATTTTGATCGAATGGGGAAAAGTCTGAAATGTTTTTATTAAGGTATAAGTATTTTCGTTCAGTCAGGTTTTAACATACACAAAAAGTAATGTGTGTCCAACATTGTTTTATGTGATAAAAGAAATCAAGATACTTAGAAAGCCACCTATTCCATTTCCTTCATTTAAACCCTTTAAAATAAATGTTAAAAAGTTTAACTACTCGATAATCATATTTGTCTTGCTTCACGATAAATTCTGATAAATCTTCCTCATCACTATTGTGTCTGCCTACCATCATGTGAAGATTAGATTCAATGTATTCGTGATAAAAAAGCAGTCTGTCAGTTATCGGTCTCAACCAAAAAAATGCAGTCCAAGCAATGTCCATGTAAATGTGTCAAATGAAATCGCATGTGTCATTCAACACCCTAAGGTGTAAGTATTTAATATTTATTAGTTGTAGGAAAAGGAACAAACATTTTCTTGTCAGAGTGTTTCTCAGTAGTTGCCATTCAGAATGAAAGTATTTTAGGTATTTATAACAAAACGTTCTTACCAACATAGGAATCCTGCGTACAACCATTATGAATTCATACAGACCGGATTATACCACAGAAAATTAGGCATATTTTTCTAGGACTAAACATCCGTAATGCAGTACTTAAAAACACCCATGTAGTGAGTATTTCCTGCAGTTTCCCAACTTGAATAGCACAATTTCCTTTGTAAATCTGTTGGTATTTGGTAGTAAAATGAATTGTGTAACTTTCTACAAATGCAATTGTACAATTTAAACTTCATTCATTTATAACTGTTTTACAGAATGCACCACTGCTCTATGTATTTTTGCGTGTGTCTGTATGTGTGTGTGTGTGTGTGTGTGTGTTTGTGTGTGTGTGTGTGTTGGTGCATCTGTCTTGTATTTTGTTAGTTAAGATGTGGTATGAAGAATTAGAGGCCCAGGTGTGGCTTCTTTTATGGGTCATCTGCTACTCTTGTCAAAGAAAGAGCTTATAAATCAATATATTATTAAATATTATATAGTATTAAAATGTAATTGATTCCAACAAAGTCCTGATTCAATGCATCTATTTAGTTTTACTCCTCCCCAGATTGTATGTAGTTTTATCCAAAGGGTAACAAAAACTATTAAATGACAGCACAAGCAGAACACATGCACATAACTGTCTTTCATATCATAATGAATTCCATACAGTATCACCCCTCCTTCTCAACCCGATAACAATTGTTGTTTTTATTCAGTAAGAATTAAAAGATCCCCTCCATTTGACTTTCTTTCATAGGGGTGTGTGGGAAAAATCACTGGTCAGTCAGAATGGCCACCGGCAGGCTCTTAATCCATAAGGACAGGCTAGCAAGACAGCTGGTGTCCTGCCAACATTTCCACAAGCAGAGACGAGGTATGTACAAACTGCACAAGCACTCAAGTGCACTCCAAAGGGAAGTGCCTTATCCAGGGTGCGCTGACAGAGCATGCAGCGCAGCAGAAACCGTGACAGCATCACATCTTGTGACAAATCATTTACTAATGTGATTATTATGTTGCCGTCGTAATGACGGAGTCACCCGTATGATTTCATATTGAAGAATCCCTACGTGCATCTCTTGGGTTGTTTGTTGATGATAGGTCTTTACATGGCAGGTTTAGATCTACCAAGTTTAATTTGATCTTTTTTTTTTTTTTCCTTCATGGCTCATTTCTTCATTTCAAACATTCTTCCAGTGACAGCCTGCACTTCTATATTCCAGGAGAGCTTTCTGATTGGGAAAAGAGTCTCCCGAGGTCCAGATTCATACCTGCCTGAATCAGTGCAGATAAAAAGAAAAGAGAGGAAAGGAAAACTCTTTGTACTTCTTTTAATTAGATTCACTTTCTTTCAAAACTTTCTGGTGCATGTCAAGGGAGCAGTCACCATGCTGAAAGAAGTACTTTTTTCACCCTAAAACTGTTTAATTGAGAATTTGCTCAGCATGATGTCCAAGGTAGGTCTATAAGCAGGAGATGCTCCGCTACTCCCAATGCTCTCACTCGACTTGACTTTATCATCTTTGCTTGGCTTCATTCAGTCTCATGACTTGACTGCCTCTTCACATCTGGAGACATCAAGTGACTCAGCTGGGGTTCGTCTTCATCACATGACTTTTTCAAGTGTGAAATTTACAGAGGATGGTTTGAGAGTGACGGCACAAAGTGTGTTTTTCCTCTTGTTGTTTTTTCTGAAGCTATTTGTTGCTACTTTTTGCTCTTGAAAAAATGCTGTTTGAATAAAATGGGCTCACTCTCGTCCATTCTCAATTCAGTGGTGTCTGACCAAAATTTTAATCAACAAAGTTTTATTCACAGAAGTCCATTACAACAATATCTGGCTGCAAATGGATGAGCAAATACCAGCCAATGTTAGATAGCTGAGCAATACTGGTGTAGATTAGATATCGACATATTTTATATCTCATCATTTGATATATTTGATATATTTGATATATATGACATAACTGATCTGGTCATTCTAAATTGACCAAAATGACAGGGTGTCTAATTTTGACCTAGACTGCTAATTCTGTTGTTTTTTTTTAGGTTTTGTTGTGAACCAACTAACATCCACAGTCCTCCAAACTTCTGATGTTTACATCCACACGCCATAAACATTTGTGTGATTTTTTTTGTTGTTGTTTGTCTGGCATGGTATTTTAAAGTCATCCCAATGTTTTTCTTTAAACTGAAATGTATTTTTTTTTTAGTTATTCCTCTTTATCTTGTTGTTATTATTACCCATCCATTGTCTGCCACTTATCCTGCACTCAGGGTCGGGGTACACCCTGGACCAGTTGCCAGTCGATTGCAGGACCACATATAGAGACACACACCCTTCCTCTATCTCATTCACACATCTAGGCAATTATTCTAATTTTTTCCAAGTAACCTTCTGCATGTTTTTGGACTGTGGGAAGTTGTAGTAATAGTAGGTAACGTAGATAACTGAATTCTTAGAGTATCAGTTTGCTTCTAGTTTCAAACGAATGGTGGCCAGTCAGTACGGTGTCACCATTTCTTTGCTGGATGGTTGGAAATCATTAATGTTATTTTTGCTTTACATCTGCCGTACGGACGTTTGAATGCAGTATACACATTGGCAGCCACTGCCGTCCGCAAGTGAGACAGTGGGATCATTTCAACTCAGTGTCTCCCAGCTGAACATCTGCATGCCTAAAGTTGCAGTCTTGCTACTCCCTTTCCACGACCAAAATTTTAGGGGAGCTGCAACTCCATAAATTAGTGTCCCTTCCAGGTTTTGGTCTCTGCCACCTGCAATAACAAAGCAGTTGCACCGCTTTTGCTTGTGTTTTTTTTTTAATATATTTATAACCCAAAACGTATAACTTGATGGCGGGGTAATGTGCGGGACGTAGAGGGTGGAGACCATGACCCTTAGCTTAACTCCCTTCTGTAATTAGGGGAATGGATCAGGCTATGGGTCTTAATAGAGGGTCACTCCCATGACCCAAATCAAAGGGTTGGATGGCCGCACACACGAGTACATTTTGAAGACGTACACACAAACACATATACAAAGTATGTATCTAGCCCGTGCAATGTGGCTTAGGTTTGTTTGCATATGATGCCCTTTATGGCACAAATGTTTCATAAAGATTATAACCATAGGATCTTATTTATCCGGGTGTGTTTTAAAACACCGGAACGCCTTGAGTCATACTTTTTCAGTGGCGGTGCAGAGAGTCATTTCATGTATTTATTCATTTTGAAGCGATGCTCTTGCGTTTATATTCCCATATCCCACTCTGTAGAATATAGCACACTTGAATTTCAACTTCGAAGCTGTTGGAGGATGTGGCTCAGGATGAGAAAGTTTAGTCTTTGCCAACCAAGCAACCTGTAATCTGGTGTCACATACCTAGAACATTCCAGGGCAACAGTTCTGTAACCTTCCATCTTTGCTTTGAGCCACGTCTCACAGAACAGCCAAGGCCCCTGAACTTCAACTCTTTGCCTTTCCTCTTGGCGTTACTCTCCACTTCCATTCCTGTGTGGTTTTTCACTCCCACCTCAGCCTATTCTGGGATGTGTTCTTTCCTAAGGCATACTTAGCCAAGTTGCCAATCTCACAATGCAAATGAAATAGTCCATGCTCTAAATACATGTTTTTGTTTCTCAAACTTACTGTTGCACTCTTAAAGCAGGTCAAATACAGGCTTCTTGAATCCTTTTGTCAACGGGTTATAGTGATGAGGTTTGCAAAGGAATCCCTTTTTTTTATTGAAGTCTTACATTCTGCCAAGACTAAACATGCACTCAAAAATGTCTTCTCTAACATCTGTCAGGATGAATTTTAACTTTCATTTTCAGTGTTATTTTTCTGTCAGTATTCTAGACTTACCAAGTCTGTTCAATCTCCTAATTTCTGTCAATCTTACTAAAAGTTAAATTGTTGGGTTTTTTTTTCTCTGTCAATGAAAATCCAAAATCAGCCAAAAAAAACCATGTCAAAGTATGTATTCAATTTTTGTCTTTTATTCTTAACTTTGCACAGGTGAATCAGACAAGCTCCTTCATTCAATATTGTAGTGTAAAGATTTCATTTCTAACATATTTTAAAATAAACCAAAAAAGTCAAAAAGGTGCAGGTAAAAATTTGTTTTTGCAGGGCAGCAACAGATCTTGGTGCCTTTGTTTCTCAATCTTGTGTTGATACAGGGTGAAATCCAGAGTTTGTTTCTTCTACTTGATAGAAGTTTAAGTGTGGTGCACATGCATGTGCATATGTGTGTGGTCCCAAAACTGTGGATAAAAATGTGCTTGAGTTCTGTGTTCTTACGCCAGATCTCCACAAATAATAGCGTGTTGTATGGATGATCGATGCAGAAATAGAGGTCAGTGGTAGAAACAATGTCCATTCTTAGTTTAATCATAGTTTAAGCTTTGCATTGGACTGATTTCTATGTTTGTTTATAATAATCATGTGTATGATGTCAAACAAAATCATTTAAAAATCAGTTACTGTTAAAAAAAAATATATATATATAAATTAACGTGGTATTTATGTAGTAATGTGTATGTAAGTCACAGCTGTAGTCATTTGTGTGTATTTCGGAATTATTATGGACAAGAAAGCTAGGAAAATTGTAAGCACTACTGATTTCATGTTTATGTAAATAGATATTTATAAGAAGAAAATGTTAAGCAGCTGCTCTTTGCCAGCGGCAGTTCCATAGATCTTGTGACACAGTAATCCAATTAACTATTCAGCTACACACCATGCACATTTGACTTTCCTCCTGAGTCACAGACTTGTACATGAACAAACCAAAATATTAATTATTTTTGTATTTGACTTTTTGTCTCTTTTTTTAATCTATCCACTATTTTCAGATGTATGAACAGCTGGGGGTGTTGACAAGAAACAGATATGAAACTCAGCAGTTTAGACTCAAATCCTCATCCTCCTTCTGTCTAAGAATTTCCCCATCTTGACCTCTCTGCTGCTTCTATTAGCAAACACATGCAGATGATAAATGGAGGGAAATGTCAACTTAAAGTCTTAGAATAGCTGAACTGTCTGCACCTGGGATTGAAAATTTTTTCGTTTATCCTCGTTGATGTCAGGGGAGAGCTCTGGAACCCGATTTTCATTTATTTTCTTTTAATTATATATATTTTTCTCAGTATTTTTTTGAAAGAAGTTAATGTGGTACTTTGTTACTGTAAGTGTTTATTGACATTTATAACCTCATAGACACTGTGCTGGACAATTTGGAAAATAATAAGTGGCAGGATTTTCAGAGGCATTTTATTTAAAATGTAAATAAAGATAGTATCTTGGATACTCATATTTGTGATAGAAATGCAGATTTTCTTTGAATGTCCCGCTGATATTTTGGTGGTAAATTATTTTTTAATAAAGGCCCCTTTTCCCTTCATCATTTTTAAAATTACCCAGTAAAATCTAAAAATGACTAGAAAATATGTTAGTAAAGTAAATTATTTAGTAAATTAGTCAAGACTTAAAGCAGTGGATATGAAAATGTACTGTGCTTTAACCCCCAGTAAAAGAATAAGAATCAGAATAAGTCTCAAGATGATAAATTTTCCCCGTTTCTGCATTTTAAAAAATCCATGGCATTCTGCAGTTAAACACACTTGATGTTTATGCAGGGGACAGGCATGCTGAAAACATTTGCAGGACATCAAATGGAGATCGCTGGCATGGAAAGCCAAAGGGGGTAAACTGTTTGTTATTGTTGTTGTTTTTCTTGTTGTTTGTTTGGTCTGTTTTAAAACATTTTCCGAGCCAAGGAATCTCAGCACATCCTTACACTCCCTCCTGTCTTCTAGAAGGGGGATCTGATGACACTGATAACTTCAGTTTACCATGACTCTCTGGCTACATTTTCTTCCCTTTGTGGGTGGTGGAGATGTCATCTTTTATGAGTCTTGTGCCCTGGAAAAAAAAATTCCCCCAATTCAATATACTAATGAGAAGCACACATGGGAGGTAGGGAGGGGTTTATACCCGAGGTTAACTGGCTGTGATGGATGACAGAGGAATGAACAGCATTGTCTGCCTCTCTGCATCATCGCCCCGCTTTGACCTCAAATGCCTACGAGAAGAACTGCAAGCATGTGCCTCCCTCAGAATTCCTCAAGAAAAGTATCAGAAGTGCAAGAAAGAAACAAAATTTCCTTTCTTGACAAGTTTAAGCCAGATACTGAAATATGCACATTTGTGTGTTTTGTGTGTGACAGAGCATACCGTGTGAGATTAAATCTCAGTTAAAGAGTAATCACAGGTTACGCATCCCTTTTTAAACAAACAGTTCAAAGACAGTCCACACCTCCAGGACAATTACATTTAGAAGTGATTGCCAAGTAGGAAACTTAGATTTAAATCACTTTGTGAGTTCATGCATCAGTTACAGCTGTTTTCTTATGGTGCTGACAACAATCTGTTTGTTATGTAATGCTTCCTATCTTTACAGCTTTATCTCTCCCTTGTTCACAAACTTGTTTCTCGCTCTTTGTTGGCCCACCTGAATCTTGTTAATGGGAAGTGTCTGTGTGTCTGGATGGGTATTGTTTATTTTCAAAAAGAAAAGACCACTGTCTAAGGCCATGGTCTGGATTTGCAGTGGTTTCTTTGGATGACCATACGGGAGGATTAATAAAAGTAGGCTAAGGTGTAAAAAAAAAAAAAAAAATGGAAAAATTCGGAAAAAAATTAAATACAATAAAATAATAGGGCTCAATAAAAAAACTGCAAGAAATATCCGAAACCCATGCAAAGTTTAAAATGATAAAAAAAATACCTGAGAGCTACAATAATTATTTTTATTAAGTTTGTGTGCTTGTGTGTGTGTGTGCATGATTGCATGCATGTACATGTTTTCTTATTTCAGCCAGAACAGAGGGAGTCTCAATTCTTTTGCACCTTTTTCAAGGTGTTAGGGCATGAACACTCATGTCATTTGTAATATCTTTACAGTGATACATTTGTGATACATACAGTTTGTGTCCCCATTCATATCTACATTTTTTTTTAAAATAGTTCTTTTAGATTGTTTCAGATGATAAAGAGACCAGTTGATAAGATGAAACTTTTTTTTTTCTTTTCAGGTGATTCAACATATCTTGATGACCACGGACCTCCTGCTCCAAGAGTGAGTCTTACAAGTATATTCTCTTTTTTTCTTTACACTTGCTTTCTTTCTCTCCTGCGATCCTACGTTTCCAAAGCAAAGAACTCAAGTCAGTAAGTGTAGGATATGTGTGAAGGAGCTGTGTGCAAACTCATTCCAAATACCAACAAGACCAGGCTTCACTGCTACAGTAATGCTCTGAAGTCAAACACACGCACACACACACACTAACGCACACACACACACACATACACACACAACACAGAAATGCTGACAGTGGGGCCTTGTACTCATCCAGCTGCATGACTATCTTTCCTCTGTGCTTCCTCTTGCTCGCCCTGCCAATATCGTTCTTCTCCTTCTGCCTGTTTTTTATTATCTCTTTCCTTAACCAGTTACACCCTTATTTTCACCTAGTTTCTCATCTCCTCCTTTACAATATCTTTGTTTGATCTGTTAAAAATGATATGTCACCCAGCAGTGAAGTTAAATGGCTAATCTGGTTACAGGTTGGATTAAGCAGTTGCTCCGATTAATTTAGTTCACATATGACCTTTATCTGTGAGACAGTCACGGCTTTATTTCTTCTGTGGGAACTCAGTTCCAGATATTTGTACATACCAACAACAGCCACAATGCTTGTTTCATACTGATAACAGTGAAATGTCATTTATATGAAACACACTATGCAGAACTGGAACATTGTAGTGAGGCAGCTGGAATTTAGTTAATGCATTTGTATTCTATGACTATACTTTCATGAAGCATAGCTTTATCTCCCATGTTGGTTCTCAGAGCCAGTTTACTTCATGCAGGTTTGATGCAAAGTTTTTAATATGAAAAAGCTTGATGAACGTTGGGATTGGGAATTGAGTCCCGTAAATCACAAATAGTTTCCGATATTTGTCACTGAAGAGACTTGAAGGCCCAGCAGTTTGATTGTGGCATGAGGCAACTGTATTTTTAATAATGACGTCATCATATAAACACAGAAGTGTTAGAAGTGAAAAATCTGGTTGATATGAAAATCTAATGTACAACTTGAAAGCAGTGAAAAAAAAAAAAAAAAAAAAAAAAAAAAATCAAAGTTTACATTTTTGACATTCCACATGATAACATGTCATCTTGGTTTATTAACAGCACAGCAGAAATCCAATACAAGATTCAGTTCATCCTTTGTCAGTGTTCTGAATTCAATGGTTTGGTCCTAAAATTGGAATCTCATCCACAATCATAGGTCATGACATTGACAACAAATATGTGTTGGTGAAAGTAAAGAAGGGTTGTGAACCAGCCGACATATAAATGATTATTGTCTGAAAGCCGCAAGTAAAAGCATTGATAGATAGATAGATAGATAGATGGATGGATGGATGGATGGATGGATGGATGGATGGATGGATGGATGGATGGATAGATAGATAGATAGATAGATAGATAGATAGATAGATAGATAGATAGATAGATAGATAGATAGATAGATAGATAGATAGATAGATGGACAGACGGACGGAAAGACAGACAGACAGACAGACAGGCAGAAACAAAATTTTGAAGAAATTAATATAAATAATTCTATGTCACTGTTGAAGAAGGGTTGCTGTGTTTCCCTTATTTTCTAAATCCAATTAAACTGATTTATTGATTAGCCTTTGGTATTGGATTAGTAAAATGAAATCGCTATTTCTCATCCCATATCTCGTATGAGGCTTGTTGGGATTCAGTTGCCAGTCTTGTTGGAATTTTCAGTGGCAGAGAAAGCCCTGATGAAACTATCAAGCCCATGCATGCATCAAATGATCAATACAACAAAAAATCAAGAGGCATGTCTGACATGCCACATGTCTGCAATAACCTATGATCAAAATTAATATTCTAACAACCATTAAAATATTTACCTGCCATCATCTGTGTACGCACAACGCAATGTGATTATACAACAGCCACTTGACTTTGATTCCATATTTGTCATCATCCCAGACAGATTGAGCTGAAAGCTTGTCAGTGGCCAGAACCACATCACCCAAAGATCTCATGATCTTTTTATTGCTGTCTGCTTTTATAATAGCAGGGGAAATCAAAGAGACACTGCAACACATGAGTGCAGATGAATCCCAGTAAATATAGTGGAAGATTAGAAAAGGAGTTTATAGTTTGACATAAATGAGAGTGCATGGAAAAACCGCATGATTTTTAGCATAATGACTGTATGTTTAAGGAGGCATGAAAAGAATGTCCCATTCACATTTCATACAAGTGTACATTCTCTCTCTCGCACTTTTTTTTAGAACTATCACTCATAGGGCGCATTTCCAAATGATTTTTCCTTACTTCAGGTCAGTACCCACTGTAAATTTATTTTACAATTTATGCTACTATCAAAGTCTGATTGAGAGCGGTTCTGTATTTTACTAGACTGTTGAAATGAAAAAGATAAATAAATGAAAGAAAGTCTGACATTTAAGGCAGGTGTATATCACCTTTACATAAATATAAGCAATTCACGAACAAATATCTTTGAGGAAATGTATTAGTGAGAAGCAAGGACGATGATGTACGTGTATATTCTGTATCCAAAGTCCAAACAAAGGCATCTTCTCGCACCTTTTCTAATTCATCAACCAACATCAATAAAAGATCGAGAGATTACTGTGTTTTGATCATGTTTTGATCAAGCTGCTGTAGACAGAGGTGCAAAAGCCTTTGTTTTGGCACAGAGCAGTATTTTCCTACCTCCCTGTTTAGGTGTTTACAACTGAAAGCAAATTCCTTTTAATTTAGATAAGCTGACTAGAATGGGGACTGTGCTGGCACAGCTGCTTAAAGCTGTGACACTCTGCTCTTCTTGGACGTGAAGGAGATGAATAGATAGGTCACACAGCAGGACATAAGGTGTTTCATTCAGCAGCTCAATTACAGTAAACTCAGAACACTGAGTAAGAGCGCTTAAACTCAGAGCAAGATCAGGTTAGTGAGCTGATTTTTAGAGCAACGGATAAACGTGGCTGCTTTAGTCTATATACTATGTGCGACAGAGAATAACCATCTCTAATTTGCTGCATGATAGATGAAGACGGCAGCAAACTAAGTTCGAGTTTGTGTGGCCATGAGTGACAGCAAGGGTTTGTGTGTTTTTTGGACAAGTATCATATCCAAAATGAGTATCATGTGACCACTGTATGTTTTGGTTTTCTGAGAACAACATACTGCATCCTCAGACATTAAGACAGGCATATTTCATGCAAAATATTACCAGACTCGTAACATAATAAGTAGCCATCATATCCAGTATAAAATTATTCAACGGTTAGGCACAAATCACTGAGATTTATGCAAGGGAAATTTGAGCAAGTTAGGAGCCAATACAGTTCTTATCCCTTGTAGCAGACATTAACCTGCACTTCCAAAATCTCCAAGCCTCAAATTTTGTGCTTTTTTTTCTGACAAGTTTTCCAGGACTGCTTTTAATATGAATTCATACAAACCGTTTAACGAGAGTGGGCTGGGAGTGCTAAGAATAACAGAATAGAAAATGAGAGTGAGAGGAATCATGCAGGATCACTCATCTTCTTAAGCTCTGTTTCATATTAGCTAGTCTGAATGAGATCTGTAAATAGTCCAACAATAATGTGACTTTTGGGAGTAGGTGTGTCTCAGTCAGATACTGTGTTACATAACATACATGGGTTGTTTTTTTTTAGGCCCTTATTCTGACCACTGATAAAGCCACTGGAAACAGCAGTATGCAGCTACGACCTAGGACGCCCAGAAATGTTCAATGTTGCTTTTTTGGTTCAAATTTAGTGTTACACAGCACAACGCTGACACAGTCATTAGTCATCATATCAACTGGGAACATTGTCCTGTGAAATCCAAGCTTTACTCCATCTGTCTCATTATTGTTATCTGCTAAAAAGGCTGTAGTTACTTCGCAAGCAATAAGGAATGTTGGACTGCTGTCTAAAGAAACCCCCTCCTTCAGTGAAAATGTTTCTCAAAACACAACGAAGCATTAAGCTCTTTTCCAGATATTTTTGGACACCAACTGTTTTTCATCTCGAAAAATATTAATACTATCTTCTGTCTTACTGTAAAGTGTTAGTGATGAAGATATTCTAGCAAGTGACACAGGTTGTATCATGTCCGTCAAGGGAACTTGTGCAAGCTTGTACAACCACAGATATTACCTTTGAATTGTTTAGAAGGTTTTTACGGCACCTTCTCCTTGAACCTTTGGCAAGTGCATGCATATATCTAGTTTCCAAAACCATACAAAAATGGTTTAATTTCAATAAGTCCTGTTGTTTCTTTCTGGCATATATTCAGAGGAATCTCCACTGCTTTTCCTGTGCCTGGGTGGGACTATCGCTTTTGCAGGATTGACAAAAAACAGCCAATGTAGATGTGGCCGGGCAAAGCTTTTTGATGTGGAGTCATCTTTCTGTTGTACAAGAGCAGAGTGTAATGAGAGAAACTAAAACCGGGTAATAATTTAATGTCAGACTGTAGAGAGGATGAAGATAGCTTGGTTTAAGGTTTCATTACAGGTTCCATCTGACTGCCGAGCAGTCAAAACGTTTGTTGTATGTTTGGTTCGGTAACTAGTCAATTATCAAGCTGATAGAGTCAGACGGTGTTCTTAACTCTGTGTCAGACATTTAGCCCTCTCTCACTTGTTCTCTGTCTCTTGCATGCACACGCACGATGTCTGCCTCTCTCTCTCTCACGCACATACAAATATACACACAGGAAAACACAATTACCATTCCAGACTGGGAATGCCGACAAGAATTTATCACTGCTGCATTTTTCTCTGTGATTTACAAAAAGGTTTTATTTGAAGTCAAAAAGGCCATCGAGGGACTCATCTTCTTTGTTTTTTTGTTACTGTGTTTATATTGGCGATATCCTTTAAAGAAATAATCCTCCAGATGTCTTTTAATTCTCCAATTAACCCATATGTTCCTCGATTCCTGAGTCATGTTACTATTCTATTAACTGGTAAATTTATTGTTTTGATAGTGTTCCTACTTGAGCACTTGTCAAACCTCGCAGGTTCCTGGCGGTAATTTCCATATTAGTGCATTCTTGCTGCCTCGTGCTTAAACGAGTCTCATGTCAAAATACACATGTTGACCCTTATACTGAAGTCTGGCCTCAGAAGAAAAGAAAAGCCAATATTTAATGTTACAAGCCTGTTTTGCTCATATCGTCACTCGAATGAGTACGTCACTTTTGAACTCCTGGTTTAATTGGTGAGTCATGAGGTGTGAATGGTTAAATGCTGTATTGTGCTGTGTGCATGTGTGTGTTCATGCGTGTGTGTGTTTGAGTGTGAGTGTGATTGTGAGAGCGAGAGAAAGAGAGAGAGAGAGAAAGAGAGAGAGAGTGAGGAGAGAAAAATGAGACGTGCATACCTTTTGGCTGGTGGTTTTTTAAGGATGCTCAGAAATAATGACCCTAAAGTAAGTACTTATTTTCACCCCCAAAAATGCCCTTGAAAGACAGGCCTACAGCGGTCATTCCTGTGGTCAGAACATGAACAAAGGCCACACTAAAATGGCTCTTATGCTTCACCATATACAGAGTCTTTGCATGGTTTTCATAAGAGGAAGATAATATTTTGTGGGGTCAATTGAGTTCAGGCTCAGGTAAAGAAACTACAGGTTCAGGGAAAAGACACTTCAGCGGCAATATGTACCAATTTATACTTGTAAAGTACATTCCTATTGTGCTATAGTGTGTTGTTTTGGTTGTTTTTGTATGGTAAATAACCCTTGATAATTTCTTACCTAAACAACTGAGTTTTTGCAAGATCCCTTTATAAAAAGGGACCAGGAAATTGCCAATGAATCCCCTTAAAAGCAAGCAATTACACATATACTCGGGAGAATTTACCAGATATATACAAAGTAATTTTACAAATGGTATTTAAAATCAAAATGAACATGAGATACATGAATATTATTTTTTATGGATATTTTTTTTTAATTTTTAAAGGTTAATAATGAAATTTTGATCTTGAAAACACTAGTTTAAATCTCTGATTGTTTTGTAACTATGTGCTTTTTCATACTTTACATGGATACATTACATCATATTTATATTTAAAGAGAACAACTTCTAAATACTGCAATTTCTTCTGTGTCAGCTAATACAATACTGCAAATGAACAGACTATCACTGCTTTGTCCATGATACCTTCTTTATGTGTATTTTTTCCCACTCCTAACTATTTTGCTGCCCTTAAGGGAAAAATCTCCAGTTTCACCCAATCAGTTCCTAATCTGTGTGTGTGTGTGTGTGTGTGTGTGTGTGTGTGTGTGTGTGTGTGTGTTGATCACAGGTGCTCCCATTCCCCAGCCAGGTGGTTTACAACCGAGTGGGGAAGTGCGGCAGCCGGACAGTGGTCATCTTACTGAGGCTCTTGGCTGAGAAACACCAGTTCAACTTGGTCTCTTCTGACATCCACAATAAAACACGGCTCACCAAACATGAACAGGTATGTTAACACAGGAAACGGCAACAAGAAACCAGAAAATGCATCCACTTGAATGGTGTAGTTGACATGCAGTGCATTTGTAGAATTGAGTTACTCTGCTCCATTTTGTGTCTCTGTGGTTTCTTCATCCCACTTTAAAAACCGCAAGTTAATTAATTTGATTTTCTCTTCATAAAATACTCAGCTTTAGGCATCAGAGTCCAAAACATTTAACGTCAGTCTAAAGGGCCAAAGAGTAGCTGACTTTTTAAATCATAAAGAAACAAACACTGAAAGTAACACTTGCTGCGAGTGAAGAAAAGCATCATTCAGTTGCATTGTGGACTTCCCTATGTGGTCACAGTGAATGTGGGCGCAGCAGAAGCTCATTCAATGTTTGTCTTTCATTTAGTGTGAGAAGAAGGGTGAAGGAGGGGGAATAGTATTATTTCCTGGAATATCTTGAGGACATGAGTCTTGGATTTGCACAGGAAAAACTGCTTTCGTTTAAATAAATGCAGTCTTTTAAGAAACCTTGCCCAGTGTGCCAGCGGGAATGCCAAGGCTAATGCACATAAGACATATCAACCCTATTAAATACACAAAACCTCCATTCTTTTCTTTTTTCCTCTAGCCTCAAAAATGCATAATTTACATGAAATAAACAAAACATAATATAAATAATGTGATTTTCCATCTACACCAAGTAACACATGAGCTGAGTGCTGTGTGCTTTCATCCCAACAATGCATGGTTTTGTTCTTCCAGACTGGCATTTTACTGCATATACACTGTATTGTAGGAAGGATATCACTAATGCATAACCATGTGTTATAAAATAGAACATATTCTTGGTTGCATGACAGCATAGTCATAGATTATACTGTTCTGTTATCATATTTATTACTTTATGTGTAAAACTTGCAATGAAACAAGTTAATGTTGCTTTAAAGAACATTTCATTTTAAATGTTGTGAAGTTGAAGAAATTGCACCTACAAACCGAGGATACTGGAGTATTTGTGCACTCTGTGCTTCCTGATGTAATCCCACCCAGCTCCAGAGATTCTGCTCTATAACTGACACTGACTTTCCTTAATAGTGGCACATGAAAAAAAAAGTCATTTCCCACAGTAAATCAGTTATACCTTAGCTCTGAATGAAGCAGTATTTGGAATCCCCAGAACCAAGGTCAAACATCCTCTTAAGGATTTCATCTCAGCTTGTAGATTTTGAAATTATCTCTAGCTCCAAAGGTTTTTGGTTGTTGTTTTTAATCAAAGGTTTATATGCAAATATACACAACTGACCTTGCTGTTTCAAAGTCGTGTTCGTTATTTTTGGATGCGCACCGATCAGCATGGCATGTTGGGACATTTGAATCATGAGGGTTCAAATGCGGGATCACATGCATAATTGTCCACAGCACCTCTCAACTTATCCTTCCATCTGTGGTCACAAGGAATCCTACAGACAACTAATTATGGGAGACGAACAGAACATGGGTAATCCTATTTCTGCAAATTCTGAACCACATTTAGTGACCACATGATAATTTGAACTTTTATTTTATCCCATAAAGACCTTGCCTGAATTTGTCATTTCAACATTACATATATGTAAAAGCTAAAACATTGTTTCGTTACTGCATTAATCACTTCTGTATTGAATTAAGGCCTTTTGTTCTCCAGGGGATTTTTATATTATGCTTTTATGCATGCCTGGAAGTGACATTTAATCTGAAGCACCGAAGGCAGCAGTTGGTCTACCATTTTTAATATATATTACCTTCAGGCTGCCAGGTGCAGCTACTTTAATTTGTTGCACTCTGGAAGAGAAGTTTGGGCTGAAAGGCTTTACTTATTGACACTAAATGATCAACCCTCCGCTGATTCAGTTTTTACGAGTGACATGGAAGCAGCAGCACTAAGATGGGAACACTTTTTTCATCTGTGGATTCTGGAATTATCTCCCTATCATTTATTTGGAAGTTGGTTATACCCCATAGGATTGTAGGTTATGTGGTACGTTTCCTGGTAAGATCATATTACAGCCAGCAAGCTTTTGAAAAGTCTGCCTTTGATATTTATGAGATTATATCTCATAATGTCCAAGTGTTCTTTAAGTAAATGTGATTTTCACTCTTGGAAAACATTTGTTAAGCTCTGCTTCTTAACTGTCGTTGCAGCAATAATCGAGCCTCACGGCCTTATTGACAGAAATCTTGACTGCATATCACATTTGAATAGTCTACCCATGTTAAATGTGAAAAAGTATTAATGATTTAATGTAAATGTTAAGCCAATATTGAAACTACTACTTGTTTGCTCATTCATCAACTCCTGAAAGTCTGACTGTAGCCATGGTGGCAGAACACCAATAGACTCATTAATTCTCTGGAAATAAAACATCTTTGTGAATGATCTCAAGCAATGCTCCTCAGAAAGTACATTCCTGTGTCTGTGCAGGAGAGGGGGGGGTCTGCTTCGGAGTTTATGTTTGCTCTTGTGTTTGTGGGTGATTCTGTCAAGTGTGTTTCAGTCTTTGTGTGTTTATTTGCGTGTGTGTGTGTGTGTGTTGACCTATGCAGATCCAGACTCGCTAAGTTTAGAGATGCTGGTCTCATCAGTTGTGGTTCTGGCTCAGGCGAGCTCTTTGGACCATTTTCCAGCTGGCTCCCCCACTAGTCCACTAATGGGTTTGCCCAGGGTTTATGCCATGTGCCTGGACTGCCAGCAGATTTGAAGCATATAGTGACCCATCTGTCCATTTTAGACCTGGGGGGACCGGGCAGAGTGGGAGAGAGTGGTTTTCCAGGACAAAAAAATGTTTCAAAACAGACTTCCTTATAAACCTCGAGGAACAGAAAGACAGTATATCTCTAACCATGTCTGCGTTTATGTGGGATCCCATTTCCTCCCTTTTCCCCAAAAAACAACCAGCAGACAGATTCTCTACAGCCATAAAACTGGTCTATCTTCATCAGTCAGCAATGGATACACAAACACAGAGAAGTGTCTGGCCCCAGTACAAGCAAAGACTGTAAACACATATTCCCAAGTAGCATCTCATACATGAAGAGGAAAGTTTGATGTGTTTCCATTGTTTCCAGAATTGGATTATATTGGGTGTCTAGATTCTCTCTTGTATAAACAGTTAACTCTGGAAATTTGGTTGCAAGTGAAAGCATCCTATAAACGTATATAATAAATATATCTTAACATCCAACACCCAACAGTGTTGGCAGTTGGGTTGTTGATGTGGATGAATTTAATTTCTACTGTTAAAGCTCTTGCTTTATTTTTTTTGGCCAAAATGGACCAATTATTTTTTTTACCCTTATTAAATACTTGAGATGAAGAGGCAAACTGATTCAGGGCAGCACATGTAGCTTTCTGCGGTGCTGTCTCTTCCTTCTTTTCCCTTGATGAGTCCTGTGAGGACGCCACAGGGGCTCAGCAGGGAGGGGGCCGGGCATTGCAGGTATGCCTGGAATCCCAGACTGTCCTCCATTTTCCCCCGGTCTCCCTGTAGCTCTCCCTGGTAAATGAGAACGGGTCTGGCCAGACAGATCTGTGGGCTCAGTCAGAAAACATACATTTACACACCTATACCCTCTAAATGTCCCAAATGTCCTCAGGGTCCACAAATTAACCCAAGGAGAAGGGTTTGGTACCAAGGGAGGGGATGTTGAGGTTTAGCTTTTTGCTACTTGATTCAGAATAATGGTCAAGGTGGAGAAATACACTTTTTCAGTGTGGTAATGAAAATTAGTATAACAGAGAGAATATCAAAAAAAGGTGAACATTAATGAGATTTTAGAATTTTTCCTTCTCAATGCTCGAGACTCACCGAAAGGGAAAAGTGGAAAGCCCAAGTGGAAATGTACTGAGTTTATTGACCCTTGGGAGTGTGGGAAGCCTGAATCTGACTGGGGCCTCAGATTAACAGCCTTGTGTATATAAACAAGTATACATATTGCTGTTGCTTTCCAAATACTCTTGGTGTGATGTAACCAGTGCGTGAATGCAGTCCATAGGGGAATGACATGCAAATTTTTCAGGTGATGAATGCCATTTTAATGAAAGTGCTTCTTAAAATAATTCTTCTAATACTAAAGGTGAATTGGATTGACACAGTAAGCTATATCAGAGAAACATGGTTGTAGTTTTGGGAAACGCTTAATGGTACTCTGCTAAATAGATTGCACCAAATTAGTTTTTAATTGCAATAATGATATAAAATGTGCTCTATCTCAAAATATTCCATTAATTGTAAATTCACTTGTTAATTACATTACCAACTACATCTGTCAAAAGTTCAAGATATTTGACATACTGTTTGTAAGTAAGAGTAATCAAAGTGTTCAATATAATGATAAAACAAGTTGAAAAATTTAGCAATTTTATAACTGAAGGGACCATTAAAGAGACCAGTCCTTAGGATTTTTACCATGTGCAATATAAGTGTTGTAGTTCAACTTCAGTCTGGTCAGGCAACCCTGATCCTCAGTCATGGCAGCAGTGAGAGACCAAGTTGAAGAACAAATAATTCTATCTATCATAGCATTTTACCCCTGCACAAAGAAACTTATGTATATTTTTACAAAATAAATCAAACAGTGCTTTAACATTTTGAAGTTGGGGAGAACATAGGTACTACAAATCAAAAGTAAAGGGGGGGTCCAAAGATGTTTAAACAAACAGCCTTGCACAATTTATTCCATGTCACGTGCTACAATCAAACAACCAAGCACTTATAATGACACATCCAGGTTTTATTGGACAGTTTTAGATGACGATGTGTGTTTATGTAATTTACAAGGCAGCCTTTGTAATGGAAGCTATGCTGTTGTTCTTTAAAGGCCTTTAAGGAGAATTTGCATATGGTTTTGGTTATCCTGGTTTTCCAGCATGATGCTATGCACAAGCATTTAACATCTCTTACAAAAGTTAAATGTACATGTTGCATGGCAGATCAGGTTATTACAATTCTCTCCTTTGGAATTGTCAAATTAACCATTGGTACATGTGTTTTTACAGGTGGATCTAATGAAGAACATCAGTAATATCCCTCAGCCATTCCTTTATACACGGCATGTTCACTTCCTAAACTTTACCAGGTACAGTAAAAACAATCACTTTGTATGACTTTGTAAGTCGCGTTTTTACAGGAGTTAAGCTAACAATCTGCCTTTGTCAGGTTTAGAATAGAACAGCCCGTCTATATCAACATAATCCGAGACCCCATCAACCGTTTCCTGTCCAACTACTTCTTTCGTCGTTTTGGTGACTGGAGAGGTGAGCAGAACCACCTCATACGTACTCCAGGGATGAAAGATGATGAGCGATATCTGGTAAGACATGTACCTTTAAAACAAAAGTTATTGTTTGTTTTTCTGTTTTCTTCATCATTGACAAGTTCCTGCTTTTGATGATAAATGGGCAAAAAATTTCTGAATATTAAGATGTGTGAATTATGCCTTTGGTGGTAAAATTAAAGTAATACATAAACACATACACGTAGATGTGATGCCTGTGTCACAAATTTCAACCACATGCTGTGCTGATCAGGGCCTCATTAGCTGCATGTTGTGACTTTGCATGTGCCTTGCAGATGGGAAAGGAGGTTAGATCTTGAGGAATTTAGCCGGCATCACCAGACCAAAATGCCAAGATAAATTGGTTTAGTCTTCTTTGGTTGTTTACAGATTCCGATTCCAATTTAAATTCAGGTTGACAATGGCTAATACAAAAACTGTTTCAGTGGATACAACTCAGTATGAAAGAGAACATGATGTTTGCAGCAGTTGGTATAATATAGTATATTTTTAAACAGTACATCCTTCAGCCAACAACTATTCAGTTTGTTAATATTGAACTCCAATGTTTAACACTGATAGAAGGGCTGAACAAATTTAATTGTCACCTCTTATCAAGTACTTCGTAAGAACAATAGATCATTTTATATTGATTTTTTTGGCTATGAAATGAATTGTTTCGATCCAGTTCTAACACCAGTTCATTTTAGCCTTAGCAAACGTAACGCACGTGTTTATTGTTTGAGATCTAATGAGTCTGCAGTATTAATCAGAGCAGAGCACTACGAAAAATCATGAAACCATTATGTGTTTTGGGTCCAAGACCGGTAGTTTCACTTGAGATATAAAATACAGTATTTCCTTGACCAAGGTCAACTGAAAAACTTGTGAAGCAATGTTACATCGAAGTGAGTGCCGAACCACTCCCTCAGGTTTTGTTAAAATAAGGTTGTGTAACCCTCTGGACAGACTAAAAAAATCAGACACAAAAAAAACAAAAAAATCAAAAAAACAACGTCATGGCCTTGGTGCAGGTAATTATGATTCTGGTATGCTCAATAATTCAAGGTGTATCTGCTAAGGACTGTAATTCACAGACACTGCAGCTATCACTCACACTGTCTCTTATTTAAATTCTATATTCAAAGGTTTATTGCTGTGCTCGTTATGCATTTTATGTTTGTTATTAACTTCAGACAAATATTAACTTCATATAATCTACCAAAAGTAAGCAGCAGAACATCTAACTTCTAACCAATGCAAGAATTAATACTTTGAAGAGCTTTTCACATGGCATAGTTAGAGGCAAGGTGGCAAATTTTGGTGAGTACAGCAGCCTGATGTTAACCCAATATTTGAATCTAAATTTATCCCAATAAGGGGGCGGGTTTAGTCATTCCACATCAGAAACCTTGTCCTCTACATCTGCCCTGCGGAGATGTTCTCTCCTGTTAATGCAGATTAAAGCAATATTGGGCTTTTCAGATGAATGAGGTCCATCTCTGTCAGAGAGTCAGAATTAAGTTGATGTTACCTATATTTTTGTGCAGAAAACACTACTTGGTAAATTATGGCTTGAATTTCCCTCGTTTCCCTCATTTCTTCCTTCAGCTGCAGGGAATCTTCAAATTTTTCCTTCAGCTGCAGAGAATCTTCAAATCTTTGCACTTAAGACCTTAAAACACTTTATAGCCTTGACTTTGACACTTTATAGTTTTATTTGTATTTCTTATCCCCCCCCCCCCTTTTTTTTTTTTTACTGTTTATACAATTTCCTACTATTATTTATTATTGTTATGTTTTCCTTGAAACTCTGGCACAACAATTTCCTTCGGGATAAATAAAGTTATTCTTATTCTTATAACATCATCTGCATACAGGTAAGATGCATACCTATATATGCATGTTTTTTTTTAGATATTGACAGTAGTAGGCTATACAGTGACAATAAAATACTTTCTTTTTTTGACTTATTTCTCCTTTAAATATAAATGAGCTTCTAGTGACACAATTGTGTTTGCAAACGATCATTTTCCCTATTATCCTCCGGTCTTAGAGACCCTGAGGCCTTATCTTCACTTTTATGAGCAGCCGGCAGGAGAGTCGATGTCATTCTGGCTTGAGTCTGACTAGTTGTAATTGAGTATTGCACTGCTTTCCCCCGAGTTTTGGACCATGTGAGTTGAGTTATTAAAGTATGCAGACCACAGGGGCCCCTGCTACAGTTAAAGGGGAGGAGGTTCTGTTGCTGCATACTGGCTTACCTGTGTGTGGGAGTGTATGCGATTGCATTTACCTTCCTTTACTTAAGAGGACCAAAATTCATTTAAAAATAAACCAGACAGTGTTGAAAGTGTATTGTTTTAAAGTTTTGCTCCCCCTCACTTTTCATCAGCAACTTTAATCATCTTGACTTTTCTTCATTGTTCACCAAATATATATTGGGGCAATGCTTCGTCTTTCCCACATTTATGCTATCTGTTAATATTTCTACTGATATTGCCAAATAACAATTGCTATACTTCTCTTGTAAGCAAAAAAATGATACTGTGACAAAAGTTTGAATTTAATTAATAATGTGACAGACATATGCAAATAAAAATATGAGAGTATTGAGCATGAATAATAGATTGTAGCATGTTATGCACAGTGGCTATTTTGGCTAATGATTTACAATTGCATTTAAAAGCAAAGAGGCAGGTGCGTAGATTTGTAACCTTGTTTTTTTATGTGAGCTGATGCGCTGAGAGCAGCTGTGCACATGTAAAGGTTGAAGAGGGTGAGTGGGACATGAGCAGACAGATATGCAACTCAAGTTTTCAGCAGTGACCCTCGGACTCTCATCGGCCACAAAACTTCAGTGTTCGGTGTGAGAAGTCATTCCAGTTTGAGCTTAGGATGAAGTGTGTCCTCATAATAACATAATACTGCGAGAGAGAGAGAGAGTGTGTGTGTGTGTGTGTGTGTGTGTGTGTGTGTGTGTGTGTGTGTTGCACAAAGTTCTCTATTTTGTCAACACTCAGTGTCCAGACTGAATATATCCCCTGCCTGCTGAGCGGTAGCCTGCCTAGAATGGGTCCATATGAGAAGTGTCAATGAAAGAACACTGTCAGTTGCTGAGCAAGGCTGAGGGAACCTGATGCACGTGTTACTGAGACATTCCTGTGGTTGGTTTGGATTTTCCGTCAGTCCCCACACCCCTTTTTATACTCACATATACACCATGCAAAGCCATGCCCAGGATACTTGAATGTGTACTGGCCACAACCCGATCCGGTCTGGTCATAAAATCCTAAATATACAGGTTGGCAGTTATTGAAACTGTGGCCCTGAAGATCAGAATTTCTGTTGTGCTCATTTTTTTTATTATTTGTTATTGGTTTTGTTTTCTTTGGTATATTTGTTTTCTTAGTCACTGTTGTGATTTCTAAGGTTTTATTGTGATTACCTATTTGCCATTGCCTTCTTTGTGATTTTATCATTCGCTATTTTGTTGCAGTTGTTCCGCTCTCCTAATTGCCTTCATGTGTTGTTTCTGTGGGCAATTTCAAAATACTGTGGTCAGCTTGTGAAAACCAGTCAGTTAGTAGAACAAAATGTATGTAGCTGTACACTTAATTATGATTAAGTAGTCATGAATGGGGATTCTAAAGAAAAAGAACAACGTAAAGTGGTCTTTTTAGGTGATCTTCCCACAGCAAGTCAGAATTATCTCACCGTCTGCAGTGCTTATGTCCTCTATTGTAAGTCGCTTTGTATAAAGCGTCTGCCAAATGTAATGTAATGTAATGTAATGTAATGTAATGTAATCTCCTGTCAAAGGAACAATGATTGTGAACATAGAGTTTGAGGGTTTCCATTCATCAGTTATGTTGCGCTTGTTTTTACTTCTGTAAGTGAGGTGACTACTAGACATATGCTAAGATAAGGGTTAAGATTAACATTCCTGACATTGCTGTGTTTTCCGAATGTAATCAGAAACTGTGACACTGAATATATCTTGAATGTGTTTGATGTAGGAGCTCCTTCGCTATGCTGCATGATAAAAACAAGACAAACAGCCTCATGGGAAAGGTTTACATCATCAACTACTACTCATTTAATTTACACACACGTTCTTTTCAGGGAGGCCGTTATACAGATTAGGTCTTGGTTTGCGACAGTTTCTGTGACTGCTCAGTTGGCCTAATCCAGAGAGAATAGTAACAATGGGACTGAGTGTGCCCACAGAAGTGCTCCACAAAATACTAATGAGTTTTCAAAAGAGAGTTTGTATTGTTTGTTGGCTGTGCGTAGAGACTAGATTGCGTGAAGCTGTATATAGATGAGTTGTGACTGGATTCCCAGAGGCCCCCTGAATGTTGAAGCATGTCTTGTATCAGGTGCCACAGCAAAGTGGATGAGGGAGCTTCAGGAAATACAGTCAGTCAAGAAATCTGACTTGACACTTCCTATCTATTTGTCTATGCCTGTTTTCCACTGCATCTCATTCAGACCCCCCACCTCATTATTTGGTTCTAAAAGATTTTCTAATGAGTTCTGGTGTTATGTTTCTTTCGCATAATTCACTATCACAATTCCTATAACTGTTCGATCAAAGTTAGACCAAATCAAAGTGCATTACATTAAAGTTCCAGGTAGAAGAGCTTTAACATGATTAGTGCTCTGAATCCCTGAATGTGATTTATGGTATTATACTGTCTAAATATGTCAATTTAATATTTTAAAAAAGTCAAAGATGAGCTCTGTGAACAAAGAGAAGAAGCTAGTTTGCAGTCCTGGTGCTGTCATTACCCACAGAAAAAAGAAAGGATAGCAAAAATTTATGTTGGAATGTTTAAACATCCGAACATCAATGTTCTTGCAATAATGCATCACAGAAAAACTAGCCAATGTTTAAACCTAGAAACAACACCTAACTTACAATCAGGCAGGGTTCTGGTGGTCCTTTGGTATTTTTTTCATGTTTCTTTGAAGAGCTTGCCAGTGTTTGCTTCACTGATCTCGAGTAAGTCCTTTCGCCCGTGCACAGCTCAACATGGCCAGTCATGAAGTACAAACACACCTTCCAGCCAGTGTGTGAATCAGAGACACAATTGTACTCCATGATTCTGCTGCAGGGAGACAAAATCATTGATCGAGTGTATAATTTATGTCACCCAAGCTCAGCCTCATTGTAGACCTTCCCACTCTTGCAGACCCTCATCTTGACAAGCCGCCTTTCAAGGTTTAGGGGAAGAAAAACATGATGGATTAATAATAATGTGAAAGGTGTTAAAGTTAGACATGAAAAATCTTTAATTGTTTTCTAAGAGGACTGTCTCACAAGGTGCAGTGGGAGGGAAAGTGTGGACGGAAGGGAGAGACGTCCAGGTCATTTGCACTGCAGCTGCTTCTCTGGCCTGTCAAGGTCGAGCCTGGATGAGATGATTGACATTTCCCAGCCTATCTAACCTAAGGTGCAGCTGTCCAACTTGCTGCTCAATGCCCCCCCCCCCCCCCCCCATAGCATAGCATTTTCATCAACTTTTCCCTGCTCAGTCTCACCATATAAGAGAATATGAAGCCTTACTGACCAGTAAATCATGTAGCAAGTCAACATTGCTGTGATGAAGCTCGTGTCTGCATAAAAGATCTGCCTCCTTGACATTTTGTAATAGGCTGTGTAGCCAAGGACTAGTCATTGTTATTGTTGAAATACTCTCAGGTCATTTCTTGTATTGTACTTTTTCAATATCCCCCGGCAGATGGTGACAGGGATTGCAAAATTAAAAAAGGAATATTCACAATGCAGGATAATTGCAGGATATTCACAGAATGAAGGTAAAACAAATGATACAAAATGCAAAAGTAAGCAAAGTAATCTAAAGTGAGCAAAACACGATACTGATTCATCTGTAACTAGAATTGATTTAATCAAGCATGAGTCGGTTTTTCATTGCAGATTTTCAACTTTAGTTATTTTTTTCCCCCTTGTCCTTAAATTCTCTCCAACTAAATGTAAATAGTATGCCCATAGTTGTGTCTGACTTATCTTTGCGGCAGACCGTCATAGCCTCTATGTTGGTTTTGGCTAAGTGTTCTACACTAATCAGGTGTTCCTAGTGTTCCTAGGTCAAGTTGTGACCAAATATATTGTTCCTTCACTTTACATAGCATTCTGGTGTTCAACAAGCATGTCAACACTGTTTTATATCATGCCTGGCGGTACTGTAGGTGTGTGCTAAAGCATAAGCATGTGGCCTGTTGGATTTTTTTTGTGCATGGATATGTGTGTGTGTGTGTGCGTATGTGTGTGTGTGCATGTGTGTGACTCATGCTCAGTGGAGTGTTTTGTCGCTCAGGACTTGTTGCCGTCCTTAAGGCTTACGTCACCTGACATGGATTTGACTGCTGGTTCCACAGACCTCAGAGGCAGGCTAGCTTCCCTTCTGCATGTGTTTTTTTAATCTTTTCCTTCCATTTTTTAATGCCCCACGGGTTCAGAAAAAAGGGGTGATTTAGAGTTCACAACTTTGATTTATGAACTTGTTTATAACTTGTTTTTCATGTGACGCGTATTCCACTTGGTGTCTGTCTGGACTTTCGGCTTTCAGAACACTTAATAATAATGCAATTCCATCTCTGTATTAAACTTAACATTTGGGGTTTTTTTTCTTCATAGCCTGACTGCTATTTTTCTACCAATTCAACATTTCAGCTTTCGAGAGCAGCTGAGGTGAACTTATCTTCTGCTACAGGATGTTTTGAATTTCTCCGATGACTTGGAGGACGCACAAGGCCTTTTTATTTAAGGGCACCCTCTAGTGTTAATAATGAATCATTACAATATTTGAGAACCCCGTGCGTGTGCAAGTCAAGATGGGGGAAACTTCCAAATGCATTAATTTAGAAATTCTCTGTCTTACAGGACATCAATGTCTGCATACTAGAGAATTATCGGGAGTGTTCCAACCCCAGAGTTTTCTATATTATTCCCTATTTTTGTGGACAACATCCTCAATGCAGGTATTCACACACACACAAATTTGCATAGTAATCTGGAGCACACCGTGAAGCGTTTCTTTAAGAGTCCTAAATGTTTATCTTTTCTCCCCTCTTTTCACTAGGGAACCAGGTACCTGGGCTCTTGAAAGAGCTAAACAAAATGTGCTGGAAAACTACCTTCTGGTGGGTATCTTGGAGGAGCTGGAGGATGTTCTACTTCTACTGGAGAGGCTCTTACCTCACTACTTTACTGGAGTTCTCAATATCTACAAGAGTCCTGGTAAGGAAAATGAACAATTACCCTTTTTTTTTCTTGCTCTGCATATTGTTTATGCTGAAGATAAATAAAGGCAAGCATCAGTGATATTGGAGGAAATTTTTCTTGGAAATGGAAAAATCATTGGCAAAATATATCAGAAATAATCCAGGTATTTAAGGAAGATTACAATGCATGAGGCCTGTTCAACAGCCCCCTTGATTTTCTTCATAGTGCCTTTATAACTATCAAGTCAAGTATATTCAACAAATCTAAACAACTAAATTGGTACCAGATATACACTGCTCAAAAAATAACACATAACACATCCTAGATCTAAATGAATGAATTAATGAATGAATGAATGAATGAATGAAATATTCTTATATAAGACGTTGTTCTTTACATAGTTGAATGTGCTGACTACAAAATCACACAAAGTGATTGATGGAAATCAAATGTATGAATCCATGGAGGTCTGGATTTGGTTTGGACTCTCACTCAAAATGAAAGTGGAAAATCGCACACAGGCTGATCCAACTTTGATGTAATGGTCTAAAAAAACAAGTGAGTCAAAATGACTCAGTGTTGCTTCTTTAGTGGACAGTTTGATTTCACAAAAGTGTGATTGAATTGGAGTTAAATTGTGTTTTTTAAGTGTTGCCCTTTTTTTTTTTTTTGAGCAATATATATCAATTTCTATCTTTATATGTGACATATATATATATAACAGTGAACAGGAGGAGCTTAAACAAAGAAAATTTACAGCTTACTTTTTATCGTCACTTAAGACCTATGGTCACCAAATTACTCGGCTTGCATGTTTTATTATTAAATCACATATGTATTTATTCTCATTTTAATAACATCATACATGATCATATATGATGTTATTAAAACGAGAATATATATATATATATATATATGATTATGTATGATGTTATTAAAACGAGAATACATACATATATATATATAAATATATATATATATATATATATAATTATGTATGATGTTATACATAATTATGTTATGTATAACATAATTATAATTATGTTATTAAAACGAGAATACATATGTGATTTAATAATTAATCATGCAAGCCGAGTAATTTGCGGACAATAGGTCTTAAGTGACGATAAAAAGTAAGCTGTAAATTTTCTTTGTTTAAGCTCCTCCTGTTCACTGTTGTTTAAGAGTTACATCCCTGAGAGCTATTATCCTTGGTCTTTAGCAACAGCAACAAACGCTGGATTTCTCAAATAGCTCTTTATCAGACAGCCATGAGGAGCCTTTGGTTATTAAGATAGTAACAAGATCTTTAAATACTTGCTAAATTATGTAGAAATAATTTCTGTCTATACTGTAAATACAATCCATTAACAAAATTTGCTTTGTGACATTGATGAGTAATGTTTGCATGATTTATTGTCCTTAAATGCTTAAAAATGCAGTTTTGTTTGAATTCTGAAATGAGCCCTTGGAGTCTGATTACTCTGGAAAGCTGCTCTGTGAATCTAAGTCTGATTCAACTTTGCGTTAATACTTTGTTTCCACATGCTTTTCAGACTACAAGAAAATGGGAAACATGACAGGCACGGTGCGCAAACACACGCCTACTCTGGAGGCCCTGCAGGTCCTTTACCATCGCATGCGTTACGAGTACGAATTTTACAACTTCATCCGTGATCAATTCCACCTCATGAAGAAAAAAATTGGCCTGAAATCAGCCTCCCATCCACCCGCATACTCACCCGTTTTCCTTCGGGAGCTGGCCCTCCGAACCCCAGAGCCTCTGGATGACGATGAGGAGCTGGACACGGACCTGAAGGATGCCAACAGCTGGCTGGTCCATCCCTAAGTGTGTGATCCACAGCGGATGTAGCCAAAAGCAGATTGGTCTGAATTGGCTGGAGGTGGCAGGAGACAGCCTGAGGGCCACGGGGATCGTGCCCACTCTTTTAGCATTTCCAGGATAAGTGAGCTGTGTTTAGGGAGTGTGGAACCTGATTGTTGTGATTCTGTGAGTTTCGTTTTCCATCTACGACAGACTCCTTTTTTTTTGACAGGCTCAGCACTGAGGACTATGACGAACAACAAAATGCTCTATTGAACATTTGACTAAGGACAATGGGATATAATTTCAAGCTCGATTTATCTGATGTCCAGTTTTCATTTGAGCTTATTTTTGAGTTTCTTCTTTAATATCATTTTTACAATCTCCAGGAGAGATTAGCACAAGACGGGGACAGATAGTTTTACTGTAGAAGAAATCAGAGACATTGCTCTAGAGAGAGGCCCATTCATAAAGAAAGGGTTGGTGTCTAAAAAGCTAATGGTATCCATGAATAAAAGAGTGCCAAAACCCTTTCTGTATAATAGATATCCAGGATTATCAAAAGTGCCAAAATTAACCAAGAGTGGTAGTAAAAATGTGGCAGGCGCTTTTATGTCACAGTCAAGTCAATTTTAACAGGTCCGTAAATTTTATTTGATTTGTAAAGTATTATTAGGTATAAATGAGGGTTGAACAACAAGCACTCACTTATGAATTCAAAGAATTCCAACTGTGTGCATGAATGATTGAGTTTGACCAAACCAGATGTGTATTTTAGCTTAGATTTGTTTGGGACAGTTGTTGTTATAAGCTTATTGAGGCTGGCTTGAGAGTCAAAAGCTAAAAGCATTTAGAGCATACTGTAGTTTGTTTAATCCAAAGTCTGAAAGATTGATGTTGCCAAATACCAGTGTTTCTACTGCGCTGCATTATAAAACTGTACGGCTGTACTGCACTTTTTCCAAGGTGACTTTTTCTGCAGATTCTGTAGAAAAATGAGGGATTTGTTCACAAAACTGGATACTAATTTGCCTTTCATTTTCAAATAATATGATGATTTTACTGTTTTGGGGATTTTCTTTTGCTCTCGGAATATTAACATGACAGTGTGTTTCTAATTGTTCATGTCCCAGCTAAAACTAATCACCAGCAGCTATACTGAGTGATGTTTTTAATCACTCAGACGAGTAATCATTTGTGTCATCTTTGTATATCTACCATCTTAAATCCATTGTATGTACCTTTACCTTGTCCCAGTTTGTGTTCAATGTTTCCTTTCCCCGTTTTAATTTATTATTTTGTATTCATTTGCATTCCAGATCAATTTCTCAGGAAGGAAAGTAAATGTTTTAATAACTGTTTGATTTGTATCTTTGATTTCTGGCGGCTATGAAACTATTCTTGGCATTTCAAGGGTACTCAGAATGAATCTATATCACCAGCTGAAAACTGGTCACCAACAGATGCAGTCCATCATTTTACACTTCCAAATAAATGTCCTCAAACTATTGCAGGTAACGTGTCTGTGTCACTGAAAAGTTATTCATTGAAGTTTATTTACTTGTATCTGATTTTAAGGCCGCCTGATCTACTACACCTCACACCATCCTGAAGACATTGTTTCTTCTCTATAGTTATATATATTTTTTGAATAGTTTTGGATTTTTACATGATATTGAATCATGTAGACTTTCTATTGCAGCGAATGAAAAGGAGAAAGTTTTCCTTAAGTTCTGCACAGACATGTCGAATCTGCTTTCGTTAAAGAACACATATTTGTCATTTATTACATGGTTGTAGAAGTTCTTTGGTCAAGTTGAAGCTCTATAATAAATAAGTATTACTAATATTTTAATCTTTTGTATGTGATGCAGAATATTTATGATAGTATATAGTTTATAATATATAGATAATGATACAAATAGAAAAAGTCTTGAAATGGGATATTATGATTGAGTCACCCCACAGGTGTAGGTGCTGACAGTTTAATAACTTACATTCATAAGTAAGACCATCCTTCAACAATCACAACATTGATACAGTGTGTAGAAGGTTGCGACACATCAAGTATCCTGCACTGCACTGCACCTCAGTCCCCTAAACCAAATCCAGAAATGCCAAACTTTAAACTTTGACACTCACACCCAACCTTATATTCAAAAGAAGTCTTATCACCTCATTCATTCAACGATAAAAATGCAAGAACGAGTTCAGTGGTGCAGGATTGCTGTTACAGGAACCCTTAATGGTTTTCAATAATATAACACACTAGTGCCTGCAGAAAAATGACTTATGGGAAAATAAACTACTTAATTTATCACTTTCTATACACACACACATTGGAAGAGTTCCTACTCTGAACACAGTGGGTTTGTTTTCATGTCGGTGGGAGTATGCCAGTGGAAACTCCTCTCTGCTGGCAAATAGGAAGCTGTTAGTGCCAATGGACTGCAACGGGACTACCTCTATATTTCTTCAATGATAAAAATAGACTTTTCCAGCGGAGCTGAACTCACCGATTCTCTATTTTTGCAGCCAGTGTAAGAGATTTAGGAGAGCGCCTCCATCTGTAAAGGCTTGTCATTTGCTAATATGGATTGTTACATTTTACACTGTTTGTCACAATACATTAATATGCAAAAAATGATTTAAGATAGAAATTAGTCAACTTTGCAAGGTAACGTTGGCCATCTTGTTTTTTCACCACTGTAAAACTAAAATTATGATAAAGATCCTATTTGTCATCCATCCATTATCTACTGTTTATTCTACACATAGGGTCATGGGATCACTAACCCAGCTGTCATTGGGTGAGAGGAAGAGTGCACCCTCTCTAGTCAATCACCGGGCCACATATAGAGACAAACAACCTTTCACTCTCTCATTCACACATTCGGGGTAATTTTCCCATTTTTTTTCCAATTGCATGTTGTTGGACTGTGGGAGGAAAATGGAGAAAACCCTCGTATACACATGGAGCACCTATAAACTCCACACAGAAAGGCCCTCAATAGGAATCGGGCCAGGGTCATTCATGCTGTGAGGTGGGACTGCTAACCACGGCGAGTTAGGGTTTGGTTTTGTTTGGTTTTCTTTTTGTATTTAGTAAAAGGCTTCATACAATCATTTGGCTTCATAAAAAAAAGCCTGTGAAGAACAATGTAGCTAGAGGTGTTCATCCTCTCTTATTTGAGTTTTTGGTCCAAATATTACAGCATCATATTTGTTGTGTCGCATCAAGCATTTCATTTCATACTCTCAAAAAAATACACACAAAACTATGATATATGTCATATGTATCTCTTGCATTTGCTTGAACACACACACCCTCACACACACACTCACACGCAGTTTATACAGCAAAGGTAAAACATTTTCTTTGAAATAAATTACACATTTGTATTAGCTATATCTGGAATATGATGCCCTGAGATTTTAAACAAAAGGTCACATACAGTATTAGCTGAAATAATTGTAAAATATCATTATTAGATAATGCCTCTGCAGTGTGTTACGGTACATTTCTATATGTTTTTAGAAAAAAAAAATCTGTTTGCTTGTTCGTTTGCCCATAAAAAGAATCCAACTGTCTGCTGTATTTGCTACAGCATCGTATATAAGGACTCTGCTAATGCAGGAAATCTTAGTTAAGACTAAACTAATACTGGTTTTATATGAAAAAAGTTATTTAAAATCCCTCATATTTACTTAAGTGACTTTAAAAAAAGGTGTATTTGAAGACCCATTGAATATATAACAGTTGTTAAATAACTTCAACAGGGTTTTCTCTTTTTCCCTTTTCGGACAAGCCAGTATGTCAATAATGTCTCTGCACTGCCCTTTTCCACCTGTCTTTTTTTGTCTTTTGATGCTCAAGCATCAGCTCCATGGTGAAACATCTCCAAACCATTTTCAGTGTTGTTCAGGGCTGAGCTCTTCTTGCTGGGCTCATGTCCCAGAGCCTCGGCTTCTTCCAAGGTGGTTGTAAGAGGCTTTCCCAAAGTCTCCGGCAACAGAAATGTCAGCAGCCCAATAATGAAAGCTATGATGCCCACAATTAGCTACAAAGAGGTTGAGAAAAAAAGAGAAAGTTAAACACAGTCATGACAAAATGCGAAAGATATGGTCATTTTTTAAAAAAATGTTCCTACATACCTGGGGCAGGTATACCCAGACATCAGCCAGATAAACACAAAAGGGGGCCACTACGCTGCCAACACGGCACATCATACTACCACTACCGACTGCCAAAGACCTGCAGGAGAAACACAATTCCTGAGATGATGTAACAAACAACATTATCTTATAACTGGAACATAATGAAGTGCATTATCTGCAGTTGTGCCGTTTATTAGACTGCCTAGACAGATGCTTTCATTTTTCAAATTATTTTCTAAATCTTAAGGGGTCAGTCTGAAAAGTCTGGACCTATTACAACGGGAATGACCCTTGTTTGGTTTTCTTTTAGTATTTTAATGAAATAAGTAACAAAATATTGACTGAATCGTAATCCAACATTTTTAAATAATTTGATATGTTTCTCCGTACCTGATGACTGTTGGATAAAGTTCACAGGTGTATAAGTAGATGAGGCCGAAGGCAATGGCGATGGCAAACTTTCCCGTCATACAGAGGAAGATGGCCAGGGCCTCAATGTCCTAGACAAAGGATGTTTTGCAAATGAGAGACAAGACTAAATTATAATTTATTTTGCCATCATTCCACAGACTTCTATTTAGGATGAAAAAAAAGGAGAAATCGCCATTTTATACAAAACCACAACATACTAGCAACGTAACACACAAAAGTCAATAAAAGAACAGTTTATTCAGATGCATTGTGGAAAATGTGTCTAATTACAATCCCGTAAAACGTACTGATGCATAAGAATTTAATGCTCAACTTTGCTTATTGCATCCCATATTTAACATAAATGATATATGTATACACACTGAGCCACAGTCTTCCAGCAATATAAAAGTCTGTGTGAACTTCAAATAATGAGATACTCAAATATGTACTTTAGACCTACAAGCAAGTCATTATTGGCCTTCATTAAAAATAGCTTATACTCATTGACATATTCTACTGTCAAGAGCAAAGGAAATAATTTAACAGTTTTAACTGATATCTCATTATTGAAAAAAAGGATCTCATTATTGTGGCTGATAATCACCACTGGCCTATTTTGTTAGGTTTGGTTTGGTCTGGTTTCATTTAGTTGGTTTGATTTCGTTTGATGTTGTGCGTTTTTTCTTTTCTTTTCTTTTCTTTTCTTTTCTTTTCTTTTCTTTTCTTTTCTTTTCTTTTCTTTTCTTTTCTTTTTCTATTCTACCTTTTATGATTTACATTGCAGTTATATTAAAATATTAAATATGGGGCAGTCAATTATGATTTAAGGAGATCCAGAATGGGGAACTTTCCTCACGTAAAGGTCTCGAGCATCATCACCATTAGCTTTTATTATGATTTGTTATCTATCAAAAAGTTTATTATATACTGAGTTAGCAATGTCATTGTATCATCATATGCACCGTGTATACTTTTGAGATGTGATACAACAGATCTTGACGTAACTCATCCTACTCCATGTTTCATGCAGTGTATGATATTGTAACAATATTATTATATGACTGTATCTAACAATATTATTATATGTGTTTACACATTGCTAATGTGTAGGGAAAATGAAGGAGTTAAAAAGCTCACATTTCAGTTCTGTATGTTAATGTTGTTAATTAATGTTGAGCATTTGAGATATCATATAGCATGTGACTATTAAAAGCCCAGTTAGGGGAAACGTATCCCTGAATGAAACCCACAACTCTGTAGTGTAAAAAACAAGATCAAGTGGTAAAAGTGATTAATTGCTTCTTGGAAAGAGAGTTAAAGATACACTGGTTAAAAATTGCCAATTATTTTATTTAGCATGACTCAATTCGAGTGAAGAAGAAAAAGACTGACAGTTGTGACCCTGGATTCTGTTTGTTTAGTATGAATTTTCAAGTCACAGGTCATTTGCTTTGACATCCTGGTCATGCTGCTTTTTACTTCAACATTAACCATTGAAATTTGGGTCGCAGTGCAGGACACACTTTGGAAATTGTGTGTGTGAGCATTATGAAATCAAAGAGGTCATATTGTAAGGAAAATAAACTCAAGATACACAGATATGTGTCTGAATGATAAAACCATTTGTCAGCAAATAAGGCAAACTGTCTCTTTTTTCTCTCTCTCTGCTTCTAGTGATATGACATGTACAGCAGCTGTCTGTCTCTAGGTGGCAGAGGACAAGCATCTTGTGACTTTGCAGAGAACTTTACCGCCCAGGAAGAAACTGAGCAATAGTTAGTATGTCACAGACCAGGCTGTCAACCTGCTGACCACAGCAGGATCTGAAACCGCGACTCCCATTGCAGAAAACCACATGTCAGGTTATAATAAGGCCACAGACCATTGAAAGAACTATTTCAAGTGTTCAGGAAATCATTTGAGTTTCATTGAAAACATAAGAAATGTAGATAGATGGTTTATAACCTGTTGCAGAACACAAGCTACCAGAAAGAGTGTCCCAATTAAGAAATCAAAATGTGGGACAGGAGGCAATAAAAGCAGTCTAAGACACATGTTTTAATAGAGGAGGGTAAGAGCCTTGTGCATGATGAAGACATTGGAAACACTTTGTGAACATGTGCTTGTAACTGAATGATGGGTTGTGTCATTCTTTAAATATTGGAAAGTGGTATAATTTTGGATCTAATTTCCTGTCTTTCCATTGTTTATTACTTAGTATAATGTTTGCTTTCCGTCACAGACTCTGAAAAAAAATTTTGTACATACCGATGGAACCACAATGATGAGCATACAGGCGACCCCTGCCAAAAGTAGAGCTGGAGCACATGTCTTCTTTCTGCCGATCCGGTCCATTGCAAAACAACCGATCAAGTAAGAGGGGAGTTCCACTGCACCTGGAAACAGCCAATCACAGCAGTCAGCATTTACCAGTGAAACAGTGTCACAAATATCCTAATGATATCCTATATAGGGTACCTAAATAACTGGCATTTGAAACGTTATCTTCAAATTATCATATTTCATATATTAATACAAACGCGTGAATGAAGATTGTATAGTATCTAGTTTCTAGCTTTATTTTTTGGTTGTTTTCGTTTCTTTCATTTTTGATGAAACTTAATTGTAGATATCAGGTTTTATTGTCTGTTATGAGGTTGTATGTGAAAAAGTGCATGTGATTGTCTTTTTCCTGGGTGAATGTGCAAGAGGTCCAGTATTCAATATTCTTTAATTAAAAAAAAAGTACATTTACTATTTTTGTCAAAGCTAAAATACATAACAATTTATGGAAAAATAAAACGTTTTAAAAGATTTTACCCTGAGGTAACTTTTTGAACCCTATCATACCATCTCAAAAGAAAAATACTCATGTGATTGTCTTTTTCCTGGGTAAATGTGAAAGAAGTTCAGCATTGAACGAAGATGAGTAAAGATAATATTCTTTAATTTAAAAAAAAGCACATTAAAAGTACATAGTACTCAAAAGAAAAATACTCATCGTCCGGATGGCTGGCTGGAGGTATATTCAATGTTCACATCATCATTAAACCACCAGTTTACCAGCAAAGGGATACAAAGCCTTCAAGCTAATATGTGACCCAATCTCACTCCAATATTGTTAGCACCCAAATGAGACATTGCACATTTAGGGAATACTAAAGTGTGAGATTATCCAGATAATGAAACACTGACACATTCAGTGGATGATCAAAGTGGATTGTGACAGGATGTCAACCAGTCCAACACTTACCAGCAAGGAAGAGGTTAATGTACTGGTTTCCTCCCAGGTTTACAGAACCCAGAGAGAAGACATAATAGCCCAGGCTGCCAATGAACCAGATGGCCCAAACTGTGCATGTTCGTCCTGCCATCCTCCAGCTTTTGAACAAATCAAGGATGGAAAGCTTCCTCTCTGGCTGCGATGGCTGGACTTCGCCCTCCTTCTCCAGCAAAGGTTTGCCATTCTGGTTCTCCGATTCAAGAAGGTCCTCCGCCTTCAGTTTGCACTCAAGGCCATTAAAGCGAGCTATTTTGTCCAGTAGAATTTGAACATCCTTGTATTGGCCCTTGGCCATCAGATAGAAGGGGGTCTCGGGGAATTTCCAACAAAAGAGCAAAAAAGGTGATGTGCAGATGGAGAGGATGATCTGATAAATCCACCAGACTCGAACTAAGTAACCGGTCAGAGCAACCACCATGACGCCGACTGCAAACGCTGCATGAACATGCATAGAAGTCCATGTGCGTACTTTTATGCCTGTGAACTCTGTCACATAGACAAACACCACAACCAGGTAGCCACTGGACACCTGACAGAAAAAAATAGAAAGAAAGGTGGAAGATTTAGAGACACAAAAAAGGACAGGCAATGCACGGAAAAGATTAATACAGCCTGTTAATAAGAGGACCTCTAGAATATTGAAATTTTGCATTTCAAAGGTAATGTAAAGTCTGCACCCCAAAGTGAATGAGGGTTAGGGTTAGGGTTAATGGTCCATCATCCTTAATATTAGCACATGTGGGGATAAAGCATCCCGCATAGAGTAGTATATGATGATGCAGTTCACTGATTAATTTGTTTCTATAGTTCCTTATGTTTTATATTTTTAAAAATATGTTTATTCTTGTACAAACTTTTTTGGAAGAGGGAGGACGTCCAGCATCTTAATTTAAGGCATCAGGTTGACTTGGATCAATTTACATTTTTAACTGCTTACACTTTTCTTTTAAGGAGCAGATTTCTTAAAAAAAGATCCAAAATAAGTCTGTATGAGACATATGGCAGTAATTGTGTTCCAGATATCTGCTTATGAACATGATTCTACTGTGTGAAGCGTCTGTGTGCTGCAGGAGTCTGCATGATACATGTGAAAAACAACAGCTGTAGCTGAGGAGAGGTTTAGGGGGATGGGAAACGACTGAAAGGTGAAACAGTGGACAGACTGTTAAGACTCTTAAACTTGAAATTTACAACTATGAGGGCCTGTAAACTTAATGGTTGCCACCCTTTGGCCAGGGAACCAGATTTATTTTTATCTGTTGTCTGTTTTCATTTGGATCAAGAAAAGTTTTCATTGTCCATTTATTAATGTCATGTTTATGAATCTCCCAAATATAAAGTTGAGATGTCCACAATTTTTCAATTCTCTTGAAAACACACAATTTTTACTAAATGCATTCATCCTCTAGGATATATATGCCTATTATCTGAGCTATATACACACACACACACACACACACACACACACACACACACACACACACACACACACGAACACACACACACACATATATATATATATATATATATATACATATATATATATGAGGATGTCATTACCTAAAGTTGAAAAGTTTTCTTAAATGTTGTGCACACTTGAGCTCATAGTGACCCTGAGAATTTGTTTACAAGCAGGGAGAGGAAAGTATTGCAAGCCTTCTGCTGTACTTGGTTTTTGCTATAAGAGTAATATCCACACCAAAAGCAATATTATATCTTTTATCATATTCCTATCTAATATACCAGCAAGTCATCAGCTGAATTATGACTATACAAATTAATGATCCACATCACAGAGAAAGTTATTTCAAGATTTACATTTTTGTGAAATATTCACAGGCACATACAAATAGTGTGCTATTCTGAAGTACAAAAATAAATAAGACATTGAACTCACCATGGCTAGGAGGAATCTGAGCAGCACAAAGAAATAGTAGTTTCCAGAAAATGCCACACACACCCCAAGCCCGAATTGACAGACACTGGTAAACATCAGAATCTTTACACGACCAACTCTGTAGGGTAAAATATTGAAACAAAATATGGAAACATAACAACAAATGAAAGGAAGGTATGACAAACACAACAATATGACATGCAATGGTGTGATATTTACACATACATTTATGCACACATATATGCAAGCATGACAGATTTCTTACAATGGTTAGGTAAACAACCTCACATTCAATAATTTTCCTTTCATCATGGAATACAAACTCAGCATTAAGTTTCTGCTTACCTGTCAGCGATGTCACCAAACACCAGAGCACCAATTAGCACCCCCAACATGAAGGTGGGCTGGCAGAGCTTTGCCAGCCACGCCCTCTCACACACCAAGTCCCAGTCAGTCACTATGCTTTGTTGCACTTCACTGTGATCATAAATAAAGTTCCCATTACAAGCTTTCACAGTTTTGTTGCCATCATAGTCATATGTAAAGGCATCAGGGTCAATACGCAGAGTACATCTGCAGCTGCTGAGCTCCCACTGCTCACCATCAGCTGTTCTCACTAATAAATATCCACTTCTTGGTTTGAAGACTTGCAGAAAATCCTCGAGATTGGATCCCGTCAAGTTACCAAACAAAATCTCAGTGATGTTGCCAGAAACAGTCGAGACAAAGTTTGGGGTCTCCACCAGGAAGACCGAAGCCAAGTAGTGGATCCCGCATGCAGTCGCTTGGAACACTGCCGCAAAGTACAGACATGCCTGGAATCTGAAGAAGAGATATTGCCATAATCAGATGCCATACATATCCCCTGTGGGAGAGATCATACATGAGGGAGGGTCAGTAAACGCAACCTAAACATTTAAAATCTGTTACATTTGGATGAAACTTAAGACATGGGTGAAATGGCCGTTTTGCAGATATTTCCATCGAGTACAGGCCTCTTTATCTACAATGACATCCACATCGCAGATAAGTGAGCATTATGATTCTGTCTTCAAGTGAACTGAGATGTACGGTGCAATGGAAGAATAGCTTCGAGGGTCATTGCTTGACGTCTCCAAAGTTTACAATAAAGTGCCCAAGTTAATACACAAAAAGATGTACACAATTTCTAAAATGTAGTAAGTCTATATTCTTGTATCAGGAAAGTAATGTCATATTTGATCTGAAGATATTTCTCACTGATTTCTGTTTGAAAGAAAAATAAGTAAATAAGGTCGATACCTTCATTCACACTACTACCAACACTCAAAACACAAACACACACATTCAGTAAAAAAATTGCAATATAAGGCAGATATTCTCCGGATATAAACAAAGAGTTATGGATGAAATTCAAACAATGCAGGATTTCATACAAATTAATGCTCGATTCAAAACATTTTTACAACATATTTCTTTGGTGTTTTTGGTATTTGGTCTCTTTTTTACCTTTTGAAATGTCCAAGCTCGTCGAAAACTCTTTCCACGGTCATTCTCGCTCCTGCATTTGAGGGACCAAGGCTCCTGGTGCGTCTGGTTTCTTCTTGTCTGGTCCACTGGTGGTTACTGAGTGTTTAAACACCAAATGATAAACATTGGTTCTCATGCAGCGTATGGGGTTGGTGGGCGGGACACGCTCAAATGCACGGACACATGCACGGGTTCACTCCCAGTGGCTAGGCCAGGGGTGGGCAAACTACGGCCCGCGGGCCACACACGGTCTTGTAATCCGGCCCGCCTAAGATTGGTACAGAATTCATACTTGATGTGAATGATTGAATGATTGGATCAATGAATGTGGGAGCTTAAACAGGAGATTATTTCATTTTTGGAGCTACTTGAGAGAATTTGAGAATTTTCCTGCGCTGAATGACACAGATTGGATATTGGATTTGTGATTTAGCCTTTACTGACAAAGCACTGACACACATGAATGAACTGGACATGAAGCTAAAAGGGAAAAACTGGTTTGAGCATGAAATGCAAGCAAACGTCAGAGCTTTCAAAACCAAGCTTGTTTTATTTTCAAAGCAAATGTCAGACAAGTCTGATATGTACTGTTAACAAATGGTTTTTTTTTTTTGTATGTATTGTATCTTGTGCTGACCCGGCCCATCAATCAAATTTTAAAAGTCAACACGGCCCCGAAGCCAAAAAGTTTGCTCACCCCTTGGCTAGGCCTACTTCTGCTGCTCAAATGACGCAGTCAGCGCACAACAGTGTGCTCAAGGTATGCGCATGTTTTATCAGCAGAGGCCAAATGGAATTGCTCCACATTTCCCTTGAGAGTCAACAGGCTCTCCTGAAAAGGCTCCTGATTGCATCAAACCTTTCATTCATTGATACAATCCTGTGTACAGAGCATAAATAACGGTTAAATGAATGTCACTGATTTTAGTTAATGGTCTGCTTTTGTGGCTCCTGCCACAGGACCAGACTTTGTTATCCCAGTGTGTCCAGATTTCATTAAGGGGAAAAAAAAACGTCACAATAGTCAGGAACTGAAAGTCAGGGAATACACTTACGAGAGATCTCGTGCCAGAATGAATGGCACGCCGGGAGGATCGTTCCCCCTCTCTGGACATCCGCTGAGACTCGTCCAGTCGAATGTGCAGGTGAGGAAGTCCTTGCCCCGAGCCAAGGGGGCGCGGCCATTTTATACCATCACCTCAATGGTCGGGTTTACTTCCTATTAAAGACTTGTTTTACACACTCTTGGAATTTTGGGCACTCGGGGTGCCGGGCCACGCCCCGGACAAAGCTGCGGGGTGCGTGATCAATTACACACAAGGGAGTGTCAGTGGAAAAGTACAGAGTTGGGCATCCCTTTGTCATCACGTGATGCGTTCCCGCGGGGGACTTTTAAGTACATTTAGTAACACAGGATTGCTGGATTAAGGTGGGGAATTCACGTCCCTCTCTTGACGTGAGAATCCTCACGACACACAACAATACAAAACTTAGTGGGTGGAGCGAAAAATCTGCTGGCCTTGTTAAATGTTTGTGTTTGATCAATGGTGCAGGGAAATTCTCCACCCGGCCCCCTGGCCTGGGCGGCCGTTACATGAGATTAGACTTATTCAGTGAGGTAAACATGATGTATTCCAATTATGGCTTGGGATTTTGACAGTCACTCTCTTGAGGTGACTTTGTCCCACCACAGCTTCTGAGGGTGAGGTCTTCTACAGGATGTTCCTCTGTTAGCATTTGGACGCGTAGGTCTTGCACCCTGCGCTCTTAGTTGGACAGTTGTTCTCTTCATTCTCTTTGCCTTCACCATCGCTGGAGGCTCACTTGCCTTTGAGGATGACGGCATCACAGGGTGGTTGAGGTGGAACTACGTCTTATGGCCCTCTACTTGTAGCCTGAGAAGATAGAAATGCTACACAATCCGTTAGTGCAGTCCAATAGGCTTGAGATAACACTGGAAGAAGCCCTGCGGCAGTTGGGACCTCCCTTGCCGGATGTCCGTGACCTCTCCCAGTATGTAACTGATGTGGAGTACAGCCATATGTGTCAGTCTGGAGCGTGTTTCTCATGTCATGCAACGCCTCGAGCCATGTCATTTTGTCTTTGGCGTCCGCTATTATTTTTGCCAATTTCATTTTCGGGACCCCATTGGCTCTTTCCACCGACCCCTGACTTTGGATGGCAGACCAAGCCATACTTGTGTTTGATACCAAAATGTAATTCAACCTGTCTCAGATGCTCATCCTTCACACTCTCGTCCAGCATCTGTGGTTTCACTACCTGCCATATTCCCTCCTGTCTCTCCATTATCGCGTAACCTGCTCTCAACTCAAATAGCACTCTCTTATCGCCTGGTAACGAGTCGGTTTGGAGATCAGTTCGAAATTTCACTTCTTGGCACACAATTGGAGTGCATTCATGTTGCAGCTCTCGTTTTTTATCTCGTTACCAATTGACCTGTTATAACAACAGGTCTTTTGCTCTCCCTCTTCTAGGGGAGACTGTTCCATCTTCACTTTTCTCTTGTCCCTTCTCGGTTCCTCTAGTTAATTCATGTCTCTTTTTTTTTTTTTTCGAATTTTTGTTTAACTCTTCTGGTCGTCATCTGGGGGGTGGTTGTGCGCACCAGATGTGAGCGTTTCTACGATCAACTTCCATCTCTTGGTGAATGTGGATGGACCACCCTTATCCTCCTCCGCCGATTGGTTCGTTATTTCTTTTTTTCCTTTTTTTTGTCTTTTCTACGCACACAACAATCTGTATCTTCACTCTTATTTCTGCAGGTTTCCAGGTTTTGTTGCCCTCTCGAGGTTTCCAATGACCCAACTGCTTTCAGCGATTCAGCACAGCTTTCACACAGACACAAAAGTGTCTTTTTTTTTCCTCGCGCAAGAACCTTAAGTTTCGGCTCACTTTGAGTAATATTAACTTCAACTTTTAACACAACAATTGATGAATTTGGAAAATAACAGTGAAACAATGCAGTGGCTACTCTCGAAATGGGAGCGTTTTGAAAAACTCTGCATACCAAAAAATGCTCCAAAAAGAAAAGGTGATTTATTTTACATGTAACACAAACTTGCATGCATGACAGTTCGAGCAAAAAATGGGCTCTTCCTCAGATCCTTACTGGAGATATGTGATTCTTTTTTTTTTTTGGTCCAGCACCCATCCCTAACTGGGCAGTGGATGTGCATGTGTTTTTCTTTTCTACTCCAGAAATTGATCTATCCTTCAACATTAGTTTTTTTCAGATTCCAGATGTTCTCTGGTGTTGCCTCATCAAGAACAATCTGTTGAACAAAAAGCGTTGTTGAACAAGTATGTTTAGCATGTATAACCATGAACAAAGTGCTGATGAGCTGCTAAGTCTGTAGTCATCACAAGACCAGAGCTAGTCTAAACATGCACTACTCTAACCTTGTCCTTTATAAAGCTCAAACAATTTGTTATTGTAAGTTACCGTAATCAGTGTCGCTGTTCCAATCACTTTCTTTATTAAACCAACAATCATTCATCAGACATTAATTTAAGAGAGAAAATAAATACCTCTCAGATGTGAATAATCACTAAAATCAAACAATGTCCACAGTTCAACTCTAAACCACAAGACCAGTTAATCTGACAAAAAGGTTCTACTGAATAGTCAATGTTGTAATTGTTTACAACAGAATTGTACAGAACTAGAGTCCTGCTTGAAGGCTTGAAATGCATTTGCTTGATATGGCACATGTGCTTATGTGTGTGTGTGTGTGTGTGTGTGTATGTGTGTGCGCAGAATACTGCTTCAAGATTATTTTTAATTGTCAATGTGCAGGCACAGAAGAGAAATTTTCCATACTCCGGCTCAGAGTATGTACAGGATAATAGACAGACAAGATATACACGTAGTGCAAATGCATGACCTATACAGTGCAGTGAGTATAGTATATACAGAAAGACATGGTATATGCATTTAGCAGAAGGATGGCATGAAGGGTGATGTGAATATATCTATGAGTTTTAAGTGCAGCTTGGTGCAAGGAGGTGATGGGTGTGAGATTGTCTCTGCGGGGGTCTGAGGATAGAGTGGATGTCAGCGGGGGGGCATTGTGTTAACATGGGGCTGAGCAGGTAGGGGTTCAGGGGTGAGTGTGAGTGCTCTGCCTGGGGATGGGGTGTGGTAGCTTGCAAGGGGGGGAGGTTTTTGGGGGAGAGACTGCTTTTACAGCTCTTAGATAGAAGCTGTTTTTTAGTTTTGTGGGTATTGATTGTCCTGTACCGCTTTCCTGACAGGAGCGGCACAAACAGGCTGTTGCCCAGGTGGGAGGGATCTGTTGCAATGTTCCTGGCCTTCTTCTGCATCCGGGCATCATAGATAGAGCAAGAGGAGGCTCCATTCACAACCAATGAATTCAAGATGGACTCAAATCATAAACTTTGTCGTTTCAGATTTGACGCGACAAGATCATTACATACTTTTCATTCAACTAAGATTTAAATCCACAACGCCCTCCCTTACACTATTACATTTGGACATGAACTAATAATCGAAGACTGGTGACTTTTAGACTATCCTGGAACTTGCAAAAGAATGATTTGTTTCCTCCTTTTGTATCATTATTTAAGCCAAAAGTAATCAAAACGTTTCCGAATAAAATTTTGCTGAAGATTATTTGAGTGTGTGTTGATCCCTTCCCATTTTTTTCTGGTTTAAGATGCAGATGAGTTTTCTTCACATCACCATTTATACGAAAGCCAATTTTCTCACTTTAAGTAATTGCATGAGAATTTGTGACACAAAATCCTAAAAATTTCAAGCCAATACTTCTGTGATCCCATTTCTACAGGAGAAGATAATTAATGATTGATTTAATCTGTTTTTTAGGGCTTATTGATTCACTCAATCTCGTTTTAGCAGGATTGAACAGGAATACCACCACAAACTGTCACCGTGTTTGCTTTTGACATCGCTCTGACTTGCCATCTGCTTCACTTCCAGATGGGAAATTATTTTGTAGTGCAGGAGCACTTAAAACATGGAGATCAAGAAGGCTCACGGTAACAATTTAAAAACAATAAGAAGTAGATGGGTGCTTTACTCGAACATATAAACACCAAAAAATAATTTAGAAGCTATACAGCTTCTCACCTAAAGGTTTTACAAAAAAATGGGTCACGGGCAACATTTTTGGAAGTCATAAAAGAAAGGTACCACAAGCCACATCTGCTTTGCTTCCTTATTACAATTTCTGCAGATTGTCTCGACACAGCGCAGTGATACAACACACTGATACACTATCACAACTATGTGAACGTTTCAGGAACCTGAGTTCAGTAACTGAACTGGAGGCAACTCTACTCCGTGGCCTTTGATTGTCCCTCTCTATCACACCACTGTTAATATCTGTGTGCTGTTTTAGCTTTAAGTAGCCCAGTGAGTTTGAGTTTTTGTTACTTTATTGTGTATTATAGAGCTGCATTGTGACCATTGGAGTTTGATTCCTTTGAAAGGACGGTGTTTTTTACACGACTTGTCCCTGCTGACCTGACATGTTTTCAAAGATACCGTAGTGAAATTGACCTTGTTTCGCTGACCCTTATTGAGTGGTGAAAAGTTGTTTATTGTCTTTGCCCTCTTTCCATTATGTTGAAAGTGTGGAAGGAAGAGCTCTGGGCAGATTTAATTCATGGTATTAAAATTCTACAATAAGTAGCACTGTGTAACATTCATTGCTTTAGCGGAATAGACTGTAAATCATTCTGGGGTCGGCCCAGGTGTGTATCTGAGTTTTTTGCATCGTATTTTTTTGCCCTAGTCAAAAGCAAACACACACTACACACTCTAGCCTTCACCTTCACCTTGCAACAACTGACTGATTCCCACAGAAGTGGAGGAGATCGGTTTAACAGGTCTAATGTGAGGATAAGAAAACTTATCACCACACAGACAAAGTTTTTAAATCTTTTTCAGTGCTTTCTTCTATTTCAATTTGATGCCTATACAACTGTATTTGGACACTCAATCTTTAAAACCCTAAAAAATAAGAGACACGTAGTTAACATTGTTGTCTCATAATGAGCGCCAAGTCATTTTTTCAGGTTTTTCAGAAAACACAAACAATTGAGCCATGTTAAATAAGGAATTGTTTGGGCAAAAAACACGTTTGATAATAGATAACTAAGGCAATTATTTTAAGAAGGTGAAGATATAAGCTTTTCTGCTAACAACAACGGAGTCCAGTGAGCCACCCTTAAGCACATAATACTTTTCATTATACTTTCCCTCTTTAATATCTGGAGCCTGAGTTCTTACCAACAGTTTTCACCAACATCACCATCCCAAAGATCTCACTTCAACACTGGTCAGACCCTTAAATGAAAAACGAGCCTGTGCATGAACTCTCTTTGACCTTTGAGCTGAAACTTTTTGAGTTGCTAAATATGTGGGAGTTGGTTTCTATGACCTCTGCTCTCTGGGCCCTATTTTGGCTCATAGGAAGAGAAAGGAGAGAAGAAGAAAAAGGAGGAGAGAGGAGAAAGGGGGAAAATAAAATGGTTACATGAATGTTTTGTGCGGCAATAAAATCAAATCCAGTCAAATTAATTCAGCATGTGCCATCTGAGTCACAAAACTGTTCTTTGCTCTTTCACAGAAAACAGAGATGAGAGTGGCACAAAAACAAACATGAGTTGTTCAAAAATTCCTGTGTGCAAATAGACAAAACACGACGCAAATACAAAATGTTTAAAATATAACACACCAAGCATACACACAAACCACACAGACACATCATCCACACATACACACACGCACACACACACGCGCACACACACACGCACACACACACACACACGCACACACACACACACACGCACACACACACACACACACACAACCACAGGCAATCAGTAGGGAGGTGATAGTGTTGTTGAGAGACCACAGGATGGCAGTACAGATTGCTTTTTTTATCCCAAACTGACAAAACTTTAATTAGACTCAGGCTTAATGAATTTAAGTGTTAAAATGACTTTCTTGAAACATTTAAGAAGATACAAGGAAATTTCTCACAAACTCAAATATACTAATTTAGTCTTTTAGTTTATAAACCTTTACAAAAAAAAGTGCTGTACTAAATTACAGTTGCTCTTCTGTTGATTACATGCATCATGATGCATTAATTAGAATCACAGACATAACTTTTATTGTTCTCTATTATTAAAATGTTAATTTTAATTAATGTTAGAGGGTTGTTTTGTGATGCACTGAAAAGAGCTGTCATTGTTTTGTTAATTGCACTTATCTTAGTGTTAGTTTTACAAAATGTTAAATAGCTTGTGTGTGAAGAGTTTTATTATAATCCACCAATTGTGCAAGACCCTTTTTTAAAATTATTAAGAAACTTGTACAATCATTTCTTTTAATGTTCCTATATGCGATATATAGGACTGCTAAAAGCATATGAGCGGTCAGTTTAGGAACAACAAACAACAACAATTACAGGAAAAAGCAATCAGGTGACTTCCGTTTGAAATGCTACATTCATTTTACGAGTAATATTTCCTAGAAAATGAAAAGGAAGAAATTCTATTTAGCAAGTTGCCAAGGATTCTATTAAATTTTGTGTGACAGAAAGCATAAAGCCGGTGATTGAAACCAAGACTAAATTCTGCAAGGATGTTATTGTTTATTCAACCCCACCTCTTTCACCTACGGCAGCTCCATATCATCTTTGAGGGCTTATTGCAAGGCTTTGTTGTCATTTGGGATATCTGAATAGATATTTACTATATATGATATAATATTTTCTTTTTTTTTTTTTTTTCCCTAACAGGAAATCATATTATTTCATGTCCTGCAACCACACTTATTTGTCCTTTTTTTGTATAAACCAATGAGACAATACAAAAAAGAGTAATTGAGAACAGGGTAAGAGTTTGCACTTATTACAGGCAACAAGCTCTCAGAAAAACAGAAAATGTTGATAAAAAGCATTTTATGAATGCAATTAATTCTTAACAGCGAGAAGAAAGCAGCAGTATATTACAATGACAAGAAACCAGAGGAATCCCCTGTCCCATCAAGATGTACAGTGATGACAACATCATCCAAAAGTATTATATTTGGCAACAATGAGTAATGATCCATTGAACTTATTCTCAAATATCATTGGCATATTTGATCAACTGGCATGGGAGCAAAGTTGCTGACTAATCTGTTTATAAATAACAGCATATTTGGTGGTTCTTGGAAGAAAAAATTACAAATTGAATAAGATGACTTGGAAATGAAATGAGGCCAGTGTTTCATAACGATTTCATTTACATTGCTTTGCTGCAATAATTTTTAGGAATAGACATTAGTTCTAGAGTGGCCAGATTTTTGATATCACACTGCATGAGGCAGCGTGGCGCAGGATGTAGAGCAATCATGTTTGGAACCTAACAGGAGCATAGAATATAGCAAATCTCTTTGTTAGTTTCTATTCCTTACTACGCACTTTTCATTTCTGTAAAGAAAAAAATAAGACTAAGATCTGGGTTGAGTTGTTATGCTCTTTGAGAGCCAACTTTTTGAGAGCCAATGTGGCGAAACCTTTACGGGCCTGCAGAGGAGAAGCCTGTCCAGCCCATATCTTAAGTTACACAGTAACCTGAGATTCAGCAGGGCGGGAGATGCAACCCAAGGGAGGGAGCCGAGAAAGCGAGGGGGAGTGTGTATTTGTCATGTGAGCCAGAAACAGAGAAAAAGAAGTCAAATTAAAGGGGCGTGTGTGTTTGAAGAATGAGGGACTTGAGAGTATGAGGTGGGTGTTCCCGAAGTTTTCATAGAGAGCGGCATAGATAGTTCTTGGATCTCTTTGGCGAGCCTTCCCGGCAAACACACAAACATGCACACAATAATTTGATTAAGATGCATGCACGTGTGTACCGGTTCACGAGCAAAGCTGTGTCATTAAATTATTTTTGGTTCGATGGTGGACTTTGGTTTCTGCAGGGAACGAGAGCCTGGATAAGAAGACAAGAGGACCTTTCTTTGACATGTTGGACATGAAGAATGGGTTAAAAAATTGCAAAAGAGGGATGCAACAGCCCGTTTGTGATGGGCTGACTCAACAGAAGGACTAGAGAAAGCAAAATAATGAACTGCAAATTCAGGCACCTGTGGATGGACATGGCAGGAGAGCAGCTCAGCCGGGCATGGCTGCTACGTTTTGGCATCCTGGTCACTGCAGTGTGCGTGAGTGTTCATGTTTACCTTGAGAAAGGCTGGCAGCGCATACCAGCACCGCTGGCTCTGAAACATCACACCCAGTCTGGTCACTTGGACGAGGACGGCAGAGCCATGCAGGTCTCAGCAGAAGTCAAGGAGCAACACAGGAGGTTTAAAATGAGAGTTTCATATGTTCGCAACCTGAAGCGGGAGGGCCCTGCTGGGAAGAGAGATCAGGACAGAGAGGACCACTCACCTCCGTGCAGCCCACATCTCCATTCCCAGAGAAAGGTATATTTCGTTCTTAGATTCCAGCGATTTTTGAATATTTAGCCTGTGTTTAAGCTTTTTTGCATCTGATGCTAAATTCATGTTGTAGAATACAGGGAGCCTCAAACAGGAGCATTTCTTTCATCACAGTGAGTCGCTGGCTTAAAGCTCAGTAATCCCAGAAGACTGAAGAAGGAAGAACTGGCAGCAAAATCAATGTATGTTCATTTAGTGTCTCTGAGATGCTTTGAAGTTGAAAAAGAAAATATGTCCACCAGGGTTCCTGATAAGAAGATGCATTTTATTTTTGACGGATGTATACAGTTCAAAATTCCGCATGCATCCCAGTCCACACACACATTCTCCTGTCGCCTCGGATGCAAATCTATGCAGGTAGGCAAACAAAGGACCATTCACACACGGCTTTCAGTAAACACACAATCCAGGGCTTGACCCTTGACCAGAGAAGTGTGTGCTAAAGTACATACACTTGGCCCCCTTTTCTCTGTCTCTTAATGCCTTTTAGTTTCATACCTTTCATAGATCACTGGCCTCTTGCTTTTATTTTGACACTTAATTTTTTCATACATCTCCCTTTGGTTCCACTTGACAAGCCCTTTCATTTCACACACACACCCTTCTCTGCCACCGTCAATGCGCACAACAACACACACAGGCTTTTCTGTGTTCATGATCCCGTTCTCTTTCAGTAATTCTATTCTATGGTTCTATGGAGTAAAAGTTAAAAAGAGAGGTTGTTCGCATTTGTTTGTAAATCTTTAATGAGTTGAACAAACTACAGATGGAGGAGTATCAGCAATGACATTTTCGATGTCATGATAATCACTGCAGGGATATTATGTGCCACACTAAGACATGAGCATTTGTGCATCATCAATATTGCATAGCACCGTATGCTCACTCTCACAGCATCGTAACACAAGATTTGTCATTTAAAATGCCCTGGAGGGCCCCCAGTGAAATTTCTGTGTCATAGGCTGCTGCCGTTTAACTCCCCGTTTTAACCATACTCCTTGTTTTTTTCCCTGCAAGGCTCCCTTCTCAAAAACACAATTGCTTTGTGCTCCCTTTTTCCTGTTCCTTATGCTCTCATCTTCTCTTTGGCTTTTTCATTCTTACAAATTGTCTTGATTTTAAGTGGGGGCACTTCGAGCTAATGTTCCTTTACTATTTCTTCTCATTTTCTTCCCCTATCCTCTCTGTCTTTTTTCTATCTCTCTCTCTCCTAGACAATCTGACTCTCTGCTTTTTTCCCTCTCAGCACATGTTCATGCACAACAGATGAAATGGGCTGGAAAGTAGGGCTTTTTTTCCCTCTACAAGAAATATGACAAGAATCCTCCCGGTTTGATTTAAAATTTTGTAAGAAATTCTCTATAGAAGTTCAGTAGTCAAACCAGCTGGTGGTCAAATAACAGATTAATCCTTTTTTCAGACTCTGTTTAGATCAGTTTTAATCAATGCAGTAATTAATCCTATGGTCTAGATTACTGAATAGGTTTACTTTTGTGTACCTTTGTGTTACATAATTTGAAAACTACATCATGGGTGTTATATAAAAACAGCATCTGCATATTCAGTTCTGTTGTGCTTTATCTAAATAAATCTGCAAGAGACATACCTCAGGTAGAATATCTCAATTTGCAAAGGCATCCATGAATATTTATTCGCCCTCCAAATGTATATAGGAATGAATTATACGTCTCATCTTGATTTCATATTCAAAGTTAACTGTAACAAATGTTATATATAATTTAGTAATAAAATAAAGTTAAAATGCATACAATGTGCAAGCACTGATATTGTAACATCTTTCTGGTTGAATGTGCCAATTCCATCTGTTCTCATATTTGAAAAGAAAAAAACAAACTGTTGTATTGTTAATGCTCAGATTCTGTCAGACATTGTCACACACTTTGCGTGTGTATATCGTGGTTCTTGGCTGAAGGGGAAGCAATAAGCATTACAGAGACTATCTCTTGACTGTTGGACACACACAAACACACACACACACACACACATATATATATACATACACACACACACACTCATCCTCTTTCATCTTTCCTACCCTGCTGGGAGAGAAGAGAGGGATGAGGTGTTGAATTATAGAGATACATGAAACGCGTCAGCCCAAACAACAGCAGCAGGGATGAAGGGAGAGAAAGAAAGGAACAGACAGATGGAGACGCAGCATGCAGTTATGACTCAGCTTCCCGATGCTAACAACATAATAAAGTGCCCTTAAGTCTTAGTGACACACACAAATTTACACAAATAAATTTCTATATCTCTGGCAAAAAAGCATTGAAAATTACAAAAAGGCTAGCTGTCAAGCATTTTAGTTAGGACGGTCACGCCGTGATTTTTCATCAATTCAGTACTTTATGTCACAGAGGCAACAACCAAGTCTCCATTGGTTCCACCTCACCCAAGTTGATGCGCCAACTTATATCCTAGTTGTCTTGTGCCAGTCCATTGTGTAAATCAGGGTGTTTTATCGGTATCTGAGAAATCTGTTGTACAAGCAAAGATAATGTCTGAATGAGAGAGCAAACTCCATTGCATTGTCAAACCATCTTAACTGTGCTACCTATCCAGACCCACGGAACTACGATTGATTCAAAAGCCTCTTCAGGGATTGCTTTGAAATATTCAATTTAATTATTCTCATATTGTAGTGTTCAGTTTTATCCTCTATGGATCCGGAGATTGTCAGCCATGACAGTCTTGGATCGGTATTTCATTTAACTGTCAAACAAATACAGCCGCGTCATTCATAATCTTCTGTTGCACCAAGTAATGACTGTGGATAACATAAATGGATTCGGCCTGCCTTTCCCTTAAGGGCCCATTAGCCAAGTATCTGTGTCTTGTTTTCATATGTTGTACAACTTCCTGTAACCATTTGATAAATAATTTGCTAAGAAATGATGCAATATTTACTAACTCATGGAGAAGACCAAATAACGGCAGGGAGAGGCTTCTAGATTGCAGAGGAGCAGAAAAACATTAAGTCCAATGCCCTGACACAACAGGAAGTCTCATAATTTCTCTGCTGAGGAAACAAATATTTCGACCAATACCCGGAGAGATTCCAATTTAGTTTTCCTGATAATCGAGTTGATCCCTTTTAAAAGAGCACTTCATATTAATTACAACTTTCTGTTACACACCAGTCGCCATATTGGCGGTGATCATTTTTGTGAGCTGGTCTTTTCTTCCCCCATCTATGATATTAAGAGGCTTTTTTTTTGGTCGTGGAAATCGCGTAGATAATTTAATATAGTGATTTATTAATGTGGAACTGCCATGCATTGACATTTTCTGCCATGGATCACCTTATCATCTCTCCCTGTCTCTTTTCCACCGAATGAGTGTATGGAGCTGAGGGAGCATGTCCCAGGGTTTGATCTTTCCGAGAGCCAGGAGACAGTCAGTCATTTGTCACATGCATTAAATCGTCAGATTCGGTAGTTTGAGGCTAAATTTTCAGTTGTCAAAGAAAAAGAAGTGTCCCTGTCATAAGTTGTGCAGCTATGTCAAAAAAGGGAATCAAGCCATTGACCTATTTTAATATAAGCTAGTCTGTTTTAGTTTGTTTATTTCACTTCACCAAACTGAGGACTTTTGCTGTAAATGAGTGAAATACAGCTTATGTTGTTCTGCCAAATTGCTAAGTTGTGAATATCGCCAGATAACAAAAGTCCCCACAACTGCAGGTCTGAAAGTGATGTTTGCAACCTTAAAACTGCTGTCTCAGGTTTGCAACTACTTTAATACTGAAGAAACCGTGCACTGCCAAAAGGGATATATTCCATTTATATTAACTTTCATTCCGTTCAGAAATTTATTTGTCATTTCCAGCCTGTATATTAAAAAACACATTTGAAAATCTATGGGCCAAAGTGCAGATGAATGAAATATAATATAGTCCTCCAAGATAGCATCCAAAAGACCCGAAAAAGAGATTAAAAAAAAAAAGATTCAGATTGGTTGACAATCTGCCAAAACTGTTTGAGATAAAAAGGAATGGGAGGGATTAGAGGGAGAAGGTAGCAGCCATGATGCAATTTTAATTATTGCTGAAACTCTATAAGAGCAGATTCAATAATCATCCATTTCACAATGCCCTCATGAAATCACGAGACATTTAATTTGTCTTATAGGACTGCAAATTGTGTCCATTTATGACTTCTGGAAAAGTAGGTGTAGGTTTCTTTTGTCATCCAATAATTGAATGATTAGTTTTCAATTTTGGTTATGAAAAAAGAAGGGAGAAGTTTCTTTTGAAATAAAGTTAACTAAAGATGTGTTTGGATACGTCAGTGAGTGTGTATATCATTTGTATATTTCAGCCATTTCCATTGATCAAGCCCAAACGGCACATTCTATTCTCTTCTAGTGTCTAGAAAGCTTTATTTTGTTGGTGAGGGCTAAAAAATGCTGAAAATTCCTGTCCTAGCAGATATCCTGTGTCTAACATTAGGCTCCAAACATTAAAATATTCCAACTTTCAGATTGTAGTTTCTAGATAGAGTGAATCTTTTTCTCTCACACCATGGAATAAAGGGGAAGGATTTGTGAATTGGCCAATTTCATGGCTCCACAAACCACAGTTCTGTTAAAACAAAGAAAACGTTTCATCGGTAAAGACTAGTTGATCCGACCAACACACAATAACTGCAAATAGACTCTTGACTTTTCTACTTCCAAAGAAAAGCTGCAGTGTCCTTCAGTTTTTACTGGGAACCATCCCTGGATGTTCTTCATACAGATGAGAACATCCCACAAGCGGCGGCCTGTCGTTAGCAGATACGAGCACAAATTTTAAATTTCCGGCTGATGTTCACAGCAGTGGTAGAGCGCTTGAAACGCGACACAAGTTAAAAGAAAAAAAAATTGGGAAATCATGAAACAAAGCCTGTCTTTGATTAAGCTAATTAATTTCACACAAGACTATAATAAGACAAGCAGTGTGCATTTTGATGAGGCCAATCTATTTCGACTTGTCACAAGATCACCTCTTCACAGGGCAAGTCTTAATTATTTTTGTTGACATAAGTAGCAGGCTGATTCCAATTTAATGATTTATTCATGCATGTTGATCACTTCAGTGTTTGGATAAAGAAGGAACAGAAAAGGCCACTTAGCGCTGTCTCCACCAACTACGGCCAGACAGTTTTTGGCCCCCAGTGGAATGTGTAATGCAGGAACCCAGTGACCTTGGTCGTGTCACAGAAAGCTGAAAGCTCTCAGATCAACACAGAGAGAGAGACAGGAAAAATCAGAAGGGTTGACTTCTGTAATCCCAAAGGTGTGACTTGACTCAGTTCTCAGGCATCTTTAACCTCAAGCCGGGGCGTCCAGCTAACAGGGGAGTCAAAGGAAATCATCGGCCGGGAAACTAAAACATCACCTGGGTTGCAATCACTCCCACGCCTGTTCTTGAGCTAAAAATGCACCCTCTATTATTAACTAAGCATACTGCATTTGCCCCAGATTCTGGCTATTTATGCATATATAATACGGTCAAGGGCAGAACATTCAGTCACAAAGCCAAAATAATTCCCGGAATTTTGTTCATGTACATCCTGCACATATTCACTTGTGTTAAAAAGGACAAAGTCAGCATTGTGCTTCTTTCTGTGCAACTTATCCTTCATTACAGAATTATAAAGAATTCAAGAATTCAGTTCTTTGCACGATGGCAAAAATTGTGCAAAGAACTGGAGAAACAACTTATAATGATGAATATGATACAATGGCATCCTGTCTTTATCAATCCACAAGTAGTGTATAGGAAAGAAGTAATAATTGTAAACTGGTAAATACATCTATGAATTTACTTTCTGCAAACCCTGGCATCATATGGGTTTCTTGATTAATTCAGTGTATGTTGTATATCTGACAAACCTGAATTATGTGGGAATTTGATTGTATAAGTTGTAACAGATGTTTGCTTACTCACTTATGGTTGTCCATCGATGTCGACGATGGCACAATCTTCTTACTCTTGTTCAGTCCTGGGCTCGTGTACTCGGAGGTCACTACGTAGACCAGCGGTCCCCAAACTACGGCCCGGGGGCCAGATACGGCCCGCCTCCACATTTTGCCCGGTCCCTGAACAATACCAGAGATGCATTATGATTTCATAATCATAATGCAAATAATAATAAAAATATAATCATAATGAAATCTACTGGGATAAAATCCGTTGTGTCGGTAGATGTTGGTATCAGTTCGGTGTCATAGCCTGCTTGCTTTCTTGTTTTCACAGTGAATTTGATATGAGAGCTGCAAACAGTTGTGTCTACAAGAAAGTTGATGTTCCTTGGGCTTTTTTTCTGTGAAAAACTTGAAAAGGGTTATTTGGTTATTATTTATTTCATAAATGTTGTCATTTATTTACTTTTTTTTCCTGTTAAGATCCCAGAAATAGTTAATTTCTGTGTGGCTTTCTGGAAAACAATACATGTCTAAGTTTAGAAACCCCACACTTTTTGTTACAAACTGGCCCGGCCCCCCCTCAGGGAACGGAAAAGTTATTTGGCCCTCACAGGAAAAAGTTTTGGGACCCCTGGCGTAGACCAAAGTCTGATGCGCATCTTCAGTCACATACAGGGCAGAGTATGCCATCATCATAACCCTGGGCTACTACTGTCGAGCATGTCATGCAGCCCACTTCAGGTTCCTGGCAGTGGTACGCTGTGCTTCAAATGAGAAGATTCTTTGGTGGCAGGCAGCTCTTCTGGTTAGGCTTATCCACATGTAACCAACAGGCAATAATAATGACATACAATAATACTTTTTTTCCTAAAATAACAAATTATGCCATCAGCTGCGTGAATATGCACTTGTATTACAGAAATGTGTTAAAGCCATTGAGGGCAACAATTAATTATAATTTTATTATCCATTTACACACTAATCAATTGGTAACCGTAATTTGATTATTTGGAAAGAGTTGTTATTCATGCATGATGTACAGGAAGCTTCAAATATGCAATGCCAAGGTTGTGCTGCCCCATCGCTCAAAAATGTTGTGTAATATTTTGTTCTTTCTTACACAACAAGAGCAACATAATCAACTCCTGCTGCAGGATTGCAGACAATTCAAAAACAGCAAAATGTGATTTCCCCTAAGAAATGACAAAATAGAGACAAACAACAGTTCAGTATAGCACACTTTTCCCTGCACTTTTGCATAATGTCACCAAAGATACACTGCATGCACTCCCCTAGTTTATCCCAACCACTGAGGTGAGGTAAACATCCCAAAAGTGTACAGCTTAACTCAATATGAGATTAGCATCCACTTTTCACCAAAGAAAACCAGCCAACCTTAAATGTATGCCTGGTTATGGATGAGATACAAAGAGGCCTTTCGGATCTATCAATTGTCCAGTTTCTGTAAAGCTACTAAATAAATGAAAATTGCATGGCCACGATTAACAAAGCCCTGGTTTTCGGTCATGAGAAACAGCTTAGACTGTATCGGTCTAAAGCCAGTACTAATTTTACAATGTGAGGAAGGATTATTGTATATGAAAAATAACCATCATATTATTAGACCAAAGTCGTCTAAAACCTGAGAGCTTTGGATTTTGTCCTTTAAATGTCATTCCACTATACAAATGTGATTTCAATGCAGGAATAAAAACCATATGTTGCAGATGGAGAAACAGAGTCCTTTCAATAATCAGTCCTTGACTGAGTAAACACTGGGTCTGTTGTGCACGATCTGCAATCAGACAAAGACGACCTCCAGAGGAGAGAATTCCTTGTCAAGTCCAGAGCTAGATCACACAATACTACCCTCAGACATGGATGCCCTGTCTGGAACATTCCAGCAAGTTATCAGCCTCCCTACCAGCTGATATGAATGAGAGCATTGACCTCTCCAATGAGAGGTTGCTGCCCTAATTTTTGCCTCCCACATGCACAGCACATGTATGCACCAGTACATTCACCACAGGCCACACAGGTCTGCTTTGTTCTGACTGGGATTTCTGTGCCACTAAAAGTCTAGTGGTTTGTTTATGCTGCAGGAACTCCATTTCAGTTGCAGTTGACGTACAGCAAATATACCATCATTCAGCTATGACAACATACTTCGTAGCTGCAAAAGCATTAAAGAATCTCATCGAACTTGAAAAAAAAATTATAAAAACAGCTTCTGGTCCTCATTTGTTGAAATCAATTTTACATTTGTGTAATGATCTATGAGCAAAACATGAACACACAAGCCGATCTATCATTTTCTGTTTTTTGTCATGTTCAGTCTTGTGAAGTATTTTCCATCTGCGTCACAGTGTGATACTGCTGCTCTTAACCAGACGCAGATCTAATGTCTGGGATAGCGCTAAGTGACACACACATTTGTGTCCACCATGACACTTGTGGAGGTTTTAGCTGCTAACAAAGAGACACCATCTGTCCCACATGATGCTGGCCAGCAGGGCCAAATGTAATCCAAATGTGAAAATCTGCAATTTCAGTGATAATTACTTTTGGGGATGATCCAAATATGATTACATATATCAGGAATTATATCGCTGAAGTGACAAGTTCTGCCTGAAAGTGGTTAAAACTCCCTTGCAGAGCCTTGCAAACAACATACAGTAAGTGGTGAGAGTGTGAACCTGTCACTATCCATTATTAGTCCTGTTCTTTTATTGGATAAGTTGTTGTAGCATGTTTTAAGCACTTGAAACCAATTTCATTTATTTTTATTTTAATAATGCTTGTAAGGCAATGACTCACATCACATAATGTGGCTATGGTTGGCACAGAACCAACAGCTGCATTTTTAAGGGCACACAGATTAGTTTAAGGGCAGCGATCATAAGAAAAGTATAAAACAAAAACCAAGGCCACTTAAATCAATGTGACCTAGTTTGAGTTCCAGCTGAATAAATCTTCTGGGTCACCATTATGGTAAGGTCGAAGTAATTTAGTTTTAAGCAGCATAACTAACATGTTTTATTAATTGGACAATCTCTCTTGTTCAGGATCATGAAAATTCTAGAATGTGGCTAAATTAGCACGGAAATTTGAACAAAGCAGTAGACCTGCAACCTGTTACGCATTATATAATTATTATCACATTATAATTATTATGTAATACTGATTGTCCCATTGTCATTTCTTAAACTCCTGCTACATCCCTTGAAACCCAGTAGCCTAAGGAATTAAATGATTCTTGTGCTACAATGTATTTTTATCAGTACTTTTAGAAACTGTGTATTGAAAAAGGATAAAACAGACATGAAAATGCATTTCAAATACAAACAGTCAGTCATGTCTCCCCGTAGATTGACATAAAACTGTGCTACCATGAAGGTGATTGCAGAGATAGATTTGAGATGAATAAATCCATACAGCTTAGATTTATAGCACCAAGATACTGTTTTTGTCTGCAACACACAAAAAACAGAACCGTCCTGCGCCACATATTCTCTTTCCCAGATGTGGGTGTATTTCTAATAGCACGTTATTTCTATTCATCTTTCCATCTAATTTCTGTTTCTGTCTTTATTTTTTTCTCTTTTTTTCCTCCATCACTTACTTACCCACTCCTTTTTGCTTACAATAAAATATGCCTGTGAGACTGAAGTTAAACTCTCTTGAGATTTCAATACTGCCTTTATTAAAAACATGAGAATAATCCTGCACTCTAATTGTGCTATAACCTTTCTGTGTTTCAATGTATTCCGTCACCGTGGCAGTGAGCTGGAATGGGCTCTTAAGCCAAGTGTGCTGGAGTAGAAATGACACTGCACGCGATAAAAAAAGCCCGTCTCTCCATCTGCCAGATTAATCAAGACGACAGCAGGTTCTCTGTGATTACTAAGACATGTTGTACGGGTATCCATCTATAAAATTGCACTCTGTCATCGTCTTCATATATGGATCTCTAATGGTTTTATTTGTACTATACAACAGAAAAGATTAAAATTATAAATGCAAAATTGTCTATGTTAGTTATTGTGAATTCCTAGCTATATTATCCTTAAAAAAAGTAGCCTGACTTACAGAAGTGCAACCGTCTATGCCATGGAGCTCGCTCATTCACTCAATATCCCTACTAATTGTGCTGTGTAGAAAATCAGCCTGGAGAATTGATGAAAGAAAACATAAACCCGGGATTAATCGTCAGTAAAGACAAAAATTAAAAAATTCCAGAGTTAGGCCCGAGAGCTTCATCAAAACTAAAAAAAATCATCCTCACTGTCCCACAGCTGGGCCGGGTCACAATGACAGAAGACTGAGTAGGTCAACCCAGGCCTGCCTGTCCCAAGCGACACACTCTTGGTCATCCTGTGGGACCCCAAGGCGTTCCCAGGCCAGACAGGACATATAGTTTAATCCCTGCAGCGGGTGCCTCCCCAGACTCAAGTCATTCAAGTCTGATTCAAATCTGATGACCTTGGACTCTTTCTGTGCTTTAGAAACAACAAAAGACTTGCGACTCAACTGTGATTTCAATACAGTGGCTTTCTTTGTCTATTAGTTTAAATGTTCTTTGAAGAGATCCCGCCCATCTTTCAACTATAGCATGATATCAGCATATTACTGTTGAAAACAAAGTTTTTTGTTTTTTTTTATTAACACAGTCAGAAAGTCATTGATAATTTATATTGGCATATATATTAAGCATTTATATATATTTATGTTTTACTGAGATACATATATATAATAATTCATTATATTAGTTGTGTCATGAAATTTTCATAAAATCCAGATATGTCATGAAAATGTCTTAATGTTTTTATCGTAGAAGTCATACTTTATATCTGCATTTTTGAATATGTGGTTGGCCATCATTACCATGCAAGGGAAAAAACCATACCAAAATGTATTTGGTTATCAACTGTTAAGTGTTATATAAATACATTTGAATAACAAATACATGAATATCAGCTTTTTATGATTACAGTCAGTTATAGTCGTTTAGTCATTTTTAGTTTTCTTGAGCACTGAAAGTCAGTAACTCATGTAAGTATATTTTCTCTTTCCTACCCTGATACTCACTTTTCACATTGCTGTTCTAAGCATCTATCAAAACTCGGACTTTCAGTTTTTACCAAATCCCTCCTGCTCATGCGGTCTAGGCCATCCTCTGCTATATTGCCTTTATTTATCTTACTATACGCTTGTTTGTATGCAGAAATATTCAACAGCCATCAGCTGTTTCATTTAACTAAAACTCTTTTCTTTTTTTTTTTGCCTTTTGGCGCTGGGATTGTCATTAAGCACGGAGGTGGTGCTGAGCTCCTTACCCCCGGGGATCATAAAAATACTGTCTGCCAATGAACACATTCACAAGTTAGGGCATACCAAGGTATTATAAAAAAAAATAATTCAACTATTTTGGGACTGAAAACTATGGCCTCTTGGCTGCACAGCTTGATCGGGGTTTTGTAAAGTGTCTAGACTCTGGTGAGAGCGATTGCAAAAAGTGAGCAGCAGGTGTGACGCTCAGCCTGCATGACACTTTACCAACCAACAGGGCTGATATGGCAACACTCCACCATGACTTGCTTTCCACACTGGTAGACCCATCCTTCTTCTGACAAGCTCCTTCCCGATAGGGAAGTGTGATCTCTTAGACCACACTGTCATTGTTTTTCATGCGCTGATTTAGTTTATTAGTGTTTCTGATTTGAAATTGGTTTCCTTCCTTCGTCCACTGACTGTCCCTATGTGTAAGGTTTCCTCACTTCTCACCTGCATTTACTGTTGTGGCAGACAGTCTTATCATGTTTTATCCGGTCATCTCGTGTTCACCCATCCATCCTCTTCTCCCCAAGGGATTCTTCATGCATGGCTGCGCTGATCACACTTCTCTCACACCCAGGCTAAAAGGCACAGATCCTCTAACATACCCAGGTCAGGCCATGCAGAAAAACACATTCACAGTTTAAGTGTGCACATACGTATATATGCATAGAATTTGATAGTTATGATTTAAGTGAAAACAGAAATATTTCAACACCCCTTTCCCTCACAAGTATTTCAACCACTTACACTTTTTTTTTTTCTCAGAAAATTGATGATTTCAAATTCTCAGTGTTGTAGACACAATGTCACTGTATCTTCAGCAAACATCCCTCTTTTGTGTCCTCAATGTCATTGTGCAAGTTGTGTTTCATTGCCTTCAAGATGTGGTTCAAGTTCTATATCTTCATGACTCCTTAGACTGTTATCTTGAGGTTTGTTATTAATGCTGCCTATTCCTGCTGTCCCTGAGGTGCTGATGTCTTGTTTTTGCTTAACTGAACATGGCCTGACAATAATCCCATCACCAGCGGCAACGATTCAGCAGTTAGAGAGAACTCAGAGGCATGTGTACCGTAGTTAACAATGTGTTAGCATGCAATATAACATTCAAGCAGAGATTTTCTGTTAAAATATCCTCTATAAATATTCTCTTTCAAGTAGTATTTTCAAAACCAAAATCATCAAGTGGAGTGGAAAAAATATCATCATCAATCAGATTACTGTGTTGTCTTTCAACAACAAATGTGATACACAACTTTTCTATCCTGTCAACAAAAATGCACCAATACGTCAGTTTCTTGTCTTTTCAGATGTAGTAAAATATAATAAATGTGCGTGCATGCGTGCGTACATGTGTGTGTGTTATGTGTCCTCTCAACCCCCTGCCTTCCAAATTTAGCTTCTCAGTTTCTATTCATTCGCACCTCATTCACTGCCGCCTCCCAGTGAGTCCATTGTCCTGGATGTCCTGACAGCCAGGCTTCTGCAAGGAGAAATCTGACTGGATGAACATATGAATGGGATAACTCAGATGAAGGGACTTCTGGGAAATCTCAAAATAATCAAGATGTAGGAGGGTAGATGGTACTTGGCAATCTTCTTTGGACCTTGAGCTGTTGGTTTGATTGTTTATGACTAATTTATACTACATTGTTATACAATCAACATTGTTGAATGTCTTTGTGGCGGCCACAAAAGTACAATTATATTTTGGGATGTACTCTCAAAAATGATAAAAAACTACTACATCCGATTTAGGCTTTCCCCAAACTTAACAACATAACACCCAACTTTACAAACTGAAAGACTTTCCTTTCGTGCATAACCAAATTGATCATTTTTCTGTCTATTACAACCTTAATTGAAAATGTCAACAAGGAGATAATTACACTTATTGAAAATGTATCTCTTTGCAAACAATATCCAGATCCTTGTCAATGGCATTTTATTGGTCACTAATTGATCGTAACTAAAGTTAGATATCAAGGATTTGTCTTATTTTTTGTAAGCTCTCACACCAGTCAAATCATAACGCAGAAATTGAATGCCGCAGTCTGACATGTCCAATTGATTTTTGTCTTTTCTGAAGGTAAGATCAGGTGGATCATGTAACAAGGGCAGAAACAATTCAAGGCAAGACAGTAGGAGCAAGAAGGAGGAAGAAGAGTAGAGAAAAAATCTAAACCTGATGGAAGAGTCCAGAATTATAGCGAGCATTCAGAAGTCATGACATGTCACCAAGGACAGTGTATCAAAAATGGCTAGATTAGATTTAGGGAGTTGAATCCTGTGTATACTCAGTTCTGAGCAGCAAAGGTTCATGCATCACTCTGAAGAAATTATATATGTGAGTCAGAAAGAGATATAGCCCTAGGACTACGTGTGTCTGTTTACAGTAACCAGGGCATGTATATGAATACATGCCCTGTGAGTTAGCAACTGTGCAATGAAGAATTTAAATGCATATTTGACAAGGTGTAAATGAACACCTTTGTTGTGCTCTTTTTTTTTTTTTTTAATTTGATCAGCTTATAGGTTGATGAAGGGAAGCAAGCAAAGTCATGCTCTATTGCAACTGTTTGTGTGTGTGCTGAGAGCCGACAATGTGCAATATAGTTTTCCCTGCACACATGGATATTTTATGATACAAAACACACACAAATATCAATTTGAGAGAGCTGAAAGTTGAGCTATTCTTGACCTGGAAGATGATAAAAAAAAGACTACAAGTTCACATTGCATGGCCTATCAAGAAAATGATTTGTGCCGTGCTTGAAATGAGGAGTACCTGTAGAACAGAAAAAACCCTTACGTAAGAAAATAAACTGCCGTCCTATGCAGAAAAATAGTTTATCAGAAAATTATCCATCTTAATTATTCAAAGTCTGCTAATGAAAACTTGCCAACAGTGTTGGAATGATTCTGAATGTGACAATTGCATCACCTCTGCTCTGCTGTTCTTTACGCCTTCCCATCTTCCACTTTCCTGGCTGTTTCTCCAATTATAAACATAGACATTCCTGAAGGAATGATCCAGGCTGTAAAACAGAATTCTGTCAGTTTCCAGGAATTTGTTCACACGACTTCACAATGGTCTGCTGAGCTGTCAAAGCGGTATAATGTTGAATATTTCTCGAAAAGGAAAAAAAAAAGAAGGAAAGAAAAGAACAGCTTGGCATTATTTGTCCAATTTATTTGTATCTCTACCCTGCAGCTCAGAGTTTAAGTTGGAAAACAATATGGATCTTGTTTTCAAAACATCTTATCAAAGAAGAAGGAAGAAAAACCTCAACATGGCCAGTGATGAAAGTGGGTCATCATGTACTAAACATGATGACCCACTTTCATCAGTGGATGAACACAGTGCGCTAAAATAACGTTAATTCTAAATAATACAAATTAACACTTCCCTTTGATGCCAAGGCAAAAACTTGGGCATGGGGGGAGTTCAGCAAGACCATGGACAACGACTTCCGGTGGGCGTCGAGGATATTCTGGTCCATCATCCGGCGACTCGGGAGGGGGAAGCAGTGCTCTGTCAACACCGTGGGACCAGGACACGGCTGACCTCAATTTGAGGCGTTGCTGATCGGTGTCGGGGAATACTTCCGAGGCCTCCTCAGCCCCGTTGAAATGTGTTCCAATGAGGAAGCAGAGCCAGGGGACTCTGGAGGCGGCACACCTATTTCCGGGGCTGAAGTTGCTGAAGCAGTCAAAAAGCTCTTCAGTAATGGGGCCTCAGGGATGGATGAGGTCCACCCTGGGTTCCTCAAGGTTCTGGATGCTGTCGGGCTGTCCTGGTTGACACACCTCTGCCGCATTGCATGGATGTCGGGGACAGTGCCACTGGACTGGCAGATCGGGGTAGAGATCCCCTTTTTTTAAAAGGGGGATCAGAGGGTGTGTTCCAACTATAGGGGGATCACACGCCTCAGCCTTCCTGGTAAGGTCTATTCAGCGATACTGGAGGAGAGGGTCCGCTGAGTCATTGAACCTCTGCTCCAGGAGGAGCAGTGTGGTTTTTGTCATTGTCGGGGAACAGTGGACCAGCTCTATACCCTCGGTAGGGTGCTTGAGGATGTGTTTTGGGGATCTGGAGAAGCCATTCAATCATGTCCCACAGGCACAGGCTGTTTGGTCCCTGTATGATCGGTGTCTGCGCTTGGTCCGCATTGCCGGTTGTAAGTCGGACAAGTTTCTGGTGTGAGTTGGACTCCGCCAGGCCTGTCCTTTGTCACCGATTCTGTTCATAACTTATATGGAAAGAATTCCTAGGCGCAGCCAGGGCGTTGAGGGGATCCAGTTTGGTGGCCACAGGATCCAGTCACTTCTTTTTGCAGATGATGTGGTTCTGTTGGCTTCATCAGGCCATGATCTCCAGTTCTCACTGGAGTAGTTTTCAGCTGAGTGTGAAGGGGCCGGGATGAGGATCAGCACTTCCAAATCCGAGACCATGGTGCTCAACCGGACATGGGTGGAATGACCACTCCGGGCCGGGAAGAGGTCCTGTCCCGAGTGGAGGTGTTTAAGTATCTCAGGGTCTTGGATAGAGAGGGAGATCGACAAGCAGATCAGTGCAGCATCTGCAGTGATGCGTACTCTGTCTGTCGTGGTGAAGAGGAAGCTGAGCCAGATGAGTTGGCTCGGGCATCTGGTCAGGATGCCTCCTGGACGCCTCCCATTGGAGGTATTCTGGGCATGTCTGCGTAGGAGGAGATCACAGGGAAGACCCAGGACACACTGGAGAGACTATGTCTCCAGGCTGGCCTGGGAACACCTTGGGGTCCCCCCAGAGGAGCTGGACCATGTGGTTGGGGAGAGGGAAGTCCGGGCCTCACTGCTCCAGCTGCTGCCCCCACAACCCAACTCCAGATAAGCGGGGGAAGATAGATGGATGGTTTCCCTTTGTTGTCTTTGAATTTCTTTTTTGAGTTTTTCTTTGTAATCCCCCAGCTCTCTGTTTTTCCACAGACCCATCGTTGGCACATAGAACTGCAGCCTTGGGCAAGCGAGAGTCACTCTCTGGAGGATGAAGCCAGGAGGTTTCTCAACTATATCACAACACCACAAGTGAGTAATGATTTTTTAAACTAAACTGGATCACACTTGCCTACTTCCCCAGATAATATGATTATCCTTATTAGTAGTTTGTTTTTTAGCTGCTCTTAATATTTTGCAAGTCTCATCAAGAAATAGAATCACAGTTTTACTTGAAATGTCCTAAAACATTCTTATGAGAAAATGTATCATCATTTTATCATTTATCATCGTTTTACATTTTTTTAAATTGATGGTACATAATTGTTTGCTTATCGATATAAATGATGTCTAAAAAAAGTAAGTCATTTAATTCAACATAATGGAATTTGATATATTTTCAGTGGATTGTGACTAGTGCTTATAAAAACTATATAAAAGTATGCTTCCATAAGCTGATGTTCAAGACAATAAAAGCACATTGAGACCTCAGTTATTTCTATCTGCGTGAACATGTATTAAAACTCATACTTGAAAAACACAGACATCTCATTCATATTCACTCCTTATTGTATGGGTTTTGTGTGACTGTACATAATTAATTCAATATTCTATAGATTACCATAGAAACGGAACTCACATTCCCTGTATTCACACTTGATTAAGAAAATTATGTGGTTTTTCAGGTGATCTATTTCGGATTTTAACAGTTAAAATATTTTAAGGTATTTTTCTGTATTATATTCTTTTTCAAGTATGTAACTCTTCCCTTTTTTACCCTCCTGAGACAATTTCTTTCTTTACGAACGAATTCACACTTTTTTGTAGCACATCTACATCAAGTTATAACCCATGAGTAAATCAGCTACTTATCTCATGCACACAATACAATGAGAGGACAGAGCACTCCAATCCAAACGCAGGAACCACTCATTCATTCACTTATTCATTCATTCATTATTTAAACCAATTATCCTGCACACAAGGAAGCAAGCAGGCTGGATACTATCAACATGGACTGGGACCAATCGCTCACAAAGCCACATATAGACTTCTACCAGTTGGCTCTTTCATTCACACATTTCTGGACAATTGAATTTAACTTCCAACTACCCTTCTGCATGACCGGAGAGCCCAGAGGACAACATAGCATTAATGAGAAAAACATACAAACTACATACAGAAAGGCTAAAGTCAAACCAGGGACATTATTGCTGTGGAGTTGAATCATTAACCATGTCACCCCCATGCTACCTCAAAAAGGACCATTTTTTTTGTATATTTCACATATCAGATATTCTTTGCTTAATTAATTAGCACCTAGAATGGATGTTTGTACACAATATGGCATTTGTGGAAATTTGTCTATGTGAGGTAAGAGACAAGAAACTGTTGTGGGAGCATAGACACAGGAGTAGGGGAGACAGTATCTTTTGTTGAAATGCTGACTTACACACTACCTGGTGGAGCTGCTACTTGAAGAAATGGCCTGTAAGCTACAGCTGCCCATTCAAGTATATCTTGAATGCATGCATGAGCCAGCAAATACCAAATGAGGCCTGTACTGTAGGATATTCATACTCGACACACTCAAACACTCTACACTCAATGACCACATTATTCCAGGTCCATTTTCACTGCTTGGTATTAAACAGTAGAGGCTGCAATTCAATCTCACTGATAATTCTGTAGATGTAAAGTGGTAACATAATCGAGAATGATTTTACACTTCATTAAAAGGTATTAATAAATCATCAGGTTTGGAACTGGCAACCTCGAGGGCTCACTAAAGCTTTTCACAGCTGTCAAATGTTTCTTCTGTTCAGTTTCGATGATATTTTCCCTTCATCTACAAACTGAATCTCTGCAGCAAAGGAAGGGAAAACCACAAAGCAAATACATCCAGCAAAACCTTTGACATTTAGAAACTGGAAGATTCACAGCACAAACCATTTACACTGCCACAAATACACATGGACATATGTTAAGGGCATGTGTGTAGCTACATGGGTAAACGATTTATACCAACGTACAATTCTACACATCATGGTCCCCCTATTAAGGATTTTTGTAGAGATATGTCTCCATTTTTGGAGAAAGTTTTAAAAAGTTATACAACCGCCCAGGTTCAAATGTAGCTTGTGTCAACTAATTCATTTCACTTTGATATTATGATAGGTGTATGACTGCTTACGTAATATTGAGACCGTTGAAATTTAAAAACTCCTCTCTGGCCCTCAGTTTACATTTTAAGACTTATTCTGACTGACTAATAAAATGTTTTGTGCTAGTACAAACACATTCAAAGCAGCAGTGAAAGCTAAACTAAAATTCCTTTTCAATTCAGCTTTGTATAAATTCTGCAATATTTGCCAAAGGTACATAGCACAGTTTTGACCGGCAGTGCTCACTGTACTTTTACATTCAAAGGTTGAAAAGATTGAAAGGGTTCAAAAGATTCAAAGGGTTTATTGTCACATGCCCCATTTTCTACAGTGTTTGTGCAACGTTATTTCTTCTTTGCTATTTGCAGGGAATGCCGGATAGTGTAACAAAATTTAAATATATACAAAATAGTGTGATTAAAGTTAGCAAGTGAAAGATACTGCCAAGATTTAAACTTTGCAGAAATGCAAATGAATTTTTTCAGGATTATATATCAGTTTCTTTACTATCGTGCCAATGTCATTAAAGGTTGTTCAAAATAAACCTACTAACTATAACATACTAAGCTATTTGAAAAGTGCAAAGTAAGAGTGCGCACTTTGAATAGGTACATGGTACATGGAGGTGGCTGTAATGTCACCAATAAGTGCGCAAAATGAAAAAGTGCAAATTAAAATGTAAACAGTCGAGTGCAGCTGATTGTTCTGGGGTACTGTGTGACTGGAGATTCCTGACAGGTATTTAGGACTATGACGGCAGTGGATCCGAAAGAGCTCTTCAGTCTTTGGGTCCTGTATTCCACATTTCTGTACCTCTGGTTTGAGGGTACAAGCGTGAATAATCTGTAGCGGGAATGGATGTGGTCTTTGAGGATGAAGGCGGTTCTCTTGTTCTCCTGAATCTACAGGGGTAGATGCTCTATAGAGAAGGCAGTGACATCCTGGTGATTTTCTGCACGGTCATCACCGTTCACTTCAGGTGACTGTCGTGATGCTCTGAAAAATGCAGCTCAGCCTCCTCAGAAAGCACAACCACTGTTGAGCCTTTTTAACCAGCTGCGTGATGTTGAATGACCAGATGAGATCCTCACTGATGCGGACGGCCAAGTATTTAAAGCTGCTCTTCCTCTCAACTTCAAGCTCCTGGAAGAACAGTGACGGCTGAGGTCTTCCCCTTGGTCCACTATCATCTATCATCAGATATCAATCAATCTTTGTAGTTACTGCTAACAGCTAAGACAATTTATATTTCATTATATTTCTTATTCTTCCTTCTTTCCACTATTATCTATTACTGTTATGTTTTTACTTGAAACTCTGGCACAACAATTTCCTTCGGGATTAATAAAGTTGTTCTCATCTCATCTCATCTCCTTTTTGTTGTCCGTATTGAGGATGAGGTTGTTGTCCTCGCACCATGACAACAGAATTGACACTTCCATCCTGCGGGCTGTTTTGTCCCTGCCGATGATGTGTTCATCTGCAATCTCAAGGATGCTGTTTATGTGGGAGGCGACACAATCACGGGTGAACAGGATGCGGAGGATTGTGCTGAGGATGCGTCCTCGACGAGTGCCCGCGTTTTTTATAATGCTAGCTGAAGTCCTATTACCAAGCCTGACTGAGTAGGGTCTGTCAGTCAGTAAGTCTAGGAGCCAGTCACAGTGGATAGCGTGCAGGCTAAGCGTGGGCATTTTATGGTTGAGTTCATGGGGGATGGCTGTGTTGGGGGTGGAGCTGTAGGCAACAAAGAGCATCCTGATGTAGGAGATTTTATCTTCCAGGTGTAAGCGGGTAAATGGAATGCGGCAGCTATGATGTTTGAGGTGGGCCCATTTTGTTTGTAGGTGTAGTTTAGGAAAATACACACACATCAGCAGTGTTTCGCTTCTATGACTCATTCAACTCCCTCTAGGTGGTAGAAGACAAGTTGTAACATAAACTTGATTGGGAGATGGAGTTGGTAATACTTGGTTATACTTTCCAAAACAAATTCCATGGGTGGTTGTAATGACAAGTTTGTGCGTTTTGCAATGTTCCAGGTTTCTTGCACATCCCTGACCGGAGATGATGTGGTCCAAGAGGGAAAGAAGGGTAGCTGGGCTGCTTGTCTGGACCCCAAGTACAGCTTGACGCACAAAATACAAAACAAGCACTGCAGGGTCTACTCATTTGGGTATGTATAAAAAGATTCACCTGCAATTATGTGATTATTTGCTAAATATATTACTTGCCTTATACCCTGAAAGGAATCCTCTACAATCATCTGTGTTTTCCTGTACTTAGCCATAAAAAGAATGGACTTTTGGTAGAGCAGTTTGTACTGCAAATTAGTTTTCAGGCCAATGGTATAATAGTCTGTCAGAATAATTCACAGGATTAATTCTAGGTTAATATCTTCAGAGATGGCATCTATAAAAAGCATAGATTGAATCACTTCAGCTGTGACAGTTGTATATGTTATATAAGCAGTAAAATTCATTTTTTTCCAGAGAATAATAATTAATCAAAGAATAATGGTTGCTTTCACTGTGCAAGTTGAGGAAGTGCATCACTATTTTACACAGTTCTTTTCCAATAGTCAATGAGGCTTTATTTATCCATCCATCATCTGCCACTGATCCTGCACTCAGGATCGTGGGGGATTCTGTTCTATACCGGCTGCCATCGGGCAAGAGGCAGTGTACACCCTGGACTGGTCGCCAGTCAATCCCAGGGCCACATGTACTGACAGACAACCATTCACTCACTCACTCATTCGGGACAATTTTCCCATTTTTTTCCAATTAACCTGCTGCATGTTTTTGGACTTTTTGGAAACCAGAGAACCTGGAGGAAACCCACGCAGACACGGGGAGAGCATACAAAGCCCACGCATAAAGAGCACTACTGCGTCACTGTTCCGCCCACTTTATTGATTCTTCCTCTTTTTTTGTTTTTTACTCATGTATGGAGAGGATATTCAAATATTGTAGCAATTTTGCATACATTTCCTTTTGTGTGGCTGTCCTTATTCTGTTTTATACGCTGACTAGCACCTAGTCATTTTGAAGGCAATATTCTCTCCTTTAATATCCTGCAACAGCATGTCGGCAGCACATCTGCTTCCTCTCCCCTAGTAGCAACAGACCTTGAGCCAAATCAGTCATGACACTGTGGTATTTGAGCCTCTTAAGATTGTTCAAGTCAATCACCCCCAGTTGGATTCTCTGTCTAGGGTCAGCTTGGCCCACTCCTGCCATGCTGAGCCTCTGCTGTGCTGTAGAGCTGCACAGGTCTGGAAAGATTTGCTCGCTGGAAAGAAAGAGCTTATTAATTTGACTGTTGAGCGAAGGCACAGGTGTGCTGGCATCCAGTCAGGGAGGGCTGGGATACTGATACATGAAAGGGGCAGGGGCGTTGGGTTACTTCTCTCTGTGGAGAAGGGGTCGGAGGTCTGATGGAGACACTGCTGATTTCTCCCGGATAAGTGATAGGAAATCACCAGAAGAGACTAGCTAAATGTATGAAGTAATTGTGGTATCCTCCTTATCTATCAAACTACTCAAAATTAATGGAAATTATTGTCATTTTCAACTTCACAACTTGAAAACTGACTGTACAAATTTTAGAGACCAAACATTTTCTGGTTAATATGAGCTTAATTTTTCTGTGGAGCAAAGTGATCCTTTTTCTATTCAGCTAACTGGCCTAGATTTACACATGCACACGCACGCATACGCATGCGCACACACATATACACACACACACACACCACACGTCCAGCCATTGTATCTATGCAGAATATACTGTGTATCTTAGTCTCAGGGGGAGTTCTGTTCTGATTTACTGAAGTATTGCAAAAAAAATAATCCACAACTCCCCATAACCCCGTTCCAATAAAAAACATCAAATACCACTATGTTTGAATGAGCACACGCAGGGTGATGTTGAAGCAGCGCTGAGATTTTAAATTCATGTTTAGTGTCTGTTTGCCTTGCTGCAACATCTCATTTGCATGAGGTTGAACAAGCTGCGGATGGCTGTGTCTGAGCAAGATGGCAAGAGCGCATGTTGAGAGGTGTATGGTTGTATACCGCATGTTTTTTGCACAATGAAATACCATTCCTTTCACCTCCCTCCTCTGATCTCTTTCCATTTGAATCTGGATTTTAATCAAGCCTTTTTATCACTGCAGCATGCCTACTTAAATGATGAGACACAGAAATGAATAAATGCCACGAGGAATAAATTAAATTGGGATACTTTTAAAGCCTACGATTGAGCCAATCAGAGCAAGTTTGGGAATTTCTACTTTCCCTTTTGATGCACTCAGTAGAAACCATGTACTTATCTAAAAAGGTGACAAGACCCTGCCTTATTATAGGTACATTTGTGGTAAAATTGACTGAACAGTGCAATAGAAATTGTGGATAGCTGGGTCATAGAAAAAAATTGGGTTTGTCTTTTGCAGCAATTTAAAACTTTTGAATGGATTTTGGAACCAATCAATGGATTTACGTAATGAAATCCAGGCAACCAGAGGCACAAAAACATAATACATATTGTATTTTTTGGATTGGTTAACTGGGAGATATGCAATCAGGTGAAAATTTAAAGGTCAGGACAAGCTGTAGGCTGTATGAAATTCTCCAGGCACATCATTTAGGAAAAAAAAATGATATACTGAGTGTAATGTTACTGAAAAATTCTAAAACCCTTCACATAAGTTAAAAAGGGGGAAAAAAAAATTCTACTGGAAAAAAGTAAATGGAACAATTTGTAATCATAGTTGCAGGTGAAAAAGAAGCAATTCTAGGGAGCCTTAACAGCCTTTCCAGCCAAGACTGACAAGTTTTAATCTTGGAGCGCCACACATCTGGACATGCTGTTGCCACAAACTAAGGATGATGACAGATTGAGACAAGACTTTGCTTATATGATTTAAAATCCGCTGGGTACTTGTGAACATTCATTTATATGGTCACGTCCATTGCAATGACACTCATATAAACTTGGATCCCACCGTAGCCCATTGCTTGATGTAGATTTTCCTTGCATATATGTTTGCATATTCATGAGGGTACGATGCGGTGCATTAGCATACTCTAGACTCAGGGGAATTATACTATGGATAGTAGAGATCCTCCATGATCAATATTTTTCTTTAATTGTTTTTTTGGACTTTCATTGCTGTGCAAAACCCGAGTGTTTACATGATGCCTGGGATGTCACATGAAAATACTGTCTTTACTTTACAACTCACTGAGCATATTGAGATGGCTCAACATCATCTTTAACTACTTTTTGAGTATGCATTCTAAAAATGTAGATCAGTAGTGCCCTAAATTATTTATTTTCCTAATAGGATATTAAAATGTAAGTAGCTTCAAGGTAATGAATTAAAAGATAAGGTTAACTTCTCAGCCAACTCTATTTAAAACACTTGTTCATTTTATTTTCTGTTGGTTCCAGGTTAGATACTGATGACCGACTGCTTGAACATATCATGGCCAAATCTGGTTGCGAGGTCCACAACTTCGATCCGAGTTTAAAGCAGGCTCACCTACAACAGGCTGACATGTGGTTCCATCGACTTTCCATGGATTGGAGAGATCCCAACCCTGTCATCGCCCATCGTCAGCACACCACAAACAAGAAACTCGCCACTATCCTCAATGATTATGGCCACAGAGAGGTAAGATATTGGTGTAAAGTGAGCTTGATTCTACAGTATTGTGACCCATAGACGTTACATTGGGAACTCAGGTGGTTAGAGCAGAATTGAACATTCCCGATTCTATTCCTGAGCACCTTTTAGCCTTTCAAAGTGTTTTTGAGCAAGACGCTGAACCTCTGACTATTCCCTGGGCACTGCTTGCTGCTCATGATTCATCCATGAAGGGTTAAATGCAATATATGCTATATCTGCTATATGCATAACTGAACGGGACTAAATAAAGGGAAAAATTAATAAATTTGCCTTTGCATGCCAAGATACCGGTAATAAAGCTTTGCAGATTTTTTTTGTCCTATATTTTACATTGAATGTAAATAATATCCCATGTTTAATTTCACATTTCCACCCATAAACTGATGTTACACTTACCCCTCATTGAAATCATCATCATTGTATTGTACACACAATGCCCCTTGAAAGCATTAGAGATCCAGTAAAAAAGCATTTTCAGGGAAAAATGTTCGTTCAAAGAAGCAAAAAAAGAAATTTATATATATATATATATATATATATATGTATAAGTTATCAATATGCATCTGGACTGAAGATTGAATGTCTGGAAGGATGCTAAATTATATCTGTAGAGCAAGCTGAGGTGATGGACCGAGTCAGGAAATATATACATCAGGAGCAGCAGAGTCAAAACTGCTCTGTTGCTTCAGTTGTTTCATAATTTGAAGAATCTAATGGTTTTTTTTCATACAATCAGATAGCAGCAATTCTCTGGGAAGTATTTGAAAGTGATGAGACTCAAATAAAATTTGTGTGCAATCAGTCGGGCTATTACAGGCAAAGATGACACCCTTGAATTCTGCTGCCACTTAATGTTTGCTCTTGGATAAGCACTGCAAACTGTTCAATTTTGCATTTTCAGTGTCCAAGTGTGTTACAATCACGTTGTTTTTTTTGTATTATTTGTTGATCATTCACATTATGTTTGGTAACCATTTTGCAATCTTGTTTGCTTGATTTTTTTATGGTATATTACAACCTCTAGATTGTAACAATAACATTACCTACAGTGGCATTTACTCATTATATTACAATTAGTGGTAGAAATATTGACAAATCTATCTGCATAATGATAGTTTTCCTTCTTTGCACATGGGGTGTTGCTTCACCCACACATTAACACTTTGTGACAGGCAGACCGCCTTGACATTTTCCCAGCAGATTCCTCTCACATGAATAAATCTTAATTTAAATTCACAGTCATGTCATTCCAGCATCCTCTATATTTGACCTCTCAACTGCTAAGTTATTGTGGTGTTATAAAAGTCCAGCTTTACAACGACAGGGGTAACTGCAGTGGGTAAGAGGCTGCGTGATCATAAATTTCACTCTCACACACACACACATAAATACACACAGTTAAAAGTGATATTATTTGAGGATATAAACATGTGTAATTTTGTGAGAAATACAGTTCTCCACTCACACTGTTTCATAGGCAATCTTACCTGCTGGTAAAAAATGCAGAGCCAAAGAGAAGAACATGAGCTCCAGGAAGACCAAATCGCAGTAGCGGCAATTTTCTTTCACATGCTCAGCTTTTGTGACAGGAAACGGAGGATCTAATTGGAAAAGGTGAAAATACACCTCTGTGTTGCAGAATTTGTCACAAAATAGAGAGATAATTCATTTTCAAAAGACAAGCTGTTTCGGTTGACATTGTCACCATGGAGACACATATCAATAGCAAGCAGTAACGTCTCATTTATAGGGAAAAAAAAAAGGACTGGTTGTGAGAAATTCAAACAGCAGTGATGTGAATGTCAAAATATAATAATTATTCTCGATCAAATTCCAAATGCATTTAAAGTAATGTACAGAACAAGCAAACAGACAGTTTGTCTAACCTACTTTATATTCCCTACAAGCATGTGCATATATTTATTAGTATGGATAGTCAGCTGTCAAGCCCCTTAGCACTTAGTAGCTAAATTATAACAATGCTAAGAAAATATGACCTGAGACATTGCCAAGCCTCAATGGAATACAAGCGCCGTTGCTAATGAATCAATCGCACAGGCTAAGATAAGGCAAAGGAGATGCTTTACATTATGGTAGACTTGAGAGGAATTTCATGGACCTGAGGATGTGTTACATTTTTGAGCATGCATTAATGTCCTCATGAGATTAAAACCTTAGGGGTCTATCAACATTCATCATGTACAGAATTTCCTCTTTGCTGCAATCCAGCAAGTCAAGTCAGGCTCTCTGACTTTGCATTCTGAATCAAGAATTTTAAGTCATTGTGCAGGCACAGTGAAATTTTGCAATAAGAGCTCGCATATGCAGGTTTTTATAAAAATAAAAATAGACAAGGTTTTTCCACTGAGCCTAGTTTTACACATGCTGCTGATGGTATAAAGGGTGATATGCATGAGTTTAAAGTGCAGTGCAAGGTATTGGCACTGTTGGGGGTGGGGGGGGATTGTCAGCAGTGTGGCTGGGTGTATTTGGGTCCAGGTGTGAATGAGAGTGCTCTGCCGGGGGATGGGGTGTGGTAGATTGCAACGAGGGGAGGGTTTGGGGGAGAGATTGCTTTTACAGCTTTTGGGAAGAAGCTGTTTTTCAGACGAGATGTGTGTGTATTGATTGTCCTATACCGCTTTCCTGATGGGAGTGGCACAAACAGGCTGTTGCCCGGGTGGGTGGGATCCATCGCAATGTTCTTGGCCTTCTTCTGCATCCAGGCATCATAGATGGAGCCCAGATCCAGAAGAAGACAGGCCACATTGCCCTGTGCCCTCCTTTTTGTCTTGTGCCGTGCAGCCGCCATACCACACTGTAGCGCTGAGACAGAGGATGCTTTCTATTGTCAATCTGTAGAGGTTGATAAGTAGCTGATTTATTGTGTAGAGGAGGGGGAAATTAAACTGATTTTTTTCTTTCACATGTTCTAGGTTGATGTCCTAAAGGCAGACATGGAAAGTGCAGAGTGGAAAATTCTAGAGAATTTGATCCTGGAAGGAGTGCTAAGCTCAATTGGACAGCTGCTCTTGGAACTTCACCTTCACTGGGCGGGTTTTGAGGTTGGCGGTGATGACCCCACGGTTGTTCGCTTCTGGTTCAGCCTGCTCAAGGAGCTGGAATGTGCCGATTTTCGTCTTTTCCATGTCAACAGTGACCAAGTCAAACCACACCTCTTCCTGCATAAGAATATTCTTAATGCCAGCAGCACTTACACCTTGGGGTGGGTGAACACACAGTGGAAGCCATGATGGACATCAGACATGCTTCTGAAAGACAAACATCACTGTGGTCTTATCTTAGTTGAATTACACATTAAAAATACATTTTGATTGTCCTCTTCACTCCTGCTTTCCATCAACCCATCTGGTTGAAGTAGATGTCTACCCACAATCTGGGTCTGTATGAAGTTTGAGCTTCGAGTCCAAAGTTTTTGTCATCACTGACATTTTCCTGTGCCTATAAACAGAGTATCCAGGGTTGGGATTATTCACATTTTCAGCTCTCATCTCCAAAAATTACAATGGCAAAAACTTGTGATGGTAAGTATAAGTTGCAGAATCATGTGCCTTACATACAATACAAACATGCACATATGTGCCAAAAACAAAATGGAACTTAATCGACTTATAATAACAAGACATTATTTAAGAGCTGTAAAGTTCTTGTCGGCATTTTACAAATTACGTCGCTTTCTTTCAAATTTTTAGCTATTTTCTTTCATTTTTTTATTTCAGATACTTTCTCTTATCTTGAGGACTCCACTTTAAGATATCTGTTTTTTCCAATAACTACCTGGCAGTTTGATGCATTTCAGTTTCTCTGCAATTTGCAATCAGCCAGGAACTTTTCATTTTTCTGATTTTGTTTTGTTTGTCATTTTCCGTTGAAACAGCTGCAATTTTGTGAGGCTCCTTGTGCAAGCCGCCTCCTGCTTTGAGATCTTCTTGTTACTCTGCACCCTATATTGAAAGTGCCTTAAATAACACCACAAACTAATGCTTCCAGAAGCTGCTCCTCAGCTTGCCCTTAACCAGTCTGAACATACAAAATTGAACACTCCTCCCTTACTTGAGCTCCTGCTCGTCCTCTGGGACTTCTGTCATTTAAGAGGGGGCTAATAACAACCTCAAGAGGCTCTCTATGTTCTACCTCACATTTGTTTTGTTGATGGCTACAGATCAGTCTGCCATTGATAGTAAACCCAGTCACAAGTACTTTAAGTCTGGCCCCTGAGTCTGCAATGTGTTGTTAGATTACACTTGTCTGTGCAGGTTTAGAGAAATATTTCCTTTAACAATTCACAGCATTATCCTTAACATATTTTGTGGGCCTGCCATTTTTTGCAAGTTGGAGGAGAGTGGAAATGTGGATTATTTAAGTACTCGCAGCAATTTTTGGATTATCTGGAGACAAATACTTTGCGGTAATTTCTTAAACCTACAGACATTTTGTTAATACTGAGCTTTGACCACACATTATGGTACATTACATCAATTTAAAGAATGTTTCTTTGGTGGATATTTAAATGTGGTTCAGGTTGAGTGAGAAAATGGAAAAAGAACTTATATCTCAGTTCAGGCATATTAAACAAACAAAAAAAAAAACAAACTCAAAACAGTATTTTGCATTTAAGACATTTTGTCTCCGAACCTCTTTTTTGAATCTGGTTTCTAATGTGCCAGGACCTCAATAACCAACTTTTCCATCTCACAAACTATACTTTTTAAAATTTTCAATAAAGAGACTAAAAAGCTATTTTTTGAATTACTTTTCCTCTTTTTACTCAATAATGGGCATTGAAAAATGCATATTATCTTTAACTGGCAACGGACAGAGAGCAAGCAGTTTTAACTGAAAAACTAATAGAATGTTTATTTCCACAAAAGGACTGATCATATAAATGAGAATGCAGATACTTCCGGGTAGATTACAAATGTAATTTACAAATGGTAATACAAATTAATACCTCACACCACAATATAAAAACAGCAAGGTAGTTGGAGAAGGAACTATGCATGTGTGGATCTCTGTATCTCTGTATAGTGTGACATTATCTTAGCACTCATGACTAAATTAAAAATATACAGTGGTTCAGTAAGACTGGATACCAGTCCTGTCACTTTGTTTTCCTCAAATCAATGGGTTAAACTGTCCATTTTTCTACCCTTAATGGTGAACTATGGTGATGGTTGGTGAAGTTCCAAGCACACGCGCATGCACGCACGCGTGCACATACACAGTAAAAATTCTAATCCCAGAGTTTGATTTGTCCGTCCCAACCACAAGTGATGACCTTGGAGGTTTCATGGGGATGCCACAGGGCGCTGATGCACACTTTGTCATGAGCCTTGATCCTGTGGTAAAGCTTGGTTGTCTTCCAGTCCCAAACATTTAGCTTTCCGTCTGCATCACCTGATACCACATAGCTGATAAAACAGATCAGGTTCAGGAGAAATAGTTAGAGAGGGTCGAAAGATCAGTAAAAATTATATCTATATCCATTTTAGTTGATAAAGTCCAGTCTTTGCGTTGGTACATATTGTCTAGCCAAGAGTTGAAATGCCATTGAGGACAAATGAAAGTTCAGACACCTGCATATAGACATGATAGCACTAAGAGGAGCACAGACAATAGGTCTAAATGGCTGTTTCATCTACAATTAGGTCACTGGACTTTCCCAGTAAGGTTGTCTTTTGAAGTTTACTGATATTAGTTTGCTCTACTTAACCCTGTATTTACATTACATTTTGGAGGACATAATAAGGCTGGAGGCTAACAGAGGTATCCGAATCCATTTACAAATGTCTATATGTACACAACGTTCCTAGAAACACGATGAAACTGTTTCACAAATGATGTAATGTATTAAAACTATGTCAACCGATTTGTTATTTTTATCAACAGAAGTGATACTAGTCAGTGAGAATCTGCATATCTAACTCCTTCCGTTTCACAGTAAACTAAAAGCTTACCTCATGTCTGGAGAGAAGTCTACTTGGCAAGCATAGCCAGCCACCATATGGCCCTTGAATACCTTCTTCTTGTTCAATCTGAAGCGGTTCTGTGCTCCAAAGATCAGAATCTGATTGTCCATTGACTGACATGCAAGCCACTTACCTAATGTTACAAACAACAGAGTAGCATAAAGATGAGTAATCCTAACAGAGGAGCACTATTTTTCAGTATTACTGAGCGAGACATAATATACATTTATATATGCAATATACTTAGAGTACCATCAAGAAAAGACTAAAAAAAAAAAAAACATGAACTATAATTTTGAGGTATATGAGTCAAAAATCAAAGAAATTGGTAGTCTATGTGGAAAATAATAGCTTCTCACTTTTAAAATCACTCATGATCTATAAGTCAAATCAAGTTCGACTGGAATGAATATTCAATAGCGATATCAAATGAAACAAAACTGCAAAAAAACAGTTCTAATTTTGTTATATATCAATAAGGAAAGGCGCTACCATTGTATGAGAACATACTGTACCACTGAGGTGCTTCTCTGTCTTAGCATATGTATCAAATTAAATCCAGCAGGACCCCAAGGAGAATGCAAATGTCTAAATAGCTTCATTACCAGCATGTGAAAATTTGTGTACTCATAATGGAACATCAACACATCATTCGCTTCTTAAACTGGAAATATTAAGGGCAATTTTAGGTTCAAAAAAAAATAAAATAAAAAATCGGTCAATACTCCACTACAACACTGTTCTTACAATGCTACAGTTTCAAAGTACCCTACTAAGATAAGAGACAAGCATTCTCACTGTGCTCTTAATTGTCTTGTCATTGTAGGTGCCACTCACAGTATTTGACGAGTATTCTGGACAGCACCTTTGCTGCCTTTTAAATGGCTCGTTCATATGGCAGCTCAGAGTTTGAATGAAGCTCATTTGGAAACCACTTCTACTCATTCCCCCTCATGTCACAGCAAGTCACGTCTAAACAGTCTTTATAGCATTTTACCCTTGAAGGAGAGGTGGTTCACTTCAACTTGATTATGAAAATTAACATTGTAAACTAAATTACAAAAAACTGACAGTCTTAATTTCAACTTCTCTTACCACTTAACAATGCATGCAGACATGTCATTATTTGAATCTGCTTGCTGTTGTGTGCCCTGTTGTTTACTCATTCACATACAGTGTATTCAGATGTTACCACTGAGCTTAACCAATATTTTTTTTTTAAAGTGGCGCACTGGGAGAAAAAAAAAACGACATTTAAGATGAGTGAACTTTACATAGCTAAAACTGATCTTTCAAAAGTACTTGGATAAGGATGTAATCCAAAAGTGTTGCCAACTCTGTTAGACCTTATAAATACATTATGAATGACATGCTTATTCAAGTATTACATTTTCTTGAAAATGAAAAACCCGATTTATGCTCCCCTCAGTCTGATGCGCTTTGCTATATTGTCAGTTTTCTGTCCCCCTCCCGCCGACACACTACTCACCGTTGGGAGACAGAGTCACAGCTGGCATGGAGTGCATACTGGGCTCAGCGATATACTTAAAGTCCACAGGGATATCCCTGAAAAAGAGACAGAAAAAAAGGCATCAAAATTACTCCAAGAAGGTGTCTCAAACAACTGTGAGGCAACAAAGAACCCAGAGGGAACCTCAGTGTGACGGAGAAGAATTAACCTTGCTGAAACCACAGAAGCAAATGATCGGAGATCTGATAAAACGGCTTTGAAAAAGCCAATGATGCACCACCAACTGCCTTTCAATTCTGTTATTTAGAAATACATCTGGATGTCAATCAATTAATTTTGGAGTGTGAGAGTCAATGTCTGCAGACAAGCAAAACTGAATGCTATAAAAAAAATTTGAAAAAATCGCCATATTTATATTTTGTGAGCATCACACGCAAGGTGAATTTACCCTAATGCAGTTATGTCATTTTTTATGACTGTTATTAACAACAGGGATTTGTCTGAAGAAGAAATTCAAGAGCTAGGAGCCATGTAGTATATGTGGGAGAGAGGACCCTAAACCAACCCTTAACACAGCATACCTCTGAATTGCTTGTTTTGATTTCACAACAAAGCCTATTGGATCTCCTCTTCCGAACGTGTTGATTCGTGTTGATAATTTATTCAGACTTTCAACTTGGTGGTGCCAATAAATTAATTAATATCAGTAAAGTGAATGGACAAGACTATTTTGAAAACAAACATCAAATTGTCTTCCTGCAAGTTCTGTATAGAGCACAAAAATAGGAAATGAAACCAGAAGTAGTATATTCTCCCCATTTCTTATTCCAGTAATACACATTGTGTAATTGTTTTGTAAAAGCTGTTAAATATGGAGTGTCAATGGAGCCCTGGGTCATGGGGAGTATGTATTGGGGTCAATCGGGGGGCATCGTAGCCGAAACATAGCAGAGGATATGACTCAGTGGGGATTAAAAGCACAGCTGTGTCATCTCTCAAATCAGTGAAAACGTATTCACACAAGAGTCTGGCTTCTTCAGTGTTGAGTTAGTATCATGACGAACGGAATTGTTTTACAACTTAAAAAAATAATTAATTGATTCATAATATTATTAATAATAACAATAATAATCAATGGGTTATAAGTCCTTCTGGTCATCATGACCTGATAGTCTAATGACACCATAGCATTTCAATGTTTGTTTCAATATCTGTTTCTGCTGCAATTTATGGGGTGGACTTGGAGGAACAATTCCAAGTTCTCTTCAATTCTAATGCAACCCTGGAACACTAAAATAATGTCCTCATTCAGGTTGCATATCATGGAGTTTGGATGTTTATTTTCAAGGGTTTTCTTTTTGCTAAAAATATACATTACAATAAGTAAACTCTTATTTAAGAATAAGACAGTGCATAGGCTATGTGTGTAACCTTAGAAAGAACATGGTCTTTGGAGAGGTCAATGCACCGTATGGTAAAATGTTGTTAGCTGTAATGAGATGAGAACAACTTTATTTATCCCGAAGGAAATTGTTGTGCCAGAGTTTCAAGTAAAAAAACAGAACAGTAATAGATAATAGTAGAAAGGAGGAAGAATAAGAAATACAATGAAATATGAATTGTCTTAACTAACATTGCAGCTGTACATATAGCCTTGTAACCAATTGGTTTACCATTTACTTAATGTGACAGTTCTCTAAAATCAATGTTAAATTCTCTTATATTGCTTGACAATAACTCGCCAGCTGAAGTTAGGAACACCTTTGGCCCAGGCTCATAAGACATTACACAAAAATACTTAACAGACTCAGTAAGTTTTTTCATTAGATGTACTTACCACTCCCAAACTCGAAGACTTTTGTCATCTGATGTACTGACAAACCGGCGATTCTCATCAACAAATGTGATGGTGTTGACTGCTCCCAAATGACGGTCATACTCCTGAACGACCTCACCTGTCCTGACGTCCCACTGTCAGTCATTGGGGGAGGGAAAAATAGCTGATTATAACTTATGCTCATTTCCACCAAATATAATTTAGCAACCCAAAACCTGTTATGTCTTACATATGTTTATATGCAGCTAAATTTGCATTTTAAGAATGCTCACTTTCAATAATTATTTAGTGCTGTAGTATTTAAAAAATATTCAAAAGCACACAAAGTTGCAAATTGACGTGGAATATTAAGGTTAGGAAACCCAAACATCTATCTATAGTTTAGAGGCCTACTTGCTCCAGATACTGTTTAACTTATAGTAGGTTACAGTATTTATAGATTTCCCACTTGTATTATAGGTTCTTCTGTTCTCTATACCTATCCTCTACCCTAATGTTCTCTGTGATTAATATCTTGCTCTAATCCTGTCAGCTGCCTGAACCTCTTGTAACACACACATGACTACACACAAGAGCTGTGAGATGAGACAGGAATGTATTTCATGCTGTCATGGGCACTAGGGTATATACTGACATTGTGTGCTCAGCCAACTGTGAAATACACAAGGTGATGGTAAATTGGTCGCAATGCAGCAAACGGCAACCTTACCTGAACTATTTTCTTATCTGACATGCCGGCCACAAACAGATTCTGTTTGTCCTCATCTGGATTGAACTTGACACAGTATGGGACCTTCCTATTGGTGAAGTGGGAAATACACTGACCTGTGCAGAAATGCAAACTGGAAGTTAAACCTCAACAATCACCTTGTTTTATGGTTTAATTCACATAACAGAAATCACAGCATTAAGTTATACATGCTCTTCCTGCAGCTGCGCTACTGTACAGATTTGTCAGTGTCTCAACATAGTAAGTATGCACCCCATGACAAGAGAACCAGTTAACTAAAGTGAAAAAATAGATGCTAATGATCAATCTAAATTCAAATGACAAAAAAAGCTAACTACACCAGGAAAAAAACTGTACATGGAAAAACAGACTACTGCCAGGCCAAATAAAGTCATAATAACAATATGCTGTCCATTACACTTTATTTTGGATTGATGTGGCATGATAACACATCTTGTTAACAAGTGGGGGAATTAACTCTTTTCTGCCCTCTGCTGGAAAACTGTTCCTCGGATGTAAAGGGTGGCAATTGTATGTATTGCCATGTACTTGTATGGCAATGTATTGTAATAGTAATAATAATTGATACTTTATTAATCCCCGAGGGGAAATTCTTTCTCTGCAATTAACCCATCATGGATGAACCATGAGCAGTAGGCTGCCGTCCACCAGCCCCAGGGGAGCAGATTGAGATTCAGTGTCTTGCTCAACAACAGACACACAATGAGGAGCCAGGAAGCGAACCAGGATGGTTGTGGAAATTAAGAATTTATGAGCCAATAGCAAATTCTTTAGTGATGATGTGCGGTGCCTGTGTTAATGCAAGGCAAGAACATAAGCTCCTAACGTCAACCATACGTTAACTATTCAAAGATTATTGTATGTAAAAATAAATAGGTTTAAGACAATTAACTTCTTTTAATAATAGGGTGCTTTGTATTGCATTTTTAACACATACAGAATTGTTTATGAACAAAATTAAGTTTTTCCATGTATTGCTTTAGGACAGGGTGATTTTTTTTTCTTAAATGAGCTAAACTAAATGCAAGGAAGAAAAATAAAAATATATCACATTATTTTGCCATCTAGACAATTTGACTATAGGCCTATATATTGGCTTTTGTGAAAGTGGCATTTGTTGTCACAGAGAAGTTTAAAACATCTAAATGAGATGTGTAAACTTTCATTACCTTTATAATTGTGCCGCAAAATGTGAGGGTGAGACAAAGCTAGAGAGTTGGTAGAGAATGAGTCCAAAATTAACTGAAAAAAGACAACATACCAGTCTCAGAGTCCCAGAGTTTGAGGTAACGGTCATAGGCAGCGCTGAGGAACTGGGTGCCGCTGTTGTTGAAGCAAATGTCTCGTACTGCTTTGCTGTGACCTAATAACAACATCCAATATTACAAACATTTTTTAAAAGTCACCATGAAAATTTTTTTTCAGATATTCCTAGCTCTTATTAGAAAACAACAGCAAACGGATTTCCTTTCCAATATAATTCTTTTTGAGGATTGTACAATCTGGTTAATAAGGGTTATTGAAGAGGAAAGGAGTTTAAATAAGCTCAAGGAAGAAAAAGGAGAAGAAAGAGAAAACATGTCATGTGCCCTGTCTTTTCAATGGTTCTCAGCCTTTATTCTCTTGTTAATCCTGCTTTATGAAATAATTTTGCTTTTTCCACAAAGGGTGGTTAATGTGAGGTCCCTACGGGGATTCATTTTTAGCAGAAGCAGCCCTAGTTCATACTCCTATCAGGATTATCTCTACAGTGGTATTAAAGCTCACTGACCCCAAAACCATTTGCTGGTTACTTATATAAGAAAAAGTAACAACATTAATGATGTGAGTCTATTGATAAGTTTGGATTAAACAAAGAATGTCCACCATTAAGTGAATTTTGAGCTTGCATTCAAGTTCAATGTGGTAAAAATATCAATAATATGTTAGGTAACAGGAAAAAATAAGAAATAATAGAAAATAGATTTGGAACAATATATCTATTTACTTTCTGAGGATTTTAAATAATCAACATTTAAGAAAATAAATCGATATTAACTATTAAAGACACAAAGTAAACTTTTTTTTCCTTCAAGGGATGGTTAATGAACCATACAGAAAATCAAGGAAACTGAAGAGACAGACAGCTGAATCACTAATGTGAAAGTAATATTCCTATGTTCAACATGGCCACCACTCAGTATGTGTGACAAGGGAAATGGTCACATAAAAAATTGAAAATAACCATCTGTTTTTGTGCTACATAGCGGTATCATCAAACTGTTAGTCAATTTCTTCCAGTTGGTTCACTGACAGATTACTAAACAGTGCTCTCTCTTTCACTGAGCCTACTCCTATCTATGTCTCGTACACCCCAAGCCCATCCTTCTCTGAAGCCCCCGGGTTGCTGAATTATGCATATTCTGTGAGGGAGCTGACAAGCAGAACGGCTCCTGCAAACAATCACTATTCTGACAGCGTGCTGTCTCTAGGAAGAGTTTCAGAATGACCTGCATGCATTAGCCTAACGCTCCTCTAGTCCTTGTGAACAAGAAAAAAAATTTAAAAGAAAAATGTCCCCCCTCGCCCCCCATTGTCATTAATGGTTCAGTAAAACAGATCTCAGAGGTGCATTTCAGACTTCAAGCATACTGGGTATGTGCTGATAATTCATAGCTGCAAATTGGATACAATTCTGTTCTTAATGATTATGGTATGTTTTTTAATTGTTTTTTTAGTGAGAATGTTTGACAATTTTCCATACTAACCAATAAATGTCCGTATACACCTTCTCTCACCATACACTTCCCACAACTGCGAAAAAAGAAAAATTAAAAAAGATGGAGAGAAAACAGATTTTTTTCAAATTAAGACATTGTTTGCAAATTTGAAAACTTTTTTCGCGAACACCTGTACAATGGCTTATGCTGAATTTATAGTTAAGGCATTATCATTTTTGTTACAAATATGTAATGCTTTATGCAAAGTAAGATGTAACTAAGTACTATGACTACATTTAACACATGTATTCACAATTTTTTTAGAACCCTTTGGTTGAGTTTCAATAAATAGTATAGCAGTAGATGCAACATTTGTAATACTTTTAGATGTGACATGGGAATGGTAATTGAAATTGAACTTAAATGTACCCAGCTTTGACAACACTATTGAAAATGCTCTTATATCAACACTTGAAATGTCTATTTGTTAGCTTCATTCATGTTTTTTTGTCAAGGGCACTGAACCTTTTGTATAAGATTAAGTTTTACCTTAATCTTACAGTCCATGGAGCAGGAGAGCAGAAGATGACCTGAACTTGGGAAAAGTCGGATAGCACTGACACCCTGGAATGTAAAAAGATTAAATTAATTTCTAGTTGTCATGTTTTCATTTCATAAGGAAAATAACTGTTGAGGCACAAATCATCAACCGAAGCAGTACTTTTTGAAAATGCCTGTAAGTAAACTTCAAGGTTTGACCTTGATAACCTCAAATTAATAAATGCCCAAAATTTAGAGTAAACACATTTGCAAACATAAATTAAATAATTCATAAACCTGTTAATGTTACAGAAAACCACATTTTACGTTGAAATCTTTCTGCTATATAATTTCTTTAATGATGACAGTTATACTACTTTGAATTATTTAGCCTTAATACTGAGATACATATATTCTGAAATACAGTTGGTTAAGGACATACTTACCCCTAGGCACTACAGAAAATTTAATTATACAGTTTTACCCACACATTATGTCAAAACTACACAAACATTAAAAAGTGCATTTGTTTTCCAATTTCCTCTAACCTTTGTGTGTCCAGACCAGACGTGGATCTGTTTCTTGGGCAGGTAACATTTGTCTGGTGCTTCTGAAGAGCGTAGGTTGATACCCACATCCTGAGGGACATGGAGGTACGACCTGCCCTGGTAATCATACATGTCTTTAACTGAAAAAAAAAAAAGACAACAGATATCAAATGAATAGTCTTTTCAGTGTTATTTTTTTCGAAGGGTCTCCATCTTCTCCAAGTTGTTTGGGAACAACATTAATTGATAAGCCAAACAGTAATTCCACAGAAAACACCATGATTGGGTGCTAATTTCCACCACGCTCAACCAAAATTTAATGAACTATTTCCACACTTTTGTAAAACAGTCAGGCCACACAGCTGACATTACAACAGAATAAATAGAAAGTGCTTTGTTACCATGAAGTATAGTCTTCTCTTCTCCTGCAGCTTCTTCTTCATTCCTTCCCTTCTTCTGCCTTTTGGCTGTGATCTCGTCTAGCTCTTTCTGCTCTTCCTGTGAGAGATAAAATCACAAGCAAGGACAAACTGAATTAGAGCAGTTAGGTTGTATAACAATATATTATATTTCCATTATGAAACATTTTGCTGGGAGACATTGCTTTTTTTTTCCACCTTCAACCAAGCCCAACAATAATCTCATTAAAGCTTTAGAGATGGATTTGTTCCCACATTTCACCATGATAAGAGAGAGAGAAGTTCAAGTATGTCAAATAATAATCGAGCACTTAGATTTTTAACGATACATTACCTCTGTTGGTTTAGCAACATTTTTCTCATCAACATATTTAGCCCAGGGTCCAAGGAAATTATCAATCTCTGCTGCGTCACCCCCTTTGACCTTTTTCCGTTTCTCTGACTTCTTATGTCCACTCTCAAAAACTGTTAGGCCTGGCGGAAGAATCACAGCACTGCATCATCATTTCTTTTACACATATTGCCAGAGAAAATTTAAATTAAGAATGGTAAAAAAAATCCATCAGATATAGTATGTTTATTATTTATACCTTTATTCTTTTCAGCTTCATCCACGGCACCAATATAGCTAGTAGCTGTTGCTTGGTGTATATCAACAGATGGATCTAAGGCATAACCTATTTGTAGAGATACAATTGTTGAAAACAAATGCAAACAAAAGAAACACACATACACATTCAAGTTAAATCAGGGTAAATAACACATCAGTTTGACTCTTTAAAAAGGTAACTGGGCAACCTACCATAGGTTGAGAATGTCCTCCTTTGTTGTTCAAACATAAAGTCGTTCACATGAGCAGGTTCTGCATAGCCAGATAACATATTCCTTGGGGCAGCCATTTGTTGGGTTTTAAATGGGTTTACCGGACCAAACTAACAGGAAGACACATTAAAGTACCAAACCATTGATAAAATATATGCAATATAAATATAGCAACATAAGATATCACATGGTTAATGCAACCAAATCTTACACAGATAAAGATAACTTTACCACAAACCTCAACATTCTAAGGCATTTAATACAAGCCCAATTTAGACATATTTAATTTAACTCTCAGGTATATTACGCAGTAATATTTGGGTGAAAACATCTTACACAATTAACTCTACTCACATGGAATTCTAATAAATGAGATGAAATGAGAACAACTTTATTTATCCCGAAGGAAATTGTTGTGCCAGCCACAGGCATGACCGCAGACAACTTAAACAATCAAGTATGGTTGGCTTATATTATGGTCATACTAAAAACTTTAATCAAACCAAAATTTTGCATATCAGGAGAACACAAGACCCTTAACCTGTATTGGGAAATAAATAAAATGTGTAATTTTTGATTTTAAGTTAACACTTGCTGAATACGATTAACCAAACCTATGTTTCTGAAAAGTAACTGCAGTCAATGGTCAAGAATAACTACAGGTTCCATAGATGATTGACTCGAATTTGAGTCACTCAACTAAAACCAAACCACAAAAAATACATGAAAGTTTAAACAAAGACACACCCAAAAACTTTATTAAACTTACTTCTGGTGCAAACATGGTTTCAAATGTTGGATTATAACTGATTTCTTTCAGTGAAGGATCCAGATGTACACCGGTTTCAACGGATTCCTGAAAATAGTTTAAGGACAGTATCAGAAAACTGGGCTTTAGGGATTTGCCAGAAAATAAAAATAAAACGGTCACTATTTTGATTTTGGTTATTCAGCGGGTTATCAAAAACGTGTAAATTAACATTTAAAGCCGGGCATTATACGTTCCGTGCATATCTCTGAACAATTAGCTGCTCTTTGTTGGCATGTTGAGAGTTGATGCGATCTTCACTGCTCGCTGGTTATTCCCGCTATCGGCTAACCAACAGGGCTTTTCTATATCATAACAATGAAAAGCCATCACAACTCAATTAATAACGATGTAAATCTGAGGCTACTAAGATCACACCAACGTGCTTTTTTCGATACAATCGCGGCTAATGATATTCATCTTGTGTTGAAAACATATCTTAAAAGGATTACTAACGAAAGCTAACTTGGCTTTTTGGTTAGCTTACCTTTACGGCAACCTCAGGAGCAGAATTGAGGAGAGCCAAAGACATCGACTGTCCGGACTGTAACGGCTTAAGATGAACCGTGGCGTCTGGATCCGTTGGATCCACTCTTTCGAGAGTAGAACTCGATCCCGACTCATTTTCTGAATCTGAATCGCTACCGTATGAAACGAGGGAAGCGATGACAGCAGACATCTTGGATGTTGTGCTTCCACCGGATGCATGTGACCAGTATTTCCGTTGTGACAAACCTAAGTCATAAAACTCAAGCGTCCTTGTTCTGAGTATTTTGTTCCTATTCGGAGATCAGACAATTTGTGTTGTGTAAATATAACGTTTTTGGAACTGACATATAACTTGTTTTTTTTAATGTTACTGAACTTTAAGGGTAGAATTTAGAATTGTATCGGTTAAATGTGTGTGTGGGGGGTCGCCTTCTTAATTTAATTAAACAGTAACCACGGGAAAAATATATATTATCACTCTAAGCATATTAATTAACACTTGCCGGATAACATTCCCGCTACCACCGCTCCATTTTCTTCTTTTATATGTTCTGAATTTTGTTTAAAAGTGACGAAAAGATGCACATTGGATTCCTCATTCACTCGAAAAAAAATGGTCACATTTGTGCCAATTTACATTTATCGATGAATTCAAAAAAGGGCTGACGATATTGATTTGCTTAAAACAAATTGCGGTTTTAAGTGAAGTCCGTTTGATACAATGAAAGCTGATACATGTCGCGTCTCCAGTCAATTCTTAATTTTCTAGCGACTCTGACACGCTTGATTTAGTGTTCTTCTCCTGCTTGCGATTGGACGGCCAAGGTTCGTCCACATCCCACGGTGCACTCTCGCGCCCCAACAATAGAGTGGTACGTACCATTGTTGCTGCTTATTACGGGGGCATTTTCTTGAAGATTAGCATAATTTCCACGTCTTTATTTTGAACGAAATATTTCCACTCAAAATGTGTATGGTTGGTGTACATTCTCCGTTTCACGTAACCCGTTATTAGCTTGATTGGACAAGGATTAGAGTTCGTTTCACCGATGTCAACAGAGAGGATCCCTTTGGAAAAAGTACCTGGATTCTTCTCCGCCGCCGCCTCTTCCAGTAGGAGAACATTTGGTATCAGACAGTACAATCATGGACCCGACCCGGGGATTTAAATTATCGGATACGGTGCGATACTTCAGAGCTCAGTGAAGATGGAAAGAAAATAGGAGGGATTAATCGAAAGCATAAGGTACTTTTCTCAGTTCTGATCTCGGTCGAAACACACGCATGTGGAATATTTTTAATTTGGCAATGCAACACAACCTATAATTTTACATCCAATATGTCACACACCTCATCACACGGCAGTAACTAACAGTTCAGAGTCACCGCGTTGCAAGATCAACCAGTCTTTAACTGCAGCTGGCAGACTAGTAACGACCGGACTTGGTAATCCAACCCTGTCTGGCCATCAATGACTGACACACATTAACTCGGAACACAAGTGACACATTTCGGCAACGTTGAGAGCGCGTTGTTTTTTTGATTTATTTTCAAGGTATTGCAAAACCTTTTAAAAGTATCAATTTTGTTTGACCCGAACTGAATGAATTCACAAAGTTGGAAGTGGGCCCGCTTTCAGTGATGCTTCATGGCCGTCCCTCCACATCTGCACGCGTTCCGCAGCAGCATCTTGACATTGTCAGTATCATGTTGGTGAGAAGCCGGCGAGCAAATATTTGCGAAGTCTGCAGAATTAGGAAACGCAACAGAAACGCGGCACCGAGGGCAGCCTTTCGCATGTGGATATGGTTTTTTTTTTTTTTTTGTTGTTGTTGTTTTTTTTTTTTTTTTTGTTTCAGCGCGGCACTTTTTGTACAGAATCCCCGCCATCCGCACGAAACGTTATAATGTTCCCATTAAAAACGCGTCGACTTGCCACAGTCAGGCTGGGGTCTGTCAGCCAGCCTGGTTTGCAGTCATGGGGGATGGTAGTCTTCAGCCCAGTGAAAATCATGCTTTGTGAAATTCGAAACCTTCTTTGTAATACTTCATGCTCAGCAAGAAGAGGAGGGGAACTGTGTCGTTTGGTGACTGCTGCGAAGTGATCACCTTGAATAATCGGTGGTATAAAATTCTTTGCATTGCACAATACCTGCACATGTGGAGGTGACAGTTTTTTTTCCTGCGGTCCATTCTTCTAAACCATTCTAAGAAGAAGATCTTGTGATGGAGCCGGCCAATAATCCGTCCACAGTCTAAACAACAGTATCGTGAGAGGGATATTTTAGAAATATGTATTCTGGTTGTCGGCTGGTGATGATTGACGGGTCAACTGCATACTCTGCTGTGGCTGTGGGTTTTACTGTCTTGGGAAAAAATAATATGATGTCTGCAAGACCTAGAAACAGAGAACATGTTTTCAGATATGAAGATTGAACTGAAGCACTAAGTTCTCCATGCAGGATCCCTTAAAATGTGTTAATATCTCGATTAAAAAGTTATTTAACAGTTTTTTTTAAGCTGTCTGAAAATTAAGGGGGGGGCGGTAGCAGCCCTTCAGCAACTGATTTTTAGATTTTGAAGAAAATTGTGTCTTATCCTTCGGATATATATATTTGGTCAATTTTGTTTTTTCATAAAAACAGCTCACTCAAAACTTAACATAAAACAAAACCTGAAATAGCTAATATAACAAATGATCCGCACATACATTTGAAGTAAGACTTGGAACTAGATATATTTAATGAAGAAATTACATTAAGAGTAGTTCAAGGTGCAAATAAGTATCACAAATGACCCTTTGAATAAAATAGGCTCGGCCTTCCTCGCAGCTGTTGAATTTATTAGCTAGCAAGAGTCACATCTCAACTATCACGTCTGAGCGGAAGCTATGGATATGAGTTTCACAACTTAAGAGCATGACCACCATAATCAGACTTTCAGGTGTTTTTCCACCAGATAATGGAGTGTCTCTTCCCAAAAGTGCATTTAAAAACAGCTTGGAGAAACTAAGGGAACATATGGAAACTTTAAAGATAGTCATTCTTCGCTAAATCAGTCTTTATTTCTTGTCTCAATTTTACCCAAGGAAATTGCCTCAAACCTTACAGGTGTACTCCAAGAGAAGAACAGAACACATTGCCAATTTTCCTTATCCTGTGCTGTTTATGATCTTCTGTGCTCTGAGGAATGACCTTCCGGCATCAGGTTTTTCAGTTTCCCATATTTTTTCTTTTTTCGGAAGCCCTTGTGATAGAAAAGATTTGGCGTGCCTCCTGCAGAGGGTTTTTGGACCTCTCCTATTTGTTGACATTGCTCTGATCTTCTGCCAGTCTCTGGCTTTCTCATGCTTGCAAGAATATCTCTGTTTTTCTCATCTCTTTGTTTCCCCCCAGCACTGTAGGGAGGGGTGAGAGGAGGACAGAGGGCATAATAAAGAGCATGTAGTGAGTGAGTGAGCGAATGAAGGACTGAGTGTATGACTGAATGAATGAGTGAGAGAGAGGGAGAAAGAAAGAATAAAGTAGTAATGAACCATGTATGCCTGGCATGTGGAGGTGGTATGAGGACGAGGGGCCAGAGATTTTGAGAGAGAAAAAGAGAGAGAAAGAATTCATGTGTGCAACAGCCCTATTACGTGCCTATTTACGGGAGCCTAATTCGAAACTCCTATCTCTCAGCTGTTAGGATGGTCCAGAGGCTCCCGCACACAGGAGCTATTGTTCTTCCTTTTGGCTAGGCCTCAAGCTCTATAATACCACCTCTGTCCCTGGTCTGCACTGGGCTGTCAGTTGGAAACCCGGGCCCAGTTTAGCCTGTCTGACTGGTGCCCCTTGTGTCTCCCTGCCACTGTCACTACCACTCATTTTCTGTTTTGTCCCTGGATCTATCCATTAGTGGTTGTGACATTTGGCACAGAGTTTCAGATTTGCTGTTTTTTTTTTTTTTTTCAACACAAGGCACATAAACCTATTTTCCCTGCATCTTCAATCATTTCATTCTTTATCTTCTGGGTTGAGAACTGTGATAGTGATTTTATTTTATTTTTTGTTTTCAACCCATTGAAACATTGCCTCATCTTAAACTACAATGGCTGACTTCTATGATGAGATGAGATGAGAACAACTTTATTAATCCCGAAGGAAATTGTTGTGCCAGAGTTTCAAGTAAAAAAAAAAACATAACAGTAATAGATAATAGTAGAAAGGAGGAAGAATAAGAAATATAATGAAATATGAATTGTCTTAGCTGTTAGCAGTAACTACAAAGATTGAAGATTCCCTGCGGCTGAGGGAAGAGGAATTAAAATTCTAATGGTCAGACTTGGTTATTGAACCCAATCAGGGCATCATTGGCTGTATCACATAGTGCTGATAGTGTCAGGGCTTTAATATCATTGCAAAGTGTGAGTATCCATGATTTAGTTGATGAATGCAGCAGGTTAATTGGGAAAAAAAAATGGGAAAATTGCCCCAAGTGAGTGAGTGAGTAACTGGCTGTTTGTCTGTATATGTGACCCTGCGATTGACTGGCGACCAGTCCAGGGTGTACCCTGCCTCTCGCCCGATGACAGCTGGGATAGACTCCAGCATCCCTCGCCACTCTGAGTGCAGGATAGATCTATCCTGGATGGATGGATGACTGTATAGTTGTAAGTTGAAGTGAGATCCCTTTGAGCAGTACACTGTCTTTGCTCCACATTTGTCCATATTCAACAGCATCATTTTAATTTGTCCCATCAAAGATTTTTTTGGGTGAGAAGATGAAGACAAAAATTTGCAATGTTTACAAAACCATTGACACTATAGGAACACATTACTAAAGCAACTTTGGAGATGTGTTGTTTGTTTTGATTTGGAGTTCCAGTTTTTGTACTGTGTGATTAAACAAACCATTTGTGTTGACATGGTGTGCCATGATTTTCACCCGACTCCTTTTTTTTTCCCACCTGCTTTATTTCTCATTTATATGGAGACACAGTTTTGTGGTTTACTTCAAGACATACATCATCATTGTGTAGTAAAATGTTTTTTTTCTTTTTGGAAAGTTTAGTAATCACAGTTTTTCTGTTAGATTTTTAATTTTCCTTAATTAATGCCATGAGTAAATAAGCAATAAATGTCCTTCAAAAATAAACAGGAAACCACCTCAAATCACTATCGAACTGACTAGTTGTCCTGTCTAGAAGTGTCCAAAACGTTAAAGAAATTGCTACATTTATACATATTAAAGCAAAATAATACAGCTTAGGACACACTCATTACAAGCTGATGATTTTTCCATATGGATGAAGTGTGTGAAATGAAATATGTGAATGAAGGGTAAACAAGTCCTTTGGTGGTCTTCGTTCTTTTTTCACATTGTCCTGCTTTAAACAGATTAAATAAAATTATACTTTGAGATTTTGGATAACCACAGAGCCTAAAGTCCCCCTCTCTGTCTTCCCTGTGAAGCTTACTGTTGTTTTGCGCATCTAATATTTCTATATATTTCTCCTCAAGTTGTCATTCGGTCTCTCTATCTCTGTATCATTCGTTCACAGTTACCCTGAGGATGAGAGGGTGCTGACAGGGTTTCTCAGTGAGTTGACAGAATGAAAGAGCAAGATGACAGACCTCCCCAGCAACCATTTCCCAAACGAACAACTATATCACTTCTATGATTGAGCTGAATACCAAATTTTAATTTCTAGCCTTAAAAGTTTGATTTACTATATTCAAGCAAGGTACTGTAATAGAATTGGTGTCTCAACAGGGTTCAGATCAGATACTGCCAAAAGTATAGTAGAAGGAGTACCGTAAAAGCAAATTCTCAGCTATTTTCCAAAAGCTCGACCCCATCATTAGATATTGGTGTGGGATTTTGAAAGCACTAAGGTGTCTCATGACAGACCTAAATGTTTCTCCCTACTGAAACTACGATCTGAAGAGACCACTTCTTGGGTTTCCTGAGTACTTTCTGAATATAAGTAGCCCAATACTTTCCTCACCATAATGTAGCTTTAGTCTGCTTGAGGAGAAAATTGGATACAGAATTTTCCAAGAAGGCATGTGCGTGCATGCATGCATGCATGCATGCATGCATGCATTTGTGTATCCGTATTTAAAATGTTTTTCTGTCAGGTTTATGAGAGAGTAATTGCTATCACTGACATTACCATATACTCCTGTTCTGTCAATAAGCTATGTTTTGTGTGGGTAACCTCTAAAATGAGCTGCCCTTTCAGTGTGTTTGTGAATTTTACTTGGTTTCAATTTGCAAACCAGTCTTTTCCAAGTACAATGTATGGGCTTCGAAGGAAGAGGATTAAAAGGAGAGACTGGATTAAATACAAGCAGGGGGCACACAATAACAGAAGTGCTGGTACAATATTTGAGGCACACTGAAAACATTCAATATTTTTGGTACATATTTTGCACAGCGGGGTTGATTCAGGGAATGTGTTAAAGATGGTTTCGTTCACCTCTTCCTATTGTGTTGTCAAATACATCATTTAAAAAAACTTATAAGAATGTTGCAAAGCAAAATTAGAATAATGACCAAAAGACAATGATGGGAACTGCAAAAAAAATAAAAGGGTAACAGGGGAATAAGTCTCCCAATGTCCTAGTGTGTTTGCCTAAAATCTCACAGTGGGGGTGCTTGTGCACACAAACAACTGCTGTCTCAATTTCAGAGCCAATATTTGACTGTTCATTTACAGGAAACAGCAAGGATCCAATTTGGTGTAAGATGTGAAATAGGCCCCAGCATGGGTGCTGGATAGATGCCCCACAGTGAATGCAAACGGAACCTTCTCATCCACCTTTGATGGATAAGTCAAAAGTGGATACAGGCTTTCTTTGCTGTAGCCATTGAGGATGAGTTTGTAAGTCTGTAGTAAGAATTTAGCAAGTCATAAATGATTCTTTTGGACTTTTTGATATTGTGAATGAATGGAATGATTCACTTCTACCACACTTTACATATGCAAGTTCTTTTTTAATAACTAGGCTAACGCCTGGCTTAAATTCCCCCTTAAATGAGCTTAATTTTTTTTTCATGGCTGAACGATGAACAGAACACAGCTAAAGAGCAGCACCAGAGGTTCAGTGTCTTGCTCAACAACACCTCAACTTGCGAGGATGAGGACAGGTATTGAACCAGGAATGTGCAGCTCTAAGGACAACTGGTCCAACCTCCAAGCCACATTGCCCCCTCAAAAGCTCCAATAATCAAACTCAGTCATTGATAACTGTTTTTGTCCTGGCTCATTACCAAAATAGTCTTAAAGAGGCCATTATTTTTTAAGATCTGGTCTGGTGAAAGATGTATATTTTGAAGATAAGGGATGTAATGAAGGCCACTTTCTTCATGTGTTCTATCATATTCAAGATGGCAGGCGAAATCTGACTTGTCCGTTGTGTGTCAATAATACAAAGGTGATTTCAGAGGCCAAGTAGTAGGGAATGTCCAACAAAACAACTATCCATTACATAACTGTCTTCATTTATAATCACATGCCTACTGCTTGTAGTGTGTTCATTTGGAGGCTATTATTACATAAGACAGAAAACACTGGTGCTTTAATTTGCACTTATGTATGTTAGTTGTAATTCAACAATGTCTGTATCCAAAAGGTTGTCTCTTTGTCTTTGCTCTGGAGCAATAGTGTGCATGTGTGTGTGCGTGCCTGTCCACATGTGCAGGGGCATGCATAACTGTTTGCTCATGTGTGTAAGCATGACCTCACATTTGAATCCTCCTGCTTCTTTTGTAGCTACTGCAGTTGACAGGGAGATGGCAGATGTGTGACTATGATTCATTACCATAGAGGTCCAAGTTAAGCCAGTCAGCCGGCAAGCTGGAACTGTAAAACATCATTCTTCTGACACAGCCACTTGCCACTGCACTGTTTTCATGAACAATGACAGTTCTGGCCATCTACTGGTTCAACACTGCTAGAAGAAATGAAGAGCATATACATTAGAAGAGGGTGACAGCTGGGCCTGGATCTGTAGCAATGATCAAATAGCTTTTGTAAGAACTTAATGTACCAGAACAGATTTTGTTGATCCTGGTTCCCTCCACAATGGGAACCATGTATGTTTCAAAGTTTTGAAATTGTAAATGACTTAATGTTTTATGGTGTATATCATGTTCTGAAGTTAAGCATGCGTCTTTTTATGGATAGCGCTGAAAGTTGCAGACAACAACATTTTCACAGTAACAGAGACATTGGCATATGCCTTGGAAAAGGCTAACCACCAAGCCATAACTTAACTGTAGCAGAATAAACCATGATTGAATAATTTGACAAAAAATGCCTTGTGAAAGTATGCATTTTTGGACATCCTTTGTGGTTTTCAAAAGAAGATGGACAGAGTTTCCTAAGAGCAAAGCATGCTGCCAAAATCACATTTGCAAGCCAGCTATCACATTATATTTGATCATTTTATTTGTGTATCTCCCTTCTTTTTCTTTTCTTTTTGATGCTCCGATCAGGGGTCTCCAAAGTGAATCAACCTCCTCCATTCAACCCTATTCTCTTTAGTCTCTTATCTGACACAAACTATCTTCATATCCTATTTTAGATATCCTCCTGAGTTGTCATTTTATAAAGACAACCAACATTATTGTATTGCATCAGAGTTCTGCTAGTTCATAACAGTGGTAGACCTATTTATTCCATTGTGTTAAATAAACAACTCAAGGATATACCCATAATTAAACATCCTAAGGTTAATTAAAATATTATATAATTCATAATATACAGATAAATAAAACAAGCAGGTGAATAATCAAATTAATAAATTGAATATTGGTAACTGACAATTGGTAAAGAATCAACTTTCACTTGTACACATTTATTAAGGGGAATCTCAAATATGTTGAGCACAAGATCATTCTTTTGAAGAGCAACAAAGGACATCAACATAACTGTTGTTCAGAAAAAGTTGCTCAGTACTTGGATGCTCCAGCAGAGCAACCTGGCAGGACAAAAGTCAAGACCAGAACAGTAGAGAAATAAAGTTTAGGGAGAATGTAAAGGGAGGGTGCTATAGAATAAGACATCAAAGAATTTTCTTTTATCCAGACTCTTCCCTTGTGAACTATAGATTACCAATTAGGATACAGAGAAATTGTGAGAGAGGATAGGAAGCAACATACCGAACCTTGAAAACCCTGCAGTTTTATGGTCATATAAATGCAAGTAGTGATGTGAGGCAAGAGCCTAGTTAGCATAGTTGGGGCTCAGGTCGACTTACAAGTTTTGAGAGAAAGACCCCACTGTTGCCCTTTTTCTTCTACATCAGTCATGCTCTCCAGCATTCTCAACTCAAATTTAGTTTTCTTATTCTCTATGTCAATACCCTTTTACTCGAGTGCTCACATTTGACTTTCTAACTATCCATGCATTTGATTCACCCTTTTTGTAGAAGTTTTACCTTGTGTCAGAGCAGTCATCTAGGCTATTGGTAGTTTGGGGTCAACACTGCGCCAAAAGCTCACTTTATGGTGGAAGGAACCTTGCAATAAATCCAGCCAAATGTCTTCAAGAGCAACAAATTGAGTTGCAAATAGAGATTGGATCAGTCATAAGAAAGATCAAAATGGAAATAAAATGGGAGTTATGTAACATTGTAGAGCATAGAAAATAATGTATAAATTATCTGTCAGTTCAAATGAAGATGTACTGTAACCTGCAATTATTTAAGTGCCACAAAAGAAGTATATTTGCTAGCCTAAGTCTATGGTTGTCTTTAAAATAATTTCAATTTCACCAAAAATACCGTTACCTTAATTTAACATGTACCTCTTGAAAACTTTAGAATGAACTGGGATTACCACGTTTTTCAAACTGTCAATAATGGCTAAAAAATACTGTTTCCTGAAGCACAATGAATATTTAGGAACAAAGTGATAAGATGAATAAAGAACGAACAGATCTCTACCTAAAATAAATAAGTCAGTGATTGGAGCTACTTCAGTGATTGAATGTCCTGTGAGGGGAACCGGGAAGAGGTGGCTGTGAAGAGACTGTGTAGGTGATGATCTTAAACAGGATTGTAACAGCTCTTTATTTCAGAATAGTGACTGCAAGAGACAAGGGCATGATAAGTCAAATCACAAACTCTTTCTTCCGCTCACACACACACACACACACACACACACACACACACACACACACACACACACACACACACACTCACTCAGCAGTGCAATGATGAAGGAGACAACAGAGAAGCCAAAGTCTGACCGGATAGATAACAAGGAATCGTGTAGGAGCTGTGATAGCAGCTGCTGTGGATCTAGCCTCTCGCTTGCTGTGGCTTGGACATTTATGTACAGACATACATCAACTACACCACTACAGTGCTGAAGAGAACACCTCAAGTTTGAAATGTCCTTACTGATAAGAGAAATAAAACGGAGGCAACCGAGGGGCGCAAACTATAACAACATTGGTATGGCACAGTATGGATCTGCATCCCTTTCGAAAGCTTTCTGTTGGGACAGGCAGGCAGGGAGACTTGATATTTGGTGCTGGCCAAATGGTAAATGGACAAAAGGATGCTTAAGAGTGCTTTTCACTCTGAAATCTTTCCCAAATTTTTTGCCTCATTCCTCTGACCAAGTCACTGCATATAGCTGGATTTTATGATCCAGTCTATTTCTACAAGAGAATTACTTGTATCCCTTTCACCTTTGTTACTGAAGTACTATATTTTGAAATGTGATTCCTTGCACTAAAGCTCACAGTACTCTGTCTTCATTCCACAGCAAATTAAATCATTTAGACTTAGAGAAACTTTATCCTGTAATCTAAAAATATTGTTAGCTTTGCAGAAAAAAATTGCCAAGGAGGGCTACATAAGGCGGTGTCTTTATCTTAGTTCAGTATAATAGCAGGGTAATTGGATGACCAAGGCCTTAATTGAGTCAGTCTTCTGTAGTGCTTTTATTGCAAACCTTTTAGACCAGATTCTGTCTACTTCATCACTCTAGAGGGGTAATTTTCTCCTGCCTGTTTGCATCCCATTTGCCTGCAGAGTAAGTTGATTTGGTTTTTTGAATCATTATTTTATGTATCTATGAATGTTTATTTTCCCCCTTTAATAGCATTCTTTAGCTTTACTGTCAGACTTGCAAATAGGTGCATGTGGTTGAATAAGTGTATGTATGTATGCATGTATGTATGTCTGTTTTCCCCCTTCAATAGCATTCTTTGGCTTTACTGTCAGACATGCACATAGATGCATGCGGTTGAATGTGGTGTGGGGTTACTGTAACGTAATAAGATACAGGTCTCATGATTCCTGCAGCTAACCTTTTGACTCCAAATGAGCAGGGCTGACTCTGTAGATGGAAAAGCCTGAAGATTTTGACCATCCATTGCTGACTTTCCCAATATAATGGCACCACCAGTTTTTTTTTTTTTCTAAACTAGCAGGTATTGTTTCCTTTTCTAAAAAAAAAAAATTAAACTTAACATTATATGACTAGTCGTATATGTCGTAAATGTCAAGAAATCAGTTTGATAATCATTCATTTTTTATTTAACTAATTTCTGCCATGGCTTTCGTTACATCGATGGCCAGTTCTTTTAGTCTACTTTCATTTTGAATTCAGAGCAAGGGCACCTTCACTGAGAATGATCCTTTGCTGCTCTGCAAGGACCTTTCCCTCACATCACACACTAACTCAAGAGTCTATAAGAGGTTTGCACAGCTGCCCTGGGCTGAGCTGTCCAATTTATACAACAAATCCTCTCTTCTCCTGTTCACATATGCATCCCTTATCTGCTGCCAAGTTACACTTTGTTCACTGAACAGCTGTGAAATAGTGGTTTTGGTTGTTTGTTTTACTTTACCTTAACATTGTTTTATTACGATGTGGTGGCCTGCAAGGAACACACATTTCATCAAGTACCCATAGTTCACGAGATCCTGTAAGGCTATTTAAGAGTTAAACTTTAGACCAAGTATTCTAAAATGTTGTTTGTCTTCTTTCTTGGTTTCTTTTGTTAACAAATTGTGATTGAATAGGTCCCATGCAAAATTGCAACATGATTAACTGAAAGTTAGATTGATAGGACTTTAACTGTCAGTCAACTCTACAACTGGCAAGGAATTGCTGACACCTTAAAGCAAAAGAGATTGTGGGAAAACAAACTATTTCCTGCAGCCCCAACACTATAATCGTAGTAGTATTACTATGCAAACCTATATTTTTTTCTTTCCTCAATGTTTCTGCTGATAAAGGTCAACTACTTGAGGCAAAATTTGCCCTGTAGTGATGTCTGCAACAACCTAGTTGTATTGGATCAGGACTGCTTCATTGCTAAGATAAGAGTTGTACTTTGGAGGGCAATAAATGAACAACCCTCAGATTATAGGATTTTTAGATACTGAGCAAAAAGAAAATAACACAGACGTTTTTTCAGATCACATAGCTGCAGTTGTAGAACATATATAAATTTGTGCTGTCCAATTCAATGCAAGGAACAGTAATCTGCTGTTAAATACTGTAGCTTCCTTTATAGTTTCCCACCTATATTTACTCGTCTTTTCTTGAACAGGGTAGTGGTGCGTGACAGATCAAAATACATAATTTCTCAAATTACGAGTCTTTTGTCTAGTAGAGCACTTTTTTCCAGGTTTTCTAAAACTGTATTGCCCCAGGTACAGAATTTGTCATGAAAATGAAACGGTGGTTCCTTAAATTGCAGATCTGCGCGAATGAAGCAAGAGTGCTATATCTTGTAATTCCCTCCGTTTTTACACTCATGTATAATCTATTTTGACAGGCTCCCCTCTGGACTATTTACAGCAGTCAGATAAATGTGAGAGTTATGCACAGTGCACTATCAAGTATTGAATCACCATGTTATTTTGCACTGTATTACAATATCAATGTGGTCTCCCCCCATCAGTTCCTCTGACCTGAAACACAGAACACCTAGCTTGCACTTATGGGAAGGCATAATACCCCCTTTGTGGCTTTTTAATACTTTTTTCCCATGTTCAAAATGTACCAATCCCTGCATTCATAGCTGTGTCATTTTCTGCCTCTGATATCCCATCTGTGTAACATAAGATGAAGATCTGAAAATGTAATGTGTTACAGTGCAGCTGTTGCAGAAATACGCAGATTTAAGTAACTGTTAAACATTTACAACCACTTCAGCTTCACATTTAGTCTGTGCACCTGGCTAAGTGTTACAAAGTTGCTACAGAAAAGGTAGTGTTTGTTAGTGAGTTAAATTTCTATTGCTTACAGATTCATGAATAATAGCAAATTATTACCCTTTTTTTCTTTTTTACCAGACTCTCACTTTGCTAGGATTTTGACCTAGCCAAGACCTAGAACTCAGACTTTGACATTTGTAAAACAATTAGGTGATAGTGCATTCAAAAATTGCTTGGTTTATGTACAGAATTATGAAGTAGAACAGAACGTCTGTCTCATGTGCAAATGAGCCTTGTCTGTAATGTCTACAAGTGGGTGGCTGACAAATGTGATATGTATTTAATTGATACAAACAGCCATACATGATTCATCAGGAGCTAGAAAGTGAGAGTGGTGTTATGAGAACCCATGAGAAAAACAAGAATCCAGTTTTGATGAAACAAGCGCCTGCTCACCACCACCACCATCACCAACACATGCACTCATACACAAACACATATTCTCATACAATGTCACCAAAAGATCATTGTGTAATCAGGCTCAGAATAAACTGCCATAACCAACTCAAGTGCTTTCTTGTATAAGTTATGTCAGAAGAATGCCAGTCTTGTCTGCTTCTTTGTTAGGGAGCAAAACATAATTATAATGTAGTCAGTTTGTCACCAGCAGCAAATGCAAGAACTAAACATAATCTAACATAAAGGATGCTACAAAATCTAATTTTATCTGCACACAAACCGTATCACTGAAATGACAATTGAAATAGCCTAGGCAACAAACTCCACGCTATAGATTGAAAAAGACTCACAAATCATTTAACCTTTTTTGTAATGATTATAAAACCCACAGCTGGTATCATAAATTGGATTGAAATGCAGAGCAAGGAGGTCTCTTGTTTCAAAATGCAGTGTAATTGTAATAATCCTCTTTTTTTTCTCTTATGCTGTATTAGATCATTGTTCTGTAAACTGTCATGTTACCAATATGACAATAAATTAAACTAATGCTAATATGGCCAACATGAATGCAGATCAAAGCAAAAGAAGTTTCGAGAAATTGCAACTTTTTTTTGTACGTAAACTGTTCAGCTTCTGTGAAACAAAAAGTGGTGCATTCGTTCAGTTTAGCAGCTGCATATCAAAAAAGGTGTAGATTTTCACTCAACCGACAATGAGGAGATCACATAACCAAGCACAACGGCTATCATATTTCCTTTCCCACCCATAGAATTTTGAAAACCGTAGAATTGCTCCATTACTGTAAGTTATAGACGTTGCCAAATAAGCCAGAATTGAAATCTGGTGGATAAGATCTTGAGAAGTCTTCTTGCTATCATGAAGATAAAGCAGGGAATCCAAAGTAAATATCTATACAAGTACTGTAGAGTTTTTTGTGACACTCCAGCAAATAGACCCAAGCATGTCCACTTTTGTGTTTCAACCCTTTTACAAGCACAGTGGATAACTCAACATTTGTCTCTTCTGAGCCTTTAAAGCGTGTGCATTTTTTTTCTGGTAATCTTTTTATTTCCATTCAAGCATTTTTTGCTTTTCTAGCTGACATGGGTTGCTACATTAGTTAGCCTGTGTTCACTCCCTCTCACTGTATGGACTACAAGGGAGATACTTTAATGAAATCTCCCTCACAGGACAAACAAGTACTGAAGCACACTGTAACCATGCAGACATTTATTATTGAGCAGCAAGCTTTCATTATTCATAGCAGGGGTTTTCTGTGCACTCAGCAGATAAACGTCTTTGAATGTGTTTGTTCATCAGACACTCAGCTCATTGATGTTGCCACACAGACATCCACGGATGTCTAGTTTGTGTGCATGTTCTGTAAACCATATTCACCAAGTGAATGTCTAAAGCAATCAAATCCCCTTACAATTAAATACAAAGTGGGCTGTCTCCAACAATTGACTCAGTATAAGTTGTACAATTGATCATTTTTTGAATGTGTAATTTTCTAGACAGTGTAACATTATTGAGATTGCATTTATCTGAATGTATGGTCTTTTTATCCCAGATATATAAGAGGAAAAAAAAGTTCAGTGTCTTTTGGCAGCGCAAAGGAAACAAAAGTACAGATATTTGGAGTGAGATTGAAAAAAAATGTTTGCTTCTTTTTAGTTAAAAGACAAAGCAGTTAAGAAGTCCCTAATAAGATAAAAGCTACGGGTTGTTTGATTTCTGTGTTGGCCCAAGACTACCTCAGAAATGTGGTTAGAGCTGCCAGGGAACATTGTAACTCCATAGATATCCAGCCAGCCAGTGTCATCTGGTACCATCTGAGTGCTTGTTTGCCAGCGTGCTCTCTTTGATCATGGCTGTCAAGAGGAGAGGCATGCCATCGTGCTAAATGACTGCTTTGCTTCACACAGCTACGTGTTTGAGACTACTTTTCAAATGTGTACATGACAAATGGCCTCAGATTAATTGGTGGTACAAAACTAGTGAACTCACACAGGGCTTGAAAAGGAGAGATAACACTTTACAATACAGCCATGGGAATGTGCGACAGATAACAAGATTCTTCTTCGCCGGTCTTGGGTCTATGACAGGGAATTGTTCTGTACTTCACTAGCAGAGTAGATAAGGAAAATGGAAGAAGAATGGATATATATAAAACACTGTAGATGAGAACTAAACTCAATGAAAACCAGTTCAGAATATGAGGGAAAATATGGAGTGCATAGTATTTAGAAGTTGACACTGTTGGAAAAAATACATCTGAGTGGGTTTGTGTAGATGTTTTGATACAGTCAGCACTTGAGTTTCAGAAAAGATATCCTGTCTCAAAACCCCCTTTTGGAGGTCTGAATATTGACAGCATTTTTTTCTGGACTGGTCAAGACAAGAAACTGGATTGTATGGCAATAAAGCAGACATCAAGGAGGATTCATCCCTTATCTGTTTGTGATGGGAATGTGGCTCATTCACATCACTGAGAGTGCTTGTGGATCTGCATGGTCTACTTTCTCTGTGTTGTTCTTAAGTGTGGGAATTGCTCTGGCCTGGTCTATATTTGGTCTTTTTGGTTTTGTCTCAGACTTAATTCTCTCATCTCGGTCATGACTTGGCCATGCTTTACGTGGCCTCGACAACAATGATTATATATATGAAGAAATGACTTTTCACAATGGAACCTGTAAATGTTCCTCTTCAAACAGAGCAAAATATAACTTTGAGGCTAACCTGTTTCCACTGAGAAAGCATGTGTATTTTATTCCAACAAGAGATCTGTGAGAGATGTTAATAAAGCACTTGACTCACAACAGCTAAAAGCTATCGTTTCACTACCAGAGTATTTTAATTGGCTGAAATACACACCGGTACCTACCTTTCCCACAAGCACAACCCTTGAGCGTGTCTGATATTTATCTAGTACGTACATAATATAACACTTTAATGGGAATGTCTGCCAAACTCACCGCAAGTTGCCAGAGGATGATAACATCTTCGATGTATTTGTACATGTTAGTTTGTTTAGCAGTTGTGCATCATGGAGCTCATACTGTGAAGTCTTTTCTGCTTATTTTTGTCATTTTAGTAGTTGTCGACCTCTCGTGGTTATCTACTTCTGTATACACACCTAATGTGCACTGGTAAATAAATCATAAATGGTTTCCTTTAATGTAGTGCTTCCATCAGCTTGCAGTTTCAAAGCACTTCACACTGGATTCACCCATTCACAAATGATGGTGCCAGATTATCAGGAGTGACCCTCCAGACAGGAGGAGCCTGAACTCTAACCACCAACCCTCTGGTTGAGGTGGCATGCCTCCTTTACCAACAGTGGTCATGAAACACGACATGCAGTCTGAAATTATAGCAAGGGCACTTTTTAAAGTATGCCCCAAATAGGATAAAAAAATAAACCCGTTGTTTTACAGGGGGAGGGACGTCATCAATCAAATGTGAATATATAGATATCCATGGTGTTTTACCAAAGTTGATTTGTGACCAAAAATGCGTAAAGCAAACAAAGCCTGAGGTTGAACCTCTTATCATGGTGCAGCAACACTGCCAGCGGTAAGACTCCCAGAGAGGAGGAAACATGCCACCATGGTACAGTGAAGGCTCAACAGCATCCTTTCTACAGATGCAGTCTTTTTCAATAATTTATTACTCAATATTTGCCCACTGTGGATGATTGTGTTTTCATGGATCAAGATAGTCATTTGATTGGAGATTAACACTACCCATTGATTATCTATAAATCATAAACAATGATGCATAGCCCCCACCAAAAGGAAAAAAAACTATTTTTCAAGACAGTGATATTCTTAATATAAGAAACATAAAAAATGAAATGAAAAAAAAAAACAACTGTAAATTCCCCTTTTTCTCTTTGAAATCTAAGTTTATCCTGTGTTTCAGAAAATGGAACACAGATGGAAAACATAGATAAACCTACTAGAGCTGATTAGAGCTGAAATTAAATGGAAAGACAGACCATATTTAAAATAACATAATACAAAGATATTGTTTTCATCTTTGGTCAGTGTGGCTACAGAAAAAAACCCCTGTTGAAGCAGTATAAGTTCTGAATTCAATAACTGTATTTTTTTCTTTTTGCTGCTTGTGCTTGGGTTTCTTTGGAAAGCAAAACTTCTCATACTGTCCTCAGCTACATATCTGCAAAGCTAATTTAAACCAGCTGTTGGCATACCCTGCCAGTTCTGATCTGTACTTCTTCTGCAATCGGTTGCTGTGCCTCTGCCAACTTCTCTGACACTTTGTTAGTGGAAATCCAATCAACGGTCACAGTGCATTCGCCCCAGGATCACAGGAGGGCAGAAAATATTAAGGCTCCTTTGATATTAAAGTAGTATTTTCTCAGCACTGAGCCACCGGAACCCAGTGACCACTTTATCTTAAACATTTCCGTGCTCCAACACTTTGGGCCCTAAAGTAAATGGCTCAAAAACACTATATCGACATCTGAAGTGATCCATTCATTGAAATTAAGTATAGCTTGGCAGGTTAAATCAATATGCCAGTCTCAGACTCCCTTGTTTGAATTTTTCAAATACTTTCACAGCAGTGCATGGCTGAGGGAGGCTTGTAGTACTTTACTAGACAGTAAAACATGTATTGTTGTGTTCTGCAGACAACCATAATCCGCAGTTTGCCATCTAAAATTAGGTATAAAGTTTTCACCCTAAACTTACTTTATTTGTTATATATTTTAGACACCACATATCATATCGGTTCTGGGTATAATCAAATTGATTTGACACGTCTGCCTTCACATGTTAACTGCCCCCCGCTTAACTGCTTTGTGCCTTCCACAGACATTTACTGCTTTGTTTGAAGGAGTTTTTGTTTTGAATTGTGACACACTGAGTTTTTTCACACACTGTAGATGTAGTGTCAGGTTCTTCAAATGGTCTTCGCAAAGTCACAAGAAACATTCAGTGTGTCTTGCATTTTGGTGTGTAATTGCAGTGGATCCTCTACCAACAATGGCTGTCCCTACAAAGTCATCCCAAATGAGAGGCCCTTGACCTACTCCATATTGAGAGGTCATTAGCTATATTGTGTGACAGTGTGAATGACTAAATGCTCCATCAGGATTCATTAGAATCCCTTGTTGGACATATTGTCCAAAACGCAGTGAGCCGTACTAGTGGAAGCCCCCCTGCTCTCTTGTGGCACGTGCTGCCCGTCACCCTGCTTTATTCATGTACACTGTGCATAATTCTATAGCTTTCATATTCTTTTTGAAAAAAAAAAAAAAAATTCCTTCTTCATTTATATCCCCCGTTCCCCACTGCACCCATTCCCTTCCTCCACTTTTAGCACCTTCCTAGCCTCTACCTCTCCTGGGATATTATAAAGTGACCAATGACATCCCACTGCAGCCGTTGCCATGGTGATGGGTGGCAGCGGGAAGCACCACCCAAGATGAATAGGCTGTAAAAGTAGGATGGTGACAGGGGATGGGGTGAGGGGTAGAGTGAAAGGACACTACCTAGATAGCCCATAGACTGGATAGATGAAGGAGAGAAGGACACGAAAAAGCAGGTATGTGAAAGATTTAATTTTGTGCAGTGATCATCCCTGATTAACTTTTGTACATATGAGCTACAGTGATAGCACTTGTTATAAGTCTTGTTATAGACCAACTTAACATACTAAATGATGGTGGGAGAACTGACAAGACAAGGAAGGAAAACATGGTGCTTTCACAAAGACTTGTCAGTTTCCTTTTCTTTAAATTCTAAATGAGAGAGCACTTTTCTGTTAACTTTGTCAAAAATGCCATCGTCAACCATTCTTTCATGGAGCAGTTTTTGTGTTCTTATCTATCACTTGGAAGTTAGAAGGCCTTGTACACTTTGAACTTGATAAGCCATTGTGGAGGAATAGCAAGTTTCTGATCACTACTTGCCATCAGCTAAAACACAGTCTTTGTAAGTACTTATCTGAAAAGGGTTCCCACTCACTCTGCATATTTAGCTCTCTGTAACTCTCAACAACAGGTTATATGCAACTGTAAGTCTGGAACATTATTGACAAGCATCACTGCTTGAAATGTGTTTAGTGCAAGGTATTAAAACTGTACAGTGCTAAATGTATTTGAAGATTCCATCTGTTAAAAAGCAGCATTAATTTCAAACATTTGTTATTGTTAATTTGAAAATGAATAACCAGAATCTCCCTCCTAAGGACATTAGTAGATGCATCAGCCTGTAATAGGATACTATGTGCTTCCCTTAAATCAGCATTTCAGGAAGGGAATGGGCTTTGAATTGGCTATCTTTCTATTTGTTTAATACAAGAAGTTCCCTTTTCCAAACACTACCTCTTTTGCTTTAGGCAAAGCCCCAACACATCAAGGATAAGAGGATCATTTACTGTCTTGTGGCACTACTCTTTCCCATTAAGTTAATAGAGCAGTTGCAGTGAGTGACAAATTGCAGACATTGGCCCCTTGTTCCAAGGAAAAATGGCTTTGGGGCATTTTTTTCAATCACATTGGGCAGCTCATATTTATCTGGTGGTAGAAGACAAAAAAATTACCTCGATGAATATTTTTATCTTTTAATCCAAAATGTGTTTGGGTTGAGTTAAGTGTCAGCTGCTCTCTCTCTCCCAGTCACTCTCTTTCATTCATGTTCTTCTCCCAGATACATAATTGGCTCCAAGTTGCCTATACAAGTGCCTTGCATGTCAGCTCTGCCGCCATTGGTGTGTGTGTGTGTGTGTGTGTGTGTGTGCGTGTGTGTGTGTGTGTGTGTGTGTGTGTGTGTGTGTGTGTATGTGTGTGTGTGCCCACACTGAAAAGTGTGACATATCTTATATAAGTGTTGAATGATGAGTTGTGTTGTAAAATCATATGCTATTTAGGGGAAAACTGCTTTAAAAGATGAAGCAACCAAATGCTGGTTGCCAGCTACTCCTCATTGTATTCTAAGAAGGAAATAGTTCCACAGTGCTATCCCAAAACAGAAGTGACTGACTGCACCCTTTGTATACATATTTTACTAGTATATTTCCATGATTTTCTCTTAACTTTTGTTTCCATGAAGTTGCTTAACCCTCCTTTTAGACTAAATCTAAATTGCAGCCACTGTTTTTTTCCTAGTGAGATGTGAGTCATTATTGTAGCCTTGAAAAACCTCAAGCACTCAGAGCATACAACTACACATAGAAGTTAACTACAGGGAGGCACAGCAAACTTCCCCCTGTGAGTAGACCCACTAAGCATGATTCCACTTGAATGTAAAATGACAGACCCGTGACAGCTTGTCCTGAATGAGATTCAAATGTGACAAACTCTGGGAGACTTTCCTGCATAAGATAAGTTTTGAGAGTCTCAGAAAATAATGGAAATTACTGGAAGCCAGCAATATAACAGAAATACAGTTGCTGAAATATTAGTAGAGGGGTTAACCTAAATGATAGTGACAATTGATGAGTTATTTTAACAGTAAAATGGAAAAAATATTCACAAAAAGTCTGCCACAATATGATTTTGCTTTGATTAGTCTGAAAATCATTTGATATGAGATAATAAATACCATCATGCACATTTGTTAATTTTGCAACAACTTACCAAAAAGCCTTTTTTAATGGAAAAATTTGATATTGATATTAAATCATTGTTTATTAAGTTAAGTCAAGTCAAAGACTCTTTAATTTAAAGGGTGCCTGTTCATAATAGAGTTGTCTCATTACTCTCTAGATGCAGTAGGTCTAGACTGCATTCTTTAAAATTATTGACACTTTTTGAATTGTATTTTATGGAATTCTTTTTCAATCTTAAACTGAGATGTTATTTGTCATCAGTATCAGCCATGAGAAGAGTGTTATTATGCATAATTGTTCTGACAAATATAAAAGTCCAGTTTATGCATTCCCACATTCTTTAATGTAATGTCTATTGCATTTTCTTTTTCTCTTTCTCAGAACCAAGATGATATGTTAGAGGTTTCTCATGGGAACCCATGAGAAATGACAGCTCTATGCTCATGGGAACAGCGCTGTCATATATCATCATGTCATAGTATGGTATGGAAAGCTCAGAGGACAAATGCAGCATGTTTGTGTGAGAGTGTGCAAATCACACATGTGTGTGTGGACCTCTCTGCAGTGAAAATGTCCTCTCCCCCCGTGTGCACAGCAGTCTCAAATTAATTTATTTCCAATTAGCAAGGATACATTGTGTATGCAGCTGCTGTCAACGTTCACATTATTTGAAAAGCAAAGCAAGTTCTCATTGCTTACATGCCAATATTGGGGCAAAAACATATCACTAAACTTTTGTGAGCCTATTATACTGGTGATTTTATGTTCTTTTTTAATCATACATTCATTAAACAATCATTCATTTTTAATCAAGTGAAATATTTCTGCTAACAATATTGCCAATTCACGAAGAGATGTGGAAATCAAGGATTCTTATGATTGGGTGAACATCTATATCAACATTAAAAACTGATTATGTTTAATGTACTAAACCGTCACTTTCCCCAAAAAGTTTCTCTGTCAGGCTTAAACGATGTGCTTTATAAAATCAATTTAAACATGTGACAAACCAAGCAATGGCCTGCTCAATTTCAGGAAAGTAAACAATAAACAGGAGGAAGGGTGCTGAGAAATCAATATATGCTATTTTTTGGGAGATAAGGAAGGAGACAACACCTGAAGCCAGATTGATAAACATAGGAAAAATAAGGAGAAAAAGAAAGGCTTTCTCACTATGCTTTATACAGTGTGTGTGCCTGTGTGTGTGCCTGTGTGTGTGCGTGTGTGTGTGTGTGTGTGTGTATGCGTGTGCATGTGCGTGTTTTTGCATTCATTTTAATGATGTCTCCCCACCAAACTATGAACCTTTTGTCCTCTGAAGCCAAATGTTCGGCTGACTGAAGTGTACATATTCTCACTTTGTTCTTTATTCCACCATTTGTAGGACTACATTGTAATTTGTTACCGATGATTAAATTCCTAAGTTATATGGGATAATTCTTGATTCAGAGGAGAGGAAGAAAAAATCGTAACATGATATCCTAAACAACTGGAAGCGAAAGGAATTTATAGGGCGTATGTTACACACATGTTATGCACATGTTAATGCAAATGAAGGGGATTTGTATATTAAGCTCTGAGAGAGCAGAAGATGCAATACGTATAAAGATTATTATTTGAAATACTTTTTATAGAGTTTCTAGTTATTTTCATCTATTTCAGACATTTACTGAAGCTGCTTTCTTATTGTAACTGTTATATGTTGTTTGCCTCCATGAATATACAGCGGTTGTTTTATTAGAGGGTAATCCAATAATAAATTACCGGTAATGAAATTACAACCTACCTTTAACAACTAGTGGAACATACAGTAATGTTGTAACCAAACTATACTGTTGATCAAAATGTTTGTGAGCTTTGGTTTAAGATGCTCCACAGAGAGGGGACGGAGAGTGTTTCTGGATGAACTGTTAGAGAACAATCAATGAAATTACAGGGATACTGTGGGTCAAAAAGCAACATTTAAGCAAACAAGACATTTCACAAGCATTACAACAATTCACAAACCACAAATATGACATTTTACAAAGCAAGATTCTGAAATATTAAATGCCGAGATGTCCTTAACTATTGTTGAATTTTTGGAGGCATGCTTACTTTGTAAAATGTTAATGTGTTCCTGAAATGCTTTGTTTTGTGCCACAAAATAAAAGGAATGGTTGAGAGGCTTTCTTGTTGTTTTTAAGGTGGGTTGGGATTTGGCTCTCTATTTGGGTTTCTGCCACAGTAACATCGCCCACGCACATCATTCAAACTCATTTTAACAACCTTTGAAAGGTGATAATTCTCCTTCGTTCCTTTTTTGGACAAGGGTGTTCCAATCTGAGAAGCATGATTCATTTCAACATAGCCTTGCAGGACTCTCTGTTTGCCCTCGAAGCTATCCATGGCTGAACCATTTCCTAGAATAGCCCTCCTAGCTTTTTATTTCAAATGGATATGGTCCCTAATCATGTTTATTTTGAGTGAAGGTAACATCACCAAGAATACGGCTGGGTATTAAAAGCAGCAGGTGTCAATTGGGGTCTAATAAGTTCTTGAATAAGAGCTTGTCACTACAGAGCCTCTTCAGTAAGTCAGTCGTGAGCACCTGCTCTCCACATCATTGCACACACTCTAATTGCAAACTAGAGCAAGGGGACAAGGTGTTGGTGTGATTAACTAGTGTTGTCAGAGATGGTGTCTTGCCTCTTACCCTTGTAATGTTTTTTATGTGTGTGTTGCTTGAACTTTGCAACTCTACTTTCAGGAAATGGCTGTTTCTTTATTTATATTATCCGTGACAACCATATTTGACAGTATTAGCCATGAAAATGCAGGCCTGTTACAGACTGCTTTGATGGTTTCACATCACTCTGGTCAGGATTGAGAGGTTGCAAGAGCAGTCAGGTAAACTTTTTTCTTTTCAGATATCATAGGCACCAGTTACTTACCCTGCTGGCCATACTCTGCTGCCACAGATAGGTTAAGATTTCCAGATTAATCTAACTGAAAATTGCAACAAAACTGAGTGAGGTAGAGTTCTAAAGAGTTTGGAGCTGCCAACATGAAAGTATTGGACCACTGCAAATAGAACAGGATGAATATAAGGGTAGTTGGTTTTTAAAGTGCAGTTTCATCAGCATAGCAGTAATAGCCGCAGCTATGACAGATTACATAGTGAAGGAATTTTGCCTACCTCTCAGTGATGGTGCAGCAAATGTTATGCAACTTGACATATCTTCTACTTCTTGTTGGGTCTCTATTAGCTTTGTTGTTTTAATTTCCAAAACTTTAAAGAGGTGTAATATTTCCGTTACGTTTTTGCCATGCTCTACTACTTTTGCCCCCCCCCCAAAAAAAAGACAAGGGTCTGGTGCTCTCAAAGTTGCAACATCTATTTCTCAAGATTTTATATCAAATGAGTGATAAGTATTGCAAAAACATAGACTGCAATGTGTCTGGTGTCTGTTCTTACTTTCTTCACCTTCTCTCCTTGCCGTCCTCCATCCATCTCCCCCAGGTAACTGCGCTGCAGCAGAAGGATGCCACTGGTGAAACGTACCATCGAGCCAAGGCATCTGTGCCACACAGTGCTGCCAAGGAATATCAAGAATGAGCTGGAGTGTGTGACTAACATCTCCCTGGCTAACGTCATCCGCCAACTCAGCAGTCTCAGTCAGTATCACAGAGAGAAACATGGGGCTTCTATCATAAAATTATTCCAATAGACACACCAAAGGCCACTCCACTTTATTTTTTTTTTCGGAATGCTATGCTTATTTAATTTACATATCAAGGCAATGGAGCCATGAGGTCACTTGAATATATTAGTTATTTTCACATATTTGATAATGGTTAAAATCAATCGAGAACATTTTCTTCTATGTTCTAGAGGAGGGCAGCCAAATTTTGTGGATTAAGCTGTTAACTTTTTCGTACACTACATCCAGAGATGTTAAAAGAAAGAATATATAAATCCAACTTGTTCAATCCTTGGAGGCTCTTTTTCAAAATGTTCTAAAACAGATGTAGACATAAATACAATTTTGAATTTTATTGAAATCTAAAAGAAAAACTGTAAGTTGAGATTTCTTAAAGTATACTTAATGCCAAAATTTTTATCAAAGGATTTTGAGATATTCAAAGTGATTTCCCCTATGTTGCCAAAATATGAAATAAATCTAGATATTTGGTAAGTTCAAAATAGTCAAAGCTGCTTAAACTGCCATGCCTTTAAAGGGCAAGTGATTAACTATGACATGTAGTCTCCTAAATAAAGAAACTGAAAACCCAAACTTAATTTAGATAAAAAGACACAAGACTGTAGAGTCATGAATTCTATTTAAAAAAGACTTGGTATTTAAACAAATCTATTTAATCTTCCTTATTTCTTTATCTAAAATACGCTGGGAATTTAGATTCTCTACAACATGTTCTGCCGCTGCCCTTAATAAGAACTTTTCTTCTATATTCGTCAGAGAAATCAGCCATCAAATTTAGCAGTCCAAGGGATTTCTTATGTTCCCTGACAGTAATTTGCTCAGCTCTTGATATCTCTATTTGCTAAATCTTGTGATCTATGAAGCTTCGCTCAGGAGCAAAACCAAGATTTTGTTTGCTGTTTGACCAGAGCTTTACATTTTTTATTATAATATGTGTATGTATATATATATATATATATATATATAAAAAACATTATATAAAACATAATGTATTAAATATTAAAAAACCTGAGTATTCAAGGCGGCCATACTATTTACTGCTACCTACAGCCATTCAGCCATTTACAACAGCTTCTTCAAAGTACATGGAGTTATTTTCTTACTGTGTGTGTGTGTGTGTGTGTGTGTGTGTGTGTGTGTGTGTGTGTGTGTGTGTGTGTGTATTGTGTTCTATAGGTAAATATGCAGAGGACTTGTTTGGGGAACTCTTCAATGAGGCCCATACCTTCTCGTTTCGGGTCAACTCCCTGCAGGAACGTGTGGACCGCCTCTCCATCAGCGTCACACAGCTAGACCCCAAAGAGGAAGAATGTGAGCGTTTACATGCAAACAATACACACACTCACTCACTTTCAAATTTTACCCTTTGTATGTATTTGTGTCTGAGTTTGTGTGTTTTTTTATGTGATGAAGCATGACAGTCTTTCCCCCCTCTACTGTTAATGGGTATTATTAGAAGAAGGGGCAGCTATAAGACAGTGCCATTTTTCTCCTGGGGATAGCCCAGCCTCTATTAGAAACACTGCCACATTTTCAGTTTGGCCAGTTGGGGGTTAGGACAGTAAAAAGGGTTTTTATTGTTATTAAAAATTTGATATATTTGTCAGCCTGTAGCTTATGTAGGCAATAATGAAAAGGAATACAATAATTGCCTCAACTGTCAGGTAAGATGGGTTATCTTAAAAAGGGGAGGAAGATGACAGAATTGTACAGCAAGATCTAAGCAGATTTGTTAAAAAGTAAGAAGAGAGAATTTCTCTTTTGCAATACCATGCTCCAAGAGTCTGTATTGATTTCCCATAGGCCAGCAGTGTGTTTACAGAATTACAGATTGCTACTTTAACTTACAGGGAGACAGTGACATGATTGCTTGGTTGCCCAAAATCTTAATAGCTTTTCTGTGAATTCACACGAAGACTTGGGTGAGTTTGTTTTTTTTTTTTTTACTGGGCATTGTATTGTTTCCTCCGCTTCATACATTCCTTTCTTTGTTTTTTAAACACAGCCTAGTTCAGGTCAAGATTATCAACTGATAGTTCATGGTAATCCTGTTTTGTGTTGTGTGGGTAATTCAGAAGAAATTCACCAAGTTTCTTGTACTCCTCTTCCATTGTCCTCCTTTCTTCCCTTCTTATGTCCCTCCTCCTCCTCATTCATTCTAAATCTTGCCTGGATTTGGATGATTGTGTGATTGTGTGATCATAAAGATCTATTTAACTGGATGTGGCTGTTGGGAAGTGTGTCAGGTGCACGCTCAATAATAAGGACACAGTAAAATCCCACCCTGCAGATATAAGCATGTTTTTTGGTAAATAGAAATATTCATATTTTTCAAACTGTATTGACTGTAGTCATTCATTACTTTTGCTGTTTTGGCAAAAGGCTACATGTGTTGTTATATTGGGTGGGTGTAATCTTTATTCACCTTACCTTTTAATAGCCTCATGTATTTGCCCTCTGTGGTGAGTGGGGGAGGAGCCAGATGCTCGCTGTGGAAGAGAAATTGAATGATGAAAGAATGAATGTGTTGCAGGGGCCTGCACTTCACTAAAATCAGTGGTGTGTAAATAACTGCATTTAAGTTTCCCTTGCCAGGTTCATCTGGCCTCCTTGCCAGGCCACAAAGATTTGTCCGTTCATTTCAATTTCTAAGAGTTTTCTTATCAGATTTTCATTAACAGAAGACAGTCATGTTTCAACATTTTTCCTTTCTCCCTCCTCCATTATTCAAGAAAGATTTTTTCAAATTCAGTTACAATTCAAATATAGGTAATATAATTCAGTAGATTACAATGACTTGGTCAAATGAGAGTAGGACATTCTAGTCTTTGGAAAGTTTGAAAGATCAGTTTGCTAAAACGTTAATTTCCTATAAATGTAATTCTTCACCAATCTACCCACTTCGCTGTGTGCACCTATCGCTGTATACATTTTAGAGCATTGTGCTATTAGCTCTAAACATTTAGACATCTGTTATCATTGACTGTATGAGTCCGTGGTCCATGTGATCGGAGTGAAGGAGAGGGGAATTAGTCTTTAGGGGAATTAGGCAGGCATGGATGGTAAATCAGGACTGTGGTGGTAAGATGATTGGAACGTTGGTGTTGCGTAGGATGGAAGCGGGATTAGTTGTTTTTCAGATACTGTTTAAATATCAATAGCATCTTCAAGACATTTGGAACTCAGTGTAACTAACAGATTAATTCTTGCACTTGCTTCATGTGGATCAAAATCTGTATAAGCTCAGACTGAGCCCATTGGAAGCACACATCAGTGTGATCTCCCATGGATTCTCAGTGGAGCGAGTGTTTTACAGGAGTTGATCATGGGAATGGAGATAAACAAACATTCACTGCTGAAGAGGAGTACAATAAGTACATATACAAGTACAACAAAGGTATACAAAACATTTGCTCAAATATATAATATACACAGGGACTAGCTTTAGTTTATCAATCCCAGCAGCTCTTGTCAAAATCTTCTTCTTGTAGCAACTAGACCTGATTTTCTTCCCCTGAAGACATTTCCTCACTCATCCAAGAGGCTTCTTTAATTCTTCAATCCCAACTGCACACTGTTAGGGATATGCATAATATGTTACTAAAGGTTTTTATTGTTTGTTTTACTATTATAAAATCACTCCCAATAAGCACGTTTTTGTACCAAACCACACTGATGATAAACAAGCTAAGGAAGTTTTAGAGATGTTTTGTTGAGATGTGTATTTATATTTTGATAAGATGATCATTTGAGAAATGTTTGGAAAAAAAATCAAATTTACAAATGAACTTCATTTGAGAGAAAGGAGAGGGAATTTCAAGCTATGAAAACATCTTGTAAGAAAGGACCTCACTTAAAGGACCTGTGTGTAGAATGAAGTGATCTCTACTGGGATGATTGTGAACTGCTAGACCTTACCTAACTTCCTCATGAAAGTCTATGGTGGACCATTACAACATTCCATTATTATTCAAACATTTTAATAATGCTGTTAAATTTCACAAAATCGAAATTGTTTGGTAGATACAAGTCACTAAGGGAAGGCACTCTCTTGAAGGCAACCATCAAATTATTTGGAAGAAATTGAAGAGGAGTAATTCACCATGCCCCCCCCCCCCCCCCCCCCCCCCCCAAAAAAAAAAAGTCTTTAGTTAATCTTCACTTTAAATTGACATTTTTATATGCTTGAGTGGGGGTAAAAAGTGAAATGAATCCTTTAATAGCAGAATAACTGTACCAATTGTTTACAATGAATAAATGTACAGGCTGATTTTCTTTTTTTTTTCAAAACACGAGCAAAGTGTATGTCTTGAATAAAGGTGTTCATAGCCGCTTTATCGTGGCTCACCATTAAGTTTCCACAGTATTGGTGCAAATTTAAGCGTTATTGATTCTTATCAAGTCATATGACCTACATACATGGTAAAATCATCCCTGAAAATTATGTAGCCTGAAAGATGAACTCTTGTCATGTAGAATTATTCATATAAACTGCCACTGTCTCTGAGTATCTCTAACTCGTAAGAGCAGCGTAGCTTTGCTTTTTTAGACAGACAAAACAGTAGTGCACTTACTGAAGTCAAGGATGTCATAAGAAGAAACACTGAGGCAAATTATACTTTTCATTCCTGCAAAGTATAAGGACACTGGATGCACATGGATGGATTAAAGGAGAGATGTTTAGCTGAAGGTCAGTGAGATGTGAGATGGAGAGATGGCTGGAGGGATGTAAACAGTGCCATTGGTGATGCAGTGGTCGAGGTCAAAAGTGCTCTCACACACAAGATTATGCTTAGTAAATCTGATATACGGAAATATGTGCTCATACTCTACCTATCTTTTATCTTTTGAAGGCTATTGTCCCTCACTTTGCCCTTTGGGAACTGCTCTCTACCCCCCTTCCCTACCTACCTATGTCTTTGTTGTCCTTCCTAGCCCTCTCTCATCTCTCTGATTGATCTCTCCCGTCCCTCCATCTTGCATGGATGCTATTTGTGTGCTGTCAGGCTCTCTCCCCCTATCACTTCAGCCAGCCAAGCTAATGGCCTGTATCCCCTATTTAATGGCACCATTATATCACAGCACTGGCTGCAAGCTATTATGGAAGGCCACAAAGCCACCACAAGTCCCTCTAGGCTCTAACTGCTTCTTCATGTACTCCATAGTCTCCCTCTATATCCCCCTTTCTCCATCAATCCTTTGGTGATCATTTTTCCCTATCCTGAAAGAGGGTTCTTTTTTGTCTTTTAGCAATTTCCTATGTCTTTCCCAGGACATCTTGATCTTTTATAATTTATGACCTGTTTTTTCTGTTTCTGCTTGTTAACCCTCCTCCTCATTTAATTTGTCTTGGACTTGTTACATGCTTTTCCCTCTCTCTCTCTTATTCTCTCTCTCTCTCTTCCTGTCTGTTCTTTCCCTCTCTTAAACTCTTGAGTTTGTGCAAAAAGCTGTCTAGGTAGCAAGACTTTGAAACAACAAAGCACTACTCTAACACTGTTTAGATTAAAAGTATATGATACAACTATCAAAGGACTGATTATTTTTCTTTCTAAATATTGAATTGTACTCATTAAGGGTAAAAGGCTTACTGTTGGTTTAATTCAAACCCAACTGATAGTAATGTTGTGAAGTCCAACACCATGTTCTTTACATGTTTTTAAATTCTCCTTGCTTTAAAACTTATTCTCTCAATTACAGCATCAGTTTGCTCCCACTGTGAATGTTGCAATTGATTTAAACTTTCATTCACTTAGGAAGGTAGAATAATTGGATTCAAGAGCACGAAGAAGATAAAATGTAAAAAAAAAAGCAAATTACATATTGTTGTTTGTGAGTCGCTGTATAAAGTACTCAAACGATTGAAATAATTAGCACTGCAGGAGAAAGGATGCAAGAAGGGGTAAGGAGTGTTATTTGCAGCAAAGTACGAGAAAAGAGGAATGTAACCTTGTGTAAAAGGATAGTTTGGTTTTTATCCATAGTACCCGTGTGTGTGGCTGTATTTCTCCGAGAGTGAATTAAAAGAGGTAAGACAGATTTTCTGTGAGCTGAGGTGAGAGAGGAAGAAGGAAAAAGAGGAAGGGGGTGCTGGACTCCATCGCCTCTTATTTATCACAAGATAGTCTGCAGGAGGATGCGTGACACAGATGAGGTACTGCTGCATCTGGAGCTTCCCACCTTGACATGAATACACACACACACACACACACACACACACACACACACACACACACACACACACACACACACACACACACACAGCAAGAATTTGACTTTACCTATTCTCCCATTAATGAACCAGCTTACCTATTGCTAATTGGTTTAAGGTCTTTCTCAGAAGGGTATAATTCACAGTTCATCTGAATATGCGACGTTTTGTAATTACTGTAGGTTGTAGTATATCATGTAATGATATCAGTATGTGTTTGCATGTGTGTGTTACAGATCAAGTGAGAGTATGTCTAACATGTCTGCCCACAGTGATTAGTGCAAGGCATCCTTAAGTGCTCAGTGTTGCTTGGCAGGGGTTTTAATAGCTGCCTCATTCTACATTAAATGTGTCTTGACTCACATTTCTGCATTGGTTCCCTCATGCTTGTACCTTTTGCAAGGTACAAGGCTTTGACAAGCCTCCACTTTTTTCTTATATAATGGGCTAGCAGAACATGGGGTTCTGCTGACAATAAAAAAAACAATAATGAAAACAATATATCGGTTGACAGAAAGTGATATGCACCACAGAGATTGCTGAAGATTCTAAGTATGTGATTGCTTCCCTATATCATTACCACTATATACCTTTCAAATTGGGTAAATTCAACTATCCATCGGCATTATTCAGCTTATGTTAATAGTGGGTAGAGTATCAGTCGTTCCACTGTAGCTGTGACTTTGATTTTTATCTTTTTTTTCCCCTTGAATCTTACCTGACATATGTGGGAACTGAAGTAGGAACTAGGAAGCACTGGACTACCCGATAAAAGCATGGCATCAATTTTGAAATGAAAATTACAGTCAAATTTAGTCTGGCAGGTATGTGTCTGGCAGGTATGTGTGGGTATGTGTCGTGTGTGAATATTTAAGTTTTAATCACACCTTGAGGTCAGAAGTCTATTTAGAAGTAAATAGACACTCATTTTGCTTGGAAGTGTAGATTAATTTTACTGAGGACACTAGTACTTCCAGCAAATGCTCTTTGAGTGAATACTGATGATGACTTGTGAGGTGTACAAAAACCCAGTAACAACCACTTAAAACATTAGCTTACAGTTAAATAATGCAGCGACACTACAGTCATTATTACGAATAGCTGCCATCCACCTTTATCACTTTATAAGAGAAAATGAGTACAGTGGTGTCTGGAGCTGGCGATCATGTAAGTGATTTAAAGAAGGCTTAGACAATGCATTGCATGCTTTTTTCCCCTCCTAAGGTCACATGAAAACTGGAAAAAAAACACAACCTCCTCTCCTACAGCACTCATTTTGCTCCCCACAAAATATTATATCGCATACAGCCCTGTGTGTGTTTGTTAGGTAATGCCTGCCTGGGTTTTTCCATGCTCTTGTCTGTGAGGCCACATTCTCCCCTCCAGCTAAGATAAGGATACTGTGCTTCTCCTATTGGATACCTTTCTTTTCTCCTCAGACATATACAGATATCCCTCTTTACATGTTATTGACTCTTTTGTGCTGCTAAGCGTCCTTTCCCTTAACTTTTTGCATGATTGTCTTTTTTTATTCTCTCCCAGTTCTTCAGTCAGTTATTTAAAATAAATGTTTCTTTTATGATTCCTCTCTCTTTGTTTTGGTTTTAGTAGTGCCTTACTCAATCCACTTTTCAATTTTATTTCCTAGATTTAGCCTCCCCTCCCCGGTTTTGCATTTAAAATCCCCCTTTTTCTGTCCTAGAGTGTTAATTACCAAAAGTTGACTCATTGACAGACAATGTCTGCTAATAATGAGATTTTTATGCCTCAGGTGGCACATCCTTTGCTTTATTGAGTCAGGAAAACCATTACCATCTGTACTTCTCTGATTTAAAATGGAAAGCTGGTCACATCTTGGGAATTTGAGCATCACGCTGTGTTTGTTTACTTCTTTTGTGATCTTTATTACTTAACATCATTGTTCATAAACCAGTGTTTTATGATTTGACTTAAATGTTTTTCATATACATAAGCATTTTCTATAAATAATAAAGCATGAGAGAAAAAAAAGGTTTCCTATGCCAATGTTTTTATTTTTACAAGCACTATTTGTGAATCCACCATGACATAGATTTGAGAGCAATCCTCTGGCAGTATTTGATGGTTTTGCTGTTTTTACTGACCCTACTAGAATTAAGAGCAAGCTTGAGTTGGATTGTAATTTTTTTTTGCCCGCAGCAATTTTTACACTCTTTCCAAATACTTCAACTGTGCAGTATCAATTTACCACTGTTATTCTCCTGATCTCTAAAAGTGCCTTCTATCCCTGCATGAGACAAGATCAAGCATTCTGAAAATCTTCAAACAAGGCAAACGTATTCTAGTCTAGTGTAGAGTCATGTGTCCAACAGGTGGTCTGCAACTTGTTCGTAAGAGGTTCTGTGATGCAGACCGATGGGTATGACCTAATGTTTATGTCTTGAGTGGGATGTATGGTTGGCTGATGGTTAGAAAAAAACAAACTGATGTTGAATAAAAATTATAGTAACTTCTGACTCCCGCCCCCCTTCTGTCTTCTCAGTGTCACTTCAGGACATAACCATGAGGAAGGCTTTCAGAAGTTCTACCGTTCAGGACCAGCAGCTGTTTGACCGGACATCACTGCCCATCCCAATGCAGGAGACTTTCCAGGCCTGCGAACAACCTCCACCTCTCAATATCCTCACACCTTATAGGTGTGTTTTCATAAATTTACAAAAGACTGTCCTAGAAAAGTATTGTCAAGTTAATTTGAGGAGATTCATTGTTATTTTGCCTCAAAGTAAGAAGGACTTGGGTTTCAGGGTGACCTAGCATAATGTACATATGTGGGTTCCTCTATGTACTATTGGCTCTTTCCACTAACTAACCCTTGTTCAGAAGTTAATACAACAGTAGTACAACAAGTACATCAGTCAAGGAGTGACTGATTTCAGGTCATGTGTGTTCTTCCAATTTCCACAATCATTGGCTCCAGAACGCAGTTTAATCAGTAATCAGTATAGATTATGTATGGGTGCATCATCAATCAACCCTTATTTTGTATGTCCACATTTCACACTAATGGGAATACATATATTGTAAATCCAGTAAATTACCCAGAGCCATTTATTGTGTTTTCTACTAAGACCCTTATTCCATTTGCTGCAGTATGTGTTGTTCTGATTGGCTTAGAAAGAACCTTACTATTCATCGCCATTTTCTTGAAGTACACAAATGGCTTAAAATATGTGTATACACTTCTATTGATTTGTATTATGCCTCTCCTTGCCAGTGTAAAAGACCTACTGGCAGTTGGATATGCTGCAGTCAGGAGGAGTAATTAGGCCACACCCATCCCACTTCTTTGTCCCTTCTTTGTTTATAACTATGGTAACAATGCACCTAGGATAATGCAAAAGAGGAAGCGCCAAAAGGCATATAATCTTCTGGCTGGACATTTACTATGAACACAGTGACCAAGTCTAGCGACTGTGGCTCCATCCCGCAAATGAGTTGCCAGTCCGAGAATGGTCACTTAAGATCATGCCTGAAATAGTTTCTACAATCATTCCAGTACTTGCAGACCCACCCAAAGGACTGAATTAAGAATCACTGCCCAGTGAAGTTGTTGTCTGCTCTGTCGCTGGACTGGTGTTAGACAGGGATTTTGGGATTACAGATAGACCATATTTTTCTTGTGATCTTTTGTAATCTGATTTAGAATCTCAAATGTTAGACATGGTTTAATATAGTGGTGATGGTCAGACATTTTCAAGCACATTAACACCATATTTTTAAACAAAAATTATAGAAATAATACTACAATATATGAAGTGGAGGGGCCTTTCACCTGTATTTTAAAAAGAAGTGTGATACATTCAGCACATTTGGAATTTATTTTAAACCGAGCACCAAAAAGAATTATGCAGCAGTTGCCAATCAATTCACTTAAAAACCCAGAGCCTTTCATATGATGGTTTTAGTGTCTTCCACATTTCTTTATACCCTGTCTCTCGCTTTCTTTTTTATTCTCTCCTCCTCTCTCTTTTACTCTTCCATTCTTATCTCCTCATAACTCACACCAGGAGCCTTCATGGGACACTTCCTGAGGCTGTTACTTCTCAGACCCACAATAAGCACAGCTGTGATGCGCCTTAATTTTCTTACTCTCTTATACACAAGCAAACACACACCTCAAATATACAGAGCAACAACCAAGCAAGATTTACACAAACACATCATATTACTCGCGGTGTACAGACACACATTACTATAACTTCTTTCTCACTCTTGCCATATCCCATGATTAAATTATTTTTCCTTTCCTTGTATTTCATATCAATAATCTTAATCTTATCATTGTCATCATCCAATAATTGCCTCCCAAACCAAGAGTTAATCAGGGTTATGTCAGAAGTCAGGGTTGGAATGGTCAGTATATTAAAGAATGATCCTTTCACATTGTAAGAGGATCATTTGGATGTCTTTAAACTTACAATTTTTCTATGTAAGAAACTTAAAGAAAGTTATTGTGCCATGATTTTACCTGTCCGGCCCACCGGAAAATAGATTTTTCTCCATGTGGCCCCTGAGCTAAAATGAGTTTGACACCCCTGTTTCATATGGTCAAAATATGGGATATGTATATTTTCGATATAAAAAAATCAATAATAAAGTATATTGATTTTCCACACAAAAATCAGTATATTTTCCTGTCAGCAAGCAACATAAACAGCCATTTGATAATGGTGTTCCTTGTGTCTGTCTGCAGAGATGATGGGAAAGAGGGTCTGAAGTTCTACACCAATCCTTCTTACTTCTTTGACCTATGGAGGGAGAAGATGCTCCAGGACACAGAAGACAAGCGAAAGGAGAGGAGGAAACAGAAGGTATGTATCAAAAACGACTTTTCGGGGTCCTGCATCATGAGCATGTTTTTTTTTTTGTAACGCGTAATTAGTGTTGACATGTTTAGTAAGCAAGTCAAAAAAATGAAGTCAAAGTGATACAATGGCTTCCTGAAACTCCCACAGAAACAGGCAGTGCCCTGCCTGAAAAAAAAGACGTATTGATTCACTGACAGTCTTAGCTTTACCTTGTACTGTCTCATGAATTAATTATCCGACAAGCAGTAATGAATCAACTCTAAGTTATTATGTGTAATTATCCATCTAATTACTCGGCCCCTGCCTCACACCGAACACCTCACATCACCATTCTCACCAGTAAATAAACATTAAAAAACCCTTTTTAGGACGATCTCTAATCAAAAGCGCGAGTGTGTCCATGTTGAATTATTTTTACACACACACACACACACACACACACACACACACACACACACACACACACACACACACACACACACACACACACACACACACACACGTGGGCGCGCACCCTTGGATGTAGGGGTTCGCTACCCTCTGCATCAGGAGCTCTAATCAGCACCAGCTGGCATTTCCCTGCATGAGAAGTAGGCAATGATTCGCTCCGTGCTCTCTTACAGTCAATCAGAGCTTATAACTGCAATTTTCCAGTGAGTTTTTATGAATGGGGGAGACATCATTTGTTGGTCATGAGGCTTTTAATGACTGTGGGAAGAGGACAAAAAGGGGCAAGTTTGGCCACGAATTAGCTGGGACGATGAAGAAAATTCAATTTGCAATTTTTACATACTATTCCAGCGCTTTAGCTTACATTCAAAATGAAACAGAAAGTTCATTTGCAGCAGCGGAAAGACCTTATTTGCTTCATAGGGTTAGGCTAATATGCTTGCTTATAGTCAAAGCCCATTCCAGTGATTTCATTTTAATTAAATCCCTGTGTGGGCTCTCCTCGTAAACCCATATTCATTTCCTTGCATGTAGCAGTTATACAGACCTCATGGGAAGGCCTAAAGGCCATTTGAAAGGGGCAGGATGGAAGAAGAATTGCACAAGTGTATATGTGTTGGTTTGTGTTATTCTCATGTTTTCTAGTGTTCCACATGAGAAGCAGGGCAAATATAATTTAGGGAGTGTTTGTTTGACTGTTGGAAAAATGCAATTCAGCCAATGGAAAGGGCATCTAAACATTAGGCATACCATGATACAGATCTTTGTGGCTGCAACTATATAGCAACATATCTATATCTAAAATATTTATTATTATTATTTTTTTTTTATTATATAATTTTGATATTAGTGCAGGGGTAAGTGCTTCCACTCTCCCCCATCTCTACGTTGGTCTCCCCCAGGTTCTCCTGTTTACTCCCACAGTCCAAAAACACGGTGCAGATTAGTCGGAGACACTAAATTGGCTAGACCTCTGAATAGTAGACTCTATGTTTATGTGACCCTGTAATGAACTGGCAACCGGCCCAGGGTGAACCCCACCTCTTGCACAATGACAGCTGGGATAGGTTTCAGCCCAACTGGAACCCTGACTGTAGGATAAGCTGTATAAGTAATTAATGAAACAATTAATGATTTTGATATGTCTCTCAGTCATTTTCATGGATTTGAGTGTTTATGTTATAATCATTTCTTGGTATCTCGTAGTTTAACCAGCAAACGGCTGATCAACCTTTACCTCGGTTGTAAAACAACACACACATAGACAGATACAAGTTGGTTAGACAAAGTCTAGTTTGAAGATCCAAATTGACCATGAAGTACCGTGCAGCTGGAGTATGAAGGACCTGACAGGTCCTGCCACCGTTCAGTCAGTCTGATCCTATTAAATACTGGCTGTCTGCTTGATCCGTGGTATGACTGACAGACCACTTTTCCCTACTATCTATGTCTATTGGAGTTCTTCTACATTCAGTATAATGAAACATAGCATGGTTGTGTAGTTCAAAGTGTCATCATAACTTAGCATTAGCCCATGCTTATGATAAATGGTTCTGTACAGGAGCTGCTGTCATTTTTTTTTTTACCTTGCTTGCAAAAATATTTCCATGGAACAACAAGTCAAACTCCCTATTTTGACTAGATGAGATAGAGAGGAACAGAGAAAAATGGGCAAAAAAAAAATTCTTTTGTAGATGGAGTTGCTAACAACTACTGTTGGCTGTCGGAAGCTGGCCGAGCACGAGAGGATAATCAGGCTTATTTTGGGTCAGATTCAACTGGGTCTGATTCATCACTGTCATTTTACTCATTCAAGGCTGGTCTGAGCTGCTTATCCTACCATATGATCCTTTAGTGGGAGGGCTTTACCAACATTATTGTGACTAAGCAGCCTCATCACTGCCTCTTCAATATCAAATCATGTATATCAAATATGCTTGATATTGTGGTGCTCGGCAAGGAAATATGGAGTCTCGGAGTTGTGAATGAGTCTAACTTTAATCCATTAGCCCCAACAACAACTGGCTAGTGGACTTCCAGGGGTGATTATATACTTAAACCATGCCCCCCAGCCCCTAGTCCTGTGGGATGAGAGGCCACGCCCCTTAGTGTCTACCACCCCCCAAACACCCAGAAGTCCAATGCCGACGTGCATGGGATATGCGAGCGCACATGACAGGCAATCCGCAACCAGATTATACTTCCCTGCCAAATGTCCGTTGTAAACTCTGAAATTGCTGCAAGATGTCGCTCCTGGCAGGCGGACCACAGCTCAGCCACTTTGGACATGGCGAAAGTTAGCAGCTTGTGATTCACGTATGGCATGAATGAGCAGCCTTCCAGAAGAAAACGGAAATGATGCATTGCCAAATGCAAGGCCAACAACTTTTTGTCAAAAATCCTATACTTGTATTTGCTATCCCGGAGTTTGTGGCTAAAGAATGCAAAGGGTTGCCACGCGTTCACCACCCACTGTTCAACCACAGACCCAACGGCAATGTCAGACGCATCTTTCATTAATGCTATTGGAGCCCTGGGTTCCGGATGGGCAAGAAGGACTGCGTCAGCCAGGGCACGCTTAGCCCCGTCAAAAACCTGAACCCATTCCGGTGTCCAGGCAACTGTGTCGCTCCCCCGCCTGCACCTTCGCAGGCAATGAAATTGCGGCATGGGGTGAATTGCAATGACCCAGAAAGTCAATCATCGACACCCCAAATTGACACTTCGCTGGGTTGACTATAAGGCCGTGTTCGTCCAGACAACGGAAAACCTGTGTCAGGCGCTCCAAGTACTTCCCAGCCGACGGGCTGGCCACCAGTACAACGTCAAGATAGAAGAACACAAAAGCAAGGTCACGCTGCACCATGTTCATGAGCCTCTTGAAGGTCTGAGCGGCACCCTTTACACCGAAAAGAATGCGCAGGAAATCAAAGTCCAAATGTGTTGACTACTGCAGTGTTGAGCACATCCTCCACATGCACGGGCACCTGGTGCATACCAGGTCCACCTTGGAAAAAATGGTGGCGCCTGAAACACGCACGGAGAAGTCTTAGATGGGGGGATGGTGTAGTTGTCGTTTGCGGTGACTGTATTCAACCTCCAAAAGTCGCCGCAGGGATGCCATGACCCGTCAGCCTTGGGTACCATGTGGAGCAGGGAGGCCCACGGGCTGTTGGACCGCCACAGTATCCCCAGACGCTCAATGGTGGCAAACTCCTCCTTAGCAGTTGTCAGCTTGGCTGCATATGAAACTGCCCCAACACTAAAACGGGCGGCCCCAGAGTGGGGATGAAGTGTTCTACACCATGTCTAGTTGCCCCAGCGTAAAATGTTGGTGTCGTTAGCAACAGAAAATCCACCAACAAACATTGGTACACATCCCTGATGCTAAGAAGTTAGCATAAGTTCACAGCCCAAGCCCCCTATCACACATGGATAGGTGGCAAACAATATGGCGTTGATTAAACATCGCTAAGCAACATCTACGAGCAGACAATTGGCGCACAGAAAATCCACGCCGCTCATAGGAGCCGTGATGGGGGCAATCACGAAATCCCACCAAAAACAGCGTCCGCCAAAACAAACAAACACTGACTGCGAACCGAAGGTCGCTATAGGGGTCGCCGTTAGTGGTGATCAGTAGTGGGCCGCTGCCTCTGGCCTGAATGTCTGCTCGCATTGGCTCTTCTGTGAGCCGAAGTCTATTAGGAATTTTAGATGACGTCTGTCCACCAATGCTAAATTTGCATCTTCCACCTGAAAACAGCACTCAGAGCTTGTGGGAGTTTTTCACATGTTCGGGTCAAACTACTCATAGTCACAGAGTAACAATTCAGTGCATCTGCTACACTGGCTTCAAGTTTGAACCTGAAAGTGGTGCATTAGTGCCCATGTTCATATTGCATTTTTCAAAGCACTAGTATCTTTGTCTTTGTTTTTTTAGTTGTTACCAAAGTAAACTGGATTAAAGGGGTGGCATGCCTGTGCCTCAAGAGAAAAGCTCTGCAACCAGGGTCCTCTTTTTGAGTGTTCTATTTTGTATCTCTTGGGTATGTATCATTTCGTACTTGCATTAAGACAAATAGACAACCACTGTGTTTTTGGCACAGGGTAAGATGTACAAACATTTACAGGAGGATGAAAACCAACCTCATTATATTTGTAACAATTGAAAATGAGCCAGTCAATAGCCTACTTAGCAGTCTTCAAATGAAATAACCTTTGAAAAATGTGGGTCAGTTGGCCTAATGCATACACAACAAGACAGTAACTCAAAAAAGATATTATATCAAATAACAACAGGATCTTGTTCCCTGATGTATGAAAGTATTTTTAAAATCACTAAAATCAATAATGTTTTTGAGTGTGCTTAACTGAAGAAGGGGGGTTGGATGCCGTCCATTTGAATAAATATACATTTTACTATTTGTTGAATATGGAGATCCACATCATGGGTGTAGGTTTGTTTGTTTGTTTATTTATTTATTTATTTATTTATTTTACCTCACAGCAAAGACAACATATCAAATATTCAGCCCAGCGTGCTGGAAGACCACAACAGACAAACATAACTAGCGGTTTCAATTGGAATAATGCAGAACATGTCTCAAAATCTTAGTTTTGCACAAACAGAACTAAAAGTGAATAGAGAAGTGAATTTGCATTGGCATATTCGGAAAGTATTTGGCCTTGAAGAGAATAAAAAATCAAAGAAATTCATGAGTCAAACTTACTTAAAAAGTAAATAATGTTAACAGTACACATCTCAAGTGAATATAAGCTATATTAAACATGCCGATTTGGTGTGATAAAATGTTTATAGTATTTGTATAATCAGGCAGTGTAGTACACGCATATTAGCAGCCTTTGATAGATGCAGAGCAAAAGAGAGAAAAGAGAGCAAAGAGAGAAAAGAGACACAGAAACCTGCAGTGCCCTAATCTCATTAGCTTATGTGTTAGCCCCAGCCTCAGTGGATTAGTAGTAGACTATATGCTGAGCCAGTAAAAGGAAGACATGCAGAGAGTAGGGAAAGTCCCAGGAATACACTGGAGAGAAAGCCAAAGAGACTGTGAGAAAATTAGAGGGAGAGAAGAAAACAGCTTTTCTGCCTCTCATGTCAGATCAGTGCCTTGAGTCCACACTACATTTACTTTTTGTCTCTAGTATTTTAATCCTCTCTGCCTCTGTCCCTGCTGTGATAGCATACAGAAATATCTGAATGGAATGTAATGACAGGGAAACACCATCCATTTTTTTTTCTTTTAATTTCAAACATACAAAATTAGCCTAATCATTATTACTGCCACTCTAAATGAAAGCAAATTTGCAGTCATTGTTGCAAACTGATGTGGTAGATAATTTATCCGACATTCAGCTTCCATTACACCCGAGTTTGTTTACAGGAGCAGGAAGTGGGAAAAAAACTACCAGACTCTTTTGCATTTTATTGATGTTGTGAATGTCATTCATAAAGTCAACTACCCCTTCCCAGACTTTGCGATACCATCCTTTTTGCCTCATACAACAGTGGGTTAATACAAGAGAACGTTCCTGGTTTGATTCCCAAGCTCCTCATAGCCTGCCAAGTGAAGTTCAGCAAGACACTGAACCCCCTAATTGCTCCCTGGGCGCTGCATTGTCGATGCCTACAGTTCATGGTTCACCCATGATGGGTTAAAATGATGTAACGTCTCAACTATTTATATCCCTTTAAAATTGACAGCAAAATGAAAACAATTGTAAACTAAGAGGGACACATCTGAGTCACTTCTGCTTTATGTCAGAAATACACAATGTTGAGATGCTTTATGCCTCCTTAAAAAATGCATCCAATCGTTTACCCACCCATGACTGTGGTTACCTGTTTGCGGATGACATTGTGATCTGTAGTGAGAGCAGACAACAGGTAGAGGAAAATCTAGAGAGGTGGAGGTATGCTCTGGAAAGGAGAGGAATGAAAGTTAGTCGCAGCAAGACAGAATATATGTGTGTGAATGAGAGGAACTCAGGTGGAACGGTGAGGCTACAGGGAGCGGAGATCAAGAAGCTGGAGGATTTCAGGTACTTAGGGTCAACAGTCCAGTGCAACGGAGGGTGTGGAAAAGAGGTGAAGAGATGGGTCCAAGCAGGTTGGAATGGGTGGAGAAAAGTGTCAGGGGTACTATGTGATAGAAGACTTTCAGCCAGAATAAAAGGAAAGGTGTACAAGACAGTGGTAAGACCAGCAATGATGTATGGACTAGAAACTGTTACAATGACCAAAAGACAGCAGGCAGAACTAGAGGTTGCAGAGATGAAGTTGTTGAGGTTCTCTTTGGGAGTGACCAGATGGATAGGATCAGGAATGAGTCTATCAGAGGGACGGCACATGTTCGATGTTTTGGAGAGAAGGTCAGAGAAGCCAGACTGAGATGGTTCGGTCACGTACAGGGATAGTGAATATATTGGTAGACAGATGCTGGAGTTGGAGCTGCCAGGCAAGAGGTCTCGAGGAAGACCAAAGAGAAGATTTATGGACGTAGTGAGAGAGGATATGAAGGTAGTTGGTGTGAGAGAGGAAGATACAGAGAATAGGGTTAGATGGAGAAAGTTGACTCGCTGTGGCGACCCCTGACGGGAAAAGCCAAAAAAAGAAGAGGAAGACTGTGGTTACCATGGGAACAATTTCAGTCCATTTAGGAGGCAGGAGCCTTCAAGCAGTGTGACACCAAGATGGACCACGACTGGTACTCTGAACGTGGCATGGTTAAAGGCCACCACAGCTGCACACGTGAAAGACTGCTCCACTGTCTGCATGGACATGTTCAGGCTTCTTTCACTGGCCAAAATTCCCCTCTGAGTGTCTCATGAAAGACATTTGATCTGGTGAATGGTATTCACAAAGGTGAACTTATTTACCCTGCTTTCATCAAAACTATTGTGGGAGGACACTTGTACTGAAACTCTTAGGTCAGATTTTTTGGTCAGACATGCTTGAATTTCAAGTAATTGATGTTACATTTCATTTTAAGTGTTTGACTTTGTGTCCTTCAGCCATCGTCATGCTTTATCAGCAGTAGACCAATACAGAGCAACCTTTGTAGTGAACTGTGACCACTGGGGTGTCTAAATGATCAGCTTTGTCCGGTCCAATTTAATTCACTTTCTCTAACTTTCTTTGCAAATGGGTGCCACCATTTTAGTGTTGTCTATAGATGTTCTTAGTCATCCAGGTCATGGTAAATTCTTTGATTAGTTAATTTCTTCCCATGAGGACATTTCACCTCTCATCCAAGAGGCCGCTTCTCTGGAGAAGGCTCTCAATCAAGTCCAGTTGCTACAAGAAGATTTTGGCGAGAACTATTTGAGGGTTAGCTTAGAAAAAACTGCAGTCATTACTGAGGACAAGACAGTGGACTGAGAATCCAAGATTTTACTTAAGTGTCATGCATTTGTTGACTTTCAAGATATATTCATGTACCAGATGAATTATATCCAGCAAATAGTTTTCAATTGCATTGGACAACTTAGTTCAGTATGTGAACTGTCAACTGATTTCAGCTTTAAGTAAAGAGTACCAACTCTGCCCATCTATCACTAACTACTTTTGCAATAGATATTTTTATTATTCATGAAAATAGACTTCAAACTGCAAAGAAGTTGATTCTTTTTGACGATTGTGTGGATTGTTTCTCTGGTAAAGAGTCTACTTTTAGCACTGTACTATTGCGCGCCCTGGCAGAAAAACAACATTTTGATCTTTCCGCTGTCTTCCTTCCTGCCAACCTTCACTTTACAGTCTCTCTTCGTAATCCTGCTCTCACTCTAACTCTGTGCAGCTGGAAATACCTTATCTTGTGGGTCCCAAAGGCCCTATAAGAGTCCTCTCAGAAACCCCTCCTCCCCTCCTCACTCCCCTAGAGGTAAGCTCTTCCTCCCTCTCCCCATGCCAGAGCATCTGTTCCCCATGCAGTAGCCTGCAGCCCTCTCTTTCCCCCTTCTCACTCTCTCCCTGGTTTGCTTTGAGTGAGTGAGCTCCTCACCCTGTTACTAACAATACCTCCAGTATTTACCAATCCTAACTGCATCTGCTGTCCTATCTATTGAAAGCATATCAGAAACAAAATGGTTAGCCATGTTCAGATGTCTCCATAAACATCTAATGTATATGAGGTTGGGTCTAAAGTTAGTTACTAGTTGTAACACATACATTTTGTTTTCCCAAGGCTGCATTTGGTGATCATGCATTATCAGTCGCCCTTCACTGTGTCTTTCCTCCTTGGGGGGAACTGCATTAAGATTTTATGTTGTACTATTATTATTTTAGATGTGGTCTGGTGACAACATTGAGGAGGAAGAGGAGAAGACTGAGGCAAGGGTTTGCTGCCTCTGATTGATTGTTAATGGGGGTTTATGTGTTGCATCGTGAAGAGATATTTGGATAAATTGGACAGAATGTGTATCCATATTCTAACTGATGACTCCTTTAAGTTAACATTGCAGTGGAGCAGCAGTTTTCATCTGTCATGTGTGTGACTTTCAACATTGCTTGGTGTGTAACAATAACCATTGAGTTTCTTTCACACAGCTTTGAAATTATTCTAACAAAATACTGGTAACAGAGCACAATAGGTTGCCAATATATGCTTAGATTATATTTCATTGAAGGTCTTTGCCTCTTTTGATGTCCAACTTTCCTGTTTGCTTCACTGGTTGCCAAGCTCATCAACTGAAAGGTTTTACGTTAGCACAGAGTCTTAGAATCCAGCTAACATGAAAACACTACATTTTATACACTGTATCATTTACAGGTATGCAGCTTAATTTTGCAATTATTTATTTATTTTTTTTGTGTGTGTCACAAAACAGTGATTTTAGATAAATAATAAGGGCACCAAAAATCCAAGAGATGTGTAAATTGTGGAAAAGGTGTGTGTTATTGTCAGGCAGGTCCCTAGCCATGTGCTGTACCAGGCCTCCCTTTGAGGGCTATTTACACGGTTGTTCTGCTGAGTCTGGCACATTGAACACGTCCACAAAAATGCATGCACACGAAAGTACACACTGAGCATGCATACATGTGCAGGGACAGACACATGAAATTGCATTCCTGTAAGTGCCATAAATCTGAAGATACACACGAGCACACAGAGTCAAACATTCCTTACACAGCGACACTTTCCCTGTCAGTGGCAGCCCATTCAGATGAAGGATGACGACCCAGGTGAAGTACATGGCAATCTGACATCAGCAACACACATGCATCTTCTTATTTCCCTCGCATACAACTACCAGCGCCCCTTCACTGTTATTTAAGGATACTTGTCACATTCACATTGATGCATTAAAATCTTGAGTAATGCTGCAGTGGAGAGATTGTTTTCTAATAGTACAATGAGTTTAACTTAACAAATCACTGATCCTGCTGTTTATTTCATGATGTGGTATTAGTCTACCCAACATTCTAATTTAATAGGTATTTGGTGAAACTAATGGCATGCAATTCAGCCATTTATCAAAATACCATGAGTGCAAGTTCTCAGGATTGTGAACATTAGAATTTCTCTAAATATTGCAACAATGTCTACAAATCTGTCAGGAAGTCCAAAGATAGTCAGAATGAAACTTCAGCTTTTAAAGAGCCAATTCTTTTTCTACTGCATCTACTGCATTTTTCTCTCTGATGCAGCTTCTCCAGTCTGCCAGAGTGCTGTCAGGTTTTCTTGCTTTCTTGTTGTGTTTGTGAGAATAATATTCAGTTTGTTAATCAAGATGTTGTGTAGCAGAAGACAGTGTGTGGTTGTGAAGGTTTGTGTGAAGGGCTGTGATGAATCAATAAATCCATAACTGTAATCAATGGATTACAATAGGGATTTATTTTAATGCTTGCTGTCAGCACCTTAGCTGCACCAATGGACATCATTGTCATTTCGCAGAAGCTCTGGAAATAACCCACATGTTTGCATGCAATCACACAGTTATTAGATAAACAAGGCAGGACACAAGAGAAGATCACTGTGACCAAAAATGAATGAATTATTGGTTTTGGTAGAGAGTTTCTGACTGTTTTAGACATTTTGTCTTTACTTTGCCTCGACCCATATCTGGAAGTATAACTCATATTGGACAGGTATACACACATACGGTACAGTTTCCACAGTATTTTCCCAAGGTTTTTTAAATTCCTTACAAGCTAGCCAACGCATATGGGCCGTCAGTGTTTGGATTTTATTTCAGCTTTTATGTGCATAAAACACACACACAGCCATTGCTATTACCTTATCTGCCCACTGTGATGACCTTCATGAAAATGACAATTAATAAAACCACTCACATTAGAGAGCTTCTTACTTTCATGCATCTATTTGCAGTACTACTGCTGAAAATATTAAGTGGTCAATATTTATCTACAGGTGAAAAGAGGCCCTTGCATACATTTTAAAATATACTTGTCAGTGTTCATTACCCCAAAATATGTATGTTTAATTTAATTGTTTGTCTCGGTTATTGTTTTGACGATGAATAGTTATTAAGGTTGACTAAAATATCAATTGTTTTCATGCATACCAGTATGTAGGTCAAGTTTTAAATAGCCTGCTTTCATTTTAAGTGTCTGTTTTGTTCTTGTACTGAAATTTCAGATTATTTTGAGTTGACATGTGCATGTGTGCTTTTGTGTGTTTGTGTGTTTTGCATGTCCTTCATCAGTGGTGGCTGTCATAGCTCCCAAAGTTGTTCCTTACATATGGAGATGCACCTTTGTAGTTTGTGCTTCATTCCAGTGAGATCTCTCTTTTTCGCCCTCAGTCTTTCTATTTCTGGGCTTAAGCTTGCCTTTATTATACCTCCGAGTGTTCGTGTACATGAGTGCGCGTATGTGTGAGTGTTTGGTGGTTGGGGGTGGGGCTGGAGTCCATGTGATGCTTTGCCTGACCTGCATTGTAATGTCCCAGGCACACGCATGTTGCCATTTTGTATTTAACAGCACTTTTCTTTTCCCTCTTTCCCCTTTGTCCAACTCACTGTTACACCCAACCCTGTTTTTGTCCACTGTGTATGGTTGTGTGTGCGTGTCATCCATGTAAGGGTGCGTGTGTGTGAGCGCATGTGTGTGTTTGCGCACACTAAAGTGTTGTCAGTCAGTCCTGTGCCATGTTAAATTTTTTGACCCCCTCCCTTACCCCTGGTGCTTCTCTTGTGGTTTTTGTTTTTGTTCTTGTAGTTGCAGGATCCCCGCATGTATGATCAGGTCTATAGGTACTTAGACCTTCCAGGGCAGGTATGTGAAAATACAGCAATTACTGTATTTGATTTCTGCTACAGCAGCTGGCTGCTCAATGTCTTTGCCACCCTGTGTGATGAAAGTCAATTATGCTGAAGTCTGGGCGATGGGGAATGCTGTTTGACAAATGACACAAGCAAATGATTATATGTATATGATATGTAAATACCATTTCAAATTGCAGTGTCACTGGGTTGTTAACTTTCTTAAGTTGATTTGTCAGTACATTTTTTTATTTGGAAACTTAAATTGATTTGGTTCATGACAGTTATTGAGCATCCCCTGGTCCCACCCCTATCTTTTAATACTTTTGTTTTACATATGTGTGTGTGTGTGTGTGTGTGTGTGTGTGTGTGTGTGTGTGTGTGTGTGTATATATATATATACATATATTTGCCTCCTCACCAATTAAAAACAGGAGATGGTCTATGGATAGATCTAAGTTTGCCTTGAAATTAAATTGCATTTATTGTAATATTCTCAATATTGAATTTCAAAACAAAATTGATTTTACTGGAAGAAGACTTTATAATAGTAAGTGGCCCTCATTGTCACAGTATGTGATAATTTAATGGGTCGTCAAAGGGTCTTCTGCGGTTGTAGTTATATAATGCTTATTTTACTACTTATTATTCTTACTTCAGTCCCAGTTCCCTGAGTGTGTTGTCTGATAAAATACATGAAATGAAATCTAATCTGTGGTTTTCTCTCTTCTCTCCCTTTCATTGTCACAAACATCCTCAAACCATCTCTGCTAATTTTGATCTTTTGTTTGGGCCTTGATGTTTCGCCCATATCTCCCGCTTCATTTCTATTCATTTCAACCTATTCCCTCTCATCATCATTACCATCGTTTCATTCTGTCTTATGACCACCAAACCAAAAGCTGAAGGCAATAGACCGTCCACAGGAGCCTGAGAAGATACCTCGAGCACCGCACGACCGCAAAAAAGAGTGGCAGAAACTGGCACTGGGTGCCGAGCTCGCCCAGGACATACCTGAGGAACAGCACAGAGAGGCCAACAGCACTGCTGGTTACCCAGACAACAGGTGTGTGATGTTAGCCCGCCTAGCATTATGGTTGATTTGCATTTTAAACAGTTAATCATTGTTAACTGTTTGTCGTATGAGGCAGACCACATTATGACTATTTGGGTATATAACTTGCTCATCAAAAATGAAAATGAGCCTCAAAATAATTGGATGAACACTTGGTCTTCTATGGGATATAATTACTCAAGCCTCAAAATCTCATACCCACACACCCTAGTGAGAATGAGTTCTTACAATGTACACTTTGCTGACAGAGAGGAAATACAGAAATGAGTATGCCTCTCACACTTATGATTGAAATAATTGTGCATCAGATCTCGAGTGTTATTCATTAATACCCCTACCGGGCAATGAGATCTAATTAAGATATTTTAATGCAAATCCATGGTTATTGTTGATCAGTCAACACATTATAGAAAGTATTTTCTTTTGGCTGGAGAATATGAATTGAAAAAAATAAATCTTCCACTAAATTCACAAAGTTGTGAATCCATTCTCCTTGATGCTGAGCTTTGGTGGATAAAATGGGCATGCTTGAGGGAAGCAGCAGGACTATGAGACATCACCGAAAGAATCCCTATGTAAATACAATTTTGAATGGATAAACGTATGATTAACTTAAAGTCGTGCATACAGGATTAAGGTACTGATGAAGGCTACTCTACATGCATCACTTAGACATAATAGAGGCAAGACTGGGACATTTTCGTTGGAAGCATTTTGAGTCTGTACTTTGAAAAAGTGTGAAACCAATTTTACCTGTTTGTCAAGCACTCCGCAATTTTTGGATAAGGGGGTGCAGAAAATGTGATGACTATCCAGAAATGGCCCATTCTAATTTCTATCACTGCTCAATTTACAGAAAATCAATAAATCAACATAGCCTAGAAAATATTGGAAGGCTGGACAGAAACAGAATGGTTATTAATGATCATATCCACAGTGAAATTCTGTCTATACTAACATTTATTGATGACAAGTCAGATTTTCTGTCTCATTAATTGCAGAGTACAGAAGTTAATCATCTTTTTCAATCACCCAGTCAAACTCAGCGGGCACATGTCAAGTTGAGCAATTTTGGAACTTCAATAAAAAATAATTTGCTGTAAAATGCCTAGATGAACAGATTATTAGGGATTTGAGATTTGGATGATTGAGCTATGTGATTCCGTTTTATTTTATCTTTATTTTTTTATATACATTGACATGTCAGAGCAGAGAATTTACTCTTCACCATAAGGCAGGTGGACATGTTTAAAATCATCTGTTATTACCAGACATCCTCTATATAATTTCCCTGAACAAATACACCCCAACTAATTGTTTATTCATTTTGAGTTTGTTATAAATACAAGTGGTTTCCTGTGCTCTAATGGCTTTTCTGATGATTTGAAGAATTAGGAATTTGAGGGAACTAGAAGTGGAGTTCTGCTATGTGTAACTACTTTGGGCCAGTATTCCCATTTTTCCTTCCATGGTTAAGGGGATAATAATTTCTCTTAGGTCCTCAAATGAAATTATCTTGTAAGGAATGCAAGGGGAAGATCAATCATTGAAAAGTGACATGGGAAGTTCAAATACAGTGTCTCATTGAGAGGGGCAAAACAGCTGTTTGATAATGTCTGAAAATTTGGACTATGTGATACTTCTAAATTAAAAGGTAATCCGCCATCTTGTGTTTAAGGAATTGCCCTTAGTTATTCGCTACCTTTCTTCCAAAATAATGCAGTAGAAACAAGAACATGATAAGGATTGGAAGAACAGATCACCGTACCCCCTGCCTCAAAATGTGCAATTTCTATTTTTTTTCTTTTGATTACCGGTACCTTGATTACCTGCTCGACTTACTACTTGTTTAAATATAATGCAATGTATAACTATAACAGGTATTAGTATGTGCCTCATGTTAATGTAAAAAGAATATTTTCCAGATACCGTGATATTCTTTCATCTTCATTTAGTTAAGCTCAAGGGGGTCTGTTTCTTTTCTAATGATTTATCATTGGGCATAAAAAAATTAAGTGAAATGGCCATAGACATAGAACAAAACAAATATCTTTATAGGTACTTCAGTGGGGGAACCGGTCATGAAATGGGCCAGTGGGAAATAAGTATTCATTTCTGTGCTCAGGGCTCCTTTATACATGGAACATTTGGATGGGCCCTTCTCGCTGGCAGCCCTGCCATACAGTCAGATGAATGAGTTGCTGAGCCGAAGTGGGGACCGAATGTATTCGAGGCCCCATGAACCCCCACCACCTCCTCCTCCCATGCACACACTCGGAGAGATCAAGCCACCCTCAGTGATCAGGTGGGATTCCACTAAACAGCACACCTTTGTGGTTTTCAAAAGCGGAACTTGTAGTGAGACTCTGCGCGCTGTCACTTTCATATCCACAGTGAAGCCATACAGTGGCCATAAGTGTAACTGAAATCTAAAAAAGATTTTTTTTTTATTTCAATTGCCCCTCCCAAAACCCAAACATAATTTAATCATAACAAACATTCACAACAGAAAAAGTCACAATCTTATCTTCCTACTGTAAGTGTCTATGAGACGCTATAGGAGAAATAGAGGCAGAGAGGCGTGGTACATCCAGGACTGATGGCCAGTCAATCGCCACAGATACAGACATTCACTCATTCTTCCCAATTTTTTCCAATTAATCTGCCACGTTTTTGGACTGCGGTAGGAAACCTCCGGAGACAACATGCACGCAGACAACATGCAAACTCTGCACAGATAGTGTGATTCCTGGTCGTAATTGAAGCGCTAACCACTGCGCCAACGTGCTGCCCGGCAGGATTTAATATAATGAAGAAAAGAGGTGTAAAAGACGGCAATATTTAATAAGCATCTAATAAATACTCTCATTTCTAAATAGTTCTTCAGGGTTCTCCAGTTATTTGACTGGTTTGTTCAATTCAATTTATTTAAAAATGCTTTTCAATTAAAGTACAATTCAAATAGAAGAAACAGTGTTCAAATTTTTATAATATGTGAGTAAAAATTGTGTAGTATGTCAAGTGTGGTATAGAAATTTTATTTAAGAAAATCAAATTAACTGTTGAATCACTGGTGATTTAGTCCTACATGGAAAATTTTGATTAAAAAAACAGAGGGGGATAGAATTCAGCCTAAAATCAAACAGCCATTCTCTGAGAACTTGCTTTTTCTAATCACCCTTATCCACATGATTTATTTATGTTTACACATATGCTTTTGTTATAATGCATGCAATTTAGTTGAGTTGTACATTAATTGCTGTTTCGCTTACTTCAGGCTTGCTGTCACTTTAGTTAATGTGTTGTTACTGTAATTGTCACGTTCTCTCCACCGTGGGTGCTCAGTAGCTGCAGCTATGATTACTGGTTTTGCGTAAAAAAATCCCTGATGTGGTGTTGTTGGTGTGTTTGTGTGGTTTTAATAATTATGATTTTGCTGGAGGATAAAATGTCCCTGAACTAATTGCCCTCAATAACATTTTTTGCAGTTCAAGGTCATTTTTTTCCCCCACTGACATTTTAATAATGCAATAGCATGAAAATACGAGGAACTATATACTTTTAAGACTTCAGAATATTCAGGCATAACAATCTCAGAATGTCATTAAAATATGCATTTTTGACAAGTGTAATTAAACTTAAAGGCTTGTCTAGGTCTATGAGCAGAATAGATTTGAGTTGTCGGCAGTTAACGCCTCATCAAACTCACGCTTGGGATGATAGCTGAGACTCATCTCAAATATGTCGCTGTGGAGTCAGGAAACATGAATATACTATATATTGCAGATAATATAAATTGCCACTTGCTCTTGTTCTACCCCATGTGCTCAAGTTTGATGGATGAACCTTTTTAATTTGCACTGTCAAAGTATTATTTTCATGTCGCAAGTTATGCCATCTCTAAATATTTGTTAGTCTCACAGTGTCATCCTGAGAGTCCTACAGACTTCTCTGTCTCCAGGGTTTTTTTCAGCTCAAAAAAAGTAGACAAGTTGGGGGGGTTTCAGATGAAGTTTTAAGATCATTGCACTGCCAAATTTCATGGCCTCTGTTCTAAACAAAGAAGAATTATTGACTCATTCATGTTAATGGGCCCCAACCCTGATCCTTATCACTTTGTTTTATTTGTTAAAATCCTTTTTATATTTTCTATGAGACATGTCGTCACTTTTTGGCAGTTTGGCAGTCTATGGTCTAAAGAAAACCTGATTTTCATTCTCAGTTTGTTTTATTTCCTGGCATGACTGTGCTTTGGGACCATGTAGCACTTCCTCCTTCACACCTGGCTAACTAGAGCAGCAGCAAAGACACCAATAGCAACAGTAACAGTTGTGACCACGGAAGAAGTCAGACACTGCATGCAGAAGAGGAGGTGGTTCAGGAAACAGCATGCAAGGATTGGTTAGTTTTAAAAAAAGAAAACAATAAAAAAGTTTTGCATTGTTTTTAGTATAGAAAGACTAAAAGAAATTAATTAGAGTTTTTGATAAACTGAAAAAAACAAGCAGTACAACCATCACACACCTAGACAAGCACCTAACCTACAATGAAATTGTAACGTATGATACGGCATGAAAACAGGTGACTTAACACAATAACATCAGCCAACGCTTCTTCATGCCATCAAACATTTTTTTCTTTACTGACAGAATCCAACCATTCGAAATCCTTTAGTCTGATTTTTAAGAGGATGAGGATTTTTCCACTCTGATGGAGATTAGTAGGAAAACAGAAGCAGTGGTGGATGGACAGATAGGAGGTTCGATGAAAAGCAAAGGCGGTAAGGAAAAAAGGGAGAATCAATAAAATGTTAAGGCCACTGAGCATATAAGGGCTTGTTTTTCTGCTGCATACTTTTGCCGCATATGTCACTGTTTGAAGGGATGGAGAGATCAAAGGGAATGATTAAGGCTGGCGCTGCAGAGAAATATTGCATTGATTTTCTCCACATCCCTGCAGTTATTTTCTCTCTACTTAAGCTCTTTTTTTATTCTTCATCTGTTCCGTCTAATTAACATTTACTTTTGAATTCCTTTCTTTTGTTGGTGGTTTATTACTGCACTGACATTGACTCCATAAAGCTATTTCAACCACCATGTGGTAAAAATGTTACTATTTCATGTTTTCACATTTGCAGGAACGTTTAATGATTGACTCAAAAGCAGGGCAGTCCATTTCCACATTAAAGCATCAAATGCTACATTTAGTTATCACCCAGTCAGGTGTGTGTTGAGTTGTCTGTGGTAATGATGTGTGATGGCTCAGGCTGTCAAGTTCACGAAACATCTGTCGCCCCCTTCAGACAGGAGGAATTCAGCAAAGTATAAAAGTAAAGATCATGTCGAAATCACCAATGCACATTGTACCAACTTCCAGAAAGTGAATGAATGGTTTGACTTCTACAAACTGAAGAAGCTATGTGTGTGTGTGTGTGAGTGTGTGTCCTTTTCCACTCCAGTGGTCACCACAGAAAATCGACCTCCTCCATTTAACCCTATTCTCTGCATCCTCTTTTCTCAAACCAACTAACGCCCTCTCACTACGTCAATAAATCTTTGGTCCTTCTCTAGACCCCCTCCCTGGCATCTCCTGCCGACCCCAGCATCCTCTACCAATATATTCACTATCCCTTCTCTGTGCATGACCGAACCATCTCAGTCTGGCTTCCCTGACTATATCTCCAAAATATCTAATGTGCTGTCCCTCAGATATACCTTCCTTCCTTATCACTCCCAAAGAGAACCTCAACATCTTCATCTCGGCTGCCGCCAGCTCCACTTCCTGCCTTTTCTTCAATGTCAATCTCTCCAAACCGTACAACATCGCTTGTCTCACAACTGTCTTGTACACCTTTCCTTTCATTCTGAGTGATTCTTCTATCGCATAGTACCCCTGGCACTTTTCTCCATTGTTCCAGCCTTTTTAAACCTGATTCTTTACCTCTTTTCCACACTCTCCATTGCTCTGGATAGTTGACCCTAATTACTTGAAATCCTCCACAATTTCAAAAAAGAAATGCACGTTTTTTTGACGAATGACTTGATTTACTGGTACATGAACTTAAACTTCAATTTCTTTTTGTTTTTGTCCTCGGCCTGCTACACAGACCAATAGACAAGTGCAGTAAACAGATTTGTGTCCCTTCAATTTGGCCTGTGTTACTTGCCCTACATCCTTAAACATCTGCTGGATTTTGTTTGACATTGTCTTTCCTGAAATTAATTTGTAATTCTCATCAGTTGAATCAATCTGCTGCATGTCTTGTAACCTCTTATGTTCTACCATGTTAAAAGAAAGTGGTCTACAGTCCACCTTGATCCATCTTGCCAGTGAATTAGTCAATTAATCAGACTCGGACTGAGACATTTTGGTCCTCAATTTAAGCCCCGACAAGTGGCTAAGTGTTGACTGTGCTTGCTCATATTGGATTTGCTGTTATCTTCCTCAGTAAAGTTAAAATTGCAGAATTTCGTGCAATTTCAAAGTTAACATTGCCGACCTGCAAGCTCATATAAAGTTAAAATTACTGACCTGTATCGTGGCTTCAACATGTTTGGGTTTGGCGTTGAGGTGGTAGGGAAGGTGGAGGTGCTCTTGTGATCCACACACTCCTTCCTGTGCAAAAGTGTGCAAAAAACAGCATTTTTTAAACTAAAAACTAAAGTTTCTTATATTTGAATTTCCCTTCAACCATCTTATCCATCATGCTTACACACTGTGGGGTGTTGTGATCTGTCTCCCTGGAACTCATGAATCAAGAAATGTTCCGCCGTGCAAATTAATGTTTAATTAAAATGCATTATATTCTTAATACTTTTTTTTTTTAAATGAACATATTAAAGTCCCAGTCATCCTATTTATTTTATTTTTTTGCCCTCTCATTTCACTCTTATTCTTGTCTAACCTTCATCAGCAGTTCTATTTGCAAGTCCACCATCTTATTTGACAGAATTTCACAAGTACTAGTGTGTTTGGACAGAGAAACATAGAATTCTAATATAGAATTCCAAAAGTATATTTTTCATCTTTTTATATTCTAAATATTGCTACATTATTTTGCTGCCAACGTCCAGGCGATGATAAGATAAGACTTAATTTATCCCTATAGGGGGGTCATTAGTTATAGCAGTGCAACAATAACAACATCAATAAATACAAATATTAATATAAAGAGAAGTGACAATTAAAAGGACAAAGACAATAACAAGGATAGGAACAGATAACAGAACGAGGATAAAAATAAATAGGATGAGAATGAAATGATCATTGTTTATAAAAAATGTCTTTTTAGAATTCCTTTTTTTTAACCTCAGGAGTAAAATAAAAATCAGTTACTCAGGCATTTCTATCAGGTTATCTATATATCAAGTTGAAATTGCCATGATATCTTCTAGAAATGATGTGAAAATCAACAAAGTGCCTTAACGTCCTAAATAGGGTATCCTGATAGTCTTGAATAATCTTTTTTCCCCGCATTCCCGTACTTTTTGCTGTGCCGTCCATTTTTTGTCCTAACTTTTTTGTGAACACAAGTGCAATTGATGCATCATCAAAAAGATTTGAGAAGCAGTCGGTACTTTCACAGTAACAATACATAAAGACAAGTCTGCTGGAAGCTGAAACATAACACTCTTTTCTTGCACTTCCTTCCTTTGTAGTTCCAGTTCGGGATTTTCAGACAGTCGACCTCAGTCTCCAGCCCGGACAGGTCTCAACTCCAGCACCCACCCTCCGCCGCCTCCACCTCTACCACCTCCACCTCCACCTTTACCATCATCTGGCCTGCGTGGCACACCACCTCCTCCAATTCCTCCTCTTCCAATCCAGCAGCAGCCTCCAGCAATCCCACCTCCCCCCGCGCCTCTCCAGATCGCCCCTGGGGTGCTCCACCCTGCTCCCCCACCTGTGGCACCCCCCCTGCACTCCTCCTCCCCAGCCCGTCTCCAGCAGGTCCTGGACAAAGGACCTCCCGCCCACCCAGATGGCACAATCCTGCCTCCTCCCCCACCACCTCCTCCCCTGCCTCTCCCTGGAGTGCGGAGCTCCTCACCATGTCAGTCGGGTCCGCCACCAGTGCCAGCTTTCCCCTCTGTGGCCTCTGGAGCAATGGCCTCCCCGCCGCCCCACTCCGCCGTCCATGATGTAGGGACCAGGAGGCACCATCCTTCCAACCTGCCACCTATCAGCGATGCCCGCAGCGTCCTGCTTGAGGCCATCCGAAAAGGTGGGTCACGTTGTACTAAAAAACTCTTTAGGTTTAGGGCTGCAAGTCAAGAAGAAAAAAACATATGTAAGTCAAACGGGACTGTAAGTCGCATTGTGGGGGGATTTATTTGAAAAAATCAGAGACCAAGAACAGACATTTTACCTTGAAAGGCAAGTTACGGTGTAAGGTCCGAGCAGGCGTGCCCAACGATGATGATTTGCTAGTTAGACCTTATCTTTGTTAGAATAATTATAACAATTATTAAGCAACAATTAAGCAACAGCGGCTCCATTTAGTGTTTTCCGTCTCAGTGCTCTGTCTTCTCCCAAAACACATTCACAGCCAGTAGGAAATCACAGAACTTGTTCAAGCACCCATTTGTGAACTTGTTCCTCGAGCTGTCGCCATCTAGCTTTTAGCCCGTGATTTGCTTTTTTAGTTTTCTTCATTGCTGTTAAGAGTATTCTCTGCTTTTCACCAGTCCCTCACTAGTTTCTCGCTCACCTCAAACTGTCTTTCTGCTGCTCGATTATTGTTTTCAGCTGCATATTTCACTACTTGCAGCTTGTAATCTGCAGGTAAGATTTTCCTTTTGGGGGCTTTTGTGTTCAGTCTTTCTCAGTTGTGTTTAAAGTTGCACCTGAGTATAAGTCCCAAGGCTATACTGGAAAAACCTATACTGAAAGAAAAGTGCGACTTATAGTCCAAAGAAAACAGTATAACCAATTTCATTATTTCCTCGGCCTCCCCCCAACAGGCATACAGCTACGGAAAGTGGAGGAGCAACGTGAGCAAGAGGCTAAGCACGAGCGTGTTGGAAACGATGTGGCCACTATCCTGTCCCGCCGCATCGCAGTGGAATACTCTGACTCAGAGGATGAGTCCGAGTTCGATGAAGGAGACTGGATGGAGTAATGATTTTGGCGGAAGAAACAAAAGCAAAAAAGGCCTTTCTTCTTCAGAAAGACGTTACTGTGGCTGAAAATTCCTCTGTCAAACCTTTTTTTTTTAATCTCATTACATCTGTTTCGCTGTGGTTTGTTTTTCAAGGAGAAACCCCATGACAACCTTGTTTTCTCTTTAGTGTTCCAGAAGAAACTTTAGCTTTCGTTCTTCTCTACAATAGCACACACACACCTTTTTTCTGCTGGATTTCTTGTGATGAAATCCCCCTTGTTTACTATTGTTATACGTGAAAATTACTTTTTTCAATGACCCACATGTGTTTGTTCATTATCTGTATGTCGACGTTTAAAAGAAAAATATTACTAGAAAAGAAATAAATGAAGGCATGTTTTGTCTATTCTTAGTTCTTTGGCACAGTATTGCCACCTGTTGGCTGAACATAGTATTACATGAATGCTGTTTTCTTTAGTCATATTTTACTCCGCTGACATATTTTAGTTTAACAGGCCAGTAGGAGCCAGTACTGGCCACTTAATGAAAACCAGCTCATTTTTATATCCAGCTGGGCTATCTTGAGTTATCAAAACTGAACTTTACCACTCAGAACAAGCAAAAGATTGTGTCGGTATGTCGTGTCATGATTGTTGATGGTTGCGGTGAAAATGAAGACGTTGCACACAGCTGCATCAGTCAAGTGTGTGCACATCCATCCAGTTCCATGTAACCTTTACCCCAGGGAAATGTTTGCCAAGAGACTGAGCTTCTCTACCTGTCCAGGTTCTGAGGCTTTCTTGGGAGCCGAGAGCGCTCATCTTGACATTAGATGTCAAAGATTACAAAAAAAAAACTGAGCCATAGCTTGTTTTCAGTTCCCGACCTTGTCTTTTTTGCCACAAACATGGGCACTCTAAGCTGTAGAAGTATGTCAGATTTTCTGCCTCTCTCATTGTCCCTGATATTCGTAACACCACGGAATACTTTGAATTTCGGGAAGGTACCTTTGTAATGAGCGTCTGCGCAACAGCAGGTATAAACAACTCAGCACCAACGAAGGCAGCTTTTTCCACAGTTACTTTGTACCTGCCTGCTAACGAGAAGTCTATCCTCGTTCAGTTCTTCATTGGTAACCGTGGTTTGAAAGAACCCACTTTGTGTGATACTGCATATCGAGGCGTTAAAAAAGGAGGATGCATTCTGCCTTTTCTGGCTCATTGTGTGCCATCTCTTCCGTTCGTCAGTTCTTTCTTCTACCTGCCTTATTGTTCGTATAAATGTGTCGTTCAGTTGATGAATGTATTGTGCTGTTACTACTTACTTGCCTGCGCTTGTATGGATTTGCTGTTTCTATGTTTTGGGGATGGGAAATGAGGACGGAATCCCGGTTTAAAAAAAATAAAGAATAGATCAATAACATGTAACTTATGTAACTGTTACAGTTTGCTTGAATTAATAAAAATCTAATGTTTCAGCTCCACGTCATGTCAATCTTCTTCAGATGCTGTTCAGCTAATACAGACTAACATTCTCCTTGCTTATTGAGGTTGTTGCTTGGCTTGATTGTCGCTGACCAAGACTTATGTGAACATTTTGAGTCTTTCCCTTATTTATATTTTCTTTTTTTTTTTATTTGTGTCATTTAAAAGTTCTGTAATCGGCATTTCTGGGTACAGCACCCTGGGGGGACTCAGCTCTATGTACCACTCTAATGTTGATGTTCTGCATAGTTCCATATTTTCTTCTCACTCAGACCCTTTTTCAGATATATTCACTTTAAATAATTAGTATTTTCATTTTTCTTGCCTACATATTTGGGTTTATATTATATTTTAATATTATTTATTTTACTATTTTAACATTTTTTACATTATATTTATATTATAATAGAGTCTTAGCAGATTTTCATGATAATCCAATACTTTTAATATATAATTTAGTGATACTTCCAGATAGTGTCAGATTGCTGTCAAACTTTTACCCATTCCCACTTCACTTGTCTCAGCATCTGTTAACTCACTGTCTCTTCCTCTTCACCTCACTGCTTTCAACTCTAAACTCTGGATTCTTCATGTTTATTATCTTGCCACTCTCTTTATAATAATATTTTTTCTCCTACTCTTTAATCCTCTAAGACTATATTTCCAGATCTCTTTGGGCCTTTCAGCCTTCCCTTCCATGCTGCCCATGACATGTGTGCCTCAAAAGCACATCGGCTTTGGGGCTGCATGGATTAGAAGTTGAATATGTCATGCTGATTTCCCAGTTTGCAGAACACTGGTAGGTGGGAGCTTATTAAAACAGTGTGTGTGTGTGTGTGTGTGTGTGTGTGTGTCTAAAGGGAGCTGATGAAAAAGATTTAATTACTAGATACAGTGTGTTATTCTCTACATGCTGGCAAGATGTCTAAATCTTTTACCTGGAAAAAATGTGTGAATTGTTTTCTTCAAAACACTGGAACCTGAGAAAAACCTGTAATAGAAATTGGAAAATGCAGCTCTATAGAATCATGCTGATGTTTTTGCACATCAGTTTTACAGCCTCTCACCTGATACTTTCCCTGCCAAACAATTTCATGTAAATTACAAGCTAAAAATAAAAGTGTGCTGCTCTACTGCAGATAGCTAGAGCTGTAAGTGCTATGTTAAATATTTTCTGATGACTAAGATATGACTTTCTCAAACTAGAATGTGACTGCAGGTTGATAATCACAGACAAAGGACAGGAACAGATCAACATGTTTGTCCGGCAGAGCATGTTAAGGCAATTATGAATAAAAAATTGCCAAAAATGAGGCAATGCTTGAGAAGCATGAATGTATTGACATCAGGAAAAAACTATCTTGCGTCCAATATCTCAGTATTCATTGAGAGCTTAATTTGCATACTATTATTCTGTATACTTCCAAAAACATTAACGCTAGAATACATGTTTAGGACATATATATTTGTCTCATTGGTTGGAGACTAACCAACATTGCTTTGTAAATCATTTCAAATTTCCCCTACCTTCATATTGCCATTACTACTAATACTACGGTACTTACTAGTTCTTAATCAAAAGATGATTAAGAAATTATCTAAATACTTGGATAACTAATTAACTAAAACTGTGTAAAATTCAGCAAGAGGTTAGCCAGTAAGCAAGGAATTTCAAATTACATGAAAACAAATCAGAAATTATCAAAATTTTGAACAATAATTTTCTAATCTTTAAAATTATAAATTGAAAATCTGCCCAGTGACACAATGTCAGATTTATCTTATTTCAAGGATTATGAAACACTGATATCATCCCCATATCATCTATATTTTTATTGTAGGAGTTTCCCCATCACAACAAGCAGTATCTATATTGAAATTTGGTCTCATGCTAATATTTTAAATCCCTCAAAAAGTCTCTGCAAGAGTTGATTAGCAGTGTTTTAGGATAGATTGTTTGGATGCAGCACAAATCCAGCTATAGTGAAATATTATTACAATCAGATCCATCTCTAATTAAATTTGCTTGATACCACATTATTGGTTAGCAGTAAAGTTTCAGTGGCAAAGCTTTCAAATGTGTGTTTGTATGAAAACAGGAATCCTTACACAAATGTGCGAGTGGGCCAGGTAATTAAATACGACATATTAAATGTTGTGAGATCTTATCTTACTGTTAAGGTTGTAAAATATTGGATTTTTCGGCCATACCGTACTCAGTTGACCAGCAGCTGCAATCCCTTCCTAATATCTGCCCTTGTTTTGACTTAAACCAGGTCTGACATTGCCACCGACAGTTTCTTTCAGTCCATCTTCATTTTACTTTCAGAGTGTTATTCTTCTTTCGGGGGGGATCCTTTTGGACCTGGCGAGCACGCATCCCAAAGCCTAGAGTTTGAACTGACTCTGTGATGAAGCGCTGCGTCGGAGACACACACAGCATCACTAACAGCTTTGCATCACCACCTGGTGGATGAAACAGGAGAATTTGCATCTTAACGGTTGTCAGTAAAGTTCATTTCCATTTTGGAGCTGTTGATGTGTGTATCAATGTTTCACCTATGGCATCCTGTAGTAGGTGAGTGAGCTTGCTGTTTCTGTACGGCACATGCGGCCTTTGTTCAGCCAGAGCACCCAGGACATCGGACAGAGCAGAAAGACTGCGGTTGATACAGGAAACTTCCCACAGACCAGCTCCTGACACTCCAGACATACCTGAGACACAGAGTATCAGCTATATATTATAATGTCTGAAGCTTATTTGCTTGAACCTTGGAATTTCTCTCACACACAGAGGGAAACTTATGGGCTCTTCATTCATGCAGCAGTCACAAAATAAACAGAAAATAAAGCCACAAATTTCCAAGAAGACTTTTGTAAAGGCACAGGAACAAAAATCAACCCTGAATATCCTGACATGAAATCATACAGTGCTTACATTTGAATTTTCTGTTGACATTTACATAGATAAACTTGATTTTGTCCACTAAGAGGAATCCTGAGGAACTCAGTATGGGCATTAAATAGTCATCATACAGTGATATATTTATGATGCAAACTTTTCATGTGATACTTGATATACTTTCTATCGTTTTTCTCAAGCTATTTGCTTGTTTTATTTTCTCAAAATATGAAGCTTTGTTTTTCGAAAACAGTGTGGTTACTCTCTAGAGAAGCTATTATAGATTTTATATATTATATCATATATCTATCTATCTTTCTATCCATATATATATACACACACACACACACATACATATATTCCTACATACATACATACATACATACATGCATACATAAACAAATATGCTATATATGCGGTGCAATATGCACATTACTTTGCACTCATACACTGTAATTTACATATTAGCACTGTTTTTGAATACTGCTAATGAGTTTTGTCATTATCTATGGCTCCTATCCATGGCAACAAACACATTCAAATGTCCCCTCAAACTATCCAGAAGAATTAACCTCTTAGAAAAGTGGCGGAAATCATCTCCATATTTATTTTTTTAGAATAGGATTCACCAAGAGAGTGAGACAGCCATTAGTCAGAAGGTTTTGATCACACAGGAAATATTTCTCGAACAGGCCCTGGAGCGAATGACATTTGAACTTGAAGGACTCCTCATATCTCACCAACACACTCGCTCCCAGCCAGGTCCACCAACTGCAGCTTGGTCTTGAAAGGAGCCTGCGAAATGCTGGATCGTGGAGAGAGGCAAGGGGAAAGAGAGGGGGATGGACAAGGTGAGGTGGCGGGGCTTGTTAAAAGCTCATCAGATGAGTGCCCAGCGGCAGGATTGGCACGACGACAGCGTGGGCTCCACCACTCTCTATGGGTGCCGTCTTGTCTGTTCTTCTTAGCACTTTGCAGCCTGCGGGCTGAAGGACAGAGTAACAAGATGTTTTTGTTACTAAATTGGAAAGAATAAAAAGACGAAAATTGCATGTGAATGACATGAACCCGATCTCACCGAGCACCAGGGCATTGGGGCTCTTGGTAGAAATGTTGAGTGTGACAATGAGGTGAGAGCGTGAGGAGTCGGTGTGAACGAGTGTGGGGCAGTGAGCCCTGAGCTTCAATACACTGCCAACAATCTGCATCACCTCGGAGGCATCATGGACTGGCCTGAAACGCAAACAGATAGCACAAAAATAAGAATTTGTACACATCATATCAGTATTTTTACTTAGGACATATTCAATTATAAAGAATATATCCCCATATTGTGGCTCTCTTGATTAATGATTCACAAGGTCTACAAAAATAGGTACTTATTTGTAAAATGAGAGATAACATGTTTGTCGCTCAACAGAAAAGGGGATGTAATCGGATTATTTATGAGCCTAGGTCTGTTTAAATATTGGTCATTTGTAATGGTGTTTAATCTATAATTATAAGGCAATTTGACTGAGTTTTGCAATTTCAACTTGTGAATGAAATTATTGTTCAATACAATGTGTGCAACCAATCTAATAATTGGTCAATACATTAAATAATTTATTGCAAATAACTGAATTCAGGTTAATTTTCCTATCACAACATTCTCTGTTCATTAAAATATTAGAATGACATTTTTCACACAGGCCCATCAGCTTTGGCCTGACTCACTCATATGTGAGGGAGGGGACCTGACTGCTACCGGAGGAGGTGGTAATGACATCACAGCGCTGGCTCACAGTATTTCCTTGCTCATCTTTGGCCAGCAAGTCAAACACCTCGTTGTTGTACACCTCTATCACAGACACCTCCACTGTGTGACTCTCTGATGGCTTCTCAGATATAAGTCTGTGTCCCAGAGGAAACACACACAAATGAAGAAGAGGAGGTAAGAGACAAGGTCATACAGATATACCTATGTTAAGTTTGCAGAACACAGACAACAAGGTTAACAAAACAGAGGTAAGAATCAACAAGATCATTTTTCAGAAGTAAAATACAATTTTAAAATAATAGTAAATGGTTTAATTTTTGCAAATATTTCTTTGAGTGAAATCAGAAAAAATAACCTTAAAAACAGTAAATATTCATATGTAATGTTAAAAAAAAAAACAGTATCTAAATAAATAAATAAATAAATGAAATTAAGAAAATGTAAAATGATTTTGGAATCACACAATTTGAATCAATACTTAACCTGCAAATACTAAATATTATCATTATTATCATTATTATTATTTCTGTGTGCACTAATTACGAAAAGTATCTTCCGGGTGTAAGGGGATATAAACACAAACAAATCTGGAAGGGATCTTCACAGTTAAGATACAGGCAAATATTCCAGGAAAAACAAACCAGCTTGAAACACACAAGTATACAAACACATATCATAAATAATGGAACAGGCTGTGTCTTTAGTAAGTCTACGGTCTAAAACCTGAAGAGTTCTGTAGCAGCCTTGGGGATGACACCTGCTGCCTGCTGCATCATCCCGGGGTGCTTCTCCTCTAGCAGCTGTGACCCCATCATCGTGTGAGTCTTCCCACTTCCTGTCTGCCCATATGCCATGATACAGACATTATATCTTAAGGGAAGAGGCAAAATGATATTCAGCTGATGTTGACGGTGAGCTGAATTAGCAAAGAGAGATGTAACGATTTATTTATTTATATCTTTGTTGTATTTTTTTGTTTGTTTTTACTACAATTGCAATCTGATTTTGTTTTCTATTATATATTTTATCTGCATTAAAACTATCTCCTCACAAGGATTTGAGATGGGTGAATAATGAAATTAAGTCTAAAAAGCTAACTGAACAGAACCGATGCAGAATTGAAGTAAAAATGAACGAACAAACATAACAACACAAAGCATTTTCTAAGAATATCAGATGATTTATTATTTCACAAATTTCATATATATATATATATATATATATATATATATATATATATATATATATATATATATATATATATATATATATATATATGTAATGATTATTATTATTTTTTTCATATATGAATTTTTTGCTGGCCTTTGCACTCACCCATCTAACAAAGATGTGAGAAGCGGCTTGACTTCATCAAACACATTTTCCTGGGAATCCTCAGGCCCGTGCACCCTGGAACACAGCATCATCACAGTGAGTAAATATTAGACACAAATAAATTGGAATAACAGTGTTCCCTTTTACCTTTCAAACTCAAACATCTTATTCTGCACCGGTGAGCCGTTCTTTATGCAATTCACCATCACCATGTCCTCAAAAGAAAATGCAAAGAGAGAATAAGTGACGGTAGTCGAGCAGGTCGAAAATAGTATATGAAACTTACATCACTGACGGCAAAGACAACTTGGTCTGACGGGGCAGGCCTGAAAACAGTGAGACCCAGATTTTTTTTTCTGATCATCTCCACCTTTTCATGTATGGAGAAAATATATATCTACATTTACATTTTCACCCACCCTGAGCAGGAGGACAGTACATGGTCAAAATCTAAAACAGGGCGAATTCTGCAATGAACTCTAATGTTCCCTTTCGCTTCCTGCAAGAAAAAAAAAAAGAAAGGGCACCACATTGCACTTGATAATCACACAGGTGATCAGCTCCAGCAGCAAAGTATTTTCCCTCACCACAAGTCTGTTGTGAAGTTCTGTCCTCCTATGCCTTTCTGCTTTGAACCGCTCCTGCTCCTCCGCCAGAGAGTGCTCCAGAGCCTCCACACGAGCCTGCAGGTCTAGGCAGAGAAAACAATGGACAATTTTTAATCATATACCTATTGATGTAGATTCACAGCAGCAAATCGATTTTTGAAATAAAAAAGCTTCTCACATACACCTCTCAATATGAAGTGACTCTTTTCTGGTTCTTATGTGATTTTTTGTAATTTTGTAGTTAATTTCTTGCTGATTTACAATTTTTCCTCGTAAACAATGGTAATTTGAGGCTATTTTAATGGAATCCATTTCTATTCTTGTCTCTTGCCTTAGTGCATATGCCTTCGGCCATTCAAATGAAACCTAAAATCTATCTGAGCTCAACAGTTTGATTTAACACAATCAAACAAAAAAGGAATATTCAAATGGCTCACAGAACAGTTTAAGTCTGCCAAAATTAAAGACTACTGTCCGCTATGAGATGAAAGGTTAAATTAATTACTCCCTGTACTTTCTGTTGTTGACAGTGAATAATTTTTTTAATCAGTTGCATCTGATGCAGTTAAGCAAGTATTCAAGCAACATTCAAATAGTTCTCCTCAACTACCTTCTTCTCTGGTTAGAAACATTTAACAATATCAGTTCACACAGAACTGCAGTCACTGGCTGACTTGAGTACCAGAGCAGAATGGGCAGGTCAACCCTAAGGACATGCATGTTTGTTAAGGGGGAGCGAAGGTGTGAGAGGATTTACGCCAACACATATATTGTAACTTATATAACCTAGCACATACCTGTGTGTCAGAGGGAGGATGAAAAAATGTGAAAATGTGAAATGAATCAGATCCATGAATAGAATTACTTACTCTGAACCTCATCTCCATGGCGAACCTTCATGGAGGAGCTTACTTGTTCTACCTTCTCTAGCAGCCGCTTACTCTGCTCCTCCAGCTCAGTGGCAACACTGACATAGACGGCGAAAACCTCACTGAGGGACTGCTTCACAGCCTGCCACAAAATGAAATATGTGAATTATATGCGTTTACTGACTATTAATGTAGGCAAGATATTAAGTTCATTGAACATTTTTCCCTTTTTAATGTATATGTATATATATATATATTTTCATCTTCAGAGGTATAGCAACAAAAAGGCTCAAATATCAACCCCAAACTAAGGTCAGGAATCTCTAACAACCCCAAAACCCTAAATGTTAGGTGAGAGAAGGTCTTTCAGGAGGGAAACTTAAAAAGGGGAGAATTTATAAGCACTGTATTTCTAACCTTTCTGACACCACACACAAATCATTTACATCACCACCTTCATTATAGCCTCATCCTCCCTGCATATATACCTGGACCTCAGAGAGGAGTTTAGCAATGGTTGAACGGCTTATCTTCCTCTCCTGGTGCTTGTGATAGGTCAGGACCTTCGTCTCATCTTCATGGTCCCGACGTAGTTTGCCCAAACACTTACAAGAGAATCAGCAAAATGATTCTGCATCACTGACAGTCCCCAAACTGTCATTGTTAATCACATTGTTAAATTCATGTCAAACAGCCTGCAGAATGGCAGGATAAGCACTACTATTAATGAAAAGTTTTTGATCTAAATATGAAATATGGTATACCAATAACAATTGGTGCAAAACTTTTCCACACTCAAAATAGTGAAAACTAAATCATGCATGGCTTTGGGTATCTTGAGAGACAAACCAGTCTATGTTAGTATATGGTTACCAAAATGCAAGACATTTTAGGGTAATTTATTGCCAGGCATCTATTAAATGTACAGCTGTAAGGATATTTGTCTTTTGTGAGTAGATTTGTGAATTTGGATCAGACAGCTCCCAGGATAGTAGCTCTGATAATGGAGGCTAACTGATAATGGTATTATAAAGTCAGTTTTCTTTGTGACCTGGAGGCTTCAGGTTTCCACACCACAGTTATATCTGCCAAATATCATACCAGAATTTGCTTAAAATAATGTGTAGCAAATCAGGCTTATAGCCTCATCTTGTAAAATCAGTTTTCCATGAATGTAAAAAGGCTTTTGTGGTTTCAAAAGCTGCATGAACATCATTTGTCACACTGAAACACTGCAATTCAGTGCTCTACTTTGAGTTTAATGTCTCCAGTAAATCAAGAACTGGTCAGCATGCGGTGAAAACTATCTGAATTTAAGCCAAGGGTCTTAAGGCCAAGGAAAGCTGGTGTGAAATAACATGGAATAAATCAGGATTTTCATCTTTGGACCTAAGCCTGAGAGCGAAAGGGCTAATGAATGACACAAATCCTCTTACCTCTGCAAGCCTTAGGTGAAGAATGGCATTCTCTGTCTCCAACTCCAGTATTCGCTCCTCTTTACTCTGAAACAAAAAAAAAAAATGCTGTTTAACAAATTATGAATGCATCCTCTGATCACCATGTTACAAGTAGTCAATCAGTGACTCATTTATACTGCACATTCCTGCACAGCGTGTCCCTGCTATAATGACAAGATCAACACTTACGCGTAGTTTGTGTTCCAACAGATGGACCTGATGGGCAAACATTTGGTCTCGGTTTATAAAGAGAGGCATTTTCTCTCAGATATAAAACCGGTAAAGAGGCAGAGGAGTGAGCTGCGGCGTCGTCTCCCTCTGAAGATGACCGAATCTTGTCAAGTCAAATAATCCGATTAGAAACTACTAACAACAGACGCGAGAGGATGACAGCCTGCTGTCCGCGAGATAAAATGTGCACTACATCTTTGTCGTGGACATTTTTAGAGTGTTGTTTTTTCTTTTATCTTTTTTTTTTTTTTTTTTTTACAAAAGTCCAATCTCGTCACTTTAATTTCGGCCATTAAACCCCTCTGCCAACTGTTGCTGGACTGTTTAAAGCAGCGTGTGTCAGTACATTATTCGACCGCTAAGAGGCAGAAAAGTACTGTTAAATGTATTTCAAACGACGAAGAAGAGCTAATGGCTAAACACTTCCGTGAAGTCACCATTGAGTGCTCGTCTGTTGTCTTTCCATTTACTGTAGACATGAGTTGAAAATGGCTAAATCAAAAGATAAACGTCGAGAAAAAATCAGCGTCGCCACAGAGGTGAGACTTTCGTCTACGTGATTTCCCTTGTAAGATTGTTAGCATCATAGTTTTATAGCTCCTCACGATGTTTGATGTTATTTCAAATATTAGCTCCAAACACGGGCCCATTTGGTGCCATATAGTCTCTTTCTCACTCATTTTTACACACATTTAGTTAAATTGTAACCGTTTCAGATTGACCGCTTGGAGGAGCGGCGGGCGCGTTGCCAGGACAACTTGGAGAGGTCAGAGTTTAGGAGTCGGAAGGAGAAGCTGTCCGAGAAGGAGCGGTGAGGACTGATGTCTCTTCTACCTGATAAAACCCACCGTTGAAAAGCCCGTGACTGTTTTTGTGTTTCTGCTCCACAGGCAGGAACTCGATAATGAAATTGAAATTATGAACGAACGGATTCGAAAATTGGGTCTGTAATTGTTCATTTCACCCTATAAGTTGTTTCATTTTTAAGAGTTTTCCCTGTAATATGTAAAGTGACTGTCCCTAACCATCTGTTTGCCCCCTATATGACAGTTAAATATCACAAAAGCCCCTTAAATTATTGAAGTCAAAAAAGTACTTCCTGCAAAGTTATCCTATAAACATATTTATAAAATGTGAATCTCAAAAGTCAGGAAAAATTATATGCAAGGCCACATCCGGTTCATGATGCCAACCCTGTCATATCATTTTGTTGTGCTAATCTACATTTGTTACCCACATTTAGACATGGAGCTGCAGTTGTTGAGAGGAGAGAACCGGAAGAACATGTTGTTGTCAGTCGCCCTGCTGGGTGTCAGCGCTCTCTTCTATTACATCTTTCTCTACCATGAGGAGAACTCATGATGTCTAAGAGAGACGTCCGAACAGAGGACATGTTATCACATCCAGGACTTTGTGCTTGCAGCTGTGAAACCTGTGTGTGCAGCTCACATACCCAAGTTAGCCTCCAGATGGCGTCTATGTCATTCATAAGATCTCTATCTGTGGGTATGTCATGAAAACAAGACCGCAAACTTGGTTTTTAAAAAAAAAGTCTCATGGTCTTCTTATCACTAATTTTTCCTGATGCCTGTTGATTGTCCAGTTTGGATTGTTTTGCTTAAATACTGAATGCTGGGGGGGGATCTTACTATCATTCAGTGTCTTACAATCCCTCACCAATACACTGTTGTCTGACAACTGATTCTGTCATCAGTCATACAGCTATTTTTTTACCGTAAGACTATATTTTGTTAACTGAGCGAATGTATCCTTCACTCTTTTGTGTAAAGGTTCAACAGTGAAATTACCTACATGAAAAAGAATGTATACATGCCTTTTTTCAAATGCATCTTGTATTATCGCTTTATTTTATACATGATGTTTGAAAGTGCCAGATAAAGTGCCAATTTGCATTTCTGGTAAAATGTGAATAACCGCATGTCATGTTTGAATTAAATTGGTTTAAACATCCATTTGTTTTCATTTTAGTAAGAGAGAACTTGAGCCTATCTTTATTTATTTTTTTTATGAAGCTAGTAATAGCCATGAGTAGGTAGATGTGATTCAATCATGGATAGCTGTCATTAAATACAGCAATGGAAAAAAAAACAACATAACTGACCTATTTATCAAGTTTTTGATATTCCAATATGTTTAAGAACATTTGTGTTGAACTAGTTTAGGTCTGGCGATGTGACACGACACACACACACACACACATATACATACACATACACACACGTCAAACGTCACACTGCACAACCCGAACAGATAAGAAACTTGTGTCACACAGCACAGTCCAATCTATTTTACACCAGACGTGAGCAGGCTTTTTTTTATATGCATGGTTTTGTCATTCTAAGACAGTCATCAGTATTTGTTCAGTCATTTTTGGTACTTTCTCTGCCTTATAGGCGTTTAAGTTTGACTAAGCTATATTTTTGTGACAGACAATGCCTTGTTTGGGAACAATATAAGAGAAACAATGCGATGCACTGAGAATTAAGATATGACTATACTGTTTAGTAGTGAATTATTGCTTGTGAGCTGCTCCTCCTACACGCTGCATTATCACAGATGCAGGCCACGGCACTCCTACACACACTCTCATTCCCTGATAAATCAAGTGTAAACAAGCCCATTATGCAACACCTCTGTAGGAATTAAAGTATCTGAATATGCTTTTTTTCATTTTTGCTATGTGCATATGAAGATCTTACTTTAATTGAATGATTGACTGAATCCTGAAAGGGAAAAATAATATCTAGAAAAACATAGAATATAAGAAAGTATATAAATATATATATATCATTTTAAAAATGATATTTGGTGACATTTGAAAATGAATAGTTTTGTGTACCAAATTTACTATATGATAATATGTATGTGTAAAAATATATTTCAAAGGAAGCATAATGAATAAAAACATACATTGTTATTCAATATAAATTGGTTATTTCATTACCATTTTCTCCTTAAACACTAGTTGTGGTCCAGAATGTGGTCAGATGGTGACCTTGTGTTTTCGGTTTCACATTTCATGACCCAGAGTACTAAGTGACGGAAGTGTCTACCTCAAAACACCAAAAATATATTGTAGAAAAGGCTTGTCTGTACAGCAAAATGGCAAATGTCACTATGAATTGCCAGGGACATTAAGGGGCCGGGTTCTTGAGCTCTGAAGGTGGAGGTTTAATTTGGTCAAATGTCATTATGTAAGGTTTGCGTGTGGTTTTAGTCTTTCCTTGCTGCTACTTTGGGACATGTCACTTCACAGTTGTAGGACATCACTAAACAGTTACTTAAGAAGTTTGACCATATCAATACTAACAGATATTTGAGCCGTTCACTTGATGTCTGAAAAATAGAGATGTGCCAGTGTTAGTTGCTTAAGTGGATGGATGGGACAACGTATTAAATTCATCATCAAAATAGTGCAACTGAGAACTTTGTTAAAACATAATTAAGCTTGAACCTGAATTTTATAATTTTACGGCTGACTGTCAACTAAAAATAGCTTGACATCATATCTTTCAAATGTCATAGTCTGTGGTTTAGGGTTTTTTTTTTACCACATGCTAAGATATATAACAATCTTAGCCTCAGTGAACCTGCATTTTGTGACTTCTATCAACAAAGGCCACTACTGCTCAGCTACAGCTCATGCTGTCACTGTGACGATCACCTTACATAAGAGGAAACCTTGATGTAAGTTTTTCTGTAAATCTAACCGTCGCTCTACATAATTGGTTTGGATGTGATGAGAAAAAAATAGGCTTCTTTCTACAATATATTCAATTAGATAAATCCAAAACATGGGATAGTGTCATGCACCATAACTTCTCAGTATATTAACTTGGTTTAAAAGCAGAAAAAAGGGCAGATATTTGAGGCCTTTATATTGCAGTGGATCACACTTTTAAATCTGAATTGGAGTCAGACTCATCCAGACCACATAATGATAGAGATCTTATTCATCTGAGTCTCATGACGCGAGCTGTCAGGTCATGAAAGATGAACGTTCTCCCTCTCTCTGGTTTGAGATGATTGAAAGAGAGTGAGAGAGAAGAATATTGGATCAGAGGAACTGAGCTGATACCTGGAGATGAGGCTAAATGGAGGTGAGGCAGTAATGGGAGGCTGGGCCTGTAGAGACAGTCGACAACATGTGTAGAAGCCACATCACAATAATACATTTAGCCACAGCTTTTTGATCTAGGTTGTCAACCTCCTTATTTTACACAGGTCAAATTGACATTTCATGCATCTTACTTCTTGCCTTTACTGTATAAATGAACCTGCAAGAGCCAAGAGTCTTTGACATATTTCAATAATTGATATGATGTTTTGGTCAGATTGACCCAGTAGCAGAAATGGGGTCTAAATGGGTATAAAATGCTTGCTTGATTTTTGGTTTGCAGCTTCCTATTATTATTTTCCAAGAAATTCTCACCGGACAAGCACAAACATTCACACATGGTGACTCATAACAGGAAAGCCTCTCTGTCAACTGTCATGACATTTCCCTTTACTAGCGAGTCACCTATAGTGTGCCAGGGCCAATCAGAATGACCAGGTGTCTGTCCAGGTACAGATAACCACCTGGTGCCCCTCCCCTTACTCAGCCGACGTTACACAGCCATATTAAACTCAGGGAAACCGATAAAGAAATTTATTCTCAGGCTGGCCATTTTTCCAACCTTTGGTTCACCATGTCTCCTTGTGTATGTAGCATCTATTTGACGCTCCTCAGGCATCTAATAGGCACTTTTATTTTCCGAACAACCATAGCTATCAGATTGTGAACCCTGCAATGAAGTCACACTAATGAATAATTGTTAGCCATATTCATGTTATCATTCAAGTCCATGGGAAAGATAAAAATTCAAGTAAACAGCCCTGAAGAATATTGCGTTTTTCTTTTTACTTTTTTCTGTAAAAACTTTTCCATTTTATCCATGAAAACCATTTCCGCCTGAAGACGGCCAGTGCAACCATGGTTTAATGGCCAGTATTGACGCATTTCACTTTATAGCTGTTATACATGTGAGCACCACCTTACAGATGTCAATGTGACACCCAGACAAGGAAAAGCACATCTATTACCATATATGAATAGAGTAATTATATAAACCGACAACATTTCACGGCTGGGTCTTTAAATACAAGGAATAAGGATATGGTGGGATCATAGAACAACATTTGACTTTTCTGCAAAATATAATATAGTTTGTGCCTTTCACCGCTGAAAAAAATTTAAACCAACATATTACAGTGTCATATCTTCAACTTGATTAATTAAAATGATATACATTCAGCACAAGCTGTGCAATACTTTATTATTAAAGATTGAAGAAGGAAAACAAAGGGAAGTAAAAAGGATGCTTATGTAAACGGATCATGCATCTTATAGATCTTATCATTTCAGTGGCCCTTTTCACAGATTTTGCAAAAGGAATTAACTGCCTTATTTGCCTTCCTTTTTTTGCAAAAAGGAAGGCATACATTCGATTGAATGAAATGTCTAAACCATTTTTTTGAATGAGGTTAAGAATTTCTGTATTTGTATGCCTGCATGTACCCCTTGAACAGGAGGACACACTGCCCTATTTGTTGTGTAATTCAACTTCTAAAGGGTCCCTAATGAGGTAGCAACAGTACAAAGCTCGAGCCTCAAATGAGGTATTGCAGTCCACACCACTTAGACTTGTAGTGGTTTGAAAAGCACGTCTGACCCACAAACAAACCATGTCACAATGTTTTTCTAAGAAGTCAAAGGGACAGCAGTTAATGTCCCCTACACTAGCTTTAGAACACTTGTTTTTCTCTTTCACAGAGAGCTTCACACAGCCTTCATATGGCGTACATCACACCAGCAGCACAGAGGCATCACGTGAACACCCACCAACAATCTGGTATGTTACATATGACAAATCATGGCACCAGCCAGGGTACTCAAATATATATTCAGTCAGCGCAATCTACTGCTTCTAAAGACAATGTGCTGCCTTATTTTTCCAGAGGAGGTTTGCACCCCACCTGAAATTAACTTTGCCTTCACTTCATTACGATTCTTCATTCACAACGGATGATATAGTTTATAGGGTCTGGAATATATGTCCTTGAAGGGATCACAAATCTCGTCAATAAAGGAAATACCTGTTAAATGCATACACAAGTTTTCTGAGCTATCCTGACTTCCATTTTTTATAGAAATGTTACTGAAATGTAAATCCTAAATGTACATACATATTGCACATAGTCTTTCTTTAATCCCAGAACTGTCACCTCCAGGCTCTGTGATGAAACCTTACATCAGATCCAATATGCTTCTACAGGATTTTAGAATTTATAAAGCATAGCCGATAGTTTGCCACTGGGAAATGTAAATTACCTACTTTAGCCAGCACAGTATGCTGGAATTGGCATATTTCAGGTCCATATTTCAAGATAAGGTGCCTCAGTAAGCATTCCGCATGGATTCAGTGTTTGACCAGAGGAAAGGCACATGAGTGGCAAGTGTGTGTGTGTGCGAGTGTGTTGAACATGTGCGTGTGTTCCTGTAATTGCACACAATTTTCATGTCATCCAACAACAGACACCAAAGCCATTATTAATCATTACCATTTCAATATCTCTCATCCTCTGATATCAGTTATTTACTGTATCTCGTCCTCTGATATCGGAAATTTGTAGGTTCAACAACATTCCAGTAACATCACTTTTATATGAATACGAAATGACATCCCAGGAGGGAGGGAAAATCAGCTATTTGTATGATTACACAATCAATAACACCAAAGCCTTTTCCATAGAGCAAATGGATAACTCAGTAATAATAATGTTCCTATGGAGAGCATTTGATACACCGCTATAATTAATATTATTAATGAGGGAGTCATTCGACTGTGTACTTTGGTAATTGCCTTGAGAGCTGCTGAGGTCTGCGCTGATCAAACATTACATAATTCAAACACTGCTACCAGCTTCTATTTAGACTAATGGATGTAATATCAGCGTGACAGGCTGATGGCAAATTTCAGTGTAGTTAATACTAACCTCAACAATAATAAAAAGCCCATTTTCACTGTGAGTGAGAATAACTCAGCCGATAAATAAGTATGCATCAGTAACTGTGATAAATAGCTGAAAATAGATGCAACCGTAATCAAGCTCAGGTACCAAAAAAATCTGAAGGTGGGAAAATTTGCAAAATTGGAATAATTTCTTGCGACCACAAGGATGATCAAATAAGTGCAAGAGGGGATGTCGTGTCTAAATATTAAGAGTCAGTGAAGGGACGCCTAAAGCTTTCATTTAAAGTCCAACTGTTGCTGAAAGAACCTGATCGGATAGATGTCTGAGAAAATGAGCCTACTGCAAATTTGATCTATACCCTGTACATATATATATATGTGTGTGTGTGTGTGTGTGTGTGTGTGTGTGTGTGTGTGTGTGTGTGTGTGTGTGTGTATGTATATATATATATAGAAATACATTCAACAGATAAAAAAAGTTTTTTAACATTTTCATAGTACTTTTGAGGATTATCTGTTTGCATTCTGAAGTAAAAAATAGAAATTAAAAATAACCACCTTTTGCAATGTTAAGCTTCATAACAATCAATCAAAATCAAGCGTGCCTTATTTTGAATATAACATAATTTAAAACAAACAAAAAAGGAAAAAAAATCATGTCGTCCTATCACCAAGGCCTAATCATTTTTGAACATCACATTTTGGTGCTTCCATGACTTACTAATGTGACAAGCGAAACAAATTCCATTTCCTTAGATTATTGTTTTCTAAACAAAATGAACTCATCAAGCAGCCTGGTACAGTCAGTCAGAAAGAACATTTGAGAAGATTTGTTCATTTGAGTGGCACAAAGCTACGATTCAAAAAGTGAACTATTCAATCAGCGAGTGAGTTATCATAACAGACTCTTGTGGATAATATTACTTCTACTACTACTACTACTACTACTTCTACTACTAGTAATTATAATGATAGTAATTATTTTTATGTTATTACTATCATAACAATAACAATAACCAGTATGCTACATCAGTTGTGTACTTATCTTAAAATGAAATGCTAAAAAATTGGCCATTCATATCAAGTCATTTGTAAAATATCACCATAGTTCAACTGTGACATCCTTCATGTTCAGTCATTTCTGTGCTGCAGGGACCATCAGTCTGGACCTTCTGTTGCATTAATGTTAGTGCAGCTGGTATTATTTTCCCCAACAAATCAAGCTGTCTTTAATTCTGTTTTCACTCTGTTTTCCATTATGGTCCTGCATTTTTTTGAAAATTATTGTCTCTGAAGCCTGCACAGAATCCAAAATTAGATGTGAATCAATTAAACTGCTTGCTAATGTACCTACTGTATATCTATTTGTTGGTTTGATATACAATGCTCTATGACTTTGCTGAGTTGTGGTGTATAAAATGTTAACAGTAGAGTGTTCCCCCACAGGTTATATTCATGGGCTATGTACACATCAAGTGGATGTGTGTGTGTTGGTGGCTGTGCAAAAGCAACATCTGCTGAGGTAGGAGAAAAACAAGATGAACAAACAAGTCGTGCACTAACTAGTCAAAGACCTCAGCAGTCCATTAGTAACCTCCATGATCCCTCACCTTTCCCCTACTATGTGATCACCCTCAAACTGAGTGATTATTGCAGTTGTTAGTCCACATGGAAAGCACTTGGCAGTTTTTTTGCTGATAAAATATTATCAAATGCCAAAAAGCATCAGAAATGAAACAGTAAAGGCTAAAACCTTATCTAAAGGATGCGCATATCATTTTTGACAGAAATAACAAGACTCAAGCACATGGTGACTAAATTCAACCTTATGATATGTGTTGGCAAATAAGAATTACAACACTAACCTGTGCATCTGAAAAACAAAACTCATTCACATAGGTTTTTTTTTCCATTACTATGTTCATCAGAAGTTTTAATAGCAATCTTTGGTAATTAGAGAATCACTCATTTGGGGAATTGTTTACCATATTATGAGGGAGACTCATTCTGTTAACTGGTCACCTGGAGGATATAATGATATTTATGTTATACATATATCCGACATGTATGTCGCGAGAGTTGTTATGGCTATCTTTACCTGAATCTAAATAGAAAAATACTCTGCCGATGGTTCTAGGTAAGTAACGTACTGATAAAAATGGGGCCATCATCACAAATATTTAATCTCCTTTAATATCTTAAGGAGTACAAGTCTAATGTCCCTTCTTCATTACCACCACTGCGGGCTGAAGTTGTGCTGAGTGGCAACCAGGTGCCATGTTGGAGCTTTGTGAATGTGATCATGACATTTTTGAAAAAGAGAGGAAAACATTCGGAGGATGTGAGGAAGACAATACAGTCAGTCCTATTAAATACTTTTGTGGATATGCTCTCTTACATCCTGCACATTATGTGATTGCTTTTTACCCAAGGTGAACATGTCATAAGCATTCAATTGAGCTGTTAGCTTCAGTCATTGCATAATCATACCACCAAAGCAATGCCAAGACAGTACACAGAGCCCATGTACAAAGTGACTCACCAACATGATTGTAAATGATGGATATCGAACACAGCACAGTGTGCACTGTTACATGTGCACTGAAAGAAGGAACAAAATAAAAAGTCTCATAAGACTGCTTCAAGAAGGTTGTCCCAGAATCCTTAAATTTTAAATCAAACTCTTCAATTACATGGAAAAAGAAGGGTATCTGATGACTTTCACTCCCTCTCACCAAAAGAATCACAATCCTATTGGTCAGTAATATGACGTGGGATTAAATAAATGATTGCAAAATTGCCCTTTTTATGGCCTGTTGTGTTTGTTTTCCTCCACGTGTGTGATTACTCTCACCTGCTCCTCACCATGCCATAGAGGTTACAGAAGGCAGAAGGAGACCTCCCTTTCTGCCCTCCGGCTGGTGATGTTAAGAGTATGAGAACATCCTCGCCCTTTTTTACTGCCACTGAAGTCACGCTGGCATTGCTCTGCTGTTAGGGTACAGATTAATTTGCCAAACCGTTTAACCAGTAATTATAAATTCATTGAATTTATGGATGGGTTTCTTATTTTGTTGAACAAACGGAGACAAAGTTGCTTTTATGTCACTCAACTCTTATCCTTATATAACGGTGGGGGTCTTACCTCCCACCAGACCAACGTGTTTTCCTTCTGCTTCCATCCCCCTGTGTCTAGAAGGAAAAGCTTTCAAATAGTTTTCCACATTATATACTTTATTTTCATTGTCATATAAGTGATTTGTAATAAGGGGGAGACTTATGATTGTTTCAATTTCAATGAATGGGTCTTTTATTTGAATAGCTAGCAATTCATTTCTAAATGGACAACTATCAATCAAAGCAAGGCAGCAACTCGTTTAGCGTGTAAAATATAGAAATATAATGCAGTAATTGTATTGATATTGTAAGAATTTCGCCAATAAAGATTTGTTGAAGGAGAATCTTTTAGTGTCTGCCAGTGCCCTTTACCGTGACAGAATCTCAGGCACAGTGTGGGACCCAGAACCAAGTCCTTTTAAAATATTCTAGAACATGGAGGGCTGCATGTGATTCAGTCTTTAAAGCTCAGCCAACGGGGAAAGCAGGTTTATCGTCTCGTCTGGTTCAGTCACGCAGTATGACACGTGCCCTCCACTCATTTACTGAATAATCATTGTCGATGTTTGCAAGATAAAGTGATATAACGTGCCACATTACCAATCCTGAGATTTCACAGTGTGCAACATCATATCTTATCATTGCAACCATAAGCCAAGGACATTAACTGCTCTGAGTGATAGTCAAATTCCTAATTAAATCTTTTATAGTCAACACAGTCAAGACTCTTTTTTTATTTGCAATGAAATATTTGGTTTACAACACCTGCTCATCCGGCTAAGGAGGGAATCAAAGCTCTACAGAGGCAGAGTGACGCGGCACATGTTTTAACACGTTTCTGGTATCTCAGTCTATCACGCTCTTTGTCAAGCACACTCTCACAGACTGAGCAAACAGGATTCAAATGTGTCTCGGTGTAAATGGTGGCTATTTTCCTTCGGAGAACTTTGCTTTCTCAATGTGCCATTAGGCTCTTTAAGCACTCCCACCTGCACTCCAGAGAATGAAGGCCTAAGCGATGTGAAATGGATGTCAGAAGGCACAAAGCTGCAACAGAGACACGTGACGGAGACACACCTGGATTGTATTCCTTTATTTCTCCCGTAGAAAATGTACATCAAAGACGATACAATACAAAATAGAAAATGGGAAACAGTACTCACAAGTTCTCACGTTTAAACACATCGAGGGCTATACAATACTGCTTTGGCATTTCCAAAAAAAACATTGAATAAAGTGCAAGTTTTTCCATCCTCTTCTCATATAAGTACATTCACAGGTTTGTTTTTGTCTTTTTCACAGACATTTCTTGTTCACAGCACTTTCTAAAAAACTCATCCTCAATTGTTTTGAGAAATATTAAAGTGCAGATATAGTATGAAACACATTTCTAGCGTCACGCCTCCCCTGCGTCAGTGAAGCGCACACTGTCAGCTGTAAGCAGATTGTCGATAGGTAGTTTCTCTTTTATTCTGCCTTTCGTATCTCACAGACGTTCACACTAAAGAGCCCTAGAGAGTTCAGACTTCGCTTGGTGACCTGGACCGATAGGCGCCGTTGGTCTGAAAGCAGCCACAGAGAAGCATATAGATGGAACGTTGAATCTCTGCGTTTCTGTAGGCGTAGATGATGGGGTTAATCATGGAGTTGTAGGTGGCTGGCAACAGAGTAGCATAGGTGTACACCGAAGGGTAGCCCCGTTCACCCACCAAACAGTAAATGGCAAAGGGAAGCCAACTTGCGCCAAATGTTCCCAAGATGATTGCCAAGGTGGAGACCCCTTTCTTGGTGGCTACATAATGAGACGTGGCAAAAAAGTGCTGCTGAAGGGCAATCTGGTGGGCATGGCGGCACACGATCTTGCAAATTTTGAAGTAGAGGGTGAGCATGAGCACGAAGATGACGAAGAACGCCGTGGCCAGGAGGGTGACATTGTTCCGGGTCAGAGGACGAACGATGCTGCAGGAAGCGGGTTCGTCCAGGCAATTCCAGCCCAGCACCGGCAGCAAGCCCAGGAACAGAGACACCCCCCAGGTCCCCAGCAGCATCAGATGCACGTACTGCAGCGTCTTCTCAGAGAAGTACGTCAGGGCATTGTAGAGGGAGAAGTAACGGTCTATTGTGATGGCCAAGAGGCTGATGATGGATGCTGTAAACGACGCCACCAGGAAACCTACGGTAATAAGGCTGATGGTCTCAGAGGAGATCACGTACTGAAACACAAAGTTCAGGATTAATCCCATGCCGGCCAGCAGATCTGCTGTTGCCAGGCTGCCAATCAGCACAAACATGGGAGTCCTTAGCGTTGGCGTGTAGAAGATAATTGCTACCACTATGGCATTTTCACAGGCGATGACGGTGCCAGACATGCAGAGCATAATGTCCCATGGGTTGATAGTAAAATCTAATGGAGCGGTGGAGAACTCCAGACTTGTGTTTTGCTCTGGGGAATCTGCCTCCATCCATGGGAGAACTTCTACTGCCACAGGAGTTGCAGAGGAGTCATTCACCACCAGAGATTCGTTCATATCTCCACAGTCTGTTCTGTGATCTGAGGAAAGAAAAGGTAAAAAAAAACAGTTGGCTTTAAAATGATTATGTGGTAATTATAGACAGATAGTATTTTGTTGCCAAGAAAAAGCTTTAACCATCCTGCAAACTCAACCTGCAACTGTTCAACCTTTCAACAGACAAGTCAAATATCCTAAAAATAAAGTTATCTATGAAGCACTGACTTGGTATATGATGAATACCAAGCTTTCTACAACCAACATCCTGTAATAAACTAAAATTAAGATACATTTTTTCCTTACAATGTCCAAACAGAGCAGTAACAAGACATGGCAGAGGAGCTGTCCATGGTGCTGAAAATACAGAAAACTCCACCACTGGGCTTAACTCTGTTTACATACCTTCACAATTGTTTAATCAATACATCATTATTTTCTCTCCAGACCAAATTCACACTTCCTGCACTTCTGTGTATTTCTGCATTTCTTATCGTAACCTTGAGTGCAATTATAAATCAAATTCAGGCCAAATTAGACACTTAACACCGGACATAAACGGACGGCTTTACATTCTCACTAGAAAGTAAGGTGCGGAGCAGACCACCTACCTCCTGGGCAAGTCGAACGAGCAGATCTTCGCGTAGAAATTGGAGACCCTCGTCCAAAGAGGGCGAAGACCAAGAAAAAAAAGAGCCAAAAAAGAAAAAAAAAAATAACCTCGTAAACTCTTTACACACACTTTCTGAACCCCCTCTCAAGTGAAGCCCTTGGTTTTGTGCTTCCCACGCATGGGACAGACACCCAGGGCGGAAGTGCTGCGAAGCATTGGCCGGTGTTCAGCTCGGCGAGGAAGCGATAACGAGGAAGAGGAGTTCGGAGCGACAACGGGAACTCACCGAGGGATTTAAAGCCAGGTGACGTCACGGAGAGGCGAGGGGGACAGAGAGAGAGAGAGAGAGAGAGAGAGGGAGAAAGATGGAGAGACAGAGGGAGGGGGGCGGGAGGGAGGGTGATTCTCCAATTTGGCATCAAAGATTCTGTTTGTTTTGAAGCCCTGTAACTCCTGAACTGGGGAGTGGTTATAAGTAACTTCACCAAGTATCTTTTAGAAAGATATTATAAAGCATCTTAATCCATTGGTACGTGACCAAGCGTGAACTCAGCTCTATTAGTGAAATCAAAATCTTTATGATAATTCCAATACATTGACAATTTCACAACCATGGATATTTACTAACAAAAAAAAATCATTTGATCCTGACATTTTATCACAGAACTTTGTTATTTTTCTTTTTCCTTCCTTTTTTGCAGTGCCCTGTCATTATTATTATCATTAATATTATTATTACTATTATTATTACTATCATTTGTTACTATCATTACATATCATTACGGCATCAACAATTTCCTTCGAGATAAATAAAATTGCTCTCATCTCATCTCATTTTCTTACTGATGCAAAGTATACACATCCTAGATGGAGTGAATCCTCTTGTTTGTTTTGATTTGTTTGCGTGTGTATTTATAATTCCAAAAAGACAGCTGTCATTGTTACCAGCATTATTAATCCAAAGTGATTTGATGCCAAGAATCAGCCTCCGAAATATCTTTATCTACCTTGCCATCAGGAGCAAGGACCCGTTAAACATTAGGTTGCCATAGCAACTACTACTGGAACAAGTAGTAGTTGCGGAGTAACAGGGGCCTGGTGTGGGTTGTTGACCTCTTCTGCAGAGTTCTTGGGTGCAGCTGAATCTGCGGGTATGTGTGTATTGATCTGTTTTGGGGCAGAACTCACCAAGGCGTTGTATATGGTTCAAAGTTTGAATCAGCTGTGAAGACCCCCTTTTCTGCTCAGTCGCTCCAGTTTGACCAAGATGGCTTCTTTAACTCCTCTCCGGTGTGCTTCATGCTGTCTTCTCTGAACAGAATGCAGACATTGTTATCGCCAAAGGAGATGCTCTGGTCCTTAAAGTGGAGGAGGACCGCTACATTTACCTAATATACTGTGATGTACTTACCCTTACTTATTACCTTGATCATTGCACACACACAATGTTTGCATTTGCTCTTCATAAAAGGCAGAAACTTTGAACGCCCCCCCACACACAAAAAAAAAGATCAGTTCAGATCTAATGCCATTCATAGTGAATACTGAAAGACATGCTCCACAGCTTTTTCATGTGAAAACTCACTTAACCCTGACTCAGTAATTCAAAGGGTTCATTGTTCCTTCCCACAAAGACTGGGGGTGGGAGACAATAGAGAAGAGCCTCATTTTGCCTCCTTGGACAAATCACAAGGTGCTTATAGCAGGTAAATCTAGATTGTTTTTGTGCCTTTTAACAGTCACTGGAGCTTTCAGTGACGCCTCTGATTTAATGCAAGCTACACATGCTCTGACCCTTAGTTTATATAGGCCAGTTTATACAGGCATTGATTGCAATTCCATTGTGTTTGAAACCTTTTTGATTCACGCAGGTATTGATCAGGGATCTTCCCTCTCCTTTCACTCGACCTCCCTCCTTCTCATATATTATTATTCTTATTACTACATCATTATCATTATTATTAGATGGGTTGTACAAAGACATAAAATATCAAAATAGGTTTGATTTTTTTCAATCTCTTTAAAACCACATTGTTTGTATAGTGGTTTCTAAACATGTTGTGAATATGTCTCTGACTTAAATGATTAAACATGGAATAATAATGGACAAAATGTTGAGAAACAAGGGGCTGGAAAAAGAGAAAGCAGCATAGTAATATGGTAACCAGTGTTGGTATCTAGGCAACAGCTGTTTGGCCACCTGGTTTAGAGGACAGTGGGATGGAAAGGGCCTGTGTTCGTACATGAGCTAAGAGGCCACATGAAGCGACAAGTGACTCATATTAAAATAGGTATAAATCCAACCTGATGAGTATAATGCATCTAAAATAATGTTTGATTGTAGTTTGAAACTGAATGTAATGGCACTTATTGGAGCCAGTGAAGTAAGGGTAAAACCGATCCAAGCTGCTACCATTTCATCATCTATTTTCATCAGCAATAAAGAGACGTCCGTTTATTCATTCATACTCATGTGCTGTGAGGTCCCTTTGTGATGAAACACCTGCCATTAGGATCGTGAACATGACAAAAAAACAACCGCATGTAAACATGTGCACACATTGCCTTGAAAAGAGCCTTTTTCTCATCGCCTACCTGCAAATGCAGACACCAGACCTCTCACTTCCACACAATCTAAAGAATGTGGTCCTTTTACAAATACTCAGGCACAATGAATCACCCCCTTCGCTACAAAAGATGCTTCCACAGATATATATGAAGAAAATCTGAGCATGTCTCCAGTTTAAGGGTCATTAACAAGGGAGCAAAGAAAGCAGACAACCTAATATGCGTGTGTGTTTGTGTATATATATCTATATAAATTATACACACACACATATGCATATGTATCCATATACACAGAAAACTATATCAAATGCATACATATCTATACGTACATACATATACATACTATGTATACATTCATATATATATGTGTGTAAATATGTATACATACATATTTAGTTGTCTCAGCTTTCTTCGCTCCTTGTTCATGGCTCTTAAATGATATAAACTATATATATATATATATATATATATATATATATATATATATATATATATAAAGGACAAAGGACCCTGGTTTGATTCCCGCAAGGGGACCTTTCTTTGTGGAGTTTGCATATTTTCCCTGTGTCTGCGTGGGTTTCCTCCAGTTTCCTCTCACGGGTTCAGTACACCATTAACTGATTGCCAGTCAATTGCATACAGACAGACAACCATTCACGCCCTCAGTCATACATCAGGGCAATTTTTCCAATTAACCTCTTGCATGTTTTTGAACACTGTGTTCAGGCATAAAGGTGTCCATATGTGCACTTGAAACCAACCAACACACCTTAGGCCACAGTTCTTTGATCAACCTTGTGGTCGTATCGTTGGACTTGCGGCCGCATGTCCCAGTCACTCGGGTGAAGAGAGGGGAGGAGCTGTTAACTGATCACCACCCGATGATGTGCTTCCTCCAATGGTGGTGGAGGATGCCGGTCAGACCTGGCAGACCCAAATGTAACGTGAGGGTCTGCTGGGAACATCTAGCAGAGTCCCCTGTCAGAAGGAGTTTCAACTTCCACCTCCCGTAGAGCTACAACCACATCCTGAGGGAGGCTGGGGACATTGAGTCCAAATGGGCCACGTTCCGTGCTTCCATTACCAAGGCGGCAGACTGGAACTGCGACTGTAAGGCAGTCGGTGCCTGTCGGGGCGGCAACCCTTCAACCCTGGTGGAGGGAGGGATGCAGTGAGGGATGCCATCAAACTGAAGAGGGAGTCCTATCGGGCCTTTCTGACCTGTGGGGCTCCGGAGGCAGCTGACAGGTACCGGCAGGACAAGCAGCATGAGGCTTTGGTGGTTACCAAAAATGTAGGCATGGGACTTCGGGGAGACCATGGAGAATGACTTCCGGTGGGCGTCGTGGAGATTCTGGTCCACCACCCAGTGGCTCAGGAGGGGGAGCACTGCTCGGTCAACACGGTGTACAGTGGGAGCCTGGCGCTGCTGACCTCAACTCAAGATGTTGTAGAGCCAAAAGGCGAAGCTCTCAATATACTAGTTGATCTACGTTGCCGCCTTCAGCTATGGTCACAAGCTGTGGGTAGTGACCGAAAGAACAAGATTGTGGATACAAGCAGCTGAAATGAGTTTCCTCCGCAGGGTGGCCAGACTCTCCCTTAGAGATAGAGTGAGAAGTTCTGTCATCAAAGAGGAGCTCAGAGTAGAGCTGCTGCTCCTCCATATAGAGAGGAGTCAGATAAGGTGCCTCGGGCCACCAAGAGGTATTCCAGGCATGTCCATCTGGGAGGAGACCATGAGGAAGACCAAGGACACACTGGCGAGACTATGCTTCCAGGCTGGCCTGGGAACACCTTCGGGTCCCTTCAGAGGAGCTGGACCGTGTGGGGAGGGAAAGGGAGGTCTGAGCCTCACTGCTCCAGCTGCTGTCCCTGTGACTCGACTCCGGATAAGTGGGGAAAATGGATGGATGGATGGATGTTTTTAGGACTCTGGGAGGAAACCGGAGAACCCGGTTTTAAATGCAGACATGGCAAGAATATGCAAACTCCAAACAGAAAACTCACCATAGTAAAGTCTCCCGATGGGAATGGAACGATGGTCCTATTGTGCTGTGAGGCAGAAGTGCTAACCTACATGCTGCCCTATGAAAAGACGTGTATTCCTCAATATTTTATATATTTGTCTATTCATTTATTCAAGGCCAATAAAATTTCGAGAATTGCCTTTTATGCTCAAGAGGTGTATCAAAACTTTTATTAATGTTTATATGTGTTTCAAGCAAAGGAAATCTGTATTGTTGCTATAACTATCTTATAGGACATAAGCAAAAAGTCCCCCACGTGGGAGTCATACCAACAAAGCAGCCATCAAGTCCTGGATCAGTCAAGCCATCAGGGTCAGAACTACAACACTTGTGAGTAGAAGCCTCCCTCAGCCTGTTGAGTGAAACCCACAGTACGTCATAAAAACCCAATGTCAGTTGGGGTACGAAATGACCACAATAGACTGCAATACTGTAAAAAATGCATTCATTCATTCATTAATATAGCTTGTCCTGCAGTCAGGGTTGCAGGCTGGAACCTATCCCAGCTGCCATTGGCGAGGGTTGGGGTTCACCCTCAACCAGTCAATCACAGGGCAAAATATAGACAAACAACCATTCACTCTCTCATTCACGGATCTGAGCAATGTAGTCTCCAATGAGCCTACTGAATCTTTTTGGTTTCGGGTTGAAAAATAAACACCCTCAAATACTGTGCTATCACACCAACGCAGACACAAGCCATCACAGTCTGAGATTCTTTGAGGTGGTAGCACCCTCAGGTATAGTTTGGCTGGTGACGTCACTTATGACAAAGCTTGGTGACGGTGAGTGTTTCACCAGTTGATTGATCAGTTAATCGAATTACTGATTTAATTTCAAAATTAAATGTTGTATTCTGTGCATGAAATCATTTGGAACATATGAAAGGATTTTTTTTTTATGTAAAACCTCTTGTTCTAACCACTCTGGTTATGCACTTCATTCCCAATGTGGAATTTTGCTACTTATGCCTTTATAACCATGTTTCTTATTTATCAGCTTGTAGTCATATTCCAATAACAGCTAACTTATTCTGGATGGACACACTGGTGTAACTTTATTGTTCAATGACTCATTTGAAATAAATGGAATGCATTATTGGTCAGGATTTTTTTTTAAACCATTACACAGAAAGTAACAATAAAAAAAATCTAACCTAACTACTAACTTAATCTAAAGTTAGACTAAACTAAAACTAAAAAAATATCTTATTGATGAGACACAGATCATTGATAGAGAATGCGAGAATTGCAGATATCAAGAACTCATGGTTATCTCTGTTTTGAAAAAGCACCCTGAGGCTAAAGTCCTTCAAAACAATATATACGTATGAAACTGTAAAGCATTATCTGGACTTTCTCAAAAGACACATCAGGACTTGAGTCCCGGTTCTGCACCGGGATTTGCAGCATTTGCACTTTGAAATATGGTGAGAATTTAGTGAATACCCAACAATTGTCTCCCTAGTCTGAACCCTAGTTTTTCGCTCATACTCCAAGTGGAGAATGTCGGTGTATGGTGTATGTATGAACAGTTTCAGATAACAGTCTCCGAAGCTGAAGAAGAAAAATCAGTTGAAAAGATCAATTTGTGAACCATAAAACAAGCAAGCATTTGAACTGTTGACCTTTTTGCTGCATGGTTAGCAGCTGCCCCTCCCTCAGAATTTAAAATAGTCTACCTCTCCATCCTTCCATTTTCAATGCACATATTTTTTTTCAATTCCCCTGACATTGGCCATCACATGCGGAGGCAAACCTCATCTTCCCCCTCCTCCTTCTTTGTCTTCAGGCTCACGAGGCACAGATGCAGTGAACGGTGGTCATTCACACTGCTGACTGTGTGGTACACAAACGGAGCAGCAGCATCCCATCTTCTGGCACCTGCACCAAAAGGTTAATCACCAAAGTATTGTGGAGAATGAAGAGAGCCAGAGACAAAAGGAACAATAAGCTAATAGGGGAAGATTTTTAAAGAAATTAACGGGATTGGGAGAAATTAAAACCAAATGCAAATGCTAGTAAAAGGAAGATTTACAGTTGAGAAACTGGAGTATTTTAAACAGTAAACCAATCCATCACACAAACTTGATTAATGGATGTTTAATTTACAACTGCTACATACAATAAGACCTATCATTTTAGAAATGCATATATACAAAGCAAAATGAACAGGATATTCATAATTATGACTCCAAACTTAAAGTAAAAAAGAAAGGAAAGGGCAAATTTGCATGATCTAAAAAAGGAATTAACATAAATGATTTTTGGGGGTTAAAATACACTCAACAAAAAAAAAAAAAAAAAAAAAAAAATAGCCCAGAAAAATTGAGAAAATGAAATTATGGCATTATGTTAAAGTTCATAAAAGATCCATCACATAAGAATGTGTTAATAAAAACATGGCTCTGTCAAACATAATGTTTGAAATGAATTTCTTTCCTCTTTTACAGGAAATATAAAATACTAACTTTAAAAAGGACTGCATCCTTTTAGGTCACAGAAATGATATATGGAAGAAAATGTAACTCTCAAAGACACACTTTTGCAGTCTTTGATTTGTGTTTATCCAGAATTCAGACACATTGTCATTTGTCCTTTTTGTCCGCTTGTGTTTATCATGTTTCAGTTCTTGAAATACTCCCTGCACATCATCAGTTCCTGCTGCAAACTGGCCCCACTGACAACACGTCATTTGTAGATCCTTTTTGTGCTGCTTGTGTGTCACATGTATCGATTCTTGACATATTCCCTGTACATCATCATGTCCTCCCTGCAAAGTGGCCTCACTTGGCCCTGACCTGTCATCACATGGCTCTCAAACCCATTGCGGCTATCGCTGTCGACGTGCGGAGGCAAAACGGCGTAGACACTGTCCTGTTGGAAGCGGGAAACTGGCTCTCTGAGAGATGAGTAACAAAAAGGGAGAGAGTCACAGTCAAATCATTTCAGACATATCACGTGTCAGCAGGAAAACAAGCAGAGGAAGTTACTATCTTTAGAGGCTACCGACTAAAAAATGCAATGAGGCCTAGAAAAATGTTTTATTCCAGCCACGGAGCCATTATGAGGACTGTTAATGGAATCAACAGAAGAGTAGCAGAATTACTCATATTTTCCAAGAAACTCGGCTTTAAAGCATGCCTCTTCGTCTTCAAGGTGGATTAAAAACTCAACACTCGTCAGGTCATTCACTCAGACAGTTCAGCAGCAGCTGAGGCACAGCTGAGAGAGCGTGCTCATAAAAACACCTATTTTTATAAGCCAGTTTAAAATAGTCAATATAAATGCTAGTATAATTCAAAGGGGGGAGAAAAAAAAAAGATAGAACCTACAGCACAGAGGGATATGAAAAACAGAAAGACTAGTAATAATATTTACTGAAGTACACAAAACTTCCAAAAGGCCTGACAAAACCTTGATGCAACCAAAAGCATCCAGTGTTGATCAGACGTAGATAATGAAAAATCTTATTTGAAATAAATGTTAGTAATTTAACAATGCATTTGTAATCCACCTCAAACCAGTTGCTGTTTACATCCAACATCCACATTATTAAGGGATCACATAGAGGTACTTGAAAGAAAATATTCATGAAGGCGAGAGAAGCGAAAAAAATTGAACAAAATGATTTATACCTTAAAATATGAGACATTTAAAGAGTATTCTATCTGACATTTTTTGTTGGGTATGGATTTTATTTTTAATGCATGCATGACGTATTGTGGGACAGTGATCAAAGGTCACATTGACCTTGATCTTTGACTACCAAATTCTTAAAAATTCTTCCTTATGCCAGGATATCTTGTTCATGCTTATAGTTTAGACAGATATACAGATGTACTGACAACCAGAAAACCTCACATCTATGACAACAGCGTAGTTTAAGGGAGGCATACATAAACAAAAAAAAAAAAAAAAAAAAAAAACATCACAAAATTTAGAATTTAACCACAAATTGAATTGAACTGAATTGAAAAATACACATTTTTTTTTCAATAACATTTAATTATTTTGAAGTTGTGGATATAGAAAAGAGCACAATTTTTTTGAAAGAGATATTAAAATAAATTTATCAACAATTTATTGCAGAGTATTTAATTACCGGTTCTCATAGCAGTTTAAGATAAATGAAAGCAGAAAAATTTGGGGAATTTATTTTGAACATTTTGAGAAAAAACTTTTCGTGACGCATACATGCTTGACTTTTGGAACTGTCGTGTTAACTGTCGTGTCAGTCCCCTAAGTCATTACTTAGTTAGCCCTTCATTTCACAATTCAGATCGCTAAAATAATCATTCTTATGGAACCTCAGGTTCTCATTACAAAGTCGAAGAAAAGAAATCTCAACACCTTACTGATGACTCTGCCTCCTAGGAGACATAATTTCACGAGTGAGAACATGTTGGAGATGCAGTAACAGCATCTTAGAATAGCACGGTTGCACAACACACACCTGTGACACCTTGTGAACCTGACATAAGTAAGACAGTCATAGATGAGTGGACTAATGAGTGAAGACACAATAAGTAAAGGAAAGATACAACCTTTGAGCTTGCACAAGAAGATGTCTCAGCTCTATGACTCCAGAAGTATGGACACAAACACATCGCAAAATGACTGTGTTTTTGACACTTTATTTTTTCTAACACACGTGTAAAAAAAATCCCGCTGCGATTCAATGGCTCCCTGCATAACCAAGACAATGGTTCAGCCAAGATACTTTGAGGTATCTTACTACCTTGTCTTTTTCTAAGATCCCAACGCTTATCACCAACTGTGTCGGGCAGACACCTTTCTGTCATGTTTTAGTGTACACCATTATGTACCACTGAAATAGGCACTATGAGGGATTAAATTTTTCAAATCATTAGCTGTATTTACCAATCTGTGCAATAATAGATTTCAGTTTATTATTATTATTATTATTATTATTGTGATTGTTATTATTATTATTATTATTATTATGGTTGTTGTAATTATTAGTCACAGAAGCAAATGTCAGTAAACATCTTCTTCAAAATACAATGTATTGAAGCTATAAATATGTATATATCAAAGTAACAACTTACTAAAAACATGTTACACTGAAAAGGAGTTTTCAGACTTAGTGATAGCAGCACTGAAGTAGAAGGTAAGGTAAGATCAACTGTGGTTTATATAAAGTTGAACATCGCATTTCCTCACAGATCTAATTATCAGAAAAATTATGAATATTGGGCAATTGTTATCCATCTATCTATCTATTATTAATTCTTAAGTAAAATTGGTTCCTTGTCAGGGAGACTGTGTTTCTAGAAGTTTCACAGCAGACTAAAATATCCCAGAAATGAAACAGAAAGGACTGACATTGAACAGACTGTGCATACTGTATGTTCCTTGAAGATGAATCTAACTTTAGACAATCACGCTGCTTTTCTTTTCTAGAGCCGCTAGTGAGCCAAATTGTGCAGTACTCAAGTTAATAAAAAAATATCTGCAACATTTACTACATCCAAATTTGACCAAACTGGGCTTTTCTCACCAATGACAGAGAGACAAGTGTCATTGTGTCAGTAGTTCGCTTTAATCTTTTTTTTTTAGTCTTAATTTCCTTGTTTGCTTCTGACTACTCACTTTCATCTCCTCCACCTAGTTGAGTAATAACGCTCTCCTTCTAATCTCACCAGCCTTTAACCTCCTCTTCGACTTCACAGGACCTTAAAATCAACTTGATTAGATATATAACTAGAATGATCTGTAAAATTGGAAATTAAAACCCTTCCAACTAACTATAAGCAGTCAAAAACCTAAGATTTTTAAGTCCGTCTTTAACAAAGGACAGGGAAGACAAAACTCCAAGCCAGGTATATAAATCCCCACTGCAGCTGTATTTTTTCCCATTTTGTCAATGAGATGTCGCCATGGGGAAAATATCAGCGAGTGAAGGCTAAATGTATTTGCATATCAGTGGGTGAAGTAGTGCATGCTTTTTCACAGACTTTTTGATTTGTTATTTACCGTATTACAATTAGTATCATTAGTTATTTTCTATTACATCGAGGTTCAATCTCCTGTAATAATGTCTTGATTCCTTACTATTTGTAACTCTTCATCTTTCAATTTCTAGCAGTAAAAGACATGGTTGGCTTCTTGCGACTCAGGTGCCAGCCTAAATACATACACGTGCGTGTGCACTAACACTTTTGTGGCCTTTGTTAAAACTTCTTGAGAATCTAAAGAGAGACAAGCAAGGCCATACTTGAGTCACATGGACAACTTGGTCTAGTAATACCAGTCTAAGCACATGAGTCTGTGAGCTGTAAAGAACAAATGAGAGGCAAAGAGGGAAGTTGCCAGTATATCAGTATTGCTGCACATTGCTAATCCACATGTTTTTGAATTTAAATTTGGCTCATGGAAAAAAAAAAAACATACTGCTCGTAAAAGATTAGAAATGAGACAGTGGGGCACAGTTAGAAACCACTCTGGACAGATCTGAGAGGCAGCAACCTTCTCTTGAAGAGTCATAAAAAACTAGTTTTGCAAAGTAACACGTGAGTGGGGATTATTGAGTTTGGGTACCTATGTCTTTGTCTGTGTGTGTATAGATTAATGTGTCACATGTTTCACTCACAAGCAGATGATGTTTACAGGGTTGATGTGTTCAGTTCTCTCCACCCTGTGCTGGCTCACCCCCAGATGTGCAAACCTGCAGAAAAGCACAAAATACAAATATTAGGACTAAATGAGCTGGATCAAACTATGCATTTGTCTCTGTAACTTGCTTTTTTTTTAATCATCATGTAACAGGAAAATCAACAAATGTTAATAGCTGACACTATTTTTGGCTGTAATGACCATTTTACATTGTCTTATTTATCTATTTCATTCGAGGTTTTTCATACTGAAAAAAATGAGACAGGTCAACTCTCATGCTCAAAGCACATCATTGTCAAATTTCCCAATTGATCATTTTTCTCCCACAGAGACACAACAGTTAAGACTTTCCCTGCGGCTCTTGCTTATGATTTTTAATATTAATGCAGTGATTAGCAGAGCTCTGGCAGCAGCTAACATCTTTGGAGCTGTTCCAACTCCCCTACTCAGTAATGAACGCACCTTAATTCTCATTATGCAGCACTAGACTGGGGATATGAACAACATTCTTTATAGCATTTTTTTTCCTGATTCCATTTTCACTTAATCACACTTCAAAATTGTGGCTACCAAGCAACTCTGATGAGGCAAAAAGGTATTATAACGAATGAAAGGTGACTGACAGGTGAATTTGCACAGTGATATACTGTAAATAAAACAGACCAGAACCAATCTGAGTGAATCAATCAAATTGCAAGAGGATTGTTTTTCTATCTAGGTGAGACGTCTATAGAGATTCTCGGTCATCAAGGTCATGGTTAATTCTTGTCGAAATCTTTTCATGGCAACTGACATTGAATTTCTTCCCTTTTCTTCCCTTTTCAGGTGAGATTACTGTTTTTTTTAATCCTTTTTCTGTTTTACTGACAATGTTATGTCAACCACAATATCAAAACATTTTTGATAATAAAATTAAATATTCAGAACTTGGACACATCATGGGAAACATGAATGCTCAACTCTATATTGAAAAGTAAGACTATAATCTGCATGGAATGTGGCTGTTTTGAGAATCAGTGGATTCTGTTGAAAGGACCTTTCTTCAACTGTATTGTTGGATTCCCTTGATAACTGTGGAAACATAAATACAAGGACATATTTGAAGGATTGTCTACTTGATTAAAGGATGCAAAACTGCATATTGAATTTAAAATTGTACAAATTTGGAGAATCCAAATGAATAAGAAATAACAGAAACCTCTCGAAAAACAGCTAAAGGAATAGTTTAATTTATGGATGCTGTATGAGTTTGACTGGCTGGAGAAGGGGCTTCAAGGTTATCATTTGCCAGTATTACCATTCCAAATTAGCCAGGGACAAAAGTTTTTTTTAATATTTTTAACAGACTGATATAATAAGTTTCTAATTTCTCCCAATTTTATGCATGCACTGAAAATTATCAGAATGATCTTTGGGTGTTTGAAGACATTTAAATAATGATGAGAATAAATGTAAACATTTTCAATTAAACTTAAATAGTGCACAAAATGTAGCTTTAAATAAACATCCCTGGCAGTTAATCACATTTTATGTAAAGCTCACTTTAGAAGAACAGATAGTGTTCAGCACATGAGCCCAGTGATAGCTCCTCAATCTGTAGCGAATCAACAACCATAAAATGACAAAGAAAATGAAAGTCAGGGTTGAAAGGAGGGATACGTAGACAAAGAGCAGGGAGGTCAGTAGTGTGATGTACACATCATGGTAAAGTTTACAATATTCTCTTTGGAGACTGGCCATTTAACCCAGATAGAGCCTCTTAGTCCACCGCTGTCTTCAATGCACTGAGTGCATTGTCAAGAACAATAAAAAAGAACATTTTCCTCGACATCACAGTAGTTGCTCAGGTAGACATAAAATTAGGCCAGAGCTCTTCTTTTTATAGGTATCAACTTAACAGCAACACACACGCAGGATGATGGACATACAAAATAAATAAATAAAGAGATAATGGCAAAGCAAACAGATATGTGCGGGGTCTAACCTTGGCTAATATCGTTGCTAACCTCAGGGCTAATAGCAATACAAGAAATGTATTTAGCATTCATTCAGTAACCATGACCTTGACAGTGAAAAGTACAACCTTACTGATCCCATGATCCTTTTTTCACTGTAGACTTTTTCTGTGCAGTTGCTCACAAATATAAGCTTGTTTCTTTAAGTTATAAAAGTCAGCAATTTGACAGCATGCCACATTTATCCATCTGTCGGTTTTTCTCTCTCACACCTATCTGACAAAGGAAAAAAGCCTTTGAGTCCTGTTGCAGAATATGTTCAGAAACATTAATAACCACAACAACAACAATAATAATAATAATAATGATAATTGTCATTTCTGGCTCATTTTGATGTCATAATCAATTTATTTTAAACTGACGCATGGAATTTTCAAAGATCATCCTTTACTGGCTCTATAGCAGTGAAATTTAAGAATCAAACTGGTTAATTATTACAATTTGGACTTATCTGTCTGCGGTGTTATAGATATTGCAAAAATAAAGCTATTTTTGGAAGTCCCTCCTTTGACAATGTCATGTCCCTTTCTCAGGATATAAAAGCCTCTGGTTTATACAACTGCAGTTTTTAGGTGCCTCACCTGTTGTAGATCAGCAGATCCTCCTCAGCAGGAAACGCAGCCAGATCCAGTCCATAAGGCTCTTTAATGGTAGGCATCTGGAGCTCCTTGGGTGGGTAGGAGGGAGTAATAGCAAAAAGTCAGAGGTTAATTCGACCAAACTAAAAAAATAGATTATATGACACTGGAAGAAGACAGCTGATGATAATACAAATGGATATACGTGTTATTTAACATCTTTCCCTAACAGCTCGTCAAGTACTGGAGTTGCAGCTCAGGGTCACCGGGTTCAGCTACTTCTATACAACTGATTCTCTAATTAGATTGGTCCACCGAGTGTAATGCAAGTAACTGGACCTAATATGATTGTTGGTGTTGATGAGGCAGTTTCATGTTCTCAGAGATGGTGCCCTCCTGGGGTTCCTGAACAATATGTTCAAAGTTTGTCAAGACAAAATAATCATAATTACCAAGGGGTCATTTTCAGGAGGTTAGACCGAGCAAGTTCAGCAAATGATAAAGGCCGATTTTGGGAAGGAAAAGGGGCATTAAGACACACTTGATGATAATTATCTATTTAGATACAGTAATGTAAAAAAACAAAACAAAGTAATGCTTGATCATACATTTCTCAGCTGTGCAAGTCCTTTAAAAAAAAGGGAGGTGAAGTCAGATTAAGCAGCTGTACCCAAGGGGCCCATTCTCTGCGATGAAAATGTTTGTATATCATATAAATCACTTCTCCCAACAGATATGTTAATTCATGAAGAATGAATTTAATGTGAATGACGAATCACCTATAACTTTGTTTGATCAGACTTTATATATCTAATTAATTATAAAAAAGTTTCAGAATAAAATTATCTTCACACCAGAGGTTATTCTTTCTGCACAGCAGAGGTGTGCTGAAAATAACTTTTTCGAGCAAAACTCAATAATGAGTTTACACAAGGCTATTCAGCCAGATTAGGGTAATTCTCTTTGTCTTATGGTTGACAAAGGTCAGCAAGCTGGATATCAAAGTATGTAAAACTTGTGGTTGTGTTACAATTATGGATAGCAGTGCATTATCCGCCATGCCAGGTGTGTTAATAAATCAAACAAACTCAGTTAAATTTCATCATAACTACATTGTTACTTACTGGCCTTTTACCACAAATATCTAATAAGACTGTTGTCAATGTACAGATTTTTTTTAAAAGTACCTAAAAGGCCCAAATTTATGCTGCTGTGGAAAAGAGTTACGCTGAAAGATGCTGTTGAGATTTAGTCAACCTACTCACTTCTCATTATTAAAGAGGCCCATGGCACCGGCAATTATGGTCTCCAAAATTACAACAAATAAATCATCTCTCTCAGATCTCTCTCAGGTTCAATAGAAAACAGTTAAAGTTATATTTTACAGACTTGTTTTACAATCAGATCGGTTTCCACAGAAAAACTTATTGGACTTTTAACAGCTTTAAAACTGTTGAAAAGTTAAATGATTGTTTTAATAAAGATTATAATCCCTGCAATGTATTCTATCTTCCTACCTTAAACCTGCAATGACTATGAGAACTTGTTATGTAATGGTGCGCTCCGCAGTGGCCTATAAGTAGCCCTCTAAACCAGTATTCTCTGTGCCTGATACTGCTGCCAAATGCTTATCATTATGCATTCAATTTTCACTGTATTTGTATTGATCTGCGAGAGGCGAGAACAAATGAGCGTGTTCCAGGACCATTTCCAGAAAACAACAGCTGTGATCATACACACAAGCATGCACACAGCAAACAATCCCCAAAATACACACACTCAGAAGCACCCTAAGATATAATATACACCCTTTTTTAAAATTAACACATCATATGGTGTATCAGAGTCCAGTGTAAACAGATACTTTTGAGTACGTACACCAACAAACATTGCAAATCCATCCATGCTCATGCTAGCACATGTGTGCCCATATTGAGGGGGATATGAAATGAGCATGTGTAATTACATGGCAAACGTACTAATGATCCAATGTTTAAATATTTCAATAGTTTTATGTTCTGCTGGCACCCAGGCAATCCATTCTGAGGGACAAGCTTGAAGGCAGCAACACGAGATGCGTGCAAGGGAGGGTGTGTACCAAACACGTGAGCAAACTGTCCATATCCAAATATTCATGACCAGCTCAGTGCTCAAGGCTCCCCATGACAGACGAGTGAAAATCTCAGGAAACAACATCATAAATCACAAGGGGGAAGGAGACAAATGAAGCAAGAGGTAAAGCTTTCGCCTCCAAGAAGATAAAAAATGGTCGTGTCATGTGCATGTATTCTTTTTCAGAAAAAAACATGCATTATGAGACAAAAGAAATACTGGGTTCTATGCAAAAAAACATAAAGCAGATTTTATACCGATAAATTATCCATCAATGTGATTAATGCTAATTGCAATGTACCGACATTTGGTAGGTAAAACGTAATGGCCATTATATCAAAGGAAAGTGAAGTTTATTGCATTAAAAATCAAAACGTGTTTAAAAAAACCATCCATCCATCCATTATTTACCGCTTATCCTGCACTTTTTCCCAGTGAGCCATCGGAGCTATGTTGCCCCGAAACAGGTCCTGGGTGAGGGACCAGATAAAATGTGGCTCAGGACCCCAATGAGGAAAAAGAGAAATGGACCTGGTTTACCCTGGTCTGGTTTACCCTGGTCTGGACGCAGCTCATCAGGGCCTGCCCCTGGAGCCAGGCTCAGGGATGGGACTTGATGTTGGGTGCAACGGTAACTGGGCCCACATCAATGGTGCTCTTTTCCACTCAGGAGGTGCCCCGGCAAAAGGCACTGGCCAGGTGTGGACATATTCACTGACCCCAATTCAAATGTTGGGGTTCAACCCAAAGGACAAACAGGTAGCCTCCCTCTGCCTTCGGGTTGACGGACAGGTTCTGACTGATGTGTATGCCAATGCACCCAAGGGCAGTTCAGACTGCCCACCCTTTTTGGGGTCCCTAGAGGGGCGGCTAGAGAGCACTCCTGTCGAAGACCCCCTCGTCCTACTGGGGGACTTCAACGCTCACATGGGCAGTAACAGAGACCTTGAAAGGTTTGATTTGGAGGAACGGTCCCCGCCATGTGAACCCAAGTGGTGTTTTGTACCTGGACTTCTGTGATCGTCATGGATCGTCAGACGTAAAAGTCTGCACATGTGCACCTGGCACCAACACACCTTGAGCTGCAGTTCACAGGCCGTACTGGCCTGTGGAGCTCTGGAGGCAGCTAACAGGTACCGGCAGCCCAAGTGGCAAGCAGCTGTGGTAGCTGCCAAGGCAAAAATTTGGCTAAATTTGGGAGGAGTTTTTTGTTAGGCCATGGAGAACGACTTTCAGAAGTCAAGGAGATTCTGGTCCCCCATCTAGGAGCACGGGTGGGGGAAGCAGTACGCTGTCAATACTGTGTAGTGGGAAAGACTGACTACTGACCTCAACTCGAGACATTGTGGATTGGTGGAATGAACACTTCCAAGGCCTCCTTAATTCAAACAACAAGTCTTTGAATATGGAAGCAGATTCAGGGGAGTTTTGGGTGGACTCTCCTATTTAGGTGGCTGAAATTACTGAGGTAGTCAAATGGGCCTCGTAGGCAGGGGCAGTGCAGCTGGACTGGCAGACTGGGATGGGGATCCAACCAGGATCACACTTGTCAGCCTCTCTGGAAAACTCACTGAAGCACTGAAGAGGAGGGTCTGACAGGTCATTGAACCTTGGATCCAGGGTGAGCAGTGTGGTTTTCGTCCTGGCCGCGAAGTAGTGGACAAGCTCTATAAGCTCAGCAGGGTCGTTGTGGGAGCAAGGGAATTTGCCCAACCAGTCTTCATGTGTTTTGTGGACCTGGAGAAGGCATTCGACTGTGTCCCGCAGGACAGCGGTTCCCAACTTTTTTTGTACCAGGGACTAGTTTAATGCATGAAAATGCATGTGCGTGGGGGTTCAAATAATAAAAACTTTTGTCAGTTCACAGTATTTAATCTGAATACAACGAATTTTGCACTCTAATATCAATACATCATCATAATTTAGTCAGCGGGAGCCCTGGGCTTATTTCCCTGCTACAAGACGGCCCCATCATCGTGACAGAGTTAAGTGCAGCAGTAAGGGGAAGGCGGAAATGCTCGTTTTTCAAAATAATATCCGGAAGATCTTAAAAAAAAAACAACCAAAAACTATCATTTGTACCCAGAACGATTTCCTTTGCAGACCAGTACCAAATGATCCACATACCAGTGCCGGTCCGGGGACTGGGGGTTACGGACCTCTGCCAAAGGGAATTCTGTAGGGTGCTCCAGGGAGTATGGGGCAATGAAAGCTATAATACGGGCCTGTTTGGACCTTGAATGATTGGTGCAAGAGCATGGTCCGTATAGCCAGTTTTAAGTCTAACTCGTTTCCAATGAGGGTTGGACTCCACCAGGTGAAGAAGGAGCTGAGCAAAAAGGCACAGCTCTCAATTTACTGGTCATCTACACTCCTACCCTCACCTATGGTCACAAGCTCTAGCACATGACCGAAAGAACAAGGTTGTGGATTCAAGCAACTGATATAATCTTTCTTGGCAGGGTGTGTCCAGGCTCTCCCTCAGAGACAAGGAGAGGAATTCGGCCATCCAGGACTCAGATGACATGGCTTGGGCATCTGGTTTGGATGACTCCTGGACACCTACCTGCTGAGGTGTTCTGGGCATGTCCAACCTGGAGGAGGTCTTCCCTGGGGACTTAAGACATGCTGAAGGGACAATATCTCAAGGCTGGCTAAGTGGCCCGGGGAGAAGGAAGTCTGGGCCTCTCTGCTTCGACTGCTATATTATATTAATATTTACAATATTTAAAAGCAATAGCAGAGTTATTAGCAAAGTTAGTGTTGGTGGCTCTTCCCTGACTGTATGCCAGACATGATAGCTGGTTAAGAAATGCTGAAAATACTGTCACATAGCAATCAATCACTGGATCAACCTGTTAAGCAAGTATGAAAAGCTCATTTCAACCCTACAAGACAATCTGGTTCTTTTTAGTAACTCCTTCTTCATCACCTGAGTCTCCTCTCTTGCAGTTTATTTAGGGCTAAGTCCTCTCCACACCATCACGCTCTGATTGTTCTGGTCAAATTTCCCCACATTTTGCAATCTATATTTGCTTCATCTTCAAAACCTTTTGTTCTCTGCCTGTCCCTTTCTCTTTTTCATTATTGTTCTTTTTTTAATTGAGACACTAAATGACGGTCACTTCAACATAATCTGATAGCTGTGAGTGAATCAAGCCTAGGGAATCAAACTGTGGCAATCAACTGATGCTACAGGGACTATAAATAACTCCTCCAACACTACCAACATCAACTGTCAAACTCTTAAAAACCTGATGTAATCAAATTACAAGAGACAACTGAGGCAGCTCCTCATGATGGACTCTGAAAACAAGTGAAGATGTGATTGCCTGTTAGCGGATTCATCAGGCTGACACACTGACCTACTACCTGCTGATTAAGTTGCTTGGTATCTAGGTCACTGAGTGATGAAAATGTGAGGGCAACCCACCTGGGGCGTGAAATAGATACTGATGTAGTGATGCTCTGGGAATTTCAGCTAGTATAAGGCGTGCTACATATAGAAACCTCTTCATGCAGCGACCTTAACTGATGCATCAATGACCAAAGTACCAGTGATATCAGTGTGCATTATGTCTAATGAAGTATTGAGAACTATGCAATATATATATATACACACACACACACACACACACACACACACACACACACACACACACACACACACACACACACACGTACATTAACAAACACAACTTAAAAGTTATTGTTATTCAACCAACAAGTTTTTGGGGGGGTTCTATTTTGGTTTGTTTGGTAACGATACAGGCTTCTTCCGAAAGATAATAAAACAATGCCCATGGGGTATCATTGTGGGGAAATAATTTTTCGACCTCTCGAATTTCCACTTGAACAAAAACTGACATGCCCAACATTATGGATACCCATTGCAACCTGTCAAAATCGACTTGAAAAACTAAGGTTCTATGCCAATCCATATCGTCCAAGCTATTCTATAGCATTCTACTAACCCTGATTCATTGAGGATAGCTGTCTTATAATCACCTGAACAGGCAAAACACAGCAGCTGTATGTTACTGGCTCATGGAGAGCCATGGCTAAGACAAAGGAGCTCAGTGATGGATCAAACATGATACCATGAAAGTAGATCTGCTTGTACTATCAGCTACCAACAACTCTACACAACTGAGTGCTGATGAAATTAACTGGCTTACAAGGGTTTAACATTTGACATTTCAGGCAATCAACATATCTAAGGAAAGCTATAATGACTAATAAGCCCTTGTAAAATGTGTTTGAGGCTAAATGTATTATAGATGGCTCCCATCCATAAAATATCCTTTCACAGAAATATCAAGAATAGATTTTGAACCATCAGAAAGCGCTACAAATCAATATTTCAAATGAAACAATTAAATGATTTTGTTGTCTTCATTTTGAGCAAACATCCATCAAGACAAATGGTGTTTAGAAGATGATAGTTTGGGTTCTGGTTGTGATGTTCATGTCATGATGTCTGATCCTATAAATTGATAATATAATACTTGTGATAACGACACAACTGATAGTTATGCTGTTTTTTTTTGCATTTGTGCTAATAACATTAAAGGACATAAGAGTTTAGATGTTTTTTTCCATTTCAAGACGAAATCAAATTGTTTGTCTGATGTCTACCAGATGTAAACCTGTATCTATCTTTACAAAGCTGAAGTAGTCTTCTGACCCTGAAATATACATGTTTTGAAATAAATTGAAAAAAATTGATGAAACTAAAAATTGAATTGATTTCTTTACAAATACACTTAAATACATTTTGCATGATAGAAGTTTCTGCATGTGCATAATTAATGTACCCAAATAATTAAAGATGACGATTAACTCAAGTTATCTGGATTTGTTCTTTGTTAATCGGGTATGGGAACTTTTTACCTCCTGTGTGCGGTTGCTTTCCCCAGACTCTGTTAGCAGCTTGATTGGGGTGGAGCGTTGGGACACAGACCCATAATCGTCACGGTCTTCCTCAGAGTCATCTTCTGAAGTGCTGGAGATTGCCTCCTCACTCGGGGGAGGTGGTGCACTAGCGGCAGTCTTCCTCTGGAGAAGCGTCTCATCCTTGTTGCTCTTATTACTGTTTATTCATTATCATATAAAGACAACCAAACAAATGTAGCACATAAACAATGACTGTTGGCAGCATTGAGTTTGAATACATTTACTTGGAGTATTCTTATTTTTCAAAAGATTTGTGACAAAACAATTAGTAAATGACTTCCACAAGTAGTTTATCAGTAAATTATTCTGCAAGTATGCTATTGATTTGTGTTCCAAGTCATTTATCAAGAATTTCAAGCACTTCCTTAGTTTCAGAATCTTGTATTTAGTAATAAGCTTGCCGTGAATCTTGGATAAAACACAAAACTGAGATCAAATGATTTGGATATTAACTCAACAAGGCCAAATTTGATATATAAAGGACTAGGGCCAAATAATATTTCAGCTGTTTTCTGAATTTCTTTTAGTTTCCATGAATGTGTTTTGGAAAAAAAGCATGAACTTGCACACACCTAAAAATACAATAAAACAGACCACAAAGAGGCCAAAATAGTGTCATTGCAGGAGGGTGTAATGCTCTCAGCCTGTGTATACAGTGTGGACATCTATGATATTTTGGTCTGTCAGAATGAAGATAGGACTCTCATGTTATAAGGTTATGGGCAACCCTACCAGATAAAGCAAGAGAACTGTCAATGGTTGAATACCCCTGGATCAGCAGGAAAAAATGTGGATGCCTGGGAGCCTGAATCAACAGCCCATTCTCTTCTCTCAAAACCCCGTGGCTAGAGTGGTGTTGAGAACCATATCCTCAAATGCTCTCTGAGCACTGGAGCTGCTCATAGCTTCAGCTGTTCGGTCACTCCCTGCCCAGTGTGTTTTTGTTTGTTCAATGGGGTCAAATTTCCTTTGTGTAAAAAATAACATACTTGATGAATAAAGGTTGATTCCCAGAATAATGCAGAGGCAATTATTAGCTGCGAGTAAAACAGGTGTCTATTATGGATAAAGATCTGCATTAATCAAATTCGTAATAGTATTTTTGTACAGAAGTGTACAAACACTTGCGAACACATGCGAACACACGCGCGCAAGCATGCATGCACACACACATACACGCAGCTTCACAGGTGAATTCAGGCTGTTCTAAACAGAGACAGGAAAAAGGACAGACCCTTGTTTTCAGTTATCTAAGAACACAGTGTCAAATAAATCTGTGTGCATGAGGACACAGTGACATCGAAGTTAAAAAGCTGAGGACAAATTTAATTAAAAACACCAAATAAACATGACAAATGTTGAAAAAAATATATAGGCTAAGTAATACTCACGCCAGCACTGATTTTCCTGTTTCCTCTGGTTTGCGTACAGTAAATGGACTTGGATCCACTCCGACAGTTTTGGGCATAAATTCACTTTGTGAGCACAGAGAAAGGGGAAGCCGTGAAAATCATTCAGATAGACCAGTCCATTTATTAGTAATTTAAGTTAAAACAAAATATACTGAGGTGTGTTTTCAAAAAAAGACCAGGGCCTCCCAAAAAGGGGGTCACAATATGTTGGAGTCTAATGATGCCCCAAGATGCTGTCAAATAATAGTAACACATGATGCAAAATCAAAAGTATATCTTATTTCAAAAATTGTTACAAATGTCAAGAAATAACCAAAAATACAAATTTATATTTCGGGAAAATTCACCTGATGATGATAAAAGATATAATTCACAGGGTCAGTTTAAGACATATGTAAACTATTTCAGTCTCATTTCTTTTTTCTTTTGAAACAAATGCAACTGTAAAAAAATATTAAAATGGAATTTGAAATGTATTTATTTTTTAATGTCTGTGTGTTTACCACCTTGCAGAGTTGGTCATGGCAATGCAGAAGGTGTCATCAAATGAAGTGAGTTCGTAAGGTTTGAAGAATTCAGTGTAGATGTCAATGCTCTCTTCAAAACGGTTCACTCGTTTGACTTTGACTTTCTTCATATTGTCATCACAAGGAACTGATAAAATACATGCACACACACACAGAAGAAAAGAAAGTAAATTGCAAAGTTTCAGTGACATTTTTACAACTAATTCCACAGAAAGATCAAAGAATCTTAAACTGACACTTTTTTTGGGGGGCTTGCATGAAGACCTCCATTACTTGCATTGACAACTATTAACATTATACATTTTAAGTCTGTTGTAATGTGGTTCTCCAAAAACATTTTCTATTATATTATCTGCCAAATGGCAGATAATATAATAGAAAGAATGTAGTAGCAAGAGACATGGCTGCGGTGAAAGAGCAACTTTTTCTCCATATCAATGACATGGCTCTGAAAGTAATGTGAAGTCCACAATACGAACTCCAGAAATTTTGAAAAACACTGACTTTGTTTATTGCCATGGACTAAACTGGACAGTGACAATACCTTCATCGTAGGCAACAGGAAGATAGGACAGGGTTCCATTTGACCACCAGAGTGTGTAGCTGCAGCAAAACAAGAAACACAAATGTGTTAGCAACTTACTGAAAACCTTCCGTCATCTGCCACTAGTCTCCATTGGACTTCAGCTGACCTAGATATGAAAAAATGGCTTGGAAGGCCGATCTACAGCACATCTGCTGAACACATCAGCCTTTTATTCAATATGACCAATGTGAGTGAATGCACTGATTATGAGTGTGATGTGCTACTTTGGCATCTTTGAGGGCAAAAGCACACTGTGTGACAGCAGAACTCATCAGTCCCATCCATTGTCATTTCTTTGAATAATGACTGAGTTGCCTCACCACATTGTAGACAACTAGTGGCCAGAAGGAAAAAACTGGGTCTTCTTTTACATAAGCCAGAAGGCAAAGGAGAGAATAAACAAAAGGCTAGAATTTCTCAATGATATCAAAAAATAAGATTAATTACAAGATCTTGATTACTGATACCTATCAGGATTACTAATGGTAAACATTGTAACTAAACATTGTAACAACTAAAGACAAAAGCAATACTGAACTTTGATTGACTAACCTTGTGCACCACTATAAACAGCTCAGCTGCTTTTATTTATTCTCATTTTGTTATTAAAATGCAAGCAAATATGGCACAACAGTTTACTGACTTAAGTCAGTGTGAAGTCTAAATAGAGATATGAATAATTTATAACCATGTGGGTCAGACATGCAGCAAAGATGTGGGTTGTGACATACAATATCACAAATCCCCAGAAAAGAAAAGAAAAGAAAAGAAAAGAAAAGAAAAGAAAAGAAAAGAAAAGAAAAGAAAAGAAAAGAATAAAGCACTTTGCTTAAAATTTAGTTAGCTGTAAAAGTGGACATGTGCCATCATGGTTTGTTACAACTCTGTCTTATAAAAATTTATTGTGAAGTGTAGTATCCTTTTGATACGATTTCCAATATTCAAAGGTTTGTGCGTGTGTATGTGTGTGTGTGTGTGTGTGTGTTTACATTAGTGGGAGAAAGCAAAAGTGAGAGTGTGAATACCTGCGTCTTTCCAGTGGGAGGGCCAGGGTGCTCCTCTGATGCAGGTAAAAATCAGTGGGCAGCTCCCACAGGTGTGGGTTAGATTCTGCAGGCTGATAAACTTGGAGGAACAAGTTGATGGCATCTTGCCTGTCAGCATCTGTAAATTTGAAATGGACCCAATATTATAATATATAGTGGTTCACATAAAAATAAAAGATGGTGAGGAAGACAAATAATCGATCTGAGCATATTTTGAAGAAACCCACATGATGCTACAATTCTTAAACCATAGGTGGTTTGTACCTGCCTCATTTAAAAATTAGAAAAATTGAATGGAGTTCCACATAATTCCCCAAAGATAATTCAATTGAGTCTTAGTTTCTAAGGTATGCTAAAAAGCATTTTGGAAAAGAGCTAATTCAATACCATTGCTTGTCAGGTAGAACTGATGAAAAAACTATGAAGCAGTGGCATAGACAGTGCCAGACTAATGCTCTGACAAATCCTATGTGCCTGAGGTTGTCACAATAGCAAACCTGAGAAAGCATTGCTGTAGTAGCGTGATAAAGTCTGCATGATGTCTTTGGAGTGCTGTGTCCAAGGTGCAATTTTCCTGTAGGTTTTGACCCTGTGGACCAGCTGGGAGCCACCATATTGCAATGACAATGTGTCTCCATGGTCCTCGTACAGCTCCTCAAACAGCCTGAGCCAAACATAGAGCAAAAAAAAAATTAAAGTTAACTCAAGGACAGTGGACGGGTAAGATAAAACCCAACAATGGATGGCCTTTGTCCTCTTGATCTTCCTTGTCACCAGAGTCATCCTACAAACCACCATCCCGCGCTGTCTGGCTACACTCACTTACAACTACTTTGCAGTCACTGATCTCTTTCAGGTTACCTTGTCTATACAAGATGTAGTCTACCTGTGTGCTCCTACCTCTACTCTTATAGGTTACCTAATGTTCCTGTCTTTTATGAAAAAAGGTGTTCACTACAGCCATTTCCATCCTTTTTGCAAAGTCTACCACCATCTGTCCCTCTGCGTTCCTATCCTATATACCAAATCTGCCATTTCTTCATCCCCTCTTTTGCCTGCACCATCATACCCATTGAGGTTTGCACCAATTACCACGCTCTTGTCTCTGGGGATATTCTGCATCACTTCATCTAACTCATTCCAGAACTTCTCCTTCTCCTCAAGCTAACATCTCACCTAGGGGGCATAGCCACTAACAACATTGAGCATCACACCTTCAATTTCCAGTTTGCGACTCATTAGTCTATCTGACATTCTTTTCATCTCCAGATCATTCCTAACAAACTCCTCCAAGATAACTCCTACTCCATTTCTCTTCCTGTCAGTACCATGATAGTACAACTTAAAGCCTGCTCCTAAGTTTCTAGCCTTACTACCTTTCCACCTGGTCTCCTAGACAAACACTATATCCACCTTCCTTCTCAGCATCATGTCACCAAATTTCTCAGTCCCAGACTCTTGCCTTTCCTCTTCTCTCTCTGCTTCCAAACACACCTTCCCCCTCTTCTTCTTTGACCTACAGTAACCCAGTTTCCATTGGTACCCTGTAGCTCATCGGTGGCAGTCATTGTTAACCCGGGCCTTGACTGATGCGGTATGAGATTATAAAGTTTGATTCACATGTTTGGTTTTGGCAAAAGTTTTACATCGGATGCCCTTCCTGACACAACCCTCTGGATTTATCCAGGCTTGCGACCGGCTCAGGGAGACACTGGCCCGTGCAGCCCTGAGGCTGCATTTTCAGGTCTGCTGAGAGTACACTTTGAAAAATAGACAAACATGTCACAGACATGTCTATGAAAATCAGACAAGGTTTTAAGGACATTTGTGAGGATTTGATTTTGTGATTAAACAATGTGATTATGGACTGGGATACCTCTGGGGACCAACAGGGTTATTAAAATGGAAAAAGCCTTACTTGGTATAACTGGCTAGAGAAAGCAACATTGCAATCATTATTAATTCCTTAATAAAAATATGTAGATCAATTTTTCAAATAAGTAATCACTAACATCTTGGAATAGAGCATTCCATTTAAAACAAAATGAAAAAGACATATATGCACATCAATGTGTTCTGCTGATTGGAAACAAAACATAAGACAAAGAGAGCGGTTTTACCTCACACAATCAGTATCAAACTGGAGTTTGGGTTTGTCGATCATTCCGAGTGCATAAAGCTGATAAGCAAGTGCACATTTTCCCACCATGAACTGGGCAGTGTTAGTCCGGTCAAGGCAGTCAACACAGTTGGTCCGTAACACACCTGTCTAACACGGTAAAGAATTTGAAAAGTAAACGTCATTGCTTGTTGAAGCAATTGTCAAATATATGGCAACCATAAAGTGCTGTTGGTTTCTCTCAATTGTCTCTTCATATATTTACCTGTAGAAGGCTACAATATATGGTGAATAAAATCAGGAAAATAAACATAAAATTTAAAATTCTCAATTCTTTGTATAATACTGGGTCCATTTAAATGCACTGGTCTGGTACTACATTTACAGGACGGAATTATTATCATCACAATGAGGTGCTAAACCAAATAAAAAAAAAATCTGGAAATAAAAGATGCTTGGGACATGTTATTTGTAGACAAACTGTCAACATACATGACAACTGAGATCTGTGGGTGCAGAAAAATCCTGATCTAGTCATGTGATTATACATCTATTGGTTTGTGGACCATTTTGTAGCCTCTGTGTGACCAACTGTCAATCACAATGTACTTAAATCTGAAAGAATTTTAATCACCTTTTATTTTTTTATTAAAGATACTTATTTAGGACCAACATTACAGTATGTATGTCATGTTAAATCTACTAAGCTGACTCTAGCAATCAAAACCATTATTGCATGAGGAATATTGTTTTTTGGTTGATGCAAGGGGGGTTTAATAGAGCACTCTGTGTTTATATTTATTTCCAGAAGCTAGTGTAACCACCTCTTTCACACAATCTTAAATCTTAATTTCCAGCAGTTGCGAAAGAGGACTTAAATCTAAAAAACTTTTGTTTTTTTCATTGTAAAGTTGCACATCCTGTTAACTGTGGCATACCTGCACACGTCCACTTGCTGTGATGTGTCCACTTACATCTCCCCATCTGAGGAAAAAGTGCATTAAATTCAACTTCAACAAAAGACTACCCTGGGGCGTTGGGGGCATTTCATATTACTGAAAAAACATTTTCCTATTTTTTGGCTCTCTAACAGGTGTGGTAACTGTAATGATCACCATTACAAGAATGAACATTCAGTGGGGCAAAAAAAGTATATTTAGCAGTGGTGTCATAATGTACTACCAAAGTAAACAGAGGCAAGTGTAATGCAATAATCTTAAATCAAAAATTAGAAATAGCAACAAAAAAAGCCCAACAAGCCCCTCTCAGATTCAATAACCCAACTTTCTAGTGATCACTTTCTGTTTAAGTCCAAAAAAAAGGAACACAGGAAAGTATGATTAAATCATGAGAAAAAGTTTGCTCTAAAGTTAAATTGGGATTTCTACAGAGCAGGTTTTTAAGTTCACCTCATCATGATAAAAACCTAACAGTCTAACTGAGGCCAGTGTGAAAGATGATAATGAGAGTAATGTTTAAAATATAGTAGCAGACTGGAAATACAATAAGATTTTACAAAAGTATCAGCAAATATTATCAGCTCCACCGTTCATGAGCTAATTCATGCACATGATAAGGCATTCAGATACTCGAGTCATCTAAAAAGAATCACATAGTAGCTTATGAGGGTGCTGCTGGAGAACATATCGGAACGCATATGTTTATGAGTGTGCAATGAGAGTGTGTATTACACAGACAGGATAATAAATACTAGCTATTGCATAGTCATTTTGTTATGTAACAGTACTGTAATGTTGGGTTAAAGTGATTAACTTGCAGACAATGGACGCATGCAGTAAGTAGAGGGATGGCAATCTACTTTGCCCATTAGAGGAAATTTCTCCACAGCATATAAGTTTGAGATTCCATTAGAAGAGACCTTAATTGTATGATCCTGAATATGCATTAATTCGACTTCTGTAAGAGAAGTTCTGATTTGAAAAACACAACTAAGACAATGTTGTGGTCAATAATGTTGACCCAGAGATGCTGATAAATAGCTGTATTGCAAAAAAAATGTTCATTCAAGAACATTTTTTGAATGAATACCATATGAGACAACACTTAAATGTAATTTACTTTAAACATTTTTTTGTTATCAAATGAGGTACATGATAGAAGTACAAAGTCTCACCTGTCGTCAGGTCTTAATGTGTGACAGTAGAAGTCGGATCGATTAACAAAGAAACCTGTTTGCTTTACCACATTCTCTGCTATCATGCCCAGACAGTCCAACACATTGCACAATTTACTGAAAAGGGAAAAACATAAAGTGGTATTAATATTTGCACAAGAAATTGTGGAAAATGTAATTTTCAGAAGTTGCTGGAGTGTATCGATTGATAGTACTGAAATATCTAGAGCAAACTGTCTTTTTTCTGGTTTAACTGAAATGTTCACAACAAAATTTGTGACAATCGGTGTCAATCCATTGAGAATATCCTCTTAGATTAATCAACTAAGGTGGTTCTGGCTAAAAGCTAGTCAACAGTAACACTAAAAAAAGTTTTTAATTTAAAGATTGAATAGTTATCATAATATTGTAACATCCCCATATTAAAGAAAAACCAGAGGTGCAGAATTCTCTGTGCTAGATAATGACTATCACTTCTGAATGGGCATAATTTCATTTCATCTCACGAGTTTGGCATCTTTAGAATAAACACAGAGAAATAAATTTTAGGACATTTTATAAAATGCTGTTTACATTATACTGTGATTTATATACATAACAATTTCATTTTTGTTTCCTTTTTTTTAAATTATTGCAACAACCTCTTTGTGTAGCGGGCCATGTCCCAAGCAATGTATTTAATCCCATGTTCAGGAGGAAGGAATTGATTAAGGTTGATCACAGCTGGATAGAGCTCTTCACTCAGAATCTTCTCATGTTTCCTTTTTTCTCGTTTCTGTAACACAATACAGGGATCTATATTACATGTATGTCTCTGACTCTGTTAGCTTAACATGTCAGACTGACTTATTTAGACGCCATTTTCCTACATTTAGGAATTTTTTCATAAAAAAAAAAAAAATTCGATGGAGCAAAATTAAAATACTTACAAAATTGTGTGACAAACTTCTTAATGTGATGACACATGAATTTTACCTAGATTATGTTCATTAAGCTTATCATAATATATATATATGTTATATATTTTCCTTGCAATATCATAATCTGATTTATGATTAAATCATTACTTGTAAAGGCAATTCTTAAATGTTGCATGAAAAACAAAAATCCCAACCATATTTAACTGATAAGAATGAATATACTAGAAATAGTCTTAGCAAAAACCAAAGCAATAAAGTGTAAGCTCATGTTGCCCATGAATTCCTAATCCTTATTTTCATAGTCATATACTGAGTGATAAGAAAAGTGTAGTACAGTGTGTGTGTGTGTGTGTGTGTGTATATATATATATATATATATATATATATATATATGTATGTGTGTGTGTGTGTGTGTGTGTGTGTGTGTGTGTTTTTAGTGTCAAACCAAATTTCTTTCTGTTATATCTGTTTTTATTTGTATTTTATCAAGAAGTAAAATCTCTTTAGAAGAATCGGAATCGCAAAAAAAACATTGCCATTTTAACAAACCTGGAATTACCCTATCCATTCAATTATCACGCATGCACTTATCCACCCTTCGTTGTTCTTTTTGTCAGCGATGATAATCAGCTTGGGAGCACCACATAGCATCTGCAACTGGTGAAATTAGTAATTTCCTCACACATTCAACAGAGCATTTTGTCCAGTCTGGCATACACGGACAGAACAAAAGTCACACTATCAAGGCACAAATTAACTGATGTTGCAGTGTACTTGTAAAGGCACACATGCAGTGAACACAGGTCTGACTGTGCAACGCCAAGCAATGGCCAAATCATGAATGATAAAATTAATCAAAACTGCAAATGTATGCAGTGCAATGTCACAGATAATTAAATGATGGAAATTACCAGTTCATAATCACTTGATAATATGTAGTTTTGTTAAAGGACAGTGTGTTTAATCTTTCTACTTTCTTTATCCATAATTGTTTACTGTGTAGTGTAGGATTAAGGGTTGCAGGTTAAAAAAGCTTAACAAAAAAATTAAAATAAAATGTTGATCTATAAGAATAGGAGGACAAAAGTTATGAAAAGTAACTGACCCTGATCAAATCAGCAGACAGGGTTCACATGTGTGGCCATGTGCATGCTTACGCACATACACGCACGGAAATACACAGTAACTCATGACAAAACCAGGATCCCATCCTATTATTGAGACAGCCATGCAGCACTAGCCAATACCATGGATAGGTGAATTTGTCATCTTTTTTGTGGTTAATTGCCCAATCTATTCTTCTTTCTGTCTCTCTCGAATAATGGGAGAGACTGTTCTGCATAAGTAGGAGGTCCCCTCCCTTACTCCCCGCAATTGCATATGTCACATGGCTGCAGCTTGTGTGGATTTTTGAGGGCTGTGATTGGTCCCTTGTCTCATGGCTCCCCTTGTGAGTGACAACGTGAGCATGAAATCCAAGCTACAGAGTGTATGGCTTTGTGCTGAAGTGTGCCTGTGCATGTGTGTGTGTGTGTGTGAGTGTGTGCGTGTGTGTGAGAGAGAGGGAGAGAGAGAGAGAGAGAGAGAAAAGCAATACAAATCTAATTCTACAAGCTGGCAAATGTGGCACGCAGAGATTTGACATGAAGCCTTTTGTTTATAGTTTTCTTTTTTTAAACTGGCTGGCTTCAAGCCTTTTTCTAGGATCACACTTTTCAAAAGTTAATGATTACTATTTATTGAGAATAAATTATTAAACAGAATGTAATTGTTTTTCATAATTTAAAGAGCAGTGTGATGATTGATGGTGATTTTGTAGAAACCAAAAATGAGAGGATATAAGAGTTTGATACCACAATCCAGGTGTGCCATGTTTGTCTATCTCATGAGAGCCATTATGCCACATTACTGTTTGTGCATGTCAACTGAAATGATAAAGGTGAGGGACCCTTTCAATTGTTTGTAATCAAGAGCAGCAAAGAAAGTCTCCTGTGCCTATAATAATATAATCACAACTCACCAGACAGATAACTAGCTGATGAGAGGAGCCAGTATACTTCATTAAGACAGCTTAACTATGATTAACGATTTAAAGCTCTCCATACTTATTTTATCCTCACAATAAGTTGCAATGATTACCACAATTGATGATTTGAAATTGAGGCTCTGGCTCATACCAAGGCATCTTCAGCTTTTCAAAACTGAGGCTTTACAGTATACTTAATAGCATGAGCGATTATCATATTTTATTAGGATTATTTGGTAAAATTTACTTTCAAATAGATGATTTCTTACAAACATTGTGTCCGTTCTTGACTCTATGCTTCTGGTTAGAATATACAAAAAAATGGTGCGGTCCGTATTTTAAGCCACTAAGTTTAATTCTGCAATGTTTTACAGAGAAAGAGCAGCTTTGTGATTGATTTTCCTTTGTAGCATCTTTAAATCAACTATTATTAATGACATGAAGACCAATAAGCTCCCCATCTAAATATATGGAAATGTGAAATAAGCATAATTTCTTATTGTCAAATACCTATTTTGGTATCCACATTAGGGTTGAAAAAACTACTTTTTTTTTCATTTTTTTTTAGAAAAAAAAATCAAACCAAAAATGCAGCATCATCAATCTCAAATATATAAACAATTTAGCTGTAACATTGCTATTTATAACTTACTATTGTGCTACGTCACATTAAAAGCAAAACACAAAATAAAAACAATTTACAGAGAAATCAAAACCGAGATGCTTCTTTTTTTTGTCTGTGCACGGTCACATTACTTCAGATTTTTAGTTTGTGATCACATATTGGATGTTACCTTGACTAGGTTCAGGATGATAATGGGAGACCCAAACCGCTGCAGCATCTGATCAAAATGAAGGGCAGCAATATGTGCATAGGGATCTGCTTGGTCCACTGAAAAAAAGATTTAACTAAATAAGTATTTTCTCTACAGGACAAATAAATATGAAACTAATAATGATGAAAACAGAAAAATAACAGTTCGAATTTATGTGGAAAGAGAAACAAAGGGGAGGGGTGAAACAGGGCAAACAAAATGAAATGTTAAAGGATATAGCTACTTTTTGTAATTGAGAATTGAAAAATGTGAGAGGATTACACTGAGATGAACCATATTATTTAGACATTGAGAACATTCAAGCATTCACCCAAACTGCTGTACCTTGATAAAATACTAGACGAGTTACTTAGCATTGCAAAATAACCATGTAAATATGGACACATTTCAGTAGGCAAAAAATCTAGTGTTTTATCATGGAATCTGTGATAAATAGAACAGTTCATTTGTCCAGTAAAAACTCAAAAACTACTATCATGAATAGCGAAGAGAAACAAGCTATGGAACTCTGCATTATTTTACCTTTCAATCATTATGAATTGCTGTATTTGTGACTAATGCAGTGCAATTAGTGAACAGCAATATAAAAGTTAAGAGACTAAACTAAATATATGCAGATACCTTGTAAACAGTACGTACAAAGCTTCATATTAGTAGTTACATCCGAAAAAATAAATCAATAAAATGGGCAAGAAGTTAGATGAGAACTATAAACTATACACAGAAGGATGAGGTAAGTCAATACAGGAAGAGATCTTAGTTGTATCCTCACTGTCTCTATTTCACTGGAGTAAATGTCATCCAAGGATGAATTAAAGTGCAAACAAGGAAAGAAAAGATTACGATTCCAGAGTCATTGTGTGCATTCAGGTACCACCAACTTTCCATGCACATAGGGACAAATATAAAAAATAAACACAGCAGTGGCCAATGTTCTCAGACTCTGGGACCTGATCACCTCCGAGGTGTGATGCTTTAATCCTGCTCATGATGAAATGAAAGAAAGGATGCAAAGTCGAGGACCACATGGACAGTGTCCTGCCTTTACCTGTTTCTTTTGATCTCTGTCCCAATAGTTGAGAAAAATTGATCCTGACAAAAACCACACACCTACTCAAATGTCATGTTTGATTACATTCTTTTTCCTGATACAATTTTGGGTCCTCAATTGATACTACTAAGAATACATTAAGAATTATGAAGAGAAATGTCTCCACTGAAAGGCTTAATATTCCTTCCTACATGTTGTGTTTTCACACAAAAAGTCTTTTTTCCACTTCTATTATAGAATACCCCAATGATGCTTGATATATTATTCAAATCATTCAGATACCAAACAGAACCACTGAAGCAAAGAGGAACAGAGACATGAAAGTAGCATATATTGGACCTTACATCGTATTGGGGGTTTTGGCATCATGGTGGAAATGTCTTGGGACCAGTAGAGTGGGACTGAACCCCGCACCTGGACGTACGAGGAGTAACTTCCTGCAGTGAACGACATAACTGAGGCGTCATGGACAATCTGCTCTGTCTCCACCTCATTAGCAACGTCCCCCTACAGACAAATAATATACACACTATATTTAGAAAACAATCTCATTAGAAGTGCAATATCATTTTCATCAGTCAGCAGTTCACCATCTTTTCAAAAGTGTAAGTTTTGAATTGTTCTTTTTTCGTAATCATTTCATGCACATCTTATCCAGTGCACCTGAGAGACAGTGTGTCTTCAAATGTGACATATGTACTTTACATGTTTTGGTCTCTTTTTCATCACAACATATTAATCAACTCATTATTCTTACTGACAGCTGAACTTTGATACAGCATACCTGTATCTAAAAAGATATCAGTTGAACCCCTTGGAACAAAGCCCTCAAACTACGAGGAAATGTCCTTTTTTTTTCTCCTGAGCCATTTCACTAGTCGAGGAGGACAAGTGACGAGATAAACCAGTTCCAAGTTCCAAAAGTTCGCTTAATACTATAAATTGTACCCTCCATATAGCTTAACTGCTTTGGGGTCCTATCTTTCATATGTTTCATAGAAGCTGTTCTGACCGTTTTATGTTGAACAGTAACTGGGACACCTAGGTAATTGCCGATGCATTTCTGACTTAAAAAAAAACATAACAAAAAAAATCCTCCTTTAGGAGAACATGGCTTTGTTATACAGGGGAAGATCCAATCAAATAGGCTATTTCATATATAACCTTTTCCACCTGAAACTGGTCATAACAAGGACTGTGGATTATGGTGAGAAATGAGTCCACGATTTCAGAAAAAATATGTAGAGGTTGAGTTTTCACACAGGTTTCACAAGTTCTGCAAAGACAGTACACACCTGGATAGGCTGATTTTCAAAAATGTGACCTCTAAAGCACTTCATTAGTGAATACAGGGATATCTTGGATTATAAATAACCGTGTACAATAAGTTGTTCCATAGGTTTTTCCCATCACACACCCACATGGACACTCCTGCATACTATAGCGAGAGGCAATGGGTCAAATTAACCCCCCTGTGATCAATATGAGTCATCTCAATCATGCTAGTGGACTACAGCACTTTCTATTCTCCCCGTTACCTCGGCAACTGTTATACCTCACAGTTGGCTCCTCTTTTGAGGAAGCGGGTCCCAGCAAATTTACTGGAGCGCCTGGCAATGAGGGTTATGTAAACCGGTCGTCCGTAGATCAGGAGCTCTGTGGTCGATGGTAAAGGATGAATGGAGCAGGTATCAGAAAGCAGTAAACGGTTACATCCCTATAAAATAGAATTATCCACATTAGCCACACTGTCATACCTAATAAAAAAAATCTGTTTATACTTTTAAAAACTTTAAGTATGTTGAATCTTCATCTTCCTTTACTTTCACTTTTCCTTCAGGGTTGCCACAGCGAATCAACCTCCGGCACCTAACCCTATTCTCTGTATCCTCTTCTCTTACACCAACTCACTTCATGTCCTCTTTCACTACATCCATAAATCTTCTCTTTGGTCTTCCTCTTGACCACCTGCTTGGCAGTTTCAGCCCAAGCATCGTTCTACCAATATATTCACAATTCCTCATCCGTACATGACCGAACCGTCCCAATATGCCGTAGCTTGTCTGACCACCTTTCCAAACAAATATCTATGATGTGCTCACCCTCTGTGATCCTATCCATCCTCGTCACTCCCAAAGAGAACCTCAACATCTTCATCTCTGCCTTTAAGTATGTTGAATAAGCTTACAAAAACAAAATGTGAAAAAAAAATTAAAAAATCAACTACTAGCATAAGTGGTGACAATGTGTTTATTTATTTTACTTAAAATTACTTAATCTCATATGCAATGTATGAAAAAAACTTAAATTCCCTCATGGTTCATTTTCCTTTACCATTGAGCTGATTAATTTGACAAAGCTAAAGGGAGCAAATATTACATGTAAATTCTACGAAAGAACAATTTAACCTTAATTTAATATTAACTGTGTGTGTTATTTTTATGTGTAAAGTAAAAGATTGTATTAATTCAAACCACACTGGCACTGCTCCACCAACCAGTGGGGCCACTAAATTATTTTACTGGTGAAAAACAAAATGCAATATTATGTACTGATGTTTAGTAATGTAAAAAAAAATAGACATTCTCCAACCTCTTTTTAACACAACACAGTCCAGGCTCTTTGTAATCATTTGATTTATCTTTTGTTAATTGTTTCTTTAATGCTCTCTAATCAATACGTACCAATTACTGCCTTCACAGCATCTGCCTATTCACTGTAGCTGTTATTAGACCAAACTGACCATCTCAGCTCTCAGAAAAATAGTTTAAGCCATACACTTTCCAGGAAATATCTAAACTCAAAGTACCCACACAGTACGACAGTACACTGCAAGATAAGAGACACAACAGTTGTGATAGCAGAGTGGGTTGGAAAGTTGGGTTTGTGCAGTTTGCTATGTCACACTCAGGCATCAGGCAAAATGATTAAAGTTGTTGGTTTAACTAACCTACGGCAAGTTTTAACTATAATAAATCAGACTGTTTATTCAGCGCCAGTCAACCTCAGAGCACCTCGGCAGCAGAAGCCTATGCATCAATACTACAAAGCTTATCAAAGAATAAAGAGCACATTATTCATGGAGAACATTATACAAATCCCTAGTATGTAGTCAGTGTCAAGTCAAAACTTCAAACAAGAGCTTCTATAGCTGCTAGACAGAATAAAAATAATACAAGCATTCAAATTGACATAAAAGTATGTATGATATAGGTACACTATCTACATATGTAAGCCTTGAATTGAATAGGTCATGCAAAAAGAAATAGAATTAGGATTTGATATGATCAAAGAAGCAGAGTTTTTCTCCCTTTTCTCTTTGGATGACAGATGGAGAGATTATTCATGTGCCAGTGTTGACGTATCTGTCAGTAGATGGTCAGTGTAATCACAGGCTTGCTTTTTGAAAGCCTGAAAAATGCACAAAATTCAACAAGAGGACTGATGCTTAATGGAGCTATCATAAAGAATAATAGTTCAATAGGCATGTGATCACACAGCATGACAGAGTGGATTTACAGTGGAGCAAAAAAGTATTTATTCAGCCACCAGTTGTGCAAGTTCTCCCACTTAAAAAGGTGATAGAGGCCTGTAGTTTCATTATAGGTACACTTCAACTATGAGGGACAGAATGAGGAAAAAAATCCATAAAATAACATTGTCTGATTTTTAAAGAATTTATTTGCAAATTATGGTGGAAAATAAGTAGAATTTATTTGCAAATTATGGTGGAAAATAAGTATTTGGTCACCTCCAAACAAGCAAGATTTCTGGCTCTCAGAGACCTGTAACTTCTTCTTTAAGAGGCTACATAGTCCTCCACATGTTACCTGTATTAAAGGCACCTGTTTGAACTGGTTATCAGTATGAAAGACACCTGTCCACAACCTCAGTCACACTCAAACTCTACTATGACCACACCAAAGAGCTGTCGAAGGACAACAGAAACAAAATTGTATACCTGCACCAGGCTTCGAAGACAGATTCTGCAATATTGTGGGAGCAATTATTAGAAAATGGAATACATATAAGACCACTGATAATCTCCCTCAATGTGGGGCTCCATGCAAGATCTCACCCTGTTGGGTCAAAATGATCACAAGAACGGTGAGCAAAAATCCCAGAACCACATGGGGGGACCTAGTGAATGACCTGCAGACAGCTGGAACCAAAGTAACAAAGGCTACCATCAGTAACACACTACACTGCCAGAGACTCACATCCTGCAATGCCAAATGTGTTCCCCTGCTTAAGACAGTACATGTCTAGGCCCTTCTGAAGTTTGCTAGAGAACATTTGGATGATCCAGGAGAGGATTGGGAGAATGCCCTATGGTCAGATTAAACCAAAATACTGTAGATCTTTTTGGTAAAAACTCGACTTGTCGTGTTTGGAGGAGAAAGAATGTTGAGTTGTATCCAAATAACACCATACCAACTGCGAAGCATGAAAACATAATGCTTTGGGGCTGTTTTTCTGCAAAGGGACCAGGACGACTAATCCGTGTAAGAAAGAATGAACAGGGCCATGAATCATCAGATTTTGAGTGAAAAACTTTAAGCAAAACAATGATCCCAAACACACCGCCCGGGCAACAAAGACATGGCTTTGTAAGAAGCATTTCAAGGTCCCGGAGTGTCCTAGCAAGTCTCCAGATATCAACCCCATAGAAAATCTTTGGAGGGAGCTGAAAGTCTGTGTTGCCCAGCGACAGCCCCAAAACATCACTGCTCTAGAGCAGATCTGCATGGTGGAATGAGCCAAAATACTAACAACAGTGTGTGAAAACCTTGTGAAGACTTACAGAGAGCGTTTGAAATCTCTTATTGCCAACAAACGATATATTAGAAAATATTGAGATGAACTTTTGTTAATGACCAAATACTTATTTTCCATCATAATTTGCAAATACATTCTTCAAAAATTAGACAATGTGATTTTCTGGATTTTTTTTCTCATTCTGTCTCTCATAATTGAAGTGTACCTATGATGAAAATTATTGGCATCTATCATCTTTTTAAGAGGGAGAACTTGCACAATTGGTGGCTGACTAAATACTTTTTGCCTCACTGTAAATGATTATCAGAAAATAAATTTAACTAAAACCTTTAAAAGAAAGATTACAAGCACACAGAAAAGAAACAATCCACATAATTCAGGAATACACAATCAAAACTGATAAAGGTGAAAGGATACTGGACTGGCCACAAAAACCATGGATTATATACATGAGCCAGTCATGATGCACTGTGTCCTTGACCTGTTCCAGCAACTTCCCATTCCACACGTACTTGAAGTAAGGCTCATTCTGGAGGCCGTAAACCACTGTAGTGGCAGAGTAGGAACACATTAAACCTCTGGAAATAACCAGTTCTAAACAAAGTAGTATAACAAGAGGCTTAACTCAGGTGACATAAACTGCGCTACAAGAGCAAAATCAGAAATAGGCACATGAAATTGAAATTGAATTGAAATTGAATTAATCAGTCAAGGTAAAAGCATATCTGCCTTAAAGTTGCAATTATACAAGAAAAAGACAATGCAAGTAGACGACTGAAAGGCAACACCTTGTGGTAGGAATGGGAAACAGTTTGATTGGATTGCAAGATGGCATGTAGCAAAATGCGTGAAAATGCATCACTAGGGTGAGGATTTTGCAGTGAACAGGCAAAAGGGAAAATTAAGTTATCTTGGCTATGCCAATGTTAAACCATTCTAAAGCTTCATGTTGGACTGATAATCCAAACACCAATGTTCAATTTTATCTAAGGCATATTTATTTTCAAAAAAATTGATTTTGTGGAATCACTTCGTTACTCTCCATATTTTCCGTTTGTCAGAGAGAGCAATTGTACATGGAATACAGTAACAGATTCCATTGTGGATAACGATAAAAAATTATATTTCAACTTTGGGCAGCAATGCTTTCTTTGATTGTATTTTCTGCCAACCTCACTAAGTGAGACTGTTCTTGCCTATAAACTAAACCTTCTTTTTGCAATGTACTTTCTGCACTATCTAAGAACTGACTACAACTGCCCTGCCAAGGTCTCCCCCAGGCAAGTGAATAAACATAAAACTAGGGAGTTTACAATGCACCTTCACTCACCCTGTGTGGGCAAACCCTCGTCTTCAAAGATGTCAAAGCTGTCCTGTTTGCTTTGAGTCTGCACCTCCTCCTCAGCAGAGGAGGCTGTTGTTGACCAGAGGTCATAAGGTCTTTGCAGCAATGTTAAGTTGTACTGCAGAGAGTGGCTCAAGTCATAGCTGTAGCTGCATTGAACAAGAGATTAAACCTTTTCATTTAACAATTTAATATATAAACACAAGTACATGACTTAGTTAATAAAATCAAACCAATGAAATAAAATCAATTTCACTGTTAAATGGGATAAAAAAATATTTTTGAAACATGTACGATCTAAAAAACAAGTATGACTAAATAAGCTTTTATTGTTGATATCAGTGACCCTGTCACAGATTGTTTTTAATTTTCAAAATTAAACAGAAATAGAATCTATAAAAAACATGGATAATATATAAATAAACATAAACAAATAAACCTCTGCATAACTACAAAGGTGTATTCATAAAGTTATTTCCAAAGACGATCTTGAAAAATATGTATCACTAATATCCATGATGTGGTCAGTCGAAAAACAAGACATCATAATCACAATGTAAAACAATGATTTCACCAAAACCTGTTAACATGTCTTACCTGAAGTAAAAGTTGCTGGACAGGTCCACGTTCTGAAATATCCGCACATACCTGATAATAGAAAAAAACAATTATTCCATTGGATCAGGATATGAGAAAAGACATTGTGAATCAGAATATTAATTTGTGATAATTTATGTTTTGGCATAACTACCTATAGCTTGTTTCTCTTACAACAACTTAATATCACTCTATCCTACTCTGTGCCTTGTAATATCAAGTAATAATAATCAAGAATTCCCAGTATCATTCGCTTTTCTCTTAAATTCTACTGACAGTTATGAGACATTTTCTACATTCATTAACACAGTGTTCATCTGGAATCTTGCACATAGGAATAGATGATCATTATAAATAAATTGGCGGTTTACTTTCAGGTCATTTCAATTATTTTCAGGTATCAAAGATTGTTAGTATTGTGTCAGTTCATACTTATATACAGTTCATACTATTTTCAGGTACTGTGTAACTGATTATGCATTTTTTTGCATTTCTTGCAACTAATTGTGAATCTACTCGTGACATTATATTTTTGATAAACAAAACAGATACCATAAAAATCCAGGAATTTTCTCTCTAATGTCTCTAAATGCATTTCATTAATTCATTGTCTATATCACAAATTGTGCTAGAGCCTATCCCAGCTGTCATTGGGCAAGAGGTGGGGCTCATTCCATACATCAGTTGATCACAGGGCTACATATCAACACAACCATCCACCCTCACATTAACTACTGCATGATTTTGGATTGTGGGAGGAAATTGGAAAAACGGAGAAAACCAGACACAGGGAGAACATGCAAACTCCCTTCTCCCTAAAAGCCCCACTGTTAGCACTGAACCACAGACCTTCTTTCAATTACAATGAATAACTTACAAAAGTACTTCGATTTTATAGTACAAATCAAAAAGGGACAAGACTCTACCTTGCCTCATCAGGGTGCGTGACCCTGACAGAGTCATTGGGAATGTAAATCATAGTGGTGTCCTCAATTTTATAGATGGAGTGGCCACCTATGTCTGCCATCTTTCTTGTTTTAGTAATCAGCACAATGTAGTATCCTTCCAGGAAACGGACAAACCCTGTCAAGACACAGAAACACATATTTTTTAAAGGGAATTTAGATCTTAGCAGCATCCCGAAACAAAATTGTATTTCTGTGGTTTGATGATTTTTTTCCCCTCAACTGCTAGGTAGCATGATTTCCACCTTTAATTACCTATATTTCTTTCTGTCATTGAACAACACATGATACTGATGCTGCAAAGAGGGAACAAATTAAATTTTGCATCCCCCAATAACTCCCCCGATACTTGAGTTAAAGTAAATAGCAATAAAAGTTGCTTACGCGGCATGGCTTTTCAGCCAGGTGTGCTCAGGGCTAGATTGTGTCACAAAAATACAGAGGCAGAGATTTCTAGGCCTAATACAATTGGACAAGAAATACGCCACAATCAATGAGTGGTCATCATTTCGGGTGATGACAAAGTGTTTATTGCACAGATGCTGTGGGCCATGTATGATCTATTACAGCATGTAAATGATTACCATAATAGCCCTAAAAAATCGAATGGAAGCAGGTCTCTGATGATTTTAGTGAGGTTTTTTTAGTGAGATTAAGGTACTTTGTGTAATGGAACAAAATAAGAATCAGGTATAATGGCATGAATTACATTGACAAATACTGAATGAATAAACCTTTTTCGAGCCATGACAGATGACACTGAAACTTATCAGATTTATCAACTCCATCATCGTTGGCAGCAACTGATATCTAACATTTTCCATCTTTGAACAATCAAAAAATATCCCAATGATGCTTCCCCAACATTTCATTTTTTACAGGCTGAGTTTTGACTTAGAATCACATTGGGTATGATGAACTGATATAATTTCATGATGGATACTCGTATTTAAATGAAAATGTAAGCTACAGCCTTGTAATTATACATTCTGAGTCGTTTTAATATTAATCTAGAGACAATTCCAAGGGTTTTTCCAAGGGAATACACTGTACTCTACATGTCAACAACATTATTTTAGTGTTAAAATTTAGAATTTTGGAGTCTATTTCAGAAACAATATTCCTTTCGCATATTTTTTGCTGTTGTTATCAACAGTAAGCAGATGCTACAGCGAAACAAACCGTACTGATCACATGAGTGCAAATAGGGAATGATCAATATTAGATAAAAATATCCAAAGTTCTTTTACTCATCAAAACATAAACTCAATGGCTGTAGGAAAAACTGCATGGAAGGCTGACCTCCTAAAAGAGATTGTTTGGTTTTAATCTTACATCCTACTATTGGTAAGAAAGCAATAAATGTGAAAAAGTTTCCTGCTGCTTTAAAATACCGCACTGATAGACATAATTTGAAAGTGGCAATGGGAGTATTCTAATGCCAGGTGTTCCTTTATTTTATGTTTTTCCCACCCCATGCGAATGTAATAAACATAACCAGGTCAACAGATATATCTGTTGAGCTAGCACATTGGAATTGGACTGCATTTTGTAATCACAGTGGCAAAATTGGTGTTGCAATGTCTTTGTAGAGGGTGGAGACCAGTCATTTTACTTACCCACAATACCAAAGGCTGTGACAGCTCTGGACAGACCGGAAGGGCCTTTTTGTCCAATCTTAGTTCGGTTTCCCAGGTCCAGGCGGCCCAGCAACTCCCACACTTCTTGCTGGCTGTACACATGCTACAGATGGGCAAATGGATGTGAACGTATATGAGCTATGATGCCATATCTGTGATACATCAGAAAAAAATAATAAAACGGCATGTCCACATCATCACTTCACCTGTTGTCGAAAGACACTGGAAGAAAAAAGGGCTCCTTGATAGAAGTGCTTTGAACAATGTATCGTGGCTCTATATTTCGACTGTATAAAAGGATAAAGTTATCAAATAAATTGCCACCCGAAAAACAAAGTAGGCTTCTCTATTTTAGCTGACTGACCTGTTGTTAATACAGTAAATATCAGTATGTCCCCTAAAACACTCTACATATTGATGTAAATATTTACATTTCATGTGGGTCCACAGTCTGACACTTGTCAACATCGTTCCTTGGTTGAATTTAGGTTTTAACGTCAATATTAGGATGTGTGTTGATGCACCATTTATATTTTATTGGTTACAAGACAAATATTGAATTTTTAATGTGACCTTTTTTTCAGTACCAACTAAAATGTTGACCTGCCATTAACTCCATATCTCTCTGATGAAAACCTGACATTATTAAGTGTGAAACGAAATGTATTAATAGTATTTAAAGTCTGCAAAATGATCAACAAAGTAAGAAATATAGCAATAATTACCGATAATTACATTGAGCGTTATTAGTATTGGAACTTTTTCATGGAACTTTCAGTATTTATGTTCACACACACACATATATGGATAAGAATATAAATACACAAACACGCACACAAATATATACACACAAACATAAAATATAGTATCACTAAATCTTATCATAATTTTAATCAATCGTGATTTTATTAATAACCACAAATAATAGTATTGTTCCAAAAAAAATCCAGATTTGCTAAGGCTCTATTGTTGATCCTGAGAATCAATGGTCTCTATTAAAAATGAAAAATGTATCATATATTTTTCACTGCATTTAGTTACACAATATCGGAAAATGTATCAGAAATTACTTTTTAATATGACTTTGATATTACTTATTTTTTCCGAAAAATTAGGGCAAATCTTCTCTTTGAACTGAATCATGAGCTCATTATCTTGCTACATCTCCACAGTTAAGTCAACAAATTTCTACATTTTCAACATTGCAATTTTTAAGAAAATTTAGACCAAAGCAGTTTAATGGCAATGTGTCATTTTTATGTGACGTCATGGCAAATCACTGTTTCCTGGCTCACTTCTAAAGAAAAGAGGCAAACAGATCAACATCTTTTAAATCTTTGGTTCACCATGTAACATAAATCCCTTTCCGACATACAGGGTTTCAAGACAGTATTTATTTCATTACAGATGCCTCAGTTTACCTTACTGCAGATACCCAGATTAAGCTTTTTTTTCCCCTTTAAACCCACTCACCTGCAGTCCATTACATTCTCAGCCGTCCACAAACACACTCGTCAAACACTAAAGTATTGCCAATAAAATGAAAAACAAGCACAGTTTTCTGAAGCTGGTGCAATATCTGGAGGAATGACAGCGTGGGGTGATGGATATTTTGTCAAGGATACACCCTAATACCAAACACATCATAATCATAATGGCCCATAACACAAGCAAACAAATCAATTCCTAGCTCATAGATCCTGGTAATGAGCAGTGGAGAAGAAAAGGAGGTGGACTCAGCACTCAGCCATCATCTGCAATACACTTGGGACAGGCTGAGTGATTGTACAATTTCCCCTTGGGCGTACTGTGCTGTATTACATAAGTATATACATTAGCACTGTGCTAAATCCCGAGAAAATTCAGTGCTCACCTTGTCGTCAATTATGACCAGGTCCCTGGGTTCTGTGCGGTCAATCTTCAGAACTCTGTGTTTGGTCTGTGCCTGATTGCTTCCTACCAAAAAATACCTCTGTAAAGACAAATAACAACACTTGATGGGGAATGTTATAGAGGTTAATCCATGCCACTTGAGTACAGTCATGTTTTTTGTGTAATTTCATAATATGTGAGGAACAAGGAGCATTATTGTGGGTGAAACAAGAGACATTTTGAATGGCGACATGGGAAGCTGATGTGTATTCATGAAGACATGTAGTTCAATTCACACAGAAAATGAGTGACTGTAAACCAGCAGTCTACAGTTACACTCCATTGCTGCATCTCATCTCCCAGGGCATTGTATCTTGTAAACTTGCAACATTTTCAAACCAGGTCGAAATAGATGCTTTTGAAACCTATCCATCTGTTTAAGACAGACATGGACTATAGCTCACTAAAAGGTGCACGGCTTTCAAGGAAAAACTTGTGGGTACATCAAGATACAGCTCATATTTAATCCCAAGGCTACATTCTAATATGTTCTTTTTGGCCTCTTTCACATGTCTTTTTCTTTTAAATCATTATTCTTCTCAAACTAGGTTGCTGGATGGCTAAAGATTTTCTGTCCACTTAAGAGGATGAAATTGGAACATCTTGTATCAGTACAGTACAGTACAGTATTATTGGAGCCAGTTTGTCCTGTTCCACACTTCCCAGTGGCCAATGGTGTCCTTTTTGTTCACAGTAGGCAGAAAGTCTGTTTATCCAGTGTTCAATAAACAGATGTGAGGGACGCTCAATAGACAATCAGATTTACCCAACTGTGAGAAATGTTTCCTAGCTATACTTTAAAAATGCTTGTGACTTGTTATATTATGATGCATTCAGCTGTCAAGATAGCCTTAGAATGACCATTTTCATTTATTTTTTTTTTGTCAAACGTTTAAACTATCCATGCATAAAATACCACCTCAACTACGACAACTGATAATACTACCACTACTATATATAGTGATAATCATGGTAATCTTTTTCAAATTACAATGTTGATTTATTCCTATATAAATCAGATTTGTGAGAGGCTGAGTGATACTCTATGAAGGAAAAATAACTTGAAAAAATGCCAATCCATCACCATGTTATTAATTTTACAGTGAAACAGATAAAATAAAAATTGACATTCATTTACATGGTTGATATAAATGAAAATAAAATCAAACTTGGTCTTACATGGAGCTAACCCTAAAATGCTCTTTTACTGCCATCTAGTGTTTGCATGTAGCATTAACTGTGGTCTGGGTTTCTTTTTATTCCTGACATTATCTTTTACTGTTTGAAGTTTTACAATGCAGATTATTTCATTGCACTTGCAAAACGAACACAGCTGAAAATAAAATATATTTCTGAGGTGATTGATCACATCCATGAGAGGAAAATGAGCGATTACAATTGTCAGACCAGATTAGAAAAATTGAATTTTATTTGAACTTGCAGTGCTGTACTTGAAATCAGTCCTTACTTGTACAATCACTTCCTATCATTGTGGTGTGGTGAGGATGGTGGGGTGTTAACAATGTTTGTTTTAAGTATGTAGATAATGATACATAGTAGCTATGTTCCATGAAAACTTGGGGGAAAGAATTGTGATATTCACTTAGAAAGCACATTTCCTGTGGCACACATAAGAAAGAGAGAAGAAGGCAAGGGTTTCTTAACGGTGATTAGGTTTCTCTACGAGACGGATCCAAAGACTGGGTAGGTTTTGGAGAGTATGACGCAAAGGTCAGAATTGGAGGAAGACAAAATAAATATTCACACTTACAGCTCTGGTTTCATACAGAACCATCTTCTGGATCCCACGGATGATACCAGCCGACTGAGGCATGATGTGTGTGTTCTCCAAAAACTCAGATGAAAAAAGGAGTAAGTTCTGTGGATAGATGCAATAAAAAAAAATTCACTTAATAAAACATCAAGGCAGCAAGACAGAATCGATCATTTATTTTGGTGTTGGGTCTGAGATTCTTACCAATTAGTTAGCTAGCTAGCTAGCTGTTTGAGCCGCTTATCGCCCCCCGTGTTAAAAAAATGCATCTCCTTTGACCAATAAAAAGAAATATATTGCTTTGACTGTCTCTTAAAAAAGAACATATGTTTATACCCTGTCGAAGTTGTTTAGGCTAACGCTGAGAAGCGTGCAACACAAATTTGTCTGTCAGGTGACTGTCACGAATACGTCATGACGTCAGAGTCAGCTGATACGGTTCCTCGCAGAGTCCAAACCTTTGAAACGTCATGTGACAAAAATCCAAACAAAAAGGAAATCAACACGTTTATTTGCGATAACGGAAAATAGAAAAAAAACTTAGCGCCCATTTGTTTAGTTGTCTCTACCGAATTAGCCGTTACAATATGGGCGTTGAATACAATTAACCTCTACGGCTCAACCCACAGCTCAAATGGTTTGTTGGTTAGTTGTCATAGCAACCGTTCACACTCAAAACTCGGACTGTTCAATGCTTGTTGGTTTGACATTTGAAAGAATTCAGCTTTCACTGTCTTAAAACGACGAAACAGTCTGTGCTGTTATATTTTTCCATCGCATAATATTTAAAACGATTGTTGACCCTGTCAGAGTCAAAACCATCTGTTGCCCAGATGACGTTACAGTGCAAACCAAACTCTACTGGCAAAAATGCAGTTCGATTTAAGATGCCAGAAAGCAATGGTAAGTAGACATTGCTTAAAGGTGCCGTCTTTTTTTATTCCAGTAATTTCTATCTTCTTGTCCTTGTACCCAAAAGATGTTTATGTGTATGTGTGTGTGTGTGTGTGTGTGTGTGGGCCACGTTAATTTAGCATAAGGAAAACATAACATGATATCATCTTGAATGTGAGTGGATGATGTGATGTCATACAGGAGCAGTATGCTATGCACTCGTGTTCCATGATTTTGAATTAATTAGATAGCTACGCAGAAATTCTCCCAAAGAAATCAGTGTATGGTTTTTAATTATTTAACTTGAACTTTTTATTTATCCATACTGTCAAGAAGTTCCTTTAGTTGACAACCTCATCGAGGATGAAGCCGTGAAAAAGAGTCTTCTTGCGAAGCCCACCTGCTTCATTATACTAGGAAGGCCGGTAATTGCACACACCAACAGACACACACACACACAAACACACACATTCAAATATGATTATCATAATTATTGGTTAGTTTGGCAAGGAGGAGAGACATGTAAATTGCACTTAAAAAAAATCATAAAAATTAGGCTGTAGAAGTCTTTCAAAAACATCATCATTAGAATAATTATTTCATAATCACCATCAATATCACCCTCCCAAACTTCATTATTGTTTTAGGAAACAACTATGGAGATCTATGGTTCAAGATAAAACCTCATGTAGCCACCCTGGAGTCATACTTTATCAATTCAGAGATAGGCTGGAGGAACATCCTCACAGGGTTTGGTGGTCTACTTTACTCGGTATGTGTGAAAAATATGACAGTCCATAATTTGTTTGTTTTAGGGTGTTGGAAAGTCTACCTTGGCCAAAAAAATTGCAGAGTCCTGGGGATGTATTTTGGTAGATGGTAAGTATTGTAACTATCAAATATACTGTCCAAATATAAAGGTCTGCTTGTATCAAATCAAGATTTTTTTTTTCTTTATGTATCAGACAAGGAACTGCTCAACACACACATCAAGAACAAGACAAAGGAAGGCCGCCAGGTGGGAATCATTTGAAGTGGCAAAAAAACGAAACATAATTTTCCTTGCGCCATTTGTTCATTTTCAGCTCTTCTTTATTTGCTAACCCTCTAGCTTCTGACTATCTTATCTGAGGGTAAGAGTGTACCAGAAGACATGGTTCTCCAGCTGATACTTGCAAGACTGAACTCACCCAAGGTGGACCACTATGGTAAAAAAAGGCATAGTGTTTTTCTATTGTATGAGTATGTTATTCAAAGCCCCTTTGATGCTCAATTCAAGCTATGTGTTGTGACACAGGCTATGTATTGTGTTGCCTGCCATTCATGTCAGAGGAGGGTATGGAAATTCAAGAGCAGATTGAGCTGATCAAAAACCTCAAGCTACCACCAGATTTCATTATCAACATCAAGGTTATATGAACAACCTTTCTTTATAGTTAAGCATTTGTATTTTTCATTTTGTCATGAGAATAACAATAGCATTTTGTTATTTAAATATGATTTGTGTGACCCTCTTTACCTAAAAAGATATTGTGCTATACATTGCTATCAAAAAGAGAAGCTTCTGAATATTGTGGCATTTATTTTTGATAACTCAACCCTACATTAGGCAATTTAGTTCTAGCAAGGATATCTGTATGACTGATTTTGAATCTGTACTCTCACTAGTGTGCAGACAAGGATCTGGTTCAGAGGTTGTCGGGACAGAAGCAACACACAGGGACTGGGGAAATTTTTAACAAAGATCAGTGGATAGGAAAAGATTTTTTCAAAACTAAAGAAAAACCAGATGACGAAGATGAAGAAGAAGAAGAGGAGGAGGAACAGGTATGATTTCTAGTAAAAGTGTGTATAAGTTGGTTTTGAAACCTTTGAAGGGTAGAATGTTGGTATTAAATGTCCAATATATGTTGCATTACAAGAAGATTGTTTGGTTTTGGTTCAAAAAAAAATTATTGAAAATACTTCATTATTGTTCATAATGGCGCAATTAATTTTATAATATGTTAGCACAATATATTATCATAATGCAGTGCTTCTCAATAATTTTCTGTTACCCTTGGGAAGAAGAAAACATTTTGCGCCCCCCCCAACTCTCCGCCACAACAATAAATAGTATAATTTGTCAATAAAAACATGATACGTGCATCTCTTATTAACATTAAAGAAAAGAAAAAAAGAAGGAAATATAGACGAAATAGACGAGACTTGCAACAAAGAATAACTCTATCAACATTGATTTTTAGTCTGTAACAGAAAAGATTGAAAGTGCACCAATTTGCCTGAATTAATAAAAAATAATTTATTTAACCTATAAACATTTTTTTAACTGACTGAACCATTTGATGCCGAAAAATAAAATTAAATAAAATCAATAAATAATAATAATAATAAACCTACACCATAGAGCAGGGGTGGGCAAACATCAGGGGTCAGGGGTCACATTGACTTTTAAAGTTTGACAGATGGGCCGGGTCGCCACAAGTTACGATACATATAAAAAAAAAACTGGTCTGACATTTGCTTTGAAAATAAAACCAACTTGGTTTTGAAGGCTCTGACAGTGGCTTGCATTTCATGCACAAACAGTTTTTTCCCTTGTAGTTTCACATCCAGCTCGTTCATGTGTGTAAGTGCGTCCACAGTAAAGGCTAAATCACAAAGCCATTCTGTGTCATTCAGCTCAGGAAAATTCTCAAGTGTTCTCAAGTAGCTCCAAAAATGAAATAATCTCCTGTTTGAGCTCCTACATTCATTGATCCAGTCATTCAATCATTCACGTCAAGTATGAATTCTGTACCAATCTTTAGCGTGCTGGATTAAAAAGACCAATGGGCCGGATGTGGCCCACGGGCTGTAGTTTGCCCACCCCTGCCATAGAGCTAATACTGCACACACCGACAATGAGAGCGCCACTGACACCTACTGTGGATGTACAGTTAAACTTTATTCTTGTACTGTAAAAATAAGCATGTTCCCCGGAGTCACACGCGCCACCCTTGCATCGCCCCCCTATTTGAGATGCTATGTCCTAATGTAATAAATGATAAGTACAAATATTATGCAGAATGTGGAAGATGACGTCAAAACTGAGAGTAGCGACCAGTTGGTATGGTTACCGGAACATTTGCCCCAAAATGTTTCTCTTCAAATCAACATGTACAAGGATAATCTGCTGAGATCGCTGGAGGTAAGTTATATTTTATTCAAATTAGTATAATTAGCAAGCAACTTACAGTGTTCAATTCTCTGTTTATTACCGTCATCAAATGCATTTTCCTTTACTCAGTACTTTGGAATTTTTTGATGATTCCAATTTGTTGATTCAGGTAAGCTTAATATTGCCAAATTTTAATAGATATTTTGATGACATGTAATCTGAATACATTTTTTTCCCAGAGGGACATGTTTTAGATTCTTCAGTTCAAAATAAGAAAATATCAATATATCATTCAGAAATTTTGAGAAAAGTCCATTAGATGAATACAGATGACAGATGATAAACTGAAATGAATAAAAACAAACAAAATGTTTACAGTAAGAAGTGTACATTTAGCAATGTAGGATAATTGCTTTTTACTACATTTTTATTTATCTTTATTACTATAATTACATAAAAAAGGAGCTTAAGCTTTTGTCATGCCATACAATTGATTGCAAATCAGGTCAATTCAGCAATACCTCAGTGTCAATGAAGAAAGGCTTAGCATGACCATTAAGTGACTAAAATTTATGATCCCATTGAAAAGAAAACTGTATTTACTTGAGATTTAGATGAAAACAGTGGGAAAGTTAGTGGGTTTTTTTTGTTTGTGTTTTTTAGGATTATATGATGAACCATAATCCCATGTACCTGTTGGAGTTGGATGGGAACAACACACCTGATGATCTGCACTCAGTAAAAATGATTAACTATCCCTGAAAATGAATTGAAACACAAGTTTTATAAGTTGCATAATAAATATAACAATGCTGCATTATTTAGTCATTTTTTGTTTTAGTTAGCAGTCAAATTAGTGCTGGCTTCAATCTACTGTGAGTAGGGTTTTTTGTTTTTGTTGACTCTAGTTCGTGAAATACCGTCTTGGATCCATGGGAATACAGCGAGTCGCTGTTCCAATCCTCCTCCACCAGAGTGGTGAAGAAGAGTTGCCAGAAGACATTGACACGGTCTCTAATAAATGTCTCCTGTTAGATATTGGCCCTCAAAACACAGTTAACAATATTAATAGTTAACTGTCTCCGTCATTTTAGGAAGATCTTTTGAGAAATATGTCTTCCACCAATATAGTGGCACCAGGCTTTAGGTGGCGAAGAGGCCGTTGGGGCCGAAGTTGTCCTGTAGCTCTTAAGGAAGGCAGAGTTCTTCCCGGCAGACCTGAATATTCTGTAGGGTGAGGCCTCTTTGTAGCAGGTATCAGTGCAGTACATTTAGAATGATAGTGGCTAAAATTGTCTTTTCTTGACCACTATCACCTGTACAGATTCCAGGACAAACTGTATATCCTTTCATCACAAGAGGCGTACCAGATGTTCGTTACAAACCCCAGAAAGTACCTGCTTCCTCCAATGCCCAGACCACCTTGCAAAGTTGCTATCATTGGACCACCACAGGCAGGGAAGAGTACTCTCTGTAACCTCCTAGCTGAGTGCTACAAGGCAGTGATGTTTGATATTGAAGCAGTGGTACAGCCGATTGTAGCCCGGGCAGAAAAGGAAAGGCTTGACAAAGTCAAAGAGGAGGCAACAACATCTGCCATTGAAAAAATCAAGTTGAAGCTGCGTGAAGGAAAGAATGCTGGCAAGTTGATCTGTGTTGTTACAATCATAATCAGAATAAAGATGAAAAAAAATATCAGGATGAATGAATAGTAATACATTTTTTTTCATAAAATAACTTCAATGGATGATTAATGTCAGTCATTACATTGCAATACATTGCAGTACAACACAATAATCAAATACCGTTTGATGATTTCAGTGACAGAGGATCATCCAGAGGTAAAAGCCATGGTTGTTACTGCAGTGATTGAAGCAAAAAAAAAGATCCCTTATCCTGTTGGAACATATGCAGAAGTTCTAAAGAGACATATAAGAGAGGTTGGTCAAACAGTGTAATATACAATTTTAATAAATGCAAGTATTTTGGTACAATAAATCGACATGGTTTTTGATCAGTTTCAAACATTTCATCTGTCCTGCTAATTTGGATCTCTTGTTTAAAATGCACTTCATAACATCTAGCATAAATAATTTAATGTTTTTTACTTGTTAGCTGAAAACTACATTCAAAGGCCCAGTGTAGTCGGGTAGATAAAGAGCACTGCATATATAGCACTGACACTTAAAATACATTGACTATACAATGATTAGAACTTGGAAGTGAATATTATCTCAAAATTAAATGAATAATTAGATAAATTTGCCAAATGTACTGGGCTTTCTTCCCAGATTGAGGAAATTAACCCTGAAAGCGAGCACAGAACTGGCTGGGTGCTAGACAATTTTCCAAAGAACCTCTCCCAAATAGATGCATTGCACCAATCTGGAGTTTATCCCTATATGCTCATTTGTCTCAAAGATACTGATGGACATCAAGGTGAGCTCCACAAGTAATGTGTGCTTTAATTGTCCTCCAGTTTTCTACACTCTCACGTCTTCGTGTCTATGACTTGTTTTAAGTTTTGAGAAGAGTGTATGAGCTGAATAAGGAGGACGTGGATGAAGCAGTCCGGTGGAGGTTACATAATGAGCGATCAGAGAGGGACAAAGAGGCTCTGTGAGTGCAGCTGAAATGATGGTAGTGGGGAATAATATGCTGAATCTGCCCACGACTATCTGTAAGGCTTTTGTCTTGTGTTTAACTTAATCTAATTTTAGAAGCCCCAACGTACAGGAATCAGAAGCACAATCAAATCTGGGCACAGTTGTCGAGGAGTCTGAAGGTACAGAATCAGAACAATTCATGTTCTCTTCCTGATCATGTGCAAATAGAACCCAGTTATTTTGACTGTATTTCTTTTTTTGCTGAAGAAGACCATGGGCAAAGTGAGACTGGCAGCAACATTGATGATACTGCGGCAGAAGAAGAAGGTAATCCTCTTTTTTTTCATGATGGATCTGGTTCTGAACATTTGCTTCTGTATAATCATCTAGATACCACGAGTGTTGAATATTTTCACTGAAAGAGAAACTTACAGTTGAATTAAATACCACCTTTCTTCATATTGTCCTCTTTCTGTTGTCTTCCTCAGCTCTCGTTCTTCCTACCTGGGAGTTGGGTTATCCAGATGGTCCAGAGATGAATCAATATAAACAGCAACTGCAAGAGTTTACATCAGAGTGGGACCAAGTGAAATCTGCTTTAAGTATGAGGCACTCGGTTCTTGATATTAGTGGCAAGACCCCTGAGGAGCTTCTTGAAGAGATTATTGTTGAGATGGAGAGTGAGTGTAACCCCTAAATTCTAATTTTCTAAATACTGTGAAAATAATCATAATACATTTTTGTTGATAATTTGTTCATATATTAATTTCTATACCAAATCAAATTAAAACAATTTAAATGCATAGTGTTTATTGCTGACTCGGATTGTAAGTTGATAGTGAAACACTAACTCAAAGTACAGAATTTGCATTAACCAGATAAGTTATGCATGTTATAGTGTAAGATAAAATTTTTTGGACTGCAATCAATATACAAGAAAATGAATGTGTAATTTCAGAAATCTGATGATGTTGTTTAATTTTTAGATTGTTTTCATTTATTAAATGTAGTATCAAAGAATTTCTTACATCAATGGATTCTGATAGCCTCAGAAATAGCTATTAAATGTAAATGCTTCAAAACATGACTCAACTAATTCAATGAAAGCAATCAATTTTCAGTATTGGGGACTCTTAGCAGGGATGTTGCATCATGTGACATTTCCATCTGAATGTATCAGTGATAAAATACATTTACAAGACAAACTTTGCTTTAGTAGCGTAGATAATAAATCCCCCCAGCAGATAAATGCCCCTCTCCAAAAAAAGAAAGAAAAGATACAAGGACATCAAAAGCATTAGAGATGAATTAGATTTGATTTACAAATTCTAATGTTGTCTCAACGTATTCGATCATTATTTCAGCATGACACAGGTAACGTTTCAAACTGAAATGCTGCAACAACAGACAAACAATGTTCATTTTTAATACCTTTTCTGCAGAACCCTTCAAGTATGTTTCTCGGAAGCTGTCAGCATTGGACCTGGATGAGGAGCTAGAAGATATTGAGGCACTAGCAGAGCTGGATGTACTCGAAGAAGGCAGCACTGCCAGTAACAACGAAGTAATCGAGGAGGAGGAAGATGAAGTCAGTAAAACTATGTATTTGTTATTGTGAAAACCCTGCCAATATATTTTTTTTCTTTTTAAGATTTGGATAAACTAACAATCCAAAACCTACACCAACAAAGGTTTAGGTTATTTTATGGTATACAGAAGCCCATCGACATGAACATTACAAATCATGAATTACCTTGTACAAGAAGCATAATTTGAATGTTCTGCTCTGTATTCTCTTTCCCCTAACTCAAACTAGGCAGACCCAACAACCAAGAGATTACTGGGTGATACCCGTCATTTCTGTCCCGTGGCACTTAAAAAAAACAATGCACTATTGGCCTGTAACGATGAAATCGCTGCCAAGTACAGAGAAAAGACCTACTATTTCTCCAATGGAGATGATTTGGAATCCTTCCTCCAAAATCCTGAAGAATTTGTGGCACACACTGGGCCACTGAAGGTGAAATATAATGTCCGAGAATATTAAATTATAATGACACTGAACCCCCTAAATTTTTGTGACTTTAATTTTTCTTTATCCAAGCCTCCTGCCCTGCGGATTTTTATGCTTGGTGCCCGAGGGTCAGGCAAGACCACTCAAGGTGAGTGGCTTGCTCAGCAACTTGGACTTTTCCATATTCAGTTCCGGGAGCAGCTCCAAATGCAAATCATAAGCAAAACAATGGAATGTGTTCCGTATGCGGATGAAGTTGATCCTCCAGACAATTTAGAGGACCTAATAAATGAAGCCATGGGAAAGATGGCTACTCCTGAGAACTCAGAGGTTGGCATCCTCGCAGTTAAAAGGAAGACTTACGGTAAATTTAAAAGTGATTTTATCAATTTATATCTGTGTCTTTGCTTGTCTTCCACAGGAACTGAAGCTGACTGAGGAGGAAAAGGCTATCAAAGACTACCTATCTATACGAGAACCACTGGCACCGCACATCCTAGATATGGTTATTGCGCCATACTGGAAAACTGAGCCATACAAGTTGTTTAATTTTTCACTTCTTAATGAGTAAAATGCCAACATCTTAATTTTCCATGTGCTCTTTTTGAGACATAATTACTGATTTTATCATGCTTTATCACCCAGGTCTACCGGATTTATTTTGGAGGGCTTCCCTCAGGATCCTGATGAGGTGCAGTACATGGTGCAACGACAGCTTTTCCCAGATATTGTTGTTATCATGATGGCAGAGGTCACTGATGTTCAGAAGCGTCTCTTGCCAGCGTATCTGGGGAAGTGGCGCGAACGCTGCAAACAACGTGAAGCAAAACTGAGACTCCTCAATGACTTGCGTCAGAAAAATCGAGTGAGACTTTTACAATATGTAGCTATATTACTTTAGACACTTTTGCATTTGGCTGAATAACGACCGTAGATTAGAACATATAACTTTCTGGGACTATCTCATCAAACTGTTTCCTACAGGAAGAAGAAATTGCCAAGAGAAGGGCTGAAATTATGGAAGAGAAAGGTTCTTTTGCAGCCAGAACAGTAAGTGATATTCTAAAGGCAACCAATCTTATAATTAATGTCCATTCTGTGACTCAAAGATGTATCCTTTTCTCCTTCACTGCTATTCCTTAACTGAGTAGTTTAGGTATCAAGATGAAGAAGGAAATGATGAAGAACGTGAGGCCGAAGACATCATTGAGGATGAGATAGAGGCTGTGCTAGCAGCTGAATTTCCCCCAGAGGAGGAAAGTGATGACAAGGAGAATGAAGAGACAGAGGATGTAGCAACTGAGAGGCTGGAGATGGAGATAGAACAGCGTTTTATGACAGACACAAACAACATCGTAACTATGATGGTATGAACACAAAGCACTTAGTGAAATCACATAAGCAAAGCATTTGAATTAGGCTTATCGCCTCCTATGTCTGTGGTGCATTAAAGGGCCTACATCTGTTGAATCTTGAGAATGGTCAAACACCTCTCAAAACCATATCCACAGCATGGTGTCAGACACCGGAGCAATGTGATGAGCATACGGGAAATTTCAAATCTTCTTGGAGATATAAGCAATATCTGTCAAACCTCAGCTGAGCTCCAAACAGTTGCTCATTCTCTAATCCAGTGCCTCTCAATCATTTCCTGTTACAGCCCCCCTAGGAAGAAGAAAACATTTCGTTCCATCCCCCTCTCAGCTGCAACCATAAAGAGTATAATTTGTCTATAAAATTGTTATGCATACATCTCTGCATAACATTGTATCCTTATTAATATTAAAGAAAAAAATATATAAAATATAACAAAGAATAACTTTATTAACATTGTTTTTTAGTCTATAGCAGAAAAGACTCAAAGTGCATCAATTTGCCAGACATTGGAAAAAATAAATCCCTACTTAAACTACAAACAATCTTGACAACTGAAATATTTACTGAAAAATGAAATTAAATAAAATCAATAAATAGTAATAATACATTCAAATTGATCAGCAACATTAACTCAGAAGCCAACTATAGAAAACACTTAAACCTACAAAAAAATGAATAAAACAATGTGTGCTAATTTTTTCAACAAGTCGGGATTAATAGCTACAATGGGCACCTTTTGCAGTGCACAGCTTTTCGAAGCGCGGTTTGATGCATGATACTGCAACTCACAATAAAACTCAGTAGTCTTTCCCCGTCTCCCACCGTAGTCACAGTGAAGCCAGCGCTACATACGTTTTGTCATATTTCCTCATATTAGCTTACAGGTGACTTTCGTTTGTCTCATTATCTTCGTCTATCACTGCCTATCGTATCATCCCTGTTAAATATTTTTCAATGGTGTCTCCTTAGAGTTCGTTCACTGAACTTCATTTGTCCTGTTCGGGGGTGTGTGTGCACTTGCTCGGTGCAAAAAAGCCAACACCATAGAGCAGGGGCGGGCAAACATTTTGGGTCGACATAAAATTTGACAGACGGGCCGGGTCACCACAAGTTACGATACATATAAAAAAAAACCCATTTGTTAACAGTACATATCAGACTCGTCTGACGTTTGCTTTGAAAATAAAACCAACTTGGTTTTGAAGGCTCTGACAGTGGCTTGCATTTCATGCACAAACCGTTTCACCTCTCAACTTGGCTTCATCAACCAACTGGATCTCAGCAACACCTCATCCCTTATAGCAGTCCCGTATCTCTTTCTCTGATATGTATTTGGCACCTTGCCTCTGAAATGCTGAATAAGAATGTTTACAGTTATTTGTCTTTTCTTGTTCTGTTGTTTTTCTTTGATATTTTAGGAACTTCTGAGTGAACAAAGCATAACCTGTGTGTCTATAAATGCATCCCGCAAAGTTAGGATCATGAGGCATCAGTTGCTGCAAAAAACACAACCCCTGCTGGCTAACAGGGAATCACTCTTCCAGATGTGTCAACCCATCTCGTACAATCAGGCACAAAAGCTCCTTCTATCCTGTTACAGGTTTTACAGTTCCTTTGGTTGCTGGGACCCTGTCAAGGTAAGTTTGCCATTGTGAGAAAATATTTTTAGAAGCTTTTACTTTCAATGAAATGTTTCTCAGCGAAAACTTTCCTTTATATTGTCAAATCCACACAGCGATACAACGAAGGATATTTGATCCAGCCTCTGCAATGGCCTCTCAAAAACACTCAAGCCCTAATTTTCCATCAGTACATCTACTTCTTTGCATCCAAGGAGAACCAAAACACATTTATGATCAACCCCTTGAAGTACCTTAGGCAGCCAATGCCCTCACCATCTCTTCCTGTGAGAATGGCTGTTGTTGGGCCACCTAAATCTGGAAAAACGTCTGGTAATTCCCAAGAAATCTAAAAATTTGAGTTGCACATTACTTATTCTGTCTTGCAGTTTATGAGCATTTTTCCTCTTTGTCTTTGGTCCTGGTTTTTCACATTGTTTTATACCTGTAGTTGCACAGATGTTTGCACAGAAATATGGTTTGGCCAGACTTTCCATTGGTGGTGTTATGCGCTTGGTTATGAACACTCAGGAAAATACTGATCTGGCTGTCCAGATGAAACATCATCTTCACCAGGGCCATGTTGTGCCTGATGAATTAGCCATCCAGTGTCTTGAGGTGGTGCTTATGAGCACGATTTGCAGCACTCATGGGTAAGATAGGGATATGGTAATTATTTTTTCCCTCTCTTCTCTAAACTCATTACTGATAAACAAAGGTGCTCAGTTTCTACAAGAAAAAGCTATTGAATCAAGACTATAGTGTTTGACAGTCTTCTTGTGCTTATTAATGTCATGTAATGTGAAAGCTCATCGCCTTGAAAATCTGACGCTTGCTTTTTCAAAATCTGAGCTTTTGTTGGCTTAGCGGGTATGGTGTATTCAGTATATTCATAAAAATCATATGTTAAACATGCATATATATTTTCTGTTGCTGATTCACTGTTGTTTGGAATTTTAAGGTATGTGCTGGATGGCTTTCCAATGACAGTTAAGCAGGCAGAACTAATGGGGTCTCGGAGCATTATCCCAATGATAGTTGTCGAACTTGAGCTCCAGACATTTGAAGTGTTGAAGAGAGGCGTTGCAGACAAGATTAAGCCGAACAAGTCAGGACACACACACAAAAATACCAATCATCAATATATTGAGATATTTTAAGGAGTTATGAAAAATCTACAGAATTACCAAATGGTCACTGACCTCCATTTATTGTCTTACTGCAGGACTCATCTAATGCACGACAGCTCTGAGATTCTGAACATTCGTAATTCGTGTTATAAGCAGGAGGTGGAGGCAATGAGGAAACACTTCCAGCAACAATATGACAACTGGATTGTACTTGATGGTCTAAAGAGCAAATGGTGCATTTGGGACAGTGTCCTAAAGGCTGTCAGCATCAGCATGAATTATATCCACTGCTACCTGGAGAGGACTTGCAGGGGTGAGTTGTTGAAAAGTAAAACTGCATTGTGTTTGTGTTTGAGCATTCATCAGGTCATTGATGTTGATTAAAGAAGCTGTGAGTAATGTACAGTAAATGCACGGCATATACTAATCTCTCACATGTCATTTTATAGGCCAAGCAGCATGCATCCATAGGCTATGCATTACACCCGATGAGCTGCGATGTCGGCTCGGAGAGTTTGGCCATTACTGCCCTGTTTGCCTGGCGTTACACTGTCACCTTGTGGATTGTGCAGAAAACATCTCTCTAATGTATGCAGCCCAATTTAGGGGGCGCTATTACAAAATGTGTGGTGAAGACCACTTGCAGGTCAGCATGCAGATACATATTTCAGACAATAGAAATATGCAAACAGACGCTCTGACAATTAATGTGAAAAGTCATTTCCTCTTAATTACTCCAGAAAAATGACTGTCATTGTCAGTCTCCACATGACTTCTGTACGTGAAAAAATCTAGTGGATTTCATGGTTACATTATACATGGTAAATTTTAGAAAGGTGTATACAGTTGGTTCCAAAATAGAGTTATGCATGGCAACAATGATGCATTTACAGAACTAGGTAAAATGTATGTTGATTGAAAATGAAAGAAACTATTTCCCTCCAATCTACAGACATTCCTCAACTCTCCAGATGAATTTGTGATCCCTGGTTGCCCACACACCCTCCCAGAACCCCATCTGTTGCCAAAAAAGCTAACTGAGACTGAAGTGAAAGACAGATTCCCACAGCAAGTTGAGATGAGAGGTTTCTGCCCTGTCACATATTTTGATGGAAGTCAGAGGTAAACCTATCAGCGCTGCTGACACAATTCCTGCTTGCCTTTAACTGCACCTTTGCTGCTAGGAAGTATCCCTAGATGCTAAGAAAAATGTAGGTGCAAGCAAGTCATATATAACTAAGAAAAACATAGGTACAAGCAAGTAAAATAAAACTTATACTATGTTCCAAAATCAGGCAAGTCTTGATGCTGACTGATGCTATTTCTAAATGGTTACTTCAAAATATTTTCATTTGTTTAGTTTGGCAGCCAATTAGAGTTTTCAAAAATTAAACTAGTATTTGTCTTTGTTTATAGCTTACCCAATGTTTTTACTGTCTTATTGTCCAGAAATGTTTTATAAAAATCATGAGTTCTGTGTTAACTAGTTAACTGTGTAAACTAGTACATTAATAAATACATTTGTACAGTTTAATTTGGCAATGGCTCATGCCTTAAAATAGGTATTTCCACAACTTAACTTTGTGAAATTGTAATTTTTCAAAACTGAAATTTTGCCTCAGAATTTCTTTGTGACTTCTCCCAGGCTTTGCAGGATTTTATAAATGTTAATTTCTCTAGGTATGAAGCCCTGGTGCGAGGAAACATAGAGTATGTTGTGGAATACAGAGAACGGATCTACATTTTCGAGACAATGCAGAAGCAGTACAAATTTTTGAGGTGAGGAAGAAAATTTTACCATCTTTCAGAAATGCTTTTCAATTACTGAAAACTTCTTTCCAGAAATTTTGCTTCATTGAAAAAAATAGTGCTGAAGTCCTCTGCTGAACCTGCTGAAACACTGTTGTTGAAGGGCTCCTGAAACTTACTGGGACCAGACGTTACCATGTAAAGTTCCTCCTCTTTGTGAGACGGTACCTCTTACATCCCTTCCATCATTGGGCTACCTTGAACAGGTCAGACAAACTCGACTGGGTCAGAAAAGCTCTTCTGTATTTCGTAACTTTTCTCCAACAGATATTTTCTCATTCTCCATATTCAGCACATTCCCTAAATTATACTTTGCTCTGTGTAATTGCAGGGAGTTGCAGTGGCAGTTATCAAGGCAATGACAGCTGTTGGCTGTTTAAAACCAAAGTATCCCTTCCTCGACATACAAAGATCTGCCCTCCTTTATGTTGCCTACTATCTAAAAGGTAAACAAAATTTCAGATAATATAATATTATACTTGTAATATTTTGTTCAGTAAAAAAAGAATCAAAATTCAAAACTTTAATTGAAATAGTCATGTCCTTGAGGTTTCTGTTATTTCTATAGCATTTAACCAGAAGAGCAATGACTACACTCGGCAAAGGTACAAAAGGAAGCTGGCCCTGTTTGAAGAAGACTGTGCTCTCATTCCCTACTTGAGCCTCTCAATGAAAGCAAACTTCAAGCCCCCATCTGAATGTCCCATCGACTTTGAGTTCAAACTCAACAAATTCCTGGCTTTGGGAGACTTGAAAGAAGATGACAGTGCACTATAGCTCTGTGTATATTTATAACTTGCACTATAACACTATAAGGCGAGTAACCTCTTGAAAACATCAGTATTGCTTTAATTATATTTGAAATGGAAAAATAAATTAAGGTGTTCTGTTTCGCAGTGACTTACATCTTAGCAAATGAACCCCATTTAGTCTTAATCAGTATCCACCCTGTTCCTCTGGACTTAAAGACTAAAGCCCCTACAGTCAGTTACAATTGAAGAAGATGACCTGGGTAACTAGGAATCTAAACAGACCCAAAGTCTTAAGTATTTCCTTTTTGAGCATATCCATCATGTTATGCACCCTATGAATATTGAATAAATATCTAAATAAAATAAAAGTACGATTCAAACTGAGTGTCTTCTGTTTTCCTATATGAATTATTGTTACCAAATAAATTTTAGTTACTAATAAAGTGAGAATTTCCAAGGAAATGTTGCCAAGGAAAGGGGCTTGTTAGACATTTTACATTCCAAATATGGCAGCATTAAGTATCATCCAGCATTTTGAAAATTTAATTGGGGTCAAATGGGTAACCTTTTCTTTGTCCAGACCCAGACCTGCAGGTTGTGTAGTACCATCATACACAGAAAATAGATTCTAAACAAGATACAAGCGATACCACAATTGTGTTCTCTACACAATTTGTGTTGACACAAATGTTAATCCCACTTTGGAAAGAGATTATTTCCACGCCCAGTAAATCACATAGTATTAACCTGTTTATAAAATATGGTGCCATCCAATTTTTTGCAATCTCGTCAAATGTTCCTAATCCGAATATTAAAGAAAAAGTGGGAAAATAAAAGAATGACGAAGCCACATTAAAAACCTGGCATTCGCGTTTCCTCACGCGAGATTTCCGATGTTGTAGGCGCGAATTCGATGAAGGAAGTGCAAATGCTATTTTGTGACGGCTAGAAGCAACCACTTCGGAGTAGGTATAATGCGAACCCGTTTGTTATTCCTTCCTTTTTGGACTTTCAAACAAAGTCGATTGTAACCTATTCACTGTTTTTCTATTTGGAGTGTTTCTACCACTGCTTTGTTTGCAGGTAGCGTGTACTAGTCAGTAAGCTAGTTTTATATGCGGCTAAAAGGTTACTTCGTATAGTTTAATGTTGCGTTAACGGGAATTTGGGCGATTGCAAGAGATGCGAGAAAGTGTTTAGATCTAGAAAATCGGTCAGTTGTAACGCTAACAGGAGTCTCCGTTAAACGCTTTTGGTAGATTAGCCTGAACATTCGTTCACAGCTCTTGTTTTCTTTCAGTGTCCTTTCGCAGTTGCTCATAATGTCGAAAAGGAAAAGCAGCCCTGGTGTCAACAACCCTCACAAACGGGCCAGACCAGTGGGTCGTAATGAAGAAGATCATGACAATCATGTCAACGTCGATTATCTGTTGAACAAACAAGTATGTGTCTTGCCGAGAAAATTTTGTGACGTTTCTCTGTCAACAAAGAAACCTCATTTTATGCATGTTTCATTGCTGTTACCTAACTTGTCTTGTGACTGCAGTGTGCCAGTGAGGTGGTGAGCGATGCTGGGATTGTGGAGAGCATTTCTTTAAGAAACTTCATGTGTCACTCTCTTCTTGGACCGTTTACCTTCGGCTCCAACGTCAACTTTGTTGTGGGTAACAATGGAAGTAAGTCACATTAGCTAGTGTGTTATTTTTGAAATGCCGCTCAACAAAATTTTAGAATTTAATTACAAAAAAGTAATTGTGTCTATTGCTCTTTTCTTGGTCATAAATCTAATTAGATTAACCTGCTGTGAATAGTTGCTTTTGCTCCAGCTTGTGTCGGTTTAAAGGTAAAATTGCACATTTATGACGATGTAAGAAACATTTTAAGTCCTTTATTTCATCACCTTCTTTAAGGAATCGCCTATGTTACTTTTTCACAATTTTTGTGGAAATTAACACCTTGTTCAGCATATGGCCATGTTCTTGTATTTTTCTGAAAAAATTACATAGCCGATTATTTTAAGAAGGCGACTATATGTAACTTTTCCCAGTTGTTGTGTTTTACTAACCAGACACAAGAATCAAGTTGGAGTTGAGATGCAGTGTTTAAACTTTGGCCATCAAATGAATGCAGATGGATAAAAGATTGAAGTCATCCTTGGATGACAACAAATGCGAGACAAATCTTTAGCTCATGCATGTCACATCTTTTGCTCTTTTGTTTCCTCTTTTAAGTTCATCAGGATTTGTCAAGAATTTTTCAACAATATTCAAAATAAATTCTGAAACCAGGATGTCCTCTGGTCCGTGAACCTTGTTGTCAGAGAAGTATGTTAGACTGGTGTATGCGAGCTGTGAGACCCCTGTGAGGTGTGCTGTAGATGTGACAGAAGTCAGAGTGAAGGGATCTCTGCTCTTTCATCATTCTTTATTAATCCTCTTTATTAGACCATTTGTCTGCTGTGGTGATGGGCAAGCTCACTGGCAAAGTTTGTCAGGAGTCTCCCTGGACTATTACGTTTGCAGATTATTGTACATTGTGATTTGTAATGAGAGAAGGGAGCAGGTGGAGGAAAATCTCAAGAGGAGGTTTGCTCTTGAAAGGAGTGCAATAAGGGTTGGCCACAGCACAGCAACATATAATACATGTGTCTGAATGAGAAGAGGAACCTGATTGGAATCACGAGGGTACAGGGAAAAGAGATAAAGAAGGTAGAGGATTTTAAGTACTTTGGTTCAACAGTCCAGAACAAGGCAATGTGGAAAAGAGGTGATGAAACACAGTCAAGCTGCTTGGAATGGATGGAGAAAAATGTTGACTACTATGTGATAGAAGAATATCAGCCAAAAATTAAAGGAAAGGTGTGTAAGACAGTGGTGAGACCAGCGATGCTGTATGGTTTAAAGACATTGGTGTTGAGGAAAAAACAGGAGGCAGAGCTGCAGGTAGCAGAGATGAAGATGTTGAATTTCTCTTTGGGAGTGACGCGGATGGATAGGATCAGGAATGAGTCTATCAGAGTGACAGCAAATGCTAGATGTTTTTGAGATGAGGTCAGAGGTCATACTGAGATGTTTGGTCTTATACAGGGGAGGGATAGTGAATATATGGATAGATGGTTGCTGAGGTTAGAGGAGGTTGATCCTCTGTGGCGACCCCTGAAGGTAGCAGCCGAAAGGAAGAGAAGATTGTAAACAGTAATTTTCTGTACACAATCTACTTTTGACAGGTGGAAAAAGTGCTGTTCTGACAGCTCTCATAGTTACCTTGGGAGGGAATGCCCAGGCCACAAACAGAGGATCATCCCTTAAAGGTTTTGTGAAGGAAGGTGAGAGGTAAGGATTTCAATATTTGTTTCCTTATTTTGCAGAACTGTGCCCGAGAAAAGACTTGTGTAGTGACACATGATATTGCAATGGACACACAGGAGGCGGTAGCGCTGTGAAATGCTGACAGCTGTTTATGTATACACTGTGTGTGTGTGTGTGTGTGTGTGTGTGTGTGTGTGTGTGTGTGTGTGTGTGTGTGTGTGTGTGTGTGTGTGTGTGTGTGTGTGTGTGTGTGTGTGTGTGTGTGTGTGTGTGTGTGTAACCTTTAGAGAGCGAGAGATCTATATAGATCTATATATAATTTATCTTTTCTGTGATGGACCAACTGATGTGCAAAACTTAACATCCAAGAAACAGCTTTACTCTGAGTATTATTTTTTGTTTCTTTTTCAGCTCGGCTGATGTATCAATCACTTTGCGTAATAAAGGAAGGGATGCTTACAAGCCTGAAGTGTATGGTCCCGCTATCATCGTAGACCTGAGAATCACACGTGACGGACTGAGAACCTATAAACTCAAAAGCAAAGCAGGTAGAATTGTTGAGTAAAGACCCAATCATTTAAAGTGCTTTGTAAAGAGAGTAACATTTGTAACCATAATTGCTGAAAAAAAAAACAGTTTTATTGTAACTAATATGCCTTGTACTTCAATAGTAACTTTTAGATCAATGCCCAAAAGTGTAAAAAACACAAAAAAATGTTTTGCAATGGCTGCTATGGCTATTGAATGATTTGCTTTTTGTGTGTTTCCACAGGTCAGGTTATTTCAACTAAAAAGGAAGAGCTTGTCTCCATCCTTGACAATTTTAATATTCAGGTAATAAACAAGTGTTTGGCCCTTTTACACATTGCATTTCAAGGGCAGATGGTTCATAAATATGGTTATCAATGCAGTAGAGACCATTTCATATGACACTCTTTTATCTACTTAAAAGTATGTCCTTTCTTGCACAAAATGTCAACAATTTATAAGCGTCAAGTAGATCAAAGATGCATTTGGTGACACAAATTTAGCAATTCTTGTTTTTCTTTCAAGGGAAAATCCAGGGTAATTACTTGGAAGAACTACATGTATGAATAGGGCGTTTTAAATTCTACTGTTGCTTATGTGTTAGAGAAACTTAAATACTGCCTCTTCAGCAGCTGTTTGATGCTCAGACTTCTTGTCTGCTATATGTGTGGCAAGGAATGACCCATTCAGATCCATTGCCAATTCAAGATGTTACTGTCCTTTTCAGAAGGGTGATAAATTCGTTCTCTTCTAAAGGTCAACAATCCTGTTTCGGTTCTCACTCAAGAGATGAGCAAATACTTCTTACATTCCAAAGGAGAGGGGGACAAGTACAAGGTTCTTTATTTGAAAAACATTAATTACAAATTAATAACATATCTTTGCTTGATGTAAACATATTTTGTTTTTTACATTTTCTTTTCGCAAAGTTTTTTATGAAAGCTACCCAACTGGAGCAGATGAGAGAGGATTTTGTCTATATCAAAACCACTAAGCATGTCACAGAAGAAAAAGTGGAGCAGCATAGCGAAGTAAGTTAGTTGGCTTAAAATTTCATGTTATATTTATAAAACCTTTAAACAATTGTACTGAAGTAGTCTTCGTGTTATTAAAGAATGATTTATTTATACTTACATCTTTTACATCTTGACTTACATCAGTGCTTGAAAGACTTGAAGCGAAAGTACCAAGAGAAGGAGGACCGTTACAAGAGCCTGTCATCACTTGACGAAATGCATAAAAATCTAGAGGAGTTACAGAAGCAGATGGCTTGGGCTTTGGTAAGATTATTTCCTCTCACTTTTCTATTAGTTTTTTATTCAATCCAGCTTTGCCTACATTGCCTAATTTTGGCCTCTTTGGCAAAAATCATTGATTAAATATTTTTCAAAAAATTTCCATCTTCCCCCCTGAATGTTCAGGTTATAGAAATGGAGAAAGAGTTACAGCCCTTGAAAGAGAAGCTGCAGGCAGACAGAAATTCCACGAGAAAGTATGATGAGAAGGTAGAAGAATGGAAGGTATGAACTGATTCATATTCTTACTTACCTCTTGTTTAGTTTTTAATTTAAAGATAACATTACAATCACTATCACTATCCTGGAGTGTTTTTCATTACTAATGGTTGAATATCACTGTATTAATTTTGTGCTCACACAAGAATTTTGATCTTGTCGTATTTGTTTTTATTCTATCCTGTTTTTTGTTTGTAATTTCTGTATAGAAACTTAAATGTACCCCCGAAGTATGCTTTTTGATTATATTTGCCTTGTGCTGCCTGACATAGCATATCCCCTTGAAAACCTCTGATCTGGCTTTTTTTCTTGTAATTATGTAGAATAAGATTGAAGACGCTGAGAAGAAATACAAGCTGATCCAAGAACAGTTGGAGGGAAAAACGTGTCAGGTTCAGGAGCTCCAGCCCACCTGTGCTCAACTCAAGGCAGAAGTCTTAAAGGGTAATGCCCTTTTAAAGTCCAGTGAGGTAAGAATTCAAGGCTTTATGTCAGTGGGAAAACAGCACATCTTTACAGCATACATATTTTCTGTTCTTATTAAAGTGCAGATTATGGACATGATCAATTCATTGTCATAGTCATGGTAATTTCATTCCCTGTAATTTTGCTCCACCAGCTGTCTTTGCTTTCATCGAGATATTTTGGCTAGTTAAGAGTCCTCATTTCTATCAAGTTGAATCTGGTATTGTTGCTATTTGTAAAGCTGTTTTTAGCCTTGAAAATCATGAGAAATCATGTGAGACCTTGTAAATTGCCAATATTTTAATGTTTTTTAATTCTGTAAATTCTATAGGTCACAGTTCACAGGTGCAAGACTAATCTGAGGGACCTAGAAAAGGACAAAGTTCAACTTTCCTCAAGGATAACTGATCTTAAGCAGAGGTAGCTATGGTTAATTCACTGTGTACTGCAATCAGGCTGAAACTGCTTCTAAAGTGTGCTTCTTCTCCATTTCTATTTTTTTTTATTCATAACCCTTCTAGTATTGCTCAGGCCACGGGGTCTAAGAGCCAGGCCAAGCGAGAACGAATGGCGCAAATCCAAACTGAGTTGGAAAACATGACACACCAGATTTCCACCCTGGGCCAACAGATAAACCAGTATCTGCATGCCAGGATACGTGCAGAGGAGGAAAAAGGAAGGACTAAGTAAGGCAATAAAAATTCTCAGGAAATATATCACTTATCATTTGTATTTGTGTAAGAATATGAAGTAATATTGATTTATTCTAAATATTTGGGGGTTTATGGATTTCAAACAATACTGGATTCCCTCAGTCACTATATCTTTTGATACAATGAAACTACCAATTTCATCTCACTATAGAAGGGAGCAGGATACACATAGGAAGAACACTGAAATAATCAGGAAGAACCTGCACATACTAGAAAGCAGTCGATCAAACCGGCTGCGCCGCTTTGGTGAGCAAATGCCAGCACTCCTAAATGCCATAGAGGATGCCTCCAAAAGGGGCTACTTTAAACAAAGACCAAGAGGACCTCTTGGTAAGATCTGATTGCTTACATGTTCAGATGTGCTACCCTCCAAAGTAACACATAAGACCACAAGAAGCTGACTTTATTTATCTGACTGTATTTGTTGGTTATTATGTTGGTTTTTTTTTAAACCCTGTCACATGTTAAGAGTGACCAAAGTAACATGCAAACTTCACATGGAGAAGAGACACTGGTGCAGAATTGAACCAGGAATATTCTTGCTGTGAGGCAGAGGTGCTAAGCACTGTGCCACGGTGCCACTGCTTCACCCATAAAGAGAAAACAAAACACAAGTTTACTAATGAATTTGGTTATATATTTATGAAAGGATTATTTTTTCCTGCTTATATTAAGTGACAGTCTATAATCTCAAAATTCATCATTGTATTTGTTTATTGTTGCACACTCTGGTTAGCATTTCAAGGCCGTCATGACATTTTGCATAGCATGAGGTAGCCATTATTGCAGCCTTCTTAATGAAAAGTAGAACATCTTTTCAGAACTGTTTTAACTAGACTTCTTTTTTATTTTTCTACAGGTTACCTAATTAGCCTAAGGGACCCAGAGCAAGCCCTTGCTGTTGAAATATGTCTCAAAAACCTTCTTCAGGCATTTGTTTGTGACAACTATGATGATGAGAGGAAGCTTCAGGGCCTTATGGCCAAATTCTGTCCTGCAGGCCGCAGGCCCACGATAGTAACAAGCAACTTTATTTCACATATCCATGATACAAGAAGGAGGTGAGGAGGGCTACGATAATAACAAGACCACCTGTTATGAACTATGTATGGTGTGTTATGTAAAATGTGGAAATTTTGGTATCATAAAATGGGATATGGGAAATGGGAACACAAAGCAAATTATTATATATTCTTTCATATTGTGTTTGTGATTGCAACTGCACCCTGTTAAAACACAATATCACAGATGATAGATATCTGGAACAAAGTCATCAGATTTAGTATATGACCCAAAACCATGTTTACTGAATTTGAAATAACAAGGAGTGTTGTGTGCCTATAGAAGTGTTACTTTAACAATATAGAAAATATATCCATATTTATTTTCTTTCCTAGAGCTGTGGATCACCCTGAATATCCATCCGTGCTTCAGGCACTAGAAATTGAGGACCCAGTTGTGGCAAACTGCCTGATTGATCAAAGGAATATCGAGAGCATTTTACTTATCAAGGTAATAAGTGACATCTTTACAAGATACGTTGTGGTACCATGACACCATGTAATTTAATATAGTATTTAATACTATATTTAATTACTTGATATTGTATTAAACACCCAATTTCAGTTGTCGGTAGCTGCTTGTTCAACAATAGGAAGTGTTAAGATTTTGGCCCACCATTGCGGCGATCAGAGAGCCAGGATATTTAAAACAGGGTTCAAAACAGCCTTAGAGTACAACCACATGAACCTGAACTAAATACATATTGAAACATTGATCTTAGTGTTTAATATTTTTTTTTGTGAATGTTTTGAATATAGAATCAAACTGAAGCCCGTAGAGTGCTACAAAGCAAGGACCCCCCTCGGAACTGTATCCAAGCAATCTCAAAGGAGGGCGACCAGATCTTCAATAATCGTTCTTACTCTGCTGACCAAACCAGAGCAAACTACCTGTCAGGAGATGTTGAGGATGAAATAAGGTGCGTGCATGGCCACATGAATGTGTGTGATCATTTTTATCATTTTAATTTTCTTTTGTCTTCAATCAACCTACAATTCAACTCCAGATTGAAATTTGGATTCACAAGAAAGTTTATTTGCAATAGACTTCCCAAGTGGTGGTTCTTGGTGCATTCAGTGCTGAATCAATGGCATTCAGTGTTTTCAATCAAAGCTTAAATTTGTTCAAGATAATTTTACTCTTAGTTTATATTTAGCTGAAAGTCCAATGATCAATGTTGTAACACTTCTTCAGGAAATGTACCCACATTTCTGTCTTTTCTTGACCTGTGTTGCTGAATGAGTACATATTTGACTTTCCATTATCCATCCCACAAATTATGTTATATTCAATTTTTTGTGTTTTTAAATGCATTTACATTTTTTTTTGGGGGGGGGGGGGGGGGGGGTATTAAAATAGTTGTTTGATCAAGCAAAAATATCATGACCTCCCCTGCTGAAAACCTCAGGGTCACTGAGACTATCAAAGTTCACTATCAAAGAGACTATCACTTTATCCTCCTTTGGTTTTTCTTTTACTCAGGCACCTCCAAAGTGAGCTTGAGAAACAGAAAGCGGAGGCCGATACTTTACAACAAAAACTGAAGGGGTTAGATGAGGACATCAAGCAGAATGCTGGGCTGGAGAGAAGAACCCTTCAAGAGCAGAAGCACATAAAAGTAATACTTTTGCTTCTCATATATTGCTCAGGTCCCTTGAAATTATGTAACTATCATTTAAGCATTACTTATTGTCTGGTATTTAGTAGTTTCATTATAATGCCATATCTTATAATTGATCCCTCTACTTGATAGTGATAAAGTATAAATTATTTTATTTAGTGGTTACTTCAACTTACACCATTATCTAATCAAATAATGTCTGCTATACCTTTTTTCTATTTTGTTAGTTACTAAAATGACCCAACAGTAAAGTTACGCGTTTTCAGAATCTAATCATTAGATTAGATTAACCATTTTAGTGTATGTTATCTCTGAAATTTGGAACTGTTAATTTGATGCGTAAGTGTTGGTCTTGGAAAGTGAGATTTGTTTTCATTTTCAGAAGAGATGAACATTTGATAAAGTAATCGTTAGAATAATAAATACAGTTAGAATATGAAAAGCTGTAGCACAGATTTTATCATGTAGTTTGTGGGTTTTTTTCTAGGATGAAGCCACAAAGCTACAACTGGAGCTAACAGACCTACAGAACATGGAAGAACCTCAGTCAGAGGACCTCAAGCCCTTGGTTTGTTCATAATACGCACATTTAACAGATACAACAGACTGAATTCACTCTAAACACAACCATATTCAGTTCAGGACATACATTTTACAAAGAAATATTTCATTTTGACCAACCATATTTTTGACCTACATAACAAGTAACATTTCAGTTTACTGATGTTAACAGTCTTTGACATTGTAACATATTACTTTGTCACAGGAGGAGGATTATCAGGAAATTGTTGGCAAAATCTCCGTGAAGAGTGCGGAGTATGAGAAAGTGCGTGCTCAGATGGCAGAGCTCAAGGTTTCCTATGAGAAGGCAGAACAGGAATACAAGCATCACAAGGAGAAAATCAACACAATTGCTGAAGAGGCAGATACTGTTAAGGTAAACATCCATCCATCCATCCATTCATATTCTGCTGCTTATCTGAAGTCGGGTCGAGGGGGCAGCAGCCGGAGCAGAGAGGCTCACCCTTCAGAAGAAACTTATTTTGGCAGCTTGTATTCGCGATCGCTTTCTTTCGGTCACTTCTCACAGGTCATGACCATAGGTGAGAGTAGGAACGCAGATCGACTGGTAAATTGAGAGCTTCGCCTTCTGTCTGGCTCAGATCCTTCTTCACCATGACAGACCGGTACGCCTCAGTCTGCATCAGTCTGCAACATTGCAGATGCTGCACCGATCTGTCTGGAGATTTCCCTCTCCATCCTTCCCTCTCTTGAGAACATGACCCTGAGATGCTTGAACCACTTGGGCCAGCACCTCTTTCCCAACCCTGAGTGAGCACTCCACCTGTTTCTGGTTGAGCACCATGGTCTCACATTTGGAGGTGCTGATTCTCATCCCACCCGTTTCATATTTGGCTGTGAACTGCTTCAGTGAGAGCCCCCCTCGGCTATTCCTATAGGTGGTGAGCCAAGGCGAAGAGGGACCCATGTCCTCCCTTCGGGCCGAGCCCCATGGGTGCTGGCGCAGCCAACAGGCACTCACCATAGAGCCCCGCCCCTGGCTCTGGCTCTGGCTCTGGCTCTGGGGGGGGGCATGGGACATGGTGACCCGTGGGGAAAACTGGGTCCAATTGGGTTATTCCTCATGAGGGTTATTCCTTTGTCTGGTCCTCACCTGGACCTGTTTGCCTTGGGTGACCCTTCCAGGGGCACAAAGCCCCTGACAACATAAAGTAGGGACAGGATCAGTGGGACACGCAAACCCTTCTACCACGTTGAGGTGGCAGCAAGGAGGGGTGTTAAGGTAGAGTTTTCTCAAATACACAAGCTATTATATTAAAAACATGTTCTTACACGGTGGTAGATAAGCAGTTTTCCTTTTTGGTAATGGATAAAATCATTTGTATTTATCAAGCACATTTACAATTTACTCAAATATTTATCTCCTTTGTCCTATAATAGGAAGAACTTAGTAAAGCTGACCAGGAGGTGATGAAGTGCAAACATCACAAGAAACACTACGATGAGAAACACAGTGCTCATCTGCGAAACATAGAAAGCATGGAAGCGACCCTGGAGCAGAAGGAGCAGGAACTCCTGGTAGCTATTTTCAATTCAACTGACGTTACATTTTTAGTTTGAGTATTACTATCAGGAAAAGAGAAAATTACTCTTAATTTTTCTACCTTATTCTTTTGAAAGTTATTTAACTGTAACTTGTTTTTTTTTTTTGTTTCCATATGTTCCACAACATTGGTGCAGCATTTATCCTGATTATTTGATACTTAAAACATTTCCGAGGGTTTTCACCGTCCTTCTTATCAAACATCTCATTTTGTTGTATGCTATCTTTGTAGTAAAAAAGTTAGAGCAGTGCCAAATGACGTTCTTGGCCACTTATTTTGATCCACCTTTGGCAGTCATATTGGGTTTTTGATTTTTAGATAATCCTGGATACCTCCTTATCTTGATGGATGTGTAATATTTTTTATTCAAGTGTTCATCATTTTCTATCTTACTTTGCATTTATCTTTGATAGTTATTTTTTACATGCCATAGGGAGTTAGATATACTATATTAAAAATGCCTAATTTCGTAATCCTTGTGCAATTTAAATGGCCTTGGATAAGAAGCATTGCCAGTATATATTTAGGTTGAAAAGAAATGTGCTGGTTACCAGATGGGTATCAATGACCCAGATGTGTTTGTTTGGGTACCTGTTTACCTGAAAATGAAGTACATTTCTGCAACTTATATCACAGAACTTGGGTAATACCTCATGGATTTAGCTTTGTCAAAAAAATCTTAATTTCACACCTCTGTTTAGACATCAGTTTCCAAGGCGACAGAGATTTGTCCTGAGCGCCTGGAAGTACGCCGGACAGCCAGAAGTCTGGATAGTGAAATTAACCGTCTGAAGGTCAAGATTAAAACCCAGCAGGAACAGCAGGGTGATCGTGAGGAGATTGTGAGGTATTTTTTTTTAACCATAGTATTGCATGTATTGCATCTGAAAGTAATTTGTAAAGCTGTGAAAATCAATTGAAAATTAACTTGGAATCTGACTCAGTGGTACTAATAAACACTGACAACAGCAGTGGACCCAATGCAGAACCCTGTGGAACCTCATATGTCATATTCCAGCAGGCAGTGTTGTTAAATACAAAACTGTGAAATCTCTCAGCCAGGTACCAATTAAACCGCTGAAGTACCTAATCTGAGATGCCAAAAAAATTCTCTAGTCTGTCCAAAAGCAATGATCCACAGTATAATGGATGTTTTCACCACTCTGACTTATCTTTCTCACACCCAGGCAGTACCGCGAGGCACTGGAGAACTATAAGAATATGGCACAGCAAATGAAAAATCTCAACAGCTTCATCAAAAGCTTGGACAGTGTTATGAACCACAGACTCCAGGTTTATGCTGAGCTAAGAAGGCATGTGCAAATTAACCAGAAAAATTATTTGTTTGTCAAAAACTTGTCCCAGAGTATGACTCTAAATATCCATAAGTACTCATATTTGTGTTATTAGCTGTCATTAGCTCTTTCATTTTTATTTGTCATAAAGGTACTCAATGATATAGTAGAATTTGATACAGAAATTCATATACATAATTCATTGCACACTTTTCTTTTCTATTAAGATATCTCTAGATTTAGATTTATTTTTGTCACCAGTTTTTTGTTCAGTTTAGTGTCAATGGGTAAGATCTTACAGTTATAAGTGGAGTTCTAAGGCCAAAATAAAGATTGGTATTTCTGTTCAATACCATGACATTGGTTTACTGAACAAACTAATATGATTGCATTAAATAAAAAGATCACACCTATAGCCCACTTACGGCATATAATCAATAGAAAAATACTTATTACTCACTAAATACAGATAAAAATAAATAATAAAACACTCATGACTTAAGATTCTCTCACATGTTTATCATTTCACCACAGTATTTTCATTCAACAAAATATGTTTCTCTCCTTGATGGTCTTTCTTTAATCTAGTCACATCTTTACTCTATCCATCTTACTCTTTTTCTGTATTTTTTCTTAGATTCCTTTCAGCCCGATGCAAGTATTACTTTGATAGCATGCTTGCCCAGAGAGGTTACACTGGAAGTATGACCTTTGACCATAAAAATGAGACCCTTTCCATCACAGTAAGAATACTTTCAAGTAGCTGCAGTTAAAGTACTAAATTGCTGCATTAATGAGACCTAATACCAACCTTTCGCACTGATTAAAAAAAAAAAGTGATTGTAATAGATCTATCTCTCCTTGATTTATCCCTACTTCAGGTGCAGCCAGGGCAGGGAAATAAAGCTGATTCAAGTGACATGCGTTCCTTGTCTGGAGGTGAACGTTCTTTCTCCACGGTGTGCTTTGTTCTCTCTCTGTGGACCATCACAGAAGCCCCTTTCCGTTGCCTTGATGAATTCGATGTTTACATGGTAATTTTTTATTGGGGGGGGGGGTGCATAGTGGTTTGTGATTCTGCCTCATGGCATGAAGGACAATATTTCAATTCCTTTAGTGTGAAGTTTGCATGTTAAGCATGGGTTTCCTGTATCCTCCCCCAGTCCAAAAACATACAAAATATGAATTGGAAAAAGTGCCCAGATTTGTGAATGAGAGAGTAAATGGTTGGTTGTCTCTACATGTGGCCCTGCGATCGACTGGCAACCAGTCCAAGGTATACCCCCACCTCACCCAACTACAGCTGGGATAGGCTCTAGCATCCCCTTAAGTGCAGTATAAGCGGTAGATAATGAATGAATGAGAAGGAATTCCTCAATAAACAAGCAACACAATGAAAAAAAAATGGATTAAGGAGGAAAAATAGTTGGATAGTCATGACACTAAAACATCTGGAAAGCAGATGTGACTGAAATTCAGTAGTAGAGATGTCAACTAGGGATAGGAACATATCCGAAAATGAGCCGATAATTCTAAACGGACAATATGTTTTTAATCTTATTTCCCTTGATACATTACCAAACAAAAAAAAAATTGAAGTTTTTCCACAAAACATATCATCTAAACCATTCCAAAGGGACCCAGGTAAGAGAAAGGTAGCCCAGGGAAATCTCAATCTCAATTAAAGGATATCAGTATGAGGTTTTTCCACTTTACAAGAGTAAAATGATTTTTTGGATAATTGCCGTCAATCCCAAAGTAAGTGCTTGATGATCATTTTGAGTTATTTTGTTCATCTAGGACATGGTTAACAGAAAGATCTCCATGGACATGATGTTGAAAGTTGCAAAGGGCCAGCGCTACAGACAATTCATTTTCCTCACTCCACAGAGCATGAGGTAACTACCACTGAAACATTGGGCTAGTTGTTTTTAAATCTAAATGATCAATTACTATACTGGTTTAATCGGAAATCTGGGCAGTTTCTCAGTGAACATTGAACTTCAAAGACACAGTCACATGTTTCCTGATTCTTGTTTTGTTTCAGTTCTCTTCCTGAGAGTGACTTCATCCACATCCTCCGTATGAAGGATCCAGACCGTGGTAACGACACACAACAAAATGAAGACAAAGACGCGTAGTAAATCTGCATCATATTGACTTCTGTAGTTGACAAATGAATATTACAACCGTCTCTGTTGTCAGATAGTCATACATTCAGACGTGTCAAATTCCATATTTAAACCAGCAATATTTTTACCAAATTACTGTTTAGTCAGTAGTATAATTAACATTTTATATTAAGAAAAATAACTCAACAGTTTTAATAACTGAAAAGAATACTCTTCAGGGATGGGATGTGTTTTCCTATATTTTTCCAAAATATCTGGGTGTAAGCAATGGTTGATTACATTCATTAAACAATGTTGTCCAGAAAAAAGTTATGTCTTTACTGTAGAGTATTGAGCGGTGTATACTTTGTTTTTAACCCCCAGCAGTACTCCAAACACTTTTTTTATATTTACTGTCTGATTGCCTACAATCTGTCACTTTCATTAGTTCACTGTTGGTAGGAACGATCTTGAGCCTGACCAGCAATAACCGTATTGCTTAAAGAACAATTATGTTTTTCTTACATTCTTTAATTAATTTATTTGCCCATTTCACTTTTATTTGGGTCTGAATTATAAAACTCAACTGAAACTTGTAACGGCTGACCTAGAGACAGAGGAGGATTTGCACCTTTAAGGGATTTTTGCCAAATCCTCCACATGAGGTGGTCTGCTGGAATGCACTTCCACTCATGCACATAATGTCTGCTGGCAACTTAACTGACCTCTGAAAGAAAGTAGGATTTTTATTGACTCTTTAAAAACTTAAAACTGCCAGACATGAAGCCCAATAAGCTCTCATCAAGGCTGTTCGACAGAAATACATCAGCAACAGTTGGGACTGCACGAGCAGCAAAGTATCACAGACATGTGGACTGTGCGGATCATTCAGGGGGCCTGAATCCCTCCACGTCTAAAGACAGCCTGCAAATATTTGACTGCAGCAAGCAAGATAAGAGGTTCAACAGGGACAATCACTTTTTGTTTTTGCCTGAAATGTACAAGCCTTTAATAGATGAAGAGGCTCAAATCAAGAAGAAAGAAGAGAAGAAAATGAAGAAAGAAAAGTACAAAAAAGTAAAGAAGGTTGGTTCACTACTATTCAGCTAAATGTTAAATGCATTGGAGATACAATATGAGAATGGCAAATTAAAAAATATATGTACTAAGAATTGACACTGATATCCTAAGATGTTGCTACTTGAGTTTTCAAGGGCTCTACATTTAATCCCAATATTGAAGCCAACCAGGTAAATTGTCAAGTTTGTCTATTGCTTGGAAAAAGCTGTGTTTTTTAACCTGAGTGAATGATAATTAAAATTACTTTATTTCTTCTAGTGATTTTAAACACAAATAAAAAGCACAAAAAAACACACATCAGCCAACCACCATCCTTTCAGTAGTAGAAATTATAGATCAAGCAGGGTAAATTAAAAAAAAGTTACTTAAGTGGAAATTATTTGTTTAGAATAGTTATTATTTTGCAGGTTGGTATATAGTTTCTGCTGTGGATATGACTGATCAAGTCAACATTTGGCTTGAAATGATAAAATTATATCAATCAACCTCTGTCAATTTGTGATTTATATTACTTTTTTTTACTAATTGTGTGTGCATAGATTTATTTGAAATTAATTATAATAATTACATTGTTCTAATAATGTCAGTATGGGTTCTCTTTATTTTTGTAAAATGTCTGACTTCCTGTGTGTATGTGGACAGCTCAGCCATATCCTGTTCAGAAAAACACAATGGTGTTCACCATGTTTCAAGGTGTAAAAACAGAATGTCGCTCATCCGGCTGTGCAACTGTTTTAATCTCTCACCACCCAGGCAGAAAACTCGTTTAATGTTTTATAACCTTATTCTATCTTAATCATTGGAAGCTTTACTGACTTGACTGTTATTATTACATCAACAGCATTCCATGCATCCTAGTAATCTTTGCTATTGTTTACCAATTTTCCCCTCAAAGAAAATGCTGATTAAATTATTGAATCTTTCTCCTATTTCCTGTCTGTGCCTTCAAAATATTACAGCATTGCTATCCAAAAGGGCTAAATCAAGCAATGCAATGTGTGAATAACATAGATAAACACTTCAAAGATTTAAAAACCATCAGAGATCTCTACAAAAAAGTTTGGCTCCTGATGATAAGCATGTGAGTGACTAAGGTCTGTTATATAATCATCACTGGATTATATTTTTTCCCCTTACAGAATGTTGGGAAGGCACTGCGTTCGACATGGAAGTGTCTAATGCTTGGCCTGTACAACTTTGCCCTCGGCTACTCAACTCCAATCACAGTGGCAGCCACCTTTGTCCCAGACTTCCATCCAGGAAAGAACAGGACCTGAGCTGAGACTTACATGCCCCTCATTTTATTTACAAACTATTCGGTATACACAAGTAAACTCTTACTTGATCATATTTTTTTATTTGACATGTTTTACATCTTTGCAAAAACTGGCTCGCAATGACAGTGAGTGCAAAGAAGTTAACCTTATTGTCTCAGATCTTCAAAGGATGTGATTTGTTACATGAACACAATTATAATCTTTAGTATTGAGTAAAAATAAGTGTACTCTTTGTTACATAAATATGTGTATAACTGATTGACTTCTTGTGTAGATATTCTGAAATATTAGCATGGCAATTTGAAATTTAATATTTGGGATTTACTAAGTCCCTAAAATTTGTAATTATTTCTGTCAGACATGAATAGTTCATCAAATTATAAGTATTAAATAGTGCTTAATAATGTTTATACCTGGCCATGGCTTCTGAGGTGCTTAACGTAGCCCCCTATTTTAATGTTTTAAGTGTATTAATGTTCTATGTATATTAAGTTTTTCATGTGTGAAGAGGAAAACGATGAGATTTTGGTGCCAACACTGCATCACTAACATTTACTGTCACTGTAGAAAATGTAAGCGCAGTAAATACCAGGCATGGTGTTAATGATTGGTGATTTATGTGAAAACCAAATCAAAATGATAAGGTGGAGAAAGGAACTGTCATTCATGTCATGAGAAACAAGACTGGGACTTTTCTCCATGTAGCAACCGTTGTGCTCAACAGCAGTGTTTTCCAGTTGTCAGGGTGTGTTCAATGACACTTTTGACTCCTCCTTAAATAATGACTGATGATTTGGCTCACTAACAGTGGGGATGAATAATTTCATGCATGTAAGTAGGTTTTAAATGCCTGTTTGTCAAAAGACATTTGTATGTTTGATATAATAAATAATTATTATGTATGCATTGTCTTTTGTCTTTTCTATGTGTCTTTTGTAATGTAATTTTTTTTTCTTCTTCCCGCAGGCCCACTGACTCCTCATATAGTTAGTCTCCACTGAAGCCAAATTCAAATACAATCAGTAAATAGAGTGGGAATACAGTTTATTTATTCATTTTACTCATGTGGGTCATGATATAGAAATACAACTAAATATAAATATACCATATTTCAAGGGAACATGCTCAACTTGGTTCAACATTCACGATATTTTAATCCTGTTGTAATCTATTATGAGAAGAGTGACTCAGGTTAATTACAATATCTGAATTAATCCACAATGTTTTACTGCTTCTGATCATTATTTGCTGGTAGGTAATAAAATATGTTCTTGTTTATATAAAGTAAGAAAATAATCACATAAATGATTAAGGGTAAGCACTACAGGAAGCTCACAAATCATGCAAACTATCTCATCATTAAAATACCAAAAAATTAAGAAATTTTCCACACCCGGACATTTTGAAGGATTTACTCATCCAGACCTTGCTTTGCATGTTTATCCAAGAGTATATCTGACGTGGCAGAATCGCCATGTGTCGTCATCATTATGCGACAGAACGTTCCTTCCGCATTCGCGTTTGGCCAAGAAATAGTCCGAGTTCAGTCCCGTGTTTATTAATGATCGTACGAAAATGTCAGGTTCCAAACCAGACAATATTAGCTCCATACCGATTGATGGCTTCAGCAATTTAAGAATTACGTCTATCTGGACTTTTCTTATGTCCGTGAGTCGAATTTTACTCCCCGATTCGATGTGATGTAGGCTGTTTTGCTAGATATTTTTAACGAGTTGTTCCTGCTGTTATTAGACACTTGGATTTCTGTCACAAGTTGGGCTTTTTCTTAACTTGCAGGTTCAGTGGTCGGAGCCTTTGACCATTGGCTTCTTGGTGTTTCATGCGGTGTGTCTGAGTGTCACGGTGTTGACTTGCAGGTTCTACCGAGCTCAGATCTGCCACTTTCTGCTAATGCGTAAGTGGATAAGTTGTTAACCGAGCCTATCGAGAATCCCACGGCATTATTATTATTGTTACTATTATTATTATTATTATTATTATTATCATTTATAATGAAAACAATGAATATCGTCTCTGCTAAGAGACGAACACATAATATTATTGGAGTAGTAAATATGAAATGGAGAGATCCATGAAGGCTAAGTCAAACAAAGAGCTCAGATATGTATGTTTACATGTAACTGTAGTCAAGACTGATGAGAAGGGACGCCGACTTACGCAGGGGATGTAGTTCATGTCATCTAAAGTTGGATTTCGATTGCCATTGTTGTTTCATATGTACTGTATATGTCTATTTGCTCAGTATGTAATACATAAAGTATATGAACACATTGCTGTACATGTAAAGATTTATATCTGCATACTGATCTTTCATTATGTATTGAAATAACATTTACAATGGCATTAACACTTTTCATTTTGGTAATAAAATATCCCTAATACACATTTATTATGAAATGTGAAATGTACTGACTACTTTTTTTAGTTTGACTACATTCAGACAAAGAATACAAAGAATACTGGTCAATTTGATGTTAGTATTGGAATTTGCCCAACACTTTTTTCACTTCCCAACTTCTCATGCTATAACTGGTTTATAACAGGCCGATCTGGTCAGTTAAATATCTGGCCTAAAAAAAGGTCTGAAAAACATTTTATTATCTATGTCCCCAGTCGGCTTGGTGTATAGTGCTGAATACTTGAATGAGGTTGCTGCCATGAACTGGAGGTAAGACATTCAACAGGAAGTGCAATGATACTTATAACTTTCTGCCTAGAAACATGCTGCCTATAGATATTAATAAAGAATATTTCAATCTACTTTTTTCTCTGTATCTGTTGCAGGTCTATTTCTAATTTTCAGTATTTTGATTCAAAAGGAATGTTTATATCGCTGGTTTTCTCAATTCCTCTTCTGCTAAATACAGTCGTCATTGTGGTAAGTTCTACTGCCCATTTTACTGTTTGTATTCCAGATATGATCATATCTTTTTAGTATCACCAATAGAAAAACTGTGTGTGTTACATATTCACAGATGATGTGGGTATACAGGACCTTTTCTATGATGACTGAGCTGAAGACACTGCAGCTCAAGCGAAAGGCCCGCAGAGAAAAGACTGACTGATCTCTCAATTTCATACCCATAAATGGACTGTACTGGGAGGAATTAAGAATCAGCCCCTTTGCTAATCCTGCATTTTGGAAAAGAAAAGCGGATTCTTTGTGGTGACTCTAAAAAGGATTGTCATTTGAAAGCATAGATTGGCTTTTGGTGGAAAAAAGCTGCTGAACTTTGCAGTTGACAAGAGTGAAATTCACAGGACCAAAAGACATTGAATGGTTTGTGTTCCATCTGTTTATATTAACTAAGAAAGGAGGCATACCTTTTAAATGACTTTTGTACATCTATGGACAACATGTCCTGTTACAAACCTTTAACAATGCAAGGCCCTCCTTATCAGAAAGTCACATTGCTAAATGCTTACTTGCATAAAGAGGACCACCATGGATGAAGCCTTTGTTTATGAATATGCATATACAAGGTTGTAAACGATACAAGTTGTGTATGTCAAACCTTTGCATGGAAGAACATTGACACAAGTGGAAATAAAAATCTGATAAATGTATTCCACTGTCAAACCTTTAGGCTCACCCAAACCCAAGGAAAACTGGTTGATGTTGGACTAACTGGTTTGATGTGCAATTTGGTACTGGGTTACTCCTAGCAGCTCAAACTCTCCACTATTTTTTGGTTGGTTTTTTTTTTCCTTCTCCCCTTGCATGGATTGCATGTGCAATCCAGGTCTTGTGATGTCTCATGAACTCAAAGGGGGTGGCACAGCTCTCCACATGAGGGCACTCATGTTTACAATTTAGTAATATAATTTCAACCCCTGCTCACCTCTTGTCTCCTGGATACTTTCATGGTTCCATTGAGTCATTTTGCTCTCAGTCCTCTGGGTCTTTTTCATGTTTAAGTTCTTGTTGTAAATCTCACATTTCAGTGTCCTGTGCCAGACACTTGATATTCCTGTTCTCAGCAGCAGCAGACCTTCATGCTGAGCAGACACAGAGCAGGCTAATGAAAAGTCAGCCATATAATTTTTGTTGTTGTCTGCTACTTGTTCAAAAGGTACTCTGATGCATTTTCTGTTTATTTTTTCCCCCACAGCCAAACAGGAATATGGTTCTATTGATTGTATAAGGTCAGTAGTCCTAGTAGTAGTAATACGCTTTTTTTTAACTACTATACAAAGGTCTCAGCTGACTGAGACACTAAACATATAGCTGCCAGTTATTGTCTTCATGTTAAATGAGTCATCAGTGATGGTGGTGTTTGTCCACCAGTAGAGGGCGGTATAGACTAAATCAAAACTGGTTTTGTCCTTGTTTTATCTGTATAATAGATATTTTCTTAAACATCTGATGTCCGTATACTCTGTGCATGAATGTGTCACTGCCTATAACGTGTGGATATGAGTGACTGGACAACAGTCATATGGATTAAGTCATGGGGTCGGAAGGTGAGTGTGTTAACATATGTCAAGGCTGAACATCTTTAAAAGTGCAACTTCATAATAGCTTTATAAATGCTCACGGATTAATGGAATACCTAATTTTTTGGAGTTACACACACACGCGCACACACACACACTAACAAAAAAAACAAACAAATTTCCATTGTCATCTTCAAGACACTGGATAATCACCACTTGATCACTCCCATAGCAGTGGCAGCAATTTGCAGAATAAAAGCCAATGTGCATTGAAATTATTGTTGGCAGCTGATGGGACATTTGTTGGTATTTTCTTTAATTTAGACTCTGATTGTGTTTGGTGTGCTTGCTTAAGCCAAATTCAACAGTTCATGTATATCAGACGAGGCTGTTTTCCTTGGGCTTGTCATTCACAATTGAATTGCTCAACTTCTAAAACACATCCAGTCAGGGTGAAAACACTCGCTAAAAAGAACAAAAAACAGGTGTTAAAAAGAGTCATGAGAGGATTGTGGTAATTGTTTAGCCGGAAAGTGGGGGACAGAGTGACATGCATTATTGAGCACGCAGCTTTGCAATGTCAAGTATGGAAAAATAATGAAACATGGTTTTAGGATGATCCTTTGAAAGGGCAATACAAGGGATCATTGGCGTCACACAGGAGACCGGATAGTAGTTCAAAATTTGCACATTTTAGTGACATGCTGGATCATAAGCTGGACAATGAACAGTGCAACAGGTACACAAGATGTCCAGAAACAAAGCCAGTATTTGAGGCTGCTCAGGAGGCCCTTCCTGATTTTCATCAACCAGGTAGCAGCTGCTCCCACAGACTGGCCTGGCTGCTGATGCACTTTCATAGTGTTTCCCTGGCTCAAAGAGGGTGTCAATTTTGCAGTTGACTTTGACAACAAAGAAGGAGCTGCTCTGGAATACTATTCTGGTGCTTACTAAGAATCCTACCACTGACAATTAAACGTTGTTGCTGTTCACTGTAATTCTGGAGCTGGATCAAAGTAGAGGCCTACAGGGTGGACAGTCCTGGCTTTGGCCACGACTGAAGAGCTGCTTTGGACCATAAACCTGAAGCTCTGGAATAACAATTGGCATCTCAAACCATGGGTAACTAGTGGTTCTTTAAAAGGCTCCTCTTTCCTCATCAATATTTTGTGTTGCATACATAAGGTATGCATATATAATGTCATATTCCACTTTAGCAATTGCATAACAATGTAAAAAGTATGCATAATTTGTAACCACATTTTTCAAAAATAGACCACAGTTACCAACTGCTTATTACAAAAAAAATGTAAAATGTAAAAATAAAAGATTCCCTTCAAAGACATCTTTTTAAACATCAGTCCCTCCCATCATTTTTATGAACCTCATCATTACCAAAACTGGGTTGTTAGAGAAGTAGAATACTAAAACAAACTGCTGACATGCAAACACTTATGTTCGGTGTCAGAGCAAAACAAAACCAAACGAAACAAAACAAAACAAAATAAAAAAAACAATTGAGCTGTTAGTAGAAGGGTTGTTTTTTTTTAATGTTTCTCAGATGGAATAGGCTGATCTTTTAAGATGATTTATATGGCTTTCACTGTCTAAGGTTACACCCAAATTTCTTACTTTGCTTTAACTCTCCCAAGACAGATAAGTCTAACTATTTGTGTCTCTGAGTCTCTGTAAATAAATTGGGATGTTTTTGAACTTGTTTAATTGTAAAGTGTTTTCTTACATCTGTTGAATACACCCATGACAATAAAACCATCCAAATAAAGCCTCCTACTAAGAAGATAAAGGGCAGTTTAAAGATTTGAAATCACTGCATTATTATGATCATTTAATTTGGAGCATCTAGAGAATTAATTGTAATGGTTGAACCTTGCAGTACTCCACTAAATACCTAGTGATCAGCTGACACAAAGACTTGCCCATGCTCATGGTGGGATTTGGAAAATATTACAAACCGAGTGGAATAAAGTGTCATGTTCTCTGTTTTCTAACACATAATAATCAACACTGGCAAAAGATGATAAAGTAACCAAGAATGACAAAGGCTAACATATTGGAACTTTTGTTTTTCAGCACACATCATTCAGGACATTGGTAAATGCTATTTCTGTGCAACCACATAAATAATTCCTCACGGCTGATTTATTTCAGGAACAGGGTATCACCCAGGCATCCGTGTCTACCTAAAATTTGTGCTGAGGAACTTTAATTCAATTCAAAGGTTGGCCAGTTTTTGAACCAAAGATGAATCCACTTTTTTAAATGTTGATACATGTATATTGATCCCCTCATTATCAATAATACCGGTACTTATATTGTCAATAAATTCAAAAGAGGCTCTGGAGCCAATAGCATTTGACAATGGGCATGATGGGAAGTAAAATATTGACCACTTCTCTATTCAACAAAGATTTTCACATAAACACAATTTGTTAGTTTACATTCATTTTTTTTTTTTTTTGGGGGGGGGGGGGGGTTGTGGGAAGAGAGAACATACATGGCAGAGAACAAACAAGTTTTCAAATAACCGACTGGCCATTGGGTTTTAAACCTGAAACCTCCCATGCTATGTGGTGTTATTGCGGTGAAACAATTGGCTTCTGCCACTTGTATTGAATCCCATGTATGAACCAGTACACACAATGCATTTCAGACGGCACCCCACCCCCTACCACTATTCTGATTTTCATTTGTACAGGCATTTTCATTTTCTACCGCATTTATGGTGAGTGATGATTCATCAGGATATTTGGTGGCTAAATAGTTTTTTTATATCTAATACAAAACAACTTGTTAACTTCACTTTTTAACATGTGATACATACATTAGCTTTGCTTCAAGCTGTGAGTAATATTTGCACATTCAACATATGTTTATTGCTAAATATGTACATATTCCAAAAGAAGGCTGCTGTATAGCTATAACAACTTTACTTACACCGCTTCTCTATCCTAAACTCAAGGTTGTGGGAGTAGGGGAACTGGAGCGCTATCCCAGCTGTCATTGAGACTCATCCTGTTCACTAGTCAATCACAGTCACTGTATATATGGAGAGAAACATTGACTCGTCTCCAATGAATCTACTGCATGCTTTTGGACAGTGCAAGGAAACCCACATAGAGATGGGAAGAACATGCAAATTCCATGCAGAAAGGCCCTCCTTATTGTCAGGCGGAAACACTAACCAATGTGCCAACAGTCTACAGTTTGGATTGTGTCTTGCTAAAATTGTGTTCTAAAAAATTCCTTCTCGTACACTTTATTCCATGATGTTTCCCCTGTGTTAAATGTTGAAAAGCCTATAGATTTCAATTTTAAATAAATATGAAAACGAACTTCAGTTATATTCATAGTCAAATGAAATTGTCAGGAAGTATAGATATATTACATTTTAAGATGAACATAAATTTTCCACTAAGGATTTTTTTAAGGAAGCTTTTTTGGCCGAAAGATCGATGTCTTAAAGTACAGTATCAACAACTACATCAAGTTTATCATTTTTCAAAATTTCTTGAATAACTGATCCTGACTAGAGAATCTCCAGAAAGCTGTCAGCATGTAATTTTTTTTAGAAATACATATATATGTATATATGCACACATGTATACATGTGTATGTATGTGTGTGTGCGTGTGTCCATCTGACAATGAACCTCAAACAACTAATCATCACCATACTAAGATTTCAGTGTAAAACAACAATATTTGCTTAACTGAACATTATCCAAAGCAGAACCTTTTGTGATCTCCATAAGTCTTTTGTCTGCCAAAGATAGTGTTTGTTCGTGATGTGGGACCATTTGAACTGCAATGCCCTATCCCTTCTCGATACTGAGAAACATCCAGTTGTGCTTGTGTCTAAGTGTGTGTGTGTGTATCAACTTCCTTCCCTGGCACTCTCCAGCTCATTCATCTCATGCCCAGCCTGAACATCTGCCTTCCATCAGCTTATCAAAAGTATGTCTACTCCGATTGTTCATCACCTCACTATAGTGCCATCTCTCGTTCAGGGCTGCTTTGGATATTTATTATATTACCTCCAATCTCCCTGCCGTAAACAGTTCAAATTTGCTGTCTTGCATTGCCTACTTTTCTTCTTCCTCTACTCCTTCTCCTTTCCGCTGCTTCCTTCAGGGGTCACCACAGCAAATCACCCTCTTACATCTAAGCCCATTCTCTCTATCCTCTTCTCTCACACCAATTAACTTCATGTCCTCCTTCAGTACATACATAAATCTTCTCCTGGGTTTTCCTTTAGGCCTCTTGCCTGCCTACTTATCACTGTACATTGATTTACAAAAGGATCATCACCTCTAATCTTTGCTTTTTTGACCAACATGTAAAGGGAATAACATTTATTATCTTGTTATCTTGTTGCAACAGCATCTGTCTAGGGTTGCTATAGTGTATATAATACTGCAAGTAAACATTTTGTCCATTTTGTTGATGAAATACAAAAGTACTTTTTTGTAGGATGCTCTTGGTCTATGGTGGTCAGTACCTACAAAAACGATTCAGTGGAAAAAGGTGGGGGGATAGGTGACCAATCCTCACCGCCAAGAATGATGGCTGGAACATGTGGTTCAAACCGACAGAAAAGCTATTCGGAATCCAGCAACTGGGGAGACTGTTTACCGTGGCTTATGCTGGGGTTACATACCCCTAAAACCCCTAAAGACAACCTCAACACGTTGCCTGCCGAGCTGGTTTTCAGTCAGCCACTTCGAGTCCAAATTTTGGCCTCTCACCACACGGTAGCAGGGGTTGGGGGAGTGGTTGAGGTTGAGGGGGATTGTGGTCCATGTAAGTTCACAGTGAGTTGTCATTGGTGTTTGATGAATAACTTGCCTTCCTCTCCACAATCCTTTCTTCATATACCGCAATTGATGGTTTTTGGGTGTAATGTACATGTTAGGGGACTCTTGGTACTTCCTCGTCTCTGACTTCCTGATACTATGATACAGTCTTCTCATAGTACAGTAAATCTGCTGGTAGGACCTTAAATGAGTTGAAACATTGACCTTCAACATACTATTACTGTTTTCATTGTTTTCTTTATACCTGGATATGAATCTACTTTTAATCAATATACTTAATAATTGTTTTTTCTTCATTATATCTGGGCAACAAGCAAGTTGTCTGTGTGGTTCCTCACTCTGAAAATGAGCAAACTCTCAGTCTATTTTACGCATAGACAAGAGTATTTTATCAAACATGATGTGGATGTCTTTGATTTTAAGGTGAGTGGTGAGCCAAACCCCCAAAAAACAATTTTTCATTTCTTAGAAAAGGCTGTGACTTAACAGATGATTTGTGGGCTACAAACCACCGTAGATTCTGAATTATGCTGCGCAGAGGTAGGAAATTAGTTAATTTGGTGAAAGTGTTCTGTCTCACTGTTTCACTGTAGTTAAAGTTAACTTTTTATTTGCTCCTTAACACCTGTGGCAGTAGGATCCCTGATTGAAATACATGTATGCATGTATTTATTTACAAAATATAACGCTAAGTAAGCTTAGATGTACAGTGCACATTCCTCCACAGGACGAAGAGGCTACTTATTGATAAATGGATGCAGTTTTTTTCCCTCTTCAAAGAGCCAAACTGAGATTCTACATTAGGATCACATTGTCTCTTATAGTGGATAATGAGAGGGACCAAAAGGTTTTGTTCACCTGAGAAATAAATCTTCGTTTCCTTGCAGCCTTTCCCTTCAGGGAATCAACCATCTCCATCTAATCCTATTCTCTGTATTCTCCTCTCTCACACTAACTAACTTCATATCCCCTCTTACTACGTCCATAAATCTTCGCTTTGGTCTTCCTCTAGATGTCCCGCATGGCAGCTCCAATTCCAGCATACGTTACTTTTCTCCACCTGTTCCAGCCTGCTTGAATTAGTTTCTTCATCTCTTTTCCACTCTTTCACTTGCTCCTTTCACTTCGTCTTTGCTAACTTCTTTCTCTGTATAGACCCCTGCACTTCCTCATTCTACCACCAAGTCTCCTTATCTACTTTCCTTCCAGATGACACACCAAGTACTCTCCAACATGCAGGATCCAACTGCATTTGAAGAGTTAAACTGTTGTAAACGTATGGTATCAGAAGCTCACTGAAATTCATAAAGTACACATTCAAAAAATGCTCTTATGTTTATGTTGTGACTCTTGGGATTTGGTTGATTATAACCAAACCCCATCCATTCATCCATCATCTGCTGCTTTTCCTACTCAGGGTCATGGGGGGATGCTGGAGTCTACCAGTCCGGGGTACACCCTGGACCAGCCAATCACAGGGCCACATATACAGACAGACAACCATTCACACTCGCATTGGGGGCAATTCGGCAATTTTTCGAATTAACTTGCTGCATGCTTTTGGACTGTGGGAAACCCGGAGGAACCCCACACAGAAAGATCCCTAGTCGGAATGAACCAGGATTCTTCATGCTGTGAGGCCAAAGTGCTAACTACTGTGCCATTTTGCCGCCCATAACCAAACTCCATTCAGAAAAAAAAAAAATTATCCTTTTTCTCTTTGTCATATTGTGAACAGATGTTACAAAGCAGGAATTTGTATTTTGCAAGACTCAACATCATGATGTTGTTACTTTGCATTCATTTTGATCTGTTTATTGATCTGCTATCAGATTTTTTTTTCTTACAGATGCTTAGTAAGTGTTTATAGTGTGCCAAGCAGTTGTGTCTGGAAAGCAATTCAAGCTATGTGTTTACTTACCATATTTTAATTTTGATTTTGCACAGATTTTGCACATGCGCGCACACACACACACACACACACACAAACATACACACACATACACACACACAAACACATCTTCTTTTCCTTTCCTTTTGGCAGCACCTTCAGGGGTCGCCACAGCAAATCAACCTCCTCCTCCATCGAATCCATGTCTCTGTATGTTCTTCTTTCATACCAACTAACTTCATATCACTACAGCCATAAATCTTTGGTTCTTCTCCCAGCCTCCTGCCCGGCAAGTACAACCTCAGCATCCTTCTACTAATATTTACTATCCCAATATTTACTATACCAAACGGTCTCAGTCTGGCCTCTCTGACCTTATCTCCAAAACATCTAGCATGTGCTGTCCCTCTGCATTATCTTCAACCTCTATATTTTTACCCCAATACCCCCCAATGCTACTGCCTCTAAACCATACACCATCCCTGGTCTCACCACTACCTTTCATTTTGGCTGATACTTTTATCACACATTAACCCTGACACTTTCTCAACCTGTTCCAATCTGTTTGAATGTGTTTCTTCCACTCTTTTCCACTCTTTCATTTGCTCCAGACTGTTAGTCCTGAGTACTTAACATCCTCAACCTTTATCTCCTCACCGTTCCACTTGGGTCCCTCCCATTCACACATACGCATTCTGTATTGCTGTGGCTAATCCTCCTTCCACTCGTTTCCGGAGCATACCTCCACCTCTTTATATGGTCTCCTACCTGCTCCCTGCTATCCCTTCAGATCACAATGCCATTTGCAAATATCATGGCCCATGAAAATTCCTGTGTAACCTCCTCATCAGCCTGTACATCACCACTGTAAATAAGAAGGGGCTCATGGCTCACCCCAATGTAGTCTCCCCTCAACACTGACCTTCTGTCACACCTATTGCACACCTCACCACTCTCTTACAACTCCATTACATGTCCAGCATCACTCAAACCTACTTACAGGCAGATGTATTCCTCTCCAGACATTCTCATACAGTACCATATTTCCTCTTTCATGGTCCATCGACCATGATATTTGCAGATGACATTGTGATCTGTAATGAGAGCAGAGAACAGGATGGCGAGCGGAGAGTGTGGAAAAGAAGTGAAGAGATGAGTTCAAGCAGGTTCGAATGGGTGGAGAAAAGTGTCAGGGGTACTATGCGATAGAAGACTATCAGCCAGAATGAAAGGAAAGGTGTAAAAGACAGTGGTGAGACCAGCGATGCTGTACAGCCAAGAAACAGTTACAGTGACGAGAGGACAGGAGGCAGAGATGGGTTCCCTTTGGGAGTGACAAGGATGGATGGGATCAGACATGAGTCTATCAGAGGAACGGGACATGTTAGATGTTTTGGAGAGAAGGTCAGAGAAGCCAGACTGAGATGGTTTGGTCATGTACAGAGGAGGAATAGTGACTATATTGGTAGATGGATAGAGCTGCCTCTAGAAGACCAAAGAAGTGGAAGACAAAAGAGAACATTTATGGAGATAGTGAGAGAGAATATGAAGATGGTTGGTCTGAGAAAGGAGGATACAGAGAATAGGGTTAGATGGAGTAATTTGATTGGCTGTGGTGAACCCTGAAGGGAAAAGCCAAGAGCGGAAGAAGAAAAAGAAGAAGAATATCCTGCTTGACATTCAGCTGTTGACTATTTGCATTTAAGTTCACTGCCTTCCATTAAATATATGACAGTAGCTTATGGATATTTCATATATTCACTTTTAAGTGTCACTGCTGTAAATTTAATTTTGGGAATGTGAAATTTTGAACATGATAATAACGATTTACAATGCAAATATTTTTTGTTCCGAAGTGTAGACATTACGAAAACAAAGTTACACATCCTATGTAGTAAATTTTGATCACGGTGTAAAAAACCTACAGTTGTTTCACCATCTAGAAGCAATTAATGTCATAGTTCTACTAGATAGCATTGATAGAGAGGTTTGCAATCTCATATTTCATTGGTTGGTTGTTTTGGTCTTTAAGTTGAGGTCCAAACTTTTGTTTCTCCATCTGGTGTCTGGAACAAACATGGCATAGTAATTGAACACACATGGTGACAACGTCTTGGTATCTTGGTGTTCTTTCCATAGCAGAAGTGCTGGATACCAGACATACTTTTCCTAAGGAGTTTTAAGTCAAATTGAACAGATAAATTATTGCTACAGTTATTTTCTTCAGATGCTAGGTTACTAAGGAATATAAATTGATATATTCTCAAAGCGAAAAGGCAAAAAGGGAGACAAGTTGACTGAACTTTTAAATATGCTCATACATATATATATATATATATATATATATATGTGTATATATGATCCCTTGCTGTTTTTTGATATATAATAAATGTATTTTGTTGTAAAACTTTGATAATTTCAAAGCAATGACTGCTTGCTTCTTATCTATCTGTATGTCGTTCTAATTTGTTCCAGTAAATCATCTGTTTAATTTTTTTAGATGTATTTACATCTTTTCTAATTGTATTTCATTTTATGTTATTTTATTTTATGTTATGTTATCTAACTTTTTTAGACTGCTCAGGAATCATCCAAGGACTGAAATTTCAAATCAAGTTACAACACTGCTGTGTTCCAAAAAGAGAGACTGGACTCTAGTTGACAACATTTTGACAGAGGAATCCATTTCCTGGAACATTTGCAATGTGCAATTTACAATCATTGGGTATTGACAATAATTTTATTGTTGTGGAAGAAAAAATGTCTAGCAATGTCTCTGCCCTTCCATTGGAAGGGCAGAGCGGCTAAGCCCCATGGGTGCCCCATGGGTGCAAGCCCGACCACCATCGTGGTCGGTGCTCACCATTGAGCCCCCCCCCTGGGCCTGGCTCCAAGGGGGGCAACAGTGATCTGCAGTTTTCCCGGGCAGGGGAAAACTGTGTCCAACTGCATTGTTTGTCATTAGGGGGCTTTTGAGACACACATTGTCTGGTCCCTCACCAGAACACCCACTGCTCTGTTTGCATTAGGTGACCCTACCAGGAGCATAAAACCCCTCGACAACATGGCTTCTAGGATCACTGAAACACACACACACCTCCATCATGGTAAGGTGGCAGCTCAAGGAGGAACCAAAACTCAATTAATTGTGAATCTGCGTTTTTTAGGGGAATACCTGAAGTCTTGAAGCTGCACATCAGGCGCCAACTTTCTCCTCTCTCCACTATAATTACCTCACCATGCATGGAAGTATTCAGATGTCATTCCTTACTGACACTAAGAGGCAAGAAGCAATATGTATTATTGTCAAAGGCTTTTGATTATTCACATGGGCAGACCCAGTAACAAGAGTCACCGGGTCTGTCCTGTCGGAATGCATCAGTAAAAGCCAATACTTCATATGGACATAAGTTCATGTCTCAGCAGATGGAGAATTGAAATGTATTTTGCTTGATTAGATACTTAAGTGTGTCACTTGCTGTCTGCTCAAATATTTTAACAGGGTGGAAAAGTCTCAAACACAGCGGTTATCTTTTCCAGTGTGTCCATGTAGCAATACTTTATTGTTTTAGGTATGAGTTATTTGCTTATACCTGTGTGAGGTTATTGGAATGATATTCCTTTTGGATTCAATTTTCAGACCCCTAATGACAACTCAGATCAATTGTCATACTTATCTCAAGTCCTTCAAAAAGGGAACTCTCTTTTCAGAATATCATAAAACTCATTCTGAAATGTCTTGAAGCAGTGGTAGTTAAGATATGATATATCCTTTTCTTCTTCTTCTTCTCCTTTTGGTTTTTCCCTTCAGAGGTCACCACACCAATTTAACCTCCTCCATCTAACCCTATTCTCTGTGTCCTCTCTCACACCAACTACCTTCATGTCCTCTCTCACTACGTCCATAAATATTCTCTTTGGTCTTCCTCAAGACCTCCTGCTTGGCAACTCCAATTCAAGTATCCATCTACCAATCACTATCCCTCCTCTGTAAATGACCGAACCATCTCAGTCTGGATTCTCTGACCTTTTCTCCAAAACATCTGACATGTGCTATTTTTCTGATACTCATTCCTGATTCCATCCATCCTCATAACTTCCAAAGAGAACCTTAGCATCTTCAACTCTGCGGCCTCTAGCTCTACCTCTTGTCTTTTCATTCTTTCCTGTCATTCTGGATGATAGTCTTCAATTCCATAGTACCCCTGACACTTTTCTCCAACCATTCCAACCTGCTTGATCTGTCTCTTCACATCTTTTCCATACTCTACACTGCTCTGGACTGTTGACCCCAAGTACCTGAAATCCTCCAACTTCTTGATCTCCACTCATTCTGTAGCCTCAGCATTCCACTCGGATTCCTCTAATTCACACACGTATATTCTGTCTTACTGCAACTAACATTCATTCCTCTCCTTTCCAGAGCATACCTCCACCTCTCTAGATTTTCTCAATCTGTTCTCTGCTACACTACAGATTGTAATGTCATCTATAAACATCATGGTCCGTGGAGATTCCTGTCTAACCTCATCTGTCAGGTGACCAACAGCACACCTCACCAGTCTCACAGCTAGCATACATGTCCTGCACCAGTTTAACATACTTCTCTGCTACTCCAGAATTCCTCATACAATACCAGATTTCCTCTCTTGCCACCCTGTGAATGCTTTTTCTAGGTCTTCAAAAACACAATGCAGCTCCCTCTGGTCTTCTCGTACTTATTAGCCTTCTCAAAGTAAATACTGCATAAGATATTATATATATGGCTGGAATAAGTCCCGGCATCTAGCAGTAATAGCAGTAAAAGGTTCTTTACGCTCACCACGGACAGTGATTAGCAAAGATGTACAGTATTTTGGTTGGTTGGAGAACCCTGGGAATCCATGTAAATGAAGGGAGAACATGAAAAATTACCATAGAAAGCCCAGAGCAGTGAAAAATGCTGAAAAAACACCTTTCTGTCTAGCAAGTGTTGAAGATCAAGCGGCAACAACAGTTTAATCACAAAATATTTTAGAAGCCTGGGCATTGGGATAAGGCTGAAAAAGCGATGTAACCTAGAGGATTTCCTCCCTCATCACAAAGCAATAAAAAGGGGAATTGGAAGGTGTGCTCCAACTACAGGGGGATCACTGTCCTATGCCTCCCTGGTAAGATCTATTCAGCATTGCCTGAAAAGAGGGTCCATGGGGTCGTTGAACCTCAGATCCAGAAGGAGCAGTGTGGTTTTCGTCCAGGTCATGGAACAGTGGACCAGCTCTATACCCTCAGAAGGTTCCTCAAGGGGGCATGGAAGTTTGCCCAAACAGTCTTCCTGTGTTTTATCGATCTGGAGAAGGTATTTGACCATGTCTCGCAAGCAATCATATGGAGGTGCTCTGGGAGAATGGGGTATCGAACCCCATTATATGGTGTGTTCGGTCTCTGTATGATCATGCTGGAGCTTGGTCCACATTGCCAGTTGTAAGTTGGATCCGTTTGTCACCGATTCTTTTCATAACTTTTATGGAGAGAATTTCTAGGTACAGCCAGCGCATTGAGGAGATCTGGTTTGGTGGTCATGGGATCAGTTCTCTGCCTTTTGCAGATGATGTGGTTCTGTTGGCTTCATCCGGCTATGATCTCCAGCCCTCACTGCAGCAGTTCACAGTCAATGTGAAGTGGCCAGGATGAGGCTCAGAACCTCCAAATCCGAGACTATGGTGCTCAACCTGAAATGGGTGGAGTGCCCACTCCTAGTCAGGGAAGAGGTCCTGCCTGAAGGGAGAAGTTCAAGTATCTCAGGGTCTTGTTCATGAGTGAGGTAAGGCTGGACAAAGAGATTGACATGTGGATCTGTGCAGCGTCTGTAGTGATGCGGGCTCGGCACTGGTCTGTCGTGAAGAGAGCTGAGCCAGAACGTTGAAGCTCTCAATTCACCTGTCAAGCTACGTTCCCATCCTCACCTGTGTTCACAAGGTGTAGGTACAGAACGAAAGAACGAGATTGTGGATACAAGTGGCCGAAATTAGTTTTCTCCCCAAGGTTTTGCTGCATTCTCCCTCAGAGATAGGGTGAGAAGAGTGGTCATCCGGCAGGAGCTCGGATAGTCGAATAGCTGCGTCAGATGAGTTTGCTCAGGCATCTGGTCAGGATGCCTCCTGGATGCCTCCCGGGAGAGGTATTCCAGGCATGTGTATCTGGGAGGACACCACAAGAAAGCCAAGACACGCTGAAGAGACTATGTATTATGCTGGCCTGGGAACACCTTGGGGTTCCCCCAGAAGAGCTGGACTATGTGGCGGGAGAAAGGGAGGTCTTGACCTCACTGCTCCAGCTGCTGACCCTGTGACCTGACTCGGTATAAGCGGTGGAAGATGGATGGATAGATCACAAGCCAATAGCTGCATCTTTTCGACTCTTGTTAGGATCTTTTTTAATTACATGTTGGAGGAACTTGGATGTCAATAGCTTTGCTCCATATACTTACTATGTATATGAAAGGAGAATCCTTTAGGGAATATGCAAGAAAATAAATTGTATATGAAAATATTGTCCCTTAATAGGGGTGGCTTCCTGGGAAATATAGACAACCTTGTCTTAGACATCCAGTACATAGTTAATCTTTGTCAAATCTTATTATGATTACTAGATTTGATAGCTTCTCTTAAAGATGTTTAATCTTGTTTAACCCTGGAAGCTTCTTTAGCTTTTCTTGACTGTGGAGTCTTCTGCACATTACTGCTAGGGTTGGGGGCTGCTGCTCTCATGAGTGAGTTTGTATCCACGAAACTAGATGGGGGGGGGGGGGGGGGGGGTTATGTGGGCATTGTTAGGGGTGGACAAAAGTATGACTTACCTGTTAGAATTTGAGGAGGTAATTGTAGGGCTTAAGTATAGACAGTGTTAAACAAAAGATACCAGTGACATCACTTTGGCTGAGGTTCAGGCAGTAGTCACTAAGGCCTGCTTTTGGTTGGGGATCTCTCCATGTGGTTTGGAGGGTACATGATCTGTCTTGGGATTGATCTCTGCACGGCCTTGTACATGGGCGAAAAGTTATATTGAAGACCCCCACCCCTGTTCAGAAACTGTTTCAAACCATCCGTCTTCTCTGGACAGAATGTGGACATTGCTGTCCTCAACAGAGTGGCCCTTGTCTTTCATGTGTGGGTGCACTGCGGAGTCCTGTCTTGAAGTGGTGGCTCTCCTGTATGTGCCATCCATTCATGCAGAGATTGTTTTGCCTCTCCAATATAGAGATCATCACAATCCTTAATGAGCTTGACAACATACATCCCATTTGATCTTGTGCCTGTGTGTTCTGATATTGAGGAGTACTGGTCTTTGAATCAGAGGTCTTAATTAATTTTCAACTTCAATTTGTACCCACACAAATGACATCTCAAATGAGGATCTCTCTCATATGTTTCCTTTTAGTATTCTTTTTTAGACAAAAAAAAAAGACTGTCAAAATATGTATCAATTGTTTTGTGAAAATCTTTCACCTCCTCAGAAATTAAGCCATTTTTATGGGCCTGAAGGGTATTGGGTACAGGTTTGTTGAAAACCAGCTGACATAGATTATTCTCCTTTTGTTAGAATGGGAGTTGGAAGAGGTTTTAGGTAGTGGAACGACGCTGAAGTATTCATCTCTCAACAGGGATTTGTCTGCAGTCTTACTAGCTTGTGATATTCCATTTGTCTGGTACCATGCTACCTTGCGAGCAATGGGACCCACATGTTGCAATGTTCCATCAATACCCAGAGCATTTTCACTTAATAGCTTCCCAGCCGATGAAAATGTTTAGGTCATGTCTACACAAAAAAGCTTGTAAGTAAACTTGCAGAGTGCCTGTCAAAATGCATGTTCAGGGTTCACACACATAAAAAAGCAAAAAGATTGGTAAGAGGTAGGGGAAGGTTTCAAGATTCTCAAAAGAAAGACCAAGCTAAGCTGATAATATGCAGGCCATGTCCAGGCTGTCTGCGTATTACTGCTTTGCATGAAGTGACATGGATGGGCCTGCAATGGAGGTGCAGAATTTTGAAAATTAACAGTGGCATATAAATTGTTGAAATCATGTAAATGATTCCCACTCTGCAAGTTTGGTGTGTATTCCCTTTCTTCTAGTGTTTGACTGAAATATCCCATATGTCAACAATTTACATCCGGATTGTCCTGTGATATTTAATACTTGGATATTTGCTCCCAGAGGTGGCACTGGTCAAAAATAAAAGTATTGCTTAAAATGATATATTGTTCACATTGGTTGTAACACTGCCCCATACAATATGCTAATGTATTTATGTAGCTTGTAAAGAGAAAGGTATGTTTACAAGAAAAGTGGGATTGGCATTTTAAAAGATTGTTTGTTGGTAGAACTATTCCAAACAACAATTATATACATATATGTCTTTCTTTGTGAAGTTTTTTTTTTCCTTGTGGCTGTTTTTAAGATTTGGCTGTATAACAGCTGTATAATATTGTATAACAACATGGGTTTTATATAGGTTGCATCAAAAACAAAGAGAGGTTTTGTTTGCATTCACTAGAGTAAAATATTTGATCGGGACAGAGAGAAGATCAGCCTAACACAGAGTACATTTGTCCATTTGTCAAGTTTAGCTTATAGAATCATCTTTGTTTGGATTGGGACATGCAAATATTCAGATTCTCTTAAGTGTAATGTTAGAAACAGTGAGAGAGCAAATTCAACATAAACTGTTGATTGTACCCTATAGTAATATGTTGGGGCCTCCTAACCTTTGTGTCTTCTGTTCTCCCTCTGTGATGGGCTGGATATTTTAATGGGTTGACAGTCCGTCTGTGTGGACTCCACACACAGTGTTGAAATAGTGGTTATTGCCTGATTCGTCACAGATTTGAAACAGTTAAGACGATCTCTGCTTGAGTGGGAAAAAATGCTGTGAGACAACGAACAGCATTTATTGCCCATGTAAAGAAATTCCTGAAAACCACCAGCCCATAATACAGCTATACTCCATATACAAAAGGGCACTAGTTCTTTTCTAATACACAGCACATTATATTTACACTTAACTCTTATGTTGTGTTTTGGGGTGTGGATTTTTAATAAATGTATCTTTTCATCCAATTCATCTGCAAAAGTAAACAATTTAATACACCAGTTAGAATGGTTGTTAATTTTCAGAACTACACTATAATTGCTTACGAATAACAGGAGAGATGGAAGCAAAGCATTTGAACCAGTGAAGACATTTTGACCTGGCGATGGCGTAGTGTTACAGACACAACAGCATCTCTCTATCAGTGTTGAGTCACTCTGTGACTGAGCATGCTTCATAATACAATAAGAGTGCAGAGGGGAGGGAGAAGAAGCTGAAGTAACTGATACAGAGTGATAGATGACGCACACACTGTGTGCTCATGAATGACTCACTGTAATATGCACGATTATAAGGACATGGTTTATTTTAATATATCATGCATGACAGTGAGATTTCACTACTCATTATGGAATTAGGTGGTTTTAGTTATGACACACTTAGCAAGAAGCAAAGAAGTTGTTAGTATGGTGCTGCAAATAATTTGGATCAATCTATGATTGTATTTTTGTGCTATGTTAAAATAAAAGCTTTCTCAAGCCAGGACTTGTTGACTCACTTTTAGTGAGAAATTGATATGCCAGTGTCAGTCCCTTACAAAGACAGTCACCATTTACTTCAAGGATTATCAGTGAACAGTCAAGGTCAAACAATCTTATTCACACACTCTCACTCACACACACACACACACACACACACACACACACACACACACACACACACACACACACACACACACACACACACACACACACACACACACACACACACAGAGCTGTGAATTATAAAGTTGTCCCACTTTAAAATTCCTACTTATGGAAAGAACACAACATTCCAATATGTGTGAAAAATTGTGATTTATTGCATTAGTTCTTTGTGTGCTCAGTGGAAATGTCTTTTTTTTCAAGTCAACCACAACCTCAGATACCACCTATGCTTAAGTGTCAGCAAAGAGACCATATTTTCTTACATACTTAGTCTCTATCAAACTCCACAAATACATTTAACATTTCACGGCTGTTTGTGTTTTGGTTTGTTTTTGTTTTGTTTTATTTGGAATGTGTGGTAAGTGTATTTGAGTTGGGAATCTTTGAAAAAAATGACCCCACCTTACATTACTGGCATTTTTTGGTGTCTCTTGTATTAATTACCCTTGTGTTGACCAAAGTTGGATGCTGTTAATAAGTCAACATCCTCTTAGAGAAAAACAAATACAGATTATGTTATCTGAAAATGACTGAAAAAATAAAGTATTTTGGATGAGAGGTTAAATGCTTCAGATATCTACATTTAGGTCCACCAGACCTTAATTCAACTGCTCTTGGTGAATTTGGCTCACTACTTGGAAAAATCCTGTTCAAGTCAAAAATATGCTTTTCTTGGTCCTTTAGCTGAACAATTTCTCTGAGAAGAATGATGTATGTGCATTTTGATTGCTGTCTGTGTTTTTAAAACAAGTCACTAAAAACCCAAGAGCCGAGCCAAAGTAAGTGACATGACATCATTGTTAGTTGAAGGCACCTCTTGTCTAATATTCATAGATTGTGAGATGGAAACTGGAGTTTCATGTGTCAGAAACATTAGTTGGGAGATAAAACATGAGTTTTATCCAGTTTTATCGGGTTAAACTTGAAAGTGAAAAAGAGGTGAGTGGAAACTATTCTTCATTGACATGCTGGAATTTTTCATTAAGTTGTTTGTGGCATTTGGCATACTATTTTATGAATTCCAATTTTTTTCATCTTAAAATCCACACCATACACATATTGAATTATTTTTCATACTCATTTACTTTGTACTAGGCTACACATCTCACGATTGCTTCCATATTATATTCCAAATCAGTCCCTTGAGATTATAAAAAATCTCAATTTAAAAAGAAAGAAATGAGTTCGTTCTTCTGTGACACCATAGTTTAAAAGAAAAAAAAAAAGACAAAACTAGAAAAAATAATGGATCAGGACCTAAATTGCCAAGACAATCAGACATATAATGGTAGTAAATAAATATTGTGAAATCAAAGGTAGTTTTTAGAAGAGATTTGAAGGCAGAATGTGATTTAGAATGTGGGCAGAGGAGGGCGAGTTTGTCATCACTGCTCTGTGAAGGAAGATGTATTTAAGAGTTTATGTAATTGTAAGTTCATATATTTTCTACAGTGGCAGGTAAAAGATTTTTGAGATGTACAATGAGTGTTGTGTCTGTTTATTCCACTAAAACATGGAATGACCCAGAGGGTAACTGAAAGCCATGTTAGGTCCTTAACACTAACATCAATTGGCTTAATAAGAGCTCAACTCTATTCTGCTGTCACAATGGGGAAGAGCCCCACCCACTTTCCCCCTTAATGAGAAACACCAACGGAGCACAAGACTCTAATCCTAAGATTCAAGGACATTGAGACATTGACAAATTGGCCTCATTTAAATTTCTTAGATGCTGCAGATGTTCAAGTTCGTTTTAATTTTGGACTCCAAAGAGTCTGATATGTATCTGCTGTGAAAAAAAGTGACAGGTTTACAGGCTTGTATTTACAGTCTTTTAGATGTGATTCACTTGGTACAGTGAGTGGAACAGGCACTTGATCACTCATCAAAGGTCATCAAGCGGGCGCACAATAGGATGTTTTCCCCAAGGCTGCCCTGCAAGATTAACATCTCCCCGAAAATTCACACCCTGTTCTACTAGACCACCATCAAGAGTGTCCTCACTTCCTCTATCACGGTGTTGTACACTGTATCCTCTGCCTGCACCAAATACAGATTGGAACCCATCATGTGAACAGCCAGTCAGCCCATGGGTCATGAGCAGGAACTCATGAGGGTTCTGTACAAAGGCAGGTCCAGGCAGCCATCCCATCCTTCACCATTCCCAAAGATACTTGCCCTTCTCCTTGTGTATATATCCACCTTAAATTGTATACATTTCCGGTGCAAAACCTGTGTGTTATCTTGTTTTTTCCAAGTTATTGCTAGTTATCGCTGAATTCATATTTCTTATTCTTATAACTTATTCTCTCATCTTGTCCTCCAATGTCAAATTTCTGATTTTTGACAAATAACCAAAGTGTGGGGGAAGTACTGAAGCTGTGCAGGGTCAGAAATTCATTTAGGCTCCCTCTTTCTCACACACACACACACACACACACACACACACACACACACACACACACACACACACACACACACACACACACACACACACACACACACACACACACACACACACACATGCTGTAAGTAGGCATTAAAGATGGAGAGAAGAATCTGTGTCTAAATGTCGCTGGTAGGAAGAGGCACCAAGAGACAAACACAGACAGATGCAATCCTTGGATGACAGACAACAAAGGAAGGGGGCAGTACATATGAGAACACAACCCCTGACAGGAGATCACTGATAGGCTTTGAGTCATGTATCTCTAAACTGTAATAGAAAAAAGTCTGAAAACAGATGTGTGTGCTTCCAAGACGGGAAAAAAACTGCCATTGAGTCTTTTTAGGTATTGTTAGATTTATGTTTCAGATGAGATCATTACCACCAGGGTATCACCTCGATTTACTCACCATTCCATTTCTGACATATGTTGGCATTCCCGGACTGAGTGGCTTCTCTCTGTTCCAGATATCCTATGACATTATGGGAAGCCGGTCATGATGGGAGCCGTGACACAAAGGTTGCTGCTAAGACCCCTCCCAAAAAGCCCTTTACAAAATTCTTCCCTCACTAGGCCAAGCGACGTCTCTTTGATGTAAAGATCAACAGTGTGACAACAAATTTTACCATAAGAATTGGAATGAAGAATGTCTTTATATCCTTTATTACTTCCAGAAACCCAACTACATCAATAGCATTTGCAAATGTGGTTTGGTTTTTGTTTCAGCCAGATGTGTGAGCATTTTCTTGGAATGTATTTTGAAATTGCAGAAGCCTTGGAGAATATGATAAGGCTTTTGTGAATTGTTGAACACTTTTTTTTGCAAGCCACCTAACTTTATGGATTATTGGAACATAACAGGTGTTTGCCATGATAGCACTTCGTTAAAATGAAACCACACAATTTTGTGAACAATTGTTGGGGATGAATAAACAAAATTGTGAACATGATATTTATTCGGTTACATAAACTAACATGGAACTTACACTGTATTATTAATTACCTGATATATTTTATATTTCACTCAAACTCATACATGCTTTTTTTGTACTTATGTGTGCACACAACAGCAGAGGGACATTCTCACACTGATATCTTGATATTCCCAGTTCATATATTTTTTTCTTAAATAAGTAAAAATTGCTTATTTAAGCAATTATTATTATTACTATTATTACTTAAGCACACCAGATATTAAGATATTGAGTGTCTCATCTGAGTACATGCTTACGGAGTTTTATGGGAACCATAACATCAAACAAGCAATAATTTATCCTGCTAGCTGTGCTTTCATAATGTGCAAATTAAGTTGTTTAATATACATGATATAAGCTTGACTTTTAAAAAGTAAGAGGTAATGGCTTCAGCAGTAGCCTTATTCTTGACTTACAACAAAAATCCATTTACAGCAGTCTCTGTGCTGGATGAGTTTGGGCCAAAAAGCGAAAGAAAGGGAAAAAAACAAGGATCTGAGCCAAAATAATAAAGACCTGGTTTAGAACTTGACCATCCCTCACCAAAAATGCACCTCACTGAAGAGGTGCTGTGGAGCAAACATGACCCAGGCAAAAAGAAACCGAGGGGTTGAGGTGATAGTGATAGAGTGATGGCAAGAACTGGAAGAAAGGGGATATTTTTCATGAACTGAAATGTTGAAATTTTGAGAAAGCAGAAATTGAACATTGAGAAAACACAGTAGAGGTCACATTATTATCTGAAGAATTTAGGATGTGAAAGTTTAGCTGTTTCATGCACCCACCCCAGTTAATCAAACAGACAGATTGCTGTTTTGTCAAATATCTTTATGAAGAGACCCTGCCAAGTGTGTAAGACTTCCAACATAATGTCAAAAATTTGTGGGTGGACACACAATCTGTTACATGCAAATGTACTTACATGTAAAAATATGCTTTTTCAAAGTAAAGTCAAAGATAGAATCTGTTCAATTTGCCTGCAGTGCCGTCCACTTTGAAAAGACGATAATAGCCAGGGATGGCGTATCTGCTGAATTCAATAAGCTTATTAATCTCAATTTTCATACATATCCATCTGTCTGGGTGATGTGTACACTCCAGAGACCGTGTCTCCATTGTCACTTATGTAAATTTAGTACTCCTATCTGAAATGTCTGAAAGAGCATTTCCTCCGTGAGTAAGTCGCCAGCTCTGTCAGGGAAGAAAAAGGGAGTGGTGATTGGAGATGGCCCTGCATTTTGCAGTCCATTTTTCCTTTAAAATGTTGTAACTTGTTGACAGATTAGTGCGTCAATAAGGCAACTTTTAAATGATGGCTGTCAACACCTCAGGTTCTTGGGCTACACGGTAAAGCCAAGCTTTGAATTTTCCCTCCCATCCAACCCATGACTCACTGACTTTGTGATGAGAATGTTGATGTGAGTTGCTGCTGGAAGTTGGTGGTCATTTCCTCCCCTTTAGTGACACAACATTATTGTATTAAAGTACAGAACCTAATAGTAAGAACCTGCATGACGGTTCAGTTGCACAGTGAGTGTGTGTGTGTCTGTTGTCATCAGTTTGATTCTCCACTGAGGTAAAGTGTCTCTGAACAACGCAGTGAGACGTCCGGAGCTGCAGGTCGGTATGCAATTGACTTGAATGGCAGTTTCAGGCCACTGGTTTGTGAGTGTGAGGGCTAAGTAGTGAATGACAAATGTATAAATACGCTCTATTCACCTCTTTTAATAGATTAAAAAAAGCAGCGGATACAGATGACATATTTACAATCAAAATGTCATAACTCATCATCAAATCAGTATCTACAATTGAGCACCTGCTGACATTTTTATACCAAAACTTATGTAAATCAATACATCATGAGTTTCTGGCATGCAGGCGGCCTGGAATTATAGTCTTTTATTACAGCATAGCAACAAATTTAGACATTTCAAAGCAGGAACACTGCTGACGTGTTCCATCATGCAAAGCTTATATTCCAGTGATCATCAGTGACCAGTCTGTGTTAGTACACTTGTATGAACTATATCTGTTTGTAAAACATTAGGGCGATGGTTGATATAAATCATTTGTTATTTTTTTCTCTATTCTGTGAAGCCTGGGATAGTTGTAATATGTTGACTAATAGGCTTTATCAAGGTTGATGAGTGAAATGCAATATTAGCATGACTGAAGCAAATCTGCATATTTTCCAGTCATACTTTTAATAAAGCAACAGCATCCATGCTCCCAGATATCAGTGCTCGTCAAATTTAAATTGCACTAAAATGGAACTTGTCAATTTCTCAAATGTTCTTAGAGTCTTATACTCCCCCCTGTGGGGTCCTCTAAGCTTCCTTCTTTTGTGGCTAGGGATCCTTTGACCCCCTAACATCACTTAGGATCATGTGTGTTATCAGAATATTCAATTGGTCGATAAGGAACTCTGAGAACAATGTCATTGCCCGATGATTTTTTTTTAAAATTACCAGTAGGTTTGTTAAAATTGTCAGCCAAGATAATATTGTTTGTTGATATACACAGAAAATGTGTGAACCAGATATATGAAATAAATGTGGAATTATTACATTTTTTTAACATGTTTTGGTCTGAGATTGAGTGAATAAATGTTTGATTCTCTTAATAACAGTTTCTGCATACTTTGCTGGAGCTGAATGTCATTTACCCCAAATTGTGATGCAGAACGAGATTCCAAATGCAGCATGAAGAGGCAGCAAGAAAGCAACTTAAGAACAGAGATTTTTATGAATAAAAAGGAGAACCGGGATGGTGGAGCAGGTACAAAAAAAAGATACTAGATAAGTTAAAGAAAAAACACCCAAATGCAAGAAACTACAATTATATCAAGACCAGCAGAGCAACAGAGGGAAAATGCAGATGACCAGAGGAAGACTGAAACTTGAGACAGGAGTAAAATTCAAACTGAGCGAATGGCTCAATAAAAGACAGGTATGTTAAATGGAAATGGCAGGGAGCTGATTGGAAACTAAGATTACAAGAGCAAAGCAGACCTGCCAAGGACTGAGGGATTGTCACGACACATGAAAAAGAGCCAAATACAATGCAGAAAATAAAGCGACACACAAGAAATACAAACTCACAAGAGGAGGAAGTTACAAGAAAGTCAATCAGCATATAAAGGAACATGTAGAAAACTGAGATGAATGGAAGGTGGTGCATAAAGACACAGGAAACACATAAGAAGAAACATTATGAAATAAAAAAAACACCTAAACAGAAATCAAGGACCATGTATGGAAAATAAAACAAAGTAAAACATAGCCAACACAAATAAAAACATTCTGAAACGGTTACAACTCAAAAATTCAAATGATCGAACCACATCCAGAACCCAAAATAAGTCATTTTTATATATATATATATATATTCTACTGCAGTTAAATGATACCACTGTCATGAAAACATGGACACACAACATACAGCAAGAATTGAGAAACTAATAATTTTGATGAAGTTGAGCGTGAGAAAAGAAAATGGTTGAACTTTTCTTTGACACACGATGAACACAATTAATATTCTCAGAGATTCTACAATATATGACTCAAGTATTAATAAAAACTCATAGGTGGCATCCTTTATTCAAATAAGAACATGGATATTTCATTTGAAGATCTTTTTTGGTAAAGGATTGCAGCAAGTAATAAGATCTTGAAAAATGTTACAAAGTCTTTCAATGCAGCTGTGAAAGAACAGAACATTATCACACAGTCAACATCAACAAGTATAAATCAGATCTCACTTCACTACAGACATTGAGTACACCCCCTACTTTCCTTGAGTCATCTTTTAAAAATCTCAGAGGTCTGTCAAAATCAAAGCAGCCGGAGACATTATCTAACCTGCAACAAGATACAAACATAAGTGTACTTACCATAAACTGGGCCACAATGTAATTTGACAAACTGTGTGAGAATAAAACTGAAACTCCATCTGTGCCGTTGATATCATTCCTACACACCTCCTCCAAGAAACCATGGCCATGACCTGTCAGATTCTGCTGGATATTTTATCTCCTCACTTTCATCTGGCCTTAATTATTTCAAAATTGCAACTGTACGGCATTGTCATTCACTTTTTCCTTTGTTTTTTGGACACCAAAAAGATCTGGGTTTTGAGAGTCATTTTTCATCGTAAAAAGTTTTCACTGAGCTGCCTTAAAATATGAAGAGACAAGCCAGTAAAACTACAAATATTTTGAAGCTAATGAGTACTTCTAATATTCTGCACCCACATTGATGCCCATAGCACAACAGTCAACGGATATTTTAACCATCTAATGCCAAACAATCAACTTCAGTTTAAATATCTGCATATCAAAACGTTCTTGTATTCATAATGAGGTGGAGAGCACACTTGGAAAAACCCAAAAAGCCGACAACAGGGTAACATCCAGGCAACATCTAAAGCCAGAGACTTTTATTGATTCAGTGATATGGAAGCACTGAGGTATGTGAGGGAGGATTTCCAAAGGCTTGGGCTTGGCAGGAGGGAGTTGGCTGGCAGACTTGCCAAAAAGTTGAGATTTGACGTTGGTGAATCAGTGCAAAGCACAACAGTCCAGCAGCGACCAGGTGTTGGCTCAGTTTTCTTATATTGAAGGTAATGCTTAGCTGATAGCAACCAGGATTGTTTGATGCAGGTGTGAAGTGAGAAAGACAGGATGGGAGAGAGGGAGTTGGAGTGGAGAAACAAAGCATAGCACAAAACTCACACAGATTGTCCAAAAGGCAGGAAACAACAAACTAAAAGCCAGCCAAGTATCACAGCAGATGTGGAATAGATGAGAAAGTGCAGCATCACAAACCCAGACGAAACATTAACAACTGCAAACTGTCTCTTCAGGCTTTTAGAAAAGAAACATGGAAGCAGGTTATATTTTCCAAATGGAAGTTTGTTTGGTAGTTTTCCCGCACTGAAATGATTTTCTGAATATGCGAAAAAATTGAATTCAAGTGGATATTCACTGGCAAATGTCCAGTAGGAAATGTGTTTGCTTTTCTGTAGTAAATGCTAGATAGTAAAATCTATACATCAGATTGTGAAATAATACATAATTAAAAGCAATTTAAAAGCAGCTTGAGGAAAGTACAATAGAAATGTAAACTGTACAGAAATCTAACCAATATGGTTAGAACTAAATACCACTTTGTCAACTATTTTGCCAAGGTCAGCAGTGAGCGTACAAATTATGCACGTGCTTACTTGAAATGTGCACACTGAAAGGTCAAACAATCTTCTTCTTTTCCTTTCAGCTTTTCCCTGCAGGAGTCACCACAGCGAATCGACTTCCTCCATCTAACCATATTCTCTGTATCATCTGCTCTCACAACAACTAACTTAATGTCCTCTTTCACTACATCCACAAATGTTCCCTTTGGTGTTCCTCTAAGCCCCCAGCTTGGCATTTAGAACACAGCATCCTTCTACCGATCTATTCACTATCCCTCTGTACATGACCAAACCATCTCAGCCTGGCTTCTTTGACCTTATTTACAAAACATTTAACATGTGCCCTCCTAGACACTTCCATACTATTCATCCATCTTTTTCCGCTTATCCTGCACTCAGGGTCACGGGGGATGCTGGAGCCTATCCCAGTTGTCATCGGGCAAAAGGCGGGGTACACCCCGGACTGGTCGCCAGTCTATCGCAGGGCCACATACATAGACAAATTACAGTTGACTAACTCATTCATTCTGGGAAATTTTCCCATTTTTTTTCTAATTGACCTGCATTCTTTTGGACTGTGGGAAGAAACTTGAGAATCCGGAGGAAACCTATGCAGACCCTGGATGAACATGCAAACTCCACACACAAAGGTCCCTTGATCGGAATCGAACCAGGGTCCTCACTTCCATACTTCCACAGGTATATCGTCAGGGCCAACTGCCTTTCCAACCACCTCACTTCACCTTTACTAAGCTCTGCTGTTTTGTGGTCCACCATAGTCACCCCTTCTACTCTTCTCTCTTTCATTTCCCTCATTCCTGAACTCTTCAAAGTACTATTGTCTTCTTCCCATCACTCATCTGGCACCTGCAGATACATTTCCCTCTCTATCCTTAATCACTTAAACCAGCTGCACGTCCTTGGCATAATTATTTCTCTGGTTTGCAAAGCTATATAAATTATTCACTCCCTCCTTACTTTCCAACTCAGGATACAAGTCATCGTTTGACCTTTGTTTGGCCTTTGTCACCTCTACTTTCACTTTGGCCTGCATCTCCCTGTACTCCTGTCTGCCTCCTTCAGTCCCCTCTGCGTCCCACCACTTCTTTTCTCACCTCTTTTCCGGTATATACTCCTGCACTTCCTCATTCCACCACCAAGTCTCCTTATCTACTTTCCTTGCAGACAAACCAAATACTCTCCAACCTGTCTTTCCAGAGAAATGGTGAACAAAATAGTACTGTGCATTGATTTTAATATAGCAATGTAGTTAATGGCTGTTTGATGACTGTTGTGCAATGTCAGCAATGAGTGTGCAAACAGTCAAGTACAGCCACTTGTTCTAAGATAGTCCATGTCTGAAAACTCCTGTCAGCTGTTTTGAGGTCTGATGGCAGGGGGATGGAATGAGTTCTTCAGTCACAAAGATCAATTATCAGTAATCAAATGTAAACACTGGAACAAATGAGATATCCCCTTGAAAATGTGAGTCCCAAAGGGACATGATAATTGAAAATAAGGGCTCATATAACTAAATCTTCTGTGATATTTTATCTCATCTAATATCAATATCTCTCAGATATATCCCTGTATTATCTCAACCAATTTATTGACTTTCACATACACTGTGTATACAAAATAGGAAAAATTAGGAGTCTGAATGCGGTCCTGTATCTGGGTGCCCATCTCTGCCACTGGCAAAAAATGATTATCTCTGTTGATTAAGCACTATCAAATCTCAATTTTCTAAAAACCCACGCCAAAGCAGTAAATTGACTTGAGATATAAAACACATTTTCCTTTTTTAAAGGTCAGATGAGCATTGGGTGATATCAGTTCCTAAAACCCAGGCACAGATGAAACAGATAAATGTTGTGGTTTCTGTGCTTAAGACCCAGTTGGTGACTCAGACTGAATTGAAAACAATTGTTACATGTTAAATGACAGTTGCAAGTGATATTAGATAATTGAATTTATTTATATTTTTAGCCTAACTTTTGACTCTTTTGACAATATTTCTTACTTTTGGCCCAAAGGCTAGTGGTCCAGACGCAGTAACCCAGAAGAGCAAAACCAGATAAACTTTTTTCTGTCCTATCTGGCCTTGCAGGAACAGGGCGAATGCCAGATGTGAAAATGTGGAGGAAAATTAGACCACGATATAGACTGATAGCTTACAGTGGGAGATTTTCTGGGAGGTGGGTTTGTGAGTTGGGAGAGGGCATCAGAATGTATGCTTTGTAGATTAAAGTATTTTGTTCAAAGAAACTGTTCCTAAAGTTCAGGAATACCAACATTTTGGTTATGATTAGTGTTATTGTTATGCTTTACATAGACATCTGGAATAAAGGGCTCCTTTCTTTACCATTACACGTTTAGATTTTGCACCAATCACATTATTAATTCACCAACACGCACTCTCACCACATTGTGGCCTCACAAGCTGGCGAGCTAAAGACAGTTGTACTGTCAATCTCACTGATTCAGTAGTTGCTTTCAGACCTATAGGCGAACCTGGATAAGTCCAGGTTTGCCGTGCACATCTGAAAGAGCCTGAAGGTTGTGTTCACACTTATGGTCTGAGTTGCTATAAGTAAGAAGATTTTGACAAAAATTAATTTTGATAATTTTTTTTTAACACTGTGTCTTTTCTATGTAGGTCAAACGTCTAAACGTGCTACATTAGATTCACACATTTTCGAATATTACAGGGCACCACTTGCCAAAAAGCACAATAGCCTGTATAAGACACTGCACAATCCAGATAGTCTGTCAGGGGTGGGCAATTATTTTGACTGGTGGGCCACATTTCTTATTTAATTTTTATGCGCAGGCCAACTAGGTATCATGTTAATCAAAATGAAAATTGCAAGTTGAATATAAACATTTTTTAGCATTTATTTAAACTTTAAAGTCATTAATTATCATGTAAATGTACCAACTATCTTGTGTGTAATCATCCATACAAAATTAAACAAAAGAAAAAAAATAAGGAGTTTCTAAATCCATCATTGATTGAATAAACTTATTAAAATATTCAAAGAAAATAGTTGGAGGGCCAGATAAAAAAGCAAAGTGGGCCTGATGTGGCCAGAGGGCTGTTAAATTACCTGGTTTCATCTATGTTCAGTCATTGGAATGCAAACTGCATCCTTAACACAAAAAGTCTGAGGATTTGCCACAACAGGGTCTTCTGAGTACAAAACCTGCAAAGGACAACATTGCACAAACCTGCTCAGTTAACTGGGAGCAGAGGTTTTGGGACTTTGAAAGCTGCAAGAAAATTTCAGGAGCTAAGGATGCTCGCTGAAAACAAAATGGGAAGTCTGATCATAGCCGCAAGATGCTCTCTACTGCTGCAACCACAGAACATTTCTATCTATATCTATGTATCTATATTAAAATTACATCACACATCAGAAGACAGCAGTTGCAAAAGCAAATGACAAATGCTTATAATCAACATATGTATCCATTTATGACTACAGTAAAGACATATCAATCGGGCTAAATTAAATTACAATATCGCTCTTTTTATTTAGTACAAACTGTCCTATCTATGAATTTGTTCATATCCATATTCACTCTCTTTTATACATAAAAATATTTCAATCTCCTGGGAACAGACTTTAGTTCTTCAGTTCCCATGAATCAATGTGTGCTCATATAATTTATACACTGACATCTTATTATATGGTATATGGTTCTGAGGAGCATACATTTAAACCCAACCCCTTCTTCACTGGATAGATCTGGACCACCTGTGGACTGTAATTCATTGCTGGATTGGTGTGGAGTGTAAGAGGACTTTATAGACCGACAGGTTCTGCCATGAGGGTGGACCATGGAATCTACTTCAAAAAGTCTTGCAGACCAAAAGATAAATTACAATACAGTGTGTTATAGTTTAGCATTCCATCCTCTTTAAAGGGAGCCGCACAACTGCACTTTATGCGGTGATGAAATGAAATTTGAAACAGTAGCTTTTCATATTTAATCACACCATGACTCTGTTGTTTCTGTCTGTTTCAATGGGTCACCCCAATCTTCATGTGAAGATCAAACATCGTGACAAGTTCCTGTTGCTGGAAACAAGGATCAGTGGGGAGCATTCAGCTTTAATTCGAGAGATTCAGGAAAAGAACTGCATGGAAAAGCAAGTATGTATAACGATTTTATAGGAAGAAGCAGAGTCTCTACCCATGGTGCAGAAGAAAAGTCATGCTGAGAGGAAACATCCTGTTTAGATCTCTTGTTCACAGAAGTCACGGTGGGAGGCCACATTGTAAAAAACAGCAGTAAAACAATTGATGAATCAAGGAAGAGACAAAGACAGAGAAGAGGAGCAGTTTTCATGAGTTAATGGAAGGCAGATGTGTTGGCTGGCCAGGTGAGATGAAAAAGACGTTACCAGCGCAAAGGGAGGAAGCCCCCCTACACATATGCAAAGACTGACACAAAGGAAAATGTCTGGAGGCATGTTGGGAGGCATGACACTACAGTATTTGATGTTTGTATAAACAGTAAACCATATCAAACAATGAACAATTTATTGGCTATTTTAGATATGTTTCACTTGATAAGTAATTGTGTATGAAAAAAATTGGCACATGTATGGACAATGGACTCTAACAACACGTCTTCAACTCCAATGAACAAGAAAGCTGCTTTAAATTGTGGAGCCTAGATGGAGAAAATAAATAAACACTTATCTATAACTCGCAGACTGAAAGTGATTTGATTATTCGCGGGCGGGATCCTTCTTGTGCCAGCCCGGAAAAAGATGTCAGTAAAGATGATGACTCACTGGCCAAGGCAGATGTGAGAAATATGGTGAATTTATGGTTTTTCTAGGTATTTAATCATTGCTCTGTGAAACAATAAGCCCTATGCCTTCATGCTTTAATTTTCACATGACCACATGGGTATTTGGCTCCTGGTTGTTACATCTCGTCTGCTTTAATTTCAGATATAAGATTGAAAAGGATTACAGGTTCTGGAGAAGCAGGTTTACTCTCCACTGAGTAAATGTTCATCTGAAAATAGGGGTGAAGTCTTTCCCGCCCCTGTCAACCCCCTGCGTCACCAGTCATGTTTGCTGAGGTTTCCGTCTTTCCCCTGCAAAGACATTTCTGTCACAGGGGTAATTTCCCATGACAAGGAAGACTACAAACACCCATAACCAAAAACAGCTCCTGCATGCACAAAGGTGTGCGTAGACTGGAGATAGAGATGAAAAAAAGAGGGATGGTGGGACCTCAAAGGCCAAACTCAATATAACAGAACATTTGTTTTCCTTAAAAGGAATCTCTTGCAACATTCAGTGATGAGTAAGAATGAGCTTTTGTCCCCTAAAGATGCACTCAACCATTCATCACACACACACACACACACACACACACACACACACACACACACACACACACACACACACACACACACACACACACACACACACACACACACACACACACACACACACACACACACACACACACAGTGGGGAGGGAGGGCACATTCATACAAAAAGTATTCACAAACCCTGATAAATGGAAGGTGCTACTAGGACCCTATATATTGAACCAGATGTTCATTGACATAATGTTCAAAAAACAAACAAACCACCGGTTATGTGTTTTTGAGTGCATTCTCACTTTATCTGTATTTGGGGGAAATGGAAACTACCCTTTTTGAATAAATGACCACAGCTGGAATTATCCTCCTCTTAACATAATCTAAAACATTTGTAAGAATATGGTGAAAGATGTGGCGGCATATTACTGTACGACTCGGGCAAAATAAAAAAAAAAAAACAACTCAACAACCTCTTTTAGTACGATCTAACCCTTATTCATCAACATACTTGAAATGATCAATTTCGGCATGAGAGCTATAACTGTATTTCATTTAATATTCTTCTCTGCCAGAGTCTTTATTGAGAAAAATGCATCAAGTGCATTTTTCCCCTCATGAAATGTTGTTAAATAACACCATAACTTTCTGTGCTGTGCGAATTAAAACATGCACAGTTTTCATGATGGTGTGGGCCAATACAGCACAAAGCTAACTTTCAAGAGCTCAAGATGATACATCTGATGAAGAATATTTCTTGCATGTCCTTTTGATTAAACTTGTTTGTTGCATTGCTTCCTCATTTCTGATTGACAGATATTGAACCAGACAGTCAGGATGATTCTTGTCATGAGCATGTGACAGCCAGAACAATACATTGGAGCCAGAAGTCCTTATGTGGGTTGAATGTTGGAGTGGCATTAATATTTCAATGTCAGTGGTAGCTGACAGGTTACAGAAACCAGTGACGGGACTAACCAGGATAATGTTTCAAGTAAAACTTTATCCAGAGCTATTAAAGAAATACGGTTAAATTTTATCACTTGAATTCACTCTAGGACAGACAGAATGTATTGCATCCTTCTTTATATACAGGCTTCAATTATATTGAGACAGTGACTGGGCTATTACTCCGTACAGTTCCTCTTTGCAAGCCTGTATAAGACCTTTGTCAATACACATTTATTTCCATGAAATGGCTTGAGCATTATGTGAAATTTGAAATGAATTCAATCAATGGCCTTTTTATGTTGAATTAAACGTTTTATTTGAGCCTTAGATCAAATATCAACCACCCTCATTCCCATATCTTTGGTATTGTATGTATCCCTGAAATTTGTTCGTGTGTTTGTTATTTGTGACCTCCCTTGGAGTCAGTGTTGTTCCACGCATGTAGTTATCATTGGCACATCCATTTTTCCCTCACATAGTCCAAAAACCTGGGATTAAGCATTTAACATCTGCAGTATATTCTGGATAGTGGATTTCTTTAATTAGGCTTTTTTAAATGCACCGCCTCAGCAATCCATCCTACTGTGATTGCTCTGTTCTTTATATCTTGCAACCTGTCAATCACTATGTAAAACCATCATTGCCTAAAAGTTTGTAAGAATCAACAAGTGTCTTCTGGTTTGGTTGATAATGTGAAGTTAACAATTTACCTCCTGACCTCAACTATTCCACCTCTCACTTCATGTGTCTCTCTTTTAACTCCATAAAAATGATGAATGTGAGCATATGTCTTTCAACCAAAGCAAGTGTTTATTGTTATGGGTGTGACGCATGTGACTACTAGCTCTGTGGAAGAGACTATCAGGCAACATGTTGTCAGAAAGACAGCTCATCTTTCAGGGCAATGTCTTGTCTTTTCTGCCTGCCGTCTGCTCTTGCTTGGGCCTCTGATAGATGGCCACAAAGTGACTCAGCTTAACTACTCAGCAACGAAGGAGGAAACAAACTTGAAGGACTCAGCTGCTGACCAACGAAAAAGGAATTGGGTAGAAAGGGGATTGATACACAACGAATGGGAATGTGTCGTTTCAGCTTTTGTAATCTTGAAAGAGTATTGTGGCTTTCAAATGGGAACCTTAACTAAAGTAACTTCATGCTCCATTACATGTCTAGTTCTAATTTACATGGGAAGCACTGGATCAGCCCTTTAGGACTTGGCTTGGACCAGGGGTTTGCTGGTTTTAGACCCACTTGGACCACTCTCTAGAGCAGGGGTGCTCACACTCTTTCAGCATGTGAGCTGCTTATAAAATGACTAAGTCAAAATGATCTACCCACAACAAAAATGCAAAACATTCTTTATACGCACAATGTATGTTGATGTACCTTGCATAACCACATGAGCCAATATTGCACAACTCAAAATAACTACATTTTTTGTCATTACCCGCGTTTACTTTGATGACTTGCACTGAATTGAATCATACTACGGATAGTAGCTGCTGACGGCCAGCATTATTGACGATGACGTCACTTACCCGGAAAGAGGCTTCGGTCGCGGCTTCCGCTTTAGAAGTTTGTTGTGTGAAAAGTGACTGATGTCCGGACATCTGAGATTATAGTTCTTTCACCTTTCTCTTTCTCTGCTCGCTTTTCGGCGGGAAGTTCATGTCGACTATCCATGAATGGTCCGAAAATGCCGCTCCACATTACCCTTCTTGGGTATTGCGATGTTAGACGGGCAGATGAGGCAAACGCACTTTGAAAATGCCATCGTGGGAAAAAAAAGGCCTCCTCCCATTCCGTATCAAAGTGATAAATTTTTGTCTTCTTACTTGGTCCAGCTTGCCCACTCATTTTATACCCTTTCTTAAGTTTAAGAGAAAAAAACCGAGGGCTAAAAACTGGATGGTAACTTGTTAACTGGCATGTTAGTTTTGCTGAATTTCACGCTGTTTGTGCACCTGCAGTGACCTCAGTGTCAGACAAAGTCAGATGTCATCTGACTGGCTGCGCTGTACATCAATCAAGTGACGGGATCGATGATAGGCTGACGTCTAATTTTTAATGTCACGTGATCTACCAGCATTACCTTTACGAGCGACTGGTAGATGTGATCTACATATTGTGTTTAGAGTTTAGAGCAGGGGTGGGCAAACCTTCTGGCTCAGGGGTTGCAATGACTTTTAAAATTTGACAGACGGCCTGGGTCAGCGCAAGATGGGATACATATCAAAAAAAAAACGCATTTGTTAACGGTACTCATCAGACTCGTCTGACATTTGCTTTGAAAATAAAACCAGCTCGGTTTTGGAGGCTTTGACGTTTGCTTGCATTTGACACGCAAACCGTTTTTTCCCTTGTAGCCTCACATCCAGCTCATTCATGTGTGTCAGTTTGTTCACAGTAAAGGCTAAATCACAAAGCTAATCTGTGTCATTCGGCTCAGGAAAATTCTCAAGTAGTTCCAAAATTGAAATAATCTCCTGTTTAAGTGCTCACATTCATTGATCCGATCATTCAATTGTTCACAAAAAGTGTGAATTCTGGACCAATCTTTGGCAGGCCGGATTAAAAAGACCAATGGGCCAGATGTGGCCCGCGGGCCGTAGTTTGCCCACCCCTGGTCTGGAGCGTGTGGCTGGAGATGTGGACCTTAAGGATGTATTGAGCCCTGCTGAGCTAGTCAGACACCCGGAGGAAATCCATGCAGACACAAGGGGAACATCTTAACTCCACACAGAAAGTCCCGCTATCAGAATCCAACCAGGGACCAGTGCAAAAACATGACTAACAATTCTTTATATTTCCTAAACTTATATGTCACAACAAGGTTGACTGTTTATTGGTTAAACTACACAATCATTTGAAATACTCATCAATCTTTATCTGACTGCTCACTAATCTAAACACACCTAAACAACATCTAACACACACATTTTGTAGCTTAATCATGTATGGCAGCAGATCTGTTTCTCCTGTGGTGCATTCCTTTATCCTTTCTTGACCTTACACATGATACAGCTCCATAAAACATTTTCCATTTTCTTGACTTTCTGAAGTTAAATGTCAAAATTCTTTCAGTTTCTTTGAAAGTTTCATCAATTAATGAAGCGGCATCTTACCGGTCTTCTGCTCGTGGGATTTGCAGAGCCCATTGGAATGTTTTTATAACCTCTCTGTTGTCAACCAGCAAAACAACACAACACAATGAGGACGAGGACAAGGAGTGATATTCTAAGTAATGAATGTTCTTTTGTACAAGTCTATATATATATATATAGTACATTTGTCATGTGTTGCATCCAAGACCCATTGCATTTGGTTCAAGATGAGGTCACATTTAACGTAATAGATTTGGATCTTTTGCTAACAGTTTAACAATACAACCATGATAATGACTGAAATCATTGATTATAGTCATATAAGGCTTTCTGGTATTTACAAAATAATAATGATTAATGAGTGTCGAAATATCCTGGTCTCTCACACAGCACATTTTGACCCATTACTTATTATTTACTTCTGCCAAAGAGATTTTGTTTTCAACCATCATTGTTGTTGTTTTTTCAGTCTGTCAAAAGTGTTATGCAAGTTATACCAGGCAGTTTTTTAATCCATAAAGTGCCACAACATTGGCAATGTAAGAAGCCATAAACATTTTTAGCAGAACTGATTATTATGACAAATATGCTTGAAAATGTTTGAAGAGGGTACTTTCCACAGTTCAAGAATGAATAAAGATTATTTTTAAATAAAGTTCCATGAACCATTGGAATGCCCCTGATGTGAACAAATAGACTTTTATGCATGTTAACAAGTGAATGAATTGCAATTTTGAATTTGATTCCCATTTTATGCACACAATCATGACAAATGAGCTAATTTTGAGTGTTAGCCATGACGTACATCATGTCATTGAATCAAGAATCAAGATTTTTAATTGTCATTGTGTAGGCACAGAGAAATATTGCAATGAGAGCTCTCGGCTCAGAGCATGTACAGGTTTTTATAAAAATAAAAATGAATGAACAAGTTATTTGCACATTGCATAGTTATATACATGATTTGGATGGTATGAAGGGTTTTATGAATAAGAATGAGTTGAAAGTGCAGAAACTTTGTGCAAGGAATCGTCTCTGTGGGAGAAGGATGGAGTGGTTGTCAACAGGGGGGCATTTTATTAGTCTGTGGCTGGTTGTGTGCGGGTCCAGGTGTGAATGTGAGTGCTCAATGATGAGATCAGCGATGCTGTGTGGCCTAGAAACAGTTACAATGCCGAAAAGACAAGAGGCAGAGCTAGAGGTCGCAGAGATGAAGATGCTAAGGTTCTCTTTGGGAGTGGCGAGGATGGATAGGATCAGGAATGAGTCTATCAGAGGAACAGCAAATGTTAGATGTTTTGGAGAGAAGGTCAGAGAAGCCAGACTGAGATGGTTCGATCATTTACAGAGGAGGGATAGTGAATGTATTGGTAGACGGATGATGGAATTGGAGCTGCCAGGCAGGAGGTCTCGAGGAAGAACAAAGAGAAGATTTATGGACGTAGTGAGAGAGAATATGAAGTTAGTTGGCGTGAGAGAGGAGGATATAGAGAAAAGGGTTAGATGGAGAAGGTTGATACGCTGTGGCGACCCCTGAAGGGAAAAGCCAAAAGTGGAAAAAAAAGATCTTTGATGCTGTAGTTACAATGAAGAACAAACATGCAGTGAAGCAGATAAATGATTGCATGAGAAATCTGTGTACAAGACTCCGTTTTGACAATCCAAGCCTACATTGACTACGAAAATATTCTATTGGCAGGGTGTCATTAAAATAAATGGTGATAAGACTAATGGTTCATTATTCAATATTTGCCACATTAGAGTAAGCAAGATGCCCTCCCTCAAGCAGTCTGAGACATCCAGCTCTAAGAAAAAGAATTGTGTTGATCCATCAGGGATATTTGTTACAGTAAGAAAAACATACAGTAAGAAGAGTTCCGATAATTTACAACATCATTATTTCTTAAGTCATATTTGTATACGCACTGCTAAAATGTCTAGTTTGGATTATGTTTATAATAACTCGTAAAAGTCAAGATCAGAATATTGCCTCAGTAGGAACATAAATGACATAAACAACTGTTTTATGTCATTCACTGTTTTGCACTCACCGAGGAGTGCTGAGGACAGCCAACTTATTTATGTAACAGACTGACAAAATAACATAAAACTGCTATTATCAATAATTACTGAGATAACTTATTCGAAACCTACATGTGAGTGGAAATTGTGAATGTGGATCAGTGGGTCAAAAAAAGCCTACAAGTACAAAGTCTGGTAAATTATCAAGAAACCTTTGTTAGGTTGATCTGAAATTTGAAATCTATTGCATTTTGAGGCAAGACACCTTCCCTTAATACCTCAGTCACTGCTTCTGCAACATAAGTAAATAAAGATAATGATTTCTTTCACTCCCCAAAATTCCAAAATGTCAATAGATGTCTTTGGTTTACTCCCTTGTCTAAATTCTTTGTCTTGCGTGTGACTCAATTGAGCATTGTAAGTACAAAAGGGAACAACTGCATGATAGCGTTGTGCTTTGATTTTGAGGAGCAGACAGGGTAGTGAGACAACAAAACTTCATCAGTTGATTTGTATCTAATGAATCTCTTTAAAAGAAAGTAAAGAAACCTCCCACTATACACCCTGTGCACCCTTCCGATGCCTCTTCCCGAGGGAACATCTATGAAAATAAACACGTGTGGACATCCAGTTAGTGCAAGGAACAGTCATGTCCACCCCATCTTACAGTATAAATGTCGTATAAGAAAAAATACCACTCAAAGAAGCAGTATCTGAACAACCAAGTTGGAACAACAATTCTAAAAGGCGTGTATAGATAGATAGATAGATAGATAGATAGATAGATAGATAGATAGATAGATAGATAGATAGATAGATAGATAGATAGATAGATAGATAGATAGATAGATAGATAGATAGATAGATAGATAGATAGATAGATAGACAGATAGATAGATAGATAGATAGATAGATAGATAGATAGATTAAACTATTTTGCACAAGTCATCACATCACAGTAATTTTATAGTAATAGTAATTTATCAATATGTCACTTTATATTTTATACTATCGACAATGTTTGACAATGCGTGTCAAAATCAAACTCAACATACAAAATGAAATTCAATAGGGAGAACCAATAAGCTGTTCCTTTGAGCAGCTTTTTAAAAAGAAATAGGACAACAGAATCCAGATTTGTTGAAACGGCCATAACTTCCATTACTAATTGAAATTGGTATTATTTGCAGAGGGTTTTTACATTGTCCTTCTAAATTGAAGGATGTTGCCAAGGGCTTCTTATTGTTTATGACCAACCAGCCAGTGCCAGAAATGCATCACATACTAAGTTGATTATGACCTTGTTGTATGGCCCATTTGATGTTGCAGTTGTTTCACTTTTTCAAGCCAACTCACATAAAAAGTCCTGGATAAGTTTGATTTTTTTCGGTGGCTAATAACAATAATAATAATGCATTTTAATGGGTTTTCAAAATGGACTTATACCTAGAATGTGCTTGCAGTGTAAAAGGCCCAGTTGCCTTTTGGTTTCAAGATCAGGGGTGTAAAGTCAGTGAACTCCTACCAGGAGATAGCTGCTTTCATAGGGGTCAGTTATATGAAAAGAGCCTGCTAAATCCTAATTAGCTCTAAATTGGATCATAAAACTGTTAAAATCCTTCTATAATGTTCAGGGATTAACCTCCAATGTATCTGTTTTATCCTGTTGGATCTGATTAGAAACCTGGCAACGTTGAGGTTTTGTTGAGGGAGGCCAGAGCAGAGTGCTTTGCAGTGATCTCAGCTATCTGCAGACATTAGATTTTGACAGCAAACCAGTGACTAAAACATAAAATACTTTCAGCCTCTGCATTTAAATTGGATGACCCCAAATGAACCTTCTTAGCGCAGACACTGGTATTTTTACAGTTTGGAAAAAGGATGCCAAATGTTGGCTATTTATTGTCATATCAGTAACAAGAAAAAACAAACAACTTGTGCCAGCACTTAAGTTTTGACAGGACTGTAAACAATATGTAAACAAAAGCAGTTCCCAGATCCTGTGTTTTCCTCTTACTTACTGAGTCTCCCCAGTCTTCTTTTTGTCTCCTCCTCTCATATCTGTCCATTCTCAAAACACACTTTACACCCTCCCCTTTGTTTTGCTTCATCTGCATGCTCTTGTGAAGTATTTGCCATATTGAATGCCATTCTGAACCAATTACCAGTGGAAGAAAGTGAGTAAGAAAACTCTCCAACAGCAAATCGACATTTGTCTGACATCTAAGGTTCATTTACATATATACAAAGTTGTGAAATGATAGTGATGACAGTTTTTAATTCGTTCTGTGCAGTTCAGATTTTATGTTGAAAATGTGGCCATGTTATCCTCTGCAATGGTGCCAAAGAAAGGCCAGTTACTCACAAACACAGCAAACAACTGCCATTTTCAATTATTAGACATCAAACTTAAAAAAAAATGTTCACGGCAATATATTGTTTCCATGAACCAGGTTGCTGAAGAAGAGTAAAATTTGATCAAAAGGCATGTTTTTAAAAAAAAATCGTTACGGTAAAATTTCGCATCACTTCCTCAGAAACGAAAATAAATAAGAGCAAAGACTTTTCCTACTCCCTAAAATTCCATCATGTCAGTGAAAGTCTTTGGTGAACTCCCTTGTCTAATATTTTGTCTTAACTGTTGCTCAGTTTAGTCTTTTAAGTGGAACACCTACAGCACAGTTATGCACTTTGAATTCAGAGGTAGACAAGGCTTTGAGATGGGAGAAATTTATGAGCTCATCTTTATCTCATTCCTTAAAAAAGGGACAAAAGAAACCTCCCCCTCCATACCCCCTGTGCACTTTTCTCAAGCCTCTTGTAGCAATATCCATGGGTGCAAAGTGTGTTCAAGGGAAGGCCTCTTAATTTGGCGTAACATCAGTTACATGGTTTGTTAAACGAACTAGAATGATGAGCATTTTTACACTGTTATGGACAGCACTCAGTGTTAAGCTCTTGTTAGTCAATTTCCATTGCCATCCCCAAACATCATAATTGTCATTGTACATTAGTCTTATTCTACAAATTAATTTTAATCACCCCTTTTTGCATGCTACTCATTTCTTAAATCATATTTAGAAATTCTGAAATTTTGTCAGTTCTTTTATTGATGAAAATCAATTGATAGAAAGAGTAAAAGATGTCGTTGCTTATGTCACGCAGTACAGAAGTCTGTTACAGTACTGTGCTGTTTAATACACAACATGAAAGCAGTGAAGAATGGCGATCACTACAATGCTGCACAGGATCACAGGACTTTATTTTCATTTATCTTTTATTATTACTCCAAAATGAAGTCCTTTTGTGCTCATCTGGTTTGGTGAATGCTTATGTTCCTATGCCTAACCCTGACTCAGTCTTTTTACCTAAACCTAACCAAGCAATAGCAACATTATCATATAACTGCTGACAATCTTTGGACTTCTTTACACACCCTAGTATAGAGGCTTGTGATACCATGAGGAATTACAGGCAAACCAGATTGTGACAGAGTTGAGGGTGCAACTGAGGGTGCTTACAATGACGCATCTCTAAAAATTCACAGATTGTGCTTGGCATGCCAAACTGAGTCTTCTGAGGACATGCAGATGCTGAGTTCTTGTATTATCCTGTGAGTAGACAATTCAGAGAAATCTGAATGTGGTCAGCCTCTCGTCAGGCTGAATCTGTGCTACCTTTCTATATCTGTGAAAACAGGAATCTTAATCTGGCTGTAATTCAGAGAAAAATGTGCTTACACATTTACACCCCACCCCTCCAGAAATCCGTTTGATATATTTGGTATAGTCTCGAAATGTAATGATATTGTTAATCATTTGTTACTTGGGGAGGCAACGCAGTCATGAGTGAGGAGTTTGTACTTTCAACACAGTCCTGCACAGTCTTTCTGGTCATTCCTCTGGCAGTTTGGCTCTTAAAACTGAACAGTGCAAGTCAAATGGCTCATTTAATAGCTTTATCTGCCTGTCAGATATGGAGGAAGACGGAGTTTAACATGGTGAAACCATTCTTGCAATTATGCATAATGTATGTCCTTTATTAAAACAGTATGTGGGCATCCTTGGTCCCATTGATGGTAGAAAGGAATTGGGTTAAGGTATGTATTTAAACTTGAGGCCCCTTTATCAACACATCTATCTGTAATCTCACATGTCTAATTCCTTACATGTATAATCAGTTTCTTCTGGTTAAAATATAGACGGCCTTTTCAGAAGGCTGTGGGTGCACCACCAGTCTTCTGTTTTTTCAAATGGAAAATCTGTAATAGTCTTAATTCTTTTTTGTATGCTGATATCTTCGTCATGGCAGCTGGTGGAATTTATATGTTATTAAATCATGCTTAGAAGTCAATATAGGATTTTATGTATTAGGTCATGAAACACTCCATATAAAAGATTCATCTGTAAGGCTGAAGTATAAATCCTGTTACTAATGTCACAAAAGCTACAGTGGCACCTCTCTTCTCCCTTGTTAGACATTATTACATTTCGCCACATTATGGTTCAAAGTTCATACGTTAAAAAAGAATCAGTGGGAACTGATTCCCCAACTCTTCTTCTTCTTTTTTCAACCACCTCAACATACACAATTGCTGGCCTGAGAACTGTCTTGTACACCTGTCCTTTTCATTCTGGCTAACATTCTTTTATTGCATAGTACCCCTGACACTTTTCTTCACCACTCCAACCTACTCCAACCCACACTCTCCATTGCCCTGGACTGTTGACCCTAAGAACTTAAAAGTCTTCTACCTTCTTTCTCTACTCCCTTTAGCCTCACTGATCCACATGGGCCCCTCTTCAAACTTCTACAGGTGTATTCTGTCTTCATTCCTCTCCTTCCAGAGCGTGTTGCAGGAGGTAGAGCAACTTTTCTTTGGAACCGAACATGGCTGGCTCGATTCCTGGCTCCTCCTAGTGTGCCAAAATGTTGTTGAGCAAGACATCGAACCCCTTAACAGCTCCCCTGGCGCCGGTGAATAGCAGCCTATTGCTTGTGGCCCATCCATGATGGATTCATTGCAGAGAATTAATTTCCCCATGGGGATTAACAAAATATAAATCATTATACTCTCTTTGTTTGGCCTTTGCCACCTCTACCTTTACCTTGCACTGCATCTCCCTGTACTCCTACCAGCTCTCCTCAGTTCACTTAGTGCTCCACTTCTTCTTTGCTTACCTCTTTCTCTGTACATACTCCTGCACTTCCTCATTTCACCACCAGGTCTGCTTATCTACTTTTCTTCCAGATGATGCAGTCAACACTCTTCTACTTGTCTCCCTGATTACATAAGCTGTAGTTGTCCAGTCATCTGACCACCCAGAGCCTTTCTCAACTTCTCAACTTCTCCCTGAAAACCATACAACATTCCTCCCTTTTCAGCTTCAACCACTTCATCTTCTGTTCTGCCTTTGTCCTCCTTTCCTTTATTGCCACCAGACTCATCCTACAAACCACTATCCTATGCTGCCTGGCCACACTCTCACATCGCACTACTTTGCAGTCACTGATCTACTTCATATTACATCATCAATACAAAATGTCATCCACCTGCATGTTCCTACCTCTGCTCTTATAAGTTACCCTATGTTCCTGCCTTTTCTGGAAAAAAAGGATCCTTTTTGCAAAGTCTATCTTCATTTATGCCTGTGTGTTCCTAGCAAACTCCAAGGCTTCTAGCCTTGCTAGCTTTCTACCTGGTCCCCTGGACACACAGTATGTCCACTGTCTTTCTCTACATCAAGTTAACCGACTCGCTAGCTTTTCCTGTCATCGTCCCAATATTCCAAGTCCCTATCTTCTTCTGTCTGCCTCTGAACATGCCTTTCTCCTCCCCTTCTTCGAACCACAGTAGCCCAATTTCCGCTGGTATCCTGTAGGTTATTGGCAACAGAGGCAGCTGCTTTTAACCCAGGCCTTGACCGATCCGCTATGACATTCATAGTTTCTATTTCTATATTTTGTTTTAGCAAAAGTTTTACAACAGATGTTATTGTGTCATTTTGAGATGTTGATGTCAGATGTTGTGTCACTTTGACACAACCCCCTGCATTTATTAGGGTTTGGGACCGGCTCAGAGATACTGGCTTGTGCCCACTGAGGCTGCAACAGAGACTGATTCCCCAATTAATTATATAAAACTTGAATTGTGAGTGAAAAAAAATATAAAAATGACTTATGGTTTCAAACAAGTAATATTTTACAGAGATACAGTAGTTGACAAATAGGAATGATCATTGGACTGTTATTTCTGTCATTACGCCAAGTCAAGACAAGCAAACGTTTTGACCTTTAACTCAGCCAAGGATGCTCAAAGCCATTAAAGGCAACAATGAGTGTAAGCCACACTTGAGTGCATAGAAGTTAATTTTTAATTTTAATGATTTGTCAGTTACATCTGAACCTAACTGAGCCTACAGTGGAATATAAATAAATATGTAACTTAACCTCAAGCTGGTGTTGGTATGACTGGTTGATGGTCACCCACTGAAACATATACAGATAATGCATGCCTTCAGGACAAGGAGATATGAAATGTTCTTACTGTTGTCTTATTCATCACTGGAAGTCAAGATGAGCAATTCTTTTGGCACAAAACTGAGGGAACTTAAAGTTAGAAGAGATAATGGTGATTGCTAGCCACTGAAATAGACTGGAAATCTTTTCTACAATTGGTGAAAAACTTTTCTTTATTTGAATTACCTCAGACATGTTTACATTCATATCAAAAACATCATCATAGAGAGATAGAGATACAACATATTTGCCTTTTGAGTGGTATTATTCCAGCAATTATTAACTCCCTCACACATTGAAAATATCAACAATAGCAATCTGCCCTTCAAAGCCTCATCCATCTTCATATTGTCTTTTCTTTTACTGCTTTTCATTTTCAACTCAACCACATTTCCCTCTTGCATTTATTTCTAAGTGGTCTCTTCATTTTTATTATTTTGGCTTTTTTCTGGTCTTTCTCTGAACAAACCAAATAGTAATAAAAACAAACTGGATAGGAAATTCCTCAAACAGTGAGAGCCAACAGCTGTGTTAATGCTGACTTGTCATCATTTTCTTTTAGACTGGTTACATACCCCTCCTTGAGCTGCGATCTTATTGTGTTGGAGGGGTTTGGGCATCCCAGTGATCCTATGTTGTCAGAGACATTATGCCCCACGAAGGGTCACCCAAGACAAACAGGTCCCAGGTGAGGGACCAGACGATGCGCAGCAGCGAAGACCCCTTATGTCGAACAATGCAGTTGGACAGAGTTTTCCCCTGTCCAGATGTGACGCAAGTCACCGGGCCTCCTTGTTAGCGAGCGCCTGGTGGTCGGGCCTGCACCCATGAGACTCGGCCTTGCAGAGCCTCATGGGACGACAAAGGATGACATGGACCCCTCTTCCCCTGAGCTCACCACTCATAGAAAGGGCAAAGGGGGGTGCAGTATGAGGAGTCGGATGGTGGCTGGAGCGGGGGGCCTTGGCGGTCCAACCCTCAGCTGCAGAAGCTGAGGGTTGGTAGCTGCAGAACGACCTCCCAAATTTGAACCTGAAACAATGTTTTATTACTGGACTTCTGTGCTCATTAGGGATTGTCCATAACAAACACAATGTTCAGGCATAAAGGTGCCCATATGTGCACTTGGCACCAACACAGTTCTTTGATCGACCTTGTGGTTGTGTTGTCGGGCTTGCGGCCACATGTCCTGGACACTCGGGTGAAGAGAGAGGCGGAGCCGTCAACTGAACACAACCGAGTGGACCCATCTATTTCTGGAGCTGAAGCTGCTGAAGCAGTCAAAAAGTTCATCATTCACAGAGGGTATGATATGGGGTACTGAACTCAGTTGCACAGGCTGTTAGGTCTGTATGACTGGTCTGCATTGCCAGTTGTAAGTTGGATTTGTTTCCGGTTAGAGTTGGACTCCACCAGGGCTGCCCTTTGTCAGAGACTCTGTTCATAACTTTTATGGACATGATTTCTGGGCGCAGTCAGCGCATTAAAGGGATCCAGTTTGGTGGCTACAGGATCAAGTCTATTTTTTGCAGGCCAGGATGAGGATCAGTACCCCCAAGAGGAAGCTCTCAATATATCGGCATACAGATTTGTCTCAGAATTGTCTCATGCATCATAAATATGCTGTTGTGGTTATGGGCTATTTTGGTTGATATTTCTTCACCCTTCCACTTTCTAAGTATTCTTTTTAGAATCCTCCTCTGCACTTGAAACAACAATTACCAAAATGGAACAGAAGACAAATATCAACCAGTCATTTCCCTTTGCTAGGGCAATACATGTTATTCCATTCTGGTACAGCTTCCCCCAACAACGAACAATCATTCAAGCACACTGCAGTGAACTTGTCACAATCTGTTGATTCATGAACCTGGTCTCAATAATTTTCCAGTATGCAATGTTTCTTTGCTCACTCAACGCACCTGCGCTCGAGGACCTTGACGTCATCTCTCCTAAATAGCAATGATAACAAATACATACGGCATCTATCCTGTGAGCTCCTGAAAACTGCCATTAACCTAAAGTGGTCATTCTACGGCAACAAAATCAAAGAGCGTTTTAATATCGCTAAAGTGCCTCAAGAGTGTTTTGTATCAATATTTTGGAAAACTCAAAACCTCTTGAATCATTGAAAAACCTTTCAAGAAAATATGAAGACATGTAAACATGAATCATAGCAAATGTGGCAGATTAACATACCATATCTAGAAATTTCTCAAAGTAACTTAGTCTCTTTAACTCTTGTTTGAGAGTCCTGTTTCTATCAACAAATGCTTGACGTGAAGGGAGCTTTGAGGACTGTAAAAGAAATTCAGTTTACACTTCATATTTTGTAATGCATCTTGCTGGGAAATCTAAAGTACTCTCAATCTCTAGTAGTTTCCAAGGTCACCTTGGTTTCCAAGTTTTGTTTGGCTTTTTGCTTTCTTGTAATCACTTCTGTAGCCATTAATGCCTGGAGTTACAAAATTGTACTCAAATTCTTTCAAGACATGTGGACTACCAGATGGTATCTGCCAATGGATCTTTTTTGTTTTTAGATCTCCATCATGTATTTATACTGAGTATAGTGTTGTTTACATCAATATGGTTGTTATCACATTTTCCTCCATATTCCATGACTGTAGTCCAAATTTTTTTTCCTGAAGTTGCTCCATTTGATGTGATTCGATCACTGCCATTTATACCATATTGTCAGTTTATGACCTCAGTCTTGTCTCCTAAAGTGCTTGACCTTCCTGGGGCTGACCTTTGTTTTCCAAGTCTCAACTTGAGACCCCTTAAATCTTAAAATTTCTGCTCCTTCTTCACTTTGTTCATATCTTCAACAAAATTGCTTGTACTTAAATGGATGAACCCTCTATGCATAGAGTATAAAATAAACCAAAGAACACAAATCTTTTCTTTCAGAATTGTAATTTCATTCTCAGCGGATTTCCAAGAATATCTATCATATACAGTTGTAAAAACAACTTGGAATTATGCACTGAATTGAGGATTTGTTGTTTTATCAGCTACCGAGTTAAGCCTGCCCATAATTTATATCAGTCCTGCCTACAGAATGAAGCAGCTCTCAGAGACAACAACCCTTGGAAGTACAGTCTACTTTCAAATTTATGAGCCAGTTATAATTCCTTGTCTAGTTCCATCACAACTACACTGTCTGAGATAATATCCATGCAGAGTAACAGGCTGCTGAAGCTGTGAAAACAGCAGGACCCCAGACTGTCTGTGGTCGTCCAGTTTGCCAGGTGGCCCAGTCATGGAGAAACCGTGTCCTTTCAGGTTGTGCTTCTTTGCACAACCTGAGGAATTTTTTTTTTTTTTTTTTTCATTTCTTAATTGAAATGTACATACTTCTGTTGTGCAGAACAGCTAATAGTTAACGTGAGGCCTCAAAATACTGGGCCTTGGACAGCAGTTCTGAAACAGCTCTCTTCAGATGTTCAGAGACTCCATACACTGTATCAGGAGAGGGATTTTTTAATCCAAATCATTCCGTGATTTTACCTTTTGATTCCCCATATAAAATCTGTTGCTAATGGTACTGGGTTACTTTTTGTATATGCTTTACCACATGACCGAGCCTGATCACATAAAATAAGACTGGGTTGTAAGAGAGACATTGATACTAATGATGAAAAATAATCATAAACGTGAACTGAAAGAGCTCAGCAGGCAGTTAAAGTTGGTGCTTACTTTAGGCTAAAACAGCAGCCTAGCTCATAAAATTTATCTTATCGTCCATCCATCCATTATCTACTGCTTATCCTGCACTTAAGGTCGCAGGGATACTGGAGCCTATCCAAGCAGTCATTGGGCAAGAGGCCAGGTACACATTGGACCGGTCGCTAATCTATATAGACCATATAGAGACAAACCATTTACAACCATACATCTGGGCAATTTTCCCATTTATTCCAATTAACCTCCTGCAAGTTTCCTGGACCCTAGGAGGAAACCAGAGAACCCAGAGAGACCCACGCAGAACATGCAAACCCCACACAGAAAGGCCCTCTGTGGAAATAGAACAAGGGTTTTAAATGATCACATTCATGATGAATTCTGGTTTTGTCCTTCCTCATTTTGTCAAAATTAATGTTAATATGTGTTCTACAATATGCATCAAATGGCTTTTAGATACCCATACATATTATTAGTAGCTATATGAAATGAGTATCTAGAAATTAACACAATATGATCTAGGAAAGATGTACCATATTTGGGCTTTTTTGTTGTACTCTTTCAAACACTTCCACCAATCACATGATATCAGCAGTGGATTGCATCACTATGTGAAAGGGAAAAAAAAGCCTGGAGTATTACTACTATGGAGTTTAGGGTGTTGCTCAGATAAGGAGACAGTCTGACCAATTATCGGATGTTATATTCTTGATTGAACTTTGATAGAATCTTTCTTTCTAAATGGGGCATGAATGAAGGCATTCTGCAATTATGCAAATATAGATAATGTTATAAGTATTGGGGGCACGGTGGCGCAGTGGTTAGTGCTTTGGCCTCACAGCACGAATGACCCTGGATTGATCTGTACCTTTCTGTGTGGAGTTTGCATGTTCTCCACTTGACAGTTCTCCGGTGTCCTTCCACAGTCCAAAAAAATTGAAGCAGGTTAATTGGAAAAATTTGGAAAATTTCCCTGAATAAGTGAGTGAATGGTTGTATGTCTCTATCTGTGGCACTGGGATTGACTGGGTGTACCCTGCCTCTTGCCCAGTGACAGCTTGGATAGGCTCCAGCATCCCCCCGTGACCCTGAGTGCACGATAAGCGACAAATGATGGATGGATGAGGCAAGTATTACAGTCCTTCCTGAGAATCGGCTCCCAGCTGATGCCGTAGCTACAGTAACTGATCCATGTCTGAGTGCATTTTCCGTACAGTGATAGTGAAGCATTTTCCTCAGAATACAAGCGAATTAATTAATGAGCTCACATGACACCAAATCTAAACCTGTTCCAGCCCTTCATTTATTTAGAAACTGCATAAACTCCTTATCTCAATTGTTATTCACGGCATCCATGAAAAACACCCAGATTCATGCTAACACTGTAAAGTACATTTTCCAGTATTGTCCAATAAAGGAATCATATTTTTTTTTTCCCCTGAGAGGAGTTCCATTTTCAGAGTTTTTTATGAGTTCACTCTGTCAGACATTTGCACACATCATGTTGATGCAGGCTCATCTCTCTCTCTCTCTCTCTCTTGCACTTTTTCACTCAAGCATTTAGATCCCATGTTAGAGATGCTGAGTTGTCAGGGGCCTGCACAAAAAGTGTGTTAGTATCAATTGCTCCGTAGAGGACTGACATCTGGGAAGAGCTCCTTTGCATCCAACCCATACGGTATGACCTCAACAACTGGTTCCTGGACAGTAGGGCAAAAGGCAGTAAGTTCAGCTATTCATCTTAATCCTCAGGAATCAGGGGATCAGGTGATGCACGTGACAAATCATCAGAGAGCAGGAGTCGGTTTCAGCAAAGCGCTGAGCTCAGAGGCTACTGTTTGGATTATTTTATTGACATGGGATCCATTTCATAACCACAGTATTACCTCTGCAGAGCATTTTTGTCTTTCCATTATTTTCTCAACTCACTAAAATAAGTAAACACATTAAGCTCAGGGTCCCGGAAATTAGAAAGTGGGAGACACTGGAGCCTCCTCCCTATACAAACAAATTCCACTCAATTGTTTCGTCTGTTTTGTTTGACTTTGCTGTTAAAATAACAAACTATTTGGCTTGTGCCAGATAGTTTGTTTTAGTCGTAACTTTTTGCAACTTTGAATTTCAAGGAGTTGCAGTAGAAACTAAAGTTTGTGGAACTCCAAGGCAAAAAAAGCTGATCAGCTACTGTTGATAACAACAGGTTACAAACATATGTTGTACATTTCTTAGGACAGCTCAAGGCACCTGATGCTGTTGAGTGAGAGTATGACTTGATATTGAAAAACATCTACTCCCTGTTATAAAGTGCAAAATGGGATGATCAAAAGAAAAGACAAAGTGGAGAAACAGAACAGAGCTGGTTGAAACTGTGAATACTTCCTTCTTAATGTGTTTGTGTTTGAGATGGCAGAGGAAATCAGATCCAGACCTGCTACAAAGCAGGCATTTTAAAAGACATTTAAAAACAACTTACTACTATAATGAATGTTTTATGACTTAGTTGTACTGTGACTGTATGCATGCATCATCGACTGAGTCAGTATAATCAGCAGAGATGAGCAATTATTCATCCATGAGTAACAAATAGCTTTCAAATAGTTTTCTGTGAGCAGCATCACATGAATTTGCACCTGTGACTAACAGCACAGGGAGCCTGTGTTTGGGAAATAATTCAAAAAACAAAAGAGACAAAATCATGTAGCTGAAATGTAAAGCTTGGATTATTTATCACGTTGCTCATCTCTGTAGTAGTGCGCTGTTTTTTTTGCTTTTTGACCAATTTTTGTAATAGACAACCCAATGATGAAAGATCCAAGTGAATAAATCAAACCAAAAAAAAAATATCTTTGTAACAGACTGTCTTGATTTAATGTTGCATCATACAAGCAGTATCTCCATCTCTAAAGATTTGGTTTTACTTTTTTCAAAAAAAAAATGATGTATGATTGTAGTACCATTTTATATAACACATGCTCTATTTCAACTTGATAGAATTGCAAAATAACCAGTGAACTGTTAGTTTTCAGCATTTACCTAATCACATCATATAGTTTACAGTGTTGTCTTCCATATAGTAACATTAACATACTCACTGGACAAAAGTAACTACTAGTTGGCTGTTCACTGAAATGACTACAAATTTTTTTGAGTCATGTGTTACATCAATTCATCACAACAAGAACAGAGTTGAGCATTTATGTTTTTATCTCTGCATAACCATAGAATCAATTTGGCACATTGTTTCAGGCTTCATTCTTCAACACAAAGATCAGAAATACCTTTCATATGATATAGTTTCCATGATATATTAATCAACCAGGTACTTTGTCCTTTTAATGGAAACGATATTCTTACCTCAATTGAAAGCTTAGTTGGATTTTCGCACTGTCACAGTTACAATTGTGCTGATAAGTCATGTCAAAGAACAGGAAAAAACAAAACAATTCCTTTTGATGGAAGACAGGCAGCTGTGGTGCTGAATTTGGCCTAAATTTGTTGAGTTCTGGGTATAATCAAGAGAAATTAGACAGAGTAGAAGGATTAGTGATCTGGAATTTGCCAGTCATTTACTGTATGAGTACTTTTTTGTTAGAATTGCCAAAAGTAAGAGCAATCAGACTCCAAATGCTCAACACCTGGCAACAGTGTTCTTCACACCCTTTGGCTCAGTTCAATGAGAATTATTTTTTTCAGAATAAGTCTTAACTCTCCAAACAGTTATTTGCATAATTTCTCAACAGATTACTATTTTCTCGTTTGTTCTAGCAAAATGTGTGTGTTTGGCACACAGAGGAAGTACATTTGTCTACACTTTGAACAATAACTACTTGCACATGTCTCGCTGATTCAAACGGATGGCTTTACTTCCAGGGGAAATTTATGACTTTTCACAACATTCTTCTATCACATGCAAAATGCTCGATTAGCAAAGTCTGTTATACGATTGATATATATATATACAGGACTGTCTCAGAAAATTAGAATATTCTGATAAAGTTCTTTATCTTCTGTAATGCAATTGCAAAAACAAAAGTGTCATACATTCTGGATTCATTACAAATCAACTGAAATATTGCAAGCCTTTTATCATTTTAATATTGCCGATTATGGCTTACATCATAAGAAAACTCAAAATCCTATCTCAAAATATTAGAATATCAGGAAAAAGTAATTTTTGTTTTTTGAATTGAATTACAGAACATAAAGAACTTTATCACTATATTCTAATTTTCTGAGACAGTCCTGTATATATGATATATGATAATGAATGACATGGGATGTGAATTTTGAAGTCTGCTCATCTGAAAATGACCTGCCAAATAAAAGATTGAGATGAATGGAGATCACTGGGTTATGTCAGCAAGCACAGTAACAGTGCAAACATTCCAAAAGGTAAATATTTATTGCATTTATGATTATTTCACACATTCGATCAAAACCGAAGAATATTGTAGAGGTGACTGCAAGTCTCAACACAGGAAGATAGTTTGGGAATTTCAGTAAAATATTTTATCCGAAATAAGGTGCATTATATAGGAGAGGGAGAAAACAAATGAGGTACCTATTGTTAGGTTGTTTTTATATACAAAGGCATACGTGTGTTGGTGTTTTGATGTTTAAATCAGTGAGTGGCTCATGATGTCATAGAAACTACAATTGAATGTGTGAGATTACATGTGATTTTTAATAAAAACAAACAAATGTGGAGGCAAGCTTTCACTTGAGTATAATCTTGATTTGAGAATAATCTCCTGTGTTCCAGGCTCAACGCAAAAATAATCAATGAATGCCTGGCTCCAACTGCAATCCCTGGACTAATCTACAGATGCTGCAGCCATTGATCTAAAGCCAGATTTGATTTAAAGTCTCTAACACTAACCAGACGAGCAGTTTGTGTAACTGAAACATCTTATATCTATGTCCAATAAAGGGGCCCAGTTCATTTGTATAATATTTTTATTTACACCTTCTTTACCTCCAGGGTCAACTCCTTGCTTTGTGAGCAGTTGCAAAAAATTGCAATGCCCAAACTTTTAGAATTCAATACAAAGGAATGAAAAAAAAAAGAACCATGGAAGACCTCTGTACTCAGTTTGATATAATGTGTATTTGAAACTATGCATCATTAAAACAGCAGAATATACCAAATTTTTACCATTTCTTCTCTGACAGTCCCAGTTGCAGTCTGTTTGCCATAATGACGCCATCACTTTCTTTTCAGCAGACGATAAAAATGTCAAATCAACTGAAGAAAGTTTCAAACAGCCAGTGGCGACTGCATGCCAAAGGTCATCCTACAGGCGGCCAAATTATCATTCCCTGAACCTTCTTTGACAGTGCAAAGGAAATAACACTTACAACATTAAAAGTTGCTGTGGAGGGTCAAATGTTGTCTTTGAATTTCTCATGATTTACATCTCTCCATGATCCTTAAACCGTGAGACTCGCAGGTGAGCAACTGGAGAAGGTCATGTTTGTCAGACCTTGCGTAAATTTTTCCTGTTGTTCCGAGTGTATCCGGCGTTTAGCCAAATGGAGACGTATCAGAGGTTCTGATATCAGCCCAGGCAACACCAGCCCTGAGCCAGAGACCGGCTGACTTTGTCTATTGACAAAGGTTGAGTGGTGCAGTATGAATAATATGTATATGTCGACTTATATTTTGTTGTGAATGGACAGCCACAAAGAGATTTTGGTAATTGAACTAATTCCGTGGCATGGATGTGGTGTTGCCCCTCCTTGAGCTGCCAACTTATTGTGGTGGAGGGGTTTGCATATCCCAGAAATCCAAGGTTCTATGTTGTCGGGGGCTTTATGCCTCTGGAAGGGTCATCCAAGGCTCAAAAGACCCCTTATGATGAAGGGGTCTCCAGACCCAGTTTTCCCCTGCCTGGACGTGGGTAACCCCCTGGCCCCCCCTGGAGTCAGACCCAGATGTGGGAATCCGTAGCAAGCACCTGGTGGCCGGGGCTCGGCCGGGCATAGCCCAAAAGCACAACATGGGTCCCTCTTTCCCTGGGCTCATCACCCATGGGAAGGGCCAAAGGGGTTGGGTGCAGTGTGAGCCAGGCAGTGGCCGGAGCGAGGGACCTTGGCATTCCAGCCCTCAGCTGCAGAAGCTGGCTCTAGGGACATGGAATGTCACCCCTTTGGCGGGGGAAGGAGCCAGAGTTAGTGCGCGAGGCTGAGAGATTCCAACTTGATATAGTAGGACTCACCTCGACGCTTAGCGTGGGGTCTGGAACCAGGCCTCTTGAGAGGGGCTGGACTCTTTTTACTCTGGGGTGGCTCCCAGTGAGAGGTGCCATGCAGGTATGGGCATATTGATTGCCCCCTGTAGCGCCTGTATGTCAGGGTTCAGCCTCCCCCTGCCTTCAGGTGGGGGGGGGACGGGTTCTGGCATGTGGTCAGGATGCCTCCTGGATGCCTCCTGGGAGAGATATTCCGGGCATGCCCATTTGGGAGGAAGCCACGGGGAAGACCCAGGACACGCTGGAGAGACTTTGTTTTCAGGCTGGCCTGGGAACGCCTTGGGATCCACCCAGAAGAGCTGCATTTTGCAGCTGGGGAAAGGGAAGTGTGAAGTCTGCTCTGACTGCTGCCCCCGTGACCTGAATTTGGATATGCAGCGGAAGATGGATGGCTGGATGGATGGATGGATGGATGGATGGATGGATGGATGGATTGGCATTGATCCATGAAATTGATTTTCATTCATATATTCTTTTATAAGTCTACTTAGTAATATTTTGTGTGATTGTAACACTAATACTGAATTGTTTTAACAATATGTAAAGACTTGCTTTCTGCAGTCAGGCTGGTATCCCCTTAACACACAAGTCAGATAAGGCCATCATCATCATGAAACAATAAAGGGTGGACAGCTGGAACTGATCACAACACAATAGATAATCATTTACATTCCACTGGATTGAGTGGAGCAAAAGATGCCTTACATGATAGTATTTGCATATATATTAATTTTAAATTAAGTACCAAATCTATAAGTCAGCAAAAATGTAGACAGTGTCCTCCATTTCTGAGATGCGAGTTTTACGGGTATGGAGCCATAGATAGGACAGAACAAAAAACACATGCTGTACACCAGTCTGGGTTCATCCCCCAAGCATTACTGAATCCAATAACCAGGCTTTACCTGAACGAGGATTAACAGACTCAAATCAAAAAAAAATCTTGTTATAGAAACTACTGTTCAATTTCTTCAAACAAAATAAACCCTCAGAAGATGTTACAGTGATCATGACCATGCATGTTGTATCCCTCTGCCTCCCTCTGCCGTAGCCAGTATACAGTAAGTGGATGAGCATGACTATTATCTCATTCATTTTAATTGTGATTTTGGGGCCTGAAAAGAAAATGTATCCAAGACTGGAAATTCCCCCATTACCTACTTAACCCCAGTGTCAATAGATCTTTAAGTGAAGTGTTTCAGTCCACAAAATATCCTAACGTTCCTCTGGAAATTAGCTTTGCAGCTTCCACCCAAACAACTGAAGTGAAATGTGAATGTGGGTCTCAAATACCAAACACAAAGAGCAAAAAAACAAAACTAAATGAAAGGGGGCCCCTTCGATCAAGATGCTTTCAAAGATATCATAGGCTGTAGGCGTGATCTTGAGACTGTTTAATCAACTCTGCTTTTTTTTTCAACAATTCTGCAAGCCTTAGAAACTATGAAGTTTAAGGTATACCTATCTGTTTGAAAAATTAAGTTAATGGCAGTTTCAGAGCAAAGCACATAATTATTAAGTTTTGTTGAATCTGTCTAACAATGATGTCACTTTTTAGAGTGGTCTTCCATCTTCTATTATTTTTGAATGGTCCATTACAATGTCTCTCCTATCTCTCCAAGAAATTCATTTAAATTACAGTTGGACTGAATGCACACGCAAATGCATACTCTCATGTTTTAAATCCACCAGGCGTGTCCTGATTCAAGAATAAACCTTTTTTTGTAAGGGTTGAGCGCCATTTGGAACCTGTGAGTGCCAAATATTTGTCTTACAAATAACAAAATAAAAGAAAGCCTGCAGATTTTCAAAGGCATTTGTGTTTTAGTTACTTTGAATAAACAGAATTACGTTCCCTTGATGTTACCTGCACACTGAGTCCTCTGCTCATCTCATTAGCCAATAACATACAAAACAACATTTGTTGCTGCCTTCAGGATGCCATTATTAATCCAAGTTTCATGACATTTTTAGCCCACACAGGAACTTTTGGTATAAAATCCTATTCTTTAAATATAAACAGATGTTCACATAAATTTGGAGTAATAACAACGGATACTGTGGCTGCTCTTCTAATTTTTCTCAACAACTAATTCATCTCACTGTCCCTTTCACACTGCTGTTTCACATGCTCGCTAAATAATGCAATTTAGTTTTGATCAATTTGTATTGAAATATCATTTATATTGAAACATTAGTGACATTAGTACCACAGTCATCCACATGTTTGTAATTACTACTATTTTCTGTCTTTTCTTTATTCTGATAACATGCAACAGTCGACTCACCACATCAAAGGAAAAAAAATCATCATGCACATTCTTCTGTCCATACACACACACACACACACAAACACACACACACACACACACACACACACACACGCACACACACACACACAAACAAACGTGTGGACACAACCACATTCAGCTAATTGCATTACTGGAAATAAATGCTGTTATCTAATTTATACTTATCTAATGGGAGCATTCACTATTGGCAGTTTCTCTTCTATTGATGATTACTTAAACGATGGAGTTAAATTTGTCACATTGCATCACTTGTTTGCTTCGCTAATCCGCAGAATTGGCGACTCAGGTGGCATGGCATGAAGGTAAGGTCAAGTTGCAAATCTGAGGATTTTTTCATAAAAATGTATAAACTTTGATTTGTTATTCATGACCTCAGACAGTTGAAAATTAATTCCTTCAAGCATAATGGACCAAATATTCGCATTTTATTAGAAGCTATCCTTGTTTAGATAATAATATTTGGTGATTAAATATCTAATGCTAAAGCAATGCACACACCGAGAAAACATGAGGACACACCAGGCCAGTTGAGGGCCAGGGTCCAGCACACAAGGCAGCAATAATGAGAGGGGCTACATCCAAAATGATTGTTGCAGGGAAAGAACAGCAGCATGGTCTGGAATTAAGAAATCAAGGAAACACCCACTACAACATCCAGCTTCATCGATCATTATAAATTCAACAAACAAAGGCATGTGTTTGCATCTTTTAACAACATTCCCCATCAGAGTTAAGAGAGGAATCTAATGCTGTAACTTGGTACTCTTAACCTCAGGGAAAGGTAATTCATATTATTAAAGTGTGATGAAGGTGTGTGATAATGGTGTGATTATGTGACTTCCTTGACCAGAGAAATTATCTGACTTGTCTTTCCTGAATCATATTGGCATTTGTGATATGTTCCCAACTCTGCTGACAATCCCCTGGACCTGAGATTCCTAAATCATCCAAACTCATCCTCATTCCTTCTGCAAGTGAGAAGTGATGTATTGCAGCCTTTGATTTAATCTACCATGATATTGTCTTGCACTGCCAAGAAACTTCAGTGGGTACATGGGACAATGTTCTGTAAAGAAATTGTTTTTTATTGCAATCCTCAATGCTTGGTAGATTATGAATCCTGTTCACAATCACTGTAAACACAGATTCATTTGTAGATTTGTGGGTGATTTGTCTGTCAATAAAACAGAGAGCTAAGTTGTGATTTTCTTTTAAATACTTATGGACCATGTATTACTTTGCATCTACTGAATGAGCGTGTTAAAGCTCATTTTTCTCTGATCTTGGTACTGTGTTTGCCTAATTAGGTTGGTATTTTGTCTAAAATTGGTAATAAGTTTTATAAGCTACAGTTGGGGCTAACTCAGCTGAACCGTTGTGTCCTTTTTCAGAAAAACAGCAGACCAATATTCAGTATTTGTCATTAACTTACTCTGGAGCAGTTTTGCCTCCTTAATGGATCCGCCCATCTGTGGCAGCAGTGGCAAACATCAACACAATGTAGCCGCAATGTGGGCTCAGAAACCCCTCTTCCTGCCAACCAGATGACGCTGACAAGCTCGGGTTTCATTTCACTCTGCAGCTATTTCTGACCGCCTTCTAATTCATTCTAATTTTCACTGTTTTTCCACAAATCAAACTGTTTACAATCACTCATCCAAAGCAACATAGGTTCGATTAACCTCTTATGCAACAACCCTCGAAGAGATGAAATGCTAAAACAATATTTGAAGTCACAAAAATACAAAAATAAACAAGAAGACGGGTTAATGCTCTTATTTGAAAAAAAAAACATAGAAAATGTTTGCTACACTTTTGATTTAGCTATTTTAGAAAAATAGATTTCAAATTCACTGACAAATTCTCACGTTAAAGCAAAACAAAGCAGTATGTTCTCTGTTATTTTTTTTATCCCCTGCTACATGACATTTTCCATTACAATGATTGATTGTCCAAAGCAGTGGTCTGTTATTCCAATCAGTTGTTCAGTTTCATGTTCTGTGACTCTGAGAATTGTACAATTGGCCAAAAGTATCAGGAATAGTGTTTGGTTACCTTAGTGATCTGGTTTGGCAGCCCAAGGCTATTATCTTTTTTCATTTTGTTTTTCTATTTACTCCATTTTCCATTTCCTAATTATATCATTAATATTTACCATACGAATATTTGACAAATTCAAAAGAAAAGTTGTTTTTTTTCTGAAGAAATTTACATTGGTAGCAGGTACTACTAATAAGGCATCACAAATAGCCAGTCTGATTATTGAATCCATATGTCATTAATCCACATGTCAGTGAGAAGTATCAGTATTACACTGAGAATGCTTTAAACCAGCTAAGTTCCATGTTGCTGGTTTAAAATTACTTCAGAAAGTAATATCACAGCATTGTTGGAGCCAATTTATTGTCATGGATACTCTCTTTCTCAGCTGTTGTTCATCTCACATCTGGGTACTTGCCGACAAAGTGTTTGCATGCAACACTTCCACAACACAATTTTTGGTCTGGGAAACGGGGCTCACTGGAGGAAACTGCAGAATGGTAGAACCATCACACCTCAATTGATGTTTACTTAGATTACAGTGTGATGGGAAACTTGCAGAAAAACCGCACCTTAGTGAACTATGTTGAAATTGTGCCTATTACAGCCCTGAAACAAGTAAACATAAAAATTTGAAATTGTTTTCCAAATGCAAAGTAATATGAAATCACTCCTGATGAGGACTTCCCCAAATAAACATACATATATGAGCCCATAAGATTGGAAATCCTAAAATAAATCACAATCACAACATGAGGAAAAAATTCTTCATTCTATATCAATGTGGACAATCTTAAAGACAAAATATGTGGAAAACGACTGACATGGTTTATGGTTAGGACATGGTTGTGGAACATGGTTGTACACCATTTAGTTCTGTGGCACATATAAACAATTTTTAAACACTTTTATCCTCCAAAGGAATATGTTCATATATCATTCTGGTTCATGTAACTGTAAAAGCAATTCTTGCAATTTTCAGCCAACATAGATTGATTATTTTAGCAGGAAGCAACCCCAGTTCACGCAGGAGCCGGGGCAGGACCATCGAGTAGATACTGTTTGCACGGTAATGCCTTTGTTTTGTCAGAATTTTTTCCCAAGGGATTAACTCCTTGGGACTTCATATTGCTCGGTGAAACGTTCTGACTGTCAGTAATATGTTTGCACTGAAAAGCTGATCAGAATATCCAGCCTTATTGTTGCTCCTGGGTTTTGTCTCTGAGTCTCAAAAAAGTGGTTCCTATTTTTCAACGGCAACTGGAGGGTGGGGATCGCAGCTTTGAGCCTCCTAGGGGAAATTATGCGAGGTTAGAAGAGAGTCTAGACTTGGGTCAAGTTTGGACTCAGGCAGAACAATGTGGATTCTCTTGTGGCTGTGCTACTGTGAATCGGTTCGTAATCCTTGCAGGAAAGGTCACGGAAAATTTGTTAACTCAGTCTCTGCTTTGTGTTCCAGAACAAGGCAATACACACAGGATTATGTGGGTCATCAGATCCCTGTGATTGGACTGATTTTTTTTCTCTATTCTCTGATCAAAATTAAAACTTACTCAAATTAGTTCTGTTAACTGTCCTTTTTAGGTTTTTCCAAGCTGCCACATCCGATAAGTGGTGGGGTATAGAGGGTTTTAACTTTATTTTATAGAGCTGCACAGTGCCAATCTGTGGCAATCCTAAATTACCCTCTAATAAATGTCTGCCCCCTTGAAAAACGGCACAGATTTTCATTCAGAAACTTTATGGTCAGCAGTTGCCTCATTTTTTTCAAACTTTTCACTGAGCAACCTGACCAATCCCCCAGCCCCATACACACACAACACACACAATACACTGATGCATTCACACCTCGCATACACACACAAACTCATAGACACGTATCAAAATGGCATAGCGGGAGTCAGTGACTGTACATACTATAGAACAATACTAATATTGTAACAAGAAATGCAAAAATTGGTCATTCAAAATAAAATAGTTTACACTTTAAATCTTTATATTTTTTTGAGATATTCCAATTTGTAAATATTGTACTTTTTACAAAGAAATCTAAAAAGGGAGGAGATAAATATCGGCGTACCTATATTTCTTGGAAACAGTTGTTTAAGTAATTCATTACCCCCAATAAGGTCTAGTAAGTGCCTAGGAGTGGCTGTTGATGGTTGGTTTGGTTGTCGATACTGAGATATAATTAAAAACTTGTTAGGGTTCAGCTCATGTTTGCCATGTGTTACAGACAATCACTGAGGACTTAAAAGCAAGAGCCTCAGTCTCACTAGTTGCCCTGCCATTCCTTATTCATTCCTCATGCATCCTTACACCCCCTTTCGTAGCCTTTCCTGCACTCTCTGCCTCCGATGCCATCTCAACTGAGTCCTGTACCGAGTCTGCACCTCTTGTTTCACGCTTTGCTCTCTCATTTGGACTATGCCAGCGCCTCCCGCCTGGCACCCTTGTTCCAGACTAAATCTCTCCTTGAGTTTTGGATGCCAGTGCCCTTCCGCCCGGCTAACCGGCCCCAACCAGGCCAGCACCTTTCCGCCCGGCCTTCTTGCCTCAACTGGGCCCTCGAGTTCCATTTTGCCAGCACATTCCTGCCTGAATTCCCAGTCCGTCCGGGCCCCCTCCCTCGCTTTTGGATGCAAGGGGTCTCCGCCCTGCCTTCAAGTTATGTTCGGGTTCCCCCCCTTCGAGTTTAGGATGCCAGATCTCAGCTGCAGATGCTCCACCGGTCTCGACCGGACCAGTGCCCTCCTGCACTGACCTTCCCGCACTGACCGGGCACCTCCAGTTTTATTTGATTGCTGGCAATTTCCCGCCTGGCCTCCCACTTTCCGTCTCGGCCCCTTCCTGCAAGTTTGCATGCAAGCATTCTCCACCTGGCCTCCTGGTTCCTCCTCAAGCTCATCCTGCTATCCAACCCTTGGATGCCGGTGTTCTACCAAGGCTGACATCAAACCCCAGTGACAAGCTGTTCGCCAGAACATGGGCTCCCCTTGAGCCAACTCCATATAAGCTGTTAACCAATGCCAGTCTTTTACTCCATCCCTGTTTTGAAGAAAAAATATCTTTATTGTCACATTCAGTTATACATAGAGCACAAAATCTGCAAAATTCGACCACCGCATTTATGAATGAACCACGAGCAAAAGGTAGCTAAGGAGCAGCACCAGGGGAGCCATTGGGAGTTCAGTGTCTTGCTCAGCAACACTTCAAATGGCTAGGAGGAGCACGCGAATCAAACCAGGAATGTATTTTTGTTTTTTTACAAAGTTACAAAGTTATAGTGAACATGTTATATCTTTATTTGATATGATATTATGTATTGTTTTTAGCAGGTTGCCGTGGAAATGAGATATTGTGTAGGTTGGAAGCATAATGTTAAAGATCATAAAAAGTGCGAATGAAGATAGAACTACATGCCAAATTACCAGTGTGTTAAATAAATATTATCATCCGCCAAAGCTTATGGGTCTAAAGAATGCCGGTTGTCATCCTGAGGCTGTAGTCTTTTTGAAATGGTCTGGCTGATTGAGCTCAGAGTCTGTTCCAAAGGCCATAAATCTAATTTTCTTCGGAAAAACTGCAGTGCTCTATTTTTGCACCTATTTAATCTCAATCTTAACAAATAATTCAGTGAGGATATTGTGGAAAAATGCATTTATATGCTGATGATACTGGCAGTGCAATAAGTTCAGACTTTATTTTAGTCACTGTAGCTTGAAATAGGTCTTAAATGCTGTAACAACAAAAAAAAAAATATTTTGTCTGAAGTGAAAAGGTCGCTGATAAAGATTAACCATGAATAAGAGCCCTCTTTCAAATACGATGCAATTTTTAGAGATGGCAACTTTATATTTCAACATCTTGCCAATTTAGCTTTAAGTGAAGACCGGGTTCCTATTTGAGAAACATCTGTTTTCTTGTTTTGGTTTTAATTTTTGGAAAAAGAAGCTTTGAAGGGGATTGTTCTAAATATCTCTGTGTACAGTAACATTTTGTATCTGCATGCAGACTCCTCCACTGGCGACAATGCATTTGGACATCTTACAATGAACGTGACTTCTGAGCACCACTGCATTTTAATAATTTAGTAGGTTGGATATCACTGCCCTGACCACAGCAGTGGTACATGTGATGTGGACCTCAGTGTCTTTTTTTGTATGTGTCCTATGTTTACATATGTGAATATAAGCTTCAGTTTTGCTTAGGTGCCAACTTGGCCCAGACTCTCTGGCAAGAGAAATGTTTAATCTCAATGGAACTTCCTTGTTAAATAAACATTAAAATTTAAATAAATGAGTGTGCTTCTGGTGAAATAATTAGTAGACATATTAAAGCGAGGCAACAAAGACAGACAAAGAGTGGGAGAGGCCGGAAACAGTAGCGAGACAGGAAAAGAGCTTTGGAAACACACATGATCATGTGAGAAATTGGAATATGAGATGAAACAGTTCAATAGCAGTAGCATTTACATAGCACGTGTTACAACTGAATAAAAATCAAATAACACATTTTCAAGAGACATTCTGTCAAGTTATAGTGTTTATTTACACGTGTACATGTCGTATAGAAATAGCACAGCTTTAATTACTCTTTGCATTTAAAATCAGTTTTCCTTTAAGTGTAAATGGCAATAGTCAATATAAATATAACATTTGTGCTTTGCATTTGCAAATCCTCATTTATGATAGCCTTGTCAAAAGAAATCACCAGAGTTAAACTCTCACTCAAACCTAACCCTAACCCAAATCCTACAATTTCATGCCTTACCCACAACCCTTGCCAAGACGCCGGAAATGTCTCGAGAAGGGGATTGTTCGTCAAGTTCAATATTTATATTAAAAAAAAACGGTCAAATGCCATCCCCGATTCAAACACACTACACATAAGCACACACAAATACAAAACGTGCAAGGCGGCACTCTGGTTCTTAGAGTTCAGAATGTGTGTTCCGGCTTTCACATCAAGCTCGACATGTTTTTCTTGAAGGTGTTTTTTTTTTTTTTAATCCACCCTCACAAAAGAAATGGTTCCTTATTCTGGTCACAAAGTGCCCAACCATAACACCTTGAGGAAGTGAAGTTTTCAACATGGATGAGAAATTCAGGAAGAATGGGGCATGTTTATGGGAAGGAGATCACATCCTCCTCTAATTAATAAATCAAACGGTCTTTCCTAGGAAAAGAATCACTGAGAGTTCAGGGGGAAACGGAGCAGTCAGACAGATGAAACCAGTGACCAAGAAGCTATATCAGTGAGGTTTACCACATGCACTGTAATAGAAGGCAGTATTATCGATCATCACAGTTGAATATGCAACCGTATCAGCCAGTAGATAGTACATCCAACTATTCACCGGATAAAGCAGGCTAACACACATAAAGTTACATTATTTGATCTCTCTCAAAGTTTCCAGTTTGCAAGATTGAAAATATTCAGCATAAATTTCAAAACATGTACAGTGGCACTCAAAGCACATAAATAAATAATAAATGAATTAAAGTAAACATAAACCGGTTTGCGGGTAAACTGCCTCTGCAACATTTTTCTGTCTTAACACATCTTCTTCACTGACAATTTAGGAGTCCTGACATTTGTGAAAAGACAAATCTCCATGTCTCCTGTGGCTTTTTAAAGCCCTTCATAAATTGCTTTTCTTCTGAGTGAATTTACTGCCATGTAACACATTAAGTATGTTCAGTTTCTGACAAGGAATCACCGAAGACACTCGATCTATGCAAGAAATCATGTCAAAAGACACAGGCCATCAGTTCGTGGTGTTCTTAATCGTTATATAATCAATATGGGAAGATTGCACGAGTAAATCCCTGCCAAAATGATTTATACAGTGTTAGTTTTTGGGCACAAGAGGGATCAACAGAACATAACAGTGGCCGGTGGTTGCGAGATGGCGCCCCCTGCTGAAGCTGCATGCGCCCCTCACATAGAAACTCACTGAATCCATGAAATGTCAATTAATTTTGACCTTTTCACAGTGCAATTATATTCTCTTATCATGAATTTCACTTAAGTCATGTATAAACCCTTTAATGCAGTAATTGCGCACTTCCATGAGTAGCAGTCTGTAATTCATGGGTGATGCATCTCGGCGCCTGCTGGACCCCCCCACCCCCCACCCCCACCCCTGCTACCCTGCCCAAACTCCCAGTCGTTTTCTGACAGCTGGGGTTAACGATCCCAACACACAACTTAAACATCCAATATAAAGAGTTTTTCAGTCCACAGCCCCTCAGCTGAACCCTCCTAATGCGACGTCACTGGACTTTTGCTCAGACCAAGAAGTTGGATTGATCATCTCTGACCGCAAAACATCCTCCACACGCCTGTGTGTGCCATAAAAAGCCATAAAGCCACAAAGTTGCCGAGATCCCCCTAAATGGATCGGATCAGTGGTTACAGAAGAAGATGGAGAAAGGGGAGGAAAAAAAATAGTGTCTTGGCCACCACCTATCTCCTGAGCAGATGCAACGTCTCCCTCTAAGTGAGGAGGACCGGGGCTCGGTGACAACGCGCGCTGTCCTTTCAGCACCAAGGTTTTACGCACGACCACAAGAGTTCCTTTGCGCGGCACGGTTACGCAAAGCCACATTCTTCCCAACAGAAGTGATTCAATAATGGATCACACCGTTTTTTTTTGTTTGTTTTTTTGCAAGACATGTCTGGGGGATGAAGCCCTGAAACTATTTTTAGTCGTACGTTAGGATTTTTTTTTTATTTATCTATATGTTTATTTCTTTATATTGTTATGCAATCGCTCATTGTATGCGTGTGAAACACTCCGGAGCCTTTCATAATAAAGCAAACTACTTCAGACAGATTCTAGGGGTGTATGGGGGCAATTACACGCCATGGCATAAAGGAGGGGCGCTGACCGGTGGGCAAGTAGGCTAGAAACTAATCTCCAATGATGAGAGAGGTTCTGTAACTTAAGCCGTTTTATCAGACAATAGTGACAGACAATACTGTAAAAAATAACAAACTAGCTCGATTAATTTTAACAACGAACGTGAACTGTGCATATTCGTTTCCAATGTCCCACAATGGATCCGGGGCGTCCAGTGACTCAAAATTAGGTTAAAGGAATCACAAGAAAGACGTTGGCGCGTTTCCACTGAGATGCGGTTATCTGTGCAGAGTATTCTGGGATGATTGGGGATTTCAGTGGAAGTATTAGGAGAAAGTCGCTTCCTGTAGCCGCGTATCGCACAGATAAATGGAGTAACGGAAAGGAGGGGGCAGACAGAAACTTCACACGGCGTTCAAGTGATGGTCAGTAAACTCAAGTGGACTTTCCGCTTCAGGGGTGCCAACAATGCGTCCAATTATTATCTCAAACACGACAGCTTAACCCACAGGGGACAGGTCACTCCGTCTGCGAGGCAGAATAAAAAAGTGCCGCTCTGCTTCAGGACGCACGGTCTGCTATATACTTGAGACATGGAGCACCGCATCCCTCAGCCGTCCGTCCGCGCTCTGCCTGCAGCTGGCCGGTGATCGGAGGATGACCGCGGACGCACATATGACTCCAGAGGCTCCGTGAATTCATACATCCAAGGAAATACTTTCAAGGAACGCATCTGGGACCGGGACCGGGACCGCACCGGGGGGGGAACTGGAGAGACGTTTGGGAAAGATTTTTTTTTTTCATCACCGTCGGACGAGGGGGGATATATTCACCCAAGGCTTTCGAAATTCAGGTAAAAAAAAAAAACAAAAAAGAAACTTTGAAATCCCATCCGGAGTAAGTTCGTGGTCCAGTCATCTGTAACGCACCGTACTCGCTTGAGAAAGATCCTTTTTGTGTGTGGTTTTATAACTGCACACGGCTCGGCTCGGCTCGCTCTGGCGCTTTGGCTCTGGACTGTATAAATATGCCATTACCCATTCAGAACCAGAGATGTGTAAACAAAAGGCAAAAGCATATATATGTTTCATAATAGTAACAAAAACAGGCCTGTTTGGCCCGGCTGCACGGCATTCAAAGGAAAAGTCAATTTTGTTAACATTCTTAAAAACAATTAGGAAAAGTTTTACAGATGTGGCCAAAGGGATAGAGGAGAGTAGGGGGAAAGCATTTGCACAGCTGTTATAGTCTAATCTGAGTATTTATTGGCTTGTGGCTTCTATTAGTTTTAAGAGTTCCTCGGTTCCCAGGAGATTTTATAAGGCACGGATTATTTCGCGGTAAATTGGGCTAAATGAGGACGCGGAGATTTGTCTTTCAACCCCAGTGTTTCTTCTTGCAGGTGTTCTTTTCCTCCTCCCCGGAGGCGTCAGTGAAGGACTCCACTTTTTGTTCCTTGCTCCGTGGAAGCTATGAGGGGACTGCGCAAACGCCTCACAGTGGGACTGGCGCTACTGATGTGCGCACTGATCGGCCCCTGCGACGGGAGCGCGCCATCCGTGGCCCCCGGGGCGGCCGGCAGAGACGCGCACCGGGGTCACGCCGGCGCGAGAACGGAAGCCCCGTTGACGTCCAGGGTGAGGACCCCTTCGGTGGAACACAGGGATTTACGCAACGTGAACGCAGACAGAGCCGATCAGATTGTCGGTGAGTGGCGGCTCCGTGTACAATCCAAGCGGAATATGTTTCACATTTACGCAGCGATGTCATTTTAGATCAATAGACGTTACGCCACTTTGAGTTGAAAGGGATGCCGTTGCCAAACACCCACAGATATTTTATCTATTTATTTTTATTTATTTATTTTTTTGCTGGCTCTTTTGATAAAGCATTGAAGGCCAGTTAACGGTCGTCCAGTAATAAATGCAGGTGCAGCCATATCCTTCAGCCTTGCTCAACACAGTGGTGATGTAAAGGGGAAGGGGAGCCATGGGATGTTTCTGTGAACCCATAACTGACAGGGGCCCACTAAAGATGTGAGAACATAATATTAAATGTTTGATGGGGCTCAGAGTGGTCAGCCACACCCTTAACCCTCCTTTCCCATTTTCTCTCTTTCCCCAGTCATATTCCCCAGAGATCTCAGAAAGAAGGAAAAATTCCTAAAGCATATCACAGGTAAGATTTCACAGCCGGCTTGTCACTACTTCCAATGGATGTCTTGTGCCGAGAGGCTGTGAACGCCAGAGGGGCGCTTCAGAAGAGAGATAGAGAATGTAGATGTCGAGTTGCAGTCAAAAATATAAGAAAAGTCAGTGATAGCTATAGATATAAACCAGATGTTCATCTGTTGGAAATGTTCTTTTTGCATGCTGTCTTTCAGGTCCACTTTACTTCAGTCCCAAGTGCAGGAAGCACATGGACAGATTATACTACCAAACCAGAGACTGTACAATACCTGCATGTAAGACACTTGCACACTTCACCTCTCAGAGCAGGACAGCCGCTGACTTCTGTTGTTATGGCTCCTCTGAATACTGTCATCCGCTGTCAACGTGTTGTTTGTAACCAAAGATTTCCCGATGAGTAAAATCATGCGCTTTGTATTCCTTGAGCATTGTCAAAATAAACTTCATTAGAGTCGATTGCGAGAAGCCAAAGGGACTTTAAAACTGACCTTCACATCTTTCCATTTTATTTTTCGCTCAGATTTCAAAAGATGTGCGCGGCTTCTCACACGGCTAGCCGGCAGCCCACAGTGCACAGAGGGGTAGCACATACAAGGTAATGTGATCCGTTCACACATATTTCAAGCATGAATGCTGTATGTTGGTGCGTTTAAAGAAAAAATGTGCATGTAGGATGCATTACGCAAGGCTCTCCGGAGTTGTGTTGTGCTATGACCTACAAGGTCAAGACATATACATCATATCCATCAGACATGAGAACAAGGTCAACTCAGCAGTTCCAAAAAGCCAAAAAGTCGAAGTGATTCTATGCATTTTTTCTAAAGATTTCTATGCAGTTTGTAACTTTTAAGATTTTCCCTTTTTTTTGGAATTCTCCCACACAAGTTCATCATATATTTATTCATTCATACATCAGTTGTAAGAGGTGTAAAAAAAAATCAGTTTTCCCACCTCTGTTGCTTTGACCCAATAATTAACACCAGGCAGTTTCACGCCAATCCATCCAACAACAAAGTGAGCGAGAAAAACCAGGGTCAGCAATCAGAAACTCGAGAAAGCAGTCAGTAGCGAACAGGTGATGCTGAGAAAACATCCAGAAAGGCAGCTGCTAACTTTGTTGTCAAGTGAAGTGTGCTAAGGACATTTGACATCGTGTAACAAGCCAAGCTTGCAGCTAAAAACCCTCAACCAGGGGTGAGACCAGACCAACTCACCACCCACAGCATATGAACTTCATAAACCGCCTCATAGTTTAAAACTATTCCGACACGGCTGTATGACACAATGAAGTACTGTGAGCAGGATTAAGAAGGACTACCGTTCAGGCAGAGAAGAAAAACATAGGTGCCGTTTCCAGTGAAAAGACTATATTGTTTATAGATGGCTAATGACTCCCAGTGGTTCTGTGCTTTCTGCTGTGATGCGCAAAAGCCTGAGGAGTGTCGCTACAGGAGTAGCAGATCTCTGGCTAATCCACGTGATTTATCGTTCATGATTCTTTTTCGAAAGAGGAGTAACCGCTGCCAAGTTTGAGACAGCGCTGAATTTGAGTTCCTCTTCGTTTCAGATTCGAGCCAAACACGAGTTATCGACAAATCTTGGAAAAAAAAGTGCCTTGGACAGTGAGAGAAAAGCCTAAGATACTTGGACCAGCCCTGACTGATAACAGGCACAGTCATTCAACAAGAGGTCTCTTCTACTGAGGCGTGGATCGCTGTCGTCCGCAGCTCTAACTGGGCCCCGGTGGATGGATTTTCCCACAAGGGATTACCGAGATAACAAGAACGGACCAAGATAAGGATGGTGAAATAGGGTGGACTGGAAGAGACGGAGACGGGCTGATTAGGAAAAAAACAGCAGCCTATATTCCTGGTGGCATCCAAGAAGATGTCACTTAAACAAAAAGGGATGGCATTCTTTAGTTTTGTTAATTTCTTCAAGAAAAGAACAAAATCCAAATGTGCTTTTTTTTTTGTGTGGCCCAACATTTTTTTTTTCAAATAGTTTTGCTCTGTACAGTGTGTTTTGGGTGGAGACCATCCCTTTTTACTGCACTACCTATTACTTACGCAGAACAAACCTCTCACAAGCTCATCATGGTTTCATCATCGTGTGACTAAATTATTGATTGCACAGGCGTTTCACAAAGTTCTGGAGACATATAAACGAAGAGGCCGTTAAGTCGCAGCCTTCATGTGGACCTTGTTTGAAGTGTGGTATTCTATATTTATATATTTGAATTGTCATGACTCCATTGTACATACTGTAGGCCATAACATTTAAACGAAGAGTAAATGTACATACTGTAAAACAAACAACAGGAAGGATCCACCTATCTACAATAAATTAAAGTGAGTGATATACAGCAAATAGTGTATATATATGTATATATACATACATATATATGTATATATACATATATATCTATATATATATATAACAAAATATATTTAAATAAATTATAAGATTGGTACAAATAAGGATGGTCTGTTGTTGAGTTGTGCTGTAATTTGCTGCTGTGGGAAATGCTTCTTGAATGATCACATGCTGATGGCTGATTCCATGGTTGGAATACTGAGATTGCATACAACAGTCACCCTCAGGATTGAACCCCCCCTTCCTTTCTGCAAGTGATCAAGGTTACTGGGGCCTTCATGTAATTCTCCAAACATGGGGAAAAAAAAACTGTTAGTCTCACAGTTCGGTTCCCAGGTTCAGACTTTTTTTACACAAATAATATAGATGCAATGAAATTTGCTGAAACAATATTTGTGGTATTCACACTGGGGCTGTGTGATTAGAAAATATCTCACATGGACTGCTGTTGCAATAGAATTTGTTTCAATAGAAGTAATCCACCTTTTGAGAGTATATTTCTCATTTTCATTGAAAACCATGTTAAAATGTTTAGCTTGGGGTTTTTGGGAGGATATGTACCAAAAATATATTTTCTTACACTCACAGAAAATCCTGTGTAAAAAGGCAAAATGCATTCATAAAATTAGAGAAATTACAGCAGGTCATAATGCCATTTCACCCAATTCTTCAGCCCCCCCCCCCCAAAAAAAAATAGCACAGCTTCCAAGTTTGTACATCCCACTGAGCACATTTCAAATAATGGTTTTGAAATATGATGGTCTGGACAGATTATTTACTACCACGAGAGCAGAAGGTTCCTGCAGAAATAAGCATTATATTATCAAAATTAGAATAAAGAGTTGTTCACAGCACCATCAGAGTTTGAAAATACACACCTGCCGCTAAGAGTTACTAGTATTTTGGCTTTCATTATTTTTGGGCTGAACCTATTCCTATCATGCCAGAGTAGGTTAACTGCCTGCAGTAGATTACAGACTTCCTATTTCTCAGCAGACATTTTGGACCAGTTTTCCAGACACAGATTAAGCCTAGCCCTGAACTAAACAGAGATGTGTATAGGAATTCTCCACCTACAATTCAGATAATCCAATGCTGGGCTTAGTCTGGGTCTGAGAGATTTGTCCTAAGACTAGTCACAATTGGGAAAGTGTATGTTGGGTTCAAATGTCCCAGTAAATCAAAGTTCTGATGGAGCCTGCATGTAACAGCTGAGCTTTAAAACTGGGTCAGCAAAATTTATTTTGTTTGTTTACACACTTTCCCACCGTCTGGTCACATTGCCAGTAATAAAAAAAGCATATAAATTTGCCAATAACAATCTCTCTAACAGCAGACCTGGCACAAAGCCACTAAGGTATGCTAAGTAACTTTTATATACACACTTTAAGTTACCTGAGTTTTCTAACACAAGTGGCTTATGATTGTGGTATAAAAGCTTTTAATCTTGTTTTTACATAAACAGAGAGTACCAATGTTCCTCTGATGTGCTTTCGAAAGGTTTCACTCGAGGAACTCCCAAACGGTTCCCACTCTGTTGGAAGGATCAATTTTATTATGATATGACAAACAGGGATGAAACCCAAAAGCTAAAATATTCTTCTCTGTGGGAATGTTTAGAAGAGGTCAAATTTTATTGGGGCTGCAGCCATTAAGTTGTTGGTTTATTTTTTTTTCAAATATACATATTGATAAGTTCATAAGTCTACGAAGGGCTTTTAAAATAACATTTTCTTTAAATGGAACTATCAAAATCCTTCAAAAAAAGCATTACAATTTGGGTATTAATGTGATCCATAGAATAAGCCGTCCCTTTCTTATAAATAGCAGTGTTATGTCAAATTCAAAAGATTTTCTAGGACATTTTAGCTTGTTCTCATGGTTTCCACGACTGGAAAAGATTATGCTGAGTAGTGGGGACACTGAACAGTACATCAGATGGAGTATAAACTTTTTGAAGTGTAATCATCCTTTATTGGAGAATGATAATAAATGACAGAAAATGAGGGAAAAGAGAAGAAAAATGTCACCAGGATATTCCCCAGCCAGGCTTCAAACAACAAAGCATACAAGAGAGAATTCAGACAGTTTTTGGTGAGGGATGTCACTGTTAACATTGTTTACATGCCATTTTCAAAGCAGCAAATGCCACAAATTAGATCCTTTCACTTCCACTGTTCTCAGATAGAGCCAGAAATCTCAAAGATTGGACTCCAAAAATACAACTGCCAACTTACACACATTTCTGAAAGGAAAGTATATATTTCTTCGTGTTGCTTGACAAAATAAAATGATCACTGGGCCTGACATAATTATCATATAACATACACAAATAATAACATCAGTTACTTTTCCAAATACAATTGTGAAGTTAAGACCCAGCTACACCGAGAAAGACTACTTATTATTTTCAGGCCAGAAATTAAATATACTTTATTAAAAGCCTAATTAGATATTACGCTTCACATGAAGACTCCTTTAGTTTCACAAATACTGAGCACAGAAACAGACACCGCCCTTAAATGAAACAACTGGAGAGCCTCCAGTCACCAGTTGGTTCATCTAACCTTTGGCTACACTCTTGTTTAATGATTTACAGCCCGTTGTGCATCTTCAATCGCAGACTATGTTAAAGCTCCAATTTTGTGTTAAGGGATTAGGATGAATTTAATTTTAAGGGGCAGCGGGTCGGCCATATCGGAGAACTACCACCGTTACCCTGGTACAGGGCTGTTGAAGAAAAACCCCCATTTTTTTCCGTTTTGATAAAAAGGGACGGTGCAAGTAAAATGGGTGAGAACTGTGTGTTTTATTTGTTGCTCATTTGACAAATTTATGAGGTGTTGTCCGGTACACGGAAGCAGCGCCAAGAAAACAAGTGTACGCACAAAAAAATACCCAGAAGGATTAACATTTAGGAGATTATTAACTTTAACCCCAGAGGAAACCTTTGACCTTTAAGCCTTTAAGCTATCCTGTCATGTCTTAGTTCATATTAATTATTTTTTCGTATTCACAAGTGAAGTGATTTGGGTGAAAAATAAATCATTTTAGGAGTTGTACTAATTTATTTCCATGGAACATCATTTGAAATGATCACAATGTGGTTCGAATAACATGTACAACACAGAGACAAAGTGTTCCGGTGGTCCTTGAGTGACGTTCACCAGAGGGTTATACTGATGATGTGTTTGTCCGACGTGGCCAAAGCATATCTGGTTTGACTACTTGTGTTGTCCAGCAGATTGAGCAAAGCCCATCCGGTGTCAGGGGTTCATGTCCAGAAATGCTTTGCAGCATCGTAGACACTGTTGGTACACCTTCTCGAAATCCTCGTCACTTCCCTGAAGATAAAATTGTAAAAAAAGAATAGAAGTGAAGGAGAGAACGAGAAGATATAACATGTTTCTGCCAAGAACCGAGAACAAAATCATTACAAACATCTGTTTGATTTTTTTTTTTCAGACCACTGACAAAGAATTGAAATAAACTGCTGATACAGCTGTAGATATATCAAGGGCCAATTTTGTGATGTGGTTTAAGAACACAATAAAATGAGTTTACTACTCAACCGTTTAAATATTTTTTGAATAATTGCTGAGTTGCCCTGAAGCAAACAAATTCCAGACACCAACTGGCTTCAATTGTACATTTAGTGTGCACTGAGGCTAACATGGGCAAAACAGCTAAATATTTTTGTATTGCTGGTCTTAACAGTAAATAGTGAGATCTAACGGATACATGTTTTACAGTCATCAGATCTTGTCATTCACTTTTCTATTTTAAAATGACTGTGATCCAAAATTTAAGGGATTTGCACGGTAGAATATAAATCAAGACAATTTCCAATGAATAAGTATAAACTAAAATTATTTCTCTATCATGACATAATTTCAGGGGAAATTAAATATAAAAAAATATTCTCATTCTATTGCTTCTACTTTTCTGTTTAGAGTAACTTTGCAATATTCTGTCTAGAAAATAATTATTTGGGTATGGAACTCTCAAAAAGAAAAATCCACAAGACAGACATCTGTCACTTAATTTTAATTTTTTTAATTATTCAAACGATTAGAGTGAAACAGTTGCACAAAAAGTTTCTGTTGACTAAATTATCAATTTAAGCACTAATGCATGCAGATATGCTGCGAAATGCTCAAAGTTAAATAAAACAATACACTTGGTTTTTGGTTTTGACAGAAGAGTATTGACTTAATTATCACATAAGAAATGTGGTTAGGTGCTTCAGCTACACTGTTTGTTTGTCATTATGTTCACACTTAAAAAGCAGAGTGTCTGAATTTATTTGGTAGGACTTTCAGGGGCGGTCTGGCGCCTGCTGTTGAGCCATCAGTTGCTGAGCATGACTCAAAAATTTTCATATGCTGCATCCTTTGACTAAGTGGAAAAGGAAGACACCTGCAACTTCAAAAACAAAACCTTCCAATTAATATAGCTTTATACAGTTACACAAACTCGTCAACCACGACCGCCTCTTCCGGCCACATAAATACTTTAATGGGTTCTAAATCTTGGGATTTCACTGAAGCAGTATAACTCGACTGAACACACTGTTTTGAATATATTGTTGTGGATAGTTGAGACAATTTTTAAGACATCTTGGACTGCGGATCCACATGTCATATCCTTTCCTAGTGAGTAACAGTTGGCAGGGGGTGAGGAAAAAATAAATAAAAACAGAACAAAATAAATAATGTAAGTGATGGAACATACTTTCAGCACCATTCACTACCATTCCTATGGGCATCCACCTTACACCTTGAAAACGCATTCTGAAAAGTCAAGAGTCTAAACCTTTGCAACGTAACAGAGCTATCAGATCCACTAGATGCAAGATGGAAGCATTCAGGATCCTTTATAAGGTTTTCAGCTTTGTTGTTTTGCAAATTCTAGAGAAGATTGTTGTTTTACTATAATTTAAAATATATCATTTGCACTTTCCCAAGCAATAATTTTTTTCCTGCATTGTTTTATAATCTAATTATACACTTACATAATATGGGTCATTGATGATGAGCTGCTTCTGAGGATCATATGAACCTAAAAGCTCAATCTTTGCTGTGTAGTTATTCACAGACTTTGCTTTTCGGGTCAGTTCTCTGTGAGGATAAGAGGGAGACAAAAAAAAACAAAATTAAAAACATTTCCAAAATACAAAGCCCTAAGGTTTAATATATATAATTACCGCACGTGCACACACACACACACACACACACACACGCCAAATAATACAAATCACACAAACACCTTTCAGTACTTCTCTAACCAACATGATTATCATTTCAATAATCAACTTTCACTAGTCTTTATCAGTGAGGTTATTCTTCAAGGAAACAATTACATGGATCTTTGTCTGCAACAAGGTCTAATTTTCCTCAGTCTGGTCAGCTTAACATTGGTGGCAAAAAAAAAAAATGTGTGAGAGAACAGGGGAAAAAACTACCCAAGGGCAAAGACGAGGCATCCAAAGAACTCAATAAGCTGCTTACAGATCAGATCTGCCACAGGCATGTGATCTCAAAATGATCCCTGAACGTTCAAAGTAGCAAAAAATATCCCCCCCCGACCTTTGGACAAAGCTTAAGGAAGGATATTGCTCATTAAAGGGAGGCATTGGCCTACAAGTTAGTTATAGCTCAAAGTTACTGTGTATGTGAAGCAGGACGCATCACTCACAAGACAGTTAGCTGAACAATCTAGTTTGGCCCCCTTCTTTTTGTTTTTTGATCCAGCGAAACGACTAATAAGTGAGACAGGAACTTAGCACAAGCCAACAGAATTATCAGCAGCTGTTTCCAGCTCTACACTTTTGCCTTTGCAAATGCAGCACACATTCACCAAAAAAACTATGCTGCTGTTTAACATACCTCATATTGCTCTCGTCCATGCAGAGAATATACTCAAAGCTCATGAAGTCGTCTTTAGTCACCTGAAAATAAGGCAGAAATGTAGACCAAATCAGACATGTTCTGTTTTATGTGGGAAACACTGCAGTGTGTGGGACACATTCACGATTTACTTCTTAATTCCAACAGAATTAATCCATTCTGTTCTTGATGACAAACATTACTGGTTAAAATATATTGGACTTCATAAAAAAAGAAAAAGTGGCCCACACTTTGTTGGAAATGATCATTCAATACAATTATTTTGCTAATTACATACAGCCTTATATAATAACTGGCTGTCCCCTTTTTTGATTCTCATTTATGCCACAGAATTACAGTATGTCTACTAACAACCATGTCAGAGCTGCTTTCAGTTACACTTCCTTTCATACCTGCAGATATTCACAAGAACCTTCAACTCTTTCTATACAGCACAATGTGTTTTCACTTAAATTGTGAGCTACTGTTTATCAAATACACAGAAATGAATGTACCGTAATAGGACATTCATACATTTGAAATAACTGCATGCGGACATTTAACGAGTTGCAGCCAATCAGCTTATGAAGACTATTTCCAAATCAGGCTTTCAGGTTGACATCAGTTTACACACTGGTGTTTGGTTAAATATAATGGCACATCCGAACCTTAAACACAAACAACAGCTGTGACAGATATTTTGGTATAATATACTGGTGTAGCATTCTGGCACATTGGAAGCGACAGTATGTAAGGTGCTACCAATAGTTACTACTAAATCACAGTTTCAGCACTACATGATTCTGATCTTCCAAAAACTGCAGCTCTGGAAGCCAGTAGGGCATGGTGCTGTGTTGTTGTGACTGCTGTGTGATGATTTAATGGAACAAGGTAATAAAAAAATAAAAAAAGAACACACAGGCAATGCCCTGACAGATTTTGAGAGTAAATTTCTAGGAATGCTAGGGAGACGGCAATCGCAGCAGTGAGAAAAAAAAAACAGGGTTAGGGTGAGCATGAAACTCCTCTACTGCCCCAGATGTGGAAATACAGTCAAAAAGATAGCTATGCAGAATCATCTAAACTCGATCTAAATAGATTGCTTTGCATTCCCTTATAGTTTCTCACTCACCATAGTAATAAATTCTTCTTGACACCATTAAAAAAAGAGGCTTGGATTGATCCAACTGATTGCTCTGCTGCTGGCATGTATGGCAGTGTTGATTCATATGTATAATAGTTTAATAGACTGAACAGCAACAGATCTTCTTCTTTCGGCTTTTCCCTTCAGGGCCTGCCACAGCCAATCAACCTTCGCCATCTAACCCTATTCTCTGTATCCTCCTGAACTGCAACATATCAAGTAAACTAAAAGCTGAGTGTATATTCTGAGTCTGCACATATACCAGCCAAATTGCTCAATTATTTGTGGACTGTTCAACTGACTGTTTATATCGGGAAAAGTTCATATTCATGCCTTTTTGATTGATATTAAAATCATGAAATGCAATTGCAAATGTCAATTTAAATTCATAATGTCAGCTGTTAGTTTGACACTACAATTAATTTTTACCATATTAAAGACGATCCATGCAGTGCTGGAGGTAAAGAAGAGTAAGATGTTGAGGTTTCCTTTGGGAGTGACGAGGACGGATTCGATCAGGGAAAAGGAGTTCCTCAAACAGCATGTGTTAGATGTTTTTGAGATAAGATCTCGGAGGCCAGAGTGAGATGGTTTGGTCGTGTACAGAGACGGGGATCGTGTATATATTGGTAAAAGGATGCTGGGGTTGGAACTGCTAGGCAGGAGGCCTAGAGCAAGACCAAAGAGAAGATTTATGGATGTAGTGAAAGAGGACATGAATTTAGTTGTTGAGAGGATACAGAGAGTAGGTTTAGATGGTGGGGTTTGATTCACTGTGGCAACCCCTGAAAGGAGCAGTTGAAAGGGACAGATTAAAGATGCTTCATGCTTTAAAATAATTCAACTAGCCATTGAAATACATAAACAGCTTGAAAAACAAATTTGGGTTGCTATTATTACCCCCAAAATATATATGTTCAGCTATTTTTAACGGCTCCTTATAGTAATGCTGTAACACTGCCAGAAGGTGGCGAAAATGTGCCAAACTACTTTTTCACAGCCTCTGTTAATGAACAGGTTCAATGAAAGGCACAATTAAAACCTTGTGTTGTGTTCTCACCTATAACACTCCTCCTGTGTCAAGTCGTGGTAGAGCATTGCCTGCGTATGAATCATCACTCAGGAAATTGAATACCAAACAAGTGAGGTTACCTGCCAACGGTGAGGAAACCATCTATCTAGGTGCTGTTGTTCTTTTGTTACATCTTAATAGTTACAGAGAGACAAGAGTTGTGCTACATTCGAGACACAAATTAGAACTCTACAACTATTGTTTACCTCCATAACATGATTCAGCAATCAGAGGAATCTAAAATCATGAGCTAGATCATAATTCGATTAATGATCAGCCCAAGCCTCGAGAAGAGAGCTTCTAAGGAGTTAAAATACATAATATTAATCTTCCCTTCAGAGAGAGAATGTCACTTTCAAAGATGCTTGTGACCGGTGCAGCATAAAAACGTCACACTTAGCAACTGAAAGTTTTAGGAGGCAGCCACAGGAGCGGGAAAGTAGTACGAGCCTAATCTGGTCAAAAAATCAGCAGGCAAAAGTATTATGTGGAAACTTACAGCCTCCAGGTCAAAGTTTTGAGAAGGAACTTTCAAGTAAAGGAAGAGAAAATTCATATCCAACAAAAATGAAAATATCTGCTGCTGATACTACATGGTTTTATGTGAGAGAAGAATGTGAGAGGAGAAATGACATGCAACTTATTACATCTAACTTCATGCAGACAAGGTGATACAGTGGATTATATAATTGCACAACTCCACATTTGAGTAGACATTGATCTATTTTCACAGTAATGTTGCACTGCACATTCTAATTTCAAAAAATGTCTCACTTTTCCTAGTTTTATAATACTGATTAGAGCATATAAAATAGTTGTAACATAAATCCCGAATAAGGGCTATCTTCTTGCACAAAATGGTGTGTTTAAAAGTAAGAGAAAAAAGAGAAACTTTATAGAGAACTATCAATCAATATGGCTCAGTCCTGAAATTATCCTATATCTGCTGGTTAATGGCAATTCAGAGCTGCAATCTATTTTGTTTCAGATATGGTTATATGTAATATACAATATGGATTAAAAGTATAAGCCTAAATTACCATATAACTTAGCAAATTTTTTATACTATGGATTTTCATTGTCCAAAATATGATACAATAACAAATCTTACTTGACAGAATTCATGCATTCTAAATCAATCTCTAATCACTCAGTATATGTACCTGGAGTCACCCCGATTTACTGCAAGAAGTTACTTTGGGGGTATGCCTTTCTTCACCTCATCTAATGTGATTATAAAACTGAATATCATACAGCATTAATATGACTGGAATTAACCTCAATCTGAGAATGTCAAACCAGGACTTTGTGATTCAATCCCAATGAGAGAGCGAGAGAGAGAGATCAGATTCACACATTCATGTGTTCAGATACTTGCAATTTTTGATTATCACCTCTTTTGGAAATGGTGCTGGTGGGAAAGGCACATGATTCTGTTCTCCATCACAACCGAAATGTTGACAAGTTAAGTTAATGTTACGAAAGAAGGATCATGGTATTTGGCTAAAAGTCATGCTCATTCCTCAAATATTGACTCAATGATAACATACGGGTGAGTAGAAAGCTAAAACGCTAACTCCCCAAACACTAATTTTTAGCTGATGATTTCTCATCGTGGCATAAAACACTCGCAATTTGTTATAGAGAATGTTGGAATAAGTTTTTTTGGTTGTTTGTGTATACTTGTGTGTGTGTGTGTGTATGTGTGTGTGTGTGTGTGTGTGTGTGTGTGGTAACAAAGCCAACACTTGGCTCATGCACTTGGCTATGGAAAGCAGAAGTAGAGTTCACAAAGAAAAAAAAGGGACATGAGGACAAAAAAAAGAAGAAAAAGACAGTAATACCAATGAAAAGACTGACAAACGAAAAAAGAAAAAGAGCAGAAGCTTGTCAAACCTCAGTTTTGACTGGGTTTAAGCCAAGGATTGAGCCTCTCATCACTTCTTGAGGAGATTCAATGAAGGTCTGACTGAACAGGTTTGCAGAGACACAAACTAACTAACAAGACGAGATCTGAAGTACAGGGTGGAACATCTGAGCTGTTTGCCATCTCAAGGGAAAATTGTTTTAAGGGCACAAACAAGAACAAGTTGAACTGAGGAAAACCAGCACTTTAGAAGTCTGCAAGCCCTAAATGGACAACATCTTGGTGTAATTTAAGGCTTGTTTCAGCATTTGAAACACATGCCACAAGTTTATGTAATTGCTAGATAGATTTGATCAGACTTCCATATTCATAAAGTTATTCTCTGAGTTTATGTTGTGCACAGGTAACATGTGTCATGGGGCTTTTAGGGCCACCACAAAGAACATTTGAGGTCATTTTATGAAACCTAGGAAGGTTCTTGTGTATGGCAAGACACTTAGATGAATTAAAAGAGGACATGCAGTTAGTGGGTGTGACACAGAGTAGATGCAGGACTGGGGAAGAGGGAAACAGATGATCCACTGTGGTGACCCCTGATTAGGAAGAAGCCAAAAGAAGTAGAAAAATCAGGCATAAGTATGAAACTGAAAAAAAAAAAAAAAAAAAACTGCTTACAGTTATTGATGAAGATCAATGTCATGAGATGATTTCATGAGATAAAAAAGTGTGTGTTCTTTTTTTGATTGTTTTTTTTTTGTGGATTTGTCTGTTTGAATTAAGTGGGTTTGTTTATAGCAAATGCATAATTTGTGTGTCTAATGCACAGCAACAACAAAAGGTGTCTGTCCATATGCGCAGATAATTAGATTACTATCGCAAATGTTTCCTTTCCTCATTTTTCTTTTCTGTTGTCAAACATAACAGAATTTCCATCAAATAATAAATGAAGTCAAGGAAAAAAAAAAGAAATAAATCGATGAGAAACAACACTCTATCCTCTCCTTTGCCTGGTGAATGACAGAGGGGAGGGGTCATCATCTTAACAAGCAGCACAGTTCATGATCATTTGCCAGGAAAAAAAAGTGTGAAACTAATAGTCAAAATGAAGACAGCTGTCATTTGAGCTTGTTCCAAACGATTAATATAACAAGTTCTCAACAGAGAGTTAAAAAAAACTATTGCAGAGAGACAATGTGGAAATCTACTTTTCTGGTTATTAAGGTTTTTGCTGTCTTGAGTCAACATGAAGGTAATTACATCCAATTGAAGGCCATTTTTTTGGTAATTTTAATTGTTGGAGAACCCTTAATCTGCACTTGAGTTTCTTAAACAAACAATAGAATAAAAAAAGATATATGTAATGCAGCATCACCCACATTTCTATTGTTATAATAATTGTGACCAAATTATTGCAGCCTTGTTTTAGTATATTCTGCATGATGTCCCCTGTACAATATTGTGTGTGGATTCACAATGAATCTCCACTGATTACGACCTCAAAATAAGGGTTGTATCCATATGTTCACAAACAAACCTTGGTTTATGGGCACTTGTTTTATTGCCTTACTATTATTGACCACAAACCCAGACTTTTCATTTGTTTATAGAAAGACAGAAAGGAGCTGGAGAAAATTTTTAATAGTAGAAGTAGATTAGTACAAACTGTAGTTTTGAAAAAGAGCAAAGTAAATCTGTGCTCATGTTTAATTTACTGCTACTGACATACAAACACTATAGACTACATTTATATGTAAAATAATGAAAGCATGTTTTTGAATTTGAAAACAAAAAAAGTCCTATGGGGTACACACAACGTGACAGTGGAAACATTGTCTGTATGTTGTCACTGCCCATGTCTACATGGCCATTAAGTAGAAGCTGCAAATCAAACACCTTAGGATTAATTGTTATTTAAAAAAAAATGAAAATAAGCAAAAAAAAAAAAAAATGTGTAAGGTGCATGAAAATTCCCACGTTAGCATATCTGATTGTACCTGTCTGGCCCTGTGGTTCGTCTCTATACCATGCATCTGCAGGCAGGCCAGCCCACGGGAGTCTGGTAAGCTGCCTATATTCCAGTCAGATGTGGCACCACTGTCTATGACCCACTGCAACAACACAGAACAAAAACGGGCGGCTAGCTACTTCCAAGTAAAGCTCATACCTGCCTGGCCACGTGCCTCATGGGCACATCATGCTTCTTCATGCAGGCTTGACCACGATAGTCAGGTGGGTTTCCTATCTCATAGGTGGAGGTGGCAGCACTGTCTATCCTCCACTGGGCAGAGGAAAAACATGTGGAACAACACAGCAAGAATGATTCATGCTCCTATGCTGAGAAGTTATAGGTGGTGCAGCATTTGTAGTGCATGACCTACTTTTTACTGTTACACAGAAATTGAAATTAGCTTAATGAATGAAAGACCTCCAGCTAGATATTTTTATTCTGTCTGAAATTCAGTCACACATAACACTTTGTGGAATGTAATTTAACATTAAGCCATATTTGTGAAAATTTCTCAGAGACCAAACTGACAATGATGATTTCATACAACAATCAATAACAATTAATCAATAACAATTTAACTGCACTGAAGTCAATATCTTGATATTGGGCCAAAGATCTTTAACTGGCAATATCAAAAAATAGGTTATTGTTTTTAAATCTATTTTAACCATGAAAATTTTGAAATTTGGCCACAGAGATGTCTGTTGTAGCTGCCATTGTGGATTGTCTTGAATGAGCAGGCAATGTCTTGGATTTTTTTTTTTAATTTGTTTTTCATTTGTTTAATTTTCCAGTGTCAGTATCACAAGAGAAATGTCATCATTCTGCATCAAGTACAATGGATCTCAATATCTTTCAGGTTTAACAGACGATGCTAAACATAGACTCATTGAACATGCTGTCAATGGAAAAAACAATTGAAAAATGGCACCATCAGAACTTAACATTGCTAAAGCCAAAGTTATAATACAGAGTAATATATGCAAATAGTTTACCTGCATCATATGACAGGACATATACCATAATCATCTTACTATCTTATGATAGGTCGCGTAACAATCATTATCTTACATATTACTTTTCTTATTTTTTAAAAGTCTTTCATGATCAGTATTAAAGTTGTGTTACCCTGTTGTGTTTTATTTTGTAACTGATTATGAAAACAGCATCTAGACCTAAAAAAACTTTACAGATAATTTATCTTCAGGTTTATTTCCTATTGAAGAAATGGCCGGCGTTTTGAATACTTACCCTTACTTTATGCAGTAATAACAGAAAAGCATATCATTAAAAAATTAATGACTGAAAAAGTAAACAATTTGACCATTTTGGGCACATTAATCAAGTAAGAAGGATGGAATTACTGGTATATTGCGCTTTTAGCTAAATTATGGTAACATTACCTTGTCTACAACACCGGCATCTGTAGCCATCTTTCTGAAGACTGCCTCAGCAATGGGTGATCGACAAATATTTCCTATTAAAATGACAAATAATTTGAAACACTTGTTGGTGACAAAAGTGAATTTACTTGCATACAATTGTTTAATTTTTTTTTTCTTGACATTTTAATTTCCTTTTTAAGAACGGTCTTGACCTGAGTCAATGACGGATGTTAGTACGCTCGAGCAGACTTAGATGATCCCGAAACAGAGATTAGCATGTACAGCAGCATTTAAAAGCAAACAAGCTGAAACTGGAAATACTTTAAATATTAACTATCACCCTGAAATCTTTCAGCAGGCCATAATAGCTCACAAATATGATATCAAATATTAAATGTGTTTTACACAGAATTGATTTAATCATGATTTAATAATCACTATACTTTCTCCTTTAAAAGCAGGGTAATGAATGAACAATGCAATGAATATTAGCTTGCTATTGGAAAAAGGAAAAAAATGACGACAGGCAATAAAATAAGATACGACTCAGTCATGACGACTCGGTAAACTACACCAAGAGATATTAATAGTAATGTAGCGCAGCATAAATACGTGGCAAGCACATTTATAAATAACATTCATTTCTTGTGAACTTTCTGAAATAGGAATTAACGTTACAATTCGCAGGACTATATCGGCGTAATCGATTCCACGTGATTATGGCTATTAAGGAAGTAACGTCCAGGCTGTAACTTAAATCCTTGGTAAGACTGTCCAAAGTCACCCAGTTGACCAAAAACGTGCTGAGAAGATCAATTATATCTAACTGAAACTAAAATCAAAATAAGCACTTTAAAATGACAAATACTTAAGGTCACATACAAGCATCCAATGAATCTATAGGAATGACACAGTTTACTAGAAAACGATGAAATGCATGCTCAAATATAAACAACACAATGCAAAAACAAAACCCTGTCAATATTAAACTACAGAAAACGCGAATGCATTAGTCATAGAGTGGAAAGTGGAGCACTTACCGAGGCACACAAATAAGACGGACTTACTACCTGAGGCCGCCATGTTTCTTTGACGGGTCTTAGTGACGTAATGTTTGCTGTCTAAATTATGCCTGAAAGAATTTGTGTTACTGACTCATTTCTATTTTCATTTCACAGTAACAACAGTACATCATCAAAAGTACACGTTTTATAATTATTTGAAGCTATTTGATAAATTGATACCTTTAAAACTATAACCAGCACAATAAATCCAACCCCTAATTGCATATATTGTGTATCAGGTTTGGGCAATTATTTTGCTGGAGGGCTGCATTTCTTATTTAATTTTTAAGCGCGGGCCAACTAGGTACGTAAATTTAACCAATTGAAAATAGTAATTTATATATTTACATTTTTATAGCATTTTATTTCAATTTTAAAATCATTACTGATCATATAAATGCATTGACATTATTTTTTATAGAATCATCCATACTAAATTAAACAAAAAGAAAAATTAAGGAGTTTCCAAATTCAATATAAATTGAAAACAATCATTAATGTATTCAAAGAAAATAATTTGGCGGGATCTGCAAAAGCAAACTGGGCCAGATGTGGCCTGCGGGCCGTAAAATGCCCGGGTCTGCTGTATATCCATCAACAGATGAGATAATAGCTGAAGTTGTGTTTGTACACATAATTTATCGTTAAACGATACCAGCGATTGTGCAATAACTCACAGAGTAGTAATTGCCAACTTGGTTATCCATTGTCTTCTCTGAAAAGTGAGTTGTGAGTAAGGGAAATAAAATGGAAGTGGAAGTTCTCTTGTCACATAAAATGTTGTTTCAGAAGGGAATAAGATTAGAAAATTTGGTATTAGTGATATAATAGAATTTTCTAATTGCCACTATTTGCAAGAATTATTATTAGAAGAAAAGGATGTTTTTTGACATACTGGTTGAGAATGGGTAAATCCGTGGTCTGAAGTGATTGCTAACACTTGTAGCAGGCAGAAATGGTGTTCTGGCAAGAATGTGATGAAATTGCCAAAGCACTATATGTGAAAAGTCAAAGTACAGACCTCTCCACTACATTAAAAATGTCCCATCCCGATGTGATCCCATGCATGGCAGATACAATTAAACAGCTCCTCAGTGTCAAAGAAGTCTAACTTAATGGCTCTAATAAAAATGGATTGCTGAGTTGTATATGTGTTATCTGCGTTCATCAAGAGCTCATAAAAAGCTATGCAGCTGCATGTCTCTTTCGCCAGCTGCATTGCCAGATTTCCTGCTAGTTCTGTAACTTGGTCCGCGATGGTGTTTCTTGATAAACTCACGGTTTTAAAAGTTTGTATCTGGTCAGGACAAACCTGTTCACAGACCTTCAGCACACGCAGCTTCAAAAAGGCACCATCTACAAAAGACTTTGAAGCTCTAGCGATTTCTTCAGCCACAATAAAGCTAGCTTTCATTGCTGCAGTGTTTTAGGATGTGGTTTTTGTGAACATATTCTGCTGCCATTGTAGTTTGGCTTTTATTTCTTGGACAATGTGTTGTTTTTCTGCAAGGCTAACTTTGGCATACTTAGCTCCGTGTTTGGTGTCAAGATACCAACGTAGATTGTACTCTTTGACAACCGAAACTGCCTCATGAAAAAAGACGTTCTGTTTTTTCTCCTTGAAGAGCAAACATTTATTCGCCTTCCCATCCTTCTTGAAACAGCCATCCATCTGCACATTTAGAGATCCTGGACATTTAGAGATCACTTGTAATTCTGTATTCCACTTATTGAAAATGGCATTGATGCCGTCGCTTCACGGGTAACATTATTGACATGATTGTAGAAATGTGGTTTATGGTCGATGCACACATTTGACTTATTTATTTTAAGACAAGTTCTCGCGGCCACATTTGGCCCACGGGCCTTGAGTTTGGCAAATGCAGTACAAAGAACAGTGTACTTTTTCCACTGGATTTCTTGTGATATATCATTACCAAAACAGAAAAAAAAGTTTCTCAAAAGCATAATTCTGTCATTGATGATATTCATAATCTTTCTATTAGAGTATATGTCTTCACACAAGACAATGTGAAAAAGATAAGTAACTCAAATTTAACTTCAATATGAATTTTAACTTCCTTTGTGTGTGTCAAAGTTGTCTTCTATTCCTTAACCCATAAACACAAGTGTCTCTGTTTTGCAATGCCTTCGATTTGTTATGAACTGATATTCTATTTTTTTTTTCAATCCAAAAATGAAAACAAAACAGATGTTTTGGTCAGTTAGAAATAGAGAAGCCTGGTGCTGCGACTTCCACCAGTTCATTCTCAGTGGTCAGAATCGTTCAGGAACTACGGTATATCCTTTTACAACACATGTACCTGAATGTTCTGATCCAGTTATTGTGCCAAAACAATCAGGTTTATCACTACAAGCTAGTGACTTCACTACTGCTGAGATATATTTGGTCAGAGAGGGTGCCAACACATGTATTTGTTGAACTCTAAAAATAGCCATTCTTTCATTACTAGGGGTTTTGGGTTCCAAAATTTGTCCTTTCTGTACATTAGACAAAAACATTTTAACAGAATGCGCTTTGAATCATAGAGGAATGTTGATAAACCTAAATGTTATAGTGAAACATGGTGAATAACTGTGCATGCCATGGGCAGCCCAGATTAAGGTACATAAATGGAAACTTTTATTTTGCCCTCTGCACTTTATTTCATGTTTATTTGTGCGTTCCACTTCAGTATCAAATCCCGAAAATCCCTGTTCCAAGATAAAATGTCAATTGGACCATACCCATAATAGAGTTCCAACTCAGAAAGTCAATGATACACCATCAGCTCTAACTTCAAAATCCAAGTTGGCTGGTCTGAGCATAAACATCAAGTAAAAAATAGCTCAAATAATGTTTCAAACCATGAATAGTGTCTTCACAGTCAATTTTTAAACTTGAAGTTGAATTTATAGTAATAGTTTTGCTGCATGTTCATTTGCTTGTTTTCAATATTGGATATGTGGTAGTGTTTCTAAAACTAAATTTTAACTTTGTTCTCTACTGTTGACAATCAACTGCACCCGTTTTGTTTCCAAACTTGGCCACTTGCTTGACTCATTTAATATTTGGCCATTCCCCTGCTAATCTTTGTTCTACTTGACATCCCAAAGCCCTCTTTTATTCTGCTTTACATTATGGCATTTTCAAGCGTTGCACCCTTTAGATGTTTCTTCATAGAATATCTCCCATTGGTTAAACGGTAATCCTCTTCGGTTGCACTTACTATTTGATGGAGATATGTGTCTTCTATTAATTCCTGCATAATCATGAGCATTATAGAATGTTGTGTCCTGTTTTTAAACTCTAACATAGTGCTAAATAAGCATTTGCAGATACCAGCTATGGAAAATAGGAAGGTAATTTGTGAATTAACGAACTGATGAAAAAATGAGAGGGGCGCAAGCAATTATTTATTTCCAAAACATAAAGGAAATTGTTATAAAGTAAAATAAATAAACTAAGAAAATGCATTTATAAACATTTATAAAAAAAAACAAAAAAACTCTGCTTAGTTTTATAAAACCCAGACCAGCATTTGAATTGATGCAATGCAGTATCAGTTCAGGTTTAGTTTGATTTTTTTTCAAGCAGGAGGACTTATAACAGAAATGCATTGATATTGAGACTTTAAGTGATCAGAGATTACATCAATTTCTTCATGCACCGGCACTAATTAATTCACCAATACGTTTGGTTTTGATGTTAATATCTCACGTGACTCACAGGTTTTACCAATAATGAAAAAAAATAAAGAATATGACAAGTGAGATTAGTGCTGCTATTTCAGCGGTAATTTTGTATTTATATTATGCATGTGCTTGGAAGACAACGATATAGTCAATTGAATGCCATGCCTGTTCTTCATAAGAAATGTTTTGGTTATGTGTATGGATCTGTTAAAGGTCTGCATCAAGAGTATATACTGGAAATATAAGATGCAATTCAACAAGACATCTCTGTCAACATCTGTTTTAGAAGGAGGATTAAGAACAGTCCCTCTATTGCGCAGATTACTGGACAAAATTACATAATTTAAAACAGAAAGGGAAGGGAAACACTAACGTGATGTAAAAGTAAATTTTGTAATTTTTCTGTGAAATGCCTGTCATTTTAGTTTAGAGAAAAAATGAAGAAAAATACAAGTGCATCTTTTTGTTCCTTTTTGTGATCAGTTTATTGAAAGTGGCTACAGACATATGCTCTGCTCTTGTGCCTTGAGCATTTATCATTTCCTGTCTTTTAGCATTTTATTCTCATAATTAATTTTCAGGCCACCTTAATGAATTACAATAAGCTGAATATATATATATATATATATATCATTGACATCTGATATAATTTTCATTGCAAGCTTGGGATCAAAAGGAGGTTTTCCACTTCATGAACCATAATGTAGGTGATCCTGTGAGGCCCTAAAGGGCTGTTGTTCTGGAAAAAAAAGCGTCTGATTCAGACCATACTCTTGAACTGACAAAATAAGCTGGCAAAAATTACAGACTGCATTTTGAATACCAACATTAATCCACATTAGTGGATCAAAGCAATGGATGGATGTTGTTTTTGAATTTCCATTTCACTTTTTCTGGTTCTCTCTGTTTTGTATGAAAAGTCATTTGAAGACTTAACAGGCTCATGCAATATAGTACATATAAGCCAGATCATTTCATCAGATGATATCATCCACTGAGAGACAGAAATTGGCTAACAGAGCAATCTTACAGGTAATGTTATCAGTAAATGTACAAGTTGAACTTCCTGCTGGGTATCTCTGACCGTTGCACTTCCTCCAGTGCCAATGGGCAAGCAGCAGGGCCACCAGCTACAGGGGCCTTCAGCCAGGGACCACCATTCATCATGTCAGTGACAGGGACGTCTCCCTGTCACTCCCTGCAGCTGATGGGTGTCACAGCCCTGTGGCTGTTGTTGCAGTTAATTGTTCTTTCCCCAGCCCCTGTCATTCTTCCTCAGCCAGAGCCAAAAGTTGCATTTCCCTGCCACCCCTGCCAGATATCTAACCGCTTACTTCAACTTCCCTCCGGCCACACCTGTGTCCTGCAAGAAGCACATGTGGATTGTAAGTGAACATGATGGTTTTCTTATGATCGATCACTGGTTCAGCAACTGGCTGGTTGTTAGAGAATGCAGAATCCATCATCAAATGCATTGGAACAAGCTTTACTATCACCATAATTCAGTGCTGCTCAAAACACCATGGTTGAAATAGAAGTATTTGGGACATTCTGCACATTGTATTCATATACTTAATTTATGCCCAATCATATTTGTCTGTCAGTGCTTCAGCCAATTCATCTGTATTGCATTTCCCTTTCCTTCAAATATCCCTTTCCCCTTCCCTCCAAAAGTTGCACAGTTGCGCACTCATTAATGCATGTTGTTTTTTTCTCCCATTGGTACTTGCTGTACAAATTAGGATTCATTGAAAATAATGTTTCAAGCAACCTGAATGCAACCCCAAGGGAGCACAGTCCAGTCCTCTACTTCCCAAGCCTGGATAAATGCTGAAACCTTTGACTCTCATACTGGATGGGGGAGGCCTAGATTAACAGTGCTGATAACCTAAAGGGTGCCAGTGGAAATTTGCCCGTGTGATGAAGAAGGAGAGGACAAAGGCATGTTTGTAGGCAGAGAGAGATGAGGAAGGGCTAGTGTGCATGACTCGTGTCAAGTAGTGGCTGTCGTTCAACAGGATCTTCAAGAGTGAGAGGATGCCTGTGGAATGGAGAAAACTGTGCTAGTGACATGCAGATGTGTGGTAACTCCATAGGAATTCAGTTGATGAGTTGTACAATGTATTTGCGGGAAAGACAAGCAGAAATCTACAAATCGAAAAGAAGTCTACAGATGTAGTATGTACTTGGAGAATGTTGATAGAGAAGCACAGGATAGGTCAGAGGAAGCTGCATGTGCCTTTGAAGACCTCGAAAAAGCTTACGAAGCGGTGACTGCGGAAGTCTGGAGTCTGGAGAAGTGTGTTAGAGTGATGCTGGACATGTACAGGAACTGTAAGACAGTGATGAGGTGTGCTGTAGGTGTGAGAGAGGAGCTGAAAGTAGAGGTGGAACTGTATCAAGGATCGGCTCTGACTCCCACAGAATATGTGTGTGTGTGTGTGTGTGTGTGTGTGTGTGTGTGTGTGTGTGTGTGTGTGTGTGTGTGTGAAAAAAGGGACCTTCCTTCTGAATGTCAATCCAAAATGTGATGTGGATGGCAGATTTTCAGAGATTATGGAATTATTATAGGTCTCATTTTAACCTACAGGTTGCAAACTTAAAATGTATGAACAGAGTAATCATAGAAAAGCAGAATGTTAAAGTTGAGAATTACACATCCAAATACATGACCTCATAGATGCTGTTTTCTCCCATGGAGCTCTCTGGACAAGTTTAAAATACTTCATATCCTTATTAGAACAGCATTACAGTTCTGCTCTTTCAAATTCCATTTGCCATGTTCAATATGAAAGATTTGTTTTTCCATCTTTAGGCCTGAAAAGAAAAAAAAGAAGCTTGAAGTTTTTTTGTTGTTGTTGGTAATACAGTAAAATGAATTTAGATAGACAGACACCAACTAAGTGAGTGGGTGTTGACATTATTCCTGGTAATTAGTGCTGAATGCATAAATACGCATTATCAGATACTTTATACAACATTCACGCAGAAATTGTGAGCAAAGGGTGCCGGCAGCAATTTAATTCGATAATTTAAAAGCCATTTTTAATTGAGTCTACAAGTTTCATTCATGTCTGAAGAATGGGTGGTAATTATTGTGAATGACTCAGTAAAAACACAATTACCGGATGATGCAGTGTCACATTAAAGGACAGAATATATTTTTCCAACTAATAGCATAAACTCAGAATTAAATTATGGCAAGGGGGCTCAGGGGACTGGTGACGAATGGTGTCAGTGTTCATGTTTACTCTTCTCTCATCCAACGCCATCACCACCCCACACTGACTGCGGTTCCTCTTTCTCCAAACAAGTAGAAACAGATTTTCAGCAGACAGACGACATCCTAAAAGCAGCATTATAACTGCTGCTTTGATCAAAGACGTGACAAAAGAGTTGTATTGTGTGTGTGTGTGTGAAAGAGAGAGGGAAAAAGAGAGAGAGAGAGAGAGAGAGAGAGAAAGAGCATGCGTGTTTGTAGTACAGACACATTGGTATGTCTAAATTTTTATATGTTTCAGACATTTTGGGTTGTACCTTCAAGGCACGTTTTTGTATGTCTTGGTATAAGATTTATTTCATTTCAGATAACTAGAAAAAAGGAGAGTTATAGGGAAAGACATTAAACACTGAATGACTTTAACTAAATACATTTCACGTGACCAAGAGGCACAGCTGACAAGCATTGAACATTGTATTAGAATATTATCACACCAGATTTGTGAGGAGTAACACGTGAACTGCTATGAATTTAACAATCATTGTTCACAGCATAAAATTTTACTTTTCAAAGCAAGAAAAGCACGTGTGGGATTCATTATGGTAATAATGGAAGAATTTCGTTTAGTGCAGCCAGACGCGGCCCCTAGCATTGTTCACTGAATGATCTGGCTCACTAGATCAGTTTGTGGAAAGGAACTGTGTGGGATTTCCAGTTTTGGCAGGTCAAAATCCCTGCTGTGGGCCAAGTAAGTATAATTTCTAGGATTGGTAGTTTTATGCTCCTAGATTTGAGGGTGGTCATGAGATGATTTTTTTAAATAAAATCAAGTCCAATTCAAATATATCATAAGAAATTTCTCTTAGGACATAATTGTTTAAAGAGATTGTGAAAATTTAGTTTATTTTTTTTTCGAATAATTTTGATATTCTTGAAAAGGCCTTTTGACACAGAGTATCGAATTTAAAGTTTATTTAAGTTGATTGTTCTTGAGAATTTCATAGAATGATATATCAAACATTTCCTGGGATATTGTCCCTACTTTAAACTCCAGTGACAAGGAAGGTATCAAAACAACTGTTAGGAGTTTTTGGAGTCTCAGGCAGCCTTTTTCATGCTCAAGCTCTTGTCGCATCCAAGTACACAATGTGAGTCAATGTTAACATAAAATTATTTTTGTTTGTATGTGTCAGTTGTATGTCTGATGACTTATGCAGTTGAGAGTTATGGGAATTTAAGATTCTTAGAGCCTTAGTGTGTGTGTGTGTGTGTTTGTGCATGCAAAAAAAAATCATTCCTATATACTTGCCAACACTTCTTATTTGCCAAAATTAACAATGTTGTACAGCAAATGCAGTATTTTAGCAAGAAGTATTGATAAAGTAGCTAAATATCCCTGGTTTTATGGACAACACGCAAAAGCTTGTCCTCCTCACACGCCTCATCCTCATATTCGACTTGAAAGATTAAATCCTTTTCACCTCATAATCCCCGAGAGGAATCATTAATCATAGTTAAACCTCTTGCACACCCATGTTCCAGACCTCAGAATCATAGAATTGATCTCATGAAAATCATGATTAAGTGAAGGTCAAAGAAGGATAAAGTACAAGAAAACACTGCTGAACCCCCAAGAGTGCTATTGGGTCTGATTATAGGGAAGCCAGTAGAAAGAAAGCACACATCTGAATAAATGCAATCAACATGAAAAACAGATGTGGTATGATAATTATGGACAAACGTTGAAAAATATGAGTCACTTTAATGAGAATGAGGATTAGATCTCTTTTTTAGATGTAAATCCTGTTAAAAGAGAGTACATATTCAAGGACTTCAGGGAGAGTTGAAGCAGGTGGGTAATTAGGCCGAAGGCATGCAAGACTTGATTCAGATGATTTTCAAACTGCATTCTAGTGCTGCCCTCTGCCTTTGAAAAAATCTGGCCGCAGATGTTTTACATTTTAGTTCAGAGAATGTCATTTTTCACACATCATTTCCACCAAAATGTTGGAAACTTTTGCAGGTTCACAAATTACCACAGGGGACACAGACAACTGCTCCATTGACTGTAATGTTGAGTGAAAACAGCAATTTCAGAAGGAAAGCAATTCATATCATCAATGACTTTATTTTTATAATTTTTAGAAAAAAAAAAAATTATATTCCTGCCTGGTGGAATGATTCCCTCTCATATGATGAAATTAAAGTTGACAGAGAGTATTTGTCTTTGATGTTTAATTACAGACTTGATTCAGTTGAGTTTGTGTTTCAGACAATGGAAAATTAGGTAGAAAAAGATGAGATTAATGTCTAACTTAGATTTCAAATTAGGCGATTAGTTCAAATCACTGACCATTTACTAAATAAAAAAGGAAGAATGTAACTGTCAGTTCAGTTCAATACTGTCCTATAAAAGTTTGCATGAAACCTGACAACTAAGCGCAGTCAAGTCATATAGGATTAAGAGCCAGTGGTATGGTTTTATTTTTGTTTTTCTAACCCAGTCAGAGTGAGTCTTCTCGAACTGACACAACAATCATCATCTTCATCAGGGAGGGAAAGAAATGTGTTCACAAAAGAAAATATAAAGACCTTGACAAGACAAAAAAAATTTACATTGAAAAGCTTACATTGAAGGGAAACCTGAGAAATTCTCCTTGAACCTGGAATTGGTAGTTCCGTTAAAAAGATGATGAAGTTCCACAATTCCAAAACTAAGGCCATAAATAAAAGCTTACAAAAAGCAGATGTCTTGACTGTCTGTCACACAAAGTAGATATCTGAACACAAGGGTCCACTAAGAATATCTCTGTTGGGAACAGGGCTAGGGCTCTGGGTGCAGCCTCCATCACCAGTGAGCCTGACTGACCAGGTGAATGATTCCAGCGAGGGGTGTCGGCACACCTGCGGCTGATCGGGCCTCGTCAAGCGGAGGGTAAGAGAAGCCTGCTACCGACCATTCGGTGCCAGATTATTGGTTGTTCCTCACTAGTCCATTGATCCCCTGTATTCTTTGTCTTGTGCGTCCTCGCCAGCCCCTAGTGGTCAAAACCTCTCCTCACCAGCCCCTAGTTCCTGTGACTACTGTGAGACCCCCACCAGGAGACAACCTGGCCCCAGCACAGCTCTTCCTTCACCTTCCTTGTCAAATAAACCCCTTAAGACGCCATATCTCCTGAGTGTCCTTGTGTTTGAGTCAAACCCACCTTCTTTAACAAGACAAAACAATCTGGCCATTCTGACCCAGTAGACACTCTCAGGAGAGCCCTACCCACATAATGCTGTTCTCAGGACTATCAGTCAACAACAAGATCGCACTAACCAGTGCTTGGATCAGCTCACTCAGCTGCTCCTGAGTCTTCAGTCTAAGCAATCTCCTCCCACTACAGTAGCCCCTACTGCTCTGCAGTAGGCTACCAGGCCCTCGCCAACTCCAGAGATGTCAGCTCACCCATTCCAGAGAAATTCTCAGGAGAGGTAGGCTGTTATGGGGGTTTTCTCTTGCAGTGGACCGTGGCCTTCAGTCCCTCCCCACATTGCTTCCCCCTCGATGACGCTAAGAATTCGTTTGTCCTTGGACTCATTTGGCCCAAAGATGGGCCGAGGCCCATTTTCAGGATCCCTCCAGGTTTGTTTGTAGTTTTAGGGAGTTCATTCAAGAATTTAAGCAAACTTTTAGCAAGGATTCTGACCACACCACACGGTCCATCTAGGATGCTCACACAAGGTCAGCGAACTGTTTCCAACTTTGCCATCGAGTTTAGGACATTTGCTGCTGCGTCTGGGTGGAACTCTCCCACGGTGAAGAGCGTGGGAGAGCACTCTGTGAAGAGCGCCTCCTGTCCCGTCCAGCCGTGGAGAGATGGTGGAGGAGGTCTGGTGGTCATTCCTAGAACAGGTACCACCCGTTGACATCATCCCCCCATTGCACTCACCCAATGCTTGGCTTCAGTTGGCTCCAACGCCACAATCTGCACCTTAACTGCTCTAAGTTGAAACGTGGTCCTCTAACTGTCTATCCGGCTACCTGCAGAGTTCTGTCCTGCCAAGTCTGCCTCCAACTAACCCTGAAGAAGCTGAGCTGGTTGACTTGTCCCTGAAGAATATCAGAGTTCAGGCAAGTTTTTAGCAAACATAAGGCTCTCACTTCCTCCTCACCGCCCCTACAATTGCACAATAAATCTTCTCCCTGGGGCGCCACTATCTGCCAGTTGACTTTTTAATACTTCCATCTGGAAAGAGAAGCCATGGAGAGCTACATCCACAAATCACTCGCAGCTCACTCGCTCCCTCCTTGTACTGACTATAGAGGCCTGAATCAGATCAAGAATAAGTATCCCTTACCCCTTCTGTCGTCAGCCTTGGAACCTGCTCAACGTGCGACCATTTTTTCCAGCCTCGACCTCTGCAACGGTTACATCTTGTTCGGATCCTTCAGGGAGACTAATGGAAGACCGCTTTTAAGACCCCCATTGGGCACTTCGAATAGCTAGTCATGCCCTTCGGCCTTTGCAATGTCCCAGCTGTGTTTTTAAGCCCTGATTAACGATGTACTCCAGACTTTCTGAACATTTACGTGATGTCTATCTGGAGGACATTCTCATCTTTTCAAAGTCTCTCTCGGACCACATTGAGTATGCATGACTGGTCCTGCAGCAACTGCTGGAGAATCACCTCTTCATCAAAGACAAGAAAAGTGAGTTGTCCCCTTGATTGCCTTTCTCTGTGACATCCTTGAGGGCATACAGCTTCATAAAGACCAGCGAAAATGAAAGCATCCTGGACTGGCCACCCAAACACGCAAACAACTCCAGGGGTTCCTAGGGTTTGCTCACATCTACCAGAGTTTTATACAAAATTCCAGCCATACAGCTTCTCCACTGACCGCCCTCACCTCCGCCAAGACCACCACCTCAGACTTCTGAAGACAACTCAGCCTTCCAGTACCTGAAGCGGAGGTTCTCCCAGGCACGTGTCCTAGTCCAGCCCGATCCCCACAAACATTTTGTGCTTGAGGTTGACTCCACTGAAACGGGGGCCGATGCAGTGCTTTCCAAATGCTCGGATTCTGATGGAAAGCTTCATTCTTGTGCCTTTTACTCCTGCAGGTTATCCTCAGCCAAGAGCAATTACGATGTGGGGAATCAGGAACTTCTTTCCATCAAGCTTGCTTTGGAGTTGTGACATTGGTTGGAGGGTGCTGAGTATCCAGTGCTAATATGGAATGTTCACAAAACCTAGCTTACATACAGTCGGCCAAAGGTCTTAATTCTCGTCTATCCGTTGGTCTTTCTTTTCCCCGGTTCAACCTCTCCCTCTCGTATCGTTCAGGTACCCAAAACTTAAAGCCTGATGCTCTCTCTTTCAGTTCTCCTCAACTGACACAACCACACCCCGGCTTCCTTCCTGCCTCCCAACTGCACCGTTGGGGCTCTTTTGGACCATCGACAATGTCATCAACCAGGCGCTCCAGAAGGAGCCAGACTCTGGCACTGGTCCACCCGGTGAGACATACGTCCCCAGCTCAGTCTGCTCTCATCTCATCCACTGGGCCCACTCTTCCAGGTTTCCTGCCCATCCGAAAATCGGCCGAACCATTTGCCCAAACCAAACGGCCGCTTGTAGCCATCCATCCAGAAGGACGTCAGGGACTACGTTCTTGTGTGTACGGTATGTGTACACAAGTCCGCCATTGACCACCTGGCCTTCCCGCCTCTATGGGGATGATCACTCAGAAAGCTCCCCTCAACTCTTCAGACACCTCAACTACTTGTCAAGCATGTTTTCCACCTCCATGGCATGCCCCTAAACAATTTCATCTGACTGTGGACCTCAGTTCACCTCCCAGGTGTGGAGACAGTTTTGCCTCGCACTCACACCAGGGTCTCCCTCACCTCGGATTATCATCCCCAGTCCAATGGTCAGACAGGGCAAGCGAATCAAAAACTTGAGGACATCCTCAGATGCCTCACATCTGCCAACTCCTCCGACTGGAGCCCTTTTCTCCCCTGGGTTGAATATACTCACGATCTCCTCATCTCTGCTGCTGCTGGTCTGTCCCCTCTCGAGGCCTCCCTGAGTTACCAACCACCGCTCTTCCTCATGGATGAGAGAGATCGCCCCCACTTTGGTTAAACACCACATCTTTTGCTGCAGGTGAATCTGGTCCGCCCCGCTGCAGCGCAGCTTCAAGCAAAACCGCTGCTTTGCTGACTGGTGGCGGACTCCTGCTCCCGTCTATTTGCCTGGACATAGAAAAGTCTGGCTCTCCTCGTGACATTCCCTTGAAATCCACCTCGTGGAAGTTTGTCCATTTGAGGTACAGTCCGTAATCAGCCCCTCTGTGATTTGCCTTCACGTTCACCCGACCTTCCATGTGTCCCAGGTCAAGCCTGTTCATGCTAGTACCTTGTGCCCTCCTTCCGAGGGCGTGGGATGTTGGGGAGGCACCCTGCATACACCGTCCAATGGACTGTCTTCCCATCATTGGGGCCAGGGGTGGCAATACTTGGTGGATTGGGAGGGCTTTGGCCTAGAGAACCGATCTTGGGTGCCTCACTCCTTCATCCTGGATCCATCCCTCATATCGGCCTCGTTAAAAGAAGCCTGCTCCCAGCCCTTCAGTGGCAGATTGTTTGTTCCTCGCTTGTGGCGCGGGAGGTAGATATCCTTGCGAGGGGACTTTGGTTTGACTAAAAGCACACAAAAGTAATTTCAAAATTAGCTTGTGCGAATATTCTATATCAAACAGATGTTTGTTTAAAGCAGAGCTGAATTTTGATCATCTTACGACACAAAAAACGAATGTTGTATGATAATTGTTGCAATTATCTGGGTGATGAACTGTGGTGTTAGAACATTGTTACCTATTTTCAACAGTCACTTTGGACCTGCTATGTTTCCGTAGTATTGTTGTGTCCAGAGGCCACAAGTGTTGGAAATCCTCCAGCAAGTGTGACAGATGGGGGCGGTACTGAAATGCCAAAGTGTTCAAATGTGGTCCTTTACTCAACAAATGGTGTGAAGTGTTTGAACATGTTATGTTATGTGGAGCCACAAAGAAAAGGAACGGACAAGATGTTATTTCAGGCACAATGTTTTTTTTTTCCATTGCCCAATCGGCTTTTTTGAGTAAGAATGCTTCTTTCATAATGAACCTCTTACTTTTGTTTGACCTGTTTCTTTAAAGGGAAAATTAACCTTGGACTTTTTAGAACATTCACAAGTGTTTCTTATTTCTGAAGGCCCTCTGCAGAAACATGTATGGTTACATTTTTTTTCCACTTCCAGGATTTTCACTGAGTAAATACATAGTATTTGTAGAATAATTAACTGTGAATTGTGTAATTATCATTTTAGCAAATGTTCAAAGAAAATAAATCATGGCTGCTTTCGCGGTCAAAAATGCTCAAATTCAAAAACAGATTTACCCGATGGCACGCAAAAACTAATTACAAAGATGTATCTCTACCTATTTTGCAAACGATTTTTCTTATAAACGCTACATGACTAGGACAATGAATAGGTGGGGGTCAGAATTGATCGCAAAACCTTTTTATGGTGCTTTACTGACTGCCAAACTAATAAATCACCTATTAACGGGTTGGTAAACAGCAGGAAGCATCTATATAAAAACAGTTTTTCTTGTTTGAGGATAATCTATGCCTTGCCTGTGCTTGTATCCATGGGCTCCTCCAAGCCCGTCAGTGTTGTTGAGCATGATACTTAACCCCAAAACCGCTCCCCTGGCACTCCCAAGTGGCTTCCAATTGCTCATGGTTCAGCCATGATGGGCTAAAAGCAGATAAATAATTTCACACAAAGAATAGTATAAAAATAAAACTGTGTGTGTACACTTTGACTAATATGTATGCAAGTTATATACACATATCTACATATTACATGCTGGCATACATACATACATACATACATGTATGTGTGCATCTATGTAAGTACTGGCAAAAGGGAGAAACCCCTCCAATCACAGCATCTTCACATCAAGAAAGGAAAAAATGACAGCAGTATCAGCTTTCACTGTTGATGTTATCAGGTGTACTTTGAACAGGCTTGTGTTTGGTTGAAACAAGCCTCACACAGAAAGGGTGGGGTAATACAAGGTGTGTTTGAACAGACAAGGCGAATTACCTGGATATGGTTCGTGCTCAGCCAGAGAACAGGCTCGAATGGAATCCTCTGACATCTGAAAACATAACGGTACAAGTTATTTGGACATACCAGGATTTGAAATTCTCACTCAAGCCACTATGGAGACCAGTGATGCCACCAAAATCCTTGGAAAGGGTCCTGAATACTTACGAAAGCAAATGGAGCTGGAGAATGAGGCAAAAGAAGGTATGAGTGCAGTGGAAAGGCTTGCTGCCAGCAAACCAAAATACGTCAAGAGCCAGCAGGTTGTCCACTCAACTCAGGAGCCGATTATCAGCCTTGGATCAGCGTCTGTGAGTAGCACTGGGTCTTCTAACAGAAGCTCAAACCGTGGTGGCAAGGTTATCAAAATATTCAACTCACCTGGAGCTCCAGTTGGTGGAAAAAACTGCTCACCAGGGCAGGTACGTCGCTCCAGCTCTAAAAAACGACCAGACTCTCTTTTACTCTATAGACAGAAATGTGAACTATTGAGAGGTTCAGCACATGAGCGGAAACACCAAATCACACAGAAATTGCTTCTCAGCGCTATCAGTAAAAGGGTCGCCTTACCAGAAATTACGGATAAAGAACGTGAGTCTGGGGGAATCGGTAAAAATGCGGCCACATCTGACAGCTCTTCAAAGGAAAATATCTCAATTGTATTACATCCATCTCCTTGGAAGCAGACGACTGAAGACACAACAAACAGCACGAAAACTGGTGATTCTGGTGAAAAAGGGACTTCCGATGGTGTGAAAACATCTGCCAGTTTCCTGAAAGTTCCTGCATGTCATTTAAGGTCTGGCAAAAAGGTCGGTCGATCTCATTCAGACATCAGCTCAAGGTACTCCAAAAGTTTTGCGGATTTTGATTCTTTCTTCAAGTACTGTGGGCTGGATGGTGAGGTCATCGAGTCTTTGGGGAAGGAAAATTTTTCAGCACGCTCTGATGAAATTGCAATAAATGTCAGGAGTGTCAGCGTCTCAACGTCCGATGAAGGCTTCTCGAGGAAAAGTGGTGACAGTGATGGGCTAATCGAGGATGATTTACATCAGAAGACACAACAAGGGACATCAGTTATTGAAAGAAATGCACGGATTATCAAATGGTTGTACAGCTGCAAAAACGCTAAAGAGACTGGAAAAAAGTTACGAGACCTCGATTGATACATTTCCTTGCTTTTCAAGGCCAAAGGCCTGCAAGATATGGCTTTATGTTTAATAGAATTAATCTATTTGTTAAATTTCATTACAGGAAAAACAAATGTGTGGACTATATTGTTCTGTCAAGTTTTTTAGCCCCCAGTGAACCATATACTTGCCAGTTTAAACTGAAAATCATAAGCAAATGAAGATGGCTCTGTTGAGACTTGCGTAAGGCTTACCGACTGAGTTTCTGTCATGCTTCTGCTGCACACCTTTTACACGCAATGACACACTGGCATTTTTTTTTCCATTCTGAGATGCAGCTGTTAACATTCGACAACTGGTCTTATTTAATTTTGGTACCGCAGCACAAGTGGCATCACTTCCTTTTTCGAAGTTGCGGAAAAATTATCCTTTTAAAATATTTGTGGGTGATGCTTCCAAATCATCACAAAATTTTCAGTTGTTCATGCTTCATCTGTCAAAGCTTCTTATGTTTCATGGTTGACAATCATTCCTATATTGTTTTCAATTTCAAACTGAATCGTACTACAAGAAATACCATAAAACAAACACTGATAGTCAACTTACTAAAGATTGTGTTCTGATAAACATTTCTATCTCTGCGCAGTACTTGAAGTCATAAAGATCAGCAGCGATGCTCAATCACAAAAAAGCCCTGAAATTGCTCTTAAATCACAATTTACATAAGCTATCACTTAAGCTTGTGATCTAATGAGAGTACTCTCCATGCATTTGGAAACTGAATTTTCCACTGCAAACAGACACACATGTGCATACACTTGTATTAATGATACCCTCAAGGAGCATGTCAGTTTATTTTTATTATCATATATCACAAGCTTTGGTGAAAAGTATCTTAGACTGTTAAACCATAACCAGTTTAAAAAGGCTTTCCGGATGTTAGTATTTTACAGCAAAGGAGTCCGTTTGCCTGACTCCTGTGTGATAGGAATGTACTTTATGATCTGATGATGGACTTGAATCCAGTCATCTGTTACAACTCTGTCTCCTGCCTTTCTGTATTTGACTGTGTGCTTTCTCTCCTCACAACTATCAGTCTTTTTGCCAGGTTTTTTTCACTGTAGATTCCTTATTAGCACTAAGAACATGTAAAATGATAGGAGGGGGAAGGAAACACACAGATGATTTTTGCTTTATGTGTTAAAGAGAGCAACTTCATTTCTCCTCTCTCACACAGGCTTGCATAACATTCATCCAGACATTAAAGCAAACACATGGACTGCTGTCACATTGTAGACATACCGCTCCCTACACCATAGGACTGACTAACAATGAATATCAAGACATGTCTCATCCTGTTTATACTTACAACATCAGCTTCAGTTGGGATTCAGTGAGCAAAGGAAAAGCTAGTTTAGCATTTGAGTTTGTATGACTAAAACACCACAGCTGAAAGGAAAATAAACTTGGTCTAAGAGTTATTTTTTGTATTATCATGATAATAATAATAATAATAATTATTATTATTATTATGATAATAATTATAATTATAATTATCATTGGTAGTAGTGGTAGTAGTAGTAGTGGTAGTCGTAGTAGCTGAAGTAGTAGCAGTTGTAAAACATAGTAACAGTAGTTGTAGTGTGACATGACAATTGTTCTATTTGTACATTTAAAAACTAATCCAGTGTTTTCTCATTCCTCATCCTATACACACATGCGCACAGACTTAGGCACACACAAAAAAGACATCTCTCTGCTGCTTTAAATTGTAATATTTTTACATTGCTCTGGCTATTTTGAAAGACAACTACATGAAGGTTCAAAACACACTGGGAAATCATAAAGTGATGAATAAAGGTTAAAATTAAATACAACTTATATAGTATGTTTCGTTGGCGGATCTGCTACATCACATTTCTGACACCACCTTGGGTATTTAAAAACTAAATACCCCAAGGATAAAGGAAAAATGACTGAGTTTAGAGAAGTATTCAAGAAACACTGCAAAAAAAAAGTTCAGCAGAAAGGCCACAGAGATTCACACCTTGTTTGCTATTACAAATATTGTCGTGTTTTAGTCAGGGAAAACACCCAGTTGACGGTAAAACGTCCGTTTATTAAGCAATAGCTGTTGTTGGCCACAGCCACGCCACACAACCCTGCAATATAATTAACTGTTCCCATTCAATTCCAGGTAGAAAAAAAACAGAATTCCTTGCATCCCCAAACCACGACCAAAAAATCCCCAGCAACCCAAAAATCACATAGAAAACAAGCATCAACATAAATCCCAATATTTGTGACTCGCTAAATATGATGAAAATGAAATAATTATGGGTACATGTTCATGTTCTCCAATGAAGAAATCCATCAGCTTTGCAAAAGTAAGCATGTTATAATCATATATTGATCAGAGCAAAATGTTAACAATTCAAAACCAACAATACATCTACATTGAAGATAAAAATCAAATACTGAGGCCATGTTTCCTAATGTAAAGTTTTACATTTTTTGAGTTCAATATATTCTGAAAGAAAATTCTGAAAAATTCTGAAAGAAAATATCAACTTTTCCGTCTTTGTCCCTTGTCTTGGATGAATCGCTTGCATACCTAGTCTGACAGCTAACTTTAAAGCAAAAATTCTCACTTTTATACTCCCAGGAACATAAAAATAATAGATAGGATCAACAGACTTTGTGATTGTTCCACCAGAGTATGAATAACTGAAGAAACATGTGTTGATGGCTGGAACTCTGTTGTTATGTTTGCTCTTGGGCTTGTCTCACTCTGGAGGTGCTTGGCAGTAGCTGGCCTACTCATGGTTTCCATTAGCCTGCCTGAAGCACCAGCCTCTCTAACAGTTATTCATTTTTTATCTTACACTGTTGTTATTCAGCCACTTCTGTCTTTATTATTTTCCTCCGATTGCCCTCACTTAATTGCAGTTCTCCAGACTGAAAGACATCTGGATATTGTAAGCAAATTCTATTTAGGGCTGATCAGGAGGACCATGTATTGATTCCCGACTGTTTGGTTTGATATTCACCGAACCGTCAGTAGCTTAATTTCAAACCCACTGAATAAATATACAGTATAATGGTTTCTGCTTTTAGGTAGCCACAGGGCGGCTCGGAAGCAGAGAGAGAAGAAGCAAGAGTCTGGGACTGAGAGTAGAGACTTGAATTTCGGGACCATGACAGGAAAAGGTAGAGTTGGTCAACATGATGCAGAGAAGGAAGGTGGATATACTGTGCGTCCAGGTGACCAGGTGGAAAGGTAGTAAGGCTAGAAGCTTAGGAACAGCCTTTAAGTTGTACTATCATGGTGCTGACAGGAAGAGAAATGGAGTAGGAGTTATCTTGAAGGAGGAGTTTGTTAGGAATGTTCTGGAGGTGAAAAGAATGTCAGATAGACTTATGAGTCTGAAACTGGAAATTGAAGGTATGATGCTCAGTGTTGTTAGTGACTATGCCCCACAGGTTGGATGTGAGTTAGAGGAGGAGGAGAAGTTCTGGAATGAGTTAGATGAAGCAATACAGAATAGCCCCAGGGATGACAGAGTGGTAATTGGTGCAGACTTCATTGGGCATGATGGTGCAAGCAATAGAGGGGATGAAGAAGTGATGGGCAGATTTGGTATACAGGAAAGGAACGCAGACGGACAGATGGTGATAGACTTTGCAAAAAGGATGGAAAGTGCTGTAGTAAACACTTTTTTCCAGGAAAGACAGGCCTAGAGCCTAGAAAGCCTAGAAACAGTGACGAAAAGACAGGAGGCAGAGCTAGAGGTGAGAGAAGCGTAGAGATAAAGATGCTAAGGTTCTCTTTGGGAGTGGCGAGGATGGATAGGATCGGGAATGAGTCTATCAGAGGAACAGCACATGTTAGATGTTTTGGAGAGGTCAAAGAAGCCAGACTGAGATCGTTCGGTCATGTACAGAGGAGGGAGAGACAATATATTGGTAGACGGATGCTGGAATTGGAGCTGCCAGGCAGGAGGTCTGGCGGAAGACCAAAGGGAAGATTTATAGATGTAGTGAGAGAGAATATGAAGATAATTGGTGTGAGAGAGGAGGATACAGAGAATAGGGATAGATGGAGAAGGTTGATTTGCAGTGGCGACCCCTGAAGGGAAAAGACGAAATGAAAAGAAGACTCGTTTCTGTTTTGTTGCAATAGTGCAACAGAATATCTTGAAAATTGAATATCCTTGATAGGATATCTGACTCAAGTTTGAAGATGTCTTGATGATTAACATCACAAAGATCCACCAGTCCTCTTTCCCATTTACATAAATAAGTTAACCAAAACCATACACATAAATCCTTTTACGGATAAGAATAAAACAAGGATATAGAAATACAAATACAAGAAATACAAAGCCTTCCATTTCTGTGGAGGTCTATTGTATAACATTTTTCTAGGTGTACCATACATATGGATGGATATTCAGACCAAGCCAAGAGTTAGATCATTTTTACAGTAGTAGTATTCAATATTCAAGATGTAATATTGTCAAACACGCTTCATAAAATAACAAGTTTATGTTGTTTTTTTGTTTTTTTGTTGTTTTTTTTTTACCACACTCCCCAACTTCAAAGAAATCTGTAAATACATTTTAAGCACAGACACACTTTTTACAAATTCAAACAAACACTGAAAATGAAACAAACAAAACAGAAACAAACAAAAACAGAAGAAACAGAAAATGAAAGAAGGATCATAACTAGTGTGCAGCAAGATGTAATAAAATACTATCATTGCCGGTTGCACAGCATTTTAAACTCATTGATTTTTTGTGGTTTGGCATGTTCTATGACCTGAACCGCAAGTTGCTGTCCACTGGCGTCCCATCCCCCAACACAAAATCAAAACAGTGGGACATGTGCGCCGTCCTCCATCACGTGTCACCGAAAGCCCCAACAGCGATAAAGGAGGGGATAAAAAAGCGTGGTGTTTGACAGCTCCGTTTAACCAATCCCCGTCGCCGCTGAGGGTGGCAACACGAAAATTCCACGATTCTGTCCAATCACAGCGTAGTGGAGGCGTGGCCGAAAGCTTGCGCGTGAACCGTGTTTACTTCCGTCAATAATTCCGACACGGCGGGCAGGAGGACGGTAACCATCATCCAAGAGTACGACACAACAAAGGAGTTAGAATTTGGAGATAAGGTCTGTATTAACAAACCTCTAGATTCTACGTGCTACCGAAGAACTGTTAGGATTATTTTTGTATGGTTCGAATATACATGTTTAACTGATTGTCAGTTCGTCATATTCCCTAAATTTTACAGTTAAAGCCCCTGGCTATGCCCCCTTTGCTAACGTCTTTGGATATTTCTTATACATATCAGAGCTAATGTGTCGTCGTCAAGTTTGACATTCAATCTAGCATGATGCTGCAATACCGTGTAAACTTAAGTACCCTTTGCGTATTCTGGCCCTGTGGTTTATTTGGTGTCTTGTTAATGACAACATGCAGTTGAAGACGTGGACCAAATCCATGTTGGCCAAATTCATATCATGTTGAAGATGGTATGCCAAGACATATGTAGAGTTGCATACGTATCTGCTATTCACCAGGTACTTAGAAAATACCCAAGGATGTCACTAAGAACTGTGTCTGTAAGGGTTTCAGTCATCCAGGTCATGGTACTGTACATCAATATCATCTCATTCATTTACCAGAATAAGAGTTTGCTTTTGAGTCACTAAAAATTCCAGAACCCACTCAAAATAGGTAATTTGACACTTTGTCTCACCTGTTCTTAACCATGGTTGTAGAGGGAAGGCCAAAGGGTGTCATCATCTTCAGGATTCTTTGACCGAAAGGTCATGAAAGGGTTTTTGGGTGACCCTTTGAAGAGATCCTTAAAGGCTTAATATTTTGCATTTTGAAAATGCAACCAACCACATGATAATTTAGTGTCATTTATCAAAATACATTCTCACAAACGCTATTTTATTTCATGATGCAACTTAATTTTTTGAATTCCAAATTTTGAAAGTGTAATTGAATCAACATTGTGTGGGCTTAGTAGTTTGTCAATGCTTCCTAAATTGTTTCCACAGACTCCACAATAACGTGTAGTATCTTGTCCTTCCTTAGGGTGTTCGGAGTCCATGTAACCCTTCCTTGTCTCTCTTCATAGAAATGCCGTTCTTGGGCAAGGATTGGAGGTCCCCAGGCTGGAGCTGGACAAAGACAGAAAATGGCTGGAAGAGAATAATGTTCTATGGAAACCAAATGCAGGACAGTAACAGAGAGATCAGCTTCAAAGAGTAAGACATATGTTTTATTATTATGTCCACTACAAGCTTATGATACCAGGTAAAGTTAAAAAAATGTCTGGTACTATTTTATGTATTAATGTAAATCCAATCCTCAGTTGACAAGTTTATGCATTCATATACTCATTCATATACTCATTCGTATACTCATTGAAACGTTATCACAGTCAGATCACATCTAAGACTCATAATAGTACTAGACGAGAATAGTGTCGTATTCTTCATGCATTTGTCTCACAGATTGGCTTTTCGGTGTCTGCAACAAATACTGTAGTACATTAATATTGTATTATTTGGTTTATTTTTTTAATCATTTTGTTTTATTCATTTTGCTTGAAGTTATTGTTTAAATGCTGCTCCAAGTAGACTTTGTATACTTGGATAAAAACAAAGGCATGTTGAAAGACTGTTATAACTGTTTCATTTAGAGCAGCTGAGTTTAAAGAGAAAAAGCATGCTGTGGTATTTCGGTTTTTCTGGTCTGAATTATTTGTCCCCCCCCCTTCTGGAAGTCTCAGTTTGCCTCAAGCAGGCAACCTTGCCTTTTTTCGTCTGCAGGAAACATGCACTGTTATGAAACATGTCAAATGGCAATTAGTACCACTGAATTGACAGACAGCCGGGTTGTTAGTTGTTTAATATGCCATGCATGAGTTGTTTTCCCAAATTAATAAATGTACCTTGTAACACAAAAGCATAATTTTGTCTAAGCAGCCAAATTAGGCTTGTTTTTTATTCATTTGTCAGTTGTGGTCCATCGTGGACATGTCTTTGTCAATTTTTCCACAGTACAGCTTCTGGTCTGACTATCTAAGTGGGAATCTCACTGCTTGCTGGTGACGTCTCCCTCAGGTCACAATGATGCCTTTGTCTGCCAATCAACAAAAGGAACCCAGCAGTGCAAAAACAACTTTTCATTAGACTTGTCACTAGAAAACATTATCACGTAATAACCAGCTTGACTCACAAATACAAGTGATCTCATCCAATGAGGTATATAGGAGCTACTTACTGGCGACCAACACAGTTAGTTATTCTTGCTGTCAGAGTGGTCACTTGCATGGTACACACAGTTTATCCAACTGAACCAATAAAGCATCGAAGTGGTTGCTTGCAAGGTACACACAATTTATCTATCTAAACCAACAAACATTTGTCATCTTCCATTTGTAAAGACTTAAATGACAGTTAGTAAAACTGAATCAAAATTTAAAAGAGGGCTTCTATCTTCGCACAGGAAAACAAGTTAAAGAAGTATGTTCAAATACAAAATTGAAAGACTGTGATATGATATTTATATGTCATAAATCTAAACACAAATCTTTAGTTATCAGCATATGCATTGTAATATTCATCGCAAACTATTCAGTTTAACATTCACAGCATTCAAAGCTGCCACTACATAAATGCATTGTATTCTGTCAAACTTCAGTCAGTTTATTACTATGATGCTGATTTAATTTTGCCTGTGTAGTTTCATTTGTTTCTTTCAATATCTTTAATGATACACTCCTTTTTTAATTAATTTGTTCATTATTTATACCGCTTATCCTGCAGTGCTGGAGCCTATACATCCGGCCAATCATTTGTCCATTTGACACATGTAATCTTAATTCATATTAAAAAAAAACTCAGATCCTCCTGGTGCTGCTGTATGCAATATTTCAGTTGCCCAGTAGAAGACTTTTGCTGTACACACTGTACAACATTGTGCAATATCCTATGCTATTGCCCCCAGCTCTTATGATTCATTGTGATGGATGTCAGTGTGCACATGTGTGTTTGTATATATCTTTACCACTAGATAAACTAATAGTGACAGAGGATTAACCCCAAAGCTCATTTACTCATGTCAGCCTGACCTCCCAGTGTGGCAAGCAGTGCCATGGTTTATGACATAAATAAGCTAAATAAGAAAATATTTCAATAAAAAGGTCAAATCCTGTGTTTGCTCAGGTAGTAGCTGAACATTTTGGTAAGGGGGGGATATAAAAATTCATATATCACAACAACACATGAGGCACAACTATTATATTAAACCGGTGTCTCATATTTGGCTGCATTACGACACAAATTTTATTTTCAAGCAGCCAACCAGGCTGCAATCCAACTATCCCTACAGCTGGACAAGAAATGTTTATGGACACAGTTGAAAGATTATTTATCAGTGGTTATTCGTTATCTGAAAAAACAGTCCCATATTAAACTTCTTAAAGGCTTGCATGAATTTGAGAAGGATATGTCTCCAGTAAAACAAAATTTACATTTTGGTTAAGTTGTTTTGTGTCCTAAGAAGCAGATGGTTATATTTTAAAATGTATCATTATTCTTTGCTTTCAATATGGTTCCACATCAACAGTAGTCATCCTGATCAGGTGAAATGGATGTTTAAGGTAGTAAAGACCAGTGCAATCAGTTGAAAGACATACAGCATCATCCCACCCAGAGAGCACCAGTCAAGTGCTCAGCTTGAGCCAATGTATTATTAATGCATGGAGAGTTAAAACCAGTCCATTCTAGGGCTTTGATCTGTCAGTTACAGGTCATACAGAGGAATGAACCAGATAGAGATCATAGCTGCAGCTTTATCTTATTTAAAAAAAAAATCTTTCTCCATCTTTGAAGAAACTCTACAAAATCTTACAACATGTCTTCATTCTTTATATGTTCACAAGGGGATTTCTCTCAGTTTAACACTGTCCATGCATATCACTCATGTGGGGCACAGCTCTTGCATGCTCGACAAACAACAGTTTTGGCTGCCAGTTCAGAGAAAGGGCTTCTCATATATCATTCTAGTGGTCCTCCTGGCTGCATAATACACTTAAGATGGTAGGGGTTTCACTGAGGTCCTTGACCCCAAAGGTATTTACAAACTTCCCATTCCACAACAAGAAAGAATCTTAACTAAGTTGAGCAAATGTGCTATCGCTATGACGGTGTCATTTTTCTAAGTGTATTTCAGTTAGTTGGATAAATTAATATACCCAGATCAATAACACAGTCAGTTGTGTCTGTTTTTGTGTGTTTTAGGACTTTATAACTGGTTTTCTATCATAATTACATATCTCATCACTTATTAAAAAGGATGGAATCCTAAATTCATAGTGTTCTATTCGTCTATGCTGACACTGCATCATGATGGCGATTCTAACCATTTCTTTTATCTTGATTGTTTGCATCGTTTGTCTCCATCTTCTTATAGATAGCGATATGACATCAAGCTTCTTTCCAGTAATTTTTTTCAAATACAGTTCTATATTGGCTGCAAATGTGTATCTGCTCTCTCTCTCTTTTTTTCCAAAATAACTTCTGTGGTAATCTTGAAGTATTTCATGGTTGTAATCCCTTATTTAAATGAAATTCATCCTGGCCCTTCTCCTGAACAATATCAAAACAAGTCAGCAGAAGAGAATCATAGTTGGGTTAGCTTCCTTCTCCCCACATTTCCTCCACCCAACTGCCGATCTGATGGGTTGATTTTGACTTGCGGTGATATAAAAAGCCTCCCATTAGCTTTCCAGAAAATTATTTACAATATTGTCATCCTCTTTAAAATCCTTCTTCTTCGATTCCTTCTGCCTGTTCTATTTTCTCCTCTTCTTTGGTCTTTTGAACTGTTGACTTTTGTTTGCTCCTCAAACAATTTTATACAGTCATGTATTTTATTATTCTGTTTTTTCTGTTTCTGATAATATTAAGAGCAAGTCATTCTATGGTTTTGTTCCTCTTTCCCACATTCCATAGGATAACTATTGGCTATACTTTTTGATAAGATTATTGTTCCCCTCCTGAATTAGCTACTGATGCGTTACATTAGTCAATTATTGCTTTTGTTATCTTAAATTAGAACAATTGTGATCACCTTCATATCTATCCTTTAACTAACGTAATATATTTCATTCTTTAAAAAACCTAGGTCTCTGGTTACTTCTTGCTTCACTTTTGTCCAATCCCTGGGCTTTGTGAATATATTTTTACTTTCTGAATCTTTTTCATAAATCTGACCTATGTTGTCAGTGCTTTAAGCCAGTTGTAATGGAAGTGTTAAGAAACGCCTCACTACGATACAAATCTAACCTTAGACTCATGTGTCCTTAGCGAAATAAATACCAGTACAATGAATTTCACAACATTTCCAAACACTGTATGATAAATAAAGCCATATGGAGGCTGTTTTCACCAATTTGAAAGGGACTATCGACCAAATAAACTGTATTCAAAACAACAAACTGGCAATACAAATAGCAAAGCTGTCAGAAGCTTCCCATGCGAACATCATGTTGAGGTCAACTGCCAAAATACTGGGATCTGTCTCAATCAAGTCTACTTAGAATTTATGCAGGCTTTGAAGGGCTCCCAAAAATAACAGATATCAGGCTAAGGTTTTTTGCCAGTATTCCAAAACTTTTTTTTTCTTTCAGTCATAGGTGGTGACTAATTTATTATAAATTTGTCTTTTGTTAATAGATTTACTTCTTCCTCAGTAAGTGTCAAAATGCAAATAATCCAGAATGGAGCAGTGAGTTGTTTTTTTTAATCCACAACAAGATTCCTTGTCTGGTGGGCTGGATTATATTTTTGTATAGTAAATATATTCCTGATGCTCATCTCAAACCAAATTGGCACTTCATCAAAAAAGGACCAAGATACCACACAAACTTGTAAGCCTGAAACCTGCCTCAGGGATCCTTTACGTTGGTGTATAATTACCTGGGTTTTAGATGTGCTGTTCAGACTCTGTAAAATACATTCCCCTCATTCTTCCATTGTCTAAACAGGTTCAGCTGCAACAACAAAGACAATCTGTTTGTTGAAGATGTGTGTGAGCTGACCACGACGAAAAGAAGAAAGGACTATTTCAACAACAACACCAAATCTCAGTGTGAGTTCCTGCAACATGTAGCCATTAGTTAGTCCTGGTGAAGAATTTGTGGAATGAAAATTAAAGGGCTCTAGTACAAAAATCAACAGTAGGCATAAGTCATTACTGTCAGTGACTATGACCTTTTTAAAGTTTTGTTTCTTGGGCATTTGATTGAACAAGGCATTAATTTTTCAAAGAATATAGTTCGATATTTCAAATATTATTTGTTAAATATTTGTAATTTTCATCAGTAGTTAGTGCACTGATCTTTTTATGTTATATGTTGAAGCAGTAGGAAGAATATTAGGGATACCTTTAGTAATTGACAACATTTACAAATGAATTAATCAAATCTGTCATCAATCAAATGCATCAATTGAATGGATCTAAAACCATTAGGCTGAAAAGTGAAAGTTAAGAAAGTTTAATAGCGGCATTGCTGCAATGCAATAATAAGAGGTTAGGAAGGCTGTCTTCTCCAAAGTTAGGATAAGTACATTGACTATCTGGTGACATGTCAGGGCTTTCAAAACTTGCTCCTTAACCCAATTATCATGGTGATCTTTCTACTGCATCCTTTCCTTCGCCAGCACTCAACAGACACACACACGCCCAGTTAAACACACAAGATAAAATCAATACCAGCCTCTTAAAGAGATGAAGGTAAACAGCCAGCTTTGGCCTCAGATCCTGTTTCTGTCACCTAGCCTTACTGTCACCTTATGTCTTTACTATGCTGATATTAAAATAATCTTCCACCACAGACACAGTCCAGGAGTTTGTATTTATTGTAGGGAGCAGGCAGTGATTTCTGTCATTAATATACTGCCATTAGTATCAGAAGCGAACATCTTAAAAGGCCTTACAAGACCTTAAAAGGTCTGAAAAGTAAAATATACAGGATGACAAGTTTCACTGTCATCTTTCAGTTAAAACAATTGGCATGCGATGTTCAGATATGTTCATGACTAATCTTAACAAATTCTATTATTCTTTATTTCTATTATATGTGTTTTTAACCTGTTTTCCACAGGCAATAGTCTGCAAGAGAATTCTAGAGGAATGTTAGGTATGTTGCCCAGCCCTATGAACACCCTAACTTAACTCAATTTTTTTTCATAGTCATTTTCAGTGATAAATGGATCGACGTCAAGAAACTAAACACAAAAGAAGTGAGTGTCAGAGCCATTACTAGAACTTTCACACAAATAGTTACCTTTTTTAATGCATATAATTGGAATTGCACCTGTTTTTTTTCCTTGCACACAGAGACATGGATACTGCACTCTTGGTGAAGCACTTAACCGACTAGACTTTTCCAGTGCTATTCAGGACTTGAGAAGGTTCAACTATGTGGCAAAAGTGAGCCAGTGAAACTCTCACACATTTTCAAATAATGTATTTCAAGTGCTTTTACAGTTTTCATCACCATCACTAATATCTTTCTCTGCCACAGCTTTTCCAACTCATAGCCAGGTCTCAGCTGTCATCCTTAAGTGGGGCAGCTCAGAAAAACTATTTTAATATACTAGAGAAGATCGTACACAAGGGTAAGTTCATGGAATGCTGTTATTTGTTGAAGATGATGATCAGATGCTTATAATATACTGTATGTATGGAGGGAAATTTAAAGTTCTGTTTCTGCTCCTCTGGTTTTCTGACTGTATGTTAGGAATATATAAAGGTTAATAGAAATGATTGAATGAACCTTTTTTTTCTTTTTATCAACATGAGTCTTTAGTTTTCTATTCAGATTTATTAACTTTTGTCTGCCTCTGAGAGGAAAGCATCTTGGTGGCCAATTGTAAGAAAGATAGATATGTATTTGCTGATTGTTAGTAATGTTTTGAATCCTAATCCTTTGGTCTTATTTGACTTCTAATTGTATTAGTCATGGAGGACCACTACAATCCACGCCTAGTCAAGGAGCTCCTACAGGACCTAAGCTCAACACTACACAGCCTGACCATTCACGTTGGTAGATGTGTCCTGGTGGGCAATGTAAACATCTGGTTGTGCCGACTGGAAATAATTCAGCAATGGCAAAAGCAACTTAACAACCTTCAGATCCCCAAGGTAGTTTTTGCATTATCTGCTGAGTAAGACAAACAAAATCAAACAAATAACATGAATTGGCGTTAGAAATAATTTACAATACATATATCTTACGCAGACAAATACTCACTGTGTTTGTCTCAGGGAGCTGAATTTTTAGTTTAAAATATGTTTGCCAAAGGATTTAGGTGCACCAGTCTGCATTTTTGTTTTGTACCTTTGTTTGCCCTGCACAGGTTTGAAATTGTCTTTATGGAGATGGGTTTAAAACGGAAAGTAAGCTTTTAAGGTCAACGTATTTTTGATCACAAGTGTAACGCATACTGGTGGTTGCTTGTGCTACTGAAACAGCAACCAAAACATATTTTGTATTAATTTACCATTTCACTCTCAGCAGTAGATGAATTCTAAGGCAGGGTGTGAAGGAAAAACTGAAAGCTAAATGTAGTTATTCTGTCTTATGATTCACATTTCCTGTGGATTATTGTTCTTTCAGCAAATGTGCTCTGGCATGTCATTCAACGACTTGCCATTGCACACACAGAACAAGATCTTGGATTGCCTATCTGATGCCTATGACATAATTAACATGGGTCAGGCCACACCTATGATGTACAGCCTCACCGAAAACAAGATACTATGGAAGAAACTCTGCCACTTTCACTTTTCTGACAAAAAGGTAAGAGAAAAGCACATTCGATCCTTAGATACTAATGAGAGCTATGTTCATACTGTCATAAAAAATAAATTAAAATGAAAAAGTTTACTTCTAATTAGAAACATCTATGTCAGATCGGCGGTATGGCTGCCAGAGTTTCGCATGACCACAAGAGGGCAGAAATGCTTTAGTTGACTCTGGCTTTGCGTTGCTCTTTCTCTGTGTTCTGTAACTATTATGTGCTACGAATTAAAGCACTTTTCTCACACTTGGCCATGAGAAATTATCAAAATTTTTATGTGTTGCTCTTTGCTTCAGGTATGATTAAATTCCTGTCCCTTATTATTCATACCTCTATTAATTCATTCATTGCCTTTAGCGTTCTATATCCTAATGCACTGTGGACAGCAAAGTAGGAATTTCATTGTACAGGGGAAACACATTTCCACACTGCACATATGACTACAAACAATTTGAATCTTGAATCTTATCTGTCACTAAGGGCACACTGGGTCTGGTGCCAGCCCCTGCTATCTTTGGGCGAGAGGCAGGGTACACCCTGGTCCGGTTGGCAGTCGATCATAGCATTGCAGTTGTTAAAAGATGACTTCATTCTCACTCTCTCCCTCTCTTTCTTTCTTTCTTTCTTTCTTTCTTTCTTTCTTTCTTTCTTTCTTTCTTTGTCTTTGTATTTAGATCTGTAGAAAGTTGCAACTAAGCCAGAGTGACAATGTGGACTGGAAGCTAATGTACTTCACCCTGAAGAAACACTATCCCATGAAAGAACAGTACGGCGACACCTTGTACTTCTGTAAACACTGTACCATCCTCTTCTGGAAGGTAAACAAAGAGTCATAACATATCTGTCACCGCATTAATATCATATATAAAACAAGACTTCAGATGCATAGTTGCTTGAAAGAAAAGATGACACCATTCTTGTAAGATTTTTTTTATTCATGTATTCCCTTTTTCTGTCCATGATGACGATTTTCAGTTCTATTAACATGTAGTAATACCCAACAGCTGCTTTGGTCTTATTGAAAAGGCCATTATTAACTCAGAATACACTACAAAGCAGCAATATCATCCATCTCTCCCTGAACAGCCTCTGCTTGTTAAGTTACAGTAGTGTTTGCTCAAATCCCTTATATTGTCTCTTTACAATTTTAAAATATCTAAATACAGTCAGCCTACCTTGACCAATAAGTGTCTGAGGTTAAAAGCAAATTCTGTTTTTTCAACAGATCATAATACCGGTACTTGATTATTGAGGGCACTCTATAGTTATAGTTCCTTGACATTGCAATGGAAACAATGAATTTGTGATGAAGAAAACAGGGCTAACTCTAAATAGCTTGAAGCAGGCAGGAAATGTAAATTAATGTATTAAATAGATAATTGTTGACTGACCGTATGTTGAGCCAAGAGTGTGCATTGTCAAAAGTTTTGCTCCATTACAAAGGAAGTAAGCAGTACTCAAATCAAACTTTATAGAGCCAGATCTCTTTCTACTGAGCCTTCCCTCTCTACATTATTCTCTGCGAGCCTATTTACTGGGAGACACAGTTAAAAACAGGATCAAACATGCATTCATTAAACTTGTGGTCATAGACTTGATGTCTTTGTGCTGTGTATATGTCAGATTAGCGAGGCTGCCTTTCAAAACATGTTGTGGCAAAACTTGTTTTGAACTCCTGGACCAAAACAGACTAAACATCCTTTATCATTTGTTTCACATAGACAAGGATTGCATGCACAATATAACTGATAAACAGCTTCACACTGCTGATAGTCTTTGAAATGAAGATTTTAAAATCACAGGAATTTATTTTTCTAGTATTAAGGGTCTTTAAATCAAATCAAAAGCAAAAGAAGTTGTTTGATGATGTTGCTAAGTAGAGTGGGATCATGGGATTTGGTTCCTTTAGGAATGATGATGAGCAACATTGCACTTTTTACCTTAAATAAGATGTAGTTTTTTTCCCAGAAAGATGTCTGTGTAAGCTAACATGGGGAAAAGATGAAGCTGTTATACTGTACAATCCCAGATATCTTTGATTCGATTCCTTTCCTGAGTTTTTTATTTATTCTACTCCCCACAAGCCTGTTATCCTCCCTTACTTGTTCCTTAACCATTTTCTACTTCTGTTCTCTCTGCACCTCTCCTTGCTTTACTCCATTTATTCCTGCCTCTTCCTGGTTCCCCCTTTCCCCGATTCTTTAAGGATCAACACCTGGCATTGTTATTCAAGGTACTTTCTGTCCTCTAATTTTCCATTTTTTCCCATGTTTTCCCAGTGATTCCATTTATGAATTACACATCAACCACAACAGTTGTGTTGCGCCCCATCTTGCACAATTCTTTGTTTCACTTGATGTCATATGTTTGGCTCAAAAGTATTGGTCAATCGCCCCGCAAATTCTGATGAGTTTTTAAATGGTAAATTGCTGGAACCATAGAAAATATAATTGCTTTGTTTTCAAGAATGATCACAATATTCCGTGAATGTGATTTTACTGAAACAAAAGTGCTTGCTTTCCGTCTTTCTTTTATTTAGAATAATATGTTTACTCTGTGATTAATGTCGTATGTTCGGGGGTGGACCTGTCCATCTGGCCTACAATATGTCATTCTACGCTGGCTGCATATTGTCTAAAAATTAAGATTCTCTGTCCATAGACTATAAAAAGATGTTACTGCATGAAGTCTGATGTTATGAATGTCAATGCCCATTTCTCAATCGTATGGAAGCGTCCTCAAATGGTAGATTTTTCTCATTTTCAAGGGTGTTTGGCTATAAATAGAGACTTTGAAAAACCCACCAGGGATGTCTCCAATTGAATCTTGGAGTCCTATATTATCCACAATCCTTTGCATTCAGTGCAAAGTGAAAGTGGACATGATGAAATGTTACTTACAGCAGTGAGACATCACTTTGTGGAAAAGTTCAGTTTCAAGTTTTTTTATTCAAACAGCGCTGCTTCCATAAACCTTGGGGTTTATGCAGTAAAAAAAGATGTATGTTACTGGTTAATATTGCTTAACTTTGTGCTGTTACAGAATTGATTTTAAGAGACATAAAACTTTATCTCTACAGTACGTCAAAAGTAATACCATTTGGATGTGTTGGTTTACAATATATAACATTAACACAGTGAGAGATGTTCCAGTGACTAAATCCACTGTTCCATACAATTAATGTATCCATGCATAATGTCAGAATGACAAGTATTCAAAATACCTCAAAATACCAATGTACAACCCAGCTGTACCAATTTTCATTGTATTTTTTTATAGTTTTTTGTGACTTTTTTTCCAATTTATTTTTTAAAGAAGTCACTGTTGACAAATAAAATTATCCTATTGGCGACATCATAAATATTATGGTGAAAGTATTGGAAACAACCATTGACTGTCTATGTTATGCCTTTAATTAATTCGTTATGCCAATTTGGTCCTTTCACTGCACAGTTATTAAGTATTAGGACTTCAATTTAATAAGAATGGATTTTAATGTATGTCATTTTGATTTGTTTATGGATATGCAAGGCTTTATCCCTTATTTATTGCCTTGATGATGAAGGTTTTCTGATTGGTTTTATTACAGGACAGTGGCCACCCCTGCTCAGCCATCAACCCTGACAGCTGCCTTATGCCAGTCTCTCCACAACACTTTATTGACCTCTTCAAATTTTAAGTTGTCTTCAAAAAAAGCCTCTCCTACGCCCACACAAGTGAGATCTTGACTTCGATAACCATCATTTAAAGGGTTTTCAGTGAGCGAAAGGAATTCATATGATTTTACATTGATACTCACTAATATTCTGTTAACGCATAAGTGAAAGTAGGTGTTTACGTTTTAACTTTTACAAATTATGGTCCTGGGTAAATGCTAATGGAACTTTGTTTTTTCTCCTTTTGCACAACAACTTTCCAACGACCGAGAGTAAAGGAAAAAAAATCATGTTAATGTGAAATGTATTTTTGTTTGTAAGTGGTAGGTGTAAGATTTTAACTAATATATATTAAAGAAAATGGTTAAACAGGAACATTTACATTATTTCTATTTAATGTGACAGGGTTACAGTATTCAGCTGCTTTTTTTTCTATTTTATCAATGTGACCTTTCTTTGGAATTACATTATAAGTCATGTTAAAGTTTTTGTTTACATAGTGGTCGGTGTCCTTTGTGAAAACTTGCTATGTTCTGTGTACATTGAAGACATCAGCACTGAGCCGTATGTCGAATATTATAAGCTGTAAAAGTTTTTACAAAATGATTTTGTGTACAACAGCAAAATGTAAAGAATTATTTATGGGGTGGGACATTTTATATCCTTCTACCTACTTTTATAATATTCCCGTATTGTTTCAAAACTGTTGACGGTACTATCATGGATTTTATCGGAATGAAACTGCTAATATGTAAATTCAACATTTCTGTTTTCTTTTTGTCTGTGTTTGTCATTTTTGTCGTTGTCCTTTTTACTTGTTTAACAGTGGTTCAATACAGGAACATGTGAGTGTCCTGATATCCTTTTTTTATTCACTATCAATCACTCTAATTAATTAATAAGGAGTTTGTACAACAAAAAATTGGTTACTAAAACCTTGAAATCATGTTAAAAATATTATGACCAGTATAAGCATTGTAAACTATTACATTCACATTTTTACATTGTCAGTGTCATTTTACCATTCAGGCGAAGAATATTTGTTGTTGTTGTGTTTCCTTGCAACAGCAAAAGATTGATAAAGTAGAGCCACACAGTTCAGTCTCCATCTTTATTCAGCTTGGAAAGTTCAACCCAGCCGTGGAGGAGGAATGAATACACCTGAAGCAGATTTCATCATCATAAAAAATCAGTTACGAGATTTTAACAAAGATAGACAAGAAAGGAACAGTAGTCTAAAATGGAAATGCATCTATTCAGGTTCCAAAAATCTTAACGGTTACACTTCATTGTTTGTGCCATAAAGTATATTTAACTTAAATGCATACATAATATTTAATTATGTTTAAAAGATCAAGCTGAATTTAACACTTGTGCCATTTCTGCTGGTGAGCTAATGGCATCCATCATTATTGACAGGTGCAGCTGAGGTCCATACTGGACTGATTCACCCCCACCAGTATGTAGAGCATAGAGCACACGTGTTTGTGTTCACAGAATGATTCAGTCCAGTTGAAACACTTAAGACAAAAACATGTTGTCATTCTACAGATTGAAGGCACTTTACAGGTTACAGTATCCACATAGTTCAGCTTCAAATTTCCCGTCAGTAAAATGTTCTATAAATATTCAGCATCAGATTATCACAATTACCCCAGCTCAAGCTGGCCTTGACGTCAGGAATATCAGGTTTATGTTAAAAATGCAACACTGAACTTGAGATCAACAAAATATGAACATTACAAGACATTATCAACTCACATCGTGTAAGAGTTAACATTTGCACATTGAGGATGTGCCTTAAAACTAACACAATATTACCATCCGCTGTCGAGTCAGTTTTGATTGATGTTTAAGTTTCACCTACACTCAGTCAAATATCAGTGTCTAAGGGTATTTTTTGCAGACTAGGAACTTATGAAACTGAGGAGGTAGTCTTGATTTTGAAACTACTTCAATGTACAGTTGTCACACACAAATGCTTCCACTACATCAGCAGTACTTCAGACACCTTTCAAGTCTGAGCCACGAGGTCACTTTCACACAGACACACAACTGGTTCTCATGCTCCTAATCTCTATTCAAATGCATATCACTGCATCACTAAGTTGCAAGTAACCAAGAAATCTTCCATGACTAACAAAAATGTTGGAAAACATTTGTAATTGGCCAGGCAATTGAATCTCTTATTGACAATGGTGCAGTAGTGTAAGGCTGTAATAGGTTTAATTTTACAATTTATGAAAAACTGGCAACCCTGTTAAACCCTGTTTGTTTATGGAATCAACAAAAAAGGTTTTATTATATTATATTATATTATATTATATTATATTGAAGGATTTCAAAGATGAAAAATATATAACCTACTCCATATGTTACATTCAGGGTTCACAACAGCATCTCAATAATACCAACTGATATCAACACCAGTTTCAGGCAAATATTTTGGCCAGGGTTTCATACTCATTTGTGATACACAAGGGGGGAGGGATGGGTAAAAAGTAAAAAATGACTACTATTTAAAGCCCTCCCATACACTCTCTGACACGATCCCTCTGCTCATCCTGCTGATTCCAGCCAGCTTGACTTTAGCACGAGCTGTCCACCTGACAGCAGCAGTGGAATCCTTGGAGTCTGATAGGTTAGAGTAACGGGAGGAATCCTCCTCCAGGCCCTGGCCTGCCCACGCAGCCAATTCCAACGGAATCCCGAAGGAGTCAGGAAAGGACACGGGTGAGTCGTCCTTATTGGCCTCGTCAGTTAAAGTCTCAAGGTGAGGAGGCTCCCATCCCTCCATCTTCTCCATTTTTTTGGTGGGTGAAATTTGCCTCATCGTCATAGTAACACTTTCCCAAAAGCAGTGGCCCTTGTCTGGTTTATCTTTCTTTTCCTTCTCCTTCTCATCATCTTTGATTTTCTTGTGAGACCTTTATTCAAACAAAAGACAAAAGAGAGGTATAGATATAGCCAAAGACAAAATATAAAACCCTTAGGTGTGCTACAGTGAAGGCATTTACTTCTGGAATGTTACTTTACTATAAATAGAGCCTTGAATGAATGGGAGAAAGATGGAACTGGAACTTTGAGTGGAACCAAAAACAATAAGTCATTAAATAGGAACTCCCGGTTGTTTGTCACTAAGAGTTGATTAATTTAGACTTTCCTCATACATCACTCCCTCAAGGTCTGAAAGTTGATAAGTTCTAGCAAATTAAGTTTCTCCCACGTGGACGCGGTGAACTTTCCTACTATTCCACCACCTCACTCAGATCTGAGAATGTCTGGTTGAATATTAAGCTTAAAGTTTTAATGCAGGCATTCACAATGAGACCTCTTTAAAATTCTCTTTAATATTGATGATAATGAACAAATATGTAGAAATAAGAATAGATTCAATAACTGTGTAGTCCTTTTTCAAACTTAAACTGTTTTTCATAAATATTATCTTGTTTCTTGTTTGAAACTGGTGTGCTGAAATCCTAAAACATTTTCCTCTAATCAGTTACTGGTAAAATGTGTTTGAATAAGATCTTAGATCCTTGTGACATGTCTGTCAAGGGTCAAATTCTGGCAGATGGTCCTTTCCATAAAAAACACCCCATGTAGACCTAGCCTGAGAAGTTAACAAGTGGGTGACAGTCACAATGTGAAGGAGGCATACTTGAATTCATTCAAGCATTCCATGGATGTAGCAACAAATTAATTCATCCAAGGACTGCTCACTGAATGTTTCAATCTTGTATTATTTAGCCTTAACAATTTTTTGAAGCCAAATAAATTATATAAATCAAACATTATGAAAGGCTATGAAGAAAAGTCTCAGTGTGTTTGATGATGGCAAATGTTAATTTATTTGGGTATTAAATTGGACTACTGCTGGTCAAAGCATCTTCTATGGCAACAACATTAGTGGAAAAGCCTATAGTATCGTGAATTGTGATGTTATCGTGTGACATCACAATTCATCTTATAATGGTTTATTGAATGTCTATATTTACTTAATTGTGCATTATAACCTCACCCTCTGCGGTCAGCCAGCTTCACACCGGTTAACAAGAAGTGCTCATCATCTTTAGAAGAGAACATCTTCTTCTCCCTCCTGTCTTTCTTGGACATGCTTTTCTTCATCTTGGCTTCCTAACAGAAAAGAGATGACATGGTTTGAATTGCAGAGCTGAAAATAACAACCTCTGTTGCATGTTAAGCATGTTGTCAACTTTGATGCCTATTTATGAGTTATCCATGCTCCCTTAAGGGAGACGTATTTCACAAAGTCAACTTTGTGGGAATTCAGGAAAATGGCCATATGTTCAGATTAATTTTTTTTTCCTTTTTTTTCCAGACAGGTTCAGTGGTCTTAAAAGATAGCTGGAAAAGGTCACTTTCCAGTGACCACTCTCGAAACAGATGACAAATACCATTGAGATAAGAAAACTGTCCGGAGATTCAGGAAAGGGAAGCAGGGCTTGGCCAAAGCTGTTCACAGCACAGTGAGACCTGGAGACCTGGTGACCTTGATTGGAGACATTGTAGGGTGGTGGAAAGAGTACTACAATGAACTCCTGAACCCAGTTGACATGTTTTCTTTCAAGGGAGCAGAGCTGGAAGACTATGGCATGCCAACAGCATGAGGTTACAGAGGTAGATATGAAGCTCTTCACTGTCAATGAACTAAGTTTGAAAGAGACTGATCTGGAGATGCTGAAAATGCTGGAAATTAAGGGTCTGTCTTGGCCATCAGAGCTTTTGAATGTTGCATGAAAGTCAGGGAGAGTGTCTACAGAGTGGCAGATCACATAATCGGTGGGACAGTGATGATGATAATGATGATGATGACGATGTCGGGATACATTACACTGACTTTTAAGTTCAGTTTTCTCTGATCAAGACTTTTAAAAAGGATCTAACCTTCCAAGAGATGCAATTTCTCAAATAAATTAAATTTTGTCTGATAAACTCATAGCTCTCTCGAGCAATATACTATGCACATAAGTGACAAGCCTAAACTGACAGTACCATTCTTCAATCTTTGACCTTTTTTACCTTTTAGATTTTAGATGTTTTCAAAGAGAACCATCTAAACATTAATTATCTTGAATGGGACTTTGCTTTATTAGTATTTGAGTCAGCTTGTTTTGTGAATCAATGATAAACTAAGTATTTGTTAAGCTTGTGTCAGCAGGAAGACATAGCATTTAATTGATAACTCAACAAAAAGCATTTTATAGAAATGATACTTGAATGTATTTATGACACTCCAAGCAGTTATACAAAAAAGAACCCTCTGCTATTTGTCAGAAATATTATGAGTTCAGATGCAGAGTTAGAGCCTGGCATTCCAAAGGAAGCCCCCCTGGACTTCCCTCGACATCAAAATTCCTCCTTATCCTTGCAGCTATCCACCGAGCTCAAATACCGCCCCACTTGTCTAATATGGAACAAACTTTTGGCTCCCTTTCTCTCACTGCTTGGGAAGAATTCCCAATGTCAGCAGTCAAGGTCATAACACTCCCTCCTGTTCACTTCCGTGTCTGTCTTTGCCTGACCGTTATTAAAAGGTATTCAGTTTTCACAGTATTATTTGATTAGTGCATTTGACCTGTACAAACTTTGAGCTGTTCCCGATGTTTCTTTATTTGTCCGACGGGGGAGGTGCTCGACTTAAAAGGCTACAGCTTTCTATGTCACTCTCCCCCCATGTTGTTCACCGACTTTGAGTCTAGACGATGCAACATCAGTGCCAGCAAGTAAACAAGTAACAGGACATGAAAGCCATCAGTTCTTAATCCAAACAGGAACCTGTACAATGAGTCCATCAATGGGACTGAGATCATGTTTAAGAGTGTTTAGATAGCAAGAACTTTGACAGAAGACTCTGTCCCTTAGGTATATACTGTAGAATACTCAAGCTTAGTGTTATCTAAGACATGAGAATATCCATATCCTGCTTGTGAATTTTTCTCACATGCTGAAATATGATGTGTGAGAGTTTTGGAATGTACATTGAATTTAGGTGTGAGTAGATGCAGCAACTTTTGCAATGAAAAAATGGCAGCACCTATTTCCATCATACCTGGGAATGCTGAATTTTTAAATCAGAAAATATCTGCGAAATTAAATATTGATTCAACTAGTCATAACTTGTGCTTTCTGTCTCTCTGTTGCATCACATTTGCCACATTATAATAGTAGCAGAAAAGAAGATCAATGTGTGTTAAATATACAGGTATCCCTGTGTAAATATGTAAATCCAGAAGTGTGGCCACATTCAGGGGCCTTCATTATTCTCCTCAGAATTAACCTCCAACCCTTTACTTCAAAATCTGCTCAGAGCCCAGTAATCTCTCCAACCAAGCAGTAGGTAAATCAAGCGGATCGTGTGTGTGTGTGTGTGTGTGTGTGAGTGAGTGCATGTCTACAGCTACATGACTAGCAGAACAAAAGAGCTCTTATTGAACAAAATTTTCCATCCATTCCACAGAGATTAAGGCTGAATACTAAAAGATTAAGAAGGCATCTAATTTAGGAAATACTATGTGAATTGTTCAAGATACGAACATAAAATACGGGCAGCTACTAACTACTACTCTGGTTTTGGTTAATCTGTATGCTACTGTTGTTTATTAAGTAATGCACTGCATAGATAGTACACACTAGTAGAAGCCTCTGAAGATCAAGAAATGTTCAGCCACTAATTGGATAATTCCTGGATCAATGGTGCAGATCTGGTTAACTAGCAAATTGATATTTATAAATCAACAAAAAAACACCTCACAACCAACTTTAATCCATTAAAGCATCAGTATTTAGTTATAACTCAATTGTGCATTTAACTTTTTTCACCTTGTGCTCTCCCTTGATGCAGTCTGTGCATCTGCAAACCAAACTAACAATGTTGCTTTATAAAATAATCTAAAATAAACAGGATTTTTAGAATGCCATGCTAGCCTCTGACACAGAAGTAACAGAGTGGTTCTCTGCAGGCCTACTCATAAATACAACTTGTAAAGAATCATTACTGTTCTCTTTGCACCTTTCCTGTGACAGACATACTGTATACACTATTCTCCGTATCTATCCATAACAGGGAAAGGTAACTTCCGGCAGACCTAGTCCACTTTGTGTCCTAATATGAGCATGGAACAACCAACAGTAGAAGAACTGTAGCCTTCCACCATGTGTCTATTTTCAGCCCTGTTTTTCCTCCACAGTCATTGTTCTCTTTCAAATAGTCCAGCTCCTCAAAAGAATGTAGAGTTTCCTTCCCTCCTCCAGCCCAGCCACCCCATCCTCATGGACATGACAGGTTTTAAATATTAATTGTGAGCCAGTCAGAAGACAAACAGAATATACTTTGTGTGCATTAACACTTTGTTAATGTGATTATTGGTAACAACACACTTAATCTTTAGTTAAACACTGGATAATATTCCGCAGTTGTACGGCAAACTAAAACAGAACAACGCTATGCCCTATGTCTGTGATAAATTAGGAATTTGTTATGTCCTTATCTTTACTTTCTTTTATGTATGTGTACAATAACCTATTTTCAGACAAGTGTATGTGTCCTGAATTTTTACAGCCCTATCCTTACAAAGTTACAACTATTGGTGACTTCTGCAAAAACTAAAAAAAGATGTGGCAGAAATGATTGTTTAGATCTGAGGTCTGAGATCTGATCTATTTTATCTTCACTGGCATGAAGAATACATACAGGACTGTCTCAGAAAATTAGAATATTGTGATAAAGTTCTTTATCTTCTGTAATGCAATTGAAAAAAAAAAAAAAATTCATGATATTCTAATATTTTGAGATAGGATTTTTGAGTTTTCTTAAGATATAAGCCATAATCAGGAATATTAAATAATAAAAGGCTTGCACTATTTCAGTTGATTTGTAATGAATCCAGAATGTATGACATTTTTGTTTTTGTAATAGCATTACAGAGGATAAAGAACTTTATCACAATATTCTAATTTTTTGAGACAATCCTGTATTAGATAGGTCTAGTGGCACTATCGCAGGTAATGAAGAGTCAGACTTAGTGTTAACAACTGAGTGGCCAATGAAAGCCAATGGGGGCATTATGGGGTGGCATCTATGGAGCGGTCTGCTGCCATCCATTGGCTAACAAACTTTTGGTCCATAAGTTGCGATAGAGAACATTTTTCCTCTTGCAATGAAGTTTGATGGCTACATAAACTAAAACATAGTGACTACAAATAAAATTTGTCTCGGCTTCATGAGGAGCTTTAGTGACAAAGGCCGGAAGTTGTCAAAGCCCAACTGGTCAAAACAAGGCCACAAAAGCCCTGACAGGCTGTGGCTAGAATCTAAAAGTATTTATCAGTTCATAGGTTCACTTAGACTGCAAACATGACCATACATCTACAAAAGTAGAGAATTGTCAGCTCAGGATTTACTATTGGATTTTATATTCTGTGTGAATAAATACATTTTGAAAGTAGGAAATGTATATCAGAGGACCATATTTCCTTTTTGGGTCACTTTTATCTTTGTCTGCACATAACACTGCAGTCCTCAGTACTTGTGCTGACATGCCTAGTCAATTTGTAGACAAAAAAGAAGAAAAAGAAATCAGGTTTTTGGTAAGCTCATGCTCTGGTTGAGTTGTGCCAAGTAAGTTGATGATGTGTTTGGACCAACTGTGGCTCTGGCTTCAACATGGGTACTTGAGGATAAGGCTGAAAGCGCAAAAAAAACACACACAAAAGTAGCATAACAACAAACAAGTCGATTCTCCAGTGACATTGGAAGGTTGATAACCGAAGGCTGACATGTTTACAGATAAACTCTGGAGCCTAAGCAATCATCTGCTTTAGCTCTGCTGTTGCTCTGGGTAACACCTTGCAGTCATCTGACAAGAAGTTGTGTGTGGGTTTGTTTTTCAGGACAAATAACTGACTCTATTTCACAACTATGACCGATGAAATACATCTGGTACAATAAGCAAGTGCATGTGAAATGAAGTGTAAGAAGATAGCATTAATAAGAAGAGGGCAGAGCTGTCTATGACATAAAACTGAATTATTAGTCAAAGATTGTTTTTCTGTTATATCCAACTAGTTGTGAAGGTTTATTGTTTACCTTAGACATTGCTGTGACAGCTTCCTCATCTTCTTCCTCTCCTTCTATGTCTTTGTCCTGAAAGACACACATGCGGATACACACACACACACACACACACACACACACACAAACACACACACACACACACACACACACACATTTACACACACACACACACACACACACACAGACAAACATATGAGCAGTGAGCAGTGAGTTAACAAAACCAGCATCCCCTAACACAAACACATACACACCATCCTTAGTTTGCACCAGTGATGTGTGGGCAGACTGTGTGCAAACTCCCCTGCAAGAGAGAAGCTAACATTTGTGGATAGGTAACATAAACAAACTGTGTTTGAAGAACTATGTGGAAGGCTGGAGACAGAGGGCTGAGGACACGATTGAGGAAACTGCTGAAGTCAGAGGGCAAATTCAAACAAAAGAGAAGGGAAATAAATGCATGACCCGTTACCCTAACAGTATATGACACCATTTGAGGCAGAGCTATTTTGGCTCATTGTTACTGACTATAATATTTTTGTTACTCTTAGTGCTATTTAATTTGAAAGAACAATTAGCATTGTTTTGCTAAATTGTTCTACTTTGCTTAAAAAATAAAAATCTGCATCTCTATAATGATGCATGTTAGATGACTAAACAAACAAAAACAAATGCACTTCATCATGTTGTGTTGTGTGTTCAAATATTAATATTCAAACTGCATTTTGGCCATACTTGGAAAAACAACCCAAAACTTTAGTTTTATTAACAAGACCTTTTCAAGAACTAAAATAACAAAAGATGGGCCACTAGCAACCCACAAAGTCAAGCAAAACTTTTCAAATCTACATCACCTCAGAAGCAGCTCTGTGGTTGACCTCTATTTCTAACTTTAAATTGTTTCTATGAACACTCCTGGCTGTACATTATTGAATCTCTGAATGTCCATGGATATCTAGATCAAGATCCAATGGTAAATGTTTTTTTTATTCACAGGGTAATCACCCCAATTTATTTCTAAATTGAACATTTTAGGTACTTTTGAAGATACGTATTCATAGTTCAAATATCTAACCAAAAAACTGCATCAAGATCATATTATCAAATCACAATTGGACTTTTCATTGGAGAAGATGAAGCTGTTAGGAAATTTTGCTGAAAGTTTTTTCTGAAAGATTACAGTTGGTTGGGAGATAATGAAGTAATGACTTTAACGACTGTGAGTGTCTGGCAATCGAATTACACAATATTAGTTTTCACTGCGCTTGTGGGGGGTAAATCCATTAAGAAAACACCAGCTTTTTCTGGAAATTCAACTGTTTGTAATTATCCTGATCATAAAAGACAATGATACACATAATATATCTTCTGTGAGCTTGCATTACAGATTTACCACCTTGTTCCCCTGTTGATTGGTAACCATATTGAATCCCTTCACCTGAGTGATATTATTCACAGCATCCATACTGTGCAATTTGGCTTTGACGAATGACAATCTGACACTGTCTAAAGAAGTTAAAAAGAATTGTGTGTGTATGTGTGTGTGTGTGTGCATGTGAGTGTGTGTGGGCTGGGGGGGGGGCATATCAGATATGTATTGGAGTCTGAAATCTACTGAAGTAGAGCCAGAATTCCCGTAAAACGATCAAAGATTTCAGAACTTGTATCAACTGACATCAACTGACAATTCCACAAAAGAAGAATACAGAAACATAACTGGAGGGAGAAAGAGACACATCGAGGGAGAGAGAGAGAGAGAGTAGAGAGAAGTGGTTGGGCATGTCTGAGCAAAGTCTCCACCACCTGAGCTGATCAAAGATACCCTCTCACACACACTGAATTCTGACTTCTTAGTTTTTAGATCATAAAAGCATTTACAACTTGAAACAAAGGTTGAGGAGGATGGGGGCAGCCAGTTGAGGGAGTGGGGGTTGAGAAAAGAGAGCAGTGTCAAAAAAATGCCTGAAAACATAGACACGGAGATTATATCTTTAACATCTTGCGATTCATGTTTTTGGGGGTTTTGTTTTCCAGCTTCTGCATGTGTATGTGCAGGCATGCGTGTGTGCATGTGAAGCAGTAGTAGTATAATCATATAATCCTTCAATTACCTGTTAATAAGAGGTTCCTAATAAATCATGTGTGCCTTCATCGTGTGTGCCTTCAATCATGTGAGGAAACAAAGCACAAACTTAAAAGGTGTATATGTACATAAGCAATAAAATGATAACTATTTTTTTTTTAAATCCTTTGGAATTTTTTTGCTGAGATGCTGAGATGAACAAGTTAGATATTAATTAGACATTAGAATATCATATCTCTGTACTAGAGCCAAACCAATATTTCAATATTCATTAATTTCATTCCATATCATATCAAGTTAATATTGTAGTTACATTGGAATTATATTCAAAGGTTTTCATATTATTTTTGTTTAAATATGACTTGCACTGGGTTCAAATAAAGATCATGAAGAAAATACGTCTGACACTAAAATAGTACAACAACCTTGGAAGATGATAAAATGTCATGTTATTTTAGCACTGACATTTACACATTTCTTTGTTAACAGCATGGTAGCAATACATGCTGTCGTCAGTACTCTGAATCAAATGATTGACTTTGGATGCCTTGACATTTAGTTCACAACCTGAGTGTAGTCAAATATCAAATATTGGTATTAAGCGGTGAAATCATCGAGCTTCTTGTCTAACTCTCGACAGTAAAGCAAATGTATTCAGACCAGAAAAGTTGAGCTTTGGAATGCTTGGCATTATTTCCACCTGGGCTCTTTGGAAATCAGACCCAAACCTGTTAAGTCAAAAGGTTTTCTTTTTTCTCTTCACTAAAGGATCACACCAGATGTATCTCCTTGTCCTGTTTGATGGCTTTATGATATATATGAGGTTGTCTGAAGTGACTGATCAGACCCAATCCCATTCATATTAGTGCTTCAAGTAACTTGGCTCCTGAAGTGGAATTACAAGGCTATTGAAGTACAGCTTTAAGCTACAGACAAGCGGGCACACACACAACTCCCACATGCTCACAGCTTACACCCATTGAACTTCAACTGCAAGTGAGAGGTGAAGCTTGCGGAAGGGGAGGGCATCAAATCTCAAAATGCCCCTTTCCCCCATTTGCACTACCAGCTTTTCTTTACTGAAGAATCCTCACTGTCTACCTGTCGCCCCTCGGGTGTTTGTGTTGCTGCAGCTGATCAACACCATCTATCTTCATTGCACAAGATTTTAATTCATTTATTCAGTCAGTGCTTTGATAGAAAAGGACTGATGATATGCCTATAGTGAGACCATGAAGTAGGTTTATGGCTACTTTTTGATTACTGGCCAATGAAGAAGGAGAGAGCAGGATTCTTGATGGCCTTTTGAAACTCTTGCAGCTACAGACCAGCCTGGACATCCCACTATGTTTTCTCCACTGCTTATCCAGGAGTTTTTTTTGGTATATTTCCTTTTTTTTGTTATTTTGTTGCTCTTTGAAAGATGGATTCAAATGAAAGTATCATATCTCGAAGAACTATACCTCATTTAACCTCGCTCTGTGTTTATTGTCTATGATGAAGGCGACATTGATTTTATGAATTCAGCTTTTTATGAAGTTTTAACTCTAGCAGATCGATGAAAGTAATAAAGGTATAGTTAAAAAAGCTTACATATGCCAATATTGTAAAGCACTTTAGTTTTTAAGCCTTTCATTAATAATTTTAACCATTTTGAGCTCAAATCATTCCCTTTAAATGTTCCTGTATACTGAAGAAACACTCTATTTCATGCTAACATTTTTTGCAAATCTGTATTTGAGTATAAAAAAGCGCCCTGTTCCATACATTAACAATACATGAGTGTAGAGCGGTGATAATGATGGTCTGTAATGCTATCTTTTGACATCACTCTGTGCTTCAGATGATTCAGTAATGCTCGATCTCTGACTAAAAATCCCTTTGAAAAAGTAAGAATGCATGCTGAGAAATGGAGACATGCTGTCCTGCATCACTGCTGGGTCAGGTTGGTTTTTTACTCTGTGTTTACAACATTTTCTGAGAGAATCCCTGACCCCTGGATGTTTTTATTGCCATGGTGACGCTGGGAGACCTCCCTGATGTCTTTCCCAGGAATTTAGTGGCTCCCTCGCCTGACCTCAAATCAGTGTGTATAGCCAAATAAACCCTATTGGGAATTGGAGACTGAGCCACAAAGTGACTGTAGATCACCTCTTCAGAGGTTCAGGCCACATGCGTTGCCCCAGTGGTAGCAGTGAAAAAAGGTTAATAACCCACCAGATCTCAACCATATACTAATGGAAAATACTAGGATGAGGAGTTGGGTTATCTTTCCAAATGCCTACAATATGACATCATTATTTCATCGAATTGAATGAAAAAAGTTATCATAAATCCATAATCACAGTGGTTTTAGTGCAGAAACTTCAGGTGCACGAGAAATGAAAAGGTTACTGATGCCTACAGTTGGCTTTTATGTGTTTATCATTATTTTATTTTATTTTATTTTATTTTATTTTATTTTATTTGCCCTGTTTAATTATTATTTTTTTGTTGTTTCTATGTGATGGGAAAATCTACAAAGCTTAATACTGAAATAAACATTCAATGGGTGATTTTTATATTTGCAACTATTAAGGCATAAATGTTCTATTCTCTATTACATTTTTTTTTTTATTCATATCATTCCCCTTTTGTGCCCGGGAAAGACAGAAATCTTCTGCTCCATAATTATCCTTTGTACTTTTGACATGAAAATTGATAATGGCACCTTTTCAGTCCTTTAAAACATTGCCTTTCATAATATTACATTTGTATCACAGACAACTTTCAACTGAAATAATTAACACTGGCTTCTCCATCTTATATCATCTTATTTGCCAATGTTCAGGTTGCAGTTAAAAATTCAACTGAAACTGATGTCCAGCCAATATTTTGGTTTCTTCTCTGTCATCTCTGATCCCTTAATTGTCCACAGATATAAAATAGGGGGGACTGGGTATTTATGGAAAAATAATTATGTGTTATTTCCATACAGCCAGGCCAGCTGCAGGTATCCTGAGTGTGTCTTATCTTGAACCACCTCTATGTGCCCACCACGTTTTGACAGAGGCCGTCCAGCTGCCTTCAAGTGCTGATACCAAGCTTTTAGACTTCACAATCGGCTACTCACCTCATTAAGCTTGTACATTGTACATGGGGGCTGGCGAGAGTCTGCAGCTGACTCAGGTTGTTATTGTTGTTTTTTTTTTTCTTTCTGTGCAGTATCTGTTTATTTGTGCTTATCCGAGGGAGAAAATAAATCTCACAAAATATCTTGTGGGTTCATAAGTTGGACATACACTTGGGCATCCATCAACCCACAGAGCGTCCTGACAACATTCCTAATGTTACATTTGTCCTCACATTAATTTCGCCATGCATATTATACCATGTATATTTACAAAAACAATGGGTTTTCATTATATTTACAGAATTTTAATGCGGGTTTCGTCCTCTAATTTGATATTTCAAAAGTATATACCTAATACTTTTGTGTGAGGCCGATGTGAATTGTTTGCACAAACAAGTTAGTGGCAAAACCAAACCCTCTGAAGGACTGACACTTGCTCCAAAAGGGGAAAGGAAAAAAAAACATCCTCTCATAGTCAAAAAGGCTGTGGGATCACTCATTATTGTAAATGATTCGGAATAATTTTGACTAGCTTTTATACAAAAGTAAAAGAAAATGTCACAGTTCCACAACAATCCGCGCTTTTACCTTGTAAGAGTGATGATAATGCCAGGTCATGTCGTCTTCCTCTGACGCGTAATCCACCAGGACCTTACTCTTGCTTTTCTTAAACATAGTCCCGCTCCTCGCAGAGTCTCTCCGTGTTGTCCTGGCAAAAAGGAATCTCAGAGACCCCCTCGAAGTGTTTGGCCACCTTCCTGTCCGATTCAGATCGCAGCACCGAAGCGCGTTGTGATAGTTTGAGGTATTTCTACAGCAACGGCTCCGCTGTGGAGGGGAGGTTGGGTGGATGGGGTGGGGGGTCCACTAAGCACTATTCAGACTATTCATTCATAAAGGTGCCAGGGGCCGGACAGCTCAGTCGTTTTGTCTGTGTGTGTGTGTGTGTGTGTGTGTGTGTGTGTGTGTGTGTGCGTGTGTGTGTGTGTGTGTGTGTGTGTGCGTGTGTTTTATATTTTCTTGGACGTAACGGCGCCGCTGGTTTCGTAAGTGTTTTGCGTATGTTGTGCGCTTTTACGCAGGCTTGACCACCTGGACCTTCGCCGCTCGCTCCTCCCACTGAAAGCCCACAACAAACCCCCACGACAGACGGGTGACGGGGTTAGAGTTCTCATTTTCAGCCATTCAAAGCAAACAGCAAGTAATAAAACCTTTGTCTCAGTTTCGATGAAAAGAAATCGGAAAAAAGCTTCACAGTTAAAAACTTGATCTTTAATAAGTATGAACAACTTTTGTATAAATCTCTCTCACTCTCTCCCTCTCTCTCTCTCTCTCTCTCTCTCTTTACATATATATTTATATATTTTATTTTATGTTTTATTTATATACATATTTATATATATATGTATATATAGATTGAAGGTTCAAAGAGTTTATTGTCATGTGTACATTTGCAATGAAATTCTTACTTTGCTGTCCGCAGTGCATTTAGATTTATTGGTACTTTATGATACTTCAAAATCCTTCACAAATAAGGTTCTGTGAATAATGATTAACCTATGAATAACTATCAGTTGGATTGCAATTGAAGAATCCTGTAATTGTGTAAGTTGTCGTTAAATAACAGGATGGTAATGGGTTAAGACATACAGACTATGATTTTTAGTAATCATAGTAATGCAAAGGAATTCAGAAACATATGACAGTGTACCCCAAAGCCTGATTCAATATCTGCCAATTTCCGAAACCCCCTGGGAATCTTGCTCAGGAGAGTATCTGTTATAATCATATGAAAGAAAGTAAAAGTCCAATATTTTACATTGAAATTTGAAATTGTAAATAAGTTGTCATTTCTAATACTTAATACTATTAACCTTCTATATTGCTCAATAACCAATGCTATCAACACATAGTGTAGAAGTCCACAGAAATCCCAAGCCAATATTTTGTCCACAGTATGTTTTCCTTGTGTCTTGTTTTTGAGTAAATGGTGCCATGATAGATAGATAGATAGATAGATAGATAGATAGATAGATAGATAGATAGATAGATAGATAGATAGATAGATAGATAGATAGATAGATAGATAGATAGATAGATAGATAGATTTTGGTGGTTGCATTGATCTAGTTAACCACACATATGTCTGTCATTTTCCCTTACTAAGAGAAATACTGACACCAGGAGAAACAAGTGATGCATTATACTGCTGTACTGACCTCTTAAAATAGCAGCAGTTCAGCTGTGGTTAAAACCCCTCACCTGATTCGAAAGGCCTTAGATTCCTGTGTGAATGTCCACATACAGTAATACAGGCAAGAATGTGGATTGTGGGAAGAATTCATAGAAACTTAAGTCCATGAAAAATGCAGAGTTCCTGTTCAAGGAATTTTCATTTTTTCCTGGATCTGCTTTGCAAAATAGTGACCTTTTGATAAATACTCTCTCATTTCTATTGCACACAGAGTGCAATCCAATTATGGCGATGCACAGTAAATATGACACACAGAAGACACAATGAATTACATACTTTGTTCAGTCCTCAGAATCCAAACATAGATGTGAAACATTTTCTGATCTTGTGTTTCTTTGCTTGCTGACCAGAGGGCATGAACATTTGTTTGGGCTAAATTCTTTGCACCGTTGCAAAATTGATAAAGTCATGACATGTCAGCACTCCTGGGGTTCGGCCATGCTTATGGACAAAAACACCTCAACATGTTTAAGGGGGAGAACATGGTTTCGGTTAGAGGGCAAATAATTAATCAGGTGATTTAAATCCAGTCATCTAAGAAGTAAGATGACAATTTATATTAGAAAGTAGATAAAAGTTTCAACCTAATGTCTTTTACTTATGCATAAAAAAAATGTCCTTGTAAAATGATTTTCCTAGACCAGAAGCACTTGTTTTTTTTTTGAACGCTAACTGATCATATCCTCTGTGAAGACACCTCATTAACATTCATAACAAGTTTTTCTTTCTCTCTAAATCCATTTGTCAAGAAATTATCAGTTGTATTCTGTCACAAAATGTTGGCCTGTCTAGACATCTTTTTTTATGGATAATCTTTCCAAGGCCCATTTGTCTCACTAGAGGTATAATCTGATTTCAAAGCACACTTGAAAAATAAGAACAAGCAAACACATACTGATTAATATGGTTTTTTTTTAAATGAAAATAGTTCTGTCCACAGTTGCATACTTCAATAGTAGCAACAGTAACCTTTAAAATGTATTAGATATATACAAGCACTAACAACTAAACTGGTTTAAAGGCTCAAAAGTCTAATCTAATGTGATACATTATAATCTGGCAATTTTACTGATTCTTTGTCGTCAATTTCCAAATTTTACTGTGTTCATGATATCTTTGCCTTCCTACATTCAGTCGCAATCAGGGCCGTGTCAGCTCTTCATGCTGCAGACAAGAGGAATGAGTGGCTGTTAGTCCGTGTCTATCATTAGGCACTGGGCATGTCAGTGACCTTTGACACTTAGGGTCATCACCGCGTCAACTGTCCACTTTGGACTTTTTCCGGGACGCGCATTCCCTCAGTATCAATGTGGTTATTTACAGTCTGGGTAGACGGGGTGTTCGTGGCTAATCAGCCACTATTGTCCAAACAACCCTTTTTTATCTGAATCTCTCTCTCTGACGGAATCTGGGAAGCCACACTGATACTGACCTGTGTTTCATACCATGTGAAATAAAGCGAACCTGCTCCATTTGTGCCTTGTAGATGGGACAAAAATGTGGTCTTTTCATGCCCTTGGTCCTGTATGCAATAATTATATTTAGTACACTCATTGACTTTCACCCATAATTCATAATAAATTGGTGACAGCAGGATTTATCGATGCAGAACCTTCAGAAAAATAATTTTCTCTTCGGTAATTGTGACCAATGGATTTATCATTTATCCTCCAATTGGCCTGCTTAGCATCAGCTTGATTGCCACTTTGTCTTTCAACAAGCTGACATTATGCCTCTCTTCAGCCTGGCTGTCATATTTCGTCTGTGAATGGGTTGGCACCGTCAGCTGGCTCCTGTCTGACTGCCAGTTTTTATGCTTCTCTTACTCCTTGAAACATCTGTCTTTGTAAATGAAGACCAGACAGGATATGAACGATGCTGAATTTATTAAATGCAATCCAGACATGTCTCATTTTTGGTATTAACAAAGAGCCAAGTCATGCAAGAAATTTTGAGTGAAATCTAACCCTCGGGTGTTCATGAGTTGGCACTGGAGAGGCGAACAACAGAAAGGATGTGAACCATAGAAAACAAAAAAAGAGTGACAGTGAAGTTGAGTCGATTGTTGCCCATTTTATTAGATCAATGTTTTATTCCAAGTGTCATGTCTTTGGAATGATTTTGATCTTAATAGTTCAGTCCTGGAAAACTTCCCTGATATTGCTCTGCTAAATAACTTTAGTTCCTTTCAAAACACCCTACTGGATTGCCTAATATGGTTGTTAGGGTAAATATTTTTAATGTTCTGTAAATACAAGGGCAAATATTCCTTGTGAATGCTATTCAATACCCTGATTTTTTTTTCAGAGTTACTATTGCAGTATATTTATCCTCAGTGCTTCTGCAGTAATTTATTTGTGGCCATTGAATTGATTTGCTCATTATTTGTACAACATTACAATATAGTGAAATTATAGCTACTGAAACTGCACATTGCCACGGGTTCAAGTGGTATACAGATATATAACATAGATTTGTTACACTACTTGTTACTTGGCATCAAATGAATACATTTCCCTGCCTAATAATATAGTCAGACACAAAGTGATTCTTTTTTGCTCCTTAAAGAAGTAACAGCACAAAACAAACAACGTTCCCTAAAACTCAGGTATCCAATCATGTTTCACTGTAACTTATATCACATTTGGTGAATACATGTGTCTGTTTTCCCTCATAATGTGTGCTTGTGAGGAAAATGTAAGTTACTACGTCATCAGCTTTGACCTGCTGATAAAGTGACAGGGTTGAAAAGTCAAGGTGGACACAGCTGGGATAATTGGACTGCTTTCAAATGTCTCACATAGAACCTCCGTGCAACTTAAAATACAAATCTAAACTTGACAGGGCTGTCCAATTGGCTGTTCATGGACATGTATACAGCAGACGTGAACCGTAGTCGAAGAAATGATGCAGTAGAATGTGTGTGTTTTTGTGTGTGTGTGAAGAGGGGTGGGGTGTGAAACGCAAGATTTAGCAAAAGGACAAAATCTGTCTATCCCCATGTCACGTGTGTGTGTGTGTGTGTGGGGCATAGAAAGCGTCAGCTGATTGGATGCGGTTCTCTCATGCTGACCCATGGAACTACGTCAAACCTTGTTAGCCAAGACGACAGATTAAAGTTTTAATTATCTTTGCAGGCTAGCGCTAAAGAAGGTCCCCACAGACGCTTTAGTGAGCTTGGCGTTAATGAACAGTTGACATCTGGTCTTAAAGGTGTCTTAAAGTGGCGTTATGACATTTTTTAGGCTGCCTTCATTTTGCAAGTGTTTGGTTACTGTGTAAAAATTCAAACTGTAATAGTTTTATTCGAGACAATCAAAATCACACCAAACAGCTATACCAGTACTCAGTTAATCAAATTATATAATTTTAGCTCAACATCTGCAATACATACAGACGTTACTCATTAGTTGGAGACACAACATTTGTACTCTTATTATTTAATCTGTTTTGCGTAAACAGAGACACTGTGATGTGCATTAAAAAAATTAAGATGTCAGTGGTCAAAGCTAAAGCTGTCGAGCTTTCCTGACGGAAAAGCAAAACATTTGAGAAACACATTGAATCTGTTAAGTAGGTAGTTTGAATAAACCGGAGATTGCTGAGTCATTAGTGCAGCTTAAGGAAAAGAGCAAGAGGAAAGTACGTGCTTCTTCACAGTTGGACCGCAGTTTTTTTTCCCAATAGGCCCTTAAGCAAACAGGCTAAGAATTGTTAATCCTTATCTTTTATAAATGTTTCCATGGGGGAAAAAAAGGGTTCACCGTTAGTTTTCAAATGACAAAAAGGTATATTATCCTACAGAATGTTGTCAAAGATGTATACTTGCTTTGCAAAATCTCATTAGTCCATCTCTATAAATCACAGTGCATTTATGTCACACCTCATTGATCCAGCAAAGCGAACCTAAAATACAACAGATGTCTCTTGGCATACACACTTCCTTCTTAACATTCAGAGCCCTGTTTGGCCATACATGTAGTGATTTGTCAACTCAACCGAAATCATACATAGTCCATTTATTTCCAGGTCAGTGTGTGACGTGCAAGGCACGCGGTGGACAAGACTATCAGCAGTCTAAAACATCGGGACATTTTAGGCTTACAATGGTCATGACGGTCAGACCTTGAATGAGGATCTTCTCCAAAAATGTGGTCCAGGAAAGAAAAGAGAAAACGGTGTGATGGTAGTATAAATGGAGGAGTGCTACAAGATCTTAGCTGTGAGCCATGATCAGCAATGGGGGATGAGGTAATTCGGAGGCTGTTGTCTACAGGACTATCTCATCGGCTGGAGATAGATGCCCATCAGGGCCCGTCCCAAGAATCTGTAACTAAAGTACAAATCTGGTGGTAGAACTCTCAGCTCTGTTCGTCCCATATTCCAAGCATACAGCAGGCACATCCTGTGTGGATACGAAACACGATTCAAGGTACGATTCAAGGTTGGTATAAATGTCGCAGGAGTTGGAGGCATGCAGGCTGGAGGCCTCAGATGACAATACCACTAACATTACGGTGATTGGTCCAGTTTGTTGAACACAGTGTGAGGGCTGAGCAGAAGCCCAAAGAGGTGATTTCTTCTGTCACTGTGTACGTGTAGCTCAGTGGGAGAGCGCAGGCTTCGTATATATGACGTGCTGCGTTCAATCCACGCCGTCACCACTGTAAGTCACTTTGGATAAAAGCATCTGCCAAATGAATGTATTCTATTCTGTCACTGAAAGGTGCCTGCAACACATGCATATACCTGTAACACTGAATTTATGCAGGTATTTCTATAATTACATCAATGTAGGAGAAAAATTAGCAATCATATACATTTTACCAAGATTTTTGACTGAACAAATGTACTGTTTACACCTATATGGTATTTTTAGGGTACCATAACTTTTAAAAACTGACTTAAACTATAGAAGGACTATAGGACAACTTATTGTGTGTGTGTGTGTGTGTGTGTGTGTGTGTGTGTGTGTGTGTGTGTGCGTGCGTGTGTGCATGGGGATGTGTGCCTGCATTTGCATATTTCAGAATGTCCACTTGTGTTTGCATGCAATCAGAATCCAAATCAGAATCAGAAATATTTTATTGATCCCAGAGGAAATCGAGTGACCAAAATAAAGGAGTCGTTCCTGCACATGAAACACACAAGTGTTTTAATGAGCTCAGGATGGAGAGCACAACAAGGCTAAGCTGTTCTTGTACTGAGAGGAGGGATGTGCTGTGTCACTGAGGACAGGCGAGCACACATGTCCTTACACACATATGCAACTATCAAAGTACATCCATTGCACCACTCGAACAATAATATAAATGTGTTATTATGTCAGGGCAATGAAGGAACAGTTTATTTAGATGGGCATCTTTATGAGAAGATTGAGAGACATATAGTTGAAAAAAAAACATTGGAAAATAAATCAAATAAATGAATAGAAAAGGAAGTATTATGAAAGAATAGCAGTAATTCTGTGGTATGGTATTCAAATCTACAAATGATGCGGTCTTCTTACTGAAGATTACTAGTTTTGAGATATTTCCTTACATTTTGAAGAGCAATTTGTATTTTTTTTCCTAGTCACAAAATGTTATAATTTCAGTAAGGATAACTTTTATCCTTACTGAAATGATGTAAAGTGATCTCATTACATCAGGATGAAACTTGACATAGATCTACCGGTACTTGGATATATTTTCAACGAAAACGCAAAAAGACAGTAATATTTTCAAAAGTTAATAGAATAACGACAGTGTGCGATGAGTGATAGTCCAGATGAGTAACAAAACAAGCAGATTTGTTTATAAAATTTTCAAAAAATATTTCATCATGTGTAGCCCTGGATGAATCTTTTGGCAATATGTATGTCAAAGTGGTTATTTACAACACTAGTGGAATTAAAAAAAATATTGCTTAAAAATCAAAGAACACTTTTTGGTGGTCTTCTTTGAATCACTAACCATGATCTCACTCCTGTCAAAACAAGATTTTTCTTTTTTTTGGAACCCTTTTCAGCTCCCCCTAAATTGTTGGTTATATAATGAACAAGATCCTATGAGTTTCTTTGTGAAACCAAAAACAAATCTGAGGACTTGATTCCCCTTCACATGTGTCTTCAATGCACATATCACCTTTCTCTTGGCACCTTGTCTCACCTGATACAGTTAGCAGGAAACTAAACGGATTTAGCCTCGGTTCTGCTAAAAGACCCAATGGATTCACTCCTTCTCATCTATCTCTTTGGTTGTAAAGACATTTGGCTCTTTGTTGCTCTAAGGAACTGTAACACAAGCTTCCTGGGCAGGGGGGTGGGGGGGGGGGCAGGGACGGCACAATGGACCACTGTGTGTGTGTGTGTGTGCGTGTGTGTCTGTGCGAGCATGCATGCATTTGTGTGTATGTGTGTGTGTTGGTCTGGTTGTCTGACTGTCCATCTTTCTGTATATTCCCTAGAGGCTAGAAACTTGATGAAGAAACAGGTATGCTACTCTTACTACCACGGTTGCCTACAAATGAAGCTGTTGATTGTCAAAGTGAAGGTGTTTGAACATTATGATTATTCAAAAACATTGTCTTTGTAGAGGTCATCATCGACCTCCCATTAAAGTGCTGCACAGCTGTAATTCTGACCCTGGATCTTCTTTGGATAGATCTGGACTTATTCCTAAGCTGCTTTGATGCATAACTGGGCCAGAACTTGGTTTCTGCTATAAAGTGCAGAAACCATCTTGGCTGGTGAGCCCAGCCTGGGTGAATCAGTGTGGGAAACAATATTCCTATATGTTTAGATAGAGGAAAATCTTTTTAATTCTAGTTTCAAATGCCACTTTACATGTAATGTAAACAGCATGCGTAAGCTGCGAGGGGTCAGTCAGGCGATGCCCAGGGGTGATCCACTGTCCTACCACAATAACAAGGACTTGTGAATTCTGCTGGAAAGAGGGCAGAAATATGCTGACATCTAGTGAACAAAAAAAGGATTTCTACAGTGTCAAAGAAAACTGATGGTATTTTCAGAACACTTCAACTGGATTTGTAGAGACTTTTGGTTGATTTAATCACCCATACAGGGTATGCAGGGTAATTTAACCTTTTAACAGGTTTTGAAATACTTATTTTTTAGCCATTGTTACAGTTGTCTATTAATTCATCATCTTGAGGAACAGCAGATGTTGATTATTAAGACTGTTATTTTTCCCATCTGAATTACCAATTTACCTCATATATGTGATTTGATACACATAAGTAATTGGCTATGTTATACCTCAAGCCTATATTTAATACATAGACAAATCAAAAAATTGGTAAATTTTTAAATGAAGGGTCAGTTGATAAATGAATACAGCGATTGAACAATATACAATATAACACTTTAAAGAAAAGAGGGGGAGTAGATAGAGAGATAGATACATAACATGTACATTTTATTCTCCTAACATGCTCAAAATCAAGTGGGCAGAAGTATAAACCTATATATGCCCCATTACATGACTCAATTCCACAAATGTAAGATAAACTTTATCAGTCTCCATAGGAGAAATTCCTTTTGTACTATTTACATTTTATATATATATATATACTCTATAAGTTGGAATCCAAGTAGAAAGATCGCTGTTAAAGACACAGTGGAGGTGCAAGCGTTTTGTGATTTTAGCCATTTGAGTCTTAAGTCCTCAGATTTCTTATGTGAGACTGACTGGGGTCAAAGTCTTGTATGATTAAATCCAGAACTGTTTTATTCACGGGCCCCCTGGCAGTGAAATTACAACACACCAAGAAACAGAAACCACATTTTATTGGTTATTCACTGCAGTGCAATGAACATGTAATGGATCATTTCAATATTTGTGTAACACTGTTCCTTGAAAACATTGTCACACAAAATGATAGGTGATGGAGTGAACAATGATGTACTGATATTAATATATGATTTTTATTCAGGTTTTCTTTGTTTTGTATACTTTAATTTCTTTTAATTTTACTTTTTGTAATTTGAAATGTACTTAATTTCTACATTTTGCACATATTATTTCTTTTTAGCAACTTAACCTGCATAATGTAAAAATGGGAACATTTCCCAAAAGACTATTGACGGTCAGTTAGCAATTGTAAGTGTAATGTATTTCATTTTGATAGAGAGAATGGGGTTAGATCAGTGCTTCTCACTTATATTCTGTTTCTCCCCACCAAGGAAGAAGAGAGCACCCCCCCACACACACACTCTCCGCCACTTGTGCATATAACAATTTATTAAAATTGCTACACGGTCACCTCTGCACAACATTGTATCCTTGTTCACATTGAAGAAAATAAAAAGTAAGAAGTATATATCAACTTGCAACAAAGAATAACTTTCAGTTTTCGCTGAAGAAAACTCAAGCAGCTTATCAGCGTTCTAGGGGTGTAGTGTCTTTACTGATGCCTTAATTTATTTTACTTCATGCTGTCTGCTGCCAAAAATTTTAGAAACTGTAAACACAACGGTGTTTCCTCATCTCCCACCGTAGTCACAGTGAAGCCAAACACTACATACACTTTGTCACATCTCCTCGTTTTAGCTTTTGGGTGACTTTCATTTGTCTCATTATCTCCATCCATCACTCACCGCCTTTCTTATCATCTCTGGTAAATATTTTTTCCACTGTGTCTCTTGAAGGTTTGTTCACTGCACTTCCTATCTCCTGCTTTGTGCTGTGTGTGCGCCTGCTCGGTGTGGTGTGGAGCAGCCGAAAGGAAAAGAAAAAGAAGAAATCCATGTCCGTGAGACAGTGATGTGCATTTTGCTATACTGAATCAAAAATTTAATTGTTGACAGTTTTCATGTTTAATTCAAATAATGACCTTTGATTTACAGAGGAAATAGGGAATTTGATGTCTTCGTACAACAAAAACAATTTTACACAGCCTACAAAATAAACTTGACAATATAAACAGCTTATATGCAATCATTTGCGGCATTACCAGTAAGCTGCGGTCCGGCTTTATGTCTCTGGATCAGAATCCCCATAACTTTCTTTGAGTACAGATACAAACACTAGCTTTTTCACACGCGTCTTCATTTCAGGGTCAGTGACCTTTCATATGTAAGCATAAGCCGGTCTAAAAATGACTTGCATGGTAATAGGATCAATGTGGGATCTCAGTATCATTGCATTCACCTTGTCGCCTGTTTCACCTTCTAAGCCTCTTTTATACATTCAGTTAATGTTTATAATCTCTCCTTGCTTGAATCAGCTGATCAGGACATCTGTACACCATGTTTTTAGGCCCTGCTAATTTTCATTCCCCATCGTTGATACATTCATATGCTGTCAATTTTTTTTTCCGTTACAAAGAACAACAGTCACAAAGACATTCCAAGAAAAATTCTATCTATTTTAAGAGACCTTACCGGTCATTCCTCTATTTTCATCTTGTCGGACAGTGGTGTGCAACTGGAAGAGATCCGGGTGGATTCACACATTGTTCCAGGTGAACTCCAGAATGGCTGTCCTGGGTTCTACCTTTGACAACAATCCACAGGTCTATATATCGGTCCAGCCAGATTTCCTCCAGTCCAGCTCACAACACAAGCTGGAAGCACCCAATGTCACAAACTACTAATCTCATTCAGCATCAGAGTGATATGTACATTATTATGTGTTATGTACACAAAAAAAGTGCAAAGTAGCGGTAATATAAAAAAGAAAAAAAAACTCCTTTCTCATCGTACTGCCCTGGGAATATTTTTTATGTGTCTCTTTCAGAGTTCAGCACCTAAGAGTCAGAGGCTTCCTCTGTCTTTTATATTTACATTCACACAAGGGAAAGAGCAACCAAAGTTAAGGAGTCATACTTTTAACTCCAGAATAAAGAATGAATTAGAATCAAAGTGGGAAAAAAATAAATAAATGCCTTGATTCTCAGAATTACAGATGCTTCTTGTTTGATATCTTTCCCCAAGTCCTTGTGCAATCAAGAAAAGAGCAAATGCGTTCTGTTTTATCTAATCGACGAGCAATGGAAAACTAATTTTTGAATTAAAGACTGAGGAATTTGCTGGGATCAGTGTACACGTCCAAAATTGGAGACTTTCAAAATTCTACCTATTCAAATCATTGATCTAGTTTGAAAGATCAGATCTGGCTGAATTCTCCCATGATAAGGCACGGGATAAAGAGGGGATGGTGGTTCAAAGCGCTACATCAGCCAGTAGACACATCAAAAGCTGCAAGGGAAAAAAGCATGCTTGAAAGGAGAGGTAGCATTTACACAGGGAGTATTTCTTTTACTGCATTAGTAGAGCCTTAAGGCAAGAATTCTAACTCAAACGCAACAAAAACATAATGAAATCCAGAATGCAAGCAATGTAAAACTGGAACCACACTGAAGGGATTATGGGTCTGCCCAGAGAAAAACAACAGAAATATGATAGCATCACTTACATCAATCTTTTTCTTTTTTTGTTGTTATTTTTGTTTGTTTTTGCTTTTTGTGTGCATGCATATGTGTGTGTGTGTGTGTGTGTGTGTGTGTGTGTGTGTGTGTGTGTGTGTGTGTCTGTGTCTGTCACAGTTCTTCCATCTGTCTCATCTGAAGAGATGACTTGCAGGCTTGAAGTTCTGCGTGAGTTGCCGGGAGCTGTAGCCAGACATGCCAATTCCCATAAAGCCCAGGAGGACAGCCATGCGTGACATCACAGGGCCCTCTGTGGTCTGCAGCACAGTCTGTGCTGCCTGAGTCTGAAAAAGAGCAGGGGTCTCAATACCAAGAAGCCTAGGCAGATTCATCACCAGGGACGAGGTTGACCAAGAGACTAATTTGGACACTTCCCCACTGGCTCTGGCTATAGGAGAGGTTTTAAAATGCCACCTGTCTCATAGCAGCAATGGTCTTCCAATGAGAAGAAATCCTTATTGTTTTTCTTCCACTATTAATTAACAATTCAGCCACACCATTCAATATTTTTGTTCCTGGTTGAAGTCTCAGAGGTTTGAGTCAATCCATAAAAATCTTCCAAAGCCTGATATAAACTAAGTTAGTTCAGTATGTGTTGGCCACTGTCCTGTGAGAACTGTCTTTCTTTATGAATCTGATTATTCTACCAACAAATTAAGTGTTCCCTCATTAAGTTTGAAAACAATTCTAATAAACTGCTTTTCAACACAGTGGGAAAAAATAGATTATGAGAAAATGCATGTCTGTTAAACCATAGCAGCTGTTTGTATTTTATCAGGAAAGCATTTTGAAGATAAAAGTTTTTTTATGTGAAAAAAATACAAAAAAACACAAGATATTGTTTGTATGTACATGCAATTGCAATGAGGAACGGACCATAATTCTGTCGGTCTTTAAAACAATACTGAAAATGTTGGCAGTGTAATAACACCAATATTAGTATAAGGCAGTGAATGAAATGTTTTAGATTAATGGAAATACATAACTATTTTTTTGCAGAAAAAAGCAATTACTAATCATTTACATTAAGTCCACTCAAATAATTTGTGTAATTGGTAACTGTGACATTATTTTACACTGATCAACACTTGTCACTAGAGTGTATCCACAAGGAAAATTGGGAACATGAATGTCATGTTTTCCCCAGCAGATCCAATTAGAGGGCATTTGTCCAACCCCGGGGAACCTCAGCTTCAAATCCATTCAAAGACAGGCTGCTGTAATCCTCTGTTCTAAATCCTGCCATGACTCGTGCACGCGAATAGGCGCTTGAGAAATGATACATGAGAACCCATTTGACACAAAATCGGTAGCTGGTTTGGTTTTTTACAACAATGAAGCATGTGTACTGAGAAACACCATTTTGTAACTGATCTTCACAAAAAATAAAGATCTAGACATTTTTACCCACCTGGAGATATCGAATATATCCTGGAGTGAGTCGAGGGATGCGAAAAAACATGGTTGTTGTCTTCTGTAGTGTCACCTCTGAGACCACCCTCAGGACTTATAGCTTGGCAACTCAACCACAAAGTCCCCTCTCCCTTGGTTTCTCTAAAAGGCTCCCAGGTCCCTGGCTCAGTTACACCAACACACCTGCACTGTGATGATCTCCCTGAAGGCAATCTGGTCCCTACAGGTGGTTTATAAAGCCTTTTCAGCATTGTGTAATCTGGTCATGTGTTTGTCTGCATTGGTGTTGTGTGTGTGTGTGTGTGTGTGTGTGTGTGTTAACAGGGGATTAGCTGATCTACTGAAGACATGGAGGTCAGTATACCTCCTCTGTGCACTTCCTGCTAATTATATAGGAGATTTGGGACAATTAGCTCCATCACACCTGGTGACACAGCAACTCTTGAATGACATCCGTGAGGTCATTACTAAATAGGGTGGCAATTAGGTTTAACTGAATCGTAAATATTTTTGGAGCAACAACACAGAGGATTGTAGTGCATGTGGGATGACGCAAAACATCTACGTATATCATCAATTAAGTGTGCCGTTTAATGCGTACTTAAGTCCCAACCACCACGGTTGCTTTTTAATGGGTGGAAATTGAAACACATCGTCACAAACATTAACAGTGGCAGAAAGGTTGTCATTTGTTTGACCAGTTCAGATATTTATATTATCAAAAAATGTGAGTTGCACTGTGAAAAAAAAACAACATAGAATATACCGGAGTCCAAAAGAAGAAGTAAAAATGTGCAAATAAAGGCCTCTTTTGTATGCTCTGTAAAATCAGGGCTCTTTATGAAAACAAGCAGATAAACCATTGAACAGTTGAAATTCAACAAAGCACTTAATTCTAAATATTCATAGGAAATGGTTGCTTGACCTTGTACTACATTTTTGAAAAAAGCCAAACAATAAATTAGAATTCTGGCTAGACAACACACTATCTCTCTGTAAAGTATGATCATGATTCTATTTATAATTGGTTAAGTTATAAGGGTGCTGCCATTTATTAGTATAACATTCCACTATTTGGTCTAACATAAGACACAAAAATAGATTGTGACAATTTCACATTTTATTCTTGCCAGAGTACAAGTTCAGCCAGTTGCCAGTCCATCACAGGGCCACATATGGAAACATAAAACCATTCAGTCTTTCATTCACAGATGTGGGCCATTTAGACATATCAATTCTAGTTATTACATTGTCATATTTGCAAAAAACAAACAAACAAACAAACAAACAAACAGACAGCTGCTGGTTGCAAACAACTGCAAACAACTGCAATAATTAGCTAGTAGTAGTAAAAGAGTGAATTGGGTAACCATGTATGTTATTCTTTCAGAATGCAATCATTTATTAAATACTCAAAATAGTTGTTGGCATTTGAACAATAATTTGAGTAACGTTTGCGTGATAGCTCTCTTGGTTATGTGCAATGGGTCACAAAAAGGCTGAACTTCTTAGAAGGATTTTACAGACTAATAATGGTGACATGCAATGCCTTGACATGCTCCTTCTAAATTGTGTCACTAAAGAAGAGCATGCAAAGAATACCAAAGAAAACAGTGGTTTGTTCTGATTCAGCTTGGAAAAACAGATTTTCAGCACAGATCGTCTGTTGTCAGAAAAGTTGATGGTCATTTCTCACACTCATGTGACAATCCTGTGTACAATCCTGATGTACAATCCTGGAGTTCTTTTCCTTTCAGCTGCTCCCTTCAAGGATCACAGCAGTGAATCAGCTCCTCCATCTCACCTTATTCTCCATATCCTTGCCCTGACTATCATCAAGTTCTCTGATGTACAATCTTAATATATAATATCAAACAGTTCGTTTGTTTAGGCATTTGGTGACTTGCATGCCGGGAACAGATTAACTCAATGCAACAGACAAGATTGCTTTGACAAAAGGCCGGTTACTTAATTACACTGAAAACAATGCAATTAAAAGTTTTTTTTTTACCAGTTTGCTAAAGTTCAGTGCTACTTTTACAACTGTTTTCAAGTTTGTCTTTAAGTTGACATCACTCACAATTATGTGATATTCCAGGTTCTTTTTATTGTTACTTTATGTCTGTCTATCTTCCTTTATTCATTGATCCGCTTTGCTTTTTGCTATGATTCTAGAAAAAATGGTAAATGTAATAGATTACTGTACTTCCACAGACATATTTACTAGGAGATATCATAGCAAACGTTGCATATCATATTTTAAGCATATTTTCTTTCACAGTTACCCAAAGTATCATCACAGCTTTACCTTCACAGTGCAAGGACACCCCTCCAGAAAACATGTCAGACTTTTCTTGATCTCTTTGGTAAACTAATGCAGTGATATTCGCATCAATATATATTTTTAAATTTCAACCACTTCGATACGGTGATTTGGTGTATAACTTTGAAATATTCAAAGCCAAAACACTGTTAACACAAATACAGGCACTCGTTCAGCCAGCCGTTACGTCATTAGTACGTCTCGCAAAGACTGAAGGACCCCTCCGAGCTCAAAAAGAAAACATGCGCTAAATCAAACTAGCCTGTCGTTAAACTTTCCAACAAATAAAACTGACCTATGAACTATTGGATGTAATGCGGATTTAACGTCATATGATTCTCCGTTTCACCGCAGGAGAGTGAACTCTTTCCTCTGTGTCGGTAAAAACTTGCTAGCTAAGTTAACTAGCTAACAGTTGAAGCTGCGCAGTTTGGTATCTCAAAAAAAAAAAACTGAAACCTGATTCGAATCTGTCCGCCTTTAACAAGTAGTTTTAATTTACTAAAATATATCTTGCACGGAGGCATGGGCCACCTTTAACTAATTTTACTGTGAGACTACTGCTAAACACAACATTAAAAGGTAAAGATTCGTATATGCTGCAAGTTGAATTAAGATTTCCGTCACAGTACTAGTAATCAAGTTCATGCTATGGTTGTTAAAACAGTGTCATGTAATTAGACATACAGACCTCATACGAATGAATTGGTAATGCACCATGGGAATAAACAAGTATAACAATTTTCTGAAAATGCTGTGTTTGTAATATGATAATAATAATACTAATAATAGTAAGGTAGAAGATTGCATGTTTCCACATTTTGTATGATTATTTAAGTGTTGCATGGCACCCAAGTCTGCACATTTTGCCAATATATTTTCTGCACAATTCATTATTCCGATTTTTTGTGGAATACCAAAGGAAAACAATCTGCTGGCTAACTTGACCCCTATCACATCAATTTCTCGATCCTTCACTCTGTCTCACTGACAGATAGTCTTTTCCAATTGGATTCATTATCAAGGCAGGGAACTACCAGCACAGCTACTCATATCAACAGAGGCTCTACCTAAGTAATTGTCCTTGATTCGCCATCAATATCTCAACCCACCTCACATAAAATGTATTTTTTTAATTTCCTGGTTCCACCAAGTCATCTATTGTAAAAAATATTGATTTTATTTATAGGTATAATTTTAGTGTGTCAGTCTGAATGGAATAACTGCAGTGATCTCAATATTTGAAATGTCGAAACTGGTTGATTCACTTACAAACCTATATTGATGTTGATATTAGATATAAAACTGACAATTGTATAACCACATTTTACCGTTTAATTATATGAAGTTGATTAATTCTGTATAATTGGATCTTTAATTCTTTTATAAACTGTTACAGCCATCATGAAGAGGAGACACGATGGAACGTCGCCTCCAACAAAAAAGCGCCGTGATGACAGCAGTTCCGATGAAGAGTCAAGACTATCCAGACAAGGTAGATAAAGAAGAGAATAAAGACCTTTATTGTCACATTCAGTTATACATTGAGCACGACATCAACGAAATTTGACCACTGCATTTAGCCCATCATAGATGAGCCATGAGCAGAAGGCATCTACTGAGCAGCACTAGGGAGCGGCTGATTTCCTATTTCCAACTCTATTGCCTAATGCTTAAATATTCCATTATTTATCTTTTAAAAGAAAAATCAATGGCGAGTGCTGTTTTATGGGCCAACTCCTGCTGGGTATGGCACTTGTTATAAGAGAAACCATTCTGTCTAGATAAATGTTGAAAGATGTGTCATGACATCAGAATAATAAGCAGCATCTTTATCCCTGTAATTTTCAAGTTCTGACATTGTTGGTAGTTTTTTTAAGGATTTTTTTTTAGGATCTTTGTACAAACAATTTGAAGACTAAATCGATGTAGACACAGTTTAAATGTGACCAATCCCTTGATTTTACCTCAACTCCATTCCCTGTGCTAGCTCTTACCTTTTCAAGGGTAACTCAAATCATTGCTGTCATAAGTCTTTAGTTTCAGTTTATATTTAATCAAAATTATCAGACAGGCAAGATTAGCTTTATGGATTTGAATCTGTATCTACATCGGTCATATCTGTTTGTATTTGTGTTCGTTCTGTCCAGACTCCAGCCAAAATGAATCTTTCAGTGACCAGGAGGATCACAGGCCAGGGTTTTCCATGCCCTCGGTGTCCTTCAGTTCCCAGGACACGGACTCCTCCTCACAAACTTCCAAGTTCTCTATGTATAACAGTGTATCACAGAAACTCATGGTAATATTATTAACCCACTCACTAATCCAATTTTGCAGTGGAATGAATTCCACACAAGATTATAGAAAATCTTTATTGTCATTGTACCGGGTAATGTGAAATACAGAGAAATTAATTTTACTTTAGAATCAGTTCAGTAGAGACACAAGTTACATATTTCTCTCTCACTTCCCAATTCTCTTTTGAACTTTTAGGCAAAGATGGGGTTTCGTGAGGGCGAGGGTCTGGGGAAGTTTGGCCAGGGACGCAAGGAAATTGTCGAGGCCTCAACTCAAAGAGGAAGAAGAGGTTTAGGTCTCACTTTGCAGGGCTTCCAGGGAGAACTGAACGTTGACTGGAGAGATGAACCGGAGGTATGTAGTACATTTCTACAATATTTTCAGTCAGTAGTTAAGTAATCATTGTCATTCACATTATGGTAGAGTATTGACATGGTCTTGTCATGTCCCAGCCCAGTGCTATTGAAAAAGTTGAGTGGTTTCCAGAATGTACCACAGAGACTCCAGACGCAGATGAGCTAAGCGACTGGATGACAACAGGGCAGGTAAATGCTTGTTGGGACAAGATCGACATGCACTCAGTACTTTGTCCTTTGCTTTCCTTATGTATTCTATTTCTAAGGCATATGTTTTGCCACAGCGAAAACTGAAAATTGAGGATGAAACAGAGTTTTGCACCGAAGATCTCCTGCACACTCTTCTAAGGTGCAAGGTGAGTCAAAAAGGCAAACAGACTCTATATTTGTTGGAATGAAGGGGTGAAATTCCTTAGTTGGCCAAGATACAGTACTTTGTAGTTTTTTAATGTTGCATGTTTTCTCACTCTATTATCTTTTTTTGACTGTTGAATAATTAAATACTACTCAGTCATCAAAGTAATAATTTTTCTTCTGTCAAATCATATCACGCATGTTCAGCTTAGAAACAAGCATGGGAAGGGACACGGAGAAACAGGGGGGTTCTTAAGGTGCGGGTCTATATCTGGGTAGTAGTTATAATTTAATGTTGGATCACGAATCCACTTTGCTATTTTCTTGCTAATCAAATATAACACCTGTTAATATCCATACAGAAATGTTCTCAGTTTGATGTAAGGTGATGGTGATAGGCAATTTTTTATTCATATTTTTAAGTTATTATTGTTTTTATTTTCCATATTTTATTCAGTAGAATTACTGGGGAACTGAACTAAAAAAAATGAATATCATCTTTAATATCACTTTATCTGAATTTATTGTGTATATGTGAAAATTAATGTAATATTCTGTCCATACAGAATATAATGCAAATATTTCATTGTGATTTATTTCTGTAAAATCTGTCAGTAAAAATCTGTATTTCTATTGTGACGCTAGCATGGCTGTTTTATCAACAAAGTGCCGTGGCCAAATTATATTTGATAAACACAAAGATCATTGGAAAGCGTCAACACTACCACACTAAATTGTAAAGTAAAGTATTTCCAGAATAATCTTGTGGTTTCAGGTTTATAAAGCAGGAAGCTTTATCAGGGAAAATATTACTTTGTCCTCCCTTCAAAGCAAATAAAGTATTTGTCACATGTTGGTCTTTATTACAAAATAAAGTCAAAGATGTTCATTAACTGTCTATAATGGGACCTCCATATAACAAAGCTAGATTGTGTTTTCTCAGAGAATAAAAAAAATGCTTCAGCAGCTTAGAACTAAATTACTGTTGAGAAAATAAGATTTTCCCCCAGTGGAGAATAGCAATAGAACATCTGAGGGTTCTTGTTCAACAGTAATAACCTTGCATTATTGATGGTTTTCCAATCTGTGTTTCTGTATTCAGACAGTGTTTGACAGCCTCGAGGGTGAGGAGATGAGGAGAGCACGGACACGATCCAACCCTTATGAGACCATCAGAGGAGGAATCTTCCTCAACAGGTTGATCTTGAGCAAGTCACCATGTTTTGGCTTAAAGTGACTCTGGACTGTCTGCTGAGTTTTTTGGAGTGTTTGATTTTATTTGCTGTTTATTTGCCGTTAAAAACGCAGATGTTTAAATAGTGGGAACAGTGTCAATTTCATGGAATCATACACAATAACAGCTGAAAATTAAGAATTAGGTAGTTTTTGCTTTCTATTAAAAATTGTGATTTATTTATTTTTTATTGGTTGAACTAATGACAGTAACAAATATTATATGGCTCCCGATATAGTAATGGGGGTTTTAACAAGTTATTAAGCTGGCCGCTAAGTGAAATCTCTGTGTTGTGTTCACTGTGTATAGAGCAGCTATGAAAATGGCCAACATTGATCACTGCTTTGACTATATGTTCACCAACCCAAAGGATTCACATGGGGTGAGTTAATCACAGCTCTCCTCTATGTCATACTGAATCTGTTTTGGCCCTTTTTTTATAACAATATGGCTCTCATTGCTTAGACGTCTCTGACAAAAGACCGTGTGGGTGAGCTTCTGTACTTCGGGGATGTCTGTGCGGGACCTGGAGGCTTTTCAGAATACATACTGTGGAAAAGACGCTGGCACTCCAAGGGTTTCGGCATGACCCTGAAAGGACCCTGTGACTTCAAATTAGAGGACTTCTATGCTGCGCCGAGCGAGTTATTTGAGCCATATTATGGTATGTTCACAAATATTTGATGTGTCCACATGAGGAGATCAGCAATTTAGCTCTGTGTTATGCAGGTGAAGGGGGCGTGGATGGAGACGGTGACATCACTCGGCCTGAAAATGTAACTGCATTTAGAAACTTTGTGCTGGAGAACACAGAGAGAAGAGGGCTGCACTTCCTGATGGCAGATGGGGTGAGATCTTACTCTTTTTAAATTTTTGATGGTAGATTATTCATTTAGAAGAAATATTCCTAATTTTCCGGACTCTTTGGTTTTAATGCATATCTGTATGACTGTCAGGGTTTTTCTGTGGAAGGACAAGAAAACATCCAGGAGATCTTAAGCAAACAGCTGTTACTCTGTCAGTTCCTCACTGCCCTCTCTACACTCAGGACAGGTACTCGTGTCTTCTTTACACCTTCCCATTTGCTGAATTCTACATTTTTAAAATGAACCATATCCACGCAAAGTCCTAAAGTAAATGATAATGATTTGATTAAAAATTAGATTGGTCCCTACTGTTTGAGATCCACATTTTTCTGTAGAATCTGCTTTACTCCATCAAATATCTGTCATTACAGCTGCATTATCACAGAATTTCTTTGACCTCTCCAGGTGGCCATTTTGTTTGTAAGACGTTTGACCTATTCACCCCGTTCAGCGTGGGCCTGGTCTACCTGCTTTACCTCTGCTTTGACAGGGTGTCTCTCTTCAAACCTGTCACCAGCCGGCCTGCCAACTCTGAAAGGTATGACACATCTGTGGGAAGATGCTCTGCATACTGACATAATGAAAGTTGATTGAGTGGGTTGTGTCTGAATTCTCATGAATAATCAGAATTACTAGTCTGTAACCAACACAGCAACGACCACTAAGTGGAAAGTACTGAGTTAAACCAAGTCGGACTAAACATCAGTAATTCTAAAGGCATTTCCACTACACGTTGTTTAACATTAGTGTATTAGAAATAAACAAAGGAGAGAGGGCTGTCTCATGAATCTGTAAATGTCGCCCACAGGTACGTCGTGTGTCGAGGTTTGAAGCCTGGTTCAGATGCCGTCAGGGAGTACATGTTCAGAGTCAACCTGAAGCTGAATCAGTTGAAAAATACAGACATGGATGTTTTAGAAGTGGTTCCCTTGCACATCATCAAGGAAGACAGTGACTTCTACCAGTTTATGATCAACTCCAATGAGAGGTAGAGTGAAGCATCTTCCCTTTTTATCTTTGCATTTACAACACTGACTGACTGCTGTTTCATGTATTTTTGCTGCAGCTTCTGTGCAGTCCAGATCAAGGCCCTGGCTAAGATCCACGCTTTTGTTGTAGATTTGTGAGTACATGCCCTTCATTAGCAGCTATCACTTTTTAAAAGTGAGTGGTCATGTTTCTGTATGTACTTGACTGGGTGTATGATCTTCATTCTAGGAGTCTGTCAGAGCTGAGACAAGCAGACTTACGGAAGGAGTGTTTGAAGCTCTGGGGGGTAAGTGCGGAAGACTGATTACATTAATGCTCATACGTTTCTTTTTTATCAGGCAGAGTCTTATTTGATTTAATTGCCCCATAAAAATCTAGATCTTCCATTTCCAGGTTCCGGACAAGGCCAGAGTTACTCCTGCTTCATCAGACCCAAAGTCCAAATTCTATGAACTGATCAAGGTCAGTTTACTTTTCTGGGATCAGAGAAAACTGAATGGAAGTAAAACCATCCTTGTTTCTTAAGAGGATGAGACTGCAGTTGTAAACAGATGTTAACTCTGCTGAATCACAGAGATATGCATATCATGAGTCAATCAGTCCTGATTTGTTGTAAACATTGGTCCGTCCCTAAATATGACTTCTCTCTGCCTCTGATCTCAACGGACGCGCCAGAATTCTGACCTGGAGTCGTTCCAGAGCAAAATCACACCGCTGAACTCCAGCACTCTGGAAAAGCTGCGCTCCGTTCTGGACCACCGGTGCATTGTGGGAGGGGGAGAGCAGATCTTCCTGTTAGCATTGGGGGTGAGTCTAGACAGGCATTGCTCTGCTGCAGTCCAGTGCTCCACACTCTCATTTCTTATGTTTTTGCAAACATAAAAAGTAATTTGTGATGGTCCGTTTTATGTCTGATTAAAAAAAAATGTTACCCTTTCCTCTTAACGTTTTGTTAGGCAAACCCATTCGCCCTTGAGAATTTGGTCTGTATGTATGAAAGGGATCTAGTGTGATGCTCTCTGTTTTTGATGAAGTGTTTTCACATATTTTTCTTATCTTTTACTGATATTTTCAATGGCAGAAGTCTCAGATTTACACATGGGATGGAAAAATGCCTATGCGCTGGAGAAAACTAGAGTTCAAACTAGAGCTGCCAAGAGATACTCTTCTGAGTGTGGAGATTGTCCAAGAGCTGAAAGGCGAGGTGAGCTTGGCAGAAGAGAATTATTCGACTAAACTGATGAAATATCATTACCAGTGTTAGAAACTCTTTACACTTGGCTTTAGTTTGTTTATTGTTGCTCAAATGTTCAAGCAATGGTGTCATAATTTCACACCAGATATATGGGTGGAAGGTACAACAAATTTTACTGCAATAGGCTCTAAGAATCAAAGTTAGGATGTAAAGTTATGCATTATTTCTTTCAAAATAGATTATTTGAAGCGTTGTTTTATCTGACTGGCTGTCTGCTCGATACACAGGGAAAAGCTCAACGGCGAATAAATGCTGTTCATGTTATGGATGCGCTCATAATAAATGGCACTGATGTACGAGATCAGCACTTCAACCAACGGTACCTCTTGCCCCTATTCGTATGTTGAAGTCTCCCATTGTGTCTGATCTTTCACATCGTACAAGATATATCATTATCTAGTTATATCTAACATCACATGTGGTGGAACCAGGTTTAGATATCTTTGTTTATCCCTATAGAGCGAGAATGACAAAAAATAATGTTACATGTCTGTAAAGTATATTCTACTTTTTGGGAAAATCACTTTACAATAGTCAGGTAGATGCAAAGACACTAACAGTAAAACTTTCCCATTATAACAACAGTCACCAAAGGTTGGTAGGTTTAAAAAAAAATACTAGGTTTACGGGGTAATTAATTTTGTGAAATGATGTGAGGGAAATTAGGATCCAGATTTTCAAAAAGTTTGAATTCCTGCCAACAGCTTTTGTAATCATCCGTCCTTAACAGACATTGTGATAATCCACAACCCCATCATGGATGGCATATCCATCCCTCTGTCTGGAAGCCAGAGAACTTGAGTGATTTGCATCACTTTTGATAAGTTAACTGGCTTTATTTATGTTGTAATGCACCTTCTGATTTTATGTAACTGTAGAACTGAAGTCAATCACATCTAGACCCCAGTCCTAAATAAACCTCTAGTGATTGAAAAGGTCTTGATCCTCAAGGCACTAAATTAGCCTCTTTTTGTCAAGGATCCAGATGGCTGAGAAATTTGTGAAGGCAGTGGCCAAACCAAGCCGACCCGACATGAACCCGATCAGGTATCATTTTGAAACAGCCATGTTGTAAGAATGCAGTGATTTGAGTCAAACTGTGAGCTCAGCTTTTTAAAAATAACCCCTGTCATAAAAAATTTTGAGATGAGATTGGCATTTTAAGTTTCCATCAAGCAAGGATACTCCTCGAGTCAGTATGACACTTTTAATGGCCACTGTGATCAAAGTTGAAGGGTGATTGTGGTTATAAACTGTCAAACTGATTGTAATGCTATTCTATTGCAACATCCTGCTTTGTGTCAACGGAACAGAGTGAAGGAGGTTTACAGGTTGGAGGAAATGGAGAAAATCTTTGTCAGGTATGGAAGAGAGGCAGGTTTCATACAGTTAACTAGAATTTAAGATCTCCTATGAATATTGACGTTATATTTGGGATTTTGTCCTTTGTGTTTTTAGACTAGAAATGAAGGTAACGAAGAGTTCAGGAGGAGTCCCACGTCTGTCCTACACTGGCAGGGACGACAGACACTTCCTTCCAACAGGCCTCTATATTATCAAGACCATCAATGGTTTGTCTTTGTTTTCTGGAAGATCCCCCTGTGTGACTAAATTCAAATGATTGTCTCTATATGTGGCGCAGCGGTCGATTGCCGACCAGTCCATGATTTACTGTCACTTGGCTTCTTGCCCAATGGTAGCTGAGCTCCAGCGTCCCCACGACCCTAAGTGCAGGATAAGCAGTAGATAATGAATGAATTAATGATATTTGGTAAAGTAATTGGAATATGTCCAGTATTTTCTGAGACTTTTCTTAACTGCCAAAATGTTCCCCCATCATGACCTTATTCCCACTAGATATTAGAGTAACCTTTAGACATAAGTATGTGTTGATGTTGCTACACATATAGACAGAAATGCTTCCTCTTCACATTTTGTGTAGCAGTTAATGACTTGACATAATAGCATGATTTGTTACCCAAAAATATGTAAAAACAGAAATAGAAAATTGCACAATACAGCGATTCCCCCTCAGACAAACCAAAAAAAATGGATGAAGAAATCTCCTGGTCTTAATGACTGTATTATAAACAAATGTTAATGACCAGATATTTATCCTTTTTCTGACTGTCAATTTTAGAGCCTTGGATGATGGCATACAGTAAAAGCCACAAGAAGAAATTCTTCTTCAACAAGATGACCAAGGAATCTACATATGACATGCCAACTAACTCTGCTTCACCCTTCCAGTATGCATATATTATTATTATTAGTAGTAGTAGTAATTATAAGCTTATTTGTGTCAGTTGTACTTTGGTGAATTCAGTATTATGGGAACATTTGATGCTGAGTCATTCTTTGTCTTGTCATCCTCAGTGTCTGCCACTCAGAGCGTCTCTTCTGGGCGTGGGTAGATGGGGTCATAGTTCATGACTCTCAAACCCGAGTGGATCCAGAGAAACTTTCCAAAGATGATGTTCTTACCTTCATCCGCTCGAATTACCAGCCCTAGAACACTTGCCAACAGTGACAATTTTACCTTGATGCACTAACTTTTAAAACGATGGCATCTTCTCAATAGCAGTTTAGTTGTTTGATATTTATGAAAAGAAAAGAGGGATTATTATATGGAAGGCATCACATCTGATTTAAGTTGTTTAATCCCTTTTTGTAGTCCAAGTAAATATCACGTACTAAACTGCTTCATGACTGTTTAAAAGCAAAGATAATCCTTGTAATCAACTCAGCATACCATAAAAAGGGAATTGCATTTCAGGAGCTGAAGTCAGAAAAGTTAACCTCTCTAAAGATGATATTTGGTGTCTTTCTGAGAGAGGGAGAGAGATTAGACAAACCAGTTTGACTGTAATGAAAATACTGCGTACAAAGATAATGTGAAATGCATGGTCTTGTATCTCAAATTTTACTCAACCGTACTTAAGCGTGCACATACACACACACACACAGTTATGTCACATTGGCAATTCACTGAGAAATGCATCTGCCATAAAGTCGAGTTCCAAATGTCAAACTGTGAATCCTCATCTATAAACCTGCCTTGCTCGCTTCAGTGCACACATAAACTGCGCCATCTCATTCGACATGAGTCTCGCTGTCTCACTTCTGCAACCACACACTATCAAAACACTTATAGGTGTGATGTTTTTGTTTTTTTTTTAATTGCAGTTGTGTCACTTAAAGGTTGGGGGGGGTCCTTTTTTCAGTTGTTCATTATTAGTCTTTGTTGTTCTTTGACTATTTCAAAAGTGTTTTTCTTCTTTCAAAGTTATGAATTATGTCAATGTAAATAGCAGAAAGTGCAGTAAATAAATTGGAACTGCTCTTCCTTTGAATGGGTTTTGTGCATATCTGACTACAGAAGACCATTGAACATACAACAACCCTCTGCAGTTTCAGAAGGTCATTCATGGTAAAGTTTTTGTAAAACTTAAATGCTCAATAACTATAGAAACTTGAAAATGAAAAAGGTGCATAAACAATAAACCTTTATTGCGCCGTTTTGCTGCTTGTCTCTTTAAGTTTAACAAGTGGCTGATTCTTCTCCTTCTTGCTGATAATGTTTCATATAAAAACCCTGTCTTGTAATGCCATGTTTTAATGTGTTGATTACTACATCATACAATGAATGACAAATTCTTTAAAAGTCAGTGGTGTGTATCACTAGTCCTGGGTAGCTAAATAATTTCAGCAAATCTTAAGATCATGCTTCGAAGGATTTATCTTCTGAAATCATTCTGTACGTGTTTCACCAATTTAAGTGTTTTTCGATCTAAACATGCTCCAGAACTATAAATGAGCTTCACCCATGGAGCTGGATGTGAGGCACTAAATAATAGATCTGACACAAGCATTATTATTCTTTCTTCACTTCATTACGATGTGTAAACAAAACAAGAAATAGGGGTCAGGAATGTCCTTTCACCCTCCCCTTGTGAATCAAAGCAGAAGTCTTGAAAGGGAAGCAGAGGTTGCTTTACCTGCTGTTGACCCTTAAAGTAGGACAAACAAACACAATGACACCAAGTTGTATAACCACCACTGCCTTCACTAGCAATCCAAGGACTAATTCTGGGAAGAAAATGTGGTAACTCTATTATGAAAATGTGTTTTAACGAGATTTATTCTCTGGGCGTAAAAATAAAAAAATATGTCTTAATACATTTGATAAACAATCAATCAACAAATAGAGGACTACTGGCAGCAGTCCCATGCCAAGTGGCGGTTCATCTTTCGCGGTCTTGCTGTATCGCGGATTTCATTTTCTTTTTTTTTTCTACATCACGGATTTTTCGCTGTGCCACGGATTTTTGCGATATAAATGTATCGTTATATATTCATCATTTCAATAAATTTTATGATAAAGCGAGTTTTTTTTAGGGTGGCGACCACCCAGAGTATGGAGTTCTGTATCCTGGGCTCTGATTCGCTCAGCGACCGTAGCATCATTCTCTGCTTCCCTGCTCATAGCATTGCGTTCAGCATCTTACCGTGTCCATTCCACATCGAAGTGCGATCGATAGTCGTAGTACTACTCTGCGCTGTTGCTTTTTGGAAAGTTATTCATTTATTTTAACCCCTATTATGAAGCCTAAACGTTCTGCGCCTTCTAAGCTACCTGGCACTGAACCTAAGCGGCAGAGGAAGATGCTAACCATCGTAGAAAAAGTGCAACTTCTCGACATGTTGAAAGAAGGCAGAAGCTTTGCTGCTGTAGGCCGCCATTATGACATTAATGAATCTTCTGTCCGGTATATAAAGAAGGACGAAAAGAATATCAGGACAACAGCAGCAGTGTCTTTGAACAAGACTGCAAAGAGGGTGGTAACGTCCCGCAATAAGGCTATAGTAAGGATGGAGTCTGCATTGGCCCTGTGGATCAGCGACTGCAGGAGCAAGAATATCTCACTGGATACCAACACCATCCGCACAAAGGCCAAGATACTTCATGATAATTTTGTTGAAAGAAGTGACAATCGTTGCAAAGAAGAGGACGACCATACAGAAGCAGGAGCATCGAGTGCTTCTTCCACCAAACACACCCCATTCAGTGCCAGCAAGGGCTGGTTTGATAAGTTTCAGCAGCGCTTTGGACTTAAACGCGTTCCTCTGCATGGTAAAACGCCCTCTGCAGATAAAGCTAGAGCGGAAGATTACGTGAACAACACATTTAAAACAATCGTCGAGGAAGGGGGCTCTAGGCCCGAACAAGTCTTCAACATGGACGAGACGGGCCTATTCTAGAAACGGATGCCATCTTGCACTTTTTCTATGAAGGACGAAGCCAAAGCCCCCAAAGGCAAGGCCCAAAAAGATTGTGTCACTTTAATTATGTGTGGGAACGCTGCGGGTTTTATGATCAAGCCAGGTCTTATTTATAAGTCAAAAAACCCGAGGGCTCTCAAAAGCAAGAATAAGAATATGTTGCCAGTTTACTGGATGCACAACCCTAACGCCTGGATCAGGAAGGTCCTAATGACTGATTGGTTCCATCAGTGCTTTATCCCGGAGGTGAAGCTTTATCTGGCAGAGAAAGGCCTCAAATTCAAAGTGGTTCTGCTCGTGGACAATGCTGGAGGCCACGCAGTTGATCTATCGTATGATGGTGTGCAGATAGAGTTTTTGCCCCCGAACACCAAATCACTGATTCAGCCAATGGATCAAGGCATTATCCGCGCGTTTAAGGCACTTTATACGGGCAGCGCCCTGCAAAACCTCGTTGATGCTATTGACTCGGACGAAGACTTCTCGCCAAAGGCGTACTGGTGTCAATACACCATTGCATCGTGTCTTCTAAATATTCAAAAGGCCATAAAAGAGATTAAGAGTGCAACTTTAAATGCCAGCTGGAGGAAATTGTGGCCAGAAGTTGTCCACGACTATAAGGGATTCAGCCCTGAAGAGGTTTATCATTCCGCGGTTCATAAGGTTGTGAAGTTGGCGAAACGTCTTGGCGGAGATAGTTTCAACAACATGGCTCATGAGGATATTAATGAGCAGATTGATGCCCACTCACAGCCGTTGACAGATGAAGACCTCATGGAGATGACGAAGTCAGCAAGCGAGGAAGAGGAAGAGGAAGAGGAACAAAGGGAGCCAGGGATTCAGGAAGAAGAGGAGGTTGGCTTAACTCTCAAGCGATTAACAACTCTGGTCGGAATGGCCAGAGACCTTCAGCGAGTCACTCAAGAATGGGACCCCCACATGCTTCGTTCGTTGCAGTTTGCAAGTACAGTCGAGGGGGGCCTGACGGTTTATAAAAACCTTCTTGAACAGAAAAAGAAAGAGAATCAGCACCTCCCCCTAAGGTACCCCCGAAGGCAAAAGAAAAACACTTGAAAATTAACATCAACAATCTAAATAATTACTGAGATACACTCTAATATTGAAGATAACTGTTTATAATGTGAAAATGATATTGAAACCACTGACCATATATTCTTCCTACCAAAAAAGTTGAACTTCCATGTCAATGTTATTTTATATATAGCCAAGGTTTTCATACACAAACACATAATGCAAACATGTCCCCCTAATTTGACTTTCTTCAAAAAATTATTTTTTTAATTCTATAAAAAAATCTTTAGAACTTATTAAATACCCAAAAGCAACAAAAAAAAATATGAATGATATTCCCTCATGTAGTCTAGATGTTATCAATGTATTTAGATTTTTGTTTGTTCATGTTTTGTAGGTTAAATAAAGTAAAAACACAACCTCAAGGTAGGGGCTCTTATTTTGAGAGGAGAAACCAGTCAGCGAATCAGATCGCAGCTTGTCGAAACCGGAAATGACGCCATGCGCGGGAAGCACACCAGAACAGGTATTTTGTTCTTTCAGCCTTAATTAATTCACAACATGATGGACATGAAATATTGAAATTAAGGTCTGAACAAAAAAAAAATCAAATCAATATTGATTGAAAAATAGATAATAATTGAGTTGATTTAGTAATCGGTTTTTGAAGGACCCAATATATCCGCACACGTGACTGAAGTCACGTGGTTCAGTGTTGCCTAACGGAGAGGCGTTTCCGTGTTTTGGTTATTTACTGCAAGATTCCGAGAAGTTGCTTGACAGGCCCTGTTATCTCCGAACACCTGCTCTGCAGAAATGCTGAAAACTTTGGGACAAGTCTTTTTTTCCTCTGGATTACAGACTCCCAAGTTTACCGCTGAAGACAAAAAAGTAAGAACGTTTCCTGGGTCTGATTCTTGTCTCTTGTCGTTTAACTGTAGTTTAGTTGCATTTCATTGACGTGTAAAGTTTTGCATAATATTGGCTTGACATCTTCACTGATCATCGTCTGGTAATACTCTTCTGGTCTTTTACAACCTATGTGTTTTACATTAACTTATTACATTCTCATGAACTAGTGTTAATCCATTTTGTTACATTTCAAAGTATTGTTTCATTTGATGTATTGAAATTTTGAGTAAATGTCAAATAATTCATACCTGTATCTGGGTGTATAGTTGATCATAATATATGTTGTTAGGCCCTTTACATGAACAGCAGATAATCTAGTTGCGACCTGAGCCCAGTTTGATGACTTCTTTTTTTGTTACACAATTAACAAATTTCCTCTCTTGCACAACCATTGCAATTTGGCATTGGAATTTTCCTAATGTCGAACAGGTCAGTGACACGGGGGTAACTTTGTGTGTGTGTGTGTGTGTGTGTGTGTGTGTGTGTGTGTGTGTGTGTGTGTGTGTGTGTGTGTGTGTGTATTTTTGCAGGCAGACGACTATGAGGTTCGCACATACCATACTACTAAGTGGATGAGCACCTCAGTCAGTGGGATGGAGTGGGACGCAGCCACGAAGACTGGCTTCCGTCGCCTCTTTAGCTATATTCAAGGCAACAATAAAAAACGTGGGTGTTTAAGAAAATCTGTACACACACACACACACTCCACTCCACACAGGGAAAACTACTTGCTGGGAATCACTAGAGTACACAACTAAACCGTATCACACTATTCAAGAGCCTGATATTTAGTATGTGTCATAATACATAATATTTTACTATAATACTATACTATACTATACTATACTATATACTGTACTATAATTATACTATAATACTAAAATATTATATAATTTATACAATATTCTATCATGATAATATTATGAAATTATGATATATATGATCTTCTATTATAATTTAGATTGCAAGAGTATGTTTTTATTTGAAAATGACAGGTCAGATACATGGCATTACGTAAAATAGTTTCATTCTATAAAGGTTTGATTTAAAGAAATCTAATTTCCAAATAATTAGGGAATATTGGAAAATGATCATTTAGTTTGTCATCAAAGATTTCTGGCAATTGACATTTGAATGCATATAAAAAATATTAAAAAAAATTACTAAATCTGGTAAATGCTCACCATATTGCGCTGATTTCTAAACAATGTTTTTGGAGATATTTTTTGAAAAAAAATTGTCTCTTACCATGAAAAGCTGTCAGCAGTCAATTTGAAAACTTTTGAAAATTAAAAGTAAGAAAAATATATGGAGTCAAAAACATACAAGATAAAGACCAGCAGAAACAGTGATGTGGGGGGTAGACACTAGAAGTAAAGATCAGTATTTTCTGTTAAAAATAAAAGTGAAATAATTAAATAGATAGATAGATAAATAAATACAACAAAAACATCAGTGACATCACAGCTCGATGATTTTGATATAACCTGATCCATAGTTCAGCCTTCGTTCCGACAGACACCGCAAGTGTCTGCAAGTCGAATTATGAAGCACCTCATTTAGAACCTATTTGATCGATTAAAGTAGATTAAAGTAAGGCGAAGTTCACCAATATTTCTGCTTGGCACTTTTTGCGCTGCTTGAGTTTTATTTATGATGATTGCTTATTGATTTATGGAGGTAGTGAGAGAGGATATGAAGGTAGTTGGTGTGTGAGAGGAGGATACAGAGAATAGGGTTAGATGGAGAGGGTTGATTCGCTGTGGCGACCCCTGAAGGGAAAAGCCGAAATAAGAGGAAGAAGCTATTGTTTGTGTTGGTGACTAAAGAGGTTTGCAGTGTGACGAGGGGGCATTTAATCCTGTTGTTATTCTGAGCACCATCTGTTCAGGTGTTGTGCATACTTGTTGCATAGGCTGGTTTGCCATATTGTGATAAAGTATGTGCTCTATATAATCCATAATCCATAAATGTTGATCACTCATCAGCTTTTGTTTTTTTATTTCTAACTGTGTTCTTCCTCAGAGGCGAAAGTAGAGATGACTGCCCCAGTGACGTGCCGCGTGGATGCTGGGGCCGAACCAGCAAGTGAGTCCCAGTACACCGTGTCCTTCTACATCCCAGAGGAGCTGCAGGAGAGCCCCCCCGAGCCCAAAGACCCCGAGGTGTTTGTGGAGCAGCGGAAGGAATTCACAGCATATGTCAGGTGAATCTCTTGACACTGTAACTTAGTTTTGTTAGTAATGAAAACCCTGTGTAACACCTTTCAGACATGGATCTTATGTTTTGTTAAAATCAATTAAAATTTTTATGTTTAATATTCTTTATTAGGTAGCTGACTATAAACCCATAATTGAAAACAGGAATAAAATTTGATGATTTCAGTTGAGATCAGTGAGGCTTTATTGAATCTTCAGATTGACTAATGTGAACAAAGTTGTTCAAAAAAAAAAGATAAAATTATAATAGATATTGAAAAAAAAAATTTTTTTCCTTGACATAGACTGTATTGGATGCTGATTATGGATTTGTTCTTTAAAATATAAACTGTTTGGGAATCTTCTACAACAACTAAATTCATACCAAAATGTGGGTCTCCTTCAAAAGTAAGCACCGCAACAAGTCACCAACAACAAGCTGTGTCTGTGGGGAATTTTAGTTAGGATGTCTCTTTATCTTAAAAGTAAAAGTTATGTAAGTAAATGTATTTCAGACAATTTAAAAAAAGAGAAATACACAAAAGTTGCCTGAAAATGATGAAACGATGACCTAAAGACTGTACATTTTCACTGGTGTATTGATTTAACATCTAGTGAAAGCTGACTGTACTTTTATTGATTTTATTTAATAATTCTCATGAAATATTTCCCTTTATGCTCCTCTTCGCGGTGTATCCAGGACTTATGGCGGTTTCTCCAGCGAGACCATCAAACATGAAGAGATGGTGAAACTCCTGGAAAGCCTGAAGAGGGATGGCGTCCAGTATGTGGAGCAGCCTTTCTACAGCGTCGGCTACGACAGCCCCTTTAAACTGACCAACCGCAAGAACGAGATCTGGGTCCTCCGGCCAGGCGGGGAGCAGCCACAGCAGCAGCAGAAGGGGGTTTAGAGGTTGTTGCAGCGAAATGAAATCACATCGGGACTAAATCACAAAAAGATCCAACACATTTGACATGAGAGATAATATGTATGACCATTGAAGCCTTAAGAGTCACAAACGAAGAAATATCTAAACGTTTGTGTCAGCGAATCATCTGATTGTAATTCTTTCTTTTCTATTTGGGATTTTTTTTCCAGCAGATGGAGCTACATCATGTCCCATCCTACAACCGTTGCTGCATCTTATTCAAATAGAAACACACTAAAACTACATTTCTGATTGCAGTTCCGTCATTTAAGGGAAAATATCAACTAAAATGTAGCAACTTGCACTTTGTTTTCACCCAAATGTGACTATAATAAAATGATGTGCAGAAATGCAGGTAAAACATAGTTTGAAGGAAAATATTTGACTTTTTAAATTAAGTGTTGTAAGAAAGAGCATTAACTTGCCAGAAAATCATAACAATAATGTTTACTCACACATAAGGGGATAGTGCTTGGCGAATACTTTATTTGTATTGAATATTGTACTATTTCATGTGGAAGTTGTTCAGGAACTTCAAGCTTAAAAGTTCATCAGCCTTAAAGAGATGAACATTTAAGGGGGTTTCAGGCTAAATCCTGAAAGTAAAGCTTCAGCAGTTTGAATTTAGACATTTTCATACTCAGATTTTTCCTCAAGTCTTACTTTTATCCCAGTATTTTATGTCAGTATTTCTCTGCTGCTCAGTTTTGAAAGAACCAAAAAGACTGTTTAATCAACATCATCTGAACACATGTTTTTGCATTAAGCAAAGCCTTCATATGAGATCACATCAGTGGGGGGTTCCTTCAGAGCTAGTCAGACGAAAGGCTGAACTACAGCTTTTTCAGGAAATGGGGGAAAATGTCCTTTAAGTTTGTGTGTCACCTGCTCAATCTTCCTGCAGCTTCCTCTGCTGCACAGCCACTGGGAAACTGCCAGCCTGGCCAGTATAATAATTTAAACTTTCTTAAAACTTATGGGGAAACACCTTCTTTGCACTAGGAGTCAGGAATCGAACCAGGAATGTTCAGTTCTAAGGACTGTTGCTCTACCTTCTGTGCCATGCAGAATTAAATGCATCAATATAAATGCAAGCCATCATTTCTAATTTTAAATCTCATCTATGTGTATGTGATACTCGGGTTTACATTTGTAGACATTTGTTATCATTCTTAAATCTCAGATTGATAGCTTTAGTGTTGTAAGTTTTCCATGTGATTTATTATTGACAAAGTTTTTCTGTCTTTTCAAGAAGGGACAGAAACACTGCAGTGTGATTCGTGGCACATACTACTTGAAATCTGTGAAAGCATTGATTAAGAATGCAAAAATGATTTTATTAATACCTGGTGGTCTGTGATTAAAATGTTTTCATTTTTTTCTCACGTTGGTCTTTATAATCAACTGTAAAACACATTGCAAACCCTGAAAGTGTCACTGTGACACCTTAACATCCAGGCTTCTCTGCTCATCCTTTTCTGCTTCATTGGCAACAGAAATCCTGTCCTTTATCCTCTCGCCTTCTCTTTGGCTTAAGGTTGATCTCTGGTGAGTCATCTCTTTTCTTTACATCAGATCTTCACCTGATATCATGTTCAGGCGTTCAGCACAATTTTTATCCAATGCGTACCCGCACACACACACACACACACACACACACACACACACACACACACACACACACACACACATGTTCAAATAGAAAGTCTTGGAAACTACGAAGGGTCTTTTTCTTTTTCTATTGGTGCTTCAAGTTCCCTCATCCCATATTATTACCTGCAGTGTGGTATAGTGTTCATACGCCAATCTATAGTGTTAGTTTTTTTTTTGTCATGATAAAAATTGAATTTTCTTTCTTTTTTGGAATGCCATCCCTTTGCAACGGTTATAAAGTATGTTGCTGAGGCATATCACATTGATCCCTTGATATTTTTCTCAAGGTTCCCAAACTTAGATTTATGAACCTCTTGATGAAGTTCTTGATGTTTCCCTTTAAAGAAAATTCTATGATTTCCAATTGCATTAGTTAAAATACTCTGGTCCATTTACCCGCGTAACCACGAGCATGTTTATCTCATCCATAATGTATGCCTTTTACATTACATCTTTCTTTTGAAGCTAACAGAAAAATGGGATGAGAATAACTTTCAAATAGAAAGGTTTAAAATAAGAGTCCCCATCAGTACTTGAGAAAGAGAACAAACATTCTGATTGCAAACTTTGAATTTAAAATCAAGTGACTGCAAATCATATCAGTGACAGTTAACATGGGGTCATGAGATTGGAGACATAGCTTTGAAAGTTAGAGGAAACACATGTTATAAACCAATAAAACAGCACCTGTTGAAATAGCTGAGTCACGACAAACACGCTTGTAGTTCATACTGTACTTTGTTCTGCGTTCAAGTCGATACTGCTGATCCATTGCATTTGTCACTGGTGACCTGCGACGATGGTGTCCACAGGTCACCTGACCGCTGGGGGGCTGGGGATGGGGTTCTCAAGTGTCAATAATGTGATTATGGCTGGGAGGAGTTTGTATTGATTGCTGTTTAGCAGCCAAGAGGATGGAGGAAAAGTGACGCTGCTGAATCAGAGGGGACAGTGACTCATTCAAAAGACTGAGTGTGTCAGCTTTTTATGCCCCTGTGAACAAACTCAGCATTAGAATTTCAGCAAGGACCAACAGAGAATATTGAGGGTTTCAGAGACAGCCGCGTCAGGATGCTTCTATTACAGGTTGAGACTCTCATTCAGGCCGTGCCCTGATAACTGATGACCCAACAGAAAAGGGGACGAAGGGCAAACGATGGCCTGTGGAGTTTTACGGATGACAGACGAGTGTGGGTGCCATGGTGATGGAGCTAATGAGGTGGTAATTTAGGGGCAGGGTTGGAAGGAGACCATGAATCACAGACGCTGCTATAAAACAGGAATGAAACCGAGATCCCGTATTTCAATATCTTATTTTATTACACAGACATACACAAGGGTGTTAGCAACTTGCATTCATTTTCACTCACTCTCTTTCTACGTCTTTGTGTCTTTTTACAGGATGGAATTGAGATGATGCTGTCACGGGACAAGACCAGGGCCTCTGGTGCTCAATCACATTCTAGTCACAGGTGATCAAACAACAGTTATGGCTACTGGGGGGGGTTAGAAGTCTCGCCTTTGTGCGCTACTCTGATGGCCACATTCATTTTGTGGGACTTACATGACTTGAGATGTAGGGCAGTAAAAGACTGGAGCATAAACATGACTTTTTTGAAGCAGAGATTGCATTGCTTTGCAAACATCACCTTGTTTACTGACCCGATGGTGCATTGCACCCCAGCCCTGCAGTGTGAAAATAACAGTATCTTTATAAGTACCACACAGAAGTAGCGAGAAATTGAAGCACTTCAGGCTTTCTTTATCTATATGATACATGGAGGTGTGGGCCCTATTTAAAAAGTGGCAAGTAGTTCAAGAGCTTTTATGTTTGAACTTAGCAGCAACACAGACAAGTCTTTCCCTTCATGGTTACTTTGCAAGTTTCACCTCAAAAGCACACTCCCTTTGAAGAACCCTAATTGGTTCCTCAGTTAAGGAAATTATGATGAAGGTGGCAAAATGACATATATGACCCTTCATTACTGTCCTGGTGTAACGTTGACAAAGGAGGGAAGAGAAAAAAAAAACTACTGCAAATAGCCAGCAGAAAAATCCCTGCTGCTGTGACACTTTTTACATCATCATTTATTTGCTGGTATTCAGGAAACTGCTGGTGAAAAATCAACTTGAAGATATAATATGTTTAGGAAGAGTGTTTGGAAAGTTACGAATACATGCATTTACATGAATGCGCAAATATTTTCCAACGCTATCAATTTGTCACAATAAAAAATGTCAGATTTCCTTTTTACTTATTTATTGTTTGTTTGAAAGTTGGGGAAGCTGGGAATTAAAATAGTAACAAATGTCACAAAAGTGTGGGCTGAAAAGCCGGTTTCTTTCCCCTGCTGTGTCACACACTTAGTCCCAAATTCTAACCATTTTATTTGCTTCATTTTCATGCCTTTTGAGTTGGCACTCATTATACTCTGAAGACAACAGACCTGAGCACACCAGTTCACAAGTTTGAGCAAATAAATAATCTACAAAAAGTAAAACTTCTTTCCTTCAAACAGAGGAATCTAAAAATGTACAAAGTCATTGAAAAAAAGGAAACGCTACCTCAAGTGTTCTATGTATTTACATACACAATATAAAACTGCATTAGGGTAAACTTAGAAGAAAGTTCAACAGCATAGAAGTTATTTCAGGCCGAGCGGGTTGTAACTCGAGCAGGAACTCAAAAAACTTACCAATGGCTGAATCCTCTGACATCCCACTCTGATTGTATTCATGTCTAGATTTAACACCAGCTACAGCTAATTTCTCAGCTCTTTGGTAACCAAGTTAATTACTAAAAGACCAGATCAGAAAACTACATTTCCATATATGTCTTTACATGAATAGATTCATATTTACTCCCAAAACACAAGTCATGACATCACTTGTTTTATTAAAATATTCTTTATAACATACACAAATAAAGAAAAGACCTGGGCACAGTGCAAAACCTACAGGCTACCTTTCATTGAATCGAGAATTTATGAGCCATTCCAGAGTATTTGCTGTTTTGAATGAGTAATTGAATACCCAAATATAATTCACTTCCTGTCCTGTCATCAGGTGGCAGCGCTGAACCCTCTGCAACATCTACTGACCACAGAACACACCAGATCTGCAAACTAATCAGCGTGCAGAAAGGGCAGAAAGTAAAAACCTGGCAAGAATTGTAGTAGAACTAGTACCGTGGAGTTGTCTTTTGTACCACGTCCTTAAATTCTCACAATACAATGGGGCTGTTTGAAACCAACAGTTGCAAGCCATGGTGCTCTCAAACACTTTCCAGGATCAACAGGAGCGAAGCAGAAGCCAAAATGATTGACAAAGCGCACGCTTTACATTCCACTCTTTCCATCTGCCCAGCAACCTAGCACCACAGCAGCAAAAATTAGCAAACAACTTGCGACTTTTCTATTCCTTCAATGCACCTCAATTTGCCATCTCGCTTCGCCCACTAAAGGGGTTTCCTCTGTATTATGAGAGCTGGTAGAAGCTCTGACTGGGTGAAGTCAACGACAGTAAATGAATGAAAACAAACTAGGAACACCAGCTTTAAAAGAAAGACTATTCTCTTAACACAAAGGGTGAGTTGCCAAACAAAGGAGACTGAAAAAAATCACAACAGTCCTGAAAATCTGCGGCAGAACCAGTTCTCCACTTCAGATTAAGAACAGCCCGTGCCGGGATGGATGACCTCTGACCTCATGTCAGGACCCAACAGGGCTTCTCTCTTACTTGGGTCGGGGCTCAGGGAAGTCTCAAAAGTCTCCAGCTGGCGTCAGCTTCTCTTCCTGTTCCCTACCCGGCTACAGTGACAGCGTTCAGCTCCACGGATCTGTGTACTGTTGCCTGCAGTTTTTAACTTCTGCTCTCCTCTGAAAAAGTGCCGTTTGAGTCCTTGAGTTGGGAGAGAGTCTGAGCCACAGGTCCAGACAGGTTTTCAGTAGTGTCGCCATACTCGCTTTCACCAAATTCACCCTCACGCTCACAAATAACTGTCATCGGGCTGCTGAGGATTCGGCTGCGTGCGTTATACTTGCTGCTGGCAGCAGAGGGTGGTGTGCGTGAGCGCCCGTACTTTGTCCCACTCATTGAGAAGGGTGAGGAAACAGGTGAGGCCAGAGCCAAGGCTTCATACCGATTCCACTCATCCGTTGCCCTCTTGCTACGGCTGGGAGAGGCACAGGGACTTCGCGGTGTTGTTGGCGAGGAGGGTGAAGAAGCAGGGGGATCCAACGCTGACTCTGAGCGAGTCCGCTGGAAACGGGGATCGGTAGAGCGGAGCATCTCGGTCGCAGACATTCTGAAGCTGGTCTCGGACCGGCTCCCCTTCTTGAGGAGAAGAGCCTTGAAGGTGTCACTGCTGGTGGAGGACTTGCGGAGGTTTCGCTGAATGGAGCCCGTCTGACGGGGCAAGGATGACACCGGGCCTGCTGAGACACCTGTCGGGGTGGCAGGTGGAGACTGCGGGTGGCTTCCAGACCGGGACTTGTCCTCCTCAGACTCCCTGCGGCCGAGGACCTTGCGCTTGGACCTGTGGAAAGTAATTTGCATATAATGAGATTAATGACATGCTTGTACAAGTTCCCCAGACTGAGTGAATGCAAGCAGATTAATTAATTTATGAAAAAAAAAAAACTGGAAATGTAACATATAAGTTGCATAACTACCAGAGGGGATGTGAGAGTTGGGGACAGTTTTGTCAAGAAAGTAGGGCAAATTAAATTATTCAAATAAAAGTAAAGCTACAATACTTGAAATTTCACAAGCATAATCTCAGCCCAAGCTTTTTATTATTTCAGGGACGGGACTTTTCACAAAAATAATACTTAGATCACTTGGCCTACATGGCTCAGTTCTTTGTCCCAAATTTGCCATATGTCAGATCTTCCCCTAGCAATCTTCCATCATAACCATGAATTCAATCAAGTAAAGACTAAGGCAAAAAACAACACAGATGCCCAAGAATAAAAAGAACTATGGGGTGATTACGACAAGTTATGAGTTCTTGTTGAGAAAAAAAATGCAGAAACTGCACTTCTGCATGATAGTTCGGATACATTAAAACAAAATTATTCAAAAACACTAGCTGCATTAGGTGCCCAAAGCAGTTTGAATTGCACGAGGACAATTCAGCCTTTGCTCAGCGGCGGTATCTCCACATGACTGCAACACACAGCTTACACTCTGTGTAACCCCAGCTCCAAAACACAGCACTAAACAGTGAGACTACCAGGGGCTACTTGCCACTCCTCACTTCTCCAGAAAGGTGTACCTACCAAATGCCTGCCCTTCTGCAGAGAGAAGAAAGGAGCAGCGGAAGGGAAGAAAGAATACACACAGAAATGAAAAATCTACGTGTGTGGGGATTGAAGGATAGCAAGGAACAATCCTTGATCCTCAGGTCGGGTGAAAAGGCATGACTAATGGATAACAAACTGAGAGCCTAAAATTCAACCTCAGACTGGGATCAGACTGTCTGGGCTCCTTCGTCAACACATTAACCCAACTGCGTTACATAAGAGTTTCCTTAAAAGTGAATACAGGCGCACACCTGAATTCACTGAGCAGACAAATCCGTGCCAGCCTCGCAGAAACAAATATAAATACAACTAACAAGACACACAAGCAGTAATACATGAAAGGCGGTGACACTGTCCACATCCAAAGCTCCCACAGCTATAAAAGACTGATTCATCATTGATTTCATTCACTTCAGAGTATTGTGTTTGTTTGGAGGATCTCCCCAAAGGCAAGCATTACTTTTCTGCTACTGTCATTCTATAGTGGATGACACAGAATATGTGGGTGAAATTAACAGGGTATTTGAAAGGTGAAAGACAATGTAAAAATTATTTGGGTGAACAGCATCATTATTGAAAGGTTCTAAATGTACAAAGAAAATTACAATGTTATTGGAAAAAAAAAATGGCATCACATGCATCTATTAATTCAAAAACAACTACAAGCTGTTATTTGTTCTATATCGAGAATGGGTGTAAAATAAAAAATACAATCTTCATGTCCCTTTAGCCTCACATAATGAATCACTTTCATGTGTGACGCATGTATTCATACAGAGAAAATAAAACATTATGTCACCAGCAAAATAAAATAAATAAAATCCTGTGATATGAAATCCTGCGGCGCTCAGAAGAAGTCAGAGCGCCACTGCACGTGACCGTGAAACAAACCGCAAAGCCGCATGAGAAATTTATGTATGCTCTCCCTCTGAGGCACGTATGTGATATATGCCAGACTACAGAGCACAAGAGCAGCGCATTTGAGAAAGAAAGAACAGAATAAAAAAATCTGAAAGCCGCTCCCTGGTGGCCTCTAACCTAGATTAAGCCCAGAGGGTATTGAGTAGTTTAATTATGAATGAAGCCACAGCAGTTTTCTCCATCTGAAAATGACTAATGTTAATGTGACTACACTTACAAAGATGTCTTGATAAACATTTGACTACTGAATGACCAAGCTTTCTGAATAGTTGCCTTTCCATGTCCCTTCAGTGATCAGGAACCAAAAAGCAAGCACCGGAGAGTGGGAAGACTCAGGAAAACTGCTATTTGACAGATATGTTTGCTTACAGACGGGAGAGTCCGGGTGAAGCCATAACTGAGTAGTTGACGACAGGAGATTAAAAGTAGAGTGATAGAAACAGAGAAATAATAAAATGATAAACAGAAGGGGAATCTGGTTGGAGTTAAGGATCTGCGGTCAAAGTATGAGAAAGGGGAAATGCCATTCTGACAACCATTTACTGTGGTAAATGAACTCGCTGAAAACCTTGTCCATCAAGTGTGTGAATTGAGGTGTCAGACACAGTCAGTGCAAAGTTGGAGCCGAAAAAGATGAAGGAAGTGACAAGACATGTAAGAAACAAGTGAATCATATTACCTGTGAATGGCAGCAAAGAGGTCCTCTGTAGTTCTGGTCCTGGTAGGAGTTGGGGTCACCATATTCCCATCTGAAGCCCCGTTTGTCAGCAGAGCAGGAGATGATTCCGCCGTACTGGAGTCGAACACTTCACCTGAGATAGTGAAACACATTAGTTACCTATATACGGAAAACGCATAGACTTACAGTTTACGCAACACCGCGCATGGAGTCGCGTGTATCGCGTTGCATTAACTTGACAGCCTATGAAATATGAAGTAGTACAGAGGAGGAACCTGACTGTCCTCTTACATTCTCTTTCTGTCTATTGATTTCCCTTCCTTCTTCTCTCGGTAAGGTTTCCTCATTTCTCGCAACCAACACACTCTCATTTCTGCTCCCGCTGCCTGTGCCTCTGCAAGCACTCTCACTTAACGCTCTACCCATCCTCCCCTTCATCCCCTTACCAGATTTGTTCCTCTCCCTCTGATAAGATGGAGCCCCTCCCCCTCTCCCTTCATCCACGAAAAGCATATTCCCTGGGACACTGGCCCCCCTCCCTTACCTTAAGAAGGGATATATAGAGAGTGGGACAGAATGAGAGGCGCGAAATAAACTGGCAGATTAACAGCAAACAGCAGAGAAATTCAGTAGGAAACAGATAGAAGTTAGGTTTATAGCGGTAGGTGAGGCATAAGCAGGCAGAAAAAGGGGCATTGAAGGAAAATAAAGGCACACTGGCCGAAAGAGAGGAATGAGTAGAAGACGGAGGAATATATGAGGACGGAGCCACTATCCCAGTGATAAACCGTTTGAAGTGCTTTCTCCACTTTTCAAACATTTAAAGTTTGTGTTTTCCAATTTGGCTCCATCACTTTGGTGGAAAAAAACAATTTCACAGCTGCCTGATCAGCTGGCTTCAGTGCTGGCACCCAGCAATGGAACAATTAACAATACACACTTATGGTAATGGGCTGAAGAAATGAGTAAGTGTTGGCTCTGACCGAAGCAGTTAGTCTGTTTCATTATCATAAATTATATACATTTCTAATTCTGATGGGAAGTAACAAACAATGAATTTGAATAATCCTTAAAAGCCCACCCGTGTCATCATCTTTGGAGCTGATTGATCCTGTCGTGCTGCTTGTTCCATCTCCTTCCTCGTCATCCTCTTCATGAGACCTTCCATTTATATACAGGTCATGGTCAAGGCCTGTGTCCTTGCAGGCTGACGCAGGGCTTTGAGACTCACTTTGGATTTCTTTAGATATCTCACTCTTCTCTGCGTGGGGCTCGGGGCTCTCTAAAGTTTCTTCATCCTCCTCCTGTTGTTTCTCTGTTTCAGCTTCATTTACATATGGTATTAGACCATCCAGTTGATCTTCTGCTTTGAACATGCTGTTTATATCTTCATATTGAGATGGAAATTCTTGGACTGGTTGGGGGTTTAGCTGAGGTACCAAAGATACATTTGGTTTCTTGAAGACTGCTGGGGAGTTGTGTTTGATAGGAGAGCTGTGGGAGATCAGCATGGGACTCTGTAATACACTCTGCTCTACATCTTTTCCTTCTTCATTTAAAGAGAAGTAACTTTCATCTTCAAGTTTTCCTCTCAGGACAGCACAGGCAAATGTGTCATCTGTGATACTGCAGTCTAATGATAATTCTTCAAGGATCGTTGACACAGATGTTGGTTTGTAGTTATGTGAATTGTCTTCAGGACAGCAGTTCAACACAGGTAACACAGTTGGCTGCTCCTGGGTTTGGGGCTTAACAGTGTCTGCCTCTATCTCCTGAGCTTTGTCAGTGTCTGTTTTGCTATTGATTTCCTTCTCTGCTCGCTTAACTGAGCGAAGTTGAACACTTTGCAGGGCAAATGGGGTGATCAGAGGCTTAGGTGAGATAGCACAGCTGTTGGATATGGTCTTGTCTGTCTTTACGGCTGATGGGGAGGAAGTTTGTGGGACAAAAACTGGTAGTGGTGGAGGTGGAGGTGGAGGTGGAAGGCTAAAGCTCCCATTTAAGGATGAAATAGGGTGGATCAGAGTTTCAGGTGATGGAGGAGGAGGGAATTCTGGAGAGCTGGAGCAAGCGGGGACTGGGTTCAGTGTTGAGCCCTGTGGAGTTGTGGGTAATGGGGGGGCTGATAGGGAAGGGGTGTGATCTAAATTAGGATTTGGTGGAAGAGGGGGTGGGAAACGTGGAGGTGGGCTCAAAGGGGTGTTTGGAGTGGAGGATGATGGCAGTGGTGGGGGAGGAGGCCCCAAGCTCTTTAGTGAGTCTGATGTGTTGGAAGAAAGGGAGGTTGAAGAAGAAGACATAGAAACAGAGGAAAGGAGAGAGGACTTCCTCTCAGGCACTTTAGGCTTGGGCCGACTGCCTGAGGGAGACATAGACCTGACGATTGAGGGCACTGGTGTTCCAGCTGTGGGAGTGTTGGACTGGCTGGAGTAGCCACTAGATGGTGAAGTCAGTCTGTGTACCCTTTCAGGGGAGGAGCTGGTTGTTTTGGGCTTCACTTCCACTGCTCCTACCTGGCCTTGATGTCTAGACTCCCGGCTGTCGCTGTGAATTTCACTTCCATTCTGTAGTTCATCTGGTGGAGGCTCAGCTGACACGTTATCTGTACCATGAGCCAGCGGGGTCTGTGCCCTCTGATCACCATGGTGACGAGGATAATCCATATAGTAGCCCCACGAATCGGCATAGTCAGAGCGCAAACTGCTTGTTTCACTGTGAGCAGGTGTCACATGGCATAGAGAGTACGCATTGGAGACACTGCCGCAGTTCGTATTAGCCACCAATGATGCCGCAGAGCTCCCTGCACTGATGCTACTTTGACTTTGAGGCCGTAAAACCCAAGGATCATCATAGTCGCTACAAGGACTGTGAGAAGGAGAAGACGGAGAGGCACCTTTCCCTTTCCCACCTCTCAGACCTATCTGCAGACTCTGCTGTAAGCTGGCAATCAGAGTCTCATTGAGCATGGCATTGCTTGACTCATTATCACCGCTGATGGCACTTACACCACCTAGGGGCTTTTTTGCATTGGGCTTTCGCCTGAGGGAGTCTGTGCGAGCCGGAGGCAGTGGAGGCTTTTTGGCCTTACGAAGGCTGATGCTCCGGCTTAAAGAGCGATCACTATACAGGCTTCCAGACTCTTCCTGATTGGTCATTTCACGGCACTCGTACATGCTGTGTCTGGTGGCACGTGCGGCTGCTGCTCCATGCCCGCTGCCATGGCTGCGTGAGCGTAAGCCTGAGTCAAGGTGCATGGAGGTGTAATATCCATCGTTGTCCTGGGAATACAGTGAGCTTGAATCAGTAGTTGTCCTGGACGACAGTTCCAGGCTGCTATACAGCTGGTTAATAGGAGTTGAACAACTAGAGGTCATAGTGCGATGTGGGACAACTACATTTTCTGGTGTGTCATAGATCCATTGCTCTTCTGTTAAACAAGATGGTGGTGTAGGCGCTAAGGTGCTATGAGTATGTACACTCCCATCTGAATGCCCTGACTCACTGGCTGGTGCTGTTGAGATCCGATCATCATCATGTGGTGTTTGAGTGAGAGTGGAAGTGACCAAGGAAGGACAGGTCAAACTGTGGGTGAATACTGTAGAGTTCGAGGTTGAGGAGTCATTGTTGGTTGAGGAGGAGGCTAAACTCAGCAGTCGACCTACTGGATACACTGAGGTTGGGGGAAGGGAGTGCTGTCCTGAGGTGTGAAGCATAATGACCTCTGAGGAACTTGACAGAGTAGCATTGGGGATGAATGAGGTGGAGTAGGCTGCATGTGGGGACACCACACGAGCTAGACCATCACCCCAATCACTGGATTGTGTCGCCCTTAATTCCTGAGACTTTGGCCTTGGCAAAGTGCCCGTCCTTGGGGCATTCCTCATGTGCACCACGGTATCATCCACCTGAAGCTTTCCAATTTGTCTCTGAGGTGTATTTTTCTCCTCTGGCTTGATTGGGGTACTGCTATAGATGGGATCAGCACTGAGGGAGACCCTGGCACCCTGTCTAGGTAGACTGTGAAAGCGGGAAGGGTCTCCATTAAACTGATGTGACATCATCAAAATCCCAGAGCTGTCACTACTGGAGATGGATATACTTCCTGTTGATGAAGAAGCTGAAATTCCTGCCATTTGAGCAGCAATTCCCTGTCCTCTCTGAGCTCGAATTCTTCTCATAGATGGAGGTACAATCTTGATTTCTTCTGTCTGGGAGCTTGAGTCTCGAGTCTGAGACCGTCTGATCATTGAGTTCACACTCCCAACTCGGCCCATGGTAGAGTACTGTCCTGGGATGAACATGGAATGAGGCCGAAGCTCTCCACCACGTCCTTTCGCTACTGTAAAAAAAAAAGAGGAGAGAAACTGAAATAGTCCAAATAATTGTAAACAAATAAATGATCAGAAAAATGTTTTCCCTTCTATCAACTGTAAATTTTCCCTTCTACAGCAACAGACCTTCTGTGCAATTTTCTTGACTCTTACATAACTGGCCACAGGACAGAAGATTAATTTGATTAGCTGTAACCTTGTCTTGTGCACTAATAACTTCTGGCCTTCTTCATTAATGACCAAAGGATATGAGGGGTGACAGAGTGAAGAAAAAGAGACTCTAATACGCTTCCCCTCCGTCTCACTGTCTGAAAAGAAAAATGTCCCATGGGTACTCAGACTGCAGTTAATGGGGCATGAAGTGGTCAATGCATATACAGACGCAGATACAAAAAAAAACAAAAAAAAACCTTGTTACCAAAAACATTGCATTGTCATGCATAGCCCTACAGAGCAGAGTTTAGACAGACATACAGACAAGGACACAGAAATAAAAAACAAACAAATGCAGAACATACCGGCCAATGAACAAGCAATTTAAATAATGGACTGTGATATAGGAAAGAATATCTAGTGTATTACCCAACTGTGGTTGTTCCCCTGTTGATGCTTGTATTCCAAAACACTATTTCTTTTCTCGCCCTCTCTAAACCAGTCTCTTCCTCCTTTGCTAAAAGCTGGAGTGACAGCTTGGCTGCTGCTGCGATAGATTAAGCTGCAGGTCTACTTCGCAGGCAGCTCTAGTCCAAGGAGAGGGAGGGATGAAGCACTGGGACAATTACCCCAGCCCAGTAATCATGTCATTCAGCAGCTGTTGTCAACTGGGCATTTCCCAGACCTCAAAGCTCCTTTCCTCTATCAGCCATGGTGATCTTGACAACGAGTAAGATGACATTCCCTCTAATAACTGCTACCACCAAACAGCTAACATTCGTGTAACTGGATAGTACAATCTTAGTGAGCTTAGTGTTCACAACACTACCAGCACAGTCTGAAAACTATATGTCGGTACCCGAAACCTATACCTTTGTTATTTTATCCCCATTTGTGTGGGAAAAAAGCTCTTAAATTTTGTTACTGAAAACTGTAGATGATGACACCTTGTGAGGCCTCATAGGTACTGCTTTTCAACTACATTTCTGGGATTTATGGTGGTAAGACCTAGATGCTGACATTTTTCCATGGTCACAAGACAAAGGCACAAACACAAAGCATAGAAATAGTACTACAAACAGATGCCCCCCAAGGATTATTGATCATACATCGATGTAAGACAAAGAAATTCCTGCAATCAAATTACAATATTGGTAAACAAGAAAAGTTCCCAATTGGAGACAACTCTACAGGGGAAATAATACCCCAAATAAAACCACCAAACAGGACTGAAAATATTGTGAGTATTTCCTAGGTTTGGGTGTTTTAAATTAAGATGGAAAGGAAATGTTTTGGCATGTAAAGCTGAAACGGTAAGTAACAACTGTGCACATGCATCCATAATTCTTATCTGGAACATGAATATTCCAGACCGATAGCTGTGGTGATTTCATTCTCACCTTCATGTATAAATATGAGTTAGAAAAGTACATTCACAGAAAGTATGGAAGAAAAGAATGATTAGGCAAAGTGTAGCTCTCCATTATGTTGGTTCATGCCTGTGGACAGCAGGGGGCAACATTTAGTTCCACAATGTTCCATACCTAGCTCCTGGTTGAAGTTGTCAGGCAGCCCTGATATAGTCTTTCTGCGTTTGACCTTCTTGGGGCGACGGGACACGGTGTCAGTATTAATGAGGGAACGCCGGATGCTTGCCTGTCGGTCAAACCCTGACCCTGGTAGCCAAGAGGGCGAGAGCAAGGCAGGCGGACAAACAGGCAAACAGTAGTCGGTTAGTAGAAGGAAAAACCTCAATAACGTGCAAGAAGTTTCTTAATTTTGGGCTGAGCATGCAACGTAAACAGGCCAGGGAACTGTATGGGATAATACATCCAAATTTCATTGGGAAGAAAAAAACATTTGTTGTCTTCTCCAGTGGTTACTATTAATTAGAATATTTAATTACAATTTATCTGAGATTAATCCTGTCAGGGCTGCTTATTGCATTACAGTGTAAAGCAGATCCCTCAGAAATCAGACAATATGTACCTATCATTTTCCAAAAACTGAAGTCTATAGTCTTTAATGTAAGTGTGGACATACAAGTCAAATTCTAAAGCGAAAATAGCTGAGCGTGAGGTTAAACATTTCAGGGATGTATTATCTAACCGTGGGCAAAAAAGGTTAGAGAGATTGTGTTGTGCATGTTCATAAACTTGTCCAAAATGCTTTTTTTAAAACCCAGGCTTAAACTTAAACAGAAAACTCAATTTCCCATTGTCTTTACAGTGTTTGGTTATGTATTATATGAAATTTGAGTGAATTACAATATGCACTGCAGATGTGACAGTATTCAAATACATGCTCATATTAAGGAACCACAGTGAAAAGGCTATGAGTTTTAAGTTTGAAAACAACAGTCCCATAGACCTTTTCACTGTCAAAATTTCCAAGCAAATTGGACAAATTATGAAACACCTGATCTCAAGTGCAAAAATAGTTTTTTAGTCGAAGAGAACAAAAGTAGCCAGTTTCAGTCAGAGGTTTTTTTAAGCCAGTGTTGTAAGATTAAGATGATATGACTCCTTCTAGGTCTCAACCAGGGTATTACAGGGTAATGCAGACATATTTAAGCACCAGAAGTAAATGGTACAATTTACACATAATGCAGTTAACATAATATTTGAATAATGGTTCACATTAGAGTAACAGTTGGCTGAAATAACACCATTTTACTGTGGCTGGTTGATGTATTTGGAATCAGAAAGTACTGTGTGCACATTTACTATGTTTAATTAACCCTCTCCAGGCAGATGTTGCAGATTTGCGACAGCTAAATGCTACTTAGCTAATTACGCCACAACTTAATTTGAGCCTGAGAGGGTTAACATAAAACAAGCAAATACATAAAAAAACAATCACAAAACTTATTGATAAGTAAAGGAATGATAATTTAAAATGCACCAGTTTCGGAGCAAATAATGAGGTACACTATTGAAAAATTAAATGAAACCAATTAAAAGTAAAAACTATATCAAACGCTATGTGATCATCCTAAGACATTATAAACAAGGACAACACTTAAATAATTTGGCTAAATTGAATATTATGTCTCAAAAGTAAGAAAGAGTTTCAAGAGATAACATTGTAGTGAACTGTGAGGATTATTATCTACAAATTTATGAGGATATGATGTCTCTATTACAGCATTATTTACTTTGACAAGACTACATTTTAGAGGTTGACAATGAGTTACTATGGTCTCACAAAGTTTGAACATAATTTACATATATTTCCAAATTAATTTCCATCAATGGTAAGTTCATGTTTGACTGAAAAATTACATTTGCTTCACTTTTAATATATTGCACTCCAGAAACAGCATGGCATTTATATTCATTCTGTATGCACTTGTTTTAGACTCGTAGCGCTGCAAAATGTGTCTTGCTAACAAGGTGATTGTGTTGCTACTTTCTACTGTGTTGGGTGTTTCCATCAGTCAAAATTGCTTTGACCTGACAAAATGTCAGTAAAATCCCTCTCCCTTGGATATACTGTCAGATGATTTTCACAAACTATCGCTCACTCAAAAATGCATTAAGGAAGGCGCATGTCATTTTCCGGGAAGCATTTTGGAAGGAGTAGTATTTGACAAAAGTAAAGGAAAAGCAGACATCTGTGACACATAGTTCTCCACCCTACAGACATGTTAATACAATAAGTTAATGGTCTTTTGCGGACTAGTAATTAAAGGTTGAATTAAAGAAATGTCTGACATTTCATTGAAGAACAAGACGGAGAACAATTCTGTTTGAATTATTCACTGTTTCCCATTTCCTGTTATGTCATGTCTGAGAAGAAAGAGGGATATAATCACATGGTGTAGTATAAAATAGTGATTTTTGAACAGATATCTGATTTCAGTCTTGAGGGAAGGCTTAACAGATTCTGATCTACTTCTCAACCTCTAACTAAAATCCAGTGACAATTCAAAACAGCAGTCTTGAAATTCACTGAATTCATTTAACACAATGTATGATCCCAGTGATAGCCTAAGGAAAATGTGCAGGAAAGTAGTGGAAAAACTGATCTATTGGGGCTGATTGAACTCTATACTTGGTTCTTTCAACTATAGCTTAGTTAATGCACTACGCACTGATGGGAGTTGCTGGTGGAAGTTTTATCAAGAGGTCATACCTGTGACATTTATGGCAACTATGTCTGTTGGCACAGCCTGGGCCGTCTGCCTCATCTTCTCCTCAGGGGTGGGAAGGGGTGTGACTTTGGTCCATACTGCTTGTCCATCAACATCTGTGCCCTCTCCTTTATCGCCTCCTCCCTGTGAGCTCTGGGGCCTCATGGAGATCTGAGATTTATCATCCTCCAAAGATGAAACCGTGGACTAGATGTGAAAGAAAATGACAAGGGTTGGGATATAAAATTATGAACAGACAATAGGCAAGAGTATGATAAAACAAAATAGAGTAAGCAGGGATAGATACTGTAATTGTAGAAAGGAAAAACAGGATGACAGGTAAGTGACATAAAACTCAACATACAGTGGGGAGAACAAGTATTTGATACACTGCTGATTTTTCACCTTTTCCCACTTGCAAAGCATATAAAGGTCTGTAATTTTTAATAGGTACTCTTCAACTGTGAGTGACGGAATCTAAAACATAAAAATCCAGAAAAACGCATTGTTTGATTTAAGTAATTAATACGCTTTTATTGCATGACATGAGTATTTGATATATCAGAAAAACAGAACTTAATATTTGGTACAGAAACCTTTGTTGGCAATTACAGAGATCAGAGGTTTTCTGTAGTTCTTGACCAAGTTTGCACACACTGCAGCAAGAGTGGTCCACTCCATGCAGATCTTTACCAGATCCTTCAGATATTGGGCAGTCGCACAGTAATATGGACTTTCAGCTCCCTCCAAAGATTTTCTTTTGGATTCAGGTCTGGAGAGTGGCTAGGCCACTCCAGGACCTTGAGATGCTTCTTATGGAGCCACTCCTTAGTTGCCCTGGCTGTGTGTTTTGGGTTGTTGTCATGCTGGAAGACCCAGCAAAGATCCATCTTCAAGGCTCTAACTGAGGGATAGGGCCAAAACACATGATCATCTGGAAAATACATTTTCCAGATGATCCGTAATCTTGCTCTATCAGTTATTCTAAATTTGTCTTCATTTCAAACATCCAAGTGCTTTCAGAAGGGCTGGATGTGGTTGCAAGGACAGATGGATGGATGGATGGATGGATGGATGGATGGATGGATGGATGGATGGATGGATGGATGGATGGATGGATGGATGGATGGATGGATGGATGGATAAAATGGGAACAAAATCATGTAGAAAGGAAGGCTGAATGTAGAAAAAAACAAGCCAACATGGAATTGGAAGCAAACACTGCTTATTATTTTATAGTAATGTTGCTTATGCAGGAGACACGATTCTTCCTTTCAGGTTGTTAAGTAAGACTCAAAATAACAGGAAAAGATTGGAAAGATAGGGGAAGGAAGACAAAGACTAAAGAAGAGGACAGGAAAAGGAAGGAAAACAGGACACAGATTTGTTTTTCTCAAACAAGAGTCAGTATGCAATAAGTAAAAGGAGGAAAGGGGTAAACAGTAAAACTAAAAGAAATGAAGAAAAGAGGGTCATGATGAACAAAGAGGAGCGATAATGAAGAAGATGAGAAAAATAAATATGAAGAAGACTTTTTACCTCACCTAATGCCAATACTGCCAGACAGACGTATAATGAATAATAGGTTTTGCCTGCTGCTAGTCTGTTCTTGTATTTTACTCAATGTGTCAACAGCCTGTTTTGTTACAGGGTCATCAACAAGTTTAGGAAACAGTATCAGTGAGTAAATCTTGAATCCACATGTCAGACAAGTTATACATTTACGTTTTCTCTATTTCCCTCAAGCATTACAACATTGCTAGCTATTATTAGTGTAACATAATGCCAGCTAGTGCAGCAGAAAATTATACATACAGGTCTGCATTCATGCCACATTCAAAGTCCTCCAATATATTTTTGCATTGCACATCTCTATGTAATCATGACTCTGAAGTCCAAACTGTGAAACATAATCACATATCAAGCCCCTTGGTTTTTAAATGATGTCATATATGCACAGGAGGAACAGCTTCCAAAATGCCAGACAATGTTTACAGCTCTGTGAGGTATTGCTGGCAGCAGTCAATGTGGGTAGTATTTTCTCTGCTATTTTTCTATTCTTGGCTGTGACAACACAATAGTGGTCCATTTACAAATTGACCCTTTATGTTACCCAACTTAGCTGCTCTATTCTAAGGTTGTTCTGCTTTCCAAATTTCTAGCAGGATGGAAGATACAGGGGGTGATATCCTGTAAACTGGACTTCTGAGATTCTTGTAATTCTTGCCTGTTTAGCAGTTGCTATTTAAGGGTATCTCTTAAAAACAATATTGTGTAGCTTGTGTAGCTGTGTAGCAATATTGTGTATCACATATGACGGTGTAGATAAAGGGATTTGGGTTGAATACCATAATATTAAACAGGTAAAACCAAAACTGGACATGTTGGTTAGCACAGAAAGGTTTCTTGTTTAAATCAAACTGAGGCCTTTCTATGCGGAATTCTCTGGTTCTCGCCCACGACCCCAAAACCATGCAGTGTAATAATAGGAGACTCTAAATTGCCCAGAGAAGTGTATGACAGACTCCCAGTGCAATCCTGTGTGCAGGATAAGCAGCATAGACAATGGCTGAATGAAAAACAATAACCATGGGAACACAAAAAAATGCTCTTCCCGATTCAACATGATTTCACTCATCCAACCACTGGAGGGCAGACTGGCACAGTCAAAAATCACCACCATTGTGTGAGCATACCAGTATGGGACAGCTATCAAGAAAGCAGATTCCACTTTCTACAGCACTTTGGGCACTTTTTCCATACAATTATTGCCCCAGCACAGGGTAGCATGGTGGAACAGCACAGTGACCCCTACAGCTATGAGGGGACCTTTTTGTGTGGAATTTGCATGTCTCCAGGGTGTCAACATAGGTTTCTTCCAGGTTATCCGTTTGCCTACCACAGTCCAAAAACATGCAGTGGACTAATGGAATACCCTTAATTGCTCAGATGTGTGAATGAGGGAGCGGTCTGTTGTTTGTCTCTGTATGTGGCCCTGTGATGGGTCCTGGGTAGCCCTATCTCTGACTCAATGATAGCTGAAATACGCTTCGGCCGCCCTGCAACTCTGACCGCACAAAAAGCAGTATTGATAATGAATGAATGAATGTATTAAACCTGATAATCACCATGTTCTGCATCTGATTAATAGACTTTTTAAGTGTTTAAATGTAGAATTTCAGAATATGAGCATTTTTGTAAGTATGTTACCTTGTCATGGTCATCATCCTCATCATCCTGCAAGCTGCTGGTTGACTGGAGTGAATCAGAAAAGATGGGGGCCTGTGAGTAGTACTGGGAGCTCCGGAAACCATCTTTCCTCAACTTGTCACATTCTAGAGATAGACAGAGGAGGAGGAAACATGTTAAAGACTGAAATGAATCATGATTGCTGTGACCTTTTCTTATTCAGTGAATAAAAATATCTAGAACCTCAACAGATATCAATTGTAATGACAAACCTGAATGAAACTTGATTTGATAAACACAATAAAAGTACAAAAAACAGCGAATTATAAAATGTTCACAAGTGGTACAAAAAAAAACATACATACATGTATGTATACATGTACAGTGGTGCGGTGGTTAGTGCTTTGGCCTCATAGTACGAAGGACCCTAGTTTGATTCTGACCTTCTGTGTGGAGTGTGCATGTGTGGGTTTTCTCCAGTTTCCTCTCACAGTCCAAAAACATGTAGGGAAAAAACTTGGGTCTGTATATGTGGCCTGGCGTTTGACTGCGATCATTCCAGGGTGTACCCCACCTCTTGCATGATGACAGCTGGGATAAGCTCCAGTATCCCCCCCCAACCCTGAGTGTAGGATAAGTGCCAGACGGTGTGTGTCTTTGTGTAATTTTAACACTACACTAATCACTACAACAGTTCACACAGACTTCTCCAGTTTAAACTGTGGTGCAGAAATGCTTTTTCATATAGGCTTTTTTGCTTTTTTCACAAACGAATCAACTGCAACCATACTATATCAACTATAACACACACACACACACACACACACACACACACACACACACACACACACACACACACACACACACACACACACACACACACAGATTAGTATATGTGTTCCAGTAAGAGCTATGCAATCCCAAATGGATTCTGCCAAGTGCTCCTCACACTTCCTCTTGTCACTACCTGCTGTGATGGGTTTGTATGTGTGACACTGTGTGAGTACATTTATGTGTGATTATAACAGACTTTATAAATGAATGTGTGCATGTAAGCAGAGGAGGGGGATATCAGTTTCATTCTGTCACACCCAGATGGCAGAACTGTCTGTATCCCTCCACCCCTCTTTTTCTCTGGGGAAATTTGGTACATCATCTCTCTTTGTTTCTCTTCATAATTGTCTACAAATTAATTCCTCATTCAATGATTGTATAGCTTATCTTAAATTACTCCTAAGTCTGCAGGCTAAAGAAAAACAAAATAATGAACTGTATCATGCTTCATCTCATTATTCTGCATCGTTTGAATCCTTGCTGGAACATACGAGCAGCTTTCAATCCCTTTAATGCACCATCAGTCCCCATATGCAATTGTCATCTTCCATGGAGCAACACATGAGTGCATGTATAATACTGACAATTAATAGCTGCCACTAGGGTAGGCAAAGTTAGGGTTGGTAACCACTGTGGGAGAGAAGATTATTAATGCATGATGTTAATGAGGAGGATGACAGGGAAAAGAGGTGTTAACACTATTAGTGTTATTAAAAATATCTCTAAAAAGTGTGCTTTACAGTACACAATAATAAAATGTTTGGATTCAAACATTATTCACAATACTTTGTAAAATAGTCTTGGCTTATAGTAATTCATATCAATGGTATGGAATTAAGCAGGTCCATGTGTTGAGCAGGTATCATGTGTTAAATAATCCAAATTTACTCTATAAAATGTCTAAGTGTACTCCATAAATCGTAACAATCCAGGAATGGTGTGTTAAATCCATACTGATCATCTTTAAAGGACACAAGAATCTAAAATGTGAAACACACATGTTAAATAGACAGCAAAGGGGTTCTCATAGGACACCTGTCTGCTTTTAGTTTGGGCCCCTAGGGCTAGTTTGGTTGAGTCAAAATGATAAATTTGGTGGCAAGATCAGGGGGATTGACTTAATCCCACATGGTTATTGAGTGCCATGCAACATCAATTTTTCAGGGAGTGATGTGCACAAGGGTCAAACAATGAGAAAGATAAAACACTACAGGCTTTGTTCCAGAACAGGTGACTCACTTGTACACAGTAAGCATTAGATTACAACCACTCCCCATTTATCTCTCTCCCTTTATCTTCAGGCCTTTATGTGCTGCCACAGAAGACCAATGTGGTTTGTATACCTACTCTGTTACACACCCACCAGTTTATGAACCCAACTCAACAAACACCTATAAGCTAATTTTTGTGAAGAAAAATTGTCAAACTAAGTGCACTTTTGATATGGAATACTAAATATAAAGAATGAGAATCAGCTTTATTGACCCAGGATTTTCACACATACAGGGTATTTGGCTCCAGTTGAAGGTTACATTTCATACTGACATGAAGGTGAAAGTCAACATTAGCTAAAAATTCCAATTTTGTTTTACATGTTTACTTTGTGGGTGTCATGGTAGTGCAGCGGTTACCACCTCCACCTCAAAAAAAGTTAGTTCCTGGTCGGATTCTGACAGTCTGTGCAAAGTTTGCACATCCTCCCAGGGTTTGTGAGGGTTTCCTCTGGGTTCTCCTGTTTGATCACAAAGTCCGAAAAACAGGCAGCAGGTTTATTGGAGACCCTAAATTGCCCAGACATGTGAATGAGAATGGGAATGATTACATAGTATGTCTCTATGTGGGCCTGTGATAGACTGGTGACTGGTATAAAGTTTACCCTCATCTTGCCCAATAAAAATGGGAATAGCCGCAGTCCCAACACAACCCTGACTGCAGAATGACCAGTATAGATAATGAAAGAATGTTTTTTTTGCTTACCTCGCAATGCAGTCTTCAGGTTAACTTTGGCCTGGCGGTGGAGGTCTTCAACACAGGGTGGTCTGCTCCCGGGTAAGAACACGTTCTCCTGCTGGTGCCATGGAGCTGTGTAGTGCACTGTCCACTTGCTCTCCTCATCTAGGTTAGACACAGCTGCAGGAGAAAAGACTTTTATAGGGCTTGTTTGTTTTTACTTTGTAGATGTCCAGTGAACTACGGTATATTTGATATTTGCAGTACATTGATATGACACAGTATGAAAAAAGGAATTGTTTTTGTGTCTGTTGGGGGTTTGTTTGAGACTCTTTTAGGTTTGAACCACATTGTGACAGGAGAATCTGCGATATCACATCAAAGGAAGGTGCAAATAAATGAGCTTTTCAAATGATTTTTGTTGAGAAAAAAGCCTGTGATGCTACAAAGGGGAGGAACACCGTGATTTTTGTTTTTTTGGTTTACTTCAGTTGAGCCAGTCAACCCAAATAAATTCAAATATTTCCTACAAAACACCATTTACTGACAGTTTTTGTTTATATTGGGTGTTATGGAGGAGGGGAGAGCGAAGTGCCTTGGATCAAGGTGTCAATATTGGCACCATTAACATGCCACAGACCTGGGACATTCCACAGTAGGCCACCCATCACCAAAGCGAACATGAGAGGAAACTGACCAATCGACAACAAAACACAGAAAAATATTATTTTCACAATCTACTTAATTTATCTAACATATATCAGAACATCATAGATGTCTGACCACAAGAAAGTAGTCAAAAAACATACGTACTCATATACATATATATATATATATATATCTTTATATATATATATATATAATACGTTAATATTTGTAAAATAGATATTTTAAAAAATTTGATGCCCTTCAAATTCAGATAACACGTCAAAAAACAAATAATTAAGATGAAAGATAACCTCTCTTTCAAGACAAACAAAACAAGCATGTTGACTCAATCATCTTTGTTTTCATTGAGCACTTCACCAAATTTTATGGACTCTATTAATCACATGATACATGTCTTTTGGTACCTTTCCACAACTGACTTGGTACAGACTAAAGTCGATTTCACACTGCTGTCATTCATTACTCTGTCCACAACACGTATGGAGTAAATCCTCACACTAGACTTACCAAGTGAGCGAATCCATGCCAAAGTTGGAGATCGTGAGTTTAGGATTATCTCCATGTATAAAGTTCAATCTTACTCAAGGACACTGTGTGTGTGCCCCTCTCCTGACCAAAACAACTGGCCCCACCAATTAGATTACGACAGAGCAAGAACAACCAAGTAGGAGGGGGACGGTCATGAAAGGGGACAGGAGAGTGTGTATTGTATCATTCTTCACGGGTGCAAATGAACCATAGTAGGATGCAAAGTGCTGTGTGGTGTTTGTATGTATACATGTGTATATGTTGGTGGGGGAGAAAAGACATCTCTAACAGGGCAGAGGCCTAAATCAGGAAATATGTCTTAAAAATAAGTTCAAGACATTGATGGCTATAACACAATATGATATGCTCAATACTGTTCATTTCAAAAGCAGGATTTACTTACACAAACACATTGCCTTAAGATATAAATACGACAACAGTCAATTGGCTAGTATAAAATTTAATAGGAATTGCTGACATGCAGCCAAAAACGTGGTTGAGATGCTTGGAAAGTCCTGCTGCTCATGTGTAATAGCTCCTTAACATCTGTTCTTTACTGCTCCCTAGGAATTGAAGGCTCTTAACTGATTGCGCTCTTGAGGAGAGAATATGAGTTATTATGTTTGTTTATATCTTTTCTCATAACCTACACCATTTTTTCATTCACATATCCCTGATGTCTTGTATACTACATGTCAGTCATTACTTTCAAAACTCTTACAATAATAAAACTATCTACACCACAAGTAGACTGTAGGCTTTGGAAAAATGTTTACGCTTCAAAATCCAACAACCATACGTCCAAGCACTGTGATAGCTCCAGACTGTTAGAACCAATGCCGTTGCATATACTATCCTGTAGGCGATGTGCTTACTTGGGTGACAATAATCAATTCGAACACATCTTGAGCCTGACATCTACATAAGCCAAGGCCAGAGAGTTATGCAAAGAAACAAACCAAAACCTCCATATGTAACATGCTTTTTATCTCGGCCTGCTTCTGCTTCAGAAATTATGGACACAACATACAGAGTATGTAGGCACAACGCACACCAAGTTATACAGTATTTGATGAGAAGGACCACTGGTCGAAACTGAGCTTTACTGGCTAAATGAGGATCAATATTCCTCAAAGGGACAATCAGGTAGCCCTTCCCTCCTCACTGAGTACTGGGTATGAATAGGCCTAAGTCACCTTATAGGCTCACCATGGACAAGGGGACTTGGGACACAAAGCAGTCATTGTGTCTCTGCATCAGTCCACACATCAGCCCTTTCAATAGTACATTACCCTATGTATACACACACACCACCATACAGAGTGTCTATGATGGAGTGTGGCGCGAAAGTCTTCCAAAAGTCTGCTAAATCCTGTTGTCCATTGATATCCTGCTCTCCTACTATCAAACACAAACTGAGCACAAATGGGCACTGAAGGACAACCACACTTGCAGGCGCACACCCGCACAAACACAAAAAAACACCCACACAACAAACAACAAAACTGTTTCATGTTAATAATATGGAAAATCCATCTACCCACACACAGATGGTGACCAATAAAATAGACTTAAATAAATAAATAGACTTAAAATTGTGGTCTCATAGACTTAAAATAGACTTAAAATTGTGGTCATTGACATATAAACTATTCCGATTTTCCAATTCTAGTTATCTTGGGCAAATGTGTTGTCTTTGAATATTCTTGAGTCTTAAAAGACTTGACTTATAACCTTGTTTGTGAAATTGTGTTCTGCACTTTATAAAATCAATTTTGTTGAGTGATGGATGAAACAAATATTTCAAATCAATTGGATCGAGACACACTCAGTAAGGAGGGAATGTTAACCATTAAATAGAAAGAACTGGACAAAGTCAAATTCATGCAGAAATGTGCATGACAGAGAGATAACATGAAAGAAGTACACAAATGCTGAGCTAATGATCAACCGTATCAACTCTGCACTGACTTTAGTACACAGATAAGCTATAAATACACTTAAGATTAGAGAAATTGCAAGCAGCTTGGCCTGCACTAACCATGTCTTTATACATACAACACATGCTTAAGACATGGTCAAATTAAGCAAAAAAAATCTTACTCTGATAAACATCTTCAAAATAGAGCAGAGAACAAGGAAAACAAAGGAAAATATATCCAATAACTGCTTCCAAATGCCATTTATTCAATGCTTTTTGGTTATCTAGTTCTAAATACTAGAACTTAACTGTTTAGTTGTGAAGTCTAATCCAGTGGTTACCTGGTAACAGGGAGCAACAGAGGGTTGTCCCTGTGATAAGTGGAGGTACAAGTGGAATACTGGAGATACCACGCCTATATTTATAAGCCAATGCACGATAAGTTATACAATTATGTGTGCAATATTACAAATGATGTACGAAGAAAAAACCTGCTGGACAGTTTCCATGTAAACCAGTAAGATGTGAAAGGAATCAATTTCTTGACTTGAAAAACTGCAGTAAAATAAACTCACAAGTTATGTTTTAGTCTGATAAAACAAATGAATCTCTTACCTTTTCTCTTGAAGTATTTAATGACAGATTTTAATGAGGTCCCGATAAACACCATTATTCCGTTGAGGTGTTTTGTTTTTACAAAAAAAGAGGCACAAAATGTTACAAACTCCTGGTAATAGGATTGAGAAAAAAGGATATAGTAATGCGGGCATCGGCCTAACACTTCTCACACTCTCACCATGTACTGAGTTTGCTGAGAATGTGAGCGTCAACCATACTGACAATGAGACTCTACCCATATCTCTCTTCACACACAGTCAATCCCCCATCTCCTCCCTCAGGCAGTCCAGCCCTCTGAGACACACACACAAACACACAAAACACACACAGCGGGAGGGGTGTAGGACCGGCCCCTCTGTTCCTCTGTGCTTTGGTTACCAAGGAGTTCTGGCTGCCTCCCCCTTAATGTCTCATCATCACTTTTCTCGTGCCGTCTCTCTCGATGCCAGCTTTCTTCTCTGCTCTGTTGGGTTCAGAATATAGCTGAAAGTTTACCAAGCTTAATTTTAACTGAGAGACACACTCCCAATAATGTGCTGTGAACAGTAATATTGTTTGCATATCTTTTGTGTCCTCCTACGAAACAATTCATGCAACAACAATCACTAAATTGAGTCTGTCATTGCACTCATGGGAATATTTAGTGTTTAGTTTATTAAACTTTAACCTACCCTCACGCGGCCTTTTCTTACAACCTTCATTTGTTGTTGTTGTTGTTGTTTGTAAGTGTTACTTACATGGGAAACAGCTTAAATGTCTTATTTGTGAAAAAAAAAGAAAAAAACATTGAAGTTTAACAAGGGGTGAAATTAGTGGACTGAAATTGATATCTTGTGATCTAATTTGGCATCGGCTTGTGCTGACTAAAAATTGCAAGATCAATATCGAGTGGCGACAAAGCTTTACATCACGTTTGCAATTTATCTGAATTCATTCATTGCTGAAAATGCAGTTGTAATTATCTTGATATAAATAAAATGCTTTCCTATATACGCCTCATATACTTTAACCCCTTTCTTTCATTCTCTGCGTGTTATGTGCCCACATGGCCGCTGAATCTGTGCCTCATGAATATAGATCACATACAATCCCTTCTATTGTCCACTCCACACAAAATCTATCACACACACACACACACACACACACACACACACACACACACACACACACACACACACACACACACACACACACACACACACACACACACACGTCTATGAACAAATGTGTGCACACATCCACAAGAACTGGCCTCCCCCCTCAAAACCCGTATTTCTTTTCAGCCCAAATGATAGAAGAGGGAAGGGAGGGGGTGTGTGCAAAGAGGAGGGAGGGCAGGGCCAGCAACAAGAGCTTGAATGGAACTGCAAATGATCCTTGAATTTGCGGGTAAAAACATTTTACCCGCTTCCCTCCCTGCTTCCATTCCATTAACATAGATCATTTGATCATAACATTTCAGGTTATTCTCTCAAAAGCATCACAAGGACATGCAGAAAATAGCTGCTTTTGTACTCCATATGTTTTGTCGATTGCTTTGTTTCTTCAGTTTACTGTGTGATGATATATTTGTCAGTATTTCAACATTGGAAACTAGTTTCTGATTACATTGAATATTCAGCTGTGACTGACGGAAAAATTAATTTAATAAATATAAAAAATATTACTTAAAATGAATTAAGGTACTCCAAATTAAATAAATTGCAAATGATAAAAAAGAATATATAATTTCTTAGTTTGCATTCATTTAAGATAGAATTTTCAGGACTGAAACTGGACTTTTGATTTGATAATGAATACAACAGTATATTTGATATTTGGTTCCTTCAAATGTATCATATATTAAACTTGCAAAAAAGTATCTAAAAAAATTATTGATCTATTCTTGAATTCATAGAGCAAATCTGCCAAATATTTACTGATTTCAGATTTTCGAATGTAACATTATTCTGCTTTTCCATGTTAAATACAATTGATACTAAATTAATATGGAGCTTAAAGTGACATAAAACAAGCGAAGAGGTTTTGGACACTCCTGACTATCTGTGATGAATGCCCTTCTCTTAATGTTATTTACTGCCATTTGGCTTGAACCAAACTGTTTGGCATGAATACAGTAAGTACTAGGATCATTTATGCAGACACGTGGCTACTCAGCAGCTCTCATTAGAGTGCCCATTGTTCTCTGAACAAACACACACACGCAGACACTCATGAAAGTGTGCACAGACACAAACGTCAGACAGCTCAATAACTTCATATGCTTAAGGAGGGCTCTAAATCTAGGCCATGTCCAGGATTAGGGCTATCAATCCATTTATCCATACGTTCATGCATCCTGACACTCTATCTGAAATCTGCTTTTATCTCCCAAAATATATAAATCTTTCATTAGTCCATACTGACTGTAGCATATGAGGGAAGTACCCCATTGTTTGAATTAAGCTCAGGCCTTGAAAAACCAAAGAGTAAAATGAGTGATATTGATGGGTGGACCATTTCACATCCATTCTTTCAATACATTTTATGTTTTTAGATTGACACAGAAATAGTAACAATTATAATAAATGTCTATTTTCAATTGACCTTAGAACTCTACTTTATTGTCCAGTGTATTTACAATCTGCAATGATCTACATCGCGAATATATAATCAAGTATATAATCAAATGCTTGTAACATTCATGTATTGAATGTCTTTAGAAACCAAATGCTGTCCATCTAAACATGGAGGTGAAAAGGAAAAAAAGGGGAGACATTATTGCTAAATAATTCTTGAAGCCCTACATATGGCAATAAAACTTCCAGGATACATATTGTCAAGTGATAATTCATAATGAACATTGTGTTAAGGGAGTCAGGCAGCTGTCCTTGTCTTTGCCATCTATTCTTAAAACAGCCATATTTGCCAGACATTCAAATTCATGACAGAAAACCACTTCTATTTGGCAATTGCAGGGATGCATCCACATTCTTCTTCACTTAAAAGATTTCAGGTATTATTTTTGTAAATGGATTTAAGAGCAGAGACCTAAGCTGACCCCCAAAAACCTTTAACACGAGCTTATCTGCTAATGTGAAATCTTTCCTTGCACTTTCATCTTCTATTGCTAACCCCCTAATACTAGAACGCATTTCTTCTCATAAATGAACCTTTTCACATTGGGTAATGCTAATTTTATCCAAACTACACTGATTTCAAAGCCCACCCTCTTATTTGCATATGTTTACCAATTTTTGTTTTTAAATTATATGGTCCAGGCACTGCCAATGTATGCTCTTCCCCTCCAAAAACATCTTGCTAGGGGGAGATAAGCAGGACGACTGGAGATTCAGAAAACAAGGCAGGTATGTCTTTCATGCATAAATGCACACAAACTGCTGCCTATTTATTCGTAGATATCTTGCTATCTTCTGTCTTCTAGCTGCTTCTCTATTTATTCAGTCCTGCAACTCTGTGAATGAAACCAAAGCCTCAGGGGTCAATAGGAAAGCAATCTCTTTGGTCTTTCGTGAGATGTGGAGCAAGGCATGAATAATCTATCAGCCAATAGCAAGCAAGGGCAATTCGTGTTGTGCAGTATGGCAAGTTGAAGGTTAAGACTGAATAATAACATTAGATTTTCAGTATAAACTTGTTTCCATGTATACATTTATTCATGAGTAAACTATCCAAACAGAACTCTTCAATTCTTTACTTTTCTTATTGATACATACAACTACTAACTACTACAAAATCACAGCAAACCTTTCAAACACAAAAATGTAAAAGGTAATAAACGTGTTTTTTCTTATGTTGCTGTGAATGACATTACTCCTAAAAAAAACGTAGTTGTAAGTAAAGTTAAACCACAAACTCCTGAACAAACACTGTTACTCTCTAAAACACAACAAACAGACAGATGCATATGACTGAAGGCTAGGCTGAGTAAACACTTTAACAACTGTTTTTCTGCCACTAATGATTTTAGCACAGGGGTAAAGTTCCCATCTTGCCGTCTATTGCACCTCTATGCATTACACTGCTCGAACCCCCTCACTACTGAATGACCTTCTTTTGACACTTATCTCCTGTTGTCTCCCTCTCAGCCCATTCGTCTGCCTTGTACCTTTAAATGTCTCCTGTCTTTCTTCTATTCCACAGAGGTTCCCGGGTAACCCACTCTACCCAACCCCTCTTCTAGTCTTTCCGTCTGACCTACTCCATTGAAGCAGCTGGGATTCCCTCACACAGGGACAAACACGTAAAACAGATACAGACTGACAATCCTTCCATGCTGGAACGACCCACTTATTTGTTATGAGCACTTTCACCTGCTAAGAAACGAAAACAGATAACTGACACCTATCTTTGGCACACGCTTACAGTGCCCTTTACACACATCATGCAGAACACTGTACCCTAAGAGTTGGTGTTACTCCACTGGTGAATGTTAGATATCAAGGCTGATGTGACTTTTGTTCCTTATAGCACATGTGAATTATTACTTAAACAAAAATGGGCTTATTAGATGCTGAGCTGTCCAGGAACTTCATACCCCCCTAAGAATTAAAAAAACACACACAAATGCATCTGTGGTTAGTCTACTGTGTGTGAGTGTCTGCATGACAGAATTGGAGAGAGCAAAAGCGAGAGACAGCAAGAGAAGAAAAAGGGTTGGGTATTCTTCTCACTGAAAGGCCTCCACTACTTCTTTGTGATCCATGAGAATGCCCTTCAAATCCATGTGACAAACTGCAAACTAAACCCTGAGCATGCACGCGCACACACACGCGCACACACACACACACACACACACACACACACACACACACACACACACACACACACACACACACACACACACACACACACACACACACACACACACACACAAGCAGGCAACCAAATACATCCTTGTATTGCATTTTTTATGCGTATTAGTGCTTCAGCATGTGTAGGTTATTACTCTAACCTTGGTTTGGTGACAGTAATATTTACATTGTCTGTTCAACAGTGTAACTTCTTTTACAAATTCAGAATAATGTACAATGTGAGTAGATAGAATGTGAGATAGAATGTGATTCAAAAATGTCTTGAAAAGGCAATGCATAATACTTACAATACCTTCATAAGAACAACATCACAAATAAGAATTGAAATAATCTTGTTATTGACTTGGCAATACTTCCTCCTACACTATAACAGGCAAACTTATTGTGTGCAGCAACATGTCCTTTATCTCAAAAATCCCAAGTTCACGCTACATAATTCAAATTCACATTTTCAACATGTTTTTGCCCTTACTGAAAAAATTCTAAACAAAAGTTGTCCCTTCAGTGCTGGACACTGCAAGCAGAAAGGCTGACTGTTGAGTTACTGACACCCATTGAAATTGCAAGAGACTACATGATGGGAAAACATGTGCAAAAGCTTCACTTTAAAAACCGGAACACAGTTTTTATGCATGCACATTTGCAATCTGGATCATCAATGCCACTGTTTGCTCGAATAGGACACAGTCTGTACGAACAAATTTGTTAAACAACATATCCATTTCTTGCCTTACAGTATGTTACTTCTTTCATTTGTCATATGCAAATCTGAAAAAAGGAACATGGATCACTGTTTCTCCATGACATGTATTTTTAGAACAAAAGATCAAGACTTCAGTATTTCTCTTTGTGATGACCAGTGTAACAAAAGCTTTTAATTCTGACTTCTCAGAGAGTTCTTCAGAATGCTACGGCAATTTGTGATTCCTTCATGCTCTGGCATTTGTAAACCACAAGAACTTAAAAGAATTGCAGTTAAAGGCATGTAGTTGGAACTTGTTTCAAGAGCAACTTGTGTTTGGCAATTTGAACATAGAGTACGTGTCCTGATGTGACGCATGTAAAGTGCATCTTGTGCTTTGCTAAGGGGACACCCTGTCACTCTGGTAACAATGACACATGACAATGCGCTTTTATGTTTTTTAGACCTGCCACTGAGAAAAATAACACTAGTTATTTGAAGGAAGATGATCCAGCAATATGTAAAATCCACAAAAACCATGTGAGAGCAAGAACAATGGAAAGATTACGTTATCTCAAGATTTCAGCTGAATAACAGTCTCTGAGCCTCTGAGTCCCTGTGAGTCTATTACAATGGCAAATGTATCATATTTAATTACTACTAGAAATAGGAATGCCCTATTTAGCCAATGCAAATGTAACATAAAGAAAAACCAAATGTGCTCCACAGAAAACAATGAGTCATTACTGTGATCCAGACATGCTGTCTCCTCTCATATTGATCCTTTGCTCTTCTAGCTCCCCAGACTAGTTGGAAATTAGTGATCACAAGAGACAGATGTGTTCATGTGCAATTTATGTGTGTGACGGGCATCCTGACAGGATGCTTCATCACTCTTTTGCATGATTTTGACTTTGCTAGGACAGCATTATCCATACTTTCAGATACATGGTTGTATATTTCGGAGTGTGTACCTGCAACTGTTTCTAAAACATACGGTATATAAACAAAATACCTCATTCTTAATTAAAATGTGAAACACTTAACATTTTAAAATACCCAAATTGACTTTTTTTGTACAAAAACATTCAAATACATTGTAGGACAGCACAGAACTTCATTTACTGTAAACCTTCAGCCCAACATGTAAACATAAATATGACTTATCTGCAGACTAATATGACTTATATGACTTATCTATGACTTACACATCTGCAGAAACTTCATGTTGGGTGCCACACTGTTTTCCTGCTCTATATTTCAACACCAAGCTGTCTGCTTTCTTCTCATCTGAGCTTGTATCTGCATGTTTGTGTGTGTGCGTGTGTGTGTTTGTGTGTGCATGTGCATGTTTCCTCTGCTCAGTCATTAATATGATTTGTTCACACGTAAAATACCATTTATTTTGACATTTGCAAACAACCATACTAACACAACTTGTAAAGTTATGAGAATGAATATACCTTGATTGCAGATATTTAATTTAATTTGTGATGAATAATTGACTAATGAAAGCAATGACTATATAGCAGGCGGAACATAACTTTGGTTTCTCAAAGAAATATAATAAATATTATTACATTAGCTGTAGTTACAATTGTGAATGGTTAACAAAGACAAAACAGTAACTTGATTGTTCAAAAAAGCATAGCCTGAAAGGGCTACATGTAGTAAAAAATTAAAAGCATGTATTCAGTTCTACATCAGTACGATGATCATATTACCATCAAGAGGGTCTTGTCTGATTGAGACTTCGAGGCACAGAGATGCTGAGCTAATTTAGGTTGAGTGCTTCAAGTTGCTCAATACCAACAAGCCACCTGGGGTTACAATGTCTTTCATCCATTGTAAAATGTGTATATTTAATGTGCACATGGTAGTGTATTGATATGAAGTAGGTTAAAGCCATATCAACAATAATGTGTGCACTTCCTCAGCTATTACAACAAAATGACACTACACCATTTGACCTATTTTCCATTTTACACCTAACTTCTCACATGCAACAACAGTGGTCGGGGGGAAGGGGTAGACACCACACCATCCAATCAAAATGAGAAATATGTTCAATTGACCAGTGACCACAAATTCAGGAAGCGAGACAGACTATAAGCCTTGAGGCAACAACATGGACAAAAGGCTAGTTTTAAATGTGGGATGCTAGTACTGGTGGATGGCATTGATTAATGGTATAAACCAATCTGTTTACAACGCATCACTAGATCTGGCTTTGCTAATTAGGCTTATCGTCATATTGATCCAATTACATCTCCACTGTGTGAGCTTCTAACAGTGAGGCCTACAATTGACACCAGTTTCACAGGTTAAAAAAAAAACTTAAAGGCCTAAAACCCCCTTTGTCGACTGAAATTTCATTTTGTGTGTCTACATTAAAGATATGGTTGACTTCAGCTGGTTGCATTTCTATGTAATCTATTTTGGTGGAAAAACATGCTAGTAACTGTGGCAGATCTGACAGAGTCACCAGAGTGGACACATTCCAACATCTGGGATACCATAACTCAGTTATAATTTACGGTAATACAGAAACAGTATTACAGGATCGCATGTACACATGAGGGTGGCATATGAATGTAAATATAAAACAAGACTTCCTGCTAAGTTTTAACATTCAATCTGATATGGAATCCTTATTGACCACACAAACAGATTACAACTAGAAAATGCTCATATGGGAGGTCCATTGCCATTCACTGCAATTCTTTGAGGTCCATTACTATTCAATACTTGACTAATTAAATGAATGCACTATTTATAAGACTCATACAGAGAAGAGTGATGTAGATTCCCTACAGGGACTGTTTGAGGTCACAGGAGCTGAAAAGAATTTCATAGATAACCTGTGCTGTCCAAAACAATCTTTTTTAGGAACAAATATTTTCCAGATGTGGTAGTATCATCTTAACTAACCATCAAGAATGATAGGATGCACTGGTACTTCCCTTCTGTCGAATTGCAATGAATTTTAATCCCAGGTTTAAGGGCAGAGAGGTTTAAAAATGTCTGATGACGGGCTTAATGCTCCAAAACTGATGTGTATCTGTTCCTTAAGTAAAAGACACATCCAGACCCACAAACTCATGAAAACATACATTTGATCGGTAGGGTTATCTGTCTTGTGAGGTGTAGAATTGCACATCACACCAGGTCCATATACATGTGATCAAGTGGGGTTGCCTCTTGTGATAATCCTATGGTGAAACCTTGTCTGGGAAAGAAGCAGGATTTAAGGCCACTTAACCCCTAACCAGCTCTCTTCCATCACAGCTCCTCCTCACTCCATTATTTAATAAATCACCCCCTTCCCAGCCATCCTTCCCAGCATCCCATCTGAGCAATAAAGGAGAAATCAAGGCATAAATGGAGAGCAGTCCTCTCTTGAATGCAGTAAGTGGGACCTCCTTAATGAATCTCTGGGGAAAGGCTTACTCCCAGATCAAATAGCCCCAAATTTAAGGCCCCGTATTCTAGACTGATTTAAGTATCAAAAATTGTGATTCTTTGAAGCAGACAAATGTGTCTCTGGGTGGAGGGAAATTCATTAAGATCTAATTTCATTTATTAATCTTTATAATGCTATTGATATGTTACATCGGTGAGATAGTTATAGCTTACAGACCGTTACAATGGATGGAGACAGCTTTACTCATCTTTCTGCTTGTTTGTGATGCACTGCCACCTTGTGGAGAAAATTGGTAACAACAGAAACATTTGGATTTGGTTTTAGTTATTATCCAGCAATGGCCTCTGAAAACAAGTCTCAGAATTCCTAATCTAAATAAACATCTTTTTTTTTTTTCTTTTTCAAAAAAGGAGAGCAACGTAAGATTTTAGAAATGTCCATATATATTCTTTTTGTAACCAAATAATCAATGTTTGCAGAGTTTGACCCCCTTAAAAATGTTGCCATAGTGAGGAATACTTATAAACAGGAGGGATTGAAAGAGCCTCAAAAAGTCACTTTCCCTCCTCTTCCTCCTATGTTCTAGTTCATTTTTATAACAAGTCCCCATTAGAGGACATGAGCTTTTCAGAAGCTTTGCTTTGCTTTCTGAGGATTAATAGAACCTCCAGCAGATTGGAACATTCAGTGCCCAGGCGCTACAAGGTGGAGTGACAAAGGAAGGGCCAGGTCAGAGCGGGTTGAGGGCCCTTTATTCTTAAATTAGTGGGGTGCTTGGAATAGTCATGTGATTTATTAAAATGTATATGATCACTTGATCACTATGACCAGCATTTGTTTACTTGGGTTTTGAGGTTTGTCCACATGCAGACAGTTTTTACATTTCAAGCAATTAATCAATTTTTTTTTTCAAATCATAAAACTTGACTCTTCTCTTAGATATGGCACATTTCTAATACTAATAGGTGTAGAAAATCCTCAGATTAGGTGAATTTTAGTTAATAAATGATCATAGAATAATGTTCTAGTAATTTTATGTTGATTTGTGAACTGATCTATTTAGAATTTTGGTATCTTATTTGTTTTTATACCCAAACCAAAGCTGCCATGTATTTGAAGCTAGCTTTATGTGAGTTACTCAGTGGAAATAAGGGATGTAGATATGTGCACAGCATGTACAGAGCTGGCTGGTCACTACTCCAAAAGAAGCGGAAAACTTCAGAGGATCAGACTTGAGCAGCATGGGGTTGGTGAAAAGCTCTCTCTAAAGGCAACACTCATTTAGTAAATGAGCTGTGGCTGAGGTTGGCAGATCAATCAAATGCTTAAACTTACTTATCCTGCACTGTTCTACAATTAGATTTTTCAATTCAATTATCTTACAAACAATGAGAGCAATTTTAAACTGAAGCCAAAGGCAAGGGTAAAAAGCTGTGGTTAAAGTGAAGGCACAGCTCAAATTAATGTTTGAAATTGCCTTTGGTTTCAAGGTCTGTTTGGCATTATTAAATTTTTAAATATGCATTCACCACACAAGTATTTTTTTCTGTTTAGCGAGTGTTTGAGTATCAAAATAACTAGTGATCTGGAATGAAGCATGCAGTAATCTGTTTACACACATATGTCAAAATTAAGAACAATCTGGTTCAAACCATGGCTTGAAGATTGAAAGTTGAGTAGTTCATTGAAAATTATCTAAGTACCCCTGAGCAACAAGCAGTTTGTTACCCTATTTCCCTTTTTGGACCACCTTTTGAGTGATTGCAACATCTCAGTTAGATAGAAAGGCCAACAAAGAATCCAATTACATTAGCCAAAAAGGAGAGAGAGACACAACCTACACAAGCCTGTTGAAGTTTATCTCCAATCACAGGTAAGAATGTCAAACCTTAAGAAGGTCTCCAATGCCAACAGGAAACAGGGGCAGAACAATAAATCTAAGTATCATAAATGTAAGATCACAAAAACAACACTTGAAGTAATACATTATTGTAGAATAGGAGTGGAAAGCAATGTACCGCAATTACATTTTTCAATAATGGTAAGTCTCCTTTTGACTTCCTTCACTTGGCAAGCTGGAGCATTTAAGTCCTTATGTGATAATCAACCCAGTTGTTAAAACTCAGCTGGACACATGTGCGCTGTAATGGTTTTATACACCTGATCCCTGGTTTATCATTCCCCAGACACAAATCTTTTCTCCCTCCACTGCTTTCTATCCCCCAAATGGAAAGCCAGCTGAGGACAGACAAATTCAATTATTCCTTCAACGTTATACATAACACCACTGGGCTGTTTGACACTGCTGCGTGACTTCTGTTTTTGTTTGTTTGTTTTTTCGTGTTTTTATTTCTATAAATGTCAAAACTAGAGTGGATTAATGAAATGACAAAGTTATGTGCTATATTCGCATTACTAACAGAAAAATTATCACAGATTCACAATTTCGTTCAATCAAGTCTGTGAAAATATATATCTTCAAAGCATGATATTCTTCTGGTCATACTGTGATTTTCACAATATTGTGATTAATTACACAGCTCTAAGACCAATGTATGAGGGAAAATCTCAGGGGTGTCATATCTGGAACAAATTTTCTAATTATCCATCCAATTAATGGTTAGTAATTCCACTCATGCCAAAAAGATGGATCTACCAAATATGCTCTTTCAGCTTTGACTTGCATTTTAAGATTAATAGGCACAGTCACCAAGGGGCCCACACCAGACAGAACTCAATGTAACGCAATTACCTACCAATAATGTCAGAGATTACATGATTAGACTTAAGCAAAACATGATGGACAAGCACCTTGTTACTAAGGCACCAGGCAGCTTTTACCTATTACGCTTAATGAGCTGAGACTTCCCCATCTGTTGGACTCACAGCTTGCAAATTCCTTATGATTACCCTGTCCCTCTTCAATTTTCTATTCAAAGTAACAATTCCAGCATAGAAGATTTGATTTGGATTTGGACCATTTGTGTTTTGGATAGAGTGGATAAGAAAATGGGCATGCAAACATTCACATAAACACAAACAGAGTTAAAGACTTAAAGAAAAGAACGGAGAGAAAAAGTATTTGGACGGACAGAACTTTTGGGGCAAAATAATAGACTTAACCAATTTTACAGTTGAATAACCCTGACTAAACCCATGACCTCCTATTCCCGAAAATACACGAACATGTGTGTGTGTGTGTATGGGGGGGCGGCTGACTCCTTTTTCCCATCTCATTACGCTGTGTGTCATGCTCTCTATGCCATTGTACTCACACTAACTTCTGCTGGGTGCTTTCATTCACATTCAGGATTAAAAGTAAACGAGTCTTCCTCTCTCCTATGCCTCTTTGTGTGTGTGTGTATGTGCGGACGCGCGCATGTCCTATAAGCCAACTTAAGACCTGCATTGTGTTTTTTTCTGAATGATAGTTCACTTCAAATGCCTGAGTCAGAGGGAAAAAAAAGACAAAGAGCTTTGCATGGACCTTATCTATGTAAAGGGCAGTAAATTGACTTTCTTCCCATTGAAAAAAACTTAGTTAAATCGCTGGTGTGTCATGATTATCACAATAAAAACAAACAGAAAAGTAGAATGATGTGTTTTTTAAAGTGACATGACTTACTTAAAAATACAGAGGAGAGAAACTAGCAATATTATGCCTGCATGCTTTTTGTTTTACATCATCTTTATAAGGACAGTAGAAGGGAAGTTACAGTAAATTGATTTTCTTTTCTTGATGCAAGTGCAAATTAAAGATTATTACAAATTAAATTAAGAACTGACAAAGAGCTTATGCCAAAAAACACCTCCTCCTCATTCCTACCCCTCCAGTTATATAACCATAACCATTTTTCACCTGAAAGGCCACCATAAATATGGACATTCTATTTAATTTGCCTCTCAGGTGTTTCCCCTGGGAGCCTAGTGATTAGGTAAAAGCTGAACGTGCCTTGCCACTGAAGGATTATAGAAGACCTCATGGAACACCTGCTCCACTCCTTAGCTAACTAAATCATCTGCAGAAAGTAGTGTCAAAAACAAAGATTTATGTTAAAAACAATGAAACGGGAGGGTAAATACAATCAAACCCATGCAATGGAGCAAAAACTAGTTTAAACCACAAGTTGGTAGACACAAACAAAAGCACACAATGACATCGTGATGAGTGGTCTGATCAGCAGAGCATGAATTGTGACTGCAGTGGTCAATTCAACCAAAAGAACTCACACGAGAAATGGCAGCCACATCTTGAGCTGTCATGACCAGTTAGCCAAGTGGGCATGAGGACAAACCCAGATAATTTGCTGGATTTGCTTGGATTCTGTAATACTAAAAGCATACAATAATAAAGGATTCCTACTTGGACAGGCATGTCCTGACGAAGTATAAAGAAAAAATTCAAATGGGATAACTACAAATAAAGCTGTTTATGCCTGTAAATTTTCACAAATCTATTGATCAACTGAACTTGACATTTTTTAATCGATTAACCGTTGAAAACGCCATTAAAAATAAAAAAAATAAAAAAAAAACAAAACACATTTAGAACATGAGTCAAACAGATTTTCCTTATCATCTCTTTTACCCTTCACCTCTGATCTTGATGATGCCTCCTTTATGCAGTTGCTGAAGTGAAAGTGGGTCACCTCTGCAACCTCATCAGAAAAGGCTCCATCAACCCCATAATGTCATTTTAGTCATACTTCCTAAAGACCCAGGGCATCAACTCCAGCTGTGAACTATTGTCTCTTTTCCCACGGGTGGCTACCCAAGGGAGAATCTACTATTACGTTTGGTGGTTCTAATAGTGAGTGAAGCATGGTCTATAAACATACACGCATGCATAAGGAAATTGTTCAAATGAAAATGGATACTAACAGGCCAAACTGACAAAACATGCATATAATTTGTGCAACAATGGGCAGATACATAAATCTATGTCCATGCAAGACTAAACATAATTATAATAAATTTTGTTATTATGGGAGAACCTAATGCAAACCTAAACAATAATAAATGTGGATGGCAGGTCACGTTTTCAGCCATTGGTGATATTATTCATGGGATCTTTTGCTCAGCACAACCAGCTTGTGCTTGAGGACCTCCACCACCATGCCAAAGAGTAAAGGTCTCAGAGGTCATAAAGCCACAATCTGCATTGATGTCACATGGGTGTCTTGGCAAAATGTACAAACACACACACATATGCACAAACACACACACACGCACACAAGGACAGATGGCAGAGATCTTTCAGTAAAAGGCATGATGAAAATCACCTAATAGGAAGAGACAAAGACAGGCTTGGGAAAAGCTCATCTACATGTGTTGTGAATCTCTGCAACTGTGACATACAGCATAATCAGTTCCTACAAATGACCAGGTGAATGGGGTACAAAACATTGAGGTACCTATTTCTCCACCAAGACTAGAGGGATATTTATCACCGCGTATTCAGTAAAGTTGAAGCTGAAATGTCTAATGTGTCCCGCTGAAAGAGAAAGCTATTTTCAAATCTAGTCAATAACCCAGGGTATATTAGAAAAAATAACTTGAGCTTAAATATTCAATACCGATTAAAAAAATCAAAGCAACTCAAAAAGTTAAACCTTACAAACTTTTTTTCACAAAATATTTTCAGACCCAAATTTTGTACCTTTGCCATCCTGATAGGTTTGTGTCTTTCCTGGTGAACTTGTCGCTACTGGTCCCAGTAACGGTTTTGGTGTCCAGAGAGAGTCCTGTTTCTGATGGACCTTCGACACAGAAAGTAGCCGTTTGCGTAGGCAGCCCTCGCTCCTGATGGGCCTGGGGCTTTTGAAGGCCTCTGGTTGGAGGCTGTTCCCCATGTTGTTGGCCAGTTGGAAAGAGAGTGCAGTTTGTCTTTCACCGGAATGGTCCACATAGCAGGCTCTGTCCCAGCAGCCGTCTGCTGCCTCCAAGGACAGGCAGTGCATGTATGTGATCATCCCAAGCTAAGATCTTAACACCCCCATCCACCCACCCAACCAACCACCCACAACCCCCTCTAGTCTTTCAAGAAAACCCCCAACACCCCCTTCTTGCAGTCTTCTCTCTTCAGGTTGTGAGATAGAGGAGTGCTCATGAAGGGTTTTGGTGAGAGTGGAGGCTAAAGTTTTTTACATCCAGCAGGGAACCCCAATTCCCCCTCTATCTCCTCCTCTGTCTCCTCCTCCTGTTTTTGTCCTCCCTCTCCTTCTCAGGGGATCCTATTGATTTGCATTGATTTACCTGACAAAAGAAGGCTGTGCACAAAGCGACATGTCAAGATTTAACCCTTAAACAAATATTCCACCAAACCGATGTGGCATTTGGCTATTAAAACTCCTGTGTGATAAAAAGGTGGCTGAGTTTGTTTGCAAAATCAGAAAGTTGATCTTTCAAAAATTACCGCAAAGAGAGAAAAAAAATCCAAATACCTTAAAGAGCCAAAATTAAAGTTTAAAAGAAGCTGTGCTAACTGTCGAGGTGACCTGGACATGTCAAAAGGAAATGTCATCAGCAAAAAATTAAGCAACCCTTAATGTGTGTATAAAGGGCCAACACACACAAATATGGTGAGCAAATAAGTAAAACGAGTTATTCAGATTCTATGACATTTGTTCCTCCAAATGAGTAATCATACAAGTTCGCAGCATCATCCATCCTCTTCCTCTGTCCAAAAAGACAGAGCACCAGCATTCTCCATTCCACATGGCTTTGGCTCTTAGTGCCTCCTCCTCCTATGTGTCTCTGACTCTCAACACTGCTGTTCTAATCTGTAAACCCAGATTATCCAGCCTCCTGGCCTAGTCTCTGATTGTGACAGACATATACACATACAACACAGATGGACGCTATGCTGTAGATAATCAACCACTTTACCTTTATTGTTCAGATCTATAAAACTTTAAAATACCAGGCATTGTTTGCCAATTGTCAGCTTTGAGGACAACTGATCGTGTGGTCGTGCACGATAAAAGGCCAGGACAGACTTACAATAATACCTGCCATGGACAGACAGAACAGCAGACAGCAGACAGCTGACACTAGATAAAATGAACCAGCACATACAAAGATGGGTCAGATCCACTGGTAGGGTAACTGTAATTGCAACTAGTATGAAGTTATAGGTAAGGGTGGATATGATCCTTAATCAACGTAGGTACAAGGTTGATGAAAAAAATATTGATATTCTCAAATTAGGAAAACAGTGAAGGATATAATTGGTCCATGCAGGAGATACATAGACATAGTACATGTTTGTGGAGGGGGCGGGGGGGCAGGGGGCAAGAGCTGTCATCTTGGAACTGAAACTTCCTGGTTTGATTCCTGAGCTCCTGCTAGCATCTTTAAGTGATGCTGAGCCAGACACTAACTGCTACCTTGTTCCAAAAGGGAACAATAAACCATTCAAAATTCAAATACAAATTTCAAAAGCTGGAAATCATAAGGTAGTTCAATTCAGGAGACTGGTTCTAAAACATTAAACACAGTATTTTCACTCAGGTTGTCAGTGGCTAAAGCCAGTGCTGGCCTTTGCGTGCAGGCGAGATGGGAAGAGATGCCAGAATCAAGAATTGTAATGACAGGACTGGAAAGTCTGTACAACTGCAAAACAGCCCTTTCGTTGGAAGGTAAAGGTCTCCCTCTGGTGGTCAATCACACTAAATTTGAGACATAAAATACTTAAAAAGTGCATATTATTTTCATAGCGAGATAGCACACAAGGGGATATTTTTCTGTGTGTTTCTCTTAAGTTATTATCCTTACAAAGCCTCAATACATAGCCAAGGCCATTACTGATGGTTATCATTTCTGCAACATGGTTTGTCAGCCAACATGGACAAGCCAAAGGTCAAGATAATGCAAAGAATACAGAGACACAAAAACAGAGTGTCAATATGTACAGTCCAGTTAGCGAGCCATGTGACTAAATATAATTGTTGCATAAAATCAATAATAACATACACAAAGTAGGTGCAAAGAGAAAACAATATGACAGAATGTACTGTACAATCAAGCAGATGTGAAGGGACAAGCAGGTAGTGAATGCTATGTGTTGGTGACAATGTCAAGTGAAAATACAACCAGTCCATACTCAGCCATATTTGACATGATGGTCAGACTGTCACAGCCTGTAAATGGGGACAAGCAGTCAAGTGTGTATTTTAACATATGTTCATTAAAGTTGTATAAGTTAATATCAAACAGCATGCTGGGTTACAGTTGAGACAGTGCCAATAGTGTACACTGGTTAATTTTTATCTGGACTACTCACAGATCCTCACAAATTTTCCAATATGTGTGTTAACAGTGGGGGAGAGTGACAAAGCGGAAGCTATTGGGCTTTGGAAGATGGTAACTATGGATACACATAAATGTGAATGGAGATAGGAGAACCTGCATGCTGTGTTGGTCTTCTGTTTAGAGAACTCATTCAAGCTCTCACAGTTAGTCAGCCATTGTCTTTCCAAACCACGCCCCAAAAAACGTTGCTGTCATTCTCAATGGAAAGTTCTCAGCTTAAAAAATACCTTCAGTTTGATTTTTTTCTGCACATTTCGTATCCCTTACTGAAATACAAATCACATTTGTGCAGTTTGAGAATCTTCTAAAATCTTTAAACTGTCTTAACGAGTACTGTTTGTAATCTCTTCTCAGAAAATAAAATTCTCACTGGAGTAGTCATAGTGGAACCAAAGCATCTTGTGTGTACAAACAAAAATCTCATCCTGTTCTACAAAGATGGTACTTATGAGCAACTATTTCAGATCCTTTAACCAAAGTTAAATTCCCAGTTGTGACGACAAAGTACTTCCTGCCTGAGGTAGCAATGTGCTCTTATTCCAGAACAGTACAGGATACAGTAAAATGACAGGACAGAGTTCATAATATCCTGTGTTGGGATAACTGTAACTCTTTTAGCAAGTTACCACAACAATGCACCTTCTTCATTGTCAGTACTTTCAAATGCTCCTCTCCTGCCCTTATCTTTAGTGGAGATCGGCACACTATCCATGGGGCCAGAGGGCGGGTAGTAAGGTCAAACTTGAGTAAAAAGGTCACCACCTCTCTCTAGACAAAAAATTCTGCTATGTTACTTTTAAATAGGGGAGCGGCAGAGACTCTGTAGCTGGTAAACACTGAAACTCTACCCACTGTTACAGCAATTCTGTAATGCAGCCATAAAAGTTACTCTAACCATTATGGCACAAATGCAAACCAGACTTTTATTGTTCAACCAAACATTCCACAGCAGACACTAGATATATAAACACAACAGTGTCTGGGTCTAAAGTAAGAAACACAACAATTTTGGCACATATTATTTAGCAGTTTTATTCTACCAAAATAGTAGTCAAATATTCCTGACATGAACAAAGCTGTCCAAAGAGAAGATTTCATTAAACAGGATGAAGTATGATATCATTCATTTCATTTGTGCTCCTTATTCTGATATGACTAGGGTAAGCCGGAATATTCATCAGTTATAAGAACATGATGCAATCATTTCAGTTAACTTTATTTCAAGAACATACTAAATTATGCTATAAAGAACTGATATAAAACCAATTTCAAATATGGCTGCTGAAGAAACAAAAATGACAAAAATAAGAATAATTATGAGGCATGTATCATGACAATAAAACCCTAATATATTGTTTTTACCTTGGACTTTTGCAGCAAAATTCATATCTGATCTTTCGTTAGGTATAGATGGGGAGAATCCCAAGTAAAAGGCCATTGCTGAGTTGAGGTTATATATAGGATCACACATGGTGGTATGGATCATTGGCCTGCAAACTGACTAACAAGGTTCCAGATGTCCTTCCAATAGCGTGTAGAACCTATGCACACACATATTCCAGTGATTCAATTTATACACTTGCAGGTTACACAAGAGCGAAGTACGCACACACACAAACACACACAAACATACACACGGGCTGCAAACATTTTGGTGTGCAGTATGTTTTTCAACTTAAGAACTGGTATAGCATCTTTAAATAGAACACAGTTTTAAAACATGATCTTGCACGTGACTGCAGGAAGCAAACAGACATCCCATGAACGAGAACTGGAATTAGGGATTCTGCATTCTAGAAAGTCTGATAAAAAGTGGTATTCTGATGATGTGGTTTTGAGATAGTGAATGAGTTACAATTATTGTATGCATCTGATTACACTTTCACTGACATCCACCAATGGTAGCAGACAATATTGTATGCTAAATATATAATATCAAAGGTTGTTACACTGTGGCCTCCTACACCCCTCAAATTTATTTTGCCAAAAAATAACATTTTGTGGATGCTCATATAGGGTTAGAATGCTATGATAAAGTAGCAAGAACAGGCTTGTGCTGAAGCGAGACGCATTCTGTGAGACAGGGTGAAAATGCATTGACAAAACAGCTACTCTATGAAAGAACGTGGGCTGAAAATGTGTCACATCTGCAAAGTTAGGTGAGGGGGACATGGTTCAATCATAACAAAATCAGTAACTTGCAAATGAGAGAATTACATAACTGTTAAAATCATAGTGCCCGATGTTAGGCACAGTAATAGGGTCGGCTTGTCACTGGCACTCCTGTATTCATTGCCAGATTACATTTACAAAAACTTGTCGTTAAACGGGCTTTATGGATTGTAATGTAATAAAATACTTTGCTGCAAACATGCATTGGAATGATGTGAGGGATTAAGTATAAAGTTAAACTTGATATTCATCACTTGAATATATCAAAAAATTTTACTCTTGTCTTCCACATCTGTTTTGGTCCATGTTCCACACAATACAGAGTCATAATAATATATGTCAGGGATAAATTACTGAATACAGCTGATGACTTGGGACATATCCAAGAGTTGGATTTTTCATTTCATTACCTCATTTCTGGAAGCCATACAAGCCACAGAAAGAGAAATGGTTACATAATCACAATCTCCTAATTTAAAGTATTTTTTTGAGGCCAGGCATATTTATCAAATCAGAACTGGACATATTTTCAATATTTTACCATGGTATTTTTTTCCTACAATAAATTGTGCTAGACGCTCAAAATAGAAATCTTTAAGTGTTTTCTGTAATAATGGGCAGTAACTTTTTTTGGGGAAACCAACTACCTGTTTTGGACAGTGGATTATAATTTTTGATAAGCAATATTGTAATTATGTTGTCTGTTTTATCTATCAATAGTGCTGTATGGTCTATCAAGTCACTCGCCAGTTAAAAAGCTTGATGGTACAAAGAACTAAAATCGACGGGTGAAAATAACAAGGCTTTCGGACAGTATTCTGCAATTCAACATTGCACTGATCGCTATGTGTGACAAACACAAAATCTGAATGAAGGTTCTCAGCAGAAAAGAAAGATTTTCTATTCATCTAATTCATTTGTTCAGTCTAACAAAGCCAACACATGGCTTCACTCTGCAGGACAGCAGCTGAATAATTGCCAGTAAGCCAGCTGTGATTATATTTTAGTTAAAAAAAAAATATACTGTGTGCAAAAATAGTTATAACATTGCACGTCGGAGGGAAAAAAACAGCTTTGACTAGGAGGAGGAGTGGCCATAAACTTCACAGTCTGAAAAAAGTAGTGGTAGAATTCAAGCCACGAACCTGAACAATGCAGAAATAATTTAAGATACACAGATTGTGCCTTCCACTGAAAAAAACACAGAAGAATTATATTGCGGAGAGGGAAATGCTCTGACAGAAATACTTTCCATAAACGGGAGATTGAATTTTTCTTTGTCTCAGAATGTCTAAGGGGAAAGTCCCTCATACATTAGTACAAACCAGCCTCACGGTTTGCGACACTCACTTACCTTTGAGACAGAACATTTCTCTTCCTTTTTCTCCCCATCCATCCAGACATACCAACTCTTTCCGTCCTATTTCCCCGTCACTTGTTCCTCTTTCTTGCACCGTTCTCCTCTACTCTCTCTCTCTCTCTCTTCCTCTAGACTGATGAGTCAAAGCATACATACTCAGGAAACACTGATTCTAGCACATAAAGAAATATCTCTAGTTGCTTCTCTTACCAACTCCCTGTCTTGCTTTCTCCAATCGCACAAACACACATGGGCACGCTTTCAAGTGGTAGCACACTGGCTTTCACACTGCGTTTTGGCCCCTCCACTCTGCTCCCCCTCCCTCTCACTCACTTGCTATGTTTGTGTATCTCCACCCATCCAATGAAGAGAAGCCCATCCTCATCTAAACCTTTGAAAGCTGCTGTCACCCAAGCCCTGCCGTTGGTCTTCAAACGAATACATCACCAATATAATTTTAGATCAAACAAATGAAAAATAAAAATTACACAGACAAGAGTCAAGCCTGGTAGAGGATTGTAATTGTTGAGAATCTGGACAGTCAGCAGTTCAGGGTGAGGCAGGGGGGCCCCAGCTTGAGGCTGATCCATTGTGCCCTGATCAAATATAATCACTTTAATCCCCACAATTCAACTGTTTTCAGGAGAAGCTAAAAGCTTCGTGCATCTCAAACCCTCCACTTCAAAATGACCAGCAGTTTCCAAGGGGAGTGATATAGAAACACTGACTTACTCTCAGACTCTGGAAACATCCTGCACTCAAGATGAAATACATGTGCCTTTGGGTAGTGAGTTGCAGCAGCTAACCAGAACAATTTTGGCCATTACTGTTGCATATTGCTTAAATTGAATATTTACACGTTGTTGAAGTGTTCCAAACGCATATTTGCAACATTATCAATATATACATAAAGAGGTGTAATAATGTGAAAATTAATGCATCAAAAATGGGCACCAAAGACATTCTGGACTCTTCAGAGACACATTAAGGTAGAGAAAGCATGAGGTAAATAGGAAACATAACTTATCAGGGTCACTTAGTTTGTACAGACAGACATATGTGATATTAGAATTGTCATTAAAGCCTTGACTTACTACAAAGATATGGTATTAACTTAATGATGTTCACCATGTTTTTTGGTAGTGAATTGTATGAATGGTATGCATATTTAGCCATGAGGATGCATCAAAGCATGAGAGCAAAGGCAGTGCAATGTGACAGTGACAATGTGACAATCAACAGGTGGTAAAAAATGCAGCGTTAGTTTGTGTGCCAGCTTTATGATGGTTGTTTTCAGACATGTTCTGATATGATCGCTTGACCAGAAACTGGTGCGAAAAGGATGTTGGTTGTAATGACTACGTTACAATTTCTAATAATGCCTTTTTATGTGCAGTGTTTTAGGTCTTCTGATAGCATTTTAATTTTCTTTTTTAAATTTAATTGTCATTTACTTTAAATTATTATTCTTAAGTGCGTTTAGATATAGAGGTTTGTGCATAGTCAAGGCTTTAAAAGTGTCTTTCAGAAAGACACTTTTGAACCCTTTGGGCCTAAATGACAGTTTCTTATTTTAAGTACAGGATAAGAAGACTACATTCAGACACAGTCCAACTAAAACCTCTAGTAATTTTCTAAAATATAGTCTTGTCAGTGGATAAAAAACTATCATGTGGCTGAAATTTTGACATTGGGCCCATATCAAACACAAAAAACCATCGAATGAAAAAACAATATTTTTGACTTCAGTAAGTATAACAGCATTCAGTATACTGAATGCTGTTTCTGATAAAACAGTAGTATAAAAATCTAACATGATGCCGCTGTGCTGTTATTTGTGTCAGAGTAGGATAAGCCTAAAACATCTTAAACCCAAGGCCTTGCTGATTACAAACACAACACGCAAAAATGAGAAAAGTTGGTACAAACAAAACACATCCTTCCTGTACTTCATTCAAAATATAGTGATCACACGACACTTCAGCATCACCTCAAAATTCCTTTTTGGCTAGTATTGGCTCAACAGAAGTGCATCCTATCAACATTATCCTAAAGCTTTATTCCCTCAAAATTTGGAGTCACACCGAAAAAAATAATCTGCCACCACCCTTTTCATCATGACATTCATGGATTAGAGATTATTGTACAATGTAATAGGATACATAGTTTATGATATTGTCCCAAAGAAGGTGGGTGACACAGGTGAGAAATGAAATTATAATGGGAAATTAGAGGTAAGGTGATTAAGAAAAAAAAAAGAAAGAAAAAAGCAAATTGTGTCATTCTTTGTAGGTGTTCTTTGTAAACATTAGGCCTGATCGGCACTGAAATATGTTAAGATGGTCAGAGAAAAAAAAACTCACCTAAAGAAGGCCAGATCAGCATCGCCACATAGGAGAGAAACAAAAACAAGAGGAAAGTCAATAAACATTAAAAGGCTACATATATAAAGTAGCTGTACACTGTTATAGACTATATATAATATAATTTCCCTCAAACCAAATGTGCAGTTGGTGCGCTTGTGTGCTATGGCTGTGGGCCACACCACCAGATTTCCATGTCTGCCTTTTAATGAGGCCTAGCTGGTTTTTACATCACATCTCCTGCCCAACAGCAAATTATCATCTGATAATCTGGATTTACACATGGACTACATTCTGATGAGTGTCTGTGAGTGGAATGTATGTGTCCATCACACACTAGGCCTTACTAACAAGGCTGTTATGTAAGACTGTGGTCTCATCTGAATCCTCTCAAATTTCACTAAGCATCTAACACTGACAAATATGTCCTAAAAAACCCTGTGGCCTTAAACTTGTAAAATGCTCATTCAAATACATTTATGCTGTGAGCCCAAATTGTAGTTGTGGCTGCCAAATCACTGAGTGACAAGGTATGGTAAATATTTAGGTCAATATGCTGTTGGCCTAAATATTGTGGGCACAAAAAAATCATCCGTGCCATCATAGAACAGGACATGAGGAAACATACAAAGTGCTTCCTAAATACTAAATCTCCAAATCTTCAACTTGCATGTTTACAAGATGCAGCGACCCTTGCCAGACAGAGAGAGAACATAATGATTTGCCAAGGTCACTCACATGTTGACTTGCGTGAAATATATGAGACATACAGGAGTCAGTATAGCAGTCAAATCAAGAATAAATTCCCAGCTGCCATACAGGCTAGAAAGAGAGTACGGTAAGTAGTATTTATGTCGCACAATGTAGGGAAAGGTTTTCTGGAGCCAAAGCACTGCTTCCCCGATCTGCAGTATTTATATGAGGTTTTGTTTGTTTGTTTTTAATGAGTCCAGTGCTTGGAATTGTATTGAACTAAAATCTGACAAGTATTTCACTGACTGATATGTCAGTGAAATACTTGTCAGATATCAATCAATGCACTTTTCAATGCAATCAATGCAACATCATTTTTTAACAGCTAAATGATGATGGAATATCACACCCAGCCACCACGATGGGTTGTGGATGTTGACCACTATTCAAGTGTCTTAGAGTTGCCATTCTTAAAAATGTATATCAAAATTATACAAAAAAAATTACAATTAGGCTAACACTAGATTTTCATTAAGTTATACATTTATAACCCAGAAATGAAAAATAGTTCAATTTTACAAATAAGGTATAAGCCAATGAGAGTGCTGATGAATTCGTACAGAAAAGATACAGGTTGTCAGATTATATAGATAGGAATTTTGGGGAATTTTTATTCCAAAATTTGAGTATCAGACTGTTTAACAGGCTTGAGGAAATCTTGTGCTTTTGTGTATCTTTTATGTATATATACATAAATATATATAAATACATATATAGGCTCCATTCAGCCTTTATCAAGATAGCTTCAAGCAGCTTATGTACCAGATGGCTCTCTTACACATGATTGGCTAAGAGTTGTTCCAATAAGAAGGTCAAAATGGAACGTCAATGGAAGCACTCGCTAACACACCCGTTACTCTGGCAACCAGGGCAATCACCCAACCAGTTAACCCAGAGACTGCGTCAAAATTGTAGTCGTTGCAGCCACAGCCTCTCATTTAAGGACTATATTTACACACAGACTTCCCATGTGTCTTTTTACAGCCATGTGGAAGCATAATACAGATGTTATAAATACTTTGGATTTAAAGTACAGATGTACTGCGATGAGACGTTTCCTCTGTGTGGAGGGTACAGAGTATACATAGAATGTGTGTGTATGCTACAAATGGTAGGGGTTTTATGTTGACCTGTCTCTGACATTAGCTCTGGTCAACAACAAGAAAAAAATGTATGCAAAAGGTTTAAGGATGACGGGCAGAAAATAAACTGACAGCAACAGCCAATAGAATGAGTACTAATAGCATTGATCAGATATTAGACCTGATTTAATCACTTAAACCATATCATCTCGAAATCTTGCTGTTATTTAAAGTAATTATGGATTTGGGTGTATTCAGTTTATGCATCCAGTCTAACACATTGTGTTAGATAATGTCACATAATAAATAAATACTCCCCTTATTTGAAGATTTTCCAAGTGAATGATTAATGATCAATTATCAAATAAAGTGCAGGATCAAGTTGGATAAAATTGGATCAACATTGAATCCTCTTGACTTCAAGATAATCAATGATGATGGCAACCTGTCAGACTGTAAATTTGACCATAATCATCAGGGAAAAATGTTTGGTCTGAATTATATCAAAAAAAGAAAGACACAAAAAATGCATGATGGGGGAGAAGAAGTGGCATAATTCCCAGGTAAATATTTCCACTGTATTTAATTAATCAGTTACGATATCTTATTAAGATTTGATTGTTGAAATCTATACATTCTTTATGTAAACTTACATAGTGAACATCTAAGCTTTGGCATTAATGATGATCTTTCAAAACAGATAACCCTTTATTTTTGTCCTGCTGCCTTGACGCTCAGGGTCTCAAAACATTCTAGCCATGTGAAGCCCTGAGCTGTTTTGGGAAAGGGCTGGTTCAGAGGTGACATGTGACAAGGAAGGATTGAGATATACAGTTCAAAACAACAGCAGTTGAGCATCTGTTTGTAAAATTATCCATTTACAGCAAGGCCACACAATGAAAATTATTAATCAGATATATTGACATGCATTTGCAATTCCATTCAAAATCTCTTTGGCAAGATCCAGCAAAGGAAAAAATGTAAACTCTAAATCAGAAGATTAAGAACATTGGTATAAAGTTTGTGCACAGTGACATTAACTGCTACTTTGAAAATTTAATATATCAGCAAATATGTAGCTCATGGGAACATTATTCATTTTTATAAATGAAAAATATCAAACTGTCACAGCGTTTGACATCACATGTGAAGATGAATATAAAACCAATTGTGAATAAAAAAATGTATATGAATTCCTCAGCTGAATTAGTAAATTAGGTATATAGTGCTGGGTGTGATTTATCATCTAGACTGGTTAGTTTCAATGAACTGATCAACAACAGTAAAAGTTAGCTAAAAACTGAATGAGATCCAACCAGAGGTTACAGATATAAGTAACTTTAAGCCACACCAGCTGTCAACTCCCCTAAATACATTTTGGGTTTGATATGCTTGATTTCAAATGTTTTGGCAATTTACACTACTTTCCCGTAATTCAAGTCCATCAATGTAAAATTAATTCCAAAATTAACCACATGATGGACCAGATATAATGATGCAGAGTGTTGGTCTTTGTCAGTATCTTTTGCTATTTACATATAAAGGTTAGGTTCCTGTTACAACCAGTCACTAATACCTTATTGATACAATACAAGTAACTGAAACCAATCAATAAATAATCAGTTTAACCATGAAACATGGTATCTTGTATTGGGAGAAGCATAAATGGTAGTCTTACCTTGGGCTAATTTGAATTTAAAGGGTCAATTCTGTTATGTAAAAACTATACTGTAAAACTCCACCTACACTGTTTAATTTGAGCCATGTCATAAACACACACACATATACACTCTCAAACCACGCACAATCTCTCACCCTCCATCAATTCTGCATGCACATCGCCACCAGTTTCTGACCTCACTGGGCCAATGACATCAGCCAAATCCTTCCTTAGGCATCATTGTTTGCATATCACATACAAATAGAGGCCTTTGGCCCCCTTAAGTGTCCCACTGGCCATGCACACCTCTGACATGCTTCCTTTGGCAACAAGGAAGTCTCAGGATGCAGAGACTAAGAACAAGGGGCCATAAAACAACATTGACCCACTTTTTTGCTTGTGCATGCAAACAACTCATTCACTGGTTTCCTCCATCAGGGCAAGAACAACAATCCATTCAAAAGAGCTCAGAGTTCTGACAAGTTGGCTGGATGTGATGCAGATAAGCCAAGTAATATATCCTTGAGGATTTATGGGTATGTATCAATAAATAAATCATTTGAGAACGTGAATTCATTCAACTCACAAGGTAGAGTCCATCATTTCTTCTTTCTTATCTATTTTTGTCTTTCTGAATTCTCACCTCTTTCAGGTTGTGGCCGGTATAACCATTTGTCTTCCTCCTCTTCATCCTCATTAACAGTCTGAAAGTAATCATGAGAATGTGCCAATGATGGGTGGTTGTGAGGAGCATGCAGCTCATTCTGACTATAAAAGATGTCTGCTCTGACAAGACAGAGTGGACACATCAAAACAAGCTAGTCAATCCTGCAAATTTCTCTCTCTGAAAGGATGCAGATCTCATTTACCCTTTCATCCTTCCTCAGGAAGAGTGAGTCGAATTCTGGCAAATCCAGGGCCATATTCCTTCTTGACATGTCCAAGATAGGCATTAAAGGTACATAGCTTCAATTCCCAGACATTCCAATTGCATGTTGAGTATTAAATTACTTGCTGCCAAATTCTGCCGTCTATTGGATGTTCATTTCTTAACAGCTGTGACAAACAGCTTTAACTCCTGACGCCTCCTTCTTAATTTCTCTCTGTGTCACAACCCAAAAACCATAGTATATCATCAATGTTCCTTTGTGCCTCAAGATTCTGGGCATGATTCCTAAATCCTAAGGGGTAATTACACAATCCAGCAATCTGGTAAATTACCAGCTCTCTGTGACAAACACACTTGTAAAGGCATACTCAAGATCGGTTGCAATTTTCCTTATAGCTGAATGATTGAAAGGGGAAAGCTTTACAGGTCACATCACTTTTAAGTAAAAATTTTATGTATTAATTTCAAAACAGAGTTGATTTTCATGCATTTGAGTCTTTGAAAGTTCTTAGTTGTATTACAGTCTAGTGTTGGAAACCACCAGCTATTTCCAGCCTGAGGAAGTTACTTACACATTGTCACCAATGGTCATATCAGAGATCCACATGTAAGATTTTCAATGATGATCCTCCAGTATACCGCTATACAGCACAGCTATAAAATCATGCCATCTCTTTTTTGTTGTAATTGTTTTTTCTCTTCCTTCCCTCTTTTCTGAGCAGAAATACTGTACCTATTTTGATCCCAGTTCATGACACATAGTTGTCAATGGTGAATAAAGAAGACGTGCGACGAGCATACTGATGGTGCTAAAAAGAGTTCCAGGTTTTGCAAGTGATATTTATCTGGCTCCCTGACCAGCTAATTAGCATATGCGATTAACCTAGACTCACACAGCACGGTAAGGCTGGTTAGGACTATCTACCTCTAAACTTGGTGTGTCCTCAAGAGCAAGTCCGTGACTATGCGAATGGACTGAGTGTTGTGAGTGAAGGGTTAGAATTACACCCAGACATGGTACTGAAATAGGAGTCAGTGTCTTCATTCTTCCCTCCCTCCTTCCCGTCCTGTTTTCTGTGATGCCTGACTCTGCTCCTCCCTTCCATGAAATTGACTAGATGGCAACCACACTTCTTCCCATTTGCAACTTTTTGTCCTCCCACACACCTTCTATTGCCCCAACTAACTTTCAGTTTGTTTCCCTTACAATAATTTCCCAACTTGCTTCCTTATATGAGACAAAGAGACAACATTTATCCCAATCCACTGTTAAATTCCATAGTGAAAACTGGCATTCAATCAGTAACTATTGACTTCACAAATTTTGCTGACTGCTGGCCTGAAATGTTGGACAGAGCAGTAAGAAATCAGACAAAAGCACAAAAATTTTAAAGCATTATTTGGAAAGCAATTGGAATCACTTTCATAATAGTCATGCTACATTTTATCTAAAGTGAAAGAAATTACCTGTACCGCTCATTCTGCACTCCCGGTTACGGGGAAATGGGGCCTAACCCAGCTATTGTCAGGTGAGAAGCTGGACCAGTCAATTACAGGGCTAGAGACAACTATCCACAAGTCATCAATTGACCACTGCATGTTTTTGAATGCACCAGAAAACTCTAGAAACTAGAGAAACTCATGCAAACCAACAAAGACATGGAGGAAGCATGAAAATTCCACACATAAAAGGCCCTCTCAGAATCAAAGTGAGGACCTTCTTGCTCTGAGGTGGAAGCGCCTAGCATTATATTCTATATTCACTATTTAATCAAAAGTATTCAATCACCCACCAAAATAATCGGAACAAGGTATTCCAATCGCTTCCATGGCCACAGGTTAATAAAATCAAGCACCTAGGCATGCAGAGTGTTTTTACAAACATTTGTGAGAGAATGGGTCGCTCTCAGGAGCTCAGTGAATTCCAGCGTGGAACTGTGATTGGATGCCACCTGTGCAACAAATCCAGTTATGAAATTTCCTGTCAGCTGTATTAGAAGAAGAGGGAAGTATTTGGGAACGACAGCAACTCAGCCACGAAGCGGTAGGCCACGTAAAATGATGGAGCGGGGTCAGTGGATGCTGAGGCACATAATGCAAAGAGGTTGCCAACTTTCTGCAGAGTCAATCACTAACTTCAAACTTCACGTGGCCTTCAGATTAGCTCAAGAACAGTGCACAGACAATTTCAAAGAATAGGTATCAATGGCAAAGCAATCGCATCCAAGCCACATATCACCAAGTGTAATGCAAACCGTTGGATGCAGTGGTATAAAGCACACCGCCACTTGACTAGAGCAGTGAAGACGTGGTCTCTGGAGTGACGAATCATGCGTCTCCCTCTTGCAATTTGATGGATGAGTCTGGGTTTGGTGGTTGTCAGTAGAACGGTACTTGTCTTGACTGCCTTGTGCTGAGTGTGAAGGTTTAGTGGCTGGGGGGGCGATTATGGTGTAGGGTTGTTTTTCAGGAGCTGGGCTTGGCCCCTTAATTCCAGTGAAAGGAACTCTGAAAGCTTCAGCATACCAAAACATTTTACACAATTCCATGCTCCCAACTTTGTGGGAACAGTTTGGAGCTGCCCCCTTCCTTTTCCAACATGACTGTGCACCAATGCACAAAGAAAAGTCCATAGAGACATGAATGTCTTGGAGTCTGGTGTGGATGAACTTGACTGGCCAGCACAGAGTCCTGGCCTCAACCCAATAGAACACCTTTGGGATGAATTAGAGCAGAGACTGAGAGCCAGGCCTTCTCGTCAAACATCAGTGTGTGGCCTCACGAACGCATTTCTGGAAGAATGGTCAAAATTTCCCATAAACACACTCCTGAACATTGTGGACAGCCTTCCCAGAGGAGTTGATGCTGTTATAGCTGCAAAGGTTGGACCAACGTCGTATTGAACCCTATGGATTAGAAATGGCATGTCACTTAAGTTCATATTCAAGTCAAGACAGGTGAGTGAATTTTTTGGCCATGTAGTGTATATAAATGATATATATGTTTAAAAAAAATACACACACACGCACACACACACACGTATATATATAAAATATTTGTGTGACACATTATAATGCATGTGCAAATAATGTGCAAATGAGCGAATGCAATTCAAATGTATACAAATAATGTGGCAACAGAGTGTGTGTGGTACGCGTGCCTGAACTTGCATGTATTGTTGAAAATTCCTTTCAGTCCCTTTTTTCACTGGCAAAAATTTGATTAAAACTGAAAAGTCTAGACACTGATTTGTCCTTAACTCTTTATTGTGGATCCCCAGTTGGGGATCCATTTCACTACTGAAAGATAAACCAACATTTGTGGTTAGAATGTGGTGTAAACCGAGACTTTAAGCCCCCACTGCTCCGTCAGGTCATTGACCTCCTTCTTTTTCCCTTTTCAGAGGAAATCTACCATCAATGCAAGGGACAACTGGTTGAAACCACAAAAACATCAGAAAGACACAAAAAAATAACCACTCATCGAAATAAACACATTGTGTATGTTTGACATCCTTGTTCACACTAAATTTACCTTGGGTCATAAGCCTTCTGACAATTAAGTGGAAGTGCTCTCTGCTGTGTAGGGCGAAGGAATCAGTTATAAAAGGAGCGGAGTTAACTAATACTGGATTGAACAAACCATTATTATACTAAATATTATGAAGACTATTCAATTTTAATGAACTTTGATGAAAAAAGCAAATTTGGCTGTTTCACATCTATACAACATGAAGTTGAGGTTCCTAAACCAGAGGGAAAATTGGAAAGTGCTTCATTGATTTCATGTTTTCTGGAAGAAAAGCTGTTAAAGTGTAATACTCCCAGAGGGTATTGAAAAGTCAAAGGTCAGCATAAGAAGTTGCCATCTTGATTCCCTCCTTCCCTGACTTACACCTATTAGCTGTTCATTTTCAATTCCTGTAGCCTGCTCACAGAGGCATAACAGCATTGAATATCATCAATATGTCCAACATGACATCAGTGTTTAGTGATGGGCATTTACCAGCTTGGGGTTTGCTGCCTCCGGTATCGAAAGGATAATCAGTGTCATCCTTTGGAAGATTTTGGCTCCTAGTTTAGTCATTTTTTGCTACACACAGAATTTAAAATTATTAAGATAGCCCAATCACTTTTTATTATAATATAAAAATATAAAATATAATAATATAAAAATCTGCCTAAATAAAGATGAAAACACAACAATATGTGCATTTCTGAAATGACAAAAATATATATGTTTGGGATATATGGGTGGAGAAAAGTGTCAGGGGTACTATGCGATCAAAGACTATCAGCCAGAGTGAAAGGAAAGGTGTACAAGACAGTGGTGAGACCAGCGATGCTGTATGTACGTGAAACAGTTACAATGACGAAAAGACAGGAGGCAGAGCTACAGGAATCGGAGCTACCAGGCCGGAGGTCTAGAGGAAGACCAAAGAAAAGATTTATGGACATCGCGAAAAAGAAAATGAAGGTAGTTGCTGTGAAAGAGGAGGATACAGAGAATAAGGTTGATGGAGAAGGTTGATTCACTGCGGTGACCCCTGAAGGGAAAAGCCGAAAGGAGAAGAAGAAGTTGTATCCTGGGAAACGTGTATTGATTCACAAACGAGAGACAGCATTGAATACAAGAATTAGCATCCAGTAGTGAACGAATGCAGTGCTTCATCTTTAGTTAATGATTTGATGCTTGATGGGTTTTAATTTTCCATTCTCATTTGTATTGGTTGTATTGTTTTATGAATGTGTTGCATCTGTTTCCTTTAGTAATGGCCCATCAGATTGCAAAATATTACAATTTACATTTCAGACGAGGATTCCTTGACTCTGTGTGGAAAACAAAGCGACAAAAATGTCTATGCTGTGTATGTTAGTTGAATCAGGGCTCTCTGCCTCTCTATCTCTCTCTATTTTTTCTCTTGTCCTCTAGTCCTACTTTGAAATTGGACTATACATAATACTGTATATAAACAGACAGACACAGTTGTATCATCTGTTAAAATGAAATATCAATTTTCTTGTGGAAGCTCTACTCCATCCATTAAGAGAAAGGCTGTTCCTGGTATGACACTTTAAGTTCCATGACAGAAAACAAAAACAGCATGATCCTCTGCAGAACAAAGACAAGGACTAAGAGTGCTTCATCATGCCACGTTGCTGGAAAACATTGACAAGTGATGATATCATCTGATTGTTGTGATGAGGCTTGAAACAAAGCAGACCTTAAACAAACTACTGTTGAAGTGAGCTTTACAAGCTGGAAATGTCAGTTGGAGGAATTTCTCTTACTCTTGACAAAAAAGCAAACAAAAGACAAGACTTAACTTCTGCTACTGCATCACTTAAAAGCTAAGAGCATGAAATTCGATAAGATTTAAGGGTATGAGGAGAAAGATATAATATAAACATGGAAAGGAAACTCCAAAACTGTTGAATACAATGTAATTCGCAAATAAGGGATATCTTCTCAAAAACCACATAAAACATTATGGACACAATAATTGAGACATTTTAAACACAGTAATATCCAAGACAAGGCATCTGTCTCTGAAAGAATAAAACATTTATCCTCAAATAAATAACTATCAATACTGAGATTTCTGGTTGAGTCGTCCATGACTATTTTGTGTTTATGTAGTTATAAATTTCCATTTTATAAAACTGATAAAAATCAATAAAAAGATGAAAATTGTTGTAATCTTTTAATTTTTGAATTACCTTTGGTCAACAAACAACAAACACAAAATCAAATACTACTCTTCAGAGACACTTCGGTTTCTAAATAACTGATTTTGTATTTTTGAGCCTAACAGTCCTTATGAAAGGTAATGGAGTCAAATTGCATTTCATGGGGATTTTAGATACCAAAAATGTTTTGAAATTAAATAGAAATGTACAACATCTTACATTGTTATTTAGTTGTATGTCAGCCCTTCCACAATCATATTCTCCTTCTACTATAATTGTTATATAAAAAGCATCAAAACAAACCAGGTGAAAAAGACAAACATTAAATTGAATCATGATGCATTAAGTAAAAGAGTGGGCAGCTGCGCCAGACTCCCATGAGGTTCTGCACAAAAGTGATGTGTCATTCCCACTGACAGGAATACACTAGGGGGTCTGTTGCAGAGATGGAAACGTGTATGGTGCTTGACAGTGTTGGGGGTTGTGGAGCTATCTTTATGTTTATACACCATCATAGCAAGACACTTTAAAGTGTGAAACCATGAACATGCAATGCTTGTATTCTTTTAACGATCCGAAAAAGCTAATTCTTTGTCTGCATGGTTGTAAAACCTTGTACATCTGTGCATATGTATGTATGTGTGTGTGTGTGTGTGTGTGTGTGTGTGTGTGTGTGTTTGTGTGTGTGTGTGATGTTTTCAATGCACATTTTGTCCGTCCGTGTTACATGGTTAATCACAGCCCAGCTGATTCCAACATCTCCTATCGGTAGAATCCCTTGCAGTTGTGCATAATTGTTTAGGGATGTATATTTACATTACATTACATTATTATGAAACACAAAGGTACACACATACACACAATAATACTCATCTTTGTAAACAAACCATTTCTGCAATCAAAGAAACTTTATTCTGATGCAGCTGTTTCGAAATCAAATAGCAGTTTAATTAGGATAAAAATGTAAAATTGACTTTTCTGAGTGACAATTGATAAATATTGGATATATGGGCATTATAATTATGTTGAGTTTTGTCCATTAAAACAGACGTCCATACGTCCTTGCTAGTTCCTACATTTGTATTTACTATTTTATCCACAAGGGGGAGCTATCGCTCTAGTAGTTAGTCAAATTAATGGGGCAGAAAAGTGTTTACGTTCATAATCAGACTCAGATTGAAAAAACAATTATGGGATAAAATGACTCAGTGAGATTACCTAAGTGCATATATGCAAAGATAGAAATCTATATAACAGATAAAACTTCCATTTCAAAATCACAACCACACACAGCGGATCGTGTAAACAGGGACTCCGTCTAACAAAACCCTTTGAGTGCACTCTTGTCAATTCAAGCTGGACGAAGGGAAATCCCATCATTCTGCCCACCATGTGCTCCACTGAACATCTACCATTGTAGTTGAGAACAACGTGTGCGTGCATGTGTGTGTGTGTGTGTGTGTGTGTGTGTGTGTGTGTGTGTGAACTACTCTTGAAATAAAGTTACCAACTATGCTAGGGAAAAAAATTCAAGCTCCCCTTGGCAAAGGTATCGACCTTTGATATCTCGCCCCTGGCTAAAAGGACCAGTGGACTCCATGCTCAAAGTGTGGCTGTAAGTGTGGCCATGGAAAGGCAAGAATGGTCCAGGGTTTGTATGCTAGGCTGGATACGTTTGAACTAAATTCCTGTAGATACATATTTCAGGAACAAAGAGAGAAACACTGACAATGGAAACATAGGCTGGGTTTGTTTGCTTCACATCTGTTCAACAGCCACATTCAGCGCAGGACCTGAAAAGAGTATTATGTGTAAAACTTCATATAAGACTAAATCTCAGTGCATACGACTGACCAAAAAGATCTTTAAACAAAAGGGCAGCATGCAATTGAGAGGCACAAACTGAAGAGGAGTGAGGTGATGCAAGAGCGTTACAGTAGGAAACGTTTGAGAAAGGAGTGGTACTATAAGTTACAAGATAAATTAATTTTGGTAATGTGAGAAGCATATTCTCTTTCTCTCTCTCTCTCTCACACACACACACACACACACACACAAACACACAAACACACACACACACAAACACCCAAACACACGCACACACACACACATATATGCATACTCAAGCATACGCTCACACACCCAGGAGGCTTGTGTCCAGTGGTTGAAAAGAAGACAAGGGTGTGGTTGACTATGCATTCCTGATCGGTCATGCCTGAGTGGGGGAGCTCGTCCAGCAAACCTGAGGCCAGATGTAGTTTGCATATGCTTGGGACTTTTCATGCAGATGATGCATTACTACATGCATCCTTAATGTAATCTGCCAGTCCACAGTACCTTTTTTAAGCAATTGCCAGGTAGCATGTGTGTTTTGCAACAATGTTTGCACTGAGCTTGTGTAATCACCTGACATGTGGCTGAACCAGTTTCATGGGATCATATGGACAGCTCTGCCGGAGGCAGAGAGAGGTGTGTCTTCCAATGACAGTATTTTTCCCAAAACATTGTGATGAGGGTTCTATAAACTAATATAATTGAGAAATGCTATGTTTAACAAATAAACAAACTCAGTAGCTGTAATAACAATGATGCGGGAATACAGACACATTCTAAATATATATTACCGCAGCACAAATAACATTAAGCATACTTGTTTTTCATTCTGCTTGATTACGTGACATAAAGCTTCTTGCATACCAAGGCACATATGTGTAACTCCACACATAACTGTCCCCAAAAAAACAACATAGAGGGTAACAGAGTACATTGTGGGTCAAAAGGGTATGGCTGACACTTGACCCGAAGCCAAACCATTGTGCATTTGGAGAGGCTGCCATGACAAAACATGAGAAGAAGCTGCTGCATATCTACTGGTAAATAAAAAGTACAAAAAATAAATGGGAACAGAATTATAGTCTATACTAATTCCAATTCATTCAAATGAGTTATTTTATTGCATTTATTTGTAGTTTTATTCAATCTGCAAATCGGTATAATATATTTTATAGGGTATTATGAATGTTAAAATGCATGTACTCAAAATGAAAAGCTAAAAAACATTTGCAGGGGTTGGAAAGGACATTGTTATTGATGGGGTTACTTGTGCTGAGTTTAGAGGATAACGGAGTATGATGCCTGAGATACAGGTGACTGTGCACTGCATGTATTAACACATGTTTTACATATTTTGAAGTTGCTGATATTTTGTTGCTCTGCCAACAACCGAATAGGCAAGGCAACAGAGCCAAAAGGGCAAACACTCACTTAATGTCCTAAAATGTGAAGTTCACTAAATGTGTCTGTCTGAGGAGTAATCCTGGCCTGTGTAATCTTGGAATAAAATAATGTGAATGCACCAATGGTATAAGTTACTATGCTGGTACCAGCTTATTAGGAGAACTTACTTTCTTTGAGTTAAGATTGGCAGTTGCATTGATCTCTACTTCTGAATGAGGCTGGTCTCTTATCAGACAAAAAGTAACAATACAGTAAACTCATGTGAGGAGATAAACAAAGCAACAGCGAAAAATAGAAAGACAAGCGAAAATGTGAATGAAACCTTGCGCCAATGCAGAAAGTTAAAAACGATAAGATGTCTGTAATCAATAAGTAAAAAGTTGCACACTGGCACAAGGAGGATTATGTGCCACGTGTTTACACATATAAACACTTTAACAAGCGCACAAGTAGAATGCAGGGAAAGGAAAACTAATAAAACACAGGATGTAAAGCCAGGATGAAATAACAGTAGCAGCAGTCTTTTGGTGTGCTGCATGTGTGTGTGGCCCTACAGCCACGAACTGAATGGCACTTTTCAAGATGCACACAGTGCAGGAAGTTTCTGTGCATGTGTGCGTGCATGTTCTGTACGTGTGCAATACTGGTGGTGGAGGAAAATTCCAAATCTTGCGACGCTCCTGTATGCCCTTCAGATTCCATTACAATAATTTAATTTAGTATGGTGTGTATGTTGTGAGGCACCAATTTTTTCATTCACTTATTAATTTTATCAATTGTCGTGTACTGGTTACATGACGGGCAGTGTGGTTGCACAGTGGTTAGCGGTTCGGCCTCATAGCACAAAGGACCCTGCTTCCATATCGACAAGGGGACCTTCTGTGTGGAAAAAAAATTGGGAAAATAAGTGTGGTTGAAGAAAAATTGTTAAATGTGAGTTTTTTTCTTAATTTTCTGCAAAATAGCAATGACAATAAAAAAAACTGTACAATTGTAAAAAACAAATTTAACAAGCTATCAGGAGATAACTAAAAAGCTTATTATTTGTATGAGTAAAATTCAAACATATATAAAAATAGCCTAAAAAATGCATTTTATTTACTAAATTTGCTACAATGTTGCTATCAATTTGATGTAAGGCTATTTTCAGTTTCTAAAAACATCTATGTAATTTCATTTATGATTCAGGCAAGATTTGGATACATTGAGCAAAATTAACCCAATAATATTTTAATTTCCTGCAAAGACTGACATATACACAGATTTTTAAAAAGATAACGTGTTTTTGGATAAAATACAGAATTCAGACAATTGAACTGAAAAGAAAAAGTGATTGAGATTACAAATAAAGGACAGAGAGACAGGAGGAGAGAGACAGTGAATTATGCTGATTAAGCAGACAGCAGGCTGACCGTTAGTGTAACAATAGGGGTTGACTTTGAGGCTGGCGTTTTGCCCTCCTCAGCTGGTAGCTGTCTGACATTCACAACACATCTGACACTCCCAAATCCCACCCCCTAACACACACACACACACACACACACAACACAAACACGCACAAAGCAAATTGTTCTTTATTCTGAGCCCATCCCACTTTATTCTGAATCATAGCACAACACAACAAACCCAATTTAAACATGGAAAAAAACAGCCTCCATTTACAAAAGAAGCAAGCATATTCTTTATGTTTAAGGCTTTTAAGGCTCTGCCTTATTCCTGATCCAAGAACAGCTCCAAATGTGTGCAACAGTTAGCAGGGGATTGAATGGCAGAATCTAGATCAGCTGTTGTAGGTCAGACCAGCTGGCCATATTCATTTTGAATATTTACAGATGGGCTTTGGGTTTCTCAGCCCAGTACAGACTTTATAAAGGGGAGTGCACACAGTCAAGCATGCAGGCGCAGGTGCGCGCGCACACACACATACACACACACACATACATGCACGCACGCACACACACACACACACACACACACAAAGACATTAAAAGACAAGGTTGATATACAGCCTAAACATGGAGCACATCTACAAGGGATTCCACAGACAATTTGAGAATTAGTTGTGCTATGATTAATCACATAGCACAGATGAACAGCACATTCATTGAAACATCACAGATGCATCACGCAAACAAGCACACATACATACACACATACAGCAGCTTGTTAAAATAGCATAGAACAGGCTGTTTGAAGTTTTGGAGAAAAGTTCCATCTGGCCACATTCTGTTTCAATCCTTCTTCCTTTCACACTCTGTCTTTGCCCATCCTTCTTCTATCCTTCTTCTTTCTCTCTCTCTCCTTTTCGTTCTCTCTCTGTCTCTCTCTCGCTTTCTAATGAACCTGCTCCATTTGTCCTCCTCAAATCTCACAAATCCCAACAATCACTATTGCAATACATCTTCTCCTAGCCTTCGCTCCTTCTCATCTTATAATGCCAGGATTCCTTTCTAAAACATAGCCTCTCTTTGTGTAAGTCTGTGGAGGGGCTGGAACACAAACTCTCAGCCCACTGAGGACTTAAAGCCAAAGGCCACTGGCTGTGGCCAACCACCCACAATGCATCCAGAACAAAGGGACTTTCCTTCTGTCACCATGTATGTCTGCCTAAAGGCTGTGTTCACGACTGACTTACTTACATGTGCGTATCTATGTATAGGCATCCGTTTCTCTGGGTGTGCATTTCATGGTAAGATATGAGTTTTACTTGTCCTCATAATGACTTGTCCATCTATATAGGCAAGTTTTTCAAACAGTAACTGAGTACAGATAAAAACCCTCCAGCACTCATGTTTCACACCTTATATCCATTCAACTAGAAAAGATTTTCAGCTTCTAGCCAAACAAAATACTCATAAGGAAATAACTAACTCTAGCAGGCATTCTTCACTGCATCTCATGTAAAACCATTACCTGCTCTTTTCACCTGCTCTTCTAGAGCCTCCTTGCAGATTAAAATGTATCTGTTTCCTCTGAGTGCTTGAGGAAAACTTCAATTAAAAGAGTGCTTTCTTGCAATAAAACCTGTAATTTGCTGCAGATCATAATTTCTGAGTGTTTCAGAATGGAGATGTGTGTGGTGCCATTCATGGTGCAGGGGTAACAAAGTTACCTTGGGAATAATGAGATAGTCCCCTAAAACAGCCTGAAAAATGTATTGATTAACAGCTTACTTTTGTCACAAACATAGTTTGCAAAAGTGTGGATAAATATTTTTTTTGTTTTTTTAGAAGGTAAATATATTGTTAGTGGAAAACATTTGATGGTTTGTTTACCATGTTTGTCAACTTATTGTTGAAAGGTTTAAAAATTTTTACATAAAATCTTGAATACTAAGCTGATAACGGCTTCTGATGACTATACAGAATACCCAGTATGTGTCAATGAATTACATCAATCAAGTGTTATTAAAAAAAACATTTGGATGGTGAGTGGGTCAAAAAAAATCACCTTATAAATGCTGTTTATTATTCTGTATATTCATAGACACAAAGTACAGGTATATCTTCTTGCTGTGAGTAGCAAGCAAATCAGTTACCAATGTGTTCAAGTACAAAACCAAAGGAACAGTGTGTAACTGTCAAAAGGCAATGGCCCGTGATGTAAGTGCTTACCAGATTAAGCATAATGATGAAGTTGAGACTTTGTTGCTTTAATCTCATGAAAAATCCAACACCCCGAGGTTACAGTTTAAGCTTTCTGAAAGTCAGGGAAAACCCCTTAGTCTAAGATCCCAGCTACATGAGACACAGTGATTTGCCAAAAGCAATTCAGAAAACAAAATCAATCATGATGATGATGAAGACATAGATAAATGAATGCACATTCTGGCAAATAGATCTAACAGTATATCAACCAATTCTCTTGGAAGTTGTTGACTCAAAAGCATATACAGAACTTCTTCCATAAATTGATTATTTTATAGAGTGATGTGTGTTATTTTCTTAACAGTTTATAGAGCAGACAGTCTTCTCAGTCTTAATGTTTGGTCATAAACTCACAAGACCATGGTCTAATACTGACTCACATTGCGAAGTGAATGGTTAAGCAAGTATTTTAAATATAGTTGTCTCTGCGTGGCATGCTCCCTGTCTCACTCACCTTCACAATGAGCTGAAGAGTTGAATCAACTCATTCCAAGTGGATCTCGTGTTATGATATATAAACGATTTGAGAACTGAATGAGAACCATCAAAACATTTAACGAGTCAAGTTCCAAAGTAATCAGACACTAAAAACAATTTATCGAAGTTAATTGTTGCTGAGGGCTGGGATGCAAATGTGGCACCTGTGTTATTAATTCCAAAGATGTATTTTGGAATTTTTTTATGTCTCACTAATTTTCTTTCTAAATATAAGCATGCTAATAAATAATATTTTGTCATCAACATTATCTTTATACAAAAGTATCATATGATAACATTAAGCTAGATAAAGCTAGAGGTACAGTGTGTGGGTGTGTCTGAGTATAATGACTTATTTTAATATTGTAGACAATTTATCATAACAATGCTGTACAATGACTATTATTTGGTAATTTCCACATTTGAAAATATTTTCCCTTGTCTTTTGTTTTTTGTTTATGCCTATTAACCCTCATGCCATCTTAACATTGTGTTTACTCCCCTTGTCCTACGGGTCAAAAATGACCCATAAGACAATCTTTGTACCCTAGTGGTGTACAGCCCACATGGAAACATGAACAAAAAAGAAGTATCACCTTTTCTAACTATGGGGTCTCTTTAGGAAAAGTCATAAAATTTCAAGTTGGAAAAAAATAGGTTGAGGTGTTTTTTCTACAGCTAAACATGGTAGTGGGTCACTTTTGACCCGTAAGACAACACAAGGGTTAAATAATATAAACTGTTAAGAAGTCTTGACTTCAACATGGCTGTTAAGACTGGTTAGACATGTCAGTTGTAGCCACAAACATTTCATAAGAAATAGTGAAGCGATATGAGTCACAGGGGTGTAAGAGCAGATAAGACTACAGAATAAGAAAAAAAAGGCTGAGGTAATGCAGACCAAAGCAGTTTGGTCTGAAAGTAAAAAGGAATCAGTAAGAAAATCAATGTAGTAGCAGACAAATTAGTCGAATTATTAATTACATATGTATTCTATTTGTGCACCATTTTCTTATATTGAAGTTCCTAACATACAAATGAAAAGTAGAAACAGCAGTGGAATTGATTTGCATATTGTTTAATATCAAATCATTTGCAATCTGATTATCTGAACAAAGAAATAAGGGATGGTGAGAATATTATATACTACATTTTATCTCAGTCCTAAAACTCAAATTACTGTGATATAATGGATAGTCAACTAACTAAATTAATGACGACGACCAGCCAACTATGGAAACACTCTGTTGACATTGCAGCAAATAATGAATATTTGATATTTGCAAATATAATTATACTACAGGGAGGAGGGGAGATTATTAATACATAAATGTAGATTGAAAAAAAGGCAGAGAATACTGTGTTCATTAAGACCGTTGCAGCTCTGGTAATAATGTAAAAATTGATACCACTCTTGTATATATAGTTAGGCCCAGAAATATTTGGACAGTGACACCATCTTCATGCTGTGGGCTCTGCATGCCACCACATGGGATTTGAAATGAAACAACTAAGCGGAATTGAAGTACAGACTGTAAGGTTTAATTCAAGGGGTTGAACAAAGACTATATGATTGAACATGTAGGAATTGTTTTTTTTTTTTATAGAAACCCTAATTTCAAGGACTCAAAGGTAATTTGACAAATAAACATAACTTTAAGTAAAATGTTTCTTTTCAATATTTTGTTGAGAATCACCAAACACTGGGTTGTGATGCTTTACCAGGCCTTTACTGCAGCTTTCTTCATTTGTTGCTTGTTTGTGGGTGTTACTGCCTTAAGTTTTGTCTTGAGCAAGTAAAATGCATGCTCGATTGGGTTGAGATCTGGTCATTGACATTGCAGGATATTCTACTTCTTTGCTTTAAAAAAACTTCTGGGTTGCTTTTTGCTATATGTTTTGGGTCATTGTCCATCTGTACTGTGAGGTGCCGTCCAATCAACTTAGCTGCTTCAGAACTGGACTGGCTTCTTCAGGTGTTTTTTGGCAAAGTCAATTCAGGCCTTTCTATTTTTGAGGCTGATTAATGGTTTGCACCTTGTGGTGAATCCTTTGTATTTACCATCATAAAGTCTTTTCTTTACGGTCTTTATGATACACCTATTTCCAGGAGAATGCTCTTCACTTGAGTGGATGTTGTGAAGGCGTTTTTCTTAACCATGGAAAGGATTCTGCCATCAGCCACCACTGTTGTCTTCTGTGGACATCCAGGCCTTTTTGAGTTCCCAAGCTAACCAGTGCACTCTTTTTTTCTCAGAATGTACCAAACTGTTGATTTGGCTATCTCTATGATGGAAGACTTTTTTCAGCCTCAGGATGGTCTGTTTGACCTCCATTGAGAGCTCCTTTGACCGCATATTGCGTGTTCACAGCAACAGCATCCAAATACAAACGCCACACTGGGAATCAACTCCAGACTTTGTAACTGCTTAATTGATGACAGGTTACCGAGGGAAGAGCCCATGCAGTCTTGTTATTTTTTTTTGCAGCCCTCTGAGTCAATTGTCCAATTACTTTTGGACCCTTGAAAAACAGGCGGCTACGTATCAAAGAGCTGTAGTTTCTAAACCCTTGCTCAAATTTGGATGGGAATACTCTCAAATTACACTTGAGAGTCTGCAACTTAAGCCCTTATTGATGATAGTTGTATACTCAACACGTTTTCATAAACAACTAAAATAACATAACTTGTGTCACTGTTCATGGTTTGTGTGTGTGTGTGTGTGTGTGTGTGTGTGTGTGTTTAACAGTAATAGTTCCAATTATAATACCTTTGTTCAGACATTTCATCTATATGTCTATCTATAACACAATTACAAAAAAAATAGTAGATATATATGATATGTTACTGACCTGACTATAGATCAAACCATGGAATTTTCAAGTCTATTACCACCAATTTTTATTTATTCCATACTTTATTTTGTCTTGCGCAGTACTGACAAACACCATCGTAAATTATTTCTTCATATGAAAGTCAACAGCAGTAAAACAAGAATTCAGTTGGAGGAGACAGGACATGTTAGCGCGCGCACGCACACACACACACACACACACACACACACACACACATGCACGCACGCACGCACACACACACACACACACACACACACACATGCACGCACGCACGCACACACACACACACACACACACACACACACACACACACACACACACACTATCAAACATAAAAGTGATAAAAAAATCTACCTGCTCAGAAACAACTGTTTATTTATCTGTTAATTTCCATCCACTCCCCTGACCAACATTCACTTCAGTTTTGAGTCCTAGGCTTCTGCTGCCGTTAACCAAGTCATCACTAATTCAACAGCTTTGACAAAGCTTGCACACTCACAGGCTGCACTGGACTATTTGCTGATAAGCACATGCTTTGTATGCCTATTACCCCCTGCCCCTTTTCTTAATTCAAACTTTTAGCTCCAGCTCTCACCCTGACATGATTCACTTTTACAAAAAGGTCACACCATTCTCATTTTTCAGATGATGTTATTGTTTATTTCCTCTTATTTGGCTTCTGTGTTGGGAGCTATGATATAATCCTTTGCATTTTTAGATCAGTCTGTCAAAGGGCTAATTTAAAGTTTAACTTTAATTTAAACTCAATTTTGGTGTCAATCACACAAAAGAACACACACATCAGCACACTTACTTGTATAGGGGTTTCTCCTTTGCGCCAGTCTCCAAATACTTGTGTCTTTAACTGGCATGATGTTATCTGATCACCTCACTACTGTCACAAAAGAAGAATGCAGTGTGGCCCTAACACAAGACCATAGCAGTTTTAACATCACAACACCTCATATACTGACAGTCACATCCCCTAACTGTGCATCGCCTTGCTGTACATATGCAAAGGCGATGCACACGATGGCCTATCGAAAGGCTGTACCAAAAAAGATGGGTATGTGAAGAGGGAGATGCATGCTAAAGGACCCCTAACTGGTGACCCCCCCAACCTCAAGGTTGCTATGGTGATACAACTGCTACATCGACCAATGGCTGCTGTTGCCTGGGCAATGTGGATGCTTGAACAACAATGCTTGAACAACAATTATTACATGTTTGATCTAATCCTTAATTTTACAATATTTACAAAAATCTATATATTGTGTTATTGAAAATGCAAAAAAAAAATGGCTTCAATAATGTTTTTATATTGTCTGGTTTATACCTTGAAAGGCATCCGCAAAACCACTTGACAACCCTTGTACCCTTGTCCACAGGCCAATTCATCAATACTGCTTTATTTTTTTCAATGAAGCAGGAAACAACAGTGTGACAAATACATGTCACATCCCCATCTGGGAATACAATAGGTTGAGGAAGCAGTCAAAGAGAAAAGTTTTTTGGATACAACTACATGAGACAGCTGTGCAGTGTGATCATTTTCCTCTGAGGTCTGAGTGTAGAGAAAAGGTTCTAAGGTGCAGAAAGGATGGCATCAGACAGGATATAGAACAGGATGTATTTGACAGTGCAATCACCTACAGGATACTGGGAACTGGATCTCAGATAAGGTTTTTGTTAAATGGTGTGATATGTGAACATGAAAAGAATGTCAAATTCAGAAATGAATTGTATGGATATGCATATGTTTGTGTGTACAGAAATGTGGTAGAGTCAAATACTTCTGATGAGGTTTTAAATCATTGTCGCCTTCAAATACTACACTCCTGCCGTCCACTTTTTCGTCCTCTGTCATTGAGATGGCTTTACTTATAAACTCTTCTTTCCAAAAGAAAAAAAAAACCATTATGGGTAAGTGCACAAAGATGTTTTTCAGCAAGAGACCTGGGAAAAACTGACTGACCCTTCTTTGATTAAAAGTGACGGATGGTTGTCAAATCAGACATAAAAATGAATAAAGGTGTACTATTGGCTGCCTTGAAATCAGTTCCAAAAACCATGAACAACACAAAAGGACACAAAAGTTGTGTCACAGTGGATGTGTGGTTAGTCAAAAACATTTTTCCAACATGAGTCATTATATGCAAGCACAGTGAATAACAAAAATAACAGAGACGTCAATAAGGCAGGTCAGTGGATGCTGATGCAATGTTTTACTGAACCACAATTTCACAAGGCAGGTATTGGTAATGATAAAGACAATAAGAGGGGGAATGAGAGAGTGAGGATATCCTATGTTGTTTGATGAGGAGTCTTTGGAACAGGGACATTTTAAAATGATACTCTAATTAATACTGTTTCAGTCCAATTCATATAAAAATCAAAACTGTCTGGCTGATGAGCTTAGTGTGTCATAACATAGACAAGTCCTGCAATAAAGAAAATCTCGAGGGAATTAGACTTCCCACAGTTTGAAAAGAAAATATTACCATCAGGAAAATGATCCGTCAAAGATATTCTTGCACTGGTCATTGTACTTCTTCTGCGAGGTAACACACCCATTGCATGACTGCCACATTCAACTTTTATAGGGACTTTTTAGGGACACTTTTACCCAAATTAATACTCCTCTTTAGTGAATAACAATATATGTCAGAATTAAAGCGTATATGTAAAATTTTGACTCAACTGAACAACAGCAGGCAGGGAGACAAACTCTCCCCACACTTTCACAGACTAAGGATTTCCTTCTTTTCATTCCTCATGAATTTCCTTTCCTTCTTCCTCTATCCGTTTCCAAAGTTTCCTCTACTAGAAAATTTCTGATGGGAAAAACAGCACAGAAACACATGCACAACAAAATGAAGACAGTTCCAATTCCCTAGATTTCCTAGTTTTAATTCTAACATGTCTGAATTCCATTAAAAAAGACCATTATGTGACCACAGAAAGTCTTATGTTGAATATGCATTTGATACTTGTGTTGTAGGTGTATGAAGGCATACAATTGTTGAGATCTCTCAATTTAGATGAGAAGTACTGAGCACTAAATTTCTTTCAACAAGACCTCACTTTAAGAAATGCTAGTATCTTTTCTCTTTTAGAGTTGATCCTTTGTCAGAAAATTTTTATTATTCCTTTCAGGCTTTCTACATTGCAGAAATTATATTTTCCTTTGGAAATGTGAAAAGAACCCCTGATAAATATAAAATGAAAAACATGAGAAAGAGAAAAATCGCACTAAGCCTTCAAAACAGAAGCCCCAACATCTACAGGAATATTAAATGTACCTTTTTGCTTACGACAATGTCTGGATGCAATGGAATGTCTTTGAATACAAAGATACACAATTGTACACAAATGCACTATGACATACATAATGAGCAGAGGAGATTGTCCTGGAGCAGATAAATGGTTCTAGTTGAAACTGACATGACCTTTCCTCGAAGTCAATATTTCATGCAAAAACCACATAATAGCAAGTTGAGCCATGCAAATAAAGTCTTCAAATCAGCCATAAATTAAATACTATTATGGAGGTATACACATTTTTGCTCACAAATAGAATATATAAAAATGCAGGAAATGCAGGGAAAACAATTATGAATTGGTTTAATAGCACCATGAGGACATTTGTGTCTATCACCTGGTGGATGAGTATATTTAATTATATATATGTCTGGAAAACATCTTGGGATCCCAGTAACAGTTAACAAAGCCATGATTTCTATCATGAAATGTCACCACTGAAATAAGTGGGCACACAATCATAAATATGAAATATGACTGAGTTTTGTTTTATTCTACTTGGAAAAATACTCAAAACATACAGTCAGAACAGGACCTATCAAGGATGACTGTCTTCACTGGCAGTGATTCCCATTGAGACAGACTTATAAAACTGAAGAAAGAAATGGAAGACTTCTACAAGCAAGTTATCGATGCTTCAGGAGGAGCAACGCATGGACTTCATTTATAAGTAAAGGTAAGAGATAATAACGTTTTTTTACATGCGCTTTTTTTCTATGCTACGAGTACGTGTAAAGAATGCTGATATGATATTTTAAACAAAACACGTCAACTGCTGCCAGTAAAATGGTGAATAAGCTGCTCCATATTGTTCATATGTTTGTGAATTTGACTGTGATGACGTCAGTGCCTGACCAACCATGAACCTCACTGCACATCACTGATTACCATATCACTAACTCCATAAATGTGACTATTAATTTTAAGAAAACTATAATTGAGATGAGTGATTGTGTCAAATAGTCAATGAAAGACTTTCTGGAGTGAAAATCATCTTTCTAGGGGAAGCTGTATCATTTTCCTACTTTAAGGAATCTAGCTCCTCTGCCTCCCACCACCTCAGATTACAGTATCATCTAAAATGTAAAGCTTTTTGCTGTTTACATTTATTGTCCATGGCATCTGTCAAAAACTTAGCTCAGATAGGGGAGGAAGCTAGTAAACTGTAAAAGTGAAATAATATAAGACATTCACTATGCCTTCATTTACCTTTTTACTTGTGTATATTGAAATATGACCTGATTTCATTTGGAATTTCCCAGTAACCCACAGAGTGTAATTTAATATATATGTGCAGTTTCAAGCTGTCTAGGTGTTCTCATACAATGGGCTTCTATGTAAAAACCATGGCCCAGGAGGAGAGAATAAAACCACCAAAGAAAAAGAAGAAATCTAGAACTAGGAATAGTTACCTAATTCCGTAGAGGATAATTTTCAGAGATTAACTTAAAAGACGACATGACCTCCAGGTTGGAAGAGCTGGGGGGCCAATGGGGGGGGGTATTTAAATCTATATATTGACAATGGGCATAATGACCAATTTTTTCAAGTTTGCCATTAGTGTGTTCAATACCTAAGCACTACAAACTTAGCTGTTTACAAGCCACTGAAGTAGCTAAGGTACTGTTGAAAGTGGCATACAGTTTTACTATAATTTATTTCTGATTTTTTACAGATAATTCAGCAACACTGGTTCAATGATATATTGTACCAGAACACAATTTCATTGTGAAAATCTTTTGAAAAACATTCTGACACTCCATGTCATCTGAAGCTGAAACACTGAATCAGTGCGTTAAATCTGCACGCTTGAAAATATAAGGGAGCAATTCATGCTAAATTAGTAGAAAATCAATCTGTGCATTTTAGAGATATAGCAGTGAATACCTGACATATTTTTGGTGTTGTCTATGATTCTGCACTATAATATACAATACAGTGGGTACTGTATGTTTATCACAGGCCAAAATTAGTATCTAGATATTATAGCTGAAATTATCAATTTTGGATATTTTGCTTTACTTGGTTCTCAATTAAGATTCACTTCAGGATTACTATGTTTCATGTTCTTGTCTATAAACAAAATGCCAGACACAGGGAGTAAGCACTATAGACCATTAGTGACAAGTGACAAGATCCACATTACATAAGTAATTCCAGGGTTAATGGAAGTCAATGCAACTGTATTAAATCACTGGTTTCCATGTGTGGACTAATCAGGCTTCCGCAAAGTATTGGGGTACAGCTTTTAATTGCTGAACTGCACATGTGGCAACATGTAGTCAACTTCATCCAGAGCACCCCACCCAAACTTTGGCAGAGAACAGAAAATCAACGGAGTTAAACCCAAAACCACAAATCCATGTGTTTCTTCAAATGCTTTAAAATATATGCACCCCAAATTGACTAAGTCTTGGGGAACTGCTCAAGAAACAAAGGGATGAGAGAACTAGGATGGAAGAGGAGAACTGCTTAGACCTTGTGTCATCTCCCTGCTCCTGAAATTACCGCCCCTCCCATCTCTTCCCGGCCCACAACCACATGAAAGGCCTACTGGGTTGGGTTGCCATATGGTGAAGAGACCAGAGAGTATATGTGTATGTGTGTGTCTGTGCGCGTGCACACACACACATGTACTTACTTTGGGGCTCTCCTCAACCTTCTGCCTCCAGTTTTAAGAAACTCTACATAATGCTTTTTCTTAAAAAATCCCCTCACTCTCACAAACAAAGAAAATCATTCGGAAAGTTCTGATTGTCCTTTTCTATGATTAATGTTGAGCTCAAACAAATGCATAGCATTGAAGTGCTAAGCATAAAAACTACAGATAAATAAAATAAACCAAATGCAATGGCTTTACCACTATTACATGGTCACATAGTATGTTTTCTACTTCATTGCGCTCTTCATCAATTAAGGTCATGGTACAATAAAAAATGGAATAACCCAGCTATTTAAGGGATCCCACCCATACACACCTATAGGCTGTTTAAAGAACTTGCTTACTTTTTTATCCTTCTCTCACCTCAACTACCTTATCCTCTCCTTCCGTTCCTTGGCAAACACCCTTTCTATGGAGTCAGTGTGATGTGAATGGTGCATAATGGTCAGCTTGCTGGGAGGGCTCAAGGCTGGCCAAGAATCTCCTTGTGTGTGTGTGTGTGTGTGTGTGTGTGTGTGTGTGTGTGTGTGTGTGAGAGAGAGAGAGAGCGAGAAAGAGTGTAGTTAAGCTGGTCTGCCAGAAAGAATTAGCCTCTTTTTCCTCTCTCTGGTGTATATTGCCTTGCCTGACTTGTCAGCCTCAACAGCACTCACCTCAGACTAAAAGTATAAAAAGAAAGTAAGAGGAGGAAGGGGGCAAGGGGGAAAGATTAAGAAAATAATGGGTGAGTATAGAAGATTCAATGAGTTCAATACCAAAGTAGAACTAAGGTCCAAGAGCAGAGGTTCCATTCAAGCTTGTTCAGTTAGATTTACAGTGATAACTATGTTTATGTTTGGAGAAACTGAAGAAACTCATGAGAAAGAGGGGTAAATAGAAAAGAACAAATGGCAAATTTGAGACAGAACAAAGAAGATGTTTATTCATAAAAGAGCAAGATTGATGGATTTCTCTTTTCTCTCCACCCCCAGGGGATACGACATTTCCAAGTGGACTGAGCACTAGTTCCAAAGTCTTCCAAAGAACAAAGAATCGTAGTCTAATCTCCAAACGCTCTGTAGTCTGGGGGCACCCAGAAGAGCCGTATTCCCCAAAGTGTAAGAGTCTTTACTGGGCTTATTAACCTGTTTCACTCTCATCTTCATCTAGGAACTGTGGGACTGACAGTTTATGTAGTTGCCTAAGGCAGTTGGGGTAGAGTGGAAGTAAGGCCTAGGCATTGGGAGATGGGAGTTGATGGGTTGAATTCAACACTATTGTAGCAGACAGTACTCCATATTGTTGAGACTGAGGGCACTTAAGTGAAAGGGGGGGTCTTCTCTTTTGATGTGGTGCTGCCCATTTAGGAATAAGGGTAACGGATCAAATGTTTTTTTTTTGTGAATTTGAATGGGAGAGAGAGAAGGGGGGGGGCAAGCGTGTTTTTGAGTGTGTTGTGCGTCTATGTGTCTGTGTGTGTCTGTATATGTGTGTGCGCACATGTGCCAGCATGAATGCGCACACGCATGTGCGCCTGCCTAAGATGATGGTTCAGTGCATTGAGTACATGAAGACATCTTCAGAATCAGAATCTAATGGGTTTAGGTGTTGAAGAGATAGCTGTGTTTTTGTAAGATTCGTCATCTGCAACATCTTGCCATACAGCACATGCAACACAACAAGTGAGTTAAGCGGTCAAAAATATTTTCAAAAAGACCATCTGAAATTCATGAAACTTGAGAAAAGCAATGCAATATGACACAAACTGAGCACAGACAAAATATCTTCCACTCAAAATGAAGAATTAGATTGTTTGTGATCCAGTGGCAGTGAAACTGCCATGCAGTGATATCAGCCCTGTTTGCCTCACTGACAGACAGACAAAAAGAGCTACCTGACACCCCAGTAACACAATGCCAGACACAGCTTTATATCCTGAAGCCTAAGCCCTTGCTTTCTGATTCTTTTCGGAGGATAATCATTCACCTGGGCAATAAGATCAGTTTACTCGCACAGCCCTTCATCAAAATAGATTCTCAATTAATGGAAAAATGAGACCACCTCTTGTAATTGCATGTTTTGTTTAGATGTATTTATGTTTTTATGAATGACAATGGACCTTTGATGTGACCGGGTTTTCATTCATAGTGTTGCTTTTCATCCACCTCTCAGACGGCAACCCTAGATTTTGAATGTAATTGTTAAAATAAAAAAAAACAATAAAACAGCGAAACTGTTTTAAACATATAAAATATTTCTTTTCTACTTAAGAGCATAATAAAGTGTTATACAACACAGTAGATGTATGACTTAGTCCATTAAGACAATTGGAGACTGATTAAGTATAATTCCACATAATGGTAATTCAATTGTGCACTTGGATGGTGAATGTTCTGTAGGTGATGAATTTGAACAATTGTGTCAAAGGCAACAAGTGATTGATGGATACAGCAGATACTTGGTACACATAGCTCTGTCTTGAATGATTTGATAAAGAATGATTACTGGGGAGCCATAACGTGTTGTGAACAAATAGCTGGGGTGAGGAAACAGCTAATTTGATGGCTCTTAGACTAACTGCACCACTTAAGACCACCTAACACTTGGACATATACATAAACTCCCTGATAGAATAAAAAGAGAAGGAGGTCAAAAGCACAGCTCAGTAAATATGCCTGGGCAAGGCCGCCAAAAGCCTTGAAGTAGACGTTCACATTTGTGACCTAAAAAGTTGTTCAAATCTCTCAAAACAAGCATTGTTGATATACCATTCAGTGAGGCACATTGGGTGACGTTAAATCTGTGTCCTAAGAATTAAGTTTTATGTTTCAGAAACCGTGTTGACCTGAGTTTGCAGACCAGCAAGAGTCAATCACACTGTCCTGTAAACAATGTGGATTAAAATGACTCAGTAGTTATTACAAAATAAAAGTTCAAATGTCGACAGTGAAATAACATTTAATTACCACAATCTGTAATTCCACATTTTTATCAATATTGAGTATAAACTAACAGGTTAAACCCATAAAGATACACAAATGAGACATCATTTGACTTGTTCCATTACTGGGCAAGAGCAGGAATAGACATGCAGACTCTTAGCAGCATTTAGGAGATTAACCATTCTGTAGCCATATAAAATTATATTCCTCCTAATCCCCATCCCTGACTCCAAAAATCCCCTCTTACTTTGTGGTATGACAGGGCTTCACTAGAAGTGCTCTCTTATTCTTTTCAGTGACATGTAAATGCGTACAGGCAAACAAGCACTTACACACAATAATACATACAATGACACACACGCAAGCCCACATCTGGACATAAACCAGCTGGATATTTAGAAAACCACTTAAATTATACAGATGCGTAGGATTAGTGAGTCAAGTACATGTGTGTACACTTGACCAACACAAATAGGGGCGGGACAAAGTATTAATACCACAGGAAACTATTATACAGTCTATCACATTAACAGTGGTTATATGCAATATAACTGCTTTGGCTTTGGAAAGGTTTGATCTCATTCACCACCATGTTGATGTTAACAAAGCTTTGAACAATATATTTGGTAACTCTATTTGAAATGAAGCAAACAGTCTATGCTTCTGTGCCCTATATGTTTCATGCCATCTCATGCTGCAAACTGGATTACTTATTCCCCACTTAAATCAAGGAAGTGCTGATTATTGGGGATATTAACATCTAGTCCTATAGCCCAACAAAGTATAACAGCTTTCTTAATAGCAGTGCATAGTAATCCATGCAGGAGCTGCAATGTTTAAAAAGAGATACTTTTTAACAAAATGTCATGTCCAATATGATGTCATAAAATTGTTTCCTCTTGGCCCTCATGGAATTAATGTAAAATGTATTATGACTCATGTGGAAAAGGATTAATATGCTACAATAGAAGTTTGATGTGTGTGTATGCATTTATTTATATTTCTGTACGTATGCGTGTTAGTTGGACAGATTTCTTTCTGATGTTTTCCCCTCAAGCTACTTTTTTGCTTAATACCCTGTATGGCAACAATAAACCCCCATGCAGGTTACTTTCATATCTTGCATTACCTTCTTTGTTAGGGACTGTTACATTTTCACTTCCTGTATAACAGGGAAAGAAAGGCATAATATTATTTACAGGCTAAGGCTAAGACTGTGGTTTATGATACGGCTCTTGCAATCGTCTGTTCACATTTACAGTGATATGCGAGACAGCAACTCCAGGGACACCTGGGCCTCAGATCACTGTTAGAGGACAGTTCAACCATCAAATAGACAGAGGAGGGTGAATATAGAACTACAAGCCCAGATATTAGTGGTCACATACTGTTTCTCCTGCGCCACAGCAACCCGTTGAACTTGAGAAAAGTTATGTCACAAAAATAAAGTGCACTGCACAAATGCAAACAATGAACAATTGTGTTACACATAAGACAGGACAGTTAACATGCCCCTTTTATAACAAGTATCTAAAAATGTATAACAACTGAAAAATTTTCAGCTTTAACAGGCTAATTTAATTCTAATGCATATAATGGCAATGCATGTGTATACATGCACGCACAGATGCACACACTGGACTTTCTATGGATGAGTGAAAGACACAAAGACCTGCTACAAAAGAAGATTGAGAAGTGAATAGGGATTCCTATGTTGAGTATGTCATACTTCATAGTGATTGCCAGCATCTTTCAGTTTTTGAGATACTAACAAATATAATTGCTTGCACGCACATGCACACACGCAAAATACATTGTAGTCAGTAGGCAGATTTTGGGGAGAGATGATTGCTTCAAGAGAAAAACAATTGGGAAAAAATAATACCCGTTTGGTTGAGTGCTTGACAGAAACACTGAAATTCAGCCTCATACCAACACCTTGATGAAAAATATGACAATCCACATTTTGAAACTATAATATATTACGATCGTTAGACGTGAATATCAAATCGAAAAAAAGTGGTTGCCAATGAAGGCTTCCTCTAAATAGTAGTTCACTGTATATCATTATTCAAACATCAATTTGCCATAAAAGTACATTGTTAAGTCTTGACAATCCAATGCAAAAACCCAACATTTGTCTCATGGAACAGTTTGTTGCATAATTGTCATACCCTGTTGTTCAGGAGTATCTGGAGTCTAAAAGTCTAAATAGAATGTGGTAGACATCCGCAGGGACTGGGGTTTTTCAGACACAGTATAAATAAAAGCCTAATCAACATGCTGACAATGGACCCTTTGACTGGCAGGAGTTGAGGATGACAGATTCTGCATTATGACACAGATGACTGGAAAGTGACTAAGACAGGAAGTGAACATCTTTATCAGCAACAATTTCTACAATTAAATCAAACTCAAATTAGGCAGTTTTCCATTGTTTCATCAAAGTTCTATCAAAAAACAACACTGCTTGATTTCAAACTGCATATGCTATTTTATCTTGAAAATCCAAAGTACACGGCTGGCCTACCCAGTTTAACATCAGCAAACAGTAATGAAGTGGCCAGTGAGTAGTTACTTAATGCAGTAATACAATCTACAATGCATACTAAAAGTTACTTCTGTATGGAGATGCAAAGGCATACACAGTGCTCTAACAGTATACTGCTGACTTTTAAATTAACTTGGATCAGATGAGATTCATTGAAGGTCCAAAAAGAGATGTTTTTCACTGAAATTGGTTCTTGAGTGTTGCTCTGTCATGGGACATTTCAAAAAGACATTTCAATAAATGAATATGTTTGATATTCAACATAAAGTACTTGGTGCAAAAGCACATACATTAAGCAAATTATGTTAAAAATTAATAAAGTGCTCAAAAATCCAAACAATGATAATAATAAACTTTACTTGTGCAACTGATTAGTGCAACTAATCCTCATGACATGAGTAATGAGGATGGTGAAAATACAAAGCCGTCAACAAACTCTTGATATGCAGCTAGTTTGTTCAGCTGTGGAAATCCAGCACAACACCAATGTTTACAAGAAGAAAAATATTCCTGATATGGAACAGCTGTTTCTAAGTTATTATCTGCCAATCTAAATATAGCTGGAGATCCACTCCAAATTCTCATCTTTCCACAGCTTCTTTCTAGCACAACTATTTCAGTTCCTAATCATTCATTGCCTGTTGCATGTATTACATATAGAAAAATACATAGAAGAGGAATCATTTGTCCACAGCGGACTATATTTTAGGTTTTCTTGTTTCTTCAGTGTATGTTGCTGCACACTAGCCTTAAGGCACTGACACTAACACAGACTCATAATGCAGTTCATGTGGATGCTGTAAAATGTACTGCATGTGACGACGTGTCTGCTTATGTGTTTCTATCTGGTCATTGGTTGAGTGTTAGAATGACAGATGTGACATCTTACCTGTATTAATATAATTCAGTATACATGTGTTTTCCATGAGGCTGTAGGTCCTGATTGTACTTTGGTGTAGTTCAAGGACAACAATAACCTTTATGTCCCTGTAAAATTGACTGCCACCTGCTCCTGTATATATCTACAGACATCTGTTTGCCTGCTTGCTTGCATTCCCTCCTGTGTTATAATTCTCAGCCAAAGCATGTTATTATTGCGAAATGCTGCAACTTGTTATTCACTGCAACATCATTCATCTCTACCACAAGAAGTGAAATATATGTCAAAGTGGTAACTGTAAAATTATGCTTCAGTCACATAACGTCATCTTCATGATTGAAATAACCAAGTAATCTATCCACATTACTTTACTATTACATAGAAAGCTTGATTTCTTGTTGCATAGCTGACTTGATTCTCAGGAGAAAGAGAGTAAAAAAAAAAAAAACATAACTAAAAGTTGAAATCACAATATCGGGTTGATGCAATATCAGGTCTTCCTACACCTACAGATTAGCTCTTTTGCGAAAAAATGTTTTATTGACGGCATAGAAGGGATGCAAACGCATGGACTTCAATCATCTAAAGTCCAACAAGGCCTTGTATATTCATGGGATTCACTGCAACATACATGTCTTAATAGTTCTATCAAATATCATATTAAGTTCATAAAATATCTACGATGTAAATCCTTTTGTTTTAAATTTATAAAAACCTCTGTGAGTTTATACAAACGTAATCACAACTTCTTATTGCAATTAAAGGCACTGAAACAGGTATGAATAGGACACAAAAAGGCAAGGAGCTATTATTGCCTGGAACCCCATTTGGTGGGATTTAGAAAGTTAATTTCAGATGCCAATTTAATATGGCTGTGCCATGCATATTCACTTTTTTCAGTCCGAAAGGAATTGACATGGTCCCCATCATTTTTTTGATAAAGTTCTGAATTTAGAAAAGAAAATATTATTGAAATTCTTCATAAAGGTCTTCATGGAAAAGGGCATATGACACAAATATCGTCTCTGATTTTCTTTGTAAGACACCTTACAATGCTGTATATATACATGTATACATTCAGTTAGAAGCTACTATCCTTTCACATATTCCATACAGCAAGTAATCACACTACACTGCACACTACATTACTGGAAAAAATATTTCATAAGCACACATAATTACACAAAATCAATGACAGTCGAGGTTCAATGCCAGGCTGCCCTGTAGATCAACTTCATGTTCAGTCATTGTCCTTCTCAAGGGCAAATTCACATATAATGAGGACTGGGGTTTAACTGTGATTTTAACCATCACATGATGATACCTTGACCAGCACAGCTCCCATAAGAACGGAATGGAAATAATATATCACTACACTAAAAACTGTCATATGCATGATACAATATGTGGTTAGCATTCATGCACCTTCAGGATATGATAACAAAATTGACCTAAAAAATTTTATACACTTTTACTTGGTGTTACTCCTGTAAAATGATTACTCTGACATTTAAAAGGGAATGTTAAAAACCTAATGCATAAACATAATAAAAGCAAATTCACTGAAGAATAAAAAGAGAGGTCTGAAGAGAGAGAAACGGTGAATGAAAGATGAAGGGTATGAGTGTCTTGTCTTTGTTGTGGTGACCATGGCAGCACGGACTGAGATCAAAGTGCACAGGATGGACAGATGAGGCAAAAGGCCTGGAAACCATATGAATCAACAGGAACACAGAGAGGGTGCGAGATATAGGAATGGGGACTGAGACAGAGGGGGAAGAGACTTTGAAACAGGGGAAGGAGATGGGAAGTTGAGTCAAGAGAGAAGAGGGACTATCGGTGCTTGATGGTGAAAATTCAGTTAAATCCCCAAGCTATATGTGAAAGCTTTCCAAGTGTTTAAGGAGAATACGAACAAATACCTCCTCACATCTTGTTGGCAAACTTTTCATTTGCCTGGTCAAAAAATGAGTCACAAAAATAATGAATCAGCTCTCCTGTCAGTCTAGCTTGTGTTTAGTTCTCCGAAGGAAATACATTTGAAAGAGAACATCTGGCTATTTTTACTTTTCCGCCCAAACAATAGTCGTGTAAAATCTGATCCACGACCTAACATGAACTCTGAACCCTCACTGGTTATTTAAGCTTTTTCAGCTTTTAGATAAAAGAATAATCCCACACAATGTCTCAGCTTGCAGATAGAAGTCCTTTTAATAAGTTAGCAGACAACGTTTTAATCCAAACAGATCCTCTTAAGGCATAAAGAAGACTTAATTAAGTCAGTGGTGTGGGCTTTCTCTTTTTTGCTTAACTGATCGTCATCTAACAATCCAAGTTATTTGTCAGAAATAATGTTCAGGTATCAAACTTTTTGTGAATAAAGGGAGAACTCAAGCACAAGAAAACAAAGGAGTTTTCAAACCTTTAAAGTGTACATGGACAAAGAAAAGGATAACTGCCCAAAAGAGTATTTTTTTAGTAAGACCAGACCAGTAGGTCTTTGTAGAGCAAAATAGTGTCAAGAGATAATATGGAACAGTGCTAGTTCAACTCCTCAAAAAAAATCTATTTAACTAATCAGTTCATTATCCGATAGGATATAAAAACACAGATAATGGAGCCAGTGAGATTTCCCTCCCTGTCTCCCTAATATCCTCAAAGCAGTAGTCACAATATGGATGATCAAATATAATGGCTCCTTGATACTGCACTCACAACAGCCAAATTGCCATATCATGGTCATCAGTTCACAAATTACAAATTGATGTGATCTCGCTGATGTCCAAACATTTTGTGCCAGTACAACACCATTGCTCTAAACGGGAATTAAAGATAAACAGTCTAGCACATCCACATTTCAAAATACACAATTCATCAATGAACTTCGTTAGGCAGTAACAACTATAGTCTAATAATAAAGTGATGATCAACAATTACCCAATTAGAAAATGTACATGTTACTGAACAAAATACAAGTGCTTGTAGCGCATATGTACAATTATGCAAAATACTGAGGTTATGCTTCCAATAACTAGTGCATTCTTTGGTAATTCTTCAATTATATTTTTAACTCCCTAAAGCAACTATGCCTCTCTTCAGAGCTGTGCCTAGAACATAAGGGGTCTGCAAAGAGGCATGAGAGAGGTCACCTGACACAACAGATGGCTTGTTACACACAACCATTTGGGAAGACTCCATAATAAGTCTTTGGTGGGAAACTGTACGAATCAATTATTGCTGATGACAAAATTTATCAGAAGTCATTTTCTTCATTTTTTCACAAAGAAAACCCTTCTTGCCATTTCTGCTCTTCTTTATGTAAAGGTTTTTCTCAATTTCCCAAATTAATAATGCTAATTAATAATACGAATTAAAAATGTGACCACTGCATTAAACCCATCATGAATAAATCTTGAGTACAAGGCAGCTACTGAGCAGCACCAGAGAATCAGTGTCTTGCTCAATAACATTTCGACAGGCAAGGAGGAGTGCGGGAATCGAACCAGGAATGTTTGGTTTCAAGGATGACCACTCTAAACCCCCTCAGCCATGCCACCCCTAATATGGGGGTGGCATCCCTAATATGTGGTAATATTCTTCTAGTACTCTAACCTTCCCATTCTTTTCTATCTTTTTGCTCACTGTTCCTCCTGACCCGGCTTTTTTGTCCCTTGTGAGACCAGATCAACCTTAAGAGGTAGACCAAGGCCCTCCTGTTGGAACAAGCAATGTGGGAACAGAATTGTGGATTCTGGCTGTGTGATGACTGCTCTCTATGAGAGAATGAAGGGAACCACTTTCAGGCTTAAATGAATAGTGAGCACAGTGAATGGTGAAAGGTAGGGTAAATGTGTGTGAAATATCAATACATAAACACCAATGGTGTAATATATATATATATATATATATATATAGTCATATATATATATATGACTATGCTTTATTATACTTTATGTGATGAGGGATGCCACTTGTATCTTGAGTAATGTTGTTACTCAAAAACACTCCATCAATAATCAGAAGATAATCTAAATGTGTATGTCACCACAGACTGAGCATGATGACATTCTTCAAAGAAAAGACAAGTGGGCAAAAAGATGCATCTAAAAATATCTCAAGGATAGAGGTCGGAATGCTTCAGCAGTTTGTCTGTGTGTGTGTGGATATGTGAGAGAAAGATGGACAGCATAGAGATGTTAGCAAGTCAACTGGAAACGCGTGTCCATTCCCTTTTGTCTTATTTTTGTTGTGATTGTGTGACTGTGTGTGTGTGTGTGTGTGTGTGTGTGTGTGTGTGTGTGTACATATGGATGTCTGCATGGGTAGCTAGTTCGTATCTAGATTTCTGAAAGGGCGGGGGGCTTATGTCCCCTAACTCCAATTAACCTTCACTAAAGTTTGACCTACTTTCAACATTAAAATAGCATACTCCCTGTTCAACTTCAAACTAGATTTGCCAGAAAGGAGTCCTTATTTATGACAGCGAAATGTGTTTCAATTGATTTTTGGCTCTGGTTAGTAACTACCATCATGTTTGCCTTTCTATGTAGTATACATAAAGTATAACAATGGCGTAAAAATAACGATATTCGGCTTGCTGTTGAGCTCTTTCAAGTTTTTAAAAAACACATGCATCAATATCAGCATGTTCATGTTTGTACATTGGTAGTTAATGCAGAGCTTATAGGCCTTCCATTTGCTTCCATTTGGGTACAGAATCTGTGGATAACATTCCTGGAAGTAATTTATTTCCTTTTCAAATTTTCATTTGGGGAAGAAATATGTGGTGTGAATTTAATCTTCCACGTGAACTATCGTTAACACCTGCCACTGCATATTCAGTTAGTAAGTGTCATATATTCCAGCATCCTTTGACTGTGGGTTGTATGCATTTCTTGCTTCTGTATCACGAGTGTACTGTCCTTTAAGTTATGTGTATGTTATAAGTGCCCCAGAATGAGGCAAAAGGAATCGAACACCCATGGAGTGCAGAGGAGACCCATGTTACCTGGTAGTAAAAATCCAAGCTAGACAAATTAGACTTTATTCAAACTATTGATTATTCAAACTATTGGAGTATCAGGTGTTCCCCTCTGAGGCTCAAGAAATGACCTATGCTCTCTGGAGTGATGACCATAACTTTCACACAAATGGAGCAGTGGCACGTGATGATAAAAAGGCACACAAAGACGGAATCTCATTTGCCTATCACAAGCTTGTTGGTACTGATGACTCCTCTGACTCCATGAGCAGGAAAACATCAAGACAAAAATCTTCCTCTTACTATGTCCCTCTCCCAATGTCCGTCACTTAGCTTACAGGGGCCCCCTTTTCCCCCCTCAACAGCAACCTGATCCTTGTTCATGCCCCAGTTAGAGTAGGAATCTTTACCATCAGTATTTGATAAAACACAGTTAAAAGTTTGAGTGGTCTCATTCAAAGTTAATGAAGAGGTGTAGAAAATAACTAAAATTAAGGAAATAGGGCAACAATATGTTATTATATGTGCACAAGAGCTTGCCCGTTCGGGGTTTAAACATGAACTTCTTTGTATATCAATTCAAAATAACATCAGGATTATTTAAGCCAGATCAATATTTGACACTAATGTAATGCACGTTAAGTCAGAATTTCTTTTCAGCCCATGTTGGCCTTGGGGCTATGTGGGAGCTAACAAATGCTCAATACGTAACACAAGGCATTCCAAACATGTCTTTCACACTTGGTCTTCTTGGGCGGCTACACTTCTTTGGAACAACTTTAAAAAGGAACTCAGTCCCGCCCGGGACTATATCAAAATACCAACAGATAGAGCTAGGAGGAGCAGATGAATTATGATATGCACTGATACTGGGGTTTGGTTAAGGTTTGAGAGCTGCTTAGTTGTCTATCAGTCTGTGTATGTGTGTTCAATTTTGCTCATCAAACATCACATGTGCCTGTGTCTAGCAACTGTCTGCTGTTCCTATCATTTCCCTGCAACTAGAATTGAATGTGTATGTATGAGTCACAGTCAGACTCTCGACAGTGTGAACAGACAGGAAAATGAGCAGTGACTGGGAAAGAAAAAAAAACAATGAGTCAGAAAAAAACTGTAGGCCTGTCATTTACTTCATGATGTGAAAAATAAGTAAAATTTGATAAAAAAGTAAAGTGATGGAGCCAGATAATTTACTTGCTATCCTTTATTACATGGAATATAACCTGCTAGGAGGCAAAAGTATGAAGTGGCATTGTGAGCTAGTATGGCACATGTAGATACAAGTGTGAAATGCACCAGTATCAAAAACTGAGAACAAAAAAACAACAACAAAACTGTCTTTCAACTTTTAAGTAAGCGAGGCACTCTCCACAGTTAGATTCAAGGTCTGAGTTAATATTTAACTACGACTGTGAAACTACAGGAGGTTTGGGAAAGCGAACCAAATCACAAATCAACACAAGTGATGAAGGGGGAAATTGATTTTCCATTTATCCCTGTGTTGACTATGTTATCTTGTATGTGGAAAACAGTAAGGGGTAATGCCGATAAAGTTCACTTAGCCTTCTGTTATCTCAATGTCCTTTGATGGGGAGCAGGTTGAGGAAATCCATCATTTCAGACAACACAACATCCCCATTAACATAAGCCAAAATTAAGACAAACACAGCCATGTGTTCAGGAGACACTCCTTGCTCATCCTGAGTGTAAACAGGATGTGTCACCTCGAGATTGTTACTTGAAATAGACATGACTGAAATAACACAATAACAAATAACCTGATGTGAGACACACACCAGCCAATGAAGTTTAAAATCAAATTAAATCTCATCTGAAGCGAGCAAAACTGAAACACCAAATCCATTTGTGGTGTTGCTGTGTAAAATCCGTGTGTCCATTGTGGTTTATGCATTTTTAATAAGCATGTGACAAGTTTGAAAGTTTGAAAGTAAATCACAACTTCCCCAAATCTGTTATCCCCGTCTACTGGGTTATGGTTGAACACCGGCGTAAACAGGTTGTGCTTGTGAGAAAACGCAAAGTGCTGCCAGCATGTAATGCAATTTAGACTTACGTATTTGGACTTTCTTGGGGTCGAGCTCATGTACTTCACCCAGAAGACCCTGCAGCCGTCCCTGAATCCTGCAGGATCTCCTGAACACCATCCCTGCCTCCATCTCGATCCCCAGGAATATGTCGCTGGCATGTTGGGAGAGGTCCGAGAGTTGGTGAATCAAGCTGGTCAGTGTGTGACAGCTAACTTCATCCAAAGACGAGAATAAAACGTGTTTTCGCAGTCTACGCCTGCCGGCTTCTTCCTTCGGCGTCCAACTCTCCCTCGCCGATAACCTACTAACACGCCGCGGCTCGATGCTCCTCTGATGAAAGGGCATGTTTATCTAATAAAAACGACCTAAGCGGAACAGAAAAAACAGTTCACGCCAAAAAAACGGCTTTAAAACAAACTTTAGACGCATGAACTCCCGGCGGCTGGGGTTATTTGAGAGTCAAGACAATCCTTCCATCCCGCCATATTTTTGTCTTTCAAAGCATGGGACTTTGTGCTGCTGTACACTGCAGACGTTACATCCCAAAGTCTATTCAAATTCAGCTAAACTGAGCAGGCTGACCGAAAGGGGAAAAAACACACACACACACGGAAAAGTATAATTAAAAACCCGGAAAATACTACAGCCACCTGTGGCAACTGGAACCGGAGCCAAACACACAAGTTTACCTGCCTCCCTCCGCGATGAGACGGTTTAGTGGGACGTCAAAAACAAGGACCGGATTTTCCTCAGCTCTGGAACGGGGGATTAACCCTCCCGAAGGCAGGGATTCCCGTTTAAAAATGGCAGTTTTGCACAATTTGTGTCGACCCCAGTGTGTTTATGAGAAAAGTAACCTTGAAAAAAAACAAATCAGGAAAAACAACAGATTGTAGTAAAATTGCATTTTACCAACAAATACTTCTTGACTGACCTCTGAGAAAAGCCAACAGTATTATTTTTACCCAATCCCAATCGGTAAATATATAACATTTGCCCACATTGTTTTTATGGAATAAGTTCGAATGTTTGTTTTGATAGTCTAATAAATGGTTACCGTTTGGGGTTATCGTCGGTTCCTCGGCAGCAGGGACGTTAAATTAGCTTATTGTTAGCTATTAGCTAACTAACAATATAGCGCAGATTCAATCAGGTCAGGCGCTAAAACATGCATTTCATTTAGCTACTAGTAGTAGGTCTGAATTTGTTTGACATTTGTATTTGGTGACTCGTGAAATACCAGAGGAATTCTAACGATTAAAGAGGATCAATTGGTGTGTTTTTAGTTGAAAAGAAACTTTTTTTTTTTAAATTTTGTAAATATATTCGCACTTAAATATCACGACGCAGTGAGCTTCCAGCGTGTGTGTAGTACGTTTGTCCAGGGCCTGAGTCCAGTCCACTCCTTTATATTTCCACAGTTTCTCTTTGAATTCCACAGTTAACTCCCATCCATTGCATATCGTTCATCCTGTCTGCTGAAGTCTGAAGTATGCAAACCACATTTTGTTCGTAATATCTGCAATAAATTATGTACAGGACTATTTTGTAATAGTAAAATTGCAATACTGTATTGTATTTCACATGCCCCCTGGTGTCCTCGAGCGTGCACAACAGGATAATTGCAACATCTCGTCTGTTTTCTCCTGCATTTACATTAGCCTGACCTTGTCATGTTCTCTGCAGCAATGTTTGGTCAGTAGTGGATAGCAGTAGGCTGAGAACAGCTGTCCGTTGGATATGCAAGCTGTTGTTCCTTTACTCTGAACTTTGCAACATCTACAGAGCAAAATGAAAAACAACAGATTAAGTGGATTGTCCTGCTGCACTTGAGTAACATCCGCATTTTTCCCCTCCCTCAGCATAAAATGTGTTCAACAGGAAAGCTGCAAGAGGATGACAAATTCTCCACTGGTTCCATTGTCCAAGGCCATTTTTCTGTGTTTGTTTAGGAATATATGGAATTATTAACACCAAACTACCCATTCCTGTTGTGACATTGAGGGAGTTGCCCCAGCAATTTCCTTCCTGTTGTAATATGCTAATTCAAAATTTATGGGAGCTCATCTGAAACACAATTTATTCAAACCAGGAGATAATAAATTAAAATAACAACGAAGGTGAAGTCACACTCCAATTTTAGAGATGAACATAAGTTTAATCAAGATTAAATATATGCCCAAGAACATCTTCCAACTCATAAAGAGATCCAAACGAGTCAAAACAATACAAAAAGATCTGGCTTTCTGTTTCTGTCATGTCAAGATTCTTACAGCTTTATACCTCCGATGAGTTTTTGGACTTTCATTAGGGGTAAAATGTATACATATCTCTTTCACCATTTTTACAGTGCATTCATTTCCAAAATCCTTCTTCCACATCTAAAAACCCATACATAAACTCATTTATAGAATTATTTACAGACAAGGCTCGAACAAGTCAAATGAAACCATTTGTGGAAAAAAAAGAATTAGAAACTTCAGAAAAACAAATACAATAATCTCACGCATTAGAAGAAATGGGAACTTTCTTGAAGTTTATGGCCTTGTCATGGCAAAGATAGTGACATTTCTTTGCACAAATCATTGGGTAGGAGGTAGGAGCAACCTCTAATTAAATAATTGGACAATTTTTAAATGTTATGTTTGTTTGCATATACAAATAAAATGTACACATACAGACGATAGGTGAAACCCAATGCTTGACATCTATGTTCCGCAGAAACAAACACACACAGACCACAATTCATATGCTGCTGGTGATTATGGGTTGGTCAATCACCAGATAATCATTTGAAAAGCAAAGTGTCACAGAACAAGAGAAATCTTAAGTGTTGCAACCAATAAACTCATGTTTTAAACTAAAGGATCTTTTTAAACCTTTACACAATATAGTGCAACAGCATCATCCTTGACACAGAAAAAAAGCTCCGTGTATTTTTACTATGCTATGGCTGAGATAATTTGGAAGAACACAAAAATGGTTTTAAAAAAAATAACAGCATCAAAATGTTTTGGATTAAGCATTTGCAAAGTCTGAGGGCCGAAGATATGTAACAGAATGTTATGACTTGGGGCTTCCCTTCTATTTGATCTGTCCAAACAAATTAATTCTCCTTATCAGTCTTAATGAGGACTTCAGCAATGCTGAGATAAAGTTCAGGACCATCGATGTTTAGCTTTGACCTGCTGTGAATTGTATCTAATGAAATTGTTGAGAGGAGCTGATGTAGCTGCTTGAAATTATTAAGTTAACAAAGAATGACATTCACTTTTCTGTTGGGAGAAATTAATACTATTTTTGCCACAATTGCTTTTTATAATCCATAAATAATTTACTGTTACTGCTTGCAATTGAGTGGCCTCCAGTTATACTTTCCATGTGTATGTTAGTTTGCATGCTGCCTTAATACCCATGATATCACTTTGAGTTTACTCGACATTATGGAATGACTTTCTTTCTTCATGTTCTTCCAGTAGTAAAAATATCACTAGTTTAAACCTGGCTCTTTCAATCTGAGGAAGGAAGATTAAGACTTGCTATACTTCTTTTTCTGTGTAACACCTGAAGGAAAATCAAAGGCTCTTTATGGAACAAAGGCATAGAGTAATGTATGTTTACCTTGATTTTCAATGTTATCAGTGACCTCCTGCAATCAACAAACATTAACACCAAAGAAAAAAACACTAGTTTGGTGTAGTAGACTCTCCATATTTCTGTTCATGGTTATTAAAGTGTCTTTCAGGGAAGAAGCAGCCTCAAGGCTACACCGGACATTGTAGGGCTGGCCGATGACAGGAGATGGTGAAAGATGGTACAATACAGGTTGCGAACAGAGTCCAAAGCCTGGTTCAATGTGACTGTATCCAGGACAGGTGGGAACTATACAACAGAAATAGATGCTTTTCGTACAAGGGCAGCAAGATTTAGCATGGGTGTATGGTGGGAAACACATACACACAAATTCCATTCACAGGTCCGGTTTCCAGACCAGGGCCTTATAAGTGTTGATTTGTCTCCCTCTGGTGGTTGTTTCCAGAACAGCTCCTTTATCACCTTCTTCAAAAAGACAGACTGATGTCACACAAATCTCTGCCTTCACAAGCACACATTTGGACTTACAAACTCCCCCCCCTGTGTCTGTATTTAGGCTTATCTGGTGTAGTAGACTCTGTAGTAAACACTCTTGGAACGCCAAAGTGAATACGAGTTGTCAAACTTTAGAAGGTAGACCCCACGACCGGGGTACTGGTGGCTGCCAGCATACACCTCCTCATGACAGTCCCGCCGATAGACCGGCACAATCTCATCCACCTGGGGCTTCCCTGCATCCTTCTTTGCCTTCTCCTCTTCATTGGGAGGATCGCCTGCATGCACAAATATTCCAGATTTGAAAGAAAGCAGCAGCAATGAGATTCACAATCTGAACAGCATACATTCTGAGCTGCTTTTGTCAGATTTACAATCACCTCTAAAATTAATTCCTCCTAGGCTATGAGAGTTGAATTACTCTATTGATTCTGTCCACATTCCTCTGCAACATTTTTGACCCTTTTCGAGAGACATTTAAGGCTTGGCTGTATACTCAAGGCTAATGTCTCAATTTCTGGATAATCTTATACAACAACCTAAACTGAATGAATGTGTAACATCTTCCTTGCATGCGAGTAATGGGCACTGGGTATTTAATACATTTTTAGACTTCCTGCGATAAATTGTATATTTGTGATCCAATTGGATGGTTCATAGTTTTCTACATGTACAATTAAGCGCGGACATCTTCAAAGTGCTCCTGTATACATTTTTTTACGCACGTCTCAACACCTTGCCTGTCCTGAATCACTGCCACTGCATAACTAAATGTAAGTTAGCGAAACAGATTCAGGTTTAAAACCAGTGGAACGTCTTTAAAGAGCACAGGGTGTGACAGTATTACTGTATTACTGTCACACCCTACAATATTTCCAAAGAAGAAAGAACTTTATGGTACACCCTCCAGTAACAACTCACCTTCATCATCCTCATCTTCATCACTAGACTCTGACACATGAACACTGACTGAAGCGGAGGCTGCATCTGTCCATTCAAAGAAGACGCCAAAACCGATGTCATAATAGTCTGTGGCAAATTCCCAGAATAGGTAAGAGCCTTCCTCGTGAGTGGGGACGCGTACGGTCACCACCTCTCCACGCCCTACTGTGATCACACTGTCCGCATCCTGACGGATTTTCTCCTTGAAGTCCTTTATCTGTGGACGTGTCCACATGGAGGGTGCAGCTATGACTGGCGGAGAGTCAGCTGTTACCAAAGGACAAGACAAAATTTTGCAATCCTCCCCATCTTCAAGGTGAAAATAACAAGAACAAACCAGGCAAGATTCAGATTTCAAGCCTGGTCTAAACGTTTCTTCAAAAACTTTCTACTGCTGTCTTTATCTATTAGTTATATGACAACAGAGTTGGATAATGAAGAAGTAGAAAAGTATAGATTTTCTGTTATGTTGGATTTTGTAACATGAGAAAAATATACATAGACAACAAACCTAATAAAGGCCCATTCTCTGAGACTTCCTCTGCAGGCTCAGATTCTGGCTCTCGGTCAATGCCCTCCGAGTGTGAATCTGAGTGGCCTCCATTAACCGTAGGGACCTCCTCACCAGCAGGTGATGAGGCAGCACACACTGGTCCAGCTGCTGAGGCAGGAATGGGCTCGCTGCTGTTGAAACCACCGGCTTCCAGGGTGGCATGCAGAGAGTCAGCCTGCTGCTGCTTCTGCAGAGCTGCCTGAAAAGACAGAAAGATTTATTTGATATTGTGTCCCACACCGAATGTCTGATCCAGTAATATTCTGCTTCTATTAGGATGTGCATAGCTTGAGTCAGGTTCAGAAAAGTTGTGTTGTTGAGTCTTGTCTAATTATGGTAAACGTTTCTTTTTCCTTAGGCAACACAGAGAAGCAGTGGTTTGCATTCCCGCATCACAAAAAGAAGGGTCCTGGTTCAATTATGACAGGAACCCTTTCTCCATATGTGTATGAGTTTCATCCCACCATCCCAAACCCAGTGAGATAGGTTAATTTGATAATTCTAACTTTAACATGTTATAGACTACAGGACAGGTGGATTAGATAATAAATGAATTAATTGTGTCCTACTCTTAATTCCTCTTATTTGTACCGTCCTTTTGATGGATGCCGTTATATACGGTTACATTAATTATTATTATTTCTGTATTATTAGACCGATGTGGATTGATGCAAAACAGGAAATGAAAAACACCCTCTTTAAAAAAAAAACAATTCAGTAATCAGTTTGTCTTGATGTTACATACAATTAAAAAATTAAGAAGGATATCCATGTACGACATATCGATTGTCATTTATCTGCGACACGATAATTGATCAACGCATGAAATTAAGAAAACAACAGTGAAAAAAGTAATTTTGTCAAAACACAAGATCCTCTATGGAACATAGAAGTACATTAAACTTGTCTGAGTTCTCTGCAAACAACAAACGCAGCAATCTGGATTTGTCCTCTAGCCTTATTAGTCATAAGAATGAAGATGAAAGGTTTGGATAAAAGACAAATTATAGGTTAACTGTAAGAGCTCATATTTTATTTGCTCTGGCAGATGTGATCTGGTGTGACCCTGTTAAACTAAATTGTAGGCTTATTCAACAGCAAATTAGGATTGAGAGAAGCAAAATAAACAGGGCATACTCTAGTAACAGTAACTTTGAAGATAGAAGATTTGGTTCTCCTAAATTACAGTAATCTGGGTAGCATTCTTTTATTTATTTCCAATTCTAGGCTACACCACAATGGACAATCCCTCAGTATTGTTAAGGAAACTAGGTTTTGTATTTGCAACTTGCAAATACCTATTTTGTTATGCCAAGGGTTTTAATGGGAACACAATCAAACAGTTTGAGAACAGATTTATGCAATTCGAGCTATTTTTTTAATTTGTGTTGGCCACCAATGTATCATCACATGTACAATGCTAGAAAAGAGTAACTATTTTGAGCAGCTAAATCTTTTTGATAAATTACCCTAGGACACTTTACAGTCATTCATAGCCTTAGAATTTTTAATTTACTGTTCATCTTCCAAGGAAAGCTCTGCGTGTGCGTGTGTGTGCATGCGTGTGTGCGTTTAGCCCATCAGGCATAAATGTCTAACGCCCTGACACTAAGATCGGCCCACCTGTTGCTGGGCCAGCTGGACCTGGTAGAGCTGCTGCATGTACTGCTGATAGTGTTGCTCCTGGAGCTGACGGATGAGGCCCATCTGTTGCTCTGGGCTGTTAGGGTACTGCTGGGCAGCATACTGTTGGAACTGAACGGCTGTCTGGGCATTCAAGGCTGCCATTATCTGTTGTCTGGAAAGTGGAAAAGACATGTACTTAGTGAGGATGCAAATACAGGAAATGGAAAAGAGACACAGGAAAGCTGTGTGGAAAAAAGTCACTCAATTTGATTATAACCAGGTTTCAGTAAAGTAACCTATTGTTTTTCTACTATGATAAGAGACAACCATGTGAATTTAGTGACAAAAAGAGATCATCAGCTATCTGCTACATTTACAAAATGAGCAAACCAATGTAAATCTTAAAACAAATAGCGTATTTAAACCAAACAACGATCCATGTTTGGAAGTTAACAAAAAGTATTAATGAAAGTTTGCAGTATAAAGTTCATTTGCGTGTGCCCATATATATATATATATATATAAATTCTGAATCCAAATTAATATGTTGCAGGCAGAATATGTTATGCAAACCAACTTCTGCTGTTCAACTCGTAGCCTTTCTTCCTCTGCCTGTCTCCTTTCCTCTTCTTCCCTCCTCAGTCGTTCCTCCTCCTCAAGCCTACGTCTTTCCTCCTCTTGTCGCTGTCGCTCCCTTTCTTCCTCCTCTTGTCGCTGACGCTCCTCTTCTTCTTTCCTGTATAATACAAAATTAAAGTGAATATTTCCTTTTACCCTGACAGATTTATGATGGATAATCATAAAGCAAAAATTAGAATTAGATATGGCATTTCAAGCAGTAAATAGGGAAAATACAACCAAAGTCTGTATTAGTAGACTGTGGGTGAGGGATTCCAGTTGTTGAACATTACATCAAGCACCATACCTTTTCCTCTCCTGTTCCTCTCTTTCTATCTTATGTGAGGTGATGTATGGTGCAAAGAGGTTACAGCATTTGTTGAGCATTTTGACGAAGTCCACCATGGCCTCCTCCCTCTCCATATTACCTAAAGAGGCCCACTCTTTCCTGTGCACAGAGTAAATGAAGACATCACAAAAGGATTATTTTTACAAATAGTGTATTGTTTCATCATAACAGAATTTTTTACCTGTAGCATTAATACATCAACAACAAACAAGCATTCAAAGGTCACATGTAACTGGCACACACATATACACACACTCCCGCGGTCAAAGAAGTCACCTGCGGTCATTCCCTAGGACATCAAAGAAGCCAACCTCTGGAGAAGCATCGGGATTATAAGGACCAAGTAAGACCTGTTTGTGCAGAGCCACAAGCCGGAGCTTCTCCTCGTAGGTTGGGTGGAAAGCCTTTCCATCTTTATCTGAAAACAGCAATGTAGAAATAGTCTGGTTAGAGGTCTTGCAGTCAAAGACGCCTGCCAGTACTTCACCTCGGCTTTTTGCCTGAGTATGAGAACGATGTGGTAGCTGTAACAGATGTGGCATACCGAATATCAATTTTTAGTTCCAGTCCATTAACAATGGAAATGAAAAATGTTCTTCTAAAACTACTGACATTGTATGACTTCATAACTAATGTTGAGGGAAAATATAAATTCCACTAAAAGAAATATCTCAAATGACTTACATTATTCATCAGCACATTTCTTTAGATGTTTTACATTGTTAAATTTCTTGAATAACAAGCTTGTTCCCTGAACAAGACATGACCCACTGAGGGACATGTCTGGCTGACTACTCATCTGTACCTGAATGTAAAGTATAACACTTGGCATTTTCTGTGCTCAGGACACTCAGTTATTCACTTCAATATCTTGTTTGCGATAACTGTTCAAATGCAGCATCTTGACTTAAATTCAACTTTTTTCAAACAGAAAGCCAGACCTTGACTACTGTGCTCATTCCGCCTGGCTTTAACCAAGTTTGAATTTCACTAAGAGGAATTAAGACAACACAATCTTATGTAGCAGGACTTAGACTGAGTTGGAGTCAGTGACTCATGAAGCAGATTTATGTTAACATGTTAAGCCATTAAACCCAACCCTAACAACAAACGATACAAAACAGATTTCTGACAGCCAGCCATGCCCTGTATGATCACAGATTTAAGTGCTGATCTTACAAGACTGAACTTTTTTGTGAGAAAATGTGACACACTGCAAAGTTGAATGACCATTAAGATACACTCTGGCTTCAGTGACAATAATTCTGAACGAAACATCATATTTCTTTAAGCTCACACTAAGTCCCAGGTCCCAGTCCAGATTGAATATATTAGACTGTGATATTGTGTAGATTTTTCAGTCAAGAATTACTGACCAAATATGAAGTCAGGTTTCTCAGAGCTGAGGCCTCTAACTCGATATCACCAAATGTATAAATGTGAATAGACGCAAATCAAAGGGGATCACTGCTGGTTTTTTGAGGTAGTTCATGTATAAAACGTGTCAGTGTCCCCCTGTCAAGAGGCTTGGGCAGAGGTTGGTATCCTTTAGTGGAGGGACTTAACTAGTTACGCCCGCACAGCAGGTCAACGAGAGAGAAAAATACATCTTGCATTTCACGCTCAAACTTTCCTCAGTCACCGCAGCGCCAGACCAGGGCGTGTTTGACCCTTTCGGCACCAGGCATTATGGAGCAACGTCGGTAGCCATCGTTGCACATTGATGGATGATGAAGCAGACGCACGACGTCAAGACATGACACGCTGCCCTTGTCAGCTCGTTGGAAACGCGTTATGACCAGGAAATGGCAAACAAAGACCTAACATTGGCGACTTATCGGTGGCCAAAGCTTGTTAGCAGTCTCGGCTACTCATGAGCTATGTGGCTAAAGCCATGTTGCGGTTGGCCCGAGGTGACAGCTAGCTGCTAGGGTTAGCTAGCTGCTAGCTTCGGCCAGCGACTAAGACGCCTTAAAAATGCAGAACGTGTCTAGCCGGCAGCGAATATTCTGTGTAAACGCAGTAGAGGTAAAGCCATTCAATAATACCTTTGAAAAATTTAAGGGCCATTCCGTAGAGCTCCTGGAGAGGAAAGCCCCATTTCCTCTCTATGGCAGATTTGTCAGTCTCTCCATCGCCTTCAGAGACACCCCGTGTATCGGGGTCCAGTGCCTCGGTTTCGGGTTCCGGCTCCGCAACTTGAGCCTGCTCGCCCTCCGGGTCGGGACTGAGGGTGAGGCCATCGATGGAAACTTCGAGCCGGCTGGAAGGAGCGCTGTCGAGGTCGCCGCTCTGAACCTCTGTCGCCATCATGTAGTCTGTCAGCTGAAGCAGCCACGTACCTACTTCCGTTTAGATTTACCGGAAGTTCCGGGAGACCTTTTTTTCATGTAAATAATGACGTACGTTGTAGTATCCAAGAGGGAGTGCACGCCAACTCTATCTGTTTGATAAATGTTAAATAAAACTCGTAAATTATTATATCTCACCCTTCCCATTTCTTGACAGCATGCCGTTAAATCGTTTATAAAAACACTTTTAAAAGGGCTCAGCAATAGATATCATTTTCATATTGTTCTGTGTTGTGTAAACACTTATTTACTCAGTAGACAGTCAGAATAGACAAATAACATAATATTTTCACCTCTTCCGATTCATTTCCAGGGATAACATTACAGCAAATTGCAAATTTCCTTATTTCAGGATTGTACCCCAGATTTATAATTCAAAGGCAATATAGGATAGAGCAATTCAACCATTTTAAACTCATTGCCCTATTTATATGTTGTTCTCCCAAGCAACGAAAATAGTGCATCCCATAATGTTTAGAAAAAAAATCAATTTAAATACTTGAATAAAATATCTATAGCAAAAAAAGCATGTGCAGCTATCATTATTTTTGTATTTCTCTGCGAATCGGGGCAAGCCTCAACATTGTTTACTTTGAACAGCACAATATTTTAGACAAAGCTTTGCCACAGTGACACTGCTGCTGTCTTGGAAAGGGAATCTCTGACTGACCAATTCTTCCTCACTATCCTGCACTACTTGCAGGTACTTTCACCGCTGTGTTTTATAAGATATGCTGATCGTCAGGCTCAAATATGTTTTGCTTTAACACTTCTTTGGCTTTATACACTCTTCTTTTCTGTGGGTCAGTGAGGCTTTAGGGTAATACACAAAGAATAAATTAAACTAAGCAGACGCTTGAACTTAACATATCCCTGCAAACCTGTGAGGATAATTTACCTGTCTGTCAGTCAAATGTATACTGGTCAAGTCAAACTGTAGGTGAAATGGTGGTTAGTCTTTAGAGGTGTCAATGTGTTTATGTTTGTGTCTTCTGCTTCCCACCGGAGACGGCTCGTACAAAATCCCAAGTGCCTTTCACTGTTTGATGTTTGACAGCAGAGCCAGGGTACGATATCTGCATTAATCAGCTTAGGACTGTCTTAATTTAATCTTAACAAAACACTTATTCTCTGTCACAAGCCGGTTAATCCAAAGATGGTGAACTAATGTTTGCACAAGGCTGAATTTATTGTTTTCGTTGGCAATGGCTGAAGATGTAGCTGGGAAATATTAGAATGGTACATTCTGATGAGAAAAAAAATTGACCGTGGTTTTGGATTTAGCTTTTTCATGACATGACACAAGTGCTCCCCTTTCCTGGATTAAAGGTTGCGAAACAAAGGTGTTTTTGAGCTGTTACTTTCTCGGCCTCTTTGTCCGCATCGATGACGATTAATTCATTTTAATTCATTCATTTTCGTAATTGTAAAATGAAAAAAAATCATGTTATATATGTACCATTAACTGAAGGGTGTTGTGGCATAAATAAGAGTTGTTTGTTTTTTTTTTCAGATTATTTAATAAACTTCACAAGCATGATTTTTGCATGACACTCCAGTCTGGTCTGAGCCAACAGATACAGCAACCTGTGGAGGACTTTCACAACACATCATAAATGCATCAGTGAGTGCAGTTTTACTACAGTATAAGCTAATAGGAATGTGACTTGACACCATTGCAATGTAATTTTTCCATATAGGGATAAATTATAAATGTACTATAGATACCCAGTTGGCATGCTGCAGATCACTTTTAAGAGTCCAAAATGTAATAAATCAAAAATGAAAAAAGTAATAACACATATTCATGAGAATAATAACAGCAACAACAAAAACAAAGGAAAGTAATGTTTTTGAGAAGACAAGTCATTACAGGCAACAGACAGCCTTCTACCAGTTAGTAGCCATATAAGTTTTCCTATAAGTTTTGGTTCCTTATGCAATCCTGTCAGGAGGACAGGCTGAACAATAATTTAACTTTGACTTTTAAAGCCACTCACAGAAAAAAAAAGGTAAAAACCAGTTTAATCTATATCTCATTCATGCAAAGAATAGGTTTCTGCACCCTCTTGGAATTGTTAAAGTAATTCATGTTTTCTATTCGCAATTGTGTCATCACATGAAATCCAAGACAGGCACAGATGTGATTTATTATTTTGTATTTAAATCATTCCACAAAATATTGAGCAAATAGGCAAAGCCAAATGAGTTTGCCTATGTATTCCATACATTTTGACACAAACCTCCATGAATTAACCAAGGGCTGCTCATTCAATGACAAGTGCCCATTCCTCTGTAGTTTTGAACTACTTTGTGGTTTGTGTATTGCGATCAACGTTGTTGTCCCCTACTGGGGAGAGGAAGTGCCCTTTCCTGCACAGGGCCAGTTTTGGCAAGAAAACTCACATTTTTAAACCCAAATAAGAGGTAACGCACAATGCACCACTTTTCCAAATAAAATGGATACATTCTGAAAATAAAATCATATGTAATTCAAAATAAATCTGAAAAACATGTATGTGATACATTCTCAAATATAATTATTGTATCCTTCATGCTTATGCACATGTAAAATAATACATTCATGTGGTGAATTGTTTAAAATATGCACAGCAGTTTTTTAACCAAAACCCAGATGACTGGAAACAGAAGATACCTTGAAGGCAGCAGAATTTCTTTATCTTTTTTCCCCCTCTTACTGACTGTTTTTTTTTTGTAAGCACTGTTCCTTGGGAGCCCTAGACCTTTTGAGGAAATGGTTTCCGACGGTGAGTCTTTGAAGGGCCACAAGTCCATTACTGCCTGACCCACTCCAAAGCGGATAAATGTTTTCTCTGCCGATGTGTATTGAACATGCAGATTCCATTAAAACCTCTTCTCAAAGGACCTGCGGCTTCTGTGGCGGGTGTGAGGCCCTCACACCTCTGGCGGTCCGCAGACGTCTGAAGTTGGCGCAGGGGCTTCTGCAGTGCCAGCCGGCCCTGATGGCTGCCCCATTCACACATCCAGAGCTCGCCACCTTTGATCGAGGGGGGATTTAACCCCTCGTAACGCACGTACGGCCGTTTTAGTGGATCGGTGGAAATACGTCGAGGATCATGTCTGCAATGCACGGGAATCTCACGGTCGGGGATCTGAACCACTTCCAGATGTATCACGAAGGGAGTTTGCAGATGAACAGCATGGTGAATTCAGGTTGGTGAGGAAAGGGGTGCCCGCCGTTCCCGTGCGTAAATTTACGCGCAAGCCCTGCTCGATTTCACCTCGTCTTGCAGGTTTGGTGTTTTTTTTTCGCCATGAAATCAGTTTGTTTGTTTCAGACTTCAGAGGTTCGGATGTTACAAACTACCTCAGCTCTGCCAGCTCGGGGCCGAGGATGGATAAATGCGTGGCAATCTTGACGCACAGGAGGAAGAGGACCAACTTCACCCAGCAACAAATCGAGGTGCTGGAGAAAGTTTATTCAGACACCAAATATCCCGATATCTACCTTCGAGAGAGGCTGGAGGCGCTGACCGGGCTGCCTGAGTCCAGGATCCAGGTACCGGTCCATTTTTTTAAGACTCGCAACACCATCCCAGAGCAGATTTACCAGAGTTAGGGGTTAAAATCAGCGGTGTCCGTTTTTCCAGGTGTGGTTTCAAAACAGGAGAGCGAAATCGCGCCGCCAGGTGGGCTCATCGGTGTCCGTGAAGGTCCAGAACGCTCCCGCGCCCTTCGGCCAGCTGCAGGGTAGGATGTGCCAGGAAAAAGGTCATTACTGTCACCGTTTGTTGAACCGAACATACTGGGAGTGCATCATATTCCCCGTGCATGATCAGGTATAACTGAAATGATTTCTTTTTATTTAGTGTATGACAGCAGCCACAACGCTGAAGCTCACAGGATAGGGTTTGTGAGGGAGGACAGCTATGGACCTACCCTGCACCAAAACACAGAGGAGGCGCACAGGAGCAGTCTGACAACCAAACCCAGCGGCTACGAACACTTACCGGCCTCCTGCATCTACAACAAGGAGGGAAGCAGAGTCAAGCCTGAGCAGATGCAGTGCCACGAGCTGAGTGTCAATGTCCCATGTTGTAACGTCCATCTTTATCACAAGGAGAATGAGCATCCACCTGACGCCAGGATGACCGGGAACCAGGGCCAGAAGGTTCTGGTTGAATATGACAATTTCCCGCCCAACAAGACCATTGGACCGGAGATGAAGGTCGTGATCCCGCCGATCCCATTGCAGAATAACTTCAGCAGGTCATCTCCGAAGGATGCTGGTGGCCAAATCCTGTACCCCAAAGTGAGAACTGCAGGGGATACGTTCAATCACTTTTCCCCGCTTCACACCACTGAGCCACAGGACTTTTCTGATTCAGACTCTGAATGGGAAAATAAGGCCATGGCTGGTTTTAGTGTTTTTTTGTGATGTGTGTTTTTTTTTTTCAAGTTGAAAAGCCATGGTTGTTTGGAATTAAAAACATATATATATATTTATTGTAATAAAGCAATGAACTCATGGTTGGTTATATCTGAAACTCAATTTTAAATAAACACTAAAAACTATAAGACCCCAATGTCACTTTGCAATTTCATGTTTATTACAAAAAGACTGGAACATTTATATAGAATTGCCCTGAGGCACTCTCATATACAACTTTACAAAACTGAAAAAGGAGATTCTCTATGGAAAAAAAATGGTTGACTTTTTTTAAATTATTTTTTTAAATGATGCAGGCATTGGTTGGCAGTTGCAGCAACAGCCATGCCAAATCTGGAAATGCGAAGATAACTTTTGGAAGAAAAAGGCATTAAAACCCTAGAGTTCTCCTTTACAAAAATACCGAAATCTCTTTTCAGTGCACACAAAATTACAAAAGCCATTTCTGAACACAATAGAAATGTTGACAATAATCCTAACAATCAAATATTGTACAATTATCTACAATAACAATTTTATAAAACAACCTTTAGGCTCCACCGTGCTTGCCATTGGTGGAGCAACAGAACACAATACAACAGGAGGAAACTTTATAGAGATAGCAAAATATTGTTTCGTAACCATAGACACCTAATCAAAATAAATAAATAACTATAAAAACTGTAAGAATCAATGTTTGGCACATGGAACCAATAAATAACCATAGAGGTTTGAGACGTGGATTTGTTGCATTTGCAGAAAACTTCAAAGTTTGAATTCTTTTAGGTGCACAAACATTTTTATACAATAAAACAGGAGGTTAAAAAGAATCTTCCTTTCCATCAAGAACCTGCTAAGAAGACTGAGTTTTTTAACTGAACATCCAAAACTCAGACTGTGTTGTGGTCCATAACATCCACCTGGGATTTTGGTTACAGTTCAGGAGAAAAGCACCATCTCGTTAGGATTCAGACGGTTCCACACCGATGTGTGTGCATGCACCTGTGGGGATGTTGCAGGTACTCAGACTGTATTTGTGTTGTTGGCAGCAAATGCATGCAGATTGCCCAGTTGACTAAGGCCACTCTGGATGTGTGCCACGTGGATCTCCACATTGTTCTGGAAGCAACTGAAAATGGAGTATAATGAGTGCTAATACAACCAACAAACAGGAAAATTATAGTTTATTGATAATATAAGAAATTATAAAGTTATACAATACTGTGACTCCGGGTTGCCCACAGATGAGTAGTTAGAAACAATACCAGATCATTTACCTGAGGTTGGAGGGATCAATGGAGGTTTTGATGTCATTGAGGGAGTCTGTTAGAGATTTGAATTCAAACGAATTCAGGTCTCCTCCATCTGCCAGGGACTGAAAAGATCCAAATTGACAATGAACAGGTTGCCAAATGAACTATAAAGGTTGAAAGACAATACAAAAAAGTGAAGTCAATTCAATTAGTAATCAACCAGTGTTCATACCAAAATTGCTATCCATGGAATGCACTTTAATGGATTTTGGTAGATCACCTATTTTTTGTTTTTATCTAATCAATGCTTTGAAATGTTAAGTATAGTGTTGGAAAAAGAAAATCTGTGGAGCTTAAGTGGAAGTTCACACACACACACACACACACACACACATCTATTAGTCATGCTGGTGGTGCAGGTGTGTTAGATATTGGAGTGGACAAGTAATTGGAGCTTCTCCCCCCAACCCCCTCTCAGAGTGTGTGTGTGTGTGTGTGTGTGTGTGTGTGTGTGTGTGTGTGTGTGTGTGTGTTAGAGAGGGCACTTGAAACACAGTGATGCTGCATTGCCTGTTTGTTTTATTCTAAAGGCCTTGCTGAGACTAAATTATAACAGGAAGTAGTCTGGGCCACAAGTAGCCACTGAGTCAACTGATGTCTTCATGAAGGTTGAAATCCCTTACCTTGATCTGTAAGAGCAAAGCTGTCAGGCGGGAGATGAGGTGTGTCAGGCTCGGGTTTGTCACACTCTGCTGCCCTTCCTTCAAGGAGTTGCTCAGCTGGACGATCTGCTGTGCTGCTTCATCACATTGCCTTTGCAGCTCGGTTGGCTGGTTAGCTGGAACCATGCCCTGATCTGGAGCAAGCTGAACACACACACAAACACACTCAGCTGCCACTTATTACCAGAATTAAACCACAACAAAGAGGACAAAAGTCATGTAAATGAAAAAAAAGGTCTTTTGGTCACAAAAATGATGCAAAGTACCACATCAAGTTGATATGCATTAGTTTTATTTTCTCTGCTGAGCTGCTGATTTGAAATTTCACCTGAGAAATGTGCAAGGGATATTTTAAATAATCTGTGAGCAGTTGTTTGTTTTCATTGGAGAATTGGTCTCAAGAGTAAAAAAGCAAAAGGAAGAGTTCCTCTGTGTCAAACCTCATAAAAGCCCTTTAGGACAATTCCTGGAAAAATGGTAAAAGCAAAATCTGAGTTTGAATTGAATTTTTTTCCTTTCATGATAATTCAACTTTCATCTCAAAATGTAAACTTTTTAATTCTATAATAACTATGGTTATCCGTGTCTCTGAACACAAATGTACATTGCAAGCCTCTCGATTGACTGTTTAGAAGAATGCCAGTTTTCTTGCGACTCTGGTATGGCAACCACCTTAAGTGAAATAGAGGAGATGAAATCCTGCTGTCCTAAATGACTCAACTCATAAGAGCACAGTCTTGGTGGAAAAGGTGCTTTAATCTACGGTACAATCATGAGTGATCGATATGTATTAATTGAGTTACCTCACAGCAGAACTGGTGCACTTCATGAAGGACTTTCTTAAGGTCTTTATTGAGTTGCTCCAGCTCAAGCACTGTTGTAGCATAGCGCTTCTGGAAGTCCAGGTCTATTGGCATGGAATAGGACTTCTAAAAATGATCAGACACAAAGTACTTCAGGATGAGCTTCATGTATGGATGTCATAAATTCACAAACATGTATGTATTAAGAGTTCTATTAATCCTACCAGTTTCTCTGCCTCTGTGTTCATTTCTTTCAAGTGCTTGATGTGTTCCTTCTTGATCATAAGGATCTTGGATAGCCTTGTCTGGTAACAAAAGACTTGTTACCACATGTAAGGAGTTAAGCGATTAGCTTAAAGTATTTTGTTTGAGGGTATTCATTTACCACTTGGACTAGAAACTTCACAGGAAATCCTCCAAGAGTATCTCCATCAGCACCAGGAAGTTTGCTTCTCCATGGTGATTGGTTGATAAGAGGGTCATTGTCCTATTAGTAAGTTGGACAATGGCATAATTAATATTAACACTCAGTTCCCAAATATCTACTATTTAACAACAGATGGAATGTCATTATAGCCTATATTTTCTGAGGAACAAAAACACAGTCCAATTCCAGGCAAACAGTACACAAATATAGAAACACAGTGGTGTACCATTAGAACAGGAGTAGTGGCGGGTGGGAAGGGGCCCCGAGGCGAAGTCATTAAGTTTTGTATGTAGCGTGTTGTCCGGTGCTTCTGGGCAAAGGCTGAAATAGGCATTGTCTCGTTGGGCTCATTGCTCTGAAAAACAAAACAGAAATGACAAAATGCTTTCAAAAGTGTAAGGTAAGTGTAACTACCCCTCCTCGAGCCATTACCTTATTTGGTGGAGGGGTTTGCACGTCCCTAGTGATCCTAAGAGCTAAGTTGTTGGGGGTTTTATGCCCCTCGTAGTGACATCCAAGGTAAACAGGTCCCGGGTGAGGAACCAGACAAAGCTTGGCTAAAAAGGCGCCAATGATAAAACTAACTGGATCTGGTTGTCCCTTGAATGGACACAGGTGACCAGGGCCAGGGAGGGAGCTCCATGGCGGGAGCCAGGTGGCCAGGCCTGCACCCATGGGGCTCAGTTGGGCTCAGCCGGAAATGTCAATGTGGGTCCCCCTTTGTTTGTGCTCCCATCACACTTGACCCTCGAGTCGAGTGTGAGCAGAGTTTTGGCTGAAGTGGGGGACCTTGGCTGTCTGGCAGTGGCTGAAGAAGCTGGCTCTAAGAACATTTAACATTACCTCTCTGGTGGGGAAGGAGTCTGAGCTGGTGCATGTGGCTGGGAGGTTCTGGCTAGATATAGTTGGACTCACCTTAATGCACGGCTCAGGCTCTGGAAAAAGGCTTCTTGAGAGGGGTTGGACTCTTTACTTGTCTAGATTTGCCTCCAGTGAGAGCCAGTAGACAGGTGTGGGAATTCTGATTGCACCCCCAACTCGCCGCCAGTATGTTCGGGTTCAACCCAGTGGATCAGTAGCCTCCCTTAGTAGCCAGGGTAGCCTCCCTCTACCTTCAGGTTGGGGGATGCATTCTGACTGCTGTAAGTGCCAATGCACCCAACAGCAGTTCAGACTATCCACCCTTTTTGGAGATTCTAGAGGGGTTGCTAGAGAATACTTCTGTCAGTGACTCCCTTGTCTCATTAGGGGACTTCAAAATTCATGTGGGCTTTGACAGTAGGACCTGGAAAGGCATGACTGGGAGGGTCAGCCTCCCAATCTGAACCTGAGTGGTGTTTTGTTCCTAGACTTCTGTGCTCATCATACACTGTCCATAACAAACATCATGTTCAGACATAACGTTGCTCACGTGTGCACCTGGCACCAACACACCTAAGGCCACAGTTGAATGATTAACTTTGTTGTCAGGGCATCAGACTCGAGGCCACACATTCTTGATACTTGGGTGAAGAGAGGGACAGAGCTGTCAACTGATCATCACCTGGTGGTGAGGTGGCTCAGATGGTGGGGGAGGATGCCACTCAGACCTGGCAGACCCAAATATAGTTTCAGGTATGGGAGGAATTCAGTGAGGCCATGAAGAATGACTTTTGGAGGGCTCCAAGGAGATTCTGGTCTTCCATCCAGCAGCTTGGAAAGGGGAAGCAGCATGCCGTCAACTCTGTACAGTGGAGATGGCAGGCTTCTGACCTCAACTTGGGACACTGTGGATTGGTGGAAGGAATACTTCCAATACTTACATCCTTCTCAATCCCTGAGGTTGCTGAGGTAGTCAAAAAGCTCCTCGGTGGCAGTGCCCGCAGGGGCAGATGCCCTAACTGGTAAGGTGCTCCAAGAATATAGGGTACCGAACCCTGTAATTCGGGTTGTTTAGTCCTTGTGTGATTGGCGTCAGAGCATTGTCCACAACTGTTGCGGAATTTCTCAGCAGCACCAAGGCGTCAAGAGGATCCGGTTTGGTTGCCGCAGGATTGAGTTTCTGCTTTTTGCAGATAAGGAGGTTCTGTTGGCTTCATTGGACTTTGATCTCCAGCTTTTGCGTGAACAGTTCGCAGTCATATTTGAAAAAAAAACTCCAAATCTGGGACCATGACTCACAGACAGAAACAGATGGAGTGTCCACTCCAGGTCGGGGAAGAGGTCCTGCTTCAAGTGGAGAAGCTAAACTATCTCGGGGTGTTATACATGAGTGGGGGAAGGATGGAGGAGATAGACGGGTGTATCGTTGCGGCCTCACTTTAGATGAGGACTCTGCGCAGGTCTGTCTTGGTAATGAAGGAGCTGAGCCAAAATGGCGAAGTGCTCATTTTACCGGTCAATCTACGCAAAGCTCTCAATTTACCGGTTGAGCTACGTTCCTACACAATGTAAATACAACCTCAACCACACTCTCAGGAGCAGTTTTGTTTTAAATGACATGTATCTTACCAGGACTTCATAATCAGGCACAGTGTGTGTTCCCAGGCCACTGCGGTCAAAGGTTACACGATAGGTAGCAGCACTTGTATCCACTGCCTCGATTTGCCCTGTGAACAAACCGTCATGGACACCTCGGAGCCGAGCTGTGTGGAAAAATTGCAGAGACGTTGTTTAGAATCTATTAGAACATAGAAAACAAGAGTCAAAGATAAAGGTTGTGTTTAGAACATGGTATTACAGTAAGCAATATACCTGGTATCTGGTGGTGAACCAAAAGCATTTAACAAAACTGAAAACCTAATGACAACAATTAATACATGACTTTCTGTGTGATGGGTAACTGCAATCGAACAGTTTATAGAGACGTTTGATTCATTACAAACAGGTCAAAGGTTAAGTCAGAGTTACATAGGAGCAAAAGATGTCTACCAACTCTATTTGCATTCAAAGGGTTGTTCATATATTTTTACCTATAAACTAACAAACAAGGTTTTATCCAAATCAGACAACAGTAAAATGCTGAAATGTAAACCAGACAACTTGAATGTATAGTGCACAACAATATACTGTATGTGGTTGCCGACTGCAGGGAGTGATCACATCAGTCATCTTACCAGTGACTTTGGTTCCTATGATGAGTGGAAGGGGGATCTCATCTGGAAGGTCTTTACAATTGGATACATCAGACAGTTTTCTTTGCTGCAGCAGGCGCATTTTCTGCCTCTTCTGTCGAAGTGCTGTTCGCTCCTCAGCAAAAAATGCTGATGAACACCTGGGTAATAACATCAGCCTTAATTTCTGTTTCTTATGTGAGAAAACATTGCTACAAAAATTGTCCAAATACCACAACTTTCTGTAAAAGCATGACAAGAAGCAGATGAGTAAACATTTTTTGTCGTGATCTTCAGTATGTAAGGATTGTGTTGTACCGTCTGGGTTTCCCCATCAGTCTCCTGATTGTTCCCCACTCAACTCTTGTCAGCTTTCTTGTTTTCAAGTTGGGGAATGACTCTTTCAGACAGAGGCAGAATTCATTGTCCCCCTCAAAGAGAGGTCTGGAAGAAAGATTAAATGAAACTTGAGCAAAGTAGATAAAGTGGTCTAATGTTTTAGTTATTTCAACATTTCAACCATATTGTTAATAATTGATTTTTTCAATCGTGATCATTGTAGAGGGATTACATAGGATTACATAGTGGCGTGCACATGGAGCAAGTATAAGTTCTGGTTTGTATTTAAATGTTAATGCAAAAAACTAATTCTCGTGTGAGTAAACGCTATACTTTACCTGTCGATATTGGAATAGAACCATTCATAGATGCACCATTTGTGAGCTTTGGGTAGCTTTAAGAGATTTCTTAATCTTAATCCGATTTTCTGTGAGGACTTCTTATCAGGAGTCACTACACTGGAAAATTTCTGGGGAAAGACAAAAAACAAACAGGTTATTCAGTATTCAGTAACATGTTCTAAAAACAGAAAACAATGAACCACATTTAAACTTTCTTCTACTGTCCATAACATTTATAGACCTGCTATTCCCAGCACCGTGAGGGTCTGCTGGGAACGACTGGCAGAGTCCCCGGTCAGAAGGAGTTTCAACTCCCACCTCTGGCAGAACTACAACCACGTCCTGAGGGAGGCAGGGGACATTGAGTCTGAATGGGCCATGTTCCGTGCTTCCGTTGTAAAGGAGCAGACTGGAGCTGTAGCCATAAGGCGGTCGGAGGCTGTTGGGGCGGCAACCCTCGAACCTGCTGGTGGACTCCAGTGGTGAGGGATGCCGTCAAACTGAAGAAGGAGTCGTATTGGGCCTTTCTGGGCTGTGGGGCTCCGGAGGCAGCTGACAGTTACTGGCAGGCCAAGTAACTGCGGCTTCGGTGGTTGCCAAGCCAAAAATTTGGGTGTGGGAGGAGTTCAGGGGGACCATGGAGAATGACTTCCGGTGGGCGTCGAGGAGATTCTGTCTGTCGTGGTGGAGAGGGAGCTGAGCCAAAAGGCAAAGCTCTCAATTTACCAGTCTATCTAAGTTCCCACCCTGACCTATGATCATGAGCTGTGGGTTGTGACCGAAAGAACAAGATAGCGGATACAAGCAGCTGCAATGAGTTCCTCCACAGGGTGGCCAGACTCTCCCTTGGAGATAGGGGGAGAAGTTCAGTCATCCGGGAGGAAATCGGAGAAGAGCTGCTGCTCCTCAACATAGAGAGGAGTCAGATGAGGTGGCTTGGGCAACTGGTCAGGATGCCCCCATGACACCTCCCAGGGAAGGTATTCCGGGCATGTCCATCTGGGAGGAGACCACTGGGATGACCCAGGACACGCTGGAGAGACTAGGTCTCCAGGCTGGCCTGGGAACACCTTGGGGTCCCCCCAAAGGAGCTGAACCATGTGGCTGGGGAGAGGGAGGTCTGGGCCTCACTGCTCCGGGTGCTGCCCCCTGAAACACGATTCGGGATAAGCAGGGGACAATGGATGGATGGATATTCCAAGCAAATAACTCACTCTTATGGGAAATAAAGAAGGCATCACAACATTCTGTGTCTACTGCTGCACCTGAACTGACAATAAATAAAGTGTATGTTGAAGTAAAGTGAAAGAGTGAAGCATTTGCTTGTGAAGAAAGTAGAAAAAGTCCAGTGTTGGCTCCTTTGGGTGAGGATTTATATCAAATTAATAAAGTGCACAGAAACTTACTGTAGTCCTTTTTTAAGACATGGTTTGCCTGTTCTTCAGATGCAATTTACTATCCGATCCATTTCAAACTGGCTCTCTACAGATAGTAATGTGTCTCTTTAAATGACAAAAATTAAATCAGTCCTGAAGAAAATCCTAGTGGTGATAATAAATTCGATATTTGGTTCAAGGCAATGCATAAAACTGAAAACAATACATCTGTTATCTAACATTTTAGTTTCAGTAGGAGTATAATATCATTTTAATTTTACTTGTGGTGTCGTGATGACCCTCTGGCTCCTCCGCGGTGATCTGGAGGGTACACGCTGCTGTGGTTGCTCATCATCCTCCCGAAACAAACGGCTCCGCTTTGAGCTCCGTGTGGGCTGGAAATAAATGTGGACAGATAATTCTGAATTGGGCCACTGACATTTGATAAAAAACAAAAATTAAATAAATAAATAAAAAGTCAAAAAATAGGGTCATTTTACGTTTTAGAAATATCTCAGGGTAGAAAAAGAAATGTATAATTCAAAACTTTCATGCTTGAGAAAGGAACTGTAAGGATTTTACTAGTACTGTAGCACTGATTTGTGTAACAGCAAAATGGAAATGGCACTTTCATCATGACAACACGTACCGTAGGCGTGTTGGAATCAACTGTATATTCAATCAATTGTATGAAATTTTTTTAAACAGGTACCCTTGTGCTGACCAACAAAAATGGAAGTGATCTGTGTGGGAGCGTTAGCAGCAACCATGCAACGTGGCTAGCAATCTATACCTAATCTTAAAAAAAAAAAAAAAAAAAAAAACTACTTATAATGGATAAGTAATTACCCTTGACCAAAAAGTAATCTTTAGACAGTTGTACTTGTAACAGTTGTAACAGCAGCACTCTGGACAAAGCAAATACTTAGGTGTGCACCATTACTCTAGACCACAGAATAAGTTCTGAAGCAAGTAGACATGGTTAGTTTTTCATCCATTTCAGGAGATTTCTTTTTCTTACGTTTTGCATAAGGGGGCACAGATACTAGAATTGAAAGGGTGTAGCCATTAATAATGATGACTGCTGAAGCCTAATTTTTAAAAGTCCTATACAGAAAAAAAGTTCACTTTCAGTATGGGAAAGGTATAGTTTAAAAACATTTATTTTTACAGTAACTCAAACATCATCAGATGTAAAATAAAATAAATGCAATGAAAATAATTAGACCGATAAATTCAGCTTAATTACCCCCCCTTAAATAATAAATAGATTGATAAATAGAGAGAGAGACAGACAGATGAATACATAAATTGAACTTGCCACCTGTGCCCTTACCGTGTCCATTGTGAGCAAGGACTGTCGTCCCCTTGTATTGTGAGCTCTTTGGAAGCTGTTCTTTTCATTCAACGTGTTGGACAAACTGCCTTCTGTACATAAATAAAGGTGTTAATTTAAGATGAGAACACAATAAAGGCAAGTAATAGAACACTTGGGGAAAATACCAACAAAGACTTTCATTTGACAGTGTCTGACACTTGAAAATGTTCCTATAATAAGCTTGTCATTGAAGAAAGATACAACATATCTGATAGAACAGAATTTCAAGAGAGCTTTATATTTCTAAAAAAGTTAAATGCAGACACAAGCTTACTCAATTTGGTTATGTCTGTCTAAAACTATGGATAAAGAATTGACCAATGTACTATCCAGTAACATTTCATGAGCCCAAGGTTTGCAAAGCCATAGTTCTGGGGGAGATGAGAGCTGTGAGTTTGCAGAGGGTCTCATCTCAATTTTCACAGCTAATAGTTTATGATCGAGAAGCCCCAAAATGTCTCTGAGCTTTCCCTATGATATTGCAACTTCCATTTAAATGTTCGCCAATGTGACATCACACATTTTCCTTCAAATTAGGATTATCTCCCCATGTGATGTCAGAGCTTGTGATTGAACAGATCACAAGTGTTTTGGTGTGAACACACATATTTTTCATCAATACAAATATCTCTCACACACACAGCACAATACAGACATAGACTTCAAGGAAAATAGATGAACTTATTTACCTTTGAGACTGACAAGGGCCTCTGCCGAAGAGCCTGTGGGAGGTGATGGAGTTGTATTAGGGGTAGTGGAAATGCTATACACAGGTATAAATATATACTATGCCAGGAAGTTGGAAGTTCATATGATATCTGCGTTTACAGCTGCATCAAAAGGACATTACTAGCGTTAGTCATATTGCCCTTGCCATTAAAGAAAACCAGGTAATTTGACGGTCGATACAGCAAAGCTAACGCAGACTATTAGGCCTACCCCACTAATGTAAGCTGACAAGCACGGATAACGTTCTAATGCTTGAGATCTCATACACAAGGAATGTGCGTAAAGAGCTAACACTTTATCATTACGCTAATATGAGTTACGTTAGCTACGTTTACGTCGACTTCCTCAGCTGACAAGACTCCCGTCAGCATCTTGTCAAAATCACACACAGCACATTGCCGTGTAATAATTTCAAATGAGTAAGTATGAAAGATGTGACGAAAGACTGAAACTATTCTCACTAAAATTGAAACCCGGTGGATGTACAAATGTTACCGAAGCATTAGGACACAACCTTTGCTGTCACTGAACTAACCCCAAGCTAGCAGATACGTATTAGCACGAAGCTAAGCTAACGTTATTTGTTTACCCAGTTGGACTAAAGTAACTTGCTCAACTCCAATATTAGCAGTCGTTAGCAGCTCGTGCTAACAAATGTTCACGTTAGCAGACTTGGATAGACCGGCATGTATTTGCGTCAAAAATAGATTTGTAAGTCCGTCCCCAAATTCGCAACAATCATTGGGGCAGTAATTGTTTGAGTTTATCGTTAAACGTGAAATTTCGAATATTTGACATCTTCTTGTCCATGAAGCAAACTCCTTGATTTTGTGTTGTTACTCACTCTCGTCTAACAGCTGGTCCATCTCCGCCATCTTGAATTGGCCGCGCCGCTTTTTCAAAGACCTTGTCAAAATGCATTCTGGGTCGGGACGCTGTTGTCTGGAGGGTGATTTGAGATGTTAAGTCTTTATTTGTTCGTGGTTGAAAATTACTTAATGTTTACCGGATATATACAAATTCCCCTGTACATATGTGTTTGAAAAGTAGCGGGTGAAGGCTTGGAAACATGTTTTGTTGCACTGCGTGGACGTGAATTCGTACAAAGCACCCCTTTATTGTTTCATAGAGGTTCATTTTGCAGTTTTGCTCTAGTGCAGGTATTCTTAAACTTTGCATCTACCATCATACCTTAATCACATCCAGGGCATAATCAAACCCCTTCCCTGAATGAGCTTCGAGTTAGGTCTGTCCAGTTTTCACAACCCTTCTTTCATTTACAGATCAATGTGAGTCATGATGATGCCTTGTTCATTAAAACCCAAATATTTAGACATGTAACACTGGGTTACCTTCACCTCCAGTAGTGGGCAACATTTGACACTAACGAGTGCCCCAGATGCTCTGACATCATCAAGCAAATCCCAGACTCAGTATACTAGTTTCCATATCCGAGTTTTATTGTGTTTCAAGTGAGCAAGGAAAACTATGAAAAATGTACCATATTGCATGGCAACAGAGACCTTGTCATAAACACTTACCAAAACAATCCTTTTTTTAATCATGGAAGACAGACTGAGTTAAACAACACAGGAAGTATATACATGTCAAATCCTGTCCAGTATCTTCCAACCTGGACACCGTCTTGGTGGGAAAACCTGTCAGAATGTAACGTGATTTGGTGATGTTGAGACTGGACGTCAGGCGGCTGCTTATCAAATCTGCAGTTGTACCGCTCGTTGAGAGGAGGTAATAGGAACACCCTTCTGTCGCATGTAAGACTACAAAGATTTTACTCTCCCAACATTCCGGTAATTGTTTTAAGTGGTATGGACTGTATTTTTCAGGTATTCAGAAGTTTACAAATACCTAATGCAGGAATACTAAAGGCTATCAGTTACCTAGTCTGATGAAAAAGAAATAAAGTGACAGGGTTGCAATGACTATTGTAAAGCATCATATATTCATCAATCACTCCTTTTTTTTCCTGATGTTTTCTACTAGAGACTAAAGGCTGGGCAACTGGATGGAGCAGTGATCTTTCAGCTTTTCCCTCGGATGACAGATGGGATTCTGCAAGCAAGTTTTTAAGACAATCATGTTACAACTGTCAGACATCTCAATTGTTGCGATCTCCATGAAGGTTTCAGGGGAATTTTTTTTCCTAATGTAGTCAAATGGCATTTACTTATTGTATTGCATAATAGCAACCTTAAAAACTACTCTGGTCAACTGAGAAGCACACTTCAATGTTTGGTTGCTGACATCGAGAGTTAATGGCCACATGAAAAAAAAAAAAAAAAAAAGTCAATTCTTAATTGTTCTTGTGGTGAAGATGTCGCAGCAGTTTCACTTAAGTTCAAAATAACAATCAGCTACACTGAGTGTGTAATGTACAGTTTGAACAACAATTCCGGCACCAAAAGAGTAGCTTGGAGCCATGCAGTAGGAGAGCAGTTAGTAGATTCACAATGGAGGATTCGGCTGCAGACCCTCTCACCACAGGGATGCCTGGTAGTTGAACTTGACCTTCAGCAGATATTTCATGTTTATCTGTGCTACATCATACACAATATATCTGGAGGAAAGCCCGTTAAGGAAGAAAGAGGCTGGCTACATCACAGTGAAAAACATTTCACACAGCTTGAGAGGTGATTTTGTGTCGGGAACAGTGACACTCCCTGTTCCTCAAAGTGCAATTGTTGCCAGTTTACATGGTATTCCTGAAAAGTACTACACAAAATTTCCAGAACCACTCATCTCAGTGGAGCAATTACTTTTGCTACTGGCTCATTGAGCAGTCTATGGTGTGTGCTGTCTTTACCAGACACAGTTGGTATGTGTCTTAGTATCTCTGTATTTCTAATGTGTCAAATTCAGCCATCCATGGCTTGACCCAGTTAAGTTATTGATTTTGTGCCACAATTCATCGAGGTATTAAAAAGGATTAATAGGCCCAAGAGACTGAACATTATAATTAGATAAGATAGCCAATACTTCATCCATGAGAGGTTGAGCTAAAACCAGCACCAGACCTGATATCGTTACTTGCACCTGTCAAACTGGCAACTACCATTGGCATAAAAGTGTCAGTATAAATGCAGTTGGAAAAACTGAGGTTATTTGGTAAAATTATTCTCTACCCATTGGAGTAGGTAAGTTTTGGAAGGATACTCGTTGTACAATAGACTTGTGTCATCAATGTTAGTGTGGACTCCTTTTCCCAAAGGCACTTGGACTCCGTCTAAAGTGACTGCAGAACTGGAATCAGGAGCAGTTCTACCAAGACCTGGAAAAGACAGAAAATGTATTCATTTAAACATTGTTAACATATTTACAGGAATCACAATAACAGAACTCAATAATGCATGCATTGATGGAAGCACACAGATATTAATTTCCTACAATTGCTGTATTTTACAGGAACGTGAACGTGCACATGCGTGCGCACACACACACACACACACACACACACACACACACACACAACTGAATAATACAAAACTTTTAATCAGATGTAAACACATGATAAATCATGATATATCATACCTTATGTCATATAGGAAAAATCAATAGTCATTAGTCAAACACAGCAAATCTACACAAAACAGAGGCTGAGCAGTAATTCCGTGTACCTCTTACCTTTAACACTGTGTTTGCCCTTTGGTAACTTGGAAATGTGAGAGGCCTTTTTCAACTCATGCCTGCATTATCAGAACACATAAAATTAACATTTTGCAATAGGTAGAACAATAGTACCATATTTTTATATGTCGGCTGCTTACATGTTTCCAAGAGCAACTTCAGCAAGAAGCAGAAGGCCAACAGGGTCTGTCTGTGAGGTGTGACAGTAGTTTGCACTCTTGGACACCATATCAGCAAAATACACACCTTTGCCGAACATGTAGCCAGTCTGGAGGTAAACCAAGAAAACAGCAATGTCAGAGAGCTAGTACTGAAAGGACGAAAATAGAAACGTAAAGTTACCATTGCTTACCCCCCTACTTAAATAACCCCCCCAAGCAGTTTTTGGTTTGATTGATTATTACGAAAACTCACCACTGGGGCCTCTGGGGGTGCAATACGGAGACCCTGAGATAAGATACCAGCATAGTTGGTTGTACGTGAACCGTGCCAAAGTAGCTGCCGATTGTGTAGTTCCTCAAAGGGATGGTACCGTTGGCGCTCTCCATCTCTCTTAATTTTGAAGATCTAAATGAGGGAAAGATTTGATGACGGCAAAAATCATTAATCACAGGCACAAATACAGTAGGTATTAGGTAGAGAGGGAAAACCATCAAAAAAAAAAAAAAGAAACAAGTCATAAGAGTATAAAAGTTTAGGAGTTCCAGAACCACAGCTTACTTCTTGCACTTCCAGTGTATACGTGTTGTGTGTGGCTGCATGTGTGTTCTTAACATATTGCAAAAGAATTTCAGCTTCCTTTGTGGTCTTGTCAACAACCTGTACACAAAGATAAGAACATTTAGATGTCCCTCTGTACATAAACTCTTCAAACTGAAAACATTATTTACAATTTTAAGAAATGGTGCGCTGCTGACCTCAATGTCCGTTTTGAGTTTCTCATAGTTAATGTCGATGGGATCATGGTCATCGTCCTGCACCCCTCCTCTGAGGAGGCTGTATGCCACTTCGATATCCAACAGATTGTCCAGCATCTGAACTTTAGCCTGGAGAGTAACATTAGCATGTTATAAAGGTGACTGTCATTGCAGTAGGCTTTTTACTTATAACATTACCTTACATACAAGACATACATTTATATTAAAATGTCCCTTTGTTTATGTCCTTACTTGAATATAGTCTAGATTGCTGAGCAGAGGAGGTTTCTTCATGCCAAAGTCATGGGGTATCAGGGTGTAGAAACGATTGGAAAGATCCAGTATTTGGGCCTCAGGCAAACAATCAGACACAGCCTACAACCAAAGATAGAATATTTAATTTGTCAGAAACTAATTAAGAGTTGCGTTTCTGTAAAGTTTCATTGGTATAAGAAGGAACAGAATAACTGTTGAGAAGGAATATTCATATGTGAACACCAGGGAGCGACCAGGAGATGTAGTGCCAACTGACCTGTTGCACTTCAGTGAGGAGGGCATAAGCACTCTGAATCTGCCTTTTACTCAACTTTCCAAGAGGCATCTTCTGAAGGTCAATCTGTAGACAGTAAAAGATCAAAGAATTACAAGTGCTGATGAAACAAAAACAAGCCCACTAAGGTTCCATAATCCTATTCCTTATTTGAAGAAAAAACATTACCTCAGATTCAACCCAACCTACTTATATTAAAAAGGGGTTGAAAGTACACTAGTGTAGACTGAGGTTTTATGGAAACCTAAATGATAAAATTGACATATGTTTATTTTTTAAAAATTCAAAAAAAGGTCTACTTGATGCTGGATATAATAGCTAACAATTAATTATCTGCAGAGTTGTTATTTCACATTTTCATTAGTTAGATCTCAGTAATTTGACACTTTGGGTGTCCTTATTTCTTAAAACAATGACAGTTGTGATTTGCTGCAGGAGTTGTGATGATAAATGCCTATTAATCATTATAGAAGCTCATTTTTTTTTCTTAACAATAAATTCTTATACATTAAAATGATAAAGTAAGTGGGGATAAGTGTGAGAACATTTTTGAAAGGATACCACTTGGACTTCATGAACTCTTTCACTCCAATTTGACCAAAAATGACCTGACCCTTCAGCAACCACAAAAATGTAATATCAACATGTGACACTTCAAAAAGAAACCTTATCTATAAGCTATGAGGAAACTCTAACATGGCCTTTACAATATTAATGTTTAAAAGTGTACTTTCATATTCACTAAGATATAAATCAGTCTTTGTGGTTTTCCCAACTGAGAGTAAAGTAGGCTGGGTTGCAGTCATTCAGACCATCTGGTTTCCACTCAGTAACTTACTGTGTATTCAGGGGAGATGAACAGCTGCTTCACTAGCTCCTCAGTTTAATATTACTGGCTCCAATTGTTCTGGTGATTTTATTTTAACAGCTGATCAATAACATGGTAACATGTTTATTAAAAAAAAAATGTGCAAGAAACATCATCATCATTGGAAGTAAAAGACCTGTATTTTTTCCAATATGTTGTGTCCGACGATTTTCAAAGTTTTGATTAGCTACTATGGCATTTGAAATGTCATGTGTAATCATGACATAATTCTTAATTATTTTGAATTTAGATTATAAACTTACTCTCCTTTGATGCTGATGAAGTGAACTCTACAAATCTGACGGCTCACACCACCATCACCACAACTACAACAACAAATCTAAAAAATTCCTACCTCAAACTCAACCATAGCCTTTTTCATGCTCTCCACATCAAATATCATTTTGATCAGCTCCTGAACAGGCTTGGCCAGCTTTGACTTGGTCCCAGCGGTAGCTGTGAGCTTCTTTACTGCTTCTTCATCCTAATTAATAACAAATAAATAAGTCACCTACAGAAAAAATTGCTTTAAATCTGTCGATTATCTTGTGTACCTGTCCATAGTCAATCTCCAGTGGGTAAAACTTGTTGGGATATTTAGTGAAGTTGGAGGAACCCCAGTTATTGCCTGTTTTTTCCTTGTAAACGCTCAGAAAGTTGTCCAGCGCAGAGTTCTTGTCATGAAATTTGTCTAGCTTGTTGCCTCCGATGGAAGTACCTACTCTGCCCCATGACCTGAACACCCAGTACCTGCACGGATGACAGACACGTCAAGCAAAATATGGGAAATGGTGGGAGACAAGTCACAATTGCATTAAAAAATGATTGTCGAGCATTATGAGTACACAAAATAACATTTTTAATGAAAAAAAGGACATAAATTAATAACTAATTAATTACTTTACAATATTTTTATTGTTATAAATTAATTATTCTTCATTAAAAATGACAAAGAAGTACAAGGACCTTTTCTGGACGTCATCCTCGAGCAACTGCAGCTTATAATAGGAGTTGGTTCCTCTGACTATGTCCACAAGGCCTAGGGTTGCGCTGTACATTTTACCACTCTGTTCAAGGACATGAGCGCTATTTTCAAGACCTGTGAATCAATATTGTAAGTTTTTCTTTTGAATATACACTTTTAAAAATATCACCAGAAACTAAAAATCACTTTTCTTTAAACTTCCCCGTCTTTTCGAACCACTGACTAAAATGGGATTCATATTTTTTCAGGAATAAAAAACATTGTGTTAAAAAAAAGTTGCTCAAAAATTCTAATCCAATGCAGGACCAAATATTCTTCACTCAACATATATTCCGAATTTTAAATACTATTATATATAATCAGTTATGAAATCAGAGCTGCCACTTTGCATAAATAATAGCTATAGGAATAGCAATCAAGGATTTGTTCTTAGATTCATGTTTTAAATGGCTTTCAAAATTTGAAGGGTTGCCAGAACTCAACTTAATGTACTACCTGAATCTGGATCCACTGCAGCTCCTCCTTTGACTGTGAGTTTCATCTTCTTGGCTTTGCTACCACCTGAAATAATGAGACCACATTCAACTGAAGCACACTTTTCATTTCGAAACAAAAACAGCCATGTTGCAAAGTGTTTCATTCCAGGGGCCTTACCTTCCTCTTCCTTTACCCTCCCTGTGCTCTTGGCAGCAAGGGCTCCTGATTTGGATGCTGCTGATGGAGCTGGAGCCTCCACTTTAACCTCTGCACCCCAGGGTGAGATGGCACGTAGCGAGATGAGCTCCTGGATGCCTTTGTCTAACGACTTGATGTCTGTGAGGAAATCCTCTGAGACTACACGCACACCAGCATCCCTTACTTCTTCCATTTTCTTCCCCATCTTCTCCACTTCCTCTGCACAAGACAGATATGACAAAATACATTTTAATATTTGACCTGAAAATGTAACTCGCTGAGATATAAAATGTAATTTAGTTGATTGGGTCCTCACTCTTGGTGCTGAGGCAGAGTGAAGCCTTATTGGCGGTGCCAGTGATCTTCCCACCCAGCTCTTCTACTGCAGCCTTCAATTCATCCTTGTTTTTGCTGAGTTTGCCCACAGTCAACAGTTTCATACCAGAAAGAGGTTTATCTATGAAGGGAGGGAGCTACTTTATCAGTAATTGAATTGGAACATTTCAGTTTTAATTTGCTTGCTTTCAAAGACATTACAATTTGTATTGATTTAAGATATTTTTACAGGACACCAACTATTTAGGTTTAAGCACTCACCTGGGGGTGCGCCCTCTGGCAGTGGCTTGGACTGTGTGCTGGATGCACTAGCCAGGGGTTCAGTTTTGGGTGCAGTTACAGTTTGCGGGGGGGAATCCTTAGGGTACACTCTGTCTAGTGGCTTAAACTTGAATTTTTTGAGGAAGGGAACTTCATTGAATTCCTGAAATTACAAACAAATATATATTTTTCATTGAAATGTCTGCTTAGACTTTGTCTGCAACCCTCTGCAGGCTAAAAAGACTCAAAACAACTGACTGACCAAACTGTTGCTTACTGATTGGCAATGATTTAGGTACTTCATTCATACTCAGCAAGACAGCTGTTCTCATCCCCTACCTTAGGGATGACCAAGTCCTTGCGCACAGGTTTTGCAGTTTTGAATACGCACTTTGTCCAAGCTGAGATGTCCCCTTTACAGTAATAGGCATCGCCCTTGAACACCAGTTGGCCCTGACACTCATTACAAGCCTCCAGAGCCCCAAAAGCCATGCAATCAGCCAGGCTGTCCACCACCTGTCAATGAAAGAATATACAGTGGCTATGCGTAATGAAATATGTACTTTGAAAACACAATATGCACTTGCAATATACATCATAACTACAATAGATGCAACGTTCATTTATATTCTGCACCAACCTGCTAAAGTGAAGATTGGGTTTGAAAGATAAATGAATTATTGACAACTGACACCCATTACTCCTGAAAGTCGCTCAAGTAAAAAACAATTTCCAGGTAATTACTGAACAATTTTGAGGTGAGTTAATAATGATTGAGAGGGCAATCGTGATTTTAGATTATACATGGTATTTGAGAGAGAAAATCCATTATTGGATTCAGTGAGTAAAATATAGCAAACCAGAAAACACAGCTAAATAAACTAACTACTTAAATAATTGATTTATTTTGTTTAACTTCTGTCTCAATTTTGTCATTTGTACTGCTACTTGACAGTACAAAAGCAACCTTGGTAAGCAGACCATATGTGTTCTTTATTACAACTCCTAATCTAAATGGATTTTATTCAATGCCAATCACTCATAGAGAAAATCTACACTTCCAAATGAAGAGTTGGTTCCTCACATTGGTCTCTCCAGAGGGAACCTCCTGGCCATTTGCAATCAGCAATTCCTTCATGTCATTTGTTGAGCAGAACTTCCTCAACTTGTCTTTTATTCCCCATATCAGCTGGCTTTGATTCTGAAAGTAAACACAAACACATAAAGAGAGCACCATATTCAGAACTGTGGTTGACACTTTCTTCTTGCAAAACATGAAAACAAAATGTACCTTCAGCAGCTCTTCCAACTTTGTCTTCTCTTGTTCCTCTTCCTTCTTCTGCTTCTTTGATACTCCATCCACTTCATCAGACTTACGCTTTCTGTAAAAAGAATTTCCTCAAAAATGTAACCAGTAGTTTTTCTTTTTGATAACTCTGCAGAGAAGACAATACACAGGGACTAGTGAATAGTTCTAAACAGACAAAAGAGTATGCACAATGCAGGACTAATACCACTATTTTCTTTATTGTGTGGTAGAGAGACAGGGTGAAGCAGAATTAATGATTAGCTGGAAGGATCAAAGAGGTCACATCGGTCTTTAAACCAGTATTTCCTCTCAAGCAATACAAACATTACACTACAGATGAGTTTCACAGGGAAGATAAATTATAGATAATTAAGGGAAATTATAGATTAAAATAAATTAATTATAAATTACCATATAAATTATAAATTAAGATAACATTATCAGAATATACTTCATCTCACCCCTCAGTTTTCACAGCAGGAAGCCTCTTCTTCAGCTCCTCCTTGTCTTCAGCCCTCAGAGCGTTAAATCCTTTCAGCTGGGCTCCGTTGTATTCAGGCTTGAAGGCGAGCTCTTCGCGGCGGCTAACGAAGCAGCTCGTGTGGTACCACCGGTCAATCAGACCCAGTTGGGGCTTCTCCGGGTCCACAGCTTTCTTAGACACTCGGATCTGATCCTGAAGGCAAAGCCAGGAGACAAATACATTCTTATTAGGTTAGGGATGCAAACCCAAATTTGCTATTGTGTTAGAGGAGATGTGATATTACATAGTCATTTATAATTACTTTGTAGAACACAATGTAATGATACAAATAAATTATTTAGACAATTAAGACTCCAACCTTAGCTATTTTCTGCTCGCAGCCTTTGCATGTGCTGCGATTGGACTTAGCGTATTCCACTGCAAAGTCATTTAATGTCTTTTCACCATTGGCTCCGCTTTTTTGCCCTCCTTTTCCTGCAACAGTAAGGTAGTCACATTCAGATCGCTCACTGGGGAATGAGGGAGAAGCCATACAAAAGTGTAATAAAGGATAATAAATATTCATGTTTTTCTGACCAAACTATGCAAGGCTGAACCGACAAACAAAACATTCTCTTTAAAGAAAAGATTTTTCAAAAAGGCAATACTATACTGCCAGAGTTACCCTCAGGAGGAAACCTCATATCTTGACTTCAAATGAGAAGCTTAATTGTAAAACCACCTCTACTCAGGATAATGTGACAGTGTTCTTAAATAAGAATATAAGAGGCTGTGCAGTACAAGGATATTTCCCTAATATTGTAAAGAGTCTCATAAAAACGTGTGTATTGGAAAACTGACCTGCAACAGAGCCACCATTCTCAACAGCCTTTTTGACCTTTTCCTGGTCCTCCCAGCGGAGGTCAGAGATGCCAGCGATGTCTGCAGTAGATTGGGCTGCAGCTCGCTGCCAGAAGCATGAGAAGTGGTGCCACTGGGGAACCTTTCCATCAAACTTGGGCGACTAGAGAATAGGAAGCGAACAGGGAAAACTAAAGTTACGGAGATGGGAGGCTTAAAACACAAAGACTGCGATGACACCGCCACATGTTTGAGATGGGATTCACTTGAAAAATCTGTATAATGGAAATTTAACATGGTTCCAGTTGAAGCAACTTGATGAAATAAGGGTAATTGAATATGGAAAACTATCTAGTAGTTATCATTCATTTGCCAGACTATTAGATTATGTCTGTATAAGATGTAACAGTACAATGTATAATATAATAATCTGTGAAGAATAATATATATAATAGTAATACATAATATAGTAGTAGTCTGTATAATATAATATAATAACATATAATTATGTCTGTATTTAAAATGAAATTTTCAGTGTATGAAAAAATAAAATAAAAAAAGTATATATATATATATATATATATATATATATATATATATATATATTCACCACACACTGAAAATCTGAATATTTAATTTCAAATAGAGACATTATTATGTATTGTTATTTTATATAGAAATTACTATTTTACTTATTTGAATTTACTTTGCGGGTAACTTCTTGCACCACATAATGCTTATAATGTCGTTTTTTTGGAAGATTTTTACCTTCCTGATATCTCATAGGTGTTTTCATACTGATTTTAGGTCACATGTTTCTTGTTTTAGGCTAAACCTATAATAAAGCATTATTATGTTTTCGACGTTCGATGACGGGGGACAAAGGAGCATTTCACGGGTTTGAATCGTGGAATGTTAAAGAAACAGATTAATCAAAGTTTACGGTAAGGTACGGCTGAAAACGCCCGAGACATCCTTATCAATATGTGATACTATATCGAAATGAAAAGTCATTCCTATTCATGTTCCTATTCATTCATTGAGTCAACTTTCTCTTTCGAACAAACGGATGCGGCGTCAGTTCGGCATCCCTCAAGGCTGAGCGGCTTGTCAACAAAAAATCATATACCATTTAAAGGATAAAGAGGGCTTCCAACTAGAATCCTCAAACAGTACATTCTGCAAAAATTGAAATAAAAGGCTTTAATTCGTAGGAGGAAATAGGCCGAGTCGTTGTGGGATATTAAGCTGGCTGGCGGTTAGCTAGTTAGCTAGCTTCCTTCAGACGTTACCTGCACCATGATAGCCATTCTCAGCGAGCCTTTAGCGATGTTCTCTTTGCATTTCTTGCAAGATGCGAGGCCGCTTTTGGCGTATTCTGCTCTGTAAAGCTTCTCCTCCTGAGAATCCGCCATTCTTCAACAATATGAAAGCCAAATCAAATCAATGCACTTCGCGGCCAACTTTACTCGGATAAAATCGAGCCACAACAATCAGGGCACAGTCAGGGGAGAGGAGTCGGCGTGCTTGCAAGTCCGAAAGAGATGGAAAATAGAATGAGTTCTCACTCTGTTTTTTTTTCTTTTTGTAGTTCTGAAGTGGAGAAATCGTTTTGCGTTTTCTAAAGCAACGCTCATAATATTATGTAGAATAAATGAGCACACATACAAAAAAAAACAACAACAACATGCATATGCTGTGTATATTCCATTTTGATCTGCATCAATCACATCTAAGAATTATCTGGATTTTAAATTTCAAAAGCAGATTCACAGGAAAATAATATTTTCATTTCGTGACTTCTCTGCAGCAACGCAGCACCATATATTTTACTTTTGTTTTTTATTCTTTATAGTCCTTAAAAAACTGGTTTGAATTCACTTTGTGTAGTCAATGGGTACTCAGTGTTTATATCCCTGATAGCACTTTGCATGCAAGAGATTTGGGACTTGCTTACAAGCATTTAGAAAGTAAGTCTTTTTGCAGTGTCTCAACTGGAGTTGTGGAGATGTGAAACAACTTGTCAATAAAACTTTCAGAGTGGCAACTGATGAAATCAAACTGGATGGCATCTCCGGTAAACTAATTAATTAATACATGATAAATTATTCATAATTTAAATCGGACGTCACAAAGTTTTTTTTTTGATAACTAATGACAGTTTTCTTTCTCCTTCTCAGAAAAAAAAATGAACAGAAATTTAAAAACGGATCGCCCAGTAAAACAGGAGCATTTCCTGTAATGAATAGACGATCAGTGGCAGAATCCGCGCGTTAATCCCAGACAGCACTAATCAAGTCAAGAAGATTTTTCGAGGCGAAGAGAGAGAGAGAAACCAAAAGCATTCAGAATCTCACTGCTGCAGCACGTGGATCATCTTTGCAAACTCCCCAGTACAGGGGTGGGTTATTATTCTTGCTGGCGGGACTCAGTTCTTATTTAATTTTTATGCACGGGCCAAAAAGGTGAAAAAAAAAGAAAATTGCAATTGATTTATTCAAATTTTTTTTGGGCATTTTATTTCAATTTTAAAATCATTAATGATAATATAAATGTACCGTCCGGCGTTATTTTGGTAAAAAAAAAATAAAGAAGGAAAAATTCAAAAAAATCAAAAAGGAAAAAAAGTTCCTAAATTCAATATTGATTGAAAATATTCAATGAAAATAGTTTGGCGGGCCAGATAAAAAAGCAAAACGGGGTGTAAAATGCCCACGTCCGCTCTAGTATTTTAGTGTCATGGGTTTTTAATTGTCTTCATAATAGACCTACTTTTCGAAATATCCATTTAAATGTCAATCTCTTTGTTTCAACATAAAAATTACTACACCCTGACACACTTGGTTTTTGAATCAGCTCCACTGAAAATTGTGAAAATAAGATGATGAATAAAAGTCTCATTTCAATCTCAAGAAAACATCTATGGATGAGTCTTTGAGTCGTATTTTCCCTGCTGCAAACTGACCAATTCAAATCCACAGAACATACATATTGACACAGGCTCTCACCAGAAGGCCTTATTTTATTTAAGATGCCTGTTAATGTTGCAATTGTCATTACTTACTTTGTTAGCAGAAAAGAGAGACAATCACATGTTTCAATAAAACAATGAAATCAATTGAAAAAAACAAAAACTCAATAGACCCTTAACAGGTCAAAGTTGTTACTTTACATGCTTGGCCCACTTCTTTTTTTTCATTACATAAATATACACAATACAAATGTCAGCATTATAACATACATGTAGATGGATTCTTTGTTGATTGTCTTTGTATTAACTAAATCCTTTAGATATCTTGATATCTAGATATGATTTATTAGTTTTAATTAATAGTTGAATCTGTTTTTACAAAACATTATCAATTCCATAAAACTTTTGTAGTCAAAAATAAAGAAATATGACTAGGATTCATATTTTCTCATATCAATAACTTCAACAAAGTATCATTAATTCACTGGAAAACAACATTCTGTTGACCTTTGGTTTAAGAACATAACAGCATGACTCACACAGCAAAACAGATCGCTTATGCAATAAAGCCATGATTTTGGCAAAGTTGTTTGGACAGCGTACATACATGCTTTGGGAAGAGGACCCGTTTGTCACTAAATGTTGCACTTAAAACTGTATTGAGGTTGGTTGGTGATGGAAACTGAATTCAATATTATTTGTTTAGCCTTATAAAGACCCAATTGAAATCACTGTAACCTAAGAGCTGCACTTTCATCTGTACTGGAGGGAGCAATAATGGGATCTACCAGTGATCACTTTATTAGTAATGCAGATTGTATTTGTTATGGGAAATTTTACTTATGGAAAAATAAATGTTACAAACCTCCCTCTTACGCTTATAGATAGAGAAGTAATGGTGTTGCACCTGTACTCTAAGTTACTAATGTGTTGATCAGGTGATTCGAGTGGTCAAAAAAAATCCTGGTTTGATTCCCACGCTCCTCCTCGCCTGCAGGAGTGTTGCTGAGCAAGTCGCTGAACTCCAAACTGCCCCTCTGGTGCTGCTATGTGGCTGTCTAAAGTTTATCCATGAGGCATTAAATGCAGTGGTAGAATTTCACTTATGTTGTGCTGTACTTAAAACAGAATGTGACAAAATAAAGGTCTTTCTTCTTTCCTTCATAATCTCACAATACAAAATCGACTTAAAAAAACAATTGATAAAATAATGGTTGTATAGGCCTTCAGAAATCTATAAGAGGTTGTGATGGTTGTTTCGAGGTATTGTATGTTTTGGCTTTGCAGGAGCATTTTTCTCAACAAAAACACGTGTTGGCTTTTTAAAGCATACAAAATGAACGTTAAAACTTTAAACCATGTTTGCAATCTGCTAATATGGAAATAAAAACAAAACAAATCCCTGAATGTATTAAACTATTACAACAGTCATATCCTTTCCAAACAAATTTCATACCATTCATTGTGTTTTATGAGATCTCAACTCAGCTTCAGAAATGAGAAATCTCACAGTGAAAATATTGAAAATGTTAACAGCGCAGTTTTTATGGTAATCACTTTTTTGGAAAATTGAAGATGATATTGTCATTACGTTTCTATCAAGATGACATTCTATCACCCGCACAAATATTTTCCTCTTGTAGTGCAGCTACTTTTGTCATGGCAATGTTTGAGACAAGAACCAGAGAAAACGATATGGCCCGACTTTGTCCTCTTGTCGTCAACCTAAATGTTACATCAGCACTGAATAGCGCAGGGTTTCAGACTAAAGCCCCCGTTCGTCTCTCTCATCTTCTCCTTGTGTCTGGCCTGGACGAGACTGAACACAACCCCGGCCAGGGTCATGCGTCCTGCTGACCGTGCCCCCAGGCGGCCATCGGATGAAGCGTTGGCTGTCTTGCTGCGCATTGTGCTAATGAAGTAGGTGCGGACTTTCCCCTGACACTCACTCACCTGTGGGGAGAAAGAATTTATTCTATTAAACATTCTCAGTATCTTGTTTGGTTGCTGACAGCTGCAGCCATGGTAGTTTGTCATCTACAATTACCTACTCTCACCAGTAGAGCCCCCCCTTTCACCATTTATTTACTAATCCTGTCTTGGACCTGATACATTAAAGCTGTGAATTATTTTGGAAAAAAACAGAGATTTGAGTGAATATTTATTGAAGACAAAGCTGTGTCAGAGTTCAGATGCAGCTGACAAGGTATGACTAAAACCTGATGTCAAAACCACAAGATTATTTCAACAAAATAATTTTTTATCAGTTCGTCACTTTTAAAAATCATTGCACAACGTGAGTAAGCGGATCCAGTTATGTTTCAAAACTGAAACTTATTAATTTCATGAGGACAATTTGACAAAACTCACTGCATAAAAAAAAATCAGCAAATGAAAATATCTTTAATCAAAATATATGTGTATAGCAGGATTAAAATGAAACAAGACATGAAAAAGATATTAGCATGAGAAGAACTTCTGTAACAAGATTAAGCTTTGTTTAAAGAGTGATTTATTACTTTTATTATTAGCTGACACATTAAATTTAAAATTTTTGCTGCGCAGATGTACTCAAAGGGGGGGTGTGGACTAACTGCCCACAAAGTTCTATTAAGAGAAAAGATTAATAGTCTGCTAACTTTCGAGACAGGGGAAAAGATAAATTGCATAAAGCGAGGTCAAAACTGCTTATTCTGTTAGGTATTTAATTACTTTTCTTTGGTCTTTTCGGTGGGGAAAAAAAGCGCAATTCATTCTTGAAAAAGGATTTACATCTGTGAATAAAATATTGAGCAATAATTGTGTGGGGGCTGGAATATAATGTTTTTTTTTCTGATTTCCTTCTTGAGTATACAATATGAACTGGAATTTTGAAGACAAAATAGACGCTCACAAAGGTCTTTAAGAAGCACAAATGGACTGAGTGGTAATGGAAATGACACCTGCCAGGTTATCATTTCATGTGCGAAAACAAACACTATATAAGGTTAAAAAGATATTCTGTTTAATATATATACAGTAGATGCATGGTATAAACTCCATTACAATATGGACTTTGGCCGAGTTCTATTCAGTATTTCAGCATTTCTGTAATATGTCGGGTTACACAACCTAAGTTGTGGAAAATATACAGTAAGTTGTGGAAAATAATGAAAAATATGTGGTCTACTTTTAATATACCACATATTTTTCCTGGCAATTGTTTTTATTCGTTTGAGGAGAAATGGCCTGAATTAAAAAAAATATAGTGCATGTTTACCACTTTTAAGTTCTTTTGGAAGGGATGAGGTAATTTTGCTTTTCTGCTCTTGAAAATATTTTGACATATCATCAGAATCGAATGTTGTATTGTGCTCAGCAATTATGATGAAAAACATATTTATAGCAATAAAAGGGATTCAATTTTTGGCCAGTTTAAATATCAAAGAGAAAAAAAAAACAGTTAGGGTTGGTTGTATTTGGGGAGGCAATATGTTCAGTGATGCCACTGATTGAAACTGTAACTTCAAGATGCTCCCTCAACGTCGTTTCAGTAAAAAAACACTCCAAAACACCAGATCCCTATCTGGAGGATTGGATGCAAGAAAAACAATTTGGACTTGTGCATTGTGGAAATAATAAAAATTCTTTGAACTCAATGACAGTCACAGCTGAATAACTCATCTGAAGGTAAGCCATGCATTTCATTTTACTTTGCAGTTCCAACTCTGGCTTCTGTGATTATTACACAACATTTTCAGTGATTTTTAATGCACTGAAATCCCCCAATCCTCTGCTTCACACACGCAAATGTGCATGCACACGCGTGTGCATATGTGCACGCACACACACACACACACGCACGCACACACACGCAGAGGATCAATAGGTCTCACAAATGGTTAACTAATTACTATTATTTTTCAATGTGACTCTGAAAACATACCTCTTTGTTTGTCTGTCTTGTACTCAGTGATGAGCTATGAGTTGTCAGCAGTCTCATTGCTTAGCACATCGTAAACACAATCATTCACTGGATTAAACTGAGGATTCTGTATTCATCACTCACTCACCCCCTTGACAAAGATCTCTCCCCGCAGCTCCAAGATGAAGCCCCACTCCGCCAGGATTCTCCGTGTGGCCTCAGGGACCTGGATTCGTCCACTCACTCCAGTGCTGTCCATGCGGCTCGCCAAGTTCACTGTCGATCCCCAGATGTCATATTGTGGCTTGGTGGCACCAATTACACCTGCGACCACTGGCCCGTGAGCAATGCCTTAGTGGGACCAGAGCAAGAGACAGTTGGCGTTTCTCTTTGATAGTTACTGCGCGATCATGTGATTGGTATCGTTTTCTGCTGATTCACAAATGAAGCCCTAAATATATATCCATCCATCTATCCATTGTCCACTGCTTCTCCTGCACTCAGGGTCGTGGGGATGCCACATCCTTTCCCAGCTGTCACTGGGCGAGTGGCAGGGTTCTCCCTGGGAACGATCACAGGGGCACTAATAGAGACAAATTCCATTTACTCTCTGAGTCACACATCTGGGCATTTTTTTCCATTTTATTCAAATTAACCTCCTGCATGTTTTGGACTGGGGGACAGAACTGGAAAACTCAGACTAAACCCGCGCAGACACAGGGAGAACATGTAAACTCCACACACAAAGGCCTACTGTGGAAATCAAACAAGAGTCCTTCATGCTGTGAGGCAAAAGCGTTAACCACTGCAGCCCCTTAAGTACATATTTACCACAAAATGTTGCATTTCTTTTCTAAAATAAAAAAAAAGGTTCATACTGGCCCCATAGTGGTCCCAATGAGCATCCATTTTCTGAATCAAATATTTTTAAAAATGTACACAATTTCACACGTTATTTAAGATGCAGTGTCGTAGCAGAAAATATAACATTTTAAGAAGAATCCATGATATTAGGGAGATGATTAAATACTAACGTGAAGATTTTGGCAGGCAGTCAGTCTGATTTCTGTATTGATCTGAATTTAGGGCACTTGTTTTAAATCTTTAGTCACTCATTTAGAGAAAGAAAAGAAGCAGTTGTGAGCCTTGACCCTTTTCATTTCCCTGAAAGTGTAATATTAGATTACTTTCTTTTGAAATATTGATATCTTTTAAATCTTGACATGTTCCAGATTTTATTCTATTCTGAAAGCTATCTTGTGACCCCAAATACATCCCACTAATTTACTTTGTTTGGGTCAAGCATTTAAAGAAAATGTATCTGATGCAGTGTTGCCCAAGACCCACAAATCTTAATATCAGACGATCAGAGGTGTATTTTAAAGCCTTTAGGAAAGGTTGAATGCATAATAAATGCAGGTATGAGAGAGAAATCTCCATCATGTATCTATAAACTTGACAGTCTGACAGTGATACGTGGAGGCTTGGAGGCCCATGGTGACTGAAAAACCTAACAGTCTTATCTCGATTATAATGAAGAGGAATTCCTCTATAGCAAAAAGCAGGGGAAGTATATTAATAAAGGTATATGAAAGTCAAGACCTTGAGCCGAATATAAGTGTGCGTATTTATGTTCCTCTTGGGTATGATTTTGAGCGTTTTAAAATGGGTCAAACGGACCCGTGGAACACTGGATTATCTATGATGTATGAAGCAACTGGAAAAGTCAATCAACATTGAGGTGACTTTGATTATCATTGTGTGTGTGCAAGAGCTCAGCCATTTGGAGACTCACCCACACGCAGCTGAAAGTTTTTGGCTGAGTGCCTATTAATCTCTTTCAAAGTCTCCTGCATTGCCAAAGCAAATAAAACCAGCTCACTCAGGTGATTCCACTCATCCATTGTTGCCTGCTAAAGAAAAATGAACGGACCAAGGTTAGTTTAACACTTGATCTCCAAAGGAGGAGCACAAGGTATCATCTGTAAAGGACACGGAATGTATACCTGTCTGTCTGGAGCCAAACCCGAGGCTGCCATATAACAGCTCCCAATAGTCTTGATTTTCTCAACATAGTGGAAATATGACTCCTCTAGCAACTTTTAAAGGAAATACAGACATACATATGGGGGGAAAAAAAAATCTGAAATTATACATGAAGTGTCAAGTTCACATTTCAAGCTTTATGTTTCTTTTCTACATTCCACTAAAAGTAGATTTGAAATATTATCCTAAAATAGCTGTAATTTTAGTCCGTCCGTTTACCCAGTTTTCTTAGGCATTTCTCCAAACCCCCTTCTTTTGTCTGATCATTTAGCATCCAGGAGCCTTTCTTAGAATTAGATTATGCTATAAAACAATTACTGAAAGCAGTGTGCTTTATCATGACTACATCTGAATTATACTGGGATATCTAATAGATAATTTATTATCTCATATATTATAATAAATTATGTGTCTGTGATCTGATGTCAAAAAATCTGACTTAAACTTTAAAGAAATACACCCTATTCTCACACATGAAGAGGAGTGGTTGAAAACAGTAGTTCCAAGGGTTAGAATTATCAAACATATTTGAAACATGACCAGCAATATATGCACTTTTCTTGTTTACATTAATAAATGAATACATTAATACACTTTAAATATAAATATATTCTACACACTACATTTTTTCTTTCTAATTCAGATGGTAATATAATTCCTATGGTTGAAGGGTTTAACCACTCACACTTACCTCATCAAAATCAGCAATGATTTCGTTCAGCAGGCGGAGACAGTCCACGCCTTCATGTTTGATTTCTTTCTGCTCAAAGTACTCATTGAATCCGGCGATGGAGGCAAACATAACACCCACTTCATCATAGGACTGGGAGTAAAGCTCCTTAAATGAAAATGTAACATTAAGCTTGACCAGCCTGTTGTACTAATACACGGGTCAAAGTGATCACTGTGTTTTTAGCCTAAAGATAGGCAGTCAAAAATTAAAAAAAAAAATAATTGTAAATTATATATATAAACATATTAATATGTAATATTAACAACATATACATAAGTTATTTTTTTAATATACAGTATGTATTCAACACTTCAACTGAATGCGTGAATTATTGGAGCAATTTTGGAAAGCAACATGCAGACATCATCATCATCATTATGCAATTATTTATGAAATTGTAAACCAATTGTGCAAGCACCTCATCATTCTTGCTCCGGTCTAAGAAGTGTCGAGCTACATGTACAGGAAGAATGTTGTGCAACAAACATTCATTGTGTTCACGCAGCTCCCTCATGTCCTCCACTTCCTGCTGAGCCTGCAGACGCCAAAGGAAGTCTAGCCTGGCAGTGGCCTCCCACTGGAGAGTGAAGGAGAGATACAGTATCACCTTCAATACTTTCAAGTAATTTAGTATGTCAATCCAAAGATTTGGCAACAATAAAGAACAGCACACTGACATAAATAGCATCCCATTTGGAAGAACAAATTCTTTTCACAGTACCTGCCGTCCATTGTAGAAAACAGCAACAATAAACATCATCATCAGGAGAATAGAAATCCCTTTTCTTCTGACATACTGAGGCCTGTGTGGGAGTAGATGAGGAGGCGGGAAATAGATGTACATTTATTATGCAATGATAATAATTCACAAATAATTCAAGAAAAAATGGTCACACATCTCAGGCTGGCATGTTCTCTTCAACATTAATCATTCTGTTGTGTTTTTTTTACTTTTTTATTTGCCAGTCTTTATGTTAAACCCTGGCCCAGGCAAAGAACGCAACAAAAGTCACTATTTCAATTTTATGAAATCTGAATTAAATGACAACAAATTTTACCCTTAAGAGTCACTGCGACAAGTCTGCACTAAGATACGAAAAGTGTATCCTTGATCTTCCTGACCTGTGCAGTAAATCATGGCGCATAAGCATTAGGAAGGCTAGGTGAATGAGGTAGGAATAGACAGCCACGGCCAGTAACAGCACTGCTAGCTTCAACAGCGAGTTTAGACGTAGAAACACTGCACAAGTAACCATGGCGATGACACCACTCAAAACAAAGACCTGGAACGTTAAAGGGACAAAGAAGCGAGAGATACAATATAGTTTGAATCATAAGAAAGACATTTAAAAACTAAATAAATACATCATAATACAAGAGGTATTGTAGGTAAGAGAGCACGAAAGAAAGTACAAAATACAAAGGATGACATTTTTGAAGCAAAGTTAAGTCACACACCATTTAAAACACATTGTATCATCCATCAACTTTTCAAATTCTTACCTCTGGGTAAGAACATCCAACAAGAGGACGTGAAGCAGTGCTGTTCCCATCACTTCCATCAACCTCCCCAGTGTCTGCCAGAATGCACCATATCTGCACTCAGGGAAACAAAAGGCACATAGTTTGGTCATAATTTGCTGTATATATTGCGATTTTTTTAATAGGCTATCTTTTCACAGAATATATGCCCTTCTGTCCATGCCGGGGGAGAGATCCCATCTGACGGGAATCATTCCATTTGTTCATATAGTATTTCATATTTTCTGTGCAATGATTTAGACTCCCCCTCCTAACATGGGATATCTGATACTATACTAGTGGGTATAACTTAAATGCATTTGTAATAACTTTTTCATCAAATGATTTTATTGCGGACAGATACAGGTATATACTATTATGAGAGGACAGGAGTCTAAACGCAATAAAAACAAAGTTTAAGGGAAATTTAATTCATATTTTAATCCGTGTTAATTCAGCCCAGTTTTGGTCTCACCATGTCACTCGAGGCTAAACCAAAATTGACCAAAATGGCGGTGAGGGTAAGAACGTTGCGGGCGCTGTTGTTTTCATGGATCCAGCCGCAGAAGTACTGCAGGGATCCTGGAGTCCATTTGAATTCCTCTGCCAGAGCCAACAACAACAGCAGCGTATAGGCAAGAAGAAAAACAGAAAACTGGAGGATCGCCGGGAGAAGCCTGCAGAGGAATTTCAAGAATAGATGAGAAAGAATGAATTAGTAAAGTAATTACGGGTGAGAAATGAAAATTTTAATCCACAGTAGTCAAGATATTGCTATGACCTAATCAAGCATGTTAATTTTGTCTCTTATCACATTAAAAGCACATCAATATGCTTCTTTCAAGGATAATGGCAGTGCAATATTAAAGTAATTGTAATTGTAATATTGTAATTGTAATATGAATAAAGTAAATATCTGCTTTGTCGATTATTGCGCCTGATACACAGAACAAACGAGGAATTATTCTATCCCAATTTTTCAGTATTTATGTGCTATTTTTTTCTGCAAACTCTCTCCTGAGATGTTCTTTATACTGCAAGGCTAATTTTTTTTGCAGCTGATTTAAAGGAATCTGGCCTGTCACTGATTGTAGAAACTATCAAATAAATGAGCTTCCTACCTGGGAGCAGGGATTAGGGCATGGGCAGCCATGAGGAAGAGGAACATGATGAAGGAGCAGACAAGGTTGGAGTTGAACATTTCATCTCTCATCTGGGAAAACTGGGCCATTCAGAAATAGAAGAGCACGGGAAGCATCTTGGGTATTTGACCGTGAATGTCTCTTTTAGATGTTCTATCTATATTTTCTGTCCCACAAACACACTATGAACCTACTCCCATACCTTTTCCTCAATGTGTGTATCCTTGAAAACAAGTGTGTGTGAACTGATGTGTTCCTTGTGCATACGTTCACTGCTTCGAACCTCAATGGCATGTTTGATGCGTGCATTAATTTGCTTAGAGGTGGACTGCCATATGTTAGGCAGTGAGCCATTGGTAAAGGAGGCCAAAATCTGCAAGAAATATATACAAAGACTGGGATTATACATTAAGGTCCATGTAGAACTCCACTTTTTGCTTCAGGGTTGAAAAATCCCATATATTTAACATTTAACTTCTTAACCCAAATTTATATACGCAATTGGCAGCCCTGAACCTACACTATTCATGTCAATGACATTTCCAAAAGGCATTTCCGGGTTCCACGTGCGACATGTTTTTGGGTGTTTAGGAGGATCAAAATGGTCAGCTTTGCAAAATTCCTCCTGAGAGCAGATGAGGAATGTGTCTATGTTGTGCCTCCTTAGAAATTCGTTTCTGTCACGGCCATGACCGATCTCCGTTTTGTAGGTGCCCTCCAGACAATCAAGAGTTGCCTTTGAGATGTGGATTCGTCTGGTTGAAGGAACAGAGAAGCAAAGATGAGTTAGATGAGTTAAATCGTACTCCACTGTCAAAGCAGCAAGGTGATGCAGTAACGTATTTGCAATCTGTGTGATTGGTACTAATCAGAAACCACTCACCCTGGTATCCCCCCTGCCTCCAACATGTTGGCTATACCCACATCCCAGGACCAGACATCAAACTGCCATTTCTGTAGGCCCAGGACTCCACACAACACAGAGCCCGAATGAATTCCAATCCTCATGTCCATGTCAAAGTTAAGTTGCTTTCGGACAAACCTGGTTTAGATGGGATGTAGAGTTGGGATTGTAATTAATATAAAATATGCATCTTTCATTTTCCAAAGCAGCATTATTTTACACTCAGACATAGAACTCGAACTGGGCTTTCCACCTTCTTTTTGGCAGAAAACTGCATTTCAGATTAGTCCACAGATTAGTGGATTAGAGTAGTTTCAAAGAAAACCCAAGTAACTTTAGTCAGCCTTATTAGACAAACCTTATGGTGTTGATCATAGCCAGACCCATCTCAACACAATGACGGGCATGGGCACGTTGGGGCTCTGGGACCCCAGACACACAATAGTAACAGTCTCCAAGTATCTTTATTCGCAAACATTGGTGTTCCTGTAATAATGAAAAATTTTGAGATTCGTTAATCATCTGCTCATATAATATTTGATGAAACATACAACAGTAGCCCTAAACTTTTACCTCTGCCAAGCGGTCAAAGCGTCCAAATAGCTCGTTGAGGGTTCGAACCAAATCCTGCGCTGACAAGTTCATGGACAACAGAGTGAAGCCCTTGATGTCTGCAAAAAGGATACTTCCAAGAAGAGAGATAAAAGAAAAAAAACATTTGTTCCAGTGATTTCAGTGATCATTTGCCAGATTGCTTTGATATAAGGTTTACAATTTGAAATAAAAACCACATGGATTGTTTTTTTTTCCAACAACAGATACAAATAACCTATGAGGCTGGACTTGGGTGCTCAAACAGAGGGCCCCAGTGGATTGAAGAGAAAGTTATAATATTGCATTGGCTATCAAAGGGAAAATAATGCAAATTAGCCCTGTGGTTTAGGGATACAGAAGAAACAAATATTTTCAAAAGTATTTGGCTATTTTTACGAATTTTCTTAAACTTCTTTTAAATAAAAAAATACGGAAGGTCTCAGATCAAAACAAACAAACATTTTTTGTTGTCTGGTTCTGATAGTTCATCTGGTTTTGGGACATAATTCAATATGCCATAGTTGTAGAGATATGTGATGAAGTAACTCAGAACTCAAATAGACACCAGGCACAAACTTGACACAATACTGTTGAAGATGCTAAACTTTGCATGGATGAATTCTGACTTTTTTGTTGGGATCATTATAACTTCAAGGTCTAATAAAGGGAGGGTATGCTGTTGCTGTCGGAGTGGAACCAAATTGCAAAATTATCAAAAGATTGCTGAAAAATGCTGTAATGACAATATATATAATTGCAGGCTGTTATATATTGTCATTATATTATTATAATATATATTATTTCTATAATATTTATTATTGCTGAAATTTAGATTTGCTATCACCACTTTGGACCATACATTGTTAAATACATTCAAAATGAGTTAAAAGCCTATTTAACTGATCACAACTTGTGCGTAGACTCTTGAGAAATACTTTGGACAGCATTGACAAGGTCCAGCCTCTGGCTTTCCAAGTTTTGTCAGAGAGAAAGGCCTATTGAGTTAGACATTTAAAACCCTCGTTCCAAAGAATAGCGTGCTAATCCTAACAAAAACAACACTGTGTGTGTTTATATGCACAAGAGATTGTGTGTTTACTTACCTCACATCTTTGTACTGGTGAATGTAAATCTTATGGAACTCTTGAGGATTCAGTTCATCTTCCAGAGAGCTCATGTCAGCAATCATCTCCAAGGCAACAAATTGGGGAAGAATAGACAGCACCAGACGCTCCTGTTTGGAGGAATAATACACTTTAAGTCAGTCCAGAAGTATGAAGTATGCACAGTTTGAAACAATTATTTTGCATGAAACAATGATTATTTCAACCCAAGTAAAAGGACACTGAATCTGTCAACACAGTAATATGAAAAGTTAATGTAGTAATAAGGGTTGCTTAAATATTTGAAGAAAACGTATGTCCATCAGACAGATGTTTCTCTCATCAGCAGGGTTCTAAAGACAACAATGTAACAACAGTAGCCTGCAGACTACCTGTCTCTGGTTTTCTTGCTCTAGTTTGAGGCGACCTTCAATGCAGCGCCGTGTTTCTAAAAACACCTGTCTCTGTGCATGATCTGTCAGGTAGTGAATGAACAAGCCAGCTGTGTTCATACCCAGATACAGAAGGGCTTTGGCAAACACCTGCATCCAAAACAGACAAGGATTTACTTTACTTAACACAGTATACATGGTGCAAGTACACCTAAAATACAGGATTAAAAGAGTAATTAGTGTCTGGGAATGATTCTTATGATGTCTTGAGTCATCTGCTCACCTTTTTCAGAAGTACTGCATCGTTATAGTAACGCATTATCTCCACAAGAAGATGCAATATTGAGGTTAGTAAACCTGCACACATGGCCCATAGCAGAGGTAACGGCAGCAATGTGTATGTGGCGAACAATGTGAACAAAACGTACCACGATGGATCTTTTTCAAGTCCGTACACCAGTCCACCCAGCATCTGCATGGTCTGTGACAGCCAGCTGGCTAGACCAGCATAATGAAGCCACCTTGGTGACATGGAGTCCTTACAGGTTAAAACAACGATACAAAGTGCAACAGCTAACACCATGAATACACCCGTCAAACAGCCTCGCAGGGTGTCTGTGACTGCTTCAGGGGCCAAAGCCAGGTAAAGAACCAACACGTGTAGCTTGGCCACAGCATCAATTACGTTAGTGATGGCCAAGGAGTTGCGTCTTTGGTGAGAAGAGTGTTGCTGGTAGAGCTTTTCCAAGTCACGAGACTTGAAAGTGTGTCTCAAGGTAGGTATGTGTATGCCGCGAATGATATGGCCCCACTGCACAAAGAAGTCATTATCACTGGCATAGTCTGCAACGGAACCTCCGATGCTATGGTGCGTGCTGGTGGAACCACGCTGTTGGGGGGGATGGACTCTGAATGTGGAGGAACGCCGTTTGGTGATTCCACGTGAAGCTTTGCTGCGAATCTGTCTGTTGATTTCCTCCATGTAGGCGTCTGTCACAAAAATTTTGCGAGCTGGCTCCATACCAATCTGTTTGAAGATAATTGAAAAAAAAAAACAACAAATATTCTGATGGTATAATTGGGAATTGTCTTTGGTCAATGATCTGGAAATGACGATTCGACAATTAGTCACCTGTGCATTGAGCTCCTGCTGGATAATGATGTGTTTTACAGCGTTCTGCCACAGCATTTTTTTACGCCGCAGCCCAGGTGACAACGTTGAACTCAAGCAGGTTGGCTCATGCAGTGCCATAGGGGAGATCTGCGAGGTCTTGGCAAATGTCACCATTATGATGACCTTAGCAGACCCAATCTGGTCTTATTTCAGGAGAAGGCAGCAGGCTTCAATAGGATGAGGGAAAAAAGGGGAAGTGACTGAAAAAAGATGCTGATGTTTACTCAAGAGTTAAAGACTTGAAGTGCTTGATTTAATTTTTTTCTTCTTACATGACAACATCAAAGACACACACACACTCACACAAACACACACACACATTATATATGCATATGCATATTCATATGCATATTCATATGTATTGTATATGAACCTTTACATTTAATCTAGCATTCTATTGTCCTTCAACTATGTCTCTCTTGTGTCAGTTTAAAAGACCATTTGCTAAATTATGCGTCCTAAAGTTTCAGACTGATACCAATAGTCCTCAACTGGGGCCTTAAAAGTGCCTTTTTTAATCTAGCCTTAATTTTGATTAATTTGGTCATCATTGGCAGAGGAAAACAAACCGCAAGTCAGCATGATGCAAATGAACACTTTGTGGGTTCCACGTGTTAACGCCGCATGTGCCAGAAGACAGGCAGCTTTCAAACAAATTACCTTGTGGCCAGAATTAGACCTGAGGTTAATGCCTAGAGTTTAACTTGTCCAGGTGGCTCTGGTGTCAACCTCCTCCCTATCCCTTCACTCACTGCTGACTGACATCAGCGTGATTCTAACCAACACCATGAATACAACCTGCACATCCTGACATATGATTTTATGTAAACAGCAAAACACATTAAAACTCTTAATATTTTTATACCACTAAATCAAATGGAGCCTATGATTGATTAAAGCTGTTTCAAATGGGAGCCACGTTTATTTTCCTCTTGATTACATATGGAGTTGTAAAGTTTCACAGTCCAGGATGGATGCACAATATTCTTTCAGACACTGTAATTATGATGAAATCAAAGGATAAACATTTTTTATTAAAAAAGAAATGGGAAATAAATTCCTCCTTTACATCCTCCCACATCCAATATTATACTGGCAAACTAAAACCGTATACTGTCACAGGACTGACCTTTTATGCATTCATGATTTTGTATCCACTCCTCACATTCCAGGATAGATTCAGCCAGTCCAGCATAATCCATGTTTGTTGAATCCATTGGCCTGGACTTGGACACAGACTCCAATATTCAGGCATAATCCATAAATTAAAAAATGAATCTGAAGACGTCCCGCATGTGATGGGAGACTTTGCAGGATCCAAACTTAATGAAGAAAGGTTTAAATATCCAGCTAAACCGTGTCGTTGTTCCGGGAGAATTGTAGGTCACCACCTGGACTGTTTTGAAATGAAGTCAATAATTGCGGTGAAGCAGAGCTGCAGGAGTGAGGAGTGTAAAGAGGATTAGTTAGTCAGCAGCCACACTACTCTGCAAAGCTGAGGTCACTGGCACCAAGACAATACCAGGATAAATGAAAGCTTTCACTCAGCAGTCAAGTCCACTAGATCTTTTATAATTGCGTTGACAGTGACATGTGTGCGGGTGTGTTATACAGCTAGCACAATACTTTTTGCTAGATTTAAAAAAGAATCTATTACGTTCTGAAGTCCTCAAAAACAAAGTGCAACGTCCACCTCTTTATCATGCCAGTACTCTTGGCCTTGTGGGCTCATTTTTTGTGGGCTCATTTTTATGTGAGAGACCCATGAGGTGAGGAGTTTTGTTTGTACTCTAGAATGACATTTCCAATTCAAAGTATGGCAGCACTGTTAACAATTTGCATATAATATAATTAAACTATTACTTCGGGTACTTTTATGATTTTATTTTCACTTGCCAGTTATATACATTTATTGGCTTTAAATGAGATGCTATTAAAATTTTAAGTCTGGATCAACTTTCCGAACCAAGTGGACCCAAAGTAATTAAATGGTAAAGAGAATTTGATTAAGACTCAGAAAAGACACTTGTGAAATGGATCTGGGTAATGAAGATGATGATGACTTCCATACTGGGATGATACCATCATGAATGCAGGGGTCCCTCTGGTTGTAAGCTGTTCAGAAAAACGGACTGGCTTTGCTAATTGTATCCAGGCAATGCGCAAAGCCCCTAAGGCTGATCTAATGAGTTCCCATCTGTCCCAGCGGACGATGTACAGTGGCTCAGACCTGTACTGCAGATTACTGTACATCTAAAAATAGTCCCCAGTTCTAAGGCAATTAGCTATCATATAACTGCGCCCATATGAACATTGTACTCACATATGACAAGAATGTCTATTGACAAAATGCATGCTGAGACCAATGATAACTATGGTAGTGCCTTACAATTGCTGCAATATTGGAGATAAAAAAAAACACTGCAGACGATTTTAGTGTCCATTAAAAACTCTTACATGAAAATGTGACTGCCTGAACAGAAACAGACTGCTGTTCAACTCGAACTTCATTTGAAGAGCCTGGGAACCTGTGGGAGGAGTTGGACTAAGAGGGAAAATCTAATTAGCATTACAGCTAACTACTTTGGCTGTGTACTAATCAGCTGATTCTCTATGTACTCTAGCCAAACCGTGAACACAACTGACCCTGGAGCTTACGTGGTCACAAAGCACTTCAGTCATGCCGGACAGAGCTCTATTTGTGCATGCTGCTCTGAAATGCCTGTTGTAAGCTGGTTGTGTGGGACAAGAGTTCAATTTGGAATGCATAGTTGGCATCAGATTAGAGTTAGACAGGGAGTGCATGCTTATGTGACACTGGCAGTTGTGCCAAGCTCTTGAAAGGAAAAATGTGGATGAGTCAGATAAGGTAACTGAAATAATGATGTGGATCTGATGCGTAAACATTTTCACACATGAACAAAATCTTCTTAGAATACACGCCCCTTTACCCATCCCAATTCCTGGGATTGCTTCTCAAATGTTGCATGTGGATTGACAAGTTATGGGCATTTGAAAAGGACAACATATCAGAGAATATACTGACATGATGGACTGAAGGATGCAATGGCTTGGTGGGTTTAAGAGACCCTGGGATGTAATTGCCTTGGCATGCTAAGTGGTCCAATAAAAATCACCATGTTTAAACTTCTCCAAGAGAGGCACCCAATGTGACACGTGCACAGCACTTGTTGCCGTAGAAAATCTTCAAATTTGCACGTTTCCATTTCAAAAGACGGTGACATTATTAGCTACAGAAAATAAAAATGCAAAAATCTCCATCCTTGATAGACAGTCAAGATCAGCTGAGGGCCTTGGCAGTGGTGTTTTAGTGTTTGTTTCTTAAAATCAATGTCTGGGCAGCTGTCTGCGTGTGTGTTTTAAACTTGCAATTGAATGATGACTTTGAAGGACAGAATTATGATTCCTCCATACTCAATGATGGTAGATTTTAGACAGACTAGCCAGCATTTTTGTTGCTGGATACAAATATTTATCAACAATTTTTGCCTTTGAATAACTCAATTTAGGTGACACATTTTGGTTTTACATTAGTCATAAAACCTCAACTAATTTTTTTGTAAATCTAATTTCATGTTTCTATTTTTACATCTTGTGATTACAAGAAAACAAAGTGATATAATGCCAAAACATTTCACAAAGAAAATGGTTGAATTATTACACACACATACACACACATACACGCACATACACACACGGTTGACTCACTGGGTTGAATCGTTAGTGATTCCAGACCAGTTAGCAGGGAACAGCTGGGATCAAGCAAGACTAGTAGCGCCTGTTTAACTTTATTAATAAATGGTGTTCTCGACACAAGCTAACTTAAGGCTAAGCAGTTGCCAATAAATGGTGCTATGCGGCACATTCTCAGGATTGTAATTATTTGTTTGTTTCATGGTGAGTAGGAAGTGTTGACAATGTCATGAGTATTCAGATTAGCAAAGGTAACGTTAGGGGCTACTAAAACGCTGCCATGTGTTAGCTTATAGCTTACTGTAACGTAACAATAATTCCTAGCACTCATACTCGTATAACATGATAAATGCTGCCGTCTGACAGAACCATTCTCTTAACCAGTCTCTAGAAAAGTACATGTGGAAAGAGATAACGCGTGAATAGAACCGGTAACAGAAGCTAACACCGCTAGCTTTCCTGCTGAAATGAATTGAATTACTAGAACCCCTCTTTGATTCTTGTTACCAGTCAGATAGCACCTCATTGTGTATTTCAATGTTACTTGTGTGTAGCATTGATAGCAATCATTTTAACCATATCAGCTAATTTCAGCCGACTAACTTCCACAGGCCCAAACTAATCCAGCGGTTTTCCTGATTATTGAGGCGACGGTGGAGGCTCGGTGCGTAGCCGAAGTGTCACTCCTCTCCCTGCCTCTGTGAGCCTGGAATTCCAACGCCGCCTTGTGACTAACATACAACATGACAGGTGGGGAATACTGCTGTCAAACCTCTTAGTACCTGCACACTTACTGGTTGCAGTGAGAATTATTTTTCCTTAAAAAGACCACCACACTACTATCCGCTGCATAGGAGAGACTGCCACACCCATATTCAAAATGATAGACATTGAGACTTAGCAGAACTTTCCCATCAAAAGGCATCTAGATACTCTGTTTAGTTGTATTTGTGGCATCTGTTAACACAGCAGAATGCATGCAAACTTATGCAGGAATTAACTGACATTCCCCTGCTGGCATGCGTTGATGGTCAAGTCGCCTTCATGTAAAGTCTATTTGAATAGGTTTCCCATGCTCCCCCCATCTCTCTCTCTTTCTCTGACCCAGAGAAAGACTTTGGGATAGAGGGATCCATTGTGTTAGTGAGTTGTTAATCAATGAGACCGACGCACACAGAGAGCAGAGCTGCTGGTGAGGGCCTAATCGCTAATCTCTTCGTTAATACGGTCAACTTGCCCGCGTACATTAAATAATTAAGACGCGTCAAGACAGGGACCGTCCATTTGCTTTTCTGCAGTGCTGCTTTATGAATTTTTTAATTTCCTGCTATGTCAAAACTGAAGACAGAGCCTAGACTTGTTTTCTGATTCAGCTTAATTTAAATTTGGTCTGTGTATATTAGTTGTTAGCATTTTTTTGCAGCAGTGGAAGCTTGTGAGTACAATTTTCGCTTGTCATTTCAATTGTGAAATCTAAGATATTGTCTTAAACTCACATTTGAACAGTTTTTTTAAATTTTCATAATTTCGTGACTTTATGAGACAGTTGGGGAAACTTAGCTTTTAGTGTCCTGCTTGAGTGAGAGGCTCACTTCTACTCCCCGCCAGTGAGTGTTCAGAGTGTCTGTGTGAGTGAGTGTGTGTGTGTGTGTTTGGGCTGTGTCTGGCTGCCATGCCTTTGCCGGTGCCTGATGTTCCAGCCTCTCAGAGGCTGGCACTGGACTGTCGCACTCTTCTGGACCATCGCATTGGCAAGGGTAAGTGAAAACAGGGCCTCCACTGTTCTGTGTGTGGTTCCTTGTTTGTTTCTGAATGAGAAAAGCATTCATGGGTTCTCATGTTTAAATCTATGACTTTTTTTTTTTCATAAAAACATGTCAGGTCTATTAAGACACTTGCCATTTTGCGTTTGACTGTGTTTGTTTTGCACACTGTCATGTGTGACTGATTCATCACTTTTAAGTATGTGAATTTCTTGAGAATGTTAATTGAACCACATTGAAAGACCATAAAAGGTAGATTGACACCTACAACCTTGCAGAAGGAAAAAAAATTAAAATGATTTCAAAACATGATGCAATTTAATGGAGGAATTTCTTCTTCATCCATAATTATATAGTCTTAATAAAATGAACAGAATGTGTTTTGTTAATTGATTAAAGTGATTGCTGTTAAAGCCATGTTACAGCCAGCAAGAGGGAGTGTACCTGATTAGGGCTTCTATGGACAACCCACTCTATGGCATCATGATCCACCATGAAGATGCTTAAGTTCAACATACTATTATGTATTGCAAGTGCTTAAAAATGGGATCTTAGGAGTGTAATGATCATTGAAGATCAGTCTTAAGCCCCTGTTGTTGGACACATGTGCCACACGTGTACACATAAGTGGACAAGAGCAACGTCTAATCAAAAGCGGTAGGAATATATCAGGAAGGGTTGACGGAAGGAGGGGCAAAAAGACAAATATTTCGCATAGACTGATACTTGCTGAGAAGCATATTCAATCTGTTGGCTTAAATTCAGCAGCAGGACAAAACCAAAATATACAGAACAACCTGTCCCAGAGAATTACTTAAAGTCCTTGATCAAGTGGCCAGCAGAAGGTAAACGCTGAAATCTGCAGCGTTTAACAAAGGATAAGAGTTGATGTCTCTGTGTCAGAGAAGAGATGGAAAACCATCTGGAAATCTGCTCTCAACCACTAACTGGACTTTCTACCACCGAGATGGAATAGAATAAAGAAATGGTCATTATACAGAAGTTGGTAGATATCAAATCCTATGCTGGTGACACTTGACAGACCTGTGTCTTGATGACAGGGCTTCACTGTTGTTATTGTTCTGTGAAGAGAAAGTGAGGTGATTTTATGAACCTCTTTTTTCTCGACAGTAGCCTCTGAAGCATCTTATCAGTAACTGTCAATTCACATCACACTTTGTAAATGGAGTGCATGCTCATAGCTTCCAGGTCTTATTAGCCTGTGATGGCTACACCAACTGTTTTGCTGTGGAGTTAAAGACCAAAACTGTCATTCATCTTAGGGATCATTGCTGATCATGTGTCTGTATAACCTGTTTCCATGGTGGATAAATTCATGGATGAAAGGATAACCAGAAAATGCCAGCATTAACTCGGCCATCCAGCAGAGTCCAAGGAAGACTTAAATGTTCAAGTAAGGGGTTATAACATGTTGTCCTAAATAACAGATTAAGCAGAAATACTACCATGCAAAAAAAACATTGAATTCGGTTAGACCATCCAAAGTTAGAGCACATATTTTGCTATTATGTCTTACCAAATGGAAACATCAAAATGAAAGTGGATGGACAGTCACACATTACTTTTTTGTCAATACACTTGTCAGGGGTGTATATAAACTTATGTGTAACAGTGATGCTCATAGGCCCTTATAAAAGTACAATCGTCAGCTACAAGAGAAAAAAAAAACAATCAGTCTCTTGTCAACAAAAGTCACCTGTGTCAAATAATGTTACAAATGCTAACAATGATGTATATTGAAATGGCATGATACTCTCAGGCTATACAAATCACTATCGTCCCTCCTTAGACTTTCAGTTGTGAAATGTTAGGTAGTGAGGTTAATTTTTGGACCATGTAGCTTGTGCAGCCTCTTTCTGGAAGTTGGGTCTATGATCAGGTCCTGCTGTTCACCGAGACTGAAAAGAGCTATTACCATGGCTCTTGTGTGCACGTTTCATAGACAAGAATGATCTTGCTATTTCTTATTTCAGATATTGTCATAAATGTTTTTTTTTTCCCTGTAAACCTATACTCCCTTTAGTGGCCTCTGTAGCTAATTGATGGTTGCTATATAGATGAATGGACTTATGGTCTACATTGATATATATATTCTTACTTATTTAATGTTACATTTTGTTGCCCCATGCTGGCTTTTATGTGGTTTCCTTGCTTATTTGGATGTCTGTTTACAGTACTGTACTTCCTAGAGAATAATTTCTTTATTATATGTGTTCCTTACATTTATTCCAATTGTTTTCCTCATTTATTGTTGAGGAGAAACAATTCAAGTGAATTTTTTTTGCGTGCGCTGCCATGAGATTATGGCATTTGCTTCTGAATTGTGAATTGATTGTTTGAGTTTGTCATTAACACAAACTCTTATTTGGATTAGTGCAGCTTTCTACATTGATACATTTATTCAGGGTTGAAAATACCTTGAATGCTGTGCTCTGTGGTAATAAAGGTAAAAGCATATGGATCAATACTAGCTGTGTTTATGCTGCAGATTAATTCCTTGAGAAAGTCAACCATTTGATAATTACAAACCATCTGCTGAATAGAACTGTGTTTATGTACAATAGCTAACTCTTTGTTGCAAGAGCGAGAGGAAAATTGTAAATTTAACATTTTTCCTTTTTTTAAATTTTTTTATAAAAATTGTAAACACGATTACATCATCACCCATTTTCTACCATTTAATACAGAATCTAATCTAAAAATCCCCTAGCAGAATAAATGATTTCTGACATCAGTGAGGAAAATTAAAAAAGACTTACTTTTTAACCTTGTTAAAGAAGGGAATCTAGTAGTAAGTTACATAAGCAGAGATGGATAAACTGAACATAAGTAAAGCAGGAAGAATGGGAAGATTAAATGTGAAGAGGAAGTAAAGAGTTGCGTTAGAGGGGTTGAGAGGAGAAAAGGAGATTTCGTGGGTGGGAGGTCTCCAATTCTGTCCCATATTTTTCCTTTTTTTTTAACCTTCTCTGAGTGAAATGGTTAGATGTGTGTAATGTGCATTTCTAACGTGGAAGACCTCTGTCAGCAGGGACAGTTTTCCAGGAGACAAATAGGAAAATCCAAGGTCATCACGGCACGCTTCTCTGACGTTGCTTGTCAGCTCCCTTTTGCGCGTGCATGCTTGTGTGTGTGTGTGCGTGTGTCAGGGGGAAAGTGTGTGTAAATCATTGCATCGAGCCAGGCTCTGCACCAATCATGCTGCGCATTCATATGCCTTTTAGCTCCGAGCACATGTGCGGGCATTAATCCCAGAGACAGCGGGGTGTGTGTTTGTGTGTTTCAGTGCCTCTTGGCACAGCAGTCTGTCTGTGTGAATGACTGACGCTGCATTAAGGAAACATAAGCATCAGTAGTGAGAAGCTCCAACATCACGATCGATGTACGGTAAGAATAACCACCATCCCGCCATTGTCTTGCCTGTGTAAGCATGTGACTAATGTGAAGCAACTATCGTCCAGCCGGTTTTCCTGCATTCTTGTAGCTCTTAAGTAAGAAACTGAAGGTTTCATTGCAGTTTAGTGTCACCTTAAAGCACGTTGTGGGAACTTGGACTGCTATGTGGATACTTTTGATCAAATTACATTTTTGAGAACACTGAGATGCAACTTTGAAGATGTTTATTTTTGGTTGGTTACATGTTTTGTCCACTTTTTTTCTCTGTGTTAAGTATTATTATTATTATTATCTAATGTGGCCACAGTGATTTCCCTATACAATATAGCTAATTGATATAGCTTTATTCTCTTCAGTTTTTTTGTGATTCGTCAATATATTTAGTCCTTTGACCATCAACTGCTTATAAAAAAAATATCTCTTTGCTGGTGAAAGTTTGTGGTATTTTTGTAAGTAATTTTCAACATTTACTAACATCAGCTGGTCACTTAGTCATTTAATGTTGCTCTGGTGTTGCAGGCATATGTAGATGGACATCTTACTGTTTCCCACTAATTAAAACGGTACGCTTAGTTTTTGTAGATAGTCGATGGTAAAACAGTTTCTTGTTATTAAGCTAATGAATTAAAACAAAGACAAAGGGAAGTTTTTCCTTGTCACCTTGTGCACAAATAACCTACATTTTGGAAGATTTTGGAAGCCTGAGCTAAAGCTCAAAGCAGAAATTGCTTTGAGGTTTAGTCCCTCATAGCTCAGTTTCAGTGCCTATTTGACTGTGATTCATAGTGTGTCAAATTGGACTTGTGTCACAGGCATTTGTTGGCAGCTGGGTCTGTACATCCATGTGCTGCTCAAATTATACCAGCTGTGTTCACTGCCGCCCACATTAGATTGCACTGAGTCATATCAACATGAATACATCTACCGTACAAAGTTTTCAGTGGGAAAAACAATGAATTCATATTAATTCATCCTTTATGAAAATAGCAATAATAATCATACTTATTGCACACACACACACACACACACACACACACACACACACACACACACACACACACACACACACACACACACACACACACACACACACTCATACACTTTCCTCTACTGTGCCCGAGTACTCATCTATTGGCTGACTCTTTGGCTTGTTATTCATGAAATGGTTTTCATTCTCAGAAAACCTTACTGATAAGCAGAGGAATGCCTTCTAGAGATTTTTTTCCTTTAGCTTTCAGCTTCCTCTTCACAATGCTTTCCCCCTCCTTAATTGCTTTATAGCTTTCCAAAATCTTTCACAGGTTAACTTCATGTTGATATGCTGTTGAATTATTCATAATTTGCCAACAATTTCGTCTTGTTCCCCGTATTTTGTGTTTAGCTGTATGCCTACATTTAATAATGCACATCTTCTATTTAAGAATTTTTGTCCTTTTTGTTTGTTGATGTAAAAATAGGTCTTGGTCTGTAACCCCCCCCCTCTTATATAATGAAACTCTAAAGGGCATCTTGCATTGTTTCCATCACATATTATTTTGTTTTTGCAGAGATATACATATGTAAAAGATAGGTAAATATTTGCTCTATGCAAAGAGCTGTACGCTTTGGTATCATTTTTTTATTTTTTTTGCATGAGTGAGTCATATAAAAATGACTTTGCATGTGCCAAGATATAGTTTAAATCCAAATAAATTATAAAGACTGTGGGGTAGCTTTTATATTAATACCTAAACAAATATACAGTGTGGCATATATTCCTTCTGCTGCCCATTTGAAATTGATTTAGTTTCTTTAGCCAGTTTCTAGATATATAGATATAGATATAGCAGGATTTGGAATAACAAGTAACATGCAAAAGCTATGCATTTACTGCATCTCCATATCGTTCAGTTTAGTTACCTAGTTTGTGCAAAGTTAGGCACAAGGCACAAAAGTGTCAAAATTACTCTCTAATCACACATGTTTTGGATATAACATGAATATCACCTTTCATGTACATTTCCCTTTGATGGCTAGGTGTAAGAGGGGAAAGACTTCATAACTTCAAATTAAAGTAGCTTTCTGAAATCCAAGGAAAGAACAATACATGCAATAGTACTCTGTGTAATGGAAAATAAAATGAATCACCTCAGTCTTGTAATACAAGTCAGTGCCACACATCCAGAATGTCCTTAAGGTCTTTCTCAACTAAACCAAACACCCTCAATTACTGATCAATGGTACCTATAAAGTTAGTATCAACTTACTAAGTGGATCTAGCCATTACATGTGGTTGCTAACAAGCTCATAACAGAGGGGCAGTAATTGTAGAAGTTGACTGATTGCAAACATTGCCAAGTCCAGAGCTACATATTTTGCTCAAAATTAACTAAAAAAATCAGTAGAAAAAATATAAATGCTAGAGATAAGAGGAAAGGAATTTCAGTTTAAAATCAGTATGAATTGCTAAATGGGATGTCAGCCTAGTTCTATGAATTGAATGGACTATAGAAGCCCCTGCAATGCTAGCTAGTACTTAACAAAACTGTTGTATTTGTTCATGTTGTCAGAGTTGCTGCGGTCAAGCGTGACTGGAAGTGATCTGAGGTGAACAGAGACACTTTTTGGTTGACAGTGTTTCCCCATAAAAATTTAGCATTTCAATATTCCCCTTCCTCTATCTTTTTTTCTCTCTGTCTGTCATCCTAATGGGCAAATGTTAAGCTGACATCCTGGGGGAAATGGAGGGTGTAATCTGTTAATGTACTATCTCATTGTTATGGAGATAAAAATAGCTATGTGATTGGCTGGCTCCTTGCTGTGCGAATTTAAGGGGCGGAGAGACCCCTGTGTATGTACTTTTAGCGACACATACTACATAGAAAACATCTTGCAAGAATGTGTTGCTCAGCATCCAATTTGTGTTAAAGGATAGATAGATAAAGGAAGATAAATCACTCACGTCAGTTTCCATAACATGACATGCCGAACTGCACCTTGGTCTACCTCTCCTCTATATTCTTTTGGCTTTTACAACAATTATTTATTTTTTGTTTTTTAGAGTGAATCGCCTTAGCTTCTGCAAGCACCTTTTGTATGGGTTTATGTATGAATGTGCAAAAAAGTGTGGAGGAGAAAGCTATCCAGCCCCTAAATGTGTTGTCTGCTTGCCATACAGAGTGGGCGGATGTCGTGAGACCCCCTGTTATGTTTTTTTTTTGTTCTTTCACCACTGTCATCCAAATGCTTGTCCACCCACCTTTTATTTCAAAGCTATCTCACCCTAACTCACCATTGCATGAAATGCAGCCTGCCTTTAACTGACTAGACATAATTTGGAACTGCAAAGAACTATTCTGTTGAATCCTCAGTTTGCTTCTCGTTTTTAAGTGTAGAAAAAATTCACCCATGAGTACCTAGAAGTCCTTTGGACCTTCAAGTTTTTGACTTGACTTACTGTATATTTTACAGCAGTTACCCAAAACTTGCATGTGCGGCTCATCCCAAGAAATATACTTCAGTTATTTTGTACATTTTGTACAACTAGTGAAAGGAAATTATTATACCTGAAATAGTGGCCATTGCCAGTAGAGGAGAAATCCACATAACATTAGCTATTCTACTCCACTTCAAAGGGTTCTTTTTAATCACAATTATTTAAAACAAGTATGCAAAATGAGGGTCTTATGTATGCACAATAATCTACTTCATCTAGATAACCACAATTAATTGGCTAATCTACAATTTATATGTATACATAAATCTTACAATAAAGATTTTTCAAATGATAAGTTTTGCCATGCAAAAATGTTTACAATATTTTCTTTCTAATTTACTACTGCTGATAGAAAGAACAGGACAGATTTGTACAGAACAGAGAGGATGCAATAAGTAGCACTAATCTGTGACTCATTCAATGCGTCACAATCCTCATCCAACATTGCTCGCATCTCTGTCTGCTGTTTCCCGTGTCCCTGTTCTTTCCCTCTTTCTTCGTCCTCCACATATTTCCTTCTACTCTTGGGGCCTCCTGGAATTTTATTAATTCAGTACTGACTCCTATACGTTGTCCTCAGGCCAGTGGTGCAAGGATGAGAGGAGGAGACAGAGGAAGGTTTGGTTTGTGTGTGTGTGTGTGTGTGTGTGTGTGTGTGTGTGTGTGTATGTGTGTATGTGTGTATGTGTGTATGTGTGTGTGTGTGTGTGTGTGTGTGTTCGTGTGTTCGTGTGTGTGTGTGTGGAGGGGGGCTTTGTTCGTGTTTGAGGCAATGGAAGAAAGAGGAGCAGGACTATGAATAGACCGGTGGCTCTCAGAAATAAACCATGCAAAGGCAAAGGTCCCTCTACATAGTTCAGTGGAATGTCTTTAGAAAGTTCAGATGCCTTGAAACCCAGCAGCCTCTAAGTGTTTCAGACAGTGTGGATGCCCTTTAACTTAGAGAAATCTATGCTTTCCATGGACATCCCATCTGCAGTGCTCACCTCCTTCCCAACTGAAGGTCACTGATAAACCCAAATGCCAGAAAATGGTGTGAGTTTAGCCTTGTAAGTGTGCCATTGTCTGTAGAGCTGTGTTACTGACTGAAAACGGGATCAATTATTTCCTAAGCTTACCTCTATCTACTACAAACTACCAGTAGCCTTCAGAAACCCTGACTGACTGGATATGTCTGAAACTGAGGCCTGTTCACCCTCAACATTTGCCATTGCATATAAAATCAGGTCTGTATAGTTATTTGGCATTGCCCTTTCATATATGAAGTTCTCATTGGATAATTATCTGTGTCAGATTGAAGGGGTGAGGTATCTCATTAATGTTATCAAGATTTCCTGAATCTGACAAAATAAATATATATAGGGTCAGGAACCTAATGTTCATGTGTATAAAGTTATTCACATAGTAAGTAATGTCAGTGTAGTGTCAGCTTACTAAGAAAATGAAATAATTGAATTTCTTTACTCATAATAAATTGTTTAATTTAATTGGTTGAGTTACTGGACTCGGCAGCAATTTCCCTTTAGTACAGAGTACATTGCCTGCTATGTGATTTCAGGCTTGATAATTGCAGTCTAACTATTTGATCTCAAGTCATTTTTAAACTTCCTATGCCTAACTCTTTGCAGTCAGGTCAACAACAACAATCCCCTCTCTGCGTTTGATGCGATTTCCTGCATGCTTCAGTGATTGAGGATTGTAATGGTTGACAGACTATCACCAGCCTTTTTATATCTGGCTAAAGCATTGCTGTGTGTTTACTTAGCTTACTGTCACTAATGTGATTTACTCTTTAGGTCTCAGATTTGATAAGCAGCCCTTTTTTGAAGGGTTAACAACTCATTTGGGAATGTTGGAAGTTTCTATGTTGTACTCCAAAGATCCTGGTATGACTCACCACTGCTGAATCTCCTCAACCAATTAGAATTTGGTCCTCAAAGAGTGTTAGAACTTCCAGGAAAAAAAAAATCCCTGCTCTGTCTAATGCACTATTCTCTTCTACACTAAAGACATAAGAGAGCCAATGTATGTCTGTGAATGCTTTGGCATTGTTGAGCATGAAATTTCCTCAACCACATTCTCATCATACCTTATCTTTCAAATTGGTTTGCCTCAGTCTGGCTTTTGTTTTGGGGAATTAAAAATTGATTTTATATAACAATGCTGTCAGACAGCAGATGCTGAACAGTCTACTGTTTCCAAGAATATCTTTAAAGTGAAACAAATCTTTATTTTCAATGTTGGAATAATTGTCTCATAAACATGTCAGTATTGGCCATGGTGGTTAGTTGTCAATATTTTACAGTGAATGCAACCCTGAAAATCTGACAGATTTCTTTGGTTTATGCAATGGCAACCTTGGATGAAGCTATGTGACTTTATTTTGACACTTCAAGATAAACAAATTTTAACAGTGTGCCAATTAAAACAATCATTCTTTTGACACACTGTTAAACTCTTGCTACTTGTCTTTTCCCCGTGCTCACTTTATATCCCTGCAGACCTAATACATCTACTGCTGGTTTATTGAAGTTTAACACTTGGAAAGCCATGACAAAATGTTTAGACGATCAGTCATTTGGTTATTAGCTTATGCGTGACTTTTTGGCTTAAGTTTTGGCTGTTTCCTTTTGGATACCTAAGACTTTCTCCTCCTCTGTTAATATCCCTGTAGAAAAGCTTTTGAGTAGTTGAAAGTGTTGGTTAATGAAGATTTACATGTTCAAGTAAGAAACTAAATATCATGTCATGTTACATTGCATTACATTACATTACATTTTGCAGACGCTTTTATCCAAAGCGACTTACAATAGAGGACATGAGCACTGCAAATAACACTTGCAAATACAAGATGCACATGAAATATACAGAACAGTCAAATTTAAGTCAAATTTGAGAGGAGAGGATAGTATCATGAAATGACAGGATTTGGTGCAAAAAAAAGCCAGGAGTTTATTTAAAGGAACATTAAAAAATAACCAACACGTCCAACTTTTCGGCGACTGTGGTACCGGTCTGATGATCATTTTGATCTGGTCTGCAGAGAAAATCTTTCTTGGTACAAATGACAGTTTTTTCTTCTGACCTTCTGGACACCCTCACCTTACTGCTGAACTTAATATTATAATTGCTTTATATAAAGTGTATTGTTTTATTCAGAATAAATACTGTGAACTGCCAAATTTTTTTTATTATTTGAACCCCCAAGCCTCTAACCGGTTCGCTGCATAAAACTGGTCCGTGGTACATAAAGGGTTTGCGGAAACATTTTCATGCATAAAACATGTCCCTGGTACAAAAATGTTTTGGGACCACTGAGTTATAGGGTCACTAGGACAGTTTGCTTTCCGAGGTGCTTTCTTCCATACCACAAATGTAGTGTCGTATGTGTAAGAATTAAAGCACCCTTTTCACTTTGCTATTAAGATATAATTATATGATTGACATCAAATGCTCTCAAAGTTAAATATTTTCAACTATCAAAGATTTTTTAACTTTTTCTGCTGAATCAAACCTCCAGTTCAATGGATTCAAGGCATTATCTAATCAGAAGTTGAAAGGCTGCTTTATTAATGAAATATATCCCTGTAGACTTAATTTATCTACTTTTGGTGACCCTAATAAATTATTAGCCAGTTTTAACACTTGGAATGCCATGACAAAATGTTGAGACAGTCAGTCAGTTGCTTAATAGCCTGGGCATTAATTTTTGGCCAAAGAATCGGCTGATGTTCCGTTTTTGATACCCAAGACTTTCTTATCCAAATTGTCAACTCTCTGCATTAGTCACATTTTTGATTTTGGATTTGACTTTGCCCATCAAAAGCCTTTGGCAGTTCAATTTGTTGAGAATGGAATGTCTTTAGATAAAGCTACTGAATGTTTACTGCTCCAGTAGTCATAACACAAACACTAAGAACATCTTGGCTATGAAATTATTTTATTTTTTATTTATTCACATATGTACACTTTCTAGCAAAATAACATACCCCTCCATAATCTAGTAAAATAGAATATTAAATGAGGGGCCATTGATTATGCAAGTGACTCATGATTTAATTAATGTGTACCGACAAAGATCTCCATGTGCTGTGCATGTTGATCAAATAAATATAAAAACCAAGATTAAATGTTTAAATGTCATTCCTTGACGTAATAACCCCAGAATCTTGGGATATTCATCCTCATTGCCTAACATCTATTCAAAAACATAGACAATTAAAGTCTATGTCTAAATCTCATGTTTTTTTTTCCAGAATGAAATGTTACCTGAGCTTCTTGTGGTTTTTTTTTTTTTTTTTCAGGGGTTTGTGGTTGTTGTGGGGCACTCAGGCCTCGGTACAAGAGACTGGTAGACAACATCTTCCCTGAAGACCCAGAGGTAAGATGCACAGAAGATTGTACAATTGTCTAAGTCAAACAGAAAAGTGGAAATTGAGACTCGGTTGCCTGTCGCCTCCATAAGACTGAACACCAAAGTTTTCTTGAACAAAACAACGTCCGTCTGAATCTTTTTTGACAAGGGCATTAATTTGAGACCATAGCATGACAGAGAAAATATAATCATTAAGCAAGGACAAAAATATATATAAATTGCTGTTTCCAAAATTTATGTGCTAGATTTAGAATTGTTTTTTAGAATTGTACAGTGTAAAGAGTGTTGAATTAGATTTGGGAAAGTGAAATAGGAGTGACAGAAATAATACTGCTTGAATATCAAACCCAATAAGTTAGTAAGAGCTTAGCAGCCAACACATCGTTTTTTAACACATTCCTCATCTGCTGCAAATTCAATTCAAAAAAATGTATTTTAATTGGGCAATTAATATATGACTCAAAGACAATTTATCTTGATTTGTTGTGGAAGAAACTTAATGGTTTTCTTTGCAGAACTGCAGTACCCCACTATCTTTATCCAAATCTGCAAATCAAGGAACATTTGTTTCCACCACCTCATTTTGTGTGATGGCGTGAATGTATCTTTTTTACACTCTCAAATTAATTATGCTTCAAAAACAACAAAGTCCTTTCACAACAGTCACCGTTTTTGTTTTAAGCTGTTTGTTTTATTTTAAAACATATAGACAACTTCAAAAGTAATGTCAGCTGTTAAAATCCCATTGATTATATTTGACCTTTGCCAAAATGCCAGACACTGAACATATAGGGTGCAGCCTTATGTGTGATTTTCTTTTTTTAAATCTCATCTCTTTAGCACTCTCCTTCTTCTGACCAGATTGAGGAAGTCAAGTAGCTGGTCAGATCTAGGAATCTTTTGATACTTTCCACTTTTATACAAGTACACTCTAATAGACACACTATTGCATTGTCCAGATTACCTCAGTCTCAAGGTTTTCAAGGCTTCTCGCTTAAAACAGTCATCCAACACATTTGTAATTCATAACCAGATAATATTTCCCTGACATGAATTGGACAGATGAGTTCAGATAAAATACCCATTTTAAATGAGACCCTAAAAGACCATCATATTTCCATACCTTATTTTTTTTTCCTCGTCTTCCTGCTCTTCACTCCATAATCTTCCCAGGATGGATTAGTGAAGGCCAACATGGAGAAGCTTACATTCTACGCCCTGTCAGCGCCAGAGAAACTGGACCGTATAGGAGCTTACCTTTCTGAGAGGTTGTCAAGAGATGTGGCTCGACACAGATATGGGTAGGTGTGACCAGTCACTTGTCACACAAAGGGCATGTCTGCCCTCACGAGTACGCATTACACTTGTGTATTTTTTTGCCACTTGTAAATGTATTTCAACTAAGTTTCAACAGATGCAAAAGGTAAAGTACTTCAAGGGCTAGGGAAGGAGTCCTAGTTTCAGGTCATGTGTTTAAGGTTTTTCATTGTTACTATTTATTGTACACTTAATGTCATGTATCTTATTATTGGAGGATCAGTTCTGAGTCTTTAGCAACTCTTATATCAAGCTCAAAAATTGTTACGTTTTATGGAGTGTGACTTGGAAAAGCTGTCATTATTCTTGCCAATTCAAGCACCCTGTTTATATTATATTTACTTTTGGTCCAAGGAAAATGTGTTCAATATGTGTCTCCAAAAATTGTCTGGAAGAGATTATGTTTTGGTTTCTGTAGCTGGATGCAGGCCATGACTTTAAATTTCTGAATTTATTTCATCTTTGTGCAGATCACTTTACAGGATTAATACATTTCTTCCATGTGTGTCTTGTATCCTATAAAGGTATGTGTGCATAGCTATGGAAGCGCTGGACCAGCTTTTGATGGCTTGTCACTGCCAGAGTATCAACCTGTTTGTTGAGAGTTTCCTCAAGATGGTTCGTAAATTGCTGGAATCAGACAAACCCAGTTTGCAGATCTTGGGAACTAACTCGGTGAGTCTTCAGGATTATGCCATATTTAAATAAAGGCCAATCCCATTTTATTAATTTGCAGCACCAAAAATAGCTGAACCACATGTAAACAAAATGAACTTTTGCTAAGTCTTTGAGAATAATTGTGTTATGGATTTTTGCTATATGGGCAATTTACAATTTTTAGAAATAGATTTACACTTTTCCCACACAGGTTTTCATTTATGCCATTGTTGTAGAATTCAGTGTAATTTGTTTTAATTTTTCTGTCATGAAAAAGAAAAAAATACCTCAGTGCCTGAAGCAAGAATCACAGAAATAAACTGTAATTATGTATACCGGTATATCCAGTTAAGGAGTTGGTAATTGGGGTGCATAAGGTAAATAGCAGTAACAGATCACGATAGGTTTAGTACAATGACCCTAAATGTGAGGCCTAAAACAGAAAGGTTTTATATAAATAACTGAAGAACTCTCTGATGAATCTATTCACTTGTAGTGAGCAAGATTTGTGTTTATAAAGGTTCTTAATTTAACGAAGCACCATTGAGGCAATTAAATTCAGAGAATCCAGAACTGTTCCTGTGAAGCTTTTTAGCTAATGCACCAAATTACAGCACCAGCTTGTACTTTCAGGTATGTATTGACTTTACATTAACTGAAAGAGCCTCTCTATCTGATTGAAAGTATTGAGTGCAGTTCGGCTGAAGGAGAGCTGGGATAATTATTAGTGGTTTTGAAGATTCTAGAGTTGACACCGAGGAAAAGCAATAGTCCTTATAACCTTACTGTCACAGGCCTGTCAAGAGAAGTTTTGGTGAGCTTAGAAAAATGATGGGATAAGGAGCAGTTACTAATGCTCTGCAGTTCAGGGTTCAAGTCAGTAAAAACAGTGTGGGAAACCCTTCTAGGCTTCAGACCTACAGTGATAAATTCTAATCCTCTCCTTTCTGTTCTCTCTGACTCCAGCCTTCTTAAGATTACACGGTGCACATTAGAAAGGAAAAATGAAAATAGATGCTGCCAGTAATTCACATAGTATTCTGTTTCTGGAGAAAAATGTTGTTTGTTTGGCCAAGCGTGTGGGTGGACTAAAGTGCTGCAACCAGAAGAAGAAATTGGTTAATATTAATGTACAAATGATTAGTTGCTAAAATAATGTCCTGCCAAGAGATAACAAATTATATATTGCAGCTGTATACACTGAATTGACAATGTATGTAGCTGCTCAACTTAAAATTATAATTGATACACTTGACAATTGAGTAGTACTAAAATATGCACACATTACTAAGCACATCAGTAAATCCTAAATACCCCAGTCCTGGGTGTGTGCATGAGAGACTGACAGCTTGAGGGCAGGAAGATTATCAGTGTGATGATAGCGTGTCTCGACAATCTGTGTAGATAACTGCAGAGTTTAGCAAATGTGGTCTACAGCTAATCTCATTTTCTAGATGTGTCCTGTGCTGACCCAGTCAACAGCATTAAGAACTGTGTTGTATACCAAAATATACTCATCAAGCTGTCTGGCAAACACTCGCGCTTTCTTCTTTCAAAAACACTAAAAAACGTTGTTGTAAAGTTTGATATCTTGTACTGTGTGCCAACATTTCATTATTAAAGCAGCCTTTCAACTTCTGATTAGATAATGCCATGAATCCATTGAACTGGAGGCTTGATTCAGCAGAAAAAGTTACAAACTCAGACGCAATCAGTCTGAAGCACTCAAAACTTACATCTACAAAAATGCAAAAGTGCACGTTTGCATTTTCAATATTTTGGAGACCTTAGATTATCTCGGTAACAGATGAAAATGCTTTGAAACACTAGCACAAAATTTAGTAGATATCAAAGAGCAATTTCTAGTCGTGGATCTTTCCTCTTCCTGTTTTCAGACACACGAAATGAAGACACAAACACAAATGAAGACACACAAAATGAATATTCATAATTTTCTTGATCACAGTCTTCTTTTTTCTCAATTAAGTATCACACCTCTAAATCATACTTGAACATGTAAATCTTCATTAACCAACTCTTTCAACTACTCAAAAGCTTTTCTACAGGGATATTAACAGAGGATGAGAAAGTCTTAGGTACCCAAAAGGGAACAACAGCCAAAACTTAAGCCAAAAAGTAATGTGTAAGCTAATAAGCAACTGACTGACTGTCTAAACATTCATGGCTTTCCAAGTGTTAAACGTCAACAAACTAGCAATTAATTTATTCCGGTCACCTGAAGTAGATGTATTAGGTCTGCAGGGATATAAAGTGAGCACGGGGAAAAGACAAGTAGCAAGAGTTTCACAGAGTGCCAAAACCAAGTTTTAATTGGCACACTATTAAATTTGTTTATCTTGAAATGTCATAACAAAGTCACAGAGCTTCATCCAAGGTAACCATTGCATCAAAACAAAGAAATCTGTCAGATTTTCAGGGTTGCATTTAATGTAAAATATTGACTACTAACCACTATGGTCAATACTGACATGCTTATGTGACAATCATTCCAACATTGAAAATAAAGATTTGTTTCACTTTAAAGATATTCTTGGAAACAGTAGATTGTTCAGCATCTGTTGTCTTGACAGCATTGTTATATAAAATCAGTTTTTAATTCCCCAAAACAAAAGCCAGACTGAGGCAGACTCATTTGAGATAGGATAAGCTATGATGAGAATGTGGTTGAGGAAATTTCATGCTCAACAATGCCAAAACATTCACAGACATACATTGGCTCTCTTATGTCCTTAGTGTAGGAGAGAATAGTGCATTAGACAGAGCAGTGATTTTTTTTTTTTCCCTGGAAGCTCTAACACTCTTTGAGGTCAAAATTCTAATTGGTTGAGGAGATTCAGCAGTGGTGAGTCATGCCAGGATTTTTGGAGTACAACAGAGAAACTTTCAATATTCCCAAATGAGTCGTTATCCGTTCAAAGAAGGGCTGCTTATCAAATCTGAGACCTAAAGAGTAAATCGCATTAGTGACAGTAAGCTAAGTAAACACACAGCAATGTTTTAGCAAGATGTAAAGAGGCTAGTGATAGTCTGTCAACCATTAAAACCCCAAATCACTGAAGCATGCAGGAAATCACATCACACCCAGAGGGGATTGTTGTTGATTTGCAATTAGTTAGTCACAGGAAGTTTAAAAATGATTTGAGATCAAATATACTGCTTTTATCAGGCCTGAGTATATAGTAGCCAATATACTCTGTATTAAAGGGAAATACTGCCTAGTCCAGTAAAAGAACCAATTTAGTTTAACACAATATTATGAATAGAGAAATTCAATAATTTAATTTTCATCGTGAGCTGACACTACGCTGACATTACTTACTGTGTGAATAACTGTCATCCACATAAATGTTCCTGACTATAAATATATTTATTTTGTCAGATTCAGGAACTCTTGATAATGATAATGAGATATCCAACCCTTTCAATCTGACACAGAAAATTATCCTACGAGAACTTAATATATGAAAGGACAATGCCAAACAATTATTCAGACCTGATTTTACATGCAATGGCAAATGTTGAGTGTGAATGGGCCTCAGTTTCAGACATATCAAGTCTTCATTAACCATCAGCCCTCAAGGTTTTTTTTTCTATTTTCCTGACAGAACCCACTCTATAATTCATTAATTGAAGTGTGGTGTTATGCTAAAAGTCAGGAAATGGTTTAAATGGTGACATTTTCTAGCCTAGCAGGAGAGACCCCCTCTGGTTTGTGTTTTTCACTCCTAATGAGATGTTATAACTCTGTGATGTGACATTAAGAGAAATTGACTGACAGGTTCAAGAACTATTTTGATAAAGAGCATATAATCAAATGGAAATAAACTTTAAAAATGCAAGCCTTTGATTTCAGATTTAATAGTCTCAGTTTTTTGCTTTCAAGTTGACCTGAAATTTGATTTTATTGTTTTCTCTATTCAGTTTGTTAAGTTTGCAAACATAGAGGAGGATACGCCCTCGTACCACCGCAGTTATGACTTCTTTGTGTCACGCTTCAGTGAGATGTGCCACTCCAGCTATGAGGACCCTGACATCCGTACCAAGTGAGTAGACAGATGCTTTATTAAGCCGAAGGTAGAATATTAAGTAACAGCTGTTTTTAGACTGCTCAAGGAATTCTTATTTTAGACCAGACTTGACCTTGCCCTTGTACATTTATTCAACTTCAAACAAACAATTTTAAAAGAAATGTGATTGTTATATCTGTAGTACGCCCAAAATAGACGGATTCATAGCTTTTAACAAGTAAATATAACATCAACAGAAATAAAGATGAGTGGCCAAACATAGACACGAACCAAAACCAAGGTATAAAAATAATTTTCAAACCAACCATTTATTGGCTCTTTTTACATCTCATGATGCTTTTCTCTTTGTCTGTGATTGTTGCCTCTAGGATCCGGATGGCTGGTATCAAGGGTCTGCAGGGTGTGGTGAGAAAAACTGTCAATGATGAGCTTCAGGCCAATATTTGGGATCCTCAACACATGGACAAGATAGTGCCATCACTGCTGTTCAACTTGCAGAGTAGAGAGCGAACAGAGAGGTGAGCGCAACAAGATGAAAACTGTTATTGGTTTTTTTTTTATTGCTTTTACATCTGTACGAAGTACCTTTTTATTGGAATACATTCCATTAACTTTTTTCATTAAAATGACTGTGAATTGCATAGACATCAGATGAATTGTCAAATTATTATTGAATATATGATGTTATATTTACCAAGAATATTTTCAGATCTTTTACGGGTCAATTTTTTTACGTAAAAGATCTGATCAATTTACTAAATGTACATTGCAAGCTGCCGTTTGGGATTGAAATATTGTTGAGATTTATTATTTGGTTGGATATAGGTCACAGTCAGTATAAGGTCATGTCACCATGAGCTTACAATAATTACTAGCGGCGGTATTGGTTACCTTATTTGATTGTTGTGTCGTAATCTGAACAGTACGCAACATTAAAATGTTACTCTCTGTATATCCTGACATCTTTTGACCTACGGGATATTAAAATCTAGCTTGTGCAGTTGATCAAATTAGATACTACAGTGAGGCACCTATATAAAGGATGCTGTTCAAAAAGGTTGACCAGAAATTAGTCAGTATTGACCTGTCATGCCATCGTCATAGAACCAGAGCCATTCTTCTGTATCAGATTGATTCTGTCTGGATTGTAGTTGGCCATATCTGTCCAAGTCATCTAGTCATATGTCAACCATGTCATTCATCATCAATATCCCCACTGAATATGCCCACCAACTAAATGGTTCTGTGTGGCCATCTTCAACATCTACAAAAAAGGAAACAGTATATGAATATATGTATTGAATTATTGCAATAGGTAAAGGACTAAAGCTTCACAACCCAAGAAATTGATGAGGTGGCATCAGACAAAGTTTAAGTTAGTTTAGAGACCATTTATGAATTATCAGCTTGACTGGATTTATGTTGACCTAATGCTCCTGCTGGAAATCACTCCAAAAATTATACCTTGAAAGTAAATTACCTAATTTAGGTGATAGTCTTGTCGTTCCAATTCTGAAAATTGCAAGCACTGTGTTCTGTCCCAATACTTAGAATACTGACAGTTCCTTTGAATGGAGTGACAGCACATAATAGGGCCAATTATCATGTTGAGAGTCATTAAAAGTTTGAAAGTCATTATTTGTATTCTCCCACCCTGTATGCTCAGGGTTTCCTACTTCCCAGGTGTTCATGGATTTGCTCTTAAGTCCTCAGATTTCATAATAAAAGTTCATCTGCAATTGGAGATACTCTAAACTTTACTCAGGGTTTTCCAATATTGAAGTAAAATCTCTTGAGGAAAATTTCATTTATTATATAGTAACTTTTGGACTTGGCTTGGGTTTTACTGTTGCTCTTGGACTTAAGTTAAATATGCCGACAAGCTGAGAGGAAGGAAATCATATCCCCTCCTCAGTTGGAGCAGAGAAAATGAAAAATAGGGATGTTAATAATAATCTAATAATTGGTGGACCACTGGAAGATATTCTCGCTGAAGATGGAGATATGACTTAGAAGACAGGACCAGAATTGAGTGCTTAAGTATCAGATTTATTAATGTAGTCCTGAATGCATTTGGTCATGGTGATAAAAGATGTAGAAGACAAATACAGATATTGTTGCACAGGACTACCAGCATAATCTTTCACAACAGTCAACTTGAAGAAGAAAAAAAGTCCCAAGTACAAAAGGTTGCACTGTCAAAGAACTCCAGTTTCTCCTTCAGAGCCATTATGAGATTACTTGTTATCAAATCTAACTCATTTTAAACCTTCTCTTCTTTTCCCCCTCCCAACTCACCTTCTGCACCCTCCCTTTCCTTGCTGTTTCCTTGCTTCTCTCTCTCCTGTACTTTTCTGCTTCCTCACCTGCTTTGTACACGATCAGCCGCTCCCCATCTCCACTGCAGGCATCCGAGAAGGAGAAAGAAAGCCCGGTGGAGCTGACAGAGCGCTGCTTCAGAGAGCTGCTGGGACGAGCTGCGTATGGCAACATCAAGAATGCAGTTACGCCTGTGCTAATGTGAGATGATTTAAAAGATCTATACTTGCTTTGTGATTGAGTTTGTTATATTGTTTCTCATTGACCAAGCCTGAGTTGAAGGATGAAATCTTAAAGCTATGTTTTTTTATTATTATTTTCATTATTAATTTTTACCTCTTAAATCAGTTCCTGAGGTAGACCTCAAAAGGTTAGAGGAAGGTCATTAGTCTTTTTCTGACTAAATGAGGAGTAAGATTTACTGTGTATGGGAAATGTTGACTTAATTTATTGGTTTTCAAATATTTACTGAATGGATAAAAGGATTTCATTTGCTCATGGAGTTATTTACTTTTATAATGGTAATTGTTTTACAAGATACTGCAAATGCCATATATTTTCACTAAATGGCAAATCTTGTTGTCATTGTCACATTTACAATGACACATACAGGCTCTCCTGATTAGTGTCTATTACATACTCTATAAACAAAATGAATAGTAAATAATTTAAAGTTAAAAATAAACAAAATAGTATAAATAAAAAAAGAAAACAATAGAGCAGCTCACTGAAAGTTCTTGCTGCTTCAAGAACTTTTAACACTGTTTTTCGAGAAATGTTCATTCAAGTATATTCAATGAACTTTTTTTTCCTCTCAGTCTAATTATTTAAAGCTTTTTCCCAATTTCCTCTCCTCTCATCTGGGTTGTAATGAGCTTTGTGAAAGCAATTCTTGTTCATCCGCCATTTTCCCTGTCTTTCTGATACATGCTCAAGTCATTTATCAGACTCTACCCTTGCCTTACTGTACATTACATATGCATGATCTGCAGGTTTGCTGACTGCTGTTCAGAAGGAATTACAATTTTACAACATTACAGTTCACCTTTGGCTCTTCTTCTGTACATGCTTCCCACAGAAGCAAGTCTCCTTGATACATAAGGGTTCTCCTTTACATAAATCACATTCTTGTTAAAAAAAAATACAAAAATAGATGTCTGGTGGTACTGTATGTTTGCTCCCATTTGCTTTTCGTTCAGTGATGCTATAACATTCACTTTATATCTTACCTGTGTCTGTCCATCTCTCTGTTCAGACACTTAGATAACCACTCTCTATGGCACGGAAAGACCTTTGCAGTGCGTTGTTTCAAAATCATCATGTACTCCATCCAGGTGAGTTACTTTGTGCCGCATCAGACCTCTCCCTTTATCATACTCTTGCCCTTTTTTGAGATGTTTAAGTAAAATTACTTGTGTCATATTAAATCAATGCTTTAAATATTTGAAAATACTAAGATCCCTGCAGTGCAAAATAAAAGCATGTTCCTATCTTCATTAAGTTCTCATTGGTAAACAACTTTTAAACATTTAAGATTAGTTTCTGGTCACAGATTCTCATAGATCTGATTATAACAAATACCACTCAAACTCAAATCTTTGTTTTGATAATCAGTTGTCCATTCATTCATTTTCCCCCTTTCATTTCAGTCTCAGCACTCTCACCTGGTCATACAGCAGCTTCTTAGTCATCTGGATGCAAACAGCAAGAATTCAGCCATAGTAAGAGCTGGGATAGTGGAGGTTTTGCTGGAGGCAGCTGCCATCGCAGCTAGTGGCTCTGTAGGTGAGATGATTTGTACATGACTTCTCTTGCTGGTGTGTTATCTGGCGCCTTATTTAGAAGTAGCTACATGGCTCCTCGAATGTTATTATGAGCTGCGGTTAGAGTTTATTATTTGAATATTTACTTTGTGTACATAGGACCCACAGTACTTGAGGTGTTTAACACCCTGCTGCGACAGCTACGCTTGAGTGTGGACTATGAGTTAACCGGCTCCTATGATGGCAGCACTAATATTGGCACCAAGATCATCAAAGCGCATGAGGAGAGGCAGCTGCAGGAGGCTGTCATCAGGACCATTGGTGAGTGTGTTTGTGTATCTGTTTCTGTGATAGTTAGAATATTATTGAGTAGATCAGTTTGTCTATGGTTCTGACACTTGATTTTTCTGCAGTTGATTTATTGTTTTTCAACACATCTGTTTCCAAGTAAATGGAAAATGTTTTCCACTTATATAGCGCTTTCATCCCCTGGCAGTGTCAAAGCACTTGTCTCTGGATCATACACATACACACACACACACACACACACACACACACACACACACACACACACACACACACACACACACACACACACACACACACACATACGCACACACACAGTCATTCAAGGCACTGATCAGATCACCTTGAGCAACTTGGGGTTCAGTATTTTGCCCCAGGACACTAAGGCATACAGGTGGGGCAGTCAAGAATCGAACCACCAACTGTCCGAATCGAGGAACGTCCAATCTACCAAGCCACTGTTAATCTTTTTTTCTACTCCATCTGAATCTCATGTCATACTCTTTCTTCTCCTTTCACTTTCTTTCAGGCTCATTTGCTAACACTTTACCAACCTACCAGCGATCAGAGGTGATGCTCTTTATAATGGGCAAGATCCCTGTCCCTGGAGTTCATCTCACTTTACCCTCCACTGGCTCTGGGTAGGTTGTGTATTGTACACTGTTGGTCAAAAGTTTAAAAAAGTTTCATTTCTCTTGATGTATATTTAAAATGAGGCATTTTCTGTCAAGTCAAAAACAAAAAACAAACACAATATCCCCAAGGTATTTTCCTGCCTTGGGAACCATTGAACAACTTTTCTTTTGTAATCAAAATAGATGCATCCTCAAGATCCGATACAAGCACTTCTTGCAGAGTTCTAATCTTTAAAGGATGGCTGTCTGCCTAAATTCCATGTTGGAATGGTCTCTTTTACCACACCCTTTCAAACATTCTTTTGAAAACATGTCACCACTGGACATTGTATTTAGTAGCATATAAGATAGAAATACTTCATTTGAGAGTTGGATTGACAGGTACGCCAATATTTCACACTCTGCAGTTATACAGGCACTTGAGGATGTACAGTAACGCAGTAGGGTCCTACACTATTTGTCACTTGTTTTGTTGATGGTCATTATCATGCATCATATGACCTTCTGCAGTGATCTGCTTTTGAAACTAATTCTTTAGATGTTCTTGTAACACAGTCTGTTCCCATGCTGGTTTTAAACAGATACAGTAATAGTAAATCAAAACAAAAGTTGGAACACTGGCAGGGGAAAGTTGACATCACTTTTCAAAGTTTAATTGACTTCCAACAGCTGGAAGTCATTAACCCCTCTGATCCCAGAGACAACCCATCCTCTGAAATTATTTCTGTTCTCTTAAGTTTTCATCCCTGCCAGTTCTACTGGCCTTTGTAGAACTTTAGTATTCCTTGGCCCCTTCACGTCCGTAATAAGAGTACAACTTTCAAAACCGTAGTCTGCCAGTGTAACTGTAGACCATACTGTAGTGAACTAAGGGAATTTGATTTAAATCTTAATATGCTGTTCTGTATTCAGACCAGAGAGCACCAGGATGATCCAGGTTATGTTACTGAAGTCCTTGGTCCAGGTAAGTCTGCATTCTTGCTTTGTTATTCATTCAAAAATAAAAGACTATCCTCTTTCAGACAAAATTGTGTTTTTCATTTTACAGCAATGCTAAATGTTTTTACCTCACCGTGTCGAATGATGTTTGGGCCAAGGCAGTGGAAAGCTGTTTTTACATTCATTGATGAAAGTATACATTTTGTCTGAGCTAGCTTGATTGAGGCAAGCTTGATTTCTGATTGCGGAAATACTGTTAAGCCAATCTTGGCTCACTATTCCAGCAACAATAAAAAGTAGGGAAGTTACGTCCTCCAAGCTAGAAGCACAGGGACTGGAGTTTGAAGTGATGACGTTTTCCTTTTGTGTCCAGCAGTTGTACCCACTGACTTAGAAAATGAAAATGTATATTTGTTATTTGTCACACTTTTATTGAGGTAGAAGGGGTGATAGTGTTTTAAGGACTAAACAGCGTTATTCTTATGTAAGTGTTAATGACTTTATAGATAACAAAAGAACAGGACTAAGTTTTACTTTTCATTAACTTTTCATAGCCACAGACTAGTAGAGGTTGTTTTGCAACACACAAGAAAAAAAATCACAATACAACAAATACATTTCCACAAATCAATACTGAGTAGTTACATCTCAATAGAGATATTACTTCTTTAGGATTTAGTCTAACAAGTGTTTGCTCCCGCTAGCTTTTCAACTTTCTTCTGACCAACTACAGAATCTTTGCTGCTCAACTATTTCACAAGTGATGTCATGTTTGATGTTAAAAGAAAATCTGTTTACCTAAGCATTTGACCTTGGAGCAGGCAATTGGCTGTGATAGGGAAATATGACTAAATGTTGAAATCTGTCTGAAACTTGTGGCATTTATTGAATGCCTGAGAAACAGAAAAATCTGCCTTGATTCATTCTCATAAAGATTCCCCTTGAGGGTGCACATTTCAGGCAGCTTTCTCTTTGTACTTGAGACTGAAGTGCAACCTCACTTTTTTCAACTTCTGCTTTCAACTTCAAATTGAAACATAATACAAGCTGTACTTTTAACCTGTCAGGTCACAGCAGGTTTCCAGACCACCAATATGCTGACTGCACTACCCAGCACTTTTCTGGAGCCGTTGCTTTCCTTCTCTCTAACTGAGGACCCAGAGGTTCGACTGCTCGTCCTTCAAATTCTTCTCAGTCTTATTGACCGACATGAAAACAGACCCAAATTCTCAAACATATGGTGCGTTGGGTACATGTGCATGTGCAGTTTGTGTCTGACAAAGTAAGGCTGTGTTTGACTTCACTGTCCACTGTACCTCTTTTCTTTACAGCATTATCACAGACATCTCAGTACTTAAGCTTAAACTTGACAAGTGCTCAGGACAGGACAACTTATTCATGAAAAAGGTAACTCCCATCGTGCTGTATTTGTTGTATTGGAATTTGATATTGCAGACAATTTTGAAATGACTGCAACATTTTATTTTCTGATTTAAAAAAAAACAAACTATTAAACCTTATTAAGTAATACAAGCAGAAAATGAAACTGAATTATCACAAATGCAGGATTTCAAATAATATTTTCTAATACAGTTATGGAGAAAATAGGTCACTTCAACTATAGAGTGACCTTGTGTCTCCTCGTGCGTTCTCCTTCCCAGCATGGCCAGCATCTTTACCGGCACATCTACCTGGGCTGCAAGGAACAGAGCAGTGGTCGGCAGCACTACGAGAGCCTCTTTGCCTTGCTGGGTCTTCTCAGTGTGGAGCTGGCAAACGAGGAAGTGGTGGTGGACCTCATTCGTCTCGCACTTGCCCTGCAGGTAATGATACTCGCACATATGTTTTATTTTTATTTTAATGACTTACATAACATGGTATACAATGAGGTATTTGTTAAATATCTTTTAATGTGATTCTTAAGTGGTACGAATCACTGGCTTGCAAGAAACTTCAAATGATCAGTTTGGGTCAATTGTTTAACTATTTTGAAATTAAAATGACTAAACAGCACGAGCTAGAGAAGGGAACTCATACAACCAAGTCAACAAAATGTGACAGTTAATTTGTGTGGGAGTTCCTATACATTCTGCAGTTTCTCTGATATCTCTCTGTTTCTGCAGGACCTGGCTCTGTCCACTGATGAGGGTCTACCTGTTTATAACCGTTGTGCTATTCATGCCCTTGCTGCTGCCTACTTGAACCTTATCTGCCAGCTCACCACTGTCCCGGCCTTCTGCCAGCACATACATGAGGTGCTTGATTTGTGTTTCTTTGTGTGGACAACTGTCTTTGTTTAGAAACTTGCCATTTTGTCAGCACAGACCTCTGTCCTCTTACACTCAGGTTATTGAGGTGAGACAAAAAGAAAGCCCCCACTTTTTGCCCGAGGATGTGTTCATTGAGAATCCAAAGTACGTACAGCTACATGCAATGTCAAAAATTAAGCCGATACAATATTTTATGTTTTTAGAAATTTGGATCGCTATAACCAAGCTCACTCTACATTGCAGGCTTCCTTCCTCACTTGAAAAGGTAGAGGGCAATGTGTTGTTCCTCCAGTCTAAGCTCACAGAAGTCCTTGGAGGAAGTGGTTACAACACTGAGAGGCTGGCAACCCCATATGTCCCGCAATACACTGGTAAGAACATCCATCAGTGCATCCCTCGTGCTAAATGACTGTATCAAAAGACAGCTTAAGCAAATAAGGATTTTTTTAAAGTGAGCCATTTGTACCACAGTATATGTCATCTCTGTTGCATGGAAGTGTAAATGTACTGTCTCTGAAGTCTCCCCTTTATTATGTGTACTCTGTTTGAGCCATTCAATAGTGCTTCAGAGTGGAACAAATTTTAGGAATTGTTCTTTGTTGTATTAGATGAGGATCGTCTGTCCAAGAGAAAGAGCACTGGGGAAACTGTGTCAGTGCAAGGGGAGGTTGAATCTCGAAACAGTCCTGAGAAGGAGGAGGTAAAAGTTAATGCCATGTACAATCATGATATTGTGCTCATATATTCAGTAGGAAAATGGTTTGGAGAAGAATATATATCGGTAAAGCTCTCAACCACATTTGCAATCACATTTGATTGAATTTTATGCCTTCTTTGTGTTCTACAGAGGACACCAGCTGAGGAGATTACATTTGAAACTCTGAAAAATGCCATTGGTATGTCTTCTCACATCTCTATAATTTTTCATTAACAATGAAATGTCATTGCCTTTTTTTTGAATTGTATTTATTTATTTTTAACAAGCTATGTAGTTGTATATTGAGTGTAACATAATGGCTTCAAATTAAAAAAAAAAAAAAAAGCAACACCTTTAATAGCATAATATTGTTGCTGTTCCTCTTCTTTTGGCTGCCCCTTTCAGGGGTCACCACAGTGAATTATCTGCCCCCTTCTGATCCTATTCTGTGCATCCTCTTATCTCACATCAACTAACTTCATGCCCTCTTTAACAACATCCATAAATCTCATCTTTAGTTTTCCCAAAAGGCCTCCTGCCCGGCACCTCTAACCTCACCATCCCCAAATACCCACTATCCCTCCTTTGCACATCATCAAACCATCTCAGTCTGGTCTCTTTGACCTTATCCCCTGAGAGTCTTACCATTTTTTGGTCGTTTGATGGACTCCATCCTGATCCTATTCACCCTCGTCACTCCCAAATAGAACCTCAACATTTGCATCTCTGCTACCTTTAACTCTGCTGCCTTTTCCTCTAGATCATACAAGATTGTTGTACTCACCACCAACTCTTACAACTTTCCTTTTATTCTTGCAGATAATCTTTTATCACAAGTTCAAACCCATTGAAATGCAATGAACTTTTCACCTAATGCAGGACTATTCATTTCTCTTTTTCCCTCTAGTGGACAGTGTAGGCATGGAGGAGCAGGAGAGAGAGCGGAGGAGACAAGTTGTGGAGAAGTTCCAGAAAGCCCCCTTTGAGGAGATAGCTGCCCATTGTGGTGCTAGGGTAAGACAAAAACATTTATTCTTTTGAAATAGTTTTTGAGCCACTGGCTGTGTCTCATTATTTTTTCTAAACTCCTGTCTAGGCCACACAGTTGCAGAGCAAACTGAATCAGATCTTTGAGATTACAATCAGGTAAGAAACTTTACAACTTGAATATTGTCTAATAATGACTGGGGTGATACAAATGCATGAAATAACTTTGATAATAACTACGATTTGTGTCTCCTTAACTCCCAAGACCCCCACCCAGCCCATCTGGAACCATTTCATCAGGTTATGGCCAAACTCAGAGCCGGTCTGTCCCCATCTATGAGATGAAGTTTCCTGACCTTTGCGTTTACTAGACAGCGAGGCTATAGAACTTCCTTGTAAAGCCAACATGACTGTGGAATCATATACACATAGAGATAATTAGGGGTAGATGATGGGGTGTGGGGGACTGAAGCTTCTACAAGTAAAACAAAAAACAAGCCACTCTTTGATTATCCTCTGTGATGGTCACTAAAACAAGCTGGCTAACATAAATGGATGCAGCACGAACCAGAGGTTTTGTGTTATTTGCCTCGGTTCTGCTTTGATGTCTGCAGGAATTCCACATGTTGAATTTTCAACAACTGTTTCAAAATGTTATGATGTTGTTATTCCATTCATTTTACAATGATTTTCCAAGTGTACTGTACTGATGTGCTGCAAGCCGTAACATAAACTTGCATTGCACAGCAATTCTTTTAATACATCCTTTTTTGATCTGGTTGCAGGGTGCCAAAATACCCTTGATCATAAAAAAAACATTTTTTTAAGTTTACCATATTTATTTTTTAAATATATTTTTAATGGCATTGTCTTTGTTTTATTGACTTTTATGGCCAGAGGGGTTTGTGAAGTGTGTTTGTGTGCGCGTGCGTGAGTTTCTTTTTCCATAACACTCATCTCCTACACAGTAGCCTTCAAGGGTTCACTGTCCTGCTTTGTTTTGCTATTTTAGTTGTAGCCAAAAGTGCTTTCTTTTCATCATATAGTAAAAGTATTTCCTAATTTTCATTCCAGTGCTTATTTGAAAATTTTGCTCCCTTTTCTGAGGACAGGTAGTGGTTGATCTGTGCTTTATCCTTCCAAAGTGAGTGTGCCTTATAGGTGACTCAAGTTTATTGTCACTCAGTATGAAATATCTAGCCCACCACAGTCCTGCTAGCCCCAAACATCTAACGATCTGATGTGTTTACAGTGATGTTTACTGTGTCAAACACCAGAAAAAGGATCTTTTATTTTTCACTTCCTCCTATACGCAACTGTATATACAGAGAAATATATAAATCTTTAAGATGATGTACAGAGTAGAAAGGTGTGCGTGTGTGTGCGCGTGTGTGTGTGCTGTAAATGAACTTAAGTCTGCTACTAAACTGGCGGAGTCCATATATAAAGAGGGAAACCTAGTTAGTTATTTGTCTGATGCCTTTCTAAAGGCTCATCTGCTTATAGTAACCAGCAACACCTGAATTCAAACCTGTTCTGAAAGGGGACTCAGCAGTCCATTTTGAGGCCAGTGTATAATACTAGTGAGGTCTGAAAGTGTCTCGTTATTCCATTTATGAACCCTTCAAATTATACACCTGATTTCCAATCAGATTTTGGAGACTAGGAACTCCGAACTGTTGTTATTGCCACAAATTCAGAATCCTGCAGGAATTATTTTTGCACTGTTGTTTCTATGCCGTAATGCTCCTAAAGCCGTCTCCAAGTAGTGTATCTGTCACATTAAGCACCATATTAATATATCTAAAAGCCATCTTGAGTGCGCACAATTGCACACTCTCACAGGTATTTAAAAATAAAGTATAATGGCAATAAATTGATACTAGCCTGGACAACATAGCTTAACTTTAGGTAGCAGATCCTGTATTTTTAAATGGATCCTGTGTGACTTCAGTGATGCCCCTTTGTTGTGGTGCCGTGATGGTTCTGCTTTATGATGTTGTGAGAAACCGTCCCACCTCCATTGCTTCTGTCAGTTAATTGCATGGGGTGTGGCACAAGTTGCAGTTATCCCTAAGCCATCTTGCAACCATTTTGTATTGTAGGCATTGATGTCGAGCCCCTTCATGTTGATTTTGTTCTGTTTATAAGGCGGTGTCTGTATATATGTGTCCATATAGCAGGCTGTTTGCATTGAAGCACTCTACATGCTTGTTGCTTTTATGATTGGAGGCTTTTTGTGAAGGGGAATGTGTTTAGTTGTCCATGCGTCTGTTGTCACGACATAGTTTGCAGTTTTGTCTTGTGACTCCTTCCTCGACGTTTCTCAGAGAACAAATTAAATAAAAACTAAAATGTGCAGCTGTCTTAACCTTCCAATTTCACTTTGTTTATGCCACAAGTATGGTTATTTTTTTCAGCAACCTTTGACTTTTGCAGTGAAAAAAAACTAAATCTATCAGCCTGCTTGTGGTCATTGAGTAGTGTCATGTTGTTGTTGTTAATTGACTGTAAATCAATCTACTTTATTTTATCATAACATGTCTAGTTGATAGATTTGTTTGCAATGTAGTGCTGTAGGTCACCAATACTCATCCTGTGAACTTTGCACTTTAAAAACTGAATTACCTTGTGACAAGGCAGCTTTTACTTGGAAAAATGCCTTACAAGTGTCAAACTGAGTTTGCATGCTCGCTATGTTGCTGTGTTGTACAATAAACTTGTCCGTAACACAAAAATGTTGTTGTCCTTTCCTATCTTTCAACTAAAACTCATCAAAAATGACTAGCGACGGGGGGGAGAAGGATTTAACACAGTACCCAAGCATTTGCTTCAAATTTTCATCTGGCATCGGGAGGCAAATCGTGCTAAACAAAGGCCATTTTGATCAGACAGCTGATACATTCAGGATGTAAGTGGATAAAAGGAACAATACTAAACAGTACATTGTAAGACAATCTACTCTATCTTCCACGAGCTTCAGATTTAGATTTCTTCCCTTTATCCCCCACATAGGGACAGGAAAAACCACATGGACATTTATTTTCAAGGGGTTAGGGTTACATGTAATTTCATGTTTTCCTTCTGGGGGGGAGGTTTTATTAGAGGGGGTGTTAGAAGAACAAAGGCTGCTATTAAGTCAGTCAAGGAAAACTTGTTAAAGATGTAATAAAGCTATAATTGCAGCATTAGATTGCTTATTACACTGGAGCCAGCTGTGTTTCACACCTCTAATACATCACATGTGGTGAAATCACCACCACATTGCATTCCTATTCTTTATCTATTCTGAGTCAGATAATGCACTCAAATGGCTACTGCGGTCTCGCAGAAGAGGGCTGTCAAGAAGACATAAAAAACGGAAAACTTGGGCCGTGGCCATGGAGGTATTTTCTATTATCAAATATTACGAAATAGCTCACTTAACCTAAAGTGGTAAAGATAGGCTTGAAAAAAAACAAAAAATTGTCCCATTCTGCGCATAGTCTTATGAAAGTGACTAAGAATATGTTTTTTTTTCTTTATTTTCCTTGTAACCTGACATAACTTTTCATACATAAATTTTTCATGACATCTAAAACAGACATGACATATCCAACATGAAAAAAAAAAATCCTTAGAAAGCTTTTATATCAAGGCCAAAAAGGTCACAGCAGTTAATGGGTGCATTGGTGTTTATTATCTGGTTATAGGTGACCTTCAGCCTAGAAATACATTCAGCAACATGCTATTTTAATGACATGTTTTTGTTGATTAAAATTGATATCTGTGGTTATGAACATGCAATGATTATGCAGTTATCTGTCACACACAGACACACGCAAGGACGCACGCACACACACACGTACATATGCCTCCATTCATCCTCTTATCCTCTGCATATTTTCACAATGTCTCTGGTGAATTTGGCCAGCTTCCCCTGAGGTTTGTCCTCATTGGGTTTCATTGTAGATGGGCTCCTCCTCCTGAGGGTCCCATCCCTTCTTTTCTGTGGATTTAGCTTGGTGTGTGGTTTGGAGTTGGTTTTTGCCCTCAGCAGTCCCTTGATATTATCCAGGTCCCCCTTTAATTCATCCTCACCACTCAGCTGCCTGCGGGTTGGATTGGATCCACTTTCAAGGGAACCCCCTCCTTCCAGTCCAGAAGTAGAGCTCTTCACCTGATGTTGCTTACGGGCAGATGGTTTGCCCCAGCGGAAATGCTGCATTGAGTAGGAGCGTCTCTTCTCGCCTTTCGGCCCTTTCTTTTTATCCGGCGCCTTGTCCCTGGAGGGTTTGCTCCAGCGAAAATGCTCCATCGAATAGGGGCGTCTCTTGATGATTTTTGGCCCCAGCTTTCGCCCAGGCACCCTTTCGACAGAGGGTCGGCTCCAGCGGAAATTTTCAGTTGCGTAAGCCGGCTCCTTTGCGTTTCCTTTCATATTGGTTTCTGATATATTATCTTCAGAGGTCAGAGAGGCCAGAATGATGCTTTGTAAGAGTTCATCATTAGCATCAACCAAAGGAGCAAGTTCCTGGTACTCAGCCTGGACCAGAGACATGCAGAGGGTAATGCAGTCCTGGATGGAAGAAATCAGACACCAACAATATTTAGTTCTGCTAAAACATGTCATTTATTTCAATAAACCTCAGATGTAATACATTATTGACCATGTTGACAGGATTAAAAACTTCAGTTTTTATTCCCTGCCATAATGTTTAAATACTCTGTACTACTTTTAGCCAAATTAACACGATCACACACGTTATCGGCTGATTTCTGAATATCCTTTACATTGCTGCCTTTGGAACCTCAAAGGAAAATTCACTTTCTATTTTGCAAATAGTAAAGCATCAACAGGGTATGAAATAAAGTATATCTCCAAAAAAGACAGAATGAAAAAAAAAAGGCTCATAAAATATTTTTTAAGCAAAAACAATGTCTCTAAAATGAAGCCAATATGAATGTTTTTGCAAATATTGATCTGGCTTTCACCTCTCAATTTTATAATTTCATTAATTATCCCATGTAAAAAACTTTCATTTTGGGGATTATTCAGGGCAGATCTAACACTGAATGCTGTAAAGTCTTGCCACAGACATTGAAAGTTCACCTTATCAGTTGAAGTTTGAAACGCTTTCCGACCTACAATCTGTCTTAGATTTTAAGTGAAGAGCACCAAGGGTTTCAAAGAATGTAACAACTTCATCAGTTATAAATCAGTCTATGGCATATAATCATAACTCCAAACTAACTCCAAATATATATACCACCACCTGCAATAATCTGGACTGAATTATCTTTTTCTTGCCTTATCTAAAAACACTTATTTTTCCCTGAAACAATAAATTATTACAATAGTAATTCATTCATCACCTCTCACTCTTGCCCTCCATGCTATATCACTATGTCACCATGTCACGCTATTTATTAAGCCTCACTTCTCAGCTAAAAACATATATTCCTTTTTCGTTGCTCCCTTCAAGGGTGGGCCTAGCAAATCAATTTCCTCCACCTAACTCTGTTCTTTGTATCTTCTCTCAGACCACCTAACTTCATGTCCTCTTTCACAACATCCATGAATCTTGTCTCTCTTAGGTCTTCCTCTAGGCCTCCTGCCTGGCAGTTCCAACCTCAGCATCCTTCTACTAATATATTCAATATCTCTCCTCTGTATATCAACAAACCATCTTAGTCTGGCCTCTCTGACCTTATCTCTAAAACAGCAATAAACATAGTTTTAGTAATTTGGGAATCACTTCACAGTCAATTGTATTTTTTTTCCATCTGTTTAAGGTCAGTGTTGATATGAATGATATCCATAATAATAATCCATATCATCATGTGTTTCATGGTGCCATAGCATATAATTTTGAACAGATACTGTTTCTACCTATACTCCACCTGTTGTGTTCCTTCCTCAGATGTAGCTGGCTCTTGAGTTAATGCTTACCCTTCCCGAGTCACCACATAAATCAACAAGTCTGTCTCAGGATTTTTATCAGGAGGATAACTCCCTAACACTGCCTGGCATCTGGCTATCACATAAGCCCTGCAACAAGTTGCTGATTCAAGTGGTATTGAATTTACATGAAACTTGGAACCAAGGCTCACAATTTATAGCTGACCTGAAATTTTAACAAAGCACCCTTTTGTCAGGCAAACTGTTTTTTATAATCTGTCCCGATTTGTGTTTGTGTGTTACATAAACTTTGATCAAACACTCTTAAATGAAATATTCAACCAAAATAACCGGGTATTGTATAACGGGTCATCACCCCCCTGACAATTGTGAGGCACAGATGGACTGGCTTGCAGGAAGATTTTCAAACATCAAATTAAATTCAAATTACCAAGAAAAGACTATTTCAGCTATAATTGTATAATAACTTAGCAATTTGCAATAATTCACCATTTTTTTTTCTAAATGTCAGTTTTTGCTAGTTTGTCCTTTATTGAAATGATTGCAGTCATTTTATGATTATATACATTTGATTATGACACTTTTTTTTCTGGAAAAATGAGACTATTTTCAGTCGGAATCATGAGAAAGTGGCTAACTAAAAAACAGGAAGTCCCGGAATCAACGAGACATTTCATTATCATTTGTATGCTATTATATAAAAGAACACATAAGAGGTTCATTGAAAACAAGATATTAAAAAGAAGATAAGTCCACCTACCTGTATTCTTCCCTTGTTACTCAGGTCACTGCAGATGGAACTGTCCCCACTCCCTAACCCAAACCCTGGGACACACGCACAGGCCATCGCCAGGACCGACAGCCAACGCCAACCCAGCATCCTCAGACTGGTGCCGAGCCAAAGAGATGCCCTAAAATAGAGAAGCAGGGATATCATTTGCCAGGCTTTCATCACAAGACAGCTTGACATTCACTGCATAAATTTGAGGAAATTGCTAAATTTATATTTATGAGAGTTTCTCTAAAAGTAGAGGAATATTTTGTTCTCACTACAATTTCACAATTATTAAATGTCTGGCTGACACTACTAATTTAAAAACTGATTGCTAATCCAAAATGTTGCAATATGTCATCGTTTACAATAGAACAACAGCTGAAGTTCTATTCTGTTCTATTCATGTAATGCCATTTTACTCTGATGAAACAACTGCGACTACCATTAAGTTGCAAGTACACTTGGCAAAAGGAGTTCAACAGCGGCCAGTGTTGGATTCTCGAGAGATGCTCACTTCCTTCATCTCAAAAAATGTAAAACTTAAACCCCCAAAACACGCCGGTAAACTCAAAGCTGAATTATTACCATTAAAAGTCTAAAAACCGAACACTTTTACAGTCTTAATTGTTGCTGGTGCTGACGGTCACTTTTGAGCACCAACAGTTGGTTGTGACTAATCTACAACTTAGGACCTTATGGCTCATCTTTAAGGAGTGAGTTTTTTACTTCCAGCTTCACAGCGGTCCATCCAGCTCTGAACTGGTGTGTTCAGAGTTGATTACATAAACATAACATCCTCAACAAGCTGAATGTTCTTGTTGCAAATGGTGGGGGTAGATGGGATATGACACGACTAAAGGGCAGCCAAAGTTTAAATTATTCATTGGATTCATCTGGTTTTGAGAATGTTTGGAAACATTCACGTTGTACTCAATTGAAACTTGACACTACAAGAAGCTCTCTGAACCATCAACATATCAAGAGGATAACTTTCCCCACTGGGAAAACAGTTTTATGCACCTGAATGGCTGCTGGGGAATGACCAAAAATCCTTATGAGGTCTTAGAAAATCGCAGTTTGATAATAAAGACACCCCTGTTGCTATTACCAAAGAAGTACGAGGGTATCAAAAAAACAAGAGACATGATACATTTGTTGTACACTATGAAAGCGTTTGTGGTCAAACTCCATCATGCCACTTCTCTTGTCTGAGGTCCTGCAGAGTGCTGGGACAAAGTAAGAGAAAACAAAACAGAACTGTTTGGCCGTATGGTTCAGCGGTTGGTCTGTTGCATAAAAGGCACAGCTTTTGACCAGAACGATACCCATCATCAAGCATAAAGGGTCACTTATGATGTGAGAAGGGATTTCTGGTTACAGGAGATCGCAACCGTGTGATCATTGTGGTCTCGGAGCAACATGATGCCGGTCTGAAGGAGAATGTTTTTCCTTCCATGCTGACCTTTATAATAAAAGAACTTGAGAAACACAAAGAACCTCATTCACTATTGAGAAATGCTCTTAATTTATTAGAGACAAGAGAAAACCTATGTTAAACCCAATGTCTTGGGATATTTGCATGTTTCTAAACTGCAGAACTGTCTTAACCTGCGTCTTCATAAGGATGTATCCTTGATTCCATTGTAAATTAGAAGCATGTGCAAGTTTTCTCTTATTAGTTAAATGACCTTTAATTCTCTATAAAAGGGCATGTGACTGAAGAAGCGTGTGCAAGCAAAGGGAGATAAAAATCCAGGAAATCTAATGAGAGTTTAGCACGGACATTAAATGCAATTAACATTTCCCCTGGAAGTAAACAGCAAATATGCAATTGGACTCCAAAACAGTCATGAGTACAAAAAACAACAAGCATTCCAACATTTTTTTAAATGAATTTTACTGACAGCTTTTTGAATGCACCATGATGACATGCCATCATTGTTTTTAAAAACAGATCCAATTTTATCTCATACTAAAATACTATTTCAGTGGCTTCCTTAGCTTTTCTCCTTAAATCTATGTAAATTGTGGTTTTAAAAGTTCTATTTCACCACATGAGCAGTTTTAATATACCTGTTCTCAGAGTTATAATCTGATTTCTTTTTAGAATTGAAGAATGCGTTTTACACAAGATAATTCTTGTCTATTTGGGCAGGTTCACTGTAGTGAACAATGTGGGACTAACATCCGGTTAACGGAGAAGGGACTCAGGACAGGATGTAGAACCTCATACTAGAATAATGTGGCATTAATGTTAACATCTATAGCTGATATCCTTGAATCCACGACTCCTGCAGCACCAGGCGCAAATTTACTGGTAATTTTGATAGTAGCAAAGCCCACGTCAACAATCTATGTTGCATAGAGATGTAACAAATGCTTGGGAACTGAATCCTGCTGGTCTCCAGTGAAAAGTTTGTCCCATGTGATCCTTACTTACACTTTTATCCAACAAAAAATGTGGCTTTACTTTCTTGGCGCAATTATACGATCAGTATTTTGTGGTTTGTCGGAAAGAATCTAACTGAGCCATTACTGTATGTGTTATTTATTTATTTCTTTTTAAACATTTCTGGGCAATGAATGGATATTTGTAATATATATGTTGCACATATGCCAATTTAAAAGTTGGGATGCAATTACTCAGGGCCAGTTCAGTAAATGCCAAATTTTGACAACAGTAATGAAGTTAAAAAAAAAAGGCCTAAACTGCATAAATATGGGGACAACAAATACGCCAAGGGGTTTTTACTGTCTTTATACACTGGAAATGATATCCAATCTGCATCATGCATCCTGCAAAAATATCCATGAAAAAAAATGTTTACAAGTTAATGTCTGCATTATGCAACACTTAAACGTAGAGAGGGAAACACTTCTGCGATCTGGCCAGAGCAGGAGAGACAGTGTGTCCTTGGATAAGGAAGTAAACTGGGCCATGTGCCAGCATTTATAATATAACTACAGTTTTAGAGCCAGATCTTCATTCTTCAAGAAGCAATAAATATCTTAAGTGGTGAAATTAATGTTCCAAAATAAAAACAACAAAAAAATAGAATATCGGAATTATTGAAGCGACAGATTTATAAATAAATAATGAACAAATAAATACATAGGTATGAGGTCAGGATTATTTTAAATAGAAATTGTCTGAAATAGAAACTCCTTTACAACTTGAAAAAAAGGTCAACATATCTGAAATACACAATTTTCTAATCGTAATCCAATGAATTTCCATTATGTTTGTCATAATTGATGGGGGCAATTGGACAAATAAGGTTCCATCAAAATCCTCCTCTCACAGGGATCGGGCTCATTTCAAGGGAACTATTCTATAATGAATAAATAAACACTCATAATAATAAAATAAAATTTTAATTGTAATCAGAATAATTTTTTATAAGATTTATGAACTGTTTATTTACTGTATCATTTTAGCAACCTCAAATCAATACCCTTCTGCTGCCACCAGAATTTTGCTTGAATTGTCATATAAGTTCAAAAGATACATTGTCTCTATGAAACTAAAAGATTTATGCACATTCCACAAAATATGTATTCCTTATCTTAACTCTATATTCAGATACAATTATAGTTGATTTTACTGCAAAGAAGCAGTAAATACTTGCATAAAAACATGTCAACAGCATAGGAAAGTATGTGGTTAGAGTGTATTTAACCTAAGACAGCAAGATTTTCAAAATAATGACCATATAACAGACACACAAATGTAGAACGCTTTTCTTCTACACATATGTATTATCCTATCCACTTGATTTGAAAATGTTTTAATGTAATGAATACAAATTGGATAGTTCAACATTTTATAAGCTCCAAGAATCAAGTTCCTACTGATAGAAAAGGACAATAAGAGTAGAAAATACACATGTTCACTATATTCTATCCTCAGCATTTTCATATCTATATTACAAGGTCAAATGGAAGTTATAAGTATTTTTATTCTGTCCCCCTTTCAATTTAATACCATACAGCACTTATGCTATAACCACAATGGAAAAAGGGAGTGAGAAATGTGATAAAAGAGGAGCTGAATATAATCTGTTCAGAGCAACTGGAATGGAAACAGTTGGGATCATTGTAAAAATGTAGCAGTAATTTACTAAATCATGAAAGCCTATCCGTGAATAGCCACTGACTGGACTTCTTGTATTCCTTCACTTTTTATAGTTTATTAAAGGATCCAAAAAAATTCCACGGATTCATGGCCCCCATATTGAAATGAGAGTTGCCTTTGAGTTTGCAAATGTTACCAGCAAGGATATGAATCAGTGCACATTTGTGGATACATGCGTGCATTTCAGAATGATTGTGTTTAACCTTGAATGACCGCATGCAGTAAAATATTCTTTCAACAGATCCCTTTATGATCAGTCTTTCCTCTGGATGCATATCCTCCCTCCATGTCTGTGTTGTCATACATTACTTCATCCCTCTGTGTTGTTTCATATGAATCTTTCAATCATAAAATTTGACAATTGCACATTAGATTACATGAAGTTCATGGATGTTAGTCTTTGAAGCTCTGAAACAGTTTCATCCTCATGTCACATCTTTGCAGTTCTGACCTAGAATGAGTTCATTTTCTGTCCCTTGGAGGGAAAAGGCATCTGGTACTATGACTCCAAAGAGTGAGTTCTTGTTGGACTGTTGTCTTTGCAGCTAGGAGAGACTTATCCCAACTAACAGAATGTATCACACAGCGCAGCACAGCTCTTCACAGACGCTGTGAGCTATATTTGAATTAGATTGAAACCTTATGTACAAACAAATTCAGCAACACATGTCAGAAATCATCCAAAAGTACGGCATTGGTTTGTCAGTGACTGTGTGTTATGAATCATCTGGATAAACATGCAGCCTTCAAACCTCAGACGGAGATTTTGATTCATGCTAAAACAACCGCAATAAAAAAAAAAAAAAAAAGAATGCCCATTTTTTTTTTACCTTTTCAAATTCCTTTCTTTTCCTGTTTCTCTCCCGCTGTAAGTCCACAGGGCTTCCAGAGTGTGACTAACTGTGATCCCGGTCTTTCTCTCCCGTGTTCTTGCTGCTCTGTGTTGAAATGCTCTGTAGGAGAGGGTCTGCAGTTTGTTTCCTTTGGGAGGAAAGCTCTTTTTATAGGCGCATGAAGTATGGAGCTTGGAGTTTCAAAGCCTTGGGGTGGGATTGAAGGGAACTCCTGCTCCTTGTGGGTGGAAAAGAATATGTTTGCGTGTGTAGCAGGTGAAAGAACACCCACACATGTTTCCAGAGAATGGAGGTCTTATGTCATCAACAACTAGGTTGATGACTAATAATCCCATTGACCTTTTATGTCTTATTGTGAAATGAAATGCCAAGCATTTTGCAAATCTTTTTTTGAAATGCTCATCTGTTGACATTGAACAAATGATGTGAGTAAATTTGATTTAATTGGCCTTGAACACAAACAAAGTTATCCATTATCTGAAACCAGGTCATCATTCATTAATTTATAATTCATCACGATTATTGTCATAATAATATAGACAATTGGTTAGCATCACAAAGTGTTACAAATGTGAGATTTACTGCTGGAATAGTGATTAATCCTTTAGATGACATGTAGTCTTTTATAGGCCACTACACACTATAGGATATGGAGGGGTGCTACATTATGTCTGTCACAGTTCAGTTGGCTCAGCTCACAGCTGGGGCTCATCACTGGACTCTCAGCTGGCACTCATCGCTGGACTCATGGCTGTGGCTCATTGCAGGCAATTTGTGCAGACTTAAAGACATTGTCGTGAGTCCCACTAGTTGCCTTCTTTGTCTCCTCTTTCCACTGTGATGGTGCATTTGGTCCCATATGCCAGCCTTCATAAAGTCCTGTGTGTAAAGTGTAATGTAAAACAATGCTACTGTACCTTTATTTTGGTGCCACTATGTGCCTGCATTTCAAATATTTTTGGTTTGAACGATGAGGGGAATGAAGTTTTCATAAAACTCAACTGTGCCCTCTCATTGTTTTCAGGAAGTCAAAGCATTTCAATTTCTTGAAAGAAGAGGATCCAAATTTTAAATATTCAGTGTTTATTGTCATATGTACAGTGTGGAAATGTGTTTCCCTGCACAGTGAAATTCTTAATGTGCTGTCCACAGTGCATTTGGATTTGTATTGACAATAAACAGGAACTGCAAATGTAAATATGAATGGTGTTGGCAGTGCAAGTAAAACATTGAGTGCAGCTTGTTATGCAACTCACAAAGTGCAGAAGCAATGGTGAGTACAGTTTAAATGGCAGTAGTTCCATGTGCAGTCCTGAACTTAAAGTGCAGAAAAGAATGAGTGTCTGCTGTTTAGGAGTCTGATGGCAGTTGGGTAGAATGAGTTCTTCAGTTGTCATGTTACATATCACACTCCTGTATCCCTAGACGGAGGGTAGGAGTGTGAACAATCCATGTTGAAGGTGGGTGTGGTCCTTGGCAATGGAGGCAGTCCTCCTGTGGACTCAGCAGTGGTAGATGTGCTGCAGAGAAGGCAGTAGGGTTCTAGTGATCCTCTCTGCGGTTTTCACCACTTACTGCAGGCGTCTGCAGTCCAGAGCAGTGGTGCTGCTGTACCACACGGTGATGCAGCTGGTCAGGATGCTCTCAATGATGCCGCTGTAGAAATTGCTGAGGATCTAAGGCAACATGCCAAAACTCCTCAGGAAGTACAGCTGCTGTTTAGCCCTCCTGACTGTATGCGTGGTGTTGAGGGACCAGGTATTTGAAGCTGCCCACCCGCTTAACCTCAAGACCTTGGAGGACCAATGGCTGATGAGCTCCTTCTCCTTCCTTAAGTACACTATCATCTCCTTGATCTTGTCTGTGTTGAGGTTGGGTGAGGTTGTTGTCACCAGTCTGGGCACCTCCATCTTGTTGGCCGTTTCGTCTCCGCCAATGATACAAGCCATGGGTGGACATTTTGTGTGTGAGTTTGTGGGGTATGACTGTGTTGAATGCGGAGCTGTAGTCCGCCAAGAGCATCCTGATGTTGGAGTCTTTGTTTTCTAGATGGGAAAGGGAGAAGTGGAGGGTGGCGGCTCTGGCGTCTGAGGTGGACCCGTTGGGCTGGCATGCAAATTGCAGGGGGTCTAGTGTTTCTGGTATGCCGTTCTGAATGTGGGCCAGCACCACTCTCTGGAAGCACTTCATGATGATCGGAGGGAGTGCTACTGACCTGTGCCATTCAGGCAGGTGGGTGGGGTTCTCTTGGGGAGGGAGACAATGGTTGTGTTCCTGAAGCAGGTGGGAACGGTGCTCTGGATGAGGGAGTGGTTGAAGATGGCATTGAGAACATCAGCCGGGGAACTGGCACAAGCTCTGAGGGCCTGCCTCGGTATGTTGTCCGGTCCGGCTGCCTTGCAGGGGTTGATCCTTCTCAGCGCTTGCCGTACCTGGTCTGTTGGTACTTTTGGGAGAGAGGACTGAGGGAGGGGGGGTCAGAGGTCCCATTGTGCGAGTTCTCTTGACAATGGAAGAGTTGACCAAGGCACCAAGTGTGGAAGACATGGTGTGGTCCTGAGATGTTGAAGACACTGGACTTTATGGGATTGGCTTGGGTAACATGTCTCTTCTGTGTCGTATGGAGGTTGGAAACAGTGCTCAGGGTGATGATTCCGGGAAGGTGTGTTCCGACTATCAAGGGACCACACTGCTCACCCTCCCCGGCAACATCTACGGAAGGATTCTGGAAAGGAGACTCAGGCCGACAGTCCAACCTGTGATCCGAGGGGAACAATGTGGATTCCATTCAGGTTGTTCAACAGTGGACCAGCTCACTGCTGATTCATTCGAGGTGTTACAGGAATTGGTGTCAGGAGGCTGTCACTACTTGCCATCTGGCCTCTGTACAAGTGTTGTGAGAACTGAGTATGCACTCTTGCACTCTTAGCAAAACCTCAGGTACTTTCCAAGTAGGCGGAGGGCTCTGCCAGGGCTGTCCTTTGTCACTGACGCTTTTCGTGATCTTCAAGGACAGGATTTTTTAGGTATAGTCAAGGGGACATGTATATCCGGTATGGAAACCTCTACTTTTTACAGATATTGCGGTTCTGTTTGAACCATCAGCAAATGACCTTCAGCAAACACTGGAGTGGTGGCCATTTCTCATTCGCCATGTTACTGTCCTGCTAAGGAGTTTGAGTAACTTGGAGTAATCCTCTGCTGTCTTTTTGTTGAGTGTAGTCGAGTGGAGCCAGAACTGGACTTGCTGCTGTGGCATATTGTATCAACTAACTGTGGAGAAGAAGGAGCTGTGTCAGAAAGCAAAGCTATCAATAAAGTTCCATCTGTTCCTAGTCTCACCTACGGTCATGAACTCGGGGTCATGACAGAAAGAATGAGCTTGCGACTCCAAGCAGCTTAAATGACTTTCCGGTGTAGGGAGGCTGGGTTGAGCCTCAGAGGTAGGGTGAGGAGCACAGACATCCTGGAGACACTAGATGTAGAGCTGCTGCTTCCTCATATCAAAAGGTGTCAGCTGAGGTGGTTTTGGTATCTGGCAAGGATGACTCAAGGGCATCTTTCCATCTGAGATGATCCAGGTGTATCCACCTGGAAAGAGGCCTTGTGCCTGACCCAGATATTATACTGCATTTGTTGTCTGACCTGGGTTTAACTTGGGACCCAGGTCAGACAAGGATTTAGAGTACGTTACTCAGGACATGGATGCGGGGTTGACATCTTTGGTTTGCTGTCATTGTTACCTGTCCCTCGGTAATAGTAATGGCAAGGACCAAATGCAGGGGTGCCAAATAGGTCGATCGCGATCGACTGGTAAACCATAAAGGTAATATCGGTTGATCGCATGCCAATCCAAGTCTTTCAGACCATCCTCCCTAGGGCACTTGCCAGTTGACTGGCATACAGGGCAGCCAGTCTGAGATTAAGGTAACAAACAAAAATGTACTCTGTCGTAAGCGTGCATATGGGTTCATGAATTCATGCAAGGTGCACAAGCATATATTGTGTTAAGAATACTCACTCATAGCTCATGAGGTGAAAAAATGTGGGCAGCCCAGACCCAGTACATTCCCAAGTTTATATTTTCACAACTTTGAGCTGCAAACCACTTTGGGAGATAATGCATGGCTGAATACATGTTATTCAGCACAGAAATACTATTATGTGTCATATCGTCAATACACCATCGTTTGTAGCTCGCAGGGTTTATTTTTTCTTTTCCACTCACTCTCCAAATGGGTTGGGGCCAAGATAAACTGTTGGCTGAGAAAACTAAAGAAAAATCCTAATGTGAGTTTGTGGATAAGTATTCACATTAAAGGAGAATGATTTCATTGCTATGGGAAAATTGTCGCATTCTCCAAGATTTAATCCTAATATTACGTCATGCTGACCAAGTAGACGTAAAACTCCAGTGACCAGTTACCAAACTTTGTATTGCTTGCCTCCACTATGTGAATAAATCACAGAGATTTACATTTTGAAACACAAGCCTGTTCACTGTGGTATTTTTGAACCTCATTCTGACTCCAGGCCACATATATGCACCCATTTCACTTTACGATTCTAGGATTATTTATGTGTTGCATTGAAATTATATGCTATATATTTGGATTTCCAATCCAAATAAAATGTGCCAATGTGAACTTGGCTGATTGAGCTGCATAATATTTCTAAAGACTGCAATAGTGGTGAGAAATATACGTCATGGTTTTTATCCTTTGAAAAAACAAGTTTGTTTTCACAGATTATAAACCAGTGGAATGACTGTAAAAAGCACGTCACATAATGATCACCTGCCAAGTATTGCATGCGTAGACCTCGATTTTCCATTTAAACAAAAATAGACCAATGAGGCACAGACTCCACTTGACCTCTGATAGTATCCAGTCCTATCTGGTGCCAAGATATTCTCAACAAACTCTTTTATCAAGTAAGTTGCAAGTTGGGGCCTCGGGGTATCAGACCCGTTTGTCCGGCACATCATATGGAGAGGGAAATTACAGACCACATCAGGGACTCAAACTGTCCCTGAATTATTTTAGCATTTTTGCGGAAGGCGTTGCGCTGTATTAATTTTTAGGTAGGTTATATTTGTCAACTTGACATCCATGTGAATGGCCACATCCAAGGTTTCCAGGCACAACATCGTCTGCTGTAACTGTGTTGTCTTTCCCTCCAAAGGACATTGTGGTGACATGGCTACCCCATATAAGAGACACGCGACAGGCTGTCCAGATCATGAAAAAATGTAAAATTTGGTATTCATAGCATCACTTCTTCCGATGTTCCATGATTCCGATGGTAATGTGTCCATTGCTAGGGGTTTGGATGCTATAAACCCTCATCATTTTGCATTGCTGCCCAATACAAAACAAACTGCTGCACTGTATTTTCTGACAAAGGATTTTAATCAAAACCAGCATTGACTTTTTTTATTGGTATGAGCTGCAGTGGCTCTGCAAACCTCTGTTGGATTGGACCACACAGGCAAACCTTCACTTTATATACTTGTTGTATGAGTCTTGGTCAGCTATGGTCGTGAAGCTAGACAACCGTTTTTTTCTTCCTTGTTCGCTACCATCCAGCAATCACAGAGCTATCCTTGGGAAAGAGTCCAAGATCCTTATGCTTGCTCATTTTTTTTTCTGATTTCAGCTCATCAGCTTTGAGGAATCTAAACCATCCTGCCCACTGGCTGGATTTTCCAAGCAATAAATCATAGTGAGTAATCAGTTTTAATCACTCCACCGATCAGTGGTAGGTTGGTCTACTAAGACTTGTCTGAAAACAACTTTAATCGACTGGACAGCCACACTATATTTGATAGAAAAAAAAAGAAAATTATGCTTTTTAAACAATAGAAGATGATGATTCTCAGAATTTCTTGTATGCAAACATAATATTGTGGATTTCAAGGGACCCAAAACAAACTTTATCTAAAACCAGTCGGTTACAATTAGTTGGATTTCTCCTAAAAGACAAAAAGAAAGATTTATAGATCTAATATAAACTCAGAACTTCACTGTCCATTGGCAATATTTTTCATTAGATCATAATAACAGTTTCTAATATCAGTGGCCTGCAGTATGTTATAGAATACATTTTCTTAGCATTCAAAATTGTTTCACTTTGCAATCTTGTCAATGGGATGTATATTTCATTATTGTTGATAATTGTGTGATTAATATCGTGTGTCCTCATGTTTACACTGCCAATGAAGAAATCCATTCCCAACGTATTCCAGTGATTTGTGAACACTCCAAGGTTTATCTGAGGTTATCAAACCCTGAGTATTCCAACATTCTAGTAATTTAAATGTACGGTTATCAGTGTATGTTGCAATTGCTTTCTCACTGTGTGTTGCATCCTGATTGCATTCCTAAATTTTTAATTTTATACTCTGTTTTTAATGTACCTTTCATTGGCTTTTTGTCAATTTGGTATATTTTGCTCTGTGAAGCCCCAAGTGCATAAAAATATGCCAGTGAAATAAATCTGCTTTTTCCTGCCCATAGCTCAGCAAAGAATCATAAAAACATGGAATTTGCACTTAAAATACCAACACTTGATTTATTCTGATTGCTGGAGCCTTTCAGTAACCCGAGATAAAAAAAAAAAAAAAAAAATCTTGACAAGAACTTTGGATTTTGTTCTTCATCACCTACATTGGCTGCACATTAAGAAGAGATATGAGCAGGGGGCATGATTAGAAAGAACTAATGGGTTTCACGTTGAAAAAAAATCATTTGCAGACGGATCTGAAAATCTATGCGAGGTTTCAAATGATATTTCAGTAACTGGAAACATTTCTTTGTGTTGTTTGAAAGAAATGGACTGGCTATTTTCAATTTAAGTAGGTCAAAGCAACAATAAGTACATTTTCATGTTGTCTTTTATCCCGTATCTAATGCTATTTGGAATCATTCAGTTTTTCAAAAAATATATAATTGCCCTTTTTGTTCCTATAAGAAACTTTCATGTTTGAATGACTATACTGTATAAAATCAACTCATGTGAATTGGTCATGGGAATAATTTTAACATTGAAATCACGTGTAGGATGTTTCTGTGGTTGTGTTCAGTTGTGTGTTCCATATTCTTTTCATGATTTAATCATTTATAAGTGCATCAACAACAATTACCTACCTTTTTGCACACAAGTTTGACAGATTTACAAATTGTTGACTAGATAAGAATCTGTATCGTCAAAAAGAGACGGAATATCGTTTTTTTTTTTTTGATACTGTAGTGTTGTGCCATGGGTTAAGTACATTGTCCCTAATTTAAAATAAGAATAAGAACAACTTTATTAATCCCGAAGGAAATTGCAGTGCCAGAGTTACAGAATATAAAACAGTAATAAATAATAAAAGAAAGGCAGAATTAGAAATAAAAATAAACTATAAACTATAAAGTGTTTCAGTGAAACTATAAAGTGTCTTAGTTAGCAGTGATAAACCTATAAGTGTCTTAACATTATAATGTAGCAGTTATGGGATGAGATGAAATATTGCACAGTGTAGCTGTTATGAGATGAAATATTGCACAGTTTCTGAATATTGCACAGAAATGAGATATTGCACATTTTTGTTTGTTTTTAAGTTAAAGATAGGTTGTTATGGTTGCTATGGTTGCCGGCGGCAAAAGTACCAGTTCAGCAGAGTGGTCTTTAGAAGATAAATCACTGCCTTACCAGGCAGTTTTAGTGGTTACAATTTGCATTTCTCCACTTAGTCAACATATCAACTTATTTATTTTCATCTGCTATAGCCCTATAACAGATAGTAACATTTATTAAGAAATGATAAATGTTACCTTTTCATCCTCCCCCAGCCTCTGCAGATTGGTTGCGGTCAATACTTATATGGTACCATTACTGATTGCATTTAAAACCCACAGCATCACAAGATCATCCACCCGATGATAGAAATAAAGGCTGAATATCCTGGGACTGACATTCATATAACCACTGCTCCAAACAAAGATCCCTTACTACAGAGTGACAAAAACAAGTTTATCCTAGTCACCTTGAAAGGGCCTGAAGTTGCTAAGCAGTTCAATGTCTTGTAATCCTCTGCTGCTGATGCTGTCATGTCAATCAGCAGATCTGCTCTATAAATATTATTTCACCATGTTTTAAATTTTTTGATGAGGCAAAGATCCAAATTTGGGAAAAGTACAACAAAACCAAACACTCTGAAAACTCACACATTAAGAAATGAATCACAGGCATTACCTTATGAATCATATAAAAGTGAAGCCATTATAAAATTAAAACAATCTCATCAAGTCATTGGAACAAATCTATAAACAAATTAATTCTTCCATGTCAAGAGGACCACCTACATCAAAAGGTCTGCTGTTCACCCTGCAGAGGTCCTGTCCACCCTCTTGTGGATAATATCCTCCTGGGAGTAATGGGGTGGGGATGATTTCATCTTAATTTGAAAAATAACACCTGTCTCGTTTACGACGACGCCTTTCCTCCCTAATCTGGCAATATGGACCAGGTGAACTTTGTCTGTCATATGTTTTGCATCATCAAATGAAAGAACAAGGTCCTTGTAACTTGACTAGAAAGCAATAATTTACATCTGTACATAATTGTAAGTTTTGCTCTGGGAAGATTTTGTAAAGTGAGTGAAATGTAAAATGATATGGTTCAGATTGTGCCATCTTTCCATTAGATACATATCTGAAACCATACTTTAATGCTATACCATGATTTAATTGGATTTCTGTAAACTAAGAATGTTACCTTTTTATGGGTCAGTCATTATCGAAAACATTATTCCAGTTAGCAGCGCAAGCTTTTCAGCCATAATGACAGGCAAAGCCACACTATTTTCCTCCCCAGCTGAGCTATTCAATGGGATCTCTGGTGTATAAGTGCTAAAATAGGCCATTAAGCTTTTATGATCGTCTGAACATACCAGAAACATCTTTTGGACATGTTTCTGTTTTCATATAAAAACAAAATCAGCGTTCATTACAAGTAACAAGTAACACAACTGTGTGTTTACATGCCACAAAAGGTTGTTTTAGCATTGGTGAGCTCTATTATCTCCACCCACAGCACCACTTGAGCCAAATGATGAACATCCTTTCACTTTGAACATGTAAAGGTTATTTGTTGGGGGTGCATACTGAAAAGTAATGATGGGAAAAACATTAAATTTATAAAGGTAATCATTAGATGAAACAAAATTGATTTGACCGGGAGAAAGAACCATCTTTGTGCCATATTCAAGGGCACATATGTCAGACACAAGGCAAAAATGTTCTGTTCCACTTTGTTTTTTGTATTTGTAAGGGGATTATTGGCTTGTTTACAGGTTGCCCAAAACATGTGGGCCGCATGAAAATAGGCCACGGTGCAGTTCATTTGTGCTGTCACTTGCAATCTAAAGTTTAAACGCACAAACACGTATATAATTATACTTTTTTGCTAGAATATTTTTAAATGATTGCATTCATTATGAATTAATTGTTAGAATAACTGTTCTGTTTTAGTCAATGAAAATAGGGTGTATTTACAGTGCTTGTGTTTCTCAGAGAACTTGTGTCCCTGTTCAGATTGCTTGCATACAAATTTTCACATGGCTGGCAGAAAGTGCGTTCATTTAAAAGGGACCTGTCACTTTTAATGTACATTTCTTGACTGATACTACACTAATCCTTTACAAAATGTAGGAGTATAAATCCATTAAACGGTTTTTGCCATCAAATGTGGGCCAGAGAATTGGGTGTAAAATGTATTCGTGTATAATTTCAAGGCCTTAAAAATATGGCTGCTGTGAATAACACTGCCACCTGCCATAACACTTCCCATATCAAAAGGAGTCAGGCATCACTTTCCACTGACGTCAACTCCTTCTACACCTGATTCGGGAAGGACGTTTCCCAGCTAGAAGACCAGGGTGACCGGTTAACCGGGCCCAGATAACATTCAGTGGTTGTGTCCTGAAACACTGTGCTGAGCAGCTCAGTTGTATTTCACATCCCGTTCCAGGAATGTATAGTTAGCGTTATAGTTCCCCAGCTGTGGAAACGCTCCACAGCAGTGATCCCCATCCCCCAGAAGAGCCCCACTAAAGTAACTAATGACTTCAGACCGCTGCCTCTTGCCTCCCTTGTGATAAAAGCTACGCTGAAGGCTTAAGGTGTGGATGACACCAAAGTATTCATCTTAGACACCATAAACAGACATCTGGACTGTTCCAACACAGCTGTCAGATTCCTGTTTGCTGACTTTTCCTCTGAATTCAACACACTACAACCCCACATCCTGGCCAATAAACTCTATTCCCGCTTCCACCTGGATGACCAACTCATCCTGTGGTTACGAGACTTTATAACCCACAGATCGGAGAGTCTTGACCAACAATATTTTCTCTGACCTTTGTTACACCTCCGACGAGTCTCCTCAGTGTCCTCTCACCACTGCTATTCATCCTTTACACCAATGACAACAGATCAGCCCAACTCCCACCTGGTTAAATAAGGTGATGACGCAGCCCTACAGTCTCTGCTGTCAGACCCGTCATGGCCCCACAGATCAACCGTGAGCGAGTTTGTGGATTGGTCTCCCACACAACTACCCTTCTACCCCCACAACTACCCCCCTTAATGCGGGGGTAGCTGCCCAAATTAAGTTCAAGACCCGGTTGCTCTCCAAGTGGGGAGTGAATGGGACAGCCCCGTCTTATCTCCAGGCTATGGTCCCGCCACATGTCCCTACCCGTCCCCTCCGATCTGCCACCTCTCGGCGATCGTCCACCCCATCGCTCAGAGCCCCCGGCTGCCGATCGAACCGGTGTCGGCTCTTCTTGGTCTCATCGGTGGAACAAACTCCCGAAAAAAGTCAGAACAGCGGGGTCGCTGCCCATCTTTCGCCGTGAGCTCAAAACATAACCCTTCATTAAGCTGTACTCCACTTTTCACACTTCGCCCCAACTCCCCCCGGACATAAAAAACAAAAACAAAACAAAACAACGATGAAATTAATGTATGTATGTATATGGTTCTGAAATGGCTAATTGGTTGAATGGTCCCTTCACTTCACTACTGGTACTTCGGATTTTCGGTGACTGAATTGTACTTTCTGTAAGTCGCTTTGGATAAAAGTGTCTGCCAAACGACTGTAATGTAATATGTAATGTAAGTGTGTGAGAACTTTTGTCCAGAGCCGAATGTCAATAAAACCAAAGAGAGGGGGGTGAGTTTTTCCATCAGGTAGAAGGAGCTGGCTGAAGCAGTCACCAACATGATCCATGGAAACCCAGTGGAACTTGATGATGAGTACAAGTACCTGGGTACCATTTTTTACAATCAGCAAAAATTTTCCACAAACACTGAGAAGTCTTTGAAAAATGTCAGTAGAGGAAGAACCTCCTCATTTCTTTTGGATTAAGGAAGAGCATCTTTAACTTCTTCTTCATCGAGAATATCATCACCTTCTCCATTACCTGCTGGTTTCACTCAACCAGCACCCAGGACAGAATCCATCTGCAGAGCACTGTCACTTTGTGCTCAAAAATCATTACAAACAATGTGACAGTTAGCAAACCATGTCCTCCCAGACACCTCACATGCACTATTATCAGTGTTTGAGTGGCTGCCATCAACTTGCCGGGTTTGTTGTTTAGCCTGCAGGACTCAGGCGACAAGGGCTACACACACACGCATGCACAATACCCACACCTCCCCCTCCCCCGTCTGTTCAATTTGCACCTTGGAAATATGTTTACATCATTTCAATTGCACGTTACATCTGCTGTTGCTGTAATTGCTTGTTTACTGAAATTACTTGTTTAAATATTTATTTTCACTACCTTTTTTTCTCTGAAAAATGTTTTTGTACTCTCATTCAACCGTAAAACACGCACCCCATGCAAAATCTATCAAATGATGTAGGTTAAGGAATTATTTCTTTGTACTCCAACTCCAAATGACTACTTATGTTGTGTATAAGTGCTCTGCTGGTTTTTGCCCATTGGTTTATACAATGTAAGGTTTTATTTGATTTGGACCCAAATCCAGACACAGGTTATTACCAGGCGTTGCAGTTTTAGTGAGCTTGCAATAGGTGAGTGAGCAGAGGGGGATTAAGGGATGAATTCATGGTAGAGGACATGCACAAAACAAGATTAATAAAGTTTTTTTTTGCCTGAAGTTGAAAGCTCAGTCTTAGAGTGAATAGTCTGTTGATTTTCTCAGTTTTACAATGTTAATGTACATATACATATTATGTTATATTATAAACAGACCTTTGAACCTTTTTCCCCCAATACCAGATTTGGGACCACAATTTTTCCATCTGCTGTCGGAGATAGTGGTGGATGTGGGAGGTTTCAAAGGGAGTTAAGCCTGCAGTAGAGGAAGAGAGACAAGTATTTCGATTAGTCCTTGACATTTGGCAGCTTTACCGGGACGACAGCCTGAGCAGAGGTGGTTTGAGACCCAGGGGCACAGTGAGACGTTTTCACTGACTTGAGATTTGAATTACGGACCTCAATTGGAGGTAGTATCTGTTCGATCGCATAGGCGACAAAATCATGGTGAACATAAAGACGGGCAGTCACTTGAGCTGAAAATCCCCAAGGTTCCTGGCTGATTCCTTCTTTTGGCCCTTCTAAGTGGGATTTGGCATCCTCTTCCAAAGCCTGTGTGGGTTTTCTCCACATACTCCTGCTTTCCTCCTTCTGTTGATAAAAGCATGAAGTATATTTATTGTAAAACGATGGCTGTAGGTGTGAATGAGAGACTGAATGGTTATCTGTCTGCAGTTAGTCCAGACTAGATGAATAGCACTCGGGGTACATTGTAGGCAAACAGAAATGTAATTTCAAAAGTGGACGACGGCTGTTGATGTACCGGGTTGGCGGGAGAAACATTTGTGAATTCATCGCAATACAAGGGAGCAAGTTGGTCTCTGGATTCTAGCAGACTCTTCGGTTGACACCTGAGATTGTGAAGCTCAAGCTGCATAAAAGATAAGTCCCAAAAGGCATGAGGGGATATTTGAATCTTTTATCATTTCTTGTGATTAATGCAAACTATAAATGGATGTTCTTGGCCCTTTGGCCCACATCTCCCATCTTTAAAGGCAAGTTTAACGGTAAAAGTTGCATAATATTCTCTCTCGAAGGCTACTAACGGGAAAGGAAATCTCAGACCAATTGAATTTCCAGGTGTTGTCAGATAGGGTAAAGATGAAAGAATGAATAAAACTGTGAGTTAAAGAAAAGTTTGCTTAATTTCAGGGTAACAAACCAATCATTTTATGAGGTAAAACTGATAACTGGCAACGACATGTTGCTGTGGGCATTGAAAAGTGTGGACTTGGGATAGCGAAGACCAAACACAGAGACAGGCTGGAATTCAATATGATTCAAATTTACTCACACACAATCCAGCCAAATTCCTAAGAGGGTCAAAGAGGGGATCTGAAATTTGCATGTTTCAAGTTCAATTAATAATACATCTTTTTGAAGTGCTTGTTATAGGACAAAACATATTTGGTCATTATTTTAATAATATTGAAACCACAATAGTTAATACTTCAGTGGAAGAGGTTTTCACATTTGGCTCCAAAAATCTAACTGGCTCCCAGCTGACAAGGAGATCAAACCGTCGACCGGCATCTTTGTTGAAACGCTTCACCGCCTATCTGTCAGGTCCAGACAAGTATTATAGTCCAGTGGCTGGTAAAGGAACAGGAAGAGCACCAGGAAATGACGGTGTCGCCAAATGTATAAGGGGTGGTTTGGATGATTTTTTTTATTATTAATGAAGACTTCAGTAAAACTAGTAGGGCCGTGACTCATTTTTGGTAACTTTTGTGAGGTGAAGGGCTGTTTGCTGATGGATAGCATATTCATGTGAACTCCACTTTACAATATTACTGGAATCGAAATGCTGGTTAAGTACCTTCAGCCTTGAGGGGAACCAAAGACGAGGTCTTTGATGCTGGGAGATGACATAAATTTAAATGTACTCATTGTGGTTTCCGGCATGAATTAGAAACAGGGATTATACGGGTTTTCCATTTATGCAGCGAGAAGGACACAGATTTTTCCAGAGAATTGTCAGGATTTGTGCTGGTGTTACAAGATTGTGGTCCAAAAAATGATGCCAACCATTGGGGAAGAAATGTAAAGAAGAAAGAAACTTATTGAGCTGTGCTCCTGGGCTCAGGCTTTCGGAGCAAAGGTCACTATCATTCAGGTCAACGACAGTAAGACTTCTGCTCTAAACTGTCTTGGTCTTTTCAGATGAAGAGAAGAAACGGGTTTATTTATGAGATGGATTAATGAAAGCTTGAGCCCAGCGGAGGAACAGTGCATGGCACGTGAGCATCGATTTGTTCCCGTGAGGAAACAAATTTGAGGGTCATTTGAAATGAAGATCATCATTTGGTCATATAAACTCTGCATTTTTAAATATGCTTAAGCAGCATCACCGACACTTATAAGTGAACTTAATTAATTTCAGTTGCAAAATCTTTAATCAGGCCCTTTTCTATTTGCTTATTTTGTGGTGCAACACCAAAGGACGGCTCATGATCGGCGATGCTCTCCTGAATACTGTGCGCCTCAGCTGCAGCCGTCTGCTTCTTCCCAACATAATACACTAGATTTTGACCAAAAAGCAGAACACAGATAATTAATAGGTTTCAACGTTTAGGTGATTTGATGATGAAGGAAATAACTGGCCCGATAAGTCAGACGATCCGCCAGCAGTTGGGAAGATTCAAGGATGGAGATTAGCATTAACAGGCTTGCTGGCTGGAGAAGCATTTGGGAGGAGACAAGCAGGAGGTGAAGGTGAAAGCTATGCTTGCCAGCCAGTGCATTGGAATGGTTAATGGCAGAAGATTAAAAAAAAAGACAGATTTAGGTACCTTACATAGGGGAGAAAACAACCTCGAGTTAATAAAATGTATGTTGGAAGTGAGTCAGAGGCTGAACTACTAGTGACAGCCAAGAATTGAACACCGGAGGGAAGTTTGACTGATTGACTGAATAGGAAACAGGTTTACTTCACCAAAAAGGAGCAGAAGGAGTAGAAGGGCACGCAGAGCGGGGCGAGACTAACCGATGAGGGTGGCAAACCTCACAGAAACTGCAAGGAAAGGGTTGAAACGCGGGGAACAAAAGGTATCACGATGCACCGGCCGAAGGCAGATGCCGTGTTGAGTGACTTTCTTCCTGCTGACTTCAGTATAACCCCAACATAAAAAGCCAAGCCAACAGTTGAGCATCACGCAAAGAAGGGGTCAAAATGATAATTTTCCTGCTGTTATATCTCCACCACTTCTGATTGCACCTGGAAACAATACATATGCATAACCACAGCGGGCTGATTTGACCTGGGAGTGAATGCCACTGAGGATGAAAAAGCCAGATGTTATTACATTTTTTTTTTCCATGAAAGAGACATTGGAGCATTTCAACTGCCTTACATCTTTGTGTTTACAAGTAAAGAATCTGAGTTGCCTTACATGTTCAGAGCTCACAAAGTCCTGGGTTTGGAGTGTTTAGGTTCAGGGCCTTTGTTTTGAGGCCTCTTAGGCTTGGAGATGAGAACCATTTGAGGCAACCCGGATGTTTTCCTCCGAGTAAACCAGAAGTCCGTAGCTACGTTACTTTGTGAGATACACAGATCGACTGATTTATAGTAGCTGAAAGCTCTCCAGGCAGACCAGGGTGTCTGTTTGATGATGAACTTTTTTTTTTAAAATAAAATCTTTTTATCTAATCAAGAAAGGTGCCGGCAGAATCTTCTTCATCTTCTCATCATCACTTCTTTTTGGTAAACGGCAATATTGTGTTACTTAAATGCTTTTTGTGTGAACTTTTAAACGTCTAATGGAGGTGATCAAAAATGGGCCAAGCACATTCCATCTGGAAAAGCCAAATCTCTGTTATATCCCAGATGCTACGCCAGCAGGCCGGCCTGCACATTTGATCTGCTCAGTAATATTAAAAAAAAAAGAGGAACTAAACATCTCACTGTAAGAAATTGTTACTGTGCAGAGACTTTTTTCAGCAGCTGAAGACGGATCCCAAGCAAAAATGTGCAAAGAGGAAAGGTACAAACACACGCAACACTGCTGCGAGATCTGAATATTGTTATGAACTGTGTTGCCTTCGGTTCAGTGCATTTTATTCAATAAGAACCAATTGTTGGAGAAAAACTGTAGAGACTATAAAAGCAAATACATTTAGATTCGGGTTAATGGACATATACTGAATATGTTTCACTATGTTCTTCTATTTTCGTGCCGGAGTGCGTTACAATGTTGATATCATGCCTGGTTTTTCAAGCAAACACCAATGTTTAAACTATCATGAAGGCATGCGTGGAAAACCCAGGACTGTGTGTGGTCAAACAATATACATTTTCAATCAAATGTTGGAAAATTACTCTGAATGAGTGAGTGAATGTCCGCCTGTATATGTGGCCCTGCGATCGACTGGCGACGAGATCCTGCATGTAGGATAAACGGCAGACGATGGATGGCTGGCTGAATGGATGGATGGATGTTTGGATATAAGGAAAATAAAAATCTAGGCCTCGTCTGTTGGCAAATATGTTTCGAGTTTTCTTTTCGGCTCCCTCCAGAACTGAATTTGACGCCCCTGTTTTTGGTAAAGCCACGCACATTATATGAGGCACAGAACTCATGGCTTTACACGAAAACCCCACTATGGGCCCTTTCATTTTTCATAGGATAAACACATTCCACCTGGATGTTTGTGGTCACTAGATTGAATGATTTAAATAAATTGTAAAACAGAGCTTCTCAGAAAAGGTGCCTTGACTTTAAGCCAACTATGAGGCAAATTGATGGATTACCAAGCAAAATGTATGAATCCAGATCACCAGACACCGAGAGAGCGTGTCAAAAATTGAGTTGTCCGCCTTTGAATTAACAAGGACAATCTATTTTTCACTCTAATGGGGTTTTCAAGGCCTCATGTTGCAAAAGTCACATTCAGTATTGCGCTTTAACAGGTAATATGTTTATGATAATCTTTTGCTTTCCATCAAGAGTAAGAATCTGGCAACTCTTTTGGGAGATATTGAATTGACATGCAAAAATCTTACAGTTCTGGACCGGCATTGGGATCATCAGCATGAAATCAATAAATCCTAAAGCAACCTTTTCTATAAAAAACCTAAAACCTTACTCTCGCAATAAATAAAAAGTATGCAAAGTGTCATTGCCAGCACCACAAACGCACTTAAACCTGGGAACGCGGTCTGCTGCACTGCTATGTTAAACAAAAATATCTGCTAGCTCAAACAAAAATGTGGATAATTTTCAGTATAAATATGGAACATAACATCAGCAAGGTATATAGCAAACACAGCAACATTTTTTAGGCCTAAATGAATGACTGAATTGTCTGGCATAAAATTATTACCGAAATAAATGCTGTTATTCTCTCACTCACTGAGCTGCGGTGGTTTATTGGATAAGGTTGTCTTCAATTCATCCGGCTCCTTGAGATTTTGTTTCTCAAATCTTGTTTTTTTAGTTATCGGTCCGAGTATAAAAGCCGATGAATACAGCGGTTTATACACCTTGCGACACCTTTCTTTAATGTTCACCAACTTCAAATTGAAAGAATGGGAAACGAGTCCTTGGAAACTGGTGTTTTTCGGAAAGGCTGTGCAGAGCGATAAAAAGAAGCACATCTGCTGTAACAAATATGGCTAATTCTTGTTACTGCCAGTAATGCAAAGCAATAAAATGAACTGCATCTGGTGTCTGTCACAAATATTGTTTTTGGAAAGTTTTACCCTTCTTGTCATGGTCAGAAATATGGCAACGGCAGCAACTCCTTCAAGCCCTGTATTACCCTTTTTTTTTTTTTTCCAAACAGCCATCTGCCTCTAAGAAACCAAGCTGGAGACGGAGGTTGGTATGCTGTTGTAACACAACTATCAAAGTATTTTTTACATGCATTCATTAACTGCTGAACCCCCACTGTCATCAAAAAGCCCCGAACCAGATTGTAAACCAATCCATATATTTTTCAGCAAGACCCTGGTGTGATTCAATCATAGCACACATCTCACCCTCTTTGAAAGCTTGCTGATGGACTGCTCCGCCTGGAGCCAAAATCACCAGGGACTTGTGGAGGTGGAGCAACACATTTATTTGCAACAGGCTCCTGGATACTTGGGATATCTTCCCCCACCTGTGCCTGCCTTCAGAAGGTTCACAGCATTATCACAGAGCAGAGATACCCGGTAAAAACAATAATCTTTTGGAGACACTGCAGATGATGCACGAGCACGGCTTTAACAGGCGATGACAGTAACAGTCAGGATTCTCTGCTCACATAAACACGCTGCTACATTAATTTTCCTATTTTTTTACTATGAAGCACGGCTGTTGGTATTGAATTCATCAGGAATGCTGCATTCCTCCATGGAGTCAAGTGTGTATATTCAGCGTATTACAGTTCACTGTCACTGTCTGATTTTCATCAAGATGTATTGGTTAGTGCGTTGAATATATAGACTTTCATCTTCTATCTATGTCCTGTTGGGACCATATTTCTTTTGAGAAGGAGGCTTCCTGTTGAGTTGAAGCTTCATTTCACTTCACTGTATCTGACATTCTCAGATACATTTTGATGTCCAACAGTTTAAACCTAGTGTACCTGTGACGGATGAAACTCGGCTAAAAAGGCTAAAGGAGCCTCTCAGTTCTGCCCATGTTTGAAATTCCCACAGCATCTCCCACCGGACATCTTAAGAAGCACCGTTCTTTAACCTTTCCCAATCAAAACTCCTAAATATACCACCACAGGAAAAAAAGAAGACAGATTCTGTCAGCCCGGGGTTAAAGTCCAAGAGGAACAATATAAAGCACACAGACTTTTCAGACGTACCGCCGTTTCCTCCCTTAAAAAAAGATCAACATCAAACTTTCACACTTTATAGTGAATGTTTCTATCTTGTTTTCTGCCTCTTTCATTTTTTGTTTCATTGTGTGTTCTCACGCTCATTTCTCTGTAATTTAAGTGACAGGTTCACACTCATAGTATAATGATAATACCATTATTAAAATTTAATTATCAGTGGACACACCTAAATGCTTTCAACAGGAAACATGATCAAGTGAAATTCTGACCTTATTAAAACCTAAATATGATATCAACATTTCTTATGGTGGTATGTGATCGCTTACTGCATCCTTCACATCAAGAACACTGCTTTCAAGCATTGCAGTGGCGATAGACAGGCTGACAGATGAGGTTAGACAGGAATATCCAAGGACCGTGATCTTTGCAGATGACACTGTGATCTGTAGTGAGAGCAGGGAACGGGTTGAGGAAAATCTAGAGAGGTTGAGGTATGTGCTGGAAAGGAGAGGAATGAAGGTTAGTCGCAGCAAGACAAAGTATATGTGTGTGAATGAGAGGAACCCGGGTGGAACGGTGAGGCTACAGGGAGTGAAGATCAAGAAGTTGGAGGATTTTAGGTACTTGGGGTCAACAGTCCAGAGCAAGGGAGAGCGTGGAAAAGAGGTGAAGAGACGGGTTCAAGCAGGTTGGAATGGGTGGAGGAAAGTGTCAGGGGTACTATGTGATAGAAGACTATCAGCCAGAATGAGAGGAAAGGTGTACAAGACATTGATGAGATCAGCGATGCTGTATGGACTAGAAACAGTTACAATGACGAAAAGACAGGAGGCAGAGCTAGAGGTCGCAGAGATGAAGATGCTGAGGTTCTCTTTGGGAGTGACCAGGATGGATAGGATCAGGAATGAGTCTATCAGAGGAACAGCAGATGTTGGATGTTTTGAAGAGAAGGTCAGAGAAGGCAGACTGAGATGGTTGGGTCATGTACAGAGGAGGGATAGGGAATATATCGGTAGATGGATTTGGAGCTGGACTTGAGCTGCCAGGCAGGAGGTCTAGAGGAAGACCAAAGAGAAGATTTATGGACGTAGTGAGAGAAGATATGAAGGTAGTTGGTGTGAGAGAGGGGGATACAGAGAATTAGTGTTAGATGGAGAAGGTTGATTTGGTTGAACCAAAAGGAGAAGATTTTTCTATCAAGCGTATTAGAGATGTACTATTATTTGGACCAGTAACGGACTAATTTGAACCAATTTGGACCTGCAATAAAACTGTGATGGAAACAGCAGTGTATTTGACTGGGAGACTTTTAAATGAACTGAGTCCAAAATCCCAAAGCCAAAGAGACATGACATGACATATTCATCATGGAATTAGTTTTTAAGAGTTACTTTTAGAATCTTCAAGTAACATCTTCCTTTGTTATTGTCAGAGAACATTTCTTCTCTGCCCCGAGAATCCATATTTTGCTCGAGTGAGAGCCACAGTCAGTCAACGATTCTTTTTTTTTTATAGTCATTAGAAGATCAGCTCAGATTTAAAATGACATGGGATGAGTTGACTGGTAAAAAATATAACGTTTAACACCATCTGATCAAAGACATGTTTGATGTGAAAGAAGTAATGTGTTACTTGAAAGAGCTTATCTTGTTGCTGCTGAAATTTACCAGCTGTTGTATATTTGTTGGATATTTTTCATTTCTTTTTTTTCTCTGCCTGCCAAGAAGGACGTTAGAAAATAGATTACATCTCCATTTTTGTACAGTTTAAGGGGAAATGATGTCACCGCTTTATAATTATTCCATTCCAGTTCATTCACAATGATGTTGAATTGAAAAAAAAATAAAATAAATGGGGATTCAAAGCTTGGCGGATCTAGAATCAGTCCTGTCAAATATCACATTCCCTGTTGTACCTCAATAGAGAGGCGAGAGTTTATTAAAGGGTCAGTCTTTCAACACTGCCTGCACTCTGGCTGAGGTTGATGGATGCTGCTAATCTAAAGGAAATTTTGAGGGAGAACAAATCAGCATTGTGGTTCTTATCTGAAACATTTAATGCACTTTCTCAACCAGAACTTCAGTCTGTACCCCAAAATGTTCAAGTGTTTCCAGATGTGTTTGTTGAAATGTTGCTTTCAATGCAATGCATTCTAGTATACAGAAATAAAACTGATATTCATTTATTCCTTATGCTTACAAGAAAATGAAAGTGTTTACATTTCCTCCCGGATTTTCTATTGACATGCTAGTCTTAAACAGCTCTCTCTACATCAAATCAGCAGCTGACTGACAGACAATAATTTTTCAAGTCAATCTGGCAAGATATGTTTTTAATATAAATGTGCTTCTATGTCATTATTTGGGAAGCAAGCTCTCCAGCAGCAGAACATGAACGTGCTGCTTTGCATTTTGGCCACAAGAGGACGCAATGTGACCAAGAATAATTTCTGTTTCTGCTGATCTTTGATTTTTTTTTTTTTTTTCCCTGCACTTTTTTTAAAACTCAATGACTAAATTTGCCTTTAACAAATACTAGCTTTAGGTAAAGAAACCAGAGCGATTTGGTTAATTGGTAGATACGTTGCGTTTTCTCTTTAAATACACCTTAAAATTCATTCTTTTATGATATGAGAAGTTCAAGAATTGCATCATAATATTCAATTGATGTAGATTGAAAATAATTTAGTCTTTTCTATTAATTCAGGCAATATGAATATTTGCATTGAACCATTGGAAGACTTATTACATGTTATTTTACAGCAGCAGCAGCAGCAGCAGAAGAAGCCGCATCAAAACAGAGGTAAATATGTGCCATTAAGCGACACACAGGGCAGGGGGGTCTGCATGGGTAGGTCCCCACCTTTTGTCTACCACCTGAAACACAACACACCAGGATGTTGCTCCATGTGGGTGGTGAGAGCCCACAGGCTGATAGTTCCACATTGTTTATTCCGGCTGTGCCTGACTGAGCCCTGCGGGCCAAGAACCAGCCACCCGTGTGAGGAGCCTCCTGCTTTTTACTCTTGTTCATCATGATGGGTTTTCCGAACCATACTTTGTCTGGACCCTCACCTGGGGACGCTTTGCCTTAGGAAACCCTACCAGGGGCTAATGTCACAGACATGACGTCCCAAGATCATTGATACACACAAACTCCTCCTCTATGATAGGTGATAATTCCAGAAGGAGGATTCAATTATTTTAACAACTAATATTAGAACCACGCTGCATAATAGGGTGATCGCGAATGAACCTTACAGAGATTACCACTGACTGATATTCCAGAGTTTACTATGAAAGTTTAAATATAATTAGATGCTTGGAAAGCACGATATAAATATACGCCGTTGTAAAAAAAAATGTGGCTATTGCTTTTAAAAGAAGAGATAAATGGAGAAGATGGGAGAAATGAAATGAATACCTTCAAATATTTCATGGAAAAATTAAATGCATTTATGAGGGGGGCTACAATGCCTACTTGTTGCAATATGAGAACATGATACGCAGCTATGTGAAAATTCACAATGTTATGTAATTCACTTTTTAGGATCGAAAATGAAAGTATTTGTTATAAGAATTTGATGCATCAACAATTTTGGGGTAAACCCTCTACACTGTGAAAAAAATAAAACATAAAACGATATATGCAAATAAGTGCCTGCACGGGCGATGTATCTCAGACACAATCAAAAGGCCAAGAGGAAGGATATAAATATGTGAGGGGACCTCCTTTGTTCGGCGTTTAGTCACCTCTGTGGCCCCTGGAAAACCATTAAACGAGAAGGACTTCTCCCAGGAGCCCGGCATTCCTGGGATTCCTCTGGTCTGATGTCAGAGCGAAGGGGCCGGCGCTCTGAGGCGTCTGCAGCCGCTGATGCCTTCACGGCGCTCAGCCAGGCTGGGAACTCTGAGCTCTGCTGCTGACTCACCCCCAATCATTTTTGTAAGCAACTAAACATACTTTTTTCCACTGTAGCATTCTTTTCTTTGTTGCAATAATTATTAAACATTGTTTTTTTGACCGCACACACCTGCCGAGACAAATGATTTGATCGCGAACAAATAATTGCGTTCATATTTTGATTGGAATTAGATGTCAAATACTGATGTTGTGGACATGAATAACAAATTTAAATTGACATTAAAATTATAAAAAAAAAATAATATAACATATACAAGATTTGATGGTATTTGATATCATAAAAGTTCTAAATGAAACGGCTTTTAATTTATGTGAAACTAAAAAGGCTGGGAACTCTGAGCTCTGCTGCTGACCCACCCTCACCCATTTTTGCAACCACCTTAACTTACTTTTTTCCACTGTAGCATTCTTTTCTTTGTTGCAATAATTATTATGCATTGCTTTTTTTGACCACACGCGCACGCCGAGACAAATGATTTGATCGTGATCAAATAATTGCATTAATATTTTGATTGGAATTAGATGTACAATACTGTATAATACTGATGGTGTGGATATGAATAACACATTTAAATTGACATTAAAATTATAAAAAAAAATAACCTAACATTTAAAAGATTTGACAGAAAATAGTACTGTATTTGATTATCATAAAAGTTCCAAATGAAATCACTTTAAATTTATGTGAAACTAAAAAGGCTGGGAACGCTGAGCTCTGCTGCTGACTCACCCTCACCCATTTTTGTAAGGACCTAAACTCACTTTTTTTTTTATTGTCGCATAGCCTTCTTTTCTGTGGATATGAATAACAAATTTAAATTGACATTAAAATTATAAAAAAATAAATAGAATAAAAGATTGGAGAGAATATAGCATGGAATTTGATTATCATAAAAGCTCTAAATGAAACGGCTTTAAATTTATCTGAAACAAAAAATTGAATTACACTTATAGTTGCGGCCTTAAGGAAGAACGAACAACTTGGAAGAAAAATGGAGTAGTTCATCTTTGTACAGTTACTGATTGCCAATAAAAGGGAAAAAGGATTATTTCTTAATACGGTATATAGTAACAGGAACAATTTTGATGGAATGTTCAAATGACATCACACAGATCACACAGCCAGAAACCGATATTTCTCTTCTTGGGCAAGATTTTCACTGTTTATACACAGGTTGGTGTTGAACGCAGGCCAATTTGAATGACTCAGATTCAGGTGGCTAAAATTGCAGCAAATCTGTGTTTAAAAAGTATAGAGTAGTCTGCATTGGAGCTTTTTTTCCGTTCATCTAGAGTTCACTTATTGTATAAGTGTTTCAGGAGCAGTTAACCACTTTCTGTATAAGAATTTTCCCTCAGAACAAACCAAGCAGTTTGCATCGCAGTGACAAGCTCTATTTGTAGTTGAAGCCTTCCAGCTAATAGAGATCAGCTGACTGATCTGATTTCAGATGTCTGAAGGGTTTAAGAAACACGTGCCTGACATTTCTCTCCAAATACCTTTTCATTTTACCCTGTGTTGCTGTTTTGTCAGTGTTTCTTTGCAATAGTAAGCAGTATTCAAGTTTAAAACAGAATTAGGATCCATCTGTGGTGAGCACGGCACTAGAATGAAGCAGGCTCTTCTCAGAAACAGATACAACAAACAGTGGTTACTGTAGAAATTAGATTATAAATCATGAGCTGAGTAAAACAAATCTTGACTTATTTCTCATGAAAAAGGCAATCATACGGTTTCTTATTTGTCCTGCAAGGACTTTCTAAAATAGTTTTAAAAAGGGTCTTGTGGCTGCAAAAAATCAAATAGCAATTGTGAAGACTGGTTCCTTTTTTGAAATTTTCTCTAGGCCTAATTTCACAGATCAATGGGATAATAATGTGCCTATTGAAACATCAACCGAAATTCTCGACTTCTTGAGACTTTTAGAAAATTTCATACACTTTTCATACACTTTTGGGCAGTTGGAGTCAATGAAAAAAGCTGTTATATCAAAATCTCAAAATAATTTCCATGTGCATAAAAATGGATGGAAATCAGTACTAGAGACAGTAGAGAAAACAGATAAAAATAAGGATTCAATGAATTATTGTTTATGCAATAATGCACTGTAAGAAAATGTGTTTCCCTGTGCAATCAAAGTCTTACATTTGCTGACACTTAGGTGGGCTAGCGAAGACAGGAGTCCACCAATGATGACTTAATTTCATTTTATATACAAATAAATACATTTGTATTTTATATTTTACAATTGCATTTTGTTTTTTATATACCCACGAAAAAGGTCAGAACAGTGGGGTCACTGCCCATCTTTCGCTGTGAGCTGAAAACATACTCTTTCACCAAGCACTACCCTACTTATTGCACTTAGCCCCCAATAACCTCCGCAAAAAATAAATTGAAGATGAAATGAATGTATATATGTATATGGTTTCTGAGACGGCTCCTTGGTTGAGTGGTCGCTTCTGACTTCCGACTACTGATACTTTGGATCTTCGGTGACTGAATTGCATTCTTTGTAAGTCGCTTTGAATAAAAGCATCTGCCAAATGACTGTAATGTTATGTAATGTAATGTAGATTTAGTCGCATAAAGGGCAGTGAGTGACAGATGCAGAAGAAATGTGAACCTTTCTTCAACTTAGAATACGCCAATGGTCCACCAATGATGACTTAATTTCATTTTATATTTATATTTCAAAAAAACAATTAAATGTTAATAGAGAAAAAAAACATGCAAGAGAAATTCACAAAATTTAGTGGGAAGCTTCGTGATGAAATCATCCGGTAAAAAAAAATAAAAATAAAAATCAGTTTTCAGTGATCAGTCTCTTCAATGAAAAGCAACGCGAGATTTTAACGATTGTTAGATTTCCCACAGACTCTGAACGCAGCATGTCCTCCCCTTTCCGCTCGTCCTGAACGCCTCCGTTGAAACAGAGGGGCCACTACATACCAGGCGTCCCTGCGAGAGAGAGAGAGAGAAAGAGAGATAGAAAGAGAGAGAGAGAGAAAGAGAAAGAGAGAGACCACGTCGTTGTTATTCACGGCCAACTTGGACGACTGTTGCGACTCTTCATTTTATTTTTTTGTCGGTTCATGCTAACGCAGATAAATCACCGAGTCAGCGCCGGAGAACAAACGGGACCCAGTTCGCTGCGACGTTTCCTACTTTTTCCTCTCAGAAAAGCTGTTTTCATATGACTGAAGAGTCCCTCAGGGGTTTATTCTGTTATTTTTTTGTTTCATTTTTGTGGGGAATTGCTCTTATTCGCCGCTCCATGGGGATTATTACTTTGCTGTGAACTTCATCTCGTTGGATGGAAGAGGAGTTTTTTCGGCGGACGGTGCAGCTCGGCATGTAGCGCAGCACCGTGGGTGAGTTTCTCAGGCAAAATATTTCGAGTGATTATTATTTTTTTTTTGTCTTTCCATCACCCCCACTATTTTGCTTCAACACCATCAAAGTTATCTAGATTTGTGTTAAAACAAGTTTTAATGGGGAGGGCTGGCGTCCCAAACGTTTTTTTTTTTTTTTTTGTGCAAAGCCCCCACCCCCTCTCTTCCAAATACACAATCCCAAATCCACATCCCACTGTTTGCTGAGATGTGGAAAAGGTGATCTTCAGTAAAAGAGAGGAAAAGTAACTTTGCAGAGTTTCGAGTTGAGGCACATGTCGAATATTACTGGCCACGATCTGCGATAAGGATGCACTTTTCTCTGGACTACTATGTAAACAAACAAACCGTCAAACTTGCATGTTGCAGCTTAACCTCATGGATTCCTCCCTTATCTTATCAATAATTCATAGAACTTCTGCACTTATATCCATTGAAACTGGGAGCAGACACGCTTTATTCCTGTGATTTGTTGTTTGCTGCCTCCCAACACACTCACACACACAGTGCGTCCAAACCTGTTTGTGTGAGTGTAAAAGAAGTGTTTGGACATGTGCCAACACTGTTTAAAAAGGTGTGTGTGTGTGTGTGTGTGTGTGTGTGTGTGTGTGTGTGTGTGTGTGTGTGTGTGTGTGTGTGTGTGTGTGTGTGGTGGGGGTCCATAAAGGCCAATATAGCATCGCTTTCTGGAGGCGTAGGCCTTACACACATCTGGCTGTCTTTATATGCTCAAAGGCATACTGTGTAAATTACATGGTGCCTGAGCAAGCGGTTTGGGAATACACTGCAGTTCTAGAACATGGTTGGGGAATTTAAAGCACCAAAAGTCATGGTAGTAGGCTGCTGTGCCACCCCCCTCACTAACAGCACCACCTCCACTCCACATACACCCTTTCCCAATCTCTCCTTAAAAAACAGGCATGACCATGAGGTGGCTGGAGGTGATAGCAGCTCTGTTTGTGGCTCCTTCCACTGAGGTTGTTTGCCTTTTTGGTTCATCCTGTCATATTTCACAACAAAAGGGATGTTTTCTGGGCTAGCGGTATGTTTTCTTTTTTAAGGTCATCCCTGTAAGACTATAATAGGTGTTTAGTGCGTGATGTGAGCCTCTTGAGTGTAAAACGGAAAAGTGGCTTTTGTTTGCGTTGCCAGTGGTCATCTGTGTCTTAAGGCCATCTGATGGCTATGTGAGACTCCCATACCTGTAATTTTGGTCAGGAAGGGAGGGAGAAGAAAAAGGACAGCAGTAGTTATTGTTGTAGCACTTTAACTGAAAGCCAGGAAATGTAGAGAATCACTTTTCATTTAATTGGAACAGAGCGGTGTGCTCAGTAGAGGTTTTATTGCTGTACTACTCCACTGATGTCCCAAGCTGGGCTTCTACATCATAAATACCACAATACACTAAAAATATGGGAATCCAATAAAGTACACATAGCAAAAAAACCACAAGACACCAATACACATTCTTTGTGACAGAGGTAATTTTGAAAACGATGATTTATAAATGAGTGCAACTGTGGGATGTTTTTAGTCAGAATTTACTCTTTATGAAATATTTTAGATTTCAGATACATCAGACCTCAGTTGGTGTTTTCACAGTTTTCTTTCTGTGAAGGCTGAACATGTTAACCAAATCTAGTTCGATCATCTGGTATTATTTGCCTTTCAACATTCATACATATTAAGAGGTTCTTATTTAAAAGCTAATTTGTTTTAAAAAAAGTGTAATGACTGGGCCAGCTGGGTGTTTCACTCAAAAATCTAATCCTTTTGTTATTATCATAAAATCTCTGTAAACTTTGATTTTACTTTTTCAATGTTTGTTTTTGCATCATAGTAAACAGATACAGATTGCAGATAAAATGAGCTTTGGGAAGTTTTAGATTTGAATATACAGTACATGAAACTAGACAGTTACTGAAATATGCAAAAGAGGGCTATAGAATGTTTCTGACAGAGTACAAACGTCCATTCGACACCAACAAAGAAAGTCAGACGTATTATGTACTACCAGAAAGGCTCTTCATGGAACCAATCACATCTTAACTTTTTATTAAGATAGATCAGCATTATAGCCTCAACATCAGATATTATCAATTTAAATATGTCGATCTAACTCGGGATATGCCGCAACGTCTTTGGACTATTACCCCCTCCCTTCCCGCCCATCAAGATGAATTTGATTTATCTTTCTACTTTATGCAAAATGGTTTTGCCCTTAAAAAACATAAGGAATGAAAACCATAAGCTTTTTGGCAGTGGTCATAATGTTGACATTGTATGTGTGTTTGTGTGCCTTGTACATTCACTCATTCTCTGAGAGATGCTTACATTTGAGTAGCCCTGAATTGTGCAAGTGTGCTTTCTGGCAACCTGGCAAACAACAGATATGAGAACGTGCTGCAACCTGTCCATCTCTCCCACACTCCACCTTCCAGTTACAATGGACCAGCTGTCGATCACCGCAGGGCCCTGCCTCCTGTGGCAGGTCAGACCTTTTCTGGCTCCTGTGGCCCACATCTAAACCTGACAGTACATGTGAAGCATTTTTCTGGAATACTTTGAAAGGAATGTATGCATTTGTGTTGCATGGTATTTTGAAAGAAAAATTTTTATGCTTGATGTCAAATTTGAAATATGACGGTGTGCCCTTCCCTCACACTAATTATCTGTGTTACATGGAGGCGGATGTTGGCAGTAACACGACAAAACCAATGTGTTACTGTTTCATCAGCTTGTAAACCTAACACCAGTAACTGCTGTTAGAGAACAGACCTTGCTTTTTGGTGACTGGCTGTAGTATTTGTGTACATGGCTTTTGTGAGGGTCTTGATGTGGTTCCCTGGAAGAAAAGGGGGGCGTTGATGGAAAATGTGAACAGCATCGTTATTTTGCTGGAACAGACACGGTGGCTAATGGGCTCATGTTTTAGTTGTGGAAGTAGAGACCCACTATCAGCCTCACTGTCCATGTTTACTCACTCTTTCCCTCTATCCTGAACTGTTTTCTCATCCTGCCTCTCCTTTTCTCTCAGCCACTGAAACAACATGATAAGAGCATGAGAAAGTAAGATGTCGCATCTCTTTCCAGTCAGCTCAGCCCTACACATTCTCGCTTATCTCCTCTGTAATTCAGATGCTGGGAATACCTAACATTTTCTACCTATTTTGATGACATTCTCACATATGAAGAAACAAGATCTTGTTTAATAATTCTTCAGTCATGCAATATTGCATTTTTTTTTGTTATCATTAACAACTTTTGGTCAATTTAAGCTGTTTTCTTGCTTTTGCCCCCCCCCCCCCCCCCCCCCCCCCCCCCACACACACACACACACACATGCATAGAAGATGTCTTTTTTGATAATTTGGTTAACTCCCAGATTTGTGCAAAAACATCTGTGGATATCTGCAAAATCCACACCAATAGAATTATAATCCATTATTCTATTTTGTCTTTCTAATCTACTTTTGGGCATTTATCATTCCAAAACATTGTGAATTGGAAAACTCTGCTTGGACTGTTTCTCTTTGACTGCTCGATTCCGATTTGCCCGGATGGATTTAAACATTAATTTCTGAAATTCCACATGAGAAAATGAACAATGGTTTCTGAGTTTGATTTTAAAAGGGGACTGGCCATCTTTTGTATTTTTTGAAGAACTTTATTACATATATGAGGATTCCTTTTTTAAAATTCTGTGTTGATTTTAATGCATTTTGCAGTTCCTTGATGATTATTGCAAAGGGAATGACTTGTAATAAAATTCCTGCATCTAGTAGTGTTGTCATCAGAGCACAGACACTAATATGAGGAGGATGCAATGAAATGGTGCTTGATGGAATCATTTTACTTGAAAAAAGACAGCTTGATAGGTGTTTTTTAAGATGACTCCTTAAAACCACTGATGTATTTGGAATTTTTTGTTTCTCATCAGGCATGCATTTAAGCCTGTCGTCATCTTCCTGGGTCCATATTCCATGAAATCAGCAAGTAAACAGTGGAAGTGAAAGATTTTTTTTTTCTGCTTCAACGAAACAAGTTTTCAGTTATGTTCCTGTGCACAAAGATTAATTCAGAAATGATTCCAATATTTTACACAAATGAACTTTTGTTTTGAAATACTTGATCAAATTAAAAGTCTATTGGTCCAACTGTAGTCCAAGTGGCAGGCAGGAAGTGCGTGCCAGTCAGTATGAAACTATGGACAAGCCTCCGCAGCTGTCTGGATGTCACCTCTGTGCCAATAGTCTGCTCTGTGTGTTTGTCACTGTGTTCTCATGTAGTAGAGAGACTGTGTGTGTGTGTGTGTGTGTGTGTGTGTGTGTGTGTGTGTGTGTGTGTGTGTGTGTGTGTGTGTGTGTGTGTGTGTGTGTCTGAGGTGGAGTGAGAGAGTGAAAGAGCAGATGCACTTATAAAAAACATACTGTCTGGCCTCCTGGCTTCACCATCTGCTAGTAGCTGTGTGTGTGTTTGTGTCTGTGTGAGGGAGTATTTATTTTTATGTCGTGCAATGCGTATGTAAATTCTTTCTGGAGAGCAAAATTGTCTTCTGTCTTTTTGTACAGATGCATGAGTGCGCAACATGAATACAGACCATGGTGCAGTGCAATGTAGTGGCTTTGTTACCAAATACATCATTTATGACCTACAGTTCCATAGATACATAGATCATTAACAGCAAGGACATAGACACACACACAAAGTTTAGACAAAAACCATGACAGATAGCAAAGAGGACCTTGGAGGGTTGCCCTGCTGTCCCTTAGAAGATAATCAGCTCCTGGGAGAGCCAGATTTCTGATGTATACTGCTTGCATTGGCACATCTGCTTGTGCGTATAGTACAGTTGCAAAAGGACTGTAAAACTAGTCTTTCAGTTTTTGGAATCACACAATCTGGCTATGTCTATGCCAAACCTCTTAATGTGTGTGGACTTCTGAACCATGTTTTCTTCAATTCCTTAGTCAACAGGTAGTTCTGTATTTTATTTTTTTATAGACAACTCTGTGCATCAAATAATAAAATGTTGAAAACACTGTCTCCCTGTGTGTAGGTGATTATTTATGGTAGTGGGTTGTCAGTCTAATGCTTAGATTTGGAATTTTACTATTTGTAAATGATTTAGCCGCTATGAAATCCATAAGAACCTGTGTGCGTGCGTGTGTGTGTGTTTTAGATACATCTACTAATGCAACTTTTGGCCATCTTAGGCTACATCCGGAGCAAGAGCCAGCAAGAGTTAATGGTTTATGATATCAGAACTTCTAAAAAATCAAAAATCTGTAGCTTGAATACTTCATCCAAACCCTGGTCAGAGAGGACTGTAAAAGGAGGACGCTGGAAGAAGAATGGTTGTAGGTTGTGAAGCACTTAACCCATTTGTTTTGCGACAGCGCTCATGTGTAACAGGAGGGGAGGGGGGTTGGTGGCATTTGAGACGGAGACAAGCAACACAGATCAGATTGATTGAGTTACACATGCTACACTTGCGTCCTCAGCTCTTGGCAGCCTGTGTCTAATGGTCTTAGCAGTAGGCGACAAAGTGCTGTTTTGTTCCCTCTATTGTGTGCATGTGTATGGGGCAGAGCAACGGACTGACTGCCCTGAGAGTGTGTGTGTATGTGTGTTTGGAGGGGGGGCATCAAAGAAACCAGCTCAGCAGCTCTGTGCTGACAGCTCTACATTTGCACGATGAAATTGTTATATTCATAATAAATACTTTTATTGCCTGCAATTACCAAAGAAATCAGTCATGTCTGCATTAAGTCACTGGGACTGCTGGGCTGTTCAGACAGCCAGTAAACAGCTAATTGGAAGAGTCTGGTTTTGTGTTTGTTCTTCATCCTGCCCAACAGGCCAGATTGGTTGAAACAGCATATTTTAGGTGAAACTGCTGGTGAATTCTCAGATGGCACCTCAGTGGCACAGAAGTGACTACCTGAAAAACATCACACCCTGTTGGGGGGACTGTGTCAACATTTTTTGTAGCCCATATATATCCTTTTGCCAGCTGTTAACACACAGCATCAATTGACCCCCCCCACCCAACCCCGCTAGCTAACACTGCTTTACTTGTCAAGCTCACTGTTCCCGCGAAACACACACCTTATATGGAGTTTACAGCCGCACTGCTTTGATGCAAAGGAATGTAATTCTTTGTCAATTTCGAAAGAATGATTTCTAATTCAAACAGGAGTAGTAATAATAACAGTAAATACTTTATTAATCCCTTGTGGGAAATTCCTTCTCTGCATTTAACCCATCATGGATGAACCATGAGCAGTTGGCTGCCATCTAGCAGCGCCAGGGGAGTGGTTAGAGGTTCAGTGTCTTACCCAACAACACACTTCGACAAACTAGGAGCTGTGAATTGAAAGAGAAATGTTCAGGTCCAGGGATGATTGCTCTACACCTTGTACCACACCACCCATTACCAAACTCACTGCTAATTGGGTTAACATGGGTTATATCCCAGGCAGGTTAATTTTTTGAAACTATTAATACTATCTTAAATTTCAAAATGACAACAGCATGTTCAATAAAAGCAACATAGCTTTTCGGATTGACTTATTGTGGATGTGCTATTCAGGAATAAGTCTTTCATGACAACAGAGGAAAGTGATAGAACATATATAATAACATTTGTATGGCATATACCACATTTTTTTGATTCATTAAAATGTATCCTTTTATGACACACAGCGCAACATAGTTATTTACATGCAGGAGCACTGTATTAGTGTAGTTTGACACCAGAGTATCCACCATCCATTGTCTACCGCTTATCCTACTCAGAATGCTGGGGCCTTTCTGAGCTACCATTGAGCCAGAAGTGGGATACACCCCGAACTGGTTGCCAGTCAATCGCAGGGCCACATAAAGAGACAGACAACCATTCGCTCTCTCCTATGCACATCTGGGCAATTTTTCCAATTAACCTGCTACATGTTTTTGGAGGAAACCGGAAACCTATGCAAGGATCACTCAAAATCAAACTGAATCGAACCAAGCGCTAACCACTGCATCACTGTCACATCTTGTCATCTTGATGGCCTCTGCATTGATAAGAATTATACTCTTGAGTCTTACAAATTTAAAAAAATGATGCCAATGTAAAAAGCCAGAACTGCAAGCCATTCAGCCCAAATCTCTCTTTTTTTTTTTTTTTAGGCCCACAGGATTTTGCACTTTGCCACACTTGTCTGGAATATGAATAAAAACACATGAGATGGCAACAGTTTCATATATATTTAGCCCGAAAAAGGAAAAGCAACTCCTTTCTGTCCGTTTTCCCCTGTCGCTGTCCCCCTCCTGGGCCGCAAAATTACACTGTGCAAATTCATAAACGTATATGCTGTTTTTGCACACTAGAAATAAACATGACTTTTGAGAGGGAATGTTGCTGCAGAGCTGTAGTGGCATGGCAGCCACATTTTTTTCATCAAGGAATAGTTTTTGTCCCAACCTATTGTCTGTCTGTCTGTCTGTCTTTCTAAACCACATACTCCCAGCTGTGCCACTGATTACTAGTTTAAAGTTCCACTAACTGCTGTCTGGTCCTTTGGCTAACCTCTGAAGAACCTGGTGGGTGTGTTGTGATCTTGTGTGTGTTTGCGGTGTGCCCCTGTTCATGCCTGTCTATGTTTGTACACTAGACAGTGAAAGTATCCTCTTTGTTTGTGTCTATGTGTATTTGTTGTTGTCTGTAAACTTGTTGACAGCAATCTCGAAGCCCTGTGAACATTTTATGAGGGCTTTTGAGGTTATACTTTGCTGTGATTCTGTGATGTCACTTCCTTTAAGCCAGTGGCGGAGAGATGGGTCAGAGTGGCTGCCGTTTAGGTCAGGTAAGGGCTCGTGCCGGGTGAATGTCCCAAATCGGAGAGGCACGGCTCATGGCAGTCCGATTATTCACTCGAGTAAAATATCAAAGTAATTAGCCAATGCCACCTCTTAGAGCAGATACTTTCAGAGGTGAGGAATTTGCAAAACGGCCTCCAAATGGGGCTGTAGTGTAAAAACAAATGGGGAGTAAGCGCGATGCAGATTGTACAGAACAACACAACTTCAAGTCAGCAGTTTGCAGCTTTTTGCCCTCTTTCATTCAAGAGCCACTCAGCCTTGACAGACAGACATACGCAAACAGACACACACACACACACATGCACAAGCACACACGCAAGCACACACACACACACACGTATGTTGTGCATTCTTGTGTCAGGTGTGCACTGTTTTTCCAGTCCGGAGAGAGAGGAATCTGGGCTGGGGTCCAAGCTGACTATCAACAGCATATTGCAGGAGCCTGAGACAAGAAGCAACACATCCACTCTATCTGTACTCCTTTTCCTTCCCATCCTTTATTACTCCTCCCCCTATTTTCTCCACTTTTGATCACTTAGAGCGCTGTTGTTGCGCAGTCTGAGCATTTCCCTTTCTGGTCTTTGCTTTTTCTCAAATTCACTTTCCTTCATTCAAATCAGCATTCACACATTTTTCCTGCTCCTTCCCAATAGGGTTTTTATTGATTTTCATCTTTTTTATCAGTGGAAAGATGAGGGGGGAGGAAAGTGTTTGGGTTTCATGGTCTAGTTCCGTGAAAAAGCAAGGCTCACAAGCTGGCCACCACCCTTGAAATGTTTGTCGCTATGGGGAAACTGTACGCCTATGCACTTGTGTCAAAGATCAGTTAATAATCTTATTACCTTTTGGGTGAGGTTCTCATTCAAATATGTACAAAGGCTGTGAATCAATAAATGATCTAGTGACTTATACCAACTGAAAAAAAAATGTTTTTATTTCCTTGGAGTTTGAATATGTTGCTATATATTGTGATTTATGGCATCATGCTTGTTTTCCCTCATGCACATTTCTGCTATTTTGGAAAAAAACAAAAAAGCTATAAATAATGCACTTAACTTTAACAACAGGCACAATTAGTGGCTACAATATGTATGATACATTTAAAGAAGTACTTAGTTTTGCATATTGGCACCATTTCATCAAGTAAAATTAGTACATTTCAGGTGTAAATATGTGTCTTCCTGTCTAAGTGTTCTACTCAATAGCTGGACGTGGATGCTGAGAAATGATGCCTAAACGGTTCTGTTCAGTGATACCTCGAAATCAAGGCTCAGTGTTAAAAAGAGAGTATGTGTCTGTGATATGTGGTATAAACAGATTCTTTTTTGTCTACGGGTTGCACTCAGTTTCTTTTTCTATGGCCGCAATTGACAAAGTGTATATTCCTGTGGAAGCATTATGCCACAACGCCATGTGTGTGATCTTTTACACAACTACACTGTGTGCTACAACTTCTGGCGCTGAGCTGCTGTTGTGCAGAGAGACGGTGATAAAAAGGAAAGGCCTCCCACACAGGCAGATATGAGTCTTAGAAGCTCTATTAGTTCCTCAAAGCCAGCTGCTGGGTTCAGATGGATGTCTGAGCTGTGCTGTTTGATGTTCATTCATCCATAGCCTTACATCTCTGCCTCTGTCTCCCAGCTTTGCCGACACTGGGCCCCATGGGGCTAGAGAGAGCACAGCTGCCATAACTGCAGGATAAAGCTGTCTGCTACTGTGCCATTCCTGCCGCAGCCGCTGTTATCACTGGTGATTGTGCTGGCTCTGTCTGTTTTTGGGGTCTGCGGAGTGTTTTATGAGTGAGGTGTGGTTAGTGAGGTTTCATAGTGAGGGGGATTTTGATGTAGAAAGGATTCATTTGAGCAATGTTCCCTGATCTGAACACTATGTAGTCTGTCTTCCAAGGGGCTTAAATGAAGAGATAAAGTTTTAAAGAATTAAATTTTTTTTCTTGCTGATACCTTTCAGTTATATGTCATTGTTCTTCATCTCTCATTGCAGCACTCCTCCCCTCCCTCTTCTCTGGACCTCTTTGGGAATGGGCCAGCGCCTTGCCAGGGCGCATCTCTCCACCCGGTGGTGTGCCTGGCGTCGTGCGAGAGTGAGGAGGGCAGTGGCCAGGTCATAGAACTGGCCCACCCCTCTCTCTCCGCTTGCGTCTTCCAAAGTGACCTTTAACCTTTGACTCAGCCGTGACCTGTGTCCCACTGCCAGCGATGCCCTTCCGGCTGAAACTGCGGCGCACGCGGCGCTACAATGTCAGCAAGAATTACTTTGTGACAAGGATTCGCCTGCTTGACAACAATGTACTTGAATGCACTCTATCAGTGGAGAGTACAGGACAGGAGTGTCTGGAGGCGGTGGCTCAAAGGCTGGAGCTGCGGGAGGTGAGGAAATATCTTTTTTTTTATATCACAGTATATTATTGCTGTATTATTGAATTACACAAGTACATGTCTGGATCTTCTATATAAAAGTATAAAATGTCCAGTGCAGCTGTTTAATTTTATTTTGTCTTCTTACTGTCCTCCTCTCAAATTGGGCACAGAAATTAATTTGAAATTTCTCCAGGATATTTTCTAGTACACGCTTTAATGGTATTTTGTTCTCAGTCTGTATCAATTGTAAACATGATCAGTCCATCTTTTGTGTGGTGTGTATCATTATTTCTGCAAAAAGATTGTAATATGATTGAATATCTTCCGATGACAATTATTTTTTCTTGACTATCGGGGATCAATAAAGTATTATCTTAATTTATTCCGGTTAAATATAAACCCTCCTTTACTTCATTTTACTACACTCTGAGGTTTGCGTTTTTTTTTCTTCACTTCTGTCATCACAAGCTAGACTGAAGTGGAAGAATGGCATGGTGTGTATTGTTTGTATTCATTCAAGCAGTGGGGAAGTTATTGTGTGAGGAGGCAGTTTGTGCAGTGATCAGAGGAAGAATGTATGCCCTTTGTCGAGGGATGATTGACTTTGATGAATACGCGTGTCCAACTGTGTGTCTGCATCCGCTGTGACCACTAACTAAGTGATACGAATGGGCGGTGACATTGTGCGTACTCACACTGTGTTGTGGAATTTGACAGGTGTCAGTGATGTTATAAATCTGCAGATGTGACGCCTCTGCTATCTATCCAATGCGTGCATGCTGCCTCAGCAGTCTTTGTGCGTGCGTGGGTGTCAGTCTGAAATTGTTGTTTTCATTGTTACCTGAGGCTCTGATTTTGTGCCAGTGTGTCGTTGCGTGTGACTAATGAGTTACTGTTTTTTTTTCTGTGTGTTTTTATGTACCTTTTAAAACCTTTCACAGCTGTACTCACACTTAGATCAAACAGGTTGTATCAGACTTACATACAGTGTATTACAAGTGAGATACACAATATGAAGCCATGAGTTCTGCGTTGCTTTTCCCAATTTATTATTGGGCATATTACTGTTAGTTAAAACCCAAAATAGGTTATTTAGTGCTGTAGTGGAGAATTCAATGTATTCTATTATAAAACAGGACAAGCTTGATTTATCTTTATTTTCAGATACTTTATTTTTAATTTAAGGGGAAAATATATTAACATAAAACATGGTCGGGCAAATATTGTGTGTTCACATTGTCCAGCACTGAGTCTGTTGTATACCTCAAGGGTAATGACTCCAGCCTGTTTTTCTTTGACTTAGCTGCTCTGCCGATGTCAAGGTTTGATTATATTTAGAAGAAAACTAGATGCTAGTTGTCTGTCAGCAGCCTATTAATCTCACTTTTTTTTCCATTTGCCCTTCCTCTGTCTCTCTCAACTCTCCATGTACCTTCTTCCATTGATTTATCTTTCATTCCATCTTGTCTACACAAGGCATCTTTTCTTTGCTTCCTCCTTGTCTTATTTGTTCTTTATTAAATTACCATAATTTGTGATTTGCCCTGACCCTGTCTGCTTTCCTGCCCCTGCTCTAGACCCATTACTTTGGTCTGTGGTTCCAAGGAAAGACCCAGGCCCCGGCACAACGCTGGGTTGAGTTGGAGAAGCCCCTCAAGAAGCAGTTGGACAAGTTTGGCAATGAGCCACTGCTGTTCTTCGGAGTCATGTTCTATGTGCCCAGTGTCTCCCGCTTGGAGCAAGAGGCAACAAGGTACAACACAACATTTAAACCATCACTGCTGATTTTACATGCCAAAATACTGCTGCTTCTTTTTTTGCCTTTTTGTTCCTTGTTTTCATTGTATCTTATTGCTTTGTTAAAAAGAAGGTTTATAGATTGGTAAGCATAGGAATGCAATGGCATTTATACTGACATGAAATATGAAAAAGGGTGCAGCTGTCTTCCTTCTGCCTACTATTTTTTTTTTAATTCCTCATTGTCATGATTCCTTGGTTAAAACCCTTAGCCAGCTAATGTGGCCAAACTATCCATTTTGTGCCCAGGGTACTTGCGAGAGCACAGAAGCCATGGTCACTGACCAAAAGACCAACACTGTCATCACATTAAGGCTGAAGTATGTTTGGGCTTGATGACGCAATATAGAAAGGGGACATATAATTATGTTGTTTTTAGATGAAGGATCTGGCATTTCTTTTTATTTATCTTTTCATTGTGATCGTTAATTCTGCAAACAATATGTCAAAGGACCTTGTCATGAACAGCTTAAAAGGCCTTTTTACTTTATATTTACCATTATCATTTATTCTATAATTACCAGTTTACCTTAAAGTATGACTGCGCTATGGCTGCACAACATTATTGATGTAGCAGTGTTGCATCTTTATTGCATACCTTCCAATACCTGTACTTGTCTGCCCCGGCATCTTAATGTGTTTTGAGATTTCCTTGAACCAGCAAAGTCGGCTTTAGAACTCTTTATGACACAGACATTTGATGTTCGTTTGTGTTGAAATGTTGAGATTTAGATATAACAAAAAAAAGGCAAGTTTTGACATGACAATAATGTATTCAGGGAAAAAGGGCACATTGCAGAGACAGAATATGTTTGAAATCTGTTTGGAGTATTGCAACATATTGCAATTTGGGGGTGGAGGCGCAGGAGGTATCATCCTTGGAACATTCCTGGTTTGATTCCTGGCTCCTCCTTGCGTGTTGAGGTGTTGTTGAGTAAGATACTGAACCCCTAACTGCTCCCCTGGCACTGGTCAACGGTATGCCTACTGCTCATGGTTCATCCATGATGGGTTAATTGCAGAGAACGAATTACCCCACAGGGATTAATAAAGGATAAATTATTATTATTATTATTATTATTATTATTATTATTATTATTATTATTATTAATTAGTAAAGTACCATAATTCCACATGTGAAATTGATACTCTACGATTGCTTTCAATATGTTTTGTATTGTGAGATCTTAGCCTATATCTAAATCCAGTAAATTCCTAAGTTTGACTCACTGGCAAGTCTAATAACTGAGAAATGACCTTTAAAAATGTAGTCATGCAAGTTTAGTCTTAACCTATTCTGGATGAATATTGAGATTAAGGTAATTCCACGTTTTCTACATTTCTTGCCCCCCCAAAATTTTCAGATGAGATTTTTTGAGAGGTGACTTTGTGTCTTTGTGTGATCCATCACTTTTTGGCTGAATATGACATTTAACGTATTAGTGTTGAATCAAATGTGTGATAAACTGGCTTATTTTCATCATCAGCATCCATCTTTCCCAAACCACAGGCTGTTTTAGTGTGGCCGCCATTTAACTAGCATGCTGTCTGGACCTGAAAAGGGCATCTATGGGTCAGTGTGTAGTGGATGGTCGGTCTTTTCATATTACCTCTCATTCCTGGGTACACACATGCACAAACATACACAAACACACTCCAGGTTTGGCTAGCACTGAGCTGGTGAATTTGCGGTTTCAGCTTGGCTGGATGTGGGAAAAGTCGATTGCAGGTCACAGCTTGAAGTTTTGATGTTTAACTTATATTTTTGCTCAAGTGTTTTTTTTCTTGATTGTGTGTGCCAGTTACGTTGCAGAAATGAGTCAGTATTTTGGCAAGCTGGAGTAGACATTTTCAGTACCTCCAGTAAGATAAACCAAATCAAAATTATCAGTTGGGCTGACACACGCTCAGTGTGTGGGGTGAGGCAGGCAAGTGTATGTCCGCAGGTTCATTATACAGAGCCCAGAATCTACACTGGTCAGGGGATGGTATTCCAGGAATCCCCTGCGGGCTTTTATGGTGTGTGTATGGGGGTTATGGGGTTGTAGGGGTTATGATGGGGCCTTAGGAGCAATTTACTGAACAATAGTCCCCTCTTTTTTCATGCTCCCTCTCTTTCTCTTACTATCCTTGAATCAATAGTGTCACCCTTATCCCATTTTTTACTGAGAGGCAGATATTCACATCACGTCTTTTGCCATCTTCCTCACAGTCCTTCACCCCTCTTTCATTCAGCGTCTTTCTTTTTCTTCTCCTGAAAGTAAGGAATGTTGGCACAGCCGTCCAGCGTAGGAGGTGGACCACGCATTCCTCCAAGCAGAAGTGCTGGGGGTAAAAGGAGAGGTGGGGGATGTCTGGCTCACAAAACACATACACACATGCACACATGCTCACTCACCTCACACACCTCACACACTCTCAAAAGAATGCTCTCAGAAGCCAGCTGCAGTGCTGTCAGAAAAGTTAGTCACAACACACCACAGTGAAGAACACAAACGCACCCCAAAGCAAGATTCTAAAAGCCTCGTCCTTTTTCACGTGAAGTTGAAAGCAAACTTTTTTAAATGCGTCAACTCTTTTCATCCAGGCCTGATCACAGGACTTACCAAATGAAGACCCTTTCTTTAAATTTGAATCACCAGCAGAACCTTTTCATTCAAGAACCATCAATCAGTGTAGGAATGAATATTTTTTATGGCTGGCAGTTCTCTCTTTCAATAGGCAATGAAATGACTGGAATTAGATTTTGCTAATATCCAATCTAGGCTGTTTCTTCAAGTGTATCTATATATGGATGGTAACCTTTGTTACCTTGGCTTTGTGCATTTATTTTTAAATGGGTTTTAGCTCATTGTTTAAGTATGTCTGAAGAATTTACCCATCTTGAGATGATGGGATTGCAAAGCGTTTGTAAAATTAAATATTCATTTTACTCCTTATTTCCAAGATTATAATCATTCTGGAGTATCTTTACGATTCTGAAAGACAGTTGACCAACTTTAAAAGTAACTGAAAACGAATGGAAAATTAAACAATCACATGATAACATTAGTTAAGTATATATACTATTACTCCGTAAGCAAAATTCAGCTTACTCAATAAATCAGGGAGATGATTACTAAAATACAGAGGACAGGATAATTAGTATTACTGAGGACAGCTGACTGCTGCTAATCAACTCCACTTTGGTCACTGAATAAGTCCCAGAAAGTTATTTTCCGATAATCTAGTAAACTAAATGTGCCCTTAATCTTACCTAGATCAAACCTTTATGTATTATAAATACCATGTTGCTCTTGCAGGATTGGTCAAATACCTGTAGGCTTGCAACTGATAAATAATGGGGAAAAGACATAAACAACTCATTAAGTAACAATGGAGTCATATTCTAGAGATAAATGCATTTGTTTTTTGATGCCAGAGAGAAGAGAGGTATTCTCTCCTGAAAGAGATTTACTTAAAAAGTAATTTGAGTTTTATAATGTGGTCAGCTCTTTGAAGTTCAGGGTTCGACTGATGAGTAACTTGATACTAGAGCTCCTTCTCTTCTCATCATCCATCCATCTGTTTCTCCTTCCCACATCTACTTACTTCATGCAGCTGTGAAAATCGCCCATTTTGTGTAGTGAGTATGTATGCTCTGGCTACAACCAATGATCCAGTTATATGATGAAGACAGTCATTCAATAATGTAAAAGCCCCCCCCCTTATAAACTTTGTACTGCAGTTAAATGATTGTAGTTGTTGCAGACACAACAAATCAGATAGAAAGATAATTTGCCATCTCTACTGTCTTATTCTTTAGAGGTGAAGTAAAATAGCGTAACATTAAAAAGGGCTAAAGACACAACAGGCATGAATCATTTCTTAAACAAGACCAGCTCTGCTGCAAAATATAAGGAATGCACTGACTAGACCTGCTGGACAGAGCAAGAAAACCTACAAGATCCATAAAGTAAGCTCTGGTTGAACTGCTTAGAAAATTTAGGGCCTAAATCCTTAACCCCTGAATTTTAGGGGTTAAGGATTTGAATGTTTCTGTTTAAAGAGTTGACCAATTCAAGATGGTAACAGTTAACCCTATTACAGTGTTTTTTTTTGTGTCAGTTGATTTCGACACAATCCATAACTTTCTGCACTTTCGTTGATTCCTTGTGAAAACCTGTATAAAATGTAAAAAAAACAAAAACAAAAAAAAAAACATGTCATATTTTCAGTATTACCACTATCATTTTAAAACCAGAAAGTGAGAAAAAACTTTGAGGTTCAAGTAAATTGTGATTGATCCTGATTTTATAGCAAAGGTGAATGACCTAGATATGATTATGGGGATTATATATGAATCCAACAAACTAATTGTTGTGGTGGTAGTAAGCAAAATAAAAAGAGAAAAATAAACTATTTACCCATCATTGGAATATAATTGTATTACTTCCACAGTCTTTGCCCCATAATGCAGAACATTTCCTTAAAACCCAAACTGAATGTGTCTAATACTTTTTTTTTCTAGCAGCGCAAACAGTCATAAATCTTGTGGCGTTCGTGTTTGTCACCAGTCAAAAACTAAAAACTGGTTGGAAATATCATGATGACAAATTGTCTGTTAATTTCTACATAGATTTGACCCTTTTTCCCTTTTTTCATGGAAGGACATGCAAGTCATCCCCAAATGACTGACTGTCCCTCTCACAGTATCTCCCGATTATCAATTTAAGCATTTTATTTAAAGTTTGTGGAGATTCTCAGTCATCCAGGTCACGGGCAATTCTTGTCAGTCCTCTTCTCGTAGGAACTGGACTTGATTTTCTTTCCTTGAAGACGATTTTTCCTTCATGATTCATTCACTCATTCATTCATACGTAAACTTGCTGAATAGTTTTACAAATTTTAACTTTCTTGAAGTAAATGATAATAGCCATTAAATTGTTTAACCCATGATTATATGGAAGTGAGGTGTTAGTCATCAAGTTCTCAGATGACTTCTAAACTATAACTAGTTGTTGACACTATGTGGCTCACAGCAGGTGATATGCAAAGGGCACGGATGGAACTTTCTTTATCACCGATGTGAGGGAGGGGCAGAGTGCCTCAGAAAGGGAAAGTGGGGAACCTAAACAGAGGGCTGTTGACAGGGAGTGGGGCCAGCTGGCCTCAACAGCCCCCAAGGCTAACAGCACCAATAGCCTTGAAATCCTAGCTTTGTTCAGCTAGTTATCGCTCTGTCTCTCTCTCTCTCTCTCACACACACACAGACACACACACACACACACACACACACACACACACACACACACAGCTGTAGTCTGTTCTGCCCCTTGCTGATTCAACACATTTCAAAGTGAAACCCTCTTGCCTCCCACACAAGCCGTATGGTCTCCACAGGGTTGAAGGGGTGGTTAGGGTCATACCACTGAAGAGGTGAAAGGGTGAATGTGCACACATGCACACATTTGTGCATGCATGCAGACATGCTCGTAAGCTTGTCGTAAGGGCCACTTGGACATCTGGCAACGTGTCTTGAGCCGAGCTGGAACATGCATGGGTGCATAAAGGGCTCTTTGTGCCTGTGTGATTGCCTGGAGAGCCAACAGAACACTCTGCCATGGTGGAAGTCACCAATAACTTGTAGTAGGGAAAGCTTTAGCTAATGTCTATCAGTGTATACGAACCTCGTATTACACCATGGTGATGTCATTCTAATGTATATGGATGCCAGGTGTGGGGTTCTCTAAGGACGTCTTTGTGCAAATGAATGTGGCACCAGCACTGCTCTACAAGTGCGGACACAGAAATCCTGGAAGACATTTATTTTGACTTTGTTTAGATACATAGTTCAAAGACTTTATGGATTGTGAAGGTAAATTAAATCAATTAAATTAAATAATGATTTTTTTTTTTTTTGTCCATGGCTAAATGATACAGCATGTAGATGTTGTGCCAACTTATATTAACTGGAATATTATTTCATTCTGTTGGTAACATTAAAAATGTGTTTTTAAATGTCATCTTTTAAACCATAAAACATAATTAACAATGTTTTCAAGCAGTTTCGATTCCTCGACATAAGGTTTATATTAGGATTGAAACTATAGTCGAGAAAAAATTGTTATCGTACCATCGTACATTCTTGCAATAATGCTCTGATTGCATTTTGTTATGAAAATTCATTCTTTCTTTTGAAAGACAGCATGATAATCCTTTCATGGAAACCTGAACTCGCTTGGGACAAAATAATAGCTTTTGATAAAAGCAAAGCAAGCAAATAGTGATTATGAGTTTTTGCTAAGGCTGAGCACCCCTAATTGTGCAATGAATTAATAGTCTGGATGTAATAGTTCAAAGACCCTGTTAATTGCATATAACCTATGTAAAAATAGAAATACTGATCATACCCGGATTCCCTTTTGAAGCTCTGAGCTATAAACTTCAAGTGAATGCTCTGTAAATAAGGCTCTTTTTTAAAACTTATTGATCTTAATGACAGAAATTTGCCCAATGTCAGCTACTTTGTTGCCATACATTTGTAGTTTTGTACAAAAAACTTTTGTTCTGTAAGAAGTGATTCAAACAAATCTGAAGTTTGTTAATTTTCTTCTTCCCTAGTACATAATAACAGACAAAAACATAAAAAGCAAACACACCAGATACACTGTTTTATGCTTTTCTCTCATTTGTAGGATATCATATGAAGTATACAATAAGTGGGCCTCGAACCATCTTTAGAAAAATTGATGGAGAATGATTATCTGTTTTTAACTGAAGCTTGCACAGAGGGGTCAAAGGTTTCTTCTAAGGGAACTCACAAGTTTTGTTTTTGTGGCTCTTTTGTGTAGTTTGGGCTCTCCCGTGGGCACACAGTCAGACCGCTCTTTGCTGCTTTTCACCGTCATGCTTTCACTTGCTCATAGTTATTTCAACAGTTTGCTGTCCGCCTTTCCACCGCTAGCCTTATGTTGTTACCATTGAACCCCAGAATGTGAATCAACCACTGTCATCCTCCACATTTCTCCAGACCCCATACGAAGAGTGTTGGAAAAACAAGGAGCGTTTGTAAAAACAAAGTCTACGATCATTTGAAGGTTTTGTGTCCCGCAAGGCTCCTCCCCTCCAAACCGCATCAAGCGCCGCCCCGTGCTGTAACATTGATGGTTGGGGTTGGCTAATTAGAGGGTTGCCACGGGAACGGAATGGCAGCTCAGCCAGCGGGTGTAATGACAGGGTGAGGGAGGAGGGCAGGGTCAGATTATAGGCCCGGGAATATGTGCAAGAGGGAAGCTCAAAAAAGAAGTGAACAAGCAGAGGAATAAAAGAATAAGGGAGAGGGGTGAAAATAAAAATATGAGATGAAAAATGGAGGAGGTATAGATGGAACGACACAGCTGAAAACAGATAGATATGACAGTGAAATTACAGAAGATGGAGTGAATGACTGAGCATTTATACCTCAGTAGACATTTGTTTACCCTGGCATGACGGGTCTTGATGCATGCTTCTTCTCAAGACTCTGGTGTGTGTGTGTGTGTGTGTGGATGTCAGGAAACTTGTCTCACAGCCCACATTGGAAAGAGTCAGCCTGTGGTCACCATGGCAACAAACAGGAAACGGTGTGCAAGTTTTATGCAGCTGAGCCCAGTCACCCAGACCGTTTCTCTCTCTTTCCTCCTGTGTGGCCACTCTTTTCTTCAAAAGACAAACATCTAGCTGGACCGGGGCTAAAAGTGGACAAAAGGAGCTCAGAAATTTAAGGAGCCCTGTGTATTTCAGCCTCTTGGCTTTGGAACTTAAACCACATTGTGTGAAGGCTGCTGTAGCCTCAACAATCTGAACAGTGTCATCATATCATCTTACACTCAGCAAAACCACCAGGCCCAGAACCGCAATGCTCTGAGTCCTGGTTTGCCTCACATTTGCACAGCAATTATGATGCTTTTCTCTTGTTTAGTTTGTATTACTCTACCTACATCTAAACGTATTTCTTGTTAACATCAACCCAGCCTCTGGCTGCAGGTGAAACACTCACTGTTCACTGAAACTTTGCACATTTGCAATGCCCAGTTGCCCAGCTGCGTGCATTTGGCATTCTTCTTGAGTCAAAAGTGAGTCATTTGCATTTCAAATAGGGATGATTCACTCATTCCTCTCTGGAATTCTGCAAAAAGATTCTCTGGCAATGCATTAACCAACAAATGTTGTTGTTACTACTGTCATGACGCATATTTTCTGTGGCATAAACTTTATGTGGCGTCTCTGTAGATATTTGCAAGTGTTCCATTGCTTAAGTGCAACGCTTGAAGCTCTCCTTACATTCATTTGACAAACATTGTGACCTGACACCCGCATCATTTTTTCCAATTCAATTTTATAGAAGTGGTTTTCAGAAACATTGTGGATGTTCGGATGGGGGGGGGGCTTTTACCCACATTTGAGTTCTGGGGAGTTTCTGAAAGCTAATAAGAGTGCCTTGCTACCACCCACTTAGAGGTTTTGTGCAGTTAAGCTGGCTGAAGGGCTGCGGTGCAGTCTGATATGTAAAATACAAGACTAAGAGTCTACAGGACTTTTGCCGTGATGTTTTAAGCTAACACCCACAGTGACAATGAAAATGAAAATGACAATGACAATGAAAATTTATGTTTATCAGGTATAGCTTTGCGCTAGTATTTAAGTGTACATATACTTACATATGAAAATGCAGCTATGCATAAAAACAGCCAAAGCTAAAGGGATTGTTATTTGCGTTGCAAGTTCTTCGCCTTCAACATGGGGATAAATTGACTACCTTTACCAAGGTTAGACAATTTATTTGCAAGTTTATGCAAGGGCTACCTGGGAGTTTCTTACTTAACCAAATTCCTGATGCAGGAATGTGAAAAACTGTATTTATTTATTTACAAATTACCATTGTGTTCTTTTTCCATCAAACTGATATAGAGACTGTCAGACCAATATGATCGCAAAATTGGGGGAGATGTGGAGCAAGGAGCCAAGGAAAAAAATCTAAACAGAAATGAAAAGAGTACATCTGACTATATTGTTCTTTTCTCATCTCCCTTTTAACATTTTAGGTATCAGTATTACTTGCAGTTGAAGAAAGAATTGTTGGATGGACGTATCCAGTGCAGAGTGGAGCAGGGGATCAGACTAGCTGGTCTAGCAGTACAAGGTACGACACAAATACATACACAGACATGCACACACACAAGAACAGCTCATGCAAATAATCTAGCAGAGGGAGACAGACAGCACAAGTGAGAGTGAGAGAGCACAAACTCACACTTTCTCAGGTCATCCTGACTTCCCTACCTAATATGGCTGCATACCACAGGGAGAGCCCCGTCCACTTAAGTTCCGATGATATCAGTCACACACATACACACACAACTTAACTTCTCCCTGGTCTTGCTCCTGGATGCTGTCTGCGTCTTGGGGGGAATGTAAACAAACAGTTAGCTTATCACCAACTCCAAGGTTAGGCTTATTGCATCAGGAAGACCCTGATCAGTCAGGAGGCGAGGATCCTCCGCTGCACCTCTTTTGGTCCGACAGACACCAGAGTTGTACTTACATGTTATGGAGGGAGTATGGGTATAAGTTCTATTGCTGTTTTGTAAGCACTGAAGGAGGGAGGGAAAACAAGCAAGTCTAACAAGTTAATATTTAGCTCCTGATATGCCCCTGAATGAATGTCTGTACTAATTGGAATGCTCAAAAAGCTGCTATGTTTATAAACCTTTAACCATAAGCAATATTTTACAAATCTACATTTAAAACAGTTGAAGAAACAGATGCTTCTTTTAACGTAATGCAGCAATCGCATTTTTTTATGAAAGCTGTGCAAAGTTTTTAGCATCAGTGATCATTCACAATCTAGAAATAACATATACACAGGATAAAGCATGCTTTCGTTTTGTATTGTTTTAAAACAGGAGTTATTGTTGTATGATGAACAAGACGTTTCACACAATTATCATGGGAAATGCATACATTGCTGGTGTACTGGGACATGTGAGTGAAGCTGTTTCAGTTCACAAATTCTATTTACAAATGACAAGACATGTCTTCCAATGTCCGTGTGAGAGTTTAATCAATACAAATAAAATCTGCCACTTCTCAGCCAGAGCTTGTTAACTCGCAGTGTATGTTTCCAACAGATTAAAAATGCATGTTTCTGTTTTCAGCTGACTTTGGGGACTTCACACAATTTATGTCTCAGGACTTCCTCAGGGAGTATGTGCTCTTTCCTGTGGTGAGTAAAGAAAATTGATTGATGTGTGCGTGTGTGTGCGCGCGTGTGTTCGTGTGTGTGCGCGCGTGTGTTCGTGTGTGTGCGTGCTTGTGTGGTGTGTGTGTGTGTGTGTGTGTGTGTGTGTGTGTGTGTGTAAATGTACAAACTCTTGTTTCAAATGCGCACCTCAGTTCCCCTGTATTCCTAATCAGAAAAAGTAGAAGAATATCAGTCCCATGATAGAAAAGAAGGATAAAGTAATACATTCAATTTAACATAATTTACTCTGTAAAAAAAATAACAAATTTTTTCTGTGAAATGCAAAGTATACACGGGTTATTTCACTTCTTCATCAAGTCACACTTTTGACACTTCCCAAATTGTCTTTTTGTCAATTCTGTAATGTACCTCCCCACTTAAATCTTCCGCCTTCTATCAGTACCCCTTTTCCGGACATATTGCCTAATAGTTTGTTCCTTCTTGTTTGATATCCATCAGAACTGGCCAAATGGAGATGAGGTGTTAGACGAGTGGACTCAAAAAGTTGCAGAGGAGCACAAGAGCCACTGGTACTGAGATCTTGTCTACACTTTTACCGAATGTGTGTGTGCTTTAGTCAAATGATGTTTAACACAACAAGTTTCTGGTACCATATTTTTGCAGTCGAATGCAGACCGCTGAAGCGGAGCTGCTATACATCAAGGAAGTTGAGAAACTGGATGGTTTTGGCCAGGAGAGTTTCCCTGCTAAGGTAGATTAATCACACAACCCTCCTCCTCCACATACCTTCACTTATCATGTGTACAGAGAGCTGGAAAATTGTTCCCAATCGTGAACAGTCACTTCGAAGAGTGTTTAGATGGCAACAACATGGCAAAATCCTCACTGCTAGGAAAGTAGCCCCGTCTTCACTGTCAGAATAAAGAATAGTGACAAAAAAATCCCATCGTCACATGTTTAAACCAATACAGGGGTTAAAGAAAGCCGATGGGTTAATATCTTAACCGTTTTCCACGACAGTTTTGTTAGTGCTGTACATTGAGAAGAAGGCTAACATTATATTTCGCAGCGTAAACAAATTACTGAGTAAATGATTGCTGTCGCCTACACAATGAATGCCTTGTTTCTACAAAATGCTTCGTGAAGCTGCTGCAATAAACAAGAAATTCCAGTTCGACAGTTACTCACATTAAAAGGATTTAATATAAGATACTGTTTTCAAATAAATTGTGAATGCATTAAACCTTGTGAGTTGATTTATATTGCTTTACTTCCATTTAGAAAGTAGAAGTGGCAAAACATTTTTGTGACCACAGACCACCCAAACACTCTTAACACAAGGGTGAGGTGTAGCTAAGGATACCCTAATCTGAAATCTGTCATTTATATCATTGCATTAGTACCGATGGTTAAATTTTTACAAGATATAATTGTTTGTTCTTGGAACTTCTCACACTCCTTGCAGGACAGCAAGGAGTGCATTTGTGCCCTCCCCCACTGATGTAGATGGAAATTTAAAATGCTTTCCAGCAGTATTGAACATGTATTATAACTGAAATGTCTTTTATTATGACCTTGCTCCCTTCCACACATTTTTGTTCATACTTCACAGGACAACTACACCAACGATATTTTCATTGGTGTGTCCTTCATTGGTGTATTTGTCAAGCATAGAAATGGCAGATCCATAATGCTTCACAGGCAAGTTTTATTTTTCTTTTCCTTGCTAGCCTTCTTTTTCCTTACTTGCCTGAACTTAAAACTCTAAATTTGGAAAATGTGGGAAAATGTGTGTTTTTGTTTGACAGGTGGAAGGACATTGGTACCATAGCACACAACAAGTCAGCCATCACAGTGGAGATAACGAGCAGAGATGACACCATAATTTTTCACATGGTGAGTGTTATGTCTGTAAGGGGACACGAGGCACACATAAACACACATGCAGTATTTTTCAGGCAAAAAGGAAAAATATTCCTGGATATCTCTGAAAGCAGACAGAACATGGGAAAAGACAACCGTTAATCCAGCTGCTGTGCTAATTCAGTATATCTATATTTTCCTTTCTTTGTTTGGCTGTGCAGGAGGATATGGAAATGGCCAAGTACATTGCTCGTCTTTTCACGGCCAGACACAAGTTCTACAAACAGAACAAGATCTGTGCAGAGTGAGTCTTGAGGCCAACCAGACAATGACTGAAGGCCATGGGAGCATTTAAATTGAGTATATTCTTTACATTAATAATGTGGAAATTATAGTTCATCTACTTTTGGTAGGCTATGAAGTCACTGGTATTTTGATATAAAGCCATATTTACTGAAAAATACTAGTTTTCTGATTTTTCAGATGTGTTCCTTCATGTATATTTTCTCTATAGACCCACTCACTCACCTGCGCCAATTAGGAGGAGACCCACTTGGACTCACCGCCTCTCTTTGGTACAAATAGCCTTTCCCATTTCCCTGCTGGTTCTGAGTGGTTTTTATAGTACTTGTTAATTCTCATTTATTTGTTCAGATTTCTTCCTTTGGGTTTCAGAAAGTTGGAAGACAGAGTGAGAATTTGGGCTAAGAGAAAAAAAAATCTGTGGTTAGAGATCCCGCTACTCCCACTAAGAGCAGCACTAAATGTGCCATGGAGTCTTAATTTTAATGTGCGTTGGTGGTGTTGGAAAGTGTGCATGGGTGTTGCTTGGTCTGATTTCCGGTGCGACAATGGAGGCAGTGATTTGTGCGCCTCCATCTATGCTGCCAAACAATGGCTTGGCTAAATGTGGCACAATAGCTGTTCAGTCAGTTGGCTACTTGTTGCCAACTCAATAACCTTTAAACAGGTTAGAGCTGGTCACAATCTCCTTTTGTGAGGATGACTAGAGCAAGATAAGACATAAATCCAGACAGAATAATGTAAATGACAATATACTTTGAGGTTCCCTCAACCAGCCAGGAAATGGAATTATATGACTGCAAAATATTATCTGCTTGTCTTCTCTGTATAACGTGTTGCATCTTTCTATATACCATCACATAGCCACGGCCCCAGTCCTGTAACTTCCAAACAATGCATTCCCAGTATGTGGAGCAGTATCAAGACACTCAGAGCTCTCAAGGTACGTTCAATTCACAAAAAGCACAGAACCCCTCTCTGGGGTGAAATATCTTAAGTGTGATTCAATGTTTCATTATCCCCGATAAAAGCTGCCATTGTTCTCCCCAGATGTGCAGGTTTCTATTTTTATAATTTCCCAACCAGTTTGTCACCATCTGGGGGGCTGAATAGGTGACCTCACTCTTACTCTGGGTTTGTCACATACTTAGTCTGCCTTTAGTCCTAACAAATTAACTCATATTGGCTTGACACTAAAATGGATTAAAAAAAAACTTTCTGGGTGTGTGACTAAGTGTGGTTGTGAGATCAATCTGGAGAGGCACCCCTGGCATCAAAGGTCTTTTGAAATTATGTATGTTTTTCTGCATGTGTGAAAAATTAGATGGGAGAATACTGAATTTGTTGGAAAAACACACACCCGTCTTTTATTTAAGTCTACCAATTAATTTAATTGAATTATATGTTAATTTGTTTTGCTGACTGTCACTGTCCTTTTAGGACAATGTCCCTTTAGGACTCATTGTGAACTGATTTAGAGTACTTCATGCCTCATTGCAGAGATTTTTCCACACCCATCGAAAATATTGGAAAGATAGGGAGGATTGTTAGAAAAATGAAGAATAAAAAATCAAAGCAGTGTTTGAAATTCATATTTCAAAATGTCTCACATCAGTAAAAAAATAAAAAAAACAGAATTGAACAAAATAAGTCACTTGGACCATTCCACAGATAGCCTGTGTCTTCTCATTGTACAAAACTCTTAAATGCCTTAAATATATTCCTTCATCAGCAATTTTATATTCATTGGTCTTGTTTGAATGTGCAATGTTGTTTCTGTTCTTTTCATGCTACAATTATTTGAACTCAGTACTTTTTACTTATACTAACTTGTCATCATAATAGAGATTAATCCACAAACCCCCAGCATGGCATTATGTCAAAATAGCCACCTCACTGTGCAGATAACTCTTTAATTTTAAAGGTAACTTTAAAATAAGAATGATATTTTGAATTTCCTAACTCTCCAAGCTCACCAAATGGATGGCGCAGGGTTGTCAGATTCTGGGCACAATCACCCTTGGCTTTGTGGTGGATCTGAGGTGTAGCCGACAAATTCTGATTTGACGACCTAAGAGACACCCAGACAGAACTTGAATAGGCAATTGATGTCTTTCGATTCAATTTCTTCAAGAAATTAAAAAGATTATTACTCCACTACAATTAATGTAGTAAAGTCACTGTGACATGTGATCTAAAAACCTAGTTGGATCTGGTTAAAACCTGGTTGGATCTGAAAAATCTTGTTGAAGGGCATAGTTGACACTAATTTTATTTGATTTTGTTTGCCTCCCTTTTCTGCTCTTTAGATAGCATCTTCCATGATGACCCATACTACAAGTCGCAGACCAGTTTGGACCGCTGTCAAGTTGACTTTCCTTATCGCAATGGTACTGTGCCCAATGGGAGCATGTACAGCAGCCCAAGCCTCAGCTCCCTTAATCATTCCCAGACATTTGTCCCACCTTCGCCCATGTCCTCCAACCTCAGCATACCTGGCAGTGAGCTTATGCGCCCAGACTATATCCCTAGCCATCGCCACAGTGCCATCATTGCTCCGTCCTACCGGCCCACTCCGGAGTATGATGCTGTTATGCGGCAGAAGCGGCGTATGCTCCCTGCTCACCATGACCTCCACAGTCAGTCACTGCGCAGTCTCAACATTAGCAATGCCTGTGCTTACCGCCAACCTGAGGCTCTGGTGTATAGCCAGCCAGAAATGAGGGAGAGAAGTCTTTATCATGGCCTTGGGCCCAGCCCAGGACCCTATACTCCACAGGTATTGGTGGATGTTCTTGATAGATGTGAATCACCTTTTTTTCTACTGTCTGCTCAAACTTTCAAGTTAAACTGCTTTTTCTTCCCTTTGCAGATTAGTTACAGTAAACCAGTCTCCCATGGACCCCATCAGGGAGGCCCCGCCAGCAACCAGGGACCCTGTCATTCACCGTGCATAAATGGAAGTGGAGGCAGTGGGGGTGGTGGAGTTGTAGGAAGCTCGATCTCCCACACTGTTAGTACACCTGAGCTGGCAAATACCAAACAACAAGGGACAAATGCAGGAAACTATGTAGCTACTGCTAACATGTTAAGAAATCATATGTCACGACCTCCCCCGCCTTACCCCTCCAATTCCTTTCGACCTGCCACCAGCACACCAGACCTTGCAAGCCACCGTCACAGGTGCATCGGGGGCAGTAGTCCAGAGCTGGTTACTCGAATGGTGCAGCTGCAGGTCAAGACCTTCCAGCCAGACAGCTCAGCTGTGGTTCACCAGTCCTTGCAGGAGGTTAGTGAACCACTGACTGCTGCAGCAAAGCACCGTTCCACCTTAGGTAAGAGGCACAGTATGGAAGTGATCAGTAGCATGAGAGGAGGAGGTGGAATGGAGGGCATGGTGATAAAGGGCATGAACACTCAGCTTCATCGAAGGAATACACTAAGAGAACATGTAATGCCCCCTCAGCCTCAGTCCATTTCTCAGACTCAATCCCAAACCCCCCAATCACAACCCCAGCCCCAGCCTCAGCCCCCATCTCAGCAACCAAAGGAGTTGCCGATGCAGATGCCAGTCCAGAAAGCACAAGAAAGCGCTGTAACACCACCAGGGCCACTATCCTACCAGCATCAGAAAACTCTATCTAACGCTACCATGCTAATCCACAGTAGTGAGAGTGAGGAGGAAGAGGAGGAGGAAGAAGAGGAGAGGCCAGAGTTGGATGTTCAAATACCTGGTCTCAACGAAGACATTAGCATTAGCGCCCAGTTGCAGGCTGCTTTGGCCAAGCTGCCAAACAAGCCCCCTCCAGAGTACCCTGGTCCTCCTAGACCCCCTAGTAATGCTCAGATTCACAATCATACTCACACTCACCACCACAACCACAACCAGGGACCACAGAGCAACCACGGACCAATGGACCCAATCCAAGCCCAGAGTCGGGAGGCCAAACCGGGCCAGAGTCAGGCTGGTGTTGGTCCTGGAGCTGGCGGAGGTGGTGCAGGTGCTTCTGGAACTTTGACCAGAGGGGACCAAGGTGGGGTGAATGGAGCAGTTTTAGGCCCATCTATTTCAGAACCAGACCTGACCAGTGTTAAAGAGAGGGTGAGGAAGGAGCCAGTGAAAGAGAGGCCAGTTTCAGAGATGTTCTCCTTGGAAGACAGCATAGTGGAGAGAGAAATAGCCCAGAGGGTAAGACAATAATTTAATAATTCACCTTAAATACACATTGACTTTGAAATGAAACGTAACTATCAATACATCCACCATAAATCAATGAATTTAATTCATTATGCAGCGTTCCTATCAGATGTTATGAAGAAAATAGTTTAACACCAGTTTCCTCTATCACAGATGCTTACAATCTATGACAGGGTTTTATTTTTTACTGCTGTTATGAGGACAGTCTCAACAAAATGCTCACTTTACAAAATGCAAAACAGATTTGTCATATTGCTCCCTGTAGATCAAATGAGAAGATGAGATTGTATGCTGAAATGTTGTTTTAGGTGCCACAGTTGAAGTCTTTCAGCTGAGAGCCAGGCTTGATAGTGCACTCTATTCCTAATCAGTCAGATGTGACTGTCCTAGTCTTTATAAGAAAATGATACAACTGACTCATAAGAATATATTGATACTAATAACAGACCAGAACATGTTATTCTGTGCAGCTCCACCCATTAACCCAAGCTGAATTTAAATCATCATCATGAAATCCTGAAATATACCAGTAATATTGCAAGAAGAATGTGAAAGAACTTGAAAGAAACCCTATGCTGGTCCACTTTAGAACTTCAACCCGTTGTTTTTTAGCTAGTTTCTCAGTTCCCGATTAGTAGTAATCCGGGTTTCAGCACCTGAGAAGGTAGCACTAGGCTCTGAGTCCCGCCAGGCTGCTAAAACCTCTATAAATCCTCCAGATTATGCTTCAGGCTGGTTGTTTTGGTGTAGGTTGAAACTCTGTTAAGGCAAAAACATTTGACACTGAGTCCAGGTATAAGTTAAATCATATAATCGCCTTGTGATACCAGGGATAGGGAATCACTGTTTATGTGTGACCTGATGTAGATGTGTGATTCAAACACATTGCAACTCAATGGGTTTGTGACTGAAGCATGTATCACTTATTCCAACCATCTGGTTTATCTCCTACCAGAAGGGGACCCTTGGTGACTCCCAAGCTGTTGTTTTGACTGTCCCATAGGAATTGAATAAGGTGGAAAGGGGAAGGGAGGAGCTGCCCTGGAGGTTTTAATAGCATCAGAGATTAGGAGAGGTAATCCCTGGAGGAAGGAGGGACCAAGGCATGTGGGTCAGAGTTTGGCTGCCATAATAGAAAAAAAAGTCAGTGGAAGAAGGTGTTCTGTAAGAGAAAGACGACTAAAGAGGTAGGTTGGAATAAAGGAAGGATATAAAATAAAGGAAAAGAGACTTAACAACAAATGACTAAGGAAGTAAGATTTATAGGACGCTGTAAAACTACTTTTGATACATTTGGCATCTTTGGACGGAAAGACCCAAGTTTTCCACGCACGCGCATTTAACTTTCTCCACCCATTTCTACAAATGCACATAACACCAAAGCAAATGTTGCACTCAGGCCATGGGAGGCCAGGTAATCTTGCAATGCTGCAGGCACCTGTAACAATGACAGCGGGATTTTCCTCTCTCTTGAAGACACTCGAGCGGCAGAAGATGTCCGTAGACTCCATGAAGCGACCGCTGATGATGGCTGCCCTAAATGGTCTCTATGTGGCGCGAATGCCTGTTCCAGAGTGTCCTACAGAAGAAGGTGCCAAGGCTGCTACTGACGAAAGGGTAAGGGAAAATTTTATTGGTTTCTTGATTATTGCATGAAGTAAAATCTCAATCAAAATTTTCCCAAGATTTTGATAATCTTGTATCTGTTCTTTAGGTTAAAAATGTTGGTTTATTAATATTGATATATATTTTTGTGATTTGGGAAGTAAAATACAGATAAAATAGCAAGCTTCTTGGAGTTTTTAATTCATCAAAATAGAAACACATTGGTTAATTAAAAAATGGAAAATTGTCAGTGCCAAACACTCATGAAATGAGCCATAGCAGTATGACCTCCCAAGCAGCGTTGTATGGACTGCTGTCAAAGAAAGCTTGTTTTAACCAATTTAACTACTGGTCTCATATTGTCACATCAATGTAATACATTCCTCTTCCCCATAATTGTTTATTTGCCTGTACCCAGCCTTTGTTCAGACTGTTGCTAAGCTAACGGGGACAAGCCCTAAGTGGGCTGTGGAACGCGTGGCATGGTGGTGCTTATCGCCTGTGGGCCCACTGGTATGTTGAGAATGTGACCCGGGAGGGAGAGAACCAGCAGCAGAAAAAAAAAAACCTGACAGAAAGAGAGACTGACATAGATGTTGCCCCCCAGGGATTCTTTTCATGTTTTTTTTCTTTTTTTATCTATATTTCTGCATTATTACATACTTACTAACACAGTTGTAAACTATGACGATGGCTTAGAAATGTGATTGTAAGATTCTGTGCTCTTGTTGTCTGAATGATCTCTTTGTTAATGTCCAACACAAATGAATTGGTTATTCAGGACCTAAAAAAGAAGTCCCTCTGAATGCTGTAGATTACAATTCAGTGACTAACGTTCTTCCCTCATTGTTTCCCTGCCTCTGTCTCACAGTGTAAGACCTTGGAGTTGAAGCTGGAAGAAGAGCGGGTGTTTACTGAGTATGAGCAGGTGCCCAAAAAGAGGGCAGACTGTGTTCTCACAACAGCCACGCTTCCAGAAAACTCAGAGCGCAATCGCTTCCGTGATGTTGTCCCATATGAAGAGAACCGAGTGGAACTTGTACCAAACAAGGAGAACAACACAGGTTACATCAATGCGTCACACATCAAGGTGCGCTCAGGGGGCTAAAGGGCAAAACTCTTTATTTTTTGCCTGTGACCCAAATACTGAAGTAAATTATTAGAATGATTAAATACATTATTTTTGCTGTAAATGTTCAAATGATGTTTGCTGGCAGTTGCAGAAAATGGTAAAAATTGTTGATCAGTGCTCCCAAGTGCCCAACATGGTAACCACTGCCACATTGTATTCTTACTATCATAGGAAGGCAAAGAATGTATTTACAATTGATCATCTGGAAATACAAATACAGAATTTCTACCTTTGTCCTTTATTTTGACATAGACTACTTTGTTTATCACAGAAATAAATGAATATTACTTGAATAATAGTTAAGAAAATATTTTGAAACTAATCAAATTAAGCGGTCCTCTGTTTTAAGCTGTGCAAAAAAAACAAGCTCTTTGTTTAGTTCCTGTTTTTATTTCAGTCTTGACATTGAACATGCAATGTTATGCACTACAACCATTATATACATTAATATTTGATAACAGCACCAAATTATGTTGACAAAGTCAATACATGGAAATGGATGGACCAAAAAAGACAAAAAAGACAAAGATGGTATCAGTAGGTATTAGTAATTGCTGAATATATTATTGGTTTACGATCAAGCTGTTGCCTTCTGTTAATCTGGTAGCAATACATGTATGGCAATGTTGGATCAAAATTATGAAAAAATGAATATGTATGGTGGTAATTAGATTTAATTAGACAAAATAAATCTTTAACTGCTAAATATGAACTCACAATGTGCATCATGTGTTTACTGACTTTCATGAATTAAAACCATGGTGCTTTATCCCCAGCTATGTCCTGCCCCTAAAAGAACGTTTTTTACAGAAAGTAAAATTCTCCCACAAATAAAGTGCAAATGTAATGCTTAAGTGTAACTACATAAAAAAAACAAAAAAAAAAAACGACATGGAGTACATTCAGGCAAAAGTAGTCCATAAACACTGTTTCATTATCACAGACTGTGCAAATTATATTCTTTGCAAGCTCTCTTAGGCCACATGAAATGATGTGCCATGCCTGATTTGTCCCCTGGGCCTCAGGTTTGACACATGTTTATTAGAGTCACAAGTCTGTTCGTGTTGCTCTTAATTATAGTTTCAGACTCAAACTGCTCTCAAACAGCCACATCATACAACTGAAATGAAGAGCACAAACCTAAAGAGTCCGCTCTCCTCTCATCTTTGTTGTGGTCATTTTCTAAGCGAGGAATGGCTGAGAGGATGAAAGCGTCTATTGAAGGCTGTTTGGAGCTTGTGGAATTCAGAAGGAATGTGTTCCAAACGCCAAACCCTCTTAAGTCAACCTGAGCTGCTCTCACTAGCCCTCTATTCTTTCTCCGTTGCGAGCAGAGTAAGCACACAAGCGCTCATGTATGCATGAGTTTGCCTTTCTTGTGTATGCCTAATTGCGGCATGCGAGTGTGATCGTCGCCCTGAATCGCTGCCTATCACGGTATAACCCTCTTACTTCCCCGTCATTTAAGGTAGCTGCCGCGGAACAAAAAGGCCTTGTTTATTCCTCATCCATCGCTTAATACAGTGTTTACAGTCACGAGGCGGCCTTAGCAATCAGCAAGGACATGCTCATTATGCAATGACACTCCCTAGTCACTGCGATCCTTCTGTGAGTGTTTTGGTACTGTGTGTGGCCTTATGGTTGTTAATGATGGAAAGTAAGAAAACTGGAGTGGAGTTGTTGAAGTTTGTAATTAGAATAAACGTAAGGGGGTCTCTTGCTGAGAACAATTTAGGGTTGTTTACACCGCCGTCTTGTGGGTGAGTTAATGTGTTTTTTTCTGAATTTTGAACATATTTATTCTGGTTAATATGTGAGTTTTAAAAAGGACACAGGTTGGCTTACTCACAGTTATCTGCATTGTTTATCATTAACTCATGTAATAATTAACAAGAAATTACAATTTTGCTTGGTTTTCTTTAGTTGTTTTTTATGGCTATTTTTTTTTTATGGCTAACCTGCCGCTGGTGGGCAGCGGCAGGTTAGCGCCTCACAGTAGTAATGTCTCTGGTTGGATTCTGAAAGATTTTCTGTGTGGAGTCTGCATGTTCTCCCCTTTCCTCCTGCTTCTCTGGTGTCCTCCCAAAGTAAAAAACATGCAGTTTGTTCATTGGAGACCCTAAAGGTGACCTAGACTGAGTGAAAGATTGAATGGTTGTTTCTATTTGTGTTGCTGCGATTGACTGGTGATGGGGCCAGGAAGAACCCAATTGCCCAATGACAACTGGGATAGGCTCCAGTACCCCTGTGACCCTGAATCCAAATTAAGCAGTAGAGATACTGACAGAATAAATAATGAATTGGTGGTTTGTTAGGGTGAACCTCGCTTGGTGCTGAAGGCCAGTTGTCACTGGCTGCAAACCTCCTGCAACCCTGTGGTACAGGATGAGGGTTATCGATTTTAAATGAATTAAACTCCTAAAGGACTCCGTTTCTCAAGAAGTGAGAAAACACTCAAGTCAGGAATCTTAAAACTTCATTCCTATTCTCAAAATGTTAATGTAAAATTTTTGATTGCAGAAAAGTAAAATATTAATTGACCCATTTTTGTGCAATTTTTGTGTAAATAAATTCTTTAATGACTTCCAGGTATAAATGTTTTAGAACTACTGGTCTAATCATTGTGTGTGTGTGTGTGTGTGTGTGTGTGTGTGTGTGTGTGTGTGTGTGTGTGTGTGTTACCCCAGGTGATGATCAGAGGGGAGGAGTGGCACTACATTGCCACCCAGGGCCCGTTAGCCAACACCTGTGCCGACTTTTGGCAGATGGTGTGGGAGCAGGGAGTCAACGTCATAGCCATGGTTACTGCTGAGGAGGTAGGCACGCATGGCATCCACAGATGTGCTTTTTATCCCCAGCTGTTAGCTGGGTCCAGTTTTTGTGTGACAAATAGGGCACAATTGTTTCATTGCATTTGTGCTTCACTCACACCTAGTCTCTCATCTCTTCATTCATTCTCTGTTCTAACCAGGAGGGCGGCAGGTCCAAGAGTCACCGCTATTGGCCCAAACTGGGCTCTAAACACAACTCAGCCACTCACGGAAAGTTTAAAGTGACCACAAAGTTTCGTACCGACTCGGGCTGCTATGCCACCACAGGGTTAAAGGTCAAACATCTGCTGTCTGGTCAGGAGAGGACGGTCTGGCACCTACAGTACACTGACTGGCCTGAGCAGGGCTGTCCTGAATATGTTCAGGGGTTCCTCTGTAAGTCTCTTTTCCTCTGCTCTTTCCTCTTCGTCTTGCCTCTTCTTGCTTATCAATAATCTCAAACACTGATAATTCATAATACATTCTATTAGTTTTCCTCAAATGAGTGAATTTCTCTTGAGCCAAATTTGCCCAGTATTGTGTCACATATTAAACTCAAGTGCCTTTGCTCAGCCAGCCACTGCGCCCCCTAGTGGTCATAGTGACAGTGGAAGGAATATCAGGCCAAAATTGTCAAATGTCACTTATAATGTCCACAGTTGCCATTTGACAAAAATATTTTGTGTTTTGTACCAACACTAAAACATGTGCTGTAATGCTGTGCCACTGTTACTTCTTTATAAAGGACAAACTAAATTTGTGACTGATTATCATCAAAAAAAAAGTCAAACTTACAGGTTGCTGTCTTGATCATGGAACCCATGAGAAATTTCACCCATCCTTAAAGTTCTAACTGGGTTTTTAATCTGCGTTCTGCTTTCTTCCCTGATCTTCTCTTTCGCTCATTCTCCCCCTGCAGCCTATCTGGAGGAGATTCAGTCTGTTAGGAGACACACCAATTCCATGTTGGACACATCGAAGAGCCTCAATCCTCCTGTAGTGGTTCACTGTAGTGCCGGGGTGGGTCGCACTGGAGTGGTCATCCTTACTGAACTCATGATCAGCTGCCTGGAGCACAATGAGGTTCGTGGTTGGAATTTTTAGCTCATGGAAATTTTAATCCTGAACATGCACTTTAGATAAATGTGTAAGGGGATATATTGCATCAACAACAGTGGGAAAAGACTCAGAGAGGTCCAATTCCACCCAGGTGCAAGATTATACGAATAACAATAAGAACAACTTTATTTATCCCAGAGGAAATTGTTGAAGCCAATACAGTTTCTGATTTAAAATTAATCAATGACTCTTGTCTCATTTTGTATTTTGGCAGTCATCTCTGTATGACTGAATTTGTTCGTCTGTATGTTTTCATTGCTCAGAAGCTGTTGATGATATTGTTGTTGATAGTCATTACTTGAGTCATTCCCCACTTTCTGGTGTCATTTATAAACTTCTGTTTCATCTCTGGCTCATCCAAATCTGTGGCACTTATATTTCAATAACCAAACACCCATCAAGACTAGCATACCTAATCGACTCCTTAACACTGAGAAGTTCTAGTGATCTGACAGATTCATTTTTCTATGTAAACAAACTGCCTGAGATTGTTGTCGATCAGTAGGTTGTCTTCAGTAAATGGAGAGATCATTGTCAGCTTTTTTACTGTTAATGCTATACATTTGCAGTGACCCCCTTTGCTTCTTTTCACTTCGCCTTTTCCCTGTATTCTGTCTGTGATTGCATTCCAATGTCTTTATCTCTCTTCCACAGCCAGTAGAGGTTCCCACCATGTTGTCAGGCCTGAGGCAGCAGAGGATGCTAATGGTACAGACCATCTCACAATACAAGTTTGTCTACCAGGTCCTCATCCAGTTCCTCAAGAACTCACGCCTTATCTGAACCCAGACTCGTAACTGTTGGCTTTGCATTATGTGGTAGAATGGCAACAGATGACCACAATGGTACTTAATATATGCAGGAGAACTTTAGAAATGCTATTTTATAATTAATATCTAGTGGGAAGAAGGTGCAGAGTAAAAAGTCAGCAGCCCCTGATATCAGAAATCCCTGAGGATTTGTATGCAAACTCACCCCACAGGAGGGAAGGATTAGTGTTTATCAAACGAGAGCCATTTCTCCTCATGTGTTTATTCAAATGTGTGTTTTTTCCCTTAATTTTTAATCCTGGATCAATGTCTGATTATGCGGATCACGCACGTCATGTCTGCGTGTTTCCATGCAGTTTAAGTGAACAAGCAGCCTGTGCTGCCCGCAGACATGGATATGTTTTTGAACTCTCTGTTGGCTTTTGAGATTTTAGTGACAAACGAAATCTCGGTAAAACTTTGAATGAACTGCCTGCCTGTCACGCTTCATCAATATTTCAGCCATTATTAGAAATGGCACTTTGCTGTATGAACAGTAGGTGGCAGCAGTATTATTAGTGTACTCTATACTCTGAAAGAGTATGCCAAACAAAGGTATTCTTTAGGTCACTGTTCTAAAATAGACATTTATTTTGTATTAAGTATTGCTTTATTCAGCAAATATTTACTTCAACATTGTGTCAAATGTTGTTTTTTTAATTTATTTATCTTGAGATTGTGGTCACCTTTACCACTGAACGAAATATTGGACAGGCATGTTAATCCTTACCTGGTCAAGTTTGGTTTTTCACCTTTTGAGCATTTCTTGATTTGTACAATGTTTTTTTTCCATTATTTTTTCAAGTTGCCTCATAAACTCCATGTCTTTTAAAATCTCCCTCATGTAAAAAAAAAGCTTAAAAACACACATGTTCACAATGTACATTTTAATTACTACTTTTTAATTCACCGTTGCTTGTTTGCAGTGTGTCCATCACATCTCATTCACACAGATGATTTCAAATTCTTAATGTTTGTCCAGTGAATTTATGCTTTGCCATTCAAGCAGAATTTGAGGTTTTGATGTTTACATGTGCAGTCAGTAGATAACTGTGTTTTACAACAAACACTGTATATAGTGTAACATTGTGCCTTATTGACATATAAGACAAGGAAAAGCTGCTGGCTGATAATTCTATCCTTGTTTTTCATTCTGAATGGATTTTATTTTATTTCATTTTTTCTTACCTCCAAAGATTTAATCTTTGATTAAATATGATGTTTTGCCATAAGAACAACTTCAACATTTCAAGTAGTTTACCTTACTCTCAGGTAAGAAAACCCTAATGTCTTGGTTTTGTTTTTGTAGATAAATGAAATTAGAGAGATGCAAGTGCTAAACAACTGATTCTGAATCTGTTGCTGTTTTTACGATTACATTCTGAAGAATCTCCATTTGCATGTAACCCTACATATTCTCTTTTATCATTCTGAACCATGATGCAAATCCAGCCATGTCCATGTTAACTTTGTATATACAGTCATGGACATGTAAGAAAACAAATATTCAAATGTTTTATAGTTTCTTTTTGACTTGGTACCCAGAAAATACCGCAACAAAATAAACTATGCATGCGTTTTTATATTTTAATGTACATATATATTCGCAGATAAGTATAAGCTCTTCGCTCTCTTTACATATAGGTGTTTGTTGCACTTCTGTTGTCTTCGTGACAGTATTTTCTCAAACGGCATTCCACTGTTTGTTCATATTTAATCCCCCAAATCCCTTTTTTTAGGCAAAACCCCCAAATCCTTCAAAATATGTGTACATATGTTTTGTATATGCGTTTTCAGTCTATTAAGTCTGTTTTTTTCTCCCCAGACATGTATGAAACTGTCAAACTTGCTTATTATGCAATAAAGCCTTATTTTCTTTAAGACCGGTCGCGATGCAATTGATTTAAGAGTTTTGGTCCCTCTTCAATCTGTTGATATTTTACACAGAGAGGATTTCTCTCCATTCACAAGGGTGCAGAATTTAATTATTGAAGAGGATTTGCACAGTTTGCAGATGAATAAGCTGCTGTATCAAAGCTGCACAATCTGCAGCTTTAATAGGCTGTTTAGCAGATACTTTCTTGTACTGATATACACATTATGTCTTAAAATGGATGTCTGGTTCACTGTTGTGTCACTGGCTAATGCTAAACAGTAAGCCAAGACAAATCAAGTTTTCATTAAGAATTTAATTAATACAATTTACAAAAAGAAAAACATTTGTGTTTTTTTTTATTCTGCATGTCATACAGTACATAACAGGAAAAGATTTACAAGTGTCCAAAATCAATTCCTGCATGAAATACCAGTATAAAAATACAGTTGCATAGTTTTCTTTCAACACCCAATACATTTGAAACTACCAACAGTTACATAAAACTCCTAACCCAAGAACTGTAGGCAGATCCTATTGATCAATGTTTCTACATGTTATCATAAATTTTGTGTCATCTCTTTTTGTAGATCTCTCAAATAGGTGTGCTCTTTGCCGTGAGCCACTTCCATTATGGCCATCGCCTGGAAAAACACAAAAATACACATTTTATGAAATATGTAAAAATCTGTGGGCTTGATTGGTGGGACAAGTTTGCTAAATTTCTTCATTTATATTTCATTGAAGTGATGCTGTGTTATAAACTGGTTTCTTTATGCTTTTGAGGGTTTAAACAGTTTTTTTTTTTTTTTTAACTTTGCCCCTGTATTTATGAATATGAGTCGAATCCTGGAGATCTGCAAAACACATCACCTTCTTCAAGACACTGAGGCCCATGGAATGCCTATCCATGTGATTGTAGAGTCTGCCCATCTTCAGATACAGGGATGAGATGTTCAAGGAGTAGGCAGGATATAGCTTGCTGTATTTGAAAGGAACATTGAATTGGTTAATTTGCTCAAAAGTATTTTGATGGACATATATTGAAAAGAGAAAATTATTTGTAATTCTCTTTGTCCTGTAAAGGGATATGGCCTTATACTGGTTAAAGCCTTGAACTAGAATTGAAGGGATATATATTTAGGTTGCTTGTCAACTTGAGCACCAGAAAAAAAATCATGAACAAGAGACAGTGCTTTTGTGATTTATTGACACTCAAGGATGTCAAAATGGTCAAGGTTGAATGGCATCTTGGGTTTTATGTGCTCATTGTATGGTTAATACGAGTCTTCCCATCCGCTAAATGGACCTCTTAAAAAATACAAAACAACTTCTTTTCGTCTCAGTGCTGACTGGACTTTGGAGATGACTTAATTAATCTGAGACAGCTTTAAAAACCATATAAACTGGATAAAGCATGGATAAAAAGCGCTGAAGGGAAATCACAATGTCCAGATGCAAGTTCATTTTCTTTTTTTCTCTATGTAATTATAGGATGTTGGGGTTATTTCATAATTAAAATTGACACAAGTTATTGAATCGAGAGTGAATATGTGAAGCAACTGGAACAGCAAGGCTGGAAAGCACTTCCTTTGCTGCAAAACCAACACTTTCAAAAGTCCGTCATTATTTTCAAGATAACGTTATGTAGCAAACTTGAAGAAAACAGTACAAATCGTACAGCTATAGGCAAGCTCTCTCAATCAGACAATATCCCCCCCCAAAAAACGAAAAAAGTGAAACTGAAGTTGTTCCAATCCAACGATAACATGGTATGTCGGTATGTCTGACACAGCTCCTCCTACCTGCATCCATTCCCTCTATTCCAGGAAATGAGAAATATGCTGCAATAATGTTGTGGACATTTATATTGAGGGACACTAGCCAAAAAAGGTGAATCAAATATGGATATAAATGGTATTTTGCTTTAAATTGAGCTGTATGCCACTAAACACTGAGTTTAGGTTTGGTGGGGACTATTTTGTTAAATACCCCTGGCTCTTTAACTGTCTGCGTGCAGGTGTTTTCAAGGTACAAGTCGTCACAAGTTTTGACAAAAACTTGGATCCAGGATTAAGGCAGGTCTGTTCAGCTTCTAGGTCAGTATAAACAGTTGTCATTGTAAAAGTGTACATTTTGACATTAGCTTGCAATATTAAGTCTCCTGCAAGTCCGGTTGAAAGTCACTTCTATGTCTCAAAATGATTTTAAGGTAATTTATTAAATCTAGAACCTATACCTAGAATACAAGTTTTTTGTAATAGACATCGAACTTTATTTAAACTAATAATGTGAATGTGAAACTGTAGTCCAAAATACTGGCACTTATTGGCAATTCTGTCAGAGATAAGAATGCATGTTGTTTTTTAATGTACCTGTAAGGTTTTAGGAGCTTCTCGCCATATCTGATGGCTCCATCGATGTCTCCCATGAAGATACAAACACCCATGGCCTGGTAAATCATGTGGAGCATGTAAACATTGGAGTCGTCGAACACAGATCCCATCTCATCCAGACTCTGCTCACACATCTCCAGTAACTCACTAGGGGGTGCCACAGAGTCAAGGCCTTCTCCACACTGGATGGCATCAAACAGACTTTCAAACATTTTCACCGATTAAATTTGTGATGGTCTAATGAGAGACTCCTTTTGAGTTTTAATTTTCAGACTATTCTTTCTTCAGATGAAGCAATCAAATCTTAACTGTAGATTATAAATTACTATAAGGTCGTAAAACAGGAAAAAATCACATTCACCTTATAATCAATGTAAAATATATGCTAAGCTAATGCAAATGCTCTTTCTTGGTTCTCTCTAGGAACTGATAAACAGACAATGCTAGCCAATGACAGTGAAGGATATTTTTAGTGCGTTTGAGGGTCCCAAACTCTCGGATGGTCTTCCTGGCATAGCGCACCATGCCGCTGACGACCTCGGGCTCTACGGGGTCACTCCGCTTACGCAATTTTAGCTTAGACTTGTCCTAGAGCCAAAGACAGAAAGTTGGATCTGCAGGTCAACCAAGCTGTGAGCTGAACTTACATCTGCATTCAAGTGTCTGTCAGTCCCAGCGCAGACATACGATCTTACTTTGGAACTGCATTTACATTCCTTGCAGTCACATGTGAAATAATAGGACTCTCTCAGCCTGCTGTTGCGGTCCTCTGTCGGATAGAGGAGGTCTATGTAGCTGATGAGGACCTGGACACAAACGCATAAACATTATGATCCTAAATTAATAAATGCTTGCTTTTGTTTTGTTTTGTTTTGAAGGAATTTTTCTCAGATAGTTCTCAAACCATTTGACCAAATGAGACTCTTGAAAGAGTTGCAGCATTGACCATAATTCTTACAAAACACACACACACACACACACACACACACACACGAGGATGTCTTCTTAAAAGAGGTATGCATAATACACCCCAAGGACTTCAACCACTTGACCAATCCAGCAAAATGTGTTGAGATTTTTTTTTCACATTTCCCGATGTAAACATAAATAAATCACATTGATCAATTACAAACGGACCGAATGTGATTAGTGAACAAATCAAAATCTTGTTTGAAAGTTAACCCCCCCCTACCCGCAAACTTGATAACAAAGACCCAACCCCCTCTGTTGGCAGCTGTCCCCTCTCCTCACTTCATCTCCAGGCCTCATGTCCTTCACTGCTCTGATCTCGGCCGTCGTCCCGTTATATGTGACGATGACACTTGGGAGACAGCTGTGGTTTATCAGCGCCACGCTGTGAGGACAAACAGGAGCAAAGATCGACAGAGGGATGGAATAAAAATTCAGCCATTCACTTTTTCCTTCATTTACAGAGAAGAGTGTGGAGGGTCCGTCGTTGGCATTATGACATAACAGCAACCCTAATATAAGATTCTATTTATAATACAACTGCACATACAGAGGATTGAGTGTCTTAAGTCTTCAGATGCATGTTGGTGACACTGGTCTTGCCCAGTCAGATGATTTGAAATATCTCAAAAAGAAGCTGACGCAAACATTTTGGTCCCTGACGGCAAGGATAGAGAAGATTTCCCCATTTAACTCTGCAACTAAAGTAAACTGGGAGAATATTTCTTCTCCAAGTACAAAATGTCAACAACTATAGCAGTAGTATGAGGAGTCTATTCTGAATCACAATAATTTTATTCTCATCTGAGCACAAATTTTACATACCTACTTTGTGATTTGGACAATTTTACATTGATCTTAGGGATCCCTGGGATTTTAGCATATTGGAATAAATCTTAACCCCCCCCCCCCCCCCCTCCAAAAAACTGGAAAAAATGTTATTGTCAAAACCAGCAGGAGGGACGTTACCACTGGTTGGGCCAGGAGCCGCTCACTTTAATTAATGACAAGAGGTTGAACACTGCATCAATTTTGTCAATTAAGGGAAAAAAAAATCACAATTTGATTTGCTTTATGTTCATCTGTAGGCATCCTGGACGGATGGTCATGTGTCATAACTCGAACCAGAAATTACCTTGGTGTCAAATACAAAGCTAATGGTCCTGCTGAAGCAGCCTGTTCCCTGGGTAGGACAGATGTGAGGGTTCATCGAGATCAAGTATGAGTGGTCGGTAAGAGAATGCTGATGCAGGAGATGGTAGATATAATCTGACCATGTCAAGGACACCGGAGGGGGTTTTACAGGTCATTCTCTCCGGGGTTTAATGAAGAGATGAGGAGTGTGGGACTGCCTAGAAGTACAACCATCAAGAGAGGGCATTCAGGTGGCTGTGTGAGAATGGGCTCTTTCACTTGATCACACATGCTACTTAAAGACAAGTCCAGTCCTGTTAACCTTGAGGAAACATCAGGTGACCTTGGTACATTACTGGTGATGTGTGTCCAAGTTGCATTGAAGGGTGCCATGTGTGCCAGACTCACTAAAAAAGGGCTTGTATGTGTCTTGCATGAGTTTTCTCCCTTACTCTGGGTAGACGGCAGTGCCCAGTTGGGACAGCTCATCATCTTCGATGGTGAAACCATTACAGGCAACCTGTTATTATAGAAAGAATAGAGATAATAAAAAAAAAAAAATATTTAAAAATTAATTATTAATTTAAAAACGAAATAACGTTTCTATTTAATGGGTTGCAAAATACTCAGTCATAGATTTGAACAAGGACTCACAGGAACACAAATGTGGCACTAATTTATTCTAAAATATTGCACTTTAATATATTTTTTTTGACATTTAGTTACAATGTACAAATATTTCTTTCAGTATACTGGACTGTCTCAGAAAATTAGAATATTGTGATAAAGTTCTCTATCTTCTGTGGTGCAATTAAAAAAACAAAAAATACTTTTTTATGATATTCTAATATTTTGAGATAGGATTTTTGAGTTTTCTTAAGATGTAAGCCTTAATCAGCAATATTAAAATAATAAAAGGCTTGCAATATTTCAGTTGATTTGTAATGAATCTAGAATTTATGACATTTTTGTTTTTGTGATTGCATTACAGAAGATAAAGAACTTTATAACAATATTCTAATTTTCTGAGACAGTCCTGTATATGGATCCCAATCATTGCACAGGTAGACATTAATATGTTCAAGAACATAGCCAGAGGAATCAACAATTGCCTTACTGGGACGGTTAACAAATTAAACTATCCAACCATTGATGGACAAAATATCGCCATCTCCACAATCATTTCAGAGGTATACCTGAGAAAAGACCGAGAGCAAGTGTTTGTGTTCGGGAAAGTCCAGGTGTTTGGAGTAGAAATGATGCAGGGCCGCAATGTCCGACTCGTGCATCTCCCTTCTCTCATTATCTAGATCATCCACATCTACAGACAGAGGGACCTTGTTATTTGAATTGCAATTTTTGTTTGAATTGCAATCTTTGTTTGAATTACAATTTTTGTAAGTTGTTTTGGATAAATGACTGTAACGCAATTGTAATGTAATGTATTTGATGAATCAACCATTGCTTATCAAACATAGTTTTCATTGGTATCTTCTGTCCATTATAACGAATTATGGAAATAAGCTACTCAGTTTGGCTGTTATTAAGTCATAAATGTTGACATCATCACATTGTTTCGCACTTAAAACACAGCACATGCATAGTGTAAGTCATCTAAGATAATAATACCAAGATTAAATTTGTTACCAACAGTTATATAATCAGCCCATGTGTACCAGCTCAAGTGCTCCATCTTATTTAACTTTGTTGTGTTCTCTCAAGTCCAGTTCACCCCTATCTATATGGTATATACATTTGTATGTATATATTTAAAAAAAAAAATAATAAAAAAAAAAAAATATATATATATATATATATATATATATATAGAGAGAGAGAGAGAGAGAGAGAGAGATAAGAGAAAGAGAGAGAGGTGCAAGCTTGTACATGGGTGCTTGTCACTTACGAGACTGCATTTCTTCTAGCAGCAAAATCTTCTCAGACGTACATCTGTCCTTCTGCGTTTTCTGAGGAGGGATATTAATCCTGATTTACAGAAATGTCATCAAACATGTGCATTGTGTTAATTTTAACTCTCAAACCTTCTTTGCAAGGATTCGAGCTACCACGCGGCATATCTCTGATGGACACCACTTCTCCCCAAAGGCAGTCATTGCTGAGCATTCCAGTTTGTGCGCGGCCCAGTCTCCTTTCTAAAATCACAGATGTAGTGTAGTCACATGCTATTTGGAAATAATTCTGCAATACTTAAGGACAATCACATAGCAACAAGAGGCACATAGTGTTGAACCCTAAAACGAGGTGTGTGGAGGAAAGCGACACAACTTCAGAGTATCCCATACCCTTTCTCTTATCCTTTGTATAATTTCACTATATCACTCAACCTTGGGTTTTGCTCATCAAATAAGGGTTGTTTTATTGAAATAACACATGTAAGCGTCACCAGATTCAATTGAAATGTTGTATATCAAATTAGACTCAATGAACAATTGGACCTCCGGAGTAGAATTGCATGTGTGTGTTCATCCAGAAGTAAGTCAATAGAAAAGCAGAAAAAGCGATCAGATAAAAACTCTGCGATAGATGATTATTTATCACTCTTGTAGCAAAAATACAGTTCACCTTAAGCAGGATGCAAGAGGAATGATGTTAAACAAAACACAAAACCCCTTTTCCCTGCTTTATACTATATGACCTGCTAACTTTGATTTGAGCTGCATCGAAATGTTAACATAACAGGCCACTATTTAGCTTGCCAAGGTTTATCATGGCTCCATGCTTCTCGTGTTAATGAGTTACGATACAGCTCCGAGAAGCCGCCGTTGAATAACTTGATTGTGAAAGGAGATTGGATTACAAACTGTAATAGAGCTGAGATACAACTGGCTGGGTGAAGAGTCAGGAACTCAGAACAATTAGAATTCATCCCTTGGGGTATTTTAATATCGGTCCAAATGTCATGTCAGGTTATTTATTCTTTATCATATGTCCCCGTGGACTCAAGTGTCAGACTGACAAAATAACTGACCAATGTTCCAGACATGTGTGACCCTACACTGGACCTCAACATGGAGGCATTCATTTTGCACTGTGCTTTTTTCAGACCATTGATGGTATACAGGACTGTCTCAGAAAATTAGAATATTGTGATAAAATTCTTTATCTTCTGTAATGCAATTACAAAAACAATACATTCTGGATTCATTACAAATCAACTGAAATATTGCAAGCCTTTTATTATTTTAATATTGCTGATTATGGCTTGAATCTTAAGAAAAGTCAAAAATCCTATCTCAAAATATTAGAATATCATGAAAAATAAATTTTTGTTTTTTCAATTGCATTACAAAAGAAAAAGAACTTTATCACAATATTCTAATTTTCTGAGACAGTCTTGTAAATTCAGGTGGAGTCAGAGTTGAGATTGATTCCTACCTGGCACTTTGCATTGCAATAAAAGGCTTTCTTGCACTTCCCACATCTTGCAAGACCATCTTTTCTATAAGCAAAAAAAGAAGAGTTTATTATAGTATGTGATACAGCAATTTAAAAAAAAAAAAACATTGATGAACTTAAGAAATAGCAGGAACCAGAACTTGTTGGCGGTCAAGACCACACATCATCAAGTATCGCCGACTTGAATTTTCAACTACTTGGGCAAGTATCTAGTTGCTTGAGTTTGGAAGTGAATGTTTTAACATCACCCCTCCGCCCCCTCTTAGTCGCAGACAGGAAGAGACAGATGCTGGTGGGCTGTCGTAACTGATAGCAACGTAGGGCTTTAAAACATTCTGTGGTATTAATAGAGCTGACCTTATAAAGGGCCAGCTGTCGCTCCAGTACATTGACTCAGCAAAGTAGTTTAGAAGTTAACCTGCGTGGTTTCGGGCTGATAAGTGTGGGGTGGGTGGTCACAAGTACATCGAGCTGCTTAGCGAGAGATTTAAAGGGAGTCGTGAGAACACTGGTAAAAAGCTGGAAAACATTACATGATACGAAGTGCATCATTTCTTAATTGTTCCATCCCCAAGAGTACACCGTGTAATGGTACCATCAGAAGATACTAGCAAGCAGATTCATCTTGACCATGATCAAAAAAGATGTTCAGTGTATCTTGATCTCCTTATGTTTCAGTTATATTGTAATCTATAACTGTAACTGTTCCGAACCGTGGCGAGATTTCGTTCAAATGGACCAATATTTGAACAGCGTCACAAATCAATCAACTGTGAAAAAAATGAAAAAAATGAAGAAGAAACAAAATAGGAAATTTTCACTTACATACGATGGGCATTAAAGAAACTGTACAGCTTTTGCAACTACCGGTATTCATTTTAGTTTACAGGACTAGTATTGTTTGAGTAAGATCCAACTCCAGCAGCTCTATCAATTTAATGGTAGTGTTGTAAACATTTACAGCTGTCCCACTGAATACTACAGAGTTTGTAAATATACTTCAAATAATGTGTATACATTTAGTTCCAAGTCTTTTTGAATGGAGACCTGATAAGTTTGCTGATATATCCAGCTAATATGGGCAAAACAGAGACGTATCAGAGGGATGTAGATTGGATCGGGTCATCTGGATGGCATGGGTAGGCATAATGTGACCCAATTACATCAATGAAAGTTTTATTTTTACACCGATACAAAAAATAGCACAGTAAATCTAGAGGCAGATGCTTCTATTTTGTTCAAGATTCATCATAAATTCAACACACATCTGCATCGTCACTTCCAAGATAATGCAGATGATTTTCAGACCGCAGTGTCCAACTTATTCTGAAATTCACTTTGATCAGCTGCTGTTGAATTAACTCAGTTCAGTTTTGTTGCCTTGGTCATTAAAAGTCTTTATAAGTTTGAAGTGACACTGGGCTTTTCATGTTTGGTCATTCTAATGACCGTTTATTTTACTAGGTAGAAACTTTCAGTCTATATCGATGCAATATAAATCCCCTGCATTTGGACCGTCACAAATGCAACTACTGTTATATCGTCTTTGAAATCAAGTCTCTGACTTTTGAACTTCCACAGTGATATTTTTCTGTTCAAGGTTTAATATTTAGTTTAAAAAAAAAAAAGTAATTCCTTTCTTTGTAAAACCATCCCGTATTCTAAAATGCTCAACTGCAGCATAAAACTCTTAGGATGGTACAAACCCTATGGATGCTTATTGGATCAGTACTTCAGAGCACAAAACCACATTCTTTCAGAGTTATATTTATGAATTATTGAATGAATGGATGAATGTGTGTGTCTGGTTATCCATATGAGTCTTTCTCAAATTGAATTATTTAGGCGCGATAATTCAGCACAACAAAGCAATTGTTCTGGCACATACATGCAGCGCCGTCTAATAGCTGGACGCATAAATCCGAACATAAGCCTCATCAAAACACATTGACACATAAATCTGCAAATGCATGGATACACCCCGCACACATGGAGGAACAGAAACAAATTCAAACTGGGCCAAAAGTGGATCCGTGTCCACTGGTGCCAGTCTCATTCATCACAGTGGTCAATAATAACCAAGTGGGAGGAGATTCCTTTTTTCGACCTCACTTCTTGGTTGTGGTCAATTGTCACGGACTCAAAATAATTGTCACAAAGCACTCTAATTAAGCACTCAGTCCAAAACCAGTGTCGTAAATTTTTAAAAAACAATACATTAACCTTGAATTTTTAAAAACAATATATTAACCTGGAATTTTTAAAAACAATATATTAACCTGGAATTTTTAAAAACAATAAATTAACCTTGAATTTTTAAAAACATTATATTAACCTGGAATTTTTAAAAACAATAAAATAACCTTGAATTCCCATCTTGATCTTTATTATTTCATTGCCAATCACACCCCTGTGTGTTTCACCCTCAATATCAAGAGATCATGACAAATCATGTCAGATTTTTAAGATATTTATACTGAATAAGAAATAAGCTCACAATGGTAGTTTCAGATAGGTATGACAAGACTTATTGTTATTCACAACTTCCATGATATGAAAAGACAGTCAGGTAAAGGTACTTTAACCCTTGTGTTGTCTTGCGGGTCAAAAGTGACCCACTACCATGTTAAGCTGTAGAAAAAACACCTAAACCTATTTTTTTCCAACTTGAAATTTCATGACTTTTCCTAAAGAGACCCCATAATTAGAAAAAGTGATACTTCTTATTTGTTTATGTTTCCATGTGGGCTGTACACCACTATGGTACAAAAAATTGACTTATTGGTCATTTTTGAGCCTTAGGACAAGGGGGGTAAACACAATGTTAAGATCGCACGAGGGTTAAATAACACAGAAGGCTTATGAACTAGAGAAAAAAAACAAAAAAAAGCAAAACAAATGCAGGATTCAAATTTAACTTGATCATTTTTAACAAATGTTTAATATCATATTCAATCCAGGGAGTCTCAAATGGTGTCACAACGCAATTGGATTCCGAACTATAGCATTAAAAATGAATGCACAGAACCATTTTTAGGTGAAATGTGCCTTTATCTATCTGCGCGTCAGGTCTCTGTGACCACAGTGTGCAGGATGAAGCGTGACCGTGGAGAAGGACAGCCGGCTGACAGATCCCTGCAGGCGTGCAGGTAAAGGCCGGAGCTCCGGCCGCGCCGCAGAGGGACGCACCTTCGGACGTTACCTGGTGAAACAAAACTCGCAGTAGGCGCCTCTTTCCTTCACCGACAGCACGGAGGTAAAGGCCGGGCAGGAGAAGAGCAGCTCCCCGACTCCGACGGCACGGGTTACCCGCAGCCCTCGCCCTTTGCCCGGGCTGTTGAACCTCTCGATCCCGTCGATGCTGCCCGTCATCGCGCCTCCTCCTGCGGGAGATCCCAATCCGGAATGACGGGCCCCGCGGCGGGTTGGCGGGGGAGGTGGGGTGGGACCTCCGGGGCGTCGACCTGGCAACGGTGGGTTTCTGCCCACTCACCAGGCCCGGCTCCATATGGGGGCGCAGCGCAGAGGTGATGGCTGGAAATGCTCAGCTTGAGGATGACATGTTGAAGTGAGAGACAGAGATTGCTCTATTAAAAAAAAAAAAATTTAAATTAAGCATAAATCACAATTATTTATTTGTGTGTGACACACTCACAATGTCATTGTTCAGTTGATCAAAATAGGAAATATACAATTGAAACAGAAGTCCTGGAAGAACAACTGATGAATGTTGGGAACTGGATGAATAGGCTTGTATTCTGTGAAAGATGCAAGTAGATTTATTCCGGTAATATCAGTGCATAGCGGTTTAGTCAGGGAAAACATCCAGTTGACGGTAAAAAGTCCGTTCAATGTGCAATAGCTGTTGTTGGGCACAGCCACGCAACACAAGACTGCAATACAACTGTTCCAGGTAAAAAAAATAGATTAAAAAAAACAGAACAGAATTCCTTGCTCCCCAAACCACACCCACAACATTCCCAGCAATTCCCCAAAATTACACAGAAAACAAGCATCAACATAAACCCCAACATTCGTGACTCGCTACAAGTGACACAACACAAGCTTTTAAAATCCAGATGTTGGGTTTCATTTACTCAACAAGCTTACTGTTGATTTATTGTGTTAGATTGAATGGATGTTTAAAACATGCATTTTTTTTTTCCTTTTTGGTCATACATTTTGTAGTCATCCAGTATTTTTCACTCAGCACATCTGTGGGCAGGGTTTTCCATGCACCGCCACACATCACGTGCGCAGTAAAGGTCTGCTGCACTACACTGAAACTGTTTATATGGGCTTTGGTATCAGATTCAACAAACTATCCAGGTTTAAAATGGGTGGTTCCCTTCACTTGAAGCAGACAATGAGCTGCCGTGTAGATGTGTTACAATACAGATCATCTGTTGTGGAGAGTGACATTATTAATCATTACATAACTTTGAAACAACATAAAATATCCGTTTTATCTAACTCATCTCTACGGGACAATGCTGCCTCTTTCTCATGCCTGTGTAACTTGAGCTCCCAACTAGTGTTTAATATTTTTTTGTCACGTCACCCATCTTTGCTTTACTCATCTGTGGCAGGGTTGAGTTTTACTCCAGAGGATTCATTTCGAATGGTGTTTTTTGAGCCACAGGACGAGTCAGTTTTAACTTGGAGACCACAAATGGAAATCACTACAAGTTGATTTCAGCTTTTGATTTGCATCTTTCCTAGGATAATGTGAGGAAAAGACAGAAACCAGAGCTGGTGGTTGCAGAGAGGAATATGCTGAGGTTCTATTTTGAAGCGACAATGACAGATTGGATTAGAAATGAGCCCAGCAGAGGTGGAGAAGAGGGTTTGGACATGTACAGAGGAGGGATAGGAAATATATTGGTAGAAGGATGTCATGGTTGGAACAGCCGGACAGGAAGACTGAAGATGAGATTTATGGACGGAGCAAAAGTGGACATGAAGTTAGTTGGTGTGAGTGAAGAGGATACAGAGAACAGGGTTAGATGGAGGAAGATGATTGGCTGTGGCGACCCTTGAAGGGAGCAGCCTGAGAGGAATCGTTCCTAAAGATTGTCCATTCATTTATTGTCATATACACTGTGGATCGTGCATTGGTCAGATCTTAATATTATCAGATTTTTACCTCGACTTACTGTCGCGCCGAGTGATATTACCTGCACAACTAATGAATGTTCTCTGAATTTGCTATCCAAAAAGGAACGCAGATGGCAAAAATAAACCAAAATCTGCATGAGCTAACCATTGTCACCCCTCTCTTGCTCAGTTTTGTCTTAGAAAAGTTTCAAAATTAGAATTTGTATGATGAAAAAAACAGCGCCATATTAAAAAACATCATCATACTATTGAGAATAATGAGAACACCTTGTATCTTTTATCTTAATGAAATTTCCTGCTGGTGTTGTTGCTCATCACGGATCAATTCAAGTGGTTTCTCGCAGGTTGATCTTGATTGTTGATTCAGCTTGAATACGAAGGAGACACCCTGCAACAGGCAGGCAAATGTCAGGAGGCTTTACTGGCAGCACAGACGGCAAGGTATTTTTCTTTTCAATATTTTTTAAACCTTTAAAACTTAATTTTTCAGTTCCAAACATACTGTACACATACATATTGGCTCTGCTGAAAGAATCCTCATGTTATTGGTGTGTTGGAAAGTAGGTTAATGAGGCCACCTGGTGTCAAAAACCAAAATTGCTAATTGTGACTTGGAGGTGTATTTTGTATTGGTTTAAGTTTGTCTCCGTCCCCCTGAATGTTGGAGCCTGAAATACAGAAGATCTGGATTACGTTCAATTGACTCTTTAGAATTACGTAAATAAGAAAAGTGCAATGATGCAACTTTTTAATTACCAAAAAATAGAGAGAGAGAGATCTACCAGAAAATCCGCTTTAATTTCTTTCTCTTCTTAAGTTGCAATTAATGCTCAGAATTTGAGGAGAGAAAAATCAAGAAGTAACTAATAGACAAAATTGAAAGATTTTTCTTTTTTTCTCTACTTATTAGATCATATATTTGTGACATATAATTATTTTTTGCACTTTTACAAAATTGAAATTAAAGTAGACCTCATGATATATATTAGGTTTTCCAACTTTAAAGTTCAAATTCAGCCGGATTTAAAATTTCTATGAATTTCAAGAAGGTGTTTGTACTTTTTCTCCTCCTCTTTTTTTATAGGAATGTTCACAGTAATCATTCTTTTCCTTTTCATCGTGAATAAATTCAATACTGCTCATGAAAGCACTGGTCCTGGATACCCGCAGACACTGGCGTCGTCCTGAAGCCTCCTTCTGTCACTACCTCTGTCACATTCTGCCCTCAAGTGGGAATCAATGCGACTGCACCTTCAAATGATTTGACACCAGACGAAGATGCTTCACGTTAATATTCATGCGGAAAACCAATATGACAAGGGTGAGATTCGCCAGCAGTTGTTTTGAGTTTTGCTAAGGGACTTGCTATCGAGTTACGCAAAATATTTCATTTTCATCCCTGCAAATACATTAAATAGGTGTGTCTGCTCAGTCTTCCTCTCACAGACGTATAAACACATAGAAACATAAACCACTTATTTTAAAGACTTGTCTCTCATCTGTATCGAAAGGCTTTATCTTACCTTGGCCTCGTTTCCCTTGATTTAGTATAATTCCATTTTTCCAGTCTTTCAATCTAAAGATTTGTTCCTCTTCATTTTTAATATTGTTCAAGCAAGAGAAGCATGTCCCTGGGAGATTATTTCATCGTCTTTGGCGTCTCGTCTTGATTACATCAGAGAAACCTGATTTGATTTGGAAGAAACCCCCTGTTCTGGGACTCGATCTCTTTAGACCTCCCTACTGTGCTGATTTCTTGCTTTGTCAGAGGGGATGATCTTGATGAATATGATCTGAGCGCGGGAGGGAGAGGGGGATTAGGTGAAGGGATTATAATTTCCGATGATGAGAAATAATAAGAAACAATAAATCCTAAAGTAGATTTAGTTCTCAAGGAAAACCTGTTAGGGAAAACAGAATAAGAGACGGCACAGGAAAGAGACTGGGGAATTAAATAGACGGAGAATAGGCCTGACCTGTTTAACCTAAACTGCAATTTGTCTCACAAGCCAGAATTTAGAATGCTCCACCGAAAAAAAAAAAAAAAAAAAGCATTAGTTTTTAATAGCTACTTTGCATGACAGCACATTTTAAAACATCCAGCCCTTCAGTATCAAATAGAGACAGGAATTCACAATAATGCTTCTATTATTGGTAAACTCCACTGGCATTCTCATGGGATCTGTATCCAGACTTAAAATATACTATTTAGTATTTTAGAATTTGAACAGAGAATCAAATTTTTATTATGTTTCAGTACTAAGAAACCAATAATCAATAGCTCCTGGTGGATAATTGAACCATTTTTTCTTATCTTTGTTTAAGGTTACTGTTTATATTGTATATCCATAAAAAAATACCCTTGTTAATGAACATGGTCACATCAACTCCCACAATGACTCCCAAAATGACATGGGTCTTAGTATGTGTGAAGAAACCAGAGGCACAGCCGTGACATACATACCATTACTAACCCATGTTTTCTGAATAAGGTGAACCTGTGGATTATATTCAGGAACAGCTTTGACATTAGGCGTTGCTTATTTTTTACCTGGACAATATATCCTGTATTTATCCCCACTTTCTTAAAGTGGCATAGCTTATCTTCAACCATATACTTCAGATTTTGGAGGATGTAAGTTTTACTGGAGCTTTTAGGACACTGTGAAGGTGATGACAGTGAGAAAAAAAAAATAATTACAGTACAGTTAAGGAAACTATACACGTAATGAAATGTCATTTAATGCCTTGTTATGAAAAAAATATGTTGAGCTTCGCCAGTTTTCATTTTAACTGTTTGGATTCCACTTGTGCTCTCAAGTCCCAGTGTCTGTATATACAGAGGCAAAGTGGAGTGAAGTCAAAACTAACCTTTACGTCCAAGCATTGGCATAAATGTCTTTGTCTGATCACTAAGGGAAAATAAAAAAATGGAAAAAAATCACAGTAGTCAATAGTCACAACTGAAGCAGCTGTATGTTGCAAATTTCCTCCATGTTGTGCACACTGATTAGCAAGCACTTCAGACCACCTGCCTTTCACAGTGCAGCTCCAGGACCAAGGGAGCTGTGCTGTGGTTTCTGGGATCAGGATGTTTGCTGCAGAGTCTTATAGCCCTGTCAGCTCTCAGGTAAGGCCTGTGTGGAGGGAACTTGTTTGTCCAGCACAACTAATCTAACCTTTTTTAGAATGACATCTGGTACGTTTGGTTGCCAATCTACACCCTTATCCTGGTGTGCTCTACAAACTATCGCTGAACCAATACAGCAGATTTGTTGGAAACATTGTCTGACTGAATAAAAACACCGCCATGAGGGACTATTATTCTCATGAATGGGTGTGATCAGTCTGTTGTTTAGGTATGTTGTACTTGTCAAAGTAACAACTACTTGGTTGTCTTCTTCTCTCTATCCTGAAAAGTGACTTTTCAAGCAATTTAAACTCAGCTCATCTGCTGGATTGGACCACATGTGTTACTGGTTCACCAGTCTTCTGCTGTTGAACCCCTTTGGTAGGTAACAATCACTGTTGGCTGGTGTCTTACAACAAAATCTACAGCAGGGGCCTCAGACTAGCGGCCCGCAGGCCAAATGCGGCCCTTAGAACAATATTTGTAGCCCCCTGCCTGAAATCAAATCTTTTTGTTAGCGCCGCCTGTGCGTTTTTTTCTCACCTGCATCTGGGAGTTTTATACAGTGGGTTTAAATCAAAAAGTAACTTTGCAATGTATTTTTTGTTCCAAAATTTGTCAACAAAATGATTTTTTGATGAGAAAACATTGAGTTAAAACAATCTTTTCTTTTTTTATTAAAAAAAAAAACACACAAAAACTAAAGCATAAAAAATGGGCAAAATTAAAAAGATTGATTTAATAACCAGAATAGCCACCATTGTCCTTGTAAACATTATACCTCCTCTTATACATGCTAGCAATCAATTTTCTAATAAATTCCAGTGGCAAATTTTCCCACAGGGACAAGATTTTCTCTTTTAACTCAACAATATTTTTAGTGTGTAATTTCAGCAATCCTTTTTTAATATTCATTTTCAATATTCATATTTCATTGTATTTCTTATTCTTCCTCCTTTCTTCTATTATCTATTACTGTTATGTTTTTTTACTTGAAACTCTGGCACAACAATTTCCTTCGGGATTAATAGTTGTTCTCGTCTCATCACTCAATATTAATTAGTCATGTATTTTTTTGAGGAACAGTTCATTACATATAAGGATTTTTTATAATTTACCTGTTTACCTCCTTTACACTAAAACAAAGGAAAACTTTGGACTTAGTGTTACTTCTAGGTAATGATTCTACCGGTCCGGCCCCCTTGACATCAAATTAGGCCGTATGTGGCCCCCGGACCAATATGAGTTTGACACCCCTGATCTACAGCTTAAAGATGCACCAAGCAGTTAAAGTTGGCCTTTGTCAAAGTCACTCACATCCCAGGCTTGCCCAATTTTCTTGCTTCCGATAAATCAACTCTGAGAACAAAATTCTCACCCGCGACTTAACATAACCCACGCAGTGGTATCATCATCACACATCATATCATGTCATGTCCACAATAAGAATAAGAATAAGAACAAGAATAAGAATAACTTTATTTATCCCGAAGACATAAAAGAACAAAAAGAACAACAATGACAATATACAATATTATATACAATATAATCCATTGACTATTGTGGTTCCCTTTACATTGTTAAAATTGGTTCTGAATGCAGATTTAAGTTCACATCCTAAAAGGTAAAGTGACATGTAGAAGTATGACAGTAAATAATATTAAGTAGAAGCCTGCTGTCCAGGTGTCATCGGAGTGTGAGGTTCTCGACCTAAATTGGAAAGGAAAACTGATGCTGACATTTTATACCGTGTTAAAAAAAGATCCATAAAATGACCCTCAAAAAAGGGAGCACTATATTCTGATGTTTTATTACATCTTATCAAGAAAACAATGGTAAGGATAAAATGTTAGTGATTGAGATTTGCAGTACAATTAATTGTTTTTAATAAAGGGGGCAGCAACACAGCACTGGCTGATGTCTTTTAAATTTATATCAGCGCTGTCTTCACTCCCTTCAAGGGTCACACATCATAAGCAGCCTGTTTTTACACCCTTCGAAGACACCTTATGTATAAATCACAACCAACTGTTGATGGACACACTAGGCATTGTCACATTGGGGACCTCGTAAAATGACAGCTGCTAATGCCTCGGTGCCACGAGCGTGCCGGACAAGGGTTGTGTGTAAAATCCAGTGTGGTTAAAGACCTTTGCTACTTTCAGCCTTGCAGTAATAGCGAAGCGGGCCCTCGTCGCCTCAGATCCGTGACCTTGTCATTCCGAACTGTTTCCAGACTGTTGTACTAACTAGGGGTCACCTACAGGGCACAGCTTAAGAGATGGACGACGTGTCTTCATAGAGAGATTCATGATTATTCTAGGCTGCGCTTCAGGCCCGAGTACACGCCAAGAGCCTATGGAATTATCCGTATGCTCTCCTGCGCTGAACTCGGGCATTGTAGGGTAAATCCACTTCTTTTGGAGTTACTTGCCGACTCGCCCGAGACAATGTTTATCATCCCAACATGTCCCTTATCAGACAGTAAGAGAGCCAAGACTTAGGTCTAACCCCTATGTCTCCACTCCCGGCTGGGAGGAATGTGACGCCTGCCTGCCTGCTCGGCCGTCTTAGCCCTGTGGGCTTTGCGAGCGCAGAGCCTCATCTCCCACTGTTTATCCATGTGTCTTTGCTTTGGCTCATGCCCTACGCTGTAGGCCACTGTGGGCTGAGTGGGGTCTTCTGCCCTGTGTCACCCACCTAAGCTCTGCTTTCACTGGAGGGCTTAGCGCCTCACCCCTCGGCTGCTTTATGAGTCGACAGCTGGCCAAATCTGTCTCCCTCTTCCCTCCTCTGGCTCATTCTTTCTTTCTTCTAGTGTCTTCTCTGATTGTTGTTTGAGCTCCTTTGGCCCTCTGTTTGTGGTCTAGCTTACTCTCATGCCTTTCTGGTGCTGACACTTGGTTCTGCGCAGGAACTCAGAGCACTTGCCAGGTGATGGAAATATTTGCAGGAGCAGTCCTCTAATCAGTTGTGCATTTTTGTTTCCAGTGCATTGTTGGAACTGTGCTAAGATTCTTACTCAGACTCATGAAATGACATCGCAGAGTTGTATAGCTCAGTAAACCAACAATGCAGTGAGCAAAATTAAATCAGAAAAAAACAAAATAACATGAGATTCAACAACAATCTCTGCTAATTTTATGTGTATGTGCAGTATGTATGTATGTATCTATACACTTTATTTTTATTTTTGACGGAAGATGTTACAAAACTTTAGGGGCAATTTCTAGTCTGGACCTTAGAAGAGGAGATCAGAACATTTTCAGGGGCTCCCACCTGTTTGGCCCCTGGGATCTTACGCGAGCAGAACACATACAATGATGTGGAGACACATAGTAGACACGTGACGTATCACCTATAGAGGATTAGAGAAGAGACGATTGTTTTTGTCACCCTAACTGATGCTAATTGCTCTTCTGATCAGTTAGAATATCATTACGGGCCTGACATTTCAAGAGTGTCTGACTCAGTGAGTCAATTTTAACTTTCACTCATGCATTTATTTAGATCGGAGCCATAAATTACTTTGTGTGGGTTAATGTACCCATGCGCAATAATGTTTACATCAAGGCTTTCCCTCTTTATTCTGAATAGCTATCTTCTCCGTAGTCAACCTCTTCTTTTGGGTCATCTACCTACTCCGTTTGAAGCCGTTCAATGGTCTTCTCCTGACCATCTTCTCTTCCTTATCACATCTGTCTCAAGTCCTCTTTCGCCTTTCTCTCGCTCTCCTTAGCACCTCCTCCTTCACTTGCCGTCCCTCCTCCTTCATCTCTGCCCTGGTCTCCTCAGCCGTCAGACTAAACTTAGAGGTGACAACAGTTGCAGGGTGACACCAAGGTCTAAATAAGACCAGAACAATAGATTCCCCCCGCCTCTCGCCCTATCCTCTACCCCTTTAATAGACTACTATTGTTCTCTCCCTCCACTGTTGCTCTTTCAGGGAGTTTGTTAGCTATGCTAATGAAGGTTGGGCTTGTGTGGGTTTAGCAAGTGGGGATTTGATGCTCTTTAACCGGGCACTTTTAGAAAGGAGATGCGATCATAAGTGTGGCTGGTTGGCTGTTTACCACCTGTCAAATGTCACAGGCATTTGGAAGAGATCTGTTAGATTTCTAGGCACTTACTTTTATTTGATATGCATTCACTGAAACGGAATTACAGAATAGTCAACGAAATGTTTCAACAGAGGATTTCATGCAAGAATATGCACAGCATCCCCTGCACAATGTACTGAATGTGTCAGCGTTTCAGAGTCATTGTATAAATTAAAAAAAAACAACAAGTTGAGTAAGACAAGATGCAGGGACTACAGTATGGTACACTCAGTCATTCAATCATTCAGCCGGTCTGTAAATAGCCCAGGCGATGGCTCCTTTGAGCTTTCCTCTAAGAGGAATTCTCTTTCTCCTTGGTGTATTAATAGTGCCTGTGCATTGTTTCCTACAGCAGCACTCCTGCAATCAAAGGAAGTTGGCCTGCCAAGTATACAAATATTTTCCTTTGTCCCTATGTTTAGAAGGCATGTAAGAGTCAGTCCTATGTGTGTGTGTTTGTGTGTGTGCATGGATGTTGATCGACGTGCAAATTTGTGCATGCTCATAAGTGCTATGTCAAGTTGTATGTTTATTTATATGTGTAATCATATGTTCTGTGACACATCCCCTAATTATTTGTGCGTCTGTAAATGACTCTCACACAATGTGACCTGTTATTTGAGAGGTCATGCGCAGAGTCAAGTTGTCGGTGCAGTGGTATGCTGCTCGGTATAATAATCATTTTGTTTAATGCGCTACCGTTGTTGAACCTTTTTCTTTCCGTGCACGGGATGTTTTTTTTTTCTTTGTGCTATTTAAATCATTTTGTGCTCTTTCATTTATGGAACAAGGGCATTATAATCAGATTTGGTTGATGGCTTTATAAATGCTTTTGATGAGAATGAGATATTGGAGTCCACCTTTTAATAAACTAATTAGCTCTATTTGAATGAAAATCATTACATGTTAATGCTCTCTGCAGCCCAATATTTGATGCCAGCCAAAATGTGATTGCCTACCATTTTAGATGTCAAATGCACACTTCAATATTTGTGAAACGTGTCAAGGCCTTGACCTATTGTTCTCTGTTACTGCTGCTGTGCGTTAAACTCTCCGTTAATTAGGATTCATAGACCTTGACTCTCTCGCTTTACCTCCCTCTCTCTCTCACACACACACACAGACAGATACACATAAACACACACTAGTTTAAGGTAGGTTGTATCATTTTTCGATTTATACACAAATACACTCTTCTCCAAGTTACTATATGGCCAAAGACATGAAAATAAACAATTCAGCCATCTGACACAAACATGAAAATGATATAAGACACAGTTACACTGGAAGCGAAGCGGGTTGGTCATCCGGTGGCCAAGTGGTGGCGTTGAGGCATCATCGGTCACTTGGAGTCTCTCAGTGACTCACCAAGGGCACAATGGAATTAGTGAGATTCTCCACAATGTGACAGCTTGCTCTGGCTAAATGGTGTAATAATCTACCCCTCCTCTCACAAACCTCCACCCGCAAATGCACACACACACACACACACACACGCACACGCACACACACGCATACACAGACTGATTCCCCCCCTCCCTTTTGCCCTCCCCATACCAACTGGCACAGATAACATTGTCTTAAGCTATAAAAAAGATTTTTTCCCCTCCCTCCATTGCCGTAATTATTGAATTAATACAGATGGAGAGAGACATCTGCATGTTAAAGTGTTGGCCTCTCTCTTATGCACAGCAGATGTTCCCCTGTCATTTGCTCAAATTATGCCGCATAGATACACGGAGGGAGAGAGCGAGCAAGAGAAAGTTACTTGCCAAGGCGACATTGTCTTACAGATGTCAGTGTCAGCGATTGAATTCGGGTTATTTCTGTCCCTCAAGTAAATCCATTCCTCCCCGGAGGTGCCCCTGTTTCCTTTGTTTTTTTTTTGAATCATAATGTCTTTTTTTGTAATATTGTTTAAAAGTCAAAAACCCTATAAAACCCAAGAATTAAATACAAACCGAAATTATTTTTGAATGGATAAAATGGATGCAAAGTGGGATGAATTTGTCAAATTCATAATAAATGCACCGGAGCATATTTGAGTTGGAAGTTGTGAGCATATTTAAAATCAGCCTATTAGATTTCCTGATAGATAGATAGATGTCATCTATGTGCTCCTGCAGGCGGCTTCGTCCTGCTTAGTTTGACATCCTACCAGCTGTCTGCTTTCTAAATATTAAGGGACCTGAGGGACTTATGTCATACTTCGGGTTATTATTAAATTGCATTGAAACATGTGATTTAAAGTTCATAGAAGCCAACAAATACCCTCTCCACTGTCCAAGTTGTTTCATCAAAGACGTCATGGTAATATTTAAATATCAAAAGTTGAAGCTCAACCTCGGAAGCTTAACCTAGCAGTTAGCCCCATGACCCCTTTTGCTGCAGGGGATGTGACAGTAAGATAAGACTGAAGGGACAACATCCCCTTGAAGATTATCTGTTGATTATTTCGAGCGAGTTTGAGACATGAAGGGGGACTGCGATTGAATACATACACATAAGTGTGTGTGTGAGTGTGTGTGTGTGTGTGTGTGTGTGTGTGTGTTTGTGTCCGTCCCTGATGACAAATAACTAGGAGACCTTCTCCTTGGGATTATGTTCCAGGTTGGTTTGGCCTCATATCTCCGGATTACGTTGATAAAAACATTCTTGTATTATATTTTTCTGTGCTTATTGTATTAATACTCTCAGGCAGTTCCCAGAAAAAGCTCCGTCCCACGCCTGCTTTAAGGTAATCTTCTTCCACTTGAGCTTTTAAAATGTTTGGGGGGATGGCTGTCTTTGCAGTACCTTTTCACTCCTCTTAAGGTTAAATTTAACCTCCTGTCGTTGCCTGAGATGCTATATTACTCAAACTTATAAATAATGTATCCCTGTGAAATTTGTGCAGGTACAGTATGCCTGAATGTATGGAGACTGGAAGTTTAAATTGTCTGATTTTGTCAGCTCTTTCACATAGAATGAATTTCAATTCAGAATGAATTGGACTATCCTAAAACCCTTGCAGCTTCTCCCCGCATTCCCAGTTTCTGCATTCCCAATTACAAAGGTGCTACTTTCATCGTCACAGAAAATATAACCAACATTACGTTATTTGAGAAGAGACCTTGAGAAGGTTGTTTATGAGATGATACGAAATATCATCTATCTTAAAAGGCATTGAATTTAACACACGTGATAGCATTGTTAACTGATTATGAACATTTTAATCACAAAAATTAACATTTAAGAAGCTTCGGGACCCTTATCTGTGCAGTTTCTGTGACTGGTGTCATTAAGGGATTCAATATCTAGCGCAAGGAGCCTTCGGCGGGCGGAGAAGCTGGGAATCGAACTGCCGACCTTCCGATTGGAGAGGCGGTCATTCTACTAACTGAGCCACACCTGCTAAAATCAAAGACAATGTTGTGTGGGCGGGACCTGTACCAGCTGGTTGCATAAAAGAAAAAAGGGAAAAATATGGATAAGGTTCTGGGCCTGACGTGAGAACCGTATCCCCTCATTGGCAAGGATGAGGCATTCGTGTGTCTTAGCATCAAAAAAGATCTACTTTTAGAATGATAGCTTTAATTAAATGTGATGATAATGCTTCACACCAAATTATCAGCCCACATAGTTTTCCTGCATCCTGAAAATTAATATTTCACAATAAAATTATTCCCCAAACTGTCAGGTAATTATGCCTTGCTTTTGTAACCGATGATGTTTTTCAACTGCGTTTCACACATTTTCACACTCAAAATTGTTTTCTTCTCATGTTTTGTATGTAATAATTACATCTGGAGGTGTAATGGACAAAGAAAAATTGTCATGAAATAATGCCTTGAAGATTTACCAATGAAAGATTATTTAAATGTTTTCTGGTGTAATAAGAGGCTGATGACTCGAGGACAACAAGCATTTAACAGATGGCAGTCAAAGCAGCGAAACAAAAGTTGCTTTTGAAAATAAGTAAAATTAAATCAAGCCCTTAGATTTTGGTAGAAGCTACTGTCATCCCTGGTCATCATATTCATTGCTTATTCTCACGAATTCGTATGCTCCTCTCGCAATGTTTTTCCTCTGTGCTGTGAAATCTGGATATCAACGCACAGCTGCACACATAGAAACACTTGCCAAACCTCCCCTACAATCCAACAACTAGTGGAGTCTGTTCATGTTCCTTCTTTTCTCGGACTGAAAGCCTTAAAGCCAACAGATGCTTTTTTCATTGTCATTGGCAGTTATCACTTTTAACTCCCACTGATAAGACTTTACTTTTCTGACCCAGATGTTAAAGGAGTTCAATTTATCAGATGCACCAAAAAGAGCAGACTGGGGGGGTGTTATAGGATGAGTGAGCACTGAAAATGCCCACAGGCTTGAGAGATGAGATGTAATATGCCTTTTTTTGGCCTGGTGTTGTTTCTGAAGCCGCGTTAGTGCAGTAAGGAGCTCAGCGTCTAAAGAGGCTTTGGTATAGGGGGAAAGATGGGCCATATTACAGCGAGGCCAGAAACCTGCTTGATTAATGGGCCAGGATAATCACCTCATCAAATCACTTTCACTTATTAAATCTTGTTTAATATCGTAATGAGGGCTCTTCTGAGCTGCATTGGTAAATTCACCCTCTCTCCCATGCTCTCCGTCGTCGGCCCTCCTCTGCCTTTCCACTTCAACAGAATGATGAATGGCACCAAGTTTGTCTTTGCCCTCAAGTGTGTCTCTTCCTTGTGATGTCTTTCTTCCATGCTGTCTTGTCGTCGCCGTGCTCATTAACTTCCGGGAATGTATGTCCCCTCCGTCCGACACAATCCCAGAATTCGTCTTGCAAGAGCACGCGGTGCAATTAATTTCCGGGGGCGGGTTTGCTGTATCTACGACCACAGTTTATTCATACGTACTCTCTTATTTATGATGGATGATGTGCTAGATTGTGTCATCATAAATCGCAGTGTGTGTGGGTCACGACCTGCCTGAAGAGTGATACCACTTCCCAAGGCTTTGGTACACAGGAGTTTATTGAAACACTTCAGGTGAGGTAATATCTCCCCTGTCTCCTTCTGTGTGATTTGTGATCTCAATATTTTGTATCGGAACATGCTGCGTGTTACGTCTCAGCGTGCACGTGAGTGTTTCTGGGAAGGGCTTTGAGCTCCTTCACTTGACCTTCATAAGGCATCGTGTTGGCAGACGATCTGCCTCAGAAGAAAACAGCATGCCATTGTCTTATTTATGGCCTTCCATGTGTCACGGGGTACCTTCCCTGCAGCACAGCTGTGACTCCTCGCCGACTCCAAGAAAGGTATAAGTATATGCCCGCTCTATTTTGCCGCGCACTTTTATTTCCATTTCTATTTTGAATTATAGGGCTTTCAATACCCACCTCTTTCCACCACCCTCACCCCAAAGTTGGACCCGATCCTTTGTCGTCTCTGAAGGCAGGCAACAACTGGCTCAAGGTGACCAGATCATGCCTGAGAGGGAGGTTAGAGCTGCATCTTCCCTCTGAGTGCCTCTCATTTTTTTCCTTTATTGTTGGGCAGCAGCTGTTGTGTACCTGGACACCATGAGCGGCGCCTATGCTGGGTATCTTGGCAGTCAGGCTCCCTAGGCTTTAGATACCAGAGTGAATCAATTCTTAAAGATGACCGTCTGTGTGCTGTGTCACATGGACAAGCCCTGAGTGAAGGGCTTAGGGGGCTCTGGAGCTGGAATGCCCTTTGATGGGGGGCTGGAGAATGAGGAGGGAGGGGAGGAAAGGAAAATACAGGGGGAGGAGATGGTCCTATTGTTGTGCCAAGGAATGCCCTTGACAGAGATAGAGGGGTATTGTTTTAATACCCATGAACTCGTCTGGACTTAGGGAATTATAGATGATTCAGTAGTGGGGACAAAATATCTTAGCATCTGGACCTTTTTTTTTAAATGATCCAAGCATCTCCGCTGTTAATTCGGTTTATCTTTAACTACGCATTGAAGGATTCTGTCAAATATAGCGCGAGAACGTCTCCAACCAGGCTGAAATTCGGGGGGATGATTTTGGAAGAACATTGTCGGTTTCAAACTTATTGGATCTGTGCAGGTGATCCTGATGTGTGAGCTTCTAAAGACACAACCTTGAGGTCACCTAGAATGGATGCTGCCCAGGATGAGATTGTGTCTGACTGAACTCACCTTGTCTGAAAGTAGCATCACTGGAATGTTGAAAGAAAATGGATAGTTGATTACTGATATATGCAGTTTGGATAAAATGGCTGTCGCATAATCGAAACAATGACAACAATTTCTTCACAGTTACTTGAGGATGGTCCCTGCAAAATGTGCAAAAGCATGTTGACTTTTGGTTGTTATTTTAGTGAAAAGCTGTTTTGTAGTGGTGCACGTTGGTTTCAAATTCCTGCATCCGTCTGCGGTTACATCGGAAGTCTATCGGATGATATCGTTTTGGACGCACGCCAACTGCGCGGCCCATCGTAGCACGGCAAATATGTTGCTTGAATCTAAAATCACAAGTAGGTTAAAACCGGCATTTTCTCTATGATGTACTGCATTTTAGAAAAAAAAAATCTTTTAAGCTTTTAAAAATCCTGCTGGGTGAGTTAAGCCTCATCTTTGCTGGTTGTCAGGTGTCAACATGGAAAGACTGTATAATCATCGAGCGGCCGGGATTTTTACGCGTCATAGCCATGAAACCGAACTCAGCCACAGCAGAGATTCACAACCGAAGAGCAAGACATTGTAGATTCACCTGGTTCAGAGCAAAGCCTGACTAATGTCCTCTGGGAAACCTGATATAACCTGAAATGAAGATCAAAAAGGATGAGAGAAACCGCCTAGCAACGGTCCACCCATCGTCTCACTCGTTCTCGTTTTCATTCTTTGTTCGTCTCCTCGAAAAAAAAACCAATACCCTTCAGACCACTTCCCTCCAAGTCTCTACCTTGGAGAAAAAGCAGGTTTATTTAATAGTTCAGAGAAGGGTGCTCGGGGCAAGCATGCATGAGAAGGTTAAGGATGATGAGAGTTAACAATGTGGGCTCCGCAACTGGCAGCCACGGCGGTAGCAGTCGCAGTAGCGGCGTCCTTTTTGGAGAGTGAGCCTCATGCTCATCCCGTGTCTGTCTCCATTTCATGACAAATGAAATACCACAGGCTCTGGCCAGAAACAATGGCTGGCTGGCTGGAGGCAGTGGTGGCGGTGGGGGGCGGTTGTGGTGGAAGGGGGTATAAGACTGGCTCCGAGCCCCTGCAGCTGTCCCGGTTGTCACTCCTTGTCTTAAGGCTCACTCCTGGCTCACTGCTCCAGCCCATGGATCAAGGGGATGTGTGTTGACACGTGTGTGTGTGTGTGTGTACGTGTGCGCATCCCGAGCCCCAAGAGATACCGCGAGTCGATTCTCTGTACTCAGTAGCATCTCAAAAATGGCCCCAGACACAAAAGGCAAGTTGAACAGCGTTAAGATCCCTTCGGTATAGAAGAGACCTCAGGCATGAGGTCATCGGCCTTGGTTTAGCAGCCTTTGTCATAATGGCTGATTGACAGGAGGGGTGGTTATCAAAGACAATTTTGGAATTGGTTAGAGGCATGGATGTCAGCTACATCTCCAATAAAAAAAAAAAAATCTGGTTAAACTAGTCTAGAAATACTCCTGCGCGCATTCCAGGGGCCGGACAAAGTAACACAGTTCATATGTTCCAAGTTTGAGGCATTCTCATTATTTTTTCCATTCCGATTGTTTGAATTAGGATTAAGAAAAATTTAGGAGCACGTCTCTGGGTAACCTAATACTCACTTCACAGCACTGTAAGTTACAGCCTCCAAAATGACCATTAAGATAAGTCAACACCTCTCAAAGAGAAACAATTAGAACTAAGCATCATGATCATCATCACTGGAAAAATTATTGCAGAGGTTTTGTATTTTACTGCGTTGGCTGTGGAGAAACTGTGTATCAAATAAATTAGAGAGTCCCGGTGAAGAACGGAATAAAGTCTATTCAGGATTAAGATAAGTCAGACAGACATGTAAAGTAAACACAAACACACACAGACATTTAAGCTTGGTAATAGTTTCCCACCTCCACTGTACAGACCCCCACCTTAATATGAATTATCAAGTCTATGAATCTCCTAATCTGCTTTTCATAACAGGTGATAAACTTTAATACTCTGCTAATATTCCATGAATAAGCCTCTGTGTTTGTGTTTGTGTGTGTGTGTGTGTGTGTGTGTGCGCGCGTGTGTGTGTGTATGTGAAGAAGAGGCAAATCTCTTCCTGTCTCTCTCGCTGTCTCTCTTTCTCTCTCCCTTATGTCTCAGAGATTAGCCTTTGCTCAAACGCCTCCTGTTCATCTAAGTAATTAAAACATTAGAATTACAGGATTATGAACTGCTTTCGATTTAATCCAGCACTCATTGCTCCCACCATCTTGCCAAATGGGTCAATAGGAAATATAATGGGCCTCTGTGATTTCTGATTTAGAGAACTGGAAGAGGCAAATAATGCCAATAATGGTTATTAAAGGAGATGTGTGATCACGAGAAACAGGGAGGCTGACAGAGGGAACGACATCCCAGATCTGTTTTGCCATGCGTAGCTGTCTTGGCCACACACGATTCAGCTTAAACTGGAAGAGGACTAAAGTAGTTTAGCCTTGATCATAACCCTCGATGCGCACACACACACACACACGCACAAATACACACACACACGCCTTGTGACCTCCTCTTCGCCAGAGATTTTGAGCACTAATGTATTACAGCGTGTGTCCAGGCAAACATGGGTCAAATACACAACGTGTATGTGCACGCACACGTGCATTTATGCGCATTATGCGCTTCAAAAGACAGGTGTTTGCCCCCCGGGCATGCGGTGCCCCTCACAAAAGCTCGGAGCGATAAATGCCTTGATATCGTTTGTATATCATTTTGCCCTTCGATTGTCCGCTGACTGTATCATTCAGTGAACAATAGACAGGGAAACATGAAAGTCACAGGAATTATTGTCATTTTGATTCATTTCATTTTGAAGTTCCCTCCTTGCTTTGGACTTCCTCGGTTCTCTTGGCAGTGAGAGTAAAAGTGCGCCGTGGGGATTTACAGCTGGTGCATCAAACATGCTGTATCTTCACCTAGCCTGTCCATACCAATTTAGATCTGCGAGCGCTTGGCATGATTTGTGTGTGTTGATGTACGCGCATGTACATACTGTACGTTCGTGCAGGGCTATTTTGTGCGCGCGGTCTCCCCCGTGTATGGGAGCATGTTCTCTGTTTGTGTGAGTATGTTCTGTGTGTGTGTTCAATTCTGGGTTTTGTTTGTGTTCCTCGCAACAAGGGGTCCAAGTTGACACAGTGACAGTTCCTCGCGGAGCGACAGAGAGGCCCTGCCATCCAACAACAGAGGCTTTGTCGCTCTCCTCCTCTTGGCTTGTTATGGACTTCCTTCTCTCTCTTTTGCTCTCTTTCTCTCCCTTTTTTACTGAGCCCATTTTCTTGTCTGAAGTCTTAATTTGGGGAGCTGGCCAGTGGGGAAAGGGATGAGAAGCGAGGGGACCAAGGGAGGGAAGAAGGGGGGTAGAGAAGAGGAGGTGCAGAGTGGTGATGGCTGTAGACGGACGGCCCTTTGTTCCTCCTTTCCCAGGCTCCTCTCTTGAGCCTCTGAGGCTCCAGTTGCATTGGACGCTTCCAGTCCAAAGATAGAGAAAAAGAGAAAGAGAGAGGGAGAGAAAAAGAAAAAGAGGGGGGGGGGGACAGAGAGCTGCCGCAAGAAAAAAGGGGCCACAATGATCTGTCCACCTGGAATTTTGTAACGACAACGAACAAATCAATGTGCACAAAAACTTGAGGATGTAGAGATGAGAGGGTAGTAAAAAAATGCAAGAGAAAACAAAAAAAAAATAAGGAAAAGAAAAATGTCGAATTAAACAAAACCAAAAAAAAGAGGGTGAGAGGATTAAGACAGTTAGTGTAAGCTGCGCATTTTGACCACTAGGTGTCTACTGATGCCAAATCTGGGCAACCCACAATTAGATACCATGCCAGTGGCTCTGAAGCAGAAAACCAGATTGTTGATTCATCCACAATAGATGAAATGCTGTGTTTAATAATCTACACATGCAAAATGAATTCACCTGAATAGCTTGTTTGTTTCGCATGCTTGTTTGAATAGCATGTTTTTTTTTAAGGTTTTCGATTTGAGCTAGCTTGCGAGAGAGAGGTCCGGATACAACAGCCGAGTAAATCCATGATTAATCCAATGAGAAGATACCCACATACAAGCAGCCTACATTCAACTGTAAACAAAAGTCTACTGATAGAGGAACAACTTCAATAATATTCTGCTGTTTTAGTTTCAAGCCCACAGTCATTTTGCAGGAGTAGGTGTCCAAAGGGATCGAACGGTGGACAGCTCATTTCGGTAGTTGGTAGGAGGACCGCACACTGGAAAAATCGAAAACAGGTCCTCAGTCCTCTTTTTTTTTTCTTTGTGACAAAGGTTCCCCTCCACAGGATGTTACATCAGTGTTTGCGCGTGATGATACTCCGCGCAATTTTTTTTATTACTTTTGGTGTGGCGTCAAAACCAGGCTGCTACTTAACTGGAGAAATATACAGCTCATTAGTGTGGCAAAAATGTATAGAAAACTTTGAAAAAAAAACAGCACAGTCTCTCAGCACTGAAAATGCTCTTGAACCTGAGTGTGTGATAACAAGTGACCACGGAGAGAGGAGGGACGTGGAGAGGGACCTTGGGGATGGTGTCAACGTTTTCTGTGCCGGAGCAGGGACAAACATTGGGCAAACATTGGGAAAGGCTGGCAGCCTTTGAGATAGTGGGCCGTTGATCTAAGACTGAGGAGTTAAAGTCCACTATCTCCAGCCAAGGTCCTGCTGACACACAGAACCGCAGAGCAAACATGGATACCTGAAGATAATGACCTTTGATCCTCCACTCGGAGAAGTGGAAAAAAACAGGAAATGGCGAAAGTGACTCCAGTGACTTCCTCCCTGCAGGCCAAGAATGAATCAGGTGGATTAATGTAAGTAGACTGGTAATAAAAAGAACATACACACACACACACACACACACAAGTGCACAAACAATGTTCAAAAGTAAGAAGCACAGATGTGGTGTGTGTGTGTGCGCGCGTGCACGTGTGTGCCTACATGTATGTGTGCATGAGAGTGTGTTCCAGGAAGCAAGAGAGTGAGTCTTCAGATGTAGCGACAGATGGTATTTGATTACAGAGCAGACGGTCGGTGTTGTACAAAGATGCTGTCTCAGCCCAACCTAAGGAGCTGTAGCCTCCGGTTAAGGCAAGTGGAGGGAGGCAGGCAGAGGACAGGAGGGAAAAGGAACACGGAAAAGAGGAGAAAAAAAAAAGAATAAAAGCAGGCAAGCAAGGAAGACACACAAAAGAAGCAACTCCAAAAAATAAGCATCAAAGCAAAAAGAAAAAAAAAAAAAAGAGTGAAAAGCGGTCAGGCAAGAACAAAAGGAAGAAAAGGAACAGAAAAAAAACAAAACAGGCAGGCGTTTGTGGAAAGTACACCAGCAGTCATGATGAGTAGATAGAAAAATGATCGTTTGAAAACCTTTGTTTTTAAAAAAATGAAACACAGTAAACTGTCCGTTAAGAGTATTGATATTCAGATAAAAATCGTAATTGATAAAGTACCATTTAACATATCTATATTAATATAATTAAGGTTGCATGATGTGCAATGACAACCAGTTCAGAAGAAAATACAATTTTTTTTCCCTTCATAATGACACATAATTGAATAAAATTCATTCACACAGACACAATGAACAAGTAAAAATAGTTGAAGTCTCGATGAATAAGTTATGTTTCATCGGAATTTGTTATCCTAATATCAAAATGTTCATGAAAAATTTGTGAAGAAACTCATATGTCCTCCGTATAACACAATTTATCATTATTCACAATTTGTATGTGTCCGTGAGTCCCTAGTCATGGTGATACATTTAGCCTGATGAGGTGGCATCTGCAGTCGTCTGTGGCGCCTGTGGAGAAAACTAGAATGGGAGTCTGGCACTCTGTAGGCAAACCTCTCATTAGTGTCTTGGATCACTCAAAGCAGTGACTAAATAGACACACATTGTGATCACTGACATGGACCGTAGAATGCATTTGGAATTGTTCAGGCCCATCGACCTCCCCCCACCTCCCCCAATGAACACACACACATACACACACACACACACACACACACACACACACATACGAACAATAATACATCATAAAGCACAAAATAAAGTAACAAAATAAAAAGAGTACAAAATTACGTCTTAGAAAAATTAAAAATTCCCAACTGGGCTTTAAATACTGACTTGAAGAAGAAAGAGGCACCCACTGTAGTGGATGAAGTAACGGAGAGCATCATAAAATATACTTATGCCGACTTATTATGTATATTTAAATGGTGAGGGGACAACAAACTGTGATTCCGGCTGGAAGTTGATAACAGGATGGTTGTGCCCCCAAGGCGACACAGTCTCGGTAACAGGAGTTTCATTCACCGCAAACTACTGATGATACCGTTGTGATTGAATTGCATCAGGCAGCAAGTCAGGTTGGTCGAGTGGATTGTCAGAATCAATGCTGGTGATAGAATGATTTGGTCAGGTATAACAACAGAGTGGCTTATTCCTCAAAAGTGTGTTGCAATTCAACGTCAAGAAATCTCAAACTTCAGTGACATCAGACACAGAGTACGCTAAGTATTCTCAAAAAGCATACAGTCAGTTGAGGTGACTTGTTGACATTTTTCCTTTTTCCCCCCTGAAAAAAGCGGTTATTCCTCAGTGTGTCGATCAAGCGAAATATGTCACGTTGACTACATGTATGAGAAAAGCAAATCCAAAGGTTGCGTCACATCAAACAATTAGTCAACGCATTTTCAGAAATCAAAAATCACACTGCGTTCCGAATCCCGTCGGCACTGATACACTGATCACCAAATTATGTTATAAGGATGACAGGCAGTGTTTTCATACACTCACACACACACACACACACATTTCATAAGTATAAAACTTCAGCAAAAAAAAAAAAAAACACAACTCGGAGGTATTTTCTGCTGTTTTTCATTTTTATTTCATTTTTTTATTTATTTTGCACAAGCTTGCATATATACTGCACATACATTCAGTTCATTGAGGGTGAAGGCACGAAAGGCAATTTGACTACTGGTTGTTTTTGGGCCGGGCCAAAGCAATTCATGGGAAAAAAGAAAATCTCAGGAGAAAATACAAAACAGCTTCAAACTAGTGTCAGCTTTCCAGCTTGCCTGTGGCCGTGTCCCAGAATAAAACTTTTTAACTGTCCATTTTCTTTGAGCTGCCAAGACCTCCATTAATCATTTCTCGTAATTGAAAGAGCACGCAAGAACACTATTTTTAAATTGCGTTTTAGGTAGGATTAATCTACTGAATGAAATGCAGTACAGCCTTCCCTGTTTGAAAAACAAAAGAAAACATCAAATAAATTATGATAAATTAAACCAATAAATTACACACAATCTGCAAGACACACAGACACTGATAACAGAAAAAACAGCCAATTTGTGAGTTTTACTTTACAGCCTGTTTGTAACTTTCAGGCCATATTTGAAACATGGCTGTTCCAGTTGGAATTACTGCACTAGATTTGTATAATAATTTCATACAAAAGCATCAACAAAACACTATTTACATAACATATTGCTAAGTTATACAAAGGCAGTATTTCTCACTGTAAGTCCACATCATTGATATTTACAAAAAGAGGGGGAATTTATTAATAATAATAATGAAAATTAAAAAATGACTACTCAAAGCATAAAGAAACAAAATCCCCTTTAAAACAGGTCAGAAAACAGATCAGAGGAAATTATCGTAACACACACACACACACACACACACACACACACACACACACACACACACTCGCACACACAAACACGCATGTTGCCAATGCTTAATGAGAATCATTTACATGTCAGGATGGCACTCCCAGGGGTGGGGGAGGGGCCACAGTGTTGAGAATTGTGTCACTCAGTGGTTCACAGGTTCTCATAATCGGTCTTTCTCTCTCACACAGACACAGACGCACACACACACACACACACACACACACACACACACGAAATGCCAAGCGTACGGAATTACACAATTATCCACAAATATCTGAAGGGTTGTTTTTTTTTTTTTTGTCCAAATGTTGGAACCCGGTAAAAATTGTAAAAATCAATTTTCTCCGTTTGCAGTCTCTCCTGTTATGAAAATGTACTGTACAAACACATGCTCCTTCCATTACACTTGTCTGATAACGGGTCCCCGTCTCTCTCCCGGGTCAAATCTACAGCTATGTCGGCGGCGTCTGCCTGCCCTGGTTTTGGATGAGACCGGGTCTCGACTGCGAACGGGTAACTCCGTCATTACCTGACTGCTAGCCTACAAAGCATCTTTCTATCAGCAAAAATTAAACAGATGCTGGTGCGACTTCAAGGGCACTGCAGATGGGAAGCAGACCCCTGTTAAAGGCATGGCAGGGAAGAAAATAAACAAAAAAAAACTGTCCTGTGGGTTTTTCAAGAGGAATCGTGAGTCCAGTTAAAGAGAGTGGGTCATTGTTTCCACCCTTTTTTTAGCCACTCTCACCCTGTAGAGTGATAATAGAAAAAAACTGTACAGCTATTCTTTGTTTCATCTTGACAGTATTTACAGTAGCAAGAACAATATTTCATACTCTGAAAATGTTTTTTATTTTTACTGATCTGAAGAAGACAGTCATTCAGCACAATACAAAAAGATAAAGGAAACCAAAGGAATACTGGTCACAAAACCTGAAAAAACCTACATCTATTGCTCCAAATCTACTAACAACTCACTTATTCAGAATACAGGTTTAAACAAAGCCGTCACTAAAAATACCCTCGAGATTTTCCTTTATGAAACAAGTCTAACAGTGCCGTCCAAAGAACCTCCACTACTGTATATATTTTTCCCATAAATTTATAATGTACAATTCTTTAAAAAGTATATATATGTATTTAAATAATGTTATAATAAAAATCAAATTACCCCATAAAAATTAAAAATTGACAAAGAATATTTTCAGATGGTATTAAGATCTTCCTAATCCTTTTTTTGCTTGAATTCATCTTTTCGATGCCGTAACTCTTCGGGGCATTAAAGGAGGTTGTAGGAAAGGAGGGTGTGGAGCGATAATAATCTGTGCATCAGAAAGAAAGTGTCCTTTCCTTTCTCCTTTTGTTTGTGGTGCTTTAGAGCCCTCAGTTGGTGCTTTCAGGCTCTGAGACATGCAGGGCCAAGCCCATCTTTCAGTGAGAAAAGTGTCCAACTTGCTCTCTCAGGGCTCCGGATCTTAAGAAGAACACTGTCTGGGGAGGAGAAGAAGGGGGGGGAGATAATGAAGGGAGTAGCTCTCTGTCTTTCTCTGCCCCCCTTTTGTCGAGCGCTTTGTTTCGCTTCGAAAAGTCAGCAGGTTAAGCAACTTGCCCCTTTTGATCTTTTGTGTATCACACAGACACACCATAAGCTAATGTCGCCAAGGTGAGAGCAATCGCCGGCTCGCATGCATTCGGGAAAACACTCGGGTCATCTCATTGCATCAAAAGGAAAACTAAGACCAAATGTTTCTTAAAATTCCTAAGGGCCTGAGAGGGAAGATGGAAGATATAAAGATACACAATTCAAGTGAAAATCTGTGATTAGAATCTCAGGTAAAATCAAAAAGGAATGGTGATTATGACATTGCACAATGGCTTAAACAGAATCACACTTTGGATCTTAAAAGCTGCCAGTGTTGGACGGTGGGACACAGCGGAGGGGTTTCAGGTGCGTGTCGCTCCGCTCGTTGTGCCTTTGTCCTGCTCTTTGTAGTGCTGAGAGCTTCTCCATCTACCCCTGGGGTTAACGCTCACCTTCGACCTCGTATTGTTTCACTGAGAGAGGAGCTAGATCACTCAAAGGCAGGTGAGCATGGAGGGAAGGAGCAATGTGACTGGGTGTCGACCGTGGGTGAAGTTCCACTCGAAGTAAATTAATGAACGCCCGTCTTTCACATTTTATTCACCTCTATTATCCCTCCTTGAATTCTCTACCTCTCTATCAAATCTGTTCCTGTGGATTCATATATCCGTTGATTAAGCAACACTGTACTTGAGATGTCAACAGTATTCTGATAGATTCAAGTATCATCCACTATTGAAATAACTTCAGAATGCATCTAACACCTTGTGCGGGTTAATCACAAAGCCTCCCTTATAAACAGACTGACTTCATATCACAACATAGTGCTATCATATTAAAAACAAAAGCCTGTCAGTTGCATGTTGTGTGTAACGTTAACCGATCCTGGAACAGAAAAGTGGATTAATAAAATATTGCTAGATAAATGTTGCCTTTTGGTGGGAACAGTTTGCCAAAGCTGGATCGGCTATGTAAATTTAGCCATATAAAAAAAAAGAAAACAAATGACACTCAAAGGCTGACTAATTCTGCATACAACCTTTCTCCTGCATTTTGATTCATTTGTTTTCCTACATTATTGGGCTGAAGCGGATGATAGAGCCTGTTCTGATGGCTCCGTCAAAAAAACAAAGCCCGAATCATAAACTCCGCAGACAATCCGCCCCACACCCAAAACACAGAATACAATGTAAAAGTTCACTTCAGTAATAGACAAACAGGAAAGAGGAGATAATGTGGGCAGAGTATTCCATAATCAAATTCTTAACTGTTTTGCAATAATATTAATAGCAATAATTTATTTTTCTGCAAAGGCATTAAGAGACAAACAAATCTTGAAGTGCCAATCTTCAGCAAGCAGTGATGACAAATAATAATATTCATAAACAACAAAAATAATGATAATCCAAATAATAATGTACACCCAATAAACACAATGCCCTACTTGCAGGAAAAAAACACACTTCAAAACAAGGTAGAGCTCTGAAGCTATATCGAAACTAGTTAGAGTCCCATTGACCAGAAGAGACCAGTAGCAGAGTCCTGTCTTAGTCCAGTCAGTAACTTCACTATACCTGGTTTCTTTGTGTGTGCATGCGTGTGTGTGTGTGTGTATGTGTGTGTGTGTGTGTGTGTGAGTGTGAGTGTGTTCAGAACATCTTCAGTAGTACAGTCAATTGGACACACGCTGCAAGAACAGTTCCTGGAGAAGGACATTAACTGGGCCTCACAAGTGAAGTCTATAAGGAGCCCAGTTTGTGTTCTTAGCGAATATAGGAACTCTGAAACTCCTTCCACACACTTAGGATCTAGTTAGTGTTGATCATATAATGGGCCAAACAGATGAGGGTTCACGCGGTCGAAAAAAAAAAAAAAACAGTCAATAAGATTAGAATTTCCTCAGTTCAGCAGAGAAAAACAAAACAATAACCATCATGATAATTATCATATAAGAACAACAACACAATAGCTAGGTAACTTAGGAAGTGCCACAAAGGCAATTGGGAATGCTACTTCATAAATGTCATACATTCAAAAAAAAAAAAAAAAAAAAAAGGAAATCTAAAGCATGGTAGGGAAAAATAGAACAAAAGAGAATATTATTCTGAAATGCTAGGAAATCAGAGAAAATAAAAAAAAAATAGCACAAAGCATTGAGCAAGGGGGAGGAAAAAACATTTTACTCATGTAGAAGCTCTTGGAGACAGTTGGGGGACTTAAAGATCTCAGGGACTTCGCTGTCCAGTTTACAGATGACCTTGTAGATGGCCTTCTTCCAGGACGGGTCCACATCTTTGCCAGCCACAATGGCATTGAAGAACTCTCTGAGAGTGATCTCGGCCACCTCTAGGAAGCGATCAGGGACCTTCACAGATAGAAGACAGAAAAGAATGGTTAGCCGTTCAGTCCCGTTCATCTCATTTACTGTTACATAAATATTTCATTTATTCAACCGCACGCGTGATGTTAAACAACAGCCTTTATTTTTGCACACAACAGTGGGTGTCTTTTTAGGCAAATTATGACTTAAGATCTCTTTAGTAATATAAAAAATATAGACTTCAATTGTCTTTGGAGTCACACACAAGAAAATTTGATCTGAGCTTAGTGATTGGATGGTTTGAAATGCTTCTTGGATTTCATGGTTAACCTTGATTGACCCCGCCCTAAGCAAACAACACGACATTATCTGCCTCGGTGGCTCTTCGCTGGTCCCGAAGATCAACTATTCCAGGCGCCCAAAGTGACGGAACAGTCTCGTGCATTGTCCTAGAACGGAACGGACCCGTGCGTCATTTCATTTTGAAGTCAAATGTGATGTTTCTTGTGTGATCTTTACTCTGATATTTTCACAGTGGATGTAAAACCATAAATCTTACATCTCTTCGGTATCAACTTCCTCAAAAGTTTAACAGTCCCGGCCACTTCTTGTGAATTCTCAGGTTTCTCACTATGCCCACTTCCCTCCCCACAGCTCACCCAACGTGACATCTTTATGCGTCTCACTGTAAATCTGTGACCAAACAAGACGGCGCAGCAACGCTAAGAGTGACGGAGAGGTGTTAGTGAAAGAGGAAGTACTAAATGCTTTGGGAACGGGGAGGCGCACCGCCTCTTTAGTGTCCCTGACAGCAACGCTCACCGACTCCACGGAGATGATCAGTCTGGCAAAGATCTGTGACACCTTCCCCAAGCCAACACTCTGCCACATGCAAACATACACACACCAGTGCGCACACCTCCTTGTGCCAAGGAGATGACACATCCTGCACTGTGACAGAACTGGACATAATGCTGGCTACACACACACACACACACACACAAACGGCTATGGTGTATTTGGCTTGGGCTCTTTCCTCACTTCAGGGCGACTCAGCCTTCAGGGGTCACCTGTTTGGATAATGCTGACTGTCTCCCTGCCCACCTCCCTTGATGCTCTTGCACGCGTGCGTGCGCGCACTCGCACAAACACAAATGCCGTCACATATACACACACTCATATACACATAGCAGCTTGCCCAAATGCCTGACAGTGCGCGCTCCACTCCACTCCTCTCCTCCAGTGTCCTGCAGATACTCATCAGGAGTGTCAGGACACAGCAAGGTTAGTGGCCACTGGAACACACACACACACACACACGCACACAGAAACTCACACATACACACTGGGACATGTACACACAATGTGCAGGCATGCTTGTTCACACACACATACACACATGGGACAACTAACCACCCCCCTCAGGGTGATGAATGGAGGCTATGATGCCCGTGTGTCTGGAGTGCATATCTCTGTCTAGAAGAGGTGAGTTGTGAATAAGGAGCCTAACGTGTGTGTTATTGAGAGGAAGCACAAACTCCCCTTAGGAAAATAAAAGACAAAAAATGGATTCCTGTTTGATGGGGTGGAAGCGGATATAATTCATTGTTTGGGCTGCTAACATCTCTGGCACAATAACCCCGATGTGAGGGCGATGTTGTGCGTAAGCCCGGCTGCCAGACCCCAACTTTTCCCAGAAGACCTTCGCTGACGGGCCGGTGTAGCGCAGTGCAGCGCGGTAGCGCTCCGACACAGGGAGTGCCGCATTACTAAGAATATTCCTGCATGGAATTTCTCCTGACGTTTTGACTATAAAAGGACAGCAAAATGCTGACTGCAAGGAGAAAGCAATGTCAAGGAGAAAAGGGTATTGGTATTTCAGATCCTCTTGACTGGGCAAGCGAGGGAGTGAGAATAGGAGGGAGGGAGGGAGAGAGAGAGAGATGACAAGAGAAGGAGGGGCTGAGAAGAGTCTGAGGAAAGAGAGAGAGAGAAGCGACAGAGTTATTCCCGTCCGACGAGCCTTTGTTTTGTGAATGCATACAAGTGTGTATGAGTGAGCAGCCTCCTGACCAGCAGTGAACCTTAACTGTTTGCAACCCCTCCCTTGTCCCACTCTATTCCCCCCACAACTCCCCCTCGTCATCACTCTCTCTTTCTCTCTCTCCGTCTCTCTCTCACTCCCTCGGGTCAGCTGTTGGGCCTTTGTTCCAGCGGCATTGTGGGGGATTATCCGGTGTGGCCGTTCATTCGCTCTGCTGTCCGGTAAATGGGGCCAATCGCGTGGCTCACAATCCTTCATACATATTTCATAGGGCTTTTTAACAAGTTCTCAGCAGAGCCCAAAATTAAAGGACAGATGTACAAAGGGGGGGGGGGGGGGGAGTGTGTGATTCGATGCCTAGAAAAGGCCAAATGAAATGACTGAGAGTATGTCCAGGCGCTACGTTAGTTAAATCATTTTAAAAATGACTTTTTCTTCCCTTCCTTTTTTCATTTTCTGCATTTGCCTTTTGTCAAGTGAGAAAAAAAGGTTTTCAAAGAATGTCATAGTTGACATGTCTGCTCAGTCAGGTCAGTGGCAGTTTCTCTGACTTTAAGTCCTTCCATCACCCGGGAAACCAGATTTTAGTAACCTACGATTAGGTAAATGGATGAATGACAATCATGAGAGTGAACATTGTTTCACTGCTCCAGGGCAGGTTTTCCCAGTCCTTTTATTAAGCAGATATTTAACATTCACTTTTCAGTTTCAAGAAGAAAAATGTGAGATTACATTTTTGGAAACACACGATAGTACAAGCTTTTTTTTTTTTTTTAAATCTTCGATTGTTACTTACAAAAAAGAAAAAAACAACCTGTAAATTTTTCCGCGAATGCATGCTCACACCAGCTGTACCTCAAACGGACTGTGATTGACCTCTGCGTGACTCAAACATAGATGCACAACCCTCCATAACACAGGTGGGTTTGTTCCTCTGCCAGAGGAGGACAGGAAGACTGGAAAATTGTTGCATGGCAGAGGGTCCATAATAAAAGAACTTTTCATGGAAAGAGATGTCGTCGAAGCTGTGTAACACAATATGAAGGCAGCAGGACAGGAGACAGATTAACAGAGAAAGACAACGTGGATTGGTCAAAATATCAAGGTGGAATAAGGCCGGTGTCTACATCCGGCTCTTAGTCTTTGTTTGTTGGGTACATATCAATTAAAAAGAAAGAAGGAAAGAAAGAAATAAAGGCAAACAGACAGAAAAAGGAAAGAAAAAAGAGACAAGCGATGAGGCGGTTAATCACTCTCATTCACTGACCCCCCACCCCCTCCTCGCTCCCCACAACTAGCTTCTCCATTCTCTCCACCTCTCTCCATCTCCCTCTCTTGTGACAGGTCGCTTTGAGACAGAAGGATAAGCTCTTTTTCAGAGAGAGGGAATCGGATTTCCTGCTTTTTGATGAGATAATAAAATATGACGGCGGACAATAGGAGCCTGTGGATGGCTTGCTGGGAGCTATTCACTCCGGCAGCAGCCCCTGTCTTAAGACTGCTTAGACAAACGTTTAAAAAGGTAGCCAGAGGCCCAAGCCTTCAAATAAAGGCTACTGTTACTACACACAGTGCAAGCGTGTGTGTGTGTGTGTGCGTGTGCGTGTGTGTGTGTGTGTGTGTGTGTGTGTGTGTGTGTGTGTGTGTGTGTGTGTGTGTTTGTGTGTGTATGTTTCTGTGTGTGTGTGTGTGTGTGTGTGTGTGTGTGTGTGTGTTTCAGTTAAGCCTGAGAAATCTCCCCTCTCTCGCTGTGACTCAGGGTTGGCTGTTTGTTTGGCCATCATGTTTCTCCCCCCTTGCTTTTGGGAACTGTCAGGAGATGTATTGCACCTTCTATTTGAACAGTGTTAGCCAAACAAGACAAGACCCTGGAAGATAAGGCCGTGCGTGTGTGTTATTGAGTGAGCGTGCTGGTGAGATGTAGCCTTGAAGGATGAAATGCAGGGACACAACATAGACCCCAATTGCCAGCCAGGTTAATTCCTAACCCCGACTTGGTCTGGGAATACAAACTTTTTATATGCTCTTTGCACTTTTGCCTGACATTGAATATTGTGAGATGTTGTGACATGCCGAATACTCGACTTTTCTGCACTCAATGTTTGTGAAAATGTTCTTTTTTTCTGCTGAAAGTGAAACAATATTTTAAAAAAGTTGAGAGTGAAGTGGAACCTGCAACATTTCAGTGAGTCAAACCAGAGCTTGCCAAACACACAAACACACACACACACACACACACACACACACACACTGTTCGCCTCACATATCTGCCCCAATCAATAATCTACAAAGGCCTTGATAAGCCCTTGGCCCACACTGTCACTTTGGGCAAACAGAACCCATGTCCCCTTTCTTTCTATCCCTCTTGTCCACAAACCCCTCTGCCACTGATAAGACTGTGCCACAGCTAGAGTCCAACCAAGAGATGAGAAAAAAGAAAGTTGTCCCGATTACACGATTAAAGTTCTTAATTATCTTAATTGTTTCGCTCCTATGGCAGGACCCCCTTGTATTTCCCCCAGTCCGTCATTCATGAATTGTGGAACTGTCCCGAGCTGATGGCTGGGACAGGAAATGGGCCTTAAAGCTGAGCAAACACCAGCCACCGACACCGCTGATAGCCTTGAGAACAGGGAGCCTTGAAGGGCTGCCGTGTGCACATGTTTAATGTTTCTTGCGTGTGTGTTTTTGTGTGTGTGTTTGAGCTCCAGCATTGCTGTCACATGGGCATTTCTCAAGGTGCACCAAGTCAAGGCCAGGACAGGGACACTGTAGAAGTCCTCCTCCTATCCCATTAACCCATCTTTCTTGCATCTGCTACCTACCTTTCTTACTTCCACCCTAGACACAGACGCACACACAAACAAACACACACATGAAAATTAAGACTAATGACAGAAAAAATGTTTGCTGATGATTTGTAAACAACTGGGAAAATCAGAAATCAGGGTTTAGCGCTTTTGTTCGGAGACTTGAACATTCATCATCTCGGGTGGGCTGAGACACTGTGATCTTATTGAAAGGGGTCATGGAGAAGTGTACTAGGGCCCCTTGAGGTCAGGGAGTCAGTCCAGCTTGCAGAGTCCCAAGGAGCAGGAGGCAGAAGGGAAAGAAAGGAGAAAGGGAGTCTGGAAGATAGGAGCAGGACATCTGGAGAGGAGGAGAGCAGAGGGAGGGAGAGAGGGAAAGAATAGAAGGGTGGGAGGAAGGAGGGTGGGAGTGGGCGGGCAAACAATAAATGATGAAGCGTAAGTGGCTGCATAGAAGGCGAGACGGCGGAGGGATGGAAGGAAAATGGAAAGAGAGGCAAGTGAAAGGGGGAAAAGATGGAAAGAGGATGACTGAGGCTGGACTGAGGGTGGGATTTAACGTCAGGATGGGAAAGGAGAAATGTGTGTGAATGGGGGTTGAGAGGGGGTACTTTGACACATCTGCAGCTCTGATGCACGCCCTGGTCATTTTGGCATCAGTCCCTTTACCATGCTTCATTAGTCTCTCTCACACACACACACACACACACACACACACACACCAGACACACCAAACACACATACATACACAGAGGGAGACCAAAATGGTCCAAAAATAATGACATAATCAGCAGCTGTGCCACAGACCGGGTTGCCCCTCACAAGGTGACCAGGAACAGAAGGAGGAGGGGAAGAAGAAGGGAGGAGAAGGAGGAAGGAGGAGGGGTATCCAGATGGGAGAACGGTAGAAGAGGGAGAATCAAGCGACTTTGTGTGTGTGTGTGTGTGTGTGTGTGTGTGTGTGTGTGTGTGTGTGTGTGTGAGAGAGAGAGAGAGAGCGAGAGAGAGACAGAGACAGCGTGAGAGAGAGAGGAGGTGAGTAAAGGAGAGTGGGTATCATGTAGTTCTTTATGTTTAAGTGATTCTTTGCTACCCCTGATGCCCCAGGCTCTACACAGAGCTCCAGTCATTTAATCAGTGCACAGAATGAAGTGGCACATTCTCACATACACACACACACACACGCGCACACACACACACACACACACACGAATGCACAGGCAGACCACATGGTGAAGAAAAGACCTGTCAGGCAACGTCAAGTGGGGGGCCTCGATAGCCCCCGGCTATTCACTGAGAAGCAGATGATCCCACTCCCTATTCTTTCCTTCTAACTCTTCACACTTACAGAATTAAAAAGCCATAAAATAAGTTTGTAATCTTGATCAATATCATGCTAAAAGTGCTTGTCTAGGATTATTTAGTTTTATATCTATATCTATATCTATATCTATATCTATATCTATATCTATATCTATATCTATATCTATAACTATATCTATATCAGGTAAGTCACTATGTAGCATTCAAGCTACCAGCACATAGTTGTTACTTCTAACAGACGGGAACTGATATGAAATGCTGAATATGTGCATATTTTATTTTCTTGTTGAACTGACTCCAGGATTCAAATCACATGTTAATATTACCTTAATGTTAGTGTTACTTGTTTGGGATGAATGCCCATGTGGGAGAGTTTGCCGTTTTGGAGCCTTTTCTCAATGGGGACCGGGGGGGGGTTGATGGGTAATACATCTGGTATGAGGGGAAGAAAGTGGGCTATGGTAAGTATGTGAGTTTTTGTTGACATAAACCCACTGGCAAATTTTATTGGTTATATTTTTGGCAGCTCTAAACCTAAATCTATACTGTCAGCGTTTCATCTCTTTCACTCCATCTTCTGCGTTTTTCTGGTCTTCAATCGCTCTTCAAAGACGAAACCCTAGAGCTTTTCACTGAGAGCACAACACCTCGGTGTGTCAGCGTGTGTGTGTGTGTGTGTGTGTGTGTGTGTGTGTGTGTGTGTGTGTGTGTGTGTGTGTGTGTGTGTGCGCAAGCGTGCGTTTATGTCTTCATATGTATTGGTTTCTTTGTGTCTCATGCATCCAGTGCAACGGCCATGACCCTTTCACCTCGAAACCCTCTGAGGTCGAACCCTGGTCAAAGACACACACCCCTCACCGCATGCACACACACATACCACGTCCTTCATGGCGAGAAACCCCCCGAAAAGGCAGGGATGAAGGACTGCAGGACAGGGAGGGGGATTGCAGGAGGAGGAGGAGAAAACAGACATTAGCCTCTCTGGGTGGAGAACAAATGGAACCCCAAGAGGGAAGCAAAGAGGAAGAACGAGGGTGAGAGGGGGGAAGGAGAGGTGAAGCACACAATGCTATGGGGCATGGCAGTTGGACAGACAGCATCTGCTCTCGGCTCTGTGTAGCTGCAGTAATGGATGGAGAGCTGGGGAGACACGGGCAGAGCGGGAAAACAGGCAAAAAACAAAAAAATTGCAGGGGAAAATTTGCCAAGGAAAAAAAAAAAAAAAAGCGGATAGGGAGATCGTAAAAGGATAGGGGAAACTCGTTGAAAGTTTTGTGTCAGCTTTTGCATATATAAACAAATAAAAACACCTGCCACATGCATGATGAGGAACGGACGTTATCAACTCAAACAGCGTTTGATGGACAAAAGAGGAAAGAGATTCATCTTCCCTGTAAAGGAATGAACTGACGATAAGGGAGGCCGCAGAATACCTGCGTAGGTACGCAGACGAAGGCAAAGCTGCTTTCCCTGATATCTCCCTCTTACGCCAAGATCATAGGTGCTTCCTCTTTAAATACCAATTTGTGTGTATGCATGTGTCCCCTGTGGGAGGATTGGTCACTGACAGAAGAAACTCAGCCTCATCTGTCATATGGAAATCTGAGAGTTTCCCTGAGCCCTCATAAAACTGCCTTTTTATCAGACCCCACCCCGCCCTCTTCTCCTTCCCTCCCTCAAACCCATTACCAGGTCATACGCATTTCTGTCTTATGAAAGATGATGTGTGTTGTCATTGGGGGTTCAAACGCAGACAGAAGGGCCCGCAGACTATAAAGAAAAGGACACTAAGTGAGAGTTTTCACTTGAGTCCTAACATGAAAGTGTGGCCCGCTCAAAGTCAAGGCTTTTGGTGAGGCTGGGTGTGTTTTCGGGAGACTTTGATGGCGATGGACGGAGAGAATGAGAAGCGGAGAAGAGAGGAGAAGAAGAGAGGGGATCTGGAGGGGTGCTGAGAAAAGAGGAAAGTAGAGCCGAGGTCTAGGTAATTAACAGCAAGCTCTTTAATTACTGCTGGTGTTCATTGTGCCAGAAGGAATGTGACAATTATGCCATTAAAACTTCCTAATGGGGGAAAAGTGAGTGGGTGGGGGTGGGGGTGGGCGGAGGGCAACGGAAGACATGCAAAAGAGAAGGATGAAAGAGTGAAAGGAGAGAGGCAACAGAAGGAAAAGAGAGGGACGAGAGCAAGCGAGGGAGGAGGGATATGAAAGGAAAAGAGGAAACAATTGTGACAAAAGAAGAGCTGGGAGGGAGATGGGGAGCGTATTAGGCCAGCACAGTGACAGAGCAGATTAGCATCAAACAAGAAAGGCCACAGACGTGTGTGTGTCTAAGGGTGTGTGTGTGTGTGTGTGCATGATCACTGAAACAGAGGACATATTCATTCCAAAGACGCCACCAAGGTGGATGGAACTTTGATGATGCAGAATCTGGCAAAGGGAAAACTGTGTGTGTTTCTGTGTGTGTGCCTGTGTGTGTGTGGGTGTGTGTGTGTGTGTGTGTGTTTGCTGATTCTGCGTAGGCTCTTGTTTCAAGTGGTGGTGCAGGCAGGTAGGGGAGGAAGAGGAGGAGGTGTAGGAGAAAGGGGAGAGATCCACAGAAAAGGGCCTTGGGGGCATCCTGATACACATCCAGTACATTTCCATCTCCACATTTCCTCTATGACTCACACACACACACGCATGCGCGCGCGCACACACACACACACACGTATATAAAGATGGAAAAACATAACAAATGTGTTTGTGCACATATATAATACACACAAGTCCCACACAAACATCAAACAGCAAAAAATACACAACCCACGCACCCACACTCACAAACACACATGATCACACATGCACAAATAACACCCCCACACACACACACACACACACACACACACACACACACACACCGAAGACACACACAAACACTGACACAGAGTCTTCGTGCTCTCCAAGGCAGTTGGTTTGTCAGGGAGGTTAGAATTTGCATGGCTGGGCAAATTTTCTTCGTGCTGAACTCTAATCAGCTCCTGTATCTCTCAGACACCTGCCTGGTGAAAAAAAAAAAACTTAATATGCAAAACACCTCCCCACCCTCCGTCGCCCGTCGTGTTCCCCTACCGTAACTTCTCCTCCAACAGAAGACTTATTCACCTGCCCTCTCACACTTTTTTTTTCCTCCTCTCTGACTGTCGTCTTGCAAATTTTTACATTTTGGTATTCAAATAGTCTGTTCCAATTGAGCCTGTTTCATCAGTTGCTTCCTGGTGCCGAGAAGAATGACAGTCTTGTCTCTAGCGTGACAGGAAATGTATTCTTTAGAAAGATGGGAGTGTATAAAGATGAACTGTAACTTCGGTTTATCTTACGGCAGCAGTCAGTGTGCGTGCCAAGTGCCAAGTGCAAATCGACTGACTCTTTTTTTTCTTTCGAGGCTCCCTGGTTCATGAGTCATGCATAAAACTTTGCATTCATTTCAGAGAATCCTGTTTACTAAACTTAGAACTACAGATGATGTCAAACTGGCTATTAATGTACCGCTTTGTTTTTGTAACAACAGTCCCCCCCCAAAACAGAAGCGTGTATAACAGCCAAGTTCCGTGTTTTGGAACAAAAAAAAAAAAAAAAAAACACTTTCAAAACGTACTTTATTCTCCAGTTGTGGATGTTCACTAATTTGAAATATGCAGAGTGAAACTGTAAGATGTAAAAGAGGCTGATATTGTGATATAGCTATAGATGTGATATAGATTACAGTGAATACTGTGATATTTGGCGGACCAATATTGATGTGGATATTGATCCACATCACAACAATATCTGCTGAGGTATACTTAATTAAGAGTTTGCCATGGTGAAAACTTTTCTGAAAGCAGGATTCATAAAGGCAGAAATGTGACACAACTTTACTAATGTGACCTGTTAAAAACAATATATTTAAAAAACTTTTCTGTTATTAAAAAGATTAGAAATTAAGAGATTACACGAGATAATATTTTACACTTCTGTACTATGTAGCGCTATCACATTTACAGACCGCTGTGAAAATCTGGAATCTGGAATCTTGTAATATTAGGAATAGAAAAAGGGACAGTAAATTACATTTTTTATGCTGCGTAGCGGGTTTTAAGGCGATTTTTACTGTGTTGCATTTCAAAGCACAGCTGCTTGAATACACTTATATTTAAGTCCCATCAGTCCATCAGCACTGTCACCGATCGGAATTGGTGTGAGCACTCTACGTTTTGTCATCGTCTTTGCTCTGATGGACTTCGGGTTAACTGAGACCTCATATGTACAAGTGCTTCTGCTTGCCAGAGTCTTTCAAAAGCGTCCCCTCAGAGGGCTGAAGATGGATGTAGAGAAGTGTGTGTTTGTGTCGAAGTGTGTTTGGGTGCTCATCGAAGAGCCCCAGTGGACAAATAACAGACTGAGAGACTGACGGAAACTGAGAAAGGGAGTGAAGCACTTTAAATGTGAGCGCTGCAAAACTCCCACTGCTCGCAAGGGCACTTCTCTCCTGGACGTTGGACGTCATCCCCCCCCCTTTCTCCTTTTACCCATCTTTCTCCCCTCCCTGTTCTCCCTTGATTCTCATTCCCCCTCCATTCAGTGCCTTTTCCTTTGTCTCCGAGCTCTCACCCTCTATCCCCTATCTATCCATCTCCCTCTTCCCCCTCTCTCTCCTTTCTCTCCCCTTCCTCTCGCTAAAACAGTAGGATGCTTAACCTTGATAACAGTGAGATTTTTCCTCCTCAAAGTGACACTGACACACACACACACACACACACACACACACACACACACACACACAAGAGAAATGCTTTGCCAGCATGCGAGGCTGGTCCAAGGGATGGCTGTACCCTTCGAGGTGAACAGGACACTGGGAAATGCAGCAACAACAAAACACACACATATATACTCAATCTGGGTAACATACACACACACACACACACACGCACGCACACACACACACATATACCCACAAGCGTGCGCGCACACACAAGGATCAGTTCAGGTCCTTCTTAACACGAGCCTTTTAAAGGTGCACTGTCAACCAACATTGAGAGAGTGCTGTCAATCTCAGAATCTTAACAACATCCAGCTGCAGGCAAACACACACACACACACACACACAAACACACACACCAAGTGGCCTACATATGAAGGCAGCAAAAACAGAAGTGTGAAATATATAGAAGATGAAGTTGCCTGATGAGAATTTCAGATTAAATACTGGAAGACACTTCCATAAAAGCGTACACAAACAGGACCAGCTCACCACACATGAGAGGAAACTGAGTACAGGGAAGTAAAATGTGGTTTAACTTTCTCAAACGTACACAAAGACTATAAAACAGTGAGGGGAAATTAACAGTGAGGAACAGACAAAAGTGAGCAAAACGTCAGGTTTTTTTTTTCCTCATTCTGTGGAAGGTCCTTACTTCGGAACCTGTAATGCTCGCTGCAAAACCCCCGATTTTTACCAAATGTATTGAAGTACAATGTACTGAGAGTGCCAGGATGCTGAAGAGGCTCTAGGTGAGAACAGTCACAGAAGAGTTGTGAGAAAACCAACTAGGCACCTGGTTCAAGATGTAACAGGTAAAATAAAATGGTTTCGATAACGACTGTTTCAGGTCTGAGTTCCTCCTCTCAAAATCGTAAAGGTTTTATGGCTTTGTTTTTATAGCTCATATTGTTTACCTCAAAGTCGTTGGCCTTATTGTAGTGCATGTTGAGGGCTCGGAAAAGCTCGCAGTCGCGGCTGACGCTTAACTCCTCTGCTCCTGTGGCTCCGTCATTGATGGCCTGGCGGGCGAACTTCTCCATCTGGATGTAGTAAAACTCCCTGAAGTTGCTGAACCACTTGATCAGCTGGGAAGTTATGCAGCGGTTGAACTGGAATAACAATTGAGGATGAATTAGCGTAATTATTCTTTAGTTAAAAAAAAAAAAAGTCAGTCAAATAATGACGGTTTCTGTATATTAAAAAAAAACTGGCAGTTTAAGGGGGTCCTGGCTAAGCCTTAAAAAAAAAAAAGTACTGGATCCTTGTGCAAGTGTGAGACAAGAAGTGCCAGGATAAGTGTCATTTCACATCAGGGAGTCAAGACATGAGGGGATAACATAAAGGAGTGGGAAGAAGATAAAGACAGGAGAACACAGGTCGTGCAGTGAGGGAAGATAATAGAGACATTAGGACCGTGAGCAAGGAGGGGGAGAAATGCATGCGAGTGGGAAAGTGTGTGTGTGTGTGTGTGTGTGTGTGTGTGTGTGTGTATGCGTGAGAGAGTCCTGGGTGTGTGTAGTTCATCTTCCCCACTGGGAGCAGACATCCCCCTATCATAACCCAAAGAATGGAGGGAGAGGTGGGGGGGGGGTAAGACCGCAAACACATAATTGACCAGAAAAACGATTAAGTCATCATCTGAAGCGCCCTGGCCCACAGGGGGCTCAAACATGTACTTAACCCCGTTCACCAATTACACCCTGATTCTCCTCCCCTTTCTGCACCTCCCAGGCAGGAAGAAAGGAGAAGAATAAGAGCAAAAAGGGGAGAGAAAGACAGAGATGATAAGCCCTGGCTGTGGAGAAGGCTGTGGCTATCTGATCTGTGCCGCTTGGCTGGATTCAATAGGATGAAGTAAACCTATTAAGAGCCTCAGCCGGTCCCCGCTCTTTTTCAGCCCAGCCTGAGCAGCGAAAACACACTGTCTAAACATCCAAATACTAGATAAGGAGTCCAGGGGCTCAGCGGGGCTGCCAGGACCAGTCACCCTACAACGCTCAAAACGAAAAGTTTTCAAACTTGAGTTTTAAGCCCTCAGATCGGAAAAAACAACAGCTTCACTTTCTTTCTCTGTGATCCATAAAGATGACATCTCACTCACTGAAAGATCCTGTAACTACCACCTACACTCTTCGTCTACACACACACACACACACACACACACACACACACATAGAAAAAGACACACACAGGCCTCACTCCTCCCTCCCCTCTGCTCTTTTTGTGGCACTAGAAGAATAGGGGACAAAAACGCTACTAAATGCTGAGCGGACTGCTCGCTGGGGAGGCAGAGTGGTTTTGACATGGAGATTAGGCTCTGGCTATTGTTCGGCAAAACATTAACACACAAACATCCGCACATACACAAACATGCACGTATGCACGCTCTTCACGATTTGAGATGGCAGTCAGACTCATTCCGCATGCGAGCGCAGGAAGACGAAGGCGGGGGCTTTACGGGATGGAGAGACGGGCACAAAAGTTGACAGATCAAAGAAGGCGACTAGTTGGAGCAAGGTGGGACGGGACTAAAGGAAGAGGCTGTGCTTTTCTGGAATAATCAGAGGATGACATAATGGCAGACTGTGCAAGAATAAGTCCGTTTGACATTGTTTGGCACCGTTTTTGAGGGTGTGTGTGTTGGGGGAGAGTGTGGGGAGGGGAGTGTGGTGGCTGTCCTAAAGTGCAGGGTGTGCATAAAAGGGAAAAGAGGGAGGGTGGGGTGGGGGCAGGGTGGAGAGGAGGACGGGTGCAGGTCAGTGCTGTTGGACAATGGCGTTTTGCTGTGAGCGGGGGCGGAGGGTCGGAACGTGAGCAGTCAGCAAGCTAAGGTCATGACATCGGAGCATCAAACAAACAAACTACTGACACAAATACATTGGCTGCACGAGGCTATTCTTAAACACACACAATATAGCAGACAGTGTGACAGCGCACAAAAACACTCAAACCTTGTCTCTCCAGAGGCAGTGTGCACCTTTTCTCTAGCGTGATCTTACTGGGTGTTGGACATCGGTGTCGATGTTTCTACCTTCATGAGATTCTGAGAGCTACATACTGTGATTAAACTCAATGAAATAGTTACAATCGCACACGCTGGAGACCTCTGGTGTCACTGCAGTCGTGCAACTAATAGATTTGTCGCTTAAGACGAGGATCGCTTTATCACACTGTCAGATGTATTCGAGTCTGTTCCGCCGAGCCGAACAGCGTCTCAATCGCAGCGTGCGGTACACAAGACTCATCTACCGCACGCAGGTAGAAATTCCACGATAGCCACATAAAATTCACTCAACATGCCAATTTAATCAAATTTGGCAATTCTCCTGCAACATTGAGCAGTCTAGGTTCATTAAGTGCCTGGTGGAGGGATAGAGACCCCCTGGTAGCAGCTAAGGACAAGAGTGTAAAAGGAGGGAATTGGTTCAAAGGAGCACATCACTGCAGCTCCTTAATCAGACTTGGCAGGGGTCAGCCAGCACAGACATGAGATGCACTGTGTGAGTGTGTGTGTGTGTGTGTGTGTGTGTGTGTGTGTGTGTGTGTGTGTGTGTGTGTGTATGTGTATGTGTGTGTGTGTGAGTGTGTGTGTGTGTGTGTGTGTGTGTGTGTGTTAGGGAGAGAGGGGGGGGGGGGGAGAGAACGGCTATTTGAACTGTAAAACGTGTGTTCGGTTGTGTGTATGTGTGTGTATTCGCGTGCACACATGGCTGAGAGGCAGATGAGAGAGAGACAGCGAGAGCGTGTTTCTCACACTCACACTCAAGAGCCTGTGAAAGGTCAGTGTTAGTGCTAACAGCACAAGATAGGAGGTAACACGCATGCACACACACACACACACACACACAAACATACACGTTTGCACATGCAGATACATACTTAAGTCCAGAAAGGGAAAACTTTTAAGTAGCTTGATCGAAACTATATTTGTCACTTGCCAGAAGTATTTATTGGCTTTGGCTGTTAGTCTTCATAAACACAGCAGCAAATAAATGAATATGGCGAATAAATTGGTTTTGTCTGTATTTATTCAGACAAAAAAACTGAATAGTATTTAAATGCAAAGCCAAAGTGTGTCTCCCACCAACATTGTCTCTGACATAGCGGTCAACAATAGAGCAGAAAGCACACAGATGACCTCAGCGTGCTAAGCTACATCCAGAACAACCGGAGAGGAGAGCAGAAAGACAGAGAAGCCTGTGCGGGCCTCCCTCCCTCTCTCTTTTCTCCCTCTCTCTCTCGTAAGCCCCTTCACAGTCATCAGGGCTTTCTAACGTTTCCTGTTTTCGCAGGGGTGAATTGTGGGAGATAATCTCCGGCTGCCTATTGGCTGACTGCACACAAAAAGCGGCCCTGGAAAGCGGGCTTTTGTTACTGCGACGACTCAAATCCAGCGGCTGGCTTTTCTTTCTCCCTGGCCCCACTGAGGCACATATACTATGCCACACCATCAGCGAAAAAAAAGAAAAGAGAAGGAATGACATATAGATGAGGAAAAAAAAAAAACCCACTGAACTCCACGGGAAGAGTGGAAAAAGCTAACGAGTGAACTGCAAAGGAATGGAAAGAAACTATGTGTATATTAAAGCAATCACAGAACTGTTTATGATTAGCATCCGCAGCATCAACACTGTATCTGTTTACAAAGGCATACACTCTAACTGCCTTTATTAAGTGACTTTATCTAATCTGTTCATTAATCTGATATAATTATTCACCGTGCATCGACATAATATCTGTAATAATAATAGGGCATCTTAAAGCTACCGGGGATGATACACACACGGTCATTAGTGGCCCAGACAATGGTATTATGACACAACTGTCAAAACATTTCAAAAACACCCAAAAGTCAAAAACCAGTAGCATCGCGAGGAACAACGGCTACCGCGTCCCGTGGTTGTTGGGACAACCCACTTCCCACGTTCATTAGGTTCCCGATAGTCAAGACCCGATTAGTCGAGACCTGATTAGCCTTCAAGACTTTAGTCTGAGAACAGCCATTTGCTAAGAGGCCATGCTGGCTGAATCTAATTAGATAGTCAATCTCATTCCCATACACGTCTACCAACTTACAGCTTGAGTCTATTGTCCCCCTCTGAAAACAAAAACAAACCAACGTGACTCTTAATCCCCTTAACTATCTTGACCTTGTTTGAGTATCTGATTAGGCCATTCATGATGAGACTGCCTCTTTAAGAGCAATTAGTCAGTGAAAGTAAGTGGTTTAAACCCTAAATAGTAAGTCGTGTTACCGTTGTTCATTAGTCAAATAAAAAAGGAAACAAAAAAAATGTCGGTCCTCGTCATATCACGGAGAAGCTTGGGCATCCAGGAGTTCTCTAATGAAATGCTATTTACAGGTGCCTGCCCGCTTAGCCGGTGTGCACCCCCCTTTTCATCCGCGCCACCAATGTGCTGAGGGAAAGTCATGTGACCCGCAAATCATGGTCGGTGGCAACGGCATGCAAGAGGGGGCAGCTGAGAAAAAAGAGAACCTTTATCTTCTGATTTGAATAAGATGGCCTGGATCTGTCACAGTGTTTACCCCTCCGTATGGTCCGGAGGGGCATACACACAAAAACCGCAACAACGCGAACAAACGCGGTCGTGCAAGCTACAACGGCCTTTGTGTTTTTGTGCTTGTTTTGTTTTTTTTTGTTTTGTTTTTTTGCGTGGCTTAAATATTGTGCTTTGTTTTCTAAATTTCCTTCATTAAACTCCCAGTTGAGCTAACGCTCATCCTTGCCATGTTCGCTTAACAGACTTTCTCTCCTCCCCCCTCCCTCTATGAAACCATCCTCCCCACACCTGCTCAGACAACCACTCCTATGTCTCTAGGCTCCATCCTCCTCTCTGCCCTTTCCACCTCTCCATTACTCATCTCGCTCTTTATCTTTAGAAAACTCCTAGGCTCTCTAGCGCGCTCATGTAAACCCATTCAACTTCCTCTTCTTTCATCTTTTGCATAAACCATAACTTAGCAAGAGACCGGGCCCTGTTACAAGACTGACGCGCAAAGACGAGTAAATGAAGCTGGAAAAATTAGAATGAAGAAAAAAAAAAAAAGTCCCCCTTTAAAGGCTATTTTTTGGGAAACTGACAGAATCCCATCGACCCTAACGTTTGTTAGATGTAGAGAAAATATTTTGATCGTATGATTTTGATTTTGTGCAATACATATATAACAAAGTGGTGATAGACATACTCCAAACTCATAAATGATAATACGCACAAAAAAAAACAAAAAAACGGAAATGGCAGTTATATATTTAATAAAAGTAAAATAAACAACAGATTTCAGGGCAACAATATATTTAGACTCACCTTGACATCAGAGAAGTACATCTTGAGCATATTGGAACTTGGGTAGCGGGTGTAGAAAAACATAAGCTTGGCCTTCTTCAAATGGTTGGGGGACAGACCCTCCTGTATCTGAGAACAGCTTCTGTTAAGGTTTTTTATGAACGTTTGCAGGTATACAACGAATGGCGTATCAAGAGAATACTGGGAATATAACATTTAATTGCTAATAAGTTGCAGGACATTTTTCCGAACATTATCATTTATATGGTGGGTAACCAAATTTCCTTTTAGGCATGAGTGCAGGGTAGCTTGAGGGGTTGAAGCGAAAACCATTTGCTTGCAATTAGCATTGTCCGTATCAGGTGTGACAGCGTCACGCCTAATAAAATGTTGGCCAGCATTACAGCCGATGCTTTTACATGAGAAGACTAATTTCACAGTCAAAGTAAGCAAACGCCTTTTGCCTACACCCTGTACTAACCTCCACCCGAAAAAAGGAGGAAGGAAAAAAAAAACTCCCCATTTGCATATCGCAGACAAAGACAGCAGTTAATGCCAGTGATGGGCAAGAAGGCCTAATGGTTTGGCGACGACACCTGCCAAGACCGAATATGACAGTCTGATATTGGCTGCTGTGTCAGTGACAAAACAATTTCGAGGAGTTAGTCCCAAACGTCGGCCCATGTGACACAAAAAAAACCCCAGTCTCACGCAGGGCGTATTCAAATACATATCAGAGGCCTTGTCTTCTTAATGGATCACTTGGAATGAACAGCGGAGAGGATGGAGATGGGCCTGTGGGGGCACCTTGAGGGATAGCATGGTTCCAACCTTCAATTACATCCCCATCCTCCTCCCCCTGCTCCTCCCTGCTACCCCCCCCCCCCCCCCCCCCAGTCTCTGCCGCTGCCAAACCCTTGGAGGAGCAAAACAAGGCAGAGGAGAAGGAGAAGAGGGGCTCAATGCTTTGGACCCAGCTAGAGATGGGGGGGGATGAAACACATCTGCGCCATCGAACGGCCCAAGCCATTTCCATGGTGAATTAACGTCCGTATAATGCATCTGATAATATCAATCTGGAGGATAAGACATGAAAAAGGGGAATGGGGATGGGGGGGGGGCGGGCTGTATGTTAAAACCTCAGGCTGTTTCAACAAAGGTTTTAATCAAATGGAATCAAGACAAGGTTTGAAATTGCACTGAAGATACAGCCCTAAGTTTTCATGAAGCCCATTTACACTTGAATGGACAAAATGCATTGCTTGACATTATTTATGATCTACGGGGGTGGCTGTGATCGTTAAAATCAGTCAAGTGTCCAGATGTAGCTGTAACTATAGAGTGGGAAGAAGGCATCAGCTGCTAGATTGGATTGCCCTTGGCCTCGGGGTTACACGGCAAAGCCAGCAAACGCTGAACCATGCTGGGTTGGCTCCTTAAAGGCCCGTCTACTTTGTCTGATTCAGTGAGAGAGAGGGGTAGTTGTATACGCAGCGAGGGTCTTGTGGGGGAAACCCTGGCAGACTGGTGTTACTCTGTCAGGCCTGGCCAAAAGAGCAGCACTTCACTCTCCATACCACACCATCTGCTCCAAGAGGAGGGGATACAATGGATCCTCAGACAGAAAGAGGGAGAGAGAAAGAGAGAACCGAGGTCTTTTTTCACCCATTTGCATTTTACATATTTTTCATCTTGTTCATTTTAGTTTAATTAAGATTAGTATCGCTTTCATCTTTAGCGATGACAATTTTCCAATGTTATAAAAATATGCATAAATGTTGGTGTTTTACCTCTGCAACCGTAAATATAAAGGAACCTCACCTCAGTTGACAATTAAGAAGTTTCACATCTCCTGATGAGGCATTTTCATCTCTAATTCCCCCACAGCTTGCAAATGTAATTGTGATTGGACATAGGGGTGGCGTGCAAGGCTATTATTTTGTCATGATGGTGCACTCGCACCAGCTGGCCCACTGTTCGTCTGCCACATCTGACAAGACATGATCATTCTCATAACACTTCTGCAAAGCCAAAGTAATGAAAGGAAATGGTTGCTCCACTTCCTGATTCCAGGTGTAAGGACAAGAATATCTGGAGTTGGACCGCGAACAAATGAGGAGACCGAGGCAGACATCTGCTCAATGGTGCCCGAAGCCGGTGAACTTGAACACACCTTGCGAAGTGTCTGACACGCTGCATGCGACCTCTCAGGCTTTACAAAAACTAAAGCAGGGGATGCTTGAAAAATTTCCTCGGCGTAGCTATTGCCGACAAACGAATAGAGAGCTCAAATCAAAATAAGTAATTCCACTAAATGTCTCACTTGCTTCTTGCGTCTGCAAATTTAATTAAAGAAATCAAAAATCAAGGCTGAAAGGAAGATAAACCGACAACGTGGTAATATTGCTCCGTCTATTCTTTCCATTTCAGGGAGTACATTAGTTAAAACTCCAAATTTAAACATGATACAATGAAAACCACAGCATCTGGCATATGAGGTTATTGTTTGATTGTCTTCTACTTTCTCTCAGTCTCTGTGTTTCTCCCTCTCTCCCGTTTCTCTTTTCATCCCTCCATCGGGAGCCTGTAGAAGCAAAGGATTATGGATCTCTGGAAAGCGTTCACCCTTGGGTCAGAAGACAAGACAAGGCGAGGTAATGAAAGATAAACAGCTCGCTGCAAACACCTGTTAACGTCCGCTTCAAAGAAAAGACAGGGAGGAGGGGGGTTTGTAGGGAGGGAAAACAAAAAAAGAAGTATTTGGCTGCCAAGCAACAGCCGAAGGGCCCCCCGGGCTGTTGACAGATCTTTATGAAATGAAAAAAAGAAAAAAGAAATGACAATGATTGTGGGCTTTTTACAACAGCGATGGATGATAAGAGGAATACAAGAGAAAACACAAGCAATCATAAATATACATCTTTACAGAGTCCTCAGGCAAACCTTTTGTGAGGCACACACACACACACACACACACACACACACACACACACAAATGCATGGGCAGACACATAACGCGCACATATAAGGACACACTCACAAACAAATGCTCTGTGCTCAGGTACACAAAAACACAGCATAACATAGGAAAAAAAAAAACCTTTTTATAAGTGAAATAAGCACATTATCTTGAAATCCATCTACTGTTGCGCTGATTTCTTCCGCGCGTAATTAATGTGAATGAGGTTCTCCGAGGACAACCCGAGGATGGGAGTAAGACTTTCTTGGTTGCCAAGGTGTGCTGAGCACGTCGAGAAGAAGCGAGCAGAGAAGTGAGCGATCGGTCCGAAGTCCCCCGGGGGATTTCATCTGAACCTCCCATTGAGGATAGACCCTTTGTTCACAGGGCATGATTGGGGCACGCAGGGGTTAAACTATAAGGGAGGCTAAATAACACCATTGTGCGCCAAGTTTCTGGATGCTGTTTCTTTCATACCATTTTTTATAAAAGGTATTGGGGCAGAAAATGTCCATGGGGACTTAATAGTCGTGAGTAAGTGATATGCGACATGAGAGCCTATAAAGCGCTCACAACTGAAGGTGGAAGAAAAGATGGAGAGAAAGAGAGGTATGAGTTTAAAAATAAATGCAACAATGTAGTACAATGGAGCTGAGAACAGCAGTGGGAGGAAAAATGATTCATCACAAAATTTCTAGTTTCAGAAAGACTTGCTTTGAGGTTCGAAGTAGAGACTCGCACCTGTCTATCCGTCAAATTTCAATTTGAAATCCGAATAACGGCTAACGATGCGCGGACCGTCGGGCTCAACGGGACAGGTTAAAACATCTTGAATTTCGCCTCCCTTTCGCAATCGAAACACATTCACTCACCGCCCAAACTTTTGAAAGGATACATTGCTGCCTGAGTAGGGTGAGATGTCAGCCATGTCCTGTAAGTCGCTGCATTCGGACTTGATAAGGGACAGGGAAAGGCCCTCTGCTGTGCTGCCCGGGTGGGCTGGTGAACAAGAGCGATGATGATGCCCCAGGTGGTGACTTGATGCCATCTTGGTCCGCAAGCTGGTGGTCTCCCGAGACAGGTCCATGGAGTCCGGTGAGGAACGGTCCTTGCCCGTGTAGCTGCCAGTGGGTGCACCGAGGGGACTCTGGAAAGGGTAACCCATGAGAGGGAGAGGAAAGGGGTGTCTGAAGGATGGGGGACTAAAACCCATGGAGGCAGAGAGAGAGGAGGGATGAAGAGAGGGGTGGTGGTGACCGCCATGAGCACCCACAGCTGAGGACTGGTGGTGGTGCTCACTGGGTGTCTTCCTCACAACTAAAGGCAGTGCCTCAGTTTGGTCATTTGCAGCACCCGGAATCCCAGGCATTCCAGGAAAGGAGTCTAGCGGATTGGGAATGATGACATCGCCGAAGCACTGAAGCCTCTGGTTGGCCGTGTGGAAGTTTGGGTTGTCTCCATTTACGGCAGTGGGGAACCTTTCCGGAGGTAAGGAAAGCGGGGGAAAGGCCTGCTGAGGTGTGGGGCGAGGAGGCTTGGCAAACACCTTCACCACTGTATCGACGACCTGGGTCATCGCCGAATTGAGTTCCTGCTTCAGGGTTTCTGCCAGCTGTTTACCCTCAGCATGCATGGAGGCACCTGGACCTCCCTGTCCTTTGCTCCGGCCGAGGCCCTCTCTTCTTGGCTTCTCTCCATCCCCGAGCAGAGCTTGCTCCTGAAGCAACGCCCGTGCTCTGTCCAGAAAATGGCCCGGGTCCAGATCGGACATCTCGTTGTCGGAGCGCAAGTCATCGCCGCCCCGGTCGTCGCCGCCGTTATCGGATCTGACCGGACTATCCTCGGACATGTTTCCTATGTCATTATGGAGGTCGTTGTGGAGGTCATTGTGTTCTGAGTCATCGGTAGAGTCGTAGATCTGAAAGAACTTCTCCTGTAGCTGGCGTAGCTGCTTCTGCATGTCCTCCAACTGGAGCTTCAGTTGTCGTCGCTCCTCCTGCTTCTGTTCTTTCCTCTGGCACACGAGCTGGGTGAAGCTCTGCTGCTGCTGCTGAGGCAGACGCTGCTTACGCTTGTTCTCCCGGCTGCTACTGCTACTGCTACACACTTCGCCTCCTCGCGGGCTGCTCGGGGCCTGCTGCTGAGACTGAGCAGGTGCGCAGTCCAGATCCATTTCCCGTTCCCCGTCCATCTCGTGGTCACGCTCATGGCGGGAAGCAGCAGGTACCACCACACTTGGCGAATGGCTCATCCCACGAATAATGTTCTCTACACGAGCTCGCTTCGCACGGAGGTGCTCGTCGTTAAGGCGTTCAATGTCAAAGGTGCCCAGACCCGGAGGACGACCGAACGGCGACAAACATTCCTGAGGGGTGCTGTCATGGGAGGAATTACTGCAGGCATCCTCCTGGGGAGCATCTGAGCTTGTATTGGAGAGCCCTGAGCCAGGAAAGCCGGGATCCCCTCTCTCGCCCCTGTCCCCTCTTTCTCCTCTTTCAGGTCCATTTTTCGTCATGTTATTCTTGAGAAGCTGAGAAATGATGGTGGTGCCGGGGAAGGGCATTATGGTGTCCTCATACGAGTTGGCCCGCTTCAGCAGCTTTCGGAGTACATTGGACTTGGACTCGCTGTCGCTGGCTGATACAACACCGGGCCCACCGTGCGGTTGCACAACGGAGCACTCCATGGGGTCAGTGTCTGGTCCGTGGTGAGAGTGGGAACTCAGAGAGTTCATGGCACTGAAAATGGCTGCTTTAGCACGTGCAATGTTATCAGTGGTCGCTGTTGCTGCAGAGGAGGGCGTGCTGCCGACGGTTCTCTTGACACCAATGTCCACGCGTCTACGCTTGGTCTGTCTGTTCAGGAGGGAGCCGCTGTCATGGTCCGGCATCACGGGTTGCTGCTATTGGGCCATATCCCAAAAAGCCAGTCCTCTAGGAGCAAAGCCTCTGTGTACCTGTAAGGGAGGGGGATGGGGGGGGGGGGGTCAAAGATTCAAAGTTAAGCAAAAGGAAAACAATTTTTGGAAATATAAGACACCTACTCTCATTCATGCGCAATGTGAAAACATATCTTATACATTAAAGTTGACTTTGATTTTAAAAAAAAAAAAATCTGCTGCCTCAAGAGAATGAAATAAGTGTCCATTGACCTAACTTGTAGAGTTTTGTTCGAAGCCAGCAGGCAGTCCCGTCTAATGTAATCCTACAATGAAAGGGGCATCCATGATTATATTTACCCAGTGAAGACCAGTGATAAAGGCGTATGGGAAATGAGAGAGATGGGGTCAGAATTAGGCCTTTGCTCAACATTCCAGGGCAAAGTCCTACATTTTATCCTGTCCCCTGTTACACACCGCGCGACACTGAACCAGTTCCCACGGAACACAAAGATGCATAAAATTATGATAATTACTTAAGTACTTGTCCTCATTTCCATGTTTTGTGTGGTGTGCGCCACCATAGGGTCCATTAACTCTCAAAATAAGATAAAAAAGAAATAGGGTTAAGATGATGAAAAAATGGGAGTGTACCCGAAGAGGCGCAGCATATTGTCCGTGTCATTGTAAACCTTTTTTCTAAACCTCGTTCAAGAAATGAGCCGTTCTTGAATCGAATCCACAAATGTTCGTAATGTTCAAATCTAATCATTGGCAAATTCAGAATCAGGCCTCGTGTTTACATTGATCAATATGGCCGGGATATTTTTAGGCAATAGGCAGAATTACACATAAAAGAAAGCTTAAATAGGCCAATTGATTTTGGTGCCAGCATGAGCTCACTTCTGCGTTTTTTGTTTGCCTTTTCATCTGGCAAGGGCAGTTAATTCTGCTCAAATGAATAGGTCAGAAGGGTCAGCTCTGGCAAGGACCAACTTAAAGCGGTCTTACAAATACACAAATGCCCCCCTGACAGCGAAACGTTTTGTCATTACAGGCCTGCGTCAATAATGCTAAACAAGGAGCGGTACTTTCCACTGATAGCCGTCGTACGAGACAACGACAAAATGCGCTGAAAGGCTTTAGGGACAAATGAATACGTGTACCAAGTGTTTAATATTTAAAATGTGTAATTTATTTCTTATTTCAAGACATTTTTCATGTTAGTAAATTTTTGGGAATGTGGTAGTGTTTTGGAAAAAAACAGAAAAGATGGCATAAAGTGGTTTACTCAAAAAAGAATGTGAAAATTATAAAAAAGGAACTTAAAGGTCTGCATTTACTCTGATACGAGTTTAAGAAAATGAACCTGTAGTCTGTGAATACAAGTTGAATTGGATTATCAAATAATTTGAATATGATCTATTCCTTTATCTGATATAAAGCTGATATAAGCTATTCAGTGCAGAAAAAAATGAATTACTTTTTAGATTTAAACCATCTTCTTTTACAAATGATTTAAAGGATAAAAATGTAAAATAATTATTTTAGCAGTGTCAGTGGAAAGTAAGTTGGAAAAAAATCACGAGCAAAATTCACCAAGCCTCAAAACAAATTCACAAACATTCACTTAATTCATATGCAAGCACACACACACACACACACACACACACACACACACACACACACAGATTTTGCTTCGTGGCATTGTTAGAAGGTGTTTGGTAATGTGGATCGCATAAGTGGCGGTGATGTATTACTCCGAAAGTTTTGTTAATACAGATTGACGAATGCTATAACTTATTACATTTAAGTCTGATGGATACAATGTCAGTGCATCGGCTTTTAAGAAACATTAAAACCAGAAAACTCATATCTCTCAGACAGAAACATCACTGAATAAATGCTTTGGCCGAAGGCTCAGGAACCACATCCAACAGTTCATCTCCAAGAAAAGAGGAACAAAAGGAAGGGAAAACAAAAAACTTGATCCTTGGATCTCAACAATGTGCTTGAAATAGTCACCACCACCTGTCTTTCCTACGGCGCACCTGTCCCCCTTTGCCCATGCTCTCTCTCTCTCTCTCTCTCTCTCTCTCTCTCTCTCTCTCTCTCTCTCTCTCTCTCTCTCTCTCTCTCACACACACACACACACACACACACACACACACTCACTCTCTCACTCATTCACCCTCTCACTCTTCCTCTCAGTGAAAGAAGAAAACCTTTCAACAATTCCAAAGAAGTCTGGACTGTAAGTGTCATCAGTGTGCTTTAAATCTATTCTCCAACTTTCACTTTCTATTTATTTCCAACCCTTATTTCCACTTCATTGATTATAAGAGTTCTTTGAAACATCTGCTTAAAATAAAAAATAAAATAATAAGTCAATCAGATGCAGTCTATTTATCAGATCACTCTTTTCCTGAGCTTGTCTATGAAATGAGCATCAACTGCGTAATCTTTGAGTAATCTATGGGACCTGGCTTCTCGGCGAGGGACCAAGAAATCACACACACACAGGCACACACACACACACACACACGCACACACACACACGCACGCACACACACACACACACACACACACACACACACACACAGCTGATCTCTAGCAACCCCGACAATCTCAGCCGGACATCAAAAAAAAGAGAAAAAGTCACTGGTGAGGAAGAAAAATGAAGGAAAAGAAAGATGATGCGTTCACGGAACATCGGATATGACACACTCTGTGACAACCTGGGCGTTTTGCCAGTCTAAAACATTATTTAGCCAGCGGGACAAAGCAAATCACGGTGTCGGCGATTTGCGAGCGAGAGAGAGAGAAAGAAAGAGAAAGACACACACACACTCTCTCTCTCTGTCTCTCTCTCTCACACACACACACACACACACAGAAATAAACAACATAACACTGATTTTCCATCAATAACGAAAAATAACTGCGTCCTCGCTGCGTCAACACACGACTTCCTAAACTTACTTCGCAAAGTTGCAGATCAACTTGATCGCGGTGTTGAAGAGGAAGGCTGGGCTTCCATCCACGAGTCATCCTCGCAATAACCCCCCCCCCAAAAAAAAAGGAAAAAAAAAACAACAACACCGGGCTGCTCACGACACTCTTAACACAACCAATAACGCCGTCTGTGTGACGAGCCGCGGATCGCCGGGAAACGGTTCATCCTTATTGATATTTGATTTGTTTATCTGGATTTATTTTCCGCCCCTCGGAGCGCTGAAGGCGAAGCAGAGAGGGAGGTATCCGAGGACAAGGTTACTTACCCTGCAGATGAAGAGGGGTGGGGAGGTTGAGGGAGGGAGTTGGGGGGGCGATGACAACTCCAACGGCGGAAAAAAAATAAAAATAAAAAACAAAAAACGGGGACTATCACGGGGAGAGAGGGGGATAACCCCGGAGAAGATTTAAAAAAAAAAAAAAAAAAACAGTTCCTCGGAGAAGGAAGAGCTGGAATAAAAGTCGAGCGCGTCAAGAGAAGAGAGGGAGGGAGGGGGAGAAAAAAAAAACGTGGGGAAAATATCACCTAGAAGACGAGAAGAGCTCTTGCGCGTCGGTCTCCCCCTCTATCCTCTGCTTTAACTATAAAAAAAAAGAGCGAGAGACATAGAGAGAGAGAGAGAGGGAGACTCTAAGCGTGTGCGTCTCCGAGGCGCGCCGGATGGAGAGGACTGGATGCTGGCGCGCTCCTCCGCCACTAAGATTCACTTTAAGACGCGGCTGAAGGAAACAGGAAGACGTGCGCGTCATGAGCAGCGTGATGTAACCGCCGCAGCCCACCAATAAGAAGCGTCCGTCCAGCTCGGAGGACAACGCACTGAACTTGACCAGAGGATGGGGACGGGAGGAGAGAGAGAGAGATAGAGAGAGAGGGAGGGAGAGAGAGAGAGAGAGAGAGGGGGAGGACAGAAAGGAGTCTCCGTCCTTACTAATCATTTTCTTCCAGTTTCGCCGGCTGTGCGAGTAAGAGCCGTCACGCACTTTCCGACACTGAAAACACACACACACACATACGCTCCTCTCCGGGGTTTCCGCGCGTTTCCACACCCATTAACTTTTTTTTTCTGTTTTATTTTTATGTCTATATTTAAAATAAATGTATGGAAGGCTGCAAGGTGGGGGGGTTGTTCGACACATAAGGGTCATGAAGTATTAAAATTAATTGTGATTTTACAAGTTTGTGTTTAGCAGCAGGTGTAATGATGAAGTAGTGTATTATGGACAATGTTTAAACGATGAATTGTCGGAAGCGGATGAGAATATATATTTACAGATCGTTTTTCAAACGTTTTCATTCATTTGGTTGGAATTTTGAAGCGAGTGAACCATTGATAGCTCTGCCTCTCGCTTATTTAAGAGATAAGTCAGAGTATTTGCATTTTTTGCCAAATCTCCACGTTAAAGTAAGACATTGTAGTCCTATTATTTTTCATCGTAATAGCAATTTGAAGCCTCGATTGTGAGTAACATATATTTTTTTTAATTCTGGAGACGCAACCGGCGCTTAATCCGATGAAACCGGAACCTAAATTTGCGGGTCCCTTGGGTTTTGGAGGCGCAGAGTGGCATGTAGAGATATTTCCCCAGCAGTTTGTCGCTCGTTACAGTAAAGTTTGACTCTTTCCCTGCATCTGCGCTCAGATGATCCGAGGACGATCAACCTCCCTCTATTTGCGTGTGTGTATGTGTATGTGTGTGAGTGTATGAAACTCACCGATTTGATCCGCTAGATTATAATCCCCGAATCGAAGGCATGTTGCGCTCAGATTGGTCGTCGCGCAAGTGAAGCGTTTTTTTGTCGGAAGATCCAAAGAGTTTCAATCAACTCCTAACATTTTATTTATTTTATTTTACTTTTTTCCCGAACCCCCTTTCCTGTGACAGTGAACACTGACATCTGATCCTTTAACTCTGACAAACCTGTCTAACGCGTCAAATGAGCCGCACGATAAGCGCCGTTTTGTTTTTGTTTTTTTTTTACAAATTATTATTTGCTCATTTCTCAATTTGTTCTCTTTAAAAATCCCGCCCTGAACAATTGAACAACAGGTGATGTAGACAAATAAATTCTTTCCCCAATCATTTGATTTCTTTTTGGACTTGATTTTTTTTCCCGCTATGAAAAAAATAACCATTATGGGATTGTGTTTTTTATCGAGTCTAGATATAATGCAAATAATAGTGATAATAATAATTTTAATGATGATAATTATGAGGGTTTATAGTGATGATAATAACAATAAGTGACTTAATGTTTGTTCATATATGCGCACCTTTCCTGCGATTAAACCTTGAAATGGGCGCGCAAGAAATTATTTAAAACGTCTTTGTTTCTTATTATCTTTAATAAATATCATCATTGTTGATAATATTACGTTACGTTAAATTGCGCCAGCAAACGTCTGAACGTTTGTATAATCAGATGAACCCTTTCTTTTTTGTATTTCTTTTTAAACTTCACCCTTACTCTCACATCCATTCGTCGCGCAATCGCCCTTTTTCATCTCCTGAACAAACAGGATCCCAAAGTACTTAACGAGAAATCTTATTTTCCATATCCCCCCCCCTCTCTCTTCGGTCAGGTGCCAGAGAGGAAAAAGGCGAGTCTCTTTTCCATGTCGCAAGCAAGTGTGTTTTTGCAAGCAAGTGTGCGAACAAAAATCGCAACCCAAGTCAGCAGACTTTTTTTTTTTTTTTTTTCTTTTTTTTTTTTTTTTAGCCGTGTAGAGAGTCTTTTCCACGGCAGGTGTCCCGGCCCCGTGGCTGCCGTGGCCTCGGCTCCCCGGGGCGCCGGCGTTGCGCGCTGGCTGGAAAAACAAGGCCGAGGTGGAGGGGAGGGATGGAGGCAGGGCATGAAAGAAAGCCGTGTTTGGGAAAGGAAGACTCGGATGAGGCGTAGGAAACGTGCTGGCTGCTCTTATCGCGGCCCAGTTCCAGGTGGAACAACTATTTATTCCAGAAGTGACCCCCCCCCCCCCCCCCCCCCCCCCGCTCCCCCTCCACACTCTCCCTCCCTCGACCGGGGCTGGACACACCTCGATGCCCGGCGCTGATAAATGCGCTCTGGCGCGGCGCACCGACCGACGGCCGCGTCTATTGACATATTTATTGAAGCCGGGCCCCGAATGCTGAACGGGTGGGTGGGGGGTAGGAGTGGAGTAGGGGGCTGGAGGTGGAGGGGTGAAAACAATATTTCTCCCCGAGGTGTTTTTAAAAGTACGTCTTCATCACATCCGGACCATAATGAAGTGGCAGCTAACAAGAGTGGTGATGGTATGTCGGACTGGAGGAGAGCCAGGAGAGGTTCCCCTGCCTATTCACTGCGATCCAAGATTATTATTATTATTACATTATGATTACAATTATTATTATTATTACAATTATTATTATTTGATTGAAATTGTGGATTTTGTGAGAGATGAACGAATCTCTTGACAGCACTATTTTTTTTCCTTATAAAAATGGGCTTAATCAGATAATGACTTGATGAGCTCCCGCAGAAGCTCCATATCTTTTCACATCCTTTTTTTTTATTTAAAATGAGGGAGGGAGGAAGAGAGAGAGAGAGAGATTATAGAAAGCTATTTGTGAGGAAAACACAAGCAAAAGAGATGGTATGGTGCTAAAAGCTGTTTTGTTCCGGAGAGGTCTCCGGGTCCCTGAATAAAAAGGTTTAGGTGAGAGGAGAGGAGAGGAGAGGAGAGGAGAGGAGAGGAGAGGAGAGGAGAGGAGAGGAGAGGAGAGGAGAGGAGAGGAGGCGCCTGACTCTCCTCACAGGGCCTCATGTCCGGCTCTTAACGCCTGCATCCTCCACATGACGATGGTGATGCTGGAGGAAAAGAACATGCGTGTTCCCACTTGCTTTTGTTGTCGTCGAGGCTAAACCTCTTCAGAGAGAGAAGGAGAGAGAGAAATCTGCTGGACACCATGACGACCCCAAACTAATCTGGCTACACCGTTGTTGAGAAATAACAGCAATTTACATATATATTATTATTATTATTATGTATGATTATATCTTGGCTGTGATGGCTGGCAGAGTGCAGCTCTCCGTGACCCAGATCCATCTTCCAGGGGAGAAGTAGGGGTGATTTTGGAGGTGTGTGTGTGTGTGTGTGTGTGTGTGTGTGTGTGTGTGTGTGTGAGAGAGAGAGAGAGAGAGAGAATTGAGAGAGAGAGAGAGAGAGAGAGAGAGAGAGAGAAAGTGTTCATTTGGGAGCGTTTGTTTGAATGAGAGAATGTGTGTGTTTGTGTTTATCTCTCACTCTCTCTGTGCATGTATGAGAGAGAAAGCGTGAGACCGTCCCTCTATAGCCCGTTTTATTCACTTACACTCCAAAAATCAAATATGCTGTATTCGCATCTGTGGTGACCGGAAGTTCCACGAGCGGGGCGGACACCCGTGGGACTGTGAGCTTTTTTTTTTTTTTTTTTTTTTTTTTTCCTCACACACCTCGGCCTGCGGTGGTTCAGCTTTAGCAACGCACCGATCATGGGGAGACCTTGTTAAGATTGTTTGCTCAGAACATTAAATAAAACATCCATGTATGACCCGAGTGGAAATAATAGGCAATTAAAATAATGCTGCTCAGTGGGGCTGATGGGAACATGGCGGCAGTCAAACTCATTAAAACTCCGAATGTGTTACACATCATTAGTCCGCGGGAAATCCAGGAAGTGATCTCCTCTCCGGTAGAAGACGCACTCGTCTTTCTACCATTAATTCTCGCAAGGCTTTTTTTTTTTTAAATTTTATAAATGTATTTGTTTGTTTATTTAAGTATTTACTCATTTCATTTATTTTTTGTTTCATTAATTTAATTATCTTTTGTCGGACACCTCTGTAGATGATAAGCGTGGGCGCGCCGCCCCGCGCTCTATTACATGAGCGCGGGGCGCCTTGGAGATGCCCGTGCGCGCCGCGGACACGCGGAAATCGCTCCGAACTGTATTAAGGCTGACGTCCTTAATACAAACAATGGCACCATGAAATAAGGGCTTTATTTGCTCAAAGTCAAACGACCCCCTCAGCATCTCTCCCTGTTTACCCATTCCCACCACCCCCCCCCCCGCTGACACACACACACACACACACACACACACACACACACACACACACGCTCCCTCTCGCAGATGGTTATGGGGAGAAGCAACTTTTGCTCCTATGAACTCTCACCTGTCAACACGGAGCAGAGGACTTTATTTGGTAAACACGAAAGGACTTTAGCTGTTTACTTCTGGCTTGTTTCACTCACTGCAAGGCCACGGTCACAGCTGCTCCAGTGGGCGGTTTTCAACCCACGCCGCACTTCTCTCACTAATGTGATCATTTTAATTTGCCGTGCTCTTGGATTGAAATTTCCAACAAGATTTCTTATGATGATTTCCGTCTCCCCTCCATTGTGCCACATCCGCCATCCTTCCAAGATTTCCTTAGTGGAAGTTGATTTGACTTTTGTCTCATACACGAGTAGAGCCGCTTGAATAAATCAAATTAGACAGTCTTTAAAATGTAGCTGTTAATTAAGTGAAATCTGAATGATGACATTGTTTGACGTCATACATTATCATTTTCCTCTCACACTTCCTTTCTAAGTGTGGCAGAAACTCAATTCCATGTCTATTTCCGCTGTAATCGCCCACCAGTGGGACTATTCTGCTTTTAAAGATAAAAAGAAAAGGAGCGAGAGAGAGAGAGAGAGGGAGAAAGAGAGAGAGAGAGAGAGAAACGCAGGCGGTGGCAGATAAGCGTCGGTCTGTTTTCGCCCTTCTGATCGCTGGTAATTATGTTTGTTGGCGTGTAGGTAAGTGGTGCTCCCCGAGGGGTGTATTGTTCTCCATTCAGTCCATGTCATAAAATAAAATTACAAGAAAGGGAGAAGATATCCTACAATAACAGAGGCGAGTCATAAAATCAAAGAGTACCTAAATTAAATCTGAAAGGGAAAAAAAAAAAAAGACTCATGGAAAATACATTAAGGGTAGATGCACGGGGGCAGGGTGCTTCGAATAAAACAAATGGTAATGAGTTTTTAATAGTTGTTGAATATATGGTTGCTTAACATGTATACACGTGCAAACCTGCTTTTGACAGGAGTAAGAGATGGATTACCTGCCTCTGCCTCTTTCTGTAAAGTGAGGCTTTTTATAGACTCTGACATGTGGAAGGGTCCTTAACAACCTTACATTAATCTCTGGTTATAAGTTTAGCTCACTGCAACAGTCAGCTCTCCTGTTACAGCACACATTCACACATCTTGTACCTGTTGGCACCCTCTTGTCCAGTTCATGTATCTTTGTAACCCTTGAACCCCAGTGGGGGTATTTGGCCGAGCACCCAGCAGGCCCTCCATACCAGAGTGGCCTTTCACTGGTGACCTCTCTTGACCTTTCACACCAGAGGAGCTTTGGCAGCCTTAGGCGAGGTCAGGGCGAGGGTTACGTCATTATAATTTGGCTGCACAGAGATGTGGAGCCGCATATTGTCTGAGGAGACGGTCGGTCTGCTACCTGTTGATTGAAAGTGAAATAGAACACTTGCCGCAGTGTTTCCTATGTCATTTGAATTCTACTGATGTTTCATACTGGACTCAAAGTACAATATCTACAGGATGCTCTCTTCCGTATTTTCGGATTGAACGACGTTTCAATCGGTACAAGAAAAAGACACCTGCTTAAAGTGTTCGATGACTTACCGACTATTTCTTTTTAATTAATCTCATAAAATCTCTCACGAAGGAAACGCTAACAGTCACTGATCTTTTAAGCCTGGGCCGATATATTTATCTACATTTAAAATGAGGGAGAAATAATATTGTAGTTTTTATCAGACATGTTACGTGCCAATTCCATTTGTGCCGATGAGTGACACCGATACTGATATTTAACTCTTATCATGCTGCCCTCCAGCACTTAATGACGTAAAAATGCAGTGGTTATTTAAAATGTGCAAATTCAGCAGTAAAATGAAGTACTTCCGGCGACATGTGAAACATGCAATGTTTCTAAGTCTTCTGGTGACGGAGGTCAGCAGAAGCTGATATGACACATCATTTTAGAGTTATTATCTGGCTATACTGACTGTTTGCTGTGTCATTTTTTGCGCCCTGAAAAATACTTCACACCGATTGAGATGTTTCACTCGTTTCTTTTTTCGGTTTATAACCATTTTTCCCTGCTTTTGCGCAACGGGAACTACAGTCCCAATTATGAGAGAAGAACTATGATGTTAAGATCTTTCATCACTCTTTCATAACATCTTTTAACACATCTCTAATGCAATCTTCTTTCACATCGTAAGATAAACAATTGTAACTGTAATCAGTAAGCGGTAAACCTTTTGATGATAGATGTGAAGAGTCAACAGAGTGAAAGTCATCTGGTACTGATGCACAGCCAACGTTTCAATGCATATTTGCGGTGTGTGTACTCTTTGTTATTAATCAGAGTAGCTTGACCATGTATCCTCTGTAGGGCCATGCATGAGTGTACTCTGACCACAGGTTAATGACCAACAGCTTATGAAAATACTTTGGACACGCATACTTAAGATGGTGCGCACAAGTAAAGCAGACCGTGCCTAGATACAGACACACACGGCAATACACAAAGTGCATAAACAGACCTATACACACACACACACACGCACGCACATACTCCCGGCATTTTCAAAGACTTCCCTATGGACAGGAGTGTCTGCCAGCGCAGCTATAAATCACACTGATGTTGGTGCTGAGGGCAAGGCGCACCTTGTCCACATGGCCCCCACTCCTGGGCTGAATAAACCATAACATCCTGCCTCTCGTGCTGCCTGTCGGCCTCCGAGCATGACCCAGGAGAAGACCCTTCACCCCATGCCAACTTAACACCTCCTACCTTCCTCCGTCTCTCGCTCCATCCCTGTTAGTGTTGCTCCTCCATTTCTGGCTATCTTTAGGATCATTAACCGCTGCTGTGGATGTTCAGGCAGGGCTGTGCTTGTTTGGACCAACACATGTACTCGTGCTTGCCATAATTTCACTCTTTTCCATCCAATGACTTCCTGCTTGGAGAATGGGATGAGAGTAGATGAAAAAAAAAATGGAGAAGAAGAGAGAAAGAACAGCAAAACAGCAGGAAGCAAGCATTTAACAGGAGGATGCCAACACCCTCATCCTGTCGTGTGCCGGCTTGGTTCAGGTGCCTTGGGCCATTCAGGTCCCTTTACTCTCCATACCTTAGGGTGTGCCGAATTTGGCTTAGAAAGCGCACTTTCCTCCATGACCCCCTCTGGAGGAAGTATAATATTTCTGGAAAGAAAGGGAGAGGATTTTACAGCCTGACCATAGGAGCCAAGAGTACAGGCCCATAATAGAGCATTAAATACCCTCACCACCCAACGGAGACATAAAGGTGAACAAAGAAAAAAGAATGTGTGAAGAGTTGGGTTATCAGGTAGTTATTTCCCTTGGTTTTAACCGCTTCAGAGGGAGAAGCAAAGCAAACAATCCGGCATGTTGGGTTCTTGGCATTCCCCTTGAAAGTCTTATTATAGACAAAACCGGACAAAACCCACTTTGGAAAAGAAAACCCCGGTGTGTGTTGCTTGGCGTGAATCCACTCAAATGATGACTTCCTCTCAAATTTAATTTCCAAGTGAAATGCTCAGGTTTGCCAGTAAATTCAGTGATATGCAACAGTGTCTTTTAATTTGACAAGCCATTTTGTCAGAAGAATGAGACACGTTCCACGTGTGGAATAATGATTTCGTAACAAAATGACTCCTTGTATGAAAGTGTGTGCTCACACCAGCGCACAAGCTCCAACACACAGGTCCAAATCTCCCCCCTGACCGCCAGGGTACATCCAGCAGAACACCAGAGGAGCCTTGAGAGGATAAGAATAGAGAGGCATGTGTCTATTTGCGGCATCATTGTCATACATCTCACTGTTCTCGCTCTCTCTTTCTGCCTCTCTCATACTCTCATACGCACACTGACACACACGGCGCAGTTCTTAGAAGATTCAGTAATCTTCTCTTTATACATGCATAAGCAGCTTCTTTCACTGAGCTGCATGTTGTGTGTGTCCAGTATGCAAATGTTCCACCGCAGCCTCATTCCTTAACCATGGGCTAACCTGACTATAAATGAGCCCCACTGACACCTGTGCCGGTGCAGAGCCAGTGTTCAGCGAGTGCCATAATAGAGTGTTATCTCTTTTGTTTCCTAGTAGGAATAACTGCTCTAAGAATAATGCCCCCCTCTTCTGTCCTCTAAGTGTTTGACACGGACCTTTTCTCGACCGACCGTCTGACGTTCCTCGAGATTTTGCATCGAGGTCATCCAGGCCAATTCCTCTGAGGAGAAAAAACACAGAAGTGTAAATATGACTGATCATTTTCTAGTTTTGAAATTGTATATTTTCCTGCTTTTAGTTATTGGAGTGTTCCAGAGGAAATCAGAGGAAAATTGAATTTTTCAATTAATTTTCAACTTACGATGCATTTTGTAGCTCATATCATCAGATCATTTTTAATTTGTTTCCAAATGTAAAATTTTACAGATAATTTTGACTTATTTATGTATAAGACACCACCGTTAGGATATGAGCTATGTATTAACTACTATTTGACAATGCAGTGCTTCACAAAATCAGATGCTTGATGGGCCTAACATTTGAATACCTGTTGGCTGTTTGGACAATAACTTTGTAAATTAGGAGATTTCAAACCAGAACAGCAACTGGTGCGCATCGGTTGGGCTATGGAAAGTACTGCTGTATTTTGCTTCGGTAACAGTTTGTTTATGTCCTTTGCATATTTGACACACTAAGCGAGACACTCTTCATTTGCATTGAGTTGTCAGCGTTCAGTTTTACACAAATGTATTAATGTGTAGGCATTATGCCCATTCCCTCTAAAAGTCCCATGAAGAATTAGATAATGCACTGCAATGAGGTTTACAGTGACAGTGAATGGTTCGCAGGGAAATTACAAATTCACAAGACTTGTGCTTGGTGTATTTCTATGTTAAACACTGAAAAAATTAAAAATGGGCAAAAATAAAGACACTAATTATTATAAAAATGGCACAGTCTACAGGATATTTGTAGAAATTTAATTTGGTGCAGTTGCTCTTTATATTTTGAATACATATTAGCATGCTGTTGTAGTGGTTAGTGCTCTCACGCCAAAGTAAGTAGGTAACAGTGTTGAGTAAAGTGGCCAACTGGGGCCTGTCTGTGTATAATTCACATGTTCTCCCCGTGCTCATGGAAGTCCATTGAAGACTGTAAATTCTTCCCAAGTGGGAATTGGAGAGTGACTGGTTGTATGTTTCTATATTTGGCCCGGTGGCCAGGATTGGCGCTAGCCCCTCCATGATCCTGTCTACCACACAAGTAGTATAGATGATGATAAAAAGACAGCCTCAATCAAGGCTGTTGTTTTATTGGACTTTATGTGACATTTTCTTATTGTGTAATTTAACTTCAAGCTTCACTTTAATGCCCACTCACTGTATCACTTGTATAACTCACCCACAACTCTACTCTCTTCATATAAAACTTAAGAAACACTCGCCACTGTTTTCAGACACTGCACAAGTGATGCTTGGGGGGGCATTCCTTGATTCTCATGGCCCTTAGCTTGCAGGAATCTCCTCTTCCTGTATGGAAGTTTATTGTGGTCACCCTGCCTGTCACTGACACCTCCCAAAGGAAAGTAACTGCAGCTTTATTCACCCAATGACCTGTAAAAAGCACATCGGAAAAAAGAGGAGTATATGTGTATGCAGCCTGACTAAGGCCTTCTTTTCTTTCAAGTAAGGAGGCATAATGAATTTTGTGTATTCAGCACAACCCGTGTACATAAGTGTCCTATGCGAATGCAGCCCTTGAGCAAAATCAGTTTTAGCTTTCTTTATATGCCGTTATAAAATCGCTATGGTCTCTTTTGTCAGTAACTAGCGGACTGATTTGTGTCTCTCACTTGTGAAGTGGGGGGTCATGTTAGTTTGAAGAGGCTTGAAGGCAGATAGACATATAGACAGAGGGATGACAACCATCTGTTCTGGTGATCTCTCTCCAACTTTTCTGGCAACCAGCCTCTTCTCCATGACACGAGTCCCATCTCATCCCCACGAGACTCTGGCACTGGCCTTGTCTTGACCCAGTTTAGGACAGCCATTCCGGGCTTTGCCGACTCGCTTGCTCTGCTTGTCTTTCTGGGGCTTCGGCAGAGAATCCCGATTAGATGGTCAGCTAAAAGGACATGGGAGAGAGTGAAGTGCTGCACCACTTAGTTATAGATTATCCTTTAAAAGGAAGGGATGTTGGCGGAGATGGAGGGGAGAAGGAGAAAAAAAGACATACTTAAGAGGTGGATGGAGGGAGAGATTGCCAAAACGGGCGGTGATAGAAAGATAGCAAATGAATCATATGGTGGTAAAGTGTGTGTGGGAGAGGGGTTAACACAAAGTGAGGAGAATAGCGCGCTTTGAGGGAAACGTCTAAATGAAAAGCTGAGATGGAGATGAGGTGACAGAGCTTGAGCGCATGGTGAAAGGTCAACAGAGTGAGGCAGAGATGGAGAGATAAAGTGAGGAGCAAGCAGGAAGGATGAGGACAAGAGCTGGATTAGCAGTAAAAACAGTGATTACGAGGTGTTTGCAATCATATCTCTGCTTTTGCTGTGCTATTTGTGGGGAAAGAGTATTTATAGAAACTTGCACTTTGTTAGACTTCCATATAGAATTTGCGATAATGGTGTGAGAATGACCACCTGGGGTTGACTGTGTTGTGTTCTATTTTCAGTTAAAGTGGTCATTTTTAAAAACCTCTGTCATAATAGCTATGATAACATATAATCATTATATTACATTATATTACATATTATAACATATTACTGCTGGCTAAATACCAATTAAATTAGTATTATTATTAGTATTGGTATTGGTATTGGTATTGGTGTTAGTTTTGGTATAAATATTAGAATGGGCATAAGCATTGACAGTGGTTCCATTACAAATGGGCAAGTAAAGGTTTTGGTGTTGCTGATATTGTTTCAATTGACAAGCTGTGACATGCAATATTCAGTAACTTCCTACGTTTTTTCATTAATTATCTCTAACGCTTATCCTTCATTCAGGGTGCAGAGGGGCTGGAGCCCATCCCAGCTGGCCTTGAGCAAAAGCTGGGGTACACCTTGGTCAGTCGCCAGTGGATCACCGGGACACATATAGAGACAAGACAAACAAACAATGCCTCTCACATTCACACATTTGTTTCAATGAACCTGCTGCATGTTTTTGGACTGTGGGCGGAAACCCACGCAAACACGGGGAGAACATATAAACTCTACACAGAGTTCCTGTTTGAACTGAAACAGGAACCTTCTTTCTGGAAGCAGAAGCACAAACTACAGAGCCACTGTGCCACCGAGGTTTTTAACTAACGCGATCAATTGTCTCTTTACGGCTTGCTCTTAACTGTCAAAAGTATCATTTTTACCTGAAATCCAATGTCCTATTTTAGAGAAAACATCAATAAAGCTACTCTACAGTTTGAATGGATGGTACATGAGTGCTCAGATGATCAGCCTCACTTGATCGTTAAAGCCCCAAAAAGTCGATTCACAATTTTATCAATAAGAGATACTACAGTCTCATCCGTGCTCATCATGCAGGCCGACCTGCATCCTCCCAGACATGTAGTATCGTGCAGTATTAAAGGAGCCTGAAGCACCTGTCCACTCTTCTCCCAAGCATAGTTTAGCCTCCTCCTCCTCCTCTTGTTGTGAGCTCTTCTCATCATTTCAAAATAATATAGCATTGTTCACACCGTCTGAAAGATTCAACCTCACGGCAATCAATTGGATAGAAGATAAGAAAAAATAACACACCACACTAGAACCCCCCCACTGGCAACTAATATTGTTGGATGAGAGCTCCTCTAACACAACATTACACAAATAGTACATAAATGCTCATTGCACTACACTTAACAGAAAATATAGGGTAAACAGTCAGGGACAAATAGGGTAGAAACAGGTTGGGTTAATAACAATACACTACACTTAAAAGCCTATCATAATTGCAGGTTAATGAAGAATACATTCATCTTCATGTATGACATCTAGTGGTAAGATAACGAAAAATGGCAAAGGATCTCCCGCAGGGGAAAGAAATACACTATATGGCCAAAAGTATTTGCTCACCCATCCAAATAATCAGAATTAGGTGTTCCAATCACTTCCATGACCACAGGTGTATAAAATCAAGCACCTTGGCATGCAGACTGTTTTTACAAACATTTGTGAAAGAATGGGTCGCTCTCAGGAGCTCAGTGAATTCCAGTGTGGAGCTGTGATAGGATGCCACCTGTGCAACAAATCCAGTCGTGAAATTTCTTCGCTCCTATATATTCCACAGTCAACTGTTATATGTATTATAAGAACATGGAAGTGTTTAGGAACGACAGCAACACATTCACGAAGTGGCAGGCCATGTAAACTAATGGAGCGGGGTCAGCGGATGCTGAGGTGCATAGTGCAAAGAGATTGCCAACCTTTCTGCAGTCAGTCACTACATCCCTCCAAACTTTATGTGACCTTCAGATTAGCTCAAGAACAGTACGTAGAAAGATTCATAGAATGGGTTTCAATGGCCGAGCAGCTGCATCCAAGCCACACATCACCAAGTGCAATACAAAGCGTCGCAAACAGCGGTGTAAAGCACTCTGCCACTGGACTCCAGCGAAAGGAACTCTGAAAGTTTCAGCAAACTAAGACATTTCAGACAATTCCATACTCCCAACTTTGTGGGAACAGTTTGGAGCTGGTCCCTTCCTTTCCCAACATGACTGTGCACCAGTGTGCAAAGCAAGGTCCATTAAGACATGGATGACAGAGTCTGGTGCGGATGAACTTGACTGGCCTGCACAGAGTCCCAGCCTCAACCCGATCGAACACCTTTGGGATCAATTAGAGCGGAGACTCAGAGTCAGGCTTTCTCATCCAACATCAATGTGTGATCTGACAAATGCGCTTCTTGAAGAATGGTCAAAAATTCCCATAAAAACACTTCTGAACCCCGTGGAAAGCCTTCCCAGGAGAGTTGAAGCTGTTATAGCTGCAAAGGGTGGACCGACGTCATGTTGAACCCTATGGATTAGGAATGGGATGTCACTTAAGTTCATGTGCGAGGCAAGGGATTAATCATAAACTGATAAACTGAGAACAATTTTTTTGGTAGACTTAAAATAATTGTCATGTATATATCAAAATGATAATTCCTTGTTTTTCTTTTATAATTAAACATTCCCATTGTTGTGTCATCAGTACATCATGAATGCATTCTCAGCAATGTAGAAAAAATAAAAGAAAGCTCTGTAACATTTATATATTATTACCAAAGTATAATATGCCTGTCTGTCAGGGGAGAGAAAAAAATTTACATTTGGGGACCTTTCTGTGTGGAGTTTGCATGTTCTCCCCTATGTCAGCGTGGGTTTCCTCCGGGTTCACCAGTTTCCACCCATAGTCCAAGAACATACAGCAGGTTAATTGGAAGAAAATTGGGAAAAATTGCCCTGAATGAAGGAGTGAATGATTGTGTGTGATTGACTGGCAACCTGTATAGAGTGTACCTGCCTCTCGCTTGATAACAGCTGGGATAGACTCTGGCATCCCCAGCGACCCTGAGAGCAGGAAAAGCGTCAGACGATGGATGATGTATCCTTCCAAGGTAGGTGGTAAATACTTTGCAAAAGTGAAGGGACAATCATGGCTGCAAAGGTAGGAAGTGGTTTTAAAAGTTCCCAACTTGCAGAAAAGTTGCTAAAAAAAAAATTCTGGTCTGAATTTTTTAAACGCTTCATTCACCAACAACTTTGCTTTTTTGATAGTTACTTCCTGCAGCTTCAAAACTAGGAATTTGATTCTGGGGTTGAGACTGTATATATATATATGGAGAGAGAAATAATTTGAAAATTAGGGCAACGGAATTACAGTCACGACGTCAGGGACTTTTGATGTCAAAAAAAGCGATAAAATTGGTCCCCAGCCAAGCAACAGAAAATGTAACAGGTTAGGATTTTTGTTTTGACTTTTTTCACACTTTCACATTTCGACATTTAATTGAAGTTCAAAATTAACATTAAAAGAACTTCTATCTCTCCTCACCACAGATCTTCGTATACTGGAGCAAATCGGGATTGAAATCCAGTTGCAGTAAAAGCCTTATCATTAGTATTATTTTGATAAGATAATGTTCGTTTGGGTATGAAAACAATGATAGCAACCGAGCTTTCTTCGATAATGTTTCTGCCACTGATGTATTCTTGTTTACCTCATTTTCATCCACTAACTGAAACAACATGGGTCAAGTTTTCTGAGACTTTTTCTGAGAACTCATTTTAGTGTATTTTCATGTGTGTGTGTGTGTGTGTGTGTGTGCATGGTAAAGGGACTGATGACAAAATGACCATACATCGGAGCACACATTCATACATTCATGTATATGCACAAACACACACACACCACACACATACACACCACACACCACACACATACACATACACATACACACCACACATACACATACACATACACATACACATACACATACACATACACATACACATACACATACACATACACACCTGCACACAAACATACAAGTTTCAAAGCACACCTGGACACATCTCCACATGTGTATTTTGAAAATTCCCGACAGAGGAAAATTCCAATTGATGAGGAGACAGGCATTCACGTACGAGAAGAAAAGTGAAAATTGAGAAATGGGATGGTTGGTGGTCACACCCGCACCCCCCTCATGTTAATCTCTTTTTTTTTTCATTTCTCTTACCATGTGGGATTAGAATGATTTTATTTAAAGTGTCAGCTTGAGCTACCGGATTGAGAAATCTGGATTTCATAGGGATTATTATTGCAGAGAAAATGCACACTCACACACGCACGCACACACACACACACCCACCCACACACACACACACACACATAACAGATTTTTCTTCTCTGTCATTCTTTAATGACCTACTTGACCAACAAATGGTATTTATGCTCAAATTCAGTAAAGTAGAGATGAAAAGACATTGTGATACACTGAAAACTGTGTGTGTGTGTGTGTGTGTGTGTGTGAGAGAGAGAGAGAGAGAGAGAGAGAGAGAGAGAGAGAGAGAGAGAGACATGCCAAACTACTCTTTTGAACCAGTTTTGAGGTTTTACACTTTTTGCACCCGAGTACAGCATCAAGACTTGAGCGGTGAGATCTCTGTCTCTTGCTGTCTGCCTTCATCAGAACATACAGTCTCCTCTCACCCTTTGCTGGGACAAGTGAAACGAGGTGAGCAGACTCTAAAGCTTCACCCTTCTGTGATTCAGATTTAACATCCAATCTACATTAGGATAAGGCTTTCACCACTCAGTGAAAAAAGAAGAATAAAAAGCGCCATCACCTTTTCATCCGAGGTTCAAACCTTTTATTCCGCCTCTTCTCATTACATTAAAGGATGAGGGAGGCAGTACAGTGGCTGAGCAGTATTTAAAGACACCATCCACTTCATCTGTTTAATTTCTCTTTATTTAAGAGACTCCCTCCTCCCCTTTGCTGCTACCTCCCTACGTTTAATTTCTCTTCATCTAAAGACTCCCTCCCTTCATCTGGCTGATTGATCATTCTCACTGCAAATGCCATGGAGGAGTTAGTTACCGCAAGGCCTCGATTCCAGCCTTTGTGACAGATGGCTATCGTCTCTATACAGAAACTATAGTCAACCAAACTAATCCATTAACAACAAAAAAAAGCCAACATAGTATTAGTGAGATATGTGAATAAGATGCACCCCGTAAAATGTTTGTTATTACCAGTTGAGATATAATTTAAGACAGAACTATATATTAATGGAGTCACTGGAATAAAATACTAGCACTGGGAAAAAATAAATGATGACTATTGACCAATATTAAATAACCCTGACATTAACCCATGATTGAGGAGTCTGTTAAGAGAACGCTTTCCAGAACATCTGACTGTGCTAGGAAAACAGAGAACATCAGGATTGGCCCCTTGCTGTAAACGTTATGAACCATGGATACTTCTAATTTGCATTTGTTACACATCAGTATCTTATATGAAAGAAATTGTGTTTTCTTTTTCAAAGGATGACCAGACATCAGAGTTCTCTGGTTATTGGTGGCCTGATGTAGCTGTCATTGAATTTCCCTGAATTTCTCTCTCTTTTTTTTTTTTTTGCTACACATCAGTTTTAGGTTTGATCCCTCAGTCAATTAACTCCAGAGCATAAAACACAAAGCAGCCGTGTTTTCTTTTAGGGTAAAAATGTGAAAAAGGTGTCATGGTTTCCCTCACATTCTTTGCATGAATTCACTTATAGACTGATAGAGTCCTGTCAAAGCAAGGGCTGTTTCAAAGTAATTGAGAAGTGAGCTTTAAAACGCTTTTGACGCTTTCTCCATTTCTTGTATTTTTCATCATGTTAATATTTTTTATTTTTCTCAATTAATCTCAGCGTCAAAATAAACTATAGCAATAACAAGGATGCCTTTTCAACAAGAGATGTGTGCTGCATCTACACATTCTACAAACTATTATTCTATTGTCAGTTAATGAATGAAGGAATTAATTGATTGTAGGGTGTTTTACAAATAAAACTGTCAGAGTTCTGTCAACATATTCCCGTCATTCTTGGTTGAAAACACAAAAGAGACATTTGAAAAATACATGGGTAAAGAAGGGGAAGCACATCAAGTCAAAATACCCATCTTAGAGTTTGGCAATTTTTGATTTATTCATATTATTTTCTCAAAAAAGAGGAGCTCAAAAGTTTAGGTATTAATAGAGAATATTAAAATAACCTTCTGGTGTGAAACCATGAGAAGACATCATTTGAGACAGCGATAATTGGTAAAAGCATGCAGTTTAACTGAAGGTGAACTAAAACTAATTCTTGACAAATATAATGTTTTGGTGATTTTTATGACTTATTTGTATATATTTTTGGTAAAATTTCTGTCTCATTAGATTGATACGAATTGTTTGGCACATATCAGTGAGCTTATACCAGTGAAACATTTACTTTTTTCTGTTTTTTCAAGCAGCAAAGGTTTTTTTGCCTGATGAATGGCTACTAACAAACCCATTCACATAGGTGTCAATGGGGAAGTAGGTTACACAGACGAGGAACACCTCTCGCCTTTTTCCTCCAACTTGGAAATGAGTAGTGCTTGATTATCAGAGATGGAGGCTGGATGGGGGAGAAGGATGGAGAAATCTTCCACAGGACATCTGTCACAGTGTGCAACTTGTGAGCTGCTTTTTTGTCAGCCAGCTCTCTGAGCCACAGATTCTCTTGCATGACTGAACAAGAACTATGAGTGTTAGATGGGGCCTTAGCCCCTGCAAAAGACCAGGGAGACCCCATATAGACCTGGTTAAGTAAAATCTCCATCATTGTCAGCTGACAAGAGGTCATAGAAACTGCACCAACATCAGAAATGCATGTGTATCATCAGTTATGTAATTGGAAAATTCAGGCCATGGTGGAGATTGCCAAATTGAACAGAAAGACATTCTAGTTCCCGTGTCATTTTATCAAAATCCCACATATCTGCTGGTGTTGTCACGTGTCTGTTTTTTAGGATGCCATTGGTGCTAAATGAAAAGCATGGGAAAATTCCTCCCCCCGACTGCAGGTGTTTAAGATGCACGGTAAACAATAATGCTTTCATACACACAAATGCATATACACACGCAAAAAGACAAACACAAAAGGCTCATTGTGTCTCTGTGTGTATGCTCTAACCCATCCACTTTAATCTGGGATTATGGTATTCCCATTGTGAAGGCAAGAGAGAAAACAAAGCTTTATTTCATAGGAAGAAACGTGCAATAATGATGTTAACACCTCAGTCTGTCTTATTTTCACAATTACAAAGGTTGGAATCTGTTTGTGTCCAATACACACATATGCTTCTGCATACGTGTGCGCGCACGCACACACACACACACACACACACACACACACACACACACACACACACACACACACACACACACACACACACACACACACACATGCACACACACACACGCACACCACAGATATATTTGCTATTAAGCACTCTTTGCTGAGCAAACATTCACAACACTAATAGAAATTTGAGTTTTGTTCTCTTATCAATTCAGTTATGTGTGAAAATGAGAGGAAAAAGTGAGAGAAAGAGAGAACACAAATGATGGGGATAAAAGATGGTAGAGAGTGTGTGAGAGAGACAGTGAAAGAGAAAGAGAGAGAGCTTTTGAGCTTTATCGTTAGTGTTCGCTTTACAGCATCGATGTTCCCATGGAGTGTAATCCAAAACTGAAATTGTCCATTAACAAACTATTAAATCTATTCTACTCTGTTGTGTCGCACTTCCAATGAGCAATTTATGGATTTAATGCTTTGGCTATCTGGACTCTTTAACATAGTTCACGGTCTGCAGTTGAAAGATGCCAACTTTTAGGAATAAAGCCTTGCTCACAAGTATCACCTAAAAGCTAAAACATGGACTGAATGACTTGAAATTTAGCAGAAGAATTGAATTGGAAAGTTACTGATATCAATTTTTAAAATCTATAGTTCTTGAATGGGCATTTCATCCAGAAATATAAGAAAATCAATTTGTCTGTACTGTGCTTCTCATCACCCTATGGTTTCATGTCAAACTTTAATTTATAGAGAAAAGAAAAGTTTAATAGAATATATTTTTCGGGAAAATATTAGATAAATATATGCATCTCACACCAAAATGATCAACAAGTTTGACAGAAGTGTTCTGGGCCAGGAGGTCACATGAGGCTTTCCTGTGTTTGAAGACCAGCAGCATGTCAGTGAATAAGACCTCTGATGATGGCTGTATTTTTATTGTAAGGCCCCAGGTGCAGCCACCATCACATATGGACTCCCATGGCACCAGTATCCTAACATACATCCACCCATCCGTGAATGACCAAGATGGTGTGTGTGTGTGTGTGTGTGTGTGTGTGTGTGTGTGTGTGTGTGTGTGTGTGTGTGTGTGTGTGTGCGAGGCAGTGAAAGAGTGCCTCGATGAGTGTGTATTTGGGTTTCATGGTTATATCCTGTTAGTGTGTGTTTGTGTGTGTGTGTTCTTTTGACTAAAGGATACCCAATAAGGATCTAGAATGCATTGTGATAATGATACATCCCTTTAGCCCCTCTAACATCACTGCGCTAAAGATCATCTGTCTATTTATATTAAAAATCTAATCTTTGCTGCAGGACATACTTTCTGTGGGGCTTTCATCATTTAGGATCATTTAGGTCATACAGCATGTATAATGCCTGCTTAAATAAATGATTACAACCGGTGTAATATATCTCTCTATATATTTCATAGCATTTTAATGTAAAGAATTAGGTGCAGAGCTTCTTAAAGCCTCATATAATTACTTGTAGTTGTTTGTGCTTGACCTTTACATTGGTATGTTTCCATTTCAGACGCATTTAATTACAGTAATAGTGCAGTTGTGAGTGCTTTTGCAAATGCATGTTTGTATGTGTTTGCTCATATGTATGTGTGCAGGTGTGTGTGCGTGCATGTGTGTGTGTGTATGTGTGTGCGCGCCTGTACCAGCTGTCTGATCAGTAATCAGTTAGCAGTCAGCTAATGCAGCTTCCTTAACCCAGGGGCCCCATAAGACTGCCTTTTGCCCGGCCCCTCTCTGCCAGGGACAAATCCATTACCTAAAACAAGGACATCAAATGTCAACACGCACACATGCGCGCGCACATGAACGCGTGCAAGCCCACAAAGTTTTTGAACAATTGTGTGAAAGGGTCTCCATGTTCTAATTACTCAAAACATTAAAAATACTAAAAATACACAACTTTCTAATTAGGTCAGAAGCAGATTTTTAAAGAGAGATGTTTGTTTCAGATGTTGTATCAACTGCGCTACCATTATTTTAGGATAATTTCAGATCAATTTTGAGTTGCATAATTTAAGATCGGATTTTCCAAGTGGTGTTTCAACAAGAACCCCCACTTTTAAAGTAAAGTAAGGTTTCAGCATTTCACACACCACAAAGGTTGACATAAATACGGCAATTACTGCACCGATAATAAACATTTAGAAGTGGTTCAAAGACTCAGAGGGATTCCAAAAGTGTCTCATCGCGAGCGGCGGCGTTTAAATATCAGCGGCGTTCGTAGTATGTACAGTGATCTGGCTGGTTGGGTGGCTTTGATGCTCTTTCACCCAGCAGGTCGGATATATCGATCCCCAGGGTGGTGCTGCTTTCTGGGCCGGCCTGTTTGGGTGACAGGACCCCCGCCTGCAAACCTCCCTGGTGCCTACACCCACCAGATGGCCTCAAAGAGGGACCAGAGACATAGGGCCAAAATCCAGCTCTCAAACAGAGGAGCAGAGGAGCAAATGGCTTGTTAATATTTCATACAAACACTCTCACTCATCTCAGAATGAGGAAAGACACGACTGAGAGCGCAGCCCGAGTGTGTGAAGGGGTAAGTGTATGTGTGTGTTGGCCTGGGTGAAATCAAAGACATTTTGATAAAATATAAATAGTTTTCCCACTCACAGAAGCTTTACACATGAGTCCCTTTTGAATAGCAATCGGGACTCACGTCCTGAAAGGTGAGGCTTCGGCCTCAGAGGAAGAAACAGCGGACCGCGATCACAAACTGGTTTTAAATTAGGATAATAAAACCTCCCCTCTATTAATACATGATTCTAGTTTTACATGCACACACACACACACACACACACATACACACACACACATCTCCCCAATTACTCTCAGCACCAGATCCTTCCTTGAGCCTGTGCTGTATCTTGTGTGCGTAACCTGCTCACTAATAGCCCATAACCCCTGTACAGATCAGTGGAGGTTATGCTATTTGCTGGTCCGTAATTGCCCTCTTCATCAGTACTCTGTCTGCGCAAGCAGCAATGCTGCCAGCCCCGGGGTCCTCCTGATGTCATTAATGTGTGATTAGGGCCGGTGGGGAGCAGCAGTTAGGAGGTTAAAAAGCCCCTGACAGCCCTCATCATCGGCGAGGAAACCCTGAGACTGATGTCGGGGCCGCGCAGATGGGCGAGAGCACGCGGCTGCCAAAACCCTAACTTGTTATTCCTCCTCATCTCCAAAAATCAAGCCACGCTAATAAATGGCAGTGACACGGGCGTTCGTGTGTAGGCCCACAGCAACTCAGGTATACACACATCCATAAACAAACTCTGCGTTTTACTGTAAAAAAAAAAGAAAACAACCCACATTAATATTTTCATACAGGACGAAAAGTCATTTCGATTGGATGGAAACCAGTATAAGGAGATGATGAACTGAGAAAGTTGACATTTTTTAATTATTATTTTTTTTAATAGTGGCACAAAGTTTTCAATGCCTTTAAACTCAGTGACACTGATTGGATGCAAAATGATAAGTTAGTCCAGGGAATTAAAAGCTGACAAGTTGAACTTGACACAAGCAATCTAAACTACCACAGAAAGCGTCTACCTAAGTGCTCAATCATGTCAGGGCTTTAGGATTCCTTTAAGTTGTCATCTTTAATACATGAGACGATTTCCAGCCCTGACTGTGCAACAAAGTCATTAGACTGGGAGGAAAGATGAAATATAAATCAAGCATCCCTCTTTGCCCCCTCCCCAGTGAACAGGTGGCTGAGTCGAATGAGAGGTTGCGCTAACTTGGCTGTCACCATGTTTTCCAACAAAACCGCTGCCTTCTAAAGCCAAACCACTGTGAATTATACATCTATGGCAGTAATTCTCTCAGAGGAGAGAGCGAAAGTGAGAAAGGGGCTAAGAGAGTTAGAGAGATTAATGGCTGAAGCGGTTGTTTTTGACGCAGCAATCCTTGGCTCTGCTTCCCGCCTGCCGCTTATTGGCTTTTCAGAGCACATTTATTTATTTCGTTAACAAGAGCGAGCGGCCACGTCGCTGTCACTTTTTTGGCTTGCCCGTTGCCACGGCAGACTTGTCATCTCCTACACTGTGGCGTGAGCTTTTGAACCCTGCCGGGGACGACAGAGGGAGAATATGAATAGTGCAACAAACAAGACTTTAGAAAATCACAGGGTTCTGTCAAAGGCTAAGTGTGACTGGCACATTTTGTCTGAAAAACTGAGCAATAGCACAGAAAAAGTATATGGAAAAAATTCACGTTACACGTCAATCAAAAATCATTACGTTGTATGGAGAAAATCTAACGGCCACCGTATCCTGGTTAAAGTTGAACTTTTTTATGTGCAATTAATTCAAGTGTGGTTGAGGAAAGAAATGCTTGAAGCAGGTGAGAAAACAGCTGCGCAATGTGTTGGCGTTTGAGTTTGTCTTTGCATTTCTCATAAATGATGGCATTATCAGTTAACTGCACGAGACACCTCATGTGATCAATGGGAAGCCACAGCTGGGGCGTTTTATAAAATGATTCATTATAAAAGATCCATATTTATTCATCTTAATATCCATACATACTTTATTATAAGCCACTCAAATAGATTCAGATATTTAGTGGCCTTTCATCTGCCATTATTTCAGCAATTAAACATAGGAGACAGTCCCTAATTGAATTGACTTGAATTGGACACGGAGCATTATTTTTGTGTTAAAAAAAGGATCAGCCATAATGAAGCAATCATTTGATTTTAGTAAAAGAATTCATCAAACTCCGATAGCAGCATTAGTCAAAACTGACCAGGTACAATTCCATAAGAATGAACCAATCCATGGCCTAATCTGTATTCCGCCTCCTGGGGGAATATGCACATTGAGCTGTCACCAATTTAGCCAATAAACGTGCTGAAGTCAGTTTCAACACAGCGCAGCGTGTTCCAACATAATCTGTCCGGGAGGTCGTGACCTCCACATCCCCTGCCTGTGGAATAAAGAGGACCTCAGGCTGGGATGACAGGAGAAGTCTTCCAAGGAGTTCATGTTACCACATGTCATAATAACAAGAAGGTACTGTTCCCCCGCCAGGCTCCTTCCCCCTTTGTCTTGGAAGGGGCTCTGGACAGGGGCAGACAGGACACGCCAGCAGAGCTGAAACTGAATATTATCATTGGGGGGAATCTTGTTTCATGTTACAGAGCAGCCAGACCAGCTAACTGCGGTGAGCGCTTGCTTCACCTGCTCGCTCACTTCAACAGGCAGGAACAAAAAACTCAAAACCGACTTTCCAAAAGAAGTACAAATTGAAACAAAGCAACAAATTCCAGATTGTGATTGACTGTCAAGCTCCGAAAAACCCGCGCGTCTTTCAGATGCTTTCGTGCACAAGCGCCGACCGGTTTACTACCCCATCTCACACTCCCCGGCAATTGAGAGGTCAATATCTCACTTTACGCCCGCTACAGTTTTCTCTGTCACTCAGAGTCCACTCCATTCAAACTGGAGGTTAGTTCAACAAAGGAGACTGCAGGGGAGCTGCCCTATCCTCCCGCTTACACTCGCACGCACACAAACACACACATACACACACGCACACACATAAAACAAACAGTGCATGCTGCCAGCGCTAGAGCTTGACGGGCGCTTTGTGCTCATCCGTCAGCTGGTCCTTGGGTTCTGAAGATACCTTCAGTCAGCAAGACCTGCTCCGTGAAAGAGGGGATTCACACAGCCCTGAAATATTGATGCCAAGAGGCAACCTGGAGCACGCCAACCTCTTGACCTCTCCCTAGCATTCTTAGAGGAAGAGCAGAGGAGCAGATGGAATGAAATGCAGGTGGCTAGAAATAGCAGGTGCGACCAGGTGGAAAACAAAAAAAAAAAAAAAAAATGCAACAGTGATGTTCTGATTTAGTTTCAGAGAATATCACAGAAACTTTGAGAAATGTATTTGACCGAGAAAAAAAAAAATCTCAGGTGCTCTCCAGAGGTGAGACACCACAGTGGGACAGGAAAATGGATTGATGAGAGAGAAAGACGGTGAGGTGTGTGTGTGCGTGTGTGTGTTTGTGCGTGTGTGTGTGGAGTGGGGGGGGGGGCTCGGAAGTTTGACATTCCTGTGGGCGATATGTGTCTCGTCAGTGAACGCGTTTGGATTCTTTTAACGGGAGTCGATACCCCCTTCCGCTTCCCAAGCACTCACTGTGAGCTGAGCCGGGGTAATACCATTGAACAGGGACAATGGGGCCTCTTAAAAGGCAGCTTTTAGCCGGGGCGTGTGTATGTGGATATCAATACAGCCGATAGTTTTCTATGTAGGAAGATCAAATGCAGAGACACTGTTTGACTCTCAGAGAAGAAGCGGACAGATAAATACATGAAATGACCAGGGGGAGTGTATTTTGATAGAAGAGTATTTTCTGTTTTGTTACCGTGCAACATACAGGCATTTACTCCTGTCCACCCCCCCCTCCCCTTTTTTCTCTCCGCCCCTCCCTCCCTATGCGCTCAAACACACATGCTCCGGCGTAAGCTCTTCAAGTTTAAAGCATGCGTTTCAAAGGCACTTGGGTGCCTGTATCTCTGCTTTAGAGAGAGAAAGAGAGGAAAAAAAAAAAAAAAAAAAAGCAACAGCTCTTAGGAGACAGAGGGGACATCTGAGGCGGAGAGAGAGCGCGGGATGGGTGGGGGGGTGCAACAAAAATGAAAGAGAAAGAACGAGGAGGCAGAACTGGGGTTAGAGAGACAGAGGGTGAGAGACAGAGAAGTAGAGACATAGGGGGGACAAGGGAAGAAGAGAAGGACCAGGCGCAATTGCACGCTTTCAACTGCCTTTTGTGGGCCTCTCTGCAGATGTCACCAGCTGTTCCCCTGCACGGAGGGTTCCAGAGCGTGGAACATCGCCTCCGGCCCCATCCTCGGCCACCTTTCAAGTGTCAATCAGACGGGAGGGGTCGGGGGGCGGGGGGTGATTGAGGGGTGGAGGACCAGTTGAGGGAGGCAGGAGGGACAGGGGAGGAGGGGAGAAGGGGGGGGGGGGGTTCGGTGGAAGGGAGGCAAAGGGGGCCAACAGACTGGGCTTCGGTCACTGTCCTGAGAACAGCGCCAGCGATTCGGCATTGATTTAACCCCCCTCCCGCAGCCCGCTCAATAACAGAGAGAGGATGAAGCCAGCCGTGTGAGGCGTGCAGACAAAAGAGGCCCGTGGGCAAGGTTAGCTGGAGATCACACGGCTGCTAAGCTACTGCTTCCACCGTTATCCATAGTGTAAGTGATTAGTGATAGCCAATGCCCCCAGCCCACCCCCCTCCTCCCCACTGGCGCTCCTTGGTTCAACACATGCAGAACCGTGAGGGTGACCTACGATTATGTGTGTGTGTGTGTGTGTGTGTGTGTGTGTGCTTGGATGTGTGTGCGAGTGTGTCCGTGTGTGTGGGGAGGTTACAGCAGTGGGAGCAAGAAAAGTTGCCATTATGAATGAACAGGCAAACATAAAAGCAGCTGACATATGGTGTGAGTGACACGGAGACAAACGGCGTCTAACTAGGAGGACAAGGTATGCTTAACACCGCTTAACCTTGGAGCATCGAGTCAGCTGACATAACTCCAAGACACTTTTATTGAAGACATCAATATCTTCCGTATGCCACTGTCTGGACGACCTTCTGATCTAGTTCAGGATAATGGCGCTTAAACCTGCGGCACATCCATTTAATCACCCCAACGGGGTCAATTGTGGAAAACCCACAGACGAGAACCCAAACAATTCTTCTGTGGTTTATTCTTGCAAATACCGAAAACATGGTGTCAAAGTCACATTGATGTGATATAATCCAAAGCGTGAAAAAAAAACACCCTGATATCCTTGTCTTTACCGACAGCCCGTAAATGACTCTCAATGCATCTTATCGGCCGATGTAAGTTAGTCTATTATACACAGTTATTGCTGCTGCCCTGCTGATAACCTCTTTGCCGAAGCTGTGAAACAAAGGCCTTTGAAGAGAAGAGGAACCAGCGCATTTCATGTGATTTATGTCTTCTGAAAACAAGATGGCTGAGCAGAGGTCCCAGACCATAGCTGACCTTGGTGTTTCCTGTAGCCTCAACTTGCATGAATGTATGTGAGTGCGTGTGTGTTTGTATGTGTGTGTGTGTGTGTGTGTGTGTGTGTGTGTGTGTGTGTGTGTCTGTTTGCCAATAGGCAATGTATACTTTAAAACATCATCAAGCAAAAAGTCAAATTCCAACTAAATTGGAGAGGAGAATGAATCAGTAGCATATACTTACCAACTTGGGATCCGCCAACATCCAAAGGTGAGAAGATTTTGTATTATACGTAAGCCTGAAAGTTGAAAGATCAATTCTCTTTCCCTTCTCATGAGATTTCTAAACATTTTTAGGAATGCATGTAAATAAAAAAAGAGTGTTAAAAAATCCCTTAAAACACATCTGAAATTACACGGCCGTTGCCAAATAGGAAATGTGTGTGGAAACAAATAAGTTTGATCAGACATCAATATGTCTTGAACAAAGCAGCTCCCTAGTGCTAAGTCTATGTTATTACAGATTAATTGCAATGGATTTTTTTTCCAAAACTTCTTTTTGTTCCTTTGCCATTACCATCGTTACAGCTTCCTTTTAAACTCCAAGTATAAATCTGATTTCACAAAAACAAACTTATTTAGACAATGCTGCTCTCTAACAAGCAGAACATATTAAATGGCTCTCAGATCGGTAGTTGCCATCATCTGTGCACTGTTCCATGATCATTAGCTCATTAAAAATCCATATTAAAGATATTTCCTGAGTGTGAACAAGAGATGACCCCACTTCATGTTGCCGTTATAAAAGAAAAGGAGGGCAAATCACTCCTGCCTGTCAGACGTGTATCAAAACACAACTTTACTCAAGGGGCCAGCAATTTTCCAAGAGGTAATATCCTTAGGCATTAATCACCCCTGTCATAAATCAAAAGACTGTGACCACCTCTCCACTTCAATGTCCTGCCGCATCTCTCCTTTACATTCCATCCCATACGGCCTCCCCCCCGTCCCCTGTCCTACTCTGCACTCCCCACAGTTAGACAAAGTTGAGAAATCATAAATCAAACAAATGACCTCAGCTATCCTGCCACACGCCATCACCCTCTCATCCCCCACGACCCTTTAATTCATCAGAGTTCATCAAACGCGTCAGAAATCAAGAGTGCCTTCCTCAATATTTCCCCATCGGCCAGCCACCCACCTCCCGGATTTGTAAACACCACTGAGTGAACCGAGCCCACCTCCAGTCTAAGGTCACGGGGTCACCGCAAGGTCCTTTGGCCAACAGGCTGAATGCGTCTTTGTCTGAAGCTCTGCTAACTTTGGGAGCTCCGCTTACTTGCAGAGGTGGCCCCCTGGTCACAGCATGCTCTGTTTTTCTGATGCCCTCCTGCAGAAGTTAAAAAATAGCAGGAAACGTATATCTGTCATTGTCCATTCAGGAGATCACCTGTAAGGAAACGAAGCCGCCAGCAAGTGCTGACACAATCATCCCCGCGCCTAGCAACACATCCTGGTTCCGGCCCAGACACGAGGGACTGTACAGTACGTCTGAATTGCTCCACTTCCTGCCTCAAAAGGCAGAAGGAGGGGGTGGGGATGGACAGCAGGTTATCAGGGGCTGGAGGGGGAATTCTGAAGACAAAAAAAAACCAACTTTTTGTGTTATAGGATGAATGAAGGACTGAAAGGTCAAACACACTGAAAGATAATATTGAAAATGCACGCCTCTCTAAAGCTGTGAAGAAAACAAATTCAAAAATAGAAGCTGTACGGTGGCGATAAAATGTCTAAATAGAAGGACGTCTGTGAAGGAAATGATGAAATATCACATGAACTGTGTTAAACCATTTCTTTCAAACATGGCTCATGCTTTTTGGGATTTCATACCTGCCACCCTGTGCTTTTGATTTCCCTCAGCCGGGCATGTTTTGAGTTTTCTGCTGCTTCTTCTTAAACCTGACTCAGCAAACAGACACTATTTGATCTTCTTTGCTGTTGTGACGTCGAGTTCCTCTCATTACAAAGAGTACCAGGAAATGGTGGCCCCTGGAGAGATGAGAGAGAGAGACCCTGTTTATCCTGAGCAGAACGCTTTCTCGTGATTACAACCCAACCCTGCACCTGGCCCCAGTGACATGCCAAGTACACACACACCAAAAATGCTCACCCGCACACACAGTTACATACAGAATCACACACATACGCACAGACGCTCACCCACGCACACCCAAACACACACACAGATTCACACACAAATACACACACACATGCGCTCATATATTTGCACTATTAAGCCATTACCCACACTTAATGAACCAATATTGAAATAACTGTCTATAACTGGTGCTTAAGTGCATATAGATGAAAGAATAAACATTAAATTATTTATCGTTTTCCGATAAGTATTGTTGTTTAAATGACAGGGCAACTTGTAAAACCATTTGTTCGTGTGATTTATGAATTCATTCCTTCTTATCTTCAACAATTTTCGGCTAGCGCCATTGCTATCGTCGGATTTTTGTTTTCCTCCGAGACAGGCGTATTATAAAAACGCGGGACACGAAGGGGCAACAACACTTTGGAAATAAGAGAAATGAGCATGTTCACAAAAAAGGTAAATTGCAATGGCATTATTTTATGTGTGAATATCACAAAAACCAAACTAACTGTCTAAAAAGACAGAAGAAAAAAAAAAAATCATTTTGCTCAGGCATGAAAGCGATTTGATGCATTTTGAGCAAAGCAAAATCTGATTGTGATTCTCGGTTAACAATGAAGAAACTGCAATCGAAAATGTCCGGCACAGAAAAATGCAGTTTTCCTCCTCACTGGCCATTAGGCTGACATGCTGTATTCCTTTGTGTTGTAAATTGTGGCTTCAGTTGTTTTTCTAGCTGATTTAGACAACAGACAAAAGTGCAAAGGGACAATGATAGACAAAATTTACAAGGCATCAATATTCAATAGTCAATACATTGTCCAAAAAATATTAACTTCCCAACAAGTTCAGACAGAAAACACACATATATATTGAGAGACATAGATATACACATATATAAATTTACACACACTTATTCATTGCCTGTCTTAAGGAAACGTTCAACTTCTGTCCATCTCATCCCCATACATCTGTGTCTCCTGCTTAGTTGTAAATTTTAAACATTAAATTCAGAAAAAGAAATCAGCAACATGATGACAGGTCCCCCAGCGAATCCAGGGATGTATTAACAATTAGGCATCTGTTGGCACTTGGGCTAACACTGGTTTTAGGACACCAAATTTAGTATTTCAAAGACAGCGGAAAAAAAATCTAATTTCACCCAGATAAATAAGCAATTATTTGTAATTAGAAAGCTTCTCAGAAACATGTGTGAATTTAACTCTGGCACTCTCATGCACGCATTGCAGTCTGTGTGTGAGCGTGTGAGTGTATGTGTGTGTGTGTGTGTGTGTGTGTGTGTGTGTGTGTTTGTGAGCTCACAAAGGAAACATACATTACTGTCTTGCTAAAAATACACTGTCAGAAACATTTTGAATCTTTTGAATCTGGGCCATAGAACTCAATTTGGCAGCACAGGTTTGTGCAGTGTCCGGTGCAAAAATAAAAAAAGGAGCTCTTGTCTCGTTTTTCTGCCTGTGAGGAGTCACATTGCAAACAGGGGGAATCAAAGACTTGCTGAAAACCTTCAACACTCTTTTTATTCCCCTTTTGAGCTGAAAGAGATGTGAGAGGGGTCTAACTTCACATCTTTAATGTTCTTTCTTTAAAATGACCCCCCTATCTTTTGAAGTGACACTCGAGTTTACACCCTCCGTCTCCATGTCTCATACTTACTGTTCCCGAAACCAGCTTTTTTCAAACATCTTACTGAATATAGAGAAAACTTGGGAGAAAGGAAGAGATCTGCAGTCTTTTTTTTCCTTCACCTATCTTTATACACACTCTCACACTTTCTCTCTCTCTCTCTCTCTCTCTGTCTCTCTCTCTCACACACACACACACACACACACACACACACGCACACACACACATACAATTACAAATGCCTCTTCTTTTCCTTTGGTGTACTGACTGCCAGCTCTGGAGGAGCTCTATTGTCTCTTCGAGCAGCACCTGTCACCACAGTGTTAAATTGCAGAGGCGAGGAGCTGAATGGAGTAGGACGCCCTCAGCAGGCCACTGGATATGTGTGTCAATGCCTCAGTTTGCCTGCACACACACACACACACACACACACACGCACAAACACATATGGATATGAGCCATAAGTTATTCCTTGTTAGATTCGCAAGTGCCATTGAGGTCACAGTAAGCGTGTTCCTAAATATTTTTCTAATCATAATAATGATATTTATGCCATCTGCTAACAATTGTACCCGCTAAATGTGTGTATGTGTGTTTACCTGATCACTCATATGATACATGACTTTTTGAGTGTCATTAACGTTGTGTGTGTATATGTGTGTGGGTGTTTTGTATGTCAGTCCAGGCACCACAAGCCCTTATAACAGCCCTTTGACACTCAGCTGTTTAACAGCTCAAACTGTCTTTGCTTAGTGGATTAATCACACACACACACACAACCGCATGTGCATGAGCATGCTCATGCACATGCACACATGCACGCATGTTCTACTTGGCTAAGGCGCTGTGGTTAACTCAGCTGCTGCTACTTCTCACTTTCAGACTACATGACAAGAGCATGTGATGGCGATATGCAACGGTAGTGTGCATGTGTGACGTTATTAGGAAAAGTGCCGCACATTTTAGTCAGTCTCTGCGACCCTGTCTTTCTTCAAAGCTTTTATGCTTTAAGCTTGTTTTGAGGTGTGACAAACAATTTTCCTTAATTTTCTATGAAAAGGGTATTGTAAGAATCTGTTTTTCAGCATAACTGACAAATGCAACGCATGTTTATTATTCGTTGTCATTTCTAAGGTTATGCAACTCTGAATCACAGTGTTTTATCACTGATAGGGTGTTCACATAAGATAAGATAAGATAAGATAAGATAAGATAAGATAAGATAAGATAAGATAAAACTTTATCGATCCCAATGGGGAAATTCCTTTGACACAGCAGCGTAACAGTTATAAAGTGGGAAAAAAAAGAGGAAACAAATATGAATATAAATATAGAAGACAGACGCGAATAAATAGGCAACAGCGAATATATAGATCGCAGAAATGCATGACAGTAACATGTATGATGAATCATCCCAAGAAACCCCTTTTTTTTTTGATAATTTGGTCTCATGTAGCCATCATGAGGACAAAAGACCAATGATCAACGAACAATAATGGCAATCACATGTCAAACTGCCAACTGCCTTCCTAAAGCACGGTGTAAATGTGTTTTCTTCTATCTTCTCCTGACATAGAGTTGAGAACACATCAACTGCGTTGTTATTTTTAGGTCACCTCTTGAACTTGATTAACTTAAGAAAAGTAAATGGCATTGGAGTCAATGGAGTGGAAACATGATAGAGAAAATAGGATACAAACACGTCTGGCGCTTGACAGACCCAACAGCACGCAACACACAGACTATCTTGAGTTCACAACATTGGCTGCTGCATTCATCCGACATTGTTGATCTAGGGAATACGTCTGCCAGGTATGTCCGTGGAACTTTGTATTGCTATTGTGGTGCTGCCACATAATTTTGACACATACCATCCCACCACCGTGTCATACAATGTCAAGAGGCTGTTTCCTGTTTTTAAAGAGATTGCTCACCGGATTAGACCAAAATAATCGCATGATGGATCCTCTGACTTCGCTCCTAGCTGCGGGAAAACTATTTGATTAGGTGATTTGACACATCTAAAGGTTACTTACTTCTGCATTGTCACATCATCATACCTTACAGTGGTTCATGACCTGGCATACCTTGACACTCATATCCCCGAAGACAATGGCAATCATTTCTAGTCTGCTATTTATATCAATTTCCTTATCTCAGCACCAAAAGAGTTGTAAGATAAACCGGTGGCATCAAAAATCTCACTGGTGGAATCATTTGATTTCAATGTTAGCTATCCTGGACGACCTTAACAGCCGCATACCTGCAGCAATCAGTTTTCCACAGACAACACAAATCTGACTTCACAGTGACTTTAGTCTGTAGTGGGGAGAATCGGGGGGTCATCCCCAGAGAGCTCAGTCTGGTTCCTGTTGGTTCAGACTGTGCATTAACTCATCTTCATTCAAAGGGGACAACCCGATGAGAGGGGGCAGAGTGTGACGGTGACTGCAGGACAGGGTCAGGTGCCCATTTCACAACCCGTTGTCTACTTTTAGATGCCACCACTGACACACTGCTGGGCTCAGGAGACAGACGGGAGCTTAATCCCGGGGTTGGAGTTGGACATCTGTGCTGAGCCCCTTCACCGATGACTGATGTGTGTCTTTATTTCATTTTTAACTACAACTGAGAAATAATTTGGAAAAAAAAAGCGATGTCTGATTGAACTCTGAGCTGTGAATCCCACTCGGCACATAAACATGCTCTAATTTTGTACCGATAATCAATTTGATAGTTAATCAGTGTGTGTTGTCTTGTGTTTGTTTATGTAATAATTAATAAGAAACAAAATTAATTTGTTATGTTGAAAATTACAACAATGTCAATAATGAAGCCCTGGTTCCAAACGAGAGTTGCATTGTGTTGACCAAGGCGGACGTAACAACTTCCCTGGATAAAATAAGGAAGAAACGGGTAACAAACCTCTGGTTTAATTGAATTTGAATGGTTTGTGTGGTTGTTTAAGTAACCTCATAAATTAGTTTTATAGGGATGAACCATGAAAATACAGAGACCTGGCAAAAAACACGTTTTTTTTTACATATTATCTATGTCCTAATAATAGGGCCATAAATCAAGAATTCCCTGATTTATCATTGTAGATCTATTGTGTCTTTAACACACACATGCATACAGGGCAGATGTGCATACAGAGGCTAAGGCTCTCCCACAGATCACAACACACAAACACTTGCACAGCATATACCCCCCTCCACCCCCCAATGTAACCCACATCTTTATCAAAATAATGCCCTGCTTCAGATTATCATGGTAATGCAGAGGCATTGTTTACCAAATCACTTTCCTTATGCTTCCGAGACCCCCATCTCTTCTTCTCCCCTCCGTCCAACCCCCACCTCTCCATGGACCTCCTGATTGTGCATTTACAGCCCCCAAGTCCGGCCATTATCTCCTCTTATCTCTTTCTAAGTCCCTGTCGTCCCTGCCCACAAAATGGCCTCATATTGTTGCTTAGGAGGAGTTAAGACGCTCTTGGCCTTACTGAAATGCTCCCAGCAGATGTTTCACCATTTCAGCATGTTTTATTGCCTGGTCTTTCTTCCTTTGAGGGGTGGAGGGAGGGCGAAAGAATAGGATAGATGGTGGGGAGGTTTTAAACATTAGAAGGCCAACAGCTGGTTGCTTCTCTTCCTCCCTGGGTGCATTAACCTCGTTGGCCCTCTTGCAGCAGTGCCAGTACAAGGAGCCTCTCAGCATCTGGAGCTTAAGTAGGGCGAAAATATCACTGTCACTAGGGTGAGAGGATGGTGAATTCTGGAAACTAAGAGACAAGAAAGAAAAAAAGAGCTTTATTTAGTCACATACAGTTATACATGCAGCGCATCATCAGCGAAATGAGACCACTGGATTGAACCCATCATGGATGAACCATGAGCAGCGTGCTGCCACTTTGAGTTCAGTGTTCAGAGTTTAGGGGTTCGGTGTCCGGCTCAACAACACCACAGGTGGGGAGGAGCCTGGGAATCCAACCAGGGAACGTTCAGTTCCAAAAATAAACTCTCTTACTACCTGAGGCCTGCTGCCCCCTAGCTGTAAGGAGGAGAAACAGGTTTTATTTATACTAGCAAGACAGCCCAGAATGTAACGAAGCTATTTCGAGAAAGCAACCAAGAGCTTTTGGGAAATAAGTGGCAGCCTGTAATTTGAGGAAACATTTTTACTCATTGTCTCACTTTCTATGTTTGACGAGAATGGTTTCATTAATAGAATAGAATAGAATAGAATAGAATAGAACAGAATAGAATAGAATAGAATAGAATAGAATAGAATAGAATAGAATAGAATAGAATAGAATAGGGACCAGTGTTGTTATTGAGACAGGCTGCACCGTGTATGGTAAAACATAGAAAATCTACAAAACAATTGACCACTTGTTAAGTTAATGTAATGTTAAATTACATTCAAAATGTAATATTGATGTTTGGATAAAAAAAAAATGAATACTAAAACAAAAATTACCTTTTAATTTAATTTGTGATAACTTGAAATTGCTGTATATTTAATGTTATACTTTAATGATTTAGAAGTTAATGTAATTGAGTCATGGATGGAGAAATTCGTAGAATACTAAAGTGGAAAGTATGTTCAGTCGATGAAGTGGGCTCTAGATCATGACAGCACCCTCAAATGAAATGAGACCGTGACCTGTCAGATAAGACAAGAACCTAAAACAGTCGTCGCAGACTCTAAGGGATCAATTTCCACTCCCACACCCACACCCACATACACACACACACACATACACACACATCACTGTCAGTTACCATTCAACAGCCTCCACTTTGAACATCCAAAGTGTACCTTTTCTTGAGTAAACAATGCCAATTGTCCCTGCCTCTCAACCCCTCGGCAGCTGCTTCTCCTCAAGCTATTACCATCACGGTCATCACTACCGTCGTAGTCGTCGTCGTCATCGTCATAAACATCCTCATCACAATCACCAACCCTGCTCAAACACAACATAACAAAGGCCAGGGTCCACAATGGGCCTTGGTGGCTTTGAGGAACATATCAAGGCCTAGTAAAAGAAAAGACAGAGGGTGTACGTCTTTATTTGAATAGGTGGCCTTTGCTTCGTGCAGGGCTTGGCCCTTTCTTCATCTTTACTCAGTATTAGGTGTTGTATGCTCAAGGGAAAGGTGTGCGAGGGTGGGTGGGTGAGTGAATGACATAAGGGCAGGTGCTCCTGAGTTTACCTTGATATAGTTTGTTAGCTCACGGTGGCACAACGTTCAAGGAGAAGCTTTCTCTGTATGACACTTGCACACTTACCTGTCATCGGTGTCATCGTTCAACCGTCTGAGAGTCGAAGCCCTGCCGCCGGCACATACAGCTGACAGGCCTCTGCTTCACCTGTTCAAAACACACATGACACACGTAATCAACGCCAAATTATTTCTCTCTGTCGTCAGGCATAATTTTGCATTGCATTGCCTTTTAAAAGGTCAAGTTCGAGTTGGTAGATGAACCGAGTCAAATCCGATCAACTGAACTTAATTCAGCAAAAATGCAATTTTGACTTGTCATAACAATGGCAGACATGAAAAAGCAGGGAATTATATTTTGTAACAATCTTATTAATCTGATTATACCTTCAGTGTGAGGTTATTACAGTTAAACACAAGTTGAAGGATGGTGTGCAATAGCTGTGCCCGGTGGTTTAGTCAGGAAAGTAGTTCTGGCTGTGTGCTTGTTTTGTGAGTTGCAAGGTCTTGATTCAAATTGTAATTTTACAGTGTGGTGAGCGGAAACGTACATAAGAGCATTTTGAAGTTGGAATGTGTATTTCATGTCTTTGACATTTTCTGAAGTAGATGCACAAGATCACATTCACAAGATGAGATAGATTATATCCGTTCATACATGTGAATGTTACCCAGAACTATGTGGCAAAAGGGGACGATTGCGCAAAAGAGATGGGGTAAACAAGATTTCTCAAAGCCTCTCATGTTCATAGAAAGCTGTAGAAGAGTGAGAGAAATGTTATTTTGGGGCGAACTACTCTAATACATTGACCTCCGGAGTCTGGTGTTTATTTATAATGTTTGAAAATCAAATCAAACTAACTAGAAATCTTGATGGTTTCTTCACACACGCACCCCTCCCTAAATCTGGACATTGCAACATGATACAATAGATCAATCATGACAGTTACAGTGAAATCTCCGGAGGTTTTATTTAATGTGATGTTTAAATTTCTGATCTATTAGAATTTAGAATTCATAGAGAAATATGTGAAATGAGAAGTATTTTTAAAATGAACGATCTTTAAGATGATTGTACAAATGCAACTAAAAACGTGGACCTGCCAGGAACAGCAGACTGTAGTTTTAAATTTCAAGTTTGCCTTCCGGTTTAAGATATACTTCAACGTGCTTCTTTTTTTGTCTCTTGTTTATCTCTCCTTTAAGCTCAAGGAGCACCGAATCATTTTCTGGCAAGAGACGAGGGACGAAATTGCAGGAGCAGACACTTCCGCGGCCAAGTCTCATACGGTAGCACAGCTAGAAATTAATTAAAACAGGGCATGAGAGTGAGACAGAGCGGGAGAGGGGGATGCACGAGAGAGCGGCACCGAATGAAAGGATTGGGAAGAAACTACAGACATGCAGAGTGAAACAATGCCGTGCAAAAATCATTGATGTGTATGTACATGCGATGCCAGTTGTCCTCTCAACTCTGACACAGACAGACAAGGGGAACAGTGCGATCCTGACACAAATCCTTGCTAAGGGTCCTTTTTCTGCCCTCCCTCCCTCACCCTTTTCTCTTTGCCATCAGTAAATCCGGGTTTCACCACAACTTAAGCACTTAACTGTAATCCCCATGAAGAGGCGATAGCACTGCACAAGTCACTTTTCGACCATTAAAGGCATACAATAGGGGCGTGTTAGAGACTCACTTAAATGGATTGAGCACAAAGCCTGTGCTTGATAAGTTTTTAGCTGGGAAGAATCCGCCATTTACACCCCTCCTTTTGTGCATTCTCTTAAATGTACTTGTCTCAACAGTCTAAGCCGATTTTATCCCTTTTTTTCATTTGTCTAATTCGTGTAGCACAGAAAAGCATCAGAATATGTTCCATTTCCTTCTTTCTCCCACTTCCCTTTTTCAGACAAATGCCACAGTAAAGGTTTACAATGGACTATATCTGTATCCGTGTCCTGCAAACTAAACACGAGGGATAATAGCCTCTTCTTGGTATTTTCAAAGCTCCCTTCAAATTAAGCCACTGTTTCTAATCTTTAAAAATGGCGCATCAGCTCGACTGAGGGGAGGTATTTTGATAAGCTCGTCTCCCTTGGATAAAAGCTGTGGAGGAAGTGGACTCTGGACACTTCAGAAAAAAAAAAAAACAACCTAATACCCATCATCCTCTGGGGGCAAGGAAGAATGTGTTCTGATACTGCTTATCGAAGCAAGAACACTGAAGCATAAGCAGCCAAGAAAAGAGACCAGGGACAAAACAGACATTGTGACAAGTTGTCATCCGAACACTGGCTGCAGAGAAACATTTCATAAAGACAATCCACAGTTGTCGCATGTGAAATCAATTAAGAAACCGGTCCATGCAAATGTATAGGGGAAAACACTGCGGGATATGTCACTCCCTTATACACGTTCCAAATATTCAAGGACATAAATTGGAATTGGGGGATACATGTAGGCTGTTTTAATACAAGTTTACCAATGTGTGTCCTAGAGTGCAGCTTCTACTGTGTAGCTGGACCAGAAGTACAAATGGAGTCTGCTGGTTGAAAAGAGAATTGTCCCAAATTGCTTTATTAATAGTCCATGATGTGCAAGAGGGAAGGTCCGACTCTGTATGGCTGTCGTTTTACCCCTGCTTGTCTATATTTACTGTATCTTTAAAGTCCATTAAAGAAAGTACTTTTAGTGCAACGGTTAGTCGGATAAAACCCAACAGAGGGGGAAGAGGGGTGAGAGCGAGCGGGACACTTTTAAGTCGATCTAATCCAGAGGTTTGAGATTTTGGCTGCGCCACCATGTCTTAAAGCGTATCTCAGTAGGAGGTGGTGAGACGCTCCTCAGAGCTCAGTGCTCTAATGGTTTGATTAAGCTCATTCAGCCGGGCCTGCGCTGCTGAGACTAAACCTCCATTTAAGGACTAGACAAAGACAGGGCCGCAGGGATGGCTAAGGGTATTAAATCCGACTGCCAGGCTCAAAAACACAATGGTGGAGATCATACATGTACACAGCGAACATTCACGGGGAGCCAATGATGGCACCGTGTTTGTGTTCGACGCATTTTCTCCAGAGCGCATGATATGTCTGCTGCCACGGTGTTGTACACTTCTGCAAAGATGCAGTCACGTTGCATTTCATGAATTCCTGACATATGTCAGTTTGATTTTATTTATTCAATTATTTTTTTAATGTTGCGATCACCCTTGTGCTTAAATTGATAGACCAAGTCTTTGCCGGATGAAAAAATAAATCACTCAAGCTCTATGTTTCATGGACAAGCACCACCTTTAACATTTAATTTAATTTTTTTTCACCACTCTCCTTCAGTTAGCGGTTTTCATGAAGGAAAATTTGTCAAACCAATGCTTGTAATAAAAACAAGATTTCCTATTTTTTTTTTAATTTTTAGATTTTCTTTAGAGCGCACGATAACTGACCACACGATACACAGGACATGTTAGTAGGAAATCTCATAAGTATGATAACTTTGCAGAAATGTATTCAGAACCTTGAAAACAAAGGGTGATTTCTGAACAAAATGCAAATTAATTTTCTAGTTCCATTTGTACATTCATTTATGGAGGGGGGGGGGTCTCCAAGGGGTGCACCCTGAGCCGGTCCCAAGTCGATCACAACACAAGGCCACGCATAGAAAGACACAGCCATTCACTTGCTTTTTCACACATCTGGGGGGTTAAAAGTGTCTAACATGGAATTGTGGGAAGAAACAGGAGAACCCGGAGAGAATATGAGAACATGAGAACATGCAAGCTCCACACAGAAAGGCCCACTGGCAGAACTGAACCTTGCCACTGTGCCACCCATAGTTAATTCCTAATGCATTTTTTTGTTCAATGCCAAAATCATTCACTTTTTTCCTTGTAAATGCTGGTTTGAGCATCTGCGGTGTTTTGGGCACCAGAATACAAAAAGACCTCAATATGGGTGGATCTTTTTGGAACCATTGTTCACTGAGGACAGAGTGCTGCCTTTGGTATTTATTGATGCTCTTACAAGCTGGTCTCAATAATAAGCATAAAATAATAACAAAACACCAAACATTCCCAGTTTGATTGATGAAGCAAATTGTATATTCTTGTGCTAACTAGTAAATGTCCTAGTTTGTTCATAATTTTCATATGCAAAAACTTTAGGTTCTCACGGACACAAGATAATTGATATGCCATGTTAGGTTATAGAAATGACTTGTTGATAACACTATCACTTTAATAAATTGTTCACTTCGCACAGGTAGCAGGAACTGATACTCACCGAAACAAGTTTGTATGGTTTGCAAACTGAACATACAGCTGCGCCCTGCGTAATGGACTGAAATAATTCTGACAACACAAACCAGATGATACACATGCTACTGACACACGCGCATACATACACGCACATACACACACATGAAATCATGAAATAGGGTAAGTGCGATTATTGTTTTGGGGGAAAAAGGGTTAAGTCTGCCAGCTTTCTCACTGACTTCACTGGCTGGGCTGTAAAGCTACTAAGTAGCAGCTGTCCACCTGGCGAAGGAAGCCTGTTTTGTTCACATACACACACACACACACACACACACACACACACACACGTATATACCCTATTAAGAAAAAAAAAAACTGTTCGCTAACTCTCTTACACTTGTGCACCAGGCTGCCTGTTCATGCGCGCACACGTGCACCATCACAGTCACACACACACACACACACACATTTTGTGAAGGGGAGGCCCAGATGGTCAGGGAGGGGAGCAGTGCCCAGTGTCAGTGAGAGAGAAAGAGAGAAATGGAAAAAGAGAGAAAGTGAAATAGGGAGCAAGTAAGCAAGATAGTTGGAAAGAGAGTGACCAGGGACGGCAGCCAAACCCGAGAGGAGGAGCTGAGACCGGAAGACATCACAGCATCCCGGCCAGCCAGAAGAGCAGACAGACAGAGGAAAAAAGGAGGCCATCAATGTTACCAAACAAAAGCAATCTGTGATCACACACCTCTGCTAATAGCCATCTTCCATTAGTTCATTAAAGTTCCTATGGAGAAGAATAACAACAGGATTCAAAGAATAGTCTTGAAATCATTTTTGTTTTGTTTTTTTGAGAATAGAGCAAGTACCTATAACCTATTACTTCAGGCAAAAAAATGACTGCATGTAATAGAATGTAATATTCTATAGGAAGAGTGAAGAAGGAAATATATTTTTAATGCATCTTGTGATCCAGGTTTGACATGGGGAGGATTTATTTTCTTTCTTTGCTTCTTTTTTTATGTGAAATTATCAGATAAATGCACTCTGCACGATAAAACATCAATATGGAGATTTGTATAGCTTATTTATGTGGGGTTGACAATTTTAACTTGAATACTTTGAATTCTTTTGCAACATTGTGTTTGTTTTCTCCTGAGCAGCTTACTTAAAGTGAAGCCAACACAATTGTAGGGTAAAATATATTCGTATCAGATTTGGAGGCGATGCATACCGCACCACATGTCTTTTGTAGTTATACATGACAGTGTAGTGGTTTCACTCAAACAAATTAGCTTTTTTTCCATAATTTCATGCTCATCATTGAGACAAAAGTACAGGTGACAACAGCAGAAGGAAAGAAAAAGTTTTAAAACTTCTATTGTGTATGAATGGCCAGCAGGTCCTGCAGACCTGGGATGGCAGAACCTCACGTTAGCCTTCCGATCCTCAGAAAGTTGGGTTATGTCTATGATCACTGGTGGAGATTTTGTACAAATCAGTCTAATCCTCCTTAGTCGGGCAAATTAAACACTGCTGTTTTATAAGGACTTATGAATTTAAAAAAAAAATCTTGTATGAGTTGATTGGAATCGCAGGACTTAAAGTGACAATTCCTCTTTTATATAAAGCCAAGATACTTCAGCAAAGTTGCTGCAACAGTTGATAAAAAAAAAAAACAACCTTCATATTGATTGCTGTTCAAAGTTAGAAAGACACAAATCAGTGCATTAATTGTTGCAAACACCGGGCACAGCCAAAATATTCTAATGACAAGTGAAAAAGGAAAAGAATCAACAAAGGCAGGCATCTGAGCAGTGAGTTGTATCTAGGATGTGAAAGTCCTCATCCAGATGGCGATATTTTTTTCCCAGCTCTAATTCATTTATTTCATGTCACAGTCGTGCTTTGATCGCTCCTCTCTAATAATTAATGTGGTTTCGCCGCGCGCTGCTCTTGAAGTCATTGTTCCAGTCTCCTCTGTACCAACGCAAGCTGCCTTTGATTGCAACACCTGATGGGAAAAGCAGCCCCCCGCCCTCCCCTAAACTCACCCGTCTTCCCTCCATCCATTACTTTTTCTCTCTTTCTGTGGTGTGTTCTTGAATTTGCGCTCACTTACACACTTTCATACATGCACACACTGGTGTGTCTGGGGTCTCTCCAGTGTTTGGCATGTGTCACTCATCTATTATTGATCAGATCCAACTGCCATCCGCTCCAACAGATCATTGATCACTGAGAGCAGACCTCTCTCTCTCTCTCTCTCTCTCTCTCTCTCTCTCTCTCTATCTATCTCTCTCAAAGTTTCTTTGGATAATGAAAAAATTAAAAGAGAAGCATCCTAAATAGGAGGATCCCTGCCTCGATGATCATTTAAAATTAATTACCTTGATTACAAACAAAAGCAATGGTTAGGAACCAGGACAAACAGGGGCTTTGTGATTTAATGCCATATATATATATATATATATATGTATATAAATTTTCCTGCATGCTTTCAAATCAAAATTGAATCCCACAAAGTGAGGCTTTATTTAAGGCACTCCTAAATGAGAAATTACAGCAATAGTAAAATTCATTTAGCATCAAGAGCAGCTTTCAGGCAGTCTTCTACCTAGATGAGGGGTAGGTAAGGAGTAAGTGAGCTCCCAGATACCAGACACGGCATTTTCAAAAAGAAGTTAACTACAAAAAGCACTGTAATATGTGAGTGGGTTAAGTTTGCAGAGGCAGATAGCGGTGAGAGGAGCAGCAGGAACCAGGCTCTGCCCGAGGCGGCTCCTGCTTTATAGAGAGCTGCTGGCGAGTCTGTTTCCAGGGTTGCTGCTGACGGTGGTTCTGTGTTTTTTTTTTTTTTTAAATTTCCTTATCGTTCCATCAGAACTGTACTGTGTGAGCCAAAACATGGAAAGCCGTAGATGTCAGAAAACAATAGCTCCTGCATCCAAAATGTGTACTTGTGTGTGTGTGTGTATGTGTGTGTGTGTGTGTGCGCGCGCGTGCACGTGTGTATGTATGTGGGATTTGTATTGTGTTTAGTGCTGGAAAAATACAGAAAAAAATGTGCGATGTATGCCAATGAACGTCTTTATAAAGTTCAGAAAAATGTGATCCCTACAATTAATTTATATGCGGTTACGATACAAATCTCAGAATTTTATTATGTAACAAATTAATTATTGAATCTTTTCCAAAAATAGAATTCAGTTCATAAAATGATACTGAAAAAAAGACATATAAGCTACATGATTTGGGGGTAAAAATCTGAGGGAGAATAATACTGTAATAACTGAATAATGCCTCCTCAATTGTTATTCATTACTTATATGCATTTGGTTGCTGCATGTGTTGCCCTCTTGTCCACACTTTTGGGGCTTGGCGGGGGGTAAGGAGAGAGAGGGAGAAAGACAGAGATGGGAGCAGAGACCGAGGGTAGGGAGAGCGAGCGAGACAGAGACAGCGAGTGAGTGAGAGAGAGAGAGACTCACTTGTTGGTTAAAGGCTTAGGAAGTGGGAACAGAGAATCTGAGGGAGGAGGGGGAGAGATTTTGCCCTACAACTTATCCACTCAACCATGTCTGGTCTCGACACCCCCCTCTTGCTCCTCTCTGTCTCTTTTTTTTCCAAATGCAAGTCACCGTGAAAAATGTGCTGGTCCAATATTTGCACAGAAGTGGTGCTGGGACAGACAGATAACCTATCAGTATTTGAGTTTGGCTTCCCATGCTCCAAATAGCCATCCTCCGCCTGTTTAGCTTATTGATTGGCTTGGCAAGAAACTAGGTCCCCTCAGCAGTGACCAAGGTCATACAACACATGGACTCTGTGCCACCCATCTACCCCCGCCATCTCCCCTTCACCACCCACCAACACCCTCTTCCACCTCTACAACACCCTTTACACACATACATGAAGTGCATACATGTACAAGCAGACCCAAATAACAAATAACGTATTAAAATGTAAGTCAGGAACTTGGGAAAAAAAAATGATGTTGATAAAGATGAAAACGTTTAGAGAGCTGCAGGAGTTTGAAAGAAAAAAAAAAAAACAGAAGCAATTTTCTTAATCTTGGCCCAAATATTTGTTTATATCTTAAACTTTGATTTGAATAATATGACTTTTCTTGTTTGCGTGTGCGTTTATGTGTGTCTGTAACGACTCAGGGTATGGACCAGAGGCAGCGTCCTCCACTCTTCTGTTGGAATCAATGAGATTGAATTCTGAAGGTTTTCTCAGGGACATTAGCCCTGCCTGTCAATAGTGCTCTGTGTCACAAGTGCATTTTGTTTACACACTAACAGACACACAACACACACAAACGAGTCACACTCATTCACTCACACACACACACACACACAAACATCCATTTCAAGCCAAGCCCCTCCTCTTGTCAACAAACCCCTCAGCTACATCACTATTCTTACCACTCTAAATTAAACTTGGCCCCTTAGCCTCCCTTTTTAACATCAGTACTGCAATTCTCATCATTCTGTTAGTTTCCGTCCAGCTTCTGTCCAGATCTAAATTTTGTTTTAAGTCTTTTTTTTCCATTTGTAGCACACTTCCTCCTGTAGGAGTGTAATCGTCAATCATCAAAACCCGTCACGAGTATAGGTCGTGTTTGGTCTTATCAATAATCAAATATCATAAATGCTGAGTGAGTAACCTTCCTTTGCTCCTTGAGAAAAATGTTTGAGAAGGAACATGAACTTTGATATCAAAGTGTCTAAATTCACTTAATTTAATTTAAGTGAGACCTAATGACAGCAAGCCCATCTGATCAATAGGATGTCACAAAAAGTTGAAAGCTCAAAAAAGGTTTGGTTGAATTTTGTGTGATAGGGGAGCGGGGAGGCGGTGTCCAAGGGCTTGCTCAAGCTCAGGGCAACTGTTTCAAACTTAAAACTGATTGCTAGCTTTGGTTCTTCTCTGTCATCATATCGCTGTGTAGTTGACTCAGACTGTGCAATCTATAGCCAGCAGATGACGATCACACGGTGTCAGTTATTACCGCTACAGTGGCAGATATTGCCGATATTCCCAGAGCTTTTGCTCTGCAGCACCGTCATCGCTGCTTCGAATCGGCTAATCCCCGTGTTTGTAATTTGAAATGGTCCCCGGATACCTGCTGGCTAAATGTCACATGCAGATACAAGTGATACGCAAACATAATCACTTTCTATTGGTGTTAAATCTTGCTATGGGGAGTTTGATTGTCATTCTCCAGGAGGAGTGAAGCCCCTCTGGGCCGCAGCTGTGTGTGTGTCTGAGTTCGATCTGGTCTCCTGCCATTTAGAGGAAGCCCCAGGAGCCCGGGGGCTTTGCCTGGAGGCAACAGCAAGGCCTTGGAGCGAACGAGAAATACTGTCCGCTCTGTTCACCACTGGATCAGGAAATAAAAAGAATGTGTACTTTGTTGATGAGATGAATGTTTGGCTTTAAAAAACAACAGCGAAAAAAAAAAAAAAACAGACAGCAGCCTTTTCTAAGTGTCTCCAACACCCTACACACAAACTTGGACTTTAAGCCCCTGCTGCTAAACAGCTGTCTGGGATGAGACAGACGGGGCTCATCAACGTTTCATCATTGTCATCTCCCGATCACCTTCCGTCTCGCATTCTTTCTCCTCCTTTGCCTTTTCCTCCTCATACAGTCATCAATCAGCATTTTTAGACACACCCCTCTGACAAGGGCACATCCATCCCCTGGCTATACATCACCTTCATTACGGGATGTGGAGGTGATGTGGGTAAGGGTGCACAGTGCCATCCCAAACTCTTTCACACATTGGGACAGAGCCAACTTTCTGCAGGTCCCACTCTTATTTTCCTTTGTGTCTATAGATATAGGCGGTTTTATTTAGTGATGCTTTTTAGCCTTTCTCTAGTTTCCAGTACTCCAAATCATGTAGCACGGTAACCTCTGTGAGGCTTTTTCTGCTAGTTAGAGAGGAGAGCAGAAGAGACTGGCAGTATAAAGACCACTGGATTTTGGAAATGTGGCAGGGTGTTAAGCCAAAGTCCATAGTTGCCAAACTGTAGTGCTGTGAGTATGACATTGGCCACACAAGGAACAATAGCCAAAGACTAAAGACTTACACTGAGAAAGAAGAGGGACCCCCACCTTCCCAAAATGACTTGTGTGAATCTGGGCAGAGGAAGACTGGAACACTAGGAAGAGCTCCTTCAGCTCCCAGAAACAGCTGATAAGCCATGTGAACGGGCAATGTCACAGCTTGTCCAGATAAGATGTTTCCATCTCACAGTAAGGACACAAACAATTGGAAGGCGAAAAAGGAAGGCCTCTTCTGATGAATTTAATTTTTCAAAATATACATAATAATATGTACAAGGACCTAAAGTTTTTTTTGACCATTATAAAACCTATTTATTGAGGTTTGATATTTCTGCCAGGACATCCTTTAAGACTTGCAAGCTGCAGTAAAGCATGAGTTTCGCACTTGTATTTTTTATTTAGATGCACTCCTTGGAAAAAAAAAAAAAAAAAAGAAGGCCTCGCTGCTCCCTGTAGTGAATCTTCTCCTCCTACCTTATCCGCCCTGCACCTGTCCCTCTCACCTGCTTCTTCACTTTTCACACATGGACTCTATTCCTGGCTGTTTGTTTACTGGCTCTGTTTTTTGAGTGTCCCATCCACTCTCATTCCTCCTCTATATCCTCCCCCCTGCTGCACCATCTATCACTCACTCCCTCCTTCTCACCTCTCCCTTATACCTTCTCTCTGCCTGCCCTTGCTCCGTTTCTCCTCTGGCTCACCTCTCATTAAACCCCTGTGCCTATCGCCACCGTGCCCAGTGTCCACCCACGCGTCTCACACCCCCTTCTCACTTTTTTGTCTCTTTATCTATGTCCTTTCTATCTCCACATTTCTATCATGTTCCTTTGCATCCTTAGTTTTTTTACGGTTTGTTTATCATTTGATTTCATTCAATTTGTGGATTAAATTTGCAGTGAAACCAGAACATTTACAGAAACAAAATAAAGCACGTGAACTCATTTGTGTGCAAAGTACGGAAATTCATTCTGAAGCTCTCATCATTTCCTATAGATGACATTATTACATTCTTGTGATTTTCGGCATAACAACAAATGATACCAATGCAGCAGAAATGTTGACCGCGACGCAAGTAACGGTACCGCAGATAGGTAGCATGATGTGCAGTAAGTAGGTGACAAGTGTGAGGAATTTCCGTGTGAACGATATCAAGTGTTTTTTTTTTCCCATTAGATCCGTAATATATTGCATTTGAAACACCCACATGTGAAGTAATCATGTACCATGGTAGTTTCCCCGTGGTGAAAACTATACCTCATTTTTATCATTCACTAGCAGGGTTTTAGCTGCTGATGTAGCACTCAGTGTTGTGGACACCTTCTATTAGACATAAATTGAACACAGGCTTCATGGGTATAATACATTACACCTCCATATCTTAGTTACAGATACACCCCCCCTTCCCCCGACCCCCACAAATGTATGCGTTTAGATCATCCTGCAGCCTTACCTTGACCGCACGGCTTCTCCATTGACTACCGCCTATACTTCTTCGCTCGCGAACACAATGCATCACAAAGGCCAAACTGTCCGTGAAGGGCTAAAATAATTGTTTATAATAGACCCTCCACTTGCTCTGACAAGAGTGCCATGATGTGTTTTAGGGTGTAGACAAGAGCTGCCGCTTTGTGTTCAGGTAATTTTCTTTCCAGGCATAAGTGGTCAAGGACTGGCGTTTTAAACACATGCGAGGGATGTGGTGTGGGGGAATTGGTGGTATTGTTTCAGGGGATGCGCCAATGTCCATTTCGAAGTAGCAACACTCGTCTCCCCACTTGAGGAACAATGGAATACACTTCAGAGATGCTGTGTATGAAGTATGTTTATGAGTGCACTCGGACAATGGGGGACAATGTTACACAACACAAGAAATAGGTTTTGGCTCCGAGGAGAAATGAGGCTGTGAAGGGAAATGAGGTGGACCCGGCAGACATCCTTGACATTCACCAATAATTAAATCCCATTGACACGGTGAGAAAAAGACTGTTTACAGTAGAATATAATTTCCAAAGAGAGCGGCCACTTTGAGTGCGGGAGAAAGTGGGCCGAAGTCATTTGCGGAAGGGAATCGTCGAGGTGTGGTGAGAGAGACACACAGTGTTGGTGTTTTGTTTGACATAAAAGCCTGCTAACAGCTACTGTAAACCAGGAGCTCTGCCAGTACTCACAGGTGTCATCTGGGATCTGGCCACGCTCCACACAGAGAGGAAACAAAGGCCCAGAGGCTCACCTGGAGGTGTAAACCTGTCGCAAGATGCATCAACACATCAAGGGGAGACCACAGGAGAGGTTGGAGATACCATCGAAAAATGACCAAGGTAGTGAGCGGGAAAACAAACAACGCTAGAGCGGATTCATTCACCATTGCGTGAACTGAATATTGCATAAAAGGCGTTACCTGGATACGGAAAATACTTTTTCACATTAATCTGTTGGCCGATATAATAACATGTTAATGATCCCGGCATCTGGCTGTTCCGTCGAAGGTGTATATTTGTACTGAGAAAAATAGACTTAAAAAAATACAGCATGCGGAACAAATGCCTTTGGTTAGGTCAGAGTGTTTTCTAATGACCTCATTTACAAACAACAAACACTACAGCCAAGCAGGCAAATACACTGCACAGCAAGACCTCTCCTTTATCCCTGTGTGGCCCCAAACACTGGAAAAGAGGAATGGAGGGAGAGAAAGGAAGAGGGGGCCCAAAAATACTAATGAAACATGGAAGCAGGGGAGAGAAAGAGAGAGAGAGAGAGAGAGAGAGAGAGAGAGAAGAAGGCAACGCTGGTGACAGAGAGATAAAGAGAAAGGCTGAGGGTAAATGAGGAGAAAGGCTCGGTGGAAGCAGCAAGGTAAGACAGCCTACAGGAGCAGCGCAATCAAACAACACAAACAGAGCCTCTGTCTGACTGCTCAACCTTGCCAAAGAAAATAGGTTACCTCTGTTCTTCGGGGTGCCCAGGGGAAGCACACCAGTTGTGACCCCGTGTCATCTGGTAAATATCTACCCGCAAAACTGCACTACTGACATAACTCCCTAGATTCCCGAATCACACTGGACCATAAGTGGCATTCATTTTATTTTATTTTATTTTATTTTATTTTATTTTCAATTTTTAACCGGAGTTGCAGCTAATTTGCTTGGTTCTGTCAAATTTATAAAGCTATTTAAAGAGCTATCTGTAAAGTATTTAAAGTGACGGCTTTGTTTTATCCGCTTAAAAACTAGTCGAAACTAGTTAATCTCTGAAAGTTCAGTGTAAACAGAAGCTAATGTATTGTTTTGTTTTTTCATTTTATTTCATTTCATTTTTATATTGGATCCTTCTTCAAATCCTAATCAAACTTCTGTTCAGAAGCCATTGAAATAAATGTTTTTCATTGTTGCAATCATGTTTTGAGGACATTTGTTAGTTAGCTGGAGCTACATGTTACATTTAATGTTTCAAAAGAGAGGGAGGGGGAACGAGAGACTGAGAACAGGGGTGGGGGGGGGTTATTAAAATGATTAGAAAATAATTTAAATATAACCATATAAATTAATAATTGTGTTAATGAAAGGCACAGCTTTCCATATCAAAAGAAATAATACAAGAAAATCCAGTGTTTCTTTTTACTTAACTATACAGAGGTTTGCACAGTTTTGTATATATACATATACACACACACACACACACACACACACACACATATATATATATATGTGTGTGTGTGTGTGTGTATACATGTTCTAACATTTTGTTAAAAATATTATTAACTGTGGAGAATCAAGACATTTATTAGTGTGATCATTTTGATTCGCACTCACAAAAAAGGAACACAATTTATTTGAATCAATGCAGATTCAAAGACCGAGGTTCGCCGCTTTTCTTACAATCAGCAGACATGTGAGCGCTCATCCCCTCCATCCGTCTCTCCTTCCACCCATCTAAGCATCAGTAAAGCCCATCTGAATCTTCCTCTTCCACAATCATGGAACAAAGGGCAGAGAGCTGGCAGAGCCTTGTTTTTCTAACTAATGTCGATTACATATTTGATAAACACGCATTTGCATTAGCATTAGCCGAGGTCAGGATTAGCAGTGTTCATCCTCAAACTGTTCTGTCTCTATGCTTCGCCTGTTTGTTGATCTTTTTTTTTTTTTTTCTGGTTGTGCCATTTTTTTTCCTCCTGTTGTTTGTGGCCATCTGAAATCCTAAAGGACACAACTCCACATGAGCGACGGCACAAATATTTGAAAGGGTGATTAAAAATCGTTTGGGAAAACAGATTATTGACTGTTTCTATTTTCTGTTAATCAATCTGTAAACACAAATGGGCTGCTTTAAGGAGTCAAAGGGGGTCAGAAACAGTTACCTTGCTTCACGATTCCCAGTAACTTTGACATTTGGTTATAAATCCTCTCCTTTTAATGCTGTCTCACCCCTTGATACGTCTCATTAAGAAAAAAAAAAAAAGCTGAAAAAATAAACAACTAATTATCCGCAACAATTTCATAAATGCGCCTCTTCATTTAGCTATATGAAAGAAATTAAAAGGAATTAGCTCCGGGCAGTTGGGGCTCACAAGAAGTTTCAAGTGCTTCTGTTGACCGCACACAAAGGCGCTGATCTGCTTAGCTGGCTTAAAACTCTCTCTTCTCTCTGTCCTTTCTTTTCCTTATGTCAGACTTCCTAAAACCCCTCTCGTACCCCCCACACACACAGACACCACACAGACACTCGCTTCAAACACTGCGGCACAGATTGCTAGTCCTGAATGAGGATCTTAAAGACCTTGGCCAACCACCTATTAAACAGCTTAGAGGCATATAATTGTCAACCAGACGCTTTTCTCCAAAATGGGTTTTTAAAAGCCATATTGTTCCATTCTGCCATCAAAGGTTGAGTAATCCTGAGGCTTAAGCAACCGAGAAATGGTCTGTCTGATTCTGTTTTTCTCCAGCTAATAAGATCCTTTTCTTTATGAATACTCCTGCCGTAATTGTTTGACATTAATGCTAATCAAGCCTTTGTTTTTTTTTTCCCCACTAACATTCCTGCAAGACTTTGAGGAAGTATTTGTCGCACGATTCCTCTCTGTTCACCTTGGCATTGTCAACCCCTCTAATTCGCTCGCCGTCAAAGATTTACCCAGAAAACATCTCTGAAGAAAAACTAGGACGTAAATAATTTGAGAGGGGGGCAATTATGAAACATTTCATTCAAAATGGGAGCATCGCAAAGGAAGGCTGCAGTGACAAAATGAGGGACCATTAGATATCCGCAGCTCAACCTAATTACATCCGCAAAGAACAATATCACAGAAGAATCTCCAAAGGAGTCCTATGGCTGCTGCTAATCAGATTTTATTAGTGTCCCTTCTGCCCGCTCATGAATCACGAATGTTCCGATGTTTACGAAGGGAAAATTTCAACATTGCCTTTTTTTCCAGCTGCGTGCTTGTTTTAATTGGAGTCGGGACAAAACGACACTGGAAGTCTTGCTCCCTGGAAGATGATTTGAAGCTTGGTTGCGAACCAAGTGAAGAGAGGCAAAGCTACTCGCTACTCCTTAATTAAAATGTTTTGGTCCCATCCTCCCTGACCAGACAATTACCATATTAGAGACCCATTAACCTTATTTACACAGGCAGAAAGAAACAGAAGATTCTGCTTTTAATACAGTATGACTGTGAGATGGAAAATGATGACATTTGGTTGATTAAACTGTATTATATAAAAACAGCTTCCTGCTCAGTGTCTTTAGTACATGCATGCATTTACAGCATGTCTCTGAATGGAGAGGGCGTTTGCAGCAAAACTCTTATTTTCAGAAATGAAAGGTTATCTATTCATTTTCCTTCACATGTAGATATTTTATTTTTTCGTATCTTATGGTGATGATTTTCCTGGGACAGTAAGCGATTCCTCTCTCTTGGACGGCGAAACAATGGACCGCACAGGGTTTTTGCTCATATATGTCCATAAAAGCGAGCACACCTCCGACAATGTTATTTCTGTCGCTGAGAACTTAAACCAAATAAACGATTGGAGAGATTAAAATTGTTCAATTAGCTGTAGTTGACGCCAAGTGATTGGTCGAAATGAAATCACAGCTCTCCTGCTGGATCTCCAGGTCCCCGGGTCGAGGATTAGTAGAGAATGTGATTGGTTACTCGTCCCTCCGAGAATCATCCAATTGCCAGTCCATACGGACCCCTCTGACCCCTCCAGCCTCCTCATCCTCCCAATTCCACGGCTCCATTTAGCAAACAGAAGCTGCTAAAGGACTGCTAAGTTGTACTTCAGCGGCCCTCCAGTCCAATCACTCATTTACCTGAAGTGATTTTATCACTCTCCAGAGATAATCATGGAGAGTCTGACACAAAGTGCTGGGTTATTGAACTGACAATGAACAACCAACAAAGTTACAAACCTTGCGCGTTCTCGGGCTGTTTGCTGGAAACATGTTAATAAGGTATTTTGAAGGTGATTTCGGGCTATAAAATGCTTTATTTAGATGCTATGATGTAAATAAATGCTGTTGAGTTAAAACTAGACATTAGTCTCTAAGTAATGGACGGTGGATATCCTCTCCAGATGGATTTCTCTCTGTCAAGTAGCTCTAAAAGGTTTTGGGATTTGTGGAGTGGGCATGGCCACTGGGTTTTGCATTTTGGGTCCTGCACTCACAGTGGTTGGTCTGAGGGGAGATTTTAAGAGGGGAATTATCTGGAATGGAGAGGGTGGAATGAAGGCGATTTGTGTGTTGTGTGTATGGGGAGAGAGAGAGAGAGACCATGCCTCAGTGGTCTCTTCGGTCAGTGTGCAAAAACCCACAGAGGGGCCCAAACGCATGGGCCTTATTGGTGAAGGCTTCATGCATCAGCTTTGCTCAGATCTCCCCTAATCCTTCCCACTTGAACCTTAGTCCACCACAATCTGCATGCCAACAGATTAACACAATGCGCAAAGATAATTCAGCCAGCCCAGGACCGACAGTGATCTGACAAATCTCTGAACGGCCAAGGGAAGATACCTCCCCAAAACCCAGATTAAGTCCACAGATCTGAAGCCTTAGACCCTCTCAGGGCATAATATTAGCATTACTGTCAGATGCTTTATTTATATATTTATCTGATTTTAGAAAGTGATAATACAGCCTGGTCAGTTTGAGTGTGACAAAATCTGCCTTGGGTAGGATTGCGAGAGGAGGCCATATCCCCGATTGAGAGAAAAAGAATGTGAGGGAGGTAGTGTGAGAGAGAGAGAAAGTGATGTAATACATATTGTATGACGCCTAAAACTAAGGAATCATTTAAGAAGCCCTTTGTTGTATTCCTTTTTAAAGTGTATTATTGGAAAAGGGTTAAGGGCGGCTCGCCCTAGTCTGTGACACATTATGTGATTTCAATTAAAAGGCTAAAGACTGGAAAATCGGATAATTAGGACTTTCGTCTTCAAGAGATACATGACTAAGAGGTTAACAGTCAGAAGGGAGCGGAAGGCAGAAGAGAGACACAATTAAACGGAAAAGCTATATTCCATTGAGATATGCCTGATGAAAGATTTGCTTGCTGGAAATACAGTGAAAGTGGCTATGGAAAAATCTCTCAGCTATCATATCAATACATATATCATATATACACATGTCAAAGTTTGGGCCTTTTTCAATTCTATCCTCTTTTAAATGCCTTTTGTTAAATCTTTGATTCCTGTTGGGAGTCTCCTCTTGTCTGTCGCTAGAACACACTGATCAGACTACTGAAGTGTAACATTTACATTACACTGGATCACTTAGCAGACCCTTTAATCCAGAGTGTTCTCATAGTAAATTTTATTAATCCTAAATTAAGGGTTAGAAGTGAGCTGAAGGGGGGGTCTGGGTGGACCTCAAAGAAATGCATCACTGGGAAAGGGCAATTATTCCATCATTTTGACAGATGACTCGTTCTACCGTTGTGGCACCAAGGGTCCGGGATTAAGATGTACAGCATGGGCTGGGGTCCACTGAGAGGACAATCGCTAATGTTATAGTCTTATCTTTACGCCACGTGATGGCTATACCTTATATTAGATTTGTTTACAAATTGAGTGATAAACATTTTCGGCCAACCTTTCTCTTGGTGCTCTATGGCTCCGGTTATTTGTTGAATGTTTGTCCGAGAGCAAATGAGTAAACTCACCGGAGTCCATTGACCTCCATCCTTTATGATCCCGAAGCACATTCACACTTCCAAAGTGCACTCATGGGAAATGACTTGCCGGCATGAGATAGTTCTTTTAAGATGTGCTGCAACACAAACATAAGGCAAGAGATGAATGTATGATCCTCGTCTTACTCTACACTATTTTAGATGTACCTACAACAAACAACCAAACAAGAAATAGATAACAGATATATTGTTTAAACCAGGGGAGATTGGGAATAAAATCTTGAGTCCCTCCTTTGCCCAGCACAGGCTCAGCACAAATGTACGATAAAGAGGGTTCCGACAGCGTACACACTCTAATATGGGAGATAGTACAAATGTTGACCATGATGAATCCAGGGGATTCAAATATGGATTATCATTCATTTTTCTTTAATCTACATATTCTATTTATTTAAAAAATGACTTTGCACCATATGCTGTTGCAATGGGGACCTAAATCCGCATACTTTCCAATGGTCAGTAGAGGTTCAGTAACCTTGGACAATTATAAGAATAAATAAACTAATGAAAAGAATACTTGCGTTTCTTGAACTGAACAAGGCCACCTAGTTAGTTAGTTAGTTAGTCACCTACTCATTTTGTTTTTGGGCTGAGAACGGGAATGTGGAAGGGTTATAGGTGTTTCCCTTAATGTCTGTGGGATTAGTCCTTCATTCTTACATTTATGTACATGGTCTTGTGTATTTGTTTATGTTGTTATTGTGTTTATTTTCATGTATGTATTCTATTAGATAATTCCTGCCCCCAATCAAAACCTTTGTATAAATGATACACCTGCTAGTTGGTTTGCATTCTTCTTGGCTTAAAACTGTTCATGCATGATTTTGTTGAAATTTCTTTTTTTTGGGGGGGGGTTATGTCTTTACACAGATAAAGAGCTTGGCATTGTTCAGTATTTTACCAAATTGTTCACAGTTTACTTAGAACCATCTTCAGTACAGACAGCGGCAAAGCTTTGTATTATAATAATACAAATATTATTACATATAATACAAATAATACATTAGATAGCCAATTGGCTATTTGAAGAAGTGGCCACACTATGGCGTGCAGCATTTTGAATTCCACGTGGCTCAATCCACCCGTCCACACTGTGCCATCATTTTTTAACATCCTCTCACAAGATAAGCCCTAGAAACCCACAGGTTAATAAAATGTTAATGATTGTAGCCAGCAAAGGTTAGGATACGGTTATCCCAGAGGTCTTGGTTATGGTAAGGATAACTTTGGTTCCAGCTTATCGAACCACCCTAAACTCACATGCTGTAGTGTTCTGATAAGTTGTGTTCGAACAGGTGTGAAGAAATCCCCACTTATTTTCTTAACAAATGCAATAGTCTCAGTTTCTTTCACAGCCATTAGTTTCACAGACAACATCCAACTTGAACAGCCCCCAAATTGTATCTCCACTCCCTTATCTCGTAACTTTTGCCAAACTCCTTCCCTATTGTGTTTTTCCCAGTGCGGTGCTGGGATAGTTTGGAGAGCTTGCTGTGTTCCCGCGGCGTCAGACTGCGGCCCCTCTCTGCTGTGCTCAAGGGCCCTTGAGGCGGCCATTATCTGGACGCCCGCCTCGCCGAGGCATATGGGTAATTACTGAGCTAATAGAGTGATGGAGGGAGAGGCAGAGGCAGGAGCCTAGGCCAATTAGATGATGCATTAGTGCTCTGTCTTTTGTAAGCACCTAATGTGTGGGGAAAGGATGGGGTAGATAGAGAAAACGTGTCATTTTTGAAGGGTCAGGATCCTTGAGCAAATGCAAACAGTCTCTCTCCCTCTCTCTTTCTCTCTCTCTCTCTCTCTCTCTCTCTCTCTCTCTCACGAGTGTGTGCTCGCACACGCACATGCACACTCACACGCACACAAAAACACACACAAGTAGACTGAGACTTTGGGACACACTTGTGAGCGCTAGTACGTGCATGCAAACATGTGGAGTGCGCATTTCTGAAATTGCTCTATAATATAGTATCTCACGTATACTCATATGTATGTACGGAACCTGTTATTGCCCTTTGTTTTGGTCTTTACTCCAGGTGTCAGAAGAATGTGAAGTCATAATTGTTGTATGGGCTGGCTCTGCCTCTTGCCTGCTTCCACACATGCATATTTAAACAAATACACACACACACACACACGCACATCTGCATGCACAGATGTAGGCTGTACATGGGTATGTGTGCGCGCCCACACGCACACAGTAATGCACATGCATACACTCACTATCACAGATACACACACATAAACAGATGAAATGCAGATGAGTCCAAATAAACGAGGAGACCCTGCCCAGTCTATTGAGGTCTGCTATGAGAATCCACTCCATCAATTACACTAAAGAGGCTGCTTAATGATGGCCACAGCTGTAATCATGCTCAGCTGAAGCATTTTACACCCCTATTCTTTGTTTTCACCTATTATCATCCATTCCACAGAGGAGAGAAATTCTATCTCAAGCATCAGAACTGTGTTTTGAGTTAAGAATGTGTTTTTTGTTATAATCTGGTTTTGTCATATGTGAGTCAGTGTTTTGTCAGTTCCAGATGGAGCCATTACGTTTGGCCCCCAGCAAGAAGAGCAAAAAGTTTTCTCCTCTCGCGGTTTGGCACTTGCACGTTGCAACTCGGATGGTCAAATTTGAAAAGAAAAATCTGAATTCTATTGTTATAATAGAGTAGACCGTTGTACGAAGGTTCTAACCCAGGATAAAACTTGAAATTTTGTCCCAGGTGGGTGCACAGCACACCCCGTAATGATAATTGTGACTTGGTGATCTTGAACTCACCAACTTTGTAAACAGCAAGACCTATGGAGGACCTCATTCATAGAGAGGTCTTTTTCAGCACCATAAACATGGCATCTTACATGCAAGGAGCTGCATGACATTAACTTGGTAATTATCCCATTGTAAAATTACCATCAAAACAGAATCATCAAGGGGCGAACATAGACTCAATTTTATGAACAAAAGCATTTGATGAACACTCCAAATTAACATCATTGTTTTACCGGCAACAATAACACCAAGGACCTTTGTATTTTTTTCTCTCCACGTAGCGTGACCAAGCTGGTCAAACACTTCAATATCCATCCCACAATGACAAACATACAAAATGTGTGAGTTTTTAACGTGACACTGAGTAGATGAAGCATTGTTATGAACTCATTTCCAACCGCCATTGCGATGTGTTATCATCCCCTATCAGAAATAGTACCTCTCAATATCAAACAAAAGACTCTATTAACGATATCATTATCAAAAGGGGAAATTGAGGAGGGGTCTACAGCTTTTAGTGTTGAAATTTCTTTGTTTCACAGTCCCCTGTTGGGATTTTTTCCAAAATTGTGATTGGTTTGCTCATTTTATTTTTCTTTCTTTCTTTTTTTTCCCCCGAATTTCGGGTCAGCTTCACATCTTTAACCTTGTGGCCGCTGTGTGAAGTTAGAGGGCGAGTATTCCTTTTCGTGCACTGGAGCTGGAAATACCTTAATTGCACCAATTTCAAGTCTCTCTTTAATGAGAAGAGGGTATAAAGTAAACTGCGCTCGCATTTTTGCAGATGTATTGATCTTTTGTGCGGGCAGGAGTAGCTTCGTGGAGGTTCAAAGACATTCCCAGACTGAATCACCTTGAGGAGTTTGCTTCAGGCGATCTTGACAATGTCGATTTGCAAATGAAAGAAACTCATGGATGGGGGCTGGCATGAAAATATGTTTTAAAGACCTTGAAAAGATAGATAGTTTGCTAGGCAAAGTAACCGCTGCAAAAAAAAAAAAAAAGTCAAATTCATGCAAATCCATTTGTTAGTGCATTTTCTTTGCACATAAACGGGAATTCTGTTGAGCAAACAGAAAGCGGGTCAAGAAAGTAAGTGAGATGATCCAAAATCTAAATAACTGACAGATAGTCAACTGTCTTCTTTCGATGTATACCCCGAATCTGATTTATTTCTAGTATCTTCATCACTGAGAAGCATATATTGATACAGAGATAATACACAAATAGATGGAAAAGGAATGGGATTGCAATTCCATATCTGCTAGACGAGACTGTGTGCCAAAAAGATTTAAACACCTTTTTTTTTGTGTGTGATTAACACCCTGTGTAAATACTTCTCAATAAACAGGAGCGTAGCAGGTCCACCCTCCTCTAAAACCCGCCCAGATAGTGATACAACCGAGTAACGGACTCCGGGACGGCCAAGCTGAAAACAAAACAGATGCTAATTCGTGACCCGGCTCTCAAGTCTCACCTCCTGTGATAGAGAACCATAGTTCTCAAGTACAGCCAACCTGGTCCTTAATCTATCAATGGGAGGCCCTCTTCTCTCAATATTCAGACTCATAATCATCCTGCCATCCTCCAGACAGAGAGCACTCTCCTTCTTTGCCGTCCCTGCACACAGTGGCCCCTTGCCCTCGGTAAGACCAGTCCCCGTCTCCTCCAGGCTGAAGGGCTCTTCAGACGTCTACTGAGAAAGGGCAGAGGGCTGGGAAAGAGAAGGTGATGAGAAAACCAAAAGAAAAGACCAGCGAGAGGGGAGAAAAAGTTTCAAAATAAACTACGTGAAAAGCGACGGATTTGAGGAGGTAAAGGAGATGCATATTGCATCGGGGCCCTCGGGGGTTATGACTATAGTTCATGTTGTGTATTAATGTGTGAGGTGCAAGGATTCTCTGTCATGCTAATCTCGCCGTGTTTCTTTGTTGTGTTGGCTGGTGTCTGCTTGTGTCACATACACTCATCTCTCCTCCCTTCCTTTGCTTTTTGTCTCTTTATGGACTCCCTTTTGGAGTGGACGATCAGAGAGAGTAATGAGGGTAAACAGTGCTGTTGTCTAAAAGGATCACATTTGAATAACTAATACAATGTTAGCATTAGCATACATTAATTATTCAGCCCTGCAAAAGGTGCAAGGCATTTTCCAAATAAACCTTAGTTGTTGTTTTTTTTTTTTTTTTTTTCACACACTGTTTACAGAAGGAACGCTTCCAGGAATCAGGACACATGAAAGAAAAAAGAAAAAAGGAAACTGTCTCAGCTTGCTATTATCCGCTCTGTAGACCCTGGGGCTCGTGCCCATCCTTGTTTCACATTTATACAACAATCAAAGAGGTGTGGACGGTGCTAAAAGTCAGCAAGCTGTTGTGCAGTTTCCTCCTGATTACTTTATCGCTTTCAAATCTTGGATGGGATGAGAAATTGCGAGAGCCAGCTTTTCCTGGAGGTAGCATATCTCTCAAGTCTCAGTTGGTGTGGATGGAGGAGAGCAGGGGGTGGAGGGTGGAGGGGTGGGTGTTGATCGGTGGGTGAGGGATGGGGGTGTGTGTGTGTGGGGGGGGGGGGTCTCCTCCTGCGTGTTTATCCACAGTAATCAGGACTCTGTGAAGCAGGAGCAGAGGCTTGGCAGTGGGGGGACCCTGCCACATTAGAGAGGGGCGAATAGCAATGTGCCAAGCCTGGCACACAAACACTTTAGACAGAGCATCCTTTCCGAATTGGTCACAAGTTTTGGGGAGGAGGGAGAGAGAGAAAGCGAAAGAGAGAGAGAGAGAGAGAGAGAGAGAGAGTGAGATGAGGCTGTTGATCTCACACAAACTAGACCAATGTTTCAGTTTTGTCATGTGCTTTTTTTTTTTTTTTTCTAATTTATTCTTCTTTCAGTCCATGAACTTTTTCGGCGAAGCAACGGGGACAAACAAAAGAAGCCGTTCTGGAGTGACAAAGAGGAGAATAGATGGTATGCGAACGACAAGCTACCATCTGCTCTGGAGAACGACCAAAATCTTGACACACTTCAACAATCCCACAATCCCCTGCTCCAGGAGCGTTCCAAGCGCCCCATTCATACTCTCTTCTCGGCTCCCAGAGTCTGTGTGATTTTCCCCTTTTCTCTCCTCCTCAATTAAGTCATTAATTCCTTTCTTCGCCCCCTTTTAATGACCACAGAGGCACAAACAAGCCCTGGTAGCTTCCTATTGAGGCCCTGTGATTGGGTATAATTGCTGCAAGGGTCTAAGTATGGGGCAGCGGGAGCGAGAGGCGAGGGATGCATTGTTTTTTGGCAGCAGTGAGGGAAAAAGCACAGGAAAAGATGCATGTTCGTTCGGTGCCTTCCTTTCTTGATGGCTCCATGCGTCAAAGAACATTCACCTGTATTTGAGGCAAAATCAAAACCGTATGTATCTGGACATGGTAGAAGAATGCCGGACCTTCAAAAAAAAAAAAAAGAGAAGTAATGTGCATTTCCATATTAAATGGCAAGGTATTTTTTAATCCAGGTCCTACTTGTCACGTTGCATCGTGCCTCAGGTGTCAGGACTGCCATGTACTTAAGGTGGAAAAGTAGAATAGCAGCAAGGAAGGCCCTCCCACCAAATGAGGGTGCCAGGGGTTGCCTTCAATGGGCACTTATTGGGAGCATCACAGTTGTGTTCAAAATAGGAGCAGTCCAGATCAATCACTGTTTTTTGGTTTAAATCATATTATTACATGGCAAATAATTTACCGGTAGGTGTGGTAGAGTCAGAGAAACCAACAGACCCGACATTCATGATATGAATGCTCCTGAGTCTGTGTCATGGAACAACTAAGTGAAAGGGGCGTGTTCAAAATAAAAGCAGTGTGGAGTTCATCAATGAGGTAATAAATTATGTGAAGAAGCAAGTGTCATTTTCAGGTGGACCTTATTGAGGGATGAAGCCAGCACATGCTGCACATGCAATTCTTTCAAAAAACCTGAGAAAGATGGGTCGTGCCACACATTGTTCAGCGTGCTTTAATAAAAACATTGATTGGCAAAGGAAAAACATATAGAGAAGTGTAGAAAATGAATCTATCGGCAAGAAGCCCCCACAAAATCCCACTGTTAAAAAAAAAAAAAAAAAAGACATGCTCAAGAGGATACAATTTGCCAAAGAACACATCGACTGGCCCAAAGAGAAACGGAAAAACATTTTGTGAACTGATGAAAGTAGGATTGTTCTTTTAGGGTCCGAGGGTTTGTCGGATGACCCCCAAACACTGAATTCAAGCGAGAGTACACTCTACAGATTGTGAAGCATGTTGGTGCAAGCATCATGATATGGGGCTGTTTCTCTTACTATGATGTCGGGCCTATTTATCGCATACCAGGGATCATGGATCAATTTGCTATCAAAATACTTGAAGTCATGCTGCCTTTTGCTGAAGAGGTAAATGCCCTTGAAATGGATGTTTCAACAAGACAACGACCTCAAACACACCAGTAAGCGAGCAGCAGCTTGGTTCCAGACCAACAAAATTAAGGTTATGGAGTGGCCGGCCCAATCACCCGGACCTTATTCCAGCAGAAAACTTGTGGGGGGAAATCGAAAGTGCTGTTTCTGAGGCAAAAACAAGAAATGCAGAGGAATTGAACAAGATTGTCAAATCATCCTAACAGAAGTTGGTCGACTCCATGCCGCGCAAATGTGTAGCAGTTCTCAAAAACAGTGGTTATACAACTAAATATTTTAGTGATTCATACAAATGCTAAATCTTCACATTTTCAGTTTATTAAGTAAATATTTGAGTCTGTAATTAAAAATGCAGACACTGCTATTTTTGAACAGCCCAATTTTTCCTTCATTTTCTGTAAATTAATTAAAATATTGACACTTTTTTTCATATTGTGATGTAAAATATAATGTGCAGTGTTCCCAATGAATGGAAATAAAAATAAAAATAAGGATTTTGAGCTTTAGTCACATTTAAGAAAAAAAAATGCTATTTTGAACACAACTGTAGCTCTGCACCTGCCAGTCAAAGAGTGGCTGGTCATTGGCTGGAGTTACACGCTAGAAATGTGTTCTGTTGCCATTCCTACAACATGCTCAAATGTACACTAAAATTAAAAGAAGGAAAACAGATGATTTAAAATCTTATATCATTGGATTCCGGGCGTTAAATGAGGGGACGGAAAGCCGGACTGGGATCCCAACCTAGTCAAGGATGTTGAGGAATAAGTCTGACATCAAATGTTTAGAGTAATGAGAAAACAGAGTTAAAAAGAGATTTAATCTAAAACTGACAAAACCAATATATCGGCAAATGGACTCTAGAGATTACTTAGGCACAAAGTTTGGAGTTATTATTGCACATATTCAAGTCAGCTAGTGCATCTTACTGCCATGCCAGTATCATCACAACCTGCCAGAGGCCTGCTCGAAAGATTCGGTATTGCTTTAGAGTCGTGGATAAATTGTATACGACTGACAGGCCAAGCGTTCCACATACCACCCTTAAATCAGGCATCCTGCTTGGCTGATTTAATATGGGTGCATTTTGTGACCATCTGCAAAAATGTGTGTTTTCGGGGCTTGGTAAACGGGGTTGGGCAGTAGGAGCCGAGCAATGTGCGGGGAATTAGATGGTCTTTAATAACACATTTCGGGGATGAATGCATTTTTGAAATACTCACAGATCGCTCCATTTGTAGATGGAGAAGTCGAAAGAGAGTGAGAAACAGGGGGCGAGGGGAACAGATAGAGTAAATCTCCAGATTAGAGATTAGCCATAGTACCAGATTTAAAGGGGTGTCTGGGCCTGCGCCAGACTGCTCAGGCATCTATCGAGCTTCTGCTGGCCAGGCCTGCCACGGCCATTCTAAGTGGATCACTCATCTCATGCCTGGAACGCTATTTTATGACTGTTATTTCCTCGACCTCCTTTCTTTCTTCTTCTATTTTTCATTCCTCCGTCAGATATGGAGACAAAAAAATATCTGTTCCAGACAAGAGATCAAGCTTGGCACAATGCGTTTTGTCCAGCCCTCCTGACTGGAAATCCAGGCTTTTTGAGGCCTTGCACATGATTTCTTCCTTAAAATAAAACTCAAAAGGCCCCTTGCAATTGTCCAGATCAGAGGAGGAGTTAAGCGCCACCACTGATAGCTCAGATCGCTAGTTTTGAGGGGGCGGAGGGAATGCAGAAAGGCGGGCTATGGGGTGTTTATTCCTTTTTATGATTGAGGGTATTTGCATGATGTAATGAGTGATGTTCCCCTCTGCTTAATGATTATCTTTGACATTTTTAGGCCCTTTAAGCAGTTCTTTCTTAAGCAGTTAATTCCTGTTTTTACACGGGTGCAAGTAATCTGCTTTAATCGTCACATTCACCCAAACACATCCGCGTATGTATACGCAGAAAAGCAGCGGGTCAAATAACTATTACGCACACTTGTGGCATAAATCCCATTGAAGCTAAGCTGTAGGGTTGGACACACTGGGTGGCTCCAAAGGTAAGAGGTTAAGTATGATCTCTGTGAACTTTTACCATCTTAGTCATTTAACCCCTTTTTTAATCAGGCTTGGAACACGTTTAAACAGAGATTTTGGGCATCTGCTTACTTCCTAAATCTCATGGGCATACAAGCTCATTGTGAACAGCTGGACAGAATCGCAAGCACACTGGTTCACTGATTTCACATAAATAGCATGATATTCTGAAGTTGCCTGTTGTTCCGGCTTTTCATAGATGTTAGGAGATAAACACGATTCCGCATTCGACTGTTGAAGACCAAGCACTGAGCGTATTTACTAACTGTCTAGAAACAACGTGGGAAAAAGTTACAACGCATTGCGGTTTTGACAGAGCCTTAAACAAAGACTGAGGAGTTATATTTTCGTCTGTATTATTCCTCTCTAAGCTGCTTACTACCCAGTTGTGGTCTGATAGAGAGACGAAATCTTGGAGAGGCGTGTCTCTGGACTCGGGAAGCGGTGCCCACTGATTGGAGAATAGAGCTCTTGGATGGTGGATGTGCTCTGGGGGTATCACACACACCCCAAAAGACGGCAGGACACAATGAGAAATCACAGCTCTTTTACTTTCCGTCCATCTGCCCAACATGGAGCGTGCTCAATGTGTGCCACTTGGCTTAATTCTGTCCCATCAGCCACCACAAAAGCCTCCGATCCAATCACAGAGATCAGACCTGGGCCAAGACCATGAGACCGGGAGCCAAGGAAGTGAGCAGAATCAACAGCCCATTCTCTCAAGATCTCGCTCACACACACACACAGACTGACACACATACACGAACTCATACACACATAAATACAAAGAAACAAAAATGTGACTCACGAGAAGACAAGAATAAGAGCGAGCGGTCGATCAGCAGATTGCGGACAGAGAAAAAAAAACAGGAATATTTTCACCTTTTTTCCACCAAGTTCAACAAGCCAGCACTCTGCCTCGGGGAAATGGTGAAGGGTGGAAGTAAAAAAAAAGGGAAACAGTGGAGGAAAAGTTGAGGCTGGTATGCAATGTTATTCAAAGGGCCAAAAGATCAGGGTAGAAAAACGAGACTCGAAATATGCTTTTCTCTCTCCGTCTCTCTCTCTCTCTCTCTCTCTCTCTCACTTTGCTCTCTCTCTCTCTCTCTCTCTCTCTCTCCGACTGTTAATTGTGTGAGAGCAGGTCATCAGTACCAGTGCATTAGAATAATGGAAATAGATGGCAGAGACCTACGGATGGCAACACAAGCCATCTTCCATATTTGCACGGCTGTGTGCTCCAGGACAATTATGTCATTATCACAGATCTGCGTGATGTGCGTGTGTCTGTGCATGTATGCGTATGCGTGCGTGCATGTGTGTGTGTGTGTGTGTGCGTGTGCTTGTGTGTGTTTGTGCACAGTGTGGGTGACAGGTAAACTTTGTCTAAATCCTGCTCTCTTTTTTAATTTCCTTATTAACCCTGGAAAACTTGTTTTCAACTCACTTTTTATGGTGATTTCAATCAGGAAAAAAATTAAGTCCCCGCAGAAAATGGGCTGTCTGCTATTTGCAACTTGGAAAATCAGGTATTACCAGTCTGTTCCATAACGTTAAAGCCCACCATCCAGTCAGGGGCCATATATTAATAAAAAGGTAATGTATGCAGTCCTATCCTCCCCCAGCCTCTAGCAGTGTAATGAAACTGAAGTGAACATTTCCATTTGACTTGTGACTTGTATTGTGACCAACAAGCCATGAAAGACTATCTATTCTTTATTCTAAAAAAATATGAACAATTCAGTTTTTCCTTTTGCTCCATTCACTCGCAGGATTTCTGTTTCTTTCATTTTCTGAAAGGTGGGTATCAAGTTTGATACTATTATCATCTGTCTTTAACAGATGAAATTATCACCATTTGGTTTGATAATAATATTCAGCATTTTTCTCTAAGACATGCTTTCTTAGGTGGCTGCAGATCCAGAAACAACACACAACAGTTTCAGGACTACACTTCTAGTACCATTGCTCAGAAAAGAGTTGTCCACAATGTATAAAAATTCAAGCATTTAAGTTCTGGCAATGGAAGGTTTAGCAAACGATAATAGTACATTTGCGTCCGTTTGAGCTATTTTAGCTGGAATGGACGCTACTTAACATTATTTAACAAAGCAGCAGTGCTCATACATTAAAATGATCATGTTAAGTAAAAAGACGGGTCCTTAAAATCCTTAAAATGTTCTATAAAGTTATAAGTGACAGACACCACTGTCAGTTTGGCCCCAATCTGAATGTATTGAAGGATTGTCGAGGACTGCAAAGACCCTCGGCTGGAAATAATTTCCCTTATCAGAAGATAGGCCTCAGTGAATCAATGCATGTAAAAGAAAGTAAATTATATAGCAACTGTATCAACAAGTGGTAGACTTACTGCAACCTTGATCTCCTCTGATCATCCCTGATAGCACAACTACATCCCTCTTTTTACAGAAACATGGGTCCCTGCAGTCTAACCAAAGACAGACTCACATGTAATTCACAACCTTCTCGTTTTTCTCGTTTTCTCCGACAGCCAGAGATACTGCAAAGGCAAACTTGGCTCGACATGCTGCGCTCCTAGAGAAAACACGTTGGTTGATAAAGCTCCTTGTGTCATGGAGAAATCAGTTATACACAGAGCTATGTTTTTATGACAAAGTTTACCTCCACATGAATTCATGAACACATTGATATTGAAGAAGTCTCACTCTTGGTTTTTTTTTAGCAGAGGCTGTAGTTACCAGACAGGCCATGAACTTCACATGTTAGGGAATTCCCAGCTCAGCTTGATGCCTCTTTCACCTCATGACCCTGCCAGTTTATTTTGGGATCCAGACATGGGCATCCTCCAGCTTTCAGTCTGCTCCTGAAGAAATACCGGAAGGACAAAAGAAAATAGTTTAAATTTGTCAATGACTGCATCCTCCTTCCATCTCCGCCTTCCTATACATCTCCTATAGCGTGCCCGGCACAAGTGAGGGCGTTCAAATGTTGCAGGAACTCATCAAGGCTCCAAGACTTAGGGAAACATTGCAAAGACCAAAGAGGAATGACCTTTGACCTAAACAAGTGTCCACTGCATCCGCTGAACATCGCAGACACTTCCTGAATTCATCAAGATGGGGAAAGAGGTGGCCATCTGCTAAACAGACACCTCTCTCTTAGTGGATGAGGTACGGGTGTTTGCATGCTTCTAATTGCACTTTGGGTTTCTGGAAAAGAAAAAAAAAAAAAGACTAATCAGCTATTGAAATCTCAACCAAGCAGATGCTTTTCTCACTATGTACATGATTTGGCGGTAGCCTATCTAGATTTTAATAAAAGAATTAGTACTAAAATCTAAGCAGTTATAGACATGGACAACAAAAGACCATTAAAACCATCAGTAGAGTCTTCAGGCTGTTTAGGAAGCATCAGAGATGTTGGAAAACATGCATTTATATCACTAGCAGCAGGCATTGTGGAGAAAAGGTGTGAGGTCTTTTATTTTTCTGTGAAACCTCTTAGTGTCCCATAATCAGGATTGATAATGTGTCTCATTCTATGCTAATGTGTGTGTTTTACAGCAATCAGGCGACAGGTGATGATAAAACGCACTGAGAGATGTACTGCCATGTGCATGTGTGGCTGGTGTGTGCAAGCGCGCAAGTGTGGACGCAAGGCACCATTAGTGACTTCCCAGGTCCTCTTCAGGAATACAATGGGAGGCGAAATTGCTTTAATGGAAAAAGGCTAATGTGAGATGCACACACACATGTGCACGGACACACACATGAACACACCGCCTTAGCAAATCACTCAAGCTGGTGAGAGGTAGAAAAAGGGAGGATATGATCACTTACACTTGAAAAAATAGAGATGGAGGAGAGAGAATAGACAGCGAGGAGCGAGTTGGTGCTGCACTTCTTCCACTTACTTCATGCTACCTCCCACTAGACTCAGTAGTTTTCCACAACAGAGGCAGAGATTTTGAAATTCAGGTACATTGGATGAGTTCTTATCTGCCTGCCTTCCTTAAACACACAGGTATAATTTGAGAAGAGAATCCGGATTGATAGCGGATAAGAGATGAGCTCAGTGAGTTCGCTGTAATGACCAAGCTTTCTGCTGCTTTTGCCAAGGTTTCTTTCTGCAGTGGCACATCAAAATTCAAAACAAATTTATACCCTGCAAGAAGATATAATGTTTTGTACAGGCCAGACCCAGTTTTCAAATCAATTTTGACCAATTTAATTTAGTAAGTTTTCTCTTCAATGTAATCTTGGACATCTTATCAAACTCTTAGAAGAACTCCTCCTGTAGAAAGGCCAAGTATGAGGAGCTCTGTTTCTTTTTCTGTGTCTCACAAACCCTATAGTTCTCGCGGCGTACAAAAAAAGTTGGACCTCATTTTGCACCGATCAGCGCTGACATGGAGAATACGCGAGCATAGATGAAAAGAATCGCTTGGCATGAAGATTAGTAAGGATGGAGCTCTAAAACTACTTTTTCGGATTCCCACCTCTATCGAGCATCTCTATGTCTTCAATAAGAAAAACCCTTAAATTACTCTTCAAATTTAGGTAAAAGCTGATTTTTTTTCCTGTCATGTGTTGAATGACATTTAGAAGCTTTCTCTGCAATTTGTCAAGGTGCACGCTGAGCTTCCAGGTGGTTTCAAATGACAGTGAGTTTGACCATCTGATTTGATCTTTAGCAGTCCAACCATCTTTATTCATATCATATGATCAGGTAGCTCTATTTTAGGGCTTCAACCAGAGGATCAAACTACAGGTACATTCAGATTTGAGGGATAACTGCTTGGATTTGTTCCTCCGATGTATCGTTCTGGAATCAGGTGTCCAATAACCGACAACGATTCCAATTTTATCGCAGTGCAAGTTTTCCAAAGCAGGCTCACTCATTCATTTATTTAAGTATCTTGCTGTAAGGACAAATAGCCTGTGCATTCCTATGGCTATATAAAACATTCAAAAAAAAAAAAATCTTGTACAGCTTTCTGACTCATCGTCAAATGTACAGGTGGATGTGGCTTCATTCAAAAACTGCCGTATGGTTTTTTTTTTCAATAGCACAAAGTTTAGAATATATGGCTTCTTAGTCGGCAATGACTGAAAGGCATCATCATGCCCTGAACCTCCAGAATGAACAATCAACCAAAGACCACTGACGTACATTAGCATAAAATAAACAAACAACTCACGTCCTCTTTTCTTTGAAAGGCAGGTCTGCACACGCGTGCATGCACACACACACACACACACAGACACACACACACACCCTACTGTGCTGCTCAGTAAGACAAGGCACGTCCCTCTTTTGCTTCTAAATGGTCTCATCTGTGCCCTGCTAAAGGCTGGCAAGGCCTGCAGCATCTGTTTGACTGCAGGCCATGCCATAAGGTGCCAGGACTCCAAGGATCCTCCAAACTCCCTCAAGAACACCGCTCTGCGCTCTGCTAACCCCATCCCTCGCCCCTTTCACCCCTCACTCTCAGATGCTGCTCCCTCGCTCAGAAACCTTAGAAACCATCACCTGCCCCCCCCCCATTCTCTACTCTCCCCATCTTTCTCATCCCACCACTTTGTTCCAACACTCCACACATCAAAGTTATCGCTCCACCTGCTTCTTTCATTCTTTTCATTTCCTAATTTCATCTGCCCCCAGTTCTCTGTTCATCACCTCCCAAATGCCCCCCCATGTTTGAGATGTTATACCCCGCCATGCTTCACCCCAGTCTTCTGAACCAACCCTTAAGCTCCCTATGCTTCCCCTGAGGTTAAGAGAGGCATCGTCTGGCTTTGACTGCCATGTCCTCTGTGTGTGTGTGTGTGTGTGTGTGTTTACTGTGCATTTCAATTCCAGGAAGACCTGAACCTCGAAGGAATAGACAGATTAGCAGCTGGATTCTCGCTCCCAGCACAGCAATCAAGCCGGATCCCCAGGAACGTCTTCTAAACAGCCGTCACATTCCCTCCAGGTCCCCCGCAGCAAAAGCCCAGAGCCTAAAGACAAGAAGCTGAGCGACTGATCTGATGGCACTCTCTTTTTCTGTTATGTTTCCATCTCTCTATCTTTTTTGGACTGTAACAGTCAAACGCCTTTGCCCCTGAGCTGTTTGTTTGTGTGCATGTTTGTGTAGCAACAGGAGCCCCTGCTGAGGCCTCTTCAAGCTCTGCCCTCAAGAGAGAATAGAGAGAAATCGGGATAGAGAGAGAGTGTGTGTGACTGAGAGAGAGGGAGAGAGAGAAGGCTCCGACAAAGGGAGGGAGAATAAAAGCCTAGAAGGAGACACACTCAGGGGGAAGGGGAGAGGGTGAACTTATGACAAAGGGGGTCTGCAGCTAACAAGCACTGTAGAGCCACAGAAGGTGTGTGTAGCCAAGCGTGAGGAAACAGTTGAGACAGCACAGGCTCACTGAGATGACCGTGGAGCTAATGCTATGTTAGTGAGCTGCTAACGGCATGCCTGGGCGCTGGCATGCCGCCCTTCCACACACATCACAGAGACCCACAGCGCAACGAAAGGAGACACCTCAGGTCTGGGGGTTAGTATTACTAGTGACACGTCTTTTGGGCACCGGTTGGGACTCCTTTACCATCTGAGCCTCTCATATCATGACTCACATGCAAGCATGGGCATTATCTAAAGAGGCCCCTAAATCCAATGTGGCGGGGAAGGTGAGGTAGAACAATGCTCAGAGCAGAAAAAATAACCAGCACTTCAAGTTAAGGTATATGAAGAATGCTTTATGCAGAAAGACACCTTGGGTAATTGGACTTGAATCGGAGTGGGGCACCCAATAGGGCTAGTGGGCATTTATGGTGTAGTTACTCATCCTATATCATCATAGACCCATGAAAACGCACAACATTTAGCCGTCGGGAATATTTTTCAACCTAACCTCGAACTTTGAGACTCTAGAATGAATGGGGTTGTTGGAGAAATTACCAAAGCTCAAAAAGAAATTTGGAATTTGAGTGTCCCAAGATTTCTTGACATTTGCCATCTCATCCCTTGAATTTGTCTCTGTCCAAACACACACTTCACCTTAGAGACCTATGATAATACTTTTTTTTCATCACTTTTTTTTTCTTTTAAATTTGCTGTCTGACTAAAAATAGATAGATAATAGATAAAAAATAGATAAAACAAATACACTTGATATTCAGAAGGAGCTGTAGGTAAGGATTAATTCTATGCACAACATTTCATGACTGGCTTATTAAAAAGTGTGCTAGGAGATTTTCCAAAACAACTGCGCCACAGTTTTTGACAAAGTTAAAACTTGGATCTTGATGTTATGAATTACTTTTTATCCTTATTTGTATGCCAGATATGAATGTAAATATTTAAAGGGAAGTTGAACAGAAAAGGAGTCTTATTAGACATATTTGTCACTCTCAAATTTTTGAACTTGAACTTTTTTCTCATTAAGTTAAAATGGGATTTTGTTGGGTTTTTATTCCTTACTTCATAATGTTCATGATGAAATTTTGCACTGAAACAATGGGGCGGGTTGCTAATGTAAATGTATTTCCCCATAAGCCGCTCTCTTTCATCAGCATATCTTTGCCAGAAAAAAAAACACAGATATCGGAAGACGGACCAAGGGAAACAGATGTTCTGAAACCAACTGTACATGGCTGGTACCTGCGGGTCACAGGGCAAAGATTCTCACAAGAAAATGCTTCTAAATGTCTTTCTTTGACCCGTCTGTGACCCTGTTGTATTATTTCAAGGTAGGAAAGCAGACTGTTTCGATGCAAAGCCATACGGTTGATGAAATGGAAAGTGTGTGGTGCACCAGCACACAATGGTGCGGGTCGTGACCTGCTGTTAGGATCACAGCAACCCTAAGGCCAGTGCGTGGTTAATTTTAGGGTTATGGTTACAGACACTGACAAGGACTTAATCTAATTGTGTGACAGCACATGAAATATCTTACAATTACATTGTCACTTAATTCTCTGAATGTTTAATTCTCCGGGTCTGGCAGGAGACCTGATGTGGGGGACAGAGGTGCTTTGTTTTATCTTTTCATATCGAGGCGTGAGACAGCCCCGAGCGCGAGGGCACTAACATGAAGTATTAGAGCTGTTATTTAAAGTCAGAGCAAGAGAACATATAATGAGACCCTTGTTTTTTGCTTTATCTGGAACTGATGGGGTTTTTCATGTTTTAAGTCGTATATTCTTATAATGCCTTTGCACATCAGCGGAACACATAATTTCAACAGTTTGACACAAATATACGCACATTTAGCTTCAAATGTAAAACAGATGAAATGTAGTCCTGGTGTTAACTGACCAATTATGAGATTGTAAAAAAAAAAGAAGTGAACAGCAGTTTTGAAGTGGCTCTTTCTCTCCTTTTTTTTTAAGAACTATTACATAATGCACGGGCTAAATTAAAAATCCCAGCATAAAAATTTATAAGGAAAAAAAACTAAAAGTAGAGAAATATGTACCATCAAACCTTATGGGTAACATATAAATCAACAAATAAATCAATTCAAAGCATGTTGAATCACGTTAAATCCAGCCAACTATGCCAACATTTTAAACCTTTACCAATATTTACAGGCGCTTCACCTGTACCGTTTGCCGCTTTTAACACTGTTGACATACTGTATAACGTGTGTATGTGTGTGTGTGTGTGTGTGTGTGTATCAAGGGACAATGAAGAGGCATTGTGTCCGTTCATAATGACATCATGGCTGTGACAGAAGCTGGAGAAGATGCCTGAGGATTCTGAGCGGAACTCTTCAGTTCAGTGTAAGTGTGCTAGTGAGTGAATGTGTGTGATTTGTGTGTGTGTGTGTGTCCTTCCCTAGGCTATTGGAGTCCTCCTGGGCTTTGTGAACTAAAGTCAAACTGTCAAAGACAAAAACAAAACTTGACCACCAGCAATATTAAGCAGAGGGCAGGCCATTTGGCTGCTGCCTGCTTGCTGGTGTCTGTTCATGAAAGCGATAGGTATGCAGGCTGAAGGGAGGTGTATTCAGAGAGACCCAGGTGGGAAAAGACCACAGAGAAAAAGAACGAGTGAGCTCTAGGTTGGTGGGGTTCAGGGGTCAATTTGACCTGCAGGCCTGGGTGATGCTTTCAGGGCTCTGGATGAAAAGCTTGTGCTTGGAGTCCTTGGCATGTCCTCTTAATCTTCCCTCTGACTAGACGGATCCTTCCCTGCGGCAAAGACGCATGCACATCTATAAACGCTTACACCTTGGTTCTCTGTGTATGTGGAATCAGATAGGAAGTACGACAAGAAAAAAAAAAAAAACAGATGGTTACTGAGGTGCTTCATGAATAAAATGGTAGAATCTCGGTTTCTTTGCAAAATGTTTGTGAACCAAATTAGGTTTGCCCTTTTAAATCAGTGTAAATACCACCGATGGGAATTAAAGGAATTTAAGATAATGTTAATAATGACTCTTTTTCCTGTTGTTCTTTCTCTTCTTGCCACCACTTGCACTTGACGTTTCATTCATCAAATAAGCATGCAAAAGTAAAACCTTTTCGCATATAAGACCCTCGCTAAGGCTGTCTCCTGCAAGCTGTCTTTTATTAATCCAATCACGGCAACTTTTCTACTTCATTTAAGACTTAGACCTTTGCTTCCTTAACGTGTGCACCCCTTTAGCCACATCAGTGATGGTAAGCGCATCTTTGATCTTCAGGATTTTACAGATGGTTAACCTAGCCATTTTGGAGTGCTTGGCAAGATCTGTCACACAAACACCACTATCACGTTTTGCCATTATGTCCTTTTTCAGCCGAACTAAAGATCACTGATGTGGCTAAAGAGTTGCAGGTTAACAAAGCAAAGGTCTCAAGTCTTAGATGAAGTAGAAAAGTTGTCATAATTGGATAAATGAAAAACAGCTGTTTGTAGGCTGATTGATCAGGGACATTTGTAAGCTGAGGTTCTACTGGATATTGAGAAGAAAAAAAACAAACCTCCATCACAAAGTATTTTTTTAAGATTGATATTCTCTAATTGTCCCAGAGGCACCAAAACAAATTTATAAATATACCAGCAAGACAGACAGGTCCATATCAGAGTCCACATGGTATAATGACATTTTTCACGAGAGAGGGTGAAAATTTTGGCACACACTCAGTGCAGTAAATATAGGGAACTTTATGAAAAAAATGGCATAGGGTGACTGGAAAGACAGTTGGACTCAAAAGATGTCATGTAATGTTGGGCATCGGTGAAAAGCGGGTTTACAAATCAAAATACAGCCACTACATCGCATGAGGTTCCCCGCTACACTGAAGAAGTCTGAGGACTACTGCTCACAATCTTTAGATTCGACAATCATTTCCCATACGCACGTTATGCATCAGAAGTTTTTCTTTCCACAAGAAGTAAAACGATATAATACGAATGTGTTGTTCTTTATGGGGCTATTGTAGATATGCACAGTTCATTTGAGAGGAAAATATACTGACAGAAATTCCACACGTGCATAAAGTGAAGATATTCCCAGGTTTTGAATTTGGCTAATTGGAACTTATTCAAATATAAGGAAATCTATGTCCACAGAAAGGTTTGAATGGTAGGTCTTAGTATGTTATACGCAAGAAGAGTCTGGGTTTATTTTCACATCGTACGGTTGAAGACAAATCCAAACCACTGGCAAGAGTCTTTTTTTACATCGTAAAATAAGCCGGAGGGCACTCTGTGGTGCCTCTGGCTGAAGGCACATCTCATTTCTACGCTGAGTAAGATTGACAGGTTTCTTCTCTGAGCTGAAGTGAACCTCCCGCCCCAAACGTGTGTGTAATGAGAGACAGGTCTTCTGACAACGGCTAATCAGCCCAGACTGTTGACCCTGTGGCAATGAGGTCGACACCAGGGAATACTGCCAACAGATCCTCCGACCTGTGTGTGCATGCTGAGGAATATGTCATATCTGGTAATGGAAAAATAGAGGAAAAGACAAAAAAGGAGAGTTCACACCATTTATATCAAATACTCCCAAGCCCATTCTTTTCCCCATATTCATATATGTATCTGTTCAGCTGCGGAAATACAAATATACAGGGTTTGTCTCCAGCACAATGATCAGAAGCCTTCCATTAGCATTTAAATGTATAATATCAGGGATCTGAACATTTAAAAATACAAGACTCCAATGTTTTTACGAATAATATATAAAGTTCTACCATATCTGGCTACTCTCCAAAAGCTCAAAACCTTTTAGATAATGGAGGGATTGTCAATTTAGTTGTTTGATTTTACTATATTTTGAAAAGAGGCAATGTCATCAAAGGAAAATTTGATAAAGCCAAAAGACTGAACTCAGGGTAGAGATGCAATTGCCACTTAATTTGACATATTCAAGAAAGCGACAACAGTGGTTAGTCAGCAAACACAAACAAAATCAGACATTGAAATAATAATGACAATTATGATTATAATAATACACAGTAAAGGGAGCCTGCAAACCCTGCAAGCAAGCAGTTTGAACCCAATTTCATGAAGAGTCTGTGGTTTGTAGTTGAAAATCCTTTTGGGTTGTTGAATTGTAAAAGCAACATGAAACGTAACATTACGTTACTTTTACAATTTCTTATTAAACTTAAAGGGGATCTCTATTACCTACAAGGAAGACTATAAGTATATTTAATTGACAAGTTTGAAAAGATAATTTTGCAGGGAGTAAGTAGGTGAAACCATATTACTGACATTTTATTTTATCTAAAAAGACAGCGCGTTACATAACAAAGAAACCCGGCATCTTATCAACTGAAACCAAATGCAGTAGATTTATGTGTATCTTACATTGCTCAGGTTAAAGAACTGTTGTAACTAGGGTCAGAATGTTTTAAGAAAGAATGTTGAAGAGAGTTTAACTCCTCCGAGGAGTGTAACACATAAAACTATTTCAATCATGTTTTTTGGAAGCGGGAGAGAAACAGAACCCAGGAAAACCCATGAGGCGCAAAGAGAACATGCCAACTCCACACCGAGGCTGCCACTGGAATGGAGCCAGAAACCTTCCTGCTGTGAGGCTTGCTCGATGTGTACTAAATATCCAAAGTGATAGATGCCATTAAGATGTCCAGATATTTGGTCTGAATCGGAAAAAGTACGTCAACGACGTAATTATAAGGATCTGCAGCCCTGTCTGTGTTGGCGAGCTGGAACGTTCGACAAACTATCGTTTCAAGAGTTCAGGAGCCTTTACAACCGCGGCAGGTACATTGGGGGCCGGGTTAGAAAGTCATCCAGATGAAAAGGTGCTTCAACAACGCCGGGAGAAGGACAAGGAGGAGAATGAAGAGGCAGAAAAGACAAATTCTGGCTGGATGCCAGATTAAAGGGAGAAAGACGTGGGTGTTTTTAGGGAAAGAGTTCATTGCAGTTGTGGTGTCATTGGTTTAGTTTTTTCGAAATCTGTGTATTGAGCTGGAAGTCTCTTCAAATTCAACACAGGGAGAGCAGATCTAGTCAGAGCAGAGTAAGACTAAAGAAACTTTTGGTCTTTAACTGAAACCAAAAGAGCATCTGTTTTTGTCTCGCTATCAAGTGGCATTTATAATAATCACACGCTGTGAAATGAATGAAATTTCTGACAGCAGTAAACACTGGGGGACAGTTAAACAAGAATATGGCAGGAATGCAATTCCCTGAATACCTCACACTACAGAGCTTATAGAAGAAACTGCAATGGAGAACCACACGGATCTACTGTATTACATATATACATAACATAAAATGTTGATAATGAAAATTCTGGAGACAGTAGTCATCCTTAAATCCTTAAGTCCCTTGACAACGTTGACAACGTATTGCCCGTATGGGAGGCCCCGGCTGAAATGAGATAATCGATCATAGAATTTTTAAAAAGCATCTTTATCTTGAAGCTAGCATTATTAGCCGACACCTAAAAGGGACCATTTGTATTGACGGGTGCTGGGGAATAAGTGTGCTATGTGAGCGAGTGGGTTTGTGTGCTTTGGCGCTAGCTCACATTACGGTCAGTGTGACACTCAGCGGGAATGACAGCAGCTTTCTAGGAGTATCACGGCTGGAGTTGTAGCCCCAGAACACGCATCCTCCTCTCAGGTCGTCACATGTCAGCGCATCAACAAACGAAAGCAATTCTACTGCACATGATCTCATTTAGGTGTATTTATTGTTTTCCAGATTGTATTGTCAGACCAGTATAGATAACCAACAACAGACATGAGTGACACTGCGGGAGAAATTGGAAAATACGTGATCGCACAGCATCTGATATGTATGCCTGATTGAGAGAAAAAGGTTAGTAGGTGGATATGAGCCTTATAATTACAGGATTTGTAGGAAAATGTGTGTCATACCACAGTGTAGAGGAGTTCAACGGTGGCTGATTATCCACGTGGTGTTAGTGAAGTACATTTAGTTGTGTTTGATATGCTAGTACCGATGTATGTGAGAAGTGACGAATGGCATGTTGGGCAACAATGAAAATGTCAAGTCTGGAATTCATTCATTAAAGATGTTATAAAATCAGTATTAGATGAGTTATAAAATACAAAAAAAAAACTGAAAAAAACCTTGATCGAAGAACTAGACATTATCAAGGACATTTCACGCCTTTGAAGGCGACACAAGATGACAATTTTTACACGGTAAGATTTTTCACTGTATTAAATACATCAATCTAAATTCATGCGCAATATGCAATGTTGTTCAGTGCAACTTTCTCTGATCGTCGTACAAAAGCAACCACAACACATAAAAAGAATGGTTTCAAAGGAAAGTAATTTGAGCCACTAAGAATTCCTCGGAAGCACAATTCATGGTGCTTATTAAACAGGTCTTTCTCCCTTCATTAATATCAATCCAACTAAATATATTCTTCAGATAAACTACCCATCTAATGCCTGATATTAACTCTTGTTCACTTTTATAGTTTGTTCACCTTGCATAGTGTGTGCCTCTGTTACTGTAAAAGGGCTGCTTTTCAGTACAAAGGGATGAAAAAAAAGGATCAGTGGTTGTTTATACATCCAGACAAAACAATAAATCTCACTGTCTCACTTTTCAGTTGCCAGTTGTAAGAGATAAGTGCTCAAAGGTGCAACCAACTGTTTATTGCACAAGGAAAAGTGACTTAAGCCTGTGTGACCACATTCTTAATCAGGGACACAAATGACCCCCCTCAATTTGAGCTCTGTTGGTTTGGCTAATATATCGCGAATATATGCAGCGATTTGAATGGATGAGATTAATAATGTAGAGAATCATCGCTCGGTACAAGCATTTACGATATAAATTATTGCACCACACATCAGAAATTTTCCCTGCATTTAAACAGTGAGGCATAAAACCCTCTAAGAAACTGAGCTAATAAACAAGGTGGGTATCACTGCTTTTTGGCAATAATCCAATGAGAAGTCTGAGCCTTGAATTCTTTTAGTGTGTTTTCTCTGCAAAGTTACTGCAGTCAGATATTCCAGCATGCAGAACCAGTGTCCACACTCCCAGTGAGCAGCATCTACTTGGGCCACTCAACCTTGGCAAAGAAAGGGTGGGATTTAATGTCATCCACCCCTGCTACCCCTGCCCCCAGCCTCTCCATTGGGTGGTATTGCAGCAACTGCGGGACAGAAACGGAGAAGGCAACGAAATAATTCACACCGACATCATAAACATTACCCAGCTATGCAGCTTAAGTTAACAAAATGGTGAAACATTCTTAAGACTCCTCATATCTAATAATCCCATTAAAAGACCAAGAATGCAGTATGCACATACTAACGGTTTAAAGACATGGTCATCATGTGGTATGAAACCATTTTACTACAATAAGCCAGACCATAGTAACTATCCATCACAGCTTAATTACACTGGATTTGTAGCAGATTTGTGCTACATTACAGACAAATAAGTTCACTAACCTCATTAAGATGAAATATTACTTATATTTGGGTATTAATAATTAATTGTTAAGTAACTGCTTGCTAATTTTGCCTATTTCCCATTTGGAAAATTCAAAAACATCGGAATATGTGGAGAAAACCAAATTAAATGTGTAGCAAAAATGTCTAAAAAGGAAAACAAAACACTAAATCTATACCAGGAATATTAATGAAAATCAAAAAAAAAGATTTTCAGCTATTTTCACAATTCCTACTTTTTATTATTGATGTCATTTCTATTTTTTACTAACACTGCAACAAATGCTATTTCAAGTCATTTCAGAATTTTAATTAGTCTCCCTCAGGGTTCTTCTGCCGACCCCACACTTTGGTATCCCTGATAAAACTGACATTTCCAAATTGCAATTTTCCTTCTCTAGATAAAAAAAATGTCTATTATTATTATTTACACTATTCACGCTCAAATTTTAGCTGTTAACCTTTTTGTGAGGGACTGAGAGAATTATGCGTGAATAAATTAAAAATTAATTAAACAAACCACTTCAATTTATTACATGAAAAGGCTGTGAACAGTAGTAAATGCATTAAGACCTAGCCCACTAAAGTGTCACCTGTTCCAACAGCGATCTGGCCTCCTCTGAAACAGACTCAGGGATGTTGAGAGCTGTGTGGCGGCTGATTCCGGCTGGATGACACTGGAGCAGAGACTGAAAAGGGAAGAAAGAGTGGAAAGAATAGATAGCCATCAATCCAAACACGGTAAAACTGGCAGACTGAGAACTGAGGGAACAGATACACTGACACCTGCAGAGCCTATGTCAATGTGAGAACGACGAGACTGGGCAAATAGGAGGAGACCAGAAGGCAGAGCACCTGAAACAACACTGATGACAGGAACTATAACAAAGACATTACTTTACCAATGTTGCTTTTTCTTGGAACAACTGTATGCCTCAAAGTTAAAAACATGGAAAAACATAGTTTTCTTTTTCTTTTCTTTTTTTTTTTTGTCTTTTCTTTAGAAGCAGGTTTATCAGAAGGGCCAATATCACAGCAGCCACAGTCCATAACCATTTTCCTTTGTTTTTCAAAATAAAATCTGCCGAGATCCCGGTGTATATTATAAAGAGGAATGGTTAACGTTGAAAAAATAGAAAAGTAAAAATAATCTCAGGAGTGAGGTAAAGTGAGTACAAGACCTGTAAGTGCTTTCCTAAGCACAGGATACAGCCTCATTGTTCAAATAATTGACAATGATGACCATAATCACAGCATACTGCAAAGGCACATCTTTCACTGCATCTACACTAACAAACTGAAAATCCTAGAGCAGTGTGTGTGTGTGTGTGTGTGTGTGTGTGTATGTGTGTGTCTGCGCGTGCACAGAAAATAAAAGCCGTAAACCGTTTGTTTGTGTTTGGGGGACCTGGCGTGTTTAGTTTTTTTTTTTTCCTCCATCAGTTTGATCGGCTGCCCCTCTCTCTCCTGATTCATGCTGCAGGAGTTCTGGCTGGTTTCCTAGGTGCAGTCAAGACTGCTCCAGGCAAGATCTTATCCTGCAAGGATCAAGAGACACTATGTGTGCCTGTGTGTGTGTATCCTTGCCAGGACCGTACCCAGACATAATCATCAAAGGAGACATCTGTGTGACTGAGGTTGTGTTTTCCCCAGGTAAGTGGGTGTGTATTGTTCAACATATTAACACCAACCTACCAACCCTGACTCATGCTTGGGACGCTGATGGGCACCACTGATAACTGATATGAAAATATGCCCACTGGCAATCGGTTAGAATTTATTCAAATTTAATAAACAATGAAAAATTGAGGGGCTATTCTGCACCTGCACTGGGTGTCCGTCTGTGCTGCTGAGGATGTATTCATTCAAGACAGCACCAGCCCTTCATTAGTATATACACACAAGCAGCTGAATATTCACAGAGAGCTTCCAAACAAAAAGCCCTGATATGTTTTCCTCCTCTCAGCCCGGTCTTGAAAGACTGTCCCACAGTTCACCCTGATCCTGGACCAGTTGTGGTGGAGCATCTTGAGAGCTGCCCTGGTCTTCACCTTCAATGCTGAGCTGAGGTCATTGTGCACCAAACAGTGCTGCTCCAAGAGCCAGTAAAGAGGCCTGTGGAGAGCTGACCCCCTGGCCTAGCAGATGGAGCTCAGGCTGGGGGAGAAAGTCACACTGACACCCCTGGCACTCCCCGAGAACCAGGGTAAGAGACGGCAGCCAAGACGCACCTCACACACACCGAAATAACAAACTCCACCTACTCAAACACATACAGACACATGTGCACACGATCACACACAACCTGGCAAAGCCATAAAGAGTGTTGGCGAGTTGATAGCCAAGACACCCACAGACATCCCATTACACCTTAGCAACAAAGATAACATTTTTTATACTTTTTGACTCACCATGCCCGTCAGAAGCTCAAAAAGGATGGCGCCCAAACTCCACCAATCGCATGCAGCCGTCTCCTCACTTATGCCTCCCACCTCTGCAATGACAGAGCGTTCATCTTTATATTAGTGCTGAGGGAAACAGCTTAAATGTGAGCGTAAACTGCAGTGTGCTTGATAGAAATAGGAAAAATAGCCAGAAGTATGCTTTGAAAAAAAATGGTATTAATCTCAATCTCTACTTCAAACTAATCCCAAGAGGTACTGAATCTTAAATACTGAATACTGTTTCACACTGGACTCACAAATTTCTCCCAAATTACATGATCAATTCAAAACAAGCACAAATACACACATCAACACACACAGACACACGTGTCTCATAAAAGGGTGATTTGCATAATAAAAAAAGCAGTTAAATTGAGGAAACCGTCTGTGCCGCAACTTCACACCATCTGCATGACCTGACCTCAAACACAAACACATTCAGACAATAGACATGCATGTATACGTGCGCGCACGCGCACGTACACACACACACACACACACACACACGCACACACACGCACGCACGCACACACACACACACACACACACACCAAGAAGAAGTATTAAGAGAAAAGAGTCTGAAACTTAAGAACAAATAAAGTGGCATTTTTGTGTGGTTTTCTTCACTATATTTGAGGGTCTTTGTAATAATTATACCACCGATTTGCCTTTGTGGTCTTTTCTAGACAAGTTTGCACTTGCATCAACTCCTTTTTTTGCCCAACACACCTGTTCCACGTAGTCCTCTCGAGGTAAACATTTAATGGGTTAGTTGTCCAATACCTAGGACTCTTCAATGCAAGTCATGTCAGTTGAACACGTACTTAAATTCACATGCAGTCAGAAAGCTAAGCTGTGATGACTGTCAGTGTGTTTAAACGAGAGACAAAGGAAAAAACTGGCTTTACTGCAAAGTGTGTGTATGCACGCTATCTCCACTGGGTACCAGATGGCCTTCTGTGATTTTTAACTTCCTCTCTCCGGAGGGAAGAGGGGCTGGTCACCCAGAGGGCCAGGACCAAGGGTCATGGTTCGCCCAAAGATCGGGCTCCTTAGCTGGGGGAACATGGGAGACAAAGACCCTTCATCTCCTGGAGGTTGCCTGGAACTCTGGAGGCCTGCATGGCTCTCTTGCAGCCAAGGTTAGAGCGGGCTATTATACTGAGTGCACGCTAAAGTATGCACACATACACAGATGTACAAAAGGCATAAACACACAGCAAACTGAGCAACCTGTCTTCAGGGCTCCCCAGGACTACTGTTTTGACAGCCAAGGAGAGAAGATTGTCATTGAACGGACTAGTGATACCTGCGTAGTTATGTGCTGGAGGGGAGATACTGGACACACACAAGCACACGTCTCAGAGCAAGGTCGATGTCATCACAATGGATTAATGTCTAAGGAGCTGCAGGGAGAGTACAGTGGAGCTGGCTACACTTACCGCTCTGTCAGAGCGAGGCAGGCAGAATGGGAGATAAGAGAAAGAGGATAGAAAGGGAAATTAACTGCATTCGTGGGCCAGGGGTCATTCAAAACCAACTTTTATACTGCACGTTTGAGAATACCCAATTATAACAAATTTTCAAATTTGACCATGCCAACACTTAGCTGGCATTTTCTGCATTTGAATAGTGTATGAAACACTTCGTTTGAATTCTCATCATTTAACTAAGAATAGTGAAGAAGTGACATATTCTGGCTCAACAATGCAGCCCTTTTACCTTATGGTCTCTTCTTCTTCCCGTTCCCCTAAACAGTACAGTTCCCGTCTACAAGGTATCTTGGTCTGGCCAACCACCCACCCCAAAGGGCCATAAGGAACTTTCGCTCTTCTCCTCTAAGACTGACTTCCCCATTAACTTTACCAACAGTGACCACAGAGGAAGTTAGGTTCACAAAGATAGGAAGTGAAGAGGATCAGTTTTCCCTTTGCATGAAGCAGAATTCAAAAGTTTGAAAAAATATTGCTAATCACAAAAGCAGGCAAAGTTTCATCTTAGTGATGAGGAAACTGTAAAAAAAATGTTAAATTAATAAAGATCTATGTCCAAGATACAGTAATTGAGATGTAATAACAGTGTCTGGGAGTGAGAACGGGGAAAACTGTATTAAGTCAATAATGCCTGATATTTGTCAAACATTATAGAACATTTTCAATAAGTAAATCCCTGAAAGCTTAAATATTGTTGCCCTAACCTTTCAGTTAAAAGCTTTTTTTACTTATGTGTGAAAAGAAGAATGCCATCTGATGTTTATCAGTATTTATGTCAAAATGGTGAGAAAGTAAATAAGCAGAGTTTTCGAAAAAACAGATTAATACCCTGTTGGTGTATTTTAAGTCCACTCCCTGGTTTTTCTGGGTGTGAATGCGGGAGCTTTAAAAACATGTTTCCCTCCTCCTGATAGACACACATATGTGTGCACACACACGGTCATAGCAGACCCCCTGCCAGCATTCTGGCAAACAGTCATAAATCTGTCATCAGGAATGAAGCCATTTCTAGAGCTGACCCTGTCTGGATAAACAGCAATACATAACAAGGGCAGGAGAGACACAGACTGTCTAACCTCCGAGCCGATGTTCGTGATAACGTGAGATGAATGGATGTACATTCAATCAATACAAATATATTGAATATATTAGTTCTACTGATATATCCATGCCAAATGAACCATAACAATAAAAAAGGCAAATATAAACTGACAATAAAAAGAGAAAGTTGTAAGTGCTTGAGGTGGGCCAGTAAATTGAAAACTAAGGGTCTGTTTAATTCAGCAGAAGTGTAACACACCCCCTGCTGGCTGTTTATGTGTACTTCACTCATCGATCCACATGAGATCAACAGTCTTTTAACTAACAGGACCTTTCACACCTGGGTGGAGGTCAGTTTAATTCTACTTCAACTCAGTGATTAACAGGCTTTTGCCCCCAACATTCAAAATTGTGAGTATCTGGTCATCTTTGCATTTTTTTTCCCACAATCTAGGCCATTGATATGGTGACTTTATCGGAAGGTATGTGAACGCAACCTGGATGTTTTTATGAAATTTTAACAGCATCTCTGATCATTTGCACTTAGTCAAGAGGAAGACAGCAAGCATTCACAATGAATTTCTTTATCAGTTTTTAAGTCCAGTGCTTATTCTTAATTATACTTCCTATCCTTGTCGAAATCATCTTGTCTTTGGAACTGGACTTGAATTTCTTCGGTCGAATTCACTTTAAGAAATTTAAGTCCAGTTGCCAAGACAAGAAGATTTCGACAAGAATTCACCATGACCTGGATAACTGAGAACCTCCACAGACATACACTTCCTATCCCATAGACATAGTGTAGTAAATTAACTGAGGCACTGTTAAGTCCATGCACAATTGACTAAAATTTTTAAGTAAGGTGTAAAAGGAAAATAATGTCTTTAGCTTTTCCAAGACTGATTCACTCTCGCTCACACAATTTTAAATTGAGGGGCCTTGATCCAAATGGTGAAACTATTTGTTGTTTCCATTTTTCAATTAAATGCATCGGTTGCATTTTTAGTGAGTCACTCAACAAAATATTTTTCTTTTTAATATTTTGAATAATCATTTACTGTTTACTATTTTTGAAAATGCTATGAAATGTAACAATGAAAGGTATCATCTGGATTAATTTATAATTCTCTCAGTGTTTATTAATTGAAAAATTATTTAATTGCAATAAAATCTGGCTTATTGTTTGCTATAGGTTGTGATTTAGTATCTTTAGGTCTTTTACTTCCAGCCACAGAACACGTGCCAGTGTATTTATCTGTATCTCCATTGGTAGGCTTTTTATAGAGTTTGCAGGGATAATAAACATTCACCCTCTACATACTGGATAGAGCATTTTTACATTCAGATTTGTTTCACAGAGGTATTCTGTACATCCTAGACACAAGAAAAATGGAAATCTGAAGTGACTTTCCAGGCATTAGAGGTAGAATGAATATGAGAAAAGCTTTATACCAGTGTGTGGGAAGGTTATTATGCACGTCTCAAGTTGGTCAAGTGTTTTGAACTATTTTACCTTTTGACTTTGTTTTTGTTTTAAAATCTGCTTTTTAATAAGAAAGCTTGCGCAAAAATTATTCAACAGCCTGAACCATGCCCAAAAGCGACGCACAAGTGCACGCATGCATGCACGTGCGCGCGCACACACACACACACACACACACACACACACACACACACACTAGTGTGACCGTGGTCTCGCAACAATTTGAGTTAGGCAGCTTTTAAACAACATGCCAGAGCTGCCAGGGAGCAACAGACAGGGTCATCACACACACTACCCTGTGTTGCACAGCAGCACCCTCTACAGGACAATAAGGTCAATACAACCAGGCCCCAGTGTTTACGGTGGACCAGGGCACGCTGTAAAATATATTGTGAGTACCAATTTATTCAGCTTTAATACCAGGCAAAATCAAAATGGGAATGCTACTTTAGAGTTAAATAAATTGAATAAGCAAATTTTCACACAGTTTTGGTGTATAAAACATGTCTTGTGACCCAACCCAAAAAAGCACAAATAATACCTGGCATACAAAATAAGATATTAGAAATAGAAGTTTATGGGATTTCTATGACCCTCACCTGGTGCACAGTACATGTTGGTATTAGCCTCTTTGTCACAGGAGTCCTCCACGTCAATCCAGCTACAGAAGTAAGTTAGCTGAACATGACCTGAGGAGAAAGAAAGTTTGTTCTGATCAGACATGAAGTGTGACCCACTCATCTCCATTCAGGCTCTCATCGACCATGCACAGTCAAATGTCAGTCGGAATATCTACTTTTCAAACTGTCTGCTCACCTCTAGAGAACCTCCTTCCTTCATTCCTTTCTGCCTTTCTACATCCCTCCATGAGGTTTTCAAGCACAGCCTCTGCGATTACTTCTGTTTAGCAACTACCCGTTAACAGTATCATTAGAACTAATGGTGTCATTAGGTAGACGTGGCCATTAGCCTGGGCTAGCCAGACTGATGCACCACACTACTCTGTTGATGGGCCCTTTAGAACAATAATTACCACCAGAGAGACTAAAACAGCCACTCAGCTAATTAGACGCTTGTTGATAACGAGGTGGGGAGAGATGATTGCAGGATGACAAAAGAAGAAGTTAGGGAAGCTGTGACCTGCTGGTAAAAACACTTTCTTCTAGAGGAGACTTCATTTTGAGTAAACAGAACATGCAGGGATATTGGCTTCATGCTTTGCTAAAGATATCAGGATGTCTTTGAACCAACAAGTAAGGTATAAAGATATATACATGGTAACGCATGAGAAAAGCAGGAAATTTCAATCTTAATGTAATCAAATGTAATGCAAAAAGACATAGGTAAATCAAACCAAGCAGTCAAGTTGCTTACAGTAAAAATAAAATACTGTAGACACTGTCTCAGTTTTTGTTATTTTGAACTTAAAGTTAAATGGCAAGGTTATGTTCTAATATTTTCATTTAAATTTGATAGGAGCCTCTGCTCTGTAGATCAACATTGATACTGTATGAGAGCCCTGAGTTACATCCTATGGAAAACTTGGTCTTAAAGACAAGAACAATGATGGTATTTTCAGTCATAATCCTCAATCTTTAATCTCAACTTCACGCGCGCGCGCGCGCGCGCGCGCGCGCGCGCGCGCACACACACACACACACACACACACACACACACACACACACACACACACACACACACACACACACACACACACACACACACACACACACACACACACACACACACACACACACACACACACACACACACACACACACACACACACACACACACACACAGAGCTGAGCAGAGCACTTGTAATTATTAAATAATGATGTATCAGGCATAAAACTAAGACAGTAATAAAGTGATTTCATTAACAGATGGTCTCCTACAACTCACAGAGGGAAGGCAGCAACAAAAACACCACAACTATGAGAACTGCCAAATCCAAAAACAAATGCTCAGTAAGTTGCAATGGTTTGACGGTATTTTCATATTTGGGAGGCAGGTCAGCAAGAGCTTGAACCAGCTCCCATGTATTTTTTGATAAAGGGAAAAACACTGCAGATATAAAGTATGTCTGGATTTCCATTCAGGTTGAAATCAACTGTTTAGAAGATCAACAAACAACTTAAGAATTTATTGTTCCTTGCACATGTGATGTTCAAACCATCATTGGTCATAATTTTTTAACTGCTGAAAGTCCGTCTATGCTTGCTTAGTAATCGTGATACCTTAAATAGAAAAATATCATCTTAAAGTTAAGTCAAATAAATATATGATTTGATTGTATTGATTGTTGAGTAGCGGTGTTGATATTTTCAGTCTTTCCGTCCAGTTCACTACTGATACCCCAGGCTGTCCAGCTTGTGGAGTAGATATAGTAAAGATGCTGAATTGTTTGTGCTGCCCTCCCCTTTCAGTTTGAGCAGTTAAGAACTGATGTGTCATTGGGCTGTCCAAATATACCTTTTACCACACTTATTGAAAGTGATACTGCAAACCTCTTTTTTTTTTATATGTCCCACTAAGACCATAGAATAATACCCCTATTTACAACAGTGAGGGATGAGAAAATATATGTGGTAATAGTAACTGCCTAACCTTGCTCATCCAGAAGGATGTTGTTTGGGTTTAGATCCCGACAGACAATACCCTCTTGGTGTAGAGAATCCAGCGCTGTCACCATCTCTGCAGCCCAGCATCGTATGAAAGCCTCGGGGATACGAGCTTGGGATGCAGCCAACGACAGCTTGTCTAGTTCTGCAAACAGCCGTGATACTTCTTTATCAAATTCACCACTGCCTCTCCATGATTCACATTCCAGTCCTAATAAACTCTCAACTACGGAGCAAGCCTCAGTCTCATTTGTTGCTATGTGAGAGGGTTCACTAGGACTGGGAAACATGTCTGTAATTATTCTAGTGCTGGGCTCTAATTCCCCACTGAGGGAATCGGCAACTGGAATGCTGGCATCAAGCATGAGGTCTTTATTTTGGCATGAGGGTTCAACCGCTTCCTTGTCAGAGTGTTTTTGTCCAAAAGCCAAGCTGTAGTCATTCCACAGAGTAGTCAAGGGGGAGGAAGATGTTGTGTCGAAAGCTTCAGAGACTGCACATACAGATGAAGGCTCTGGCTCAAGTAGCTGATTATCCCTTTCCTCTGGTTGACTGTGAAGTTGTAAAACATCTGGCTGAATGAACTTTTGAGGAGAGGCTGGGGCCCCAAGGTTTAGACACTGCGTAGAAGTTTCTAATTCCTCTTGTAAAGGATCCATAGCCCCACCAATTACAGGCAGATTGACCAAAAGGTCTGGGGGATGAGCCTCATCCTCAACTACTGCCTCTTTAAATGAGATGACCGGCACTGACTCATAGGAGCCTTTATCACTACAGTCTAACCGCCACTCTGAGCTGTTTCCCTTGACTTCCTGAGCAAGTTCTGGTAGACCCTCAGTCATGTCTGACCCAGGGTCAGATGTAGAAAACACAGTCTGTTTTTGAGAGGGCACCTGCTCTCCCCAGTCTGAGCAAATCACCTCACTTGCGCTGTCTTTGCTGTCAATCCGAAAAAACTCCATTGGTGTGTGCTTGGATTGATCCAGAGACAACGGCACGGAGGGGGAGGGCAACGCACTGAAGACCTCGGGCTGTTCCTGCCCCTCTTCCCTGTATTGTTCAATCTCATGGTTAAATCCACTTTTGTCAGATAAGTTTTGTTCAGAGAAAAATCCAAGTTCCTGAGAGCTGAAAGGTGAAGAGAGACTGTCATTACTGAGCAGAGAGCGACTACGTGAAGAAGTGGCGGTCCTCCCAATGGGCACTTCCAGTGAGGACATTTCCTGTTCACTTTTCTCTTCCTCCTCTTCCAGTGCATCTGGCTCAACCTTTTCCTGTTCATACTCATTGCAAAGTGTCAAATAACTGGTGGTACACTCTTCTTCAGTGGCGGCTCCAGATGCGGTGCGGGCTCCAATCTGTGAAATGAGCCTGGAAGAAGGGCTACTTTTATGAGGCTTGATTAGTTCATTCCCGTCCCTCTGCAGTCCTGTAACAGAAGTCGAACCAGCAACACCTCCTGAGCCCGAACTGGCTAAATCTTCAACCGGGTGTGGGGCAGAATATGGTGGGGAGTGAACAGCTGCTGTATGGCTCTTCTGGATAAAAGGAATATCAAAGCTCTCTTCTTGGCTGGAATTATGTAAAAATTTTCCAATGTGTGACCATAGCTTTCCACCTGCAGATAAAACAAATGGTGTGTTAGAGATAAAGCAAACAGACCACACAAAAACCAGGTTGATGCAGATGAGGCATAAGTCTGAAACTTTTTTTTTAATACCATTTTTGGGGAAATCTATCTGTTGGCTACAGAAGCCAAATACAAATTTTCATAATTCCATATGAGCACCATACTTTGGGGGATATGAATTTTCACAGCATTAGTAAAGTTTGCCTGTAATGTCTTTCTTTAGTCTTTCCTTAAATTACAGGAAGGTTTGGAATCAAGTATATACCAGTTTGTGTCATACCACAAACTTTTCTAAAATAGTCTGGACATCCAACAAAGTGGTCTGAACAACCTAATCATATGAAATAGAAATTCTAATTAGTAGTGAAACATTTACTCACTAGTAAACTGATGTTTTACTTTCTCTCGCACGCACACACGCACACACGCACGCACGCACGCACACAAGACACCTGCCCACCAATTTATGAGGAGTAAGATGTTCAGTATCTTGCCCAAGGACACTATGACACAGTCTAGAGAGTAGAGGGATCAATCAAGCAATCTGGCTATGACCAGATGGCAATTCTTATCCCTTCACCCATGCCACCCATAATTATTTAGAATAAATATTTTTATATTAACCTTAATTTGGAAGTAAATTGCAAACATAACATAAATGAGGTGCAGAATACAATTTAAATGCTTAACAGACACCATAGTAGTAGTTCATGGAGAGTAAAAAACAATTCCTAATCAAAGATGACAAATCAAAGTACATCAAGATGCTGCACTTAGCCCTTTGAATCCAAATAAGAGCCTACAAACCCCAATGACTGTAGTATGTTTTCTGTTGCTAACATAAATTTGACTTTAACACACACACAAACACGCACACACACAGTGAGCAATTGGAAGGCAGCATCTGTTGAGTTTGATGAGAATAGATAGGAAGTGTAGGAAGTGCGTAGTGATGATAATGATAGGGGCAGGCCAATGGTTTACAAAGTAAAGCCATCCACATGCTGTTTTGTCCAATGTCACTCAGGTCACTGCTTTTCTCTGGTTTTCTGACTCTAATAATTTAACAAATGAGGCACCATATTTAAGAAATCCTCATCAGGTAAAATCCTACATTTTATGAACCACACAGCTGTGATGTAATTGTGTGATATTAGCATTTCATCAGCTTCATTAGATTATACCGAATAGCCCTGTGTGATATTTAATAGTATCAATTAATATTCGGACAGGTTGGATGTGGAGTATACCATAGGGTACAGGACATCAAAAATGTATTGGGTCTAATCACTCACACACAAAAGCTAAGTACACTTGAAGAGAGAAGAATGTAAGGAGGCCCAGGTGTTAGCATGGCTAATGAAGCACTGCAGCACCTGGTATTCCGAATAATGACCTGTGACTCTCACCCATCTCTATCAAACATCTGTCTGGAGCAAGGGCAGAGAAAGGAACTGCAGAATTTAGAAAGAGGAGAAAAAGATATTCGGGTTGCAAAAAGGTTGGATGAGTTTAAGAGGTTAGAGACTGCCTTACCTTCAGCATATTGCAGCAAGAGGAAAACTGTGTCTTCACAAACAACAAACTTTTTCAGCCGAACCATGTGGGGCACAGAATGAGGCATGATGGTCTTCTTAACTCTCCCACAATCACTGCTCTTTCTCAGGCCCTGCACGGAAGACAAGCGTTTAAGTGAGATGTAGTGAATAACTGAAATAAAAGCAAATACTGAAAGCAGGATGTTATGTTAAGGACAAGAGACAAAAAGGTCATGGATTGAAGGAGGAAGAAGAGGAAGATCCCCTAGGTTCCATGGTGTACAAGGTATAAAAAATGAGGAGGGGAATGTGGCAAAGGAGAAATTTCCAATTAACAAGTAGCCAGATTTGCCCGGTGGCAAACCAAAGTCACTAGATCCATCAAGCCACACACAGCGCGTGACTTCCAAAGAGTCACACATATCTATCAGTACATGTAAAGTTCACGTTGGCAGCGAGTGTCTGTAGACGTGTTTGTATATGTGCGTATGTGTGTGTAGTCATGTGTGCCTGTGCTGCACGTTGGCATCTGGCACACGTCTCACACCTGAGAGCAGAAGAGCTGACAGGGACAGGCCCATTAGAATCAATTACACCGGTGACACACAGGGGCTTCTGGCACACTTCACACTAACACAGTCAGGACGGTGATGATGCAGGACACACACACACACACACAGACTTACTTTCAGGATGAACGTCTCTTGTGTTCTCTTGTCCATGACCAATAGAACCTGTGATGGAAGAGTACCATCAATTGCCAGGTAAGACCAGAGATACACAGCTGAAATTGATGTAGTGGTTTTGTCCTCCAAAGTAGTGTTCTTCAATGCATGGGTCAGGACCCAAACAAGGGTCACAGCATGATAAATGTAGGTCCCTAAATTATACTGGAAAAACTGGCATTAGCCCATCAGACCCAACTGTGTTAACCAAACCAAAGACCCTTGCCACAAAATACCAGCACCTTTAACATGACTTGTTGGAGATGGGGGCATTGTAATTCTCTTACTACATAAACTAACTGTAACTAAGACATCAGCAGACAGTCACACTATCAAATCAACAGCTATATAAAAGGGACAGTGGAAACAAGTCCGAGATAAAATGCTGATGCTGTCTTGCTTGCATGTTAAACTTCTGTTGGTCAATGACCAGTATAACCAGTCAGTTAATTTTGATTTGATATATTTGTTGTTCAGAATCGAACCATGTCACTACCACCGTGAACTATATCAAAGTTATTATTCAGTATCTATCTGAGACAGCATCTAATTGACAGAGAGAATCAATTAAATTATAGATAATTAATTGCTTCAACCAAACAGATAATATTAACAATTAGGCAAAGTACCGGTACTTTGCAAAGGGATAAAGACAGAGTAAAGCTATAGCCCTCTATAGCAGCAAAAAGCAAAATACACAAGCACATATATACAGCACATGAGATACCTGTAATATAAACATTAAGATCTGCATTCATATTTCAGAGGCATAATTTAACTTCTTCTATTTAACCCTTTTTTCAGCTTCAAAAGAAGCAGATGGTTATCAGAAAACACGTCAAATGTGTGTGTGTGTGTGTGTGGGGGGGGGGGGGGGGGGGGGGCATTTTGATTTGTATTTGTATGACAAGAAAATAAGTGCTCCATCTCTCACTTGACTTTCTATAGCTCATCACTTTTAACAGCTTTATTTCATCCCTCCTTCCCTTTCTTTCTGACATCTCTATTTCTCTCATGCTGCCTCTCTGTCTCAGGGGAGAGCTTGAGCATATGTGTGTGACCTGATGTGTGTGTTTGTGTGTAGTGTGATACATGCATGAGTATGTTTTGTGGGGTGTGTTCTCTCCATGTGACCCTTGCTGGGACCAAACAGGTGCAGGCTAAATGGATATGAATGGAGCTGTGAGTAAACAGAGTGGCGGTGCTAGCCAGGGCGCTAATATAATTAAGACACAAACATCAGGGAAGGGGGGAGGTGGAGAGGAGTGGCAGGGGGCAGTAGGGTGAGAAGCTCTCTCCATCTGTCTCCTGTGTCCCCATTAAAAGTGAAAGGAGGAAGTAAGAACAGGAGAAAGAGCAGAGGAAAGACAGGTCATTTCTGCAGTGATTAGTTTTTCTGTTTTGCTTTGTTTAGTTGTTTTTTTGTTGTGATTCTGACATATTGTCAAACCTGTGCACTCTATCCTCTATAGTATAACGTAATGGTATTGTCAAAAATGTTCTTAGAGTTGCACTTGTGTGCGTGTGTGTGTGCGTGTGTGAGATGAGCATCATTGATTCAGTGTCGTGTGCTGCTCTCTGAGCTGCTTGCCAAGTCATTTCATGGCTGAGTGGTGAAGTTGCTTCACCGGCAGCTGGTTGAGAGGACCGGCAACCTAAACTGACCTTGTGGCAGTCATAACTGGCACTAAACATACACACACTCAGCCCTTTCTATATTATCTAGTAAATCTATCCAGTTTTATTGCTATAGATAAAAGAGATGGTCAAAGAAGGAAAGGACACATATAAAAGATATTTGAAGAAGGACACCATCCACAGATATTTGAGCAGGGTAATGAACAGGTCAGTGAACCTTAACAATAACTACACAATAGTAGTTATTGAGTTACAGCCTCAGTGCTGATTTCACTTGCTAATATTAATAATAATAATAACAATAATAATAATAATGATAACATCTTAAAGTGTACTTACCTTATCTATGATCCCCAATACCCTGTAAGCATTCAAATCCTCCGAAGGATTCTGTTGGCACCCTTTGCTGGTAGAGGGGCAGCACTGCGCACCCACCACCTAAAAAACAAGGAAGAAAACTATTTAGCATAATTATCATTGATATGGTAAGAAAGGCCCAAATAAGTAAAGGGAGCAAATATACAGAAAAGGGATCAATAATATCAAAATTGTTTTTTTTTTGTTTCAGAATCAGAAAAGCTTTATTTGTCCTGGGGGGCAAGATTGTTTTTCACTGCATGTGTAAATTTGCAACTATTTAAGACTATACAAAGTATGATAAACCTTTATGAAAATCAAGTCTAAATTAGATGTAAATATATATTTTGCAATTCTGCCCTGAAAATGCATTGTTGCACAATGTTAATCACCATATGAATCAAAAGCACAAGTACTAAACACTGATATATGACACTGTAGTCATCCTAAGTATACAATAAAAGTGATAGAAACTTGAAGATGCAGCATTCATTTGATAATATTTATCAAGGCCAATAAATAGACTTGAAGACAACAAATGCAAAACTTATAAGAGAAGAAAAGGAAGCCCACAGCTATGTCTCTTAAATAAGTAGCCATGTTTTCTTCTCAATAAACAGCACACAACGGATTGACAGCAATAAATGTGTGAATATGAATATGATGTTATATTATTATTAGGTGCACAGGACAGAAATATTTCTTTACTACTAACCACTGTCTGGGTTGAACCTTGACCCATATTGCTTCTCAGATGCAGATTAGCTATCTGTTCTGCACGCATCAAATACTCTGCAGTCTTCTTTTTCACTGCTTCTCGCCGTTTGGGACTGAGCTCAGCTGTAAAGAGAGAGAGCAATTTTTTTTTGCATTGTGAGGCAGCTTTTAGAGTTGAAAACTTCTGTGCAAAGACAACATTTTCTGATAAGAGCAGGATATATTTAAAGAGGTTCATGAACATATCCTAATGGCTAAGAAAGGGAACACCTCCTAACTTTTGTTATTTACTGTTGGCTGTGACTTTAGGATCAGAAGATGTTTGTTGCTACTGGTTGCCAGATAATTGTTAGCCAATGTAAACAGTTTTTATATGTCCTAACTTGTCCTAGGTGTCAAGTCATCGTTCCTGAATCTCGGCCTGATTTACTGCATCACAAAGTGGTACTGTGTTTGACAGGACTTTTATAATTATCAAAAGTTAAACTGATACAAACTGATTCACAAAATGACAAAATCACATGATAAAGACACAGACAAAAGATCTATTTCAAAGAGCTAGTGACAGATACTGTCATGGTCCTCTTCACTTTCAGGTGGAAGAATTTAATAAGCAATTCATCACACAGCTGCCTCACTTTTTTGAACTTTCAGTATTCAGTAAAAAGTTTCCAAAACGAAAAAAAAAGGGTAACTCGTCAGTCTATGTTACTATTTTATTTTTGACATTAAACACCATTAAACATTGTAGAACTTGTACAGCTCTTGGCCAAACTTACCTTGGACTCCTTGAAGCAGCAGGTCTACTCCACTGCGATAGAACGCAAAAGCGGCTTGGTAGTCCTGCTCTTTCTCCTTCTGTGTAGCCAAACCAATTATCTCGCTGGCTTTGTCAAGGTAATCTGATTTCACTTTCTTGAGGCTACCACCACTAGCATTCTTTAGACTGCCAGGGAACAGAGCTGCTCGACCTTGCCTGCTGACCTCTGGGTTCGGGTCTAAAGAAGTAGGAGCCAGGGCCGGAGATGGAGTGCGGTATTCATGCAGAGAAGGCAAACGTGGACTACAGCTACTGCTAAGGTTAGTGGCTCCCCCCTGTGGCTGGTTTGGAGAAGCGCGGCCCGAGGCCATGCCATCATCCAGATCAGCCAGAGAATCTGTGTCCACAGCCAGAGAGGTCAGGTCACTGTCACTGGATGGGCCTGAAGAAGTGGGGGAGGTCAGAAAGAATACAGAACTGTAAAGACACATGATATTTTATCTTTGTATTGATCAAATATTTTAATTATTTTAAACTCTCCTACCTCCATATTCTGATGTGATCGTCAAGTCTTCTGCACCACTAATGTCTCTTTGCACTGGAAAAAGTCAATTTTTCTCCTATAATTAAGCGTGAATTAAGAAAAAAAGATTCTGATGAGGTGTTACATGATGAAATCCTACCATCAGAGCTGCAATCTGACAAACTGTCAGCAAGGAAGTCAGAGAAAGGTTCGGCAGGTCCAATGAGATCTGAGCCGTCGTGGCACTCACCACCCTGGAAAACAAAGTTCTTTTTCTATCCAGTTCTTATTATGTTTGTGGAGTTTTTTTTGTTTTTGAGCATACCTTGAAAAAATCTTGGATGTGCTGACTACTATAGAGTGCAGGGATATTTGCAGAGAATTGTAGTAGATCCTCAGAGCATTGTCTCCTTTCCTCAATCACAGAGTCATCAAAACGACCTACAAATAAGTGCATGGATACAATGACAGTCTGCTGAGAAACATGTTGTTATTGTCATGTCATGTTGCTGTTTTGCATAACACTAGTAAAGCTTTTCCCTTCAGCAGTCGCCACAGCAAATCAAACTTTTCCATCTAACTCTATTCCCTGCATCCTCCGACCAACTACTTATCCCAACTACCAACTACTACTTCCAAAAAAATCTTCTCATGACATTACAGTCATTCGGCAGACGCTTTTAACCAAAGCAACTTACAGTGGAGATGCCAGGGATTGTAACCAGTACCTCATACATGCAAGGCATGTGCTCTTCCACTGAGCTACCTACGACACATACATATGCCACATCTCTGGCAGCCCCAATTGCAGCATCCGTCTACCAATATATTCACTTTCCCTTCTTGGAACTTGATCGAACCATCTCAGTTTGGCCTCTCCGGCCTTCTCTCAAAAACATCTAATGTGATGTTCCTTTGATAGGAACCTGATCCTATCCATCCTCGTCACTCCCAAAGAGAACCTTAGTATCTTCAGCTCCATGACCTCTCGCTCTGCCTCCTGTCTTTTTGTTATTGTTACTCTTTCTAGGCCATACAGCATCGCTGGTCTCACCACTGTCTTATACACCTTTCCGTTAATTCTGGCTGATAGTCTTCAATGGCTTCAACGTCTTTTTTCTTGACCTATTCCAACCTGCTTGAACCCATCACTTCACCTCTTTTCCAAAATCTCCGCTGCTATGGACTGTTGATCCCAAGTACCTAAAATCCTCCAACTTCTTGATCTCCACTCTTTGTAGCTTCACCGTTCCACCCGGGTTCCTCTCATTCACATACATGTCTTGCTGCGACTACCCTTCATTCCTCTTCTTTTCAGACAATTCCACACAACCCTCAGCATTTATCCGGGCTTGGAACCGGCTCAGGGAGACACTTGCCTGTGTGCCCCCCCCCAGGGCTGGCTCAGGGTGACACTGTAAAAATATAAAAATCTCACCAAGGCCTACCCTTAAATTTAGCAGAATTTTACATGATCCATGCTTCACTACTTTACTAAGTCAGCCACACATTTTGTTATCCTGAAAAGAACAACAGATAATCTCATGTGGTAAGATTTATGTAAACAAAATCAGTAGTAACACTATACTGCCACAGGAGGGCAGAGTCCTACACATCATGTGGACTTAAAAACAATACTTTGGCATTAAATGGGTAAAAAGTTAAAAAAATTATATCAGTCTGATCACATTAAATTCACCTAAATGCTACAATTTGAATGCTTGGCCATTTTCAATTACAGGAGATGCAATTTTTTGGGTAACTGTGTTATAATCTATTGCTACAAACGAAGCACCGATACACATCCAAATTGTCCTCATTTGCTGAAAATGAAAACATTATTCTGAAATGATGAAAATTCAATGTATAAAACATCCTCAAAAAAAAACGTCATACTGTATACTTTACAAATACTGTATACTGGACCCATTTTTAAAATCCATCTCCAAAGTATTCCTTCAGACTTGGTGAATTATGGTGCCTTACCGAAGACTTTGGCCTTGGCAAAGGGAGGGAACAGTTCTGACTGGCTACAAACATTCTTGTGCAGCTGCCAGAGATTCTGATGAAGTTTCCGGAAGTCGCTGTATCTTTTCCACACAATTATCTGAAGAGTGAAGACCCAAAATATTTGAAGCCAGAAGTAAAAGAACCTGTGCTAAACCATCACCAACAGCATATTCACAATATTTTTAAAAATCATCTTGAATATTTCATTTAAGGCATTAAATACTGTTTCACAAATAGTAGTTATGCTCCTATGCTAACCATTTTAACTATGTCACATGACCATCACAAATCCATCTTGTGCAGAACTATTAGATCCATAAAATATTGACACAAACCTGGATTAGAAAAGGCCTTATGGAGGTAGAATAAAGCAAGAACTATAGATCCTAAATCAAAAATGGGGTCAGTGTAGTAAAAACTCTTGGTGAAGGAGCTGGTGGGCAGCAAACCGGTCCGACCACTAAATAGGAGCACTGTTTAAAAGTGGAGGTATGTTTGGCTTGACCTCTCTCAGATACGCATGCAGTAATTGACATCATGCTTGCTGCATTAGCACTGGTTACAGGCTAGGCTGTATTCTCAGTGCGAGGCAAATGCATGAGAAGATGTTTGTATTACATGCAGTTTATTAATCAAGAGAGAGAATCTTTGAAACATATCAGCAATGAAAAACATTGATTTTAATCTGAGAAAATGTTAAGCACATTTATTTTGTGGGTACGAAGAGAATTGAGTTATTTCTCTCACTCACTCACTATCTCAAATCTTTCTACATATATTCTAAACCCCTAACAATTACCTGGGGTTAGAATTTCTAAAGAATAAGCAATGAAAAAATAAAAACAATGTTCCATACATTATATTTGTCTTGACCCAAACTTTTGCCAAGGACTTGTAAACATTTGAATTCAAAAACACAAAAACAATGACTTGGTGGCTTACCTCTTGAACATCCTCTGGATTCTTCCTGGAGATAATCTGTGTCAGGAAGAGATGATAATACAGGCTTTGATATAAAATTTGTTACAGCAGCAAGTATTTATTTGCCAACATGTGGAAAGTGTGCCCATGGGCACATCTGTGAGCGTAACAATGACGGCATTATTAAGTAAATTGTCTTTATTGTTTAAAGGAGACATCACCAGCATACATTTCAAGCAGGGTTGCAGGCAGAGATAAAGGATTGCCATTGTTATATATAGCCCCATATGAAAAATATTCAAAATCCTGAGCAAAGATGTGTAACAAAATTTATCAAGACAATGTTAAAGTGTGCATGAGAGCATCATCTTAAAATGTTATCATAGATTCTCAAGTATTTGAAGCAGCACACACAGGCTCACAGATGGTAATTTGAGTTAACATCTGGTGACTACATCCCGGCCAATACTTGATTTTTTTGGTTCAGTAATATTAAAAAATCTTTTCAAATTGCTGTAATCATAATTACATAAATTAAGTCACTTTGATATCTCTCCTTAAACAGTACTTCCGTAGGGATGGTGACAAGCAAGAATTCTGAAGCCTCTTCTGCACCAGTAATTTATTAAATTGAATAGATGTACAGATCAAATATTCAAAGAGTGAGAAAATTAGTGTACATCTTCCTTTGGGAGATTGGTCTTTACCCCTGCCTGGCAGTGGAGCTCCCATTTGAATAGTAACTTCACGACCTCAGCCTCCAGAATGAAGGCGGTAAACTCAGGGAGGCAAGCCCGTGGATGGCAATCTGTATCTCCATATGTCTTACATCACAATAGCAGCATATTTAAAACTTGATATATTTGGATTTTTAATGCATATTGATGACAATGATTTGTCAATGAAACTTATTAAATTAGCTTTTGTCAAATCTCCACCTGTTGACAGGAAGTGCATTGTAGGAAATGTTTGGCAGTGAAAATCCAACAGATGGATCCTCCAAATTAAATTAACTTAGACCATATTTTGTAAAGATCTCAAAACAGGACACCCTGCGCTAACCCCTGCGCTAACCAGTCATCAAGTAATTGTCCTTTGAATGTAGTCTCGGAAGGACACAGGCCCTGAACTGGGACACAGCTCTTGTCATGTGTAATTAGGTAAACGTACACCAACCATATTACTGACATATTGTCCTGTCAATATTTTGGTCAAGGTCCACTGTAAATGCAATAAAATATCAAATACATCATCGTTATAATCACACTTCTATTGGTTGAGCTCTTCTTTTGTCAATTGAACCATCTGAATCTTTTTTTTGCTCAGATTTTTCCCCACATTTAATACCCCCATACAGATGACCAGATCACACTGGTGGAGCAAAGATCAAGATTTTTTTCAAGTGGCACAGTCTAGTCTATGAATAACTCTTTAACTCCAAACAACTTTTGTTTTATGATCTTCAGCCTATCCTCAAATTATGTACAGTGTAATATTAAGATTTATAAATATAAAATTGACATCCTTGAAATTCGGTATACTGAAACAATGGCATCACCCCACAACCGCGTTAATAAATAAATAATGTTGTTTTTCAGCAACTTTCCTCCTGATAGACGGAAAACAAACACACATACCACATATAACATCACCTTCAATACAAATTATTCCCAGTGTCCTTCTGATATAATTCTTGTCATTGACACCTCTGCTTCGTAGTGTTGATATACTTCAGCCAAAGTGAAAGTAAATTGAAAAATCGTCAATCATTTTAAATACAACTGACATTCTCCCGGTTAGCAAAGGACACGACTGTAGTTTTCCAAAAATTTACTGCGCTGTCACTGAGAATGATGTTAACGCTGACGTTAATTCACGCTTGAATCACGTTAGCATGCCTAGCATGGTTTAATCCTGTCAGCTAGCTAGATGCACTTCGCATTAGCCAGGCTGTCATTGAGCGTCCCTTTTCCACTTACTCTTGCAGTGACTTTGTAGACAGTGTAGCCTTTCTGATGCTTCCTGGGCTCAGTGACAGTATAAAACCGGGCAATTTCTCCTCTGTCCCGCTGCGATATCATTCTGATAACAACAACATTGCCAAAGCTACCAGCCGGCTAGCTTGAAGCTAAATGACAACGAGGAAAGGAGCAAGAGCACCACCTCGAGGATGACCCGTAGCAACCAACTTGCATTCGTACATTACTTACGTTTATAGGTTTATTTTTAGATTTTAAACCCCTCAGAAAATTGATTTGGAAAAGTAATTTCATCTGATAAATGATAATTGTGTGAAAGATGATATTCTGATATAATATGATATGCATGAAATCGACACAAGTCCCCAGACAATTAAGATACAATACATTTTGCAAACGAACTATTTTACGTGCAGAAAATATCATTTTCTGCAATTAGTCACATCACATTGTGATAACAGTATCCAAAGTCTCGATTCAGACGTGGCCAGTTTTATATATATGTGTGTGTGTGTGTGTGTGTACATCCCAGTTTAAAATAAGGAAGCGATGCAAAATCAATGAAGTGGATTTCACAATCAAAAATACAATATATGAATCAGTGGATGAGGTACCAATGACTCGATTTGTGAAAGACTCGCCATACCAAAGCAGAAGATCCATGAAGAACAAAAAATGTACATAGTTATTTTTGCAAAACAGACTGTGATCGCTCTTTCTTCTGTCTTCGTTTCTTCACCTGCTTGACAATGGCGAAATCCAGGGAAGCGAAAGAATTATTCCTGCAGGGTTCAGATTCCATGCTAGTTGAGTTGAGGCATTGGTACTCTGATAAGTGACAGTGGGGGTTTTCATCATTTCCCTAAACACCCAAAATTTTGGTAAAATGAAAACGTAACCTACGAAAAAGAAAATACGGAATTATTTATAACATAAAAAAACATACAATTTAAAAAAACATTCAGTACAAATAGAGTAAACACCATATGTAAAATGATGAATTAGTTTTCTAAAAATCAATAATTATTATAGATAGATATAAAAATATAAATTCTATACTGGATTTATATTCAGAGCTTTCCAAAAGTAATTGAAACTCTTTGTAAAACTATATCATATTCTAATTATATTCACAGTCAAAAATTTTTGGATAAGCTTAAACTAGCCAAAACATTGAAAAGTTGAATAACATTACATATTTTAGAAAGTCAAAATATAAAAATAAAAACATCTTTCAACAGCTAACTCTCATACTCAGCAAGTTTTTTCCCAGAATAAAATCATCTTCCCTTCAAATAGTCAGTCAGAAATTGAAATAAACTTGCTTAAAAAAGATCTTTTGGGTTACATCTCCTGTCATTTGATGTTCTGAGACGAGGAAACCTCATGAGTCATATCTCACAGGTGACCTGTGTTCGTCAGTAGATTTGTTGTTATATTAATTGAATTTTATTCCCTTTATGTTTTATAAGGGAATTCTCCACAGCAAGAGAGTTTGAGAACCATTTGCTGGAATATTTGATTTGAAAGATATTTTTTTCTTCTCTGAAGAAGTTGTCCGAGGGTTTAACCAAATTAAGCTGTTTATTTATTTACTGTAACAAATATATTCATCACATTTCATTGCACTCAGCCATACAGTTATTTTCCAGTTCTTTTGAGAATTAGCAGTTAAAAAGTTTATATTTCATACTACTTAAACCAGAATTGAATCAAGAATTACTTGTGTTCTTTTTTCTTTGCCGATGCTTGTTTCTTTCACGTTGTATTTTTATTGGACCATACATTATGCAACATCACCCACCTCTAATTCCAGTACGATTCACAGTACTGTAAGTGCACCCCACTCACTATAATCCCATTTCCTAGTATGAAAAAAACAAGTAATGTACCATCTGGAATTTTAAACTACTGTTAACATTGTTTATATTTAAAAATGTCTTAAATGGCCATTAAAAACTGGATCTTTTTTGCGACAATTTTTAATTACAGCTACAAATGCTTAGATGCTTTTAATCACACATCTGCAGCTCTTTTAGATTCTGCATTTATTGGCCATGACATAACTTTGGAAATTTCCAATTATCCTTTGTCACAAGTGCAAATGCTTAATTTTGATCCATATCCACTTATAGACTTAATGGTCTTGATCTTTCCCAAACTGATTATCCTTTGGAGTTAAGGCTGTAGTTCTCATCCATGCCCAAGAAATCTATTTGCTTCCCATTTCTACACCGAAAATAAAATTGTAAGCAACAATAGAAAACTGAACTTTAATACATATTTATTTGCTGTATGAGCTTTCATCACAGATAGTAGTCCATTATAATTTTTTTACCTGAAGTGTCCAACTCTGACCTCTGCCTGCCATGTTTGCAACATGATAGCAAACACTTGGAGATCAGGCACAGGGGTAATCAACTAAAATTGAAAAGGCATGATAGTGATCAGTAACACAGATATAAAAAACAACCAAACAAATCCATCTCTGAATTGGTCTCCCCCATCAATGGAAATAGATGTTGAACCAGAACATACCTGAGAAAACACACTGGTATTTCATAGACAAAAGGTGTGACACAGAGAGGCTTGCGGAGGGATTTTTTAGTCAGCATCTGTGAATGGCATCACACCTGTGGTCAAGATGCCCATATCATGTTCATGCAGGTGGTCTATAAAGTACAGTCTCATTCCATTGTTGTCTATCATCCTATATAACAAGCAAAAAATGGTTGTTTCATGTTGTTCTTAAAAACATGAAGACGCAGATGCATGCACAAATAGCAAACAGCATGCCACTTCCTGAATGTTAGTGCAATAAATAATTGTTTTAATTCATAGTTTAAAAAGCCTAATGTTGATGGAATTTAAACTGTGATGTATTTTTCTGAGACACTGAGATTGGACTGAGTCATAGACAAAAAATCTGCGGTGATTCTAGTAATAAATGCAAATACAGTACAGACCAGTGACGTGCAGTCAGTAGAAGCAGGTAGAGGCCGGGCCTTACCTGTCATCAGGGACAGAAAAAAAATGCAAAATGAAAAAATGAATTAAATGGTTATATTTATTTAGTGATTTGTGCTATAAAGTTATTTTCCACGTAGCTTCACCATTTTTAGTTATTTTTTTTCAAAATTGCTAAAAAAAATTGACATTTACTGTTCAAATATGAAGAAGAGACGCAAGGTGATGTCAGTGCCTCACCAGCCATGAACCTCACCGCTTCTTTCTTTGGGTTACTGGAATAAATTTCAATTTTATAATATGTGTCACTGTCTCCAGCACTAACTGTAAGACCCAAATTTTCTGAACCCTCATAAAGCTGGTTAGGTTTAAAGGTTACCGGTAAGTTGAGAATGAGAGAACAAGAGCACGAATCATTTATTTTTCCTCACCTTTCCTCCCACGACCCATATGGCTAATATCTCAAAGCAGTTAACCGATATGTGGTTTGAGAAACATGGGCCGCTGAAGGAATGCGTGACAAAGGCAGGGCAGCGGTAGAGCAGCATGTTATGAACAATATCATGATTCTCGAACATTGGTTCAATCTGTAAAAAAGTAGGAGTTTCTTAAATGTCTTAAGTGTTTTTATTGACTGAAAACGACATACAGCATATTTTAAGTTGACCTCTTCATCAACAAAGTCACTAATCAAATGGGACTCAGAAGTGTTTGCATACTGGCATGACTGCCGTTCCATTTTGTTTTTGCAATTGATAGGACCAAATCATGAAATAATCACTGTAACTTGTCATATAACTAATAATACCAAGGAAAGACTAGAAAACACGTTCTCTTCTTGCATGTGTACAAAGAGAAAACAAACAAACACCTGATATGCATGATATTTTTTGTTTAAGTCTGAAAACTTAATGATCTTGGAGTGATGATAAGTGCGAACTGGAGGGATGTGGCCTGCCAAACATAAAGTGAAAGTGAATATAAGGAAACAAAAGCAGAATTCATCATTTATCATATCTTTCCTGTTACATTTGTGGTTCAGAAAGTGCAGCCTACTCTCAACATTAACTTTCGAAATAATAGACACAATCATCCATCCATCCATCTCCCGCATATCTGGAGTCGGGTCGCCGGGGCAGCAGGCGGAGCCGTGAGGCCCAGACCTCCCTCTCCCCCACCACATTGCCCAGCTCCTCTGGTTGGGAACCCGAGGTGTTCCCAGACCTGCTTGGACACATAGTCTCGCCAGCGTGCACGGAGTCTTCCCCGCAGTCTCCTCCCAGATGGACATGCCTAGAATACCTCCCTCAGGAGGCATCCAGGAGGCATCCAGACAGGTGCCCGAGCCACTTCATCTGACTCCTCTCTATGCGGAGGAGCTGCAGCTCTACTCTGGGCTCTTCCCAGATGACTGATCTTTTCACCCTATCTCTTAGGGAGAGTCCAGCCAGAAGAGAGGAATGAAGGTTAGCTGCAGCAATGCAGCAGACAGAACATATGTGTGTGAATGAGAGGAACTCGGGTGGAATGGTGAGGCTACAGGGATTGGAAATCAAAAAGTCGGAGAATTTCAAGTACTTAGGGTCAACAGTCCAGAGCAGTGGGAGTGTGGAAAAGAGGTGAAGAGATGGATTCAAGCAGGTTGGAATGGGTGGAGAAAAGTGTCAGGGGTACTATGCGATAGAAGGCTATCACCCAGAAAAAAGGAAAGGTGTACAAGACAGCGCGGAGACCAGTGATGCTGAATGGCCTAGAAACAGTGACAATAGCGAAAAGACCGGAGGCTGAGCTGGAGGCCACAGATGTTGAAGCTTTCTTTGGGAGTGATGCGGATGGATAGGATCAAGATAAGTCCATCAGAGGTACAGCCCGTGTTAGATATTTTGGAGAGAAGGTCAGAGAAGCCAGACTGAGATGGTTCAGTTATGTACAGAGGAGGGATAGTGAATATATTGGTAGATGGATGCTGGAATTGGAACAGCCAGGGAGGACGAGGTCTAGAGGATGACCAAAGAGAAGATTTATGGACATTGTGAGAGGATATGAAGTTAGTTGGTATGACAGAGGAGGATACAGAGAATATAGTTAGATTGAGAAAGTTGATTCGCTGTGGTGAATCAACTTTCTCAATCTAACCCTGAATCTAATCCTGAAATCATAAATAGAAAGGGAAATGAGGAGACAGTAAAATCAAATATAACTGTAATTCTTACAGTGATATGAAAGTATTCCTCATCACGTGACTGAATAGGAAAGGTAACTGTCACGATGGTTTGTCCATCAATCTCATTTGCAGACAGTAGAGTGCAGCTCTAAAGACACGGAGTTCCCAGTGGCATTACATTCCTGTCAAAAACATTCCTGTTCCTGTCAAGTCAAAACAATAACAATCAAATATTATTTTTTGATGTTCGAAAAATGATGGACACTTTTACTTGTGAAATGTGTTTCAATGAAAGAAACATGTTTAAAACACACAACTACATCTCAGTATGACAATTGCCTAAAGTAGTTAACTTATTGGATTACTGTGACATAGCTTCCACTGGGTCCCAATCCCCCTATGACAATATCTGACCCTGCCATACCTCCATTGGGACTAAATTCAAAGCTTATCAAGCTTTTGAAAGAAGTACAGAAGCATACCTGGTGAAAGGACAAGGTCCTTGGCTCAAAACTTTTGTTTGGTTTTGTTTTATGCTTATTTTTTCAGTTGCAAACTCTGACATTTTCTCAACTTCACATACGTGCTGTCATGGGGTTAATTTCACCCCTTCTAAAATGTACTGCTGTCAGGAATGTTTTGTAAATTCAAGACATTATTGGTAATCTATGTAAATCATAGATATTCAAGTTTACAGCATGTGTAGCATGCTAACCTGGCAAACATGCCAAGGTCATATTTCATACCTCTCTACAGTCACAACAAGCTATTGCATGTCGAATGAATTTTCTTCAAGGACTGCACCAAAGCTAGAGGAACAGAAATGCCATAAGCTATGTCAGCCTTCCTGGAGACACCTATAGAACCAAAAGATTGCCGCTAAAGTGGATTGATGTATCTGTATACTATGCATACTTTGGTAGACTGACAAAAACAAACACCGGGCTTTCCATGAGCAGAGAGATGTGTTTTCTGGACTCATGGCAGTATTTGATAGGAGAATCTGATCTGTTTCCATTTTTTTGAGTCTCTGCGCTTAGACAGGTATTGTGTTACACAAGTTGTTGTGGCCAGTGTCTCTGTAAACACCCCATATTAATTGAATTGAGTAAGATGATATGGGCTGAAGATATCACACAGACACCTGGTCTTCTTGGGCCATAGAAATGCATGCATGCACACTCACACGCACACATGTACACAGGATCATAATGGGTCTCAAATGGTCATTTCACATTGTGATGGGGACACCTTGTGAGATCATGCACAAAGAACGGTCACCATGGGAGCTTCTAAGAGATCGACCTTTTTAAAATAGTTGTTATAGTGCCTCACCAAAGAAGAATGACACTATGGAAAAAAAAGAAGAAAGAAATGCATTTGGCACAAAACAAGCAAGAAAAAAATGGAGCATCACTTGATAAAGCATCTCACAAGCCCAAGGAACCTGTTACTGGTTTATTACAAAATTAATACGGAGAGGGAAAAACAGGATGCCAGAAGGTGTCAATGATAATTCCGGAAGAATATGAAGACTGGCCAGGAAATTATAGATCTTTGCTTTGACATCACAAATTGGGAAATGAATTGATCAAAACTGAGTGAGAGATTTATTTCATATAATACTTTATTACATTTGGGAAAAGAAGGAGCCCTACTGTTGCAGTGATGTGTCTCAAGGATGAAATTATAAAAGCTCAGGCTAACAGTCTTTCTCTTTGATGTGAAAGTTTATGATGTAATAAAAGAAAGAGGGACGTCGAATGAAATTTAATATAGCAACAATTCAAGGAATATGTTTAATTGATTCATGGATTTTATGAATGGAAGAACTGTCAGGGTAAGGAATGGGTAATAATTATCAGGACACCATGTAGTTCAGAATGAAATTCCAGAAAGGATATGATGTAAGTTCCATTCTATTCTCAGTCATGATTCATGATATAATTGTACATATTCCAAAGGACATGGGAGGGTCACTCTTTGTGGGTGATGGGAAAGAGATGAGGTTGTACTGAAGAAAATCTGTGAAAGAAATGTGGTTAAAAAGCAGAAAATTCAGTGCGGCTTTATGCTTTTGGTCAAACAGAACAATTTTTTGATACATTAACAAGATAGATATAATTTGTGGTGGCAGGCTGGGATGCTGGATGAGCTATTGTGTTAGAAATTAGTTTAGGAGACATTAGAAATGCCCCAGTCAGTACATTCAAAATTGAGGCCAAATGCTTGTTGCATAAGTATATGAGGCCGTAAAGCTAGCCATCCAATTGAAGATGCCGGTGTGAACCAAGATTCTGGCTGTTTGGCAGTATAAATGGAAAACAGTAAAGAAGCGTGCAATGTTAATATGGCCTGTCAAGCTTTTACTTTGTTTGAGTCAATGTGTGGGCAGAGAACAGATGACTGTTAGGTAAAGCACAATAATATGAGTACAGATCTATTGTATTGGGAGCATAATAAAGCTTCAGGTAGTAAAACATAAAAGCACAAAGACCTTGTATCGATCTAAACTGACTGATCAAACTTAGACCAAAAAGGCAACTGTTTTTGTTCCTTGCCACAAGAAAACATTTTATCAAATCATCGTAAGCTGTCTGGATGTGTATACAGTTGAGTTTTTTGACATGTTGATGGCATTAGAAAGAAGTTAATATTTCATATTTATTTTACTTTTCTTTATTTTCTGACATTGTAACTGTTACGCTGCTGTGACAAAGTAATTTCTCCTATGGGGATCAATACAGTTTATCTCATCTTAAAGGAAAGCTGCTCTATGAGGTTGTTTTTTAAGTCCAGTTGATACTCCTCCGCCTTCAGTAAACGCCATCAGCATGTTGAATTATATCATTCTTACTGCAGTCTCTATACCTTCATATATTTTAAGCACTTCTTTCACATGACCATTCTGTGTGACGCTCTTCAGCAGGTAATTTGCACTGCTGCTATTTCAATGAGCAGTGGCCAGTTGTGAAGCCGGGGCCCCCCGGCCCCTACTAGCTACTTATTAATACCAACCTGTTCATCAGGATCTTTGTCAAACTAGATCACTGGGTGTTTGACATATGAGATGCTGTGGGGGAAGTAAATAATATAAATTAACCAGTAGTTTGAGACTAAATTGATAATAAGAGGCTTGTTCCCTCAATTTCAGACCCCCGAAAATAAAAAAATAAGTGAGAAATTAAGCAAATATCCATTTAAAACCAACAGACAGACTGATTGCCCTGTGTTATCGGATGGTGTATTGCCTGACAAGGCTAGGAAAACTGTTTTAATTCTTATGAATGTGGAACAGTGACCTTAACTGCTTAGTTTAAGTGTTCTATTAGTGTACGTGACAAAATCAATTTACACTTGAAGAATTTTCCAGTGCATATGACATTTATGAATAAACTGATGCTTTAGGAATGCTTTTTTAAAATTGATTGAGGGACTCCAACCCACACAGCAACCCTTATTTGCAAATTTTACATTACAATTCAGTGTTTTCAACAAAAATTTTCAGTGCAAGTGCCCAAGCTTCACATTTCTATCACAGAAATCCTCCCCAAACACACACACACACACACACACACACACACACACACACACACACACACACACACACACACACACACACACACACACACACACCCAGAGGGAGAGAAAGAGGGTAAGAGTTTCAGTATATAACAGCATAAGAGGTAAAAAAAAACGCACACACACACACAACAGGAGACACTTTATACGCCCATTGCACATTTAGCCCAGTAGAGGCTGACTGAAGCACAAGAAATTACTTTTGGGTCACTCTGAGGGGAGCTGTGCACAAAACAGTCATTAAAAACACAACAGAGAGAGAGCCATGGGGATTTGATTAATGTCTAAACCACTACTAGTTGTGTAACTTGAAATGGCGTTTCAAATTTTTTAAAGAGTTGTAGGTATTGTTGATGTTTTTGTTTACAGTTTGATTTTACTTGAAATGATCTTGGATCATCTGATCGCAGAAATATGTAGGTCAAACAAAAAAAAAAACAAGCTGATTTTGCTAGTGTTGTAAGTCATAACAGTGAAAAAGTGAATTTCTACCAATGGCCTTGGCGGATGTGTATGCTTCACGATCAGCGGATAATGTTTTAAGTTAGTGCACTATTTTGGTAGGACTGTTATTTTTATACACATTTGCTATTTCGGTTCGTGATAAATAACAGAATTTCACAAAGTCCTTGTCTATTTCAATGGCACCTCCCGTCTTGGGAAAGCAATGTGGGCTCGATACCTTTCCGGTTTCAGTCCGCCGCGCCGAGCAGGTCACTCCCTCCGTCCCGACTGTCAGCACTTCTTTACGCGCTCCAAACTTGCATCGGTCCTGCCCACTACCATCGCCTTCGACAAGGGTTTCTTATTTGTTCGTTTGCTTTATTTTTTTGTTTCCCCTTGCTAGTTTAATAATGTGTTAAAAGGCCGCGGTGCGGCGGAGTACCAACTGGAGGAACTGCTGTGTTTTTCTTCACTTTGGTAGAAAAGTAGCGGGAGGAAATGTCCAGCTGAGGACTGGAAATTCTGAAAACCAACGGGCCTGGTTCGGTAATGATTGATCAATGCTTCGACAATGGCACTAAAGGTAGGTTTGACAAGTTTTCTGGGTTATATTGACGTTTTCTCGTGTCTTTGTCGGCTTTCCCCCAACAACTTTAGTCAAAATACACGGCTTACGTACTGTATAGCCAGCGGTGCCGTTCCTCATATTAGCTTAACTTCGGTGCGCAAAGTTATAGATAAGGGGGGTCAAATATCACCAAAACATTTGGTTAACCAAATTGAGAAAAACTCATAATCGTCACAATACGTGACTATGCGGAAATGTTAAGCAAATAGTTTGTTTTACATGGAAAATGTGTCTCATGAAGAAAGTGTCTTGTGACATTTTACTACCTTCCCAGTGCAGGTCATTGTGCCTCCGTGGAATGCTGGGAAATGTAGTCTTAAGTGTGGGTCACACTCCGTTAAATACAATCCTAAACGCAACTCTGCCACTTATAATGAATCACTTTGGAGTTAAAACATTAATTTGACTAATCGCAGAACAAGACTTATTGTTAAAATAGCAGGCACTAACTGCAATGGCTGAGGCTTGCTGTTGTACTTTTGGCTTCCAGATTACATCACCTTTGATGCCCAATTTTTCAATGTTTCCCAGTATTGCACCTCTCAAAAAGTCATTTGGTGACTCCAAATTTAGACACAAATGCTGCACATTCATCAATCTGCACATTAATAGTGAAGTCATATAAGCATAATGGTATCTAATTTTAAATGTTATATGGCCACATGACTTCATATCACAACATGGTTTTATCCCCAGATAATTGAGTGGTTGGGTGATAATACCTATAATAACTGACTGACATGTCAAGAGACATCCATGGCTTTATCTAGCAAGTTATTACTGATCAGAGTAAAAAAAATATCCAGATTAATTGACCCCATGGTGGAGAACCGCTAAGGCCAGTATAGATCTCTACATTTCATCCTGATGATTTGTGAATGGGGTTTTTCAGCTGTAAAATCTGTAAATTATTAAGTGCACTAGGATTGAAAAGGAAGTGCTGACCAGAGCATTTATTCCTGGGATATTTCTCTTTTTTTTATTTCTTTGTTGATTATCTGCACATTCACATGTGTCTGTCTATATGCACATATGCTCCATGTGACCTGTGACCTCAAACCCAACCAGGTAGCTTGTTTTTGGTTGACACTGGTGTCAACTAAGGAGTCAGCACATCAAGCCTAGAACTAGTTGAGCCTGTTTCATCATTTCCACATTTGTCTTTGGAAAATAAAGGGAACTGTTCAGCAAGTCTTTTTGCAAACTGCCTAAAAAGTACAATTCTTGTTTCTTTTCTTTTTTTATGCTGCTCAGGCACAGGTTTTATATGACTTCACTGCTGAGCCTGGAAACAATGAGTTGACAGTGAAGGAAGGTGAGACAATCACCATCACAAATCAGGTAAGTTGCATATTCTACCATATATTTCTGCCTGCCTTCCTTCTATTTCCAGTGAAATGATATGTAATATCTATATGTAATTTCTAATAGACTATTGAATTTTTCTGATTGATAAACCTCCTGCATGTATGCAGATTACTTTGTATTGTTGTTTATTTGATGTATATGTTTTTGTCGAGTTCCCCATCGGCGAATACTTTATATATGAAATGTATAATATTATTCTACATTGTATGCCAGTGGATGTTGTATTTGTTGTCATATATAAGTACAGGTTTTAGCCCAATTATCTCTCATTCTAATTAATCATATTGGTATGTGAAAAAGCATTAGATGTTTGTGGACTTGACTTTGTTTATATTGTAAAGGTAAACATTTTTTCTTGAACCTTGAGCCACAGTTTTAAAAATGTGTTAATGCAGTTCTAGTGATACATTTATCATCCACAGAATGTCATTTATATGTAACAACTGGTCAAGCGTTGTCCTTTAAAAAGCCAACAGATTAAATGTCCAACCAGAGACAAGGCTATAAAAGAAGTGTCAGCCTTGTAGAGAGGAAGGAAGGAAAAGAGAGGCTGCAAACATGATGTCATTACAGTTAGTCGGCAACAGTTCAAAGGTTACTAACTGTGTGCTGACCTACATAGTTTTCAAATCAGAGCCTGTCTTAAGCAAATTACGCCCCACTGTATGAACAGAATGGTTTAACCCTGGAAAAACTGATTGGGCTATGGAGGAATTTTGTTCTAGGAGCATTTAATGTGTTAACAGATGTTTAAGAACCTGTCTTTTGCTTGCTTTTATATTTGATAGCTCAATGTTATAGTGTCAGATCTTCTCATTAAACTTGTATATATACGATGTATATATACGATGTATTTTCTTTAACCCATCTAAAAGAAAAAAACAAATTATGTATGTTAATGGCTCATTCATACTGCCCTGTCTATAATTTCAGAATATCGGAGGTGGCTGGATTGAAGCACAAAACTCCAGAGGGGACATTGGTTTGGTGCCAGAAGACTACATTGAGGTAGAAGCAACACCACACCTAAGATAGACTTTCTCCCCCAAAAATGAGCAGCACATCTCTCTGGATTGCCATTTCCTGCCTCACACTGATCTCAACAGAATGTGACTCCTCTAAATTCTAGATAATAAGGATGGCTTTGACTGGTTTACATTTGCATTCAAAAAAAGTCCTGAGTCCTCCTTTTAAATATACAAGTTTAAAGTGCATCATCACAGGCGCCCTCACAGGTCACGTGAGATCTGATCTGAGTTCCCCTCTCTGTATAAACAACCACAACGCTATTTACATTTACCAACACTAAAAATCTTGTTTTAACTCACAATTTTAACCCACCACGGGGTACACTTAATGCAAGAGACAAACATACATATGCCATATGGCTTCTAATCACTCTGGCCAAGGTTACTCTACAAGGAAGAGAGAAATAAAGCAAAATAGAGACGCATGCTGAGATCTATCAGTAAAAATGATTAAAAAAAAATCTCCAACACAGGATTAAGGGAAAGCAAATAATCAACACTGGTTATATTCCTTTTGTTTTTGTTAAATAACAAAATTCCGCAAGCGCTACATAAGTGCGAATGGATCTGATACTAGGTAGAGGTATACTTTTCAATAGCAGTATGGCATCACACTGTTCTCATCCACAAGTGAAAGTGGTTCTAGAGATTTAATGTCATGCCTATTGGGTCTGTTCTCCCCTGCATTTATTGCATTTCACATGCAACAGGTTGACTCGAGGCTCATTTGAATGCGTTTAAATCAGAGGCGTGTGTGTGTGTGTGTGTGTGTGTGTGTGTGTGTGTGTGTGTGTGTGTGTGTGTGTGTGTGTGTGTGTGTGTGTGTGTGTGTGTGTGTGTGTGTGTGTGTGTGTGTGTGTGTGTGTGTGTGTGTGTGTGTGTGTGTGTGTGTGTGTGTGTGTGTGTGTGTGTGTGTGTAGCCATTCCAGCTTCATCATGAGGAAATGATTCACTACAAAGACATTCAGAGGCTGACTCGTGAAAGGAGTCTGATCAGACAAAATATCTGTTTAGACTTTAAATCTCACTTTAAACAACGTTTCCTCCAACATTCTCGCATTTGAGTGTATAAACAGTGAGATTGATGTGATCTGTCTGGTCTAACCCGCAAACAAGACCATGTAGATGTTTTTCTGACCCTTAGTTACCTCTTCAGCAGCCCTCAGATGGTTTTGATTCTTTGTCCAAATCCTAAAAACCAGGGGACGACCATTTGCCCTTTTTTCGATGTAATGGAAAACATCAGGACTCAAGCTTTCAATGTCTTTTTTTTTTTTTTTTTGGTGTGTGTATGGATTTAAATCTATAAATTGTCTATCAGACTTGAGACACAGAGGAAATATCTAGGCTGCGAAGCTATGGAATGCTAAGAAGACAAGATCACATTACCACAGAAGAATGCACCTTTAAAACTCATCAAATTATAATGAAATATCCGGATTAGTTCTTCTAAAGTGACTTTTTCCTTTGTCTTTCACTTTTCCATAACCTCCAATTTGTAGCTCGGCAAGTCGTTACCGTCATTCCCAGCTGCAGGAACAGCAGCACCAACTCAAAGTTTTGGAAATGTCGCATCTCCGGACCTGTCCATCTTCGATGCCTATGCTCCTGCATCAGCACCCGCACCAAAGCAGGTACTAAAGGTTGACCATGGGGAGTTACTAAATCCATACAAGTGAATTAAATATTTATCAATTTGGTTTTAGAAACCTATTCAGTGGGTAGCGGTACAACATAAAATTATGACCTCTGTAAAACAAGTTTGTAATAAATCCACGCTGTGGCTAAGTACCAGTTACAACATGCCAAGACCACCACTTAAATAAAAGTATAAGAAGTAGATGTGTAAAAAAAAAAAAATTAAAATACATGAAAAAAGGCAAAAGCAGAAGCACAGATTGGGTGCGTCCCACACATGCAGAAGTGAGAGCAGCTGGCATAAGAGATACTTCACCATTTGCATCATAGGCTGTTGTAAGATTAAAAAAAATACTAGAAGGGAATTTGCTCTCTTCAGTGGTTGACTGGAAGGAAGCTGCATAGAATGAGTGTACTGCTGAATAAACAGAAATGGGGACGCAGTGAGACCTTGAGTTTGGAAAGAAATACTAAGTCATACTTCCTGCTGTCTCAACAGCCCACATGCAGGTACTGCTGCATTAAACATCACTGCATCTTACTCGTGCTGAGATTGCACTTTGTGACGATGTCAACCTCTCTTCCCTTAAAGGTGGATGCTGGGGGTTTGAGTCCTCAGCCTGATACCCCTGACACCCCAGTTTCCCCCTACCTTTCATCCCCTGATGAGGTAACCACCACATGGTGTGTGGTGGGCCAATCCAGTAGCATGAACTTTGCCCCTCTTCCCCTAACTGTTTTTTTTCCCATTTAAGCCCCCCCTCCCCACCACACACACACATTGGTTTGCTCTGGCAAATTCCCCATTTTACTCCTATTGCCTGCAAAAAGCTTGATCTCCTCCTCTGTTCATTGCTACACACACATCCAAAATGTCAATTGTCTCTCATACTCTTTATATCCATTTTACAAATCAGCACCACACAATGAAATAATCAGTCTTATGTCAAGTTTATTCGACCAATCACACTAAGAAATCTTCAGATCATGTCACATGCCTTTAGGCCAGCTGATCATCAGAATTTAAGTAACTATATGCAAATGGTACTTTGAAAAAAAATATACGTTCCCTTATTAGCAGGTGTAGTAATAGTACTGTCCTAACCAAAAATACATTGCTGGAATGCTGTTAATCAAATTGCTATGAAGTGAGTTTGATATTTGTGTGCTGGATTTTTTTTCTATGTTCATTATGTGGTGAATTTGATGACTCTTATGGCTCAATGCTAGGCAATAGTAAAAGTAACCCAAAAAAGGTTTGTATGCATTCGCCTGCACAAGGGTTAGTCTGCATGCCTGACAACATAGCACCATTGACTTTTAAATATTAAGTTTTTTATATCTTTGGTCTTTTTGAGAGCGTTGCTTTACTTTGTGAGAGTACCATTTGAATTAGAACACTAGAACACATTCTTGTTGATTTTGCACATTAAAAGCGATTATTATCCCACAAATGTATCTTAGCTTGTTAAAAGTCATGTTTAAATGATAAGGGCATGCTTTCAGACTCTGATGACTAAACTGAACTGTACATTATGCTGTTTTCATTTATTTTATTTCTAACTCTAGCCTTGGCTTGTTGTTTACAGACATTTTTATTCTTTTACATTCCCTTCCATCCTGTATTTTTAGGCTAGTAATGGCAGTGATCCTTGGTCTGTGTGGAATGCACACCCCTCTGGGGAAGCCTCCAACAACTGGGCATCCAATCCAGAGGGCACCCAGACTGGGAAGACTGCCTCCAATGACCCCTGGGGTTCCACATCACAGGGCCACCCTCAGGCTTACCAGGGCCCAGGTAAGAACACACTTGAAGGAAAGTTTAAATCCCATGTTTATAATGTCTTCACACAAACAATGGATTTAAATTGCTGTGGTGAATTCAGAAGTAATTACAACGCGTTGTTAGTGCGTATGCATTATTGAATTGGATGATGATGATGATGGTGGTCTGGGATTTCATTGATTAGCATTATTTATTTATTTTTTTGTCTGAGTACATATGAGTATTTACAAGAGAGGATGCACACAACATCTCCCTTTCACTAAATTTACTTTTTTGATGCCTAGCTGATAGTCCGCATCTGCTTCAATGGATATTTACTCAAGGTCAGTTTGACTGAACTGGGTAATGCTGAGAATATTTTCTCCCAGTTTTAGTTTGGGATGCATAAACTGCCAGATGTGGCCGTCCTCTGTTGTGTCACTCCAGTGTGTGGACCGAATAGTCAAGTTACGACTTTTTTTGTCAGACTGTGGAAAATTTAGCCTCACTTATGAGTCAGATGGACAAATTGCTTGACCTATTTTTTTGAATGGTCCACTTAATATTTAGAGAACGACAACATAAGAGAGGGGAAAAAAATTAATATACTTTTCCTTTCTTTGTCTCTTGCAAAGCTGTCTACCCATATCCTTACCATATTGATTGCACAGGTATCCCTGCATGGCCTGCCGGGGGCTTTTGTGTTCATGTCTGAAGACAAAGAGCAAATGTTTCTGTGAAATATTCACCTTTTAGAAGCATGCAAGACATTTTTTATTGGTACCCTGATATTAATGTATTATTCACTATATTGTGATTTGAGTGTTGTAACTGCCTGTAGGCATGTTTTAGTAGAAGAATGGCATAATATAAAAAGGATTATATACAGTTTATATATAGGACCAGAAAAAGTGAAGGCTCAGATATTAGACTCAGTTCATTAAAGGTTGTAAGGAAATCCAATCTGGCTTAAATACTGTTGCTATCGCATTGGTATGCTATAAATCAGGTTTGTTTGTTTTTGTTTTTTTGTTTTTTTTGGTAATGAAATACAAAAATGTCCATAGCACATTTTCTAAAATCCTACTTTTTATCGTGAAGCTTGTTTCAAAATGTCCTTATTGTATTTAATAATCTTCTAACTTGCTGAACCAGTAACTATTCTGAACACTAAGGGCTGAATTTAGAACCTCACATCTGCTGTCTGTGAACGCCATGGAGCAGGAAATATGCTCTTTTGCTTTGAAGCTCCATATATAATTGTGCTTTGAAGAATTCATTCCCATATATTTTGACATTAAAAAGTCTCTTTTCCTGAATGCTTCACTCTTCCAGGCAAAACTCTTTGGTAGGACAAATAAGTGTTTTTGAACTCATGCACATAAAGAGCAAACATGAAAAATTGAGCAAATTATGTGCTGAGTTTAAACAAGGGTGATTAAAAATGTGGAAATGCCCAAATGTTTTACCTGAGAGGCAAAAAAGACTGCATTGGATAACACGAGTGACCAAGGAATTAATGCCTGTGCCTGTTAATTCTAACACATTGTTTGAATTTTTATGTAATGCTCACCTGTTGCTTGTGGTGGCTGGACAGATAGTCATACAGAAGGTTAGATGAGAGTGTTTACTTACTCTTCTGCGATATAAAACGTAACCCCGTGTAAACATATTCTACCACAGGAGCGGAGGATGATGAATGGGATGATGATTGGGATGACATGAAATCCACCGGAGGTTATGCTGAGTCAGAGGCCGGAGAGAGTGGAGCCATGCAAAGGGGTGGAGCTCATGCATCCTCAATGAAAATCTCTTTAAACAAGTAAGAATTGACGATATAACGATCAGAAATTAGATTTCAAAGAATATTGAAAGGAACAACTTCTGGGAAAGAAAAAAAAAAAAAATCTATCTTACTGTATACTTTGGTAGAAGATAGATGCCCTTCCTTCTCTGCGCACAGGTCCAGATCCGGCATCTGCTTTTTACATGTTGCCTAGGAGTGATTTATACTTTGATGGCCACGAGTAGAATTAAATTTAAAAAAAGTATATGACCATCCCTCTTCACATGCTTCTTTCATCGAACAGGTTTCCAGGGTTCTCCAAGTCTGGTCCAGAGCTCTACCTACTTTGCAAGCAGATTGTGAAGGGAAAAGACAAGCTTCCAATTTATGTAGGTTATCATCAACACTTATGAACCCCCAAAATCCATCAATAGATTTAAGAAGATATAGTTTTGTTTTAAAACTGCAAAAAAGATGGCTTAAAATCCCCAGCTGTAAAAACTGAAAAAACAAACTTCCATTGTTAATTGAAATAATCAGTCATGGTTCTATTGCCAAAATTAAAATTTATCAGCAATGATAATCACCTTTTTCCGTCTCCCAATTTCATGTTCGCATTTCCTATTCGCAGTCCATACAACCTTTTGTTTGGTCCACAGATCGGAGAGGTTGGTCCTGTGTGGTTTTACCCAGAAACCCAGTTAGACTGTGTGGTGGCTGATCCCAAGAAAGGGTCAAAAATGTATGGCCTGAAGAGCTACATCGAGTACCAGATAACACCCAGTGTAGGAACATTTAATATTATTGTGGTGCATTTAAAACAATAATGCGCGCAACTGCTTGGCCTAGTTGAATTATTTACAATGACTACAAGATATCATGTTCACTCGCTGTAATGCAATTTCAGACTACAAACCGGCCTGTTAATCACAGATACAAACACTTTGATTGGCTGTATGAGAGGCTTCTGGACAAATTTGGTTCAGCCATCCCCATTCCCTCTTTGCCAGACAAGCAGGTAACAGGTAAGCGTGCTACCAAAAACAATGCTTTTTGTTCCCCGAAAGGATTCATATGAGGAAACTAACAATTTTTTGCCTGCAATATACCTTGCCAGGGCGATTTGAGGAAGAGTTCATAAAGATGCGCATGGAGCGGTTACAGGGCTGGATGTGCAGAATGTGTAGGCACCCAGTTATTTCTAACAGTGAAGTTTTCCAGCTATTCCTCTCCTACAAGGATGAGAAGGTAAGCTTCATCCCATCCGATTGTCACCTTGCTCACTAAAAGATTGTTATAAATGAAATCTTTCAAACTAGAAGTCAGTTTATACTTGCATCTGTATTTGTTTGACCTCGATTATTCAAGACCCAAGAACCAACATGTTTATAATTTTCGGGTGCAGGACTGGAAGATGGGGAAAAGAAAAGCAGAGAAGGATGAAACCGTAGGAGTGATGATTTTCACTACAATTGAGCCTGAAGCTGCAGACTTGGACCCTTTAGAAGTGTGAGTTTAATCAAAATGTGCTTTCAAAGAATGCACCAGTCACTAATGAAGTAGAACATGGTTTTAAAGGAAACTAGAAGCTTTAATTTACATACACAGATGTCATTGTGGACATTATGCAATCAGTTTTAACTCTGTTTTGCAATAGCAAGGTGAAATCCCAGGCAGCCGTGGAGAAATCGATTGCTGAAAGACTAGGGGTGTGTGTTGAAGTCGCCATTCGTTCTCAGGGTTGTTCTGAAAAAGCTCCTTCCCATTGGTCTATAAAACATTGCCTTCTATGTCTTCATTGGGAATGTTGCCAAAACGAATTCCCCGGCCAGTGTCTTTCTGCAGTCGACGAGTCAGAGCCACGCCCCTGTCCCCAAATAGTATCTCAAGGTTGACTCTGCCCCTGACAGCCAACCCACACCCAACCCAACCATAACAATGCTTTTCAGTATGAGTTAGGAAGACTCATTGAAAGGAGAGTTGGGTTTTTTTCTAATCCAAAAATAAGTCCCATCGTAATGATTGTGAAATCTCATCATTACCAGACTGATACATTCTGAAGCTGTGCCTACTCTATATTGAGTGGTATATATAAATACTATGTTATAAATAACTTGAGGTAAATTGCGTTATTGACCTGTTCCTCTTTACTCTGTTTGGGGAAGTCCAGACTTCTAGGTAAAGTAGGATATATTAAACATCTTTCATTTCTAACAACTAAACCTCATTTTTACCTGTTTAGTGAGTACTTGGGAGTTTTACATTTAAAGGAAAATTGTTGCAATTCCTGCAATAAACCATGCTTTTAAAAGCACTGTTTTTCATAGGTTGTTAACGGTGAGCAACGTTCTTAAATTTACCCTGTATCCACAATTTACAGTGAGCAAAAATGTGAGCAGTTCAGCAGGTTTACCAAAGCAATGGATGACGGAGTGAAGGAAATTCTCACTGTGGGCCAGGAGCACTGGAAGAGATGTACAGGCCGTATGTACACAAAGCACTAAATAAATATTTTCCCCACACACACAGGCCACACCCTCACTTCCTGCTAGAAGTACTCACTATAGAAAACAATGAGCCTTTATAAAAATATATTTGTAGTTTATGTCTGATAATGTTCTTATGTGTCTTATTTTGTCAGCTCTGCCAAAGGAGTATCAGAGAATTGGGAAAGCTTTCCAAAACCTCTCTTCTGTGTTTACCAGCAGCGGATACCAAGGTACAGCAGTGAGTGGGAATATGACCCCAGATGACATATTGTGTGCTTTATCCCTGGCATAGCTCCTAAATGGTAGTTTATGATCCAGACTTTTAAAAACAAAACACAATAAACACACTCACTAGATATTACCTAATCCGCAGTTAAAATGTAGAAAACTTTTTAGCCCACTGCTTGGCTCACAGATGCGCTTAAGAAACAGGATTATGACATTCTTTACTCTTGTCTGCTGCAGGTGAATCAACCCTGACTGATGCCATGACAGAAGCAGGAAAGACCTATGAGGAAATAGCACAGATGGTGGCAGAGCAAGTAGGAATTCTATTTCTGCAAGTGATAGCTATTGACGAGCTGTTACTGCTATGTGCCTTGAAAGCCATGATTCACGACAACGATCAATTTGTTTGGACCCCTAGTTCTTGAAGTCTTCCGTCATGTCAGGATAGTTAGGTTTACTTTCACTAGCACACTATTAGAAGGACTTAAAGGGAACTCAATTCTGTAGGGTTCTCTTGTTGTTTTTGTTTGTTTATTTGTTTGTATTTTTACTTCCAACATCATTTTCTGTCCATAGTCAATCCACATTGTTTCACGTGTGTGATTCTTTCCTGCTTCCAGTGGTTTCATCTCAGATATGACTTTTTCTTCTTTCTTTTTCTTTTTCTAAATGACCCCTCTCGCCCTGTATCCTGTAAGTGTGGCCTGAAATAGCAAAGGCAGAGGCCAAGGACATATTTATTTCTAGTATTCCATCCTTGTTTTGACTGATGATTTGTGGGAACGCACTACATTCTGTGCAGTAAGATTGCTCTTTTGGAGGGTATGTGCTTTTTTTGTTTTTTGTTTTTTTTTCCCCTCATTTTTTTTGTTTTAAATGTTGCAGCAGCGTCCTGAGGGAGGATTCATCTGGTAAGCTTGTGCTGATCCTGACACTTTTGGTCAGATCTGCAGAGATGTTAGATTTAGAGTGCTTCCAATGGTATGACTTAGCATTAAGGAACATGACTGCCTGGGCATTGATTCATTCCAGTGGCAAAAAGTCAACATAGTGTCTGTTTTATATTAAAACCATGCAGTTGTCATAAAGCTTTCTCTTGATAGATTCAAGAAACACGAATGCACATGTCTGCAGTTCATGAATTGAAAATCCAAAGATATACTGAATCTATCGATCTCTGTTGTTGTTTCCTGGTTGGCATGACTCCTTGAAATGATTAACCTTTACATTTTTTTTTTTGTCCAACTGGAAGTTTTCATAAGAGTTTTTTTTTTCTTTTGTTTCTTCCTTTGATATTTAAATGAACTTTTCTTTTATCTGTATTCCAGCCCAAGAAAGACCTCCACTTCCTCATGGAGACAAACAATGAATACAAAGGTCTGCTCGGATGCTTCCCGGACACCATTGGCGTCCACAAGGTACAGAAGCATCTGGGGAAATGGGGAAGGGAAAGCCGTACACAAGTTTACTTAAGACTTATCTCTCCCTATAAGAAAATCCTGTCTTTATTTTTGGAATATATATATATATATATATATATATATATCACTATTTATGAGGCACGAAGTACAGTTCAGAAACAATATGGCACAATAGATTCGCTACATCCGTGTCACAATGATTCTGTCACTGCTTCACATTAGGGGGCACTTGTGCTAGGTTGCTTCGATGTGCAAAGTAAAAAATAACAAATAATGAGCTACAATTTTCCGAGGAGGCACTTGTCACGTTGTATTTTTTTTTTTTTTAAACAATCCTGAGGTAGAAATATCAGGAGAAACTACCAATAACTCTCAAAACCGGCCTCTGTCTAAATGCCTATGGTGCTTTATGTGCCTTAATCTTCACATTGTATGAACTGAATCTATTTTGCTAATTCGACTTGTTTGAAATATGTTAACATAATATCAATAGCATCAGTAGCTCTTGTTAATGGTAGACTGTCATGTCACCTTATCATATCTGTTTATATATTATAATCTACTTCATCAGTATTTAATTGAGGTTACTATCTGTCTTGTTTTAAAATGTACAGGCGGCCATAGACAAGGTGAAGGAGGCTGACAAGTTGGTGGCCACCAGTAAAATCACCACTGTGGAGAAAGCTACCATGGCTAAACGACTCAGCACCATGTCCTATTCATTACAAGGTACCACATCCTTCAGCCAGAGGAATTCAGAAAATATTGAGCATAGCATATATCAGAGCTGATGGCACTGTTTTCAACCACAGCGGAGATGAACCACTTCCATAGCAACCGCATCTATGACTACAACAGGGTCATGCAGTTGTACCTGGAGGAGCAAGCCAAGTTTTATGAGACGGTAAAGCCATTTATTTAAGCTCTTTTCTCAGAATAAAGAAGTCTGCAGAACTCTGGGCGCTTTTTCTCCACAGGTCCAGCACAGCTTGACTCAGTTTGGGTGTCTGTACGTTAATTCATAGTACCTTTTTCTAGACCAGCACAGCGAGACTCTTGTTTAGCCGATCAGCACCCAGCAGTCTGTTGACGTCTCATTTAATATCGGCTTGACTTACTTGGAACGTCACCAGAGAAGGTACTAAAAAGTAGTTGGTACAGTAGCAGAAACATTAAAAAAAACAAAACAAAACAGCAGAGTTGTGCTGGAAATGTGTAGTGGAAAAGCGCCCCTTGTCCATTTTTGTTGCATAATTATGACAGTGTCTTGTGCTTATAGGCTAAAGATGACTTTGACTCCTGTATTTATGCTTCCTTTTGTATTCTGAACCCACAGATCGCTGCAAAGCTAAGACAAGCACACAGTCAATTCACGACAATGTGAAAGAAACAGCAGGCTGTCTCTCACAAGACAAGAGTTCAACAAGCTCTTCCTGCTTACTCTGCATTCTTTTCCCTCCCTTTAATTTAAATTTAACCTTCTGTCTTACCTCATCTCTTCCTTTATGCTCCTGCCAACAGCCCTGGCTCATGATGTTACTTATGTCCACCCCTCTCAGGGGTTTATGGACAGATAGAAACCACGTGTGACAGCTGAAAAGGCTTTGACACTGGCTTAAAACCAGAAAGCCAGCAGCAAAGGCCAAATTATACACACTATTTACACACACTTTCTTTGGTCCAAGGTTCACAGCTGGTGACAGAGGAAGAAAACATCCAGGCTCTAGTTAGCTGGAATTCCCTCATTGCACTGGTCAAATCCGAGTTTCTTTTTTTGTACATGTGCAGAGCCCAATGTTGCAATAACTTGACAACTATTTATTTTCAAGCAATTTCCCACAGCTTCATTCCACAAGTTAACTTGAACAATGGTTCAAACAAATCCATGGATAGTACAAGTATCAATCGGAAAAGGAGGGGGTTTGGGTGCAACAGAAGTTACTATCTCAGCAAACACAGCTCAGATTTTCATTATTTTTTGGATAATGTCATCAATATTTGTAGCAGTTTGCGTCCCCTTAAAAAAATCCAACAAATGTATTACAATGGATTGTGTCCTCAGCTGACAGTACCAGCATCCTTTCTTCCTGTACTTCCTCAAAAACTAACAGGAAGTCCCACCACCTTCCGGCCTTGCCAACGTGCCTTGACCCCTTTCAGGAATTTTCTTTTAAACACTTGATTTAGTGATTGTCGGGCCTGTGCTCGTGACATTTCAGTTTACATTTTAAGACAAAGTTCAATTTGGGGGTGATCATTTTAAACATTACCCTGCAAAGCAAATGAAGTAATTCAAAGAGTTTAGACTGTCAGTTGCAGGTGTATGTTGATCTGATTTTTATATGAAGGTGTGATATCAATGCTGAAAGAGAGAAGTACAATTAGACAAGTTTGGGAAGTGGGATTATGTATTCTGTCGTATATGCAGATTTGTTTTTGCTTTTCACTGCTCAGTTTTCAATCAATTTCTAATCTTGGTCACTTTCTTTTATCTCAATACATTTAAAAAAAAAAAAAAAAAATATATATATATATATATATATACACACACACACACACAGTATATATCGAACCTGTCAGGTGCATCTTGTCATGGAGATATTTTATGTATAGAACTGTTTTGGAATACAGTGTATCTCAAGAAGAGGAGCGAAAATTTGGTTTGATTTATTAAACAATGATTTGTACTCATCTGAGGTCTGTTTTGATTAGAGTGAAAGAAACCTTGTGTTGTTCTCTGTTCGTGTTGCAGTGTGCCACACTATGTGCTCTGATTTACACACAGTAAAGCCCTTATTCGCTGAGCAGATTCTCGAAGCGAGGGCTAGGAATAGGAATGAGTCTGTGGCCCAAGCCAAGGGTCAAAGAATGTTCCTGTGCAGCCTTCTGAAGGACGTGAAAGAGCCCTTTTACCCCAAATTCAGCTCCCTGCCATCAGGTGCAGCTGGATGAGCCGGTATCAGTATACAGGCAAAGAGAAGGTAAATTCATTGACGTTGTATCATGGATTGCTCTCTTTTTGGATAAGCGTTCCAAAACTTAAATGGTTTTGTATTCCTTTAAGCAACAAAATAAATTCAAATCCAATTTAAGCCTGATTTTGATTTAATTTAGCTGACAAGCTAACCTCCGATTGACAAATGCCTGCCTTAGTGTCTACAAGATTGCTGATATGCTTGATTTAAGATTTGTGATAAATACTTCCTGCCACAAAAGGTTTCTGTAGGATTCAAAATCTAATTTGTAAAAAATGTTAAGTGTGGTGTTTATTTTTCACTGAATGTTCACCAACACCTGAAAGGTAGGTTATTTGATTCTTAGAACAAAACTGAATACTCTTAATTACAAAAGAATTCACTTTTTAAGGAATTTAGTGATCTAGGAATAAAAAAAAATTAAAACCTTGAATGACGAAATGAATCACATGAGAACAGCAAGTTTGTGCGTAACCCACAAGATACACATCACATTCCAAGAATAGTTCAACATGCCTCTTCGGCCAACATGAATCTCGAGCCCTTCCACATTGTTTGAATATACAAATATGTCTTTATTTTCAGGAGGTTGCTAATGGCCAAAGTATCAAACTAAAGGTACAAAAATAAAGGTACAAAATAAGGGAGAAATCACTTCTCATGACACAGGCTTGGAAAAATGTCCCGACCAACTTACCGAAGTCACAAACCAGTGAAAATGTCCATAACCCAGACTGAACTAAATAATAAAGGGTGTTTTTGTCCAGAAAAATACGATGGAACAGTACCTATGAGCCTCCAACATGACGTTGAGACACAGCATATGCAACACATTTGCACAGGCCATTCCACAAGGTAAACGTACATTAGAAATAAAAAGTAGTTTTAAAAAGATGACGTGAACTTCCTGGTATCACTTGTATGTCCCAGTCGATAAACTCTCGCATCGGTATGCCGACATGTTTCGGTGCCACTGGTTTAGGGAGATAAATGTGTTCGATAGGTACGTGGGCGGATCATCATACTGACTTTACGAAGAGAATAATAATCAGAGTCTCTCCAGGAGTACCAAACAATCCCATCCGGCCCCAGCGGTCCCTGACCTTTAGGTGTATAATGGCCTCCCTGCAAGACAGAAACAGGACAGAAGCTGTAACGCCTGGAAAGTAGCTTGTATTGACATGTGGAGCCTTACCCTATAGAAGACGCCATTTAGGTTGGCATAGAAACACTGGTTGTACCACCAGCCACCGTGGGAGATCTCGGCACAGATGTTGCCACTGTCTGGTGTACTGAAGCCCTGCTTGTCATGGTACCAGCTAAAAGAGTCCTGCACTGTCCCACTGAAGCCTGATACATGGAGACGGTACTGATGATCCTCATCCTCAACACTGAAAACATGCAGAGAAAACATGAGCAACTATGCAAGAGATACAGACAGAAATAACAACCAATCCTCAAATTGTTTTTTATTTGTGCATGGCACCAACCTAAAACTCTGGTAGAGAGCATGTTTATGCTTGTTACTCCAGTCTTCCAGGTCGATGCGGAGGCTGTATTCTCCCTGGGTGCTCAGGTCATGTATGTGATCATTTCCCAGCCAGAAATCTGAATGCAGGTCACCAAATCCGTCCCTGTAGTCCCTCCAGCTGCGGTCAAAGCTCACCGAGCCATCAACACGCCGCTGGATCACAGTCCAGCCACCACCTGAGGCACAAGATGGGATCATACTGAGGACAAAACATCTTGAAGCTCAGCTGTATTTGCGCCTCTCAATTAAACAGAATGAGCTTGGAACGGCTAACCAGTGCAGGTGCATGGAGTCTCTTTACAACTTTTTCCAAACCCCTGCAACCCACCGTGTGTCCGGTTTCATGTGTGAATATTTGTGACTCACCATCTGTGTCCATATCACAATAGACTTCCACAGGCATCCCTCCAAGTGATGGCACTATTGTGTAGACCCCTGATCTCCTCACTCCATTGTAGTAGATGGAGGCACAATCTACGGGACAGTTCCTCACATGCTGAGTCTCTGAGGGAGGAAATCAACATTCAGGAGATTGGTAGTCTCTGCTGGAGAGCCATGGTAACTGCTGTTGCATTTTTAAAGAGGTAGGTCAGCCCAAATGAGTAATAGAAAGTGGCCCCTGTTCCCATGTATGTTTAGAAAAACACATGACAAATATTGGCCGGCTTCATTATGTCTGAGAGAAACATGATATCTGACGCCTCTATCTGTAAAATCATTCAACCCAGGCCCTCTAGTGGGATAAATGGGCATAGCAGATTAGAGAAAACATGAATTTTTGACATTAGTGTGAGCTGTCCTTCTGAGTAACATATACCTGGGTGCAGAGCCTCTTGAGAGCTCATCAGAGGGTTGGGACGAACAATGCTTATCGAACACCCAGGACTTCTTCTTACTTTCTCCACCAAATGTGTGAGATTTTGGACTTGGTTCTACAGACAGTAAAGAAGTTCAGTTTGGTTTTGGTTAATTAAGTTATTTATTGACCAAATTGACCATTTTATCCACAAATTGATTTGCATTGTCCAAATAGACACTACCTGGAGGTCTAAGATCAGCGTGCCCTGCAGGTGCAGCAGGGTCGTAGCCTCAGCGTAGTGCACCTCCAGTTCATGAAAACGGTGTTCCAAGGAGATGTTCAAATGGCTCTTCTCTTCACTCTGACACCATGCACATAAAAGCAGAGACAAACAAATACTCATGGCATATTTTGTGGGCTGGAACCCACTTGTTGGCCAGAGAGGCTGAAAATTGATCATCGGAAAGGCCTTCTGCCTGTATCTAACACAAATGGCAAAAAGAGCTGTAAAAAATTGATGTTTTATAGGGCTTTTTAACTAAACAATGATGAAACCTAATGCAAAGCCGAATGTTTCTGTTTTGAAGCAAACCAGTGGGATCGCATGTGCACATCTTTGGTCGTGCAATCATCATGGAGGGTATGCAATGTTGGCAGGTGCAGTCAGGACAAAAAGGCCAAGCTTGCTCTTAAAACTTAAAGCCAAAACCTTCATTATATATCTATTCCTAGACCAGACGTGCAGGATAACACTAACTCCCATTACCACAAACCCTGAAGCCCTCTCCTTTGCCCTGTTCTCATGTAGAACATACACAAGACATTAGCTCTGGCCACCATCCACCTTTGGCCACTGACATCAGAGGCTCTCTGCAGAGGCTCAGTTGCTGAGGCGCATGAGGAAACACGTGGAAGAGTAGGAGGCTAATCCTGTTAGTAAGCGAGGTCAAGGACATGCTTGGGAAAACCAGCTTGATGTACAGGCACCACATTTCAGTGCGGACCTGCCCACAATAGTCAACGTTACCACTGCAAAAATACAGTGCAAGATAGTAACTTTAATCATTCAAGTGTTCAAAGTATTGCAATGTCTTCCCCTTAACAGCAAGATTGGTGTTATTATGTAGGATAATGTTCTGAGGCTGGATATAAAACAATATGTTTAGTATTGCATCATATGAAGCAAGGGTTTGAGAACTCACCAGGAAGTTCTGTCCCTTCTTGTTTGGCAAAAATTAACTGCTGGAAAAGACATCTATCAGGTATCCATGGAGACCACAGCAATTGGTGCTAGTGGTGGACCAGGACTACTAAATTGAAAACAGCATCTCACCTGCAGCTCGAGGACTTTGATGCGATGCCGATGATTCCTCAGCTCCTCCTGCAGCTCTGACATGGTCTCTTTCAGAGCATCAATCTGCTGTTTCCTCTCCTCGTTCTCATGCAGCCAGTAGGAAACCTCATCTGTGCAGCGAAACATATCAGGGCATCTCTGCTCATCCAGCTGTGGCAGGGTGGCCACTAATCGACACATTCCATTTTCCATTACCTGTTGGGAAAGGGCAACTTGATCGGAGGCCACCCGAGACAGAAACTTCAGCTGAGATTCACATTTGTCTGAAGAATCAGTTCTGTTTTGGGTCATGCAATCTTTTAATTCATGCATCTAAAAGTGCAAATTACGGTTTCTGTTAATGGGTATTTTTTCTTCCCTTTTTTCATTGCCTTTTCCAAATTGCCTTCTAAAGCCGGCCTCATCTTTCTACATAATAAAGAAGAAATAGATGTGATAAATAGAAAACCTATTGCAGCATGCAGTGTAAAATGTAGCCATGAAAAAAAAATTTCAAGTGAAGGAGTCTGATAATACGGTGAGCTGATCTACATCAAAATACTATTACTTGAAGTACTAAGCATTTTATTTGACTCAATGACTTTTTGTGGACTCAATGACTTTTACTCAATGATACCTTGACGAAAAAAATGTACAGTAGCTGAAGACCTTTTTAACAATTACACTTGATATTTTTGGAAATATTTCATATCACATGGCTGACTGTACCAATATAACCAATCCCTATTTATAATAATTATAAGAGTAGTTCTATTACCTTGGGGCTTGCATTCCTAATGCAGCTTCAGCGCTTAAAATTGTTCCTATTTTATTTCTGTGTGTTCAGCCATTTATGGCATCCAAGTCATTCTTCTCTGGCGCTGGTGGTGTTATCAAAAATTTCAGTTTGCTGTCGCTCAAAGGCTGCTGATGGTTGTTACCTGATTAGTGTACTCTCCGCACTGGGATCCTCCACCATTAACCTGTGTAGTTGTGTTCAGGTTGTCAGCCTTGGCCACCGGGAACAACAAAAGGATAATACAGAGAGCATAGCAAACACTCCAGCCAGGCGAGTCAGTTAAGGACAGAAAAGCCATTGTTGTTTAGTCTGTTCCTGGCTTCTTGGAGGAAACAGGGGTGGGACTCACATGGGTGTGCTTCACCAGGTGAGGGTGTACTGACTGCACCTACAAGTGGGAAAACATATTATTAGTATTATTTTTGTATTATTTATAGTATCATTTTTGTCATTCACATTAACTATTATCTGATCACAAAGCCCTGTGCTTCTCCACAGTAACACATGACTATGCATTATCTCAGTAAATGATTAATTAAAATGACAGCAAAAATCCAAGCATGTGCCTACTGCATCATGCATGTAAATAAAAAGGCTTTTTTTTTTTTTTTTTCCTGCATCAAACAAGGAAAATATGAGCTACATACCCCTTTCACTGACAATCTCTGACCCCATTCCTGGCCCTTGTCAGGCTGAGGGGTTATTGCCATTGCACTCTTCTTTCTCTCCTTATTACTGTATCATTTTGTGGGATTCATTGGAGTCTTCCCTCTGTACATCTCTCCTTTCTGTTTCTTTCTCCTTTTCTCTCACTCTCTCTCTCTCTCTCTCTCTCTCTCTCTCTCAGTAGACACCTTAGTCACATAATCCAACTAAGAGGATTTGCAACAACTGAGTGATAGGAGGGAGACAAATAGGGAAGTGATCATTAAATTATTGAGAGCCAAGGGGCATGGATGAAAATGCTGACACCTGAATTTAAAGGGAAATTTCGAATATTTTTATATAATTGTAATGATAAGATCATGACACACTAACTGAACATTGTGAAATGCAGGGGAAACAAGGAAGACCATATAATAATAAACAGGTGTGAATTTCATTGAATATGGGAGCAGACTTAATTTTAGTTGTAGAGGAAAATGTGTCCCATAAAAAAGTCGGATTTGGCAACCATAACAGAGAAAAAGTATAATAAAATCCACCCATTGCTCCAAAATTCACCACATGTACATTTCATTGTATAACATGCGTCAGCAAAACACCCACATACATCCCCACCCACACCTTCAAGCACAATAATCCTGTTGAAAGCTGGGTGGTGATAAGGGCTGACGTGAGTGGGAATATGAGGGGTTCTGATCCTATTATGGTGTTCAAGTAGTTCACTCTCTCTTTGTGCCCTTGGCTTTGGCCCTTTTACATGTTTTTTTAAAGGAAAGCCAAAGGTATTTATTCATTTGTTTGCTTTTAGCTGCTGTTACAATGTAGCAGCATTTCAAAAAAATGAAATCTAGAGCCCAAACATGTCACATAACTGCTGTCTGTTTTCAACAAGAATTGTACAGTCTGTATTGCATAAAATCTGCCAGTCAGTTAAAAAATCATAAGGTCTTTCAATGTTTAATGTACAAACGTTTTCATGTATTTAATCAAGAATTTAAATCACTTTCAAGTTGAAAATCACTTGACAGTATTGCTATCTATGTGCATGCAGGACCACATGGTGGCACCATGTAACAACAATGGTCTTAGCCAGTATTGACAGCTGACTTCCCTCTTGAAGTGACAAAGACGACACAAAAAGAAATAGTTGAACAGGGCCTGAAGCACCGAAATTGGTGATTGAGTGTGCAATTGAGATGAATTAATGCCTGAAGGTTAGCTGATAAGCAAACTTACATAATCACAAATGACATTTTTATAGGTAGCATTTTGTTTTTTGTTTTTTTAAATCCCAATTTCAAGAATTTAAATATAAACAGAGCAGATTATTTATGATGACATATCAAGCACAATTTTTTCCTTGCTTCTTGTTGTGTGGTAAAACAATCTGACTTGGGCAAAATTAATTACATTTTCCAGGGTAACTTGCTGACAGTTCTTTCAAAGAGAACCCCCCCAAAAAAGACAAAAACACGAAAAACCAATGACTAATGACTACATTTTGGCAGTTTTGTTCAACACTGTTCACTACTGTGAACATTTCTACAGCTCTTAGAAGATCATCTCCACATTAACGTATACCAGGAAATAAATAACTGTTATTTGAAAATACATATTTTTTCTCCTTTCATTTAGGGATATTCAAAATTTTAGCCTTTAGCCCTGGTAGATAAGTGTTTTATCTTTAGATGATCAGTAAATATACATCCTCTGTCTTTCGATTACTCAACCTCTAATACAACACATCTTTCATATTTAACAAACTGCTTGTGAGGGTTTGTAATGACAATGACCTATGTTGCTTTTCCCAGTGTAGACTAAACTTTAAAGAATTGACGTCACAATTTGTTAACAGAATTGGGCGTGTTGTTTTGACTAGGTGGCAGAATGGGATGAACTTCATCTAAAGTGTTGGGAACATGAGGCTTGTGTAGAGAACAATGAATAGAATTCACGGCAAAAATAGAGTTTGATTGGATTTATCCAGTTCTCTTCCTCTGGCTACCAATGCAAGACCTTTAGTAGGAAGGGTAAACAGCCACATTCAACCTAAATGTTCACCAGGGGGCAAAATGTACATCACTCAGACTAAAGTAACTGTTACCAAGGAAAAAAAGCAGTTGGTGCCCTTTACCATTATAAAGGCTCCAACTTTGATGAAGACAGGTTCTGAGAAATGTTTCTAGTTCCTGACACTGACTGTAATGAGAGTATATGTATCCATTTTTTAAGGAGAAAGAACAAATCATCCAAACCCAGTCCCCTAATAAACTCCAACATCTCGCTTGCATTATATAAAAAAACCTCCTTGATATTTTTGCAAGAAAGATATCAGTTTATGGAAGCAGCTAAGGCAGTAGTGGATTTTTTGTAAATAACAGCTGTAAAAAAAAAGCAGTGTTTTTGTGTTGCAGTTATTTCTTAGCCACAGGTGGAATGTAATTAAAGTCAGTGAGTGAACAATGCAGTGAAAGGGAGGCAGATAAAATGCAAAGAACAAGTAACAATGGGTAGGCTGAGGATCCTGCACGGTACTTACAGTAGTTGGAAGTTAATTACAATTATCCAAAAGGTATTTGTAATCACTGCACTGAAGATGAAACAGTGTAATGTATTATTTTAATAAAAGGAAAGTCAGACCATGGGCCATATTTATGTTAAATACAAAATACTTTTGATGTACAATGAACTTCTGACTGATGAAAACAGGGGATGAAACGAATACTTAATTCAACCGACCATTAACTATGCACCTTTGATGGGGTCATTGTCTTTACATTCACATGAAGGGGAAAAAGATTAAAAGTATAAAACAGAAACACACAGACAAATTTTACTTTACGTGTTTATAAGACCTTGCTTATTGTTATGGAATCCTTTGCTACAATTAACCCTGAGAGGGAGAAAGAGAGAAAGAGAGAGAGAGAGAGAGAGAGGGAGAGAATCATTACTTCAGGGGGTAGCTGCTTCTCAGTTACAATAAACTGGAGGAGACTTGGACCTATCTTTTCGATTTATTATCGTATACCCTACGGGATTTCGTACCACGATAACCTTATTACTTGATGTGCAAGACTTGAAAAGTTAAAATACAAAAGTCAGAAGCAGCTTGAAGACATGATTATCATGAAAGCAGACTATCTTTTTGGCACATCTTTTCATTCTGAAATGTTGCATTTCTTAGGGTAACTTATTTCTGTCTACCACACTTCCAACTAACTACAAATCAGCCTCCCCCTCACTCATGACATCACATCAGTTTTTTCAGTGGAAATAACAAATGAATGCTAAATGTCAGTCAAAAACATGCCATGCTTGCAGGCATATGTTGCAAGAGAAACCAGAGGCCCCATCCTCCTTTAATGCACCAAGTTAGATACATCACCCCTCATTTAGAATTTCACTGCCCTGCTGGCTTGGCCATTAAACATACTGTTTTTGTCACTTTTCATTTAACAAGTGTGGACTTGCTCCTCCATGCAGCAGTGGAGACATATATTGATTAGAATTTTAAACAGATGGCTTAATCAAAATGCATTATGTAGCACTTACTCTTCTGGGCCAATACGGTTTATGTCTCATTCAATGTTCTTTTTTTTTCCCTTGTTAGCCTTCCAGTTATCAAATAATTTCTCTCACACAATCAAGCCTAAACGAACCATTATTTTTCTGTTTTGCTTGCAGCAGAATTAACTAGCTAATCATTGTATATTGAAGTAAAGCAGACCGAGGGAGAGAGAGGGTTAAGGTCCCCAGTAAACTGTTCAGTAATGTTAGCTAATATACAGTTTTGCACAGCAAAATCACTTGGATTCTGGTTTGACAATAAATGAATGAAATAATGGCTTTTATTGTTTTTTACTCTTATTAATCTGTTTGTTTTTTTTTGTTTATGTCTGTACGGTGTCCTTGAGTATCGAGCAAGACACCCTCAATAGAATGTATTATTATCATCATTATTTTTAATTATTATTTAAGAGGCAACAATACTTAAAGGTAAGGTTGAGATGGATCAAAACTAGCTATTTTGGATGAAGCACTGAACCTTCTCAGAACACTCCATTTCAGACACCAATTATATTTTGGAAGAGGTAAAGCCTTATGAGCTGGATTGCAGCCTCAAAGAGGGACAAGCCAGTGTTTCTCCGAGACAGTTCAGAGCCTGGATAAATGCAGAGGGATGTGTCAGGAAGGCCATCTGGTGTAAAACTCACCTAAGACCTGCCAAAACCACAAATCCACGAATCTCATACCAGATTGGTCGAGCCCTGGGTTAACGACGACCGCCATTGGTGCTGTTAACCTACAGGGTACCATTGGAAATTGGGCTACCGTGGGTCGAAGAAGGAGAGGTGGAAGGCGCTTTTGGAAGCAGAGAGAGAAGAGGAAAGGCAAGAGTCTAGGACTGAGAGTAGGGAATATCAGGACGATGACTGGAAAAGCTGGTTGGCTTGATGCAGAGAAGGACAGTGGTACTTTTAAGTGCTGAGGACCAACAGTCCAGAGCAATGGAGTGTGGAAAGGAGAGAAGAAATGGGTGCAAGCAGGTTGGAACGGGTGGAGAAAAGTCTCAGCGGTGATGTGTGGTAAAAGAGTATCAGCCAAAATGAAAGGAAAGGTGTACAAAACAGTTGTGAGACCAGCGATACTGTATGGTTTGGAGACAGTGGCACTGAGGAGATGACAGGCGGCAGAGCAGGAGACAGCAAAGATGATGTTGAGGGTCTCTTTGGGAGTGACAAGGACGGATAGGATAAGGATTGAGTCTATCATAGAGACTGCCTTATGGTGGTGTGAGAGAAGAGGATACACAGAACAGGATAAGATGGAGGAGGTTGATCCACTGTGGCAACCCCTGAAAGGAAAAGCCAGAAGGAAAAGAAGAAAGCCCTTATGAACTGAATGACCTCACAAAAAAAAATTAGAAAATAATTCTGACCCTTTTTTTTCCAACTTTCATTTCACTTTTTTCCCGCTTTAGAATTCCAAGCTGTCTACATGTGTGGGCCTGTTTTCAACACCCACATGCTTGCATTGAACACCATAAATCTGACTAGCCATTTCTCCGGCATGGGTCTGTTAATGTTAGACAAGAACACAGCTTTTACTTTCTTAACAGCACAACAACAGCCCAATACTGTTATACTTATGCTGAGTGTCAGCTGACGGCAGTGACAGGCAGCCAGTTGAGGGTCAACAATGTCTATGTTTAAAACTAAACACGTCTGCTTGCAAGTCCTAAAAGGTCTGACAATCACATGAACCTTGATAAAAATGGAAAACAATCAAATGTGCCACAACATTAAAAAGACAAGAGGCAATATGAAAAGAGTCAGTCTCATTCCTCAAAAACCTGCACACATTTGTAGTTATTTTATAAGCCTGCCTCAACAGAAACAAATTCTGTGCTTTAATGGTAGGGGAATAATAAGCATGATGGTAGGAGGATAATTATCCATCCTCGTCACGCCAAAAGAGAACCTCAACATCCTCATATCTGCGACTTCTAGCTCTGCCCCCTGTATTTTCGTCATTGTCCCTGTTTCTAATCCATACAGCAGCGATGGTCTCACCACTGTCTTGTACCACACCTTTCCTTTCATTCTGGCTGCATCGCATCGTACCCCTGACACTTTTCACCACCCATTCCAACCTGCTTGAAGCCGTTTCTTTACCTCTTTTCCAGACTGTCCGTTGCTCTGGACTGTTGACCCTGATCAAGTCCATCAGAGGGATAGCAGATGTTAGATGTTTTGGAGAATATATTGTGAATATATTGATAGACGGATGCTGGAATTGGAGATGCCAGCCAGGAGGTCTAGAGGAAGACCGAAGAGAAGATTTATGGACGTAGTGAGAGAAGACATGAAGTTAGTTGGTATGAGAGAGAAGGATACCGAGAATAGGGTTAGATGGAGAAGGTTGATTCTCTGTGGTGACCCCTGATACGAACAGCCAAAAGGAAAGTAAGAAGATGGTAGGAGGATAATACAGGGATAGTAATGCTTTTAAAGAGCCAATAATTTTGTAATACTTACAAAATATATAAACCAAACTTTTCTGCTGTGTTGCTTCCATTGTAGCTGCCCTAAAGTATTTATAGAGCTATGGCTATAACTGTACTGTATAAAGATTTCTTACCTTTTTGTCCATTAGCTCCTGCTGAATAGCCCGGGACTTTAATAAAAATGCCTATTGAGACTCTTCCAAATGACTGTCCTTTAAATATTAAAACACAAGAAAAGATTGTTCCTAATATTTGGGTTTGGCCAGTTGTATAACTTGTCAGCCCCAGGTCCATTATTCCAGAGAGAGTATCACATCAGTATCCAGTATTTGCACATACATTACAATTTATAGAGCATCTTTCTAAATACCTGAAATGGCAGTCCATCTCACACCCCTTGATCTTTATTTTGGGTCTCTTAGCCTTTTTTTAGGCTTTAGTTGCTAATGACTTGCCTTGTTGCCTGGCGTGCCCCTTTGTAACAAGCAGAAAGTGTATCTTATGTTTTAAAGAGATTTCATTGAAAGAGGGTTTTCTGCAGAGGCTTAATATAACACTGGAACCTGTGAAAGGCAAGCAAGTGGATTATAGATTTAGATTAATTTATGTTTCAAAGATAGCTCAAGTACAGATTGGAGTCAACTTCAGAAATATTGTCAATGCATAAACACTGTACAGTGTAAAATTTGTTGAATTTCTGCACAAATAGTTTCATGTAGTGTTCATGCATCTTGAGAGGGAATGGTTTTATTCTTTCCAACTGAACAAGAGCGATCTGTATGCATCTAATGCCAATTCAGTTTTCTGGATGGGTATTCATCTCAAGGCTTTCCAAAGAATAGCTACAGACCGGTAGCTATCAACCATATAATAGCACATATTTCAGTAATTCTACTTTCAACAGTTTAACACCCAAACCCTTGCCAACACACACACACACACACACTGAATATGAATTAAAAATGCAAAGCTATTTATCTGCAACAAATTGTAAGAGACTATTAAAACTAAATTAAAAGTATTTTTGGAAATTATAATTCAGCCTTATTTTTCCCTTTCAAATAGCTGATATAGCAAAATTGAAAGAAAAATAGAGATTTATTAGGTCTGCCGTTCAATCATTTGTCAGTACAAAAAGATCAATGTTGTAATTTTATTTCAAAGTCAATGTATCGGCTATGAAACTTGGTTATCAAGCTATTTTCTGAAAATTTGTTTTCTGTCTTTATACATCCAAACAGAAGCAAACCAGGAGCCATGGCTAACAGGTGTTGTCCACCGCCTGTTGAGGGCCAGCGACAAAGCCTTCAAAGCCAGAGAAACTGGCTTGAGAGCAGCGAGAGCCAACCTGTCACGTGGCATCTGTATAGCCAAACGCAACTAAACCACCAAGTTTACTCACCACCTCAAAGACAGCAGAGATGCACACAGCAAACTTGTGCCACAGTTTGCACTCCGGCAGTCTGCAACAACATTTTCGCACGATTTGCGGGACAAAACAACAAACATTCACAGAAGACACCACGACCAAGTCCTGCCCCTGTCTACTGCCCACATGAAGAGAACACTCTTTACCATAAATACCCGCAAGGCAGCTGGCCCAGACTACATCTGTGGTCAGGTGCTGATGGACTGCGCAGAGGAGCTTAACGATATCTTCACGGATGTCTTACCACTTTCCTGAGGCAGGTGGCTGTTGCATCTTAGTTCAAATCCACAGTCATCCTACCTGTGCCAAGGAAACCTGCCCTATCCAGCTACAACGACTATCCCCCTGTCGCACCCATCTTGATCATCAAGAAGTTCTTTGAATGACTAGTCATGACACACATCAAATCCATCCTCCCACTACCCTTGACCCCTTCTAGTTTGCATTCAACGCCAAACGGTCCACAGGAGATGCAATCCGCTCAGCTCTTCATCCAGCTCTTACCCAACTGGAGACCAAAGACTCTTATGTGAGAATGCTTTTCCTAAATATCAGTTCAGCATTCAACACCATAATCCCACAACAACTTATCAACAAACTTCAAAAGCTTGGGCTCAACACCTCCCTCTGAAACTGGCAGCTGGACTTCCTCTGTGAGAGGCTACAAGCAGTCCCAGTTGGCAACATCTCAAACAGCATCACACTCAGCACAGGGGCCCCCGAGGGTTGTGTGCTCAGTCCCCTGCTCCTCACCCTGCTGATTCACAACTTAACGCCAACCTACAGCACCAATCAAATGGTGAAGTTTGCGGACAACACAACTTTGGTGGGTCTCATCACCAAGGATGAGCAGGACAAGCAGGAGGTCAACCTTCTAACCATGTGGTGCAGAGACAATAACCTCTTGCTGATATTCAGCAAGACTATGGAGATTGTAGCCGACTTCCAGAGAGGCCCCACCAAGCATCCCCCACTGACCATCAACGGTGCTGCTGTAGAGAGTGAACAGCAGCAAATTACAGGGGGTTTACATCAGTGAGGACCACTCCGGGACTACAAACACTACATCACCGGCGAAGAGGGCATCTCTACTTCATTTGTTAACTCAAATCAGGGAGAGGCCCCACACCAATTATGTACACTTTCTACTGGGGCACCTGACCTGAGCATCCTGAGCAGCTGTATCACTGTGTGGCACGTGAGCTGCACGGACTACAACAGAAAAGCTCTGCAGCGTATCATAAACACAGCTGAAAGTATCATCGGTACCCTACTCCCCTCCCTGAAAGACATTCACACCACCCACCTCACTCTCTCCCCACCTTCCCACTCACTCCAATCTACCACCCCACCTCCCTGACCCAATACACAGGACTCTGATACTCTTGCACTATTTTGCACTTTAAAATATTGCTATTTTTGCACATGGTTACAGTAAAATCCATCATACTGCTATTGTATTATAGACTATCCCCCCACTCTCTGCTGCCCAGAGAGCAGCGTTTTGTCTAAAAAATTGTTATAAAGTATATACACCTCTGCATAACATTGTATCCTTATCAACATTAAAGAAAAGAAAAAAAAAGAAATATAGATCAGCTTGTAACAAAGAATAACATGATTAACGTTGTTGTTTAGCCTGTAGCAGAAAGAATTTAAAGTACATCAATTTGCCTGAAATTAATAAAATTAAATAAAAGAATCAATCCTTATTTAAGCTATAAACATTTTGTGATCAACTGAACCATTTGATATTGAAAAATAAAATAAAATAAGAAAACATAAATAAATCATAAATTCTAATTGATCAGCAACATTAACTCAAGAGCACACTATATAAAACACTTTAACCTACAAAATGAAAAAGGAAGGGAATTATTCTTCCAATTTTTTTTATCGAAAAGAGGAAGTCAGGATTAATGGCTACTATAAGCATATTTTGCAGTGCACAGCTTTTTGAAGCGGGGTTTGAAGCATGATATTGCAACTCTCAGCTCACAGTAAACATTCCACTACATCCTCGACTCTCACCGTAGTAATAGTGAAGCCAAGCATGACATATGCTTCGTCATATTTCCTCATCTTATCTTTCAGGTGACTTTTGTTTGTTTGATTATCTCCATCGCTCACTGTCTTTCTTATCACCCCTGGAAATATTAACACCATTGAAATATTTTCCATGGTGTCTCCTGAGGGGTTGTACATTGCACTTTATATCTCGGGCTCTCCCGGCATCAGACTGCGCCCCACCGGCCAGGCACACCCCACTTTTTGAGAAGCAATGCTTTAAATCCGCTTAATTTTCTCACCTATGATCATCATGCTGCTGTTGTATGGTATTATTTACAGAGTGGTTTCTGCATTGGTTTCTAAACTACACAAAAAAAAACTGCTGTTACTCTCCACATTAAAATTATACATATTTATACATTTCAGGTTTTATGCTGTTAAATCTCTGTCATCCTTTCACCTCAGTGACAGTAGACTGTATCTGCATGCACTTTATACTTTATAGATTCATGTTTACTGTGCACTTTTTTTATTATTATTATTTTGTTAATTTCGGGAAAGTGAGATTCCTTCTTGATTCCTTTGCACATGTGAAAGTACATGTGAAAATGACAATAAATCTGACTTTGACTTAAAATTTGTCAGGACCCCATCCTGCTAACTCATCCCTACTATTTGTGCTTTTTGTGTCCCCATAGAACACGTCTCACTGGACTTTCGCTTCACAGGTTGGAAACAGCATTTCACAGCGATGGTTATGCCTCCCCAGATTTGACAGGATACCAGTCCTGTGTGTGTGTGTGTGTATGTGTGTGTGAGTGCGTTTACCAGGTAGTAGTCCCGACAAAATTCCTCTACACTTGTGAAATATGGACACTGTACGCACGAAACATAAGGATGCTTGAGACCTTCCACATCAGATGCCTACAATGCATCCTGGGTATATCCTGAAGGGACCACATACCCCACACAAAGATACTGCGCAAGACCGTCAGTATCGAGGCCAAAGTCAGCCAGCACCAGCTCCGCTGGTTGGCCATGTCATCAGGATGCCCAAAGATCATCTGCCACAGAAAGTTCTCTCCGGCCAATTACATCTTGGCCACCGCTCTGCTGGTGGCCAGAAAAGGCGATACAAGGACAAACTGAAAATCCTGATGAAGTCCAGCCTGAAGCCAACCCAGCTGGAGGAGGCCGCCACCCAGCACTCCACCCGGCAGAGGCCCTGCCAACAAGGTGTCCAAAGACTTGAGGAGGATCGAACTGATAGACGGATGAAGAAACACACAAGGAGACATGAAGCCAGCACTTTATCTACAACCCAAGCCTGTGGATTCACTTGCCCTGACTGTGGCAGACAGTGTGGATCAAGGATTGGACTCCACAGCCACAGCTCAAGAAGCAGAGGCAGGATTGTCATCATCAGACACGATGGACCACCAGTGTGTGTGTGTGTGCATGTGCATGTGCATGTGTATCCGTTGAAGGTAATGTATGCACTGGATACCAGGGGTTTGACTGCACAATATCCTTGGTTTTATTTCTCAAACTCCTTTTACAGCTATGCTCCCTGATAAAACTGTCAAATACACCTTTCATAAGCCTTACGGAGTCAGAAATGAGATGTTATTTGTGTTTTCTTGGCTCACCCTCAACATTACAATGACCAGCCCTATGAGGTTATTTACCATGTCAATTTTCACTGCACAATAAATTGACTTATTTAATATTAACACTGAGTATCCAGTAATAGTTAAAGGATTTAAATTGGCAACAAAAGACTTTATAAAACAAACAAACACAAACACTCATTCACATGTTTGTTTCTGTTCTTTCTTGTCCTTTCATGCACAGCCCTAAGTTATAAAATGTCTACTGATATTAACATGGCCTGTTTTGCTCCACTACCACTTGCTGGTGAAATTTAAAAGCTAAGTGCAGAGAAAGACAGTAAAGCAAAAGAAAGAAGTTCTGTAGATAAAGAAAACATCACAAAACTAATAAGCCCTCAACCAACACTTTTCCCTCTTATTTGCAGAAAGGATTTTATTTAACCTTGGAAGGCCACAGATTGAATGCAATTGTTGGAGGAGGTATAACGCTAACTACAAATAGCTTAAAATGTCTTGCAATCAATTGATTAAGGTGCTATGGAAAGACCCGCCACATTACATACTAGATTTAGCTACACTTTTGATTTCCTCTCATGGCTGTGTCTCGCTTTGCTGGAGCCTTATGCAATATGCTGTTTGGGGTTCCTTAGTTTGCCAAGCTACGACCAAATGATTCCCTACTTTTAAGATGATCCACAAAGATACTGCAATCTATTACATGTCACAAGCAAACCAGGCTGTAGCCATGAAATACTCTCATGTTTGAATCAAAAATATGAAATGGATCCACTAAAAATACAAGGAAAACAACAATCCTCTACTTCACAGAGTACGTAAAGTCAGTAAATAAAATTCATATGTGTTGCAAAAATGTTAACTTTGAATTTTGAAAGCAAGGCACAACTAAAATTCTCACAGCAACACATGTTCTTACAAATAAATACAAACATAAAGCTGACCAAGTCAAAGATTAATAGAAAATAAATTAGGCTATTATTTAGTGTAAAATACAAAATGAACAAGCATTGTTTAGATTAGCAAACTGTATTGTCACAATAATTATTCAAATCAATTTTGGTCAGGGCACAGTTGTGTTAGTAACCATCCACTCAGAGCAATAATCCTCTGAGTCCAAAATTATCTACAATGGCATATTTATCAGTCACTTCATAAATAATTATAGTTATGTATATAGAATTAGCACGCTTAATTTTAGAGGGCTGTAAAATACAAACCAAACATAAAAATCCCTCAGAAGGAACGTTAAAGTAATGCTCACTGGCAAATATTTGAGAGGTATCTTCCACTGGATAATTGCAGACATCTGCTCAGTAACAACAATTACAACAACAATAACAACAAAACACTCTTTGCTATAGTCTGACAAAACGGCTGTCACTAACTCCAGAAAGTCAGTCCCTTTGCAGAGAAGCTCATTCCATTCATCGCCAACATATTCATCTTTTGCAAACTTTCATAGAGCAAATATGAGCTGTGTTTATGAGCACACAGGTCCTAGCCAGCAAACTTGCTAAAAGAACATACAAGCAAAAAACAAACAAAACGGCATTACAGCTCTCTCCTCCCACCCCATTACGAACAATTGCCGACTTGCCTTTACCGGTTGACCGTTTTTCTTTCCACTGTTTTCTTCTCTTTACGTTTTTCCTGCCCAACTAGTATATTTCTTTTTAATGTCATGACGCTGTTAGCCACAACTATCCTCATTAGCAAGACTGACTCCCATCGTACCAGTCGGCGGACGCACTCACTTTGTGACGGTGCAGTCGGATGCTGTTTGACCAAACTGTGCCACAAAAATAACCAGCCACAGCTTATTTATTCTTACCCTATTCTTTTATTCTTCCATCTTTTTTGGCATAATAAGATTTGATAGACAGCTGCAGATAAACACGGGTAATTCTACTCAGATGAGGCTGAACATGCAGTTTTGGGTCTCTTGTTGGCCTGTAGGGACCCATGCTTTTGCATGGCCCCCATATTTACTGCTTTCTTTACATTGATATTTTACTGCCAATAAATATCACTCTGTATTTGCGTGCATACCTCATAGTTTAATGTTTACTGTTTAATGCAACAGAGCACTTTACTGCTAATTTTCACTCTGTTATTATTCTTATTATTATTTTAATTTTGTGCTGCCATGGGATTGTGAGAAGCCTCTCGATTCCTCTGTATGTCCATGTTATCCTTCGGGGTTATTAGTCTTTGCAGTTCTTCATCAGAGAGCCTCGTCAAGCAGCGGCCGTGCAGGACGGAGGACTACATCAGTGTGTGGTGCGGGTCATCAGAACTCGTCAGGCTGAGCTTAAGAGGAGCCGGTTGCCAACCCCTTCGTGGCCAGATGGTTTGTCTAGAGTGGGTACCGCCACACGGCCCCTCTCCTGGATTCATCTCTTCCAAGTGGATCCTCGTCGTCTTCACATTCCTCGTTCCAGAATCCTATGCCTCGCCTTTCCTTTGCAGATCCTAGTGTCTGAGACTCCTTTGACTCTGTTCGCCTTTCTTTGTTAGTTCCTGAGACTCCGAACGCTCCCAAGCCCAGAAGTCTAAGACTAACCTTCCTCGCAAGTTCCTGAGACTCCTGTGATGTGACCCCAGAGACAACGTGGATTCAGCACTGTCATTCGTTCACTTCCTTTGTAAATAAACCCCTTAAAACATCTTATCTCCTCAGAGTGTTCTTACATTTGGGTCAGGTACCCTCCAAAAATCATGACAGTCCAGACAGTCCTAAAAAGCTGACTTTGATACTTTTTGATTCTAAATGATTTTATGCTTCCTGTCCAGCTGCCAATCACTGGCCTCACTTGCTGAAATGATTTCAGAGGTATGTTAGTATTCATTATTTGCTTAGTTGATTTCTTAAACTGTCAAACACATGACTTATTTTAAACTCATTATCTACAGGATGACTGTCCAGTTTCAGTTGCTATGAGTTATTTATCAGAATCAGGGCATTACTGATGGTCCCCATTTATTGTTTCAGGCAGTTATATGCTGTCTGTTAAATATTGCCTAACAATTGATTGTGACATCAACATTCAAAGCATATGGCAGCTCTTCAACAGTAAGTGTTCAATGAATGTTTTATGAATGTGGAAACTGGGTCCTTCCTCTTTCGAATGCAGATGACGTTAAGTGGCAATGCAGTTTTCCATTAACACCACCATCCATGCTACACATTTTGCCCCTACTCATGTTTTGCCATATTACTAAGAAAGAATAAAAGGCATCTTGTATCTAAAAGTTTTATTGAAGGATGATCAAGTGATGACCAAGCAGGAAAGGACCACTGTCTTCAAATAAATAAAATTCTTAAATACTTGGTGCCCTCCATTTGTATTATATTTCTTCCAAGACTCACGCTCCACTGACCTGATTTCGTTTTATTGACTGTTTTTTCATAAAACTGTTCAACTGCAATAACTGAAAAAGTGTTTGACAACAAGATACACTTCAGGAGGAGTTTTGTCATCAAGTGACAAATAATTATATGTATTGTGCATGAAAAGGCTTAATCACATGCTTGCTTGATCAGTTGATCAATTTCAACTTATTTTCTGCTGGTGAGAATGAACATCCCAGCAGATGATATGCCCAAGACAAACATTTCAGTTGGTATTTCGGTAAGTTAAAGTAGTTTCTTAGATTGTTGGTCAGTCACTACAATGTCATGAAAGAAAACCTAAGGTTGCACAAGATCCTCACAAGATTATGTATTGTATGCTCACAGCGTGCCATGTTTTCATGAATATAAACAACCGTACACCCAATGTAATTTCAGAGGTGACTGGAATCTGTTGGCTTTTCCCATCATCTGGAATGTAAAAACAAAATCAGATGACTTGCCAGTAGATCAGCCCATACAGGTTTAGTTGACCTTGGCCTTGGTCTTTCATGCTGTGACCCAAAAGAAAAATGACTGTCATAAATCCCCGGGCAATAACACGTAGTTCAAACAGAAGAGGAACGCCTAAAAAGATACAGCTGAATGTTTGATGAGCAACATACAGTTTTTAACCATCCTTGAAATGCACTTCAGCTATCATGACCTGGTATCCATGGTAACAATACAGCATGGGTATTTATGGAGGGGAGAAGATCTCCATCCTGCATGGATCAAGGTCAGAAACAGGGTGAAAAACAGCAATGGTGGCACCGGAAAAGATGAGCAAATCAACATCTGTTATCCTCTCCATATACGACTGACAAACAGTTGTGAATTTTCCTAATACCTTGAACTATATATTAAAAAATACTTCGATGCTCCTGCTTCAGCCTTTCAACTATAGTTCTATGTGCCTACATTGTATGCAAATTAAGGCAGTGTGATTTCTTTCACTTTCATTTGCTGAATGGAAATTATGGTGGAAATATATGTCACAGTGTATTTTGGGATTTTTTTGCCATGTGGTAGCATGGCAAAGTGTAATTAAGGGATTCTCTCCCCTGCTTTATCTTGGCTCTTGAGTAGATTTTTTTTCCTGTGGTCTCATTTCCTGCAAAAGGACAGTAATAGCACTACTTAAAGGCCGAAAATCTCGTAACTTATGACTCACACATTTGCCAAATTGAAGTGCTACTTCCAAAATCAATATGATACATAATGCCACCGTCACAGTGTTTATGAGAAACAATCTTCAGACTACACAACTAAAAGCCAAATTATCAAATTATCAATGACAAAAGACATTTCAAATGTATCAAGAAACAGTATCTATATTTAAATATCTACTGATAATAGAGCAAGCACTGCAAATATCTCCAGAACCAGACATATCTGATAATAACTTACAAAATGTGTTGGGAACATTTTGGAAAAAACAGTACTGTTGTGTTTTTGTTCATCAGCATGGCTTTGCATCAATATTTATCAACTAGTAAGCCAAGACAGTCACTTTCACTAAAGAATGAACAGTTGAATTGGGGTGAGAGCAATTCTCTTGATACTGTTCTATGCTTCGTGGCGAGAAAAGCTAGTTAGTCAATGCCAAATATAGTTTCAGTATATCTGTAACAGATTTACATTGGGTCTGAATAATATCATGTAATATAGAAAGAGGTCACATCGGCTCCAGCTCACAGAAAACACAGTTCGTTACCCAAGACTGTTATAGTCTGAGCCTATGCATCCTTATTTAAAGACATTAGATTATCATTTTTTTTCTCAATAGTATCTAATACCGGCGCTTTGATGGGTCAAATCAAGTGGACATTGTTCTTTCATGAAAGTAAGCTTTTATAGCACTAGAGAGAATTAGGGAATGTGAATGGAATCAGTTACGAAACACTGACCATCATTTCTTTTTAAGCTGTAAATTGAACAATGAGCAATTACATATCTTCAAGCAGGGCAGGAAAATATATGCCTAAAGTAATGGAATGGCATGGGGAAAATTTCTTTTATCTGGGTTGAGATCTGATGCCCTGGATTCAGCCAACCAATGTAGCCTGTTTTGGAATGAAGTTATAATGGTTACTGCATGTAAAATCCACATTTCAGAACAGATATATCTGAACTTGAAGAATGACAATTGCCTGTCATAGAAAAGTGGGAAAAATATACCACTTTGAATAGAATGTAAGACACCCGCCTACACACAGGAAATTTACATGATCAGAAATAGAGAGGATGGGGGAGAGGTTAAGGATGACTTGATCAAGAGGCTTTTAAAAGGGCAATTTATATTAATGGCACAGAATGGAATATATAATGGCATAATTTCCATTTTAGCTGTGGGAACGGTCTACGGGGAACAATGCGTCACAACACTTTCAGTGTTTACCAGCAAGTATGTCTGCACTCATAAGTGAAAGTATTACTCACAACAACTGTAACCTAATCCAAGCTATCAAGTTCATGTAAATATGTTTGCCAATAAGCTACAGTTGAATTGACATTCAAAGAGATGTTGCTCCAAACTAAGGTATAATAAACTGCGAATTTTGTTTAAAAACTTGTATGTCATTCAAACCCTAGGAAAATAAAAAAAGAGCTCCTTCTTGTGCCTACAGTCAGCTGGCAAATTCTCTTTCATGCTTTCATCACTCCCTTGTATTCAATAACATCGTCCCCGTTTTGGAGCTTAACAATGAACCGAACAGACTTCAGTATGTGCAAAGTTCATCTGCACCAAGCCTTGGCATTGCATCATCTTTGAACACATAAAGCTTGACTGATTCCCAATCGAATCTTTTTATCCACATGTGAATCCTTTCAAGTACTTGCTGTGGTCCTTGGACATGAGACTTTGCTTCCATCTCTCCTGCCAATCTGAACCCTTTGGTAAAAGAGCTTTTTGTGTGGCAGCCCCTGCCATATGGAATGCTATAACACCAGTCGTCTATAATTCTGCATAAGTGCAATTCTACAATCCCATCCGTTCATCCAAGCCTGTCAAGGCATGAGGAGGTCATCTCAAATGCAGCACACAAGCAGGCAAGCAGCGATCAAGTTGGATTCATTAAGTTCAAGAAGAAATCAGTTGCCAGTACACTGGCAAAAATCAAACCTATAATAGGGTTTCTTTTCATCTGTCTCATCTGACAATGGTTGAACCTCTTCTATATTAATGGTGTCAATGTATCAGAAGTAGGTTGTCTTCTGCTTTTCTGGGCTAGATGGGGGAGATAGAGAAACTGAAAAATCATAAAGCTGAGATACTCAAATAGAATCAAGTTAATGGATATATGATGTAACTCCATATTCTACCAAAAATACCATGGTAACAGCTTCAAAAGCGCACCAAACCATATCCACAATTTATTATGGATTTGACATTTGTACCTGGCTCTCCATCACATTATGGTTGAAAACCTTTAACTGCGAGTGTCAAGATTGGACAAACAAAATTCCTCCACAATATTTATGACAATGTGAGTTGCCCCTTTTATCTGAAAAACAACCAGTGCCATTCCTGACAGGCATGAGAGAAAGATAATGAAAACTGCATTGTTAAATCAAATTAGAAATGATTGTCTAGTGAGATGAGAAGGGTAATTTAATTTCTCAAAAACTTTGAGGTTATGCACAGCAGCAAGTTTGCAGTCAATAAAAGCTTTCCCGCAAACTAAAACGTGATGATTAAACAGGCAAGAATAAGCTCCCAAATGTATGAACAGATATCTTTTTTTAACGGTTGATAAAACTACAAAATCATCTCCACTGTACTCCGGTTATGTCAAGAAGAGTGAGTGTATTCATATGGAGGCAATTCCATAACACAAATGGAACAGTTATCCTCAATGTGCTGTTTCAAACTGACGACCTGTTCGTGATCCCAGTTTTCCATGCTAAATGACAGCTTGCTTGGTTTAATCTGTTTATCTTATATTGATTTATTTTCTTATGATATTTGTGTTATTTTTCCTCATATATATATATATTTGGGAAAAATACATACATATGCTATACACAGTATATAGCATGAGGGTCCCTGGTTCAAATCCGACAGGTGGCTTCTCTGTGTGAAGTCTACATGTTCTCTCCAGTTCTCTGTATCCTTCCAAAGTCCAAAAACATTCAGTTGATTCAATGGAGACCCTACATTGTCCAAATGTAAGAAGAGCGAGAGAGAGATGCTGCTATACCAGCCATTTTTCTATATGGAACCATATGGAAATGATAATAGAAGCATGTCTCCCACATCGCATTTTAACAAATAATAATTGAAGATAACTGGAATATATCAGCCATCTGTCTGTCACCACCTATTGATGTTAAAGCAAAGTTTTTAGCCCCTATTTGGGAGCAGAGCGAAAGCGTCGTCTTTTTACCAGTGTTCGAGGGAGGATGAGGGCATAAAGGAAACATGCAGAAGTGAATAGCAACTTGGGTAATTGAAGATTGTTTTTTTAGAAGATAAACCATAACAAATTAGATGAACTGATTACAAAAACGACTGAATCATTGAGAAAAAAAGAGCACAGGACAGACAAAGAATATCGCGAAGTACAAGAAAACAACCAAGGGTTAAAATGAACAGGTGGAAAGAAACAAATAAAAAACATACAACATGAATAAATGCTAAGGAAAGACTGAAAAGCTCAGGTACGAAGTGACACTTAAGAAATCGAATCTGTTAAAACCTATTCACCTGCTCAAACTATTCTATTGAAAGTAATCTTCAGTACATTTCCAAATATATCTTTAATGCCTCAATATCCTTACCTGTAATAGGACCAACAATATGTACACTAATTTGAGAAAGACCTTTTGTATAGAATACAGATTGAATTCTGATTTCATTCAGTATTTGATAAAAAAAAAAAAAAACAATCTCAGAACCAACCAAACATTGCTCCCCTGTCAGAGACACTGATTTAATAATCACCTGCAATGGCTCATTGATTGGATTCTATTCACCTGCTGAAAATGCCATCTACCAAAAACTCAGTACATGCAAAACAAAAGTATCGGGGAACAACATTATCAAATAAGAAGACAGAATTTGTCACAAAATTATCACTTTTTTTCAAAATCGGTAAAAGTACATGTGCATATAAACAGAAAAAAAAGAAAGAAAAAAGTACAGGGCCCAGAGTGTGTCCTTCCAGTCGTGCTATTCAATGTTGTTCAGTCCCACTTTAAGTCATTAATCAACTAATGGAGATTAAGATGCTTGCAGTGTGTGAGGGACAAGCCATTTGAGTTAGTCAGCATTCTTTCTGGGAAATTGATTTGTTACCTTCCAGCATCCAGGCCTAAATGTGAGAAAATGCACTTTGTCACAACAGAAGTAAAGGAAAAACACTTGTAACAATAACAAAGTTGATCCAGGCCTGAACTGTCTGTGACAGAATCCATCTGGTCATGAGCTGTATCTCAGGTTGACAGTTACAATTGAAATGAATGAACCACCCACAGTACTTATGTTAGAGAAATTGTAGAAGCCAGCTGTCCATCTCTAAATGGTGGTTGTCTGCACAAGACACAGTTTCTGTGCTCTGAAACGGTAGCTTCAAGAGGAGGATTCTTGTAGCACGAGCAGTTCTGCTATTAACAAAGATAAGGAGCAGTAATGAAATAAAAATGAAAGTTTTTTTTCTTTTTCCTGTCATTCTGCAGTTTGGATTTTACCTCATGGCCCCTTCCCATTGACAGGCTGTGAACACATGATAACAATGCTCTCTGGTTTATTCCTCACATCTGTCAATGAAAGCATGAAAAATTATTCTGTCTTTCAGAGCACCATGTTAAAATTACCGTGTGTGGAAATTTATTTCAAAATTCGTGCTGAGGTCATTGTGTAGAGTTCATGTTCCAATATTGCAGGTGAGTGTAACATGGATGTGAGACGGGTCTGCAAATTAGTTACCTGGCTACACAAGCCAGAGGCCATCCTTTAATCAAACTGCCCGTGTCACAGACATGGGGCTTACAGGATCCATTCAGCCACAGTTCAAATGACCGACCTGCTTTCCTAATAATTTAAGACACCCATCTTTATTTTTTTTGGAAACCCGTGTCGGAAAACAGATATTCATTGATTAAAGGTTCAGTCTCTATCTGGTTCCTACCATCGTGAATTTTGAGCAGATCACACCTGCTTTTTGGTGGAAATGGCAAGACAGGCAGAAAGCAATGAAATCCAACGAATACTGTATCCACAATAAGCTACAGAAGAGGCTCTCGCATACCGGCTGTGACCTATATGGAAGCAGCAAGATCTAAAACACCCGCATTATTCAATTCAAGTGCAATGCAACAAGTATGTGCATAAAAGGAAAAATGTTTTCACTGCGTATCTCATCCCTGCCCTAGTAAAGTTCAAAAATGTCAAATAAAATCATTTTGTTTTTAAATGACATGCTGTGCATTCAATTTTTAAAAAAGACATAGCTTTAGAATGGTATTCGACTTTGGTTAGATTTATTGTGCAGATAACATCTAATTGCAGGATTCCATGATCTGAAGGGGGGAAGCACATCAATACAAAATGATATCTTGAAAGTTTAACCCAATATAAGTGTCTTTTCTAACAAATAATGAGCAGTTGGAGAGACTTCAAAAGTCAAGTTATAGTAGAACAAAGACCGCCAGGTTTTTTTTAACACACAACCTAACAAGACAATATCTTTGGGCAAGAGGATTTTAGACAAGGTGCAGAGACTAAGATGTTCATGCTATGGCAGCATTCACCCTCAGAGGTTTCCCTCACCTAGAGAAATATGTATTCATCTTGTAACATTGTCTTTATAGCAGTGTCCTTCAGCAAACCTTTGAATAAATCAGATGGTTTGATTTGATTTGGTGATGATGTTGCTGTCCAGTGGTTGTGTCTGCAGGGAAGGATATGTCCAGGGTTTAAATAAGAGAATCCAATTCAGTTTAGTGTTCAGATGCGTATTGATTAGTCGGTCATTGTCTCTGGCAGCCGTGTGTTATTTTCTTTTGAAGACAGAGGCAAAATAAGGGACAGATGAGAAGTGACAGGCAACAGAAGAAGAGGAGTAGAGTTTGTATAAAAAAGACACACCATTGGGAATAAACTCCTCATTTGTTATACATAAAAAACAAAATAACCTGAGGCCAGGACTAAAAATCTCAACTAATTTGGTGGTGCTGTTTTCACAATGTATTTATGTGAGCGTTCGAGCCCATTTGGTAAAATTGCATTTTTCCCTGTCAAACCCACAACCTTAAATAAAACATCATACCTTTCTTTGGACAGGATATGTTACTGATTTCAGGGTCAACCTTCATCCTGCCTGTGGAAGGCTGGGAAAGCAGTCTAATTGGTAACCAAGGAATATTGTACAGGTAAATTGTTTTATGAATGGAACAGGTTAACCGGCCCTTGGTTAAATCCACCTCTCACCCAGGGACTGCAAGGATTGGCTTCAGCCTCCATCCCCGTCCCTCAGCCTGTACATTAACCTGTGTGTAGGAAAAATAGTATAAAACATGAATTTGCAGGTACTATTTGTGACATTTCCCTAAATTTGCAAGATTATTTCATATTCATCCACAAAACTTTCTGCTGTTTTATGATTGGGTCCTGCAAATCCATGATAGAAATGTCATTTTTTTCAGGTAGCACATCCATTAATATCCTGATGACCTGCAGCCAAAGATTTTAAACAACAGAGAGAGTTGGTGTAATGCTAAGGATGGAGTATACCACGAACACACCAGGAGTAATTTTCATCTGTTTGTGTGGCATTACCAGTGAAAAAGTGACGACTACAAAATCTATAATCCAGTCAACAGTCAACAATCATCAATGATGACATCATCTCATTGGAAAAGAAGATATGTAAAAGATATGTAAACATTTCAACTTGACAACATCATGTTAAAAAAAGGAAATTATATGAGGCTGAGCAATTTTCCATGGCCAGACCAAAACTGTTCTGTCTCTCCCATTTTATCTGACATTCCCAGGGTGGCGTTAATAACAGCCACCGATCAAACTGCTACTGTGGAGACAACAGTAACAACTATTCAGGGGAGATAGGACATCCAATTAAATAACCAATCAAAGACAGGAATAGTGATGGAACAGACAACCAACATTAAATATTTTGTGACATTGTTTGAAGACTGCAAGTAGAGAGGAAATTGCTTGGCCCGGGCCAATACAAGTCTAGAAATCATATTTCAATGCAAGGGTGAAACTGATGTTCATCTTAAAAAGTCGTTGAACTTTAATTGATTGAATTCACTTCATGCCATCAGCATCTTGTGTTTACGAAAAAAGATGTGCAAATAAATAAAAATAAATAATATCTTCTGTGATCGTCTGAATGCTTAAACAATTGGCGAATTTGTCAGAGGGAATGGGATGGGTGTCGGTAAGATCAGCCGATTGGAAAGAATGTTCGCAAATCAGTCGGTTTTATGTGCTGCAGAAAACAAACCATTTTCCTGTATTATACAATAATTCAGGAAAATGGTTTGTCATTTGTAGTGACAGGTTGCGAAATTGTCAGTACTATTAGTCTACAAGTATGTGCAAATTTACCACTGAACTAAATATGACCAAATTTATTATGCCAGAAAAAAATGGAGGTATGCTGAAAGTTAGAACTCTCACAGTACTTAGCATGTGAGGTAAAGAATAAAATTTTTCTTATCTTAAAACATTTTCCTTTTGCAACAGCCTGGTGCTAATGTCTTTAAAATATGAATAGAAAAACTTACTGCATGTGTCGCATGTAATAAAGGTGCACATTCTAATCAAATACTGATACTGGAATGCAAATACTGCATTAATGAGCCACTGTAGCCATTTTAACCAGAAGTCGACAAGAGCATCACGGTCCATTCATTCTGACTCCGATTTATTCTCTGGAGGCGAACTCTGGGTCCGGCAGACCTTTTTACTCCACTGGAAGAATAGTACAGTCTTGTTATGTCTGTGTGACCTGACCAGACAAAAAGGCAACAAGGCATAAAAACCACACCATTAAAAAAAAACAATGAATTTTTATAACCGGACGGACAATTTACGTTACAGTTTGGCGTGTCAGGCAGATCTGGTAGCATGTGATATTCTGTGCAATATTCTCATGGGTACACATAACCGCAATCTACTCCCTGCGAGTTCAGCATCTCAAACAAGTTGTATGATTATGTGTGACATTTTCAGCTCTTTCACTGATACTCTTGTCAACCCTTTCGTTAATCTTCATTAAACTACTGCCGGTGAGGTGTGGCAGTATGACAAGGCATTGAGGTGATAGGTGACACTGACATCTCAGTGGGTGGCAGAAATAAAGAAACTTGTGCTTGTCTCAACATCAAAGTTTGTGATTGTGAGAGGGGTCTGGAAAAAAAAAATGGAGATTTTGCTGCAAGAAGTGATCAAAGACAAATGACATACGGGCCAAGGCTGAAACCCCGTTGACATTTTTGCTACCTGGATTTCATGGCTTGTTTCATCTGATGTGCTCAAGTAGAACATCCATAGAGGAAATAAAAATAGTTTTTTTTCTGACAGGAAAGTAACAACGGTATTCAAATAGTTGTACTTGTTCTGTTCTCCAGCGTGCTATAAACACTACTTTAGCAAGAAGAAAAGCTGAAATTCATGACAACAGCTGTTAAAGTGTTTCCACAAGAGTCTGCAATTCAATCAAGTGCTTTGTGTGAAAATGTTCAGTCCTTGAAATACATGGGAAATCTGATAGGTCAAAAGCTAGACAACTTCACAAAATAATTACATTACATTACACATAAAATGTTTTTATATGATAATTATTGATTATTCTCTTTTTTATGTGATTTAGCATATTTCAGTCATATTTTTGCCATCTATTTTTCCATGCATTCCAAGTTTTTTTTTTACCCATCTCACTGTTGATTGTCTTTACCCATTTAGCTATTTAGACTGGTGAAAAACCAAGGTCAGATATTTAAGTTTCTACGCACCCAGAGACAGCAGCTTCAGGACAATAGTTCAAAAACTGATGCCATAAAGACCCACCAGTATATTATGTTTCGGCTTTTATCTCAACATAGACAACCGAAAGTGGTTAATTATCATTTCAGTATCGACAAAAAAAATAATAATCAGTGAATCATGTGAGTGGACTCCTCTGTGTATTGGTCACTGCACCATGTATCACACACTACTCCAAGAGAAATCATTGTATGCTCAGGAAAAAGGGTGTCTGTTCATACTGCAACTGCAGCATAAGTAGAAATGTACTATGTAGATTCAGCAGGATTTGTGGCCCAGATACTGATTTGTCATATACCTCTTCCTTAAATTGCAGATTTGCAGGAAACTGTAATAATGAAAAAAGTCCCTCTCGGTTTGATTTGTTTGTTTCAAACTTGGACACTTGGACCTTCTATAGAATGGTCCATTTGTTTTCCCACACTTACCTGATAAAGATCTCATGGACTGAAATATTTCAATTTCCATTAATTTTAATGTGTCCCCGTTAGGGTCCTGTGACTGCACCGACAGGATTTCCACACAGTTGATCCATTTTACAGGTCATCTGGTCACTTGATGCACCGCAAAGGCAATTTGTTCTGTTTTCCATCAGTCCATTACAGATCTGCAGGTGTTATTAACAGAAGCACAGACCAAAACCCGTCCGTGTGAGCACAACAGACAACTAATTAAATTAAGAGGAAGCTCATCTTCGCAGCTCAAAAAGAGTACCATATGGCATGAGTCTGGAATAATGCACAAAAAAAACTTTCTGTTGTCTACAAAATGTTGTCATCTATTCTTGTTGGCAAATGCTCTAGGTACAGTTTCAGGTTTTTTTTTTCAGTAATAAATAAATATGCATGTAAGTCAGTCATTTTGGCTGCAGCTGGCATCTTTGTCTTGTAAAATGTCTCAGCAGGATTTCCTCAGTAGCTGGTAGCCAGATCTTGCATCACTCACATGCAACCATATTTTATTTATTCTATTTTGTTTGATTTGTTTATTTTTTCCCCTCATTTTTTAATTTTTTATTTGCCCTAAACTCTGAAAAAGGGGAAAAATGAGAAAAGCTGGGAGGAAAGCCAGACTGATCCATAGAGAGAAGTAAAAAAAATAGACTTGTCAAACTCCTCTGGTTGCCAGGTTATTTATTTGTGTCACCGGTGATTCGTGTCTGATCCTAGAACCCTGTCCACTTACTAATGTAATTTTAGTCCCCTGCAGTACAACATTATTGTTTTGGTCTGCTCTCAGCTGCAGCAGAAGTATTGTTTTGGGGCTGTTCCTTCTCCCATACATCCCTTGGATCCAATTTTTGGCAGGTTGGCAGATATTCCGGATTTAGGATGTTATCTCAGGGGTGATGTTGAAAGGAACAAGCCATGAAAAGTGACATTTTGTTAGTGAAGAGTTCAACCAAAAAGGGCTTGTGAGCAATTCATTAGTAAAGTAAATTTAGAAAAAAGAAAATACCATGAAAAAAAAAACACAATTACAAAAATTATCTTTGTAGCACAAGATGACATGATAACAATTGTGTACAGTAACAGTGCTGCAACACAGCACCACTGTTTGGCAGTTTGATGGGGCATGAAGAGAGATTTCTATGGTAATTGGGTCCTTTTAATCCAACAATGTTTCTTATCTTCCTCGTAACAATACCAAGTTATCTCCACAGGTCCTGTGTGAAGAAGAAAAGAGGCAGTAAATTAGGGGTGTTGCTGGAGGAGAATATAGATGAGATATCTGACCATGTTCATAAAAACAAGATGTCGAATAATAGAAAAATATATATGTCAGTGTATGAGTGTGTGTGTGTGTGTGTGTGTGTGTGTGTGTGTGTGTGTGTGTATGTACACGTGCATATATGTTTATATGTATCATATACAACTCAGGCTGTTGTTTGATGTATCATTTCTCCGGTTTTGAAACTCCAGTTTCATGGGAAACTCTCAAAGTTAGAGAAAGGCCATTCAATTAAAATAAAAGCAGATATTAGATGGGATTCATTTTGCTTGAATTCTGCTTTCTGTATTTCTTCATCTTCTCTAAAAGCTCAGTATCAGTCTTGCAATATGAGCTCTAGCTGGAAAAATGATCCTAATCTAATAGGCAGGAAACCTAGTATTTTCAGTTATATAGAGTAATATTAAAAGGAAGAGCAACTCTGTTTTTTCCCCATTCACTTATTGCCTAATTTCACTTATTTAGAATAAATGAACAAATCCAGGAGTATTATTTATTATGGGGTGGGCTTGGCGGCTACCCTTTCCACACATCCTGTTCGCTGCAGTGTTGGACAACAACACCTATAACAGACTGCCTTTCCCACATTAACAAGGAGGAACAGGTCAAGCTGGCGGCACAGGCCAGAGTCTCCCTCAGCTGGTCCCGAGCCCAGATAAATTCAGGGTTGCGTCAGGAAGGGTATCCGGCATAAAAGTTTTGCCAAAACCAAACATGTGACTCAAACCTAATAATCTCATACCCGAGCGGTAGAGGCGGACGATGACAGGAAAAAGGTAGAGTTGGTCAACATGATGCAGAGAGGGAAGGAGGATATACTATGTGTCCAGGAGACAAGGCGGAAAGGTAGTAAGTCTCGAAGCTTAGATGCAGGCTTTAAGTGGTACAGACAGGAAAAGAAATGGAGTAGGAGTTATCTTGAAGGAGGAGTTTTTTAGGAATGTTCTGGCAGTGAAAAGAATGTCAGATAGACTTATGAGTCTGAAACTGGAAATTGAAGGTGTTATGCTCAATGTTGTTTGTGGCTATGCCCCACAGGTGGGATGTGAGTGAAGCTGAGGAGATCAGTGACTGCAAAGTAGTTGGAGGTGAGAGTGTAGCTAGACAGCAGAGGATGGTGGTTTCGAGGATGACTGGTGACAAGGAAGATCAAGAGGACGGAGGCAGCGCAGAGAAGTGGTGACAAAGTGGTAGTTACGGCATCCTCTTTGCGTTTATAATCTGTGTCTAGTAAATAAATTATAACTAAAAAAACTAAAGCCCATTCATGTAACTTTGGCATCCCTTGGAAGCAAGAAGGTTTGAGAAAAGTACATAGTATTTACCTCGAGTCTGAGGAGAGAAGCTTCTTTCAGAAATATGTAATTGATTCAACCAATCAATCAAAGAAAGACAAATGACAGAAACACACATAATTTGATAAGAATCATGACATATTATATTTTGTAGGAAAAACCCAACACTCTTGAAGTTTGACCAAGAACATTGGCATAAAATAAAAATGAGGTGATTGATTAGAAAATCAGAATGAGCACAAAAATACGTTGGCAGCAGATGATTTATGCAGCAGCAGTTGCTGCAGAACAGTAAACTGGGAGGCTTTAAAGAAGTGAAGCATAGTGCCTTTTTGATATTGATTACCAAGCCAACAAGGACTCAAACATGGTTTGTGTTACACTGATATGTCAGCATGAATATTTTTGAGTTAATTGCCATGATGCTTCTTTGATACTGCGCAGAACAAGTGTCCTTCTGCATGCGTGTGCGTGCATGTATGACAGGACACTAAAGACAAACAACGCAGCTGCAGAAGTCTCAATTCGATTAGACGCTCATGCAAATCAATATTTGGTACGCATCGACAAATACGAGGGCCTGCACACACAAGCACAAGGCGACAATGCATACACACAAGCGGAAACACAAGTACACAAGACTGATCTGCTAATTACAATTACATCACAGAAAATCTCTGCCAACCTTGTTTACTTTATCCATGTAGGGCTCACACCTGCACACCAATGTGATTTATCTGTCACAGAAAGGACATGAACCATATTGTTACACTAATAGAGATTAATTGAATTAATGTTGGTGGCATTGACTCAACCTCCCCCACCCCACCCCGTGCCACTGGATCTTCACTGCTGCTTGGACTTACTGAGAAACATAGACTTGTGCCATTTGTTTCAGCAGGCAATCTCACTGAGTTTGCAGAGTTGTGTATAAATTAAAAACTGTGAATAAACAAGGCACATACTGTGATTCTTATTCTTCCCTTGTTAAAAAATAACTCCTTGTATTTAAGAATTTAAAGGGAACTAATAGACTAATAGACATGACTTTGCTTGAGCATTTGTCTCATTCTAGAATGTATTGTTATTGCACGAATAATTGTTATTTCTTTAAAGATCGCAATTGATAACACTTTAATTTTAACCCAGGGGTGCCACCATTGTTTTAGTAGTGCAATTAATGCTAGGTTGATGATGTAAAGAGGTTGCTCGTCATAACTTGTGTTAATTATTGCTATGTATGGTGAGATATATATACGGTAATTTCGAGTCCAAGGGAAGCAAAGGGAGTGATGGTAGACTACACAGCTCCCCAAGGGACAAGAAGAAAAGAAAAGAGTCGGAAACCGCTTGTGGAAGCACACAACTTCCTTAGGATCCGCAGCTGTGTTATTGCCATTTCTCTGCAGATGCATTTGATGCATTTTGTCAAGGTATCCTGCTGAAAGAGCTCACAGTTGCTGCTAGTCTTCAACGGACATTAAAACCAAATGCCATTTTCTTTCACAAGTATACAAAAGGTTCTCGGGAAACAAGTGAAGCCTGCTCCAAGAACCACCACAGGCAGGAGACACTGGGTGTTCTCTTGTGAGGATTTGAACAACCTGCTACTGCAGAAATAGCATTTAATGACGAAAAACCGGGCACAAGCACGCTCATGGAGGAAGCTGACGACGAGTCACCTGGTCGGTCAGCACAGCAGCCTGTAAGTCTGCAGTAAAAAGCCAATGGCAAAAAATGGGCAGCTACTTATAACAGATCCTCTCTTGCTGTTAGAACACCAGCAACTTTTGTGCAAGAACGTAGCTTATTTGCAATTGAGCCACTTGTCAAACTGTAATTGCAACATTTTGATTATCCTACCAGTATTTTGCTCTGTCGGTGATATTGTTTGCATCAGCTGAGGATTATGTTTTGTATGAGGAGCTTAAGGTAATTCATCAGCAGAAAAGCTTTTAGTTAGCAGTTTTGCCAATGAGCAGACATTTTATCATCTGAGCTCCCAGGGATGATTTAGCTGCAGTGTTTGGCGGGCGTCCTACACGAACTGGGCTCACGAATGGCTCGCCCAGTCGACTGACCGTTTCCTCAGACACAAAATCACATCTTGACATAATCAGAGGGGGGAGATTTTATTTAAATGAAAAACAGGAAAAAGGTATGGATGTGACTAAAGTGTTTTGACACGTTTATTATTTTACCAGCAGAAATAAAATTCTTACGCTTCATTTTTCAAGTGAATAGAATAGAATAGAATAGAATAGAATAGAATAGAATAGAATAGAATGTATGTTTAATCAGACAATGGGGACTTTTTCAATTGACACAGGAGAAAGTGGACAATGCATAAATTATGTAAATATTATTAGTTAAAGGAGTAGGATACCTAATATGTCAGAAAAAAAATCTAGAAAATACATAGAGTATAATAAAAACTTGTGCAAAAAATGGAAACTAGCCAAAGCTTCTTACAACAGCAACATGAGTGAATGTATGGATGAGAGGATGTATGAAAGAGTGACTGAATGAAAGATGCCTGCATTCTCTAAGGGGGTGGGGGGTCTGAACACCATCAAAAAATATCTTACCACTCAGACCTCGAAACCCCCAAAAGACAATCACACTTTCTCCAGCTCCTACACTGGAAACTTCCAGAGTGCCAAGTCCACACTGATTATATTTACCCGCCTTATACAGTTAATTTGTATGCTGCAATGTTCTTTTTTCATCCCACATTCATCCCACAGTGTATGTACTGTGTCTGCATGCCTTTTTTGACCCCGTTATAATATATTTTATCTCACAATGTATATACTATCCGTGCCTATTTGAATCTCTCCTCTCTCTTTCCATGCATGCCTATAGCTGTGAGTTTCTATGAAAACTACGTTATGTTTAAATAATGACAGTTATGCTTACATAATGGCATTAAAAAAAGTCTTGAGTCTTGAGAAATGGCAGCAGAGCTGGTTGTTAAACAGTCGAAGAGCAGCTGGAAGGAACGACATGCAAAATTTCTCCTTCACACACTTTGGGTTGAAGGAGCTGCTCGGTGCTGCAGTGATGCTCTGCATGGGGTGGAAGACGTTCACCATCAAATTACATTTTTTTTTTTTTTCAATTTAAAAATATTTACATTTGTTTTGCAGTAGGCTACCTGTTGTAGGTGCAGGTTAAAAAAAAAAAAAGAAAAAAAGAAGATATTCTTGAGCCATGCAGCCCTGAGTCCAAGAACTGTAATGCACAACCATCCAGTGGAAGCTACCTTGCATATTGTTAAAATAAAACGCCTGAAGTGCTGGCCAGCCTCTCTCTTTCTCTCTCTCTCTCTCTCTCTCTCTCTCTCTCTCTCTCTCTATCTCTCCCACCCCTTTCCCAGCGCACTCTCTACTCTCTACTAAGCAACAATTGGAGTGCATCGCATCCAGCGTGGCAGGCAAGTGGAGGGATGCCTCCCCTCCACTAAAGCCCGCATCCATCCATCCGTCCGTCCGTCCGGGGTGAGATGTCTCCAAACACCTGGACGGACTTCTTCACGGCAGCTTCTACACGCCACACTCGGTCTTAGGGTTTTAGTCTTTTTATTTTTTATTTTTGGAAGGGGACACCATGTCCTGAACATATGTTTTCCGAAGGTTGTAGAACCGGAGTGCGGACCATGTGGACAGCGGACGCGTTGGACGGTGGACGCGCCTCGAGAATCGTGGTTTGAGAAAAGCGAATGCACTTTGGTGGAGGAGAAGAGCCGTCAGTGAGAACACAAAGGGAGGGGAGATGATAAAGAAGTAAGTGCGCAAAAGACCAATTGAAAATTAACTCTTAAATAATGGAAAAATTGACTGTGACCTGTGTCATTTGAGCTCCTGCTTAAAAGAGGTGAATTTAAAATGTTCGAAGAAATATCAGTGGGTCCTGACTTTTTTTCATTATTCGAAATCCTTATTTATTATACAATAATACAATACTATGTCTTCCCATCATATTTTCTCTCAATATATTTTGTTTGGCCTTTAACATATTGTCAGGATGACCATTCGTGTTGTTACTGTTGTTTTTAAAGCTTTTTTTTTTAATGAACTATCAACAGTATTTAATCCCAGAGATCTGCTCTCAACAGTTATGTAACACGGTCATGTCAGATTTCAGGAATTAAAGTAAAGTAATGAGTCATTCATATATTGAGCTGTAAACTGTGTCACCTACAGTTGAGAGAGCTTCTCTAAGCTGAGATTCTATTATCGTAACCATTATTGTTCAAATATTACGGCAACATTACATTATTCTTATTCTTATTCTTATTCTTATTCTTATTCTTATTCTTATTCTTATTCTTATTCTTATTCTTATTCTTATTCTTCATGGTCCTGCATGCAGGTGCATCCACACCAAGTCCAACTCAACAAATGATTAATTTCATATGACATTTTTTCATCCAGATACATTTTTTACCTCCAAAGGCTACATATGTCTTGGTGTTATCAACAATTCTGTGTCTCATTACATTTGGCATTACAGTGACCAAAATATATTGATGTGACTATTGGGAATAGTACTGCTGTTGGAGCAGTTGGAATAATACAGGAGGAATATTTGCTGAGACTGTTCAGGAGTGCTGTTCTACTCTAATGTTTATTGACTTCCTTTGTACTAAATACACAGTACCAGCAGTAAATGGCCAAATATTCATTGATATGTTTCTATCAAACATTTGACAGTCAGTGTTGTAAGATTATAAAACCGCAGCCTGAAGACATGAATCAGTGTAACTGAGGAGAAAGTGATTTTTGAAGTCGTCTGTCTACAAAAAAAGTGAATATACTTGAACTGTACTCTCTGAAATACTGTTCTGCATTGATTCTTGTCACCCGTGGCTGATACATAGCTCGGCAGATGAAGAGACTGATCGAGTGAGTGATTGATCAATGGTTAGATTTTAAAAGCGAAGAATTCTACCTTGATAAGTAACTTTTAATCATAAAGTCATCATTTCCCTCCATACAGTGGCTGCACCTGACCTCCTTGACCCCAAGTCTGCCACCCACAACTCCAAACCCCGCCTGTCCTTTTCAGCCAAACCTGTGGTCCTTAATTCCCCCGAGGATGAATCCGACACCCGGACAACTGTCATGAGGTGGAAAACAGTGTCAGCCATCTTCTTCTTGGTGGTGCTTTATCTCATCATTGGTGCAACAGTGTTCAGAGCTCTGGAACAGCCGCACGAGAGTTCCCAAAAACTGGCCATCCTGGAGGAGAAATTGGATTTCTTGGTGATGCACACCTGCGTAAACTCCTCTCAGCTGGAGGATCTTGTAAAGGTAGGTGGAAACACAGCGTCTCCATAAAAATGCTTCAATATATTATCTTGATCCGGGGACATACCGAGGTTAAGATTTGATACTTCTGTTCGAACAGCTTTGAATCTTTGCATTTGAGCTTCAGGCCTGGGTTGTGTTTGTTTAACAAATAAAAATGTGGTTTGTTTACACACACAGTACACACTCGGTTGCTCTGTAGTCCCTGAAGACGTCTGAGGGATTTTGATTTTTTTTTTTGCTTTTTTTTTTCTTGCCACCCTCTAGATCTCACTGCAACCAATCTAAAGATTCGGAGACATTGAGGCCTGGAGCTCAGAGTTTATGAAGAGCCCTCTATAAATAGCACCCCTCCTCGTCTTTGCATGCAGCATAAATCTGTTTTCCGAGGGTGTTCGATTTTGAGTTTTGCACGACTCCTATTGAAAAGATCCCTTGAAGAATTTGTAGTGATTGACATGCAATTTAGGGATTGGCACTATCTGGACATCTTTTACCCGGGGTTTGAGGAAAGAAGACACATTTGGCAAGATTCTTCTAATGCTATGTTTCCACCTTACTATTTCCAATTCGCAGACTTAAATCTTGCTGTCGTAAGGAAATCTAAAGAGTCATAGGGTAGTCTTAGCGGAGTGGCAGCACGCTTCCATCATCTCAGTTTTTAAATGTGAGCTGGTAGTCTTAAGCCTTATTGCAGTCGTAGCTCAGTCTTTTCCTAGACTTAGGGTTTACAACAATATCAAAAATGTTTGATATTGTCACAAGTCTTGGCGTTACGTCACAGTAAAGACTGAATCATGAACCAATAGATGAACTCCAACAAAACGGGAAAAAGGAAACTTGGTAGACAAACAATCGCCAGAGTGGTTTTGGTGGCAGAGACGGTATTTGTTTGTTGATATGGATAAACGGGAACGGCGAAGGACGTCCTGATCAATGTGGAGCATCCAGAAGGAGAAGCGCATGGTGGAGCTGCGGACAGAACATCTCAGCTTGAACTATTTCAACTCTTTAACGTATAAACAGAGTGCAGAAGGAAAAGCGCTAATAAATAACAACATTTTATTTAATGATGTTGGAGATACTTTATTTTTTTCACATTTTTATTTTTCCCCTATTGTATTTATTTTTATTTATTTTATATATTTATAGATTTTTATCTTCTTTAAGTTGCTAGTGCTACTCCTTGTGCCCTCTAATTGCCCCTTGGGGACAAAGGAAGTTTCTCTGATTCTGATCATTGGACTGAAATAGCAGAGGCTCTGCAAATACCCAGAGAAAACAATGTATGGTGGTAAAAAAATTAGTGAAAGAATCAAGTTGTAGTTTTCCACAAGTCTTTCAAAATCTTTGCAAAGTCTTTAGATGTGAGACCCGGTGTGTTTGGTGACAGCCTAGTCTCAGTGTAGTAAGATTTCGCAAAGACCAAAAACTAAAAGCTTGTCTTGAGATATGAGCTGGTGTGAGTTGGTAGTTTTACATGAGTCTTTTCAAAATCTTTAGTCTTAAGGTGTAAGCCCCGCATTAGTTTTATATCACGACTTGCGCTCAGCATGCTCTTCTGAACTTTTTGACATATCCTAAAACATCTTTTAGTCTATAGTCTTTTCCTATATTAAAGCAATCAACTTTTCATGTGTGTCAAATTTGTGAACATGTTTCACACACATTAAAGATGCAAACAGCCCCGCCCCCATCCCTGGGGAGGCCCAGCGCTGCACGCGATGGCTGATGAAAGGGTTTTCTTCGGGCCCTTCGCCTCTTAAGGAGAAGACTCATCTCAATGCGTCAAATCAGAGTCTGAATCTCCAGTTGACCACTATGCCTCTAAAACGTGCGCTTGATATGCTCTAAGTTGACAAAAAACTAACAACCGTTGTAGGCTTCGGCTCTTGCGCTTCAATGCAAGACAGTCCCTGGTTCTGTTCCTACAGTGGGCATTTCTGTGTGGAGTTTGAAGTTTGCATGTCTCTGGTTTCCTCCCATGTACATAACCATGCAGTAGGACCATTTGGTCCGGTGACCCTAAATTGCCCAGATGGTTGAATGGGAGAGTGAATGGGTGTATATTTATGTAGCCCCGCGATCGACTGGCAACTGGTCCTGAGTGAACCCCGCCTCTCGCCCAAAGACAGCTGGGATTGGCTCCAGTGCCCCTGTAACCCTCAGAACAGGATAAGTGGTATAGATTATGAATGGAGGAATGCATATGGATGAAATATGCAAAGCAAAACCCGGCTCGAAATACATGATACACAATATATTTAAATTATAAATATCTATGGAACCAAAATGCCTGGAAATGGCCATGGTTATGATTAATTGTTCACAAAAACAAAAAATTGATTGGTCAAAGACAAAGATATCAAGTTTTTCAGAACAGTAGCTCACCTAGCCTTAAGACCTTCTACATCAATACAGTATAAAAGTACATATTCATTCATTGTGCAATGTCTTTTCAAAGAGTGTGAGTACCAAAAAATGCAATATCTTATTTGAACATTACTTACTTTCATATTGATCTCTTCAGATCACCTTCAACAAACAGGCCTGTCTGGGGTGATGAAAAGCTTTTTCTCTTGGGAAAACCAGCTGCCATATAAGATGATGATCATCTGAAGGTTTACAAAACCCCACAGGACACCAATTTGCAGTTTGCAGTACTCCTGTGAATTTCAGCCCTTCACCAGTTCACCAATTCTCTCACCAAAACATTTTTTGCACCAATGCTTTTTTGGGACTAGATAACAAGCAAATTACTTTCTTTAGATGATGAACATCATTGGGCACTTACGGTGTAATAGAGCATATCATGTTTGTTTAAAAATGCATTTTATGATTTGTGTAAATCAACTCAAATGTCAGGGTTTTCATGCACACAAGTTCTGCACACAATTAAGAGTAAATCAGAATTTTATTTTTTTACATGGGTTATCCTAAAACACAGTTTTCCCTACAAATTAACAGTGACTTTTTATTGTTTTTTTTTTTTTTTTGAACCAGATGGTTTGCTGTGTTGCTGAATTGATATCGACTGACTGAAAGCCTGCAAAAAGTAAACCAACTTAGCAGGTCATGAAAACTGGTGTTCAGACATCTGGATGATACTGTCTAGAAAATGATCTCCTCAGTTTTTAAAAAAACATTCATCATTAAACACCCCACTAAATAAATTTTTAATTTAAAAAGAAATTAAAGGAAAAAGTAGAAACATTACAATGAGCATATTTTTAAGTATCTGTTCTCCCGATTCATGAAGCGTACCCTAACAAGTGTCCCCTAATCACATTTACTATACGCACAAGCTCACATTCACAATTGCTGACTCCTCAGATCAAAAACCAGTCAGCAGAGGATTGAGGAAAGATGTTCTCCCTAAGGGAGTAATTAGAAAAAGGAGCAATGTCAAAAATACTTAGATGATTCGGTCCTCCCTGGTTCTTCTATTCACTTTGAATGCTGACAGTGTTTTATGTTATTTTGATTTATTACAGAGTAACTGCCAAAACAGCGCAATCATTTATAATAATGAGTCATTTTGAATGGGAACACAGTGGCTCAGTAGACTCTTTCCTTTGTTAGAATTGGATATGATTTTGGAGATTTTGGAGCAGACAAGGCTGTTCGATGCCCTTTGTGCATTTAGTTAGTTGCGCATGTGAATACTTGCATCCATGGCATGTGCATAACCTAACCAGATCTGTTGTTATGCATTAAAAATAACTTACCTATAACTATACTAACTGTCAAGGTACAAATTAAATATAAAGTAAATCATGTCGATAATGTTTTCACGAAGAGTTGCATATGTGCAGTGAATTATTGACTTGTTTATTTGTGCTACCGGAGAAGAGTGTGACAAACTCAGACTCGATGCTATCAGCAGCAATGATGAACATTCGGTAAGTGATTGTCGGTTTATAGTAGCCACAAAACTTACGCACGTTCTTTAAGACCAAGCCAACCAAGTCTGAACAGAGACCTTGAGGTCTGATTTCTGTTATGGACAATTTCATTCAGCAAAAGTATCTGGCTTTCTAAAATCGGAGTAGTCTTGGAATTATTTCACCTTGCACTGATGCTTTCGTGGGACCAAAAATATTTGTCCTCTAGAAAATGCCTGTGAATCTCACTGGCTAGAATTCCTGCTTGATGCGAAATGGCCGTAATGAGTTTACTTTACTGCCTTACTCTAAAGAGCCAAATACTCATTAAATGTTCAAGAAAATTTACAACATATACTGATGAATGGGAGGTGAGTGGCGGGTAAACTAATGATAATGGCAGCCATCGTCGCACGATGAAGTGCCCTCAAAATCCTGATTACACAGTATATACCATCCCCCTTAACCAATTATGTCTGGGAGAAGAATGTCATGTTCCATCTGTCCTTCATTACAATCTTTTTTAAGGTTTTCTGTGTCAACAAATGATCTTACCTCAAAAATAGTCATACATTTGCTTAGTAATTTCCATTTACTTATCAAATTTACCTCAGTCATAAACATGCATTTTAAAAGTTTTATCAATAATGTTGTGCATATGTGTGTTTAAAATGTTCAAAAATAGCCTTTTACTCATGAAATTTAGGTGATTGTTAATTGCATTTTTGAGTGTGGCCTTGTAAACCAACATGAATTGGAATTTTGTGAACGCAGGCCAGTTAAACAAGCATATTACCAAGCAGTGCTTGTGTCACAACCAGTTGGAAAAGAGGTGGGAATGCTAGATTCCTGTTTGAGTTGACTGCAAACCTCATTTAACAGTTGATTTATGTTCCAACACTCACCTGTGGTCACAAGCTTTGGGCAGTGGCTGTTCAAGTATGAAATTGCTGCTACAATCAGCCAAAATGAGTTTCCTGCTGTTGGGTGTCTGGCCTGAACGGCTGCTCTCTCACCTTTGTACGATCTCACTTATGGGAGATAGGGGGGGGGGGGGGGGGGGGTGTTGAGGAGGAGACATTATGCTCATTATGTTATCTCTAAAAATGAATTACCCCATATTTACAAGTCAATTTATGTCGGAAAACGCAATTTGAGCAACCATCAAATCTGACGTCTATGGTAACAGTGAACATGTTGTTAGTGTTTATATGGGTGGAGTAAATGAGTAATCCCTCCGTTTCTGAATTATCATGCAATGATCAAGCCTGGTCCTTTCATTTTCGGTGACTCATTCAAATCAGAAATAAATTGATTTGAGCCGTTCTTTGCTGTACAGCTGTTCTTTGCTGCGCTGACACTTGTGGGGTACAAGTGTGTGCTGCCATAATTTATGATAGCATGTCTGGAGAGGGTGAGTAATCATCTGGTAACTTGTTCATCAGACACCAAAATCACCTCTTTAGGCCAGACAGGCATCTCTCAAGGAAGATAAAGGACACCTAACTGCTATGGATGGGCACATTGGCATCCTGCAAAATCAGTATCTGTCATTTCCACCTGAATATGTGCGGAAAAAAATGCTGGTTAAAAATTGTATATTATAAATTGGAGTCTAAAAGTCAGTATAGATGATGAGCATAGCAGAAATCACACCTTCAAGATTCAAAGTGTTTATTGTCATGTCTACCACCTAAAAACACGTTTCCCTATACAATGAGATTCTTACTTTGCTGTCTGCAGTGAAGCCAGATACTTCAGTCGACAAAAAAAATACATACTAGGCATAGTATTGCAAAGAAAGGAAATGTGCAAAGAAATGTAAATAATATTCACAGAATGTGCAAGTTGAAAAAGTGCAAATTGAAATGTGAGGATGACCTTGAACCATGTGAGTGTGTTTGTGTATGTGTGTGTGTGTGTGTGTGTTTGTGTGTGTAAGCGTTATAGATAATGAATGAAGAAAGAAATAGAAATAAGTAAGAGCTTTAGTCTGCAAAATAATTCCATTCCCAGTTTCTTGTCTTTATCTTTGTGTATTTATAGCAAGTGTCAACCAGAGGGCTCGAAACTTTTCCCCTGTCTCAGTGATGAGTCTATACCAAGTGTAACAACTCTTGCTTCCTGAAAGGTCAATTTTTCTTAGAATGATGGGTGTGACACTGAAGTCTGTGGTTTAATTCTGCCTGTACACCATCCACAGACAAGACAGTGTTTTCCATCATCCCCTCTTGCTAGCAGGAGTGGAGTGAACATTGATTGATAAAGAAGAACTATAATTCACTTATGACAGCCTTTGTTAAGCCATTTTATGATATGAAGTTGTTGAGTTTATGTCTGTCACACACACTAGTCGGCCAAATACCCCTAATTCAAAGCTTTGGGTGGATTTTCATGTGGATTACAATGCTTTATCTTTATAGTTTTATAGAAATAAAATATGTACATCAACAATTATCAATTTAGGAGTCTATAATTTAAGAGATAGAGTGGAAAGTAGATTGAGAGTATAAACAGCATTTGTGAGCAGCAGTCGGTTTCATGCCTAGAAAGAGTACCATAGATGCAATATTTGCTTTAAGAATGCTGTAAGGGAAGTGCAGAGAAGGTCAGAGGGCACTGCATTGTGTCTTTGTAGACCTAGAAAAAGCACACAACAGCATGCCAAGAGATGAACTGTGGTGTTGTATGAGCAACTCTGGACTAGCAGAGGAGTATGTTAGACTGGTGCAGGACATGTATGCAAGATGTGAGACAGAAGTTCAAGGTTTGTCTGGGACTACATTAGTGATCAGCTTTGAGCCCTTTCTTGTTTTCAGTGGTGATGAACAGGCTGACCGATGATGTCAGACTAGAATCTCCAGCTGGAAAGAAGGGAATGAAGGTTTGTTGCAGCAAAACACAGTATATGTATGTGAATGAGAGGGACCCTTGTGGAACTAGGAGGCTACAGGGAATGGAGAACAAGAAGGTGGAGGATTTCAAGTACTTAGGTTCAACAGTCCGGAGCAATGTAGAGTGTTGAAAAAAGGTAAAGAAACAGGTTGGAATGGTCGGAGAAAGTGTCTAAGAGTACAATGCAATAAAAAAATATCTGGGCGAATGACAGGAAAGAATGACAGTGGTTAGACCAGCAATGCTGTATGTTTTGTAGAGAGTAGCATTGAAGAAAAGACAAGAAGTAGCAATGGAGGTAGCAGCGATAAAGATACTGAAGTTCTCTTGGAGAGTAACAAGGATGGATAGGATCAGGAATGAGTCTATCAGAGGGACAGCACATGCTGGAAGGTCAGAGAAGCCAGAAGAAGGATGCTGAGGTAGGAACTTCCAGGCAGGAAGCCTAGAGGAAGACCAAAGATTGTTGGTGTGAAAGAAGAGGATACAGAGAATCGGGTAAGACGGAGGAGGTTGATTCCATATGGCGACCAGTGAAGAGGAAAGCCAAAAGGAAAATAAATGACCAAATGTTGTGTTTTCTGGCCTTATATAATTTACTCAGAATGTTTAAACTCAGCTATCTAGATTTCCTCTTTGTTTGACCCCCTGATTTTGTAACAGATTTCCTGGTCATTTCCTTCCAAGTCATCTATTTTTCAAAACAACCCTTGAAGCAGCACAAATTTTCCAATATTCTCCAGCCCACACCACACCAGCACTCTGTAGAGAAATATACTTCCGTGCACCAACATTTTTCTTCTCTCTGTCTCTCTCTCTGTCTCTCTCTCTCTCTCTCTCACACTCTCTCTCTGCTCCAGCAAGTGGTTTCTGCTGTCCGGGCAGGTGTGAACCCATCAGGAAATTCATCCCATCAGAACAGCCTCTGGGACCTCAGTTCCTCGTTTTTCTTTGCTGGAACTGTCATCACCACCATTGGTAAGAAGTGGAGCTTCGGATTATTCAGAAAATCACTCCCCGTGCCATCCTTCCCTCTTTACAGAGGCAAGATGTAACTCAAGTTCTATCAGATGCTAAATATGAAGACATTAACATCATATTTTGAGGTTAAAATCAGGATGTGAAAATTCTCTAAAGTGCAAAATAAGAACATCTCACACGAGATCTGTGCGTGTGGACGGAACCAATCAATGCAACATTGCAATTTTGTCGGCTACTTTTGCATGAAATAACACATTAAGCCGTTTTAGTCTAAAAATTTGCACTTGCTAAACTAAAACCTCCATCGGCACCTTTTACAAATCAGGTTTCATTGCGTCAGGATTGCACTCAGACTGTTATCAAAGTTGGCAAAATGAATGAGCCACACCACGTACACTCCAGAGCCAGACCTAGGAAGGAATAAAAAGGTGATAAATGGATAATATGATCTAAATAAGGGTTTCATGCCCATCCAGTTCCCCCACCTTAATCCACTTATAGCTTCATATCAGTATTTCTATTTTTCAGAGGGTTTGATCTCCTTTTAATGTTACATATATACATTCTCCAATACACTATAATTAACAGCAAAAAAGAAGACCAGCATTGAGATTTTGTGGTATCTTTCGAAACAAATGAAATATATTTTCTGTGATCATGGTTCCAAAACGTGTTTAATCAAGTCAAAATTGCTCTGTTCAATGAAACGGGGACTTGGAGTTTCCATTTATTTATTTTTGCACAATTGCATTCTCTCTCTGTCACCTCCAGCTGTAGAAGCTTACTAATCACAGGAAAGTAGCTACACACACACACACACACACACACACACACACACGCACACACGTGCACACACAGTTCGACAGCTCATTTGAAGCAGGCCTCAGTGCATCTGTTTAGTTGCTGCTGGACTCCATTTCACATCTATAGCACCCGACTAGAGCTTTTTCTCAACCATAAAATGGGGCCCGTCTATTTGACTCTGCTTCAGAGAAAACAGAGAGCAAACCTCTCGGAAAAACGTCCATTAACAGAATGACATTCCACCATGAAACAGAGCTTTTACGAACTGCAGAGGCCTTGTTTTTTATTTCATTGCTCTTGAGATGTATATTGTAAAACAATCGTACATCCTCGAGGGAGAGACTACAGATGAAAGCGGCATCGGGAGATAAGGAAAGAATTGTGGTTTCTCTCAGATTTCTTTTGTTTTTCGGGGGGGAAGGAGAGGGTCAAGTTGAGCTTGTGTCAAAGAAAAATTTTTATTTACTGAGGGAAGATTGTAATATTAGCTGACAGATACAAACAATCTCCCTTGTAGCCTAAGAGAGGAGCCTGTTAGTAAATGTCCAGCAGGCTGGGGCTGACATGGCTCCATTGTGCGACAACCCAATGGATTTACCACCTCAAGCAACATCGTAATGTTGCCTGAGGTCTCAAAGGCAGTGACCTCGGACATGGAGGCTAAACTGTGGTTAAGAAACAGGAGCTTGTATGGAAGGTGAAGCTGGATAATCTTTCATGAACAGCCTTACCCATAATATCAGTCTCCCAGAGAAAGGTTGTATTCTCCTTTTTCTAGAGTAAGGGTGCCCACACTTTTTCGCCTTGTGAGCTACTTTTCAAATGACCATGCATAAATGATCTTCTTACATTAAAAATGCTGAAAAAAGATTTATTTTTATATCTATTGAGTATACACTTCACATGTTTGTGGACCTTGCATGACTGCAGTAACCCTTATGGCACGCTAGAATAGTGAGCACATTTTTGGTCATTACCTTACTGTGATGACTTGTGAGTGGCATAGTTCAGACAGTAGCTGCTGGTAGACAGTCTCACGCTTTTGAAATCAGCCGTGAGAAAAATGACTTCTGTCCGTTAGACTGTGATTTTAGTTCCTTCACCTTTCTCCTTTTCAGCTCCCTTTTGGGAGGTAAATTCATGTTGTAGCTTTTATGAACAGTACGACAGAACCGCTCCACGTGTCTCTGCTTCGGAAGAGTGACGGTCGATTAACGGATCAAGCAAATGCACTTCGAATGTGACATTATGGGAAAAAAAAGTCCTCCTCCCATTGTGCATGAAAGTGGTAAGGGTTTAGTTTCTTACTTAATCTTACTTTTATTCTTTCCTTAGAAGAAATAATTTGAAAGGCTAACTTGCTGGTTAGCTCACCGGAACTTGTCGTAGCTTGCGCCGTTGGCATATCTCATTGGGAGGATGGATAACGGACTTTGATTGGCGATGCGATCTACCAACATGACCTTTGCGATCGACCGGTCAACATATTGGGTACTCAAGGAGCACCCACGAAACTCTAGAATCTAGAGTTACCTGGGGTGTAGAAATATTCTGTATCTCCTGGCTGTGGGTCAGTGCATTGGTGTTTTCCCCCCAAAAAAGTGGGTGATCAAATCGATTACATGTGTTATACGCGGCTGGCCAACATGAGGAGGCTTCATAGTTTTGTGGAAGGACGCCATCAATTGGCATTGCAGGGAGGAATTGTCTTATTTTTGAGTTTTGCATTTTGTCTCCGGACTAATTCTAGTATTTAGTCTCATTTTCTTTCAAAGCTGACAGGCTTTCTTGCAAGCTGCATACTGGATGCAGGGTTATTTTAGCTTTAGCCTTGGTGTGAGTAAAAATTCAATTTAATTCCATAAGGAGCATTTGCTTCTTTTAGAGTTCTCCTTCGCTTCTGTCACCCCATCGTATATCCCAGTCTCCCTATGTATGGACTACCAAGGGCATGTATGGTTCTGCATGTGTAACCAAGTCTAAAGTGTTAAGAAAGACAATATCCCAAGTTTGACACATCAGTCATCTTCATTTATGATAAGCAGAGACACTTTGATTTATGCTTAAATATATGCTTCATCTGACCCCATTATTCAGTTCTTGTATGGAGAGATGATATTCCTGTTTGTAACGGTGGGACATCAGGTCCTGCAAGGCCTTCTCTGCTGGCCTAAAAAAATCTGAATCACAGACTGATTGTAATTATATTTTGTCCATGAATACTTATTAAATAATTCCAAATAGTCTTTTTGCTTCCTTTCATAGCTTTTTCCCTGGCTGTGCTGTTTTCAGACATGAATTTTTATAATCAAGCATTTAACCAATCACATTTCTGCCATTATTTGTTATTTGAAGAGAAGAAATGAAGAAATTGATGTTGATGCAGATTTATTGTCAAAAGCATTTTCAATCTTTCTTACTAGAAAAGAAAAACTGAGAATAAAAGAACAGAAAAATAATATGCGGTTAGAATATGTTTTGACAAAAGGATTTAAATGAAAGCAAAATTGCACTACTTCACTAGATCGTGACCCTCTTTTAAATCTGTGGTTGGTTGCAATATTGTTTTTTTTTTTTTTTTACCGTTCTGCCCTGATGTGTGCATGCATGCGTGCGTGCATGTGCATGTGTGTGTGTGCGTGTGTGTGTGTGTTCATGTGTTTGTGTGTACATATGTGACATGAAAAATGCTGCCCTGCTAATCCAGCTCACTGTCCATGTCTCTTCTCTATCAGGATTTGGGAACATCTCTCCTCACACTGAAGGTGGGCGGATATTCTGTATAATCTATGCTCTGCTGGGGATCCCCCTATTCGGCTTCCTATTGGCTGGTGTTGGAGACCAGCTCGGGACCATTTTTGGAAAGGGTATCGCCAAAGTGGAGAAGATGATTGTGGTGAGTTTGAATTATTCATACAAGGATCATTTTGGCTCTGAATCATTTGTGTCGTATTGTATGGTAATTGGTAGGAATACCGGTGACACAAAGACATTTGATAATCAGGGACTGAATGCGCACTCATAAAATGGAATTGGAGGTAATTCTCGTCTTTTTTTTTTTTTTTTTTTTTTTTTTTCAAATCACGGGTTACACAGTACCATCATGGTAATATTAACAAAAGTGGCAAATTTTCTTTCATGAGTATGGGCATTGCCTTTTTGTTTTCCTTCTCATGAGCCTATGTGGCAGGAGTATTTTTGGCGTTGCTATGCCAACAGATTCCTGATACCATAAAATATGCACAGTTTTCCCATAGCTCATATCCAAATGTGTCAAGGAAGGTTTTTTGGGATTTTTGTTGGCTCTCTCTTGAATTCATTAGATTGTTTGTGTGTTTGTTTGTTTTTTCTTATTCTAAGTGACATAAGAATACTATCAGTCAGATTGTGACATTGAAAATTAAACCTTGAATATTTCAAATTGCTCTTATATAGACGAAATTACATACCATCTTGTGTCTGAACCAACTGAAATAAAACTCATCTTCACAGCTTACTCCGAGGCTTAACATTCAACTCACAACACAATTCTTAATTGATGCACTTCAAACTGATTTATAGTGATTTGATAACCTATCACTCAGGCCAAACAACCGTTTTGCGGTTCACTGTTCCTCAGATTTGCTTCCGTTAAGCTGAAAGTGCGCACAAAGGCACCAGGTTGCGATTAGTGGTAATGGAGATCAGCAATAAGAACCCAGAGACAAAGACCCGGATGACTATTTATTAACAAGTTAACAGCAAGACTTCCTTTTTGGAAATATCACATTAAAATGGTTTCTTTCCACAATTCCACTCTGACAGGGTGACATAAGTGCTGAATATATATATATATATATATATATATAAATATTTCTGCTGTCATCTATGCATTTTCCCTGGCATACAGAAATGCAATGTTGAAATTGTTGCATGGGATTAATTGCTGCCTACAGTCTTTTTATTCCCTCTCTGGGGAGGGGATGCTTCAAATAGTGGTAATAGATGGATTGCAGCTGCTGCAGAGTTAGCAGCTGTGTCAGGAAGATGTTTGCAGATAAACCACCTCAGATGCACTCGTCCCTTTGGAATAATTTAATGTTTGGTCCAAGGCTAATTTAGCCCCCTGTTCCTCCAAGGAAGACTCCTGCAAACTCCACCATTGTAGTCATAAAATAAGAACATAAAGCACAGAATCAGTCATCTGAGGTCTGCCTGTTCTTTGTACTTCCCTCAGAGGCACCTAGCTTTGGGGTTACATAAGGGGTGGGGGGGGTGGGGGTGGGCACGACAACATGGCACCCGCTGAAAGCAGCTGCTTGGTGTGGAAAGGCAGCACAGAACTCAAGTGCGTGTAGAGTATACAGTAATGCATTAAACAAGTGATGCAAAGGAAGAGGACGCCAAAGCTTAAAAGCACAGGCTGCTGCTGCTGCTGCTGCTTCTATAAATGCAAGTGATACGTGCTACTATGAACGCGTGTGAAACACCTAACTAGTCTTGTGACACGTCACTGCAGCACATGTGGGCGGGCCATCTGACAGTGACAGTTATGTCACTTGTCCTTTGCGGCCGAGATGTTAGAAAGTAGCAAATGTAGACCGGGAAAAGAAGGAAGCAAAACATCAAAAAAAATACAAAAAAATATATGAATACATACATTAAAAGCATTGAAGTATGAGGATATGCGGAGGAGGGGAGCTCATTTCCTTCCCAATGAATTTATGGGATCTTCTAGTCCCAAAAGATCATTGCAGAATAAAGTAAAAGAAAATAAACTATGATAGACCACACATACCTGCATCTCCAGCTCTGTCACGCCTACAAGAATGTTATGTTCTACAGCAGGAAATCATTCTCTTAATGTTTTTTTCTCTCGAAACAGAAATGGCAAGTCAGTCAGACCAAGATCCGCGTCATCTCCACACTGCTCTTCATCCTCTTCGGGTGTCTGATTTTTGTCGCCCTGCCAGTCGTCATCTTCAAGCACATAGAAGGCTGGAGCACGCTCGAGTCCATTTACTTTGTCGTCATCACTCTCACGACAATTGGCTTTGGAGATTTTGTCGCCGGTGAAAAAGGTTACTTGAATTTTCTTTTGTGTGCTGACTTTCATGCTATGTGTGAGAGCCTGTCACAAAACACTCCGCCGAGTAATGTCTCACCCAGCTTCCAACAAACCTCCCCTGGGCTGGTGCTGCATTCTGTGCTTCCTACGAAAGCCTCAACAGGAAAATATTTAATATCTAAATTAGATATATAAAATCTTTTATTTTGCGTTTTACAGTAGATATACTCTGCCGATCAGAGATATACAGTAAGAGCTGTAAGAGAGAAATTAAAAACAGTTTTATTGATCAAAGTTTGAAATAAATACTCCAACAGACACTGTGTTTCTGTTGGAGAGAGAGCTGTGTGTTTGTATTAAAATCTACATTGACTAATGTTTGTATTTCCAGCCTGACATTGCTTTACGAAAAAAATAAAAGAACGGTTTTGTTCAGTAACAGAAATATAGTTAATTATGTAGTCAATGCTAAAATTGCACCACAGCAGCTGCATGGTTAGAGAAGAGTCGCTGACTTGGAAAATTGATTCCTGGTATGGTCAAATTAATCCACTCAATATGAAGTTCCTCACTGGGAATTTGGGCCAGGTTAGCCAACAGTAACCCCTCCATACAGTCGTAGACCGCTGCTGTCACAGGTATTTGGCCCAGAATATCTAATAATGTGTTGGGTTTAAAGGTCCATTCGATCACTCGGTGATCAGGATGGGACAGGCAAGCTAAAAGACATGAATGGAAAATATGGCGGGGATGTCGCACAGTGTTAAATTCAATCTGGGATCAGAGATTTTTCTAGTTGTATTTTATGAAAATACTGTCATTGTAAAACAGCACTTTGCTAAGAACAGCCTTAGTGGTTGACAAAATTGTTCAGTGACATCCTTGGAAATGGAAATTATTTGATATATAAAGCAGCCTCCAGCTCACAGATAGGAGATGCACCTCTGATACACCTTTTATCTGCATGTATCTCCTAATAAGCAGGAAACTTTGGTCAAAATGTGTATATATATGACTCAGCAGTTGAGATTATTAGAGAATTAAGATCAACATGTCCTTTCATTTTAAGATACAAGATATATTGTAAGATACAGGCGTATGCTCGGGTGCAAGGACCATGCCTCTCAGCTATTACTCACCCTCTTTATACAGGACTGTCTCAGAAAATTAGAATATTGTGATGAAGTTCTATATGTTCTGTAATGCAATTACAAAAACAAAAATGTCATACATTCTGGATTCATTCAAATCAATTGAAATATTGCAAGCCTTTTTATTATTTTAATATTGCTGATTATGGCTTACATCTTAAGAAAACTCAAAAATCCTATGTCAAAATATTAGAATGTCATGAAAAAGTAATTTTTGTTTTTTTAATTGCATTACCGAAGATAAAGAACTTTATCCCAATATTCTAATTTTCTGAGACAGTCCTGTATTTTAAAATATTCCTCTGATTTTTTTTTCCCCCAGAATAATAGCAAAAGCCCAGGGATAATTTAAGGCAATGACAGGCATGAAGAGGGTTATAAATGTCTAGATTTAAGAGCTCTGTTCACAAGTAACTTGTTCCTCTTCCTAGACTTTTGTGTCAGACTCCCTGGATTCTGTAAGTGTCTAACCACCTCAATTGTGCTGCAGGTGGGTCAGAGAGTCCAGACTACCTCAACTACTACAAGCCTGTTGTGTGGTTCTGGATCCTGGTTGGCCTGGCGTACTTCGCCGCCGTTCTCAGTATGATCGGAGACTGGTTTCGGGTGATCTCCAAGAAAACCAAGGCAGAGGTAAGTGCGGGGCTGTGTCATTACAGTGACATGACACAGACAGAAATCAAAGACTCGGTGAGACTTCGTGTTCAGGTGCTGCATTTTGTATCATGCAACCACTAGTTAGTTGTGTCCATCACAGAAAGTCATTATCAGTCTGTGAGAGCCAATTACAGCAGCGACAGCCCTCCTCAGTTATACCTCTGTTGCGGTTGTTCATTGAACCTCACACTTCTCTTTGCCGGCCAATTAGCTGCAGATATAAATCTGCCAGCTGGTTCACGGGTATCATCAAATCCATCTCCCTCAACATGGCAAGGTAATACTTTGAGACATATTTTATTCTGGTCTGTGCTTCAAGCCTCAGGGATCTGGCTAGATTAAACATATGTTGAGTCCTCCAGTGGCCGCTGCCTCATAGACATGCATTTTTTTGGCAGGATCATTAAATATATGGAAGATAGATGGAGAGAACAAAACATCAGGGTTGCAAATTAATGTACGCTCTTTTTGCACAGAGGGTCTGCATGGTCATAAGAATGTATTCGAGGCCACCATGAGCTGCACAGAGACTGCCTCATAATATAGCCGCAGAAGCTTTTAGCTCTGCAGACAATTACTGAAAGGGAGGGTTTGGTGTGAACGCTGTTGCTTGAAAGGCGTGACCCGACAGACACATTGGATGTATGTTGACTTTACTATCATGAAGGAATTTTTAAAAAGCACACTTCGAAGCATCATGCATAAGTAAAATGTCATGGACAGCTTAGTGTGTTAGGAAGGAGAGATCAATATTTCCTTCACTTGTCTTTCCCTGGACAAATCTCAAGGCCCAGAAAGCAACAGTGAAAGAGGCATTCATCCACTGTGGCCTCGTATTCACGCACGCAGAAGTACCTTAAAATGGCATGTCGTTTGATTAAACAAAAAATCTGTCATCTCATAAATAGAATAATTGATAGCCCATGTCACTTTGTTTTTGAGTCAGCACCCAATCATCAGCAGACACATTGTGAACTCGATGCCTCGCTTTATCTATAGGTCATTAAAAATTAACCGGGAGAAAATCTGATGGACGCTCTTATGTTATTCTGTGTGCGCACGCTGCTAACTGGAGAATAGCCATGACGTGAAAAAGCCGAGGTTGTCGGGTTGATGGATTTTGATGATCATGACTGAACTCTATTAGTTGTCGGCCTGCTGTTCCCCATTTTGCCGGCCACTTCCATCATCATTTGGTCTCGGATCAATAAAAATGTTCTAATGGATACGCTCCCACATTATTTTATTTTTTCATTTTTGCTTCAAAGTTAAAACAAAATTGTGCATTATTACACCACGACCTTAAAGTTATTTTGCGGAGAATTTTGTTCCTTTGACTTCCCATCGAGATACTAATGAAGCTGAACCAGGAGTGACGCTAGAAACTTCATTGCATGGAGAAATGGGTTGTTTTTGATCTGACTCTCTCCGCAGGTTGGTGAATTTCGGGCCCATGCAGCTGAGTGGACAGCAAACGTGTCAGCAGAATTCAAAGAAACTCGCCGGCGGCTCAGTGTCGACATCTATGACAAGTTTCAACGTGCAGCGTCCATCAAGCGCAAGCTGTCATCGGAGCTCGGTATCAACACATCCATCAACCAGGAAATGACCCCCGGCAAGAGGACGCTGTCGGCCAACCTCTGCGAGGACAGAGAGTCTTACCCCAATTTGACTCTCTCCCTCAGCCCTGTGCAAGGTGCTCTGACCAGGAACGGCAGCCTCTACCTTAACGGTCTCAGCCCGGCGTATGCTGACCGGCGGGAGATCGCCGTGATCGAAAACCCAAACTAGGCGAAGCACATTGAGCTGGTTTACTTCTCCACCAGCTTACTAGAGCAGAAAAGTGGACTGCGCCCAAGTCTCCGATTATAACCTTTAGTGTCTTGAAAAAAAAAACTCCAAGCTCCTTACTTTTAATTGTGCATCAATACAAATGGAAATACACAAGGTTAAACACCCATTTCACGACAGAGATTGCGTGGGTGACAACACGACGGACCCGATTTGAGGCACAAACTGGAAAGCTGATTTGCATCAGAGGTGCGAATTTAACAAAGATCTCTCATAAACGAGGACACGATGAACATCTGATCAGTGATAGTAGCACGCTGGATTGCTAGGACGTGAACCCCTTATGATCATAGAAAGCAATATGTGTTATCTGTGTTATTTTACTGTTGGTTTGCCAGAGGCCCTGAAATCTGCATCAGATAAAAAGGATCCACTTTAAAAACAGCTCATGGTCAACGGTGAATACAAGCTCTTGACAAGACGACGCTTAAGTACAGACACAAGAGGAATGTGGCTTTATCTCTAGGTTTACATGACGGACAATACACATTTATATGCCTTGCATTTGCTGGTCTTTTTGCCACTACTAAAGAGATGAATGTTGACCTTGTTGTCCCTCCATAACTGAAATTCTGCTTTTCACCCAATGAAAAGTCCACTTGTGCCTTATCAGAAAACCACAGTGAGCATGTGAGGATCCATAAGAGCACAGAAGTACATCACTATATGTTTTTAATTTGTTTTGTTTGAGGTTTTCAGCAAACAACATCATTGTTGTTTGAAGCAGAGGCTATTTGGTTATTACTATGTGATGTACTGTATTCAGGAAATGCCAAATTTCCATCATACCATTTTTGAGATGTTCCTTTCATCAACCATACTGATCCAACCCCAGGCAACCCCTTTTGCCAAAGTAATAATCTCAAATTTCTGGCAGATGGATCAACCTCACCATGCTTTTGCCTACTTCAAGTCCCTGTTCGTCGTTGCTCTAGAGACAGAACCCGCTGCCATATTTTTGTCAGTTCACAGCAACGAAGGCTGTAGTGCATAAACACGGTCTGAAACAAACCTGCAGGTGTGTGATACTGTAGCAGTGAGAAATGCGGGTATGCTGGGAATATCCCCGCTTTCCCTGCTCGTGCGCTTGTCGGGCGAATATCTACTGACACGGGCTCAGATCAGACCTCTTATGTTGTGCCAATAGTGAATGTACACCAAGAGAGAACTCTATGTGTATATCGCTGTGGTGGCCAAATTATTTACACGCCATGAAAGTTTCAAATGCTGCACAGAGATTGGTTTGTGAAAATGCCTCTCGCCAGCTTGTCGCTTGTTCATGAAAGTGTCTGATTGCCAGATATTGCTTTTCAGTGACAATGTATGTTTTTACGCTGAAAATATATTTGGATATCTACTTTAAGATGACCCTTTTTTTTTACAGACTGTTTGTTTATCAACACATAGATCACATTGCCTGCTGATTTTCAAAGAGGTTTGAGGTTTTCTCTGCTGATCGGTCTTGATTGTCTCTGTTTCGGTGCTTTTAGACGGCAAAATGCGCTAAAAAATTCTCAATCTTTTATATGGTGACAGTTTGTAGCATTGCATTTTCAAATTCAAAAACAATGTCCCTTCAGCATCATGTACCACAATGGGTCTAGTTTTCTTCAAAACTTATTGTAATATGTGTTAGATAAGGGAATATATCTTGTTTGAAAAGCTACATATACTTTAGTTTTTTCTCATTTTCTTCTTTTATACTCATTATAAAAGTACCTCATTATGTATAATCAACAACTCAATAGCTGTTCAATTTGAATTATTACTGAATCATATTATGTAACTCATTACATAATAAATATCAATATAGAGGGATATATTATTTTCCTTACACATCAATCGATTAAAATGATTGTATAATTCAGACCATGTCTTCCACAAAGATTAGGGACAAGGTAATTACATAACGCATACCCAGAAATAGAATCAACAAACTAAACTTTAATTACATTGGAATTATGTTATCTTTTTATCATAAGGAAGTTAATTGTCAGCACACTGACCCACCATTGTCATGATTACAAAGAGAAAGTAATTAAAGCGTATCCAGGTATTAACACTATGAATTAATATGTTGTTGACGATGATCTCATTAGACAATATTGAAATAACTAGGCAACTAGGAGACAGTATTATTTACAGTACAGTAATATACTTTTTTTTTTTCAATCTCTGAGTATTTCTGGCCGAATAACTATAGTAAATTTGTTAAACAAAAGCATATATGCGCAAAACACATTTAGCTATGATAAAAATACACTCTAAATGTTGTTGATGATATGCTGGTAATCACTAGTCTAAAAAAACTTAATGCACATACATAAGAAAGAAACTTGTGCATAAATTCCAGCAAGTCCTGAAGGGAAAACCAAGGTTCAGACAGGAGAAGCCTCATGTCTCTCTGCTCCACAGACTCCCTGCCGTGTCTCTTCATTTCATCCAGCCAGTGAAACAGTGAGTTGAGCATTATGGTGTTCCCTTGTGTCTTTTCGATTGGTGAACTCAGTACAACTCATCCTTTATGGGATGGAGCATCACACACTTTCTACCGTGAGGAGACTCTCAAAGACATCCTGTGGACATTAAAACTTTATGAATGTCTGTATTGCTAGAGGAGTAAGAACAACTAAAAGCTTGCTAAAGCTTGCAGAATAAGAGTCAAAGCTGACTGTATGCATTATTAATCTTAAAAAAATTGATTAATTATATTTTGTTTGAAAAACGTTTTGGGAACGTTTATTTGTAGAACTAATCATTACTCTCATGCACTGGAATTACATTTAGAGAATAATGTGGATAAAACTAAGAAAAGCGGAAGTTGTTGCAAACTCTCTTGCATTTTTAAGAAACCCAAAGTTCAAAGAACTTATTTTGGTTGAATTATTGTTCTTTTATATATAATTACATAGGGTTCTGTAGTTTTTCTGTTTTATGTAGTCTCTCCAAGTCTGAATCAAATGAATAATTAAAACCTGAACGGTCATAAGGGTCATAACACAACACCAAACAGGAAATCCCAAATCACTAAAGCACTATATAATAAAAAATAGGGGCAATTATTTCGACAACTACGTAAGTTCTTAGCTTCGACACTGACAATCAGTGAGAAAGATAATGATGTTGAGGGTGAGAACATGGCAGCGTTCCTAAAGATTACACATCCATTTGTTATAGTTATTTCTGCTTCATATGAGGGAAGTGTTTTTTTTTGGCGGGTCAAAATCCTTTCACTTCCCTGATCAAAAAGCAGATGGTTATTTTCAATCAATATCTTGCAACAACCTCTCCAGGTGATGTTGGGCTAATGTAAATGGCTGGAAGAGGAAATTGATGCCACCTCAAAGGATTTTATATGAAAGCCTTTTTTTTTACATGATCCTGGACTGTGTATGAGGGATAATGAGGTGAAATAGGCAAAGGTGGCGAGATGGCTGTCAATTCACATTATCGCTGAATATCTCAAGCAGAGATAAAATACTGATGCTCCTCATCTTGCCAAGCCCTGACTTCCTCAGAATAGCTACTTGGCAAACTTTCACATTTTAATCGCATTATCATACAATGCATCCTCCACACCTGTGTTTGCAAAAGTAGTGAAAATAACATCTTTGTGTGAAAAGAGATGCTGAGATTTCTTGTCACAGTCTCTTTTTTTAAGAGATTCTTCAGGGCATTTTCTCGATAAAGGAGTATTGTACCGACTGTCCTGATGAAAACGGTTTACTATGTTGGTTAGCCTACCATACATACTCCGTCACATTAACTGATGGCTCAAATGTTTTTTTCTAAAATATATTTTTACATGTTTTATATTTCTTTCTTTTACCTCAAACAGTTTCATGCATGTTCTTATTCACTAACATTCGACGCAAATCAATTATTGGACTTTAGAGATATCTTGTGACACTCAAGTCCAAAAAAGTGCTGTGTGTGAGTGATGATCTGTCATTCGAATCTGAACGTCTTCTTGTTCTTGAAAGGCTGTAACATCTGGTTTATTACCTTAAGCATGAACGGCGGGTTGTGCGGAGCATGACTGACTGTACTGTAAGGTCATCTGTCATGAGCGATCAAGTCAAAGAGGATGTACAAAGTGAGTGTGAAGAAAACAACGAAGAAAGAAGATGGGAGAATATTTTATACAGTATTGCTTGTCAAAACAATTATCACTTTTGCTGATAAAAAGCAATTAACAGTAAGAAGACAAAGAATCCTTCCCTTTGAAGAGCTAACAGAGAGAAAGAATGTTAACCGGTACGTTAATGCTATGTGGCCTGAGGGCAGAAAACCCAGCCTTGGCGCTGCCGCTCAGAGCGAATCCCTGAAAAATTGCTTTTTGCTGGCAACAGTGACATCAGCTGAGAGGCAAGAAAGACATCAGTGGGGAAGAAGGAAAGGAGCTGTTGATTGAGTTACATAAGGTGCCAGGCAACTTTGGGCCACGAGAAAGGAAACCTTTTGAGAGCTGTGTTTACAGTGCTACCGTTTGTGTGTGTGTGTGTGTGTGTGTATGTGTGTGTACGAGAGGGGTCATTTAGTTTTCAAATAATATCTTCCTCTTTTTCCCAAGGTGACAGTTTTTAATTAAGTCTGTGGTTCCCAAACAAAATCCCCCGGCTCGAGCATGTTGATTGTATCTATCCATTCATGACTGCAAAGATGAGCCTCATTAAGAATGTAGCCCCACTTCTGATTTAACATTGTGATTTATGTATGAAATGGGCTTCTCTCGGCCCAGTGTTGCGCAAACAAACGTACGCGCTTCGTACGAAACAATGGCACAAAAGTATTCTAGGTTTGTGTTTTAGATAAGTCAGATTCATCGCTTGTCCTGTCAAAATAAAACTACTAATAAAAAATGCCTGTAAAATACATCCACACATGCCCATTTCAGTGAATAAACAGCATTTCAATGGATGTTGCATGCTACTTCAAGTGTTTCTCCAGTGTTTAATAAGCAAATGTGTCAATAACACCAGGCTTAGGAAAATATTATGGCAGCCTTGTGTTTCTTGTGTGTTACTATCACAGTTTTATTGTCCAGGCTAGAATGATTCAAAGCAGCGCCTGTGTTTAAATGTTATATGGCAAATGGATGTGCTGGGAAACAATGCAAGCCTCTCACACAGCACAATACAAAAGATGTCAACTTGACAGATGTTTATTTTTACCTCCATCAAAGAGGTTATCTTTGCAGAGTTGATTTATTTCACTGTCAGAAGGATTTAACGAAGAATGTGAGGCCGGGGACCTTGAAATGGATAAAGGGCAGATCCAAGAACATCTTAAAAAAGAAAAACATTTATTATAAATTGTAAACATTTACATCTCAAACATAAACTAATATATATATTTTGAAGTGAAAATCAAAATAAAACTGGGGATGCTCTCCAAATGGCCATGTTGACTTTGCCATAACCTTCGGGTTTGAAGATCTCTTAAGGTTTTTAAACGTCGAGAAAAATTAGTCTGTTATCCCGCTGATAAAATGAGCCGAAATACTGATGTGGGATGAAGTGTTTCCTGTGTGTATTGTGGTGTGTGGCATTCCCAGCTGTGACTGTTTGGGTAAAGGATAATTCAGTTTTTATCCAGATACATCACCTGGAGGACATTTTCGCATGCACCAATATGATAAAGACTTTTAATAGTTGCAGCCATGTGATGCATATATGCTCATTATCAGCATATGAACATTAGCGTGTTTCTAATTCTTGCTGCTCAAGATATTTATCCAGATTATCCTTTAAAAGTGTATGCTTGACCACCAAATCGAAATTTATGTGTCAAAAATGCCATGGACAAAAAGCAAAATATAGTGGATCAAAGGAGAGAGGACAATAATTCTATAAAAACAGCAAAATATATACAGTATATACAGGACTGTCTCAGAAAATTAGAATATTGTGATAAAGTTCTTTATCTTCTGTAATGCAATTACAAAAACAAAAATGTCATACATTCTGGATTCATTACAAATCAATTGAAATATTGCAAGCCTTTTTATTATTTTAATATTGCTAATTATGGCTTACATCTTAAGAAAACTCAAAAATCCTATCTCAAAATATTAGAATATCATGAAAAAGTAATTTTTGTTTTTTTTAATTGCATTACAGAAGATTAAGAACTTTATCACAATATTCTAATTTTCTGAGACAGTCCTATAGATTATTAGTATGCGAATGAACAGCTACTAAGGCATAGCTGTGCTGATACCTTTCTGTGCAGTGCATCCTTAGCATGTTTTTAACCTCCACAAATGCATTACAAGGACAAATCTCATGATAAGGACCTGTGGCAGTTTTCCATCATGCAAATTGACAGGTTACTTAATGAGTCCAAAGGTAGTTGTATCGCCTGCCAGACTCTGCTCTGTCAACACGGGCAAGACCATAAGCACATCCTGAAATGCTGCATTAAAGGGACAAGACACAACCCACAATTCTGCCCTGTAAAATGGGGCAAGTATGATTCACCTTTGCGAGTTTATGCCGGCTTTATATAGTCACAGAAAAATACTCAGCTCAAAGTGGGTGCTTCTCAGATGTGTAGATTTAAAGTAATACAATTCATTGTTATAAGAACTCTGAAGCCTGCACATTATGGTGAATAACCATAAATCAGACATCTATGCTGTAAATATTTGATCTATAACCTGAATCTGGCAATGGATTTTGCGTCTACACACCCGCAGCTTTATAGACAGAGGTGTGTTTTGTAACCCACCGACAGGTAACCGTAAAACAAGCCTGGCTGGGGGTTGGTTGGGTCATTAGCGATTCTGTCTGCGATGATGGAAAAAGACAGTGACTCAGCCTGTGACCACCAGCGAGGCAGAAGTGCTTCACAATGACAGAAGCCGTTACCTCACACGAGGACAGAGATCCAGAAAACCTCGTAGGTGGATGGGCGTTGCTGTTTCCTTGTGGAGAAGACAGCTGTTTCACAAGACAATGGTCTCATAATGACATTTCCATATCTATTTGTAAAACTAGATTTATTCTTTTCAGCTATTCAGGAAAACTTAGTTTAAGCACAAAGGCATTTTTTTCTGTTTAGAAGTAAGATATTGGCCATGGAAGACAATGTTAAGTGGATTGATTTTAGAAATAAGCATGGGATGCGTGCTGGGACCATGGTGTCTGAATCTTGTTTGGATAGTACCTCAATTCTCTGTCTCATTTAAAGACAATAAATGAGTCTGAAACCCAGGGACAAGACTTAAAGCATTGTTTCAACAAGGTTACCGAACCGCAGTCAGCAGCAGCCACTGTTTTTTAAGCAAAGCATACTGATACTTTTCCATCAGGGTTGCTATAAAAACCTTTAAGTTTGGGGTGTGGACATTTTTTTAACTCCTGCATTTATTTTGAAAGTCCCAAGGACATCTCTCTCTTCTCCTGTCTTTTTTTAATTTCACCACACTTTTGGATAACCTGGTGAAAGGTCTTCCAACCGATTAACCCCCTATGTGTATTTGTCTTCCCCTCCCTTTATTTTATACTTTTGGTTTAGAGGTGTTTTTTTTTTCATTTAAATGACCATTTCTGACCTAATTTTGTTGGTTTTCTTTTTAGTAGACATCTGAATTGGCTTAAGCTACGTGCTCTCTGCATCTAACCCATTTGGATATGTATTTTTGCTCAGATGGAGAGAAAAAAACGCTGCATAGCTTTAAAACTCAACAAGAAATGGGATTTCTTACCATCCAAAAAATAAACACAATCTGAGAGCATCCAATTAACACTTTTAAAATTAGACTATCTTGTCAGGAATGGAACCATGACTCAAAAACACTAGCTCTCAAGTACTTGGGGAGGTTATTGGAACTTTGACCTTTCCCAGACTATAAGAGCATTTTCCTGTCTTTTCCTGGGTGTTGGATGGATGTCAGTGGAGACGGGATATGCTTTCACGCTGAGAAGATGAAGGACATCCTGACCTTTACTTCTTTAGCACTCCCTGCGGACCATCAATGGATGTGGTTAGAAAAGGTGTCCTTGGTAAATAGATATGACAGCAACCTAATAACAGGGATTTCTTTAACAAAGCTGAACTACCATTGGGAGTCCTGGACCAAGGCTCTTTCACTGAACTCAATTTCTTAGACCAGTGGTTTGATATAATTTACTGCCAGTCAGCAGGAAGCAAACTTCTTCTAAATTTGATCAATTTAGACTTTCAGCTTTAGGCATGTCAAAGACGATGTGGAGGTGGGACAATCCTCGAAGGCCTTGCTGACTTACAAATTTACAAAAAGCTTCAATTTCTGATAGTTCTTCCAAATTCAACGTCTCAGTAATGGATAAAGGCTGTGAGATAAACTCAAATTGATTACATCTGAAACGGAGGGCGAGTTGACAGAAAATGTTCAATATCTGTATCATTTGCTGTTACATTTCAGTTGATGAAATATAAATATATTTTTTTTGTTTGATTCAGCAAGCAGACGTACAGAAAGTTTACAAAGACTTTAATGAACAAACATTAGGCCAAGCTTGACCCACACCTGAGTATTTTGAAATAAATCACTTACAAAAAGTGACATTCTGTGTATACTGAAGAATATAAACAAGAAAACAAATGAAAGTCTTGATTTCATTTCATTCAATTTTACTTTGTAAAATAATTCATTCCAATTTCACACGTGTTATTTTTAAATGAAGACGGAAGATAAATATTTCTCCATACTGTATATTCAGAAAAATTGAAATATTCTCCCTCTCAAAAAAAAGAAAAAGAAATGCACAAGCCTAATCTATATTAGTCTATATTTTAAATCAAACTGGGCATTTTTTTGGCTGTTTTCCTGCATCCATCCACAAAACTTTAGTAATGCTAGACTCATCATAGTCCTGACTCAGAGGCAGACAGACGGCTGATTAATTCTCAATAACTACTTGACTCCTTAACACACAACAATGTTTAAACAATTTCTTAAAATTGAAGGTACATACAAAAACCAATGCATATTAAAAACCATATCAAATAGCAGACTCTCTGAAAAGCAGGAAGCCTGTTTGCACACATTAATTTTAGTCTTTTGGCATTGTGTAACTTGAAACTCCATTTAACTCAGTCTCAAAAGCTGAAAATTTATAATGCTGTTATTTACTATGCTGGTTTGCTTTAAGACTTGCTGTGTTACCAATACAATAACACATTCCAAACCAGGAGAAAAACTAATAGTTAACGTGAGTTGATTTTGCTAGTGTCTGTTTTTGTAATTCTATGACAGATAATGCTCTATAATCTTTTCCTCGTTGCCTTGCTTGATCTACATTGGCGACTTGGACTAAAGAAATGCCGCGTGCAAATATTCATCAGTGTAAATGATATGACAGGTTTGCTTGAATTGAAAACATGGATGATATTACTAGAAAAACATATTGTCAGTAGAACCAAGATGGTTTTCTTGTGAGTCTCAAGTCTTACACTGAACCATTGGAAACTCAAAATTTAATCAGGTTGAAAAACCTGGTACAAATCATTCCTAATTTTTGAGTCACCAAAGGCAACCAAAGCCAATACCAGCGCTGTATCAATGGAACCTTGTCATATACAGGACTGTCTCAGAAAATTTGAATATTGTGATAAAGTTCTTTATCTTCTATAATGCAATTAAAAAAAAAAAAAAAACCTTTTTCCTGATATTCTAATATTTTGAGATAGGATTTTTGAGTTTTCTTAAGATGTAAGCCATAATCAGCAATATTAAAATGATAAAAGGCTTGCAATATTTCAGTTGATTTGTAATGAATCCAGAATGTATGTTTTTGTAATTGCATTACAGAAGATAAAGAACTTTACTACAATATTCTCATTTTCTGAGACAGTCCTGTGCAAACGTACAATAAACAAATAACATGATAAACAACAAAATTCCTACAGAAGCACCTAATACCCCCACCTACATGATGTGGGATGCCTTATTTTCCAAATCCAACCCTTAATAATTCATAGAGAAGTCTGAGTGTTGTTTTTTGGCAAGCTCCGTAACTATGGTTACTGCAAACATTAACAAAACTCATTTTAAATTTGTCTCAATTCACATTTTGATACTGTAGGAGAGGGGAGGTAGTTCACTGAAATACAGATAAGAGGCTCTTACCTAAGCACCAGCCTTTTTCTATACTTACTCTTACTAAGAGTAAGTACTATTATTTTGAAGATGAAATACAAAAAAAATAAAATGAGCTTGGGAATATTGTCAAATACGGAGTCTGAAAAGTCCTGTTTAAAAAACAGGAGATTCTGACATGCAAATAATGGAAATTCCTAAAGGTTACTGTCTCATAAATCTTGAGCAAATGGTCTAAACAGATGATAAGGGTATTGCAACATAACCACTCATTTATAAGGACTTATCCTGACAGACACAGAAACACCCAGACCATTTACTCACTGATCGAGTCGAGCACGGAGGAGACCAAGGAGCTTAAAGAAACTGTTGAGAGGTGCAACAGATAATTAGTGAGCACAGGTTCAAACACAGACTCCAATTAGCCCGAGACCAAGAACACTCAGTGGGAAAAACTCAATCACCCTGACAGGGGGATCACAGCGCTTCTGCAGAAGCAATGATCGAGTCTCCCCGGTGGGCTTGAACTGCAGAGAGCAGGAGTCAATCCCCACACACTGTACTCAGCAGGAATCTTCTCACAAAAACAAAGCAGAAAGCCTGAAAAATTGAAACATTGACTGAAACAAGTCCAAATCAGGCATCCATCAGTTCTAGGATTGCTGCTGCAGAGTTTGTTTTCATTCTGTTCAACTGATCCTTTGAGTCTCGATTCGCATCCACACAGATTGTACACTTTGATATACAGCGTAATTGGAAATGTGGATGATAGCACTGAATGATTGCTCTTGTGAAACGTCCTATCAAGGAAAACAAGAGAAACATGACAATGAATGTTTTTATGTTGTGTAATAATCCAGTTGAAAGTGTGTTGTAGTTTTATTGGAATCCCAAAGACTCCAGACATCACTTAAAATTCCACTTTAACTTCTATTTTCATATTGAAATGAATGAATATACATATATATATATGGTAAGATATAAAAAGAGAATTTGCTGTTTTTCTTCAGGAATTGAAGAAACAATTGTTGTGTAATGATCAGCATACCTGAGAATATTTACCTTACATTGGAAAAAAGTTTCAAATGAAAGCATTGCCATTTTGTAATACAAGACTTCAACAGTACTTTGGAGTAAGAAGGTAAGCAATGTTTTTCTCTTAAATCTATTATACATTCAAATACAAAACAAAGTTGCATAAGGTTTATTGTTGTTTTAGGTTTTATTGTAGTATTATTGTATAAGTATCGCCAGGTAAAGGTTTGTTTCGGACAATCATTTTTCACTTCCCATTCTGGTTCTTCCGTAAGCTTTTGGAGCTTTTCAGTCCAAGGATGATTGTTTTCTAAAAACCTTATTGCCTTCACAATCCAAAGCTCGCCATTCAGTCCAATGATGACATCAGAGTGTGCATAATTCTACAGTTTCAGCGTAACTACATCTAATTCTGAGAGTCACAGAGATCAAATGGAGAGAACTGATTTGTAGAAAATGGTTACCAGCCATTGTCCTTGTAAGACAACCCTTGTTGCTTGTATCGGTCCTCTGTGTTTTTCTGTAGCACCAATACTGTTCATGAAAAAATTAGTTCACATAATATTTAAGTGCAGCTTCTTCATATCAGCCTGATGAGTTGGCACAACTTCTGTACACGGTGGCCTGAACTTCTACTTTAATGGCTTTTGTAATCCATTTGCAACCTTTCTGGCACAGAAAGCAAGTTGATGAATTTGTTTTTGAAAAAAACCTAGTACTAACAATATAAAACACCATGAGGCCTTGAGATAACTTGAATTAAATTCCATATTGATGTGAAATTTGGTTGAAATGTTTGCGTTTTTCTTTGTCAACTTGAACTTGTATCATAAATCTGTGGTGCTGAACAACATGAAAAGCCAAATATAATGGGATTGCCATTAAATTTTGTTACCTTTTAGCACACAAAGCCATCTATAATTTCCAAAATGAGGACAAATGGGTCTTCTTTAGACCAATTTAACATGGATGCAGCAGTCCAAAGATTTGAACATTTTATTTCTGTCAATCTAGGGCATGTTTTTCACCATCTTGCAGTTGTAACTGTTTCAGCTTTCTTAAGGAATCCAAGCGTACTTCTATGATTTCCACTTCTGCGTGGCCCGCTAGTCTCCCGAGGCGGCCGATTCTTCAGTCTTAGAAGTCAGAAGTCACGGTCCCAGCCAGAGAACTCCTCTTCTACTTCGGTGTGGTCGAGTGGGAAACGATCAAAGTTGATGTAGCAGGGACCCTGAAGGAGAAAGAAAACCAAAAAAAAACTAAAGATCCTCTGTCAAACTTGTCATTGCGTATTTGAAAGCCTAGCGTACGTATATTAAAAATGAGAATATAAGCCGACAGTTTCCATTTAAATTGATAATCTATATAAACTATATATACACATGCATACATACTTAAATACAGGCATAAGTACATATAATGCCAGTATTGACTTGCCTTGCGTATGAGCCGGACTGTGGGGGCGTCGAGCTGCCCAACGCGCAGCTTGTGCCAGTTCATGTTGCCAAACCACCTGAAGAAGAAAAAAAAAAAGGGTGAAAAATTATCGACATGGGTCATCTGTTATGAGACTCTTTCGTCGCTGCCGGCTTTACCCTAAGGCTGTATGAGATAAATTTATTCAGTGTATATACCGTAGTTACCTGTGATGCCGGACATCTTTGATACCATGTTTTGTGTTTCCTAACCTCTGTCCCGGCCGAGGCCTGCAAATACACAAACACATTACATGCTGGTTGACATATTTCATCGGGAAAACGTGAGGTTATGATTTTGTGTTTGAAAAAAAGTGACATTGTTTGCTGATTTGTACCATAATTCATGCTGTTCGTTAAGAAATTCAATGGAACTTTAAGGTAATTAAATTTTTCATGGTCTAGTTCATTGTTATTGAATACTATTCTTTGCATTGTGAATAGGTTCTGAATGCACTATTATATTTGAATCCCTGAGAAAAACAGTGAGTATTGCTCTCACCTGCACAGCTTACTAATAATGGATTTTGCTGCTTCAGTCAAGTAAGGAGGGTACTTGAGCACCCCATCCAAAATCTTGGCGTAGATCTTCTGGGGCTCCGAGCTTGAAAAAGGGGGGCTTGCAATATGATCAGACAAACAGAGCTGGATTACCCAAATCCATAAAATGCTGACATTCAAACATTGTAACAGCAATGACAGGCTGCACAGAGTTGTCCTATTTCCATGCTGCCATCTACTGGCTGACATAAAGGACACATTTTGTGTCTCAAAAATACTTCTTTTGCCTTATACCAAAAATAGGCTCTAGTGTTGAATAGAATAGAATAGAATAGAATAGAATAGAATAGAATAGAATAGAATTTCTGAAAGGAAAAGTGCCAGATTTTACTCAGCTTTTTGACTTGCAAGTCAAGGATCCCAGAGGCTTACAAACTATTTTATTTACCACTAACTAGTTTCTAGGAATGTCACTCTTGAGGGCGGCGTCATTTATGATTACATCTCAACAAAGAGTCACAAACAGTCGAGACAGTAAAGGCAGGCGACATGCAATGAAAGTAAATGACGTTATCATCTTATCTCTCGTGTCGTCGATACCTTCCAACCAGTAGCTCATAGATCAGGATGCCAAGTGACCAAAAGTCAACTGCAAAGTCATGTCCTTGGTTTTTAATGATCTCCGGAGCCATGTACTCAGGAGTTCCAACAAATGAATATGTCTTCTCACCCCGCACCAACTCTTTGGCAAAACCAAAGTCCACCTGTCAAATTGGCAATTAAAAGATTGGCAAAAACAAACAAAAAAAAACCAACATATATTTACATGCCACATTTCATTCTCTTCAGTCAGACACTGAAACCCTGATTACCACATTACTTAGGGGAATGCATTTTTTTAAATTATTGAGTGTGTACCAAGGACTCACCAGTTTCACATAACCTCTCACATCCAACATGAGGTTCTCTGGTTTCAGGTCTCTGTACATGATGTTCTTCTTATGGAGATAAGCGTAAGCTTCCACCACACAAGCAGTGCAGAACACGGCGATGTTTTCATCGAAACGCCCCCTGACAGACACAAAGACACATGAGTTTTAGACATGGCAGCCCTCCCTTTCTTCAAACTTTCCGTCATATTTATCATTATTCTCAGCTTCTCTCAAGCACAAAAAAGCTCAGAATTGAACTAACACCCAAAAACAATCATGTATAATATAAAGCGCTGATATTGACACTTGATATACATGTAATATCACATGATTTTGTGGCATTTTCCTCACACTTCTTTGAGTTTTGTCCAGATCTCTCCTCCCCCGCAAAACTCCATGACCATGTATATGTATCGTGTGTCTTTGAAAGCTGCAAAAAGTCTAAAAAAGAAAATAAAAAAAAAGGAAAATGTTGCATGCATCAGTTCTGTGCTTTTGCTCACTCAGTTAAGATAAATGACTTATGAGGGATACCTGACGATGAAGTCACACTGGATGGACTTAAGAATCTTCTTCTCAAACAGCATGTGCTCTTCCTGTCGCTTGGCAACGATATGCCTCTTGCTGACTCGCTTCATGGCATAGTATTTCCCATGGTTCACTGTGGTCATCTTCAAGTGAGAGCAGGAGAAGATAACACTGTGGTCCTTTTATAATTCCCCAATGAAATGTCAGCTGTTTTTATGAACTAAGATTCTCTTTTGAAAAGTCAATGGGGTTTTTTGCTTACATTCAGTTTTCATGAATGAAAACTGAACTGATACATTGGGATGTGTAAATTTCCCTGAACACAGGACATTGTTAAAACATTGATTGTGTGATATCAACATCAGGATGTCAAATCCCAACCATTCAGTGGTCTTGACATTGATATTTTGTTGTTTAAAATTGCCACATCACTTTTCAGTGTCAAAACAAACTTGATTTTTTTTTAAATACAAAATCCGCCCATCAGCGTTCTCACATTAAATTAGAAATTTTAAGATATTGAATTGAAAGCTAATTGTCACTGGTTATTCAGGACAATCACATATGCTACTTTAGTTTGGCTATATTTTGATAAGGATAAGAATAAGAATAAGAACAACTTTATTTATCCCGAAGGAAATTGTTGTGCCAAAGTTTCAAGTGAAACATAACAATAATAGATAATAGTAGGAAGGAGGGAGAATAAGAAACACAACTAAAAATATATAATATTAAAATATATAAAAAGTGTCAAAGTCAAGGCTATAAAGTGTTTTCGCTTGAATATCAGGCAATATACGAATATCAGAACTGTGACTCGGTATTGTCTCTTTAAATCAAACCATGGACAGGATCGAAAACCTTATTGAAAATGCCATGTACAAATTCAAATTCGCAGGTCTTGTTAAGTAGATCAGAATCTGACCCACCAACCACTACTTATCTTGCTACGTCCCTAAATCTTTTCTTTGGTCTTCCTCTAGACCTTCTGCCTGCCAGCTGCAATTCCAAGCATCCGTCTAACAATTTATTCACTATCCCTCCTCTGTTCATGACAAAACCATTTCAGTCTGTATCTGACCCACCAGCTCAACGCGACCAAACCCTCCGACACCAAGCGTGACAGGATCTCCTTGAAAGCGTCCTTCCTGGTACATCACTGGGACCAGGTCCTTGAACCTCAGAGAAGAGCCGGGACTGCAAACAAAGAAGAATCAGCCAGTGACTGGTGTTCCTTAAAAGATCTACAAGAATAGAAGGAGCCTCTTCGATGAGAGGTGAAATGTCTTCAAGGGAATAAAATCAAGTCCAGTTGCCACAAGAAGATTTTGACAAGAATTAGCAATGACCTGGACGACTAAGAACTTCAACAATCTACAAGAACATTTTTTATCCTTCAATGTTGTTTACCTCGACTTGGTTTCTGGTACTTGCACCTCCTGCAGCATTTTTGAGCTGGTTTTAGAATAAAAAAAGAGAAAGGTTAGCCATGCAGAGGACAAAGGGGACAGCAATGAAACGAAAGTGTTTGACAGAACTTACTCATCAAAAAGCTCCAGCTGTTCGATGGGAATTGTCTCTTCAAATACTCTGAGGCAAGAAGAGGAACGTCAATTAAACTTTTTTTCAACAAAAGTTGCAAATAAACATGCGATATCTCGTAACAATATATAACAGGATGAATTTTCTCAATTGCATTCAATCCATCATCAAAACAAACTGATACCCTTGTCCTTTGTGTTAAATCCAAACTCAACATGGAAGCATACATACTCTTTATCGATGGAGAAACAGGTGACAGGGCCATCAGCAGAGCATGTCGCAGTTCTCAAGACCTCACTGCGGAAGATATAACACATTTCCCACTTCATTATAACTATATATCTTCAAACACCTCAGAGGAAAACTTATATTGTAGTTGTGAAACATCAAACCACAGCCTTGCATCTCCTAAATCAGTGATTCCCACATATTTATGTCTTGCTTTGCTGCAACTACAGACATAATGGCGGATGATTTGTTGTCATGCGTAATTCTCTAGATAAGATAAACTTTATTGATCCCCATAGGAGAGATTCTTTTGTCATAGCAGCGTAACAGTTATAGAGTCAAAAATAAATATGAATATAGATATAAATAGACAATTAGAAGATAGAAAATAGCAAAGACATCCATGAATAAATAGACAGCAGGGAGAACAGCAGCAACATCAGGGATTAGAATGGAGAACAGATCGGAACAGTAAGGGTGAAAAATAGACAACCAAAACTAAACGACAATATATATCGAATGACAATAGTTGAAAAAATAAACAAAAATAGGCAGGATGTGTGCAGGCTAGGACCAACTAAGATAAAAAAAAAAGACAGCAGAGTTAGGGCATGATATGTGAATGGGTGAGGTAGGGAATGGGGTAGTGTGTCACGATGTGCTGGGGCGGACTCGAGCAGGGAACCACACTTCGGGACAGAGATGGGTGGAAAGCGCTTTTATTTGGGTGAAGTTGCAGACTGGACTGGACGGTTTGCAGACTGGCCGAGATGCAGACAGAACGGCAGAAGCTGGGCCTTAACAGTTCGGATTGCAGACAGGACGAGTTGCAGACGGGACGAGTACAGGTTGCAGACCGGACGGGACGAGTTGCAGACTGGACGAGACGACTTGCAGACTGAACGGCAGAGGCTGGGCCTCAACAGTACGGGTTGCGGGAGGGAACAGAGGTCACGCCGGCCGTCTGGGCCCAGCCGTGACTCGGGAAGGGAACAGAGGTCACGCCGGCCGTGACTCGGGAAGGGAACAGAGGTCACGCCGGCCGTGACTCGGGAAGGGAACAGAGGTCACGCCGGCCGTGACTCGGGAAGGGAACAGAGGTCACACCGGCCGTGACTCGGGAAGGGAACAGAGGTCACGCCGGCCGTCTGGGCCCGGCCGTGACTCGGGAAGGGAACAGAGGTCACGCCGGCCGTCTGGGCCCGGCCGTGACTCGGGAAGGGAACAGAGGTCACGCCGGCCGTCTGGGCCCGGCCGTGACTCGGGAAGGGAAAGGAGGTCACACCTGGGGTCCGGTCATAGCAGGGGTGAGGTCCGGGTTGGCAAGGGTGGGGTCCGGGTCGTGGCAGGGTCCCACAGTAGTCCATGAAGACCACAATCCCCCGGCGCCAGGCAGAGAGTGCCGCTGCCCTTTATAGGGATCTCGATTAGCGGCATCTACTGCAGCTGGCGCAGATTACAACGGGGATCAGCTGTGAACCCTGACATAGTGAGGTTTTGGTGACACAGATGTACATTAGACTCGTGTGCCGCCCAGACTGGTGTATTACAGTCTATGGACATAATTTATTATACAGATCTACAAAATTCTGGTTACGATGAATAGAACTGAAATCATGTTGTGTTTCAGATTATTGACAAATTTTGATTAGTATCTTGATTATAAACCAAAATGCACTCAAATCTAAAGGTAACTGCCAAATTATACCACTGGAATAAATTACAACAGCAACATCCATGGAAAAGTTTACACGCTGTCATGCATGTGATTTGCCATAGAATTTACCGTATGAGCGCCTGTTCTCCAAAGTGTTCCCCCTTTCCCATCCTCCGAATTTGCTTCTGAAGGCCATTTACATTCTTAGACACTAGGACCTGAGAAGGGGGACAGAATATAGGATACATTAACATTTTAAGAGCCTGAATTCATTTGTTACAGCTGATGAAAATAGCACATTTTTACCTCTCCTTTAAGGATAATATAGAATGTGTTTGCCTCAGCTCCCTCGCGAACTATAATATCTTTATCCTGGTATTTGACCTGAAAAAGAAACATGAGGCACAAAATAAACCATTAATACAGAGGCATGTAAAAAGTATGAAGTTAGTTGGTGTGAGAGAGGAGGGTTTAGAGAATAGGGTTAAATGGAAAAGGTTGATTCGCTGTGGCAATCCCTGAAGGAAAAAGACAAAAGAAGATACTGGCATGTAAAAAAGAAACATTTATTGCCTTTCAGGGTTTATACATCAAAGTATAAGTAGGGGGACATATAAACAAGTACATTTATTCATTTGATAGGCAGTAGTTGTTGCTGAAGGGAGGGCTGGAATTGTGAGTCAGATGATCCAAGAGTCCGAACAAGTGAATGGAAGAAGCTGACACATGTGTGCACGGCCTTCACAGTAAAGAGCTGAAAAACGCGATACCAGCATTGTAAATTGGATGCGTAATTTAACATGAGGCTGGTAAATACTGGAGAGTTTAAGACAATTCATACATGGTAATTTTAACAGGCAAAAACAATAATCAGAATGATTTGAATCAGAATAATGTAACTGAGTTGAAATAGCCAAAATGAATATTTCAACTATGGTTCTTAATTTAGAAACATACCTCACTGGGCAATGCTTGATGGTATGAGTTACCTACCATAATTGATAAGTGACAGAGAGATCATTTTTCTCCAATATTTGTTTAAAAATGGACAACTGGATTGAAATCAGTTGGTTGAAAGAACATTGCAACTGAATATCATGGTCATTTAAATGGCAGGATATGTCATAGTAATTGCTATCAAACAATTTTAGAGGCAGAATATAAAAAGAGATAAACATGGGGTCCAGAGTAGTGCCATGTGGAATGCAAAAATTGGAGATTCCATCAGATGGAACCAAGAAACTTCTGGGTTTCTGCATCCTGATTTAAGACTAGCGCCATCATTTTGTGTCACAACAGGTTTGTCTTGAGTATAAATAGGTTTGAACCATTTTACTTGGAAAACAAAAACTACAGGTAGCTTGCCGCCTGACAGAATGACAATATAGTGGGACATGCTGATACAAACCTCCTCCATTGAGTCAATGATTTTGGACAACTGCACATCATTCAGGTCCTTGAGAGTACGAGACCTGATAAAATACAGAAATACAGCGAATTACAATTACAGACGCAACGATGAAAACAAATTGAAGAGTGAACTCACGTCTTCAAGAAGCCCATCAGCTCCTCACGTTTCTTCTTGGATTTGTTTGTTATAATGGTCCTGTAGGTCTGCCGCTCCATGCACCAAACACGTACATCTGTCTTTGCTGCAAGGTGAAGGATTCAAATATTTAAAGTGTGGTTAATATGAAGATTTCTTATATATGTTGGTTTTTTTTTTCATCAAACGCCTTTACCGTTTTGGCTGAAATGAAGGACACCACAGAACAGAACTAAAATGAAACCAACTCCTGATCGTCCAACAGTCTTAAATGGAGATTCATCAAAAACTTGTATTTCAATATGATCCCAGGTACGTTTTTCCCTATAATTTCTCTATAATTTCCAATGCAGTATCCTTCATAGAGGTGTCTGCCATGTAAACTTTAATAGCAAAGATCAAATTCCAACAATTGCACTCACTCTCACTCAACATTGATAACAGACCTCTTAATAAGTCATTTCACAATGACAGCTAGCAGAGTGTTTCAAGATAAATAGAATAAAATAAAATAAAATGAACATTTCTGATTGAAGTGATCACAATAATACTGATAAATCCCAGATAACCGGTCAAATGTTTTGAAAATAGATTTTGCTCCTCTATGTTCCAATGTTTTCACCATTTTTATTGTATGCAAGAGATTTTTTTTTAGAATGGAGTGTTTTAGAATTAAATTGTTTTTCATGATATAGAATCAACTAATCAAAATTAGACCGTTTCATGAGACTGTGCAGATTTAAACAAAAACTCTGTTTGACTTTCTCATGGTGTCTTTCCAGAAAAAAAAGACAGTAAAATGCATACACAACATACAAAAAGACACATCATTACATCTGTGTGTCGTGGCGTCCAGTGCTCGCAGGCTGACCTCTGACTGTTGCAGTTCGCTTGCAGTTGTACAGGATGGCCAATTCCCCAAAAACATCCCCGCTGGTAAGAGTTCGAAGGTTCCTTCCTGCCTGGGTGACGAAGAGCTCGCCAGCTGAAAAGCGATTTACGGAGAATTTTCCAGCAAAGCCACTTTTGTTTTGTGTTCTACAGGTCAAAATCAAAACACATTTGAACATCAGTTAAATCAAAATGTAATTATCGCACAATGGAAACTGGCTCACCTGCCACTATGTACATGCTATTTCCTTCAGAGCCCTCTTTAATGACCTCTCCTCCGGGACCGTAGTTTGTGGTCACCAAGAGGTCCACCATCATTGCTATTTGCTCATCATCGAGGCGGCTAAGGAAGTCGTTCGTCTGGATGGCCTTGACAATCAGATTCTTCTCACTGGTGATGAAAGAAAGATAGGTTATCTTGTTCTTAAAAACTGAAATTTATCATCACTTAAGCAGAACTAACCTGGCAGTTTTCTTGACTCTGGAACCGGTAATCTCCAGGTTTTCGGGGATCGGTTCAGAGGCTATGACGGCCGCGCGGCTCTTCCTGACCTCTGGGTCAATCTCACTACAGCTCTGGGGGGGAAAATCTAAAACAAAAAAAAAAAGAAGGCTAAATCCAAGCTTTTGCGTTTTATCCGAGCGTTGCCCCAACGGCCCCTTACCAAGATTGTGATATTGGCTCTGCAACTGCTGTACAAGTAGTTCTTTCTCCCGGAGACGTTTTTCTGCAAGCATGAATCCATACATATTTGACATATTTGAGAGACAGATACATATTCTCAGCATTTTGAATGACAGATATGCAATGATGTATCTCATCTACAGCCAAAATTGAATTTGCAACTTCCAATTACACCCATCTGTGCTAATTTATAGCATTATAATGCAGTAACTGCACAGAGGTCATTTCTTTTTGTAAATTATTGTTTTTGCACAAACCAAGGTCTTTGTTTTGCCTCTGCAGCTCCTGGGTGATGATACATTGCTTTTCTAGCTGCTGCCTCAGCTCCTCCAACTGCTTCTCCATGACTGCAGGGGAGGAAGGGGGGAAATGCAAGAAGATAAAGATGAATGAAAGGAAACTATAAAGTGGTTAAACAGACAAGTGCAGTCATGGGTTAAAAATAGGATGGAATAGAGATTCTGTAGAAAAAAAAATTCTCAGAAAGGGCCTGAAAATCAGTAAGTGAAGCGACTCTAATTAAGAAATTAGATTATGTCTGCACACCTTATTAAGGTCAATAACTTGCAAAGAGATTATGTGCAAAAAGTATGGCTGATATAATATCTGACTTGTATTTCGAAGAACAGAAAGTCATACTGTGTTGAGGAAATGTATAAAAATCAAATTATTATAGGCACAGGTCAGATTGAGCTGCAAGAATACTTTTTCAAATATAATATCAATGGCCCCTAAACTATTAATACTGATGATATATCCAGACAGATATAAATTTCGAATGAAATAAAAAATGGATGTTGATGGACATCAACTTTTTAAATGAAGAAATGAAAAAAGTCACAAATATAAATCTAGAGTGCTTTATACGTGTTTTAAAATTTCCAATTTCTTTATTACATCTACCTCATTTGAAATCAAAAATGAGCCTTTAAAAGACTTCCTTAACATTGGAGGCTTCGGTTTCATTATGATAACAAAAGTCAAACGTGAAGAATTTAAGTATGGATTGAGCCATATTTTCCTGTTAAAGCCTTTTCTCCAAGGCAATTAGATTGACTCTATTGCCAGCGCACTGCAGGACCTACTAAATAATACAGACCAGTGGTGAAAAGTCAACAGTGGGCCTCCTGAATGTAGTCACACCCCTGTCATCTTTTACAAAATATCTGTTGTAATTGCATAGAACCCATCAATATAATAAAATACTTGTTTAATAGTCTGGTAGGTGATTGTTTTATCTGATTTTGTATGCCCATGTGCTGCTGTATATCAACATAGCAATAATCAAATTAAAACTGAAAAACAAACACAAGCACTCTGGGCTGTTTGACAATACACAGGGGTCTTTTGAGAATCGATATACTGAGATAATTTCTGTTTTCCATTAAACTGTTTGTATGTTTTAACAGAATGTACACAATAATCAGCACAAACACAAGGGTCCTGCTTATCAGTCCGCTACACACAAATGCATTCTCTCCTGGAAAGCTGGAGCTGAACAAGCTGTTTGCAACGATTACTGCTCCGCATGTGACCCCGCCACCACTCCCTCGCCATGTACATTGAACAGCGACTCATAAAGTCACTGAGAAAGAAGAACAACTAACCACAAAAGAAGAGTATGGATTGGCCCTTTTTTTTGCTACCAGCAAAGAAACAAGGTGATTTTTACCGGGAGGAAGAGCAAATCTAACCATCACCAAAAATGTATTTAATGTTTTTTCCTCGTCCCAATGATAGACAACCAAAAAAAAGGCAGCAATATGACAGTACAGTTCAGAGTTTTAACATACAACACTACCTGTTATTGTGTCGGCAAAACTAATCTTAGCCATCATTAAAATTTTACAAGGACCTAAATTGCTGCTTAAACATTGCACCATATGAGGAAGTCAAATTTTACCCTGAGAATTGAGTTAACTTCCCTAATTAGACAAATACACACACACACACACACACACATACAGAGAGAGAGAGAGAGAGAGAGAGAGCTTTGCGCAAACCAAATTTGTACGCTTTCTAAGAACTCGCACCCATTGAGAAATACAACCAGGACAGGCAGACATGATAACATTTGATTCCTTCTGGGCAACATGTAATGACAGGGAAAATGTCCTGGTTTCACACAATGCCTTCAGCCAGCGGTGGCAGGGGGGTGAGAGTCATTAAACAGGATGCTGCTGTGTGTCTGTTGGTGTGTTTGTGTGATACAAAATGACTGCGGTTTTAGTTTTATCTAATAATAAAAGACATTCTTTTGATGTCCTTTAGAAAGACTGTTTCAATTATCTTTCTCAATATAACTATAGATACAATCAGAAGCTGGTCAGCTGAGAGGGAAAATAGCTTAGAAATAAAGACAGCCTTTGAGTTGTGTTGAAAAGCAAAGCATGAACAAGACATTGATCGTATCACCGCTAAATTGTAAGGCTAAGCGCTTCAGAACGCTCAAAAACTCATTCAAGTGTAAAAAAAAGCATGTATGTGTAAAGAGACACATATGTTTGGTCTGGTGATGTGTGCGCACTTTCCTAGAATTGTAAGTAAACATCATATCACGAGTGTTAAGCTCATAATATATTCATCACAGGGTTTTCCAGTCTCGACAATAACCTGAGAAAATGAGCTGCGTAGTCTGGTGCACAAATTCAGCAGTACAGTCACAAAGCATGGCAAACAGTTGTCAGAGATACCTGTATACAGATAAGGCAAGATTCCCACTCACCTGCAAGGCGTATGTGGATCAGGAGAGATACGACCGTCTGACCAGCCTGTCAAGGCCACATGGGTCACACGACAAGCGGTCCCTTGAAACTGATTGCAGTATCCACTTGAGGTGATGAAGATACTAAGTGCATACAGTCCGCGACCTGCTTGACCCCCCACACACCTGAGGAGACACATGCAATCTCTCCAACATAAATTCTTAATTCTCGGTTTACGTCATGAAGTCTGCTTTCCAGCTTTTGCAATTTTTTACGTGTCCCCTTCTCCCTCTCCTTGTCTCAGTCTTTACTTCTTTTTTTTTTGCGTATCTGTCAATCTCATCTCTGGTGTTTAATCATTAACAGTAAGCTTAAGCTCCTCCCGTAAGGGAGATGGGGGATAGACTAGGGAGAAAATTCAAGTAGGAATCATAAAATTTGCTGTGTTCTGAAGGCTTTTTATTTTATAAACTTTCAGTTAATTTGTGACATAAAAAAGTTCCAAAAACAACATGTAAACAAATCTTTAGAAAATACTCAATACTCAAATGACCTTCTAATAAATCAGAAATTAACCCCAAAACTACCAGAAAACAAAATATCCAAGAATGAATTACAAAAAAGAAACAAACAGACAGCAACAGAGAAATATTTTGGAAAACTTAAACATAATCATATTTAAAACAGCAATGGAACTATATTTCTAATTATGAAAATTATTTTTTAAGTCATTAACACTGCTATATGGCTTGTTTACCTGGCTCTAGCCCTTACAAAAAAATTGTATTTGTAAAAACATTTAACTTATCATAACATAATTTTGCTGATGATGAGTCTCAAAATCTTGGCCGGAGTAAGATTTAAGGAGAATCACACAAACTCCAGCCAAGTGAGCCAACTTAAGACCCTGCTTGCTGGAGCGGGAAAGAGTTCATTTGTTGTCTGTTTTTTCCACAGGGTAAATGCCCCGAGATTTTTTCCGAGCTGCAGTCGTTACCTGTATCTAAATAAGGCTAAAAGGTTAGCATTGTGACAGAGGGCGTGGGCCTTTTTATTGTTCTTAGTTAATTATTGAAGCCCTGTCTGGTTAATCAGCTACATCAATGACCCGGTGAGAGAAGCATGAGCTGGAAATGTGGTGACAGATAATGCAGTACGTATTAAATGTTTTTGTTCAGACTGAAATGCTTATATTCAGTGTATTCAGTATGCTCAGTATATTCAGTGCAGCTCTGCGCAGGGGAATCGAGCAATTGTCCTTGGAACTGAACATTCCTAGTTCCTCTTAGCCTGTCAAAGTGTTGTTTTGAGCAAGACATTGAACTCCTAACTGCTCCCCTGACGCTGTTCTTTAGCTGCCTTCTGCTTGTGGTGCATCCATGATGGGTTAAATGCAGTGGTCAAATTTCACTGATGTTGTGCTCTATGTATAACTGTATGTGACAATAAAGGCATTTCTTCTTCTAATAATTTCTTAAATCCAAGCCAAAAATAGCCAAAGTTTGACCACACCCAAAGAAACCAGACCCTTGGTTAAATGTCCAAATTATTATCTGTCACTGCGTGTTCAGAACAGACATTATTAATATATAAAAGGCTCCATGTCATTCAATAAATAATTTCTCTTAATTTCTTAATCAGTGTTTTCAACTACATTTTCAAGCAACTTCTTGCATCTCATCTCGATTATTCGTGTCAAATGTTTCAAAGTGATGATTATGTCTTGGGTCTTCCTCATGATTGTTACTGGTGGTTTGACATTAATATTGCAATCACAAAAAAAAATAAGGCAGCAATGGATGAATGCAATAAAATTTTTAAAAGTCCCCATAATTTAAAGAAGTAGTCTCATAATGATAAAATTTAGTGTTAAAAATTTAGTGTTAAAAAATGTATTATATCGTATGGAAAATAATTGTCTGTGGACACCAGTGCTGACTCAGACAAGTTTATTATTGCAGAGGACCCATTTTTTCACAAAATTAAAGATACTAAATGACGAACTGAAGTTTCATTTGTATAAACCGAAAGTGCAGTTCTGTCAAATCAAGCATACAATCCATAAACCCATTGCAAACACACGAATGGAGTCACAGGTTAAAAAAAAAATCTGCTTTTCTTCTATAAATCACTTACTGATTTCACAAAAATTAAACTCACTGAAATATGAATATTTTCATAGCCGTACTGCTCAAACAATGTTCAGACAACTCTAACTGCTACCTAAATGGACTCAACCCATGATAAAATGATAGTGATAGCACCTGACTAAATAGTGGTCTTTTTGTGTCTCTGTGCATGTGTGTATTGCACGTGAACTATTGTTAATAAAATCACAGGGTAAAAATCTCAGATACAATTCGAATAATGATAGTTGTTATATAGTGCCTCCTTATCAACATGATCTTTAACCTGTCTTTGAGCTATATATATACACACATCATGATTGAAGTGCGTAGCTGGTTTAAAAATAAGTTGCTTATTTACCTGCTAGCACATAATTTACATCATATATATATATTTACATGTGTATATATATATATGTATGTGTATTTGTGTGTGTGCGTGTATGAGAAACAAATGCAGGGATACTGAGCTTTATACTGACAGACATTTGGATCAAAGCTGATGACATTTTTCACCCAGAACATTCATTTGATGGTTTCCAATTTATGAAGAAAAACTGCAATGAATTATGTTAAAACTCTTAAAAAGAAAAACAACTGTCAAGTAAATCCATTCAGCAAGTTACCTGAAAATCAGCAGGAAAACAAATATCTAATAACAGCAGCACAGAAAAGCTTTAAATAATCAGGAATAAATTAATATTCAGTTAAATTACAATACTGGGGAAATTATGGAATAACTATATGATTTCTCTGGAATATTCTTAGGTACATATGAGTGCGTCATTCAGTTTTTACAAGCCTATAATGACCTACCTGTATTGATGCCAGTGGCACATTCATATATGTGTGGATAAGATGATTAAAACCAATAACAAATCAAGGCTTATCAATAGTAAGGTATTCCATTCGATCCAGTGTGTGATATGCTGAAACACGTGCAAAAAATACAGAATGCTCCAAGGCACCTTACACTTCAATAAAAACAAACCAATACGATAATACCTTTTTGGAAATACATTTTCAGATTAAATCTGCATAAGCTATAATCACTCGCGTCCTTTAGTGGAATGAGTTTTTTTGTTTATTTTCTTGCGCGTAAGACGTGGTTCGGACGGCACCGTTTGCAAAGTGGTATGAAAATCCAGCGCGGCTCAAAGCAGGTGACATTCAATCGACTCACATCTTCGACTTTTTAACTAAGTTACAATATTAGGCATCAGTCGGTCAAGTCCGTGCAGATGTTCATAGCCCCTCTCCAGACTTGTATTCTTTTTTATCGTATCCTAACAGTTTGAGAAGGATGCACAGGCGGTTTGACACTAGAAGACGGTTTTCATGCTCACGGATTATACTTGCTCTCAGTCTTTGGTCCGTGTGATGGGAATCTCCAAATATTGAAGCAGCTCACTTTCTGTGTTATTGAAAGAGAACCTGAGAGGAGACAAAGAGGTAGGTTGACAGTTGTGTTGAGGTGACATGATTTGAACGGCATTTTTGTAACTGTGAAGAGCTCTTTTGTCTCGATGACGCGTCTGCATATTCTTTTTCTTGTTCCACTTTTCTCCTCAATGTTCCAACAAGGTGGGTCCTTGGCTGCTCTACTCCTCTGTGACGCTGCAGGCTTCTCTGATGGCCCCGGGGTGTTCAAAGACGGCTCGGACGAACTGGCCAAACAGTTTCTCCATGTAGCTCTCACCCCGCGGAAACATCCCCTGCAGGAAGGCAATGTGTCCACCGTGGGCCGTTAACAGCAGGGCCACGTTTGGTAGCTCCTGCACTATGGTTAAGGGGAAGGCTGGAAATAAAATAAATAAAATTTAAAAACAAATTGAATCAAATTTAATCTCCAGAGTCTCTGTAGGTATCACATAATGCACTTTTTTAATGCAGCTTTAAACAAATTCAATGCCCATGTCCAGATGCAGATATTATTTATAATGATCATTTATGATTTAAAATCATTTAGACCTGGAATAGCAGTAGCCTTCTGAGGGGCAAAGATTTAATTTTGTGTATAATTATCAATGCGCATTTATATTTATTTTTTATTCATTTACTTTATTTATTATTTATTAATTTTATTGATTAATTTATTTTGTTTCCTTTTGGCTCCAACTCTGGCACTGCAACTGCATGCAACGTCAGAAATCTTGCCATAAGCATTAGCCAATTAAAGGGTACTACTTCTCAATCATCACAATTCATCACACTATTCCTATCAAAATTATTAAATGTTTATATAGCCTAATCAAAAATAAATTTAAAATAATATTTTTTTCCACATCAGGTGTATTTAAATTTCTAACGCCTCTAGACATCGAACTGAATCCTTTTAATGCTATTTAAAGCCTTAATTTTAGCTAAATCTATTTAATAACATCTAATATTTTTTAATGTCTCGTTGAAACCATGATCTAATAACTAATTCCCAGGCCAAAATATGAAATGGAAAATTTGTTTTGTGCATGGAGACTGACAAATACATACTACAGTATTCAAAAGGCCATCTTTAGATGACACACAACCAATATAACCCAGTTAGTCTCACCTATATCTCAGTATAAGCTTAAGTGGCGTTCCTAAATGTAAATGTAATTACATAGTATATATATACACAAATACAGTGGCATATCAGTAATTTCCAAGTAATATTCCATCATTTATCTTGTTTCTTAAAAATTTTTTAGTCGATTTCCGGCTACTGTTTGCTTATCTAATGTTTATCTATTGTCTTTCGCTGCTTAATTTCATTGCTAATTCCACAGTCTTCATGGTTACACGGCTTTGAAAACTATCAAGTGAGGATGCTGAGGAAAAAAAAACAACCATTGGTGAATTAGCAAAATGTCATCACATGTCCAGACTGTACTGTCATCGTAAATGTGTTTTTCTGATTTTCCACTACTGACCGTACTGCGGTGAGAAGGGGTCGTCGGCAGCGTTGAGACACAAGATGGGCACGGTCGTGTTTGGGAGTTTTTTGGCAGGGCTGGCGTCGTGGTAATACTCTGTGCAGGTTTTATAACCAAACATCAGAGATGTGAAGCGTTCGTCAAATTCCCGGATCGTCCGCGCCTTGAGAACAGAAAGGAAATGCACTCAAGTCAATAATTGGGAGTGTTTGCCAATTACATGGCTCATGTACCCTTGTCTAATCCTAATACTTAAATGATTCATTGAGAATATTACACTTTTGTATGGTTTATGTTCCAGGATTGTACTTTGTATTTGAGTATGTGCAGCTCCATATTAAAATATGTTTAAGCTCATGTTGGGCATTCTAGCATTCATACTAGCTCCTCCAGTTGTTTGCTGAATATGAAGGATTTGGGTAAAAAAACTTAGAAAACAAATCTCATTTCCTTTATCATTATCATAATTACAAACTTGAATTTGTTAAAAATATATTGTATGAAGTAAACCAGCAGCTCCGGTTTTCAAAAGGAAGCAAAAGGGAGGAAACTCTGCCTCGGATATCAACGGCTGCCCATTTCAGTCCGCAACTGAAAAAACACAGTGTGACAAACAAAAACTGGGAAGCCGGTTGTAAATGCAAAGAAAAGTAAAAACCGCAGCACCTTCATGACATGATCGACGTCCACTGCTTTCTCCAGAATTTTCCGGTGCCTATAAAAAGCACAGGGGGGGGGGGTCGGCACCTCAGATTTTTTTTTTAAAGCAAAAATACTTCCATTTCACAATCTGACCTGTTGACAGCGTGACACAGGCCTCGAGTGAGGTGTTTGTTGAAGAGCAGGCAGTTCAGCGGTTCCTCCATGGAGGCTGAGGATTTGACAGCATCCCAGGGGACAGAGATGGTAAAACCCGCCACCATGCCTGATTCGGAGCGCTTACGGGCCAAGTAGTTTAACAGTAACATGCTGGGCAGGGGAAATACAAAGAATCCAAAGCTAAGAAAACATGACAACAATTTGACAAAGGTATGTCATCAAAGAGAATGCAGCGAACAACTCACCCCCCCATTGACACACCGGCTCCGAGCACCGGGGCCTCTGGGTAAAGTCCTTTGACATGCTGCACTACACGCTCAAGGTCGGAGGTATCTGCGGCACAGAAGGTGATGGGCGTCTGAGGGAGAGAAGGGAGTGTCATGTTGTGTTGGAACACTGGAGGTTTGATCATTCATGAAAGGTTTTTTTTCTTGGTGTCATCAGATGAGGTCTTTCAATTTCTACATTGGAAGTGCTATACTAAATGAATTCATTCATTACCTATATCACTTATCCTGCACTCAAAGGTCATGGAGGAGCTGGAGCCTATCTCTGCTGCCATTAGAGAGGCAGCGTGCTATATACATCTCCGTATATACAGGACTGTCTCAGAAAATTAGAATATTGTGATAAAGTTCTTTATCTTCTGTAATGCACTTACAAAAACAAAAATGTCATACATTCTGGATTCATTACAAATTGCAACTGAGATATTGCAAGCTTTTTATTATTTTAATATTGCTGATTATGGGTTACATCTTAAAAAAACTCAAAAATCCTATCTCAAAATATTAGAATATCATGAAAAGGTGATTTTTGAGAACTTTATCACAAAATTCAAATTTTCCGAGACAGTCCTGTATAGAGACATAAAACCATTCACCCACTCATTCAAAATTCTGGACAATTTAGGGTCTCCAATGAATCTGCATGTTTTGTGATCATCGGCGGAAACCGGAGAACCTGAAAGAAGCCTACGCAGACAAGGGGAGAACATGCAAACTCCACACAGAAAGGCGGAATCCAACCAAGGGACCATACATGTTTTTTTCAAAGCTCAGTTCTCAGTCACGAGACAGGCTGAACCAGTCCGTCATTCAGTATCTAAACAGCTTGGGGCCAGAGCCTATACAAGCTGTCATCGGGCAGGTCGTGGGGTTCACTCTGGACCGGTCGCCTGTTGGTCACAGAGGTACTACGTCTTTCGGAAGTACCACTCAAACATGACGTTTAACCGAAGAAAAACTATTTTCATGGGTGAATTAATGTATTTGAGTTTTGTCAACGAGGATAACTCTAAACACTGGAATTGGGACTGTAAAGAGAACCTAATTTTCTCTATAATGATACTGACATGGCAATACTGAGAAGCCAACGGAGTAGTAACTCAGCTAAAAAGTCATTAAGGCTTCATATAAACTTGGTTTATTCATTTGATCTTGCCTTTTAATTTATACAGACATTTTTCATGTTTAATTTTATTACATTGCAGTTAAAGTCAAAGTCTGGCAGCAAGTTTTAAACGATTTCATCAGGTTGACTTTTATGTCATCAGATTAGTTTCACTCAAACCCAAATAGACTTAAGACCATATTTCTGCAAAACAAAACGACATTGGTTATTTTGTTACATTTCAAGATAAGGTTATCTTTATAATGAATGGCTATTGTTATAACAGTTTTCAATTTTATAATAAGAATAAAAAAGATGCCTGTTTGAGATAGTTTATGCTTTTTTGAAAAAAGAAAGACTTCCAGTGATGGTGAACTGATGTTGCGCGGCATTACAATATCAGGACGTAAACTGCCACTAAGGGAGAGAATTAATATTTATAAAAGTTGTTGGCTGATTGATGATTCATTGCAAAGCCTTGCTGCAAGCTTAAAAATTACTTCACCACCGAAAAGAAGCCCCTGCTTTGCTGTAAAGCCACAAGAAAAAAACAAATTCCAGGAGAATTCACCATTTTCAGACAATTTCAAAGCAGCTACATCTTTACAAGCAGTAAATATGTTTGAATAAGACTACTGATTCCATCTTGACTATTTTCCCACACCGATGACTGATGGAAATCAATTAAAAAATCATTTGGAAAATTAAAAAAACTCATCAAACTATTCTGAAAGAGCAAAAAGTGGTATAATTTTTTTGCTGGACTTACAAGCAACTCTTCCCCTCCGAACCCCCTGTTGTTGAAGACCACACATCTAGAAAAGAGCAAATCCTTAAAAACAGATTCAGCAACACAAAGACTTCAGTGATAGTGTCAAGTCATTACATAAGAAATTATGTGTAATTAATTAGTAATTAACTATGATATCCTTCTACGCACACTGGGAGAGCGTTTGCTGACCTGTAGCCGTGGCGGGTGGCCTGGCTGATAGCATGGAGAACATACGGCTGCTTGCTGTTTCCTGTGAGGCCCGGGAGGATTAACACGGTGGGCCGAGTGCAAGGGTCCGGGTAGACTGCGCTGGCCTGATTGTCAACCCAGTCCAGAGATATCTGGCCACCATCGACAGTCCGGATGCACTCACTGTGAGATAAAGACGCAGGAAGAGGAGGGAGATGTGAGAGAAAGCAAGACACAGATCGCCGCTCAATTCGACTGGATATTTTGGATCCCAAAATATTCAGAGCGCGCTTTAAAATTACGACCATCAAACTGGGATGTCACGGGGAAAGGAAACAGTATGAAGAGTGTAACTTTACTTGCGGTACGTGACTGGCGGTCTGGACTTAAGGAGGGCACAGACCACGGTTTGAAGTCTGCCCCCCCAACACCAAGGGGTGGGATTGAAGGACTCGGTCACCAGAGGGCAGTGCGTGTAGAGGAACACACGGAAGGCCTCGCTGCAAACCAGGGCGGGTGTCTGGAGGAGGAAGAGGAAGAGGATGAGGAGAGAGAAGAACTTTTCAGTGATCTCAAAAGATTCCCACCAGCGTCTGACAGTATATTTAAAAAGCCTGATGAGGGAGGTGTGAATCTCTAAATCAAGAAACAATGAATTTCAATTTCTTTTGGTTTCGAAAAATTGATGATACAAAGAGAAAACACAATGAATACAAATACAAATACATTACAAACTAAATCAACCCTGTCTTTTTAAATAGTGTCCATTGATCTGAATTTAAAAATGAAAACAATGTTTTCTCATAATTAACTTCATGGCAATGACTGTTGACAGTTAACAGGAAATAACTTTTTTTAAATCACAATGCTTATTGATCTGAAATACAAAAAAAAAAAAAACATGAGAAGAAACAAACAATGGACAATGGAAAGTTATTCTTTGTAAATGTAATATGTTGTCTTTGTCTGTCAAAATATAAATGTAATCCAGTCTTTGTATTAATTTGAATTATTTGTAGTGTATATTCTGTATATTATGACCTCTAACATGTAGTACATTTTAGTATATTAGTATAATTTAATTTGACCTATAATCCTAATCTATTGACTTTAATTGCATTACAAAGCTTTTATAAACTACTAAGTAATATCCTGTGACAACTTTCAACACATAAACAAAATTAAATAATTATTTTTCTCCTCCATTCTTTGACACTACAGCTTACACACTTCCACTGTTGTCACATAAAAAAAATGAAAGCACTTTGAAAATAAAATCAGCATTTATTAAATACACTTCAAGACACCCTTCACGTCACACACTGAGTACACCCCTGACATAAAGAACTTAATATGAGTTAAAGTAATCAAACATCAGTTTTGTAGACTGAAAGTAAAACAAGTTCAATAAAACAAAAAATGTTTGTTTTGTACTAATAATAACAATAATCAGAATCACTTTATTGATCCAAGGGCAAATTGCTTTGGTTGCAGCAGCTCCTACGCAGAAGTGCAAGATAAAATATAAGCGTCATTGTCCATTAAGATAAATAGATAACTAAAAAACTATCCAAATATAAAAGTATATAAAAAATATATTTAATTCCAGGTAATGACACTACACTAACATTAAATATGAGTTATTGAACTAAAGGAATTATTGCACATAATGAGTCCAGCCGACTAACTCATATGCGTCTGACACTCAGAATGAGGAGTCTTACGGTTAAATACCAGAAAATACTAATAATAAAAGAAGAAAAGGGTAATGTAGCAGTGGAGGATGGCCTGGACCGCGGAACTGACCTGGCTCTTGCGGCCCCACAACCAACACAGTGCGGCCGTGAGGGAGCAGATGAGCACCGTGTACGGTCTGGAAACGCATTCCCACAACGGTTCCCAAAGCTCCCGGTGCGCTAGGAGCACGGTGGAGGTCATCGGAGCGACTGCAGTGCGCCAGCCTACCGGCGGAACCGGGCTAGCGACCGCTATACCGACGCAGCGGGGGAGAGACGGCCGACGGTTACCGGCCGGTACAACCTGCCTTCATGAGTATCATCAGCGGATCCTCCGGCTTCCCAGCGATTCGCCGTCTCCGCCTACGACCTCATTTCAGCGGTTTCTTCGGAACGAACAGCCCCTTCCGAGATGACATCGAATATCGTCCGAGCGCCGCCTGCCTCCGGACTACAAATATGGCCGCTAGTGGGCGGTTCTTTGGTGTCTTTAGGAGAATTACCGCCTCCTTTTGGTGGCGGATTTAAACTATTATTCAGCGTCGGGAACCAGCGATAGAAACTTGTTGATGTATGGTGGAGTTGTGGGGTTACATGTGTTCAGCTTGTTGAGAAGAGGGAGGCAATATTTCCTACATTTCCAACCGTTTGGAATTGTGGGGTTACATGTGTTTAGCATGTTGAGTAGAGGGAGGCTACGCTTCCAGCATTTCTAACGGTTTGGAAAAGGGAAAGCTAGCGCAGAGTTTACAATTCGTCGCCCTCTTAAAATAATCGCCGAAGTCTTTTTTTTACAAATATGTTTTTTTTGCCTAAATCATCTCCTCATGATGCTAACCACTTCTGGAAAAATTGCCTACATCGTCAGTTAAACAGATTGTGCCTTTCTACCCCTTTAGTAGAAATTGCCTATGTCAACAGTATGTCAAATAGTTTAGTTTTTTGTGTTGCCTGAAAAATCTGAAAAAATGACTTAGATTATTAATTTAAGCGGGTGACGATTTATGAGGAGGAAAAAAAATGTGCAAATTGGCTGCTACTCAAGTCACTCAAGGAATTAATAAACAGTCCTCTCAAGGAAAACGAAAAGGGGGAACAAAATCCACACTACCTGAAAAGAGGAAGAGAAACATAAACATATCAGCACTCCCCCCCCACAACACAATATTTGGCCTCACAAACCACATAGTTAGGAAACAGCGTTTCCCCTTTATGTGACCACCTTGAACGGTTGTGTGCACCTTTAGTGATACAGTTTAGTGACAACCTAGAACAGCTGCATGACAATATGAGAAACGCAGAAAGGGGAAGTGGGTGCTGTTCGTAACAGGCAAGAACATACCTTTTTTCACTTAAAAAGTATTAAATAGGCCTCCCATGTCACAGCATTGGAAAATGGTCACTATTCCAACTGGGATCTTTTTGAAATTATTATATAAATGTTGTTATAAGTAACACTTTTGGCTCTTAGCAATATGAATGTTATTTGAATGGATGGACAGGTACTCTGAGAAGGTGTATGGCCACTGAAAGTTTTTTAACCTGGACATTCATGTTCCCTCTCCAAAAAGATATATAAATGAAAAGTATAACATAAAAATGAAAAAAAATGTGAAATTTGCATAATAAAATGTATATGAGAAATAATCTCAAATTAATTTTGTTTATGTAATGTTGTGATTTATTCCAATTTGTAAAAAATAAAAAAAAAGGTTGTTTTTTGTTTGTTTGTTTTTTTTAACACACCATAATTTTCATTCTTAAAATTAAATATACTATTTTGAGTGGAGTGGGGGTGCTGGTTGCAGTAAAAAAGCAGTGAACTCCAGTTTAAATGCATGTTGCTTGGCATGCTCTACATTCACATTAACCTCACATCTGCTGTGGTTAATGTTTGTAACAAGCATCTTGAATAATTCATCAGGAGTGAACAAGAGAAGTGTTAACCCCCCTTCTGGAGTGGGTGGTAGAAATGAAGAATGTGAAAGGATGCAGCGTCTACCAAGCAACTCTAAAACATTATAATGTTTATAACTGAAATAAAAAAAACATGCAGCACAGTTCAAATGTTTCAGTTTATTGAATGAAATCACGTGTTTCCAACCTTTAAGAGAGATTAGCACTTCATTCATGCAATGCAAGAATGCTCATTTCTAGTTGAGAGGGATTCCTGCAACCACCTCTGACTCAATGCCACATTCATTATTTCCACGCCTGATCTTGAAAAATCCTTCAGAAAAAAAACAACCAAATTATTTCTTATTGTTATTCATTGCTGTTTTCTATTATAATTATGAGTGAATGTGCCTGTTTTTTGCCATACCTTGATCTCCCCAGTCACTGTTCCAGGAGTTTGCAGCCAGCCAGTAAGGCATCCCCTCCTCTTTTCCCCAACCTAGGATTTTAATGGCATGACCGCCAAGAACTTCCCCTGTCACATGCTGGTACACACCTGAGGCAGCACAATGCAGAAACAAAGACGTGTTTTAAAATGTTTTGCATGGTTAAAAACAAATACTGCTTAAGTTGGAGTAAAATCAATAGACCAAAAACCCAAGTATCTCATTTTGAGTCAAAGTTAATGTTATACACGGTAATGTCAGCAATGTCTTTAACAGAGTTAGGGTTGTTGGGTGTAGTGACAGCATGTAGGACAACAGCTTCTCCAGCAGAAGTCGCAAATTGACCTTCGCAGTGCGGTACTGATTGCTGATACTGGGTACTGCAATGAATTAAATCTCTCACCAATAAACTGTCCTTTTTACCTATATGTTTAAATAGATTTTAATAAATAAAAATTATACAAAAAAAAAAACAATTAGTGGTGGTGTTAATGAGGTGCTACTTCTGTGCATGGCCATGCTTCATTATTTGCTTTCAAAGGGCAAATATTAACCCTTTAAAAATAATGCATACCAAGAAAGAGTTACTATTTTCACTATTGCATGTCACTGTACCATTAACATGTTTTAAAGTTTGCAAACGGTGACATAATGCCTTTTCAATAGGTCTCACCGACTTCTTTTTGTTGTTTTCATGATGGTGTGTATAGGAGAGTGTGTACACAGAGTGTAAATACAGTGTGTTTCCACCTGTCTTGTACAGCAGGAAATCCTCATAAACAGAGAAAGCCGCCTCCACTGGCCCATTCTTGTACAGCTCTGTCATGATCTGCTCCTGTTTAGAGGGGATGCTGTAACTCCGTCGGCCTGAAGAGGGAAACACCAATGATAAGTGGCATTCAAATAAGTCAAGTTAAGATAGTTGGGCTGTCATGAGGAAAGTTTGTGTACCAAAGTGTTTGTCCTTCTGATAAGACAGTGAGTATTCATCAATGCACTTCTCTTCACATTTTGGAGTCTCCTGTGCAGAGTGACATGGAGGAAGACTTCCATTTATATGATGTTCACAAGGAGCGATGGTGTACGGTCGACAACCTGCATGCAGAGGCGTCAATAGGTCAACAGTGTGTTTTTGCAATAACAACAATTTTGACAGCGCACAATCAATTTACCTTCTTTGGAGTCGTACAGGCTTCCAGTTACAAGTCCTCTCTTTGTCCAGAAATCCCAAGCAATTGAAGGAAAACCACCAAAACAGCTGCAGTCACATTATAAAACTCATTTATACCACAAGAAAGATGGGTTACCATGACTTTAGGAATAAGCTCTTACACTAAATGTTTCTTTCAAAACCTGAATTCTAGTATAAAATTGTGAAAGACCAGTGCTGTGTAATATAGAAAAAAAAGTTTTTCCTCAATATTATGATGCCAATTTTTCAATATCAATCAACATCACAATATCTGGGATGGGTTCGAAGATATTAAAACCCCTTATTATATACACTAGCTGTTAAACAAAGTTCGTCTACACCATAACATGCACAGTTTTAGTGAAATGGAAATAAATGTGAAATTTAATTACTCATCATTTTCCCCATGAAGCATTCTGAAAACACTTATCATCGACTGTTGCATGATTGTATAATAAGGTATGTTAAGCAATTGTTGGGTATGCATCAAATAGATTCAGCCCTTCTCATTGTAGGTATTACAGTATGTATTCGGTTAATATCCATATGCAGATTAGATCACAGCTTATTTTCTGGATTTCAAATTTGTTATCTTTAGTTACACTGATACCAACCCCAATCCACATTCATCACAACAGGACAAGAGATCTTCAGCTGAAATTTCCACAGAGACCTTCCCTCCACTGTGAATACAAAATCTGTCAGATATAGCCTCAGCTGCGCCAAAGGCCTGCGTGAAATGAAAATGGGTACAAAAGTAAAACAAGACTGTTATAAAAATGCATTCGACACCTTGAAAGACGAGGATGATTGGATAACAGCTACTTCAGCATTTTGAAGTCTAATGATTAAAACACTCATGGTTTACCCAGCAGGACCCGCAGGAGCCCTGGTCTCGAATCTGCTGGATTGTGGGACAGTCAGGCCACTGCTGACGGGGGTCAAAGCTGTCCGGAAGTGTTACACCTTCAACATTGTGAACCCTGAGAGAGAGATAGAGAGACGACAGCTATTTAGCTTTGCAGGAAAACGCCTGCTGAGTACTACCTGATAGATAACACATTTACACTTAAACTTACACCTGCGGCAGTTTGGGTCCATTTAGTATTGTGCCACATAGTCCCTTTAAATAGCTGTGGTCAACGTTTTGAAAGTTCTCCCCAGCCTGGAGCAATAGCAGAGGAGTTAAATCTTGTTTCTAGCGATGTTTCGTCTACAGAAGAATCAAAAGGACGTTCACGATTTTCTCACCGTCCAAGTGGTATTGGCCTTGTTGATAAAGTTGACCATCTCCGAGGAGAGAGGAGGGAAGCGAGGCTGAGCCCACGCAACACACACTGTCAAAGTAAGGAAGAAGAAGAAGGCCTCGGGTGCCATCCTGCCAAACACGAAATAACCATTGTTCAGCAATTATCATTTCATCACACAGGAACACGTTAGAAATGAATTCAGTTTATATTTCCTTATTTTTTTACAGGCAGTTTACAAGCAAGTATAACTCAACAGTTACATCATTCCGTTGCCTTTACTTAATGGTGACATAGGGACAGTTTTGCAATTCTGTTTAAAGATTGTATTCATGTCATTGAAGTGAAGTTGAACAATAAGAGATAAGGTACACTTATCTAAATTGCTCTGATAGTTTGCAACTTCATTAAAAAGCGCAGGGATATGTCCATTCTTTGAGGCACAAATGATAATTATGATCATAATTACTATTTCAAATCCAAGTATTTTGGCTTAGTATTACATCATACATATTTGATCTATCAAATTCACACAGAAAACAGGTAGTTAAAATAGTCTATATTTGAAATAAAATGAAAAATGCCATTTTAACCTCTATAATTTTTGAGTTAACTTCCTGCTAGATGACAGCCACACACTATTACTTGATGGAATAGAAATCATTTGAAGGTAACGATAAATAAAATACTCACAAACGTCATTAAAACAAAACAGTGACAGGGAGACACGTTGAAAATTACTGTGAGGATTAAGAGACGTAAAACAACCTATTAGATGTTTAATAATAATAATGTTAGTTTACCTGTGTATATTCCACTTCAGTTAACTTAAGACTAAACAGAACACCAGTAGTCTCAGTCAGGTAAGTCAGTCACATGTCAGTTTAATGTTTTGTCATACACACCGTATAACATGTGACATTTAGTGTCAGGCTGAAGGTTAACAGGTGCTCTTAAAAGCTGGCAAAATGAATAGTACTTATTTGACGGTTGCATCACCTTGTGGTTTCAGAGTGCTTTACACTGGATTTCATATACACCCATTTACACCCACCAGTGGTGGCAGGGCTGCTGTGCAAAGCGACAGCAAGACCATCTGGCGCGACTGGATGTCTTGCCCAAGGACACTTTCGGGTCCAACAGTCCAGTTGGATGGCCCAACTGAACCACGGCCAGTTGCTGCTAATAAATATAATTTTTAAACCAGTCATTCATTAATATGCCATTCCGTTATAGCTGAAGTCTTATATATACAAAAATAAAACATATTACATATCGTTGTGAACCTTGAGCCTTTTTCTGACGTCTATTCTAGAATATAGAAAATCACCTTCAGATGATCTAAGCAGGACCCATTAGAATTAACACATCAATAGCAGATTCATCCGTTATTTTTTCAGTTGGCTCTTTATTTGTTCAAATATGTACAAATCAATACTTCCCATTACATAGCAATGTTTGTAGTTCTCCTTTGGTTTTGCTCAAGGTTACAAGGAGCTAGTCTTTCTATTCACCAAAGCTGCATTAAGGACACTTCGCTACCAGTCGTAATATGCCATTTCAGATATCAAATATGTCAGGAATTACATTTGTACAGTCTATTTGTTCTCCCTTAACAAGTCCCTTCCACTAAATCTCCCTTAGATATCTGGTCTTTATTCCTCTAAATCAAATACCAAGAGAAAATCACACAATGACAAAAAGGTGTTAATGCAAAGTGCCACAATGAGCAAAAACTTCCCATGTCGTCTGTTAACAGTTAACACTGTTGAATTAGCTCTTTTAATTAGATGTTTAATTTATAGAGACTTAATTCATAGAAAATCAAGCCAGATTTGATCTTATGTTGGAAGAATGAGAATTAAGATGTCAGCAGAACTTAAAATAAGAAGAAAAAAAAAAAATTCGTTCAGTGACTGAGTTCACCCTCTTGTGCATTTTTCAGAGAACCTGAGAAATTATACAGCGGACCAATCACGCCAGTTGAACAGATTTGATCAACTGTTTATAGATTTATTATCTGAGAATATTTTGAATGGGATTTTGGATGTATTCAAATAAACCCTTATTACAAAAGACAATGAGCACCAGAACTTCTGGATGCAGTTGATAGACATTGCTGACTTTACCAAGGTACTTTATGTGTTACATATCAGACACATAACCTATATCAGAAATTTTTGATTCCGAAGTCTGTCAGTTTCCAGGAATCTTTATTAGTCATCTGATATATTTGACTACAATTAAGAGTTTGCTTAATCCCAAGTAAATAACTATCAGTACAAACATCAAATGATGGGACACCCTGATTCATTTCATGGTTTGTGCTGGTGAAGATAAACACACTGGTGTGTGTAAATAATTTACCAAGATGCAGGATGGATTAACAAAAAAAATCACAAACTCCACTAACAACAGCCTGCAATTGATACCCGGCAGAAAAGGTAAAATGTCTGTTGATTCCGCAACAGCCATAATAAAGTTTATAGGTGCTTCAAGATTCCTGCACAAAGTGAAGAATCAGACCGTTAGTGAAGGGATGAGATGCTCTGCCAAAAATGGTGAAGCTACAGTTTACTGTCCCTGCATGTCACCCGCGCCTTGCGCCTGAGCCACAGTGCTGCTCAGGTACTGCCAGCTGAGAGCGGCGAGGAGCATAGCGGCTGACAGGTACATAGGAGACAGGTGAGAGGTCCTCGTCTGGAGGCTGGAGTGTGACAGCGCAGACTTCTCCTGAATTAGTGCCAGGATGTGCAGAGTCTTGTCACGTGATGGATCAGTGTTTGAGACCTTATGTAAAATCTGGGGGGAGTGGGGGGGGGGGTAAAAATGTTTGATTCTATTAGTGTGTAATAGTGGGAAAACTCAGAAACACACAATAAAAAACACACACACACAAATACCTCCTGGCTGTATTGGCTGATGATTGTCTGCACAGCTCTCATGTTAGTGGCCTCCATCATGAGTGTGACAGCCTGTCCTTTCCTTATTTTTACCACCCCCTGGAAAACCATGGGGTTGTTGTAGCACGTTGATAGTGTAGCTATTGCCATAACCTAGTTATGTAAGAAATACCAACAACAAATGTTTATTAATTCCACTCGCTTCACATTGGCGGTCTGAAAACAAACTGTCATCTTAGTTAGCAGGAAACTATACATTTGCAATGAATTTTACAACATTTTGTGCACAAAAGTAAAATAATCAATCCAAAGATAAATTGTATGCTAGAGATGTAGACTGTGAGAAGTATTTACTTTATATTGCGGCATTATAGTGAGTACTAAATTAACACTGCTTTTTAATTTTTTTTTACATGTATTCTTTAGAAAACATTCAAATATATTGAAAATAAGTATTCGTATTACTGCATTAGCAGGCTAGTTCTAGTTTTTTTTAAACTTTTTGATATCGTCCAAAAGGTATTTTGAAAGCCATGTGAAGCATTTACCTGTGGTATAGCGCAAAAATTAAATACGCTCTGATTGCGCAGGCGAGACAGGTAGGCAATGACATCAGGAACGTGACGTAGAGCATCAGTAACAAGTAGGTTGAGGCAGGACAGAGCCGATTCCAACTTCTCTGGCTGAGCAAAGTCCTCAAGGCGACCTGCGAACTGGCTCCATGCCTGCAACAGGAACAGGTATGTTTTCCATTTACTTAAAAAACTTATGAACAACTCTGGATTTGCAGAGATTTCTCAGAGAAATCAAACATGGTTCTTATCGACAAGTCAAGCCACAACATCTCGAGGATTGTTTGTACTGCATTGGTGAGTGTACTGTGTCACATAGGACTGGAAGAAGCAATGTCCACCAGTTCTATACGGGGATAGCGTAATTTGCTAAATGGTTTGTAATATAACTGCTTGTTTGCTTAAAAAGGGGACCATGTCAAAATGGTCGGTAATGGTGAAATGGTAAAATATAATTGAATGTGTCTGCAAGCTATTTGAATTTTGAATAAAAAATAACTCCTGTTTACAAAATATTAACATGTTCATTCTGAAGAGGCAATATTTAGTTATCAAGCCCTAATACTTTTGCATATCTGAATAAAATACCACAGCCAATGAAATACATACATATTTGATTACATGTTTAAACATGATGTTTCATAATAACTACCTTCACCTCAGGCTATCGCTGTGCGTAACTATGAGCTCCAGCCAAGCACACATAGCAAACACAAATACTTGAACTGAAATATGTTTCCTACCTCCTGTGGCCAGAAGGCACGTCCCTCTTGCGTGTCCTCCAGATAATCTCGGATGATATTGGTCTTCTGGAGAAAGAGTCCCATTGAGTTGGCCAACTCTATGTCCCGGCCCACCTCAGGGTCCTCGAGCTGAGACGCCGAGAACAGGCGGGACAGGCCAATACCAACGAGCCCTGCCACATAGTGGCAATACTGGATAAGCAATACAAACAAGAACAAAATGAGAAATTCCCAATTAACTTATATCATCATCTGAGCCTCTTCTTCTTCTTTTGGCTTTTCCCTTCAGGGGTTGCCACAGTGAATCAACTTTCTGCATCTAACCCTATTCTCTCTCACACCAACTACCTTCATATCCTCTCTCACTACATTCATAAATCTTCTATATCATCATCTATGGTACATTGCATTTATCAATAGCTAATGAATATTCCACATTTACAATAAACTGTTAGCAAACTCTCCCTGTAGGTTCAATCTAGGCTCTAAAATGCTTGTAGGCCAATAATCTGATTAACGCTGATTTAAGCTCCAACTGCAAAATACAAATTGATTTGTGTTTACTTTTTCACTCACAATCACAGTATACTAATGTGTGGTGAAATACTTCTTGTTGCCTTGCTTTATAAACCCATAGGGCTGTCAGACATCAAAATCAGTGCAATTGTCATACAAATCATTGGATTATCATGTGTTTTTAATAACACACGGCAATCACTCACCTGGTCCCACTCCTTCATGGATCCCACTTTTTTCTCCAGGAATTCAGCCATACCCACTCCCATGCGGTGGCAGATGTCCGAGATAACATCTCTGTACTCCTGAGCGAGGTTTCTGAATTCAACAGATATCTGCTTTGCCAAATACATGTTGTTGTCAGTAACTGATTTAGGGTAGGTTTTTTTTTTAATCTAAAAGACTTGTATCAGTCATGCACTCAATATTGTATATGAACATTATCTATCTTTGTGTAATATTGGCCATTTTTATATCCAAACAAACCTTTGAGTTACTGCTGTCAATAAATGAGTTAAACAGCAGCTCAATACATTCCTGAAAACATTTTACGTTTTTGTTTTTTTGTTTTTTTGGTTTAAACAAAATCCAAGAACTAAAATAGTTGATTTAATTCGGAGTTTAATAGGTCAAAAAAATGAATTAATTTTTCTAATGGGGTTTCATTACGTACCCATAAAGTCCAAGACAGTATTGAATAAAGATCTGCAGTGAAAACCTGCAGCCTCCGAATATTGGCACTACCCTTCTTTGAGGATCCTAAACACGGAATCGACTGACCGTGGGAAAATCCTCCAGAACCTTTCGGTCTTTCTCCTGGCTCTCGCTGAAACTCCAGTCATCTTGGTACAGGTAGGTGTGAAAATCGTTCAGCATTGGAACCTTCTTGTCCAGGGAGATACTCATGTCATCCTCCACTGTGTCCAGTGCTCGCAGAACCAGGTAGAAAATGCACACGGCATGCCTGGGTTGTCCGGGGCAGGAAAAAGACACGGATGAGATGTGTTTCAAAATGCTGCACAAAAAACTTTTTATTGGTGAGTATAAAAGATGACTGAAATCTCAATTTATACAAAATGGTTAAAAAAAAACATCCGTGGCTACTAGGTCTTGGAAGATTGTGTTGGCCTAGAGCAGGGGTATCAATTGTATGGCCCGCAGGCCAGTGACGGCTCGCCAGGGGGGCCGATGGAGCCTGTGGAATAAATCTACAATTTGAAAAAAAAATACATAAAAATCATAAACAATTTTTAAAATAAAAATGCAGCTCCTATATTGTCTGCTAGGGGCGCACTATTTTAGTCACTGTTAGCAACATGGCACAACACCATGTGACTCAGAACTTACAGCAGAAGGCCGCAATGCAGCTTCCGGGTCTGTAAATAGCATTTTTACTTATTGTTAATTGTACTGGCATTTCTGTTGGCCCCAACACCTTCATCAGCAAGATGTCATTATCAAAAAAGAGAAAAGTGGATATGGAGTGTAAGGTTTTCCGAGAAAAATGGAGCACTTCTTAATTGTTTATTGAAGTTAATGGGAAATCTGTATGCTTGGTGTGGATGCAGCAAGTTTCAGCTCCGCTATAAGGCTCGCCATGGCTAAAAATACTGAGACGACAGAACTGAGGCATCGTGTTGTTAAAACTGCACTTACTTTTCTTAAATGAATCACATGTTATTCATCATTTATTTTTAAAGGAACAGTTCATTATATTAAAAGATTTCTATAATTTACCTGTTCTCCTTTACACTAAAACAAAATAAAAATTCGGACTCGGGGTGACTTCTAGGTAATTACACTATGATTTTGCTGGCCCAGCCCCCTTGACATCAAATTAGGCCAAATGTGGCCCCTGGACCAAAATGAATATGACACCTGTGGCCTGGAGCATTCCCTTTGAGCAGAGCTGTGTAAAGTGTTTGAAAACAGCTGTCACCTTCTCAGGGTCAGTGTTGACCTAAACAATGGCTTAAATTAGACCGACAGATGGAGTCAGTTTCCTCTCAATTAAAGCTTAAAATAGACATTTTACGCACCTGAATACTAAGGTTAGTAGTGAGGCTACTGACTTTTTTTTTCATTTTAAATCTAGTAATGGAAAACTGATAAGCCTAACAACTGATGTGCTTTCCAATTGGACTTACAAGGTGAGAGGCTACAAAAAATGCAAACGTGAGATTATAATATCATTTTAGATACTGACTATGTTGTTAAGGAAAAAAAATACATGTGAAAAAATGGAATAAATGGCTAGTTCAGCCTTTGTTTTCAAAGGCCTTACACAGGAAGTGCAAAACCTTTCTGTCACAAGACTGGACTGAGAATAATGAAAAATAATTATCATTTTGCAGTGTTTTAGGAGTCCAGTGCAGGCCATACTGTCAATAGACCAACTCTTGCAAGGCTTACACATTAAAAAAATAATAGGGTGTGAGGCCAGTGATGTCGCACACTTAAAAACTGTCACTCGCACAGAAATCATAGGGAAAAATCTAAAGAGTTGAGGGGCAGTCTTGGTAGAGATGCAGCTTGCTTCAGTCATCTCAGCGATTAAGTGTTAGCTGGAAACCTCAAGTTTTACTGCAGTCACAGCTCTGCCTTTTCTTAGTCTTAGGGTTTCCAACAATATCAACATCTTTGACATTATCGCAAGTCTTAGCGCAACATCACTGTAAAGACTGAATCAACAACCAATAGACCTCTACTTCCAACAAAACAGAAAAAGGAAACCTGGTAGATGGTAGAAAAACAATTGCCAGAGCGCTACTGGTGGCAGAGACGCTATTTGTTTGCGATTTGGTGGAGCTGCGGGCAGAACAGCCCAGCTTGTACAATGCTAACTGTCCAACTTACCACAAGTGGAGAAGTAAAAGCGATGATAATAATAGTACATTTTATCTAAGGCATCTTATTAATGTTGCCGTTACTTGACTTTATTTTAATAGAACCTTTGTATTTATTTTATATATTTGTCGGTGTTCATCTACTGTAGTTTGCTATGTTATGCCTCATGCCCTTTGGGAACAACAGTTTCACTGATTCTGATTATTGGACTGAAATTGCAGAGGGTCTGCAAATACCTGGTGAGAAGATAGCATGATGGCAAAAAAATGCTGAAAAAAATCTAGTTCCAGTTTTCTATGAGTCTTTTCAAAATCTTTGCAAAGTCTTCAGATGTGAGACCCACGGTATTTGGTCTGTGTAAAACGACTCTATGACCTAAGATTTTAAAACCTAGTTTTAAGATGTTAGGTGGTGTGAGTATAATTAACACAAGTCTTTTCAAAACCTGTAGTCTTATGACTTCAGTCTTTCGATGTAAACACACAGCATATGGGATAAAGCTGTGTTTTCAAAAGTTTGTGTGTGTCCAAAGAAGGGAGTTAACAGCTCAGGAAAACAGCATGGCTGCAGAGGAGACACACCCCTGCCGTGCTCACCTCAGCTCCCCGTCCAGCGCCTGGATGACCGCTGCGAAGCTGCGGCTGGTCTGGTTCAGATACAGGTAGCACGTCCGCAGGCTATCGCTCATGGACCCCTGGCAGGAGAGACACAGGAAGGTCGTTTGTCGGTAGGAACCCGCTGGTCTGAAGGCGCTGGAAGGCCGGACCGCCTCCTGCAGGCCGCGCTCCCGCAACCTCCGCCCGCCCGGGAGGAGGGAGCTCTGGGTGCGCACGGAGCTCCGCGGCGCCACAGACAGAGAGCGCTTAAACACGGCGAAGGAGATCGGACACTTGCAGCAGGTTCCGGCCATGCGAGGAGGCGCACGACGCGACCGCGGACTACGACGCGGACCTGCGTGCGTCCTCGCCGGCGCAGAGGATTCGGTGCGCGGACATTTCCAAAACGGCGTGTAGAGGACGAGTGGGGTCGGGAGAGGTGATACCGCTTTTGGAAGGGGAAGGAGGAGGAGAGGAAGCGCAACAGGAGGCGTCGCTGATCTCCGAGCAGCTGCCTCGCTGCGAGCGCACGGACGAAGCGCGTACACGGTGTTTGTAGATCTACGGTTACTCCGCCCACCCCTGCAACAGCTGGGTTGCTCCTGCCTTTCCAGCTCTGTTTACGAAACCCACAATCCGAAAACTACACAGCTTCTTCCGGTGTTTCCTTGATCCAACCACATGCATACGCTTTATTTTGTAATTTTTTGTGCATTTATTATAATGACAAAAAAATTGAGCTCGGGCGAACACCGCAAGAAACTGAAAAAATGGGGGGCTTATAAGATCTATATTTATAAAACAGCAAAACAAAATTACCACTATTTACACTTCCAGTTCGTATCAATTCCTTTTCTCGTGATATGAACTCCCATCATGACTTCACCATAAATAGACCAGGGCGGTAATTTGTGCGCTCTGCTGCCCCCTGGTGGTAGACAGGCGGAAGGACAGCAGAATGTAAACAGTCCGATTGGAAAAATCTCCAGCTCCTCATCCTGTGGCACCTGTGGCCAGACCATAATGCCATCTCATGATAGCACACTCTCCAGCTGAACTAATTAAACATCTCTTTATTTAGCGAGGGCCCAAAGGATCTCACAATTGGATGCGATTGATGACCTTGGAAATGACAACATAGTATTATCCACCAAGACTGCCAGGACAAAATATAGTAATAAAGCAATGGAAAATAGATAATTGTATTAAGAAATTCAATATCACGACATTGATAGTTGAAAAAAAATACTGAGAATAAAATTTATTTTCCAAGATGCGTCTCTCCAACGTTGAAATTGTTGGATTATATGTCCGACCTGCGCACAGCATCTCTCCCTGGGGGATGCAGAACTCTCCACAAGCTTCTTACGCAACACAAATCCCGGGTCGAGGCGCCGTCAATCTCCGTTGAAACCGGCGTAGAACCCGGCCGTCTGACGTCGTTTTACTCACATAATCCAATTTCGGCATGACGGCTCTGCAGCATCCCATCTTGAATTTGAGCAGATTGAGAATCTCTTCCGGGTGGCCCAAGGACTTGAGGATGTCCATGGCGCTGCTTCGGGTTTTCTGGAGCTGCTCCCTCGGGCGAACGGGTGTCTCTCGGGCGGGAGAGATGTGTCCCACCATCTCGGTGAGACGCCGAGAAGCAGCGGCGTCATGAGAGAACACGGCTTTGGACCACAAACCCTCGTCAGATCGACTGACGCCTCTGATTGGCCGGTGAGCCATGGGATTAGTGACAGATGTCCAATAACAGGCCGCAGCGTCTGGCGTGATGTCCCGCCCCACCGCACAAACGAGCCTCTGATTGGCTGTTCATCAATTCAACGGCGAAACTGCCCATTTAAATTGTGTAATCCTCCTAGGGTTAGTGATACCTGAGAGCCTCTCACCGGGTCATGTTATTATTGTAGGCTGCAAAAGCTTTTGAAACGCACGGATGAAGTTTTTCTGTTTATTTTGGTTCCCTTTCTCTGATATCTGTATTCATCTTTCAGTACTCTTTAACCTGGACAATCATGCATATATAGAGAAAGGCACTGAGCCCAAAGGAGAAAGCAAAATATACAGAATATGAAAATAGATACAAAAAAACACTTGATGCTGATCACACATTTCAACTAGGAAATTAATTTTATAACCCTCAATAATATATTTATATGTCTCAACCCTAGAACACGAACGTTAAAATAAGTAACACAATCCCTAACGTTGGGTACGTTTTACCCAATACAATAAACTGGATAAAATACAGTTTTCATCAATATTAAGATGGGCCGATGGGTGGAGGGAAACAACCATATAATTAACATCAGTGAGCAGCCTGAAGCTACCCAAGGACCCATAAAACTCAGACAATGAAAAAACAATGAAAATCACATGACAAGAATTGTGTGTGTGAAAATCACCTGACGCTAGTGTTCTAGGGTTAAAAGTAGACTTAAGAAGACCACCTCGCTCAACAAATAAGGCAAACATTATTGTATTTGGGCATATGTTTATTGGATCGATTATCCAAAAACGTATTTGCTACATGAGGTAAATATAAGTGAACCATGGTTTCAGTATATGGTGTTACTCCACTTGTGCCGCAATAACTGCAATTGAACTTTTGATCAGTCCTGTACTATACATTGATCCAGAAGAATTCCTCCTTAAAGAACTGCTTCAAGTCCTAGATGTTTGCAGGTTTCCTCACATGGACTGCTTGCTTTAGGTATTTCCACCACATATCAATAGAAATGAGGTCAGGAACTTGACATGGCCACTCAAGAATATTTATTTTATTCTTCTTTTCGGTACGACTGGAAGTCTGGAACAACTTGCATGCATAGGATTGTTGTCTTACCCAATGACCCGCAGCAATTGAGTGTCAGCTTACATGCAAATATCTTGACATTTAACTTTACAATGCTCAAATATAGTTCAAAAGTCACTCTACCAATGATGGCAAGTTGCCGTGGCCCAAATGCAGCAAAAAAAGCCCAATCCAGAACACTCCCACCACCATGTTTCACAGATGGGATAAGGTTCTTATGTAGAAATGCTGTGTTTGCTTTTCTCAGAATTTAAAGCTTTGCATTGAAGCCAATTTTTTTTTATTTTGGTTTCATCCGTCCACAAAGCATTCTTCCAGTATCCTTTTGGTTTGTCCACATGATCATTATCAAACAAAATAAATAAATTTATAAAATAGAATAAAAACATTTAAAAATGTTTATGGGGGAGAGCACAGCAATCCACATTCTCCACATTCATTATTCTCCAGAGGGTTGACTTATGAAGGTCAATATTTGCCAGTGTGAGAAAGGCCTTCAGTTGCTGAGAAGTTACCCTGGGTTCCTTTGTGCTTTCAGACTATTACCCGCCTTGCTCTTGGGAAATATCTTTGTTGGCTGACCACTTCGGGGTAGGTTAACAGGGATCTTGAATTTCCTCCATTAGTACACATCCTGTCTGACTGTGGACTGGTGGAGCCCAAACTCATAAGAGATGGACAGTTTCCGGCTTTATGAGCATAAACAACTTTTCTGAGATACTTTCCCCTTTTTCCAGCCATGATAGACATTAAATCGGGTCTAACCAACTACAATGCAGACTCAGGGTGGCACGGGCCAGTGTCTCCCTGAGCCAGTCCCAATCCCAGATTAAATGCAGTGGGTTGCATCAGGAAGGGCATAAAACTTTTGCCAAAACCAAATATCTGTAGGGTTCCAGTGGAAATTGGGCTACTGTAGGTCAAAGAGGGAGAAGAGGAAAGGCAAGAGTCTGGGACTGAAAGTAGGGACTTTGAATATCGGGACTATGACAAGAAAATGTAGAGAGTTGGTCGACACAATGTAGAGAAGGAAGGTGAATATACTGTGTGTCCAGGAGACCAGGTGGAAAGATGCTCCGCGGCATTCAATTCAGGACTGCCAGCTTCTAGAACAGCTTTGTCCCTGTAGAATATTGACTGCAGACTCAGTAATATTGAACAATTAACCATATATGTTTACTTGCAATCTGCACATGCGCAGACACTCTTTAGGCAGGCTCATGTCTATTGGTACAAATTGCTATCATCACCTGTGCCCCGCTCTTCAGTAAAAATAACTAAGTGCTACTCTGATATCTCAGGTCGTCTTTTACGCAACACACAACAGTCCCCCTGGCCAGCAAACTGTAAAATGCTTCATTAAGGACAATACTCACTGATTCTGGACATTACTGTAATATTGAGGCATAAATCATTCATATCTATATATTTATTTACCTGTAAATGCATATTTCACTGCTGTTGACATTTTTCTCTTTCTTCATACAACCCACTGCCTTTATCTGACTTGCACTGCAATAAATACAAACTATAAATATATCACTTGCACCTGGCCTACCTGCACTTTATTGTAATTTATATTTGGTAAGCTGATGCCTGTGCACATGAAAACATTCTATACACACCTGCTGCATACAGAATGATAAGAAATTCTGTGTGAGTCAAAGTCTAAGTGTCTAACTCTCACCTTACTATTATTCATTGATCAAAAACAGCAGACTATGATTCTACCATTAAATTATTGGATAATCCCAAGGACTTACTTTTGCTTCAGACAAATGTGTTATCAGATCATTTTTTGTAATAAATACATGGCCAAATCCAATTTTTATTTCACCATTAGCAGAATGTTCTTTATCTAATCTTTGGACTTAGATATCTGATGATGGTACATTCATAGAAAAATTCAATAGTGTTAACTAAGCACCTCTGTGTGTCCAGAAAGATAGATAGATAGATAGATAGATAGATAGATAGATAGATAGATAGATAGATAGATAGATAGATAGATAGATAGATAGATAGATAGATAGATAGATAGATAGATAGATAGATAGATAGATAGATAGATAGATAGATAGATAGATAGATAGATAGATAGATAGCAGCTGTGTGTTAGCGTTGCAGTCTCAGTCTCTGGGGAATTCAAAACACTGTACAAGACCAGAATAGAATCTTTGTCCTCTCACTTCATATTTTTCCCATACTTGTGCTCAAGAGACAAATGGCGAACCATGTATGATATCATGCATTTGTCCTTTAACTGCCTGTAAAATCAATTGGCTGCATTTAATCGTAAGTCATGCTAATATCCATTGTGAAGCTTAAGATCTACATCCAAAGACTTATTTATAATCTGATCAATGGTCTTAATTGAAAGGAAACACAAAAATGTAAGATATAAATGTATTTATTAGTATTCATTAGTTTTTTTCATGCCTGTAAAGAGAAAATGTGTCTGGCTACTCCGTCTTCAAGCAACACTACAGGACAGTGGGCACACACACACACACAAATACACACACACACACACACACACACACACACACACACACACACACACACACACACACACACACACTCAACAAAGTAACAACTCTAATGTAACCCACATAAAGGCCACTAGGGGTACTACACAGGTTGAGTTATTCCAATAGAATGAATGAAGAACGGAAGGAAGCCTACGTGCAGAAATAAGTCTGTTTTATTAAATTATAATTCAGGTAAAATTTGTGTTCGTATGTTAATTTTTGATTAAAAAACATTGGCGATGACAAGGATGGAGAACTCAACAAGAAAGCAAAATAACTGTGACCAGTCAGCTGTGGCTGCAGCACCCCAGAGGAAATAGTAAGTATTACACCCCAACCATAAACAAGCAACCTTTTTGGGAATGCCCTCCACACAAAACAGAGCCAGATAACAATGGCAAGTGTTATTCACTACGCAGCAACAGGAACCAACTCACAAGGGCTGTTTACTATACACCAACAGGAGCCTAGTCACAGGTTATTTACTGCACAGCAAGCAGGAGCCACAGCACAGACCAAACTTAATGTAGAAATAAGAAGCCAGAGAAATAATACCACCTGAGGTGTTTCACAGTGTAGCTGGAGCTACAAGACAGAATAGTGAACACCTGATGACCTACAGATTAACACATAATAAGCATTACTAGGTTGAGGGTTTTCCTGTGCAATAAACTACCGGTGTGACGTCATGCCACATGACTATAAGGCTACCTAAAAATGAAAGGGCCAGCGTTTACTGTAATATTTATAACGTCTAACAATGTTTTTAAGCTTACTTTTAAAGCTTACATTATTCAGTATGGAAATTCTCCAGCATGCACGTTACTGGAATTATCAAACTGAGAGTAAGAAACGTGTACTGGTAATATCAAATCTGCAGAATTTAGAAAAACTTGTATTTTATGGCCTCTGAGATTTCCCCTGAGATAATGCTTGCTACTAAGTCATTTACTCTAAAATGATTCCTGGATCCTGTCTAACATGTTACTCTGCATAACTGTTTTTACAGTCACAGGCTCTCCTTCGCCTCCGCTTGAGTTGAACCCAATTTATCTACAGATGCACTGAATTCTCAAGAAGCATTTGAAAACAGGAATGGTTAGCCTTTGCCAGGTCTTTTCCAAACAAGTTTATCAAAATGCAAATGCACAGTGAGGCAGACACATTGGTAATTTCAACAAAATATGACAAACCTTCAGGTTAAGGGTTTGTATTATCTTGCTTCAGTTGAGCACAGCTTCTGTGTGTTGTTTGCTTTTCATTCAGGCAAGTTGAGTCAGACTGAAATATCAACATTCAGATCAGGTGAGGTCACTCAGCCTTGAAGTCAACTTACACACAGATTGAAGTTGATTTGGCACTCATGAAGTGTTGAAAGTTGTTGATTAGTAATTGAAAATGTCCAGAGAAAAAACTCATCATATGTTGCATTCAATCACCATTATAAGAAACCATATGGACCTTAGTGGTGACTTCAGGGCCATTTGTGCATCAAATTGTAATAATTTTGCTAGAGGACGCAAATCAGGGAATTATACAAAATGTCGACATCAATAGCAATAATGTGTGTGAATTAATAGCTCCATTGATGTGTCAAATAAACTGAATGACTTCACGCATTCACATTGTCATTCTCTCATGCTTTAGTTGCAAGAAGCAGACATGTCAAAACTCCCGACAGACTATGCAGTGCGCTGATCTTCCTCTTTTACCACACTTTTGAGAATTTGCCAAACTGCAAAACAAAGGCTTGGTAAGTTACGCAAGACAGTTGATGATACAAACCATGCGATGAGATACGCATCTCTGGTTACAGAGAGGAGGAGCTGAGCACTAACAGCCATAAAGTCTGAGTTACTTTAGAGGACAACTTGCAAGTTCAGTGGTTAATCCGCCTCTTACAGTTGTGCACCATCACTGTGCCGTCAGGACATGGATTGAGAGAAAGCAGGAGTCACTTTTTGAGTAAATTAATTATTTGAGGGATGAGAAGTCCGGATGAAACTCCCATGTAAGTGAGCTTAGGTGTTACCATGCTGTCTGAATATGCTTTTTCTTTTAAATCAGTGTGACCTCAGAGCCATCGATCAACAACTGAACTCCATTTCTCTCTTTTTTTTTTTTTTTTGTTTGTTTAGGTTGAGCCGCAAACGTCCCCTTGATGAAGGAAATGAAGAAGAGGCTCCGTTGAAATTGAAGAGAGGTTTGTCGACTCTGCTGAACCAGTGTCGGACCGACAGGTCAGGCAATCAGACTGAACTCAGACTGCATGTCAGCAGGAAGGTTATATATTGTCACCTTCTTAAAATAACTGTAATATTTTGATAACAAAGTTTTTTTTGCCTCTGTAAGCTCCTTATTCAACATATGGCTCAGTTTCTGTGTATTCAAAAAAAAAAATGACTTGGCCAATTATTTTTAAGAAGGCAACGATATTTACTCAAAAATAATTAAAAAAATGTCTTTTTAACTATTAATCCTTAATTGTACTGTAACTTTTTTTACCTAAAAATATCCTGTTTAATATATACACTGATAAATACGTGTAACATGTCATTACATTACCCAATATGAATCTAACAGTTTTGTCATACATCAGGATTTGAGTCACACAAAGCAAATCGCCAATTTAGATGAATTTAATCAACCCATAAATGCATACATTCATTGACTGACAACTTCATTTGAACAAGTATTCCTATAATGTTTACCTAAACGGATTAATTCTTGTGTAACTGTCTTTATTTTAGACGTTGTCTGATGTGTTTTATGTGTATAGGGTGCGATGCTTCTGCCCACATGATGGAGAGACCAAATACCTGACTGTCATCAAAAGCCAGGATAAACTACTGTCATCCTGGCCTGACACACACATCTCTGTGAGGAGAGTGTTACAGCACATCACGTTCGGAGCACCCCCCGGGGACACTTTCCTCGAAGAATCGATCAATAAGAGATTTTTGGATTTCCATCGAGACATCTCTGAAGTATACGGTCCTAAAGATAAGCAACACTCGTGGGCGGTATTTGAGAAGCCCGAGGAGATTGTTATGTACGGACCTTATTATCCCAACTACACCACGGGAAAACACAGCGAAGACTTTGTTATTAAACAAACCCAGGAGCTTCTTGATTCAGAGGTTGTCCACAAAGGCTGGAAGGTTTATGTTTTCTCTAGCAATAGCCCCTGCTTGACTAGAAACATTGGGGCATGTATGCTGAACTTGCTTCAAAAGGCTTTGGAATGGTGGAGGCAGTATGGAGTGAAGACTCATATTGGCTATTTGAGATGCTGGGGTTTTAAAGGATCTAAGGAAACTCTTTTCCGGGATATCAACTACACACAAGTGAATAGTATCGAGCAAAGTGAGAACTATTGGAGCTATGCTAAAGGGGCTGAAAAGAGGACTGACATTGCTCCATTATGTGAAAGTCTGTATTTGGCTGTTAAAAACCTCCTGACATGCAGGGACTTGACTTATCATTTGGTGTCCTCAATGCAGGAGCAGGACTGGAAGAATTACTTCAAAAGTATGAGCAGTATCTTCGAAAGCAAACCAACTGATGAGCAAAAAGTCCTGGAGCCTGAGGTGAACAGCATGATCACTGCTGCTAAAGTCCATCTGTCAAAAAAAGCAGAACTTTTTGGGGAACATTTGGAAAAGGGACAGGTATTTGCGCTTCGCCACACTTTCAGCACAGAATCAGACACCGTTCGGGATCAAATTAGACTTGCATTTCAACAGTGTTGGACAGGGATGGTACAGGACAGGTATGCAGATTTCATCAAGGAAAAGCTGACAGAAGATTTTAACCAGTGCAGCGTCCAGATGTTTATTAATGATGTTGTTATGGTCACAAAAGAACATTTACAAATTGGAAGAGTTCGGTTTCCAGAGGATAAGATGCCGTAACAGCCACTGTGCAGAGCGCACTGCTGATGGTGCACGTTATGGCTGAGATCATTTTAGATTAAATTGTTGGGGGCCTCCTGCTCAAGAAAACCATTGGAAAATTATTTTTTGTGATGCCTAGATCTGCTAGGTACTTTCATTTTGAGTTTTTTTTAGAATGTGAAACCAAATCCCATCTAATGTAGGTCTTGAAATGGTAATCTGTGCTTTTATTTGTGCACTCATTGGAATCTATGTAATGGGGAGTCATTCAAAAGAACTCCAGATTGTCAAAATCAGCACTTTCACTAAAAAAAAACATGCTTTACTTTGTATGTTTAAATAAAGTGTTAATTTAAAAAACTGGTCTCCTTTTGCTGATCAAACTGTTTTTGAGGGCTGTCTTTAGGTTTTTTTTCTAACGAAGGGTGCATGTTGCAGGGTTCTGGATCAGTAAGACACACTGATGGCAACTGCTGTTTTTCAGGGGATCTTACAGGAATTAAAAAACTGCAAATATAAGATCAGTTTCAGGAAATCAGAACAACTGTCAAACGAATAACCTACCTTGACAAACAGGGATGAACAATAATTAAAATATTGCATGGCGTCGTCTTTTCTTCTCATCTTTTCTTGACCAGATGCATTCAGAGTTGATTAAGACATCAGGCTATAACCATTATGTCACTTTGCATTACGTCACAGTGGTTCTTCTGAAAAGGTTCCCTTACCAGAGCTGCAGTTGCTTCAGGGGAAATGCATCAGTCGGCTCACTGAAAAGTCAACATACACACGGTGGACCCTCTCTTTATTTTCTGTGTTTTCTCATGATATATTGCTAATGTCTTTTACACTATTATAATGGAATGGAGATGTTACATATATGATCATATATTTGTTATTTTGGTAATTACATGTGGCAACATGCCACATTTTCACGTTGCAACTGTGTTTGCCATAAGTACATTTAAGCAAATACTGTGCCGTTATCAGACAAATACCACCGCGGTCGAGCAAAGTTAATTAATATACGAAATCCGGCTCGGGCGGTATTCGGGGGGTTGCCTTTAATAATAAATAATATCTGCAAAAGTATGTGGAAAAGGTTTGGTTGCAATTCTGCACTTACATCCATAGAGGGAACCGTATGCCAGTTCATTACAAGAACCCCCTCTGTCTTTGCTCTAGTCAAGAGTACAGTGACGCACAATGAAAACACTCTTAAAATGTCTCACTGATGAGGGCTCACTTTTACTATAATCTTCACCACAACCTGCATTTTTACGTGTTTTGGTTTTGCAATATGAAAAAAATCCAAATGAAGAAAGACACATCAATGTTGACTCATGACACTTTGACTAAGTCGGTTAATTACAGTAAATCCCAAGCACTTGGAACTGATGCATGAGCACGGCAGAGCAGGTGAGTGACAAACAGTTCCCCTTTTTGCATATTTTATATATTGACAGTTCCCAGATGGATATATCTCATCACATGGACCACACATCCATCCCAGAGAACTGTAATGAAGCCATCATCTGCACCGCCAGAGGCAGGCTGCCAACAGGAGAACAGAATCCAGACTGAGACCAAACAGTTTCTATGAAACCTTTCAAATCGGCAGTTTTTTTCTGATGCTGAGTGGTTGGTTTTCTAAGCAAGGATTAAATTATTCCATGGCTCTGCTTTTGAACCAGAGGAGCCGCTGTGGCTCCCGGGTGTCATCTTAAGAGGATTGGCACCTGCTTGAGATGTCATATAGGCTGGTAGGGCTGAAATCTGGGGGAAAAAAAAGAAAAATTTAAATTATTGGAAAAATACTTGTTGATAATTGGATGTTGGTAAATCATTCTGGTGATGCTATTTGTACATCAATTGGTTAAAATGTATGTGTTATTCTTCAGTTTAAACTATTAGGTTATGGACTTACTCTGATGTAATTATGTCTCCATCCATTGGGGAATGAAATCAATCACTTCAGATTCATGATATGATTAGTGAATTTGTACCAAATTTCTAATAACATTTTAAAATCTACCCAAGTATTTCTTGTTTTATTCACTGATGTCAAATCATATTCATTCTTTTAGATTTTACTTCAGGACCATATATATATATATATATATATATATATATACATATATATATATATATATATATATATATATAAATTTTTTTTTTTTAATCATTTTTTTTTGTATATATACACACCTGTGTGTGCGTAGTGTGGTGTGTGTACAAGCTTTGGGTCTCTGGTTCTGTCTTTATCTGGCGAGGCTCCTCTGTGCTGACGGGAGCGCGGGGAGTGCTACTTGGTGTCACCGGAGTCCCTTCACTGCCTGGAGTTCCTGAGGTGAACAATACCAATGCTCTTATGCAATGTTTGACAGGCACTTTGTCAAACATACCGTTTCCTGCTGATTGGCTGGGTATGACAGGGAAGGAGCTTGGATTCAATCATTCGGAAGAATTTGGACTTTTGAAATAGGGTTTATTTCTGAGAAATTTCATCTGACAGTACAACAGTGATAATTTATTTGCAAAGGCTCCTAATAATTGGTTTGTAAAACTTACCAGTTTGAGTCTTGTTGAGGTTCTTGGGTTTGCGTTTACGGGTCTGGATCCCCTCTTTCTTCATGGCCAGCGGCCGTGGGACCTGTCAACGCAAAGTAGTTACTCTCATTCAAACAACCGATCTGAGCAGGATGTGTCGAACACAAAGGACACTGAATGTGACCAGAAAACGAATAGGTTTTCATTATCTGTTTTTAACTCATAAGTCCCAAATATCTATAAATGATACAAATTAAACTTTTTTTTTTTTTTACAATTTTCACCATTAAACCTTAAATCTGTGAAATGACTTGGACTTTGTAATGCAATAACCACCAAGTCAGCTTTACTTTAACCATTTCACGTTTAAGGTGTAATTAATTTAAATGGTGGATCTTTTTTTAATGTTGGCACGATGTGAGGCTAAATAAAATTTGTGCAGTCTAAAAACAGATTAGCTTGATATAAAAGAAAAAAAACATAAGCAATACAATGAAGAAAAAGTTGTCCATCTCCCTGGTTTGTCTGTCTTACCCCGTGGAGTTTCATGTAAAGGCCACAGGCGTTGCAAACGGGCTCTCCCTCTGCGTTTCGTCTCCACAGAGTCGTGGTGGTGGTGTGACAGTTGGTGCAGGACAGACCAACCCTCCTGGAGGCAGACTGGATCAGGGAAAAACATGATTCATTCACAAAAACTGAGTTAAATAATGAAAACATGCTCTTCTGAAAGTTAAAAAAAAAAAAAAATTGCAGGTGCCGAACGGTACATTTCCCCCCTGCATTTCATTTGCGCGAAATGTGCTTTCACCCACCAGTCGTCTCTGTGGTTTGATTAGAGGCCTGTTGATGCCGTTCATCTTGTGGTAGAGTCCGCAGGCATTGCACAGATAGTGGCCTGTACCATCCCGCCTCCACAGCGGGGTCGACATCGCCCCGCAGTTCACGCATTCTCTGCCCTCAGCGAAGTCATCGAATATATCTACCGAAGAGAGGAGTCGTCACGATACTGATAGTTGGCATTCCTTAAATATCATACAGAAAAACATTATTCTTAAAGATTGAGTGGGAAGTTTTATGTCAGAGGTCAGGAAATCATCCAAAACATTGGAGCAGAATCTGTTCTAAGCATGTCTGAATACAACTGTCACAATGATATGAAAATTCAAACCTCCCATGTTATTTAAGCCATCTATCGGGTCTATTTTTCCAGCTCTGATCAGATATGAAAATATACTGTAATCTCTTTTCTGTACATTGCAGAGATTAAGCATGCCTGCTGCTAAAAGAAACACGCTCGTGATTTAGAAAGAGACAATTTTCCCACTGGGGTGTCTTATGTTGTTTTCTTCCCTTTGTCGAAGCAAGACTGTGTTTATCAGATGCAGTGGATTTCCACACCGACGGGAGGCGTAGGCCGCTCGGGCCGCCTGTTTGCAAGCCAGGAGGCCCAAACACCAGCAGTTTGGAATCTGTCCTTATCACAGAGCTCTGCGTGAGATAAAGCGCTGGCTGGAAATAGAGGCGTAATAGAGCTCCATCATATTTAAACAGAGAATGTGTGTCTATCACTCACTTTCTGTATCTCTTTATCCCCAAGATAATGCAACATCTAATCTATCTTCGCTCTCGAAGTGACCATTACAGGGAATCTCCCAGGAAAAAAAATAGTGGATGAAACCATCAATCCATGATGTAAACAAGTTTTCTATTTTTTTCATTTACCATGAGGGTGGCTCAAAATATAGCATAAAAACTTAGGTGTCACCTGAGTTTGTGTCCAATGTATTTGTGAGTTATTAGTGATGACAGTAATGTGTTTGCAGGCCACATTCAAGGCTGAGAGCCAAACAGAGACAGTGGGGGAAAGCTATCCTTGAGCCAGGAGAGTGGTTGTAGTCAACACAATGCATCGTTGCAAGACAATACACACACACACACACACACACACACACACACACACACACGCGTGCGCACACACACAAATACTGCCATCTCCTTGTTTACCAAAGTGAACATTAATGCTTTTGCGCTGTATAAATGTCAGTGTGTCTCTTTATCAGGGTTCAGATTAAAAACACACACTTTAACACTTAAGCAGGGTGAAGGTGGAGGCAAAATATCAGCTGTGGGGAAGCATATCTATCTTGCCGCTGTTTAATGGTGTTTTTACCATGTCTAATGAGGCAAAATGCAATTCTATTTAATTCACATGGGATGTATTACATGTAAAAGTTCCACACGAAGACGTTCTTTCAATTTGAAATACTTCAATATGTATTTTAATTATCAGTGTTAATCATATTTTACTCGTTGACAAAAAGGATAGTAAGATCCAATGATAGTAAGATCTTACTCAGGAGGGAACTATTCCATTAAGTTAATGGACGTCAAGCTTACTAAAAACTTTTAAAACATCTTTCATAAAGAGTCTATGAAAACTCTAGGTTATCTTTAATAAACTATTTATCACAAGCAATAAAAAAGATTATGATAAAAAAGATTTATGTGTTATTTACTTATAACACAAGATACCATATGATGGCCAATCTTTTTGTTTATATACTTGATCCACGCTGAAAAGGTTTAATCAATTGTAAATGTAATAGTGCGTGGGGTGTAAATGTTAATTATTAAAAACTTAATATTTCGTACATTTAAAGTTGGGTCTTTGGTTTTAGTTCAGCTAATCATCAATACTTAATCAACGCCAGTATTTTGGGTAACATTTATGTCAGTTGATCCTCGCTTTTCACGTTTTCAGCACGGTATTACAGTGTTTAATCCCTGGAATAATATAGTAATTAAACTATTAAATGATCATTCGCAAATACACATTGCTCATCGATGAAAGTTTGTTTTTGTCTAACAGAAAATAAGTGGTTTGTTCAGAAACTCTCTTGACCTTGATGGGATTTGAAAACAATTAGAGGAGGCCTGTTGAATAGCCATGTTTCTTCAGTTTGTAAAAAGTGTGTGTGTGTGTGTGTGAATGTGTGTGTGTGTGTGTGTGTGTGTGTGTGAGGGAGAGAAAGAGAGAGAGAAAGGCCACTTGTGTGAGCTGAGTGTGATGGAAATCGGAGGAGAGGTCAGATTAGATCAATTCTCTTATCTACATCGTGCTGCTGATCTTTCTCCTTCTTCATCATCTGTTTAGATAATCCTCACATGGTGGGATAAGTCACATGATTATTAATTGGGACTGATTGATTGATTTTAAAATAGGAAAAAAAGGTGATTAAAAAAAACTTGGGTCACATGTCAGAGGGATCAGGACCATGGGGATATGTGAAATGATTAAAACTGATTTTTTTTTTTGATAGATAGATAGATAGATAGATAGATAGATAGATAGATAGATAGATAGATAGATAGATAGATAGATAGATAGATAGATAGATAGATAGATAGATGGATAAAACTTTCCCGTGAATTAATCCATCTATTGTAAAAAAAAATGCTCCCAATTAACTTTAACTTTCGCACTTATGACGGAAAATTAGATTTCAAAACTAAATTTCAACGGTTTTCTTTCTTTTATTCCGGGAATTGAAGAACTGCTCACTAGATTTAATCCGATATCACGTGCAGTCAAACACAGCGCTTAATCCAACAACATCGTAATCTGATCGAATCAATCTAATCGGCGGCAGGAACGAATTCAGTATAATTTATGAAAGGGTGAACTTAATTAGGTCTTCTTAAAGAAATGCATTAAAAGAAATGTCACATTTTTTACTCTAGATTATAACTTCAATGTGGGTTTGGACAACGGAAAGCGCGATAGATTTGAATTCGTGGGATGCATTGAGTTTACGTTTCCAGTGTATGAATGTCGGCGAAGTATTATTGGTCGTTGTGACAAATTGACTTTTAAAACAATGATCTCAATATTTTTGTGTCGTTAACTGTTTTTTGAACTAATTCATCCTCCATCGGAATAACCGTATATCCCCCTGGATTATTTAACGATATTAAATAACATTCGATTCTGTTTGTGGGACTCCTTCAGTTTGTGATTTGATTTAAAGGAAATTGTTCCTCTAATTTTTTACCATAGTTTTAGTAGTAGTAGTTGTAGCAATTTAGATAATAAATGATGATAATAATAACAACAGTAATAAGCAATAGCAGTAGTAGTAATTGTATATGTAAATGATTAATGTGTTTTAATTATTCCATGTATATTTGTATCTTTTTTAAATTCTAATAGTATTTTCAGAGTGCGTCTCTGCGCAATCAAACTAAAATAAAGACACTAAATTAAATAAAATCACTTGCGAGCATGCCGTTTAAAGAATCGGGATTGAAAAAAAGAATGAATAAAAGTAGGACAAACATAACCCTTTTGAGCTGCACATTTCCAAAGAAATTAAGTTTGATTGAACAAAATGAATTTTTTAGATATTTTTCAATATTCAATTCGATTTTATATATTTTTTTCATTTTACAACTCGCCGGTAATGCCAGTGCGGAGACTCGGCCTCCTCGGACGCTCTCTCTCTTTCCCTCTCACCCACCGATGTTGGGGTGCCGGGCGGCGGCTCCCGGCGGGGCCCCGGTCTGGAGACTGTGCAGAACCGGGCTGTCGAAGGGAGACGCCGGCCACGTCCCCCCGACGTTCGGGCTCATGTAGGCCGGGTAGGGGCTGTGGTACGAGCCGCCGAGCACCCGGGCGCCGTAGTGATCCCTCCCGTTGGCCGAGATGTTGAGCGGGCTGGAGTACGAAGTCCCCGTGTCCCTGGACGAGGCCACGCCGGAGGACAGCGGCGGGCTGGCGGAGAAGCTGAAGCGCGGGGACACCGGGGAGTGGGTGTAAGACGGCACCGACTCGGCGCCCGGCTGCGGCGCCCACGCCGAGTGGCTCGACGCGGGCGCGCTCTGCTGGGACGCGCCGGGCGTCTGGAGGTAAGGCAGCGCGGGGATCATCGACGTGACCACCCGGGTCGTCGGCACGTACACCGGAGAAGTCCCCGCCGAGGCGTTGTGCAGAAATCCGGCCTCGTAGGCTGGGGGTCCGTGGTTGGTGGTCATCACGCCTTGGTACATATCCTCTGCGTGGGGCTGCACATCCACGATGGCCGGGCGGAGGCGGTGGGTGAATTTGGATCTGCCGTGGAATAACGCGGGGTTCAGGACATCCGTGGATCCGCCCGGTCACCAGATGGATCGGAGCCGCCGCTCGGTGCGCCGACGACCCGCAACATTTATCAGATTAGAAGTAAAGACCAAGAGAGAAGACAGGAGAGGAGGAGAGGAGGAGTGAAACACAACCCCTGTCACACTCTCTCTCTTTCTCTCTCTCTTTTTCTCTTTCTCTCTCTTTCTTTCTCTCTGATTTGACATTTTGATTCGATCTCTCTCTCTCTCTTACTCTTTCTAATGTGATTTTATTTATTTTCTAAGGATACTGAATTAATCGATTTAGTCTCCACAATCAATCGCAAATGATCAATTATTCGAATGACAGGCTGTTCATTACGTTTCAATCACGTAGTTACTACAATGTTTTGTTTTTTCTTTATTTCATGGAATTAAGTAATTTCAGCAGTCGATAAACATTGTTTTAAGTTGTCGATGAGGTGCAATTGACACAAAGTTCTCCCTGTCTTTTGTTCAAGTAGAGGTTAATAGACAATTCTTTGCGTGAGAAAAATCATTGCCTGTGATTTATTTTGATATAGATTTCATATTCAGCACTGTTTCTTATTTAAATTTCAACATATTGCGTCTTGTCTCATTGAAGAAATCAATAGTTCAATTCAACTCATTCAAGCAATGGTTTTTCTTTTTTATTTTTTTTTTATTTTTTATTTTGATTAGTCACAAAACACAATCTTAAATAATTTTAATCACCCTTTCGCTGATGCGTTGGAGACTCATCCCCAAAAAACTGAACAAATACATCCAAACATCTGCTGTAATGCGTGGCCTTGTCAGCTGCCAGGCTAGAGGTGGGAGAGATAGCTGTCTTGATATAGACAATTTCATGACTGAGACAATAATAATAAGGATAAAAATGATAATTAAGTAACCGTTTTAGTTACGGTTCCCTGCTTGAATAAGGGATCAATTTGATTTTCACCAATTATATTACTGATGTACAATATAATCATCACTTAAGTAAAACAACAAGCCTAGAGAAACATTTGATAAATGTTTGCATATTAAGTGAGTTTACAAAGAGGCATTGATTCAGTATTGATTAGGTCATGGGATGCTTATTCACCACACTACTTTTCCAAAGTGTCACTTCAGGATATATATTTCAAACTCTGTCAGTCTTGCACTGAAGCCATATTTGTTTATCTATCTATATGATGGTACCTCCAATCTCTGTCACCATTAGTAAGATGAAGTGAACAGTTAATAACTTTAGATAAGGACTAAAACATTTTGTCTTAATAAAATGGCTTAGCAGTGATGTACACGATATGCAACCTAATTGGGATTTTTTTAAAATCATAATTTTAGCAGGTTAGTTTATTACCTGTCTCCATCTAAAACTAAATATTGATACCTTGTTGGTCTATTGACAGAGGGAGCATCATACTTTTTGAAATTGTTTGATGAAAATGTATTTATTTTTAATGAGAACACAGTTAGTGAACGATTACTGAAACTAACTTTGATAGCAAAGCTTATTTCTACATCATCTGAAGTTGTTTTATAATTAATAGTACTTTATGATTTACTTGGACTTTTTATGGACTTTCTGGAGAAGGGCTAAGAGTAGCTCTAATGGTGATGGATTGCATGAGACGCAATTCCCCACACATCCGTCCTGAATAAATAAACATTAATGGAAAGGGATAGCGAGTCTTTTTCCTTCCTTTGGGTGGCTGATGCGTCACTGGTCGGAAGTCCCTGGTAGTTGTTGTCTTTACAAGGACAGATTTATACTTGTCATTAGCACTACTCAACATAAACACACGAGGCTGTTTCATTGTGCATCCACTTCCCACTGACAATCACTTGTTGAATAATGTGACTGTGGCGTCCAATAAAGCCCTGTGTGTGTGTGTGTGTGTGTGTTTGTTTGTCTGCATTTATGCATGCGCACGTGTGCGTGCATGCATGTGTTGATAAGTTTTTAAGAAATAAAATAATTAAATGTCTTTTCTCTTGTTTTCACTTTTTCGTTATCGGGTTGAGTTTGACATTAGAAGGTTGTTTTAGAAAGTTTCTTTCTGAAAATTATGAGATTTAGAACTTTTTCCGGAAAGAAATCTAAAATTAAAATACGCATGCATATATTCATGCATCTATCTATCTATCTATCTATCTATCTATCTATCTATCTATCTATCTATCTATCTATCTATCTATCTATCTATCTATCTATCTATCTATCTATCTATCTATCTATCTATCTATCTATCTATCTATCTATCTATCTATCTATCTATCTATCTATCTATCTATCTATCTATCCACCTGGACACACAGAGGTGCTTTGTGAACACTTGAATTATTCTATGAATATGCCATCATCAGATATCTATTATTTTTGAGACAATTTTTGTCCCAGTTATACACTTAGATAGACATGCAGACACACAGACACAGACACACAGAGTGACGCACACACAAACACACACATGTACAAGTCAGAGCAAATAGAGCAATATTGCCTCATTGGAAATGGGGAACTGTCATCAATGTGTAACTGCAGGCTGATAACAAGCACCAGTTACTGGCTAATGATATTAAGGTGTGGGTCTGTTCACCTCAAACCGCACAATGAGGTACCAAAGTCAGAGATGATTTATTCTTTTATGGGTGCCTTTCAACGTGATTGAAGAACATTTGCAGCACCTAATAGTTTATCGGGGGCAAAGAAAATGTCATATTTTTATCCCCGGGAGGATCTTAAGCCTTACGTGTCTAGTACCACAGTATAGGGTGAAGAGTTTATAAAAATATTCGAAAATCTAAAAAAAGTTCATCCTCTTTCTGTTATTGTACTCCACAGTGTGTTTTGATTCGTGTCTTTCCACATGCCGAGCTGTATCACTGACAGTGACAGAGCCCAGACCCACGAAAACTCTCAATTTGTGTATATGTGTGTGTGTACAAATGTAAAAAAAAAAAAAAAGGAAAGAAAACACACACATTTTTTGTAACTGTGTGTGTTCCTTGGGTGTGTTTTCTGTCAGGGTGCATGAATGAGAAGGTGTTGGGTGAGGGATAGAGATAGGGATGCTGGTGGTGTAAGTGGTGGACAGCGCAAGCGTGTGTGTTGCCACGTACACATCAAGTTAGGGTGGAATGTGAAGACCCCATGCTCGGTTTGGAGCAAATAATATATGGATATGAGTTGAAGATGAGGCTGTGGAAGGTGATCCATTGCTATAACTGTTGTATACGTCTGTGTTTTTGTGTCGCCACAACAGGCACCAGGAAAACCGTCCCCGTCTCGGCTGGGTCAACGACTCAATCATTTGGGGTCGGTGACTTACTTTGTCCCCTCTTCCTTCTACACACACACACACATACGCACACACACGTATACACACTCACACACTGATACCCTGTGCTAGACTCCTGGCTCCAGGAAGAAGACTTCAAATGGTGATGCAGGAAAATCCAAGAGGCTAAAAATCACTTCCATGAGGGCCAGCAGACGTCAGGAAAAACATATGCGTCGCTCTGTGGTTTCTCTCTGGCGATTCTTCTTGTATTTTCTTTTTTTTCACAAACTAAGCACAACAGATTGGTTGAAAACAGACCTTTAATCTTCCTCACATCTGCCGAGCTCACCTGTTTGTCTCATCTTATCTCATGAGATTGATCATTGAAGATCTACTCAGGCGATTAGAGTAATGATGAAACAGATCCAATCAATATCACCACTGTTACCGTGAACATTGCCTTTTTTTTCAATTTGCAACTTAATGTTTGATACCTTCACGCAGTTCGAGGTAAACAGAAAACATGTATGCGCCTTTTTTTTTTTATTCATACCTGCCTCCAAATCCTCGGTTAAAAGGAGGAAACTGAGGGCCTTTAGGTGCCATTTGAATATTCTGAAAACCATCTTAAACAGCTAATTTAGATGTGATTGATATTTCTCAAGTTTTTTTTTTATTTTACAATGTTTTTGGTAATCTCCACCAGATTGGTCATTACCCCGAGGAGCCTCTTTTTTTATTTGAGATGGTTGTACCTTGTACAGATTCTAAGGGAAAAGTTCTGTAAAGTTCTGAAAAAGTTCTAAGGGATTTTTTTTTTTTTTTGGGGGGGGGGGGGGGGGGGGGGATTTTGGCCATTTAAAATGTAATTAAAATTTGAGATGTATTTTTCTTTGAAACACTCTCTGTTTTATCCTCAATACAATTTTGATGAATTTTCCTGTACCGGTATGTGTCAATCAGTACAAAATTTAATGTAGCCAAACATACCATCTGATGTCAATAATAATAATAATAATAATAATAATATTTGTTGTTATTGGGAAAAATAAGAATAAGTTGACACAGAACACTAACAGCACCTTTGATATGTCCTTCAAAATATTGTAGTCTTTGGAGTCTCATACTTTTAACTTGGATTTTGCTTTTGAGATGAATTTGCAGCTCTACAATGTTTGACCTATGTCTTAAATTGACATATTGTTGTTCCACTTTTTCTTCTTTTCTTTTCATTTATTCTGACTTGAGCAGGATGATGTCATATGAAATCACATGTGTTAAATAATGAAAATAATCATAAAAGTGCAGCATAAATATTTAATTTAGAATTAGCTGTGACAAATTAGAAGGGATGTCTTTTCTGATTTAGATTTGAAGCGCTAGAGAAGATAAAGAGAAACAACTCACCGTTGCCAATCTCAATACAGGGTATATTTTTTTATCTTGATTCATAAAATTGGACCACATTGTTTTTATTTTTTATTATTCTTTACAGTATACAAAAATATTCTGCACAAACTCTGAGTGTGTGCGCAGTGTGTATGTGTGTGTGTGTGTGCGTGTTTGTGTTATTCTTGTGGATTAGGTGTGTTTGAACAGGTAGGTAAGGGGTAGAAACTCATTCAAAGGAGAGTTGATTTCTGTCTCTCCCTCTCTCTTATAAACTCTCTCCATTTCTCTCTCTCCCTTTCTGTTTCTCTCAAACACACACACATGCACGCACGCACACGCCATTAGCCATGAGTGTGTTTTTGAATAAATTATTAACTCCTCAGTTGCAGGTTTTCCTATGTGACAGACTGAAGTGTTGAACTGGACTCTTGGTTTGTGCTGTTTGAAGAGCAGCGCAAACACGTCGCACAACACTCAATTACAGATGATAAGAATTAAATGATCAAATGTCTTTTGTTCCGGTGGTCTGTTATTTGTAAAACTACTTGACCAACTCATTCACACAAACGTTTGGACATTTCTTTGACACTTGTATGCTAATATTTGAAATTCCACTACTGGGTGTTGCTTCTTCCACCGAAAGAACTGAGAACCCGCCCCCCCCCCCATACAGTTCTTTGAGTGATTTGCAATTATAGCGTCAAGTGTTACTCATGCAAATGTGCACAATTAACCACTGATCTGCCACTGAGCAGCGATACACTGCCTGGTACTCATAGTGAGATTTACCATGGTACTAAAAGTGTGTTCACGCATGCGTGTGCAGCCACAAGTTATAGTGAGTGTATTTTTAGCAGTGTAGACTCAGGGATCCCAGGACCTCTCCCTGCGATAAGCAGTGGCCAAAGTCCGCTCGACAGCAAAGGCCTGAAGAACAAATAAGGAACACACACACTAATGCAAAGCCTGTGTTTAATAGACTAACACATGAAGTTTAGCTGCAGTGTGATGTGGCAGTCTGAGGGAAGGACCTTTGTTTGCATGTGGAGAACCAATTTAGGGGTAAGATGCAGGTTAGGTAAAGGTGAAATGACATCATCAAAACAATGGATTTTGGTGCCTATGAAGAGGTCGTATAGAGTTTAAGTAGAAAGGGTCACAGAAGTGTCACAGTGGCCTAAATGGATCAGGAAGATGCTGTATGGAATGGGGAGGGAGGAGAGAAAGTACGAGAACAATCGGCTAAAGGTTTTTTTTTTCAGAATAATTTGAGTCAGGTGTTTTACAAAGACCGCTGTTGGCTTTTTCTATAGAATGTGGATTCCCAAACAGTCCGAACATTGGAGACACCATTTTTTGCTGGTTCCTAGAAATAAAAGTGTGTTTTATTTTCATAAACTGGGAAAAAGTCTGATATATTCAATACATTAACTGGTACTTGATTCCTTGGATCGTTCTTTAGTTTCTTATACAACAGATAATTCAGAATACAAAAAGGACAACGAGAATAGTACCAAAAAATGTGTAATTTTCCTTTTTATTCATGAAACTGAATACACTCTGGTTATTCTTAATGTTTGTGTCTTTCTGCTCAAGTCAAAAATCGGACATAAAGAAATTGCTGCCGACCAAATTTTACTGTAATATTTATTGTTTTCATAGTTGTGACCTGGAATCTGATTTCTTAATGTGTTGCTATCAGGAAAATATGAATATGAAGCATATTTGATGAAATGATAATTATCAGAAGATCCAGCTAATTATTGTTTTTAGTTACCGCTGCATAGTCATATGGGATAAGATGAGAATCATTGATGGCCACGATAAACATGACAACAACACATTTTGAACCCATTTCCCCACTTTTCATTTGCGCATAGGGATTTTGTAATTTTCAGATCCAAAAAAAAAAGATTTAAAAAGTGCATGTGCACATGAGATATTTATATATTCCACCACCTGTGTGGATATCACGGGTCAAGGTCTAGCGCTAATTTATCTGGAGGTCAGGGGCTGAAATGTTCTACAATAGAAAACAAAAACAATCATGATATAAAAGGACAAAAGATGCCTCAATCCAGTGGCACATGTCCAAAAACAGAAACATTTCAGATCGCCAAAATGATTGGCTAAATTCAAACACATTGATCGAACTGGAAAATGATCAGAGAAGGGGAGGGATAATGTGAAAGCAGGAGAGGGGAGATGCCACCAGACAGGAGGAGCAGTGGAAAACAAAAGAGGCTCCACACTCTGCTTCCCCTTATCTGTCTCAGCGTCTTATCCACCGCCAGCTCTGTTAGTGTAACCCCATTCCCTCCCTCCCTGCTGACCGCTCTCCTTCCACCTCATCCCTCCATCTCCAGTCCCCCTCCCGCTTTCTCTCCCCTGCAGCTTGCAGTGGAGGCTGTTATCAGGACAGGCCTGACGTCAGGGGGCCCGCTGTTGCTGGAGCCGGAGACGGAGGCTGATAGCGTGGCAGAGGCTGCCTCCACACAGGCTGTGGGAACCGTGGACCCAGCCCACCTTAGCACTGCTACCCTGCACGTCTACCAGCGCGCACACACACACACACACACACACACTCTCTCTCTCTCTCTCACACAAACAGTCAGAGGTGAAGATGTGCAATCTATTTGTGAATGTCCGCCGATCTATGTCTTCCTCCTATCTTTCATAAACTTTTTGGATTTTTTTTTCATTCACGAGTTCAGATTTCCATGCATGCACTTTGGAAAACTTTCCCTTTTGAGAAACACTGCAGCCTAAAATAAACACAGGGATCTTTTCCACAGCAGATATAAATTGTGCAGTTAATGAGTTGTTTCTTATCAAAATTCCCAATGAGTGAGCATCTACAGAGATGGTTCTTCTCATTCCCTTCTTTAGAGTAAAAATAGCGCAACTTTGTTTGCCTCTTTTGTCCCAAAGTAGCAGCGTTACTGTCACTGTTTGTTATCACTATTGTCACAGTATTTCAACAGTGAAAGGCTTCCACTCAAACATAAAGTGCAAAGTTCAGAGGAGACCTTCATGCCTCATGAATTACGCTGCTTCTCTCTCATCCAATTTCCAAAGAATGTCGATAATGCCGCATATTAGATATCATTCAGAGACGGTACCTGTCACTTTGGGTGATAATGTAGCTCAGGTTACTTTTTGTGGCACTTGTCAGCCAATGTATCTCCATAAAAAAACAAAAAAAAGTCGACAGCGCATGATGTCAGTGTTGGTTTTAGTCCAAAGAGAGACATATCTCTGCAAAGGAAAAATATTGGAAGTAATTGCTCGAGACTAGGTTAAGGAGACACTTGGCCCCAAGGGAGCAATTGTGAAAATTGTGTATGTGTGTGTGTTGGGTCACCGGGTGCAAGTGTGATGTGTGAGGAGTAAAAAGGCCCACAGCAGATGAAGTTGGCAAGTTTCACATCATTAGTTGCAGGTGCAGCACTCCCCAAACTTGCAAACACACACTCACTGACACTCATGGCCCATGTCATCTAAACCTTGTTAATTATCAGCCCAAAACATCTGCATGTACACTGAAACCTCCTGTCCAGCCATTTACCTCAGCTTTGACGCATATGCAGTAATGGGAGTGTATCAAACCATCAATCTGCCCGTCGCACACATGCATATATTTCCGCGTCTTCCTCTCAGATGTTTTTTGCTGAGGGATCTGTCGGATGGGGAGTGGAGACAGTTATCAGTGTGTTGTCCTCGATAACGGGAAAAAGATTTGTAACGGTTGTGGTCAGTCATGGATGCTTGTGTGTGTGTCTGTGTGCGTGTGTGTGTGCGTGCGTGTGTGTTTGACTAATGCTCTTTCTCCGTCTGACCACTTCCCAGTCAAACGGGTGGGAGGAACAAAAGAGTGGCCTTGACAGAGGGAGAGGAGGGGTGAGACGTAGAGTAAGAATCTATGAAAGAAGGCGACTGTTGTTTTCGGGCGCTCCTCCACGTTTTGCTTGTTATTTTCTCTCAATCTCTTTGTCAGTTTCAGACTCCCTAAACTTCACCAGTGGCCAGAGCATCCTTGGGTGTGACTAACTAACTGAAAAATTAATAAGAGATTAGAAGCAAGGGTGAGCAGGTGAAGAAGGAGAGAAAGAAATACATGAACTTGTGGTCTAACCTTGAAATATTCAAGCCGTATTATAGTATTCTGACCTCCTGCAACTTGAGCATTCAATTTGTCCAAGCTTTTTGGGAGTACTAGGGCCTGATAAGCTTTGTATTTCAATAGGAAGTAAAAAAAATCATATAGGGATAACTGTTTTTTTTTTGTTCATTGTAGAAGAGAAAATCTGAATGATTCATGTAACTAAACTAAATTGATAATTGAAATATGAAATAAGGTAGTGATAAAATCAAATATGATGGTGTAATACCATGATATGAAAAAGAGTCTCACCCTCAAGTGAAACACAAAAACATCTCCTTTAAGCACTTTGCAATTCTAAATTACCATATATTTAATGCTAACATACAATGTCCCCATACATAAGCAAATTTGCAAATTATGAACGGTTGTTTCTAGCTTTCGTCACTATATCAATCTTTAACTCATATATACAATATATGAGTACATTGTTGTGTTTTGCAAACAAGGTAATCAGGTTATTCCTCATCACCTTTGTTATCAACACCAGATCATTGCTATCGCATTTCGACTAATCCACCGCATAGATCTTCCATTGTTTGCAGTCAGCAATCTTTAAGCTCTTGACAGATTTATGTCACATAAATGGAAATTAAATAGTGAAAGAATAAATCAGTAAACACAATAATGAAGCAAAATGACATCCTCTTGTTCTCAAATAGGTGCTTTTCAAATAAAATAGCGGGAGCTAATAATTTAAGTGTATTAATAGTGTAACACTTAAAGTAATAAAAAATCCTTAAAAAGATAGATATTAATCATGTTATTATTTTGACAATTATGATTCCCATGCTCAAGGAGCCATTACCTTCAGATAATTTGCGCTGTCGTTTTTGTGTATTCCCTGGTCATCCAGAGTCCAGGCTGTGCGCACCACTTCATTTGTTAAGAACCCCCTGACCAGTCAGCAGCTCTGCCAGTAGTTCGCCATGCTGAATGTCTTTTTGCGCCCCCCGTGCCCTCTGAGTGACATGATAGTAGCGGGCCTCATTAGTCTTTCTAATTGGTTCCAAGCAACGGTGGTGGTCCGGTCGGTGGTCTGGTGAAAACTGAAGCCCCAGTGAAAACACTGTGCAGACCATCCTACAGATCAGGGCGGTAAATCAGGCCCAAAAAAAGACAACTGTTGATCTAGACTAAACCACCTTATGTCCCTTTTTGCTCAATGTCAATATTTTTCACGCTCATGTCACCATCTATTGCAAGCTTTTATGATTTCTAGACTGGAAAATTTGAGCTTTCATTGTTAAATGTTTCTAGGGGACCTGCTTTCTGTACGAAGCCTTTTTAATCACACAAGGAATTTATTACTATATAAATCGACTCCCTTTTTTAAGTGTTTTGGCTTCCTGTTATGTCAAGTAAACTTTGAGGAGAGAGAAACTTTTCACTTCACAGGGAGGTCTCCTACTCGTAGCCTTTTTGTTTGTATGTTCACCGTTAAACATTAATATTGGCGTAGATTTTTAAATTGTCCATTTTGCTGATATTTGGGGATTTGCATTTGGCGCCTGTGCTCTGCATTGCCAAACAAAGTGTTTCCCGACCACTTTGCGTCTCTTGTAATTGTATGTGTGTCACTGCGTGCACAAGCGTGCATATGTGAATTAGCAAGTGTGTGTGTTTGTGTCTGTGAGCTGTGGTGTCTTTAGCTTACGGGGAATCCATCAAAGCTTATCATTATAAGTAAACATGACAGAGTGGACAAAATGTCTTGTGCGCCGCCAGACCTGCTATCTTACCCCAAGCCATATCTGTGATGATGGACTGATGTGGCGCTGGCTTGGACGAACCAGAGACTGAGTGTGAGAGTAGGAGTGAGTGTTTGTGAGCGTGCATGGACACATGCGCGCAAGAACACACACTTCAAACGGAACACACATCAAGACACTCCAGACACAGTAAGCACACTTAACATGGCCATTAAATCTTTTGACTCTCAATGCAATATTAACTTTACAGTATAAGAGGTTGATTTATCTACATTTTGGTACCTGCAGTAAATCATGGAGATATTAAGATTTGTCTTCAATTTTCTTTCTTTTTTTTTGCCCGGCATATGGTTCTACATGCATGCACAATACTGGCCAGTGTTTTTTTTTTTTTTTCGCTGAAAGCTGTTAGTGTACAGGACAAGCCTATTTTTATGGTACCAGATCATAGGAGAGATTTATAACTTGTGTAAGCAAATTGATAAAGAGCTAAAGAGCTGTAGCCGCTATCAAGCCTTTGGTAAGAGTTTGAATTTAGACTTTTGCTACCTTGACCTGCAAGTTGTCATGTAAGTGGTGATTTGGAACTCAATGTAACTCCTTCTATGGATTTTTAGACTTCTTGTTTTGTTACCCATGTATGCGGTAAGGTTTTTAAGCATTGTGTGTGTCTGTTGAGTTCAGTTTCTCTACTTGTTACAACACCACTGATAAGTAGGGTAAACAACACTATTTGCTCCCCAACCATGGTCATGTGATCAAAAAACACAGATGAAAACATGTGTATATATTGAAGACAGTGATATTCTGTAGAAATCCATCTTTCCCATGGCTATCCAATCAATTTCTGCCTCAATTTGTGGCTGCTGCACGGTTGTGGACATTTTAGGTCGGAGGCCTAAACCCAGACACTGATAACCTTTTGCTTGTGGCTCAGTTCCTGGGTCAAAACTCACGTGCTTCGTTGCCTCTACAGGGCAGACTGACAGTCGGTGTCGTGGCATTGAATGGTACTCATTTCAGAGCTGTTTCCTTCCCCCAGTTATTGTGATACTGTAAAACTAGCTAGGTGTGTGTCTGTGTGTGTGTGTGTGTGTGTATGTGTTTATCTGTGTGTGTGTGTGTGTGTGTGTGTGTGTGTGTGTGTGTGTGTGTGCGCACGCACGCATGAGCACACGCATGTACTCGATTGCAGGGGAGTCATTAACCTCGGTAATCTAGAAGGTGGTCTTTCATTCAGTCTGGACTCCACTTGACCACCAAAGGAGCGACATGGATTTCTGACATGCAACCATTGCAACATCATTATGTTTATGGATGATTACAGCTATAAATATAATACATTACAAATTATAATATAATTGGCAAGGATTACCATAATTTTCAAGCTGTTCCTTTTAAATTTTTGGTGCTCAACAATTTCCTTCAGGATAAATAAAGTTGTTCTCATCTCATCTCATCTAAGTCAAGGGAGAAGGAAGCATCTGAAAGCACTGAAATATAGAATATATTATGAAATATTTTTTGGGCTAGCAATTTACTTAGCTGGACTATACTAAGTCTATTTGAGGAATGTTTTAGAGCGGGGGTCCCCAAACTTTTTCCTGCTAGGGCCAAATAACTTTTCTGTTCTCTGACGGGGGACCAGGCCAGTTTGTCACAAAAAGTGTGACGATCGCAAGGGGTGTCCAAACGTAAACATTGTTTTCCAGAAAGCCACACCTAACCAAAAATTAACCCTTTCTGGGATCTTGACAGGGAAAAAAAAATCAGAAAATAAATAAGAACATTGTTAATGAATAATGTCTTTGTCTCATCTTTTGACAGATAAAACAAACAGCCTTTTCTTTGAAATTAACAAAAAAATAATCGTTTGTCCACTGCAGGTTAAATACTCTGCATTCTGTATCTGTTTTTTGCCATTATTCCGTGTTATTTGAAAGGGGTGTGTCCGGGATTTTTTTTTTTTTGAGGGAGGGGTTTCTGATAAGGCACAGACTGCAAAAGGGTGGAATAGAACGTTACGTTCTATGTATGTACAAGTCACGATTACGTGACTTGTACATGCATTGGAATTGTTCAGGGGCTGAGCAAAATATGGAGACGGGCCGTATCCGGCCCCCGGGCCGTAGTTTGGGGACCAATGTTTTAGACTAAATTGATCAGTAAACGTTTACACAAAGATTTAATGCTACTAATCATGTAGTTCTTCAAGCTATTTCTTTAAAAATGCAAGGTTTAAATTCACTAGCTTTGTCTTGAAAATATATATCACTTTCCTTTATAAAGAGCACTATCTGTTGTAGACATAGCAGTAATAATTGATTTCATGTGTGGCAGTATGGGATTTGTTTGGGCAAACTTTCGATTCTTTAATTTTTTTTTTGTTATGTAAGTTTTAAGTTGTTAATCAATCCTATAAAATGAATGGATGGCTATAAGCATCAAATGGCAGAAATGGCTTACATAACAAGTTTATTTTAATTTTCTGTACTTCTATAAAGACCAGGAGTTATGAAATTGTCGTTGTTAGCAAAGAACAATAATAATAATAAGTGGACCAAATATGTGAAAAAAGAGATCAGCCATCTTCAGTTAACCAAAATGTTAACCATCAGAGGATATTCTATATTTGGAAACTCCCCGTAACTCAGATTGGCAAGCACAGAGGTACAGTGAGAAAGTCTGTTTCAAGTCCAGGGTTTGACAGAGGCTTTTTTGTGTGGAGTTTTAACGTTCTTCCCGTATCTCATGGGTCCTCTCTGGGTCCTGCAGTGTCCTCCCATGGTGCAAAAGCATGCAGAAGGTTAATTAAACACTCTAAATTTTCTGTGGGTCTAGAAACTATCCTAACAAGGACTCAGGAATTCAAATTGTACGGAATTCTGTGTTTGTATGATGAGATACAACAGTTTTTTTGAGCGTTCGCATGTAAAATAGTAAGCTGTTTTAAATTGGGCCATTGATTTCCTGTAACGAGTGATCATTAATTATAAAACTTGAGCAAGTTATATGTATGTGTTTAAACATTTTTTATTATTAATTTGAGCTTACTTTCATTTCAAAGTCTTTAAACTGAAACCATGCTTTTTAAAATGAAACCACTTTTCCAGTGTACACAATGGCTGCTACCAGGCCTGTCTTTCTGTGGCTGCTATGTTTTCCCTGTATTTTCCCAGTAAGTTCTCTGGTTTTCTCTGCAGTCTAAAACAGTGGTGAAGAATGATGACGTGGACCGGCTGCAGCAATTGTCCACCCACTGATAAAATAAAGATTTTTACAAATTCAGAAACACCACCTGGAACCTTGGCTGTGTCTGGTATTAATTTGTTGTTGATGAAGAGAAAAGACAAATATTCATGTAAAAAGTGTACATTGTAAAAAAGAAAGATTAAATTATCATCATTACAAACGTCGACTGCTATTCAAAGATCATACAGATGAATTTCTCACGTTTTCTCTCACCTATTGAACGGCAATAACACCTTATGTCTACATGAGGACTTCCTTCGTGACCCATAAACAACCCTGGGGCAGGTGTTACAATTATTGCAATTTGCACCCATACCACTAGATGCCCTCAAATCCCACAAGCTGATCCTTTCATGCTAACATGCAGTATCAGCAAAAGCAAATACTGTGTGTTTGTTTTGATAGCTACATAAACTACACCTGTTGACGAGATGGGGTAAAAATATGGTCTCAATAAGTCACCAAAAGAACATAATACACAGTGATTTATGCTAAGGTGACAAAATAAAGAATAATCATCCACAGCCCTTTTTCCCATTTGCTCTTTCAGGCATCTGCAAAGCTTTACTTTAATCATTTTAAATCAGGCTTAACTGGTATTGCATGCCCGCATCATCATTAGCTTTGATATTGTCATATTTTGGATCCCATTTAACTTCAAAATGTCTCCAAAAACCAATGATGAAAGGAATTCAGTGTTTACAACTCATGGCAGAGTACAAAAACATCCCACAAGATGAAGTGAATATTGAGGACAGATTCATAATCATTGGTTTCAGTCACTTTAAAAAAAAAAAAAATTCAATTAAAAATCATTCTTAATCTGTGAGAACTGATAGCTACTGAATCCAGTGTTTCATTTAAATAATTGTTGACCTTTAGCCCCATTAATTATGTTTCTTTTCCCTTGAATGAGTTCTTCCGCAACCTTCTGGTAGCATCTTCACAACATCGTGTAAAACAAGAGATAGAAAACTGTCTAAAAAGAAGTATTGTTGCCTTTAGTCCACAAGTTTGCATCATTCCAATGAAGTATGAGTCCTACTGCACTATCAATCATCATTTGTGTGACATATTTGTTTTCACTGTTTAGGTTCTGTGGCTTCCCAGTGCCAGAGTGTTCTTGAAATTATCAGTGCTTGTAGTCTAAGCTAGTAGTCCATGACGTCCGAGCAAAATGATTTTAGATCTCTTCAAGGTCTGAGCACAGTCTACCTACTACAGAAAAGATAGGAGCACGATAGTATCTATATTTACTTTGATCTAACAAAACAACTCAAAATGCAACATACAGACTTGAGATGGTGCTTTCGATTTGGATTTTTTCCATGCTTAAATGTCTCCCTCACATGTCATGGTATCAAGGTAATAAATCTTTTTGTAATTATTTCAAGTCATGAATTAAAGTGGCACAGCTGAAGTGGTTTTCCAATTGGTATATATTTTTTGCAATCAATGAAAAGTACCGATATATTCAAGAACAGGCATCTCCATGGGTAATCTGATGAACGTGTGTGTGTGTGTGTGTGTGTGTGTGTGTGTGAGCGTGTGCGCACATCTGCGTGCATGCGTGTATCTGTGTTTGTTTGTTTTGATTTTAACATGACAAGTGGCATGTGATGTCGCAAGGCACCGAAGTGAGGTCATGATGTCACAAAGTTATTGCACCGGCTACTCCAAAATGCAGCAACGGACAGAAAAAAACTCAAGGTAGGACACTTACATGAGAACAACTTCTGTGACAACAAGAAACAAGAAGCGGGAACAGAGCTCACAGGATACAGACTACTAATGTAATGCAAGTTTTGAACACCAACTAACATACAGCCTCATGAAAGAAGCGGAGGAAATTATCTCAGGGGATAAATCTTGACAGGCAAGAGGAAAAACGTGTTTGTATGTCATTATGAAAGGCCCAACGCAGCAGTGCTGTACAACTGACATGTGATTTCAGTGTCAAGTAGCACAGCCCGAAAAATTTTTGCTCCTGATATCTTCCTGCTGTGCTCCTATTCATTATAAATACCTGAGATTTGACCTTGATTTAAATTTCACAAGGCCGTTATTTACATTGTAATCTTACAAGGCAACATGTGGCCCCCCAAAAAACTTTGGATGTGTAAAAGCAGAGGCGGATAAAACACAAAATACTAACATGTAACTTTGAATAAAAATTTGAGAATTTGGACAGATTCTGCTTTCAAGTGCAGTGAAAACTAAGAGTTTCAGCTGAAAAAAAGTTATGATGGGCAATTAGCTGAACGATTAATTTGATTTCTGGTGACGAAGGACTGTGGAGTTCATTATGCAAATCTTTGACTGCAGTCTCGGTAGAAAAATTTAAACGAACATTGGGATCAAAGGGTGTTAACGTCTTTCCTTTGCCTGACTCACATAGAGATTTTAATGGACATGGAGTGGGAGATGATACCCAGAGCCACGGGTTCCTTGCCAACACAAACCCAGCTTATAACCGAACATAAACCCACAATCCTTTGCTCCAAAAGGGGTAGGGTGAGGAGGGGGTGGAGCGGTTGATGAGAGTCTGAGCAGGCCAGAGGAGGGACATGCCGGCGCCATGGCGATCTCTAAGACATCTTATCTCCTCTCTCACAATGATAGCGCCTGTCAAAATAAATGCCTTGATACATAGGAAGCCAACAACTGGTTAAGTCTCGTCCTGTCCAATCAGAGGGCCTTCCCACCTCGGAGGCCCCTCAAACATAATTGCTCTTTCCCTTTGACAGCTTTGAGTTCAAGCGAGTTTAATTGGCCTACATGTTAGATCGAAAATAAATTGACGTCTATGCAATAATATGGAGTGTAAGGTAAGCGCTGGGTCTCTAAAGTTAAGAAATTATCCAAAATGAATATAAGTTAGTCACTGATCTTAACACATCACACACATGCACACACACATCATTCAGTCTTGAAAGGGGGTCATGTAAGTTTCAGAAAAACCCAAAGCCTATATGATCTCAACTTTCCTGTACGCTGTGTGTTGTAATCTTCTCTTGGATTTCCTTTCAGTTGCTCCCTTCAGTGGTCGCCACAGCGAACCATTAGCCTTCTAACAATATCCTCTGCATCCTTTTCTCTCTAAACCAATTCCATGTCCATTTTCATTACATCCACAAATCTCCTCTTTGTTCTTCTTCTAGGACTCCTACCCAGCAGCTCCAACCCAAGTATCCTTCCAATACATTTCCAATCTCTTCTTGGGTCATGTCAAAACTTCTCAGTCTGGCCTCTCTGACTTTATGCCAAACCATCTAACATGTGCTGTCTCTCTGATGGACTCATTCTTTATCTTTTCAATCCTCCCCATTCCAAAGAGATCCATAACATCTAGGGCTCTGCTACCTTCAGCTTTGCTTCATCTCTTTTCCTCAATGCCACTGTCTCTAAATTATACATTAACTTTGGCTGATGTTGTATATGTAAATATGTTGTAAAATGTCGCCTTCTAGTGACCGCAAGTTGATAATGAGGATCGAGGATAGACACGCCCATACAGCATAAAAGCGATCTGAGTTTAACTTAAGTGTCCGACTCAGATCTCAACCAAAGTAAATATTAAATAAATCGAATTTAAATGATGAAGGTTTAATAATATTTACGTATAGCAAAAGACGTTCCCTGACCGGGAATCGAACCCGGGCCGCGGCGGTGAGAGCGCCGAATCCTAACCACTAGACCACCAGGGACTATGTTTGTAGCATATCACATAGCAAAATATAGCTGTACACTCGTCAGTGTCATATCTTTATTTGTGTTTTGAAATGATTAGACTGTATCTTCCATCAGTTCGAAAATAAACAGCTGTCGTCTAAAATCAGATAAAGAGACGGATAGATAAGATGAACTATCAGACGAACTGATAGCGTCTTCTGAGCTCATGTTTTTACAACACGCAGAGACACAAGAGGGCGTAGATGTTGGGATTCAAGCTTGACGCTTTATTTTCGGGATGAGGATGCTGGCTAGGTATGTGGGGCGATTTTAGCAGAAAAAAACATTTTCATCGATGAATAAGTTCGCCTGAAAATTATTTTTCACTTTAGCGACTTGTGCCGAACTGTAAGCGACAGGAATAGTTCATAAGATAGAGGGCCTGTCTCGGCATGGGTTTATATTGTTGTCTCTACCGGGTTATTGTCTTGTAAACAAAGTGAGCAGCTAGTAGCGTTAGCATCAGCTGGGAGACTGGACCTTGCTCACACCGCCTCCTGCAAGCTGACGGGAGCACGGATTGTTTAACGGGAAGCTGAAGTCGATCTCTATCCGGTCATCGCCGACGGCTTTCTGAAAGCCGTCTTGTACTCCGCTCGGAAATACCGGGCACGCCGGTGCAGACTGAAGAATGTAGCTAGGAGGTGGTAACATCTAGTTTTGTTTTAAAATGTGAATTTTCCACATGTTTTCCCCGTGTGCACATTACGTAAGACTTTAAGTTCACCGGACCAAGCGAGGCTGCCCAAATTTGGGCTTGTATTATCCGAGAAATCGTTTCCTTTCCGTTAATCCCCCGTGTCAGCACAGCTAGCATACATCGTAAGGTTAGCCGTGTCGTCTGGCGTTTACATCACATTTTTCTCAAACTTATCTCTATTAGGGGAGTCTGAACTCTTTTGTAGCATTATGTAACGCAACTAATGTAACGGAAGAAGCACTGACTGTGAGCAGATGCGCTTCCCCTGTTGCAGGATGGTGCATTTTATTATGCTGTTGGTTAGCCTTTGGCAGCTGACATGCTTATTAGAATAGGATGCTTTCAACGCCCTCCACTTAGGCTGATGAGGCTTCAGCATGGGGTTATTGTGCCATTGCAGTGCAGAAATTGTTGTCGACTGAGATAATCCTTTCCTAACCCCCTCGCCTCTTTTCACAGCAGGTCAAGGAAGAAGTGTGACAGCACTGCCTGATCTCCATCGAAATTGTCTGCTGGCTTGGACACATCGTTGTGGGTGGATGTGTGTATGGGTGTGCGAGTTCTTCCTACAGAATTAGGACCCAGGCCTGATGGAAAAGAGAGACAGAAAGCCGGGCTATTTTGCGAGGTATGAATTTGTGTCATTTTCATCTGTATTTAAGGTAATTTAAAGCACAAACTGGATGTTTATCTCCGAATTTGTACGCTTACTCATTTTCTTCCATGCATGTATTTTTTGTCGGTAAATCCCCAAATCACAATTTACAGGTGTCCTCTAGTCGTATGTTCTTTTGTTTCGACAGATTATTTTTTTCAGCTTCATTTCAGTCATGTTAATTGTTTTTGTAATATCTGACACAGTATTATATAAATTTTGGAAAGGAAATGAAAAAAATCTAAATAGTGTGAGTACCAGCGTTCCCATGACATTAGCCACTTTATTTAAACAGCCAGTATTATCACGGTAAAATACTAAATTGTTTGAAAATATCATTTTCCATAAATTAAATAAATTGTCCTGTCCCGAATGATGACATGCAGCAGTGTAAAGTCCAAAGCCTTTGGGATCCAATATTCTTTTATCGAATTACTCTTTAAAATCACAATTTGACTTCAGTTTGGGTTCATGGTTAATTTTGGGCCCCTGCATTCTGCCGTCGAGGTGCAATAACCACTAATGTAATTTACCCTTCTATCAATCTTTGGGCTAATTTTGTTTAGTCACCTTTTTTTATATCGCTGCCGCCCCTGAAATGGTGTCATAAACAAAGGTGAATCGTTTTTAAATCATATCACTGCACCCTCGGTAGAATTGAAAAAGCCCGAGTGAATTGAAAAACGACGATTGACCATTGACCATGCACTTTCATAGATAAGACAAGGGTGATTTGTCACATCAGATGAAAATTGACGGGCTGGGGATGATGCTGACTTTCAAATTTGATTTGTTCAGCATTTTGAAATTTGATACTGGGCTTTGTTTGAGGGAAAAGGGCTTGTCACAGTTACAGTGCGTATAGCTACAAGAGATATCCACGGCATGAGGAAAGAGAAGCCCTCCATCTGAGGTGCTTTCACATCTGCATGATAGATGCAGTAATGACTGCACATGAGTGTTAATGGCAGTGAATATTGACAGAAAAGAAATGTAGTTGTGTAATATTGGCAGGAGTTGTAGAATTTGTCTTCTCTGTTTTCCTTGGTATTCATTTGATTTTGCAATATGCATTTACATTTGACATGATGCAATTAAAATAATGTTTTAAAAAGGGCAGAGAACATATTAATATTTGTGATGAATTATATAATTGTCTTTTTAATACCACTTTGGGCCACACTTTTAGGTAAGATTGTAACACTGGTCAAGCTATAATATTTGTCTTCATGAAGATGCCAGGGCTCCCATAGCTCCACTCAGTCCACTAAAATCACACCTGCTGCCTACATACTGTATGTATGTAGCCCACACATTCCCATCACTGGCTGGAATAAACAACTTTTGTATAATTTTTCATTTCTAGCTCTTTTTTTTCATCATTGGGGTGAGTTTGATGTTCACAAAATAAGAGTTGTTTTAACAGCATGCAAAATTTGTACTAAAAACAGTTAATGGCCTGTCTTGTTGATGTTCTGCTTTGGAGGTACGGGGCTTTCCAGTGGGTGTTATTGAAAAAGGAATTTATTGAGGATTATTCAGTATTTTAGTTTTTGTGACAGGTCTATAATTCATATGCAGTACAGAGCCCTAGAAGCAAATCTCAGTCCAGTGAATCATCAGCTAAAGGTTTCAGTGTGGGGTCGCATTGTGTGGAAACTTGTGATGTTTGGGAAAAATTTGTAACAATTTGCTAGATGATAGAGATTGATTACATGATAATTATGAAAAACTCAGTCAGAGAAGTATGTCAGCTCTTTTATCTTCAGGAGATTTATGGGTGAACACTTCTACTTCTAACAGACAGGAACTAACTGAGAGGTCAGAGGTGTTGCTGTGCACCCAATTTAGTCAATATTGGGATCATCAGCTCTCTGTTTTTGAGTTTTTTTAATAAGCGCTGATATTCTTTATTGTAGTTTTTAAATCCATTGCTGTTTTAAACATTGGTAGTTCATGAAATCATCCTGAGCCTGTATCCATTTACTTATGAGGTTTATATTGCTAGTCTAGTGCCAACTGGCCATTTGTCTTTTTTTCATATAGCCTTGATTGGATTATGTTGGAAACAGTATATAACTGAGATAACCTAATGTGGACTAGCATCATATTTCAGTCACTGTCATCAGAAGGTAGACAATACATTAGGTTTTATGGTGAGCAGAATTGGGGTTTATATCCTGCCACTTGCAAACCTATGCTGCTATGGAAAATGTGTGACAATATCCTGGAAGGAAAGATGTCCTTATCTACCAGCGCAGCTTCAACTTGTCCTAACAAATAGACCAAAGGTCACTGTTGTGTATAAATAGAGCGCACCAATAAGTTACATTTTCATGAGCTCTGTTGTGCTTTACCGCTGTACAAGTATTGGAACGTTATTTTCAAATGTTATTTTGCTCAGGAAGCCTTCCAGTCATTTCTAAGTTAAAGCAAACATCAAGCATCTGCTTTGAATCAAGACCCAAGTTAGAGAAAATGGCTGAGGAGTGGGAAGGGAAGAGTTAAGATGCAGTAGAAAAGGTGGGTTGAAGTATGTGAATCAACCCAGCCTGAAACAGATGGTGGGGTTGAGAATTAGCCTGCAGATTCCTGAGTTCACTAACAAATGTGCACTGCATCAGTGAAGGCAGGACAGTGACCTGAGGCTGCGGGAGAAGCCCGGGCTCTGTCTGTCTGTGCCATATCGACCCTCTTCTGCTTTTTCCATTACAGCACTTGAAAACATAAGATGCTTCTCTCTGGGTTTTTCTTTATCCCTGCTTTGCTTAGGACTGTTCAGGGCAAGGAAATTGCTATCACTTACAACAATTTACAAATCAATATGGCTTTATAGTGGCTTAGTATAGTCATATTTATCGTTAAGTTTTCCTATCAGCATGCATTTTCCATAAATGGAGTGTTAACCTACAGGTCTGCCATGTCATGCCACCTCAGCAGTTTGCTGTTCTGAGCCCCTCAGAGAACCCCAACTTATAAGGTGACCTCATTCTCTGAAGCATAAATGATTAAGCAGCAAAACAAGAGGGGAGGAGAGCCTACCACTGACCCAATAAATTAAGTAGTTAAAAGTCACTTTGGTAACTTAAAGCACACAATTGCTGCAGTTGTGTGGCAGTATTTGCATCAATTGGTATTTTAGCAAGTTTGAGCTACATTCACCCCCTGCTGCTTGCATCCAGTCCATTGATATATTGTTAGTATATAGTTAGATTTGTGACTTGAAAGAACAGTACCACATGTATGTTTGACGAAGTGTACCCGATCTGGCATCCCATCAGGCTGAAGAGGCGGAGACAGCTCAAGCAGAGTCAATCAGAGAAGAATGCAAATGAGCCGGTCCCTACGGTCATCTCCTGTCCAGACATCCCCAACGATAGTGAAGCCAACAAGAAGACAGATCTGCAGAGAATAAAGACCTCGACAGGCTCAGGTAAGGCCTGCATCAAAACCCCATCAACGACTTGGATTACATTCATAAATATGTTGTATTGAAATCATTTGACTTCTAAAAAGGTGAAACAGACAATTAGTCTCCTTAATCAAACTAGTTTCATTTATCAATGAGTTATTCGGTAGGTAAGACCTTAGGATTATTAAAACTATACGTTTCCCTTCAGTCTTTTTAACCCCCCCTCCCCCCCACTTAGTCAAAGAATGTCAAAATCTTTACATTTGAGAACCCGGACAGCAGCCAAATGTAAGATAAGTGTCTGTTTAGTCCAAAGCATTTTTCATTTGTGTGGTATGACTGAAAACCTTTGTCCCCTGGTCGCTTTCTTTCTCTTTTTGATTAATTGATTATCTACCCTCTGGTTAGCAGCACAAATAATCCCTTGTTTTTGAATACATTTGCGGTGAGGGACATTCTTCGTTTTGAACCAAGAAGATGCATAAACGTCACCCCCCTTTTTTAAAATAATCATCAGTTGATCATTTCCTTTTAGCAGCCGGTTGCACAAGGCTTGTGTGTATAAACAGCTGTTAAACAGTAACAACAGAAGTACAGTAATACATTTGAAATTCCAGTTTCTGCATTGACGATTTAAACAAGATCTTCTGTGACCTTCGTCTAGAAAGGTTGCTAGGTGTCATTTGCTGTATTCTGAAAATAACCTGCCTTACTTTGGAACTGATCAATACTTATCGGGTGTTATTTTATGTAGTACAATCATGACTGTAATATTTAGACATGCACACATCTCCAGTTTCCTGTCCCAACAAGACACAAGTGTTTACTTACTTTCAACCAAAAGACAAGGGTTCACAGTGTATTAGCGGTCACAATCCCGTTCAAGTCCACTGAAACGTTCCCAGTGTGCCTTGGGTTGGACACAGAGCAGACACAGCTGGAGCCTGGTAGTCTATTGCTCAGTCATGCTGCTCTGTTTCCATGGAGGAGACTGAAGTGTAATGAGAGGGTCAGGGAGTGGTGCGCTAATAGCTTCTGTGCTCTTGGCAAGAAGAAAAGGCTGACTACTGCAAGGGTCAAACTGTGTGTGTAGTCAAGATAACTGTTTCATTGTGTGTGCAAGACTATTGAGTGTTTAGATAATGATTCAAAAACTTGAATAGAAAAACAAACATAACAATAGAAGTTACTGTTTTGTTGCTTTTCAAAATTGTGATGTATAATTACAAAGACAGTTATTTCACAATGATTGCTGATATCTAGCATTTGGAGATATTTAGCTGATACCGTGATATATTGAAACCTGAATAACTCTCGCTCTCGAAGTCTTCCAAGACTTAACACAACAAGGCAGGTTCTCTTGACTCTCCACCCTATTCAGCCCCCCCGCATCCTCACAGCCTGTCTCAGAAAACAATCTCATAAAAATCCCAGTTAAATCCTACTTGTGTGCGATTTCTCTGTAAGCTGTGTTCCTAGTCTCTTGCTGTCAGGCTCTTGGAAAAATGGCAAAACTATTTTCAATTAAGTTTCTCTTTGAGTTCCATACCATCTGTGGCTGAGGCATGTGTTTGTTGGTTCTCGATGTCTCCAGTCGGGAGTCCGGGAGCCCGGAAACCGTTTTGAACTTTTCACAAGTTACCAATTCTTTTTAAACCGTCTTTCAGACATCATTCAAAGTTATGAACCTGAGGATTGGAATGTTAATAAAAAGTTCTGTCTTTCATTTTATTCAAGGTTAAGGGCGTTTTCCTTTGAATGCTGGGAAAACACCTCAACTTGGTGCGATAAATCCTAATTGTTTGGATCGAAATTTTCTGAACTTGTCACCTCTGAGACAAGTGGTACTCTTCCCTTAAAGCAGGGGTGTCAAACTCATTTTGGTCCGGGGTCCACATACGGGCTAATTTGATGTCAAGGGGGCCGGACCAGTGCAATCATTAATTTTTTTCCTTTGTTTTAGTGTAAAGGAGGCAAACAGGTAAATTATATGAATCTTTATATTTAATTAACGGTTCCTCTAAAAAAAATACATGAACCATTAATATTGAAAATTCATATTATACAAGAATTGATGAAATTAGACCCTAATAATATTGAGTTAGAAAAGAAAATCTTGTCGCTGTGGGAAAATTTGCAACTAGAATTTATTAGAAAACGGATTGGTAGCATGTAATAGGAGGTATAATGTTTACAAGGCTAATGGTGGCTATTCTGGTTATTAAATCAATCCTTTTAATTTTGCCCGTTTTTTTTCATCATTTCATCATTTTTGTGTTTTTTACAGAAATAAGAAAAGAAAAGATCATTTTAACAATGTCACAAGACATTTTTTTCCATCAAAGAAACATGTTCTTTTCAAATTTTGAAGCAAAAAAACAGTGCAAAGTTACATTAATTTTTTCCTTGCCTGTTTTTTTTTCTTTTTTTGAAAGCGCCAGGTGCATATGAGAAAAACGCATGGGCCGCACTAAACACAAAGATTTGATTTCAGGCAGGGGGCCACAAAATATTGTTCCGAGGGCCGCAATTGGCCCGAAGGCTGTGAGTCTGAGACCCCTGCCTTAAAGGCATTTGTCCCTGATGATACTTTTCACAGATGGAGAGACATGCTGTTATTTTCCTAATGTTGTTCACAAATGAAATATTGCTCGTGTTTCTGTTTAGGTTCCTGTTACTTTCTGACTGTGGATTATTTTTTTTACATTTTTCCAGATGATGGCTGTAAAACAAAACATCAGGCAAAAAAGGAGAAGAGGAGGCCTCCAGGGACTGTGGATTACATTGTCAGTAATGAGTATTTAACACTTGTTACATATCTCAATGCTGAGTTTGCACGTCACATGGTATTTCAGCTGTGGATGTGAATTCTGTCCTCAGGGACATAATTGACGTGTTGTTATAGGTGGGACCGAATGACTCCCTCAACAGCATCGCTCTCAAGTTCAACATCACCCCCAACAAACTGGTTCAGCTGAACAAGCTGTTCTCTCAAAGTGTCTACCCTGGTCAGGTGAGAATGATTTCACATCGTGGTTCTTTTTGTGATTTTTGGGGAAGTTGCTCTCTAATAAATTAATGAAAAATAAGATGGAAAAAAAACAAATAATTGTTAAATCAAAATATAAAAAAATTACCAGATTAAATTGAGCATCACAGTTAAAAGTTGCTCAATGTATTGATTTATTGCGCAGCTGTGAGTGTGATTGGAAGACAAGCTGATCTGTGGTCACCCATCCCTTTTACAGAAGCTGTTTGTCCCTGATGTGAGCCTGTCAGAGACAGATTTAAAGTCTGCTGGTTCCTCTGATCCGTGCCTCACAAATGGTTTATCTGAGGAGGCATCGCATGTAAGTAGAAAAAATGGTTCTTCACATCTGATATAAAAATATTGTGAAGGATGAGATTTATTTGTGATTGTAATGTATTTAGGATATTGACTGAATATTTTATCTTGTTCAATAATTGGTCCAATAATTTGAAAAATGTATTTTTATATAATAGAATGTAGATTAATTATGTTTTCTTTCTTGTACAGCATGAACTAGAATAGATTATGCAACTTAATGTCATAATTTGAGGGTAAGAAAGTTAATATTTAAATACAGTTTCAGTTAATGCAACAACAATGTACAGTGTACATTGTTATTTGAAAAGATGAGACACCAGAAGGGTCTCAGGGTGCCGGCCAAAAGAGTAGCATTTAAAAGAAAGTACCAAGAGTCCTACTTATACTTGTTCGTTTAAAAGACGAAAGCAAAAAATATTATGTTTGCAATCTGATTGCATTTATTCCTCAGGATGGCATCCCAAACTGCAGGTCAGCGGGGTCAATCCGGCGTGAACTTTCCCCCAATTCAGAGGATGACAGCCCCGCAACGGTTAAATTCATCAAGATGAGCTGCAAGTACTTCACTGATGGAATGGTGAGAGAAGGCTCTAACAATATTACATTCCCCTACCAATCAAAGTGTCTGAGTTTATTCAGTAGGATTTTTGAATAAACTCTAAGTGACCATAGAAGACTATCGGCCAGAATAAAAGGATAGAAGACTATCGGCCAGAATGAAAGGAAAGGTGTACAAGACAGTGGTGAGACCAGCGATGATGTATGGACTAGAAACTGTTCCAATGACCAAAAGACAGCAGACAGAACTAGAGGTTGCAGAGATGAAGATGTTGAGGTTCTCTTTGGGAGTGACCAGGATGGATAGGATCAGGAATGAGTCTATCAGAGGGACGGCACATGTTCGATGTTTTGGAGAGAAGGTCAGAGAAGCCAGACTGAGATGGTTCGGTCATGTACAGAGAAGAGATAGTGAATATATTGGTAGACGGATGCTGGAAATGGAGCTGCCAGGCAAGAGGTCTCGAGGAAGACCAAAGAGAAGATTTATGGACGTAGTGAGAGAGGATATGAAGGTAGCTGGTGTGAGAGAGGAAGATACAGAGAATAGGGTTAGATGGAGAAGGTTGACTCGCTGTGGCGACCCCTGACGGGAAAAGCCGAAAGAACAAGAAGAAGAAGGAGTTTATTCAGTAGGATTTTTCTCCCATGCATTTTCACTGTGCATCAACTGTTCACTCTGTGACCTTTTTAATCTCCCAGGGTGTGGTGGGAGGCGTGTTGATTGTCACCCCCAACAACATCATGTTTGACCCTCACAAGTCAGACCCCCTGGTCATTGAGCATGGCTGTGAGGAGTACGGTCTTATCTGCCCCATGGAGGAGGTTGTGTCCGTTGCACTGTATGATGACGTGTCACGGATGAAACTCAAAGATGCCCTGCCATCGTAAGACTTTGTCCCACTTTCGTCATTTCCCCTGTTTCGTAATATTCTCTTCCTCCTTCCAGCAGCTTTTAGTCATTGTGCTTTTCAGTTTGTGTTTGCTGTTTTCAATAACACCTTTATAAAAATTTAGATTTTCTTTTTTTGATATCATTAAGATTTAGAAATTTGTGACAATGAACCCGATTTGAAAAGTATTTGATAAGCAAACCATAATAATAGAACGAATGGTGCCAAAAATTCTCTCAAACTAATTCAGATGATGCCTTGTTTAACAGTGAACATGAATTCAAATAGTAATTGATTAAGGAAGTGTTCTTTCTTGACAATTACCTGTGATATGATGCACTTTGGCACAATGTTATAATAAATGAGAAATGCTAAAAGCTTGTGATTTATTTCTTTGCAAAAATAATGCTATATTTCTGTTGGGAAGAACAAACAGCTGACAACTTTAATATGGTGTTTGCTTTTATTCTTTCTCTTGTCAGTTACTTTATATTGCTGGTATGTCAAACTTAGTACTTTGTATTCTTAATCAAATGTTGTAGTACCCCTCGAATATTTTCTTTCTTTTAAAGGTTTTTGGTTTTCACTTCAGTATTGTCTATGTTCAGATTATTTGCTGACATCATATTTGTTTTTAAGTTTGTCGTCATCATGGGCATCCATCATTTATGTTGGACCTTCTTTTTTTTTGTTTTGTTTTCTTTGTCTTTCATTTTCATCCTCATCCATGGCGCTGTGTGTGTGTGTGACAACTTCCCACTCCCCCACCCCCCCGACGCCACAGAGACCTACCCCAGGATCTGTGTCCTGTGTACAGGCCCGGCGAGTGGGAACAGCTGCCGTCAGAACAGGACCTCAACCCCTTCAGCCGCTATGAAACTCTTGAACAAAAACAACCCATTATCTTGGATGACATTGAATCTACTCTCTCCGAAACTGGTAATGTGAGCCTTCTTTGAGACTTTAAGTCACAGCTTCGCCATTAAGTGCAAGAGATTATTTATCTTTTCTATATTGAAGCTATTCTTGTATTGGTTATTTTTCTGAATTGATGAAGTAGCCCAATGCATATATGAGTTTTCTACTGTTATTTCCATTTTCTTTTCCATTTTTTATTTTATTTGTGCTTTCTCACAAGCAAAGCAGTTAGACAATATCATCTGGGACCGTTTTAGATTTCGATTTTAAACAAATCTCTCTTTATACATTCCTCCTCCCAATCGTGCAGAGGGGGAGCAGGCGGAGAAGTCTCCATCAGATGAAGGATTCACGGAGTTGGAACCCACGGTCAATGGGAGCACGGAAGAGGCGGAGGGGACTCCTTTCAAAACACCCAAACCTTTCAGCAGGGATCAACAGGACCTCCGGGGACCGAGCTGCCCCGGCAGGGGAGACTTCCAGAGCAACTCGATGCTGTGTCAAAATAAAGGGAAGCAGGATGATGAAGAGGATGAAGGTTTAGCTCAGAACAGCTCTATTGAAGATGGAGAGTCAATACAATCATCCTCAGAGACTGATAAGCAGGGTAACTTGCCCGTTAATGCCCCGATCCACGGCGTAACTGTAACCAAAGATGTCAAGTCTGAAGGGAAAGAAGAGCTGCTAAATGGTGCTGATGAGGAAACAATCAGCGCACCAGTAGACCAAAACAAGAAGCTAAGTCTGAAGAAGGATCCAGATATATGTGAGGACTCTATTCCTGAGAAGCAAAAGTCGAATCAGCCAGTCGAGGACGGTGAACTAAGCGAGGAGGAGAAACGTAAGAAGAGCTATGAGGCAGAGGTGAAGTCATGGCTGCTGGAGCGGATGCAGGCTCCAATCGAAGGTAGGAAGGCTCATTTTATTTTGCCAGATTTTTTTTATGTCCACTAAATGTTTTATGGATGATCACAGAGGCCTTCATCAGGCTTTCAAAAACTCTTCTTCTTCTTCAAAAAATATCAACTAAATAATTTAGTTAATCAGAACAGAAATATGTTCATTTATTTGGGGAGGATTTTTCAACTGCTGAAATTAGAAAAGCTGACATCTGTGTTACCTGATCCAAGATTTTCTATTCTGCATTATTTAAAAAGTCTCCCAAAACGCTGCAGTTATGAAATCATTGCTGTTGTTTACAGCATCACCATGGTCAGTGACTGACATTTAAGCTGTTTAAGTGTAATTAGTTTGACTGGGATATTACTTTAATAAAGTGAGGAAATGGAAATAAACAATCCTTACAAAATTAATCTGATTTTATAGTTAATATTTATTATATTTATACATAATAGTTATATATTTAGCTTGTATAATAAATGCTTGGCACAGGCCCTCAAGAAAATGATTATTTTGCCATAGGGTTCATCGGTCAAACTTCCAAATCAGATTTACAGCGGTACCACAGGCCAGCATTTCACAGCATAACAGTATTCAACAAATGAAAACTGATAAACGATTAGATCATTTGATTAGCATGTGTGTCTATGTGCATGTGTTTGTTGTGTTTGCCAAATGAAGATACTCACTGATTTTAAATCACTCTTGAGAGTTACCAGTGGGGAGCACCATACTTACTCTTGCTTCTTATTCTTCCCTTCGCGTGTAGACATGCTTTTCTCATCAGAGGAGAAGAGTAAAAACCCACCCATGTTCCTCTGCTTCAAAGTGGGAAAGCCAATGAGGAAGTCCTTTGCCACCGGGATGATGTCGAGTCCCGCGCACTCCTTTGGAGGGCGGGGAAAGCAGCTAGAGTACTGGTTTGCTGTCCCACAAGAAAGGTGAGACGATGACCTGCTGGTAGTATACGGTACATCATTACACACCGTTGCTGTAAACCAAGATTTTATTTGGATCATATTTAAAGTTTTGTGATACACAAATGGTGTTATGCTGAAAACCAACTATCAACCAATAAATGGAGACTTATAAAAACAAACACAATACTATGATAACTTCGGTTCCTCTAATCTTTAGGTGTTTGAAATACACAGGTCACTCGGCAGTTTTGCCTCCAAAGTGTAATCTATGTGAGTCAAATACCTATTGAACAATCTACTATTAGCACATGTGTGTGTGTGTTTTTTTAGGGTGGACCATTTGTACGCGTTTTTCGTCCAGTGGTCTCCCGACGTCTACGGCAAGGACGCACGAGAGCAAGGCTTTGTGGTCGTAGAGAAGGATGAGCTAGACATGATCGACAACTTCTTCAGTGACCCCGCGTCATGCAGTTGGGAGGTGAGTGATCAATACAAATGTAGGTTATTGGGATTGGGACGGTTCAGTTTATGTCACACAAGACTGAGCTGCTCTGACAGCTTAATGTGCCAACGTCAAACTGTCACCTTTTTAAGGTAACGATTATACATGACATGTTAGAGAGGCCACTTAAAGCCTTGTTAATCACTTTAAAAATAAATGTTAATCCCATTGTCATAAACCTTGTTACTAATGCAATACACTTTGGTTTTAGTTCTTCTTTGTCATTTTGTCATGAAAAGATGTATGACTGCGTGGAAAGGGGGTGATCATATTACTTTTCAGAAGAAGGTTTTTTTTATTTCTCAATACCTATTTGGTATACAGTAGTCCCTTGTTTATTTCAGGTATTACATTCTAGAACCAGCCACGAGGACCGAAAATCCACGTAATGACCATATTTTTATTTTATCATTTATATATATATTTTATACCTTTATGACCCTCCCCGCACTCTTACTAACTTTTCCCATGTTCTTTTAAACTTCCTATATAATTCACACAAACACAACACGGCAGATTAACCTTACAAGTAGCAATCGCATGTTGATGTGAAATGGACAAGGCAAGATGTTGAACGCATGCTATGCACAGGAGATAAAGAGAATGATGCTATGGTTGCTGGGCGAACAGAGCCTAGAAAATGCTTATTTTACCATTAAAGTAATTGAAATGAATGTACATTTATACCGCGAAAAAACTGGTATAGCGAAAAATGTGCTTTATAAATTATGTAAGATATGTAAAGATATGTAAAAGTTAAAAATCCACGATACAATGACACTACGATATGGTAAGGGACTACTTTTCTGCAAGATAGGTATCAGAATAACAACAGTAACACTTGGATCAGTCTTAAATACAAGCAGACACTCTGCCAATAGGGTTTGATTTTGCATATAGAATTTGTTTTGTAAGATTCATTTATTTTTAGAAGCACAATGTTAACATTCTTCAATAATCTGCATGACAAATATGATGCAAGGTGATGGCTTAGCCCTTTGCTCTGATTTGCTACTTTGAATTTACCATCTGGACAAAAGTGTGTCGTGCAAATCGAGCTTCTTTGCCTTCATGCTAGCTCACATTATACATCCTCTGGGTAAGCGTGGATGGAGTAAAGCATCCTTAGAGCAGAGAACAACAAAGGTGGGGCGGCATCTGAGTAAAACGCTTACTGTAAGAGCATAGCGGATTGTCTGGTCGGATACGTTTACATTACAAGTCATGATACCTTGATCTGACTCGTTGCCTATGACTGATTTATGTTATTCTTGTTTTCTCTTGTCAGTTAAAGAGACTCTTGTTGCAACATCTGCAATTTGTACTTATTTTCATTTGTAACCCAAGCAAAAAAAAAAACAATTTAAAGGCTGCGTAACAGAGCCAGAAAAAGAATGGAAGGAGCTGAAGCATCTGTGAATTAGCAGATGGCAGCATTTGCAGGGGGAGGTTGATCTGAGCGAAATATGAAAATGTTTTGTTGCTTTTGGAAGCATCTCTTGACCTGTACATAATCCGAGCACCGATCCTCAGCTAGACTTTTGCCATTTTCCCCAGTGTCAACTTTGTAGAGATTTGTTGGTGTGCATCAGTGTAATTAAAATACTTGATTTTGCAGTTTTAATGAAAACAGTAAAGAGAATTTGCTAATTATCCTTGGATGAGATCCATTAGCAAATATATAAGGTAAATTTACATGATTCCTATGTAATTTTAGGCATCTATGTGGGGGAAAAAAAATCTAATTTGGATCACCTGAGCCATGTAGTGCCTTCTGGCAAACACCATGAGGCTTCGATATCACCATTTGTATTTCTTGCGCCATTTGCGTGGACAACATCATGCTGGATGGGGGAATCACAGCTTAAAGATGACCGTGAAGAAGATTTAAGAAGATTTGAGAAGATCCTGGATGCAATGCAAACCACACAGTAACCTCACAGAGGAAGAGGAGGAGCTCATAGTTACTAAAAGGATCATTGCAGGCAGTGGCTGTTATCACATGGCAACCAAGCCCTTAAATGGGGATGCATTGTGATAAAGGATAAAACACTCAGCATCAAGTGCACTGGAATGGTGAAGATGTAACGCTATAAAAATATCAAGAATGAGTGAATATAAGGCCTTCAAGGCCAAGCTCCTTAATAATTTAATAGAGGAGAGGAGGAAAGAAAGAGACCACACAAAGTCTGAACATTCTCAAGAACCAGCGAGTAAATAAAAGGCATGGGAAAAGGCAGGAAAGACTGCAGATGACTAAATGAAATATATCGTATTACCAAGGGTCCAATCGAAGGAAGGCGGGAGGAGTTGTTACTGGTTTATAACAATGTATGGGGAAGATTAGAAAATGCCAGGGTGCTGAAAGGTGGAAATTACTGTTATCATGAAGCAAGCCATGCAGATATAGCCCAGTTGCCTTGATGTCAGACATTTACGAATTAGAAATTGTTTGCAAAGGGGCACCATGCAAAGGTTGATTCAGGAAGGGAAAGAGCACTTTAGACCACTTTAAATCAGAAAAGTTTCAGTAAATAAAGCTGTTGTCATTTCATATAGGGGAGGTATAAAACAATTTAAAGAAAGAAAACATTTCAGATTCAAATTAGGGTCAGAGATGTGAAAACCACGTGTAGTTCATTTGACTCAATTTTTGCAAATTGTGATCAGGAAATGCTCAATGGATGTAAGGGAGGTTGGAACTTTGTAGAATGGGGTGGAAAATGTAGAATAAAAATAAAATGAAGAATAAAAATGTGGCATCATCACTTCTCCTTCAACAAGCATATCAGGACTTGAGAGGTCATGTCCCCTTTCCAATCATGCTCAGTTGATGAAGTCTTTGTTTATCATTATGCTTTTATGCCTGTTTTGCACCCAGATAATTACAATTGACGAAGCAAAGCGGCGGCAGAGTTTTGGTAGCTGTGATGGAGACTTGTCTATGGATGCGTTGCCCATGCTGAGTGATGCCAGTAACCTCTTGCAGGACACACATATTGAAAAGGTATTTCCAAAAACACTGCCCGGCACTATTTTTCACATTTTCACAAGTCAACCCACAACAAACAAAATGTCACCAATTCACCTAATTTAATGAGCCGTCTGCCATCCAGCTCACCTGTCGCCTGCCAGCCCGTGTGCAGGGATACCCCTGGAGGCTGGCCTATAGCACTGTGATGCACGGCACCAGCCTCAAGACGCTTTACAGGAACTTGGCAGATGTGGACTGTCCAGTGCTGCTGGTCATCAAAGATATGGATAACCAGGTAGACTGCAATGATGACGTCCACATTAATGAATTCATGGTGGGCAAAGGGCTGTGGAAATAAACTCAGAAATGTAATTTCCAAAGAAGTAGTGATCTGCTTTCTTAAGATATTTTGATATTAGTAGGTTTGAATATCAGATATTACCTACTCACTGCACTTGCAGTTTATTAAGAGTCATTCTATTGCTCTTCTTTCAAGAGAAAGGTATGGCACCAACATTTGATAGCTTTATGTAAATAATGTGCAAAAAAATTAATATATTACGTCTACTGGTTTTCCAAATGTAACTTAGAAGCAGTTTTCACTCTAAATGTAATTAAGTATAAAATGAATTCTTTACACTATTCTTCAATGTTATATGCTTGGAACAGTATCTTTACAGTGCCATTTTGCAGATTGATCAATTTTAACATAATATTTTTGAGTGCACTATCGATAAAATAATTTTCAAAGTCTGGCTTTTTTTTTCAGTCTCCATCTCCTGTTCAGTGTGACATTTAGGTGATGTTGTTAGATGTCCAAAGTCTCAGTTCCAGAGGGTCTCAATACGAAAAAGAATAGCCCTGCTTTGGGAGATTATAGGAAATAAGAAATAGAACACCTTTAATCCCAAAGGCATTTTCATTATCCTTTTATTCCTAGTGTTCGTAAAAAGGCCAAAAGTGGCCCATTTTCTGAAACAAGAGTACATGCTCTTAGAATTGATTCTGACTTGTATCACAGATATTCGGAGCATTTGCTACTCATCCTTTCCGAGTCAGCGAACACTGCTACGGCACAGGGGAGACGTTCCTCTTCAGCTTCTGTCCTGAAATAAAGGTTTGTGCTGAGATGCGTTTACTGCTCAAACCTAGATGTTTAGAATGACTCCATGGTTGTGAAGAATTAAGCTATAAAGGGTATATGGATATTGTTTTGTTTATTTGTTGTCTTTTTGTCTTCCCAAGGTGTATCGCTGGACAGGGGAGAATTCTTACTTTGTGAAAGGCAATACTGACTCTCTGCAGATGGGAGGAGGAGGGTAAGTTGGAAATACCCATTTTTGTTTCTTGAACACAGCATCAGGGCTCAAGTAAAGGGGGGTTTACGTTACATTTTCAGAGATTTTCAGACCAATGTTATCACATTAACGGGAAAGTGTGGTTTAATTTTGAGAGGGAACAGGCATTCCCGTCAGGCATGTTTTGATCTGGTCTCTCACCCCACCCTGCGGCTTCCCCTTACTGCAGCGGACATCTGGGTTTGTGGCTGGATTCCGAGCTTTACCGAGGCACCACCACCAAATGTGCCACGTTCAACAACCAGCCCCTGTCCACACAGCAGGATTTCACCATCCACAGCTTGGAGGTCTGGACCTTTGAGTAGCTCCGCTGGCTTCAGCTGCTTCTCTGTATTCACTTCCTGCTCCACAACCCCTCAACCCTCAACACCACCAAGTCTTTTATGCACAACTTGGAGGTAAACCTCGCTGCCTAAATTGACACTAGATGTTCTGTGAAAGAAAGTCAAAAGCAGCATTTGTAATTTTTATTTTCAACGGGGGGAAAAAAGGCTTCTCCGGGTCCTCTGTTACTCGTGTAAATGTGTGTTCTGTAACCGCTGGAATCACCATATTGGTTTGTCTGGTTCCTCCTCCCTGTCAAAGGTGGTAATATCCACCACTGCACCATGTTCATTGTCTGCCTTCGATATTCAACAATGTCTCCAGCTTACCCAGCATGCAGACTGCCTTACTGCCATCAGCGCATGACAACAGGGAGAAAGAGGATGTTTTTCTTTTTTGGACTCAGAGGGAGATAGAAGCCAATCTGCTGATTTTTATATTGTCAAGTTTATCCGAACAGAGCTGGTTTTAAGTCTTTCTGAAATATTAAGGATTCCCACAGTGCTGTAGGTTAACAGGTGATGTGATATCTGTATGTTTGAGAATTAACAGGTTAATTATCTGATAACTAGACAGAACAACTTTGAATGTTTGGTGGTTGTTGGTTTGTTTTTTTTTTTTTTTTAATAACGCTCTGAACTTGAAGGAGGAGACATTTTCAGGGAGGATTAAGAGTTAATTATTGTGATCTGTCATCATAGCAACTTCCTATGAAGGCAGGAAACATAATTGTTTACGCACTTCCTCCTAAGTGCTGTCTGGCTCTCTTTATTTGAATTTTAGACTGAATGAATGAGAATCAGAAGAATTTTATGGTTTTGTTTCATCCCTTGTCCCCGTCCAATTCCAAATAACTGTTAAAACCAACATGAGCATTTGTTTTATGACCAAATATGTTTTTTTTTTTTTATCATTTCATATTTGTTGTAATCTTGTCAAATCATTAATATTGTTTTATATTTTTTTATTTTTACATTTTATTTTTTCATTCTGGTTTTATGAACGATGTTTTTTTTATATAGTTGAACTTTTATAGAAATGTTGTGCTTAATGTTGTGTTTGCAAGATCAGAAAGTGAGGCAGAATTTGCTACATTCCTATGTTTTCAAGTTTTAATCCTTACTGTTTAGTGTTACAGACAGATATAATTTTGCACCACAGGATTAATTGGCAGGCCACACTTTTTTCTGGACCTATGTAATTTAGCCTTTCTTACGTATAAAATTGTTACTTGTTGTTGGTTCACCACTGTGAGAGGGAAACTGCCTGTCTGACTACAGGTCAGCCTCTGCATCACTAAAAATGGGTGGAAAAAGGGATAATGTGTAGGTTTGTTGCACTCTGATATACCACTAACTCCAAATTCAAACCCACTAACACGGAAAATAACTTCATATCCTGCGTATCTGGCACAGCCTTGTAGTGCATGAATATGCAGCTCTGCAAATGTTTGACACCATTGTAATACCTGCCGTATTATCATCAGTGCCAGTTAGTGCTTCATGTGAAAATGAGCTTTGCTGTCTTAGCTACTCAGTGTCGTACTGTGAATGCATCTCGAGTATTATTTCTTGTGAATCTGCTGTGTTCTGTGATATCACTATGGATCTATTTATTGTGTTGTTCTTGCAACCACATTTAAACCTAAATAAATGTTAAACAAATACATATATTCAACAGGAATGGCATTCCTTCCGTCCGGTGTTCAATGAATTCAGTTCATTCTGCTGTTTTTCATTCAAAAGTGGGACCAGAATACATCATGTATTTATTTCCAGTTTTGATTTACTTTGCTCAATATTGAAAAAAATCTTTCTGAATATTGCAATCAATAACCTGCCCCTCATCGAGAAAGAGGGATGATACACAATTTACAGTGATGGGAAGTCTGGCAGCCAATCCCCTATCAATCACAACAAATAAAATGGTCAGATCGAGTCGGACCGTCCCTGCCGGCATGTTTAGCAGAGATTATTGCAGACTTAGAAATTCGGCTCTTCTCCTTTGTCATGAAGAGTCGTCATGAAGAGTCGTCTCTTAGTACCTGCTCGTTTGCGAAAACAAATCCCTGACAATCTAGAACCAGAATCAAAATAAAATGTATGTATCCCCGAGAGGCAATTGGAGGAAAACCTAGGTTATACTTGTGTATTATATAGGAACCTAGCATTGGTAAAACATACAAACAACTGATCAGCGTAGCAATATTTTTTGACCAATTCTTCTATTAAACTGGATATAACTGGCCAAGTGAAAACATTCAGTTAAGACATTGTTTTGGATTTAGCAGTGTTGTCTGGAATTGCATGGTCATGGTAAATCACCATCGCCACAACAGAGGAGTAATCTGTAGAATATTGACTGTGGACACAGTAATATTGAATATGTATTCTATGTGTTTACTGGAAATCTGCACATGCGCAGACGTGCTACAGACGGACTCCTGCTTTATGGATACGACTTGCTACTCTCCCCTGTGCCCTACTCTTCAGTAAAATAACTAAGTGCTTCTGGGATCTCCGGTTGTCTTTTACACAACACACAACATAATCGAAACTTTCAAAATAATTTTTGGCAAAGGAATAATACTGAACAAAGTTGTAAAATTTATTTTTTTACTAGTCAACTCTGAAGCCGCCCTCCCTCTGACAAATACACCTGTTTAGGGGAATTGGGGCAAACCCGGAAATGTAAACTGTAACTCGTCTTTCAAGTTTCTGTCTGAACACAAGCGAAAACCGTCTGGCTATGGAGCCTAAGGACAGCGAGGAGTACTGTGTTTTTTGCGCCATTGCGAATGGCTGGGGCGAAGAGGCGCAAGTACTTTCGAGGGTAAGATCAACCGATCGTTCCGTGTGAGGCGGTGGCCGAATCCCGACACCCAAACACGGACATTCTCACAATCGGCTCAAGGGCCTTCTCTTTCGCCTTCTCTCGGTGATGCGTTCAAGTATCTTTTGATGCACAAGTTTCTGTCTCCCCTAGAACGACGAGCTGGTGTGTTTCAGTGACATTTATCCCGCCGCCCCCTGTCACTACCTAGTTGTTCCCCACCAGCACATACACAGCTGCCAGTCCCTGCACACAGGACACATCAGCCTCGGTAGGGCCGCTCCCTCCCCCCCCTTCTTCTCTATCTTTATTCCAACTTGACTTGACTGCAATTCACATTTATCAGATTTCGTGTACATTTGTTTTCCATCAACAGTATTCATTCTCAATTTACTAAGATCCAGCTGCTGTTTTCCCCTTATCCTTATATCAAATCTCATCACAATGAATTGTTAACAACAGGTGTCATCTCGATATATTGAGATATGATTAATAGATTTAGACAACCCTGCAAATGACACAAGATGATAAGTGCGCATTACATACTATAGATGTTTTTTTTTTACAAAATATGGATAATATAACTAGCTTTGATTTAGAAAAACACATTCATCGATGCTCCTACTATTATACCATCACTGCTTGTTATCATACGACTATTACTGCTAATATCATTTTATGTATATTTTCATTGGGCTCATACTATATTATTGCTTGTGTTAATATAATCTTCATAGTTTGGCCCATATTGCTGTTAATAGAATAAGAATAAGAATAAGAAAAACTTTATTTATCCCGAAGGAAATTGTTGTGCCAGAGTTTCAAGTAAAACATAACAATAACAAATAATAGTAGGAAATTGTATAAACAGTAGAAAAAAAAAATAGACCATGTTTCAATGAGTCACTTCAGTCAGTTATACTTTTCTGTTATTCTTTAGGGCACCTATAGACAGATATACTTACAACCTTGTGAGAGCAAGTGTTGTTTTCTTTATTCAAACATGCATGGATTCTAATGGGGTCGAGTCTTTGACAGTTCACAGGATGGCTGAAATGGGGAAGGCGGTGCTGCGAGACCAGGGGATCACAGACATGGAAGACATAAGGTGAAGCAAAAGAAACACTGACTTTCAGCTTGTCATTGTGTCACATTTAAAAAGACGACTGATGTAAGGATCACATTTATGAGCGTTACTCATCTTAAATTTTCACACCAGCATGTGGCAGCAGCATATCTAAGGGAAAGGGAAACGCTGTCTTGCTGTTACTCTTTTAAAGTGGAATATGTTTGATTTTCAGTGACATAGAGAGAAGCTGCACAAATACTAGTGGAGTAAACAAATTAAGACCGTGCAGAAATTTGGGTATTTATCAAACTCAGCTCTAACAATCTCTTCCGCTGAAATCAAAATGTATATCATTTAATGGAACTTGGATTTTTGAGGGAAAAATAATGACTTGAATCTTTTCCACTATAGAAAAAAAAATCCTTTATTGTCTGGTGTTATTTTTTTAGACATCAAGTTTAACCACTTAGCCCCTTTTCGGCTTTTCCCTTCAGGGGTCGCCACCGCGAATCAACCTCTTCTACCCAACCCTATTCTCTGTATCTTCCTGTCTCACACCAACTAACGTCATATCTCTCTCACTATGTCCATAAATCTTCTTTTAGGTCTCCCTCGAGATCTCCTGCCTGGCAGCTCCAATTCCAGCATCTGTCTACCAATATGTTCACTATCCCTCCTCTGGACATGACCCAACCATCTCAGTCTGGCTTCTCTGACCTTCTCTCCATAACATCTAACATGCTGTTCCTCTGATAGATTCATTCCTGATCCTATCCATCCTGGTCACTCCCAAAGAGAACCTTAGCATCTTCATCTCTGCGACCTCCGGCTCTGCCTCCTGTCTTTTCGGCATTGTCACCGTTTCTAGTCCATACAGCATCACTGGTCTCACCACTGCCTTGCACACCTTTCCTTTCATTCTGGCTTATAGCACAGCATAGCACCAGAGTCCTCCTACAAACCACCACCCTATGCTGTCTGGCTACACTCTCCCCTACAACTACTTTGCAGTTACATATCATTTTCAGGTGACCTTGTCTATACAAGATGTAGTCTACCTGTGCGCTCCTACCTCTGCTCTTATAAGTTACCCTATGTTCCTGTCTTTTCTGGAAAAAAGTGTTCACTACAACCATCTCCATCCTTTTTGCAAAGTTTACCACCATCTGTCCCTCTGCGTTCCTATCATGGATACCAAATCTGCCCACAACTTCTTCATAACCTCTATTGCCTGCACCAACATGTCCATTGAAGTCTGCACCAATGACCACTCTCTCATTTCTGGGAATATTCTGCATCACTTCATCTAACTCATTCCAGAACTTCTCCTTCTCTTCAGATTCACATCCCACCTGTGGGGCATAGCCGCTAACAACATTGAGCATCACACCTTCAATTTCCAGTTTCAGACTCACAAGTCTATCTGACATTCTTTTCACCTCGAGGACGTTCCTAACAAACTCCTCCTTCAAGATAACTCCTACTCCATTTCTCTTCTTGTCAGTACCATAATAGTACAACTTAAAGCCTGCTCCTAAGCTTTTAGCCTTACTACCTTTCCACCTGGTCTCCTGGACACACAGTATATCCACCTTCCTTCTCTGCATCATGTCGACCAACTCTCTACCTTTTCAGTCTTAGTCCCAGACTCTTGGCTTTCCTCTTCTCTCTCTGCTTCCAAACAAGCTTTCCTCCTCTCCTTCTTTGACCCACAGTTGCCCAATTTCCACTGGTAACCTGTAGGTCATCGGTACCAATGGCGGTCTTGTTAACCCTGACCTCGACTGATCCAGTATGAGATTATTAGGTTTGATTCGCATGTTTGGTTTAGAAAAAGTTTTACGCCGGATGCTTTTCCTGACGCAACCCTCTGCTATCCGGGCTTGGGACCGGCTCAGGACCGCCCTGAAGCTGCTTTAACAAGTTTAACCATTGACGGGACTTAAATGTTTAAATTTCCTTTGTGTGTTTCCTTCCACAGGATGGGGTTCCACCGACCTCCTTATATTTCTGTGAATCACCTCCACCTTCATGTTCTTGCCCCTGCCAGCAACATATCACCATGCTTCGAATATAAATTCATGCCAGGAAGCATAAGATTTGTTGATGTGAGTATCAAGGCTTTGAAACTGTAAGCTGTTACTTCACTCAGGGGGATACACAAAGCTGTGACTTTTATTTTTTTTTCAAATGAAGTGTTGAAATTCAAACGTTTTCCAATTTTGTTCTGGTTTGTTGATTAATGATATCATGAATATGACATACTATAATATAACCTCAATAATCTCTAAGATTTCTTTGTCTTGTCCGTCACTCCAGCTCGCAGATACAGTAATATGATGAATTTTTTGTTATTATTTATTACTGGATTTATTTATTTTTCTTTTGCAGGAACTATGTCTACGGAGGCAACTTAAAAAAAAAAGTTTCCCCCAACCAGCTGCTTTAGAGGAGGCTGGTTGTGTCAACAATGAGGTCATCCAATTGTTTTCGTATATTTGTCTATAAGTGTGTGCTTATTTTGGTGTGTGAATGGACTGAAGATTTTTATTTGCTGAAACAGGAAAATAATTTATCTATCCATCCATCCATCCCAACCTGGCTACCTCTTACTCCAACTGTTGCCATCAAGGAGGCAGTTAAGGACAATCTAGGTAAAAAAAATAAAGAAACAAAGTTTTTACTTCCGATCGGTCATCACACTGAATTTGCCACAACTCTGAACCCTTGAACCTCACACACAGTACAGTGCAATAAACCCCTATTTTTTTCCACTTTTCACTTTTTTACTTCTTTACTTTTTAATTTTTTTCTTTCCACATATTTATCTATGTCTTCTTCTAGTTGTTATTTATATTTTTTATGTGTATCTTTTTCTAAATATTTTTATCTATTTAATCTGGTCTTATATCTCTCACCCAGCAATGCTGCTATTGTTGTATTGTTGTGCGGTGTCCTGCTTTTCACGGTTGTTTTTGGCTGTTTTAGATTCCACTGAGAGCTTCTATCTCTAAATCCGTCTTCTATCACTTATTCAGGGCCAGATTGCTGGAGCAGCAGCTGAAGCAGTATTTCAACTGTTTTTTTTTTTCAGGAATTGTTGCCCTACTTCACACAAGAGTGTCACATATAAGTTGTGAAAATGGCAGATCTATTCTAACAGACTGTGGGCTTGTGGATTTGCTATTTTTATCAATTGTTACAATAATAAAGGGATGGTATCAGCCATGCAGGGTTTCCACCCTATGGCCTAACCTTACTGATCTTGGGATTATCTATTGCACAAAGATAAAAGTGGTAACAGTGGTATCAATGTTCATTACTCTTAAAAACCCCAAAATAAAAACATTCTTAGTTTGGCGATTGTTGCTTTATTTCTGTGAATTTGCGAAAGTGGAATGAACATACACATGCCCAAAATGTGAGCAATTGATGTATACATTGTGGAAAGTAGATTTAAAAAAAACTTTTTTTAAGCAAAATCTAATTTTATCCACATCACCTTTTCAAAGATGTGATCTGTTTCAGCAGAACAGTGCTGTGTATTTGTTTGTGTATATAGATCAAGAAAGAAAATGTGAAATGAATAACGTTTTTTATTGCAAAGTTTTTCGTATGATATGTTATGGCACATTGATTCACTGGAGAATCTCGGAAAACAAAAAAATGAATATTCATACCTGTGGTTTTGAGTATTTGAACACACAATTTAAACAGATTTGAAGTTCTGAACACAAGTCAGCTAAAAATGCAGAAATATACACTATATGGCCAAAAGTATTAGCTCACCCGTCCAAATAATCATAATCAGGTGTTCCAATCACTTCCATGGCCACAGGTGTATAAAATCAAGCACTTAGGCATGCAGACTGTTCTTACAAACATTTGTGAAAGACTGGGTCGCTCTCACGAGCTCAGTGAATCCCAGTGTGGAACTGTGATAGGATGCCACCAGTGCAACAAATCCAGTCGTGAGATTTCCTCACTCCTAAATATTCCACTGTCAGCTGGATTATAAGAACATGGAAGTGTTTGGGAACGACAGCAACTCAGTCACGAAGTGATCGGCCACGTAAACTGACGGAGCGGGGTCAGCAGATGCTGAGGCGTGTAGTGCGAAGAGGTCACCAACTTTCTGCAGAGTCGATCACTACAGACTTCCAAACTTCATGTGGCCTTCAGATTAGCTCAAGAACAGAACGCAGGAAGCTTCATAGAATGGGTTTCCATGGGCAAGTAGCTGCATCCAAGCCACACATCACCGAGTGCAATGCAAAGCCTCACATGCAGTGGTGTAAAGCACGCCGCAACTGGACTCTAGAGCAGTGGAGTTGCGTCCTCTGGAGTGCCAAATCGTGTTTCTCCATCTGGCAATCTGATGAGCGGTTCTGGGTTTGGTGGTTGGCTGAAAATGGTGCTTGTCTGACTGTGTTGGGCCAAGTGTGAAGTTTGGTGGCGGTGCTTGGGGGGGGATTATGGTGTAGGGTTGTTTTTCAGAACCTGGGCTTGGCCCCTTCGCTCCAGTGAAAGGAACTCTGAAAGCTTCAACATACCATCAATCCATGCTCCCAACTTTGTGGGAACAGTTTGGAGCTGACCTCTTCCTTTTCCAACATGATTGTGCACAAATGTGAGAATGGAAATCATTATGGATTTTTTATTGATGGAAAACATGAAAACTTATGTTGATTCCAAATTGGAAAGGTTTGCTTCTTCAATGGAAAGTGGATTAATGGTGTACTTTCCCATTGGGCTGATTTAAATTAACAAATGAATATCTGTGCTGTCAAGATCCCATGTAGCATTTTCTTTAAGCTAAAATATCAGGGTTTTTTTTGTATCTATGAATACACAATCATTTATGTAGCTGTTATGAAATGAAATATTGCAGTTATGAACATATATACAGATAGATTATTACAATTTACAGTAAGTGGGTGAGATTTTTTTTTTTTTAAGGTTTAAGATTTAAAGCCAACCATTCAGCTCAGAAAAATTCTCAAGAGCTCTCAAGTAGCTCCAAAAATAAAATAATGTCCTGTTTGACCTCCCACATTCATTGATTCAATCACTGACATCAAGTATGAATTCTGTACCAATCTTTGGTGATTAAAAAGGCAAACGGGCCGGAGTTTGCCCAATCCTGCGAGGATCAAGTTTCGGTGCGCATCACAATCCCCGAAGGAATTTTTATTTTTTTGCCCGGAGCTGAAATGGCGTCGCTCGAAGTTCCGAGAACGCCAGAAACGGCAGGACCTCCTCTTATTCCGCTCGATGAGCGACTGAGCGTCCTGTCCGGTCCCGCCCAGCAGGCATTACTTCGGCATCTCCGACGTATTTTCGACACAAACCAAACACTTTTCTGACAGCAACTCAACTTCAGAACTATACGATGGGAACCCCGGACGCCTCGACGGACGAAGACTGTCCTTTCTGTCAAATTGCAAACGGTTCGAGTGACACAGAAATCCTGCGGAGTGTAAGTAAAATATCTTTGTTTACCATTTGGGTAGTTCCGACGTGTTGAAGCTTGTCCCGGATAGGACGAGGAGCTGCTCTGCTTCCGGGATGTGACGCCCGGCGCTGCTCATCACTACCTCGTCATCCCCAAAGCGCACATAAACAACTGCAAAGCTCTTCAAGGGGGCCACATCCCTCTAGGTGAGGGGTTTTGCACGTTTTGAAATGGTTAAAGTTTACATTTACTTCATGCTCAGTCCATGCTCAGATGAGCCGACATTGATTGATTGATTATTGGGAGGGGCCCCGAGGTGTCTCAAGGTTTCGATCGCCCTAAATACCCCCCTCGAAATGAATGAACAGATCAGCAGTTTAAGTGAACTTATTTGTCTTGTTCAGAATGATCAGTCCAACTCGATCTTCTTCTTATTTTGGACCATGCTGTCAAACCATTCGTGACTATTTACCCGGTGATCATTTTAGAATATGTCCAGAAGTCTGTCCAGGGACTAATATGCCCTTTGCCTCAGTTTACATGAAAGCAAATCAATAATTGATTTCAGTCTATACAGATATTTTTTTTTTTTTACAATTGTCTAGTGCTTTCTTGACACAGTGCCGCTGATTTGAACTCTACATATATTATTTAAGATATTTGCACTCACCAAGAAGACATAAATGCGTAATTTAAATTAAAAAAATAACAAATTCTGAACAACTAGTCTGGACAGAGGTAAATGAGGGAATGAAATGTATTACACGCTTACAAGTAAATTCTTTCAAAGAATTTAGTTTCTGCTATGATGGAAGTTAAAAAAATACGGCAGCCGATGCAAACATTCCTGACACATGGTTTCCCACCATCTAAGTAATCTGCATTTATATGAACATGTATTGATATGTATATAATCACTGATTTGTTTCCTCACAGTGGAACGGATGGAAGACATGGGAAGAAGTGTTTTGCAGAAAAACAATGTGAGCGACCTCACCGATGTCAGGTAAATCACCCTACTGTCACCTACCTGAAGACAGTAGGAATGCACATGTTCCTGTTTTTTTGAAGCTATTTTTCTTCTTGTTAACCTAAGCCTGCTCTTGTAATATCAGATGACTTCCAGATATTCTAGGTTTTGAATTGTCAGCAAATTGATCTCTAAAATGTCCATACTCAATTTCTGTAGGATGGGGTTTCACATACCTCCATTTACATCTGTTTCCCATCTTCATCTTCACGCCTTGGCTCCAGCCAGCAAAATGAACATTAGGTCTCAGCTTCGCTACGGGCCACAGTCACACTGGTTTATCACAGTAAGTGTAAGACTGTCAAATACATTAAATCCATTTCTAAGCTCTCGCAGTGAGCACTCTCTCTATGCTCATCCCGTTTCAGGTAGACAAAGTATTGTCTCAGCTGAAGACGAAAGGAAAGGTCAAATGAGGACGAACCATGTCTGAAGGAACCACAGTCAAAGTTCTGCCTCAGATTTAAATCCTACTTGATGCCTTTTTAACTAAATAAGTCAATGCTTTATGAGCTGCTCAATAATTCTGAAATGCAGGAAAGTGTCAAAAAAAAGTATGTATATTTTATTTCAATAGATTGAAGGAGGTATCGCATCTATTCAGGATTATATTTCTTTTTCTTTTAATAAAATGGGGACAATTGCTTTGATCATAATGATGAGGAAAAAAGTGACAGTTGGTGAGGTGAAGTTAAGTTGAATTAAATTATTTCCTTCATGTCACTTTGCAGAAGAATCCAGTCTGAAATATTTGGTGTAAGTTTGATATGGTTTTCTGAAGATGGTGTTTTTCTTTTTGTTCTGTCACTTGAAACCTTGGCTTATTGTGTAATATTTAATTAAACAATGACAAAATACATTGGGGTCATCCCTTAAACAGCTCAATAATATTTATTTCATATTTCCAAGACAATTAATTTTATTGCCAGATCATCACTAGCTGGTTTTTGTTGCCGTTCAAGACATAAAGTGGTAGAAAGTATAGCTACAATGAGGCTAACATGGTTGGTATGCAGTAACAAGCACAACTTAAAAGTTAACATGTTTGTAATAATACTAATAATTAGTTTGTCCCTAAAAACTTAATGATTGTTGTGATATTGGATTTTGCAGTTTGTAAACCTGTTTGTAACAGGTAAGGGCTCACTTTCTTTTCATGTGACAAATGTTATTATCCAAATTTTTATATAGTTCACTGGGACATTAATGAACCTATAAATCACAAGAGTTCACAATGGTATAACATAATCAAGTAACTGGATTTATATATGTATAACTATGATTTTCCATGTGCCCATCCTCCAACTTGTAAATACAGTAATTTCATGCTAGCACTTTACATACTATACAGGAAAACAATTCAAATGATCTTTTTTTTTTTTGTTACTCAAACCTTCAACAATATTTAATTCCACTCGGAGTTGTTCTGCTTTTATTAACTACACTTGAAAACCACTAGATGTCAGTAGTATAACTTAACTGACTGGAGATTCCATTGAAGAAATAAGAAGTAAGCGTTTACAAATTTACAAATATTTTTAATATGAGAAATAGCACACATAGTTGGTAAGTATTTGTATAAGGGTGAAAAAACTGCATGTCTCCATGTGTGGCCCTGTGATAGATATGCTAAACCTTGGCTCTTGCCCAATTTGGACAATGAATAAATGTGATTTACTCTCTTGTGAATGGCAGAAGTCATTCATACATAACATAAGCATCATTTACAGCTACAGATGAAGAGGAAATAATACTTAATACCTTTGGACCTCTAATCTATCCTTGCCATCCTCTTTGGACCACTTTTTGGCCTTGGACAGTCGGAATTACCTCAATTGCAATAAACATTGAAATAAAACAGAAGGGGTTGAAGTGGCTTCTGACCTTTCTGAGATTAATTTGCATTTGTCAGCAAACATTCTGGTAGATACAAGGAAGAAAATACAGAGCCGATGAGAATAAGAAGAGGTTAACACCGGTTACAAAATTGTAAAATCAGTTCAAAGTTGCCTACCACTTGTCAAAGAGAGAAAGCGGGGATATTTGAAAAAAACAAATTCCAATTTTTATGACAGAGACTTAATGCTCCACTTCATGACAACCACAGCACACAGGGGTAGGACACAGTTTAGCACACATCCAGCATCAATGCTCCACTTTTTTTTTAAGTAAACAGAAAATGAATGCATAAGACTGCAGCTCACTGTGTTCAGAAAAATAAACCTGTTGATCACTTTATAAGTATACCCTTTTCAAATGTTTTTCATTCCTTCTCTTGTTATCAGTGAGGACCACTTCATTTGAACCTCACAGCATTTGAAATACTGTGAATTCAAAATGAATATTATTTACTTGTGGACTAATCATCATTCAGTTTGTACTATAGAGCAAAGAGTCAAGTGCATATTTAGCAACTTGTGATGAAAACTAGGTACTGTGATTTTACAGGTTTTATTTTATGCCAAGAATTGTGAACGAATCATTGCAATTACCATGCCTGATAATCCTTACATCGACCTTATTACCTATTGGTGGTTGTTGCAAGGACAATAGACAGTAAAAATTGTTTATTGGGAGGTTATAATAATAAAGGCTGTAGACAAGGTCTGTAAGCACGGTCATTGTTAACAGGGGGATTCTTCAAAACCACATTTGTTCGTCGTTCTTGTATCTTTTATTCCTCTACTGCAGAAGATTGTATGCAGCAAGTACAGCAACTAACTAGGAGCGATAGGACTGCATGGTTGTCCGGTAATGGATCTACGGGTGATCTGCATAAGCGTGAGCCTATCGCGGTTACAAATCACAACGAGTAATCTTCAAAATCGATTTAAGGTGTGAGGCTCTGAGCCGTTTGTGTGAGTTTGAGGGGGAATATTTCCGCCAGGGGTTGATAAACGACCATCCATAACCTCAGCCGGTGACGTTAGATTTTTGACATTCCACGTTGACGTGACACTGAGATGTAGCCCCGCCCCTCCCACCGTCAACAACTATTTGTATTTTCCTCAACTAGCTTTGCTAGCTGGCTAACGGTGGGCCGATACGTTGACTACAAAAATAACACGCACGGCTGTCTGAATTGACATTTATTTATTTTCCCGTCTTTAAATCGTAATTTTTCGATAGCGGTTGTCGATGAGTGACTATATCGAACCGAAGAACCGAAGAGAGCGGAGAATTCGCCACCTTTAGCCGCCTCAGAAAAGAGCTAACAGAAGGACTTGGCGAAAGAACGCGAGCTGGCTGGCTGACAGCTGGTTCCGTAAGCTGCATGCCTTTACAATTAACGTAGCTAAGAATTAGCAAATGGAGCAATGATTCGCCTCTGACATTGGTAAGTATAACTGGAGCGAAATAACTCACCGACTCAAGGCTTTTATAATCTTTAGTTATTTTTTACATGCACGAACGCTGGCTGGCTAACCATCGGGTTGTTTGTAGCAGCAGCTGCACGGAGCCACGCCTGGGCCATTTAAATACCCGTTTTTCGTTTATAGTAACACCGACATTCCGGCGATGACTTTTCTCCCCCATGTCCAAATATGAAGTCGTTAGGGTGTTTTTTTCAGAATCTCACAGTGCTCATCTATTTTATCTTGCAGAGAGGACCGAGGCCCTGTTGGTTGTCACGTTAGTGTAACCGGAGCCCATCATCAACAAGGTGGGTCTGGACTGACTCCACGGCGGTGCCATCGTGGGCGAGCCGGGAGCCTGTTTGCCGATGCACTCCGGAATTTAATCTGCCAAAGCTACCAATATGATGCCGGTAAGTTTACGCTAACGAAGTTTTCCATTCCGGCCATATTTCATATAATGATACGTTTTGATATTAAGTAAGATGTCAACGTGTTAAATTGCCTTATTCCTCTCATTGTGCAGTAACCGGTGTGATATCAATGTGATGAAAGTGGTCAGATGTCATGTAGCAGCACTTGCTCACTATTTATAAAATTCACTTACAAAGTTTTATAACCCATCACTTGTAGTCTACAGTGGATGGGGGCTCCGGTTCACATGTCCTATACCTGGCCATATTATTATATTGGTAAATCTGTTCTGGGTTAGTATCACAACAGATCTGGTGCTCGTGTTAAATACAACACTCACGTTTACCGCTGTCTGTTTGTTCATTGCTGTAGAAGTTTTTCATGATAATTGTTGAACAAAGAGGGGAAGTAATAGATATTGCCTGGCAACATGATGATCATGGCCCGTTGCGTGTGGGGAGGGGTCTTTTTGCTTTTGACTCAAAACATGAAATTTCCCTAAAGGATGAAGATGAAATAAGAGTCTGTAAATTAGCAGTGGTGAACCGATATCATAAGCTGTACTTTGTGGAAATAAAATAGAGCAACTTTACACCCTGCCCTCCCTAGCTACACATTTTGTCTTGAAAATAGGGATTTTCTTTGGGTTTGATAATGTTAAAAGAAGGGTGTAAAATATTTTAACGCTCATCCTTATAGCAGTAGTTGCTGCAGGTTATGATACATTGTAGAAGAAGTAGTACTTAATGCTGTTGTCCCTGTTTATTATTGAAGATGAACATCATTGAAACTGATAGAATGGCAGCCTTAGGCCTCTAATGCTTTGTTCAGGATGGATTGTGGGAAGATGCTTCGAAATCTTTGTGCCTTCAGGGATGAGGACATGTAACTCAGACAAAGGATAAGCTTACTACTGTTTCATTCAAAAGTTATTGTAAATGGATGCCATTTACTTTCAGCCAGTTATCTCCAAGTTATTGTGCATCCGTTAAATACAGTGTCAAGATCATCAGGTGTACAAACTGGCAGAGAAGTTACTGCATATTTCCTGCCACTGTCACAGGATTGACTGTGACGGCAGCTCTGGTGGACGTTTGTACCCTGCGGCACCAACAAGCTATCAGAGTCAAAGAGTCATTCGAGCATGGAGCAGCCCTGCATTTGGTTCTCGCGTGATTCCAACAGCCAATGAGACTTTGGCAGATCTAGGTCTATGTGGCTGCGTCGAGTAATGCTCTGTTGTTAAGGGGAACTTTTGAGCTGAGTAGATTGTCGAGTAGCATTAATCTCACACAGTGGTGCTGGGCAGAGCATGACTTAGAGGAAAAGTAAACAGTGCATCCTATTGTCGTTTTTTCATTTTTGGAAATATGCTTATTTATTATGGCACTGTCTCAGGGGATTTCTGTTCTGGCAATATCATTGAACAAAGTTTTTTAAAAATTCGACTAAGACTACTGTGCTTTTATTCCAAGTCACATGTTGAGTGATAAAAGAGTCAGTTGTTCATTTATTTAACATCTACAACCTGTAAGACGCCGCCCGATTCCTGTTTTTGTGACATTAGAAGAATATATTATTAAACAGGCTTTCTTCATGCTTTCCTGTTACGTAGACTCCTGTCAGTTGGTATTTCTGTTTCTATTTCTTTCATAAAGAAAATACCAAAGGAAATATGAAATGTCTTTTTTCCCCAGTGCTGAAGTAGCTTTGTTTAAAATTCAGGTTGTAACATCTAGCACTTAATATCCACTGATGTTGAAGAACCATGGGAAAAATACAGCTCATTCTTGTTTTTCTCTTTCTGGAAGGTGATACCATTTTACAAAATGTGGAAGGTTTTTTCCCTCATCTTTATGGATGCCACAATGCAATTTTTTCCCTAAATGTGTAATTTATTGCTTGTTTTTGCTGTATTATAGAAAATTATGTATCTACTTGTCAAAATATCAAAAACAACCTTGCCAAGTCAGAATCAGAACATCCGAGTGGATGTTAGTCTTAACAGAGGTATTGCTGTCCTCTTTGTGACTGATCAGCCAAATTATTGAAAGGAAAAACAAAATCATGTCTAAAGATATCAGAACAAGATCATTAATTTAAAAGATGTGCATCTTAAGGCTTTGTACCATTAGTTTGCTTTCTTTGCGGTATAAAAATTGAGGTTTTTGGAATTTGATTAAGCCTTATCCAAGACGTTATCTAAGAGCTACAAGACTAATCAAAATTTCAATTATTGTAATTTGAACTTCCACATACTAAATTCTCATGATGCCTATCAACATGATTATGTGCAAGCAAACATCAGTAGGTATCTTGTTGAAATCTTGTCGTGGCAACTGGAATTGAATTTCTTCACTTGAAGATGTATCACCCCTCATCCGAGAGGCTTTTTCAGTTCAGATAGTAGGTATCGCCTTGGATCTAATACTCAGTGTAGTGCGGTTTACTCAAGCCTCCTTGAGGGTTTGGCAGTCATTGCATAATTTTGACACAAGTGAATTAAGAAATGCATAATGATTATCAAGTCGAAATCATATATTTTCCCTTCGAGTATTATTGACCTTACACCAGAGCTGCCTTGGTTGCTTGGCGTGTAACGTTGTTGTCTTCCCCACTGCAGTGTAATGTGTGAAATTGTGGTGTCCTAGTGTCTTGAATCAGTGCTGGGAAATATTGTGCATTTTGCCTCCAGTTTGTTGTATGCCAAGATTCGAGATCTGTTGGAAAATTTGATATTTTTGTCTTGCATTGGATAGTTTATCATGACGTTTTCTGTTTCTCTCTCATTTAAGTTGTTTTAAGTGACAGTCTATAGGCTTGCGCAGATTTCTCAAGTTTTGCATAATAGGTGGAAGGAGTTGCGAGGGCTATTACTCCAGTTTGTGCCACTTGAATCTCCAGGATTTGACGATTAAGGGCATGAAAAATACACACAAGCAGTATCCTAGATATTTTTCTCAGTAAATTTTTACAATTTTGTGGGTGAATGAGTGATAGGTAAGATTTGTTTAGAAGAAGGGTCTCTTTATCTGACTCTTGCAGTGTTGAGGTCAGTCAAGCATTTCTCTCCCCTGGCACAGTTTAAAGATCAATGCCCCATTTCCACATGTGACCGCTGTAGCATTATGATGAATCAGGCAAGAGAGATGTTATATGTCTCAAGCCATATGCAGAATTATATTCCTGCTCACTTGTCCACATCCTGTTTCTTGATTGTAACCCACCAGCTGGACACAGATGAGGCTGACAGACTCATTAGTAGAGAGTCAGCGGTATTGCGGCCACCAGCACAACACAGGGACACTTTTCCAAAAGAGAGACTTGCCAGCACCCCCCCTCCACTGGTATTCACATCCCTCAGACTCATGCTGTCTCTCTCCCTCGCTCTGTCTGTTTGTTTCTCTCCAACTCTCTCTCCCCCCTCCCTCCTTGAATTACCCATACAGCAAGTGTTCTTTCCTCCCAAGTCTCCTCTGCAGTACTTTCCCAATGCATGCACCGCTGTCAGTTTCAGAGCTCAGCTCAGGATGGCATAACAATTGAGTCCGATGCCTGCAATAGCAGCATAGCAATGATGAAAAGATTTGTGACTATAGTGCTACGTGGCCTTGTCAGTCTCTCCAAGGAGAGCCCCATTTGGGCAAAGGAACATCATCGACCACCAAAGAAGGAAATCAGGAGGAAAAGGAAGGCAGTCAAGAGAGCTAAGAACATGGGCAGACGCAACTTAGTGAGGGCGGTTCGTATCCCTCCAGTGGTTATTCATCTGGATCACTGGAGGCTCTCTTTTTGTCTTTGCTATCATTCTCATGATTTATTTGTTTATGTTGTGGTTAACTTTTGTCCATTTGCATTTTTAAGGTTTCAGACAGTAATCTTCCTAGAGTTGTTTACTGGGTGGTAATGAGTCAAATGTTGAGAAGGTTCTATTTTTAAACTTTGAACTCCTTTGAATCGTATTGATTTAATATTTTTGCCAGCAAACTGACTGAACAGAATGCTGCTTATATTGGGCCTCACCTGTTCATCCTCTCATTAGGCACTCATAAAAAAGGGCTAAGTTATATCATCTACTTATACTTGCAAGTCGTCCTGACGATAATCATTTTCATATCAACAGTTTACTTTCCCTTGAAGCTATACCTTTTTACTTTTCTGCATTAGCTGCAGTTTTTCAGGACAAAAGTACATATTTCCATGTATTTATCCACCTGGTAAATTGTAAATGCTGCAAAACTGGCATTTGCTGCTACACTGCAATATTAATTGGCCAAACTGATTTCCATCCAAAATTTAAGTCAGTTTTAATTGGTCTTGTTTCGTCAAGATTATGTGCTACTTCTGCATGGTGTTTGCAAAGGGCAATACTTTTTGCTTGTATTTGCCAAAATTAGCATTTTACGGTATTTTTTTCAAGATAGAACAATCAGTACAAGAAAGACAATAAAATAATGATATGTCAAAATATGCAGTGCTCACCTTGTCTGCATGGCAATCCTTGGATTAGAATGACAAGGGCATCCTTTCTTCTCTTAGAAACCCGAGTAGTTGCGCTGATGTTTTTGCTGTTGTTATTTTTTGTCATAAGTAGGCAGTCAGGTGTTGACTATCTTTTGACTCTACACTGAATCTTCATCAGCTTGTTAAAGCACTCTAGGAACCCTTCGGGATTAGAAAATTATTATTCATCAATAAGTGTACAAATCATTCTGATAACCACAAGGTACATTCCCTTTTCTTTATTTTAACAGGAATAATTGTTACTTGTGCTAGATTAAATTTGCTCCTAGCGCATCTCTGCATCAGGTCTAAATAATAGCAGCATGAGTGCATTGAATGTGGAATTGTAAAAGGAATACTAATGGATTTGTGAGAGAAAGCTAAAAAGAACAAATGTGTTTGACTTCATTGCAGTTTCATTCTACTCTTGCTATCAAAGGTGAGAGAATATGGACATATTTGCTATATTCAGCTGACAAAAATCAGTAGCTCCAAAGTCAAATATTCATATTGTTGCAGTAAGTCTGCTGCAGAAAATGTCAATGAATCACACAGTCGCATCACTAAAGCACTGAGTCACTTAGAGAGACTCTTTGAGCCATGGTCTATAGCTAGATCAATGACTAAACCTTAATTTTATATGACATTGGCATACTGAAGCACTCTGCATGGCCCCCTTGGGGCAACAGGGTCACCGATGCACTGATGGAAAGTGGAGGTCTCACATTTTACTAAAGTTACTTCAAAAGTGAATGCCTTCGATACAGGTTTGTCATAAGTTTAGATTAGCTGTGAATCCATGGGTGAATTTCTAGAAGGCAGGAGTGAGTAACACAGGTCAAATGATAGTGTAGCTTATGTGTAATTTGTCCGGAGTTATGATGTAATTGTTTGTAATTTGCGATGAGTGTTTTTGTTTTTTGTTCTGTTTCTTTTGTTTTTCAGCTAACTTTTGGCTTTGGGTGGCAACTTAACTCAATCAGGGAGCTTGTGGAGAAAAGGTGTTGAGCAGGTTAAAAAGCTGGATGCCAAAATGGAATGTATTGAGATTTGTGCAATCAATTTGAATATTTATATGTAAGTTCACTGTGGTTTTCAGGTTTTAACCACTTTCCTCAGTGGCCTCTTCGTAGCCTAATTTTCTCTGGTGAGTCAGCAGAATCAGTGCCAGGAAGTCAGCCCCTAATTCCCTACATGTCAGCCCACAGAATAATGTAAAATTCTGTTTGCCACTTAAGAAGAAAAACTTTTGTTGGTTTGTTTGTGTCTTTGGCATAAGAAAAAGAGCACTTGGTGAGGATGTTATCCGCCACTCCTCTCATCCTGCATGTTGGCTGTATTCAACAAAGCAGTTGATTAATCTAATCTTTTTTCACATTTTACAACCTTCAAGTTCAAATGGATTATTACAACATGTGGTATGTCTGTACATGTATGTATTTATCCCCAGTCAGTGCGTACTAAGCAAAGACAGAATCTTCTTAGATATGTTGTATCTACAAGGAACATCCGGATTGTTTTTGTTGTTTTTCTTCATCAGCTTTCTCTTGATTAGACTGATTTCAACCCACTGTGCCTCAGTGTTGTGAGTCAATAAAAAAATAAGTCGGGGGGTCAGTAAGCGGTGTTCTTATTTCAAAAAATGCCATCGCAGTTCAAGATAATGGCTGAATTGAAATGTACAAAAAAACAGCTGTGCCAGTGGACCCACATACAATATATTACCCTGTCTGTGCTTATCTAATGTATTCAGTCTTAACCTTTTTAACACCTATACTACGCAGTAATTATTACTACCTATACATCTTTTCATATTGCTATAGAATATTAAGCCCCTGTATAAAGATAGTGGAGCAAAGTTATTGTTTTAAATTTGCTTATTAATCTTTTCACAACACAGCAGTTCACACCCTGACATAAACTCTTGTAATCTATCACATTTTGTAAATCCTTTCATCGAATGCAAACAAGTGAAGCTATTCTGACTGCTTGCTCATTAATCACTTACTCTGGAGGCATTGTAGCTGTAGACAAACATAGGAAATATGCAACTAGTCCCATATGGAAAAGTCCAAAGAGCACAACGCAAACATGTTGGCTTATCATCATTGTGCTATACAGTCTATTTAGGTTATTATCTCAGTTTTATGCTTTGCCCTTTTACAATCCTCTCTTTGGATTATTGTGCATGCTTTTATACCATCACACATTTGTAAATGTTGATACTTTGAATCACTGCCTCCTCACACTCCTATAGATAAAACATGTCTCCTAAGAACCTAGATAGGGTTGTGTGATATCTATAGTTAACTGCTTTTACTAACGTGAATATGTGGCAGCCTGTGTGGCTATGTCTTACCCTGCAGTTCAAATGGTACACTGTATTTTCAGTGGTGTTATAGGTTCTAACCATAGTAAGCAGCAATATGACAGGCACAGACATGACTGTACCAGTAGTTCATAGCTGCTATAGCCAGCATAATGCAGTGCTATGATTATGTGTGGTATTTTTAAAGACACACAGCTAGAAATTACTTTGAATGCTCATCCACTCTTGTGCATGTCGTGATTTGTTCTGGGAGCTGTGAAAGAATTGGTTCATAAAGACATTTTCCGATGTCGCCTTTGACTTTGTCTTTGACGCTCTGTTATATTTATTGTCCCTTTTCAGTCTCCGTAGTGTCCTGCTAATGATTATAATTGTCTCTCTTTTCAGATGATCTTGACGGTGTACCTCAGTGATGGGGAACAGGCCATGACTGAGGTGCCAATCACTCCTGAGACTACATGCCGCGATGTTGTTGAGTTCTGCAAAGAGCCTGGTGAGAGTGGCTGCCACCTTGCTGAGGTCTGGAGAGGCAACGGTAGGACCTTGTTAATATTCTGCTGTCTATCTGCAAGAAAAAAACAAAACAAAGAACAAACTCATAACTGGAGATGACTGTGAGAGCAGGAAGAAATCTGTGTTATAGTCAAGTAGAATTAACTTGAAAAGGATCTAAATCTCAGGAAGGAATTAAAGGAAGAATCGCCATTCCCATCAACATTTTTCACATGAGAATTGTACAAATTTGTATGTTGGAAGTGGTATGAGAGCTGATACAGTTCACAGCACTGTCACAAAGGATTCCACATGGTCGAAAACGATTTGCTTCCATCACCATCATCCTACAGACACACCCGGTGTTATCAGCATTTTTGCTGAGGGGCCACTCCTGTTGAAAAGAACATCCCAGCCAAGAGCTTTATTAACCCAGGTTATGCAATCGTGTTCGGCTAGTGCCTGACAAAGCAGCTGTCCAACAACACAAACCTCCTAAAACCACTCTGTCTCTATGTTCAGTCTCTGTTTGTCACAAAAAGACAACACTCTTAAAATGCAAAGGGAAAGTTTTACACATCATTTTATGGCCATTCATTCGATTGGGGGAAAAAAATTACCATTAAAGAAAGAACAGCTTTGCATAGGAGCAGAATAGCTCAAACATCGTTCCTTATTTTAAAGATAAATTAGTCCTTTGGTGTAGTTTGAATCAGTTGGAACATAAACTTTAGCATTACACATATGGTCACCTTTTCTCATTGCTGCTCCCGCAGAGCGTGCAATCCCCTTCGAGCACATGATGTATGAGCATCTGCAGAAATGGGGACCTCGGAAACAAGAAGTCAAGTTCTTTCTGCGGCATGAAGATTCACCAACTGAGAACAGCGATCAGGGTAAGTATTTTTGCAGTTTGCTATGGCAAATACCCTCCTTTGTGTGTCATCTTACTGGGTGGAAGGCATGGGCAGGCAATGTTTGGCAATTTGCGACACCTTTTTCTGCTGGCTCCTCTGCAATGAACACAGGTGTTTCTCTTGCTTTCCCTTTTACCCAGTCAATGCTTTGTAATGATTTGGTTTTCTCCTATTTTTTAGCCCTTATGCAGCTTACTCCATTTGATGGTCATACTTACACACTATTTTCTAAAATCCTTGAAACCATAAGCTGCGTGTGGTGTATGAAATACAATTTTTTTTGTCTCTAAATGAAGATAGATTGAAGCTTAATGAAGTCCTGATGGAGCTTGTCCATGGAAGAAATCCTCTTTCCATTTTCTCAAACTCAAAAGTTCAAAGTCAAAATACATTCCTACAACCTCTAAATTTGAAATAGGTTTGTTCAGTCCCCACACATTTATAAGTAGAAAGGGCAGAGAAAATCAAAATGGCAGAAATCTGCTTTGGTTGATTGAATTCAGGTGATATTCATTTGAAACTTGACTTGAAAAGTGTTTACATGCATCAGTTAGTGTTTTACTAAGAGTAAGCGGCTAATATTCTTTCTATCCCTCTGACATCCATCCATCCAGCGTCTGCCGCTTATCTTGCGCTCAGGGTCAGGGGGATGCACCAGCCTATTCCAACTGTCAACGCGGGGTACACCCTGGACTGGTTGCCACATATATATAATTCAGGGCAATTTCCCAAAAATGTTTCCAATTAACCTGCTGCATGTCTTTGGACTGTGGGAGAAAACCATATAATGCAGACCCAGAAAGATTTCCTTTTCAGAATTGAACCAGGGTCCTTCATGCAGTGAGGCTGAAGCACCAACCACTGCGCCACCATGCCAGCCTGCCCCTGACATTTGAATTGTTTAATCTAGTCTCTGTTTTTATGATGGAAAAGTTAGTTATGTGGTTTTAGTCAGCAGTGACTGTTCCAATGCTCAAATCCCACTGTCATGTGCAATCAAATCAGTGATTTTCAAAGTTTTCCTGACAATGATCTTTGTCATCTGCAATCGTGTATGCATCTGTGCAGTTGTGTATGTATCAGTGTGTGTTACCACCTTGCATCTCATTTCTATGCTTGTGACATGAAGGGGCCTGTCTCTTTTTGCAGGGAGTCAGCAGTCTCAGGATCAGACAACTCGCAGAAGTGGAAACACCGGAGAGAAACACAATGAGAATGGGGTGAGATTTCTAAATGTTCATTATGCTGTCTGAATACACACTCAGTAGATTATTGAAATGTCAGTGAACTTTGATGAATATTGATAGCAAAGATATCTTGACAGTCTGTCAGAAAGTCTCAGCATCAGAGAGATGATTTGCAAAGTCCATAATTTAAATTGTTGGTAGAAAGCTTGAGAGGATATTAAGGTAGTTGGGGTGAGAGAGGAGGATACAGAGAATAGGTTTAGATGGAGGAAGTTGATTCGCTGTGGCGACCCCTGAAGGGATAAGCAGAAAGGAGAAGAAAAAGTTGGTAGAAAGCTTGAGGAATATATCTGAAAATGATTTTTTTTTTTTTCAATATCCCTGTGGCGAATAATAATCTGGTGTTTTTATCATACAACTACTCAAATTTCAATCAGTATGATATTTTAAATTATGTTTTGTCTTCAGAATTTTTAGTTCAAGTTTGTTACCAAGCATTAAATAAATGTGTTTGTAGCTAATTGACAAAGTAAGCTGATCTTTCTCGAAATCAAACACTGTTTTTTTTTTTAGTAAATCCCTTTTATAGAAAAAAAACAATATTTTATTTCCATTGCTTTATCATAGTAAATCATTCAATGAGCTGATTTCACATTATTATGTTGACACTTAAAAAAAAAAAAGTTCCGTCTAGACTTATTATCAATGACTCCTGGAGCAAGCCAGTGTTTAATGGTAGCCTCAGTGACACTAGTGTTCCAAGACTTTTGTCCTAAGACACTGCCAGTATGTCCCTGTCAGGTGAACCCATTGTCATGCATTTTGAGGTCCAACTTCTGGATATGTGTGTTTTGTAGATGTGAATATGTTTGATAAAAGCAGCCTCTGGCATGGCATCCACTCGCTTTCTCTCTTTCCTCTCTCTGACCATCTGCCCCAGATTTTACAATAGGAAAGTGTTGCGCTCAAGGAATCGAAACTAATTAAACCTTTAGGGTGAGTGGAAGAGACCAGCACAGCAGGAGATGGAAGGATTGTGGTTTTTGTTTTCAAAAAAAGATGATAGCTGTGCTTCACCAGCGCACTCAGGGGCTGTTCCATTTACAGTATGCCACCAAATATCCAAAACGTGCAATTCAGTTTGTTTTAAAAAAAAACATTATTGAATTTCTTATGTCAATCATCGATTGAAATATGGTGTTTAATCACAGCATGCTATGACAAACGGAAATTAAGGTACTATTTTGTCTGCACTTTTTGTTAATTTAAGAAAACATTATCAGCTGTATGCCTGGATCTGCTTATCCTCCTAAGTATTGACGCTCATTTGTCCAAGTTTCTTCCTAATATCTGATTTGAAGGATTATATCAGTCAGCCTGCTGGATGATATAACAGGCCCTAAGAGGATCATTGCTTCGGCTTTACTACGGGCTGCTGCCCAAACCCCAGGGGCTTTCACTCCACCAAGCAGAGCTGATCATCCTCATAAAGAGCAGCAGTGCCTCTGTCAGTTTTATTTTATTTTCATAGAGCAATTTAAGCATGTACAAGTACCGATTACTTATTAACAGTTTATCAACATGTTTCATCATCGTGCTTTACTTGTCTATTGCATTTTCCTTCATCGTTTCATTTGTTCGCCTGTCATTCATTTAAATGTAGAGAAATATCAGTGCACCTCAGTTTAATTCTCTGCTTTCTTTGTTGCCTCTTTTTATCAGTTAATTTCATGTGTTGAGATAAATCTCAACTCTTCTTTTATTTTGAAAAGGCTTGAAAATATGTGACTGCAACCTGCAGTATTTAAAAGATGCATCCCTTCATCACAAGTGTCTGTGTGACCCACCAGTATGTAAACATTACTAAAGCACACATAGCCTTTTGAAACATCTCGTGCTTCATTAGCATTTGAAAAACTGAAATTGAAAATCAAGATATTGTAGTGCTTTGTTTCTGGGGTTTTCTTGGTAGTGAGATACATGTTCTCCTTAGCTTGTTGTGGTGTTTATTCCTACTTGTGAAAGGCACCTTGCATGGTTGGAAAACTATTTAACAAAAATGTGAAGAGCAAGTCTCATTCAAAAAGCATTTTATATTGTATATGATGAGATACATTCAAAATGACCGACACTTTGCAGCTCCCCTGCCTGCATCAGGGTCATTGCCTGCAGTAGCTGATGGTTATGGTTTTCTACACTCACTATGTGCTACAAAGAAAGGTGACCTAGTATGAATGTATTTTTTTTTTTTTTATGTTCAGCTATGGATTGAAATGGATTTAATTTTTAAATCATTTCTGCCTTCTGCTTTTACCACTCCTCCTCCCTCTCCCTTCCATTAATGCAGCAGTTCTTTGTTTTTGACCAAAAGGTTTATGCATTAGATGAGAGCCATACTTGTCCTTAACTTATCAGTGTTAAGCAACACTGAAAGCAATGAGTCTGAGAGATGTGCTGTTTTGCTCATTTGAAAGTCATATTTCACTTTGGTAAAGTTTTTGTCTTTGCACAAATCCGCCAGCGTGCCTCAATTGTTAATGAAGGAGGCTAGTGTGTGTGTGCGTGCGTGCGTGTGTGCGTGCGTGCGTGCGTGCGTGCGTGCGTGCGTGCGTGCGTGCGTGCGTGCGTGCGTGCGTAGGGGGGTTATCCTACCCTGTCTACCCTGTCTGTGCGACCTTCATATGTCTAAGAAATTGGTAATCATTGTTCTCATATTGGATTTTAAGTCATGCTAATTCATATTATGGCATATCGTTGGGACAATTAATTTGACATTTTCTGTTTTTTTCAGGCCTAATTAAATATATAGCCTTGTTAATATACGTATCTTTAAACATGATCTCATTTTAGCCCCAGTCAGGTATCCACTGAGACGATGATGCATTGCACTAACCCTCATCACTTAGTCTGTTCTTTATCTCCCTTATGGTCAGCTCAGTTAGTAGGGTGTTTCACCATCTCCCTCTTCATCACTGTCTGAGGGTGTGTGTCTCACTCCCTCGGGTGCATTCTCACAGATGCATCTTTCCCTCTGTATATTTGAGTGTGTCTATGTGAACCAGTGGCCTCCCCCACTCTACTCCTCTCTGCCTTGGTTGAGTGACCCTGTCACTCCCCCATCAGTCTTTGGAGTTCCCTAGACTGTATTTAACCAAAAGGCCTGAACAATGCCAGGTAACAAAAAAACAAAAGGAGTCATGCTGGAATTGCAATATCCTTGAGAATGATGAGATGATGGTTGAAATGTGCGTTTTTGTGGCTTCACTTCATAAAAAATTGAAATTTCTCAGTCATTCCCTAAAATATTTATTTCAGAAAAAAAGATAAAATCACAAAAATAGTTCTTTGGTATGTCACATTTAATTAGCCTGAGTTCCTTGCTCAGGATCATATGAAATACCATGTGAAGTAAATAAAATATATTTTAAGCGACAGACATATCTGTGCTGATTCAGTGCTAGACGCCTGGCAGTGTAACACTTAGACATTATTTGGTGTGGACTGCTGCAACCACTAAGCAACTAACCACAATACTTTTGCTGCCTAATTGATTTTCCTGACTTATTTTCTTGAATTATTTCTGCAAATGAGGTTCAGTGCAAGATTTTTCCTCCTTGTCTAAGCTTGTGTTTTTGTCAAGCAACATAGTTTTCATATTGTTTTTTACTTCTTCTAAAGCTGCGGTGAAAACATTTGCATTTATGTACTGTATATTGGTACTTGAATGCCCAGAGACAAAAAGTCAAATGTTATAATGACTATAGCCTTTATTGAACATTTTGCCCTTCAAAACCAAATAATTTTGCTTTATCTCAGGGTGATTTGGGTATTCTCTAGAGGCACCACAGTACATAACTCAGCCCCCTAGAGGTAGACTGTAAGGAACATAAGGACTCAAATTGTAGACCTATTGCTCAAAATTTAGATAGTTTTTTCTTTTCATTAATTAAAATTTAGACTGGGTTTTAAAAGCATCCCACTGGAACATTCATACCCCGTTTTGATTTACATCAGTCATGCATTTAAGAACAGCTATCAGTAGCCAGGCCACAGTGTTTAAATATGTTATGTGTGTAGGTGGGAAATCAACGTGTGGAGCTCACGCTTTCGGAGCTGCAGGAGATGGCCACACGGCAGCAGCAGCAGATCGAGGCTCAGCAGCAGATGCTTGTTGCAAAGGTAGAATATTTTTTGTTTCTAACAGTCTTTTTTTTTCTTCTTAATTGTTTTTCTTCATTTTCTCATTCTGTCTCTCCAAATGTCCCTGGTGTGGTGATATAATTATCTAATAGCAGTAGCATTTAAAAAACATGGCTATTGATTGTGTCATTTTGGTAGCATTTACAAGTTTGTGACATTTTGGAAGGTGCACACCAAGGTCCATCACTGGCGTCAGTGTTATTTTCTAGTTTTTATTTTTGAAATTTAAAAAAACTAAACCACATCCATATTTTTACTGCCTTATAACTAATCAAAATTTTTTTCTCAGGCTGGAGTATAAAACAGACTGTATGCGACAGTGAGGATAATTTTGAATTTTAAGGCTCTTTGAATATATCACCATCACTCATACCAGAATTCAATTTAAGGCTCCAACAGACATAAATTTCACCATTGTTGCGATGGGACTGAGTATACTTTGTTAGATATCTTCCACTTTATGTACCTTTCAATGTAATATCAGTCAAAAAGAAATGTATTTTCAAAAGCCGTGTAAAGTAACAGGTTCTGCATGGTGTGCATTGTGTGCTTAAAATGAAGTTTGCATTGCCAGTAGTCCTGTTTGAAAGTTCTTCTGTTTATGAGAGAAAGGGCTACTGTTGAACCAAAGAGTCCCACCATGACCCAAAACACAGACAAGTGTTATATAACAAGTGAAATGGGACACAGTATGAGTCATGATTCTGGGATTGTCCAGTCTGTGGCTGATACTTCATTCACAGTACAGGAATACACACAAAGACACAGCAGAGTTCTGAAAGCCTATTTGATAACTGAAGTTACTACTTTTCCTAACCAGTAAAAGGTTGATATTGTTATATTATTTGTTGGTGAGTAAGAAGACTTCATTAATCAGCCAACATTTATTTTTATTTTATTCTAAGTACTATGATTCTTGTTTGTCTATTCATTTCTGTATTTCCTCTTGTAATTATGGATGGACTATGAGAACTTTCCAAGCAAAACTCTTCATAGTCCATCTACTTGGTCACTTTGTGTGTTTTTGATAAATTACCACAGTCTTACCAAAACATTTATGGTTTACTGATCTGTCTGGCAAAATGATGCATACTGTATAATCTCAGATAGAGAGACTGCCTATTTGCTTAGTTGTGATATATCAAAAGTAGGCCCTCTTGAAGCCCTGCAGTCATTTTGGAACTTGCACCTGTCACTTCCTATTTTAGCACCGTAAGTGGAGCAGTTCTCCGTTGGATCAAGAGATGTAGTCATCTGACCCTTTCTTAAGCCTTCAGACTGTCTTGATACAGCATAGCAATCTTTTTGTGCTAACAGTCAGATTTATCCACTTTCAGGGATTTTCTACCACATGGATCTATAGCTGTGTGAGCAGCACTGTGATGCCTTGGCGGTTTTGCATCCATGCTGTGAATTGACCACCACTTCAGACCAAAATAGACAACAGCAGAAAAAATGTTTCTCCCTTTTGTAGAGAATGCATGGACTTTAATACATTTTTCATCAACTTGTTAGTCACCTTCTGTTCAAGTATATTTATTTTCAGACTTGGATAAGCAGGTCTTGAATGACTCCGGTAAAAATATTTTACAAAATTTAAATGTCTGTCAAAATCTTTGAAGGAGCAACGTTTGCGCTACTTAAAGCAACAAGAGCGGCGTCAGCAGCAGACCATTTCCGAGAGTGAGAAACTACAGAGGCTGAAGGAACGAGTTGAGAGCCAGGAGGCAAAGCTCAAGAAAATTCGCGCAATGAGAGGCCAGGTGGACTACAGCAAGGTCATCAATGGCAACCTGTGTAGGTTTAATAATATATTCTGCATTTTTTTCCTACTGCTTCCCCCCCTACTTTTGAAACACTTCTGCTGTTATGAGAATGTGTGAATTATACGGAAAATAGTTTCATACATACTATATTTTATCTTTTAATATCTCAACAAAAGTTATGTTACATCTCAGAAATCTTGAAGTTGACTTTCCGAGATTAATGCATCTTTTATCTAAACTTTGTCTTGGAAAATTTAGAATCCAGCATAAAATGTAATTAGGGTTGCGTTCCCAGCATTATTCAACCATGGAACACTTTCATTTTAGTTGAGTGCGATTCTGAATGAGGTGATGTGCTATTTTCATTCTTTGTACTCAGCGGCAGAGATTGAACAAGTTAGCGGCCTGTTCCAAGAGAAGCAGGCTGAGCTGCAGGCAGCAGTCCTGAGAGTGGAGCAGCTCAGCTTGCAGCTTGAGGACCTGCGGAGGGGAAAGCTCAATGGCATACAGACAGCCCTGGGTGGCCAAGTGACTGGTACTGCAGCTTTAGAACTCCGCAAACTCTACCAGGAGCTTCAGGTATCGCAAAGTAGATCAAAACCAGTGCGAGTGTGTTTTCACCATTTTCAACTGTGAGCACAATAAGGAAAGTCAATTAAATTTATCACTGATCCAGTAAATTATACCTGCATGCCTTCACCTTTGTCATCCTTAGATCCGGAACAAATTAAACCAGGAGCAAAACAGCAAGTTACAGCAACAGAAGGAGCTTCTGAACAAGCGTAACATGGAAGTGACGTTAATGGACAAGCGGATCAGTGAGCTGCGGGAGCGCCTCTACAAGAAAAAAGCTGAGGCACGTCAAAAAGAGAACCTCCCTGTAAGACTAGAAGCGCTTAACTTACCTCTTTATTACAGCTCTTTCATTGTAATGCTTTATTGAATAAGTAACTCACAAAATTCAAGATCAAGGAAAAGACAAAACCTATAATACTTACTGCTTTTCAAATACTGTCAGAATGTGTAAGTACTTTAATGTATATCCCCGGGAATGTTTTGTTTTTGTTGTTTTATTTTCATCGATTTAACATGGTTAACATTTATACTCTTATAGCTCAACAGAGCCAATGGGCCTCCTTCACCACAACCAGCCCCCGGGACTCTAGGCCGTGTGGCTGCTGTCGGGCCTTATATCCAAGTTCCTGTGCCAGGCCGACAAGAAGGGGGCTACACTATACCCCCTGAACCTCTCAAGCCACAAACTCTGGGTGTCAATAACCAGACGAACCAAGGTCGCACAAAGTCAGGTGAGTAAATGTCATAAAATGTTGTGTGTCTTTTATCTCTGGAAATGCAACGAAAGAGAAATGTCTGAAAGATTTAAGGTTTAAGTCTATCAAAATGGTAATCAGTGAAGTGTTTTGATCCTCTATTTTCAGGTCCAAGGATTTTTCTTTCTCTTGGTACATTTAATCAAGAAGGCAGTTACCAAAATGGACATAAAGTAGAAAAAGAGCATAAGTAGATGCAACTCAGAGTTGTTTTGATATGTTCACCCAGAGGCAAGAGTCTTACACCATTACACATTTAACTCATCTTGCATGAACAGCTTGAGACAGAAATTCTCTCATGGGTCCTTACCGTTATGCTGTTTCCTTCCAATCTGACTTCTCCGTTAATTTTCCACTTGGACCTGATGTCTGTAATTTCTTTTCCCTTCCTCTCTAACCTCACTTTCTTCCTTGTATGTGTTCACTGTGATTCCCTCCCTCTTCTCTCATTTGTCTATGCTGTCGTATCTCTGTAATGTTTCTGTTTTACTGGGTGTGGGCTGGGGTCAGTGTTTCCCGGGGCAGATGTGCGAAAGCCTCCCGGCCCTTGGAAGGTGTCTGATTTAGACATCGTTGTGGACCCGGTACCCCCGTCCCTTCCAGAATCACACCCCGGAGCCTCCACTTGCGCTGATGGCACGTCTCGTGAGTGCACAGTGCTGCATAAGCAGTGGAGTGGCACCTTCTGAACCTTCTCTCACAATTACAGCACAGGATTTTGGCCATGCACTGAAACAGTAACTTCCACATGAGATCCACATTTTACCCAATTCAGTCATATTATCTTAATTACTCAAACTCTTCACTCACAACTATGATTGGATGGTGACTTAAGATTTCCAGTTTTGGGTACTGATAGAACTGTCTATCTATGTTTCTGTATGTCAGAGTCTCATTTGTTTTAAAGGCAGACAGTTTTCGAATCAGCAAAAATTAATGGCAGATAAGTTGTTATAAGTTGATAAGTTGAGCCAGCTTTCTGCAAACCCAATAGTTCCCACAAGAAGCCAAAGTTCATGCACAAGTGGATGAGGTGGACAGAGGTTATAGAAAATGGACTGGTTGTGCTTTGGCAACAACCAATTTGTCCATATATTGGCTTTGAAACACAACTAATGATCACAGGAGAAAGTTTCTCAAGATGCTTTTGTCATTCTCCTGCTTTGTCTGGTACTGGCTATGATTTTTATTTCACTATGATATAACTGCTATTCAGTTTATATCAACACAGGATCAATATTAATTTGGGACATAAATATAAACCGTCTTCATAAGAGCTGGAAGTTTGGTTTGGTAGATACTTTTGTAAGGGAGTTGTGTGTGTATACACTATACCCAAACATTGGTCTGGTTCTAATTAAGTTTGGCACTTAATTTGTGTACTCCGGGAATAAGCTTTGTGTATCTACTAATGATAAACATTCCCTTAATGGAACTTTAAGCAATAGCACCCATGCAATGAGTCTTTATGCGTTAGGGATTGTGATCATTTGTACCCAGTGCACATTAAGGATATTTTGATTTCAATTATAAATTTGCAGGCTGTAATTTTGTAATGCTGTTGAATTGAACTATGGTATTGTTTGGTGTGAGTAGTCTTTCAATCCTATTCTAGTGGTTAGCATAGTAATTTGAATTATTTGTACAGAATTTCCGATTTTAAAATGTGGAAGTGGTAAGAATTCAATTCACATAATTGAAAGAAATAAAAGTCAGTCTCTTGTCAGACCACAGCCTCAACCTCACCTCGCATTAGAATGTCAGGGGCCATTAGCCAATTGTTTAGTAAAACAATTGATGACTGACTGAGGATTTCCTTCTATGTATCTTTGCCACTAGCAAGAAGATATCTGAAAGATTTTTAAACTACCAGTATGTCCTCTGTAGGTGTATTAATGACATCAGAGTAGTTTGCTGTCCTCCTCAAACACTTTGCTGCCATCTGCAGAAGTTGGACACTCTTACACTAAGTTGACATCATGCCACAGATGAAGCAGTGCTGATCCTGTATGCTCTTGTAGACTTCTGAGAAGGTTCAGTGCACTGCGTGCCTCATAGACTCACTCATGCAAAGCATTCCAAAGTGGGCTTTGTTCTAATTTTGTCACATCCCCAGCTTGCCTGACTAGAAAAATTCACACCATTTTCTCCAAGCCATGAGACACGCTTTAAGTCACTTTTCTTGACAGGACATTGTACTTGTGCATGATAAAGTATGATTAGATTCAGTTAGAGAGTGTCTATTTACGACCCAGGTTATTAATGAACTGTCCATTTAAACTACTCTTGTGTCTATGTGGAGATGAAATATGTTTAGGCAATAAAAGGATCTTCTAGACATCTAAAACTAAAACTTTTTTTCATTTCAAGAAAAGCCAAGTATTTTTAAAGCAGACTTATTTATATGCTATCTGTGTTCGTAATGAATTTAACGAACTGTAGATAATTAGAAAATAATTTGAGATTCAAAGTACTTATCGTCATATGTGTAGTTTGGGAACCTGTTTCTCTGTATAGTGAAATACTTATTTACTGTCCACAGTGAAGGCTGATAGTAAGTTAAAAAAAAAGGAACCAACAATTAATAATATGCATATTATTGCAATGAGATTTGAAATATTGAATGAGGCATATGTTGTCTTATCAGAAGCCAGTCCACTTATTTTATCATGCCTATTATATTGAAAGACATAAGAAAAGTCATTTACAAAATTTTACATTGTGTCTGTTTTTCACCATTGTTATTTCCTTCCTATGTTTGCTCTATTGCATTATTTTATCAATCACATTATTTTGACTTTGTTTTCATTTTTATGGGGAATTCACTTTCATCACATTAGTTACCTGCTGTCTATTCCTACCTTACAGTAGCTGAAAGTTTAGTTACTAGAAGTAACTAAATAAAAACACTAAAAGACTAAAAGCAAGCACAATAGAAACATACTAATAAAGATTCATTTATTGTCATCAGTGCTGTGAAATAAAGGCTCAGGATTTTTGTCCTATTGATCAGTGGTTGCACTGTAAATTACATTTGTGTTTGTCTACTTCAAGGAGTGACAACCAGCAGAATCCAGTCTTTGTACTAGATCATAAATGCACGTGTTTCACATCTCATGAGTTAACGTTGAAGATCGTAGAAATTGGAGGCAGAATAATTTGAATGAAATCTAACCACCAACTGACCACAAAGATTTCTTGTGGTTCACTGAAAAGTCAGTAGCTGACTTGTATAAATTGTAAGACGCGTGTATGGAAATGCTCTTACCTGAAGGTTTCTATTGCTCGTGTCTGACCTCCTTCTACCTCCTTTCACTGTGACTGGAGGCTGTAGGAAGTTGTTTCTTCTGATTTTCAGAAAATAAATGAAAGTCTTCAGTTTTCGAAATTGAAATGAGAGCTAGGCCTCTGGTTGATAGGATAGGCTTCTTAAAATCCTGAACTAAATCCTCCATCTAATAACGGTTCTGGTCAAAATGGTACTTTGTATGTATATTGTCATTAATGCTCCCATTTTTGAAAATTTTAATGCCTCAGTATTGACTGTATAAAATATCTGAATGTAGTTACCATATCTGCATGTTTTTTACTCCGTATGAGCAGCAGAAAGTGACTCAATTTGATGCTTAAAATTGTATTCAGATCAATGACAGAAACAAAATTGTCATCTGTCATTTTTACCTCCATTAATGTTTTCTGTCACGAGTTTCTTTCTTTTTGTTTTGTTTTTCAACTCAGCGTAATTTGCAAATAAAAAATTAAAATACAGAGAATGTTCTAGCTCCTGACTACCCTTGAAATTGTCAGCTCACTATTACAGCACCTCTGGATCAAAATCCTAGATACAACTGCAATTGGGCTGCTGCCAGCATACCATATTGGAAGCTTAAAAATTGTCAAAAAAAACTGTGGTAACGCCCTTTTTTTTTTTTTTACATACAGTGGTCATTGATCAGTATCACATAAACATTGTAACATATGACATACCATTTAGACCATGACCTATTGGACAATTCTTTGTAACTACCCTGTAATGCGCAGCATGTACATGGTTGTTGTTTTTGAACACAATTAACTCTGTGTTGTTTGCCATAGCTGACACTGGTTGGCCTGCTGTAGGCAAGACCAGCACAACTCTCAAGCCACCTGAAAGAAGAGATTCAGGGTCTGATAGCCAGGGCAAGACGCCCCCTTCAGGCTCCCCTATCACTCCAAATACAGAGAAGGTCAGTTTTCTTTTCTTTAATTTCTTATTGTTTTAACAAAAATGAGTGTTGGAGTTTTATAAATATAACACCCTTCAACAATTATTACCTCCTGGTGAAACATCACAGCTATAGAGGACTATTTGTTCAAGCACATGAAGCCGGTTATTAATCTTTTGGTTGTGAGTAATATTTCTTTGTGTCTGTAGTAGCTTCTCTCAACTAACTTTTTATAGCAAGAAATCAATGTTTTGTTTATTCTTTTCAGCAATCTTATTTAACTGTTGAATTTGTGTGCGTTACTTTTTTTCAATAGGTTCTCGACTCCAAAATGGCCCTCTCATCCCCTGCGACGTCAAAGCCACAACCTCCTCCATATGGGTCCCACCTTACCTCAGCAAGCTCAGCCAGCTCTTTAGAGCGTCGTAAAGATGCGCCACTTCCTCGCCCACTTCCAAACCCAACACCTCCAGCTTGGCCCCGTTCCCATCCCTCCACAGGGTCATCATCCCAGCAGATTCAGCAGCGTATCTCTGTACCCCCGAGCCCCACTTTCCAGCCAAATGCACCCGTCTTTCCTCCTGGTATGAGCGAGCGATTGGATCCCCCACCAGCTGTAGCAGTACGCCCCTTTATTCCAGACCGAGGATCACGGCCTCAGTCCCCTCGCAAGGGCCCGGCTACCATGAACTCCAGTTCCATCTATCACATGTATCTTCAGCAGGCAGCACCAAAGACACAGCCACCCAAGCCTGCTCTAAAAGCAGGTAAGAGATGCTCAGAATGGGAAAAATGTGACTGGGTAATTGTAATAGGATTATTTTTATGTGACAGAATTATTAGTCATGCTGTATCTGACCAGATCCAATATTTTTTCATTTGAGTATGACATAAATAAGAAAAAAAAGGTTATTTTGCCCTGGAGCTTTTTGTAAAGGTCACAGCTTGTGGTATTTACCATATCTCAAATATGTCAGTTATTGCCAAAACTAATTCTTATTGGATGCTCTATTTCACAATGACCCCTGGAGGAAGTGTAAGGAGTATTCATTCACACACAAACAAGATCAGCAGACTTATTACTAAGTGAAAGGCCAGTTCAAATTTAAGAGGACACAATAGAATTTAGGTCTCTGCCAAAGCTTGTGTGAATAAATATAATTTCCTTATTTGTCAGAGTCCACAGCCCCTCTATTGGTGTTAGTCCCCATTATTTGTTATATTGCATTTTATAGATGTTGAAGTCTATTTTTAAATTACTCTCTATAAGAAAAGTAGTTGAAATTGATTATCTTTAATAATAATCACATAACAAAGAAACAAAACTTTATCATAGGGGGTCCATCTTCAATTTATCAGTTCATTCATAGTAGGGGGCGTTGCTTATTGATGCTGGTTTTTATCTGGCCTAAAAGAGCCAAACATACAATGGAGAATTTTGTAGATTTCTTTGAGTTCTTGCTCTCTTGACATAAAATACTTGCTATCTCCATCATGGATACTTGAGAAACTCCCCTTCAGTGAAAGGCTTGCTGGCTTTTGCTAATTTGAATGCCAGTACATAACTTGTCTTTGTGCTGGATTCTTGGATGGAAGTTGTTCAGGTTAAGGTGTTTTGCTGAGCTTGCAAGTTAGCTATCAACCTATGAGTGATAGTTGACAGTTTGTTGGCATAATTAGGATGCTTGGTGGAAAAGAGATAGCTGATGTTGTATTCCTTTAAAATTGCAATGGTTTCTTGGCAAATAAGACATCAAAGGCCTTTGACTGAACTTCAGTAAAAAAGTATTTGGGTGTCCATTCCTTATGAAACACAAAGCACTCACTGTCGACTTTTCTTTGACATTACCGCAGGTGGATACTGAGCAGTATAAGAGTCACTGTGCCTAATGCGCCACCTGGTAGTGAAATGCCTGTCATTACAAATTAAAGTCAAATGAATGCAATCATTCTCATCAAGTATGAATTCTGTACCAATCTTTTGTGGCCTGGATTAAAAAGACCAATGGGCCGTTGTGGCCTGCGGGCCGTAGTTTGCCTATCCCTGTTCTGAAGTTACTGTGATTTTTGGTTCAGTCCAGTTGTCCGAGTTCTCATGTCCCAACATTCAACTCTTCTCATTGTGTATCTCCAGTATACGGGAAGCCAGTCCTCCCCTCCAGCTCTACGCCTCCTTCGCCTCTGCCTTTCATGCAGTCTGGAGGGGCTTTCCCATTGCTCCAAGGTCCACCTGTCGGGGAGGATATATTGGATGGTGATTTGGATGATCACGAGGGCTTCCAGCACTTGGAGCCTTCAGCTCCCCCTCCCAGTGTTGAGAACATACCACGACCACTCAGCCCGACTAAGTTGACACCCATGGTACACTCTCCTCTGCGCTACCAAAGTGATGCTGACCTTGAAGTGCTCCGTAAAAAGCTTGCTAATGCACCAAGACCTTTAAAGAAACGAAGCTCGATCACAGAACCAGAGGGACCCAGTGGACCGAATATTCAAAAACTGCTCTACCAGAGGTTCAACACTCTAGCAGGGGGTATTGAAGGAAATGGAGTTAGTGGATCAGCAGGTGGAAACGGTCCAGGTAATGGAACACCATTTTATCAGCCAGCCAATCCTCCTGGTTATCTGGCAGGAGACTCAGCTGCTGACACAGACAACGGCAACCTCCCCTCTGAGACACCACCAACCGGGGTCGTGGAGGTGGGCTCTGAGGCTTTACCTCCAACCTTTGATGCTAATGACAACCAGCCGCTGCCTTTGCAACCAGAGGGGCTTGCGGACCCGGCTGAAGTTGAAGGACCAGAGGATGATGATGACGACGAAGATGATGACGACAATAATAACAACGTTGGAAGCTGCGAGGCTTTGCTGCCCAGCCCTGTGCCAGAGGTCAGCACTCCGGAGGAGAGTGGCACGGTGCAAACACAGCCCTCGGTGAGTCACACACAGGATTCATGTCTTTCAAGAATGACCTTTTACAGTGTTTTCAGTTACAAACAAAATTTTCCTCTTTATTTGAGAAGCGTACAAATTTGAAGAAACCAGACTCTGAGCGTACAGGCCACGGCTTTAGGGTGAAGTTCAACCCTCTTGCTCTCTTGCTGGATGCTTCATTGGAGGGCGAGTTTGACTTGGTCCAGAGAATAATTTACGAGGTATAGTCCAGTATTCATAAACTTTGATTTTTTTTTTTTTACATTAAAATAAGAAAGATAATATATCTCTTGATTCTTTATTCCAGGTGGAGAACCCTAGCACCCCAAACGATGAGGGCATAACACCCCTGCATAATGCTGTGTGTGCAGGACATCACCATATAGTCAAGTTCTTGCTAGATTTTGGTGTGAATGTTAATGCAGCAGACAGTGATGGATGGTTAGTGCAAGCTCTCCAATAAGTATTGCATTCCAAAGATTGAGTGTGCTCAATCCTGAATTATATCTGTATTTATTTGAATAGGACTCCACTTCACTGTGCTGCCTCCTGCAACAGTGTGCACCTTTGCAAGTTGCTGGTTGAGTCTGGCGCTGCCATCTTTGCCAGCACCATTAGTGATGTGGAGACAGCTGCTGATAAGTGTGAGGAAATGGAAGAAGGCTACATCCAGTGCTCCCAGTTCCTATATGGTAAATGTTTTGATTTTTTTTATTAAAATGTGAAGCAGTGTGAGTCCTCAAGTTTCCTGAATACCAAACATGATTAATTGTGCTACAATTTCATTTCACATTTTTCAAACCTGCCAATGGTGCTTTCGCACACAACAATAATACTATGCAGCCAGAACATTACTTTTTGTAACCTTTTGGCATCTAAATATGGGCAAAACTCATCATCACTGAGAGATCACACATTTCAGAAAGAATAAGTTACTGTAGGTTGCACAGATATATTAGAAAACCAATGTCACTACATCATGTTTTTTCTTGACTCTGCTGTGAAATTATTTGGATGCAGAATAATTACCAATGACTCTTGAGCGTTCATGTTGCTTATCTTCAGCATCATACTACTTGCCACAAATTATAGTATGCTGTTGGTTTTTGAATCCATTCACTTGACAGGGAAAAGGCATATAGTTGTTTATTGTTGAAATAAGAATTGATTCTAATATGATTTTTTTGTGTAGGTGTGCAGGAAAAGTTGGGGGTAATGAACAAGGGGACGGTATATGCTCTGTGGGATTATGAAGCCCAGAATCAGGATGAGCTGTCCTTCAGCGAGGGCGACGCCATTACCATTCTGAGGCGACAGGACGACAGTGAAACAGAGTGGTGGTGGGCGCAGCTTGAAGACAATGAGGGTTACGTGCCCAGAAACCTTCTAGGGGTAATAACAAACATTGCCATTTATCCACAATTCATTGTTTGGCTAATGACTAAGCTTTAAAAGATGGAATTTTACACAAATAGTAACAATCCAAAGAAACATGACAGGTCAATGTCAAGTAAATACTAGCAATTTTCTTCTGGTCAAACATAAGGAATCTAAAGATTTTTCTCTGTTTTTTTCCATTTTAATCCCTTAATAGCTGTATCCCCGGATCAAGCCTCGTCAGCGCTCCCTGGCATAACATCCCACTCTGTTGATCCTAGGCTAAACAGCTGGACACATGTGAACCAAGAGCAGAGAACAAAAGAGCCTGGTGCGCTACCCATGTCCCGGTGGCCATGTACTCCCCTGGCCTTGTGTTTCTCACAGAAACCCTTTCTCTGAAGCAGTGGGCATCGAGTTCAAACACACACAGATGCGTACATTGACACACACCTCGAAACACAACCAACTCCAAATGCGAAAAATCTCTTCAAACACTCCATCCCGATCCATCCCTTTTAAACTGCTTGTCTGTCATTACCGTAACTTGATTTACCCCTATTCAATGTCAGCTCTGTAAAACATTAACTTGAATACACTAACCCTTGTCTCAGTATTTCTTGGACACTTTATCAACAATCTGCATCCCCTAATGTGGTCAGTGGTGGCATTAGTTTACACGATTGTATGTAGTAACTTGAAATTTATCTCTAAGTGAGATATTACTGATTATTTGTCAGTGAAATATTATTTCATTCAAAAACCTTTTTTATGCCGACTTCATTCCCTTTCACAAAGAAATACACGGCGCTCTAGCGAGAGTTAGTCCATATTTTTTGTTTGATTTCACCGTAGTTTTAAATTAGTATAGTTATGAAAAAATGTTATTCTATTACTGTGAAATACCAAGCAGAATTGTCGACGAGTGTGATAATCAATCGATAAAGAGCTAAATCCTCAGTATTATTTGCACAGCCCATCAGAACAAACCCAGTGTACACTAGAAAAATGAATATAGAATCTATATTCATCTTTTCTACTGTGAATTTGTCAGTCTAATTATAGATTAGACTGTCAAATTCACAATTTATCTTAAATAACATTTATCACAGGGCTTTCGTCAATAACCTCTGTCCAAAAAGCTAAATCTAAAAGGTAAGAGCCTTGTGGGCAAGTGTTGAGATTAATTAGCTTTAAACACTTCAAAATGTTGCCATTTAGTTTTTAAAAACCATGTACTGCTGATTTGAATAATTAAAAGGCATTAATATTTTTGTAAACCTATTCTCTAAATGAATAGCTCATATATAATGCATAGAAATTAATTTTAAAATATGTTGCTGTGTCTTGGTGATTTGGAGACCGTGTGTGTCTACACCATCAGACAAGTATACATATTTTTGAAAGGTAAGCAATCTCTGTTTTAAGAAGTCCTGTTAAAATATGTTTATTCATCTCATGGAGTTTTCTTTCCAATACAAGTGGTGGTTGTGAGTCTCACCGTAAAAGACAAGTGCTGATGGTGGCTTGGAATCTAGTTAATACTAAATGATATCCATACACTAAATCATCAGGAAAACCATTTTTAATCATCTATACAACACCCCTCCCTAACACACGTCACAGAAACACATTCAGCAGTTTAATCTCTATATTCCAAAATTGCAACTTTCCCTTTCTCCCAGCAATTTTATCAACCTCAAATCACCAAACACTGCAGTCATTCAGCTCGGCTGACATACACTCTGCTGAAAATACTATCTCAGGACCACCTTGGCGCTGCTCTCACTGTCCCACTACTAAAGTAGTGATCTTTTTGGGTTTTTTTTTCTCTTAACAAATATAATTTTCACTCGAGCGAAAAACCAAGCAAAAACAGACATTGAGAACCACATGAATAATGGGCATATATTATTGAAAGAAATTGAAAGTGACAGCATAAGAATAAATAAGCCCCCCTTTGCTTCATGTCCAGGTTTCATTGATACAGTCCATGTGCAGTGCATGTGATCCGTATCACATTATTGAACATCTGAAGTCCATCGATGTGTTTTGAACCTTGAGTGATTTGAGTATTATGCAAGTGTTCAAGTAGCTCAGGCTTCATCACGGACTGTACATAGTGTGAGGAGATGTGTTATGTCTTTTGCTTCATGGACAAGTGGGCCTTCTGTAAAAAATGCTGTACTGACACAATTCTGTAAATGTGAACAATAAAACAGAAGCTCTGGAATTACTTGAATTTTTTTGCATCATATCAGCAAAAAGTCAGCTAAACTGAGAAAGGATTTATACCCTTTATGTGGAGAATAACAATGAACATCATATTATTACTTGGACCTTTACAACCTGTCTACCTGCTGCTACTGCCTGTTTCTGTAACATTTCTCTTTTTTAAGTCCCAGTGGAAAATGGCTGGACAGTGGACAGGTTGGTTGAAAAAAGGGAATGCATAAAATATTAAAAAGAAGGGGTTGGCCAATTCCATTATATAAAAGAGGAATTGATAGAAAATGATGAATGAAAAGATATGATTAATAGATACACTTAGAGGTGTTTTTCAGACTTCAAATTGCACATAAACAATATGAATGTCTACACCCACATATTTGTCCTGTAGAACATTATTTTCAAATAATGGGATGCTGATATGACTCGTTTGCATTAATTTGCCCCGATTTATTAGAAAGTGAATAATGATTGAAAATTTCAAATAAATAAATAAATAAATAAATAGTAAAATAAAGAACAGAAAAAAACAACAAAAAAAAACTTTAAATTCATAAGAATGCAGGAAGTCAGTTTATTTTCTCCCGTAAATCTGGCAAGCCTTATTTAGCGGAATCCACTGGACTTCAATAATGCTGAAATTCTCCCAAATGACCACTAGATGTCGCCCTTTAACCAAATATATGGTTACACAGTTAATTTGGTTGAGAACGTGAATGAATGCGCCATCATGGATGACACGACCCTGTCTACTCGAACCACCGTGACACCGATGTATCCACGGGACACGCCGGTTCATCGACACATGGGTATTAAAATCTTGCATTATTATTTCGGAAAATACTGCGCGTCGGTTCGATCTGCGAAGTGCTGAAGACTAAAGTAGAACCTAAAAAAAAAAAAAAAGACCCCTGCTGCTGAAGCCCCTCCCGTCGATAGTCTGACCAGCTTGCGTGGAAAAAAGCAGTCCGTCCACTGGGACAGGAAGGGGGAGGAGGGGTGGGAGGGAGAGGGGCGAAAAAAAATGGGTATAAAAAAAGCCCAACTAAACGGACACGTCCGCTGATCTACCAACAGCGATACTGGATAACATATGGCCTCCACATTCCAGGGCAGAAGACGAGAAAGGCGGAGTGCCCCCTTCTGCAAAGCCGAGGCCTTCCTCATGCCAAATCTTAGGACGAGTATCCGATTCGATGCATTTAGCGTGTCTTTCAAGCCGAAATAGCTCAGTTGGGAGAGCGTTAGACTGAAGATCTAAAGGTCACTGGTTCGATCCCGGGTTTCGGCAGGGCCATGTTGTGCGGGTTGGGTCCGCATAGCTGCTGGAAGTTTTCTTCCCAATGTTCTTCTGCACATCCCACTAACAACATGGTGGTCTGCAAACACCAAGAGAACATCCGCCTCCTTTAGACGAAGCATGAAATGTGCTGAATGTCACCGGTAGAGCGTGTATCTTCCTTTCTTTTCCTCAAAGAAGCATTGCTAATTCGATTGCCGTGCCTTTTTGGTCTGTTTCATAAATAGTTTGTGAAAAAAAAAAGCTGGGAATCATTCCTCTGGAAGCAATGTAACATTTCTAAATGCATCTCCTCAACGGATTTTAAAAAAGTCACACTAAAGGTGTTTATGTCCAAAAATCGTTTGGACACATCCCACGTAGACATGTTACATACATTGATGTGTTGAGCCGGTGCCCGAATACACTCATACAGTAGGAAGAGAGCATCTGGCATCACCATGGTAACCGCTAAGTTAAGCCTCTGTGATGATTTGGATCAGCAATGTAGAATGCTTCCCAGATGCTTGTGGTGTTTACCAAACACAATGCTGAGATTTCCGTCAGTCTTACTTCTATTTTGGCCCGTGTTATTGTTTCATCGTGTGCCATCAGATGTCAAACCCGCAACTTGTTTGGTTTATTTTAATTTCTTTCCCACAAATCTACGGAGCAGGCATGGAGTTCAAAGAGTAACATGTCACTGCTGGTAAACACAAGTGAATTAACATTCATTACGGCTGTTTTCCAAATGTAAGAACCCGGTATTGTCTATACTGAGTAAGTGGAAAGAATGTGAGACATTCCAATTACTTTATGAGCTAAATCATTGTTTATCTGTCTTTTTATTACAACTGCAGATATTGGTAGGAGTGGCCGCTTGTCCAGCATCAACTATGATCATTTTTCTCCAGATTTGGCATTGTAGCTCACTGACAGGCCTGAAGCATCACTTTTTGTTGGCTTACTCAGCATGACGGGAATGAGGTGAGCCCAGTAAGTTGAGACAACCTTTATCACCCCCACCCCTTACGCTCACTGCAGAGTGTGGATCTTTCTCTTGGACCACAAATTTGACAGGATCTTGGAGGGATTATCTAAATAATGGTTGACATCCCGAGGGGGCACCAAGTGATCAAAAAGGAAGGAAAAAAAGGCTTGAAAATCTGAAACTGGTTTCAGAAAATTAAGTAATTACATTGACAAACAAATACATTATCAGATGATGAGGAAAAAAAAATTAAAATAATAAAAATATATATGAAAATCTGAATTTCTCATGATTATAATGGTGTATTTCGTGGAGGAGACACTTCGAGGATGTGAGACCAGTCAGAGACCTCTTGTGGTCATCAAAACCTATGCACTTTTTAGCTATTAACAAACGGCATGAAACAAGATTTTTTTTTTTCAAGAATAGTGCTTATGAATTAACTTGATAAAAAAACAAATTGTCATTGCTTTGGATGCAGAACTCCTTTATTAGCTATTAAAATAGGCCACTAGTGCAGCCAAAGGTAGTGGTGAGGTGCGCATGCGCAGTAGGCATCGGGGCTAAATCGATGACATCACGGGCAGTCCGGACCAACCAGTCGGTGGAATCATCTCGCTGCCTCCTGGACTGTGTGCCTCTTCTTTTTTGTTGTTTTTGTTGTTGCCATACTTTATTTCTGCTATACCCGATGAACTCGTGGACGCGGTTAACAAGAAAAATGCGCCAGGGGACGAGGTGAGGAGCGCCGCGGTTTTCCCACAAACTCCGGTCGGTTGAAAGAAACTCCGCGCCTGTAACTCACACCGGGTCGCTAGGCTTCGTTGTTAGTGTGAGCTCAGTGCCGGTGTGGCCCGTCAGTCAACGCAACAGCCATCATTAACGAAAACCGAAGTTTGTGTGTGTGTGTGTGTGTGTGTGTGTGTGTGTGTGTGTGTGTGTGTGTGTGTGTGTGTGTGTGTGTGTGTGTGTGTGTGTGTGTGTGTGTGTGTGTTCGTTCGTTCGTTCGTTCGTTCGTGCGTGTGTTTGCGTGCGCGTGCGTTTCTCTTATGAATCCGTCGAGCTGCTTCTTCTTCAGAAAAAGCTTTGTTGAAAGGAGGGAGTGGTTGACATTTGCATCTGTTTTGCAAAATGTTTGGGTTTTGGCTCGGAGAAACTTCACCGAACATTGACCCGCACCGCGACGGCTAACTTCAACATAGTCCCCCGGCGAAAAGCCTCCCAAGTCCGGGCTGCTTTGGGAGGCCGATGGACTGAAAGTCAGTAAGCTATAGGTTTCCAGTCGGAGGCTATCAAACAAAACAAAATCTAAAATCTTTTTTTTTTGTCAAATCGTGCCACTCGACTCGACCAGTTTTGACGAGAGAATCCCATGTGGTTGTTAGTAACATGCAGAAGTTATCCATAACTGGGTTTGATGGTTTAGTTTTACCATGTGGTACCGTATATTGAAAGGAAGAAAGAAAAGAGAATGATAACATGGCATCCAGTTCTCAAGTTTTCTCGAAAATCATAAGAAAAACAAGAGGTTGAAGCCAAAACTTGGTGTATCCAAACACACGTTTGTTATGACTTGAGTTGTTATTTGAATTGTAAATGGATGAGAATAAAGTGGCTGCCGATTTTAGCGATACTCTTATATGCTACTGTCATTTTCCATGCCCTTATCCTAGATTCACAATCGAGTTCCTATATATTGATCTACCCTCAAGATCAGTCCGATAATTATCACTTTGTTCTGCGGAAAACAACCTGCGAGGCTTCTGAATGTAATTTTACTGTGCAACTTCGCTGGGAAAGTGTATGACTGATTGCTGGAAGCCTATCAGCTGCAGGACACTCAGAGACCACAACACACATTATCACTGAATAATCATTGTGAACTTATTTTTTCGAGTCAGGTGGTTATCTGAAAAAAATTCCGTTCCGAATAATGAAAAGGCTCTAAATCACTGAGGTCTGAATGGGTGGCCTTGTGGCAGGGCTTACTTTATTGTGATCTGCACACATGTTTTCACTGTAAACATAGCAGAGGTGTCTGTGATCGACCATGCTGTTGTTTTGTTCCACAGCATTGGGATTTAGCTGTTTACAAAACAGCATTTGCAGGGCCCAAAAGGTTGAATGTTGTCCCTTTTTTTGTACAGGTGCACGTTGATAGCAGACAGTTCATATGGAAATTGCACATTTTTCTCATTGTGCCATTCAACTTTCCACCAACGTCAATATTCTGTTTTTACTTGCCTGCTATGTACAATTACAATTGCTACAAGTACGTGATGTAAAGGTTGACAGCAAATGAAAAGTGGCGTGTTACTGTTTTAAAGCTCTGCTCGTTGGATACGATCATCTTTAGAATCCACAAGTACTGTTAGGAGACTTTTTTCCCTCTGTGTAAGCATTGCCTTTAGCTATGGCAACAGCGGTCATGAATTTGTTGGCACCGGTTGTTTGTTATTTCAAGCAATACTTTTGTTGTCATACACCACCTTATTCTGTTCTGCGGTTAGAAACAGTACCTGGAAAAAAAGATGACCATCACCTTAGTTTGCCCTGGTGGAGGAATGGTACATAACATCTCAGTACAAACTACTGTAGGCTTCCTGTTTTTTTCTCCTTTAGTAGCCTTTCTAGTTCTATTTTTCCTCATTTGCTATATATGACAATGATATGTATACGTAACAGAAAATGAGATGACATGATAACAGTTTTTCTGAAATCATGAAAAGTCAGGGTTACTAATAGTCCATGAACAGTGGCTGTATAATTTGAGCCTGAATATATTTTCTCTGCTCGCACACTTCCAAGGGTCCCTAATGGTTTAATGAATTGAGTGATAAATTTACCAGGAGTGTCTGTGCAGTTCAGGGGGATGGAGATTGGGGCAGGATATCTAATTCTAATTTATTTTCAATGGGGGATGCCATTGAGTATTGACAGTAACACAGCTGAGCCTCTGAGGTGGCCATACATCAGCTTGGTCCCAGGCTGGGATGGTAGCATTAGTGCAGAGAGGCAGGTGTTGAACCCCAGCAGTGTGGGATTGGCTTTCCAAATGGTCTCAAGTGTCACATTAACTGGGTTCTGTAGCATCCTGGATTTAATTTATGCGCAAAAGAGATACAGAGAATATCACTGTGGGTCAAACTTTTTTGGTTTCTATTTTTGTGATATAGACATAGACTTTTTTTGAATGGAAATATTGGAGGTTTGTCCTCAAAATTCTTGGATAACTGTGTAAATACATATTCAAATGACCCAAAATAATGAAAATACCAAGATAAGATTAGACAAGAGACAAACAATAATTCCTTTTTTTTAACATTATTTAGTTTTGCTTTTATAATTCAGTCAATATATGGCAACAAAAATATCTAGAATTATTTATGTTTGAATAGTCACACTCATTAGGTAATATTTAGAGAAAATGTCAGTGATTTTGCAAACCATCGAGAATTCTGTGTATTTGCTCAAGTCAAGGGGACTGCTTCTTCCCGCTGATGTAATGATTTTGATCTCTCCCATATTTAATTTCTGGGATTACTAACAAACAAAGATTCCTTTCTCTGTGTATTATTCACAAACTGTGCCAGTGTGGATTTTCCATATTAAGCCAGTCTCAAATATCCCTAGATTGTTTGAGCAAGTTCTTCCATGTCATTGTTTTTTTCTTGTGGTGTCTTCATGTCCTCAGATCTGGCTCTCTCTGTATGTTCTCTGGTGGATCCTGTGGGATAAACTGGGGAGCAGCCTCACTCTGCTGGCCTGCCACAACAATAGGCCTGTGTGGCTGTTAGAATGTGCCATTCATTTTGCAGTGTGCTTCACTTGGGCCAGACAATGGCTTCATTAAGCATCACTTCTCTGCCGAGGCCAGGTCCATCACCATGGAATCCCAGCAAGGCCACACCCTGCCCCCAGTCTGGACCCACTGTGCACTTGTCCCCAGTGTTGCGACAGCTGGGGTCAGGCTGGTGTGAGCCACACCCAAGATCCAACCTCATGTTTTCAGAATGTTTCTGGTTAATATACCAGAAAATACAGATTGTACTATGTGCAAAGGTTAAGTAAATAACCCATGGCTCACCTATCCTCTAACACCGACTTTGATTTCACTCAGCCAAGAATAATTGAGCTTTTGGAAAAACACTGTGGAAAAGAGCTTTGGTGTTAAAAGAGATGCATCAACTTACCTCAAAAACCACCTCTAACAACACAATAATTTATCGTATTTTTCATGAACCCCCCCCCAAAAGTTTATATTTAACCAAGTAAAATCCATTAATCTTAAGGTAAACAGGTCATGAGGGCACAGTTCAGGGTATGAGTGGTTCACCCTCTGTATGTCAGTTTCCTGAAGGGACACCTTGAATTATAGCTCTTGATGTGGTAATTTATTCTCCTTTAACCTTGTGTTTTGGTGTTATGAGACTAGACACAACAAATATTCTCTCTCTCACAGCCTCCTTATTTCAAAGTGCCGGGTTTAGATAACGTTCCCTGGAAACGGTTCTTCTATTTTTCTATTGTTTCAGTCCTATCACCACCTTATAGGTTAAGATACAGTTTGTAATTATCCACAGCCTGTCCCATCCTTATGCCTCTGACTCTTGACCCCTCTGATTGTTTGGAGTTTAAAGGGCATTGCACTCTGTCTCTAGCTCAGCCCCTCACTGGTGACAGATTTTTAATTGATAGGCTTTAAGCTGACAGTTCTGAGACTTTTTGGCGAGATATGGAACCTTCCCAGTAAGGCATGTACCCACTGTAGGATAGTTTTTGAGCAATAATAAGTGCACCACATCAGCTACATGATTCTAACTCTGTGTTGACCTTTGAATTCCAGAAGCCAATGCCAATAATAGGTAGTTCATGTTGGAAGTTGTTATTTATGCCAATAATAGGTAGTTCATGTTGGAAGTTGTTCTTTTTATGTCCCAATTAGAGGGGGTTGTATCCAAAGAGCTACATATTGCTGAATAGACATAGACGTAGTGCAAATCTTAACATGCTGAAAACAAAACATCCACACACCCACCGAAACCAACCCCACCTTGAGGTGTGTTGAAGTTTTTCCAGGTCCAGTCCCATCCCTGAGTTTGCAATGCAGATGTTTCTCCACAGAGTGGGCTCCCTGCAGAGAAACATGCCTTGAACTGCACCGTTATGGTTCTAAAACTAGAACTAGGTGACCTATGAAATTATTTTTGGGCCAATCTGAACTTGTAGCATTGGCAGCTGGGTACAAGCTGCACTACTTCTGATTCCTGCAGATATTTGGCAAAGTGTTTTCGAGCATATGTCAGGTTGTGAAACATACCAAATTGTTTTAAAAACATCGTAAAGACACACAACGTATACCTAGAAGACGCTGGTTTTTATTTAATTTGATTCTGTAAACCATTTCACAACAACTATTGTCACTATTTTGGGATCCCAGCTTAATTTGATGATGTGCAAAAAGTTAAAAGTTTAATACTTTGTAAAAGAACAGAGCCACCCATGCTTTTATTAATTAAAGTGCTAAGTAAAGGTAATAGTACACACTTTTATGTCTACCAAGTGTTGCCAGCCTAATTTGGCTGTGTTAGGCCAAGAACGGAAGTCATGTAAACAAATGTTGTGGGCGTGGTGCAATAACAGAGAAACTAAGGATGACCTGGGAGGAGTATTTTGTTGTGTGTCATTGGCTTCATTATAATAACTGAAATTCTTGTTTTGTTCTCATTGTTTGATCCTAACACTAAAAACAGCTTGATATGGCCACTGTTTGACATGGTTTTAACACAGGGGGTGCTGGTGTTACATTTGCTCATTAGTCTCAGCTGCCAATAGGCGATTCATTACATCGGAATCGAAAAGGTCCTAAAATTAATTTCTTGTTCCTGCAATAAATAATTCATTCACCAAGGCAATTCCTCCTGGAGTTTATAGAAGTACTTAAAAGTTCTCGTTTTAAAGTAATCCCAAGTATGGCAAATAATTGAAACATTTTTACTTTGTTTCACACTGAAGTATTTCTATCAACTTTTCTACTGAGTTTGTAAATTTTAATTGATTGCTCAATGGCTGGAGTTATTGGCCGTCCACCAAGTGTTAAAGTAATTGGTACCTTTTTAGAGATATGTGAGGGGAAATCTCAGATTCCAATGACAGCGAGAATTAAAATTAATTACTTTTATGCCTCAGTCACAAGATATGAAAAGAGTGCAGCCATGTTGTGGTTTGAACAAAGGGAGCATGTGGGTCCTGTCCTCTGCATGTGTGTGGTGGGGGTGTGGGGATCCCATAACCAAGATGTTGGTTTGGAAGGCAAGGAGGAGGGTTTTATGGGCCAAATAGGATTCATGTTTCAATCCTTGCACGCTTCAATCCCTCTTTGTCACATTATTAATGTTAATTCCCTGAGAGGGGATCCTGGAAATGAGGACTTTATGAGGACTGTATTAAGTGAAACCCCCATCTTGATTTTTTTGATTTGATATTTAGCCAAGAACCTCCAGCTGGTTGCTGGGTATCATTTAGTCTGGCAGGATATTTTGTGTGCTCATCTGTTCAGACCGTGAGTAGTAAAGAGTTCACTCATCGAAAATGGATGATAACAATATATCAGAGTAAACCTGCTCATTCTACTATAACTTCAACATTTCAGGTGATTAAATAGACCTTAAAGATGTCCCACATGTACATGTGCTAACCTGAAAGAAAAACAGAATTATGAAAATCAGTCAGACTGCCTGGGTAATGTAAAGTTGTTACGTGTTTGACTCCGATAAAACCATCATTCAGTCAATTTGCAAATTTGAAAATATTTATTTTGCCAAAGCATACTGATTCAAACTATATGCCAGACATCCTCTTTGATCGGTTTATTTTAAGCAGGTCAGATGCCAACTTACGTCTCCCTCACACACAAATCAAAGTATGTAACAGGCCTCGAAACAGCAGACACATATCAGTTTCAGCAGCAGACTGTGCCAGAGCACGGCATGCTTTATCCTGCTCTTAAAATGCCGCCCCACCTTCTAGAAAGCACCCTCAAGTTCTGACAAGTTGTTGAGCAGAAGCAAGGACAAAAAACATGTTTAGGCTAAAGCTCTGATTTTATTTTCATTCATGAAGTTGTATAACTATAAGATAAAAAAAACAGGAAACATGGATTCTCTCTGGTCTTGATATTCAATAGTGTGAGGAAGGATTAAGAGTCAAGAAACATTTAATTTGTTGGGAGCGATCATGGGTGAAGTTAACTTGCTTTACAAATCCGAGTGCCTTTATTCATGATAATCCTCTATATAATATATGGAAATGAATACATGCTTTGGTTCAGCCATCTCTTTCTGCAGCAATGTCTTTGTGTGTCTTTTAACCATGGTAATGTTATTTATGTTAACTGAGTTCAGGTCGTTAGAGTTGTAATTTCAGTCATGCACATTCTTATTGAATTTATATAATTTGTTTGAATAAAGGTACCTTGTTTCTCATTCCGTTCAATCGTACTCATTGTTAATTCTTCCCAGTCTCAGTAACTGACTGTCAAAAGACACTACCTGGTTTCAGCCATTATTTTCTTTATACTGACATGGCTTCCAAAGCCTCCTGCATTTGTTTGTCAGATTCATCCTCTCGTCAAAGAGAATGTCGAGCTTCTCTTTGCAGGGTTGCAGTATTCCGTTATGAGCAGGTTCCCACAGTTTAACATATCTGTATGATAACATTACTGGAGAGAATGTGTTGAAACAGCCATGCATCAAACAAAACCAGCTGCGTCAACAGCGAAGTAGTCCACAGGCATTATTGTGTTACGGCTCGTTGTGGTATCGCCCTGCTTCCATTGTCCTTTTTGTCTCCCAGTTATGCCATTTGTTAGACTTTTACGAGTGGCCTGCATTAAGAAGGGCCTCTTTTTACATCTTGTTATATGAAAAAAAAAAAATCAGTGACAGTCTGACAGTTATTGATAAATAGGTCAAGTAAAAGTGTGTACCAGAGGACTTCCACTGAAGTTTTGGGATGCTTGGTACGCTGTTGTTTGTGTCCTCATCATGTGGAGCTATAGCTCGGATGCCGCAGGGCAGAGGCTGTCAGACAAATCCTGTTTTAAACAGCAGGTGTTCTTGTTAACATACCACCACATCCTTTTCTGATTTTTTTTTTCTCTCCCCCCCCCCCCCCCCCTTCACCTAATTATCTATTTATTTATTTATTTATTTCAGAGCACCATACAGCTCTTGGTTGGGTTTCCCAGCTACCGATGACTGCTTTTGTATTTAGTTTACGCTCATCTAGTTTCAGGGTGGCTGTCTCTGCTGAGATTATGGCACGCTGTTAGATAAGCAGCTTGTAATTTGGCCACCCAGCCATACAAGATGGCTGTGTTCTATGTGCCAGTTTGGGTTCACTGTAGACTTTGTCTCCATGTCAGCCAGTCATGCATCCTGCTGGCAAAATGCCAGACTCGCATTCAAGTTGGCAGTCAAAGTTGAGCCCGGGACCTCAGATCTTTTTGCTAGTCTGGTGAACTCATTTTCAGTGTGTCCTCGCATGACGATAGCTGACTGGCATGTTGTCTTCACCTTCCGAGCGGACTGAACGCTGATTGGATTATGTTGGATTACCATTACCATTACCATTGATGTTTTGTTTGTTTATGTGCTACTTCCATTCTAATATAGAGTGCATTACGCTGCCTCTCCCTCATCTCTGCCCTGGAAAACCTTTACCACAGATTTCATAGTGCAGTGGGCTTGGCCTACATCTGGAGGGATCAACAAGTTAAGCCACAGTCTTTCAACCCGCAAATTCTGTCAATCCGTTACAAGCACGTTCTCTGCGGATGCATCCTTTTGCCTGTTTGAGAAGCTCTTTTATCTTTGTGACCTAATATCTTGAGATTTTGAGTGAAAATTTAGATTTACAATTTGTCTGTAAGTCATGAAAATAATATAGTATAAATATTGCTCTATACTGAGTATTTTTGTTGGTCTCTATTTTTTTTTTTTTCAATTCCTTGATGATTTTACTTCAGATTTTGGTAATATTCGATAAGCAAGGCACAGGGTTCATTGTAGAAATTGTTTTAAATTCTAGTTTTACCATGACAGCCATACAAGATTATTTGTACTAGTTTTTAAAAACAATATCTTCAATGTCCCTTATACCCTATTTATTGGATTCAGTGGATTAATTTCGATCAAGGTGTGGCTGGAGGGCTCAGTAATGGTGTGTGGATGAAGAGGCTAAATTTGGGCAAAAAATGTATTTTTAAGTCTAAAGTCAGAAGTGGTTAAGCTTAACTTGAGATTCCTTTTCATGGTTGTTGCTGGTCCGTTGTGTACAACTAAGTTTATGAGATGACGAAAGTTGTGTGCCTCTCCTGGGATGGACTATTCCACTTGGTAATTAGAAGCTTTCCAGAGGGTGGGTAGACCAATAGGACCCTTTTGAATGCTGGCATTTAATTTTTGTGATAGTTAGGGGTCTCTAACATGGGAAGGGCTGCATCGGTGGAATTTGTGGACATGGCTCCACCCTGGAAGAAACATATGTACGATGGAGGCCTGTAGCCTCCCACCACATAATACGAGCCATAATATAACATTACCCCCTTCACACATTCCTTAGCAGCGAGTGGAGCCTCTCTTTTTTATCTCTAGCCTGTCAGTTATGATTCAGCTGAGAATATGCTTATTTTTAGTGTGTTGTAGAATTTATTTTCTGTCCCCTTTCACTAACCCATCACACTGAGATACTTTTGTCAACTTCATGCCTTTTCTTGACACTTATTTTTCCACCATGTATCAGTTTTGACAGACCATGCTGGTTATACTGTATTGTAAGAAAACATGTCACTGTATAAGCAGAGAAATGTGGTCAACAAGCTTGTAATCACAGCTGAACTTTTCAGGGTCAGCTACAGTCTGCAGCCAATCGGATTTGACTCTGTTCATGTAAAGCAAAGTCATTCCCAATCTTCCACTGCATTCTTTGCTTTTACATTAACATTTCGTTCCCTGAAAGCTGGATGGGTGGTTAGGTCAACATATGACATTAAATCCTAAGGAAAAGCAAAGTAAAAGTACTTTCTTTTTAAAGAAAAAAAGCTAAAGGAAAAGAAAACATATTTCAAGCCCAGGTGTCTAAATGAAGAGGTCAGAATGCATTAGGTCACTAATATATAACTGTTCTTAATGTCAGTGTATCAGTGTAATGCCAGTGGGTCAACATCATCAGTTGTATTGGTGAAACTAAAAATCAAACTCAGAGATTGGACATCCAATCTATGTAATCATGGAGTTCTCTCGCGGTCACTGTTTTTTTTTTGTTTACCTGTATTACTGTCATGTTACAAAGGTATGAACCATTCCTCCTTTCGAAGAGAGATTTCAATGGAAATTAAGTGCAATTAAACTGCCTGAAAATATATGACAGGAAATCAAAATTTAGTTCATGTCATATAATGTTGAGTAAATGGAACATTTTTCTGTTTCATTTACCTGGTAATATTGCAGCCACCAAAACATCAGTCCTGGGCTTTTATTGAAAGGGATGGTCTGTTCCACCAGAACAGAAGCCCTCCATGGGAACCAGACCTGTCTGTTATTCCAGCTGCATGACATTCTTTTCAGAGGCAGCTGCCCAGGACTCTACAGCTTCCAATGTTATCCATTCACGAGTAAACCGGTGCGGCTCTTCAATGATGTCCGTAGCACCGGTTCTGAAGAGATAAACTCTTTCGCAGCATTCCTTGAAGCAACAGTCTCACCTCTAAAATGGAAATGTTAGTGTTTGTTATGCTGGATCACCATTGATATATAACAGTGGAGCAGTACAAAAATGTTAGCTACAGGCAACTTAACACCCAGACATCTTCTGACTGAACTTGTAATAACCTTCCTAATCATGTAACAACATCAATGACCTCCAAGAACATTTATTTTAAGTAGTCAGTTTGTGGTCTGGGAATGGCAATTTGTGATGATTTCTCACAGCTATTATTTGTGTTCTAATGGAGTGAAAAGTGTTGTATGAAAACCGGGAACGGTGTGGCACAGGAGGTAGGGCCATTGTCGTTGGAACTGAACATTCCTGGTTCAATTCTTTGCTCTTCCTATCATGCTGAAGTGTTGTTGAGTAAGACACTGAACCCCTAACTGCTTCCCTGGCGCTGGTGGATGGCAGCCTACTGCTCATGGTTCATCCGTGATGGGTTAACTCCAAAGAATGAATTTCCTCACAGGGATCAATAAAGGATAAATTATTATGAGGCTTGGTGTCGTGGTGGTGACTTGCAATATGAACTCACATGTAAACTTAAGTGACATTCCATTGTTAATCCATAGGGTTCAATATGATGTCGGTCAACCCTTTGCAGCCATTCCAGCTTCAACAAGCCTGTCCAAAAGGTTCAGGAGAGTGTTTATGGAAATTTTTGACCATTCTTCCAGAAGCACATTTGTAAGGTCACACACTAATGTTGTATGAGACGGCCTGGCTCTCAGTCTCCGCTCTAATTCATCCCAAAGGTGTTCTGACGGGTTGAGGTCGGGACACTGTGCAGGCCAGTCAAGTTCATCCACACCAGACTCTGTCATCTATGTCTTTATGGAGTTTGTTTCGTGCACTAGTGCTGTCATTTTGGAAAAGGAAGGGGCCAGCTCCAAACTCTTTCCACAAAGTTGGAAGGATGGAATTGTCCAAAATGTCTTTGTATACTGAAGCTTTCAGAGTTCCTTTCACTGGAACTGAAGGGCTAAGTCCGGCTCTTGAAAAACAGTCCCACACTGTAATCTTCCCCCTCCACCAAATTTCAGACCTGGCCCAATGCAGTCAGACAAGTACCGTTCTTCAGGCAACCGCCAAACCCAAACTCGTCCAACAGATTGCCAGATGGAGAAGCGCGATTCGTCACACCGGAGAACGCGTCTCCTCTGCTCTAGAGTCCAGTGGCAAAGTGCTTTACACCACTGCATGCTGCGCTTTGCATTGCACCTGGTGATGTGTAGCTTGGATGCAGCTACTCGCCCATGGAAACCCATGCTGTGAAGCTTTCTGCGCACTGTCCTTGAGCTAATCTGAAGGCCACATGAAGTTTAGAGGTCTGTAGCGAATGACTCTGCAGAAAGTTGGCGACCTCTTCGCACTATGCACCCCAGCATCCGCTCCGTCAGTTTACGTGGCCGCCTAGGTGCTTGATTTTATACACCTGTGGCCATGGAAATGATTCGAACACCTGATTCCAAGTATTTGGATGGGTTCACAAATGCTTTTGGCCATAAAGTGTATCTTAGTTTGTCTAAAATTGGAGAAAAGTTTTTCGCTCAATGCCGCCATTTTTGTTTACAATGTTGTCTGGGTAGTGATGTCATGAGGTTGCACTCTGCTCCATCCCATTCATTTTACCCTAAGGTGCTAAAAACATGTCATCTGAGCAACCCCTCCAATTCAAACACAAGAGAGATGTGAGTGAGGAGGGTAACGTTTAAGACAGAAGTCACAATGAGTTTCAAAAGAAGATGAACAAAGACGCGAAAAGGCATGATTCGGCCAAAGTCGCTGGTGTGGTGTGCATGTGGCAACGGCATTGTTATGGTAATAGGGAGAGCGTCTGTTGTAAGTCGCTCCCCTTTTGGCATCGGCTGTTTACTGTAGACTAACAGACCGCTGTGTTGACTGACTGGGTGACTTGTCGTCCGCTTCCTCTGTGACCGTACTGGCGCCCGGCCTTTCGTCATCAAAGGCTACTTTTGCAGTAGCAGGTCATTCACATCCTCACAGGAGAACATTTAGCGTCTCCTGCCTGTGGCGTTTTTTTCAAGCGGGCTTTGTTACTTTCCCAAGGACCTTTTTTGTACTTTTGAAAGAAAACTAAAGGCACGGTGTTTGGCCTTAGTTTCTGCATATTTAGCGTGTTTAAAACTAGCAGCACCTCTGAGGTCTTTCAGCAGCCTAGGTTGGTTCAATGCATTAAATGCATCCGGAGAGAAGTAGTGAGAACACAGCTGCGGGTCCGTAGGAAGTTCTGTACGTCCACAAGCAGTTTCCACTCCTTTCATTTCTTCTTGTCCCTTGGAAAACTCTGTAGACTAGCATCACTCCCTTTGTTTCCCACGGACTGGAAATTGCAGCCAAAAGCAGCACAATGTGGCATTATTATGGTATATACTGTACAGAGTGAAAATTAACGTTAGTGGAAAGCCAAAGTTAACACAATGCAACCTTTCTATGTCATTAACCCAGCGGGCATTGGGCTAGTAAAACAGTGGCTGCTCTCAGAGGTTAAACTGTGTTATATATTGTGATTTTAAGAACAACAATTCCTCATGCTTTTTTAACACATTCTAGAATGAGACAAAGATTAAAGTATATTAATGCCTATTAGTCCTCTCAGGTGTGGTTCCCTTTAAGAAAAGTTTGACCCTGAAAATATTTCATTTCATGTGCTAAAGCCAGATAATCTATTAGGGTTCTACATATTAATTAATTAGAAATAAGGCATAATTCATCGATGAATCAAGCACCGCAGCTTTGTTTTTAATAGGCTGCACATATGGTGAATCTTTTGTGTTCACATAATCCTTAAGCATAAAATTGCTTCCAATTTACCTCCTTGGTAACATGTGAAATATTGTTGTGCTGGAAATACCTACTGTGACATAGTGAGAAAGTATTTCATGAGTATCCGACAGAGGAAGCCACTTTTTCCTTGCAATGTTTTTGGGGAAAATGCACTATGTTGTATTTAAGGAATGTTTATTGATGCTGGCAGGGAGTAACTAATTAGCTGGGTTATGTTATCAATTATGTGGGAGATCCGCAGCTTGTTTAGATTAAAATACTTTGAATATTTTATGCATTTCTTGGGGGCTGAATTGTGCAGTATTAGTTTAGCCGAAGGTGTTTTATTGCATCTTTGGAGGGTGTGAGGATTTGAGGATGTAGGACTTGCTTTCTTTTCAAATTAAGTGTTTCCAAATTAATGTTTTCATTCACTTAGTCACACTTTCATAGTGTCGCTTTCACACCAGACAGGATTCACACCTTATCTCCTCTTTCCTCTTTCTGCTCCCCAAACGAACCTAAAGAAGTTGCCCAAAGGCGGGGGGTTTGGGGATTGGAGGTGGGAGGCCGTTAGGGGGGGCAAGTACGCAGGGGTTCTGCCCAGCTCAGCTGCATCCTATTAGAACGAGTGTTGAAAAGGGGTGTGGTCTGGAGCCAATAACATCTGTTCCTGTCCCCTCTTTCCCTGCAGCCCTCTGCAGAGAAAGCCAGAGAGAAGGAGACTAGAGAGGGAGTGGATATGCTGAGATGAAGTTCTTTCCGGTCAGCGGGCTGTTTGCAGAATCTCAGGCAGCAGCTCATGGTGTATGTTCAGCTGATTCCATCCATTGCCCTCCCCCCCGCCGTCAGAGTGCAAACTGCCTCTATATTACTCCCAGCCTCCAACCCTCTGTTTTGATGTTCCTCCCGGCTGATTTTGACAGTCTCTGCATTACAAGGTGCTTATTAGCCACTCCAGCCTCAGACAGAGGAACTCAGACCTGAGCAAATCGCATACCTTGTACGGGAAATGCACCGTTGTGGGCTGTGTGTAAGCATCGTTTTTTTCTGTCGACAGTGCAGAAAACTGGATGCTGCAGTGATCTGAGGATATAAAGGGAATGCTGAGAGCAGATCGTGGACGTGCTCATTTCTCAACTGGGTAAGATTTGATGTGTATTATTATCAGTTTGTCATATTAGCATAGGGCAGAGGGGTGCTGAGGATGAGGATGAGGGTAGCTATCTGCTGATTGGAATTTGTGTGGACTGCATGTGACCGGTAGATGGTCTGAGGCTATCGCTCCATGAGGGAGTCGGGCTACCACTCCACTTTATCATTCTTAAGGATTGAAGCCGGATTCCCCCTCACCAAGACATAACTGATTGTGTCATATCTTTTTAATTAATGGGTGTCAGAGTGGAAAAATTGTGTTGCCGTAGTAACAAGGGGGGAGGGGAGGATGACAGGGTGCTTCGACCAGGCCCCAGAGGCTGATTTCATGGTAAGAGAGTTGTCCTCTGTATGTGGGGAATGCCCCATAATGACAAGGCTGGTCTGTAGATAGGGTGAGGTGTTGGTAGAAATATGTGTTGCTACGCAGACAGGCTATGGGCTGGTGCCTCCCACCCAGCCTCTGTTTGTGGTCCAGAAAACGGAGCCCATTATCGGTGTCAAGTGTGTGAGAGAAAGAGAAGATGGCATACCTTCCATAATGGAGAAGGAGTGTAGATAATCAGGTCAGTGAAATGGAAAGTCACCTTGAGCAAAGAGAGGTCTGCTCATTCTATGGACTAATTTCCTGCCACCGTGCAGCCTCCTCAGGTTCCACGTTTGCTCCTCTGTTTTCTCTTGGCAACCTATGACACATAAATACTATGCAGACCGTTGTACTATAAAGGGCTAAAAGCTAGTCTTTGTATTTCAGCAGGCGTTATGCTTGTGCAAAGTGACTGCAAGCTAGATTTTTACCCTGTAATCCTTAATGGTCCTGTTATTTGTTTTTGTCCGAGTTAAAGAGAAAATCCTATTTTCTCCCCTCTAAACATCCAGAGCAGATTAAAAAGGAGGGTAATGTGCGGTGGAAGGGGCTTACATTAAACCAAGCACCCACCCACCCAGTGCACACCGGTCACCCGCCACGGTGGTTACCATAGCAACTGAGGAGGAAAGGATTTTTAAAGGGCGCAGTCTGAGATTACAACTCTCCACATGCCCATAACCGTTGAGCTGATGGTCGTTTTTTATTTGTCAGAAATAAATTTGTCATTAATTATGACACATGCAGAAGTAAAGCTCATATGCTATAGTAATGTGGACAGTTCCTTCATTCTGATCGATAAAGAGTGACTATTTTTGGTTCAATATCTTCAATCATTCAAATTCTACACCCCTTGAATAAATCAGTGTGCTTGATATTTTTGTTCTAATCTGCCATAAGACACTGCTTCTGGGTCACTCACTGCCGATGTGATGCAGACCTGCTATTAACTATTTATTTAATGTTTGAAGAAGAAGATGACACTGATCTGATGGTACTGTAGCTTCTGTTTCCCTGATCTCATTTAATCACTATAGCCCCATTGCTTTTTTTAACAGTAAGACTCGCATATTAACAATATCCTACTATTATGAATGCACATATTGTACCATATTGCTTAATTTCTTGATTGCTGTGGATTAGGATTTTTCTCATTTTAGCTAGAATGATGTGGAATTGCCTTTTTACACTGAAAATTCTTTCTGTCAGATGTTTTCTTATCTGCTGGTGAGATTTGGTGCCAAGGTTTCTCATGGGAGTACTTAGCCATTTAGAATACCTTCAGATGTTTCCCTTCCTATAGAGTTTTTATAATGACCACAATCATAATACATCACAATCAGCCCCTTTTACTCTAATGCCCTATACAGATATTAGTGTAAGCAGCTGGGTAATATTTGATTGGAGTATCAGTGAGTGCTGCCTGTTTCTATAGAAGGCAAAACAGCCTATCAATATTGCGCCCCCCCCCCCCCCCACACACACACACACACACACACACTGCCACAACTGTCATTCATACATAAGGCATCCTTATGTAAATGATTCACTATTCTGATACCTTTTTCCTGTTTGCAAATCAGCCCCAGTGAGCTTCATTATGAGCAAAAAGGGTTAAATCCATTAATTCTGTGTTGGACTAATTCATATATTTATTTTTCTCAAAAGTGGCCCCTCTGTCTAGTGTCTAAATTGAATGTTGTTATGGATGTACAAAGCAGCTTTGCAGTGGTTGCAACCAGACCGTATTGTCATTTATTGTTTTTAACAATTTGACATTGTTTTTAGCACTCCTGCTAAGATTCAACTTCTCCGTTCACTTGCCAAGTAGCTTCCATGTCATTTTACAATTTTCTAAATTCAGATGTTACAGCTGACTCATTGTTCAGCTATGTCTGATTTCTCAAATTCCATTCCCTAATCTGATTGTCAGTGATGAGGAAAAAGATTATGGCAAGCTACAAACATCCACCAGTATCGTTTTTTGGTTTTACATGGCCTTTCCCACTGACATATGACAAGTGCCTGACTGTAAAGATAAATTTTTCATAACACACTCAATTTCCCTAACTCCAGTTTTCGGAGAAAGCAAACCTATTTCACTTTTTGTGCTTTTTGAAGATAGTTCACATAGAGAGCAACCAAAAGATTCAAGAAATTAAATGAAGGATACCCAACCATATGATGTGTTATTTGATTTGTATCTGGATCACATTCATCATCAACAGGTTTGGCTATAACAGTCAGCATCTATGTTGTCATTTAACAACCCTCTTGCTCTGGTTTTCAACAGTCTGAAGTATTCCATATCAGGCCATTCTTATTCAATGTAGTCTTATTAAGTTTAACTATAATTTTTCTTTTGCGTAAATGTTTGTAACCATCATCAACAAGACAATCTGAAATGACTGTACTCAACCCAGAGCAGAGACATTGTGCTCTGTTTGCTCTACGTTGCCCTGAGCCTAACCTCCACTTGATGGTTTGACCTGAGGAACAATGCTATCATGTTTGGACTAGGGGGTTGGAGTCTTGTCCGCAGAACCAGTTTGACAGCCAAGCCTGTGGAAAGAGCAGCCTTTTAACCTGCTTTTTAATCTCTGTCCTCACTTTTCAGTTGCACACTCTCACAAACAGGAACACTGATATTTGTTTATATATTTATTCATTCATGTCATTTAGTTGAAGGAAGAATTTGAAAAAGTGAATTCCAATGAATTATTTTAAGGGGTACTAGAGTGGTTGATGAAATTAGATTTCGTTTTTTTTTTTTGGCTAATTTTCAAGCCATTTAAATTGTATTTCATGCGGCATTAAAACCTCGGTTTGTTTTTTGATTTGGATAATCCAAGAAGTGTGATGGGTCAAACGTATACTTTATTGTTCCGGACAAAATACACTATTGTACTTTGAGTTGTCAGTGTTGAAGCAAATATATGTTAAATGCCTTTCTGTAAGGATATGGAATACATCACTTGATTCACATGTGATTTGATCTTAGAATTCATCACATTTATTGACAAACCTATGTCTTATCAGTACAGGGGTCTGCCGATCCATTCTTGAATAATACTGTGCCCCGTGCCCCTCTAAACAAACCATGTCAGTCATTGAAATGATTATTATTTGTCAAGCAGTTTTGTTGTGTGGAATGACGATAGTAACCAGATCAGCTTGCTTTTATCACAGCTCTATCTTTCCTGCACTTCTAGTCAGCTCATCATTTTGAAAAGGGCCTCGGGCAGAGATTCACATGCTGGTCCCGTAGGCCATCCAGTCATAACACAGTAGGTCTGTCAGTAATCATGTATCCTGATGAAGTGTGTTAGTGTAAGGAGGAAGGAAGCAGAAAACAATTAGATAATATTTACTCACCATGAACAACAGTATCCCCATCCTCTGTTATGCGGTGTCCAGTGTACACAATCATATTAGTATCCGGCTCTGTGTTATGCTACGCTACAATCAAGGATGCTATTTTTATCTTGCTTGTGTTTTGCCTATTTGGTTATTAACTAGAACAAACTGATGAAATGTAGTAGCCATCACTGTTCCCTTGAACTCGGGAAAATATCTTCAGATTGCTTGATTTGTGAAGCCAACATGTCAGACCTTCATCTTGATAAAGAGGAAAAAATTGCAATGAATCCCTGAGAAGCTGCAATGAGACATTTAAAATCCCCAATATTCCCATTTGTTTGCATTTTCAATAATTTGAAAGTGAATACTGTTTCATCTTTATAAAGCAACACAGCAAGCAGTAGTTTTAATCACCTTTTCAAATTGTACAATGTTTTTTGTATTGATTTGGCCGTGGTATGATAGAGGTGCAGGTCCTAAAGAACTCACTGAAAAGCTCAGAGTCCGGCTTATAGCTCAAAATGAGTTAGATCATTCTTATTACTTTACCTTTTACAGTTGGACTTCCTTAGCCTTCTGACAAGTGTTTTAACATTTCTGCTGTTAGTGGAACTGCTTCATTTGCCTGTTTCTGTGCTGGTATTCCCCGCTCTGTGCTCTGTATGTTAATCCAGTAATCCGAGAGCCACTCCAGCTCTACTTGCGCAGACATGTGACATTAGTGCTCAAGAGGCAATGCCTTTTTCATCTCCTGACACACTGTCCTGTAATGTAAACGCACATGAGCACATAGTCACCTCAGCAGGGAAGACCCACTGGTGTTTGATGATCAAACTAACAATCATTTGATGGCTCTATCGATTAAGTGGCAGTTGCAAAGAAGTGATAGATATTAATTTTCTCTGAACCTGCCATTTTGGTTCTCCATCACAACACTGTTACTCGTGTGTTCAAGTCTCTGTGTAATTACTTGTTGAGTAATTACGGTGCCATTAAGTAATTGGATGAGCGAGAGCTATGGGTTAAATTCAGCTGTGAAATACAATTAGGCACCCATGGTCTTTTTTTGCTCATCCAGAGGAACTGAAATTATGTTGAACATATATAATATGTTCACTGTAAAAATAATTACAATAATAATAATAATAATAATAATAATAATAAATTAAAGCTCTAAATGATTTCGTCATCAATCAGTACTTAGTAGCATTAGCTGTGACTACATTCAACATTTTTGTTTTAAGTTTAGCAATGTTTTATTGAGTAATTTGTATTGCTGTATTATTTTTACTTGTTTAGATATTCGGACTTTTTGTGGTTTTGACCACATGCTGCTATTGTGAAAGTCAAGCAAGCATCCAGTGTCCAAATACTGGTTTGCTGGGTGGCTTTCAGCAGAGCAGCCCTAAACTGAGACAGTCTATTTTGATTTAGAAAAAAGAAAAGAAAAAAACATGACTGGCCTTTTGTTTTTGCTGTCTAAATTGATCCAAAATAAACCATTACGGCGGTGCACAACAATCCTGGGGGTGTTCAATCCATAAGGCACAGATGCAGATACAACAGCACTTCCAGAACTTAACGAAATCTGTTTTTCAACAGCACTTGCAAATCTTGTTTTATGCTCTTTACTACATGCAGTCTGAGCACGATAACAAATGAATTATAAGTATGATGAAGGAGCAAAACTATGCAATGCTCGAAGTCCAAGATAGAACAAGACCCACCACCCCAAATGGTAAAATTGAAGAACTTGTACCTGAAAATGGGGAAGGGCTTCTGTTACCTGGTATTAGTTTAAAAACTGAAAGATCTAAGAGGGTATTTAGCAAAATATACCACAGACTGTCTGTGATCAGATCAAAAATGTTGGTTGTATTCAAACCATACTGTATTTCTGATCATACTGTATTTTTTTTCTTTGTAATAAACTGATGGAAATTGCTAAAACTATATCATGGGTTTACTGTGCATTGAAAATAGTGCTGTGATTTGATCATCAAATTGCAAGTATGATCCATCCTAAATTGCTCAAGAAGAGTACATTTTCGGTGCACTAAATGCTCCCCTTATGAGCCTCTAGCTCCAGGTCAGACCTCAGAATGACCTCAGAATGAGGAGTTAATGTGCCCTCAAGGACATTTCAAAAATGACAATTATTGCTAATTATAAACTGAAAACCAAAAGAGTCAGAAAACTTTCAAACTATATCTCTTCAGTGCCAAATGCCAGAAAACCATTTTGCCACATTAGAAACGAAGAAACTCTAGCTCTGTCTCCCTTCAACAGTCTTTAATGCTGCAGATGAATTAGGCAACTGCAGCAGCTTTAGGTATTTAAGTACACCTCATGTGTAGAAACTTCTGAGAGACAACTGGCTTAGAAAAAAGTATTTCACACAAGTTTTCAGGACACCTCTGATCACTCTGATCTCTTTCCAAATTTAAATTCTTGTCTGCAAGAGCACACTTGCCTAGTAGCATTATCTCCAGGTTGTCCGAGACGAGGCCTGACCAACCTGCGGTTCCTGAGCCGCATGTGGCTCTTATGTTAATGTCGAACTTCGTGCTTGTGTGTTGGTTTTTTTTTTACAGTATGTGTAAAATGTTACCTCTAAGCTGTGCACTTCTCCAGCATTCTCCGCTAACAGCAAAAAGACCCACACAAACGCAAAAATCGACATGACCGTAAGAGTTGCGGGTTGGCCTGGCCTGGCCTAGACATTATGCAAGGTCACTGTAGTTCATGATGGTAATTATTTCATTACACAAAACCCAATCTTATGTATCTTTTAAATGTTTCTGAGTACAAATTCTATGCAGAAACTGTTTGACCATTCCAAGTAGCAAAAGGATAAATAATACAACATTATTTCTACTTTACTTTTAGTGAAGTATGTAATGATTAACTCTTTACTTTTTTCAGGCTATAACATTTCAGCATTTCCTCCAATGCAGTTTCTCTGGCTTTATCTACTTTGATGTGATTACCTGACCAAAAATTGACTTGAAAATTAACTCACCTTATAGAACGTCAAAGTGCATGACTTTAATTACCTTTCAGCTCAGTTATTAATGTCATCAAATGTATAAAATAGAAAAGGGGTGAAAATCAACAGCATGGAGACAACTGGAGGAAAAGCGTTGCATCAACTTCATTCCTCTTTGCAAATGTTTCATAACGGGAGTGACTTTGTTAAGCATAAGTTGCTCATCTGCCTTTTCTCTGATCGGCCTGACAGTTTGGTAGGTTTTGTGGGGAAGTCTTAGGCAGGCACCATGTTCAAGCTCAGGCTCACTTTACAAACACTGGGGTTCTTTTTACTCTTTGGCCTCATGCCAGGTCATTCGCCAAACCACATGGTTGAGACAACAGCTAGGCTATCTAGGGATAGAAATCTCCTGCAGACAAAGAGAGAAGTGTTTGTTTGAATACGAGTGGGTGGGTTGAATTATGATGTATATGAATGAAGTAAAGGAATCTGTAAGCAGTGGCCGAAAAGAGTCTCAGTGTTACTTCAGAGCCAGCCAGAAAGGACTTTTCAGTATTTTTCTTGATTTAAAGTGCAACTATTACCTTGCATTATTATTTTACGAGGTGTAAGCATTTTACATATACCTCTACAATGACGATTGTTGTTAACATCGATTCATTCCGCTTTTACTTTCTTGCACTGCTTATAGATTTTTTTTCCCCATTTATTTATTCTTTTTGTTTGTAGTACAATCACTCACCCGTAGGTGACTGGAAAACTTCAGTTGTATGGATGTGGTGTTTTTCAGGGTCAGCTGGCTATGAGAGGAATGTCCTCTTGTTCTAACAGGTCTCGGTAATGTTGTATGGAACCTTGACCATCTGACAGACAACCTCTGGGGGCTAGTGTCTGTACAATCTCACATACGCTAACAATTAAAGCACAAACACATTCTTCATAGGACCATAGTTTTCGTGCTTAACCATTTAATAACGCCAATCTATTAGTCTATCTTAACTGATCATTTAAAATATTTTTCCCTGTTACGAAGAGTCTCCTCCTGTCGCCAAAACACCACATCAGATTCTATTAGAAGTAGCTGAAGATCTAATAGACAGGAAAGGTTCTGGTATTCCCGTTAGCTGTTCCCCCCCCAAACACTGCAGCTCTAACATTAATTAAATGGCCTCCACTTATACGGTGATTTCATCACCTTTCATCATCGCCATTTCGAAGCACTTTACTGTGGATTACATTCACACACACTCTTACGCACCAGTGGCGGCAGAGCTGCTATGCAAGGTAGACCAGACTATCTGGAGCAACTGAGGGTTCAATGTCTTGCCCAAGGACACTTCAGCATGCAGACAGGAAGAGCTGAGAATTTAACCATCAACCACAACTTATTGTACCTAACATTGCCAGAGAGACAAAGAAGACTGATTTTTGACACAAGCTGTTAAAAAAGTCAGTCACTGATATTTATGTTATAAACCATTTTTTTTTGTTCTCCATCGACCGGCCCTCAGATAGCTGATGCTCGAAGCTCAATTTCAGACGCCTCTTGGTAAAATACTAACAGTATTACAAACCCAACATATCTAACGCGTTTTGTTTACTTTCACTATTGGCAATACATTTTCAAAGCAACATCTAGATCAGCATCTTTAAACTGCCATCCACTGGTGCCACTGGAGGATTTCACAGGGTAGCGAATTGAAATTTTTCAGAGCTTTCGTCTTATTCCTTAAGTGTCATAAAAGAAAATAGGTGGAGAAACCCCTGACACACATTCTCACGATGCCTGAGCATTAAACACTCAGATTTTTGTTTCCCCTCTGAAACGTCTTTGTACTTATGTATCCATTGCCACACCATGGCACTCCAACTGGTCGCTACAGCTGGATGGTGACTAGCAGTGTCCCACTCTGGATCAGGAGTTTATATAAAGTTTACAGCTTGCTTCAGCTAATGGAAAAGATGGGCAGATTTGTGGACTAATATGGTCAAAAGCCCCTTTGAAATACTTCTTCCCGTCATGCAAGAATAGATGGTGAGTGTGAAGCCAAGCAGCTGCCGCTGAGGCTTCTAGTAGTCTAGTTGGAAAACTCACGGATTTGTCAAAATAAATACACTATTCTAACTTTAGTGTGTTCGTTAAGAGTGAACTGCTATGTTTACCCCATGTGTGGCCTTTTGGCCTTCAGCCCTGGTCTTTGTTCTATACTGTTATATTTTATACTGCGCATTCTATATTTACCTGAAAATTCCCTTTATTTATAATAGTGATGGCTATACTCATACAGTTACAGATCGCTATTGTTGGTTTTAGCTGACCGATATAACAACATTTTTGGTGCCTGGTAAAACATGGTTTTTTTTGTTTTTTTTTCTTATGTGTTTAACCCCTGATTAAATGACTTTTGCACAAATTCCTTGTAAGCACACTTGTCCTTTTGACAATCTATAAAATTATTAAAATTGTATCTTTGTGCCTTTCTCTCATTAGGAGGGTAGTGCAGAACAAATATGTCTTTCAGGGCTTATACTAAAACTACAATGAATTTTAATGAGCTTTTCAGGAAATATTAAAAAGTTGTCTGCTGCTCCATGCTGTGTTTCAAACTGGAAAAGTACAGCGGCTGAAGGAAACACAGATGAACCAAAAAAGTGACTAAAATGGGACAGTGATGACATCAGTCTTTTTTTAGGTAGACCGCAAAACTGTCTTTTTATAATTCCACTCTATGTAGACAAAATTTCAATAAAACTCATGTCTTTCCCTTCTGGAAGAGGCAACCCAACCCACTAAGCCGAGTGACCCACAGTTTGTGATTACAGCTCAGGAAGTGACCTGACCAGGTTAAATTTAGGGACTTAGTCTATCCAGATCCTCTGAAATAATTTGGGAATGTCAGTGTTCACCAAGCAAAAAGCATACAGAAATCCCTGCAGGTCATAGCAGCCGCTGTGGTTGTGATTGTTGGCATCACACCATGCGGCGCAGCATTGAGGGAAGCAGTAGGGCTGTGTTTGTGACATGCTGACGGCAGTGTCTTTGCGGATATCTGGACACCATGTCTTTATTTACCAGACAGAAGAGAGGTCTTGTGCTCTTTACTCCATCATTCCTGTTTGGAGTCAAGCCAGCACTTCTGGGAGCATACACTCCAGCTGTCTCTGTTACTATATGTGTTTGCTTGCTAAAACCAATAGTTTGTTACCAAAGTATCCATTCTTTTTTCCTTTTTCTGACCTCTAAAGACCATATAGTACCTCTTTTTTTTTAACTTCACAATGTGTTATGTTACAGCTTTGGCAACAAGTATTCAGTGATTAACTGTAACTAGAGAAATAGATGTTCTACATGCAGCATAATCTGGTCTCTGGTCATCCTCTGCTCTGAGGAGATTGCATAAAGATTGTAAAATACCCTTAAGCATCTGGAATTCTACTTAGAGGGCAGCTCTTTGGAATTCTGCGGATCTTCACCTGGCAGAGCAAAACTGTCTGTATTGTTTTCAACCCTTTTCAACGACGCGCTGTTCATTTGTTGATGGCTGTTCATTTATGACAACCGATCTCTATGAAATTCAGGCACGTAGACAAGGAGATTGATTGCCGCATGTGAAGCAAAAGTTACCCAAATGTACTGCAATGCCTACAAAGTCAGTTATTCTGAAAGGGAAAATTTGGTGGTGGAGATAATCAGGATAATTAAGGGAATTTACTCTGTAATTATTTGAGTAACAGATGCCTTACACACCTTTCTAATGGGCACTCTTAGGGATTACAGGAAATCCTGCTTTTGATTTCTTTCGTTTTTTGTTTTGTTTTTAAATCCATGGCGACCATTGCAGTCTCCACAACAACAAAAGGCCCTACATACCTCTCAATGACCATTGAAAGCATACACCTGTAATTATTACTCGCTAGGTCTTGAGAGAAGCCTGCTTAGTTGGAAGAAAGGCATGATGAAAATGTATGAAAATACTAATCCGAGTAAATTGTGGTCTTCATTTCAAACCAAATGGGGCAGAGTTATTGGTTTAAAGAGTGTTTTAAAGAGTATAATTAGGTGTTTCATTTAATTCTTCAAGTGAACATTGCAAATTTTTATTCAACACTGTCAGTTCCTACAATATTAACTGGTTCCCTGGCCAGATTACATTTTAAATTGGCTAACCTCAATTTATACTTGTTTCATTCCTTGTTTCTAGGACAAAAATCAATTCTATTGATCAGTCTGTTTTTATTGTTTGTTTATTTGTTTGTGTATAGGTGTTGCTGTGTGCTCCCTAGTTCCATTGCTGTCTTCTTCTGTTTATTCTACTGAAGTGCAAAACGTATATTATGTGTTGTCCTCGCTAAATTAAGCGCCCAGGGTGTTTAGTTGCAGTCTGGTAGAGGGATGCTTACAGATGGTTTGTACAGTCACACCATTACAGAAAGGGGTTAGAGGGGTCAAATGAAGCCCACTTATCATTCATAAATAAATAACGATGCAAGCTATCTTGTTTTTGGAATTTTTGAGTGGAGTTTGGCTTTTAACAAAGACATACCTATGTTACACAATTTAATCTTGAAAGCAGAACTCTGTTATTGATTTGTCAGTGAGGGGAAAAAAAAACTGCTCTTGTGATTGATTGACTGAACTTACTGTGTCCCTTTTTCTTGCAGCACTCTCTGACGGAGGCCAAACTCAGAGGTGGAGGAGGCTGTAAAGAGGCCCTGTCAGAGCCTCCCACCCTCCTTACCTTAACAGCCCGAACCATCAGATAGCCATGGCTCCTCGAAAGCGTGCTGGCGGCGGCCGCGGTGGCCTCTCGTTCATCTTCTGTTGTTTTAACAGCAGTGATCACCCGGAGATCACCTACAGGCTCCGGGAAGACTTTGCCCTGCAGGCCATGGAGCCGGCACTGCCGATGCCTGGATATGATGAACTGGACAGCATGTTCTCTGAGTTGGTGGTAAGAGACTATGTTGCTTTTTTGCTCTGGAAATTTTGATTATTGTTCACATCTCCCATATATCTTTTTTTTTTCAAGTTAAAAGAAAATACAAACACGAAACCACCTGTCAAGGTTTAGCAGTACCCAATTTCAGCACCTCTAAATCCCTCTCATATACTAATGCAGAATACAATTTAACACTAGTTGTTCCCCCAGTTTAGATTACCTTAAATGATTCCCAAATTAAAAAATAAATATATCTATAAATTATTTGTAAGCTTGAAGGACTTCGCTCAATGGGGCTCAATATTTAAAAGGAAACATAGGTTTCATTTTATAATGGCGAACTGTGCTTCCTTTTGGATGTGAAGAACACTGAGCATTAAACACTCAGGATTCTGTCGAAACATTTTCGAAAAAATGAAAACTGTAATAAAGCTATGCTTCATGTTTAAAAGTGCAGCGCTATCCTCTTACTGAGGAAAACCTCTGTTTATTCAACCTTTTATCAAATAATGTTTTTGAGGGGCCATCTGTTGAAGTAAATGTGATACAGTTGAAATAGTGAAGCAGTCATTAAGTATGAAATTAATAATCCGTATTTATCTTGTAATCTCTTGCATGTTTTTGCCTCTGCACATACAGGTGTGTATGAGTACATTAACTCATGTTCACAGTAGAATGTGCAAAGTATATGGGCCTGTCTCTTTTTTCATGTGCTGAAATTTGGTTTCAGCTATGAATTTTATATAGTTTATAGCAACAAACTAGTTCTTTGCATTTTTGATTCAATTCAATTTTGAGCAGAATATTACAATTAAGTTGTCAGTTTCACCTTAGCTGTAAGGGACAAATGGCCACGCCATAAGATGATTAAAATAAGACAGTGCTTTTTAAAATGGAAAATGGATCACAATATTCAGTCATTTAGATCATGTTTGTCAGTCTGCATGAAAGAAAATACAAAAATGGGTTTAATTTTGTTTTAATTTTGAGTTTAGCAGACAGAATCAAGAAGAAAAGAAATCAAGAAACAAAGAACTGGTACATATTAAAAGGGAAAAGGCAAAAGTTCAAGACCCCAATTTTTCCCCTTCAGTATTTGTTAAATATATGACGAGTTTATCAAAGTATGACTAAACACCTCATCGACAGACCACTACAATCATAGGCCACCACCATGTTGCAAGAACATTTGCTATTTAAACAATGTGGGAGTTTTGTGTGAAAACTACAACAATTTTGGTCTGGAACTAGCAATTACAGTTAGAGTTAGAGTGGTTTTTATGTCAGGTGGAAGTAGGTCTTCCGGTCTCACTTGGCTTTTTATCCATTTATTTTTGTGTTTTCATTAGCAGAGCAAGCTATTTCTGCAGTATGTAATCTAACTTCTTTGTTTACAATGACTGTTCTACTCAGGCATTCAAAAAGAATGTCACTTCCTCTGAGTTTAGATGATTTTGTGAGTAATGGGGCCAGGCTGCTTTTTTCTCCCTGTCTTATTGTCACCTCTAATTTGTGGCCCTCTCTTCTCTTCGCTCTTCGCTGTCCCATTTTCTTCTCCCATGGTTGCCACAGTAATCTAAGCATGACATTTTTGCACATCAATAGACCTCATTCAGCTTCTGTTAATGTCGAGGCCTGCTCCATCTGCTAATTGCTTGTTTTTGGCTACAACTCATTATGAAGACATAATCAAGTAAGTTAAGTGTGACAACAAGGAGGTTTTCAGAATCTTTGTTTACCGGGAAGGACCATGTGCTTTTCTTTCAAACCCGCGTGTGTTTGTATATAATCAGAGGCAGTTTGCTGGAAAAAAGGACTCTTGTTTTGGCCACTGAACATACAATTTACAAGAACAAGTTTCTCTGACGGTGCAAGACAGTGTAAAGCTTGTTCATTCTGTTGTCAGTGATGAAGTTGATTTCATACACAGTCAAGGCAAAAGTTTTATACTCAATGTAGCATAAAAATCTGATGCTCCAATTGGTCTGAAGAGTCAATAAAACATACTGTCGAACTGGCTGACCTTTGCTCAATCAGCATTTAATACTGTCTGTGGATCTTATTTGGCATTCAATCAATAATCCACATTACCGATTAGGACATTTGATAATTGCACATATTGATTTTATTGACAGGGCTTAATGGCTTTTGCAAAGAACTGCCCTAAAGAAAAATCCTGTCAGCCATTAATCCATCCGTGGAACAGAGCTCTTTTATTACTTTTCCTTTTTTTGTGTTAATGGAAGATAGGAAAATCTAAACCATTGTTTTGAATTTGACTTCTTACGTTGTTTCTAGAATGTAAATAGCTTAATTTTTTCTTGTTTCCCTGCCAATTTCGTTCATATGATGCTCATTTTTGGGTTGTCGTTTCAAGGTTGGAGTGACGCCAATGAAAACAGCAATTTCCCACATGTTCAGTGGCTGGTCTTACCGATTTCTATAAGTCATAGAACCAGGATCAAAATGTTCTTTTAATTGTGCCATTTTCGGCCTTCTCATTTAGTATTTGATACAATAGCCGACCTAAATTGTGGTTTTTATGTGCTTGAGCTGTGAATGAACATTACACGTTTAATTTTTCCAAACTACATTTACATTTGCCTCAAATGTTCAAAAGCTCTCAAAGTCAGACATCACCCTTTTGTGTGCCTCCGTAAAATATCTGTTATACATTGACGCATGTTGATTCCAGATGTTTGTTACCACATGTCGAGCAGACAGGCCACGCCTTATCTCTTACCCATTACTCATGTGTCTGAAGCATGAGAGACATCTGATTTGATGCACTCACTGAATTTATGAGTCCTGCTGGGAACGAAACACACACTGACCTAGAGGTCAACATGTTTTCAAATTAATTAATGAAGATGTTTTTCACATAGGTAGGATTATACAGTGGTTTGCTACTCTGTAAGCCATCATTTTGGATCTTATCTGGCTGTCATCAATAAACAACCACAGGCATGATGAAGAATTCTCCTTCTTCCCTTGAGCCTCATCCTCCCTAACAAATCTTAATTGTGTTATTTTCTTGTTCAATGCAGGATGAGCTCGACCTCACAGAGAAACACAGGGAAGCCATGTTCGCATTGCCTGCAGAGAAAAAATGGCAGATCTACTGCAGCAAAAAGAAGGTAAACATCTCTTGTCTGTCATCTAAGGAGCAGATTGTGTCAGAAGCCACATCAATCATGCTTGCTGCCAAATGCTGCTGGATATCATCTGCTGTTGTCCCAGCTGCCCACACTCCCTTTCCTCATTGATTTGTTTCTACCCTGTACCGGTGTTTTCTGAAACACTAACCCCCAAGCTTTCCTCACAGAGTTCTTGTGTCTAGAGCAAGTCTTGGTGTGATTATGACATTTGCATATCTGTCAAGTAGAATTGATATTTTCACATATTTTGTCTCATCTATGTTTAAATTATTATGAGATGAAAATACACCAATTTAGGTAGGACACATAATGGTACCCTTGAATAATTTTAGTAAAATTAAAATATCACAAGGTTTGACCTGCTATGATTGTTATACGGGTCAAGAAAATCATCTAGTGGGTGGCTAAGGTGTAACTAATGTCCATTGAGTAGATTTGTCCAAGGAATAATTGATTTACTTATACTCCATCCAAGACCATCTCATTGATTTTTAAGTGTTAGTCTCCTACATTATTTAAAGAACAGAGGTAGGTCTGAAAAAGATTCTGCTGGTAAATGCAGTTTTTTGTTATCTTGTTCTGTGATGTTTATAGGCTTTTCAAAGCCTGACGTCAAGGTAGCAGAGACGTCCCTCTCCCTCATTCCTCTGCGATGGTTGAATCATGCACTCATTGCATGCACACTGCAATGGAAGTGTTCAAAAACACATACATTTGGATATAGCGATTCCTGTTTTGATGATTATTTTTTGTTTATGGCTAAGATAAGCTATTTCTCTCATATTTTTTGGGGGGGGGGGATTTATGGAAATCCTCTCGTGATTCTTGATTTCCCACCTTTCTTTTGGGCTTTTCAGACATAGAATTATCGGTGTCAAAAAAAGATTGCTGAACTCTGATTAAGACGAAATACCTAATCCTCACATTTTTAGTAGAGGATTATTAGTAGCACAGGAAGACACATATTTCTGAAAGTAGCAAGCAGTAAATTTATTTTGAAATAGCTGCATTGTATATATTCAGTTTTATCTACAGCAGTCTTCTAGAACGTGAATATAAAAGAAATATATTTATTGATATGTGACCTAGTCTAGGAAATTCCTAGATTCTGTCGTCATTTACCAACTACACTAGATAATGACTTATCATCAGGAATATATCATTAAGTTCTGTAAGATGTCAAACAGATGTTAAGTTTTAGTTTGAAATGAAAATCTGGTTGACATTAACATCCAAAATAACATTATCGCAAGAGGAAAATGTCATGTTGTGTTTACATTTATATGTCTTTTCTAAGTCTTTTGGAAAAAAATTGTTATGGATTTAACAATAACAATGTCAGATTGGCAGTTTAGTCATGGGGTTGGCATCAGGCTTTATGACATTGACTTCACAACCCACATTGGAAGATTAACACCTAATGACATCTAAATTGATATATACACATAATAAGCTACATATAACGCAAGGTGTAAACATTGCCTTGCAATACACTGGGAGACTATTCCACTTCGCAACCCTCTATGGAACGTTCAATAACATCTATGAGGCAGTGTGTTATTTATATCTTTTAATCATTTCCAGCTCAGTCCGATGTGATCCCTGATTTCAAAACCAGAATTGCTTGGCAGATATGAGTATTTCGTAAACATGCAGTATTTACTTTTCAATAGCACACCTGTCTCATCAAAACATTCACTATACCATAATATACACCGCCAGTGTTTGACAGTGTCATATTACATTGTCTTGTCTTTATGGTGAGAGGACTGTCTGCTCTTTCTCCTTTCCTGTGAAAGAAAACACAAACGCCGGTTCTCATTTACTACATGAGTCAAGCTTCCCGACTACCTCTGAACGTGACCCTCACATTTTTTTTTTGTCTGTAGTGTTTTTTCAAGGCCATGTGTATGAGTATGTAGGATATCCTGCCTGGACTAATAGGCAGACAGGTCATGCAATTTTATAAATCTTGCACTCCGTCCTCTAATAAACTTGTGGTGTATTAGGATCTTGTTAGAATGTTTGTGCACCAAACATTTGATAATGTAAAGTAAAGAAAATATATTTCAACCTTAATTACAATAAAAAACTTGTGTTTAGTATCGGTAAGTGGTTAATTTTTGGACTGTGTAGAAGAACATTACTTCTTACTATAGATATTTATTATAGATGTAGATTATAGACCATAGATAGATCATTAATGTTTTCTTGTTTTATAGACTTTCATGCTTTCTTATGTCAAACAAATGCCAAATAACACATTTCCCTGACCATGTAAGGAGCTGATTTTGTTTTTTTTTTATTAAGAATCAAGCTTTAATCAAGCTTTGAAATGGATCAAGCTTAGAAGTGAATGGGGGAATGTTCTCTGCACGTGTATAAATACCCTTTTGTAACCGTTATCGGGGCTCTTCTCCTTCTCCCTCTGTCATCAGAGGTAGTGGGCAGCAGAAAGCCCAAAGCTTCGTAATAAAACTAATTGAAAGACAAACACTTCATTTCTACGGGACTGACCTCACTGAAATGTCCACCGCAACTGCAAATAATATGAAGCCTGCTGTTAATTCAGTAGATGTTGCTTTGCACACGTTGCTAGTTCTATATTGTGTCGTACTTGGTGTGTCTGTCTGAAACTCACAAAACAACCTCCTCCAAGGGTTATACATTGGCAGGTTTACTTCCCTATAATTAAAGTAAATTAGATCAACGTATTAAAAAATCATGGTCTTCATTGCGGTTTTGTAATTCATAGCTACTGAAGGTTGAGTGATTAAAATGATAGACAGAAGGTGATGGTAACCTGATGTTTCGTTACAAATCCCGGATTGAGTTCAAGCAGCCAAATCTTTAGATCCCAAATTTCCCACAATGTCATCTGATGCAACTTCTGAGATTAAACTAGATTAGTCTTGCAGTACAAGGCCTCTAGAAAGTTAAGGGTATTTAATTACTAATGACTGTGTCAAGCAGTTGTAACTAAACTACACCCTTTAGTGGGGAACACACCCAACAGGAAGCTATGTATCCCCTATTTAAAAATCATGTAATCATTTTGATAATATCTCCATTTTATCAACTACTCCATTTCCGACTAGTCTGATTCACAAAAGCAGGACAAATGTTTTAGTCTATTTGCAAAAAAGCCTCAGACTGACTTGTGAGTCTAAGGTTTGTTGGACTCCTCATATAAATCAACATTGTGAAGGTTAGTTTCTGAGGCTTCACAAATCAGTGCTGTTTCTACAGCCTGTGTGTCACTTGCTTTATTGAAGTGTACTCTCATCTTAGTATTAATGAATACGGCATCCTGTAGTTGCACTCTGGGATGAGTGTTATCTTATCCACTTGCAGCCAGGAGCAACAAGGTGGTGGAAATCAAAAACAATGTGTCCCAGTTAGTGGCTTCATTAGGGAAAGTCTGGAGCCAATAGAAACCTCATGACATTTTTAATCGCTCCGCTCAGCTTAAAGTGATCAGGCTGGAATGTGTCAATGTCTGTGTTAATGTTTTGATGGATAAAACTGTGGGTGGTGGCTGGGTTGAGACAGCATTATTGCTAAGTCAGCAACAACCTCTGGTCCAGGCTCAGACAGATAAAACTCATTATCTAAGCGCAGAGAGGAAGGCTGGGTGTGCGAAGAAGAGAAGCAAAGGAAGCATGAAGTCATCCAAAACAAACAGAAAGGCTGCCCTTCCACAGGTGCAGTTTTTGTATGCGAGTCTGTGCGGTTAAAAGGGAAGGTGTGGTTTGTCGGGCTCAGTGCTCATGAGTGACGAGTGCTGATTTTTGTGCCAATGGGCTTTCAGCAAACAGATTCTCTAGAATCTGGGCAAGGCTGTGAGGAGATAAGTCTGTAAATGAAGCAGGGCTTTATCTGTTTGGTTTGGCCCGGCACCTGAATATATGAAATCATCATCTACTTCTGTTTTCTTGTCAACAGTGTCCATCATCTGTCATGATGCAGATTTACTGATCAGGTTGCACACAGTGATTTGGCACTTGGTTTTAAGCATAATTAAAAAAAAAGGCTTCCTCTGAAGAACATCCCTAATTTCTCAGATTTGAAGCAGGCCATCCCCCTACCCTAACTGAGACTGATCCCTGTACCTCTGTGCCTCTTTCCTTGTCGGTTTTTGATCTGGCCTCCATTTTTCAAAATGCGGACCCCCCTTTTCTCCCATAAGGACCTGAAATGAAGACCTTTCAGTGTCTGAAAAGTGCTGACCTCCGAGTCGAAAGACGAACTTCTAAATATACAAAGGGAAGCAGTCATAAGTCTATATTCGGTCCACTAATTGACTGATCCTCTTCCAGCACCCGGCTGGTCAAGTTGGCAGCGGTGTGGAATCGAACTGGCGGGTCAGTCCCTCCTGTTACTGCGCTATCCTTTCAGAGAAGCCAAAGCCTGCAGTTTCTCCTGAAGCAGCCAAGTCTCGGCAGGCTGCTTTATTAACTGACGCCCAATTAGTTTCTGATGGTCACAGCTCACTTGTGCTTAATGGAGCAGGAGTTAAATTGAAAGCCGGGAGCCTTTTATGTACAAGCCAAGTTCAGGGTCAAGTCATTTTCCCCTCAGTGTTTTCCCTCGGTTAGAGAATTAAATCATCTCAGCAATGACTGGCATTTTTTTTAACTTGTAATTCAAATGCAGTTGTCAGGAGATTTATCTCAACAGAAGTCAGGGCATGTCCTTAATCCACAGTTTTAACATTCATTTGCTAATCTCGGGAGGTCTCTTTCTCAAGCAGCTGTTATTTCCTTTTGACTGGAATACCCACTTTTCACTGAAACTGGGCTGGTTATTTGTGTCGCCCTACTTTGAGGTCTTGCCTCAGTTTGTACTGACTTTCTGTGCTTTGGTTTTTGTCTCGTGCTTTTTTTGTGCAAAGCATGACATTTGTCATAGATGTTTTTTTTTTTTTTTTCCTCTTATTTATTTCATTTATCTTTAACAACATGAGTATTCTAATGTCTCACAGGGTCACATTTTCAGTCTCAAAGAGTATTTAATGATAAGATCATCTAGTTAAGTTATCCTTTGGTCATTCTTCTCATTGTTTGTAACATCGTCATTTATTTTGTCTTTTAGGAACAAGAAGAGAACAAAAGTGCAACTAGTTGGCCAGAGTATTACATTGATCAGCTCAATTCAATGGCTGCTGTAAGTAATAATTTGATCTTAAACGATATCAGCAAACACGATATGTCAGTTATGTTACTTTTTAAACAAAGTAAAATACAAAACCAAAAACCAGGTTTTCTTGACTGTAATTTTGTTTTCTATTTTGTGATCAGAGAAAGACGCTTCTTGCTTTGGAGAAGGAAGATGAGGAAGAGAGAAACAAAACCATAGAGAGCTTAAAAACTGCTCTGAGGACTCAACCAATGAGGTTAGCAGAAATCTAGCTATATATATGATTTTTAACAACATGAATCTGCAAAAAAATTGGAAATAAAATGTCCATGCCCCCAAAAAATGATCACTTACTAATTTTCTAATGTGTCAACTACATTTACTGAGAAACTAATGTACACTTTGGTATCAGATTGTGAAGATGTTTTTTTCTGTGCTGTCTCCTTTGTCAGATTCGTGACTCGCTTCATCGACTTAGATGGCTTGACGTGTATCCTAAACTTCTTAAAAAACATGGACTACGAGACCACAGAGTCACAGATTCACACATCTCTGATCGGCTGCATTAAGGCTCTAATGAACAACTCGCAGGGCCGTGCCCACGTCCTCTCTCATTCAGAGAGCATCAACATCATCGCCCAGAGCCTGGCCACCGAAAACATCAAAACGAAGGTGGCTGTGCTGGAGATCATGGGCGCCGTGTGTCTGGTGCCAGGAGGGCACAAAAAAATCCTGGAAGCCATGCTTCACTATCAACGCTTTTCTTCCGAGAGGACTCGCTTTCAGGTTAATGGCTCTCAGCCCAGGTGATCGATGAAGCAATTTAAAAGCTAAATTGAAAAGATATTTAACACTTGTAATGACTTGCCCCGAACAGACCCTTATAAACGATCTGGACCGAAGTACGGGACGATACAGAGATGAGGTCAACCTGAAAACGGCCATCATGTCCTTTATAAACGCAGTGCTGAGTCAAGGCGCTGGAGAGGTGACTTACGACAAAAATAGTTTTCATGCTTTCTTTCTCACAAGGTCATTGTTTCACATCTCGGCAGTTTCAGCAGATACACAACCATCTTTTCTAATGTACTGTTATATCCTCTTAAATTCAGGCAAGTTTGGAATTTCGTATCCACCTAAGATATGAGTTTCTCATGCTGGGAATCCAACCCGTGATTGATAAACTGCGCTCTCATGAAAATGCCACGTTAGACAGGTGAGATGGGGCCAAGCAGACGTCTCAATGCAAAGTGTCATTCTTGCTATGGACATATATTTCTTTCTTCAGAGGGTTTGTTCTTGTTAAATATCATTTTTTGTAAAAGAGCCTAGTCATATCCATATGGCCAGGGGTAAAATTACAATCACCTAACTTTGGCCTAAATTGCCCAAAATTTCAATTGATTTACACAACAGAGATGATTCTTATAATACTCAAATATTGTAGCTAAATATTACATGTCATGTGAATACCTTCAGTTCTGATAGCATGAAGGGACTTATTTCATGATTTTCAGAGATCTTAAAATACAAGCAGCCTAGATGTTGTATAATTATGCACCTTAACTCAGTCTCCTGTCTGACTCTTTCAGGCATTTAGACTACTTTGAGATGCTACGGAATGAGGATGAGCTGGCTTTGTCAAAACGTTTTGAGTCGGTAAGCAAATAAATAAAAGCAGCGCTTTTTCTTGACATGTGGATTTCACATTTTAGGATTTACTGAGAAGGTATGCTTCTTGTTTTTTCAGGTTCACATAGACACCAAAAGTGCCAGCCAGGTTTTTGATCTCATCCGCAAGAAAATGAACCACACCGACGCATTCCCGCACTTTATGTCTGTCCTGCATCACTGTCTCCTCATGCCACGTAGGTTGTTGGACACATCACTAACAGGATTCAGACTTTTTTTTTTTAAATGAAAATAAAAGATGTTGAATTACAGTGATTAGAACATATCAGCGCAGTAAAACCATGTCTAAACATTAAATCAATCCACTATGGTTTTTGGGCCAGAAGACTAAGTTTATTGACCCTGTCCTAATTACATTTGATAACTGCATTCTGTGTATAATTGTCTCCCACTCTGGTTTTCTAATCAAATTTCATAAGACATCAAAGACATTGATTATCATTCTGTTTGTAACTATTTTTGTAAAGAATGCACATAAATCAAATTCCAGCATCTGTAGCCATTTTCTTTTATAGCAACTTCCACCTCCCAAGTGAAAGTTATTTGTTTTATTTAACAACCTCGTCAAATGGAATGAATACTTTCACCTAATTCATATGGTTGCATTCAAGATGCTGATAAACTGCAGTTTTGTCATGGCAATTTGTCATGCCACAATTATTATATGATGAATTTGAAATTTCCTCATATTCCAAGCCATCAATAACAGGATCATTGCCAACTGAAACACTGGTGTATCAGCCTCTCCCCAAGGATTTTAGGCCAAATAAGGAGGCTATGGTTAATATGATGTCTGATCCATCTGTGATAAAATATATAATCTTACTCTCTTGGGCTCATCAGTGTCACTTTAGAAAATGCCTTGACATATGAAACAGCCACTGTGGAGCCAACTTCAGTCTGTATTTTTCAAAAATGAATGTAGATGCTAATACTGTAGAGATGATTTCTCTACACTTCAGTCTCGTGGAGCGCTGTTCTGAATGCTTCATATTTAAATTAAGAATTCTGAATGCTTCTGGGCGTTCCGAACTAAACGCTTTAGACGCTCCTTTGTGCACACGGCCATCAGACCGTATAACCGCAGTCTGGACAGCGCACAACTCTGACCGGAGGTGCATCTGTGCTACCACAACCTCACTACTTCACCCATTCATTCATGTGTCATGCCCTAACTCTGATGTCTTTTTTTATCCTGTCGGTTTCAGCCCACACTTCCTGCCTATTTTTGTTTATTTATTTGATTCTTATCATTGCGATTCTCTGTTTATGCTGTCATTAACTTTTGGTTGTCTACTTTACCCCTTACTGGCTTCTTTGATGTTGCTGCTGTGTTTCTCTCTGCTGTCTATTTGTTGTGGAGATCTTTGTTTTTTTCTAATTGTCTTTCTATATCTATACTCATATTTATTTGACACTTACAATCAGTTATGCTGCTATGACAAAAGAATTTCCCCTATGGGGATCAATAAAGTTTATCTTTTCTAATCTCATATTATCTTTCTCTGTCCCTTCAGACAAGCGAAGTGGTAACACAGTGCAGTACTGGCTACTGCTGGACCGTATTGTCCAACAGATGGTCTTGCAGAATGACAAAGGTCATGACCCCGACGTCACACCACTGGAGAACTTTAACGTGAAGAATGTTGTCCGCATGTAAGCGTCTTATACCTACCAGTTTTATGAGCAGGGAGGAGTGATGATTTCTTAAAAGCAGTTTCTCTCTTTGGTAGAAACAAAGGCCATCTCAGTTTCACAAAACAAAATTAGTTTGTATTGAGTGTGATGAAGAATAGGGCCAGTTCTATTCAATTGCTAAAGAAAGGCTTCTGAATTCAGCAGCTGCATTGTGAGGTCTTGCACAAGCATTTCAAATAAACTAAACGTGACACAAAGTCACTATTTTTTTTTTTCCAGGGGAATTTAAAAAGTGTAAAATAATGCACCACAGTATTGACTGTTAAAAAGAAATGGATCACAGTTTGAAGATAGCTAATAATGTAAAATCCAAACTTAATTTGTATTAATACTGACTGCAATTATTTTTGTTCTCCTTTTCAGGCTGGTAAATGAAAACGAGGTCAAACAGTGGAAAGAGCAGGCAGAGAAAATGCGAAAAGGTACAGATGATTTGTTGACTTTTGCTATACATCCTAATTAAATACATCACATGAGGAGCATGGTGCAATGATCTGACTGAACTTCACATCCCAGAGCATCACGAGCTACAACAGAGGTTTGAGAAGAAGGAGCGTGAATGTGATGCCAAGACGCAGGAGAAGGAGGATATGATGCAGACCCTCAATAAGATGAAAGAAAAGCTGGAGAAGGAAAGCACAGAGCACAAGAATGTGAAACAGCAAGTGACTGAGCTCACTTCCCGACTACATGAACTCAGCACTGTATGTCCTTTACAGTGTTCACTTCATCCAGACATGTTGTTTTAAAGGCTATGAACCACGATGGTTTTATCCTCTCTCATCCCGCAGAGACAGGCTGCTGTTGTTCCAGGTGGCCCACCGCTTGCTCCCGGCCCCCCTGGCGGCCCCCTGCCTCCGCCACCCATGCCAGGTTTTGCAGGTCTGTGCCCTCCTCCTCCTCCTCCACCTCCTCCAGGGGGCATGATGCCTCCTCCTCCTCCACCGCCGCCCCCTCCTCCTGGGGGTCCTCCTCGGCCTCCTGGATGCCCACCTATTGGAGGCATTCCTCCACCTCCCGGAGCTCCCCTTGGACCATCCCTGAAGAAGAAGAATGTTCCCCAGCCATCCAACCCACTGAAATCCTTCAACTGGTCCAAGTTAGCTGAGGTAAGAACGTCAACAGGTCAGAACAAAAGCCTCACCTCTGTGTTTCGATGCAGATATGATGAGTATGTATTTTCCCTGCAATGGGGGAATAGACTCTAAATATAAAATATCTTATTCCCTCTATAGAATAAACTGGATGGAACTGTTTGGATGGAGGTGGATGATGCCAGGGTTTTCAAAATCCTGGATCTTGAGGATATTGAAAAGACCTTCTCAGCCTATCAGAGACAGCAGGTGCTGATCCTGTTCATTCCACCTCTCTGTCCAGTGCTATGGATATGGTGGGAGGGAGGGTTGACTAAGAGGGGTCAGCTGGACTGAGTTTTTGGAGTCCACCTTGACGTTTCTTCTGTTTTGTAGCGTCTGAGCTCCTATGCGTAAAATAGAAAAAGAGGAAAGAAGGGAAGGGTTGATATCCTAACTAAAAGAAAAAGACAACAATTATCAGTCAAAAAAATGAAAAGGAGAAACTTTTATTTTGTCGTTTTTTTTGTTTTTTTTTGTTTTGTAGTTCATTGGATAGCATTCAAGCTTCTGACATGCCTTGCTATTTATGAATGCAATGCTTGTTTTGTGCTTTGCTTTTGATTGTGTTTCAACCAGTGTGAATAGGAAATGCATGAGTGAACTGCTTAGAACTGTTATTTTCCTCTTTTGGCTTCCTTTTTTCAAACCGTGCGGTTTGTAGATGATCTTGATCAGTAGCTTACACAGAAGAGTCGCTCTAGTTCTCTGTAAAAGGTCATTATCGATACTCAAACACAGGCTTTGACATATTCCAGGTCGTTAATGGTAATCTGTAATAATCGGTTCGAAAAACCAGCGAGTAAACACTCAACTGACTGATTTACTATGTGCACAGCATGTGAAGTATGTGAAGTATGTATTTAGCAACAAGCATGGCCACACCACTGAAGGACCACTTATGTTTCACCGCTGCTCACTTCATTACTCATGGATCCATTGATATGTGCTGAATGAGCTTTGATTCATTTGCTGTTTGTTTTATGGGCTGCAATCACATAACTGCTTTACTTATTCTAATGAATGCTTACATCTTCCCTGCTTCCTGATGCATTTTAGGACTTCTTTATGATCAATAACAGCAAACAGGTGAGTGCACTTACAATAGTATCTAGACATTTTTTAACCATGGATTAAATTAATTTATCTTTATACGTGATTGTCCTGTTGTATTCTCAGTTTACTTCATTCGTGTACTCTTGTGTTTAGTGTCATGCTTGTACTCATTTGAGAACCTTTCCTGTGTGACTGATTGATCTGACCTTCTGGAATGTATTTTCACGAATGTGTGGGACGTTAAATCAATTATCACTGTTTTATGTTTGTGGGTAACCAGCAGTAAGTAAGACTACCCCTTTTCTGACCCCCTTGCAGAAAGAGGCAGAGGATGAAACCCTGAGTTCCAAAAAGGTCAAGGAGCTGTCTGTTATCGATGGCCGTCGAGCACAAAACTGCAACATTCTTCTTTCACGGTACATGGACCACATCTTAACAGGAAAATGGATTTGTGGAAACCTGTATCTATAATTGGTTTTGTTTGTCATAGGCTCAAGCTTTCAAATGATGAAATTAAGAGAGCCATTCTAACCATGGATGAACAGGAGGACCTTCCTAAAGACATGCTGGAACAGGTAGGTCCAAATCCAAGTAGCAATTGAAATTGGCATTCGAAGATGCTTGGGTTTAAAGATGATGCTCTTCTGAACCGGAAGGTCTCTCAGACCCCTCTTCCCCAGCCACATATTGTCACATTCAGTCTGGTTTTTGTAAAGAAGGAAAGAGATGGTTGAATTCACCATTAAGTTTAAGTAGGAGAAATCATAAACCCCTAAAATTTGAGGGAAACAAAAAAACAGAATGCCTTATTAACAAATGCCATGTTGTTGAAGAGTTTTCTTAACTGACTGAATGGAAGATAGATACCCTTCCTTTAGAATTTTGAGGATAATGATTCTGAAGGAGGAAAGTTACCTCAATGGAGGTCAGTGACAGCGCTTGTAAATTATAATTCCCACTTCAATAGCTTACTAGTCAGTGCTGTGATACCTTTCCCCTAGATACACGCTACATCAAGGATGTGGGGAGAGAGCTGGTTATTTCACCTGAAAAACCAGCTGCATGTGCTGAATGTTAGGGTTTTAAGGAGGATTCTCAGGATAATCCCGCTGTTTACATTCCATGCTTTTTCCACGGACCCTATCAGTTTCAGTGCACGCATGTACTTTTATCAAGTGATAATGCAGTGTGTGACGCCATGTTTGGAAGAAATGGGCCATTTTGTATTAACTGGCACTGAATTAACGTGACCATATATCCAGACAACTATAAATATACCTTACTTTGTCTTATAAATTAGAATGTAATGTAAAGTTTACCCACACTGCTGCTCAGCGGCTTGTCTGCATGTTGTTCTGATCTTCCGTCTCACAGTTGTCCAAATGTTAAACATCTGCACAGTTTGACATTTTAATAGCTTTGATGACCGGCTTTGTAATGGCACTCTGCCACCGAAAGGACATCTTTCTGAAGTTAAATTGACTTCTGTCAGATGTTGGTTCTATAAAAAACTTTTAGTCAGTCTCCAGAATGACTTTAGCAGTATCTGAATATCTGGCCATCTAACTGATTAGGATGATTGGATGTAATTCATTTCATATTCACTGAGTGTCCTGCACTTGGCTCTGTAGTTGTTATTCTGCTCTGAATTTTGTGATCCCTAATTTAACTTGAATGGCAAATTTTATTACAATTATCAAAGAAAAACTAATTTACATGAAAAGCTGCCATCATTACCCGTCGTGTGCCAGCAACTAACTCAGCTTTTGTTGTGCATCAGTTGCTGAAATTTGTCCCAGAGAAGAGTGACGTGGACCTCCTGGAGGAGCACAAACACGAGCTCGACAGAATGGCAAAACCTGACCGCTTCCTCTACGAGATGAGCAGGTACTAAACTCTCTGTGAAAACTCTGGTCAAATATAAAAGGTGGCTGTCTCACGTCAGCAGCATTCTGCAGATTAGGTCTGGGGAAAAAACAATCGCCATTGTGTTTTCCTAGTCAGAGCTGATGATTGAAACAACACATCGATTTTCCACCTACTGTGGGAACAATGGCTGCCGCTGTGAATCACTTTCTAAATTGTGTTTGTTTGGGAAAACGATAACACAAATTCTGTTATCAAATTACGGACTGTTTTTATAGCAAAGTCTGACAGGATAAACGAAGCAAGGAGAACCCATCATGGTACTGCCACAAAAGACCAGAAACTGGAGTGGTGTGGTGTAAAAGTCAGATATGCCAGAGGAATCTCTAATTCTTCCTTTTGAACAGCCTCCTTTATTTTGAAACATTCATCCTTCTTGCCGTCATTGAGAAAAACTCAACGTGCAGATGTAGTTGTTCTATTCATTAGCTGAGTCACTTGTTCTTAAGTTGGAAAAAATAAACCTGTCAATAATACGCCTCATTGTTGAGACAGAAACATTGGCCAGTGTTCCAGGAAGCTTGTTTTATTTTGGTCAAGAACCATATCCTCCACTGTGGCTCTTCTCTACATTTGTGGATTTCCCTGTTTATAATTTAATAATAGTTTTGACTATTTTGGTTCCTCTCTGATCTGCCTTTTCCAATATCCGTCCAGAATAAACCACTACCAGCAGCGGCTGCAGTCTTTGTACTTCAAAAAGAAGTTTGCGGAGAGGATCGCTGAGATCAAACCCAAAGTTGAAGGTGGGAAAAGTCACACACAAAAGTGCTGTTAATACAAACACGATTTCAAAGAAGAGCATACATTTTGACATCTGGAAAAAATCTGTCAAGCAAGGGCAGTATTCCTTTTAAAGCATCTCTGCAGCTTTTATTACCAATCAGAATATTTTATATTCATGCCGTATATTTGTCAGGGTTAAATAACAGACTTTGACCTGCCATTGTTTTTGGTAGCGTGACTGTCATTAAAAAGTCAGGTACCCTCAATCCACTTGAAAGCTTAATCTCTGTCCGGTTGTAACCACTCAGCTCTAACAAGGGCATCTAAGGAGGTTCTACACAGCAGAAACCTGAAGCAGCTACTGGAGGTGGTGCTCGCTTTTGGAAACTACATGAACAAGGGTCAAAGGGGAAATGCATACGGCTTCAAGGTGTCTTCCTTAAACAAGATTGCTGACACCAAATCTAGTATTGACAAGTAAGAACACCTATTGGTTTTACTTATATACATATTTCGATCTGTTTTTGATTTTGATGTTAAAAGTCCCATCTGGAGCTGAAAATGTCGGTTCCAAGAAAACGCATGAAAAAAAAACCATCTTGTCCGCACATTCACCGCCTCGAAACTCGAGCTCAAGCACCTTTCATCTGTTGCGTTTTCAGAAACATCACTCTCCTACACTACCTAATCACCATTCTGGAAAAGAAATACCCCAAAGTACTAATGTTCCAAGATGACCTTCAGAGCATCTCTGAGGCAGCCAAAGTCAAGTAGGTGGCACTAGTTTGCTCTTCATTTATGTGGAGATTAGAAACAAGAAAATGACCTGTTGCATAATTTATAAAGTATTCATTTAGTACCCTGTTACTTAGGCCTAAATTGAAACTATTTTCAAAAATACTCTTGCATTTCAGTATGATCGAGCTGGAAAAAGACATTTGCAATCTGCGAAGTGGCTTAAAACACGTTGAGAGCGTGAGTGAAAATGATAACTGCGATTATTTTTGCAACAACCCGACTGATTTCTTCAGTTCTTCTTCAATTTTTTTTTTTTTCTCACATTTCCCCCCCTCCGGATTGTTATTCACAGGAACTAGACTACCAGAAGAAGCGGCCACAGGAGCTGGGAGACAAGTTTGTGTCTGTAGTGAGTCAGTTCATCACTGTGGCCAGTTTCAGCTTCTCTGACGTGGAGGACTCTCTAAGTGAGGCCAAAGAGCTGGTAAGTCAGACCGGCCAAAGACACAGACGCTGAAGCCTTGCATTCCGTTCCCTATGAGATCAGCTGTTTCTAAGTGGCTTTATTGACCTCAGTCACCCTCCTGGGAGAGCTAACAGCTGGAAGAAAATGTTTCTGCGTCCTATGACTGCGCCGCTATCTCCATCTTCGTCCTCTGTTCCCTGCCATGTGTGCTAAAGTGAAAACGGCTTCGGGATTTTGCGCCATGGCGTCACTAAAGCTAAAGTAGAACCAAAACCAAAGAAATTAGTTCCCTTGAACCGTCGAGAGTTCAAACCTGAGAACGTTCACCTTTCGGCAAGAGAGTCGGACACCCTGATGTTTGATTTATATGCATCTGTCCACATTTATTAGAGTAGGCAGGAAGTTTATATCTCAAGCGTATTTTTCCCACCATTGTGTGTTGTATCAACCCAAGTGGAGGTGGTCACATGGCAACGATTAGTACCTGTAAATCATTTACGGCACCCTGCAGTTAAATATTGGTGCCGGGTTCTCATGATTGGGAACCCTGCTGACCCTCTGAGTAGCTCCTTGCATCTGGTTTCTATAATAGTTACTGCAGGTGAAGAATATATAACATCATTTTTTTAAGCTGTGATGGTCACCGCAAGGTAAGTCCTCAATCGTCATTACAGACGAGCAGTTAAACGAGGGTGTCCAATGGGTTCGTTTGAAGCCTTTTTTTCCCCCTCACATCTGGATAGGTTTCTTTTTTTACTCACTGTGAAAAATACTCAACCAACAGGTTTCCTTAATGTGGGCTCTGGCCCCAGTATCCAACCCGAGCTATAATCAGTGGCTGGTCAAATCTGGGTTAATATGGTCTTCAAAGCTCGACTACTGAAACCCTGCTCTGATTTCAAAGAGCCCAGACCTAATGAGTCGCCTGTAAACTGGCGTAAAACCTGCTTCCAATGTGCTCGGTGTAAACCTTAATTCTGTGTGTCTCATCACTCCCACAGTTCCAGTCAGCAATAAAGCACTTCGGTGAGGATGCCAGCAAGATGCAGCCAGATGAGTTCTTTGGCATCTTCGACCAGTTCTTGCAGTCCTTCAGTGAGGCTCAACAGGAGAACGAGAATATGCGAAAACGCAAGGAAGAGGAGGAGCGCAGGGCCAAAATGGAAGCACAGGTACATAATTGTTCCCCTGCATGAGACTTGTTTCACCACCGGATTCCAACTTTCATTATAAATAACGAAATCATGTTGTAAGCATTGCAAATTCAGGATTAATGTTATTAACTCAAATCAGATGTGACTTGAAAAAAAGCACACAAGGCCTCCTAGTGCCCCCTAGGGGCTAAAATTGTTCACTCTTACAAATCGTAATTTGAGATCCATTGACAATACGTCAAGAAACCATTTTAATCTTTTAGGGGTTCCCACTTGCTGTGGAATAATTGGGGGGGGGGGGGGGGGGGTGTAGAGCACTTTTCCAGTTTTGGAAAACAAATACATGGATCACAGAAAAAGCTTGATGTCCTGGACAACCAGTATTAAATGATAGAAAGTTTTACATGCAAGGAGCAATAAATTCCCTGCAAATTAGATAAAAAAATATCCATGTTAGTAAGGAAAAACCACCTACACCTTTGCAGGTAGTTAAAGTGTTTTAAAAAAAAAAATCTGCAATTTGGAAAGAAATTTTGAAAAAAATATGGTTTAAAATAAAAAAGGTACCTGTTAGTGTAGGTTTAGGTAGCAACAAATATCAAGAAGTCACTTTAACGTCACAGGGAACGTAATAGCCTATTTTATTTAAAGAACAAGGAGGATCTTAGAAATCACTCTGTCAGATCAGCTTCTAGTGTGTGTGTGTGTGTGTGTGTGTGCGTTATGGCCGTGGACACACACACGCTCATGAAACCAAAGTATCTGCTGTTAATTTACAAACCACAGTCTGAGGGAAATATTGAGCAGGAGCAAGCCATCACTTAGTATTGCCCGCCGCTTGTCACTGTTACTGTCTGGCTTCTGGAGATGATCTCCTCCTGAAGCGTCAATCATTCTCTCTGTCACCAGCTAAAAGAACAGAGGGAGAAAGAGAGGAAGGCTCGGAAAGCGAAGGCAAACGGAGAGGAAGACGGCGGCGAGTTTGACGACCTGGTGTCGGCTCTGCGATCTGGTGAGGTCTTCGACAAGGACTTGTCCAAGATGAAGCGCAACCGCAAGCGCATCAACAACCAGAACACGGACTCCGGCAGAGAGCGGCCAGTCACCAAGCTCAACTTCTAAAAGGCGGTTGAGGTGATCGGCTCTTTGGTTTGTTTTCTGGGTCAAACTGACACGCAGATTCCTCAGTACCTCCTCTATTCCCACCCGGCTTGACTTGATAGGAATTGGCCCGGCACCAACGCTGGAGGCCCACACACATGGACACACACAGATACACCCAAACACACACACACCCACGGCACGGCACACCGACAATTTCCACGTCTCAACCTTTGGATGTTAAAAATGGAGCAAAAGCCAAAAGACGTTAATGGCCAAATCAGACAAATAGTGAGTTTGGTCGGATGAAGTGTTTTCAGGACAGGAGGGATGTCCTGCTGAGAGGTGGACTCACAGTTGTGTGCTGTTTTTTTTTTTTTTTTGTACGTCAGAATCTATGCACATGGTGAAATGTGCAGCTTGACTCCTTCAGGGCTTGATGCTCAATCCAAACAGGAAGAAAATTCCATTAAAAAAAAAAAAAATACAAAAGAAAAAACACGGGGCCATTTTGTACAGAGCGCTTTCATACATCTGAAGGGGTTGTTCTCAAACACCTGAATTGTACCAAGTGATGCTTTTCGGATGAACGACTGAATCTGAACTTCAAGCTGTCTTGTTGCAGTCAGAACCATCCCAGGACTGAGATGCACAGGTTTTCACTGCAACCATCACAGCTGGGAAGCAGAAGGGTTTTCTGTTTTTGTTTTGTTTTGTTTTTTTTTTTCTATTCAACATTATATATGAGCAGCATTTATATATCCAATCACTGTATCTTTTATTCAAAGGTTTTCCTGTTAAGAGCTGGCCTTAACTGTTGATTTATTTGTTGAGTCGGTACTCTCCAGGCCTGGGCCTAGTCTGCAAATTTCTCAACAAGTGTGGACACTAATGTCAGATTACATATATCTATATTTTAAGTTGCGTGCTTGTTACACATGCACATATAAAGTCATAATAACTATGCTAAATGCGATTAAAACACTACACAATCAAGGCAATACTTGTGTTCCTCCCCTCTGGCAAGAGTACCCAGCTACAAGGTTTTGGTAGACGGATGAAATTATTCTTCTACGCTGGTTGAATTTTCATTGCAAAAGAAAACAGTAATACATATTTTGAACTCTTCCTGCTCCACATGTTATATTTTCACCCTTGAAAAAAACATGTGAGACCAGGAAACATGAAAAAGCTGCATCAATTCAGCTTGCATCTGATACTTGCATATTTTTTTTTATAATTTAAGTATTGCCTTCAATTGTTGATGACCTGACAATAATAAATAAGAGAAAAAAATGCCTGTTTTTTTTTTTCTAGTCAATACATATCAAATGCAGAAACTGTTTAGAACTAAGGGAAAAAAAATGAAGTTACACCTCCATCTTGTGGCTTCTTAATGCCACTGACTTGGACTCAAGTGTTAAAATTAAGCTTTTTAAAACCATGTTCATGTATGACAAACGACAAAAGCTTGTTTTGTAAATGCTTACGTTGCAGATGAGCCAAAAGGAATATCAGTGTATTGTTTATTTCACCCGAATTGGTAAATAATTCAGTAATATATTTATTTTATATGGTGAAAATTGTTTGCAGAAACTGACAGGCCCACAAGTTTATTATAAGTGTGCACACTTTCTGAAGACATCAGGTGTTTGGAGCATGAATTTGTATCCAACGTCACTCTGCCATTAACATCTATACATTTGTCTTTCATCAGCTGCTGGCCTGACTGTAGACCTGATTATTTAACATCCATTGTCTGCTGCTTATCCTGCACTCAGTCACTGCGGATGCTGGAGTCTTAGCTGTCATGGGCTGAGAGGCGGGGTACGACTAGTCGCCGGTCTATTGCAGGGCTACATATACAGACATACAACATTCACTCATTCATTCAGGGCAATTTTCCCAATTTTTTCCAAGTTTCCTGCTGCACTGGTGAACCCCGAGGACACCCACGCAGACACTGTGAGAACATGCAAACTCCACACTGAAAGGTCCTCCTTGTCGAAATCAAACCAGGATCCTTCGTGCCGAACCGCTAAACACCGCACCGTCGTTATTTCAGCAGGAAGCCGCGTGTTAGCTCATCTTCAGCTTCTTGCACAAAACTTGAGACTCCGGTGTAAAAAGCTCTGCCTGCGACTTCCACTATAACCGCCCTGAAGTCTCCACACTTGGTTTCCTGAACAAAGACAGAAAATTGACATTGAATTTCAGGAATCAGACTCATCAAATCTAAATCCTTCGATTGTACAGACCTATTTAAAAAGTCTGATCTGACTTAACTAAGAAAGCATAGATTCTCATATTGGAATGCATCATGATTAATATTGGCCTTGGTACCTTTTGTTCTACCAGAGTGCACTGGGCTTGTTGCCATAATAGTCCATTATCAGTCTGTTGCTGTTACTAAACTTATTCTACAACAGCTCCTCTCCAGATTCTTACAACAAGAAGCCGGCTATAGCTGACATTTTCAACTATTTTATTTCCACTCAAAGTGGAATCCAAGGGCAACTTTTTAAAAAACAAAACTGTTTGCAATGTTATGCCACACTCCTGCATAACATTGCAAACCGGATTGAACAGCTTATTTCTGGACTGATTTAAGAGTGGCTGTAAAAAAAAAAAAAAAAAAAAACAAGCGTCAAATAAGGGACGTGTTTGTGATTGTAAATTTTCCCTGACCTTTGGTAAATCTCAGCAGGTGACCGTGACATGAGAACCTGAACCCTTTAGCACGTTCTCTTCTTTATCAGGTGATTTGATTTACATTACAGCGTTAAAATCCCAATTGGAGGAAAGAAAGGCAGATACCTCAACTGCTTTCCCCGTGAACTGAGATCCAGTGGCTCCACTCTGAAACGTCCTTGACTGGTTCAACCGGATGAGACCTTTGTGGTACTGAAGGGCAACTCGGGCCGTAACACCAGAGCCAGTAGGGCTTCGGTCCACCTCACAGTTTAATATCAATGCATAGAAAACATTAAACATGAGCTGGCACTACTTAACAAGGCTTACACTTTGATTTAATTTCTTAGATGGATTGCGATAAAACAAACTACCTGAGCTTCTGCAAACACACAGATGTTGGCAGAGGCTTCAGAGGAATAGTTGTCTCTTCCGTCAGTGAGAATGGTGCCGTACAGGAAAGCCAGGTCATCACTGACTGGATGACGCAACTTTACCTTGGAGAGAAAAAAAAAAAAAAAAAAATCACAACCAAGTCCCAGCAGCAAAATCGTGATACAGTTTTCATCTTTAACTCCATTCAGGAAACTTCATTTTAAAATCTGTTACCTCTTTGTGTTGACAAAAACCTTGACAAAGCTTTTAACTCAAATATCTTTAATGTACTTGTACTTGTCTGTGTGTTATTTCAACAAACTTATGTGTGTACAATCAGTCTCAATGGGAAGCAGCAGCAGCCCAGCTGCACAGAGAAGCTGCGATCCCCAACGACACAGACTTCTAACCTGTGCTTTGACTGCTTCGGTCACTGCTGTGGCTGCATCAACCAGATCTCGTGTCTTGGATTTGGTCACGTCCATCCCGAACCTCTGAGCGTCTACGAAGGCATAGAAGGCGCCGCCATAGCTGATATCGACCGTCACCTTGCCAAACCCTTCCACGGTCACCAGTACATCTGGAGAAATATCGGCACTACAGTTAATACAGCAGGATCACTGGTACCAGTCGACCGAGCAAGATGATTGATGTACCTGTGGCAAATGCAAATGCTGGCACGCTGAGAAACCTCACTCTTCCCGTTTTACCGTCCGAATACTCAACGAAAGCCTTCACAAGACCACAGGGACAATGTATGTTCACCGCCGTCTCTGGTGACTTTGGCTCTTTCACCAGTTTGTAATCTATGGCATAGCGTCCGAGAGCAATGACGGCGTGCCCACACATGGTGCTGTAGCCCTCGTTGTGCATGAAGAGCACCCCGAGGTCCGCCTGCGGGATCTCGCTGGCCACGATGAGGGCGCCGTACATGTCGTAGTGGCCCCTCGGCTCAAACATCAACACCCTCCTGAGGTGGTCAAGATGTTCCCGGACATAGCGGCGCTTGTGGAGAACGGTGTCACCTTTGACCTCTGGGTAGCCCCCTGTAATGATCCGCAAAGGCTCTCCACCGGTGTGCATGTCAACGACGGAGAGGGTCTCTCCATCATGGGGCGGAAGCTGCTTTTCCATCCTGTGCTGCTTTGAAAAACTAACACAAACCAAACAGCCATTCTTCTTATCACACAAATTGATTGTATAAACCATTTTTTCAATGCATTTAGACCAGTGAATCCCACTTTTCTCAAATCCTTTGGTGCTTTTAAACCCGTTTTAGTTATTTTTGACTACTGTTCGGTTAAAAACTTAATTTCTGATATTTCCTATCCTTTTTTAAATCACATTTTCACCTATTTATATTCCGCATTCTCTATTAACACATTATGACTATCTTAATAATGTCAGTCATAATAAAGTGTAGCTGCAGTGCTTTTCTCCAGCAACAAGTATTTGTTGTATTATGCTCTAGACTGAAAACAAACATTCAAAGGAGAGTCACAATGATGAAGTTCATGCTTAGTGGAATTTGCTTACTAATTTACACAGAACACCTTTACAGCAACACAACAGTGCAAATGTGGCGAACAAAACATGTTTGGAAAAGTGTATAAGAAGTTTTAGTTTTACCTGCTGGTGCGTGCAGATTTTTTCTTCTTGGAGTGAAACTTCTTCTTCTGCCTTTGGAACCTGAAGCCAGCAGCGCGCTGGCGCCCCCTGCTGGACAGGAGTGCACGCAAGCGACTCCGACACTATACAGTGTTTGATTTCCTCAAAGTAGTTCTTTTCAGTACTGCAAAGTATGTCATATTAAAGTGCACCTTCTATTGTAGAGACTGTGGATTTATGTTTTGGTTTTGCACCCTCAGGGTGTGACTGTTCTGACCTGGTGGCGCATTAAACACCTCATTGCTGTAACCTTCAGTTTTCATGACAGATCAATATTCTAGCTTCAACTAGTTTTGTTTGTCTAAATGTTAGTGTTTAACTAAATATAATCAGCAGTTTTTAGTTCATGACTAAAATGTCTTTGTATGGGCTGCTTGCAAGCTCAGTTAAATTGAGTATTTTGCATGAGGGGTGTTATGCCCGACTGCCAAATGCAAAATTATGTGTCTTGCAAGTTGCAGCTGTTAGGGTGAAGGTCTCAGAGGCTCAGTCAGTCTGACTCTCAGACAGAGATAACGCCACCATGTCATAATATTGGTTTTGTTTTAAGACTGAACACCAACAAGTTTCCATATTTGTGTTATAAACCAGTCCGACCATTTCAACTTATTGCTGCTTTAAAAAACCAAATATTCACACCTTGTAAATCCACATTTTTACACTCAGATATTTTTGCATTGTAAAACAGAAAGGACTCAACAACAGATGGTGAGCAGGCATCATTTTTCATTATTAATTTCAGTGCAGACACTTGGTTGCATGCAAGGTTTAGTTATTTTTAACAGATGCACCGAATCATCAAGCAGCAACATGCTTACATCCTTTATGTTCATACTCCGGTGATTCACAGTCACACAGGGAAAACAGAAACAACCCTTTTTTAAAAAAAAAAAAAAACGTTCATTCAACCCCTATCATCTAATGTGAAAAATTGAATGGTGCAGTGGAATGTATGCTAAAAGAGTGATAGCCATTCATATTTTAATACCCACTGTCGGCCCTCTGATATGTGGCATTCGGATCTCTTATATAAAAAATATACCTGAGCAAATTTTTGTGCTTTGACTCATTCAGTTTTGAATACTGGGTTTGAACAACTAATTTACAGCTAATGGGAAATACACTTTGTCATTAATAATATGGGGCCAGTATTTCATTCATGCATATAGGAGCAAACATACTTTTACATGTCATGACCACATAGAGCAGTAACTTACATACTCTAGTTATTTTGTATTTCATGAATTATTGCTAATTTGGCTGGTTTAACATGGGGAAACTCGTGTTTTCCAAGTGAACAATGGCTGTGTTTGAGTTGCACAACATGAGGCCTTCTTAAAACGTGGTGTGAGACATCTTTCAAACTCAGCCGTAAAAGTCAGAAATATTAAACTTCATGAAAGTGATGCAACAGCCAATCAAAAAGCCTTTAGCGGTTCCGATGATTTGTCAAACTTGTGTCGATGTAACCGTGTCATTGACGGTAGTTGGTCCTCAACCCTTAACAGGATAAGCTTCACCTCATTTTTACAAGATTGGCAAAGCTCAGTATTTTTTCTTTATAATACAAAAAAAATCCATACACCTAACTCAGGTGACCAAACTCATGAGCTCAACGAGGACAGACTTCTTATTAATATAACTAACTCCTACACACAAAAATATGCTACTAATTCTGTTTCAATGCATGATACTTTGATAATCGATTGCTTTAAGTTACGGGTGAATTAAACAAAAATGCTTTTCGTGCAAAAGGGAACCTGTTGAACAAGTGTAAATCTGGTCGCACCTTTAACGTTCACATTATAAAAACAAACGCAAAGAGATGATGCTGCCTCATCAAAATATCTCTGGGTTTAACAATGTAAGGCACGCTTATAACAACCTGAACACTGAAGATAAGCATCATCACTGACGCCGACGTTGAACCGATACTGAAAATACAAAGAGAGCGAATAGAAAACGTCACAGAGTTCTTGCTCATTCTAGGACTGTGCAGCTGGTATCCAGATCAGTGTGAGAATGACCGACAACTGTTTTAAGCTGTAGTTAGAGAGGCTGAATCTTTGCAATTTCATTCCAAACAGACATAGATAAAATACCGGTCGTCTCTGAAGATGATGGAAAAGCTCTACCATGTATTTATTGACACTCCAATCAGGCTTAGGTTTCAACAGAAGCCCTCATCAGCATCTCATTGGTCATACCCGTAACATAATTTATGTTATATGCTTGCAAGAGTCCATTTTGATTACTATCAGCTCACAGCTCATTTCAGATGTTGTCTGTGTTCTACACAGAACCCCGTAAACTCAAGACGACAGAATATATTCCCTGGGTGTAGCGTGGGTTAAAATGAGAGGGATCTTTGCATGCAGTCAAGTGTGATTTCTTTGGCAGGCCAGAGCGCAGCTGGGGATGAAAACCAGCCCTGGATTCATCATTTTTCACCTATGCATGTAGTTGGATTGAATTCAAAAGGGTCCATCATCTGTTTTGGGTGTGACAGGCTTGGAGGCCGGGACAGAATCTTGAATTTTAACTCGTGCTTTTGGAGAGGAAGTGGGCGGCAGCGAGAGTCTTCTCTTCAGGGAAAGCAACCTGAGGATCTCGCTGACCTGAGACTCCAGGACGGAGAGTCGGCCGCTCAGGATCTGAATGTCCCCCTTGAGCTCCAATTTGGCCTCATATAACGTCGTGTGAAGGAGCGCTTGTTCAGACAGCGGCTGTACAAAGGAGTGTTTGAGCGACACTTCGGGGTCCGTCACCAGACTCTGCTCGAAAGGGTTTCTCTCCATTGGACTTTTTTCCATAGGGCTTCGCTCAAATGAGTTCCTCGAGTCACCAGCACGGTCAATGCGCAGATCGCTCTTTGTAATTCCGCTGTCACAGGAGTCCGTCTTGTGCAGGGCGCTTGTTTCTTCGCCCGCATCTCCCGCCACGTTTCCACTCTCCGCGCTCCTCGTCTCTCCGCTCTCCTCCGGTTCCTGATTCTTCTGCTCCGAGGGCTGAGACTCTTTGGACCATTCCTCCAACTTCTGTGGCTGCTTTTCTTGCTCGACGGTTGGAGGCAGGGGTGCAGCGGATGTGTTTCTCCTAAACTTCGCCCACCCCCTGGCGCCTCCTCGGCTGGTAACGCCACCCCCAGCGACCTCTACACCTGCGCAACTTCCCTGTCCAGGGCTGTTGACCCTCAAACTCAGCTGATTCTCCGTACGAGTTCTTGACCGTGTGTTCCCAGCCTCTGGCGTGCAGCCGTCCTCGGACTTCTCGCTGTGGACTTGCGAGCCCTCCGTCGCGGCATCCGCACTGAGTCCGCTGCCGGCACTTCCGCCCCCCGTGCAGGGTGCATTGCTCTGCACGGAGGACTCGTACTCCTGCTGCGGAGGAGATACAGCCTGACACGGTGTGTAAGAGTCTGTGTGCAGGTGGTGCTGTGGCTCCACCTGCACACAGTTATGATCAAAGTAACAATGAGCATCTCCAGGTGTCTGAGTGTCTCTCTGCAGTCTGAACCTCTGGAACAGCTTGCGGACTGGGTGATCCTCAGGGATGGTGAGCGTTACCTCGTTCCTCTGGCGCTCCCTCTCCCTCTTCACGTCAGCAATTTTTCTGAAGACTACCTGCAAGGAGGACGCTCCGTGAGAATAGTGATGAGGGGTAAATACTGTGGTTCAGACATCAATGTCAGACCTTTCCAAAACCAAGTCAAAATTTTATCCCTATAAAACTATTCCCACACTTTTCTGCCCCCACTGATCAACTTGCAATGCCCCCTTAATCCTCAGGGCTTTGGTACAAAAAACACTAAAAAGCCTTTCCAACCACATTCAGATATTTTTTCTGGGATTTTTCTGAACCTGATTCGAGTGATACGCACCGGGAACAGGGAGACAAAATGCAAGCAATGCAAAGTGCTGAAGGTGAAACCAACGGTAAAGTGGCCAAAGCTGGATTCACAAATAAAACAAGAGGTGACTTTTGTGAAAACACAATGGCGTGCAAAGAATTGAACTGCACATTCTTATCCAGTCGAATGGAACAAACATATAAGATGCAGCTTTAAGGCAAGGATAAGCATCTGGAGCTGCTATGTATGTTGAAATATTAAAGACCTGTAGCAGCAATGCACAAAGGGAGCATGTTAATGGGGCAATAACACAGAAATGAAGTTCCCGGCTGTCAGTTTCTGAATTCCCTGGGAGGGAAAAGAATGAAAATGTTAGTCTAACTTTCAAACTACTTGCCCCGTTTTCTATCCAAACAACGTCCCAGTGGGAGGGCCTTTTCATTCTAGAACATCCAGAGTGTGTGTTTGCTTCTATATATTTTTTGACTTTAACACACCAACTGCCCCTGTTTTCCCACGCGATGAGGTATCACATGACATTAGGGGTTTGAGAATCTTTCTTCAAACATGTATTACATACTCTCTGGTTTAAATTATCAAAAGCCAGAGGTTATTTTGTGTCCAAGTCACAAGTTTGGGTATCCTGAGTTCTTGGTGCTTTTATGGTCAAGTATAATCACAGAAGCTGCGATAGTCTTTGCCTTCTTTCTGCAATATTAATGGAGAATTACATACAACCCGTAGCTTTGATGGGGGAAAGTAGTGTTGAACACATTTCAAATCACGTTCATGGAAAGAGACTAATTTATGTGATTTTGCAATAGCGGTATTTCTATTTCATTAATCGCTGTACATTTGCAATTCAAGCCCGCCCCACAGTAAAAAGAGTTGAGTCGCAGGCATGAAGCTTCTTTAATGCTGTACACATTAATAATAGATTGCTTTATTTTTATTGAACTTTTCAAGTAAAAGCTATGAATTTTTTAACCGTGCAGTCACAGATTGACTTGATTCTGACCTGTACTTAGCGCCGCTTTGCTGTTGTGTAAATGTATTTTCTAATAAGCACTGTCTTTGATTAAGACAACTAACAAAATCAAACATGTAATTCAAAATCCAGAATACTTGCAAACTTTAGATGAACAGTATAATTAATCTTGAGGGGTACTATAATAAATATTAATAAATGCAAGACATGCTTACATCATTAAACTGCATATTTCATCGCGTACCATAAAAAAAAAAAAAAACTTCTGTCTTAATTTAACTGTTCAACACACAGAGCACAACATTCCCCTATGTACCTAAATGACTTTCAAGAGAATTGCAAATTCATGTTCTGGTTACGCCACAGGAGCAGAGAAAAATGAGAAATAAAAAGAAATAGGCCGGAGATGCCGTCAAACAAGAATCCTGCTTTGTTTGTGAGATGGATTTATTTGTTATTGTTTTTTTTACTTTGTTACTCTTCTGACATTTGGAAAGCTAGGGCACTTTCAGAAACGTACAACTTTTAAATATTGAAACAGAGAGAAATGAGCCTTGTGTCTAACCTATCACTGAACCACCAATTGATATATGCAAATATTAATAGCAGACCCACTCATTTAACTTGGCAAGTTAAAAATAGAAATAAGAAAAAGAAATCAAAAGGAGTTTGAATAAAAAGTCTCTGTCATTATTACCCGTTTTCGTAGATTGCAGGTGAGGATGAGATTTCGGGAAAAGGAGTTTGCGAATGCCGTGTAAAACTCCAACACCCTCATCAGAGCGTCTCTTCGGATCACGTGCAAATCGCAGTAAGTCAGAGCGCGAACATTTGCACAGGCGCGAGCCATAGTGGACTCTTTCCAGAACACGTCTCCAAACACGTCTCCTTTACCTGCAAGGACAGAAAAATCTTTCACTTTTCTTGTAGTTTGTTTAATAGGAAAAAAAAAGGGAAAAAAATGTTTGGTTACATTCTTTTTAATTTAGCACAGAAATAATCTACTCATCAGGAGACACAAATTACACAAGTACACACCCATAAAGTTTGGTGTCTTCAGCTGGTCTGCATGATATCACATGAAGGTTCAGGGAGCAAAATAAGTACATAAGTATATAAGAGAAAAATGTTTTTGCACTGAAAGGGCCATCTTTCTTATTCATTTATTCAACTATTTCTATATATTTCTGTTGTGCTACACTTGTTGTTTTAGAGATACACTTGTGTATTTTTATATTTGTTTCCTACATGGAGATCGCAAGAGTAGCGTGATATTAATATTACTGTAGAATAGACCCTGGGTCAGAAGGGGCCCTTTGGTCTTTGCTCCAGTTTTTCCAAGTATCTGTGCCAGCAGATAAGAAGTTGGCCCCGTCTATTTTTCCCAGCGTCTTGTTGGCTCACCTAGTATTGCAATGACCTCATCATCCTGGATGACTTCTAGTGAACCTGAGACGACAAAGCAGAGGGTGTCAACGCTCTCGCCGATATGGAAGATGAGGTCTCCGGGTGCACAATGAGTGGTCTGAAACTCAACAGCTAGTGAGCGCAGACAGCCGTCGCTGGCCAGGCGAAACGCAGGGTGGTCGTTGAACACCTGTCTGTTCAGGTGGACGCAGATATCTGCACGCATGTCTTTGGGACAGATTGAAAGAACCTGGTGGAGAGAGCGAGATTTACGAATCAGTAGGTTATTATCTGTTTACACCAACGAAGGTTACCGCAATTCACAGAAGCTTCACTGCACATGAATTGTGACCGATATTGAAACTAAACTAAAATTCAATTCAATTCAATTCAATTAATCCATCCAATCATCCATCTTCTTAATATGCACTCAGAGGTGTGGGGGATGCTGGAGGCTATCCCACCTGTCGTCATGAGAGAGGCGGGGTACACCCTGGATTGGTCACCAAACAATGGCAGGGCCAGATATATAGAAAGATAACCATTCACTCACTCACTCACTCTGGGCAATTTTTCCCCAAATAACCTTGAGAACCCGGAAGAAACCCACACAGACTCGGGGAGAATATGCAAACTAACTTGCGCCAACCACTGCGCCACCGTGCCACCCTAAATGAAAAAAGAACCAGGAAATTATTCCATACCGGTCATCCTATCTAATCCAGGTCTGACTCTTAGAGATTTAAATGTCATCGTATTATTGGTATTATCGCTTCCTAACTCTGCGGGTTAGAACACTAACCATCTGTACCTTTACCAGCGGAAACCAGATGAACTGTCTCTCACTTGCATGAAGGTGCACTGTTTCGTCATATTTCTAAGAATGCAATAGAAAATAAAATGCCAGTTCTATTACTATTATGTTAAGTTGTTTTATCTATTTTTATGTGTTAATTTCTCATAGAGCATCATTACTGACAGTGTATAAAAAAAATCAAAGCACAATCAACATTTTACATGGGATTAAAGGTGAATAAAATAAAACCTCAAGGCATTGGTGAGGAATGAGAGACACAACTAAGAAAGTGTGTAAAGGTAATAATGCGTGAATACTTTACACATCAGTATCTAAATTCCCTATGATTAGGGCACTTAATCTACCTATGAACTACAGTGAAGGTCAATTATCGTGGAAAAAAAAATCACTTTCCAGAGGAAAGGTGCAATGAACTGTAAATAAACAGTCATGGTAACAGCTCAGTTGTCTGCTGTGACCTTTGAGTCTCACCATTGCATCAACTGCCACGTCCTGCTGTCAGACACACCCATGTGTTTTTATGATCTTGTTGCACAGGATAATATTTTTATATTTCCATAGTCAGTAACTCAGCAGTGCTGGTCTTTATATGACTATTTTTAAAAATCCTTTTTTTTTTATAAATTTTTTTATTAAATGCTATTATTCTATGAATATTCATAGACAGGGTTATTATTGTCCATCCATCCATCCATCCATGACCTCCCGCTTATCCTGCACTCAGGGTCGCGGGGGATGCAGGAGCCTATCCGAGAGGCCGGATGCACGCTGGACTTGTTACCAGTCAATTGCAAAAATGTAATACTTGGTTGCCAACAGTTGAATTCATCATCGGTGGTTTACAATTTGATTAAAAAGAATGTGAAATTTTAGAGGATAATAATAATCTAATAACATACCTTGTCAGTGTCGATGCCCTTCGACATGGCCCAGGTGGAGACGATGAAGTCCATGACTCTCTCACTGAGGCCTTTAGGAACTTGATAGAGCTTGAGGAAGTCACGCACGTTGTTCAGCATCTCATGGTAGCGGTTAGTGTTGGTGTACATCTGCTGGAAGATGGTGGTCACGTTTCCGAAGATGGTGGCGTAGAGCAGTGCTAAAAGAAAGGAGGCGGTGAAAAGTCAGGAAGAACGATTTACAAACATGATGAAAGACTTTTATAATTTCCCTGAAGCTTTTAATGCATTCAGTAAGTAACAGAGAGTGAATAATATATCATCTATATATCGTTTTAGTGCCTCAGAAGTAGTCTTTTTTTTTTTATGGATCATTTGTCCTTTAACAGAGTGCTAATCTGTTAAACTTTTCAAAATATACATGCTAACAATTCTGCGATAGGCACATGCTCCGAACCCTGATAGGAATGAATGCCGAAATGCAGAGGTTGCTTAATAAACATTTTTAGTGGTATGTAAGTAAAATATAAATAGCTGCTTTGTCCAAGTTGGTTTTAAAAAAACATGTAGTTATATTTTATTTATTTCCTTTTTAGCTATAGTATTGTATTCTGGAGCAAGAGATTGTGTATACGTACGAGTGGAATCATCTTAAATGCACATCAATATTGGGTTGTATAATTACTACTGTCTGAATGAGCAGATGATCAACTGTTTTCAGATAAGATGTGAGCAATTTAATTGCAGTGCAATTTAATCTACAGATTTTGTCAGGCAACTTATTTCATCGCTCATACTCTAACCAATAACAAAAACCATTAGGGTCGCCAATACGTTTCTTGGAAAAAGTTCATACAAATGATGGCGAATGGAACCTTTAGAATATCATTCATAATGCAGAACTCCTCTAAGTGTCCTGTGTTCAGGCTGCTTCAGTGACCTCAAAGAGTCAGTCAGGATCTCTAATTGTGAGGGTTCACCCACTCAAGGGGAAATAGTCGTCTCCAGTCGCCTGAGCGCAATCATAGAGGTTAAGATGCATATCTAACGTGATGGCTCATTGTGCCTTTAGTACACTGCAGCCTTTAGGCAAAAGCTCCCCTTCTTCTATTGCTCCCTCCCCTCGCATAATTACTGTATCTGTAGCATGAGATTTATTGGTGGTAATTGAATCCCATTCTTCTGAGCGACTGAGCGATTCTTGCAACTGAAATGCCACCAAAGTAATGGGCGTTTATTTGCCCAAGCACAATCCTTAAATCACAGCCGTCGTTTTGTGTTTGCATCACCGTTACCATTGCATCACTTTACATGCTGTTTTAGAGGAGTGGGCCAAAGGTTAGCGAGACGGCGGGTCGTGACGGAGGAACATCAGAGGATGACAGTGGGAGCACAGACACGGGGGGAGGCTCTTACTGTAACTGCAGTGATGAAAATAAAATGGCTGCAGTGGTAAAAATAGAAACATCTATTTTAGTAAACAGGCCCCCCAATGAGTTAATGTGAGTTGTTGGTTTAAATGTCTATCAATGCAACATCACATGGAAATCTATTATATCATCTTCATACACTGGTCTGTCTTTCTAATTTTTGCAACAATTTCCATCAAAATTTGAGGCAACAATAAATTCATCCCAGTTGATCCGCTGGATTTCAACTGATCAACTGCATTTGCGAAGAGAAGTAGTCAGGGATTAACAAATTCAATCATGAATGTAGAGCTGTTGAAATTACACAAGTTTTCTTTTTTCTTTTCATCAATTGTGCTTGAAATTAGTTTTGTTTTCTTTTTCCCATTTATTTATATATTTTTCCAGCTTTTCCAGCAAAATAATACTAAAAAAAAGGCTTCTCTATCTACGGCAGTTTTCACAATCTGTAAAGCATTAGGGAAATATGATAATTCTATGAAAAAACATCATTAAGATTTACAGGTCCTTTAAATATCACAAAATGAAGAACAAGGAAAAAGGAAGGTGTTAAATTATTATTTTCTTTGTATTTGCAAGTAAACGTAATCAGAAAGCAATGTTCTTTTGTTAGCGGGTAGCGATGGCCCGCCTGCAGTCAGACTCTCCAAGAGCAGGCTGTGACAAGCGCCAACCGTGTCACTTTTCATTATCCACAAATGTGAGGACTAAACTCAAGCGCCATGACTGCAGCTAAACAGGATTTAGTATACGAACAGTCGAGTCTCTGCATTACCTAACTGTTAAGTGTGAGCAGAGATTCAGGAATAAGACATTTGTTTGGTCTGTAAGATGAGAATTGCAGCTAAAATAAGAGATTTACTGTGCAAACATGATAATTTGAAAAAGAAATTCTACACTTGAAAAGGGTTCCATGCTGATGCAATTATTATAGACTCACAATTATAGTTTCACAAGTAAAACTACTGTGAGGGAGGACTATACTGTTGACCTTCAGGAACAATGAATGCTGTAAAAAGACTGGGCAAAGAAAACATGCCTATTGGACCAGCTAAAGCAGATTACTATTTCTTTTTCAAAAAAAAAAATCTGCAGCTTTATGTCCTACTTGGAAGTGCTCGAAAAGGAGGAGTTACAGAGTCCCCACTGCTGGAATTCTCTTGTTGTAATTGTACTTCACTGAACTGCTTATTCATACTTAATGTGCACATTTGCCGCAATATTTAATGTGCTTTTATAGGAAGAACTTTGGAAGTCTTTGTCTCTGCAATTTGCCTCTCATACATATATAGTTATCTTCATCTTGCCGAGACATATTTGCAGCATTGGAATTTTGCATTTTATAGTTCATTTAATCTAATCAGCATGCAGTCATCTTGATCTCATACTTACATGTATTCACATTAACCTTGAATCAGACTTTAATCTGTGAAGATGGTCCTTGACCTGTACAATTATACCACTCAGTGTGTTGCTTCACTGACAGCTGTTAGCCAGAAGCGCCATGGAGCATATTATTGTGTTTAGCATGCAAGCAAATGCATCCAGATTGTTCCAGCCACCGTAATGTTCCACTGACAAATGAATGCATGAATGAAAACATGATTTATATAATACATTTTTAACCAATGGGATTATTACTTCTACAGCTACTATTATTACTGTAGGGAGTCACGAATGTTGTGGTTTATGTGAATGCTTGTTTTCTGTATGAGTGTGGTCTGGGGTGCAATGAACGATGAAATCTGTGTTTTTTTTTTACCTGGAATTGAGCGGGAACAGTTAGTTGTATTGCAGGCTTTTGTGGCGTGGCTGTGACCAAAAACAGCTATTGCACATGAAACAGAAGTTTTACTGTCACCTGGGTGTTTCTCTGGGTGTTTCAAGGACTAAAACGCTACATTACTATTCGAAGATTTAAAAGAGAAATGGAAATGGAGAAATTAACCATTAACCTGTATTAATGAGTCTTTAACGACAGAGCTTCATTGTAAAAGAGACGAGCGATTAAACTTTTTATGGTATTTTCCCGGTGACTGGTATACTGATGCTTTCATTTGGGGAAGTTTATGAATAGTGAGATAACTCTACTGCCATTATATTCTATTAATTAATCATAAGTTATTGCACACCAATGGAAAAATATATTCTAACAAGTAGTTTACATAATATGCTGCCAGATAAACACATCTTGATGGAGGCAATAACATACTATCTGCCTAGTGTCCTGTCAAGGACAAATGACTACCAATACAAATGCATTTTTTACAATGATTGTTAATGAATTTTGTTATGATTTTGTTATGTTGGAAACTGGCTAGATGCAGCAGTTCCAGTGTTGAATAACTCTGGCCTCAACACTTTCATTTCACTCCAATCCAAGGTAAAATAATTATTTGAGGCACAGTACGAGTGATGGGTGTATATTGTCGTACATTCATATTTCACTCAGGGGAAAACATGCTTTCCTTTGAAATCCTTCCCCAACTTTCATTGACAATTGGCTTTCATGAGCCGCTAAAGCAACTGTGAGGCTGCTGCTCCTTTGTCCTCGCCTCCAGCCAATCTGACTGTCAAGGACAACACTGAGGGAGACTGATTTATGCTGCTTTGAAAAGCATAAACATGATCTTCACGGTCTTTAACTTCATAAAAGGTCCACCCGGGCTTGATACATTTTGGCCAAATGTTCCAACTTCAGCAAGATCAGAGGCCTTATGTCTGCGATGTCAGGAAAGATAATATTTTTACATATGATGTGCCTGATATACAAAAAAAAAGAATATCTATATATATATATATATATATATATATATATATATATATATATATATATATAGAGAGAGAGAGAGAGAGAGAGAGAGAGAGAGAGAGAGATCATATATCAAGAAAGAAATAATACTTTTTTTCTCTTTTAACTTTTATTGATGTCAGAAAGTTTGATACCTGGCACTGGTACAGTGCAGAGCTCATTAACTTGGAAAAATGGTAGAAATGCAATCCGTGACTGAACAGTAAAACAATTGGCAATCATTAGGCTATTCTCTGGTAACTGCTGTGGCGGGAGGAATTATATTTTTAGACTGTCTATCTTTCCAAAATAACGTTTCAGGGAGCACTGTTTAGTATATTTTTTATAATTAGTGGAGGTCTCTGCTTAGATTCAAGGATGAACTGAGTAGTGGTTAATAAAAGGAAGTTGTAACAGAAAAACACAAGATTAGTGAAGATTACGCATTGATATTTTGATCATATTTTCGAGAAAATACGAATGACATAAGGATGTACTGGCAAAGTAAATAAAAAATACTTACAGCCCACCATCATCATAGCCACTGAGAAGATCTTCTCACCATCCGTGGTTGGAGCAATGTTACCAAATCCAATGGTAGTGAGACTGGTCATAGTGAAGTAAAGAGATGAGATGTACAGTGTGTCCTTGTTGGGACCACCTTCCCACTGGCCTGTGCCACTACTGTTATAGCGGTAAGGAGTTCCAATACTCAAGGCTAGCTGGTAAAGCCAGCTGTCTGTCTTCAGGGTGTTGGTGACTTCATCGATCACCTCGTAGTCCCCGATGCTGTACCAGATGCAGGCGAGCCAGTGAGCGACGAGGCCGAAGACGCACACCAGGAGAACCAGCACGGCCGCTCCGTATTCCAAATAGTGGTCCAGCTTCCTGGCTACTCGGCCTAAACGGAGCAGGCGAATGACTTTTAGGGAACTGAACAGGCTGCTGAGACCCTGCATAGAGAGAGACCAATAGTCAAAAAAGAGATTTACTCATGATTGTGACTGTCCTCGATTCTTATAATTCTAGAATGCCATAATTTCTCTTGTGATAGCAAACAATAGGCAGTTTGAAAAAGCTGTTGTTTTATAATAAGAAAGCCACAATTTTAATTATAAGAAAGTCTAAGGATATTACACCTGTGTGACGATTTTATCAGTTAACATAAGACATTCAGATTTGGATTTAAAAAGTGTGTCAGGAACATGCTTTCTTACTGGCAGAACAGAGTCCTCCATCCTCGTGCTGTTCTTGTGGAAAACCGAAGACTCGCGAAGATGACTCGCTGGAGAGGAAGATGCGACGGCATCCTGCACAGGAATAGCGAGATCATTTTAGTGACAGGTCACCACGCGAAAAAGACCTGCCAATCTATCCGAGGATCACAAGCTCACCTCATCTACATTTTCAAAGGCATTAATGATGTCGTAGGGCAGACAAGAAAGCAGGTCAATGACGAACCACGTCTTCATATAATTCATCCGTATTAGCTTGGCGTCTGAAATGACCTCTCCATTGGGACCCACAAAAGTGGTGTGAAAATTCAGCACAATGTCAATCAGAAAGATGACATCCACAATGCTGTCAAGCACAAGCCAAGCCAGGTTGTTCTGCTTGGTCTTAAATGAGACGTTATAGGGCACCATGATGGCGGTGTAGAAGGTGAGAATGAGAATGACCCAGTCCCAGGTAGTCTTGAAAGTGCAATAGTGAAGGATGATGTGCGGCGGGGTTTTGGGGGCTTCTTGCTTGTACTGTGGGAGGATGTCTGATCCAAGCTGGAGAGCCTTTAAAGAAGGGGCACGGACACAAACAACATAAGTGAAGCTCAGAAGACCCCTCATTTAGTTTTCCAACTGCAGCGGAAAATATCTGAGGACGTCAAATCCACGTGGAGATTTATATAAACTCCAGGCTGCTTATGATCATGTTTTGTATTTCAAATACTAGATTATCTGTTGTCTGTTTTTGCCTTTTAAGAATTCTCTCAAGTATTTGGAAATTGTCTGGATCCGGCCCACCTCTGCCAGTCTGGACGGCTTATGGCTGACCTCAGTCTTGCTCAGTGGCGCTAACTGCTGCACAAGGTTACGATTGTTGGTCAGTGCCCGAGTCAGCCTGGCAAACTTGGTCCATCCTGACCAGAGACAAAGGCAGGATTTTATTATTTGTGCGGTACAGCATGGAAATTTCAAAATATGTGAAATGTTGAAATGGTAAAATCTATTGAAAATAAACAACAGACTTTACAACATCAGTAAAATGTAAAATGGTTTATCTGTGGCAAGATAAGGAGGGTTTCATTACTTTATATTTCTAGAATTATAATTATAATTCTAAATATTATTTATCATTTTAGTGTTTAAAAATCACTCAGTTCCATTAAAATACAAAAAAACAGCCAACAGTACAATAAGATTTAGCCTACTAAATGTGTTTACCTGTGCATGTCAATATTTTACAGTTAATTTTTCACATGTTGGCATTAAGCATAAACCTGTTGTGTGTGTGTGTGTGTATGTGTGTGTGTGTGTGTGTGTGTGTGTGTGTGTGTGTGTGTGTGTGTGTGTGTGTGTATGTGTGTGATATATGTATAAGGTACACTAAATCCCCAGGTACAAGGAACTGCAGACCAAGAGACACTGATGTTCAGTGACCCGCATGGCAAACACCTGGAAAGCTGTTTGCTGCAACCCAAGAAAAATATCCATATTGTAATATTGTCTCCATAGCATCAAGTCGGACAAAATAGCGTGAACAAGGGTTATTCTTTTTCTTCAGTGAGCGCCTGAAGGAAGAGATCATTTGCCGCTGCAATCTGGCATAGTGGCAAGTAAAAGAGCAGAATTACTGGCAAAAGAAGCAGTGAAACATATGATTATTAAAGCTCGAGAGGGAAGAAAGGTATATCATAAATGACAGCAATGGAGTGGTGCCATGAAACTGAGTCATTTGCACTCAGTCTAGAGCAGAGCAGTAATACAGAGAAGTTGAGCAAATGACAAAGAGCAAGTAATGAACAAAAGTTAAGACTGGGTATAATAATCTCTATGACTGGATATTACAAAACATAATGCGACAGGTCTTTGTGATGTATTACTGAAGCATGTATGGTGGGTCATTATCAAAAACAGAAAATATATACATAGACGACAGGCCATGATACGTGTGCGACCTACAGCAGTTGGTGCGGAGGGGGTGAAATGTATATGTATAACAATACATGGCTCTTAAAAGCAATAAGCAGTGAAAGACAGTGGCCCTTCAAGTTGATCCACTATACAACCTCACGGTTCCAGAAGAAAATGATTGTTCATGAGGTAGTGGGGGCTGTGAGGATCAAGACCTTGGGGTTTGGGTGAAATTTGCTCACCTTTCGTTGATTCATCCTCAATGGGCTGCTTGAAAAGTGTAATGTCGCGGAAGGTACAGAGGAACAGGACAACCTTATTGTTTTCATTTCTGATTGGGGCGACCTGCATGTAGAGCCAAATAGGTGTTCCTGGAGGAAACAATTGATATTAACTGAAAAACAACAACTTTTGCTTAAGCAAAATTGGACTCTCAAGTCAAACTTACTACTTTTGCTGTAGAGTAGCACCTCGTAGAAGCTGGACTGATAGTTGTCAAAAGTTTGCCTGATTTTTTCAATTGTCTTCCTATCGGTCAGGTCACCATACATGAAACTGAATGAGAAAGAGAGGAGGAAATAAGTACAGAAAAAAGAAAAGCAGAATCTTCGTTTTTCCACTAGTGTGTTATGGGACAGACTTGTGGTAAGATGTTTGTGCCAGGAAATACAAGACATGGTACAGGAATTTTAGATTTTAATCCTCTCTTTGGATGAGATAATACATATTGGCCTCCATTATAATATTATTCATTCAGTCAGTCAGTCATTCATATATTTGTTCCCTTTAGTGCTTCTCCTGCACACGTGGTGCCCGGAGGCTGGAGCCGTTTCCAGCTGACATTGGTGTGACAAGGGGTTCACTCTGCACCGCTCGCTAGGAAGTGATTGTGTGTCACACATAGAGACACACAACCATTTCATTCACAACTACATAAGAGTCTGCAGTTAAACTAACGCAATTCTTTGGACTGTCAGAGACTGAGAACCCGGAGGGAACACACGCGTACTTAGGCAACACAGGGAGTATCATAATAATAACAATTTTCCTTTATATACATAGCTTAACAAAAAATGCTATAGGGCGCTGTCATATCATGTCAAATTCCTGTGTACATTGTACATTTGGCAATAAAGAGATTCTGATTCTAACATTTATTCATAATAATATTATATAGTTGAGTTGTTTTGGCATTGAAATTAGTTATATTTTGATATTTGTTTTTACTATCTACATATAGAAACACGGCATTGTCTGTTAAACCATCACTGTTTTGGTTGCTGTTTTTAATTAGGCTCATTTTGCTTAGCATATCAGCAAAAAGTATTTATGAAGCAGCGAGACATTACTTGAAGCTCTCCAGGAGATTAGCATTTTTTGAAAAAGGAACAATGAGAAATTACCTCCAAAAATGGGGCTTTATATGCTTATCAGATAATTCATTTGTCTTACATATCTAAACATTACTTAAGATAGGATAGACTTTATTGATCCCCATAGGGTAAATTCCTTTGTCACAACAGCATAAGAGTATTAATGTAAAAAAATAAAAATAAATAAATAAATATGAATATAAATACCAATAAATAGACAGCAGCAACAACAACAACAATAACACCATTAACAAGATCAGGGATACTAATGACCAACAGAAAGCGAGAAAAATAAACAACCAGAATCAAATGACAATATAAATAGAGTGACGATAGCAATGACAAGAATAAAATTAATAAACAAAAATGGGCAGGAAGTGCGCGGGCTGGGACCAACAAGGATAAGAAAGACTGCAGAGTTTGGGCATGACATATCCAAACTCTGGACGGGTGAGGTAGTAAATGGGGTGAGGTAGAGAGATTGTGGGAGCAGCACAGGTGCACCTCAGGGCGGTCAGAGTTGTGTGCTGTCCAGGCTGCTGTAAAACAGCAGTCTGGTATTTGTTATGCATAATGCCATTAAAAAGGAGACTTCTGAATCATGTAATGATGATTTTCTACCATATTGCCTCACCCTATGCTGCACTGTTGTCGGCATAAAATTAATGAGAAAAAATATTTGCCTTTTAGAATCAATAAGGGGCTGCTTTCTGTATTTTTTTATGCGAAAAGCCTTTAAAAATAAACTTCAATGTATTTCCTATATCTACAGAACAACACAGTGTACCGTCATGGGTACACTAAACGGGAATGCCTTACTTGCAGGTGCTGCTCCGATGCATGACTTCAGCTCGGTGGTAGCCTGACAGCTTACAGAAACCATCGTTGCTGTAAACAACGGGCCAATCCACAATCTGTGCATTCCCCAACAAGAAACTGGTTTCTGAAATGCAACATCACTGAGTTAGACTTTGCGCAAGCTGTTGGTTCAATTCCAATAATTTCTGATATGTTTCTTTCACATTAATGCAGCTATTGTGAACCAGACAAATCTTCAATTACATTCATGTATTACATTATCTTGTACATACATGTGTGTTTTTAGGACACATTTTACAAATAGAAATATGCATAACTGAAATAACACCAACAATAAACATTCAGATGTTTTTGATGAAGATGCGGCAATCAGTGTTGGTAAAATGCTTGTGTCTGTGCCTAATGTTAAACAAATATTAATGAGGAGCAGCAAACTTTTCTAGCTCACAGCAGCCCAGAGGAAAGCAAGGATTCAGTAATCAGAAATTTACAGAATTATCTTGAAATGTTCTTTTTGTAAAACTTAAGGCCACTCAGGTGTTTATCTTCTCCTCAGCAATGAATGTTGTAAAACATCTTTTGGTTGCTCTCATCCAACTGCCAAACCTTACCAGACCAGCAGTAAGTTTTCAGTAAGATAATTGAAGGTATAATGTGATTAAACACTAGCTACATACAACATGATGACATCAATAAATCACAAAACAAGCAAAAAGTAGGACAAAATTAATATATTCATGAATGAAAAAACACTTGTATATTACAATATTGCCTGTAATATAAGATAGTTTGAGTATTGTAATATAAACAAATATTCTGAGGTTTTCTGCAAATAATTCAGACATGATTACAAATAAATTACATAAAGGAAAAAAATCTGTATTACATAGGCATTGGCTTTTTCTGCTTCAAAACTGCATTTACCTACAGAATGATTCGAGCACGCATATTGTTGTATGCACTGTATATAAACTTATATCTCAGCCATCCCTCAGTTCTTGTTTTACTTTGAGAGGAAACTCACCGCTGGAGCGCCGGATGATGTTCTCCAGGAAGGTGTTCTGCGGAGCCACCAGTCCCCTCTTGCCTCCATGCATGGTGGAGGATTCAGGACGGAGACTCTGCGCCGCTCGTTGGTCCTGCTGCTCCTCCGACCCCTCGGTGATGTCTGGGAGGATGGGCGCACTGATGGAGCGCTGGTGGCACTGATAAGTCGGAGGGGGGGGGGACAACAGCCCTATCCGGTTCCCTGTTTGAGAGAAAATAAAAGACTATTTCCTCACAGTTGAAATAAATGAGTCGACTAACCGGAGATGGTTTTGGTTTTGAATTGGATCAAAACCATTTATAGCCACCTGAAACACAGTGTTTTGATTGGCTGATTGATTCAACACACGTTATGCGATTGGCTCGTTTATTGATGATACTTGAATTGATGGTAATTAAATCTAAAGCATTTATTTCGAAAAAAAGAATAATTCACTCCACTTCCGGTTTAATCAGCTCTGTTGTTGGTCTATTGTTAACATGTGCGAATCTACTTTCGTTCTGTTTGTGTTACTGCTTTTTTTTGTTTCTCATTTGGCTTTTCGGTGACAGAAAATAAATAGTGTAATAAATCATTTAAAACTAATTGATGATTTTTTGAAACGTGCTTTAAATAACTTTTGTAGAATATTGACTGTGGACACAGTTAAATTGAATATGTATCCTATATGTTTACTGGAAATCTGCACATGATAATACAGTTATTTGTACACAATATTTCATTGTTTAGATATGTCATATTACATGCTACCATCAAACAAGTATGGAGCAAGTTTAACACTGTGCTACTATTAAGATGATGAAAATGTGTTCGTTGTTAGAGGTTCCAACCAAGGAAAGGGGGTGTAGAATATTGACTGTGGACACAGTAATATTGAATATGTATCCTATATGCTTACTGAAAATCTGCACATGCGCAGATGGGCTGTTAGCGGTCTCATGCCCATGGGTACGAATAGCTACTTTCCCCTGTGCCCGGCTCTTTACTAAAGTACATAAGTGCTATTCGTATCTCCGGTCGTCTTTTACTCAACACACAACAACTTTGTCAGCCCAAAAGCAACAAATTACCGAGATTTCCAACATGAACGAGCCTCTGCCCATTAAAAAAGCGTGTCAAAGCCATGAATGATAAATAAAAATGTGACTTAAGCGGACTAAGAGGCTTTTATTGTTGCTGTTCAAGTCATTTCAAATAAGAGAAACACTATTTTGGTTATTAGACAGCCACAGCCACGGGTCATTGCAGGACATTAGTTTTAAATATATTTTTAAAAAAGCCAACAGGCCGAACTGAAATCTTCTATCTATTGGTCCCCGTCGGTTTTGGCTGTAACGGTTATTTTGTCCGCCTACAGCGCCTTGCACGCGTATGTCCAGCAGAGGGCGCTAAGTGGTAATATTTAGCCATGTAAAAAACAGTCACGAAGAAGAAGAAAAACCAAGCGTACTTAGAGGAGAAGAAGACGGCGGCTGAAAGCAGAAATGACGGCCGTGTCTGACGCAGTTGGTTGACTTCGAACGTAATGGTTAACTGTCACGGACTTTGGAAGCCGCCGTTTGATTCTCCTCGCCGGAGTACAAGGTCGGTGTTTTGAAAACGTGGGCAGCTGAAAAGTGTAACCGCTCCGCGCCGTTAGCTTCGGGTCTCCGTTATTCTGACTGGCGAAGGAGAGTGCGGTGAGCGCTGGTCCGAATATCCGCTCCGAGAACATGAACTCCTGTTTTACGACGGAATAGCGTGTAATTCAAAGTAACATTTCCTAAATTTGCTGTTATGGCGACCGACTTTGTCAGGGGGGTTGCACAGATGTGCAATTACCTCCAGGACCCACGACTCGTAGCGAGGTTCCAGCGGTTGTGCGGCGTTCAGGGGACATTCTCGGAGAAACCCGCCAAATCGGACAGCGGAGTGCCGGAGCCGGACTTGACCGGGCTGAGGAGGAGGGTCCAGCCAGCGGAGCAGATCTCGGGCGGCGAGGTCATGAACGGGTCCGTCGGGGATGCGGCTGCTCCGCATGTTAATGGGATGCAGGGAGACGCGACCGGCGGGCCCGAGGGTCCATCTGACGCCGCCAGAGCCAAACCTCTCCGGAGAAACTCCCTGACCGGAGACGTGGGTCAGGAGTTCCTGATTCACAACAAGTTTCTGTTCTACCTTTTCACGTTCGGGACGGAGCTGGGCAACGAGATGTTCTTCATCATCTTCTTCCCTTTCCTCTACTGGAACATCGACGCCTTGGTGAGCCGCAAGCTCATCGTTGTCTGGGCCTGGAACTTGTTCGTGGGACAGTCCACCAAAGACATGGTCCGCTGGTCCCGACCTGCCTCCCCTCCCGTGGTGAAGGTGGAGGTCTTTTACAACTCCGAGTACAGCATGCCCTCAACTCACGCCATGACCGGGACCGCCATCCCCTTTTGTCTGTTCATGCTCTCCTATGGACGATGGCAGGTGAGTGTGTTGGGAAACTCACCTTTGAGATTCACAGATGGATGTGAGCAAAGATCTCAGAAATGAAAGAAGTGCTCCCGCTATCCCTCGTCACTCTTTTTTTGATGATGAATAACATTCTGCTGCTGTAGTGGTACAATCATTGTTTTGATTATTGCCAAAATGACTGATCAAGCTGCTGATATCATAAAATGCACATAAAAACACCTGAGATTGTGTTTGCTGAAAATAATACAATTTTTCAAAATATTCCTTTTCCATCATGAAAAAAAGATAACACATCAAACCCTACTTGAAGTAACTGCTGAGATCAGTTTGTTTGTAGCTTCAGTTTAAAGTTTAATGCCCAAACTTTGCCATTGGGCACTCAGTCCTCAGTAGATTGTGTTGCCACATTGTTCGTGATTTAATATACACACAACACCCAGGCATGTGACTTATGATGTGGCTCAATGCGGCATGTCCACCCGGCGCCCTCAGTGTCAGTCAGTCTGCATCATGAATGAAAACACTAAGACTACCTTTAAATCCCTGTAAATCCCTGCTGCCCAGTTTCATTGGAAACACAGCAGCTCAATCTGAGTGAGGGAGGGGGGGCTTGGAAGTGGAGATGAAGCCTTCAGCTCCCAAGTTTCAGATAAAACAAAGGGACATGGATTTATTGTAAACTGCATAGAACTTTGATCCAGTAAAGTTTTGTAAACGTAACAAAGCCTCATTGTTCCATATTGTTGGGGATCATGGTAGCATTAAGTTAATGTATTATTTGGACAAATACCATTTGATTTTAAAAATTGTAAATATGAAAGACAAAATCTACAGGGAAACTCCAGGGTGTCATCGTTTAAATCTACAAAAAACAAGGTGGACAGTTTGTCTCAAAATGATTTCCCAAATGGCAAATGAAATGACTTGATTTATATTAGAGGAATGATGCAGTTCATCATGTGACATGTGGTCTTTCATAAAAGCAGATACCAAAATTTATTTTGAATACCTTTGCTTTGTATGTAGTCCTCGACACAGCAAGACAGACTCCAGACCAGTGAAACCTGTTCACCTACTGATAGTACTGCTATGTTAGGATTTTCAACAAAGATTGAGCAATACAATTCCATATCATACCTTTAACTCAAATTCTGATTGAATTTATGATCCAAGTACTGAGATGTTTTTATTGGGTGGGGGGAGGCAACAGTTGGAACTTGGTTCAGTGGACTCTGCCCATTTTTCCATGACAAAATCAGCCTGCTAATCTTTAAGACAAGCATGAACACGATCTTTCCTCTTCTGATAGATTTAACAGCTTCCAGATGTATATTTTCTTGTTAATCAATTAACATGAATCTGTGTGTATGCGCATGTGTCAAGGGCAACGTAGGTAAGGAGAAGCTGTTGTTACAGAGTGAGGCACATAGACAGAGGGGCTCTCTCATGCACTGGGGAGCATGGGACAGAGTTGTGATGTCATCAGGGGAGCTATAAAAAAAAGATCCAGAGAAGTTCATCTGTATTGTCTCTGCTGGCATATGGTGAACAAGCAACCTGGGAAATTCAGGTAGTGTTTGATGTCGTAGGGGGTGATGTTGAGGGTGAGGTGCGTGAGGAATCCTCATACATTTTTACGTTTTTGATTTTGTTCAATTACAGTGTGAGAACAGATGATCGGGACCTAGTAGTCCGGCTCATCACATTGGGCCTTAGGACTGTCATTTTACCTGGTCATGAGTTTGCAAGCAGAAATGATACACCATCTGAAAGCAACTGTCAATAAATTGCTGCTTTGTTCGAAACTAACTAGAAAATACAAGTTTTCACATTTGACAGAAGGCTTATACATGTTCAGATATGAGGATCAGTTTTTGGCTACTGTGTGCAACTGCATCAATAGAAATATAAGTCCTTTTAAAATTGAAGTGCAGTAAAAGAAATTTTGCAGACTTCAAAACACAAACATACACCCTCTACCCTCTACCACTATAACATTTATTCCACACACATCAGAAATCTGTTAGAAATGGTCTCACCATCCACTTCTTTGTTCCAATCCACCGGTTGTGGACCACAGTTAATAAAGTGCTAATGTATATACAGTAGATATAAATAACGCACCTAAACTAAAGAAGAACGTATCACTGGCAATGTAGCCCTTACAGAAACTGTATCTCTCTGGATGATAACTGGTATTGGATAGCATAAAGAGCTATCATAACATTTTGACTAATTGATATATTTTGAAAAAATTAAAGGGTTTAACAAGTTCATCTTGTCAAAAGGATTGATATCAGCAGCCAGAAGCTGAGACAGAAGAGAAATCACAAAGAAATTAATGAGGTGTGACTGGACCATCAAAGAAAACAAAAGTATCACCACCGTAAAGGACATGCATACACGAGTTCAGACATAAATACAGGTAGCTAGCTGAACGGAATTGAACTCCGTCTTAGTTATCATCAAGTTCCCTCCAGTTTCATGAGTTTGTAGGTTGAGAAACTGGCACTATTAAGAGAAATAGCTTTAGTATCCTTTTCAATGATAAAACACGAGTACTAAGTAATTACCAGGTCAAAAATAGGTTTAGATTAACCCGAGACTCAATGAAAAGGCTAATGTTTATGTGGTGTAATTTTCATATTTTCATTAAAGTACATCACAATGTTTTTTTTTTGGGTTTTTTTTTGTTTGTTTTTGGCCTTTTCTTGCATGGTGCTCTTGAGAATTCATAGCTAATTTTAGGGAGTTGTTTGTAGCAAACCTTTTGGGTGTTCCTATTGTCCTCACAGCACTGCTGTTGTTCAGGAAGTATACTTCCTGTTTTGAAAGTCTGTTGTTCACCCTGAGGAGCTCATTTGCTTTACAAATTTAATCTTTGCACTCTTTCGCCCTAAATTTTTGTTTTTTGTTGTTTTTGAAAGTCTTAATTTATGAAATGGGTTTTACACTTTTCTTAAGTAGCATGGAAAGTGCAGGGAAAACATAAAACATCCATTGAATACACAGTTAAAAGCAATGTTCTTAAAACTCTCTCTCTCTCCCATAGTACCCTTTTCTGTTTGGGTTGAGTGTGGCTCTCAGCTGGAGCGTCTTGGTCTGTGTAAGCAGAGTCTACATGGGAATGCATTCTGTCCTGGTAAGCATATTTAATCAATAGTACTAGCAAATGAATAGCGTCTCACTGAAATATGAAACAAATCAAGAATGTAAAGTAATGCTTGTCCGTGTGGACTCGCCGCCCCCAACAGTTACTTGTCTTTTCTGGTCCCACTCAGCTCACTAAGGTCTGGCAACTATATTAATTTGAACCTCTTGTATCATAGATTATGCAGAATCAAATGAAGCTTTTACAATTTTTAATGGCAGCAATAACTCCCAATTAAAGCTCAAAAGAGTATAATATAAGAATGATTTTATTTTAGTATGATTAATGATATTGAACTGTTTATATTATCATCATCCCAACAACAGTCCCTGTTTGGTAAAGAGAACTTTGGTTGGACAAGTCTTTGCCAATTCATGTTTTATTTTCCCCGTTTTTCATTCTTAGCTAAAACTCATGTTGATTTCAAACTCGTGAAAAACTGAGTGCCATCATATTCCCCTGTAAAAATCAGCAAAGTTAAAAGTGTATTATAAAAGCATTTTGTTGTAAGTATTCCTGAATCACAATCATGCTTGTGTCTGTTGCAGGAAGTGATCACTGGCTTTTTGTACAGCATCCTCATTCTTGCTGTCTTCCACCAAATTTTGGACGGGATCGACACCTTCTACATGACAGACCACTATGCTCCAGTCGTGATCATTGTTTCACATGTGAGCTTTGGACTTGTGGCGTTCTCCCTGGATTCCTGGAGCACTTCTCGGGGGGATACAGCTCAGGCCCTGGGCACCGGGGTCGGGGCTGCTTTGGGGACCTATGTGAACTATCAGCTGGGACTGCTTGTTGATCCTCCGCTGTCCTCTTTGCCTCTAACTTTGCCACCGATCACCGTGGGATTGGTGATTTGCTCACTGCTGCGCTTCTTTGTAGGAGTCGCTGTGCTTCTTGTTACAAGAATGGTTATGAAAGCAGTGACTATCCCCTTTTTATGTCGACTGTTTAGGCTACCCTCTGACGATGTGCGACAGGCAAGGCAGCACATGGAAGTGGAGTTGCCATATCGTTATATTGTCTACAGTGTTGTAGGTTTTAGTTGCATCTGCGTGGTGCCTCTCTTCTTTAAGGTCTTAAACCTTGTGTGAGTGTTGTTTGCGAACAGCTAACAGATACATACGTCAGCTGCTCTACATGCCTCTTGTTCTGACACAGGTTAAAGGCTCTAATTCTGTATGACAAAAACTAAATTAAATGATAAGTCTGGAGATAATTATATTTTTGTTATACTTTCCCTTGAAAACAAAACTTCTAATGAACTTAGCCAGCCAGTTGCATGGGCAGCGTAGACCTGATGTAGTTTACCATCCATTTCATGGACCTCTATATCTGACTTGGAACTTTTAAACACACATTACAGCACATTGCAGACGCATTTTCAGTAACAGTCCCACATGTTTTTTTTTTCTGCTGTGCATACACTTCCTGTTGAAAATAGTATCCATTAAATGCATATTTACCTGTGTGACTTTAAAATGACTCATGTTCAAGGATTTTTCTTTTTTGATATTTACAAGCACTTTTATAAATGTTCACATCCACTGCAAGAGCTATATATGAGAGGGATGTCAGAAAGTGCTCAGAGAAAAATGCAATCCTTATTGATTTTGATCTTTCATGTGAGTTCTGCCAAAATCAAGACTATAGATATCCATCTTTCTTACCATCCTGCGACATCAGTATGGTCACCACTACTAAGTATTAAATGGACTAGACTTAACAGTGGCAAAAGCTGTTGGGTGTACTGTATTCTTTCTTGTATCCATAATGAGAAATCTACTGCTCATTTCCATCCTTTCTTTAAGATTTACAAGATTGTCGTATAGGTGGATTTTTTTCATCTGAATAATAAAAGTATATGAATCAGTAAAGTATCAGGTGTTATTTGTTGTTTGGATACAAATCAGTCCCTAAATGTGAATCTAATTTTGGTATTTAGAAATCATCGATATCAGGATCACATGCTTCTTATTTCATCTCAGTAACTTGTGACTTATCTGCTGGCCTGAAGTGTCATTATTTTTTTGGTTTTACTTCCTGTTTGAGTATGTCTTGTCAGAGAAAAGTGGCAAATGTTTTTTTTCTTCCTCGGTGGATGTTAGTTACAGTCTGAAATGACCTAAAAAATATGAAATAAAGGTTACAGTATTTTACCATGTGACCTTTGAAATAAATATTTATATTATTCTGCAAAGTCTATTAAAGTTGGTCATGTCAGTGTTATTACAAACAATTATATCTAATCTTGTCAAATCCTGTTGTGGCAACTGGACTAGTTTTTTTCAAATGAGAGGTTTCATCTCTCATCCGAGAGGCTTCTTCAGATCGACTAGTCTGTGGGGAGTTTCTGGTATATACTGTAACAGCTGGGATTGGCACTGGGCATTAGTCCACGTTCAGATTCTGTTTTGTAACTGAGTGAGTTGTTTTGCACAAATTGGCGGCACAGGCCAGCATCTCCCTGAGCCAGACTCTTGGGGGCATGGGCCAGTGTTTCCCTGAGCCAATCCCCAGCCCAGATATATGCAGAGGGTTACGTCAGGAGGGGCATCTGGCATAAAACTTTTGCCAAAAACAAATATGCAAATCAAACCAAACAATCTCATACCGGATTGGTTGAGGCCCGGGTTAACAAGGACCGCCAAGGACCGAAGTTCTGGGATGAGTTCGATGAAGTGATGCAGAATATCCCCAGAAATGAGAGAATGGTAATTGGTGCAGACTTGAATGGGCATGTGGGTGCAGGCAATAGAGGTTACGAAGAAGTTGTGGGCATATTTGGTATCCAGGATAGGAACGCAGAGGGACAAGTGCTGGTAGACTTTCCAAAAAGGATGGAAATGGCTGTAGTGAACACTTTTTTTACAGAAAAGACAAGAATATAGGGTAAATTATAAGAGCTGAGGTAGGCGCACACAAGTAGACTACATCCAGATGGGGTCACCTGAAAAGATTAGAGACTGGAAAAGTAGTGGTATTAGGTGTTTGTTAAAAACCCTTCCGAGTTTTTTTGAAATAGCAGCAATGTAGGGTATTGCAATGCCCTTACATTTGTCTGTCTTCCTCCAGTTGTGCTTTCTTCTGGTGGTTTCTGTTTCAGCAAATGCCCAATTGGCCACGAGATTTTAGAACTTTCCTAACATGTTGGACCTCTGTTTTTCTACTTATGGCAGTTACTGGAATGTTTTCAGCCTGATGTTGGAGTTCTGATGACACTTTCTTTGTGTTCAAGGGGGTGGTGAGAGTCAAACAACAAGTATTGATCACTGTGCATCTGTTTCTAATTGATCTTTATGTCCAAGCTGTTCAATATATACCTCACAGTCCAGAAAAGGCAGTTTGTCATCAGTGAATTTGATGATGGTGTCAGCCATGCCTTAAAAGCTTCCACCTCTTGATTTTTTTATTTTAACCCATATGTCATCCAAATACCTGAACCTAAGTAGGAGGTGTTGGAATGCTCTGCAATCCACCTATCCATGTTTCTGTCTGTAGAAATATCCATTGTATTGGAGATAGGTGGTTTGTAGGCAGAGGTCCTGACTCCAGAAAAAAACAAGTCCAGCTGCCACAACAAGATAAACCATGACTTGGATGACGAGGAGCTTTCATAGTCATAGATTCAATCTATGTAGCCCAAGCATTACATAGGACTGTGACAAGTTTGTTCCAACTAGGAGAAACTTCTGTTTGTGGTAGACTGTCTCTGTCCTGATAAGCTCTGTTGACACTCCCTGAAAGCAATCACTTTTTCCTTCAACAGGAGCATATATTACGAATGGACATAATTCTTCCTTCTATTTTTTACGATAAAAAATAAAAAATGTATTAAAATTCAAGCTGTTCTGACTGTAATTTCACTGATTCTCATTGACTACTTGACTTCTATAACATGGTGAAGCAAGCTGATTGCATTGATTTATCATCAAAGCATCTTTTAAAACTCAATCCTGTTTCATCAGTGTGCTTCCAGAATTATCAGGGTCCTCCTTGTAACATTTAAAGCAGATGCACACCCAAAATAGTGAATGTATTGTTCAAGGAAGTAGTTTTAAATGCCAGAGTTCTTTTTTATTATTTTCTGCAAGGACGATATTAATGTTTAAAGTTTCCTTCCATCTAACACTGTGCATTTTCTCTTGATCCCTGATTTGAGTATTTACGCTTCACTGTGTTGGATGATTGATTGAAAGAGTTTGAATGAAAGGCTGTTTTCACAATCACTGATCAAATTGTTGAGCTTTTTGTGTGCTCACCGAAAATCTGATTTTGAAGAAGACAAGCCCCAAAAACGATATGTTGGCTCACAATTCATTTGAAAGTTGGGCTTGAGCACTTTTGTCTTAACTTGTTCAGTGATGTTTTTTAATTATTTTTTAAACACATTTACATTTTCAGGCATTTTTGATAAGGGGGAATGCATGGCAGTTTAAATATAGTAATTATGTCTGTGCCAAACAAAGGCAGACGAAAATCAAGTTATTTATCGTTAAGTTTGTTTTTTTTTATTTTGCCTTGTTTCAATATATACATCCAATGTAAATCGAACGTGTACTTTTATTTTGAAATGCCGCTCGACCGGCTAAACCCGGAAGTCCCGCTTCCATGCAAACCAGGAAAACATAATACAGATGGAGAGTCGGAAAGACGAGCTCACACGGTGTCTGAATTTGGAGCTAAGAAAAATAAGTTAGGGTTTCAGTGAGTAGTATAGACAGGGTAGCCTTTACGTGAATTTTATATTCAGTTTCTGCTAACACTTACAGCTGTAACAGCTAGCTAGTCTATGTCCGACGTCGTAACTAATCACCTGATATTAGAATCAACAAAGCGCATGTCGGTTCCGAACTACCTTCTTTGTCGATGCCTCGTTTCGGAACATCAAATGTCAGGAGGACACAAAGGTAAGAATTATTGTCATTGTCTCTCGCAATCCAAAACTTTGAATGTCGTTTCACACAGACTAAAGGTATAAGCAATAAATGTCGGTCTTAGTTTGAAGTTTCAGTTAAAGCTGACAAACAATTCGATCAGTGTGTAACGTTCTGGGTAACTTAATGTTGAACTGTGTGCACAACCAGACCAAGATTGGACTGGAGATTTGTTCAAAGGTTATACAACATCCAGAGGGTCCTCTTCCCATCATGGTCCAGTCAAAGTGTCCTCATGTTTGCCACGCTCCTCGGCGTCACTCTGACAGGTAATCATGGTAGAGGAGAAGTCTGAGGGCAAAAATTAGGCATGAGGTAAATGGCCATTATGAATATGAAAGCTACAAGATGACAGCTCGATCAAACCAATTCATCAACCACATCCCATCCTGGATTTTGCCATGAGTGGCTAGAAAAGTTATACTCCAAGAGGACTGTTGAATTGCCTGCTGACCTTTACCTGGATGTGTTGCTTAATTTGCTGCGCTTTTTTTTTTTTTTTTTACAAGTTTCCATTACAGCCAATGAAGCACTAACACATCTTTATTCCATTTCACCATCAGAGCAGCTGATCATTTACCAAGTGGGAGTCCTTCCCAGCCGCTTCTACAATGTGCTGGCAGACAAAGATTACTCCTCTTTCAAGGGTCTGGTGGCGACTGCGATGGTGCTCATTTTACTCAACTCCACGGTGCGCTGCTATATCATTAGAATTAGCTCTATTGAAGCCAATCTTTTTGTTTGAATGTAGTGTAATATAAAGCCTTAAAACCAGTTTTGATGTGAGGTTGATATTTCAGCTTTTTCAGACAGGAAACACATCAGCCTGAGAAGCAAATGTACTCATCATAATTCACATTATAACTTGAAACTAGATTTTCAGACAATCTTGAAATACTATTAATCATCAAAACATTTTCTCCAAATTCTTACATTTTAAATTATATCAAATAAGTGACAGAAAATAAAACATTATTGTCCCTTCAAAACTATTCAGTAATCAACACAGCAGCTCTTTCTTTTTTGGACTGCCTTGAACCTCCATCCCTCGATTTGGTAAGTTTCTTGATTAGTCCCCACTGACCGTTTACCCAAACAGGAACCACACCCTCTCAACAGCCTGTCACAGAGGCTTATTGAGTTCATTCTAATCTGATTTCAGTCAAATGAGGTAGTTTGCTGGCTTAAATTTATGAAAAAAGCTCATGGCCATCTTGAATACTGCCGACTGTCTCATAATGGCCACTTATGAAAAAAAAAAGAATCAGACATTAAAAAATTGGCAGTGAGTTTGTAAGTTGATTTTCCATCTGCCTCCAGCATGAAAGTGTCCTGCCACTTCATTCTTCATCATAGCAACCCATCCATCTTCGATGGCCCATGACCAACACACATCCCATCCATCTGGGCCTTCCAGTCACCACCATTTGTCTGCCCTTAAAATGTTTGAAAATATCACCATCAAATTCTTCATACATTTTTTAAAATTATTTTGCTGTTGTTTCCTCTCACTATGTTTTTAGCAAACCTCTTCACTCGATCACTGTTTGCTGGGGATTGTGATTTTCATGTCTCATCTCAATAATTTACCCATTTCATTCATTTTCCATGATTATGAAATACATTTACAATTTTTAACCATCCCATCTAAATCAAGTCTCTTTATATCATATTTAGGAATAACGTTCCCCATGTTGGATAAATGAAAAAAAAAAATTAATCAGTCAAAATTTTCACGAAAGCAGTCAAATAAATGTACAGAGGAAACCACTGATTTGTGCATAACTGACTTATTAAAGGTACTTATTTCGAACCCAAGTCAAAAATGCATTTAAATAGCTTTTTTCTTATCATGTGGGTGCACAACTATCAGTGAAAACATTCACTCTTTCCTGTACTTAATTGTTTTATTACTGACATACTGACCCGATGCATTGCTCATACCTTTTGTGTTGAAGTGTGGCAGCAATTATCTACTTTTTGGATGGATGTGGCTAGAGGACCACTTATGCTCTGATGTGTCAGGCTGCACTAATAAAAATAGAAACATCATACTTGTCTAACATTCTGTTTCTCTTGTGCTCTTTTTCTTTCCCAGTTAAAAAGCATTGACCAGTACATTTGCAATCAGATGTATGTCAACTGGAGAAAGATTCTTACTGAGAGCCTTCATGGGGCTTACTTCCAGGGCAGAGTCTATTACACACTCAATGTACTCAGAGAGGACATAGATAACCCGTAAGACTTCTTTGTTTACTATCTGTCTGTTTGTTTTAAAATGCAGGCCCTGATATAATTTCTACCGTAATGGGATTAGCATGGAATTAGACTCCATGCTTTTTAAAGGTTGCATATTTTTCATTTATCTATTTGAATATCACAGTGGGATTATAAATGGTAACACATTTGGTCATGGTGTTGTTTTCTTCATTTGTTCAATGTCTGACTTGAAGAGACCAGCGAATCAGTCAGGATGCAGAAAGGCTGTGTAAGCAGATGAGCACCATGGCCAGTCGCTTGATTGTCTCCCCATTCACACTGGCTTATTACACTTACCACTGCTTTTACAGGTGGGTTTGGAGAACATCTCATACATTTCTGTAAATTATAAACAAAAAAAATGCTCGTATGATTGTTGATTTGGGGCTCAACGATATGGGGAGAAAAGCAATATCATGACAATCATCCTGCTTTCATTACAGTAAGAATGTCACTTGTATACATAATACAAACTTATAAAACAATCGTTTTCACGAGTAGTCGTACTTATTTTAGAGTTCATTCTGTCTAATTTAATCTTCTGCCAAAATGTCAGCAATTTGCAAATAAGTTTTAGGCATTTTAAATTTTTTGGAAAATTAAGTGCTAGTTCTACGTTAAGGTGTTGCCAATTCTGGGTCACAAGATTTTCTGTGATGAGTGAAAATTTAGTAATTTTGCATTGAAAACCTGAAAAATTCCCCATTATGGAAATATTTTAAAAAGGTATATATATATATGTGTGTGTGTGTGTGTGTGTGTGTGCGTGTGTGTGCGCGTGTGCGTGTGTGTTTTTGGCCAGATTAAAATTGTATATGCCGAAATTCAATGCAGCCTCATACACCGTAAAGATTTCCTCATTCTCAACATTCAGTGATGAAATTCTTTTATGTTAGATATAAAAGCTACTTTTCCGAGGAGGCTTCTATAATCATGAAGCTACGAGCTTAGAAAATCAGATGACAGAATAACTTTGGCAAAGGATCCATAGGTTTAAAGATTTCTTTTCCATCATGTGTAACAGATTGAGCTGTAATTCCGTTTGAAATGTGTTGGTCAAACAAAGTTCACTTGCTTTGCAGCACTGGATGGATCGGCCCTGTCAGTATCTTTGGCTACTTTGTTATTGGGACACTTGCCAATAAAATTCTCATGGGGCCGATTGTATCGACTCTGTTTGAGCAAGAAAAGCTGGAGGGAGACTTCAGGTATGTTCAATATATATACAAAGTGAGTCACCCACACCAGTGTCTGTGTAAATAAGAATTTGTACTGACAAACAAGATGAGCTGAAGGGACTTTAATGAGCAGTCAGCATGTGTTTTCGCAGAACTTTTCTCTGAAGGAGAATGATTTCAGGAAGCTTGCAATGATTGTTGATAAGAAAAACAGTTCTTTGTTAAGAGGATGCATCTGTAGACATTGGCCAAGTGCCTTTCCCCATTTAGGAAGCGAAACAGGAAATCAAATGTATCAGCAGTGAAAGCCTGTTTCTGAGGGGTAATTGTATTTACCCTCAAGTTGAAACAATTATGTATTTTATAACAGGGAACACAGTGGACAATCAAGCTTTTCATTTTTGGTTGAAATTGCATTGTGGACAGTGAAATCACATTCTCTCAAGAAGAATGATTATTTTGTGATTATAGATTCAAGCACATGCAGATCCGTGTCAACGCAGAGTCTGCAGCTTTTTACAGGTGAGTCACAAGCTGGTGATATCTCTGGGTGAGGGGTGGATTGTACTACATAAATGAAATCAATTGTCAGAAAACTATTAATCATCTGACATCCGGATACCTGCTTTGGTATGTAAATTTACACAACACAAATTAACATGAGTTTTGTGCCAGTAAAATGAGAATTGTTTTGTTTTCCCTTGTATTTAAATGGTTATAAAAGACTTGAGATGCTACTTTCAGCAGCCGATTCCAGACCATGATATACAAGGAATCTCTCAAGGTCCAAATTCATTGACACTTTACTGATCATATCCTTACTAGTAGCTCTTAATTTCTTTTTTATTTTGTCTCTTTAACTTGTAAAGTCTTGCACAGTCAAGACTCTTAATAGCCTTAGCCTTTTTAACCAGAAATTGATATCTGTTTAGATGTAAAATCATATTAAAAATTTTGGATAGAATAAAAAAAATCCATAATAACACTGAAGCTAGATGATATCCTTTAGATTTTGATGTACTGCCGTGGCCCTATGGTTTAGCATTTGTTTTCTGGTTTATTTCATGCGTATTTTAACACTGCCAGGGTTTTCCGCAAATAAAAAAAATTTACCAGATGTATTTGACACTCTATAGCACAACAAGTGCTGTTAGTTTCTTTCTTTCTTTCTTTTCCCTTTTGTTTTTGAAAGAAATATAACACCTTGCCCAGTGTAAATAGTCCCCACAGAAAACATCTATGTGTGTAGAGCAGGTAAAGTGGAACACATGAGGACCAATCGACGACTGCAAGCTCTGCTCCAAACTCAGTGGAGTCTGATAAACAAAGAGCTCTGGCTTTACAGTAAGAACACAATAAACAGACACACTCTCATACTTATACTCAATGTTCAAACCAATTACATGTATAGATTTAACCAACAATCTCTTCTCTCTCAGTCGGGGTGAACACCTTTGACTACCTTGGTGGTTTCCTCAGTTACATTATAATTGCCATCCCAATCTTCAGTGGCGTGTATGATGGTCTTTCTCCCGGCGAGCTCAGCGCACTCATCAGCAGGGTAAACACTATGCTGTGCTTTATTTTTATTCCTTTAATCTAAAACAGGATGAAACAGTCTATTATTGTCATTCTTGGGGTTTCACCACTTGGTGGCACCAAATGTTTTCTTTTCGGAGACACAGCAGCTCCTCTCCACCCATGCTGTTTTCAGTTGTCTGCCGTTAGCCAAGAATCTTACATCTAAGTGTCTCACTATGCCTTTATAACCACATGGATCAAGCATGTTCAAATGCCACGACAACTGTTATGCACTCCTGTTGTTTTACTTCCATGCTATTCACCAACGTGCCTTTTGTTGTCAGTGTCTGCTTATAATGATCTTTTCTTCCTTGCTGTGACTCTACTTTTCCTTGTTCATATTCAGAATGCCTTTGTGTGCATCTATTTGATAAATGGCTTCACGCAGCTAATAGACCTGTCAACCACTCTGTCAGATGTAGCTGGATACACCCACAGGTATTGCACAGCATACCTAAATTCACCTCACTAAGGACTGATGATGACAATAGCAGCATTCATGCATACTGTCCCCATCTCTTGACACTGTGTGTGTGTGTGTGCGTGCATGCATGTGTGTTTTGGTCAGGATTGGAGAGCTGAGGGAGGTGATGGATGACATCTTACGCACACAGTGTGACTACGATCCAGCATCAGGGGAAAGCTATGACTTTGACAGGTGTGTGTGAGCACTTTCACTTTAATATCCGTTGGGGAAAAAAGTATACTAGAGGTGATTGGGGGTTCAGGCTTCATTCGGAGAGATGGCTTTCATAACTGGGATTAAATTTAAATTGTATGGGAATAGGAAAGACGAAAAATGAAGAAATCATGACACAAATGTTCTTTCATTTTGTCTCCTCACACAGTGACTTCAATGTTCACGGAGGCCCATTGGACACCGCCTTCATACTAGATCATCTTTCATTCAAATCTCCTGATTCGGATCAGCTGCTTGTGGAGGATCTGAGTCTGACAATCAGTCAGGGCAAACATCTACTGGTGGTGGGGAACACAGGAACTGGCAAAACATCTCTCCTGAGAGTCCTCAACAGACTGTGGGAGGCAAAGAGTGGTGAGAGAGCTGGAAGGCAGAGGATGTTGTCTGAGAGTTAAAATTAACACAGATGATGGGAGGACTTTTAAAATTCATAACAGAGACAAATATTTGAAGTAAACAGGAGAAATGTAAGTCCCAGAATTTAATAAGCTGTTTGATTTGTGACACTATATGTTTTTTTTATTTTAGTTTCTGGATTAAATTATATTATTTAACACTTTGTAGGACTGTTCAATGCTCCTACTATCTAATGAAGAGAAAATATATTTTCTTAATTTGCTGCTTGATGCATTGGTACAGGCCTTTGAGACATGTCCGACAAACAATGCTCACAAGATGTTTAAAAGAAAAGTTTCACATGCCCGTATCTTTGCAACTATCAATCTTATATTTGTACTTGTCAGGTTTTGTCCAAATGACGACATGCTTTGGCCCCAGAGGAACCCTTTTCCTGCCACAGAGGCCTTATCTGACTGACGGCACGCTGCGTGAACAGGTCTTTCTCCCCTGTCATGGTGATTCAATGAAAAGCATGCAAAATAAAAATAAGTACAAGCTAGATATAAACTGGCTAACTTGTGTCTTGTAAAATGAAAGCCTGAATGGTGGTTCACTGTGGATCTACTCTCCCACAGGTGATCTACCCACTGAAGGATATTTACCCTGCATCAGGTAGGTCTCCCTGTATCCAAACATTCATTAAGAAAAAATGAAGCTCAACATTTTAAAGTGTTTCTTATTGAAGGTTTTTTATTAAAAATTATTTGGACATTTTGTATTGTGTGTCAAGTCGGCCTCAGAATTGAGTGAGAGTTTTTTTTCTTTTTTTCAGGCTCAGTGGATGATGATAGAATCGTGCAGTTCCTGGAGTTAGCAGGGGTGGTGAGTTTTTTTCCCCCCACAATTTACCTATTATAATAAGGTAAAGTCCTTAACTGTTTATTCAGTTTAAGGACCAATAAATTTGTACTTATTTATTTTGCATTTGAATAACTGCTGATCTAAATGTCACCTTAGTCTAGTCTCCTGAAACGGACGGGGGGTCTGGATGAAAACGTTGACTGGAATTGGTGAGATCAACTGTGAAAACAAGTGAATTTCTTGAGTGTGTCAGGGTTCATGTGCTCATAAAAATGCCACAGGACTTGTGGAATTTTAAAAACCTCATTTAAAAAAGCAGACATTGAATTTACCATGAAAATACTCTTCACATGTTGCTGCATGTTATTGTTTGTGCTTTGGAATAACAATTTAGAATCTACTTAGTGATTTTTATTTTTAATTTTTTTCCATGTAGTTAAATTAATGCGTACTTTATATCCAGCCATGTATGTCATTGGATCAAATGAACCAGGTAAATGCTCAACAATAATTTGCAGGTTTCTTTTTGGGTGTAGTCAGGAAAATGTGTCTTGAAGAAAACCATAGACTTATTTTTTCCTGTGCCATGAAGTGATTCTGCATCTGAACCAGTATTTCTCTGCAGGTACGATGTTTTGTCCCCTGGTGAAATGCAGCGTCTCTGCTTTGCACGACTTTTCTACCTGCAGCCAAAATATGCTGGTGTGTAACTCAGTATTCCCAACAGTTTTTTCATCCATTACAAATTTTAAAACTCAGGAGATGCATCATGTTTTATGTCCTCCCGCCGATGGGGGGAAAAAAAGCCATCATCTTTAAACTGGTAACCTCTGTTTCAAATTTGTTCACAGTTTTGGATGAGGCCACAAGTGCTTTGACTGAAGAGGTGGAGGCACAGTTGTACCGAACGTGCAAAAAGCTGGGCATGACTTTGATCAGTGTGGGACACCGTAGCAGCCTGGAGAAGGTTCGGAGAAACTGTACCTCCCTTATCAGCAGTTAAAACCATTGTTCATTTCAGTTGCCTCGACTCAACAAAAACATTCAGATCGTGAAATGATTGAGATATTTGAATATGGGAAATCCATTCTTTAAAAAAAAAATGCATTGTCGGTTCTTGCCCAGCCCTACAAAATGCCAAAACCTCGATCGAACTTTAGACAGTGTTTCTAAGCTGCATGAAACATATGTAATCCTGAGAAGGTATTGATAACATCTTTCTATGATTTCTAGCACCACGATGTCCAGTTGAAACTCTGCGGTGGAGGTCGATGGGAGATAACCAAGTTAAAAGGAGGGAATGGGAACCTTGTAGAAGCCATTTGACTAAAACGTAATCCCTCTGACAGCCGAAATTGGGAGTAGAAAACACCCCTTTGAACTCTTTATGATGGTTTGAAAAACTCCACTACAAATGAAGAAAAGACACTTGAGATTCATTAAGATTTTTATTGTGTTTACATGTTTTAAATGATCAGTAAATTGACATTTGTAATAATCTGTATCACAAGGTTAATGTCCTTTACTTCTTTTTAACTTCTATTAAATATATGTACAAAGTAAAAAACATGAAAAATAAAAAATATTAATGTTATTTGGCCCTTAAAATTGTTTTCATACACAAATCTATCTATCTAAAGTAATTATGATGATTCCTCTGATCAGGTTTCAGAGATTCATGGTTTTTCTTTGCCGAACAGTTCACTGTGACCTTTGATGATTTCTTGAATAACTGAAGGATCATCCAGTGAGCTCAGGTCACCCAGGTTGCTCAAGTTGCCCTCCACCACCTTCCGTAGCACCCGACGCATGATCTTACCTGAGCGTGTCTTTGGAAGACGCTGGACTACCTTTGAGAATGAATGGAAAACTTCACTTTAGTCTTATGTTTTGGTGTTTGCAATTCTGACTGGAATTTGTTGTTACCTGGATAGAGTCGGGACAGGCATATTTGGCGATTTTTAAAGAGACTTTGTCTTTTACGTCCGAGAACAGGTCTGTCCTTTGGAGATCCGCATCCTTTTTTAGCACCAAAAATGCATATATACCTGACATTGTGGAGGAAAAAAACTAACTTTTGCCACATTCTTCGCTCAAACCCCATATTTAACATCCTTCAATGTGATGTTTGAGAACCACATTTTCGGACTTACAATACAGTGAGAGATTTCATGCTCACCTTGACCTTTGACATCATGTGGGAACCCTATAACAGCAGATTCAGCCACTGCAGAACATTGATTCTATAACAGAAATCACAGTCAGGACAAGAGACATTCTTTGTAGTTAGGTTACTATTTTTAAGCAATTGCAATTTGAAACAAAAAGAATTAGAAGTGTTTAAATTTGTTTTTCTTCATATGTATATATATATATATATATAATAACTTTGCTTGTTCTCTATTTCTAATTATCCACTACATTATTTTATAACAATGTCATGCACATAATTATGTGCTTTAATTTTGCAGGCTTTAATGCAGCATTAAAACAAGGTCTCTTAACATATTTATGTTATTTGTAAAACACTCATTTGTATTGAATCCTCTTTTTCCCTTCTTTCAATATGGCCTTAAGTTTAGGAGCCTTTATTTATTTATTTTTATAATTATTATTTAGATTGATTATAAATGTAACTGTGTTTTTTTATGTAGTAGTAGGAGATTGCATTGCCATTGGAGGAGGGCTGTGAGGAAGCTGCAGAAAGGAAAAAAGCCCAATAACAGCAACTTGTTCAGGACTGTTGGGATAAGGGGTGAACAACAAGGCTGATAACTGTGGAATTGGGATCTTGAGGATTCCCAGCCCAATCTGTGTGGAGTTAAGGGACAAAGGTTGGATTGAGAGGCCACTTGAGGAGAGCAGCAGTTAGCAGGCTGGGGAAAGCGTCTGAGAGAGAGTCTCTTGTTGTTCTCTGGCATAAGAGAGGGCAAAAGCTGGAAGCCTGGCGATGAGGGAAAGTGACCTGGCCTCCTAACTGGAAGGTGTTGTGGTTAGGTTAGAGACCACTAGATGACCTCTCCTCCAGGCCAAGGCCTCACCCATTAGAAATGCCGGAGATTTGGCATCGCAGATGTATTAAACCGCTGACAATTTATTATTATTAAGTATTTTTCTATTGTATGTATGTTTCCTTTACTGCTCAGTGTTATCACATTCATTTTATTTTTGTTCAATCGTTCTGTCATGATCATTTAGAATACATTTTGAATATTTAATTCCTTACTATTTCTTACTATGTCTGTTCCCCTTTTTGTTCTTTTTTATGCGTCAATACTGACTGAAGGTTTTTTTTTTTCATCTTTAAGTTGTCCATCTTTGAATGCCACTTTTCAAGAACAAACTAATTGTTGCTCTTACGACTACATCTTCTATCTCTGCCGTCCCAATCCTATGTCCGCTGACGTTGATGACATCATCAAGGCGACCAGTGATCTGATAATATCCCTCCTTGGAACGATGGGCACCATCACCAGTGAAGAAGTAGCCTGTGAGCACAGGGGTTACTGGAGTTACAGTCTTTATAGTTAGAGAAATAGACAATTTGTTCTTGAAAACATCAAACTCTACCTGGATAAGGCTGGCAATAAGTCTCAATAAATCTTTGATGGTTGTTATGAATAGTTCGGGCCATCCCAGGCCAGGCCTGGGCGATACACAGGGGTCCTGATGTGTCGTTGGAGGTTTCCAAATTCCCCTGCAGAAAAGCCGAAAAATGACTTAAACAACTCAATTTTGCAACATAAATTAATATGAATACAAGACAACAATAGCAATACAGCAAACAAGAATTTAGTTTGTAATGTGATTGAAATAGTCACACTAACATAAGGATCAGTAGTATAAAGACTTGATACAAAAGAAAAATTAGGACAGTTGCAGTGTTGTAAATACATCAGTAACCCTATTAATATTGTGTGTGTATGTGTGTGTTGCGAGGGAGGAAGAGGGATCAGTAGAGAGACAGAACTCCAACTGTCTGCACAATCTGTGCATTGTAAGAGTAAAAGCAACGGCAATAGCCATAAAGCAGAAAAGCAGATTTTGAATAGGGCGCTTTGCACGCAGAGAGTGCAACTGGCAGGTGGGGGCAGGGTGGGGTATCAAAAGTGACACAGCTGGTGACTCTTTTGTAATCCTAATCTGGTCCTCTATCCAGGCAGTTCCCAGCCATCCGATGTTTTCATGGGCTGCACTGAACCCACACTCACACACACACACACACACACCCATGCGGATAAGCACCACACCTCGCTGTTCATAAGCACTGGTTTAATGCCAAAGAAAGGTCTCATAGCCATTCCTGGGACAATCTCTGCACCCGGGTCTGATGGCCTGGGAGCGATGCAGATACCACCTGTCTCTGAAAACACACACCAGAACAAGGCTGATTATGAGGCGGGTGTCTTTCAGTATTGTCAATGAACAGGATGAAAAAACAGCAGTGTTTTAACCTTATTTTCTGTTTATTTTTGCACTTTCTTTAACTGCTATATTATTTCCTCAATTTTTGTTTCCACTACATCTTGTAGCAACTGCATCGCTGACGATTTAAAATGCAAAGTTGTACATCAGAAGGTTTTGATGAAATTGAAGCCACACTAAGTTAAAGCTGGTCAGTTAGTTTGAACCTTAGGACTCTGACAATATTAATGGCAAAATGGCTGAAGCGTCAGTTACAAAGTCATACACAACAATAAAAATGAAACCTGAAAAGCCTAAAAACTGTCGATAGGTGTTTTTCAAGTCAGAAAATTTCTTCTTGAAGTACAACAGTGAGTTTAGTCGGCTGATATTTTTAAAGTCTCTAATTGCCTGCCACTGAGTTTTTATGATAAAACTACGAAGATAATCTGGGCTGATCATCGGCGCAATGCGCTTTCATTATGGCTTTCATTTGAAAAAAAAAAAATATTAATCTTATTTTAATCAATTGAATTGAAATCTGACAAAAACTTTGGGTCGCCGCCCGCATCCTCTCACCTCTCCTGTCCTGTATGATCCAACTGAGAGGCCATATGACAGCAGCGGATCAAAATCTCTCATTTTTATCTGTGAACAGGCTACTTGCTCCCAGATCAACCAAATGGCAATTATGAATAATGCCACTTAACTCTAATTGGAAACACTGGTCCAGGGAAATAACATCACAACATAATCCTTTTTACTGAAGTAGGGTATTTGGGTTATATCTGTGTCTGTAATTCTTAAGCTTCTAATGTGCTGATGTTTAATCATTGTCAATTAATTATAGTTGCCATTTGTATGGTAATTATAAGAGATTTGCTCCATTTTGTCATCACTCAATCTAATTTGGACAGACTGAGGCTGAAACACATAGTGTCACTAAGGTCGCGTGTTCATCTGTTAAATCAGTTTTATTGGCAAAATCAGATAATTTCAAACATGCTGTCATTAAGTTATCATTATAAATGAATGTTAATACTTGCTTTGTTGTTTTTTCGTCTATTTAAGGGTGCTGGATATTTTTTGTGCAGCACTTTTGTTGTGTGCTTGGTGAGAGTCCTTGCCCCGAAATCACACAAGCCAACAGGGAAGTCAAGTTGCATCTTGGACCTGCCGTACAGAGGTGAGCCGGGGTCTTATCAGAAATGCATTTGCTGACGTCTTAACATTACACTGAGAAGCAGTAGATAACAGTCTTGTTTACTACATTCAATGTCATTTTCACTCTCCTTTGAACTCTAAGGCAATCTCCAAAACCAAACATAATCATAACTATTTTTTAATTGTTAAAACTGCTAGTCAGCAAATGATACGACAGAGGCTCAATAACAAAACTAAAAAGACAGAGTCCATAGACAAAACCTTTTCCTTGTCTAACTGTTTTTAGCACACTTCTGCATTCAGGACTGTTTTAAAAAGATGCATACAAGACAAAACGGAGAACTACCAATTTCTCACAATGTCTTGCTGTTACAGTTTCAGCTGGAAAAATTCAGAAGTGGACCTGTTTACTTTCTACATGAGTTCCTACGCTCTTACTAAAGTCAGACAACATCTGCTTAGCTTTTGAAGTCTGCTGGGGATAAAACTATTTCCTTCTCTTAACATGTATCTGTGTGCTTTTGTGAGTAAGAGAAGGAGTGGTAGAGAAAAGCAGTATATACTCAGTCATATTGTTTCTGCACACAACTACATTTACCATTTTTTGTAACTTTTGGAAGAGATAGCTGCTCTACCCCTTTAAGGCTGACTTCCCTGCTGGCTGTCGAATGTAGACGTGGCCAAGTTCAAGAAGAAACATTTGACCTTTTTCAACCTCTGCCAGGATTGTGATTGTGCTGCTATTTAGTTTGTCCATCCGCTTAGTGGTTATTTATGTGTTTCATTCTTCTTTTTTTCCAAGCACTATCAGTTCATGGTTAGAGCTTAATGTCTCAACTCCAGGATGATGTTGCAAAGAGATGATCTATTTCATATTTAGTCAGGCTATAGATTCTCTAACTTGAAATAATTTACTGGAGAACTTCATGTGTTGTATCCATAGTAACCTGTTTGCCACCAGGTGTCCACGATAGGACATCGTCCCTCTCCAACCACTCTGTGGTACCACTCCCACGCTTCGGTATTGATGGGCTCGCCAACTGTGGAAATATAAAGCTCCTGTAAGACTTTTTCTTATCGTTCCCTTTTACTCACGGGATTCAAATATTTCCGCAGTGAGGCGTCTGTTGTAGGGGATGCAACACATCCCCTACAACGCAAGCAAAGTGAAAGTAAACATGTCAGAATCATGATGAGACACAGGCATCAGAGTCCTGCAGAAACATTATTTGGCATGCATCTTTAGTTCCTAGGAAGGGAAACTGTGTCAAAGGGGAACCTCAGCGAAAAACTGCCTTGAGTAACATTACGACATCACATGTGGTTTAGCTCATGGCAGCCCCTGAGTGATGCCAGATGGGTATAAGAGGTTAGAATATTTTAAAAAAAGGCTGCATTTGTGAATTTTCTTGCAATATGGGAAATGTTACCGTTGTGTTTGTCATACCAGAGCCCAGAGTTTTGAGGGTGGAGCGGTCGTATTTATGCACCCACTGGTCTCCATGCTTCAACAGCAGGCGGATTGCAGTCGGAGCCCCATAAAACTGATTGATCTTAAGTCTCTGTACCGTCTCCCAATACCTGCCTGCGAACAACAGAACACATTCAAAGGAATTATGTATAGAATTCTAGGATGTTAGTAACAATAAAACAGAATCCGGCGTCAAAACTTTGTTTGTCCTTGTAATTCGAAAGCATATTCTGCTTGTCAAGGTGAGTGTGCTGACCTGTGTGCGCATTCTTTAACTCATAATTATAGCCTGGCCTGTGGCCTTACTAAAGCTCAACAGTTATTCTCAGACTACGGTACAAGCATGCAGGATTGCAGGAAAGAGACAGGAGTAATGATTGAGTGGACCAAAAAAAACTCATAAAAACCTCCATGAAAACCAGAGTGGTCATGATATATTATGATTCGTAAATATTGCCACATAAAGATGCATCATTTATTAAAAACCCTGGATAGAACGACAAAAAACATAAATATTTGATTTCCTTTTCTGGCCCTTAGCTGTGAGCAAGGAGGTGACTTCCGGTACCTAACGATATGCCATAACTAAAGAAAATGCCAAATATACACTAAAACAAAAAAATAGCAATTCACTTTCAGAAAATAAAAGTTGTTTTCTAATGATATCCTGATATAATCCACAAACCTTAGGTGGTTTCTATCCTACTTTTGTGATACCAAGTAGTGCATCATGCTTTTGCATTCCCATCAAATTGAACTTAAAGCTTTCCGAAATTGACCGGCGTGACAATGAGGAGCAGATTCTGCTGACGGTACCTGGATCAGGATAAACAGGACTGCTTTCAAACAGGACTGTGGTGGCCCCGTTGGCCAGGGGTCCATATACAATGTAGCTGTGTCCTGTTATCCAGCCGATATCTGCCACACAGCCGAACACATCTCCATCATGGTAGTCAAAAACATACTAGTTTAAAGAACATGGGATAAGTCAATAAAACTGGGTCAACTTAAGATGCAGAGGATGAAGTATTTTTGATACCTTTTAAACACCTAAAACATTTTAATATTTACCTAACTGCAATACCATGAACCTTAGAGTAAATAAACAAATACACTACTGCTAAAATCAGAATTGCAGAGGGTGAGGGTAAGGGTGAGATTTCTCCCACTGATGCTTGACCAGAATAGCCTGGCCACCAGACAAATTTCCCCAGCTCAAATTTCATATAACTCCGTCCAACCAAATGCCCCTTCCTATTCAATCTAATTTACGCTGAGTTCAGGACGTAACGCTTTGCTGGAAAGTCTATGACAGCCTACTTTAAACACAGGGTGCCTGCTGAGCTGGGTCGTACCTTGCCAGTTGATTCATTTTGAGAGATAGAAATTAAGGCTGCACCCAAGTGCAAAATATGTTTGCTTCACTTGTGATAACCTTTAGTGAGCAACACATGTTGTTAGTCACAAACAACATATGACTCAAGCGGCCCGTCTCTCTGGCTGGCTGGTGTTCGGAAAGAACTGAGACCTAACACAATTGCTCCGGAAATCAGTTTTAGTAATGCCTGAGTGCGGATTAGGGATCAAATTTTGTCCGTCAAAGGGATGACTCGGGGTGAAAATCTATTTAAAGATTACTAGGCCTTATATAATAGTGGTATTACCCTGTGTGTGAGTGCAGCGTACAGCAGGTATCCAGCCTGAGTGTGGACAAGTCCTTTGGCCTTCCCCGTGCTTCCCGATGTATAAAGAAGGAACAAAGGGTCTTCACTGTCCATGGGAGCTGGTTCACACACCACATCCTCCTTCTGCATCTCCTGCAGCACAGAGGTATTCTTTATTAGCAACTAAAAGACACTCTCTGATGAGAATTGTTTCTTAACTTCCACTTGGCAGGAGACAGTTCAGCCGTATGCCAAGTGAAGGAATTCCCTCACCTCCTCCAATGCGATGTCCCATTCTCTCATGATCACCGGGGATTCTGTTCTCATTGCAACAAACACTCGCCGCACCGTCGGACACTCCCGGACGGCCGCGTCCACTGTGTCCTTCAGCTCGATGAGCTTTCCCGCTCTAACGCCTTGGTTGACGGTGATGACGGTGCTGGATTGGGCTGCATGTGCGATGAATACAAAAATCAACAAACCTACCACGGTGTCACTTATGCAACTGTGCCATCAAAATGATTTCTCGTTAAGAATTGAAGTGCTAGCTGTAGTTTTTCTTTAGTGACTTATTCCGTATAAGTTATCATTTGAAGTGATTGATTTTCATGTATCAAGAAATATTTGCATTGTATGCACGTCAACTTATGCATGCAAGTAAAAACAGCTGTAGCTCAGCTAATCCTTGCCGTAAAGTTATCACACACAGCAAGCAGCAAAGCAAACCGTTTTGGAATAATATCCCGATTAGATAAGTTTGCAGCTATTTAACATTTGCTAGTTACAGTTTTTCCAAAACAACTTTATCAATGATTGATCAGCTTCAATTAAGTTTCTCTAATATTCATCCAGGCTGAGGTTTGAAAGTACCAAAATTTACATTTAAAACCAAAATGTTGTAATTAATCATTTAACACAGTGTGCAGAAGTGATTTTAAAAGCAGTCCTACAGAGACAACACACAAGCACAGACAAACATGTACACACTTTATATTTCAAAAAGGCCGGTCACAATGAATTACCATCTCTTATGCGCTCAGCAAGAGCTTCAGCACTGAAACCTGCGAAAACCACATTGTGCACGGCACCGATACGGGCACAGGCCAACATGGATACCACTGCCAAAGGGCAAGGAGGCATGTAGATGGTGACACAGTCTCCCTTCTTCAAGCCATGTCGCCGTAGCAGGTTGCCAAGGCGACACGTCATCTCCAGTAACTGCCTGTGGAAGAATATCTATGAATTATGCTTGTCCACCTAAATGGATGATCATTTACTGTAACTACATCTAACCTACAGACCTGTAGGTCACTTTGACCTCCGACCCCGGTTCATCTTTTTCCCAAATGAGTGCCACCCTGTCAGGACAGGCGTGCGCATGGCGGTCCAGGCAGTTCACTAGACAGAAGCCAAAAGACCACAAAATCACACACACTGTTTGAATATTGTTACTCCAGTTAAAGCTCTCCCTTTGCCGATAGCTATAAGTGTCAATCAGGCACGTTTTACATTTTTATTCAAGGACTCATGACTTCATATATAGAAGGTGATAAGGATATCATCAAATAAGTCACTACCTTATTAAACAAGTGGATACTCACTGACAACTGAATTGTTAGGTAAATGTCATCATTTTTCTGATCAATAATAATCACAATCATAATAATAATAAAATAATGATAATAAAAGTAATAATAGTAATTATGATAATAATAATAATAGTGATGATAATAATAATAATAATAATAATAATAATAATAATAATGCATTTTGTTTGGGGGCGCCTTTCTTGACACTAATCAATGGTAGTATGTTGGAGTGATGAGACATTTTAGTTACTTGGACAACCATGCCTTTAGTTGCTTTATATTAATTGTTTTTTCTAAATTGTATTATTCTTATTATTTCTTTAATAGACAAACAGAGACCACATCGGCACACTCATGTTTCTGATTATACTTACAAATATGCATTATAACTACATCATAACTGTATCGATGATCTGTTTTTGGAAGAAAAATGCAACAGTCTTATGTAAAAGACTGGATTGCAGATCCCTTTTCTCCCCCCCCCCGGACTTACCGGACACGTTCAGCCTCCCCCCCTCGAACCAGCGAATCTTTCCCCGCTTTAGGTCGCAGTCCCGGGCGGTGTGGAAAGGGCTGATCCAGCTCAGCCTCCGGCGCGCCACCGCCGTCCAGAAGCGCTCACCGTCGGAGATGGAGAACTCCTGCAGGCCCGCCAGATCCGTGACCCCGGCGAAGCTCGCCGCCTCCGGCATGAACGCCGCAACGTTGCAGCTCCTCGTACCCGCGAAACGGAGGTACGGAGGGAGGACGTGGCGGCGGAGGAAGTTTATGGCTGCAGAAGACAACATGAGGAAAGTGGAAGAGCGAGCGGCGCCTGTCTGGAATTCAAAACCAAGTTTGTGGAGAAGTGCGTAAGGGTTTGGGGAGGAAGTGTGGGGGGGGGGGGTTTAAAGGGCGGTGCGCTTGAGCCGACACTTTCGACTCTGCAGGAGCTGCAGGGAAGGGGGGGGGGTTGCTTGCAGTTTTTTTTTTATTTTTTTTTTTTAAGCAGACAAAAATAAAAAAAAAAAGGGTATACATATCTGTCATCTTTAATCGGGCTGCAGTTACATTTATACACAGACGAACACTGGATAACTGGTGTCACATCATATTAGACATTCTTTGCACATATTTACATTTCACAAAGTCTAAGAGCTAAGCCTGGAGTGGGATGGGGGGTTGGGGGGGGGTCGCTCCTTCCCCTTTCACGAGCGAGTGTTCGGGATTTTGGTTTGCAGAAAGGGGGGGGGGGTGAAATTGGCCTCTAAAGGTAGGTCAGAGGTCACACTCAGTGCAGAATGGGGGGCTCCAGAGGAAGAGACGAAGCCTGTCTTGGGGATGGACTCCTTTCAAATGCAACACAAAGCCCAAACCCCCACCTCATAAAAACAGAAAAAAAATATGGTTGCATTCGTTATCTCTCATGTTCAGCTGCTTATCACGTTAGATTGCAAACCGTACAGTTGTGGAGTTGACGATTTATCATAACAAACTTTGCCAAATATGTGTTGGGTGTAACTGTGAAGGAGTTTTGGTTCGATAAAGACGTCCGTCCAAGAGTGTTGAAGCGGAACCAACCAAGTTCAAAGAGGTTATAGTGTCACTTCGTCTGAAATGTTCTTTTTATTTGTGACCGCGTCGATCCAATTCACAACACAAGTTCGGGAGATGCTTTTCCCCGTCCATTTTTAGTCGCTCTTCTCCGCCTCTGCTGTTTTACCCTCCGTCGCCCTCTGTTCCTCTGCCTCCTCCTTGTGTGTTTTGCGGGCGTTCGTTCTGTCCGAAACTGTCTCGAGCATCTTGGCGTTGTGTTCCTGTGCCTTCGCCCGCAGCGCGGCGATGCTGTTCTCCCTCAGTTCATCTCTAGTGATGGGGGCGTCGTTTGTTCGTTGCTCCTCCTTCAGCCCCGCGTCCGCCGGCCTCTCTTGTGGGGTTGGGGGAGTCATCTCGCAGCTGGGTTGCTCGGGAGACTTGTGGGAGTTTTCAATTGACTTCTTGTGCATACCTGAAGGGAAGGGAATTTTTATTTGAGTTGGAGCTTGGAGATGGAGAACTCTGTGTGTTTCGGGTGTCTGAATCCTACCTGCCAACCTGCATGTACAAAATGTATTCGCGTTAACGGCAACGTCTGACATTGAAACACTTCCAAAAAGACTGAAGATGATGACCAATGCATACATTCAAAAGGACTTCACTTGATAGATTTAACCTAATCAATTGACAGGGCGGAGGCCAGGAGATCAAGTCTAATCTGTCATAATGAAGTGGGATTATGGCGGCATTGACTGCTACTGTTTTATTGACAACGTAATGCTTATATTACCTCCTACCAGCCCGGCTTTACCTCGGAGAGGAGGTTTTAATCCGGATTCTTAAAAAAATAATGATATCGAAAGAAAGCGCGTAAGTAGACCTGTAGTTATTTCATATATGAAATATATATTGCATAGAAATAAATATATTAATATATAATAAAAGGAGGCTCAGATTACATGTGTGCCAAGTTGCATAAAAATTTAAATCCGATCAATCTAGATGTAAAAGTGAGGGATTCGGCATTTAAGGGATTATTACAATGCCTAATGAACTTTACTTATCTGATTAGTGGACTTTAGGGTGTCAAAGACTGCGCATTTCAATGTTTTGGGAGCAACAAGACTCCAGTTTGATAAGTTTTTCAAGTATATTTGTCAATAAGATAGAATTATTGTCAAAATGATCTCATACTAACATGACTTTAACAATGACGGACCACTAACGAAACGTCCCGTTAAGTCAGAATGACAGGGTGCTAGTTATTGGTATTCAGGCATTATTCACAGCTACAAACAAACAAGTCTAACTGCCATTTGTTTTTGACTTCATAAATACAACATTTATTTCCAACATCTTTGCTTACCTAATAGCCAGGGGGCATAGGAGTCTGTGATTCCCTCCTTGGCTGACTTGAGGATGGACTCAGGCAGAGGGATTGAGTGGCGAACCATGGCTCCATACAGTCCGTACTCTGCCATCACACTGCTGCGACCCCAGCATTTTTCCCTTTTCCTCCATTTTGCCCTCCGGTTCTGAAACCACACCTGGCAATGAGAGGCATATCATGAGTCAAAAATCACTGATTGTCCTGATTGGAATCTGTTCTCTTCCTCCTTGATTTTTCTCTCAAACCTAACATCTGCCAAGTCTAGTTTTTGCCCAGGAGTCTTCTGGTTAAGTAAAGATGGTGGGAATTTAGGGAAATTTGCATCACGATTGGTAAGGTGAGGGTTCCAAATCATGAGGGAGATCTCCGCTTTGGAGAGGTTTACATGTACAATGTTGGCAAAGCTTTTGAGACGGAAGGGCCATTTGTCAGTACGCATGCTATGCACCGATGACAAACAGCCCTTCAAGTGAAACGCCAAAATAGTGTTTTGACTGATTGAACTGAGGGGACTGCACCCAAACAGCATCGGGTGAAGTCTCCTCAGCTGATAGGTCTGCGTATGCTAAAAATGCATTGATAAGGAGAGATACATTCAACCACAGAGTTCAAAGTTACACCTTCACATCCATAAATGCAATTTGGAAAGGCACTTTGTTATGGGCTGCTGGCTCGTAGAGAATATTAGCAGGCTGGTTCCGCTGAACAGAGTAACACCTGGTCAAATTGAATTTTTCCTCGCCAGTGTCACCAAGTGTCTGCGCACTGGGAATTGATTGGTCTCTGTCTAGACATGAAAATGAGCCCTGTGTTATGAACGGACTCTTTATGAGTGAAACTGAAGAATTAAAGAGCGTCAACATTCAGATTACTGACATTTAGTGCCGCTCCAGGCAGTGATAGTGCCATGCATTTATTCTGTACATTAACACACCATCACAACCTGTGTGCTGTTAATTGCAGCCTCTGAAATCTAGAACCCACCTTGATAAACTGATTGAAAACAATTCAACACACACACACACACACACACACACACACACACACACACACACACACACACTTGCGCACATTTCATCATTTTTGAGTGAAATGTTGTACATGCAGCTTGATGTTCCTTCTCATATTAATGAATAAATAAATTAAACAAGACCCAGGGTTTAATTTTAAAAACTTATTTTGTCAAAGCATTGAAATGTGCATCCCCAAACAACCTCGAATGGATTTAACATTTTCCCCATACTTCAGCTTTTATCCTTTCTTAATATTTAAACAGATGGACAAAGTGTCGATGTCTGTTAAAGAATGCTAAACTACTCAAATGAAAATTACAAATTCAGCACAGAATATTTTCATACCGTCTTTAATACAGTTGCATCTCCTGTGTCTGTCAACATATGTGTAGATATTAGAATAAACAATTTAGCATCAGTAATTTGTGTCTTGTTTTGCACTCCCATGATTGGTCTCACTATGAATTATCACATAGATCAATGGGTTATTAATGAGTTATTGGTAGTTTTAGGGAAAAAAAATAATTGCAAAAGCTTGCATGTTTCATGCATTAATAACAGTGGGGGGGGGGTGATTTGTTACATTAGTAAATGATTTTAATTTCTTCCTTCTGAATAATCAGCAATTATTCTTCTGTGATAATTTTCATGGATAAAATACATTCCAGGCTTTTTATATAAGATCAAAAGTCAATTGAAATGAACAGAAAATACAAGTTTTATATGAAGACACGTGTTTATAAAATTCAAGGGAATTTGAAAATTTATAATTTCAAAGAGCTATAAAGACTGCTTTTTGTTTGTGGTGAAGGTTAATAACAACGTCATCACTCTTTCAGTTGGTAGTTCAAGTAGAGGAATGTGTTTTATCAATATTACCTTTTTTTGACTGTTTCAAGTGGTCAAGTTTAAGATTTTAATTTTTATTATATTTATCAATTTATTAAGTCTCTATTATCTTCTTTGACACACACTTTACATTGGTCCCAATGCAATGATTGTATAACATGAGAATGTGAGCAACATGTGTGAGCACAGACCCTGAAATCTGTTGCTTAATTTTTCAATTTTTCTTCATTGCTTCATCTGAGGAAGTTATTTTCTATTGTGTGTGTGTGTGTGTGTGTGTGTGTGTGTGTGTGTGTGTGTGTGTGTGTGTGTGTGTGCGCGCGCGCACGCGCACGTGTGTGTGTGTGGTGTATGAGGAATGCCTGTGCATTATTCTCCTTTTGGCTCTTCAAGTGCCTAAATTGATTTCCACCAAGCCAGACCTTGTAATAGCCCCAGCAAGCTTGTGAATATGGATGAGGAGAACGAGCAACATAAAATGGCTCTGGAGGTGGGATGAGATTGTAGAGAATGGTGGAGCGCGCGCGCACGTGTGTGTGTGTGTGTGGGACTGTGTGTGAACGTGTATATGTGTGCGTGTGCGTACGGCCTACATGGGATTAAAAACGATCAAAGCGCGAGAACCTGGAAAAGCTATTCAGGTAGATCTGATGATAACCTCCATCTCATAAAAAGATGGGCCTCAGATGAGCAATCATGCTTTTGACAGCGGTGTGTGTGCACCTCAGAAGTGCGTATGTGTCTGTGTGAGTATGTGTGTGTGTGTGTGTGTGAGTGCGTGCAATGCTTCCTGTGAGAGTTGACCCCGAGGGCGTAGAGGCTGATTGAAAAATAAGTTAATTTCCAGGCTCGATTGATGGGAGACAGGCGCTCAAATATCACGGGAAATTAAAATGCTGGTAGGAGCCAAGCAGAGGCCCTGGCTCGCCCGCTGACCTGCGCTAATTAATTTCAGTGTAGTTATCATTTCATCACTGGGCTGTGGCCTGCTCCTTCACGGGGAAGGATATGAAAAGTTATTTTCATTGAACTAATTCCACTTTTGGCTACTAAGGTTAAGCGGGAACGCCTCTGAAGATGATGCATTATTATTATTATTATTGTTATTATTATTATTATTATTATTATTATTATTATTATTATTATTATCATTATTATTATCAAATGTATTATTATTATTATTATTATTGTTATTATTAAATGTACTATTATTATTATTATTGCTGTTCTTAATTGTTGTTTTTAATTATTATTTTCATATCACCGCCATCATAACTATAATTACCATTGCCATCATTGTTATTATTATTAGTGTTATTATTAAATTAAGAATATCCAATACATCATTATTACTGGGATGGATCTGTTCTGCTCAGTGCTCAGAGGCCCACGGACACTTTACCTGTATTCTGTCCTCCGGTAGCTCAGTTTTCATTGAGAGCATCTCTCTGGCGTACACGTCCGGATAGTGTGCTTCATTGAAGGCTTTCTCCAGCTCCTCCAGCTGATAGGAGGTGAAAATGGTTCTGTAGAGAGAAATCAGAAGAGATTAGGGGATGAGGAATTAGGATTTCTGGATTTTTTTTTTTTGTGTCTTACAGATAGACAAATAAGAAAACATTTAAATGTCCAGGAATTACAATTCCCTTAGCTTTGCAGACAATTGCAGTAGCACAATTTTATTGTCTTTAAAATAATAATAGATAGCGATTTAAATAGACATTATGATATATTATATTTATTTTCACTATGCTTGAAAAGGCCTTTACTATTAGTAACATAAATTAGAACAATCGCTCATTTTGTAAGGACAGCGTTTTTTTTTACATACAGTGACAATTAGATAAAAAAGACAGAAAAAGGCCAAATAATGAAAAATACCTAAAACAGAGTGTTTAAAAAGATTAGTCCCGTTTGCTTTACCTGTGTCGTCTTTTCTTTCTTTTCTTGCTCTGACTCAGAGACGATTTAGAGAATTTCTTGTCGCCGGAGGAGAGGCTCATATCATCAGAATCTGTGAGGAGGCATCCCGGAACAATGGGTTTGTCAAAAAAATTCAATAAGTCTTTCACAAATATGAATAGTCACAATATGAGACATTACTGTGTAATACAGAGAACGAGTTATAACGGTGATTTCTGATCGTATAATATTTCGACCTTATAGCTGCACACCGATTTTCTCAAGATTGGAATAAAATAGTCAAGACAAAAACGTGGAAAATGTAGTGCGTGCAAAAAAATGTCGATGCTGCCAAACTAAAAATAAAAATCAAGCGAAATATGTATATATTTTTCAAAAAGACATAAAACGCATCTCTTTGGCTCGTTATTATAATCCGTCTACTTTTTATTTCTCCTGCCGCAAAGAACGATCTCCTCACTATTCGCGCACAATAATATAATATATGCAAGTGTCATTTGATTTTCACCAAAGTGTCAGGTTTTATTTGAAAAACGCTCACCCGAGCTGGCGGAGTTGTGCGCGTCCATCTGCGCGTCCATGTGCGCGGCTCTGTGCAGCGGCTGCAGGTGCACATTCTGCGCCTCCGACAGCACCTCCAGGAAGGCCGGCTGCCCGTAGAACGAGTGTATTCCCTCCGGCCCCAGCAGACCCACGCCGACCCCCAGCGCGCCGTGGCCGAGGGCCGACCTGGCGGCCAGGACGTGAGCCCGGTGCGGCAGGGCCTCCAACGGCCTCCTGGGCGCAGCCGGCGGCTCCTTATTGAGGCCGAGAAGCTCCTGAATCCCGAAGCCGGTGCGTCGGTGCGCAGTGGGGGGCATCTTCCAGGCCGGGGGCTGCTGCTGCTGTTGCTGCTGCTGTTGCTGGTGCTGCTGCGGGGGTCCCCCGTGGGATGCGACGTTCATGGGCGCGGATTTCTGCTTGTTCTCGGTGTCGGAAAGTACAACTCCATCCTTCCCGGTCATGACGGCGGGTGTTTCACTCTTTGTTTTTACAATGCTTAAATGATAAACAACAAAATAAAATCGCAGGACTCCCAGGTGCAGGGAGGAGTGATGCTCCTCGTTATCTGACTGCTCCCTCCTCTCTCCCCCCTCCGGGTTTTATCCTGCGGGGCCGCCGGCAGCAGCCAATCAGAACACGGCTCAGACTCCACGCTCAAGTTTCCACCAGACCCTATTTATGTTTATCCTGTAATTTCTGGCGAATAAATAGGACCCCCTCCCCCCCCACACACACACATAATAAACCACGCTTCTCCGAATGAATTCCAGTTTGACAAATGAAAATAAAAAAAATAAAAAAAATGTATTAATTGTTCCCTCTTCCGCTTCATTACCTCTCAAATCCCACTCTCTCCTCTTTGCTGTCAACCTGTTGACGATGAAATGACAAACAAAATATAAGCCCCGTAAAAGGGAGGTGTTTTGACTTTCTCTTCCCCGCGTCTCTGATCAGCCTGGGAAAATATCCCCTGAACCGACCGCGGATCTGAGGCGTTTGCTGGTCCGTTCCCGCCTTCGGCTCGAACGGGTGAGGCGTTCGAGGCCCCGCAGCCCCCGCGTTTGACTCCGTTACATTGATTCCTATGGAAAGGTGATGCAATTAGATGGAAACCCTTTATTGCGCAATCGACGCCAGTTATCACAATATTGAAAAGTCGTCAACAAGTATTCAACGATAATAGCAACCATTTCTATCACTTTAGAATATAAGTAATTAAATATGCTAATCGGAAAAAATTGAAACTACATCATAAAATGTAAATTACCCAAGTTGATTAATCCGATTGTCCCAAATTCCCATTAGCCAATTTCCCCGATTAGTTAATTATTCAGTTCCGTTACCATCAAACCGATTGATCCGTTAGATTACGCGTTTTATCCCCAACGTCCCATAAAACTCACCCACCTGATTTGCATATTCTAATTACGTTTACGCGCTAAACCTTTTTTGTCTTTTGGTCCGCTGTCTGTGCATCTGTTGATATGTTATTAAGCTCCTTTTTATTCTTTGATGGACCACGTGACTTAAAAAAAAAAACTACAACGTCCCAGTTGAGGGTATTTAGGACGCAGCGGTGGGGGACGTTGGCACCCAGTGCGCAGGCGCGGGAGGCCGGCTCGATTTAACTTCCGTGGTGAGGATGCGGGGCTTCGCAGGTGTGCGGGACACCTGGCGTGTGGGCGAGGGGCACGCACCTTTTCGTCTATCAAGGCGTGAATCGGGAAATTCAAGGTCACTGAATTGTGAAATGAAGTAAAGACCCGTCTCCCCCCCTCCTCCCCAACCCACACACACACCCTGACCCCGCCTCCCGCCACCACCGCCGCCATTATTCAACTACAGTACTTTCAATCGCACGCAGATAATTGGCGCCACACTCTTGGGACATCTGGAGACACGATCACGCGGAGACGGCGGCAGGTTGACACACACACACACACACACACACACACACACACACACACACACACACACACACACACACGCGGCACCATCAGCGGGACATGTGGTGATGAATAAGTAAACACAGAGATGGCTCCTGTGGGAGCGCTGGCTGCCAGAGACCCCCGCGAACCCACCTCAGATGAAATGATAGTGGGTAATCTGATCCTCAGATGTGATCTGTGGATCGTGTCGTTTAATCCAACCCTCCCCAACACCCCCACACTTTTTTTTTTAATATATTGTTATCATCATTATTACTTGTTACTGCGCGTCGGGTTGCTTGGTGTCACACAGGCCTTTCAGGAGTGTGAGAGGATGAGATCGATACACGTACTATCTAATCTTAGACCAACGATATGAGAGCTTGAGGGTTATTGTGATGAGGAAAAAAACATGCAATTCAGAAGAAAAATATCCAGAGGCAAAGACAGGCATGTGGATGAGGACAGAGATATTCGCCGCCTCACAGAATTCTTTGTGATGTCTCCCTGCATGGGGGATCAATACTCAATCATAGGTTATGTTAATGAGGTTTATGTATTACAAGAGTGACGCGAGTGACGTCACTCTCACAAAATGCTCTTTTCTCTGCACCGAAAACAACAAACAAGTGCAACAAATAACTGATCCATCTCACTACTCCAAACCTAATGTAATTTGAACACAAAGGAAAATTCAAATTCTTGTCACCATCTAGGATGAACCTGCAGGTTGAATTTGTTGAAGGTAAAACAAATGCATCAATATATATGCATAATTTATTCAGAGTTTGTTTGTAGATTTTTCTGTGGTTCTGTCAATCAAATCAACCTTTTTTGGTTAGTTTTGTTTTGTTTTAACTGGCATTTAGAGTGCATGAAATAATCGACTCTACACTGAAACGGCAGCTGAGCAAGTCAAAAATGAAATATTAAAGCGCGGCTGAGAAACTTAAATATATCATCACCTTCCTAAAATAATTGCCCAATTCATTTTATGACCAAAAGGATTTTTTTTTATCGACGACGTCAACGCCTCATTTAACATATGGCTCAGTTTTGAGCCATATGACTAAATGACTTAGGTGCTCAAATCAAGAGGGAAGGGTATCTGAGTATTCAAATTTCTTTTGATCACAATGCAGTATTGCTGATGAAATAACATTTGGCTGTTGTTCTGTTCCTGAAGGCCCAGGTGGAATGACTGTCATGGACGTGACTCAGATAGTGTGTAAAGCAGCACGATGAAATGAAATACATTTAAGATAGAAACCAGGATGCTTTTCAGTATCGCAGAAACTGCACATAAGCATTTTTTGAGCAAGTGCATTAACCGATGCTTGTCACCACTTAGCTCAAATCCTAGTTTTTGAGCCAAAATATTTCTTACTGCGGGTGCTGCGCAGAGTTTGTGAACCGTGCTCGGCTCTCTCCGTCTGATCTACCCTCGTCTTTGTTCGAGGGTCCAGAAATGGCTCTTCTAATCTAGCTAATTGCCGTTTCCCAGAGTTTGGCATTTGAGAAGAGGAGCTGGGTCACCAAACAGCCGTTGATCAAAACATCCTATTAAGGCACAGAAACAAAGGGTTCTCACAATGTGCCACTGGTGATTCAACAGTTTGCTTTGTGGGCACAAAGCATTAATTAGGGCAATAACTTCATGCTATTGCCGTTCTGTAGTCTCCATTTCTGTATGAGTGCATCTATTTGTGCTCCGAAAGTTTTCGCGGAGACCGGCTCGCTGGTTGTGCCACATTCCCCTGTTGCATGTGCAGATGTGTTATTGGCGTAATGAGGAAAATGCTTTTGTGGAAGAGGACCCCCCCCACCCCACCGAAAACCAAAACTTTCTTGACCAAATAATATTCCTCATTGTGGTCCCCGCATAATTGGAATTGACATAATTACTTGGGCCCATTTCTTGCCTAATTAGCACGCTCCCACAGTGGACAGGGACTAGCGGTTCGGCAAGAGAAGAGAATCGGACAGGCATGGCAGTGGCAACACAAAAAGGGGCCCCCGGTTTCAGTGTAATTAGGTGAGACAATGCCCCTGACTGTTTTGAGCCATGGCAGTGGCTCGGAGTTGGGGCCGAGCAGGCAAGCGGACGCCCCGTGAGTTACATCTCCCCGAGACCCTAATAAGCCCCTAATTGTCTTTTTTGATTCACATGGGCAGCCTATTCCTGGCCTCCTGCAGCGAGCCACGGCCTTGTCCTGCAGAAAGGGAGAAATTTGAGTTGACTCACTCGAGACCTTTAATGTTTGCCCCCCAAACTCCAGACAACTTGTGTTAACATCCTGTGACAGCGTCCCAAACCCAGGGCTTGGCAACATATTGAAAGCAGGGACACTGTTCTCAGACAGCAGTTATTGTCTGCTCTCACAGCTGCCAAATGAGAAACCTGCAGGTCTTTAAGACGTGAAGGTCTGGAGCGATAGAGAGTGATTATTACCAGAATGCTGTTTTCCAAAAGATATTGGTCAATACCTCAATCAATGGTAATTTTATATGTTTATTTGTTTATGTGACTGTTCTTGTCCATCAGATTAGATGCTTCAGGGGCATTTTTATTTTTGTTTTGTCTGCTGCGTCTCGATAATAGACATTTTCTTACTGCCTGATTAAAACACAATCCTGGGTTGAGTGTCATCTCACCAGATGACGACCCGAGTCTTTGCGGTGCCAAGGTGTCCCTCTGATGGAGAATAACAACATTACCTGATTCAGAATATTTAGGAAATGCTATAAATGATATAACAATACAAAGCTGATATGACAAATGTGTCACAGTTGTCACAACAGCTGTTGATTGCAGTCTGTGTAAAATACATTAAGAACATCACAATTATGTTCATTTTCTCTGATGTCTGCCAACTCCTGGGCAAACTATTCGCCTTGTTTGCTGCCAGATTCTCCTCTGGTTAATCAATCTGACTACACAACGCTCAGTTTGGGTTTTTAGAAGATCCCAGGCGTTTAAATGGCAGTGAAATCAGAACGAATGGTAACATCCTTAGAGAAAGAAAAAAAAAATATGCACGAAAATGTATGTTTCATATCACACTGAACAAATTCAATTGATTTTGAAATCCTTGAAAATTAAACACTCATTTATGTGCTTAATTAAATATTCCCCCGAAACCTTAAAGACTATTTTTGGGTAATTTTTTTATGCACAATGAAATATATATCAGCCTTTTCATTTGGAACCCATTTCCTGCGTATTACTTGTCTGATGCTGGTATTAATCGCTTTGTCATATTCACTTTCATTTTCCCTGGAGCAGCTACCAAAGTCTTAAACCACTAACAGATGGACTCACCAGGCCACATTTCAACACTGTAGGATGAGCTTGTTCAACTGCACATACACACACACATACACACACACACACACACACACACACACACACACACACACGCACACACACACACACACTGACTCTTGCACACATGCGCCCACTCATGCGCTGCTCCAGCCCATCCCCAGACATCCTGCATATGTCTGAGGCCACGTCTAATGGCAGGTGGTTCTTGGAGGGCTTAATATTTCATAATTCGCTCTCTCTCACATCCCCTGCGGTCAGGACCTTATGGCTCAGGAGAATGTCAATTCAATGTGTCCTCACTTCTTTAATTAGCTGTCAGTTAGTGCAAATGAATCAACTCTTCGCCTAATTAAGCAATGCCACCAGGCAGCTCCCTCGTACGGGCCATTGTGTGAGCAGCATGAGAAAACCACAGCTAGCAAACTTGTTTTGGATCAGAAGTGCAACATAACGATCGCGCTGACACACTGTGTGAGCAGGGAGCCTTGTGTGCATGTGTGTGTGTATTCGTGTATATGTGTGTGTGTGTGTGTGTGTGTGTGTTTGTGTGTGTGTGTGTGTGTATGCGTGCACGTGCGGACGTCTACCGTTATGAGGACCGCAATTTTAATGCGGTGTCAAAAAAAGAAAAAGATATTTAAGAAACTCAAATTTATGGCCATGTGAGGTCACCTATCATGCCAGAGCGAGCCAGACTGTGCAGATATAATTTACTTCACCACTTAATGAATCTTTTGATTTTTAATGGGTAAAAAACTACATTATATGTTGCTCTACTTTAAAACCCTTATACACTTTAATACACTTTTACAGGCATAGACACTTTTCGACTTAAATGGCCACAAACACACTCTAGGATGAGGACTTATCTCTGGATTGAGGCTTTGAAAGGGTCTAAATCTTCTTATCCGTCAAATATCGGAGTGTTACATTTATGATTCAAATCCTTCAGAATCAACATCAGCTTGTCTTTTACAAGAGACACGACCTCATCAGGTTAACACACTAATCTGGCAGCTGCCATGACAGATTTGTCAAAAATGTGCAAGAAGAACTTGACAAAACTGTTCACAAAACATTGTAGTATGTGCAAAGGTTTCGAGGTGCTTGATAGTCAATATTTAACCAATATTGATAGACTTTATTTAATTTTTTCTAGCCTACCCCGACCATTTTATCACGCCAGCTCTTTTGGTAACCCAGATTAGGAAGCGGATATACAAAACACAATACTTATGTATGCACACAATCACAGCTGGTAAAAATTAAAAATACAACATACAATATACCATGTTACGGCAGATGATATATTTTAAATTTTCAATTTATTTAGGGGTGAATGTACAGCACAAACTGACACCACTTACCAACTAGTCTTCAGCAAAGCTTGTCCCTGGAAGGCCTAGCATCTTTAATTTAGTTCTGTAGTCCTTAATGTCCTCCTGTCCGGTCTTTTAATTGCTAAATTATTGATGATCATTAGAGGTTTGGTTGTTGTAGATGTTGTGTACCTCATTACCCTGAGCTCTCCAACGGCTTCTCATTTTAAAAGGGGTATCACGTAAGAAGAGAAAATCCGAGCGCTGTGCCAAAGAGCCCCACTCTTGAAAAACTGAATCCAAAACAACGAAGATTTAAATGTCCGAAAACCACATTAAAAATTGTGACTCGCTGGCTAAATTTATGAATTTCTAGCCGCGGTTGTAATTATGCCCAAGCAAGAGAAATCTCTGGTTACAGAGAAAATGTGTTGAAAGGCTTACTTGAGTCATTAAACAGAGTGGTGACAATCTCCTTCATTAATTGTCTTCCTGTCTGTCTCGCTGGATAAATAAAGCCGGCCTCAGGAGTACATGAAGGGTTTTACTTTCACTTTTTTAAAGCACACAGATATATTATGTTAAACACCTCAGTCCTCATCCGTAGCTGAGTTAACTACACTTCACTTACATCAGTAGTTACACTTTATGAAATCAGCATTCCGCGTCACGTCACATGCACGTGACCGAAGCATTCTCCTCCCACGTGTAGCCTTCGTCTCCAGGAAATGATTTTTACAATGCAAACCGCATACAGTACTTCATTTACAGTCGGAGCAGAAACACAATCTCTGCAAACATCTGTTCACTCCTGACTCGAGACCCGGACTTGTTTTATGTTACGATCACAGTCTGTTCATCAAGGAGATTTTTAGAATATCTGGGCCACGTTAGATTTAAATGTAGCAGCCCTCAGCATGTTGCTTGCAATACAAATGAGTTTAGAGGTCACTGAATTAGACCTTTACACGTTTCTCTTTGGCATCATGTCCGCTAAGAACATGCAACATGAAAGTGCAACGTCTTATTTCTTTAATACATCTTGCATTTGACTTTAGTAAAACACATGCTGTTAAATGTGTTGTAATTAATGGTATTGGTTAAATCTCGTAAACATATATGCCTGGTGTGTCCCTATATGTTCAAATGTTGCCGTTAATAATAACAATGTTGCAATATCCTAATGTGGAGAATATCCACAACTATGTCCTGTCGTGGAGAAAATGGTTGCAAATATGTTGTAATTTTATATGAAGCATTAATCTTGTCTATTACAAAAAAATCTTACGGTTGTTATTAAGGCTTTCGGAAGATAATTAGTTAGTATATGCTTGGGTCATTACTAACTCTGCCAGGGATGTTGTCTTTGTCTTCTGTATTGCAGTTTGTCTTCTGTTCCCCAGCTTATGATTGCTCCGGAATAAAGAACTTTTCTCAGGGGAAATGGAAATAATAATGATGATGAACAATTTATTTGTCTTCATTTGACTTTTAAAGTTGACCAAGTGATTTCCTTTTTTTTTTTTACTACTGCTATTTCTGAATCTTAAAAAAACATCACAATGCTTATATTTTTTTCAATCTTAAAAAAACTCAGATAAAATTCTGTGAATAAATGAAGATGAATTTGCATTAACCTCAACATCTATATTTGCAGGGCTGATGCTTCATTTCATCCATCTGTGAGGCTTTTGTAGTGAAGAGACAAAACTAATTTCAAACCATGTGAGCGGTTCAACCACTCGGCATCCATTCCTTTTTTAACAGTCACTCTGGACCACTAAAGGGTGTAATTGTTATTTAATAGATTAAAGATTCATCCTTCCTGTCCAGTTCCCCAGAGGGCTGGATGACAGCAGCACTGTGTTCACACAACTAAACGCCCCTCATCACACACACGCGTCAACGCTCATTTGACAGCAGTGTTTGTGCTTTAAATTCAATTACCCACTTATTGATAGTTCTCTGGGGTGCTAAAGAAGTGGACCTGGAGCTGCTGGAGTTGCGGATGATTTCCCAGGAGGCCTCGGGCTCCTCTGCACATCTCCAGCTGGATCTATTTCATGGCTTTCCTCATCAGCACCCGACGCAGATGGAGCAAAAGCAGCCGTCATAGACCTGCACACACCAGTGCACGCACACGTGTGTGTGTGTTGGCGTGTGCCGGTACACACACACATACACACTACACACATACACACACACAAGTAATAAATAGAAAAAAAATTGAGTGAAATCATGATCATGATGATCATGATGTTAAAAATGTTATGCTCTATTTAGAAGATCCAGGTCTTTATATTAGTTCTTCTTTAACCTTATTTTCCGTGTCTTTATGATTCTTGAGTTAATCAACTGTTTCAATAATCAAATTGCTTAAATGATGCAGTCTTCAACCTCCTCCCTTTGTAAGTTAGACTGCTGCAGATTATTTTCTTGTTTCAGCCTCACTATCCCATTATTAAATTTACAAATTTATTGAAGGAGGTATTTAAAACATTCAGCACTTCAAACCTCAGAGAGTGAAATTAATTGATTTATTGTGAGTTCTGCTAATTCCTCCTATATCCCACGACAGGGATCAAGAGGCTTTTTGATTTACTTTGACATGTATGAGAATGTGTATTTTCATCCTCATATGGCAACTAATAAAGATTGGAGGTGGACTTTCCCTTGACCACCTGATAGTTTGTTGATGAAAAATGAAGAAAGCCTGTTCATAAAATCTGACGGTGCATTGATTCGTGACTCGATTGATTTTCTAATTTTAATAAGATAAAATATAACCTGCAACAAAAAAACAAATAAATACATGTATGCAGTGTTACTCCATTGTTACTTTACTAAAGTAAATCCATATTCTAAATTGTCAACAAACATTTACCAGCCAATATGTGTCATCCATTAGCACCTGTTATGTTAACACTCTAAATGTGTTCTCAGAGCAACAAGTAGTGTCCTACAGATTAGCCACGCGTCTCCAGGTCCCCCGGGGCCTCTGGGGCCCCAGAGGAACACTTGGCTTGCTGCTGGCCTCGTTCCTCGCTAATTACAGCGCTCATCTCTGCTCTTCCATCAGATGCTGCCGCTCTGATGACAACCTGCTACAGTTTGGTACTCGCAGCTGGGGCTGCCGGCTGCACGCAAATACCCGTGGGTAAAAAAGAGAATAATGAGTGTGTGTGTGTTGGGGAGGGGAGTGAGGGGTGGATAAAGCACAACATATTTATTCACACCATCGAGGGATGATTTTTTTTTTTGTAGCGGTCACATAGGTATATCTCATCTTGTATTTGGCGCATAAGATTCTTTGGTAGAGAAGAACGTTTAAGAAAATAAAGCGTTATAAAATGAGATGAAGCTGAATGTCCTCTGATGTAACAGGGTCAGAATACAGTTTTACACGTCCCTCAGGATGACACCGAATCGATGAGCTCTATACGCGGGGTACTCGGTGTGATTGCAGTGGCTGTTCATTAGCAGGGACCTCAGCTTTAATGACCTGCAAAATTTGTCGGCCGTAAATCTCCAGGCTCCACCCAGGTTTGCTGCCCTGTCTCATCAAAAGGGGGTTTGAAGAATGAAGCCAGTGTGATGAAAAAGAGAATTAGATTTATCTGCTTCAACCTCCTCCTTCTCCTCAACACATCAGGACGATCTCGCAGGCAGAGAAAGATGATGAGTGGGACCCCGGCCCGGACACACCCATGCATGTGATGGAGCCACTGCAAGTGTTCGAGCTGCTAATGGCCCCTCGATTTGTGACCAGGGTGTCTTTTCTGTCGGCAAGTGAAACGGGCGTCTTTATGCCTATGGAATGGGGAGTTAATGGGCATGAGGGGCTTCATCGACTAAGGATCATATTGCTCGGTATGATGAGAACCTGTTGGAAAGAAGGATTCAGATCAGCGTGAACTCCTGCTCTGAAATATGTAAATATGAAAAAAAAAGTCCCATGGCTGCTATACAGTTTTAAATGATTGGATTGATACTTAATTAAAAAAGAATGAATCCTCTCAGCACTAGTGGAAAACAATCTTGAGAGAAGGAGATGTGTAGGTGTCTCTGTATAATCAATCAAATGGGCTAAACCTTTTTTTTCAAATTAATCTATATAAGACTTCTAAAATATTTAACCAGATGTGCGATACCGTCACCATGTCTCGCTCTTTTCACCACCTGAAATGAAATAGAGCAAGGACATGGTTAAAACCTTAAAGATGACTATTTTTAAAACATGCTTAAAGATAGATGTGGATGGACCTGGTTGAAATTTGAATTTCTTATGGATCTTTTTGTGTTTGTCTGTAAAAGTGACACCAGAGAAAATGACCTATCTAACACTTGTATATGTGTATGTGTCCAGAAAAGCAAGTATACAGAACGCTTCATTTTCTTCTCAGAATTCCATAGGTGATCTTATCATTTCAACTCCCAAATTCTGATATTCATTATTTGAATTACAGCCTTATAAGTATATCAACTTTTCATGATGTGAGCCAATATTAGACTTTTGAGATATACACAATTAGGTAAGGCCTCAACATCAGGATACAAAAAAAATAAAACATTGCGATTATTTTTTATGTTCGAGACATTTACATTTTTGTGTGACAAATCCTTCCTGAAAGAACTTTAAGTGGACACAAAATTGTCCAGATGTATGGCTCAACATAGGCTGTAATCCTAATATCATGATATACCTTTATTTAACCAGGAAGTCTCACTGATATCACAAATCTCAATATCAGGAAGTGAGACACGGAATATTTTGTTCAAAATTCAGCTGCTGAAACTGATCGTAAACTGATTTTCATTGCATTATTAATAATCATTTGGCCAAAATCCGTTGCCTATCAAATATACAAATGTTAAGGTCTACATGATTTGACATGTCATAGCATGTTAGCATTAAATTAAGGGTTCTTTTTTTTTATATCAACCTGACTGAAATTTCCAGCACAGCTGTACCCCAGTTCTCTGTTTGATCATAATTGTGTCCTTTTTTTTTTAGACATTTAGACGCCGTCTTTAGGATGTTAAATTAACACCTGTCCATCAATAAAATCCTTTGACGAAACCAGGTTACGGTAGGGTTTGGGAAACGCTCAAATATATTACACGTCAGCTCGAGGTCCTGATCTTCAAATGAACTAATTGTTTTGTACGACAGTTGGATGATGTCATCGTCTGACCGGCGAGTGACGAGCCATGGAGGGTGAAGACTTGTTACTTGGTCCGATTCACTCTGACCTTTTTGTTTTCTTCAGTTCCAGGTCAAGAAATTTGGGTCAGAGAACAATGCAGTCTCTCTGTTAGAACGTAGCGGGGTGCAGAAACCCTTCACATGCTCCCCTCCGACCCTTTGCCCAAGTCTTCACATCCAGACCCTCCGTGTAACATCACACTTCTGGAGATCTATTGTGCATAATTTTTTTTTATGGAAGGCCAGACCTGATTTTTTACCCTGCTATGATAACATTGTGAACATATGACAGAAAAGGAACAAAATAACTGAACTAATTAAATCAACTGAACTGTTTTAACAGAAGAACAGCCAAAGTCACTCCAGATATTGTTATGTGTTATGTGTATATTGTTATGTGTAAATTGTTGTTGTTCAGTGTTGCATGCATTTATAATTGTGTGCCACGGAAAAGTAATTTTCTAATTGTTTTTTATTATTTTTGTTGTTTGACACCTCGGCTGAGTTGTAAGCATGAGCAGAATCCAAAGTTCGGTGAGCGTTTTGTCACATGACGCATGGGTGTCAGTAGAGGTGAGTTTATTACTTTTCTTTTTGGCTTTTCCCTTCAGGCGTCGCCACAGCGACATAACCTCCGTCAAACCCTATTCTCTGTATCCTCCTCTCTCACACCGACTAACTTCAAAACTTCTCACACTACATCCATCAATTTTCTCTTTGGTCTTCCTCTAGACCTCCTGCCTCCTCCATCTACTATTATATTCACTATCCCTCCTCACACAGGGGTCCCAGGCTAGCGGGACGGGGGCCAATTGCGGCCGTCGGAACAATATTTTGTGGCCCCCTGCCTGAAATCAAACCAAATCAAATACAACAAAATACACAAAGAACTGAGAAGACAGAACTGAGGCATAGTGTTGTAGAAATTGCACTAACTTTTCTTCAGGTTGTTTGTCATGTATTTTTAAAGGAGCAGCTCATTACATATTAAGATTTTTTATAACTACCTGTTCTCCTTTACACTGAAACGAAGGAAAAATTTGGACTTAGTGTTTTCTACTTTTTTTTTATTCTATTTACTTCTTCTCCTACTATTATTTTGTATTATTTGTTATGTTTTACTTGAAACTCTGGCGCAACAATTTACTTTGGGATGAATAAAGTTGTTCTTATTCTTACTTCTAGGCAATTACGCAATGATTTTACCTTGACATCAAATTAGGCCGGTTGTGGCTCCCGGACCAAAATGAGTTTGACACCCCTGATCTAACATGTGCAGGTGAGGTGTCTTTTGAAAACGAAGATCGGCCTCCATCCCTGCGGCTGCAGTTCTCCTTCTCGCCGCAGGGTGTCGTGTGTAGATCCAAGTGCGGAAACGTCACGCCGCAAAAGTCAAAATCTCTATTAGAGTTTGTCGCCTGAGACCGGACGATCGACTGTGTCCGCACTAAGATCGGTACCGAATCGGAGCAGATCGGACTCCCCGTGTCAATCGTTAGTGGGATCGCACCCGAAAATAGACGCCGCGGTTCAGTCCGAGCAAAACGGCGTATCCTGTCAGCTGATCGCAACCGAGTGACGTCACATGCTAGTCATTTACGGCTGCCCTCCGTTCACGGCACCACCAAGCAGCAGCGCGGTAAGAGCGCCCCCTACTGGCCTCAAGCGGTATTGTATTGAGCCGACTTGTCCTGTTCGATATCAGTTTCAAGGTGTTTTTTTTTTTTTTAACATTTACCAGTCTTTCTACTGCCTTTCAGAGTATTAGATAATTACAGTTAAAATGTCATCAACTTATATCACGTGTGTTCTCAATAATATGGAAAAAGAACACAAATAGATCATACTGAGACTACTGTTTCACTACATATTTTATGATACATCTGGATAAAAATGAAGACACGAAGACTTGAAGTAATGTTGTGTCAGCGCTCTAATCTCTAAAGGTTAAAGCACAGGAGTTCATCAACCACAAATTACATCGTTATATTATTCTACAGTGACTCATAACTGCCCACCTTGCAGAGCTTAATATTTACCGCCTATGTGTTCAGTAGTGCTGATAATGACATTATGTGTAATAATGTCATAGTTCTTGTCACTTTATCCTCAGCATATCAAACTTGGTCATATCTATACATATTTAGATTTTTTAATTTGGATTATTTAACTGCGTTCCTCTTTTTCACATGTTCTATGAGAAGCGGCGGATCATTCAAACAGCTCCTTTGAACAGTGCACATTACACACAGCTACAGAAAAGGAGAGAATGATATTAACTGATGAATCAAAGATATATATGCAAAATGATCAAGGTCTTCATTTTATTCGGTAAAAGCTAGCTATCTGTAAGAACGTCTTTAATACCGATAATTCACTGTCGTCTGGAATAGATGGGACAGATATGTTTTACTGAATAATACTGAAGAAAAAATGACATATTTACATTAAGCGATTGCAAATGCAGCGGTCCGTTTTGCCTTGCCAAGCCTATTGTGCAAAGCTAATTTCTTGACATATAGCCATTACAAGGTTATTTAAGGTTTCAAGATATCAAGCTGCATTAAGTCAAATCAAATTATTTCCAGCCCTCAGTGTTCCTCCTGTTTTGTTTCTGTCCTTGTTAAATTAGCATTTGACTAATCAGCTTTCCTCTCTTTTCTTTTTACAGTCTCAGCTTTTTTGGACAGCTTTAAAGGCCAAGTATTAGAAACGTCTGCCCCTGCCCAACTCTTCAAAATTCCTGTGATGGTAGAACATGTTTTTGTGTGGGAGGGCTGTTCTGTCAAGCAAAGCTGCTTTGGTCTCAATTTGTTTGTTTCTTTCTTTTTTTTTTCTCATAAGAAAATCTTGTTCTCTAAGCGCCAAAAGCTTATCTCGTAATAGGAGCAAACAAGAAAATATTTAAATGGCACCAGAGCTTTACAGTCATCGCCTACTTATTCCATCACTGTATTGAAGCAGCAGCTTGTGTCACACATGAGAATTTTTTTTTTTTTCACTGGGGTTGGTCTTGAGCAGGTTTCCAGTATGTCTCTACCGCTGTGCTAACTTCGAGTTGCCCACACTGTGAAATCCTTACTCAATAACCTGAAACTTTCCAGGTGGGTTTTGGGGAACCCCTTTAACATTTCTCATTGCCTAAACTTCTGACATTTTCTCATTTTGTTGCACCTGGTGCATAATGAGCGGGGGAGTCGGGGTTAAGTTGTGGAAATCACCACCAAACATGTGTCAACATTCGCAAGTCGGTCATCCATGCGGACTTCTGGAATGTGGCGTCCCCTGAGAATTGGGTCGAAACGTGATGTTGTAAGCGGCGTCTAAAAAAAGAGGAAGGGTATCTCCAACTCTGTCAAACACAAACACACACAATTGTGTGTGTGCGAACCGATGGATCTCGGGCGGATCTAGGGTAGCGTGTCTGATGAGTCCTGATTCTGTAAAGACAAGTATTGCGTTGGTCACAAGTCATACACTGTGCCTCCACGTCCCGAACAAATCTTTGATAAATGTAAGGCGATGGCAACTTTTTAATGCCATCAGAGAAATAAACGGACAAAGCAATCGGGGAAACTAAGTTGATTCACTTTCTCGCATTTAACGGCAATTGCAGTATACAGCTTTACATTTAGGACTTAATCTTTGAGGGTGCGAGTGAAGCTGAGATGAGATGAGATGAGAACAACTTTATTTATCCCGAAGGAAATTGTTGTGCCAGAGTTTCAAGTAAAAAACATAACAGTAATAGATAATAGTAGAAAGGAGGAAGAATAAGAATACAATGAAATAAGAATTGTCTTAACTGTTAACTGCAACTACAAAGATTGAAGATTCCCTGCGGCTGAGGGAAGAGGAATTAAAAAGTCTGATAGCCTCAGGTAGGAAAGACCTCCTGTGGCGAAGCTGCAAGCTGCAAGTTATCGGTAAAAAAAGGGAAGGAAAGCTTTTTTTTTTCTCATTTATTTTTCCTATTGACCGAAGTCTGTGACTCAAGCCCGCAAACCTGTTGAATAATATAGTGTTATTATTATCAGTCGCCTTCAAATCTTGTCAGTTCTTTGTTCTGAGTCCCGGGACGTTTTTTCAGGTGAAAGTTACAAAATGTTATTGGACTCTTGACAAACCGTGCATTGTAGACAAGTAGATAATTAGACAGTTGACAGACCTCTGTATGTAATGTCACAGTTTGTGTGTCAGGAGGGGGTGGGAGAGAGATAAAGAGAGCGAGAGAAAGACTGCATTGAGATGCATGTGAAATAGAGGGAGGAGTGTCAGAGAGGGAAAAGAAAAGAGGGAAGAGACTGCTCATGAAGAGGTATACCAAATTCATGTACACAGGCGGGCTTTCTCTCTCGCTCTCTCTCTCTCTCTCTCTCACACATACACAACCGCACACACAAACACGCTTAGCAGAAGGAAAAACAAAGCAGAAGTGGACAGAGTAACACGGTTTCAGTCAGCGTGGTTGGCTATGGCTCAGGGTTCTAACAGCAGTGACACCGTTTACAAGACCCCATCCCCTGGATGCCGTCCGGTAAGTGCCCACATCCGTTTGAACTCTTAACTCTTGACTGCTTCCTTATTTTTTAAAATTTTGCTATCATCAACTTTATCATTGAAGCATCGTGGACTTAGAAGCCGTCGTCTTACCGACAAGATCCATGGTTGTGTTTTCGTGTTTTGCCTTCATTTGGTGGCATTTATCAAAGCTGATCGGAGAGGCTGTCTTTGCTGGCAGATTTCACAGTTTCTCAGTGTCTCCCATGCACACATGGGCTGTCTGACTCGCTCCAAGTGTAGGCTTTTTTTGTGACAATGCTGCTAAATCACTTGTCCCTCTTGTGACAGATCCTTTGTCTTTGCAAGTCCTTAAACTGTGAATGAGTGAATGAACAGTTGCCAGGGACAGATTGTGTGTTAAATTGCAGTTCGTGTGTGTGTGTGTGTATGAGAATCTGTGACCTCACATGGCTCTTCCTCACGAACAAACTGTTGCTCCTTTTTGAATTGAAAAAAATAAAAAAAATGATAATTAATTTTTTTTATAGAAATGATACAGTCTGGGTGTTGCGGTGTCTTCTGGACCCAGTTCCAGCTGCATCCCTCGCTGACACTTTGAAACGTGCCAGATTATAAACCGATTATCTCTCTGGTGTTCAACTGATTTTAACAGTTTTGAGATGGATTAGTTATTACGATACCAAGGAAATCGAGTGTTCAGGACATGAAACAGGGTGTGTGGTGTACCTCACCAATAACGTGGCAACTCCCTGACCCAGCCCAATAGGTGAAATGTAGACCCCACCTTCCATGAAACTGCCATTGACATTAAATTTCCCCCCGCAAGAAGGCATAGGTATTCGCTTGCCCACTTGAACCAGGACCCGCATGAACTCTGCAAATGTGTGCTGTTTTAGAGCTCCACTGACGACGAGAAGAAGGTGATGCGGAGGGAGAAGAACAGGATTGCCGCGCAGAAAAGTAGGATGAGACAAACCCAAAAAGCAGACAGCCTGCACTTGGTAAGAAGATCACGAATTCACACTCGGTCTGTGCAGAAACCGCCTCACAGAGAAGATCATGTGAAAACACATAAAGTAACCAGTTTAATTTAATCCAATTTGGAATAGCTCCCCCTTTTTTTTTTTTTTGCTAAATAGCTGTTTAAAAATCAGATGTCAATAGTATCGCAGGCACACTCTTGTCAGATATGAGCCAGCACCGGTCGGTGAGTCCTAAAATTTTGAGTAATAAAGTGTATAATGGTGTCAGCCTCTGAGATGATTAATCAAAATTGCCATATGGATGAAGCAGACGTGACGAGGTTTGCGAAGTTTGTAAAGCCTCTGAGCTATTTTTAAACTGGATTTCTCAAAATCCAACTAAGAAAGACGAAGGGATTTTTTTCTATATGTCCCCTACAGCATTTTTTTATGAGGTGGAGCACACCATATTTACAAGACTCTACCTGACCATGTGGTGATGTGTCATGGCTTCTGCTGTGCACACTTGGCTGCTCAGAGTTCTGAAGAAGCCTCAGGAATAAATTAGCATGTGTGGGCATCGGTCCCTCTCACAGCAGAATCCACGACCAGAGATGGCAGAGCTGAATATGATAAGAGAAAGTACACTTCAGCTTTGTTTATCTCTCCCATTCTGGTTTCTGGCTACTGGTTGAAATTTTTGGACAGTAATCAATCCAAACAAAGAGGCGGCAACACTTTTCTTCCTTTTTCTAACGCTGTACATCACCGGGGTCTTATATTGTCAGGGGGGAGTAGACTGAATGCAGCATTAGCAGCCGTTTTGACAGCTCTTGTCAGGGTACACACTGTCGTTATCAGTAGTTTATAGTCTTAGTACAGTGAGCATGCCTAGAACCCTGGTGTGCCATGTACCAGCACACAGGGTTTAGTTTTGACACAATGTAAAACAGGAACATCAAAAAACTTGATCAGTCAGCCTGTGGTTCGTCTGTTATTATACGTTAAAACGGTTGCTGTGAAACTGTGACCGAACTTGGGATCCTCTAATTCAATCTTCCAGTTCCTTAGATTTGCTTGGATCATGTCCTTACAGTTTGAATTTTTAGTAAGACATGAACCATCTCAGGCCGAATCTAATGTTTTTTTCTTCTCTTCTATTATCAAATCCAGCATGTGTTGTCTTTTGCTGAGCCATGACTATAAAATCAATATGGCCGCTGGCACTGATCTGAGGGTGAAATAGTACTGTGGTTGACCTAAGGTTTTTCTGCAGAATCAGAATCTCATATGTAGGACGCAATTCATAGGAAAGTGGCTCACCGCAAACGGCGCGAATGGAAAATAATGGGGCGGCATGGCTCAGGTGGTCGCCTTGGAAACAGAGTTCCCGGTTCGATTCTTGAGAGCAAGACCAAGATGCTGAAACCCTAACTGCTGCTCAGTGGTCGCCTGCCGCTCATGGTTCATCCATGGTGGGTTACAATCAGATGATTCCTAAATCTAGCAGGGAATTAATAAAGTATTCAAAAATGGAAATAGGGTCCAAAGTTTCTGTAGTAACCTGCGCTAGTTGGTTTACAATCTTACGTTACTCTAGAAAGCAAAACCCCTTTCTTCAGCTTATCTTGATAGTTCCACTTATCTTTAAACGTATGATTTAAACCACAGCGACACCTTGATGTCCCTTAATCAGGCTTCAAAAGTGCCACACTATTTCTCCCACGTCCGCGCAGCACGTCCGCGCAGCACGTCCCCGCAGCGCTGTCACGCAGGCTCTGACAGCACTTCTTTCCCGTGCATTAAAAAAAAATTAATTTATACATCAAACTTCAAACTTCTTATCAGCGCGAGTGCTTACGGATGAAATGAAGCCCACACGGAATCAGACAAAAATCCAGAGTAACACAGACCACGGTTTGTGGTTTGACATCGTCACTGAAGATAAACAGGAAGATGTATTTTCCCTCTTTAAAACCACGCGTGTTTTCTCTTTCTACGGTAGTATTTTTGTTCTTTGTAAGTGAGTTCAGAATTTTGATAACGTGGGCAGCGGAGGAGAAATGTCAGTCACTTCTTGTAAAGTGCGGATAGCAGTGGGCTGTATTTGGCTAAATGACGCAAATGCTGGGGTTTACCCAAGGCTGCTCTGACAGGAAGGACTATCAAATCATTGGAGTAATCTTTTGGCCCTAACGTGATGACCTTTTAACAAACCTGATGGAATTGTCCCCCGCTGTTCACCACAACAAAAGCAAAAAACAAGGTCAGCAACCTCTTTCCCTTCTTTTGCTGATCACACCGTCATTTCAAAGAGATTACTTAAAGAGACAAATTTTGACATGATTTTAAAAGGTCACAGTGGTGGAAAAAAACAAAAAGAAAACATGTGTTGATATATAAAGTAGCTTATTGCAGGTAGATATCAGGAAAAAAAAAATTATATATATTCATGCGCTGAATGTAAAATAACAACTGCAGAATCTTTATGCATTTTCAAGTATTGTGTAATCTGGGGGGATGGGGGGGGGCTATCAAGTTTTTTTTTTCTTGGATTGAACTATTGGAATCAATTTTGCCGAATGAGAATTCGGCTCCAAGAAATCTAATAATGTAATAACAGAGGTCCTTTTTTTGAGCAAGATCAAGGTCCTATTTTGGGCATTTTTATGCCACGCTGCGCAATATCTCCACCAAGCATGCCTATTGACCAATTCTGTACATCTTGTGATTGTCCAACAATGAAAGTTTCATTTTTTTAATCAATTTTGAGATTGCGTTGCCATCAACACGAAGTGGTAGACGTGTAGTGTTTCTCAATATAACTGCAGAGAAGAAATTAAAAACTTTAAGAATTCGTAAAATAGAAGGCTGAATGTAGCATGAAACACTTTACGGTTACAGCAACTCTGATATCACACACACTGGCCTGGGAATTCCAGCCAATCAGTGGGAGTCATGGATGGTTGGTGATGTGCTCACTATATCGTGGGATGTTAAAACCAACATTGGAGGGTTTTTCTTCATATGAATGTAAAGGGTCCCAAAAAAATGACACAATCATAGTGGAAGGGTTTATGGTCGAGATTCCCTGTGACTGAGTAAATAAGAAACAGGTCACTAAGAGCCTTCGAGATTCCTAGATAACGACGGGAAAATGTTAATTTTGATTCCAGTCATTCGACCCCAATCTTCACAACAGTGATGATAGATGGAATTATATGTCCTATTTTGGAATATTGTACAAAAAAAAAAAGGAAAGAATGGGAATGGTATTTTTCAAAGCACCGTGTGAAAGTTTCAGGTTGAAAGAAAAACTGAGCATGAACTTTGTCACCAGAGACAGAGAGGTTTTGTTTTTTCGGCCGAAAAAGCGTCAGTGAATATTCTTCCGTCATCCTTTCCATTTGCCTTGAAAAATTTGATTGAAATTGAGAAAATATATATGAAGAAATTACAGATCAGACTGGTGTTCAGGATCTGGCAGTTCTTTTCAGACTCACATGATTTCTTTTTTTGTCAAAGAAATGAAATAATTAGTTTATGGGCATTTTTTGATCTTGATTCAATCTCCATGTCAAGGAGTTCTCATTGCCTCCGAACAACCAAACGCGTTCAGAATTTGTTTCTTTAATTGTCGATGTAATTACAATTTGAATTTCAATTGGTTCTTAGTTCTCCAGGTCACAGTCAGTCGGCGTGGATTGTGATTAAATGGCCTGAGACGTTTTGTGACATTTCGTATCAGATGCTCTTCCATTAAAAAAAAACAGCAATATACAGTATAGCTCTCGGAAAAATAAAAAGTGCTGTGACGTTCATATTGGATGAAAAGAGAGATATCACTTAATAATAATGTGAGAATTTTATTTGAAAAGTTCACAAAATCATTTGTATCAACGTGAATTTGACAAGCTCTTTTTATTTCGGTGCGAAAATGCCGAGTTTTTCCTCATTATAAAATTTTCATCTGTTTTTTGGCGGCGGTAAGAAGATTCCACAACAGAACTACGAAACAGGATGCTTTAGCGCGGACTATTTCTACATCACATTCAAATCATCTAGCATCCACGTGACATATGTGCATGTAACGCTGAGGGGACGATCACTGTGTTCTCTATAATATCGCCTCTAAAAAAATCCTATGTGCGTCTCTTTCCAGGAGAGCGAGAACCTGGAGAAGGAAAATGCCGCCCTGAGGAAGGAGGTGAAGCAGCTGACGGAGGAAGCGAAGTACCTGTCGTCCGTGCTGAGCAGCCACGAGCCGCTGTGCACCAGCCTGAACCCTCAGACACCTGAGCTCCTCTACCCTCCTCATCACAGCAGCTACCACCACCAGCACATCACCGTCCCACACTACCAGCACTGACCGTCCAGCTGCCGACGACTGACCTCAATGGATTGCGAGTGACTGGACTAAACCGATAAAACTTTGCCGAAAACTCAGAGAGCGACAGGCGAGGCCAAACAATGACAGCGTGGGATCCAAACTGTAACACGCAGCTATTTATTTTGCTTCTGCTCATTTATTCGCTTTGATTTGATTATACCAGTGATCTGTGCGTGAGCTTAAATGCACGAGTAGAATTATGAACCAGTCCATGTTTACATTGGGAGAAATAACCAACCTACTGTGACTGCTTATTTTCGAGTGTCATCTTCATCACACCCGGCATGTCTTGAGTTTCTTGTGTTTTTTTTGAGTGTGTGAATGTAGAAAGACGCTCAGGAGATTTTTACAGATTTGATTGCTGACAAACCGAATGTAAAGTCAAGGCTTTGAGTTACCAAAGTTCAAAGAATGTGATGGTATTTAAGCACGGACATTTCAATTGTCCCGACACCGGAACTGATGACGATACTGACATGTAAGACGACAAAGCAGAAATATTTATTAAATGTGATGCCTTTTAGATGACCTTTCTTAAGGGGGTTTCTTTTTTTCCCCCCCTTTGTTAAGAATGTAAGGGTGTGGTGAGAGGTGATATATCATAGGAGTCTCTAGGTGGCACTATTCACCAGAATAGCTGGTAAATTTCAGTTTTCAAAGATTTCAAAACTTTTCAAAAGCTGGTTGTTTGGCTTGGAATAAGATCACAAGTAGGCTCTGGGACAATGACTTTCTTAAAAACAGCAATTTAATGCATCCCAAGTGATTCCGTTCTCATAACAGCCACAAGTTAACTTGTCTGTTTTTGAAGATTATAATTAGTTTTAACTTTTATTATTTATCTAAAACACATCTATCCCCCCCTCTAAAAATTCACCTAATTATTTCAGAAAGATTCGGGTGTTTTTGTGTGTGGGGGTTCTTAAAAATGATAAAACAAATAAATTAATACATATTTCTAAAATTTGGTCCATTAACTATGAACAACAAAATCCCTGAAAGAATCCCCCCCCAGATATTCCTCGGAAATGAGTAAACAAGTGAAAGGTGAGCAGAGACGTGAGTGACACACCAATGAGTAGTTTATTTGACTTTATTTATTGGAACTTTGAAGGGAATTGTAGCGTTAAAGACCCCTAGTGGGCAGAATTTGAGATCGCGTCTTCTTCTTCTTTTTTTTTTTTTCCAGCGCGCAAACGCTGCTTGTAGATCCGGGTGGAGGGTCAGCGGCTCCGCGCTACGACTCATGTGACACTCGGCAAAGTTGACCGGAAAAAAAGGGGAAAAAAAAAAAAGTCCCGGTAAAGTTTATTTTAACACCGACGCCGATTCGATCTTATTAATCGGAGGAAAATGAAGGTATTAAGAACCGGAAAGTGAAGACAGGAAAAAAAAAAAGATTTAAAGCTTTTTTGGATCACATAAGAATTAAACATCTCGTTGATACATGGGATTATAGGGGAAAGGTGTGACTTGGAACTTGTTTTGGTTTTCAACCGAGCGGGATTTTTTTATTTGAAAAAGACAAAAAGAAAAAGCCCGATTTGCGCTCAAGTTTGCGGGCGACCGAGTGGCGAGTCCTCACCCCTTCTCCCCCGCCCCCCCGCGCTCCATGAAGATACTTCGGCGGCCGGTTTAACATGACCGAGGACGGAACGCCGAGAGAAACCAAGGCGAACGAGGATCCGGAGGTCGGCGCCAAGCCGCTGTCCGGGGATGACAACCGGAAAGACGGCGGCGAAACGCCGCGACCCACCCGCCTCTACAAGCGGCGCTGGATGATCGTCCTCCTCTTCAGCTCTTACTCGCTTTGCAACTCCTACCAATGGATCCAGTACGGCATCATCGGCAATATTTTCATGAAGTTTTACGGCGTGGACACTTTCACCATAGACTGGATGTCCATGATCTACATGCTGACTTACATCCCGTTCGTCTTCCCGGTCACTTGGCTGCTGGACAGGAAGGGTCTCCGGGTGATCGCCATCGTGGCCACCGCGCTCAATTGCGCCGGGACGTGGATGAAGGTGGCCAGCGCCAAACCTCACCTGTTCGCGGTCACTTTCGTGGGTCAGTTCTCGTGTTCGTTCGCACAGGTGTTCATCCTGGGGATGCCGTCGAGGATCGCCTCCGTTTGGTTCGGCTCGGAGGAAGTGTCCACCGCCTGCTCCATCGGCGTGTTCGGTAACCAGGTAAAGCTGACCGGGACGGGAGGGGAGGGGAAGGGAAGGGGGGCGACGAGTTTGGAGGGGTTACTCTATCACTTATTTAGTGTTTAGTTTATCAAAGTTCCACTAAACCCATCTCAACTTGGATCCCCGCATGTCCTTTTTGGCACCGTTTGCGTAATTATGCACGGTAAGGGTGACCGCAGTTCAGTATTCAGTATTGTTTCAGTGACAGAGAATGAATGGGAGTAAAACAGTAAACCATCCACCCTTGAGGAAATATGTATTTTTTTTATAGCTAAACTAACAACTACTTCCGAATCCAAAAAAAAAGTAGCCTAAGGGAGTTAACATTCTTTGTCTTTTGGAAGAAAATAAACATCAAGTTGAATCAAATGCACAGCTTTTGGTTGCATGGATCGATTTCTAACGATTTCAGACAAGGATTGGCTCATTGGATCTACTTCCTCTCTAAACTTCCGACTTCGACTTGTGGTATCAGAAGTTATTTCATATCAGGATCTTCATTATGTTTTTACAGTTGTGTGTAATAACCATAAAAAATGGGCACGTTCATGGAGAATTGCATGGAGTGTGTGTGTATCTACGTGTTAGTGGGTGTGATGTTTTTCCACACAGTAACCCTGCAGGAATAAGCTGAGGAATCTATCAAAATTTAAATAAAGTTTGCCGTTCTGTCAAGAGTGATTCATTTAAAAGTACACAAGATCGATATTTTCTTGTGTTTACAAGTACTGCGTATAATTCTTTGGACGCTATTCATTTCGGACGTCCGTTGGGATCTTAATCTTTTGGAGACTTTATATTTCGTTATTTTATCATGTAATTGTACAACACATTGCTTATACGACTGGTCATCTTCCCCCTCGCACTCCTAAATCACCCAATCAGGACATGATGATTGACAGGTTTCCTTTTTCTCTTATGCCACTGTTTATGGCAGTAACTTCATTTGAAGCGATAAGTGGACGGGACCCGATGCCGGAGGGTTTTATTGCAAAGACGATAATGTTTGACTAACAGGGGAGGCAAACAAGCAAACCAAAAAAAGAGATTATTGTCCTCTGGCACTGTTTTTGCAGTAACTCGGTCAAAGAAACATTAACCTCACTCACAGGCGTCGATGGGATTCCTCAAACCTCCTCGCATTCAGATGAGATCATTTAAACATGCTTTTTTTGGGTTAAAATTTAACTTTGATACAGTTTGTTGGAGGACATCTTATTTTTTTCTAACAATAAGCCAAGAGGTGATGTAAAGGCAGTGCCGGTAGTTGGAGTTATTGGAAAATTGATGTATTAGCATCACATGACCGAAGTGGATCTAATGAATAAGCGGCCATGTGGTGTCCAGGCTCAGTGCCATCACTTGGGCCGAGGACGCTGGCCTGTGCTACGACTCTACTCCTCTTGTCTCTCTCTTTCGTTGCTATCTTTTTGTTTTTAGCACGCGGTTTAAGCGCTGGACGGCAAACTGTTGGGACGCTGTGAAATCTAAAGACCTCTCACCTTCCCGGGATTTGCGGCTGAGATGCAACAAAACAATACCTTGAAAGGCAAACATGCAAATGCAGAAATCGTGGGAAAGAAAAGGCTACAAGCCCGAGCTGCAAAGACTCTCGCTCCGGGCCTCGCCTCGCTGCAGTGGAGCCCGGGGCCCGTAGGCAGAGCCATATCCATTGGTTCCCACTTAGATATTGAGGCTTTACATGGGGACCGATCAGAGCTGGTCCCAGCAGCAGAGATCAAGCTGTACCACCGACGCTGGTTCATGCTGTTTCTCTTCAGCGCCGTCTCGGCCAGCAATGCCTTCATGTGGCTCCAGTACGGAATTATTAGCAACATATTCATGCGTTTCTACAACATTGACTCTCTGGCCATTGACTGGCTGTCCATGATCTACCTTCTCACCTACGTTCCTCTTATTCTTCCGGTTTTGTGGCTGCTGGACAACAGGGGCATCCGGGACATCGTCCTCGTGGGCTCTGCCTTCAATTGCATCGGCGCTTGGATAAAAATTGGCAGCACAAGACCCAATCTATTCCCGATCACCTTTTTTGGCCAGTTTGTGTGCTCTGTGGCCACCGTGTTCGTCCTGGGGATTCCGTCGTATATTGCCTCAGTGTGGTTTGGAGAAAAAGAAGTTTCCACCGCCTGTTCGATTGGAGTGCTCGGAAATCAGGTTTGGTAGAAAACAAGGGTCTGTGTAGTCAGATGTGCTGTCTGTGTGTTTTCTAATGAAGAGTTGCGTGCCAGCATCGCACAGGGATGTTAGTGCGAAAGTGTGCGAGTCCTGTGAAAATGACCTCTTTGCTGACATCTTGTCATGTTTTTTTTGACAGTTTAATTAAAAGAAAGAACTTGAACGTTTTTCAACTATATTTCCAACATTTACTTTATTATATGTATTCTAAACAAAGGATGAGCAGGTGAAGATGAATGGATGGATGGATATTCTAAATATCTATGTTTCAGTCCACATACTCATGTATTGACATTTTACAAGTATCATATTTTTCATGCTTTAGACAGTTTTTATAAATTTATCTTTCTATATCTTTCGTTTTATCTTTTATCAAAGCCAGGTCCTGGTTCATGACTTTTTTTGTTTTATGGCAATAGTATTAAATGGTGTTTAATACTATTGCTATATATGTTGACGTTTGTCCGCACAGGACATATTCATGGAGTGTGGGAAAGTTGAAAGCCTGTTTGGAAAATTTCCCAGCATTGACTGGTGTGACTGATAATTGCTGTTGGAAACAAGCAAACATTCAAAAACAGGTCTTTTAAATATTTAGTTGGGATTTAAATTTCTATTTGTCAAATATATTCTTTCTTTTTTTTTAGTTTTGAAAGCAATGTGGACAGGTTTAATTCAAACCTGACTTCAAGTTGTGTAACATTTCATTATTGGTAGTTATTAAATTAATTCCTCTTTCAATAAATTTAAAAGTAAGCAATTAGCCATCTCATGCACACCTTGTGGTCCCTTTCCGGAAAACTGTTCCCACAGTACATGGAGGCTGAGCCTTATTGATTATCAGTAGCTGCAATTGAGTTAAAAATAGGGCTTTTCTATTTTTAACCCAACATGATTCTGTAGTACTTGGAAAGCCCAGACCCGTGGACTGGTGTGTTAACTTGTGAACAGCCTTCTTATGTGTAATTTGTCTCCCATGCGTGTGGCCTTTCTCCCAGCTGGGTATTGCCATCGGGTTCCTCGTGCCTCCGATCCTGGTGCCTAATGTGGATGACATGGATGAGCTGGCTCACCACATCAGCATTATGTTCTACATCACAGCAGGAGTGGCCACCTTACTCTTCATCCTCGTTGTCTTCGGTAAGATGTCAAGCTCTCACACTTCCCGAAAATAGGCCTTCATCTTCTTCTTGTGTTCCTGCAGTTCTATTCACCAATCATCTGAGAAGTAAAACATCTCCTGCAAAATTAACATTTTGAGGAAGTGTTCCAGCGATTTTCATTCAGAGAATTGTTTTGGTAGACCGTAATTCAAATTTTGTGCTATTTCCATTAATTGCTTGTAATTATTCAGTTTAACTATGACTCTGTTGTCAACTTTTTTCACTAGATAATTCTTAGCTAAATTAGATTTGGCTAATTACCTTAGGTTTTTTTTTTGAGAGCCTTAAATACGACTTTCAAAAAAAAAAAAGGCTTGAAATATTGTGATCCTTATTCACTCCCAGCTCCACTTTTGTTGGTTTAGGTTTCTTAAAGTCTGATAAACCAAAACTTAGAAAGAAAATCTCTCTTTAAAGCCACATAACCTGGGGGAATCGAGAGCGATATTTATTTGTTGCAGATTGAATAATCAATGTGATCAAAAATTGCATCAAAATGATGGCTGCACTGTAGCAGCAGGGGCTTTTTGAGGGAATAAAGAAATGAAGGGAGGAATGAAAGCTGATAAGCAAGTGAAATGAAATCGAAAAGCACTTTGTTGCTTCAAGCCACTGCAGAGTCTCTATCTCATACTCTGGGGTTCTCAATGTGTCATGAAGGCCCTTTTTCCCTCACTGTCCTTATATATTCAAATTACATGACGGTGGTCTTCGCTTACACCCGCCTCTCTCTCTGAACAAGAAGCCCCATTCAGGGGAGACAAGGACAGTGCTGAGGTGCCTGTTCCTACCAACACAAAACGTTTTGATTGAAAGATACTTCTATAGTGTGAGAAAGGTCAGGTAGATCTCAGGAGCGGGCCTACAGTGTAAGAGCGCTTTGAAAATTGTGAAACTACGTTTTTTTTTTTTTTTTTTTGCGTGAGGTGTAGAAAGAGACACTCTGCCGGCGGCATAGTTGAATGTCTGCTATTACATGGATGTGAAAGTAACATGTGAGCTGAGCGTTTGAAGAAACTTCCTTATTGGTGTGTTCACTTTTTGCCTGGCACCACTGCATTTTTCGTGTCTTGCGCACAATTGAATTAGTTGTGCGGATAAAAACCTTTTATCATGCTTGATAGGAGCGATATGTCACAGAAAGACAAAGGAGTCCTGAAGAGCAAAAAGAGTAAGAAAGTGTGGTGTGCGCATGTGAGTATTCAGCATTCAGACACAATGGATGCTTGTGTAGGGACGCCGTAGTAGCACCATGCACAACATTCAGACCGATTAAACGCTTACTGTTCCTAGCGTTGAACGCGGTCCCTGCTGAATGCGGTCAACCACGAAATGCAAACCTCGGCTCATTCTTCACGAAACAAACCATCGGCTCAATTAATGCAGTGATTCCTCACCGTCCGTATAGTCCCACAATGAGAGAATTTTTAGCAAAACAAAGATCCGTCTATTAGCCACCCCCCCCTTTCCACACTCGCACAAAAAGGCCTATCCAAATATTTAATGAGAGTATTGTCAGTTAAAGAATGTAGCTTGTTTTTAATGTATTGATGATGAAAGTAGACTAGTGCTGTAACCCTAGTGGTCCTTTATTTTATTTTTATTTTTTTTGTTCTTTGCCAACATCTTAAACATCACTAATGTCAATCTCTTTATGTTAATTTCTTCAATACTTTTTATCAAGATTTTCTAGCTAATTTCAGCGTAAAATATTTTCGTATTTATATACACCAAAATTTCTCCTTATGTCATAGTTTTAGGTAATTTTCTGGTAATATCTGTGAATTATTTTAATTCTTTTATCATAGTTTGTTATGGTTAAATTTTTTTCTTTTTCTTTTTTTTTTCATATTACAACCAACCTTTTTAGGACCCAGGCCATCATTTTGACAACCAATGATTTTCCTGTAAACAAGTTATATTATTTTGGAAGTACAGGTGTCTCAAATGTGTAGCAGATAAGTTGTAAATTTCCCCCAACTTAGTCATCGATGTAGATGCCCCCTTTGCTCTGGTCACATTTGACAGGTCCCAGAATTTTTATTTATTTTTTCTTCACAAGACTTAATTTTTCCTCCATGTTCATGCTAAGACTTGTATAGCTTGTACCTACTTACTCCCATGTGATGGCTCATACCAGTTGGCCGCAGCATTAGCTATTACATGACACATCTACTCTCGAACACAGTACACCCTCACACACACGCACACACACATGCAAGATGCCGTGTGTGCGGGTTCTCCTGCTGGCTGAGCCATCTGTGGCACTGCAACATGCTCATGAGTCAACAGGGGAGAAAAACTCCCCAGATTCAGAGGTCCTTGGTCTCACTGCAAAGAAAGAGGTGACAGAATTAACACTAAAGATGACTAGGAAGCTGCTCAGCATTACGACATAACATGATATGGTTGGATGAATTAGAGGATTCACTGTAGGTGTTAGTGAAGGTTGACTAACTCTAAATTTCCCCAAACACTACCTTACTGAACATCCATTTTCACATTGACATCCACTGCTCGACTGGCTGTAAAAAATGGGCATTACTTCGGTGGGATTAGTGCGGGCCGGTTACTGTACACAAACCTTCAGTTCGGACAGGGGTCAGAGGTGAGGACGCTCCGCTCTTCTCCGGGAAAGGTCAGAGACCTTCTGAAATGTGACCCCGCGGGCAAAAAAAAAACAGCTGACTGTCAGCTGGTGACACACAATTCTGGAAAACAAGAATTTCTCCATCATGTACTGCATGTTGAGTTGTGTCTGGACTTGTTTCGCCATATCTGATTTTGATGTCTCCTTATGTTAGTGTTCCAGGAACGTCCCAAACTTCCTCCCACTCAGGCCCAGGCTACAGCACGTAGCATCCCACCAGAGCAGTACTCCTACACAGCCTCCATTTGCAGGCTTTTCCACAACAAGCCCTTCATTCTCCTCATCATTACATATGGTATGGCAATGCCGTTCTCTGCTATGGCTACAAGGAGGGAGTATTGTGTGTTACATGTATGGTTCCATCAAAAATTAGTCTGTAATATAAAGATTGTTAAGTATTTCTAATGAGATTTGATCCTTTTTCATGATTCCTTATTAATCAGATCATACTTATGTAATAGTATTATTTTATTACATAAATTGCGAGGTAGTTGAAACAAAGCGAACAACGGTTGTACTTGTCAGTAGATATCACAGAAAGACTATCTGCCAAAATAAATGAGTGATCCACATAGTCAGTAACTGCTTTTTCAGTCGGTAACCCACCGAATGTTTTTCCATGAACCCTCCGACACCACCTATCTTTAAAGTGTAACAAAGTTTGTCTTATCTGTGGATCTAAAAGAAGCATGGTTATGTTAGTTATTTTACACCCTGAATAAAATGAGATAGGGGGCTGTGTCCTGGAGGGGTTCAAAGTTTGTTTATAGTCCATCAATGTTTAACAAATGCATTCAATTCATGCAAAGCAAAGGTCCCACTGTTTTTTTATAGAGAGGAGGACTGCTTTTAAAGGGACACCCTTTAAGAGCAGTGTGCAGGACTTTCACCTTCCTTGAACTTTTAACACAAGTTGATGTGACATAATTCCTGCTTCTATTATTAGGGAAGGTGCACACGCACGTGTGTGTGTGTGTGTGTTTGCCCTCGGAAGCTCGATAAATATTCAGGCCTGAAAACTCCACCTGTTCCTCCCAATCTGCAGCTCATTCCTCTTATGTAGATTTCAACTATTGTATGCTTAATGTATCAAAAGTAAAAGTACTCATTTTGTGGACAGTTATTTATTTGGCTGAACCTTTAAGGGAAACAATTTTTTATCAAAAAAATAGGTGAAATAACAAATATAGTTTTGGATATTGTAATTATATATTAAGTAGAAGCAGCAACTTGTGTTTCATGTTCGCTAATGTCCCATTGAAAATTCTATTTATTGAGTAAATTGATTTAATTCATTATTTGAACAGTGCTGGCTTTTTTTCCCCCCTCAAGTTATGCAACACTGGAGTATACTGAACTTTAGACAGAGGAAATTATTTTTGATAAGAATCAGGATGATGTTATTCAATAAAAGCTTTCTCTGGAAGATCTACCAGGAAGGTCAGCTGATTGGTCAGGTTTTTATCGCAGATTGTTTTATTGAATGGATACAGATGTAAATAAAAGAGTAGTCTCATACACACAACAGAAATATGACATTTCTCACATTTTTACTGTCATTTTAAGATAGTTTCCTTACACAGGTTAAGACATTGTCCCATCCTGTGATTTGTGTTGTGCAGACTTTAGCTAACCATGTATCCATTACCGTCTTAGGGCTGAATGTGGGTTGCTTCTACGCTGTTGGCACCTTGCTGAACCGAATGATCATCGAGCATTACCCTGTGAGTCTGGCCCATTGAAGTGTTTTGGATGCAGTAACAGTATAAGTCAGCAAAGACGTTATAGTTCTTGTATGGATATGTTGCCAAATAGATGATCAAACCGATGTGTTACTGGTAGATTTCCACCAACAATCATTTAGAACTGAGTTGTGGCTAACCTGAATGGTCAGAGAATCCAATGAAGACTTTTCTTAGAGTACATTTGATTAAAAACTTTTAAAATATATCTCCTCCATCTGGATATTAAATGAAAGTAGTCATTATCTTAACCATGACAAGTATGATTTTATCCATGATGATTTGGACACTGAAATGGTTGAAAAAAAAAAATTCATATGGATACAACCGATGGGAATGGTATGTGTGTGTGTGCTCGTGTGTGTGTGTGTAAAACATAGAAACACCTCAACTAAATTTCACAAATGTAAACCTTCAGTAAAGGTTACATATTCTGTTGATTTAAAAATTAATCTAACAGTCAATTGTTAGTTTTTGCACTTGGTTATGTTTGATTTGCAGATTCACACATTTTGGGCTTTTTCAGTTGGGAAGAGGAGATATTATTGGTTTTAGGTTTTAATGCATTAATGTTGAAAGTACTTATTTAAATTAAATTGAAGTACTTTTCTATGGCTAATAATGTATATGTGAGAGAGAATCCTCAAGTTCCAGTCAATATTTTAAATGAGATGACTTTTTTTTTGTGTTATTAAATGTAAAACCTTGCTCATAACCTCCCTTGGATTACTTTGTGCTTTGTCATGCATGGTCACTCAGGGAGAAGAGGTGAATGCCGGGAGGATTGGACTTACCATCGTCATCGCCGGCATGGTCGGATCCCTAATCTGTGGGGTTTGGTTGGACAAAACCAAAACGTACAAGTAAGGAGTGAGAGAAAGTGTCAAGAGTTCATTCAGTCGAATCAAAGACCAGTTCTAATAGAGACTTTTTAACAAACCCGTTCATCACTGCTTTGAGAAACTTTGACAATGGTTATACATTTTAATGGCGGTTCACTAAAAGTCAGAATTTTAACTGGTATGGGATTAACTATTGAAATGATAGTTTCCATGCCTAGAAAGACTAGACTCCATGCGGTTCAGTCAGTTCACACTGTGCAATATAACTGCAAACCTGCTTTACATGTGAGGATAAAATCAGATTTCACACACAGCTGCACAGACCCAACTGTTACGTTCCAGTCACCTCTCTGCTCTTCCTGCTGTTGATCTTGTTTGGTGTTTGGGCGCCAGCTGTGGGGACTCTGTGTCTATTTATCCAGGTGCAGCAGCAGTCCGTGAGAAGACAGCGCTTTTGTGACCTTTTGTATTAATTCCTCTCGGGTGCCTCGGGGGGGAGGGGTGGGGGTGATCCCACACATCAGGTCCGGCTTTTTGGTGGCAATCTGTGTGCGTACTCAGGGAAATGGATGGATCTTGTAAAGACATAAGCCAGGGTGAAAACCCTCAGACCATATCTAACTAGCCCAAAAAAATAGGAATAAACGCTGAACTTTTTGACAAGTTTAATTCGAACTTTGCAATTTGCATCTAGCGTTCGCCCAAATTGTCTTTAACAGAGAGCACAAGTATCCAGCCATGATTTTCCTGTAGATAGACTCCTATTATTCACATGAGATTCGACAAGTCAGATTGCACGCAGCGGATCGACCCGACCGGCGCCGTCTCGGTGATTGTAACTTGGAACTGACCTCATTAATGATGTTCGAGATGTTTTGCGTCACAGAACGACTGCCACTGTGTTTCTCAGGCAGACCACGCTTGCCGTGTACTTCATGTCCCTGGTAGGGATGATCGTCTACGCCGCTACCCTCAGCCTCGGACACCTCTGGGTGGTCTTCATCACCGCTGGAGCTCTTGGGTATTCTTATACATGTTACTAATGGGATAATTTTAAAGTTTTTTTTTTCATAATGTGCGTTGCACTGGATGTTTTAAACCAGATTTCTGGTATTAATCCTTTATTTGAAAATGTTTGACAGCAAATTTGACCTCTGCTTTGCACATAACTCATTACATCGCTAATGTAAAGACAGATAGTATCTTCTGATAGTGACTGATGTGCATAATTTGACACCTACCTAGTTACTCTTCCCTGCCTTTTTTCTGTTAATATATTTCCTGATGTGCTCGTTTTCTGTTGACATTGGCGTCAATAATTTACAGCAGTTTCTATTCAGCTGTAACTTTTGGCTTTGTGTGATACATATTTGTGGACAGTTATAAATTAGGATACTTTACCTTTTATTTACAGTCAAGCTTGTTTCATCTCTACTATGTTATGCAATTGCAGAGGGTGAAGTATTATTTTGTTATTTTTCAATGCTTGTGAATTCTATATGCCAACATGACTTTTATGTCTTCTCTGATATTATTATTGCTATGGTATATTCGTATACGGTTACAAGTAAATAACGCTGACATTTCATACATTCAAAGTAGAAAAGTGTTTTGTTGATATTTTGAAGTCTCTGAAAGTTTTTTATTCATTTGCCTGGTGAAACACCTCCTAGGAAACCCGTAGAGTTTGTCACACAAGCTTGTGGGATGTTTCTATTTGCTTGAGCTTGCTGGAATCTTCAGTATACAGCTGATTAAAAAAGAACAACAAAAAGACTTGTTTAGGTTTTCACCTAATCTAACTGACAGTTTTATTTTAGTATTTAAGACTCATTTGGCTTGCTCCATATATTTTGGATTCTGAATAAACTTTTCATAAGAATATAGTTGATAGCTATTCCATAATCTAAAAGCTTGATGGGTTTTTAAGAGTGAAGTAAAAGCAAGAACATACATACACATATCAATATTTATGAACTTATATTATGCTGATTTGTTTATCTTACCAACAATGCCCTTGTCAGACAACTCCCCTTCCTGAGGCACCTGTCATGACAGCTTTCAAATCCCATTGTTAACCAGCTTTTCTGTTAAACATGGGCACCTTTAAATGTTAAAATGAATAGTCAATTCAGACTCAGAAGCTATTATGAGCTTATGATATCTAAGAGCCGTCGTCCTGGGAACCAAACACGCCTGGCTCGATGCTTACGGCCTTCCCAGCCTGTTGAAGTGTTGTTGAGCAAGACACTGAACCCCTCACTGCTTTCCAGTCGCTACTCAGTAGCTGCCTTCTGCTCATGGTTCGTGCATGACAGGTTAAAATAAATTGGTAAAATTTCGCTGAAGTTGTGCTCTATATAAAACTGAATGTGACAACCTTTCTTTCTTTATTACAATGAAGAGTCATAACTGAACAATCACAGTCACAACAATAACATACACAGAATCCAAGTTATAATTTGCATTTTTATATCAAATGAAAATGGTACATTTTGTCCGGAAATTGCAAAAAAGATTACTGAGTTGTTTAGTATTCAGGTGTGTGTTACATACGTGTTATTGGATTTTGTATTCTAAACTATGCTGTCTGTTGTCTGCTCCCCCTCCAGGTTCTTCATGACAGGATATTTACCCCTAGGCTTTGAGTTTGCAGTGGAGCTGACCTATCCTGAGTCAGAAGGAACCTCCTCCGGTCTTCTCAACTGCTCAGCACAGGTAATGTGTGTAGTTTTACCAGTCAGACAGGAAAGGGGCATTTGTTGGGTTGTTCCTATATGCATGGTTGGCATACAAGACTATTCTCATGACCTTTTTATGAGCAGTTCATGCAAAATGATTGGTATCTTCCAAACTAGATGCTGTTGTCTTTACATGAAAATGCACAATATAGATTTTCAATTTTTTACATATTTTTCATTCTGATATAGTGTTTATTTAGCTATCGTGACAGCTTTACCCCTGCCCATTTAGTTCCAGGCAGTGGTTGGCAATTTGCTGCAATTTTAATGTCTGAGGCAATATTTGGTCAGGTAGGATCATTTCAATACCCGTTGAAGCCCGCTGGTTGGTGGATTTTTAGAGGTGATACCAAAACTGAGGAGTGAAATACTGTCCAACGTATGAATTAGATATCTTAATTACATTCAAACACTGTCATGATAGAGATTCTCTAACTTAATGTTTATGGGAATTTAATATGATGAACTTTCACTTCAGTTCAAGATGAAAATCATGTTGCAGTGTTGTCCAGATTTCCATATTTGGATATTTGGAAGATGCCGATTTATGGTTTGCCAGGATCACTTTAAAATAATGTAAAGATAGTTGTTGTCAGTGTTCTGATCAATTTTTGGAGAAAAGAAATGGGTAGAGAAACGGGTCAGTCTACTTCCTTCCACTGACTTGGTAATAGCTAAACTATATCAGAGAATGAGTTGATACAGACTGAATTGAATGTTTGATACACTCACATAATATCAGATAATAATAAAGAATTTTTAGTTTTAATTTGAAGTAGTGAAACTAAGGGTAAAATGTCAAGCAAAAGTGTTAAACTCTCCTTACTCTCTCATGCTCAAGGGGTTTTATTTTCTCCAAATTATTATGTCCTTATTCGAGCATTGTAGTGTTTATAGTTTTCTTTTTTTTTGTTGGAAGTGGACATAATTCAGCCTTTCTTTGTTATGGACACATGAGAGCATAAACTGTGTGAAATGAATTAGAACTGCGTGAGTTTATATCTCGAGTAATCACCCTGTCCAGCTACTGTCTCGCTCATTCTGTCATCCAAATGTGTTCTGTGTGTGTTGCACCTAAACACTCCCATGTCACACTGTATATTCACAGGTATTTGGGATCATATTCACAATTTGTCAGGGGAAGATAATCGATCACTTCGGCACCCTGGCTGGAAACATCTTCCTGTGTGTCTTTCTTCTTATTGGCACAATAATGACAGGTGAGTCGTCGGCACCATCAGAGGGGCTTATGGAATCACCATGCGCTTCACAAAAAGTCACTCTTTTTCCACTTTTAAAAATTCATGAATACCCCTGTTGTGAAATTGAAAAGCCTCCAGCAAGGCAAGAATATTGTGCTGTTCTCAACAGACGTAGAGATTTTTTTTAATTTTTTTTAATCTTTTTTAAAGATTAAAAAAGCAGCATCAGATTCCAGCAGTGACCCATTTGTTGCCTATTAACGGGGTTTATGTCGAGTTTTGAATCTCAGTTGGCACCTTTCAGAAAATCTACACTTGAATAACAGAGAAAACTGCACAGTAGCAGTCTGATGGTATCAAAGGTGAAACTTCACCCCCGGCCCCCTCCATGTTGAAGTAGGTTGTTTTGTGCGGTCTATTGAGAGACTTATGAGAAATATGTAACTTTTTAAACTTCATTATCTAGTGATTTGGTGAACTTTTAACGCAGTTAAAAAAACACATGAGCTTTTTTAAGGAGACCTTTCTACCCTCAGAGGTCAGAAGGCCAAGTGTGTGTTTCTTGATTAGTGATAAATGAATTTTTCTAGGTGAAGCCAGTAAAATGCACAAAACAGGGCGTACTGTCTAATCGTAAAGTTTACGGTCGTAAAGGTTACAATTTTGCAAAAGTCATTGACCTTTGATGCTCATTTCTGACGATCACAAGAGAACTCCCCTTCGATCCCCCCTCTTCTCTCTCACACACACACACACACACACACACACACACACACACACTCACACACACAAACACACACATGTTGTGTGTGTATGAAAAAAATCAACACAACCAAAGTGGCCTCAAATACACAATAAAAAAACCTGAGCCCTAAACTGATTTCTACTCCTCCAGTATTATGGCAGATGACACGAAAAATATCTCAAAAAGGTTACAAAACAGTGATATTTCTTTCTTTCTGTGTTGGCATTGAGGGCATATTTTGCATCTGCATAGTGTGGTGTTTCAAAAGGTGTTGGGCTGTTTGACAAGTCAGACCTAGCTAATCCTCCTCTTATGTTTTCCCCCAAGCAAAAATGTTTCATATTTTGATAAAGCCTGTACTTTACAACAGTGACTCCACCTACTGCCTTGCCAAGTGTATTACACATTTCTTTGCTTTTTCATACCAGAAGATCAATTGAGTGGCAGAATCTGGTTGATTGACAGCAGGGAGGTTTAACCTGAAATACAAGTTTTTCTGTCAGCGTCTAATATTATTGTTTCAATATGTCTTTTGCCTTCATTTCCCCGCAGGTTTAATAAAGTCTGACCTGCGCAGACAAAAGGCAAACCTCTTGGCCAAAGCAGAAGTAAGTGCTCTGTTGAACTAAAATCGGTGCCATATTTTTTGTTTTTTGTTTGGGAATTACCATTTACTGAGGAAGAAACATGGTGGTGGTTTTGTATTTGCTTGACAATCATGTGGTCAAAGTCACAAGTTGTTTTTTTTTTTTTTTTTTTCTTTCTTTCTCTACTTCTACAGAAATAACTCTTTGCTCTCAGACCTAATGTTTCTCTTGTTATCATTTTGCCTAAATGTCAGAAATAATTTTCTACTGCACATTCTTGCATAGACTGATCACTTTCGCTCTCTCATGCCTGCCTATTTTTTTTAAATATATATTTCAGTGTATCTGCTTGACTCTTTAAATAAGCAGCAATGTTGGTGCTTAAATGTAATAAATTTGTACATAATATATAATATGTATTCGAGGGACATTCAGTTTTGCAGGAAGCTTTGATGGCTTGATACCCCCAGTCACATGAGAAGATAGATGTCTCCTCTCTTCCCTGCAACAGCGCTAACAATAGAGATCCCTTTCCTGCTATTTACTTTAGCACAATGCTTAAAAGCCTGTAGGATTAGTGGCCTTTTTCTGTCAAATAAACATCGCGGCACCCTTGACTCCTGCATTTACAGAGCTCTAGTTTAATCGTGTGAAATTATGACACCCTGTTGTTATTTGGCTGGACACTGCAATAGGTTTATTTACTTACACAAATTAATAAACAATAAACATGTTCATGCAAGACAAAAAGCAAAGACTTTTAAAGCTTTGCATGAATTTCTGAATTTTCTGAACGTTATATTATTCACAGTCAATTGTTACGTTATTTTCTATAGTGTTTCTTTAGGGCGGCGATTCTTTCTCTATAGGAGGTAGAGCAATCGTTCACTTGACTGGGTATTCATGGGGGTTAATAAAGGATAAATTATTAATGTAGCTTATTGTTTATTCTGCTTACTTGCAAAGGGGTGGGGGGGCAAATTTCCGCCAAATTTGGCAAGAATTTTAAGTGATTCATTGCTCTTCTATTTTTATATCCATACTTTCCTTATCCTATAGCAATGAATTGAATTCATAATATCAATATGTCCTACCAAGCCTCTGCTAAATTGCTTTTATGTATGATTTTGAGGTTAATGCATCATTTCTACAAATCTTGCTGGAGTGAATGAGTGATGAATGAATGAAACCAAAATGATCAGTAGCTATTGTTTTAGGCCGAGGAACAGAATTTGGGACAAGACTACGGAGCCACAGCCTTAATCGCCAACCCACCGCCTCCTCCTCCCCAGTCTTGATCATAAACCTTTTCACCCTTCCAAAACAAAATCTCCTCAAATCTTTGCCCGACACCCAGACGCTCAAAGGTAGGCAATCAGCACACACTGCGCAAAATCAGCCTCTCATCTTCATCGAACCTACCTCTTCCTCTCCTGATCTTAGTGCCTTCAGCCACAGTGTCTTTTGTTGCACGAAAGAACAATTTAGTACTGTATGAAAAATTCCTTCATATTTGCCAGGTACAAAATCAAAACTGAGTATGCTCTTGCTATAAGCCAATACTTATTAATAATACACATTCAGGATATGCACATAAATAACTCAATAACGTATGTATTTTAAATCTCTATACTCTGAATCTGTTTGCCATAACAAAGTTCAGGGTTGTTATTAATTCTTTAACAAATTAGCCACCATTTCAATCAGGACCAGTTCCACAGATGAGGCCTCTTTTTATATAAACAGTTTACTTTTTCCTCTGTCTTTTAAAAGTCATCCTTATATTTACTGCTAAAAGTGTTTGAGATGCACCGGTATATAAGCATCTTGCAAAGCACAAAATAGATGATGAATATGGTTATCAAATATTGTTCAAAGTGTTATTTCAAAACTATGTCCCAGGCAAACCACTCGCATGTTTGGCTTTTGATACGCCAATATTTTGGCTGAGCTGCATGTTTGTTTGTTTTCTCAATGTACGTGAGAAGGAATTCTAATAAGGAGTGACTAACACGCCTGGACATTACTATTATCATCCAACACATGCATGCAAATGTCGACTGAACAAACATCACGCACACTTTGAACTGTGGCATGTGAGAGATGTGAAAGATGGATAAAAAGAAAAACGACCCCATAAACCAACTACAGATCGTGTCAAATAAATGAAAATACCATTAAATGAAAACAAGTTTTTTTCCACCTCCGGCAGCGTATCATCGCATAAAGATGAAGGCAGGCAGAAAAGATCACTTAATCAGCTGCTGAATCCTTTTATTATAGAGTCGTTTGATCTCCGGCAACGTGTGATCTGTGTCGGCATTGCATTTTTATATGGAATTGCTTTCTGCAGAGTAAGAGCAGCGCAGTGTCCAGCAATGACATAAACGTGTCAGGTTTTACAGGGATCGGCCCGGCAGCAGAGATTAATTACCAGCAAGATGATATCTGGCGAGTTAAAACCAAAAGAAGTGTGTGGTCCCGGGATCAGAATCAGTCCCTTCTGTCCTTTTTTAAGCAGCGCTGTTGATTTCATTCCATCATGGGAAAAAAAATAAATTTTCACAGATTTTTTTTTTTTTTTTTCTAAATACCAGTATATTGTGTTGCACCAAAACTGTGATGTACATCTTTTACAGCCCCTAAAAATGCCTGGTGTAGTTGATGTTGCTTGGTGATCTACCAATGTCAATACACTACTTTCTGCCATAGCTGTTAAAGTATAAATACTAATAAGACCACAAACTATAAATTGAGCAAAATTAATAATTTAATCCCACTTTCAATGTGTTTAAGCGTTTAAAATACAATAAAAAAGACACAGCATCATTGGCACTGACTTCTTCAACTTTTAGTACGTAATTCACCAGGACAATCATGAATGTCTCTAATTTGCAGATACTTTTTTCCAAACTTCCCACTAATTTATTTCTGATTGTGAATACATTTCTTTCCACCTTTCATTAGAAGTAGAAAAAAAACAACTTTTTTTTTTCAGATAATGATTCATGTCAGGGTGTTTGGCAACATTCGTATTACTATTTTTTTAATTAGAACTTTAAGGGGAAAAAAAAGGACCATTAATCAGCATACACGGATAGACTTCCCAGATTTATTTTTTGATTGAATGCAGTGCTCATGTGCTCAGTCTAGATTTTCTCTGAAACTCATTTGTGTGATCCACATCAGAAGTTACTAAGGTTGAGGAGGGTGTTCTTTAGTTTGCATTGTTTCGCAAGCAGTTGATTAACATGCCTCTTCTGACTGTTAGGGACCATCCGACTGCCAGACCAGGAGTGTGTCTGTTCATCCGCTTGTCACAGAAGCCAGGTTTTAGGCACTTACAAACAAACTAATATAAAAGCTTTGACAGTGACTGCAAGTTGCTCGTTCCAGTGTAACATACTCACTAATACTATGCAATCATGAACACTGAAAATCAGTTCTCTCTCAGAGGAGTTTGGTATATGATTTTCTTTTCTTTGTAAAATGAGTAAATAAATACATCTAAATTATACTGCTTTATTTAATCTGACATGTAATGCACAATTTTAATATTTTTGTTTTTCAAAGCTTGAAAGTGAAGGTGCAACCTCAGATATTTTGTAATGTTGTGTAAAGATGAAATGTTAAGAATGTAATAAATCTGTGTTCGATCAGTGCGTCAGCTACTACTACTACAACTATAATACCTTCAGTATTGGATGGATACAATGTTTGGTTCAAGTATATATTTGAACAATGGAACCCATTTTGTCACTGTGCCTTTTGTATTATGTTACCAAATTAAGTACAAGCTATTTTAAATTGAAATTTTGTTTAAACAGCTGCAAGGTGGCTGCAAGGGAGGAATGAGATATTTTTATATGGAATTTGTAACAAGGAGAACATTTGCCTGTTTAACATAAAATTAAAACCTCTTATTTTTGTTTCTCTGCTTCATTTTGTGTCTTACGTTGCTTTTTGAATTAAAATTCCTTTTCTCAACGCTCTGTATGATAAGATTTACATTGAGGTGGTTCATCACCAGGACAGTGGCAACTGTGGAGGAATAAAGTCGAGTCATACAAAATGTGAAAGAATGAAAGAATGGGAAAATTCATCGGTGGAGGTGCGACTGCATCATTGATCAGATACGAGCCCCTTCTTGTTTGCAATGGTGATGGAAAGGCTGATAGAAGAGGCTAGACAGGAATCACTGTGGAATATGATGTTTGCAGATGACATTGTGATCTCCAGTGACAGCAGGTAGAGGGAAATCCAAGAGACAGAGGTATGTTTTAGAGAGGAGAGGAATGCACATTAACCACAGCTAGACAGAATATGTGTGTGTGAATGAGAGGCACCCAAGTGGAGATATGGAAGGTTGAGGGTTTTAATTACTCAGGGTCAACAGTCCAGAACAATGGAGAGTGGGAAAGATGTGAGGAAATATGTGAAGGCAGGTTGGAACGGTTGGAGAAATGTTTCAGATGAGATAAGCCAGATTGAAAGGTAAAGTGCACAAAACAGTGGTGGGCCAGTGGTGCTGTGTGGTTTAGAGCAGGGGTGTCAAACTCAAAATTCAAAACTGGGACAAAGTCGCAGGCCAACATTGATATTTATTGAAAAAAATCTTCCTCCAGATATAACAAAGAGCCTTTTCATATGGACCCAAACAAGTTTTGCTTAAAAACTAAATACGGAACAAGCATAGCTTAATACTATAGAATATATAATTAATATTGCACACATGCAAAATCCTGTTTTCTACCTAAGTAGCAGGGTGCCAGTATTAGCATAAGGTTGCTCTGACTACTGAGCGTATACGGGTCCTTTTGTGATTTTCGTGCCAAAACACCAGCAGAAAATTCTGGGATTTGTAGAATTAGCGGTACATGTACTGTAGACTATGGCATGGCTTTGCGGGTCAAATTTGGCCCGCGGGCCGGAGTTTGACGCCTATGATTTCGAGACAGTGGCATTGAGGAAAAGAGAGTAGAGCAGGAGGTAACAGAGATGAAGATGTCGAGGTTCTCTTTGGAAATGACGAGGATGGATAGGACCGGGAATGAGTCCATTAGAAGCTCAGCACATGTTAAGATGTTTTGCAGATAAAGGCAGAAAGCCTGCTCTGGTTTAGACATGTACATAGGATGGCTATTGAATATATTGGAAGAAGGAACCTGACGTTGGAACCTCCAGGCAAGAGGCCTAGAGGAAGACCAAAGAGGAGATTTATTGGAGGGAGGGAGGACGTGAAGTTTGTTGGTGTGACAGAAGAGATGATTTGTTGTGGTGAACCCTGAATGCAAGAGCTGAAAGGAAAAGACGAGTTCATCTCCAGGACAAGTCAAGGATGCATCAGAAGCTGCACTGAAGGAAAATAACTGAAATCAATAGAATATTCCAGAAAATCAGATGAACTCGTGTCGTAAATTTTGTCAAGTTCAACGCCTCTAGGATCAGTAAGATTGCATTTCTCAATTTTGACCACACGGTGGTGACGACGTAACACAGAATGTGGGGTGTCCTTGCTAGTGGACAAGAAGGCCCTGGTACATCCGGACACACTAGAGTTTGAATTTTCTTTCTTGCAAATGTATCCTCTTCATTTTCTTTCAGTGCTCTTTTCAAACGGTTATTGGACGCTGGGGTAGATAAATGGCCCCATGAACATCTCAGCGGCTTGAAGAGATAAAGTTCCTGCGAGCGGTTATGAGATCATCCTGAGAGCAGGCCAGGACTCTGTTCCCATTTGACTGATCTGTGATGATCTCATTGTTTTCTAGTTAGCTAATGACCAATCCTTGGCATTAGTTGGTTGTTAAAGTTTCAATTGTTTCCTGGTACTACAGGTTCATCGATACATCAGGCTAATACTGCATTAGAAGTTTCCAGCATTCACGGAATCTAAGTCTAGATAATTTCTTCAGTTCACAAGAGATACAGAGAAAAGAAAAAAATAGACACAGGTTGGATTTAAAGACACTTACTGGTATTTTAGGAACTCAACATCCAAATAAGGGGAACTTTTTGTGTTGTAGTCAAGAATATGTTTGCCACAGAGCAGAGCAGCTCCTTTTTTTAGAGAGTTTTATTCACGTGGAATATGTGAAGAAGCTCTGGAGGGGACGGAGATGAGCAGGGTGTGACCTCAAGCTCACTTGGGAAACTCCTGATGACATGCCCACCCACAAGTAGAGGTGGATGCTTCAATAAGACTCCTTGTGTGCTTTGCTTGGAAGAACTTACTGCACACGTTCACTCCCATGCCTCGTGCCAGTTTTAACAATTTTGCTTTTGTACCGGTACTAGGTTGGCTCCTTTTAAATACCATAAAACGTGACAAATGTGTCTCTCAAAGAGACAACAAAGATGACCTTTTGGAAGTTATGGGACGGTTCTTAAGGAGTCGAGACAGAAATAAATCAGCGACTCCTCCTTTTCGTATGTGACCTGGGAATGAGTCAGAGATGCAGCTTGAGAAAATCATCAACGTCTGTGTTATTGATAGAGGTGAGAAATATAGGCCGAAAACCTGAGAAAAAAATTGGCTGGGGAATCTTGAAGAATGCCCACTCGGTGTTTTGTGATTTGCTCAAAATGCACTGACAGGGGTTTTCTCTTAAGAGTGTCAGGTGGGAGGTCTGCCTCGAGGGGGTGAACAAGACCAAACACAAACAATGCTGGAACGTTATGATCTTTCAAAGTTATTCTTTGAAAATTTAGATTCAGAAATGGTGAATGTAGATCTATGTGAAAGGCTAAAAATGCACCTGTTGACGTTTGAGTCACCCAGCATGTATCTGGAAGAAGCCCAGCTTGGTCAGGATGCACGTTGAGGGGTTTGACCAACAAGCTTTTGGAGTTGCCAGTTTGTGACCATATAATTATACTTTATACTTTATAGCGAGTCCCCCGTGTCATTGCCTTCCAGTTTGAACTCAGAAAGCTTATTATTTTATAGTTATTGCAGCAGTCTCATTCCTCATCCATATCTTTTTTATTATCTTCATTTCTGTTGGATCATTACAGTTGTCATACCAAGAATATGCCGCACTCTTGGTTTGTTGTTTTTATATGCAGCAGGTGGACTCAACGTTCTCAGTACAGAGGGAACATTGGCCGACTGTTTTAAGTTGGTTTCCGTTTTTCATAAATATTGCTTTTCAGCCAGGATATGAAAAAAGGCTGAATATATGAGACCTTGGACCAAGAGATTGATTTTAACTATTAAAATGGTCAAATATATTGACTATCAACTTGACCTTTGAGGTAGACGTTTTTCTCTTTTTGAAAATATTCAGCTTGACTTTCTTAAATTTGCTTAAACTTTGCTTATCTAAGAATTTCTTACACGACCTCTATTACTCAATAATACAACATACATCAAAATATATTACTGTTCCCCCGCAACACTTCCCCTGCAAAAATGTGTGAAAATGTTGCAGTAATTCTATGACAGATTACCATATGATGGGCAGCAAATTACCTCATTCCCATCGCCCGAAAAGCCAAAATGACAGAACGCTGACCTGTGTTTGATCGTGGTATTATGATTTATGCTGCAATGCCGTTGAGGGCAGAGTGCGTCATTGCTCCAAGTGTGGCTGATCCTATCTGCCTGCTGGCGTTTCACAGATATTATCAACCATCCACTTCACAATCCTTCATACCCGCAAACCAAAAACCTAAAATGCAAACCTAGAATTACAACCTTCAGTTTGTCCTTGAGAAGTTGGAGGACATATTTTTTTTTCCCTGCTATATCCATTCACACAAGTTGATCAAACTGATTTGATAAAGAAACAACAGCGGTTAATTAAGGAGCGGATAAAGCCATTGAATCACTTTGAATTATGAATCGGTTTGGAGAAATGTGGGAGGAGCAGGGGGAGGCAGGGTCCTGTGTTTGGACTGTCAGTTTAAACAACAGCTGAGATTGATGATGCCAGCCACATTAAAGAGTCAGTAGTAAAGAGGGAGCTGCGTGCAACTCTTAGCTGAAACACATGAGCATGAAAGGGAGAAATAGATTAAAGCTTGGTCATCACACAGAAATGAGAAAAGCTGAAGTGCCAAAAAGTGAGAAGGTCTTGCTGACATGGAAGATCTAAGAAGAAGCTGGGGTGCAGTTAAGGGCTTGGACGAGGGGAGGAGATGAAAGTACTGCAGGGCCTGAAAGTGAAATACTACCGAGTGTGGAAAAGACAACCGTGCACTGTTCTCACAGCAAGACACGCACTTCCTGCCGGCCCATTCTTGCGAATGAATTCACTTGGAGATGGAGTCGTGCTCGGTACCTGTGTAATCCTCCCTCTGAAAAGAAGGCAAAGGCATGCCTAATTTTTTTGGCGGCATGAAAAAAGCTAAAGTGTGATAATCGTCCTTGAAAATATAATAAAAACAATTCGAATTTAATATGTTTTGCCAGCAAAGGGAGGATTTAATTTTTTTTTCTTGTACAACAGTTATATAATGTCTCATTTATATAGCATCTTATATATAGTGCTACTTGGTTGTCTTGCATGCCCATCTAATACAATGTGTACATTTTATTTAATGTATGTATTTTATTTCCTTTTTTTGTCAAATTGTGATTTTTCATCACTCGGATCATTTAAACATGACCTCCCAGCTGACCTCCTTTGACCAGCTATCTGTTCCCTTAGGGGGTGATTTGAAAGTAAAAAAAACTGAAAATGGGTTTGATCCAGCACACTGTATATCTTTCATCTGTTATTTATTGAATATACAAAGATTCAGTTACATTAAATCACAATCAAGTATTTCATGTAGGTTAACTTCAGAACTAAGAACTTCTTCATATATGTGTGTATTTATGTTTGTGTGTGTGGCCTCCCCCCCAGTTGTTAGGTAATAATGGCTTGAAATACCAAACACCGAAAACTGTATATGTTTAGTGTCCGGATGTGTGCACAGAAAAACAGACAGAAATGCAAAGTTTGTATTCAGCACGTTTGTTAATTGTGGTTGAGTGATCCCTGTATTTAAAAGATACTGCATTTGGAGCAATATAAACATACCGAAAAAAATCTAGGCGTAAACAGGCACATATATGAAATGGCTCAAGCCCCTTGCCATGAATTCGTGACCTGACCCTTGAAACTAAAATAACTGGCTATCTCTGCAATGAGATCAGATGAAGCACAGATTCTTTCCCTATATTGATATCGATGTCTGCGCTCGTGCCATCATTTTAATACACAACATTCTTTTTTATCTTCTATCAGCTGCATATTTACATCTGTTCTTTCACTCCACAGTTATGTTTATAATGACAAGACATTTTCACTACTTCATTCCCTTAAGTGAGTCCTTTCACTGGCTAGCTTTTTGGGAGATAAGTTGTCTGTGCGTGTGAGGTCGAGTTGGATGGACGTTTATGTGTGGGTGTATGTTATCGAGCTGGCTGTGTTTGTAGCATTAAAATGCAGCAACAGACTGAAGTAAAGCATATGAATAATTGATACTGTATTGTCAATAATCGCAAGCATTCACTGACAGGTGCATCAAAGGGACGTTCTTTCAGCTCTATAAGGTATATTTCCCAAATCTATATGACGTCAACAAAGGAAAAGTTCACTTTTATATGTACTCAAAGTGAAAAGAGCAGCCCTGAAGAAGAATGGAGCTTTTAGGCAATGTTGATGGAACCACTGAAACACTCAAATAAAGAAAAAATACCTGAAAATAAGCAAGGGTATAATAAGGAATTGGCAAACAGATTATTTTGTATTGAAAAGCCAGAATAGTAGTGCATTGTCGGATTTCCTATCAAAATGTCAATCATTGCGTCAAACCTCTCCCCCATTCCAAATAAAATAAAGGCACAAGTTTTTTAGGCCTTTGGCTGCAGGCCAGTTAACGGTTATGAAACTGTTTGGCCTTTAATAGCCAAAATGCAGACATCTCTCAACTAATCCTGAAAAACAAAAGAGCGCTATGGTCGTATCCCACTGGAATTTCTCCAGTTTTGCAAGGACAATATAACTTCATAAATGCAGACTCTCCTCGTCAAAACTTCTCGAAACCAGCAAAAGTCAAACCGTCTCGTTAAAAGTCTGTTAACATTCTCAAAATTACAACAGCTTCATCTCATGGTGAGTTTCATGTGGTTAACCACGATTGTAGTGTGAGCACTTAGTGTGCCACGCCAATGCTTGCCTTGAAATCTCTGTCACACCAAAAGGGCGTCAGGTCATGCGTTGTGGCTGTGTTGATTAGCTACCGCAGTTTGAGGCCTAATTTCTTCCACTAAACTCGAAGGCGTATGTGTTGTTTCTCATTTTATTGTTCATGGGAAAAATGTCTCAGCTGGTAAAAATGGAAAAATCACTCAATTTTCCTCCACTACCGAGCTACCGTTTTGGCTTTTAGAGTGCTTACGCGGCCATTCAAAGACTGGATGTCCATTAAATGGTTTATGTTTTGTGGTGTATGTGGAGGTAAAGGTGCTAGCAGATGCTGTCAGAGACACGCTGTAATAAGCAGCAGCAGCAGCAGGACATATGGAACATTTTTCTACTGTATAGCACACGCTTAATGACAAGCAAAGTATTCATGCAATAGTTGAGGGAAAAAAAAAGCCCGAAACCAAACTAAAAGTGCGAAGGAGCTCGGCTCTGCTCACAGACGAGGTTTCTCTCGACCTTGGGTTTCAAAGCTGGCGGGCGGATCAGAGCACAGAAGGTTTGTGAGCCTTGGCACGGACACACAGCGCCAGCCTTTGAGGACCCAGATTAACCTGCATAAACAAACACACACAACTGTGCTTGAATTGCATGAATGGACGTTTCATCACCGCTTGCTACATTTCTTTGATTGACACACCCTGTTGCAACTCCATGATGCAATTGTAAAACACATGTTGAATAATCACTTGCAGAGAAGGTGTGGATATATCGTGCACTTCGGTGAAAACTCCCCTAAATTACCCACGCCATTTTCATGTTTACTTTTTTGATTTTTCTCAATTTTCAGTTGGGTTTGTCAGCAGCTTCCCTTAAACATCAGTTAAAACTGGCCCAGTGCTTTTTTGATACGGTGAAATTACCTCAAGATTAGGTTTAATTTGAACATCGTTTGTGAGCGAGTGTTTGTGGGTTGCGAGGTAAAACCCCCCCATGGTGGGCGGTCATGTGAAAGCGACACAGGACTTGTGTTTGTACACAGGGAACCCCGGCAGCTCAGTAAAAAGAGCTTTATTATTTAGGTTTCTGCCAAGCAGAGATCACGGTGGAAAATACACAGGATTCCTGGCGCCAAGTCCCTTGCTCTCGGAAAATTTGTTCCCACAAGTGTTCAAGTTTGGGCCTGGATTTAATCACCCACTGTAGCATTTGTCTTTTGTCTTAAAAAAACGAACCTAAAATCCATCTACATTAATACCATCATCAATCCCTCTGTTAGCATAAAGCAAACAACTATCCTTTTCGTTTTTTGGCCCGATTTCAGACATGACTAGTATCTTTTGATAGAGGAAACTGTCAAAATATCACTTGATTAATAATATACATGTTCACAAACTTCATGGTGGAAGTGAAAATGAGGCATTTTCATAAATTATCTAAACTAATTTTTGGCAACCGAACATCATTTCAACATTTTTTTTTTCCATTCAAGTTTCAGCAAAGGAAAAATAGAAGCACAGTATTAAAGTTTCAGTCAAGAAAAAGGTGCTATGTGGCTCATATGGATCTCAGGTCTGTGACACAGCGGAGCTGACAATGTCCCCTTTTGCTCCCTGAAAAAAAAATTCAATAGCTGTGCACTTAGACAGAGCTAAAGTGCTTCTCAGAGCACAGAAATTCTCCCAATCACCATATAAGCATCAATATGACCGCTCTAAATGCGTTAAATGGGAAATAGATAGATAAATGGCATTGAGTCAAGTCTGTTAATGGATGGCTGGGGTTGTGGAATTGGTTTTGTTAAAACACTTATTTGATCAATATACACATAAGTCAAAGCAGACATACTAACAGATAGAAAACAAAACATTTCAATTCTAACCATGTTAATCATTGTAATTCAATTTGGCATTTTTTTTAAACAAAATAAAATGTATCTAGGGTCAGGCTTTCATCTTTGATAAAATTAGTATCAAAACATTGATAATGAAATTAGAAGTTGGAGAGGAACTGGTATTTTTGGTATATTCACAGTGCCTTTATCAGATGGACCACCTGCTATTGTCCTTTACTCGTCATACAAATATCAAATATCATTAGCTACTGTATATCCATCCTTATAGGTATCGGGAGTCGAGACAAGAGCTGCACTTTTTTCAGCTTATCAGCATCGATCCGTGACTTTGTCTGATCCACCGATCTGACCGAAACACTGTCTCCCGCTTAGTTTCCCGTTGTGGCTTGCTGAGGTAACCTTGCTGCGCAACCCTGTTCCTTGACTAGTTGCGATGTGTTTCATTAACCGAGTTAAACGATCAAGGTGACTGGCAATTCATTAGACTATGCAAAATGAAAAATGACCAGCCCCCAGTCAATTGACTTCCTTCCTGAGGCTAAAAATCATTGCGAGAAGCGCAACAGCCTTGTCTCTGAGTGGCTGCCGTACAACTAATTTTTATTTTCATAGTCACGTCTTGTGGAAACGTTTCAAAGAACCACCGGAATCCAGCCCCCACCGCGACGTGGGAAAAATAGGGTATTCTAAGATAAATTCCCCAGGATCAATCATCTGCCATAAAAAAGAATACGTGACACTCTCTCAACACCACCACCACGTCTGCTTTGACACAACAAACAACCGGGATCTGAGATCACAGGCGTTATAAAACTGACAATTATCATCTGGATGAAGATGTTACAAAGTCTTATTTCCAGAAAACACACCCTGTTTGTGATTCACCAAACAAACACAGCTGCTGTTGGCAGGAGGCCCTCAGGAAGTCATCCAGCCTCGATGCGGTTGCACAGTACAGTAAGTGTGTAAGCGCTCACACACGCAAAGCCAAATCGTCAGATTAAAAGGTAATATTTTTTTAGCCTCTGATTGCCTGCGGATTTAGTTTGAGGAGTTGCAGGCCACGGGAGAATATTTCTTCAATTGGATTACAGTTATCTTGTGATATGAATGAAGTTGGAAAATTGCCACCTCATTAAAAATACAAGTTGCATTTTTTTTCTACATCCGCAGAGAATTTCTATGTTTCTGCGGTCCACTTAAGGTGTATCTTGACGTGCATTGCGAATATTGTCGCCGTTATTTAATCCCTGCGGTATTTCATTTAAGAGTGGAAGCGAGAAAAATGCAAATTATGAAGAAAAATGAAGATATCCTCAAACAAAGGCTGAAGGCACCTGCTTTTCCAAGCCAAGGAGTGCAGTCTCTGTCCTCTGATTTACTCGGCATGAACCTGCTGTTGAGTCACTCTCTGGCCCCCTCAAGCCAAACCCAATCCAAGATCATCTGGCTGCTTCTGCTCTGCAGGTCGCTCCCCATTGGATGAAACAGGTGCATGAATCACCGGGCGGTTCGCTGATTCACCGCATTGGCCGTCCATCACTTTGCCTTTTTGCCCTCCTGGCTCCATGTCACTTCCATGTTTCATGTTTGGATGTCGGTGAGGTGCAACGCCATTCCTCTGGAAACAGGTTTTTGGCAAGAAACGAGCAACTGTGATCACCAGAGGTAAAAAAGGGAAGTTACGTCAGCCCTCCAATTGGCCAGCACAGTGAATTATGATCAACAATAGCCTCCGACCGCCGCTAAACTCACTCAATGTGTAGCAACAGCAACATTGGGTTTCGGGTTGGTTAAGTAAACTACCGGCCCTCCAAAGCCTCACTCTAAGAATTCATCAAGAAGACATATTCCTAACACACCCAGCGATTAACCAGCTAGGTAGTCTGAACACCGTGATTTAAAACTTTTGTGAAATGAATGCTTTGTGTGAGTTGAAGTATGACATGGTGCCTACTTGACTTTTCCGAGCTACTCCTGAATAAAAGGTTACAGCGTCAAATATGCAGCTAAAAGTCTCTTAAAGTTTATTTTTGAGGCTCTTTTTTTTGTCTAGTTTACTTTTGGAGCCAATGTAAGGGAAGTGACTGAGTTTATTATTTCAATCCCACACAGCAATTAGCCTTTTGTCTTGGGCTTTTTGTAATCCATTCAAAACATCAGTCATCACACAAAAACTTTAAGTGATGCAACAGATATCCTTTTTAGAGAAATTCAATGGGATTTTCCCCCCTCACTAAGTTAACAGCTCGCTAGAAGCTAAACTAAATGTAACCACCATCTTAAATGCAACTATAGAGATCCCGAAGTACAACTGTATTTGGTGTATCAGCAAATATTAAAAAGAGGGAGAAAAAAAAGCAGGTACTTTTCCGTATAAACACAACAAAGTACCTTACAATGCCTCCTATTCACCCATTTTCACACACCGGGACACTCTGGCATGTGGCCATACAGGAAACGTCCTCCTATTAGGGGCTGAGCCCCAGCCAGGAGTTATATAAAACACACACGCGTGCACACACACACACACACACACACACATATATATGTATATATATATATATATATAAAATCTTAATTCATTGGGATGCTATTTCATATTGTTTTGGCCCCCTTCCCTCACATGATATTGAATGAAATGCTTGTTGTTTTAAAAACCAACACTATTTAATGGAATTTCGGAAGATGATTTGTTAAATTTTTACCTGATGCCTCCAGGTATCCTGTTGCCCTTTGGCAGCTTATACTTGGCGTTTCTTAAGTCTTAATTATTGATTTATTGTTGAATTTATTGTTTTGATTGAGCTACGTGGGTTGCCACTTAACTGTGGTTGAGGAGGTTGCATGTCCCAGTGATCCTGGGAGCTATTTTTTGGGGGGCTTTATGCCCCTGGGAGGGTCATCCAAGGCAAACACATCCCAGGTAAGGGACCAGACAAAGCGTGGCTCAGAAGACCCTCCTGAAGAGCACAAACTTTGGATCTAGTTTCCCTTGCCCCGAGACGGGTCACTGGGGCCTCATACCGGAGCCTGGTAGCTGGGCCTTCACCCATGGAGCTCGGCCAGGCAGAGGCCAAAGAATTGACATGGGTACCTATTCCCCTGGGCTTACCAACCACAGGAAGGCCCAAGCAGATCGGGTGCAGTGTGAGCCGGGTGGTGGCCGTAGTGGGGGACCTTGGCGGTCTGAATCCTCGGCTGCAGAAGCTGGCTCTTGGGACATTTCATGTCCCGGTGAGAAGCTCCGGGCAGGTGTAGGCATATTGGTTGCCCCCCGACTCTGCGCCTGTACGTTGGGATTCAATCTGGTGGACGAGACGGTAGCCTCCAGGTTGGGGGATTTGTTCTGACTGTTGTTTGTCACTATGCACCTAACAACAGTTTTCTTTACCCACTCTTCTTGGGGTCCATGGAGGGGCTGCTAGAGAGTGCTCCTACCGGGGACTCCCTTGTTCTACTGGGAGACTTCAATGCTCACATGGCCAACAACAGTGCAACTTGGAAGGGCGTGATTGGGAGGAACGCCTCACCCCTAATCTGAACCTGAGCTATGTTTTGTTATTCCACTTATCTGCTTGTCGATTGAATACTTCCGAGACCTCCTTAACCCTGTTGAAATGCTTTCAAATGAGGAAGCTGAGATGTAGGACCCTGGAGCGGACACACCTATTTCCAGGGCTGAAGTTGCTGAAGCAGTCAAAAAGCTCTTTGGTAGCCGGGGCCCTGGGGGTGGATGAGGTCTGGCATGCATTCCTCAAGGCTGTCCTGACTGACACGCCTCTGCCACATTGCGTGGATGTAGGGGACAGTGCCACTGGACTGGCAGACCCAGGCGGTGATCCCCCTTTTAAAAAAGGGGGATCGGAAGGTGTGCTCCATCTGTAGGGGGTATCACACTCCTCAGCCTCTGGCTAAGTAAGGGCTATTCAGTGGCGTTGGAGAGGAGGGTCTGCTGTGTCATTGAACCTCGGATCCAGGAGAAGCAGTGCGGTTTTCGTCCTGGTCGTGGAACAGTGGACCCGCTCTACATCCTCGGCAGGGTCCTTGAGGGGTCATGGCTGTTTGCCTAACCAGTCTATATGTGTTTTATGGATCTGGAGAAGGCATTTGACCATGTGAGGGGTGCTCTGGGAGTATGGGGTACCGTATCCCGTTATATGGGCTGTTTGGTCCCTGTATGATCGGTGTTGGAGCTTGGTCCACATTGCTGGTTGGAAGTCGGACCCATTTCTGGTGAGAGTTGGACTCCGCCAAAGCTGTCCTTTGTCACAGATTCCGTTCATAACTGTTATGGACAGAAATTCTTGGCACAGCCAGGGTGTCGAGGGGATCCAGTTTGGTGGCTGATTGAGTCTCTGCTCTTTGCAGATGATGCAGTTGTGTTGGCTTCATCAGGTCACGATCTTCAGCTCTCACCAGAGCAGTTTTCAGGCGAGTGTGAAGCAGCCGGGATGAGGATCAGCACCCCCAAATCTGAGACCATGGTGCTCAACCGGAAACTGGTGGAATGCCCACTCCGGGTCGGGGAGGAGGTGCTGCCCCAAGTGGAGGAGTTCAAGTATCCTGGGGTCTTGTTCATGAGTGAGGCAAGGATGGAGTGGGAAATCAACAGCTGAATCAGTGCGGCGTCTTCAGCGGTGCGGACTCTGAACCGGCCTGTCGTGGTGAAGAGGGAGCTGAACAAGAAGGCGAAGCTTTCAATTTACCGGTCGATCCATGTTCCCACCCTCACCTATGGTCACGACCTGTGGATAGTGACCGAAAGAACGAGATAGCGGATACAAGCGGCCGAAATGAGTTTTCTCCGCAGGTTGGCTGGAGTCTTCCTTAGAGTTAGGGTGAGAAGTTAAATCATCCAGGAGGATCTCGGAGCACAGGTGCTGCTCCTCTACATAGAGAGGGGTCAGATGAGGTCAGGATGGTCAGGATGCCCCCTGGACGCCTCCTAGGGTAGGTATTCCAGGCATGTCAATCTGGGAGGAGACCATGGGGAAGACCCAGGACACACCTGGGAATGCCAAGGGGTCCCCAGAGGAGGTGGACCATGTGGCGGGGGAGAGGGAGGTCTGGGATTCACTGCTCCGGCTGCTGGCCCTGCAACCCAACTCAGGATAACCGGGGGAAGTTGGATGGATGGATGGATGGATGGACATGTTGTGGGTTGTTGTGTCTTTGCATTGATGCATTATATGAGCGCTAAAAGTAACTCCTGGTTATTTCCTTCAAATCCTCCTTTAATCCTTTAGTTTGCTTCTAAAGCCATCAATTATGCTACTTTGTGTGTGTTTTTTCCCAAAAGAGAAAATGATAAACACCCAGCTCTATACATGACTACTGATGCCTATTCTTCTCAATGTGACCCTTTTATTAGTTTGATATGAAAAACTAGCTTCATCGTTCATATTCCCACCGTTTCTGTGTGATTTTATACCCACATCTGTCGCCACCTCTGCTGCAAATGAACCCCTGAGCAGCAGGCCACAACAAGTCGTGTTTGTTTTGGAGGCACAGTGGCCTCCAAGCAAGGGTTCAAATGCAGCCGAGTCCATGGAGTGAAACCTGGATGTGATTTTTCTCCCTGTAATTGCAACCGTATATCAAGAGTTTGATAGTCTATTTTGCATTTAAGTAGTTTCACTCCACATCATGAGAATTAGGCCCTTGGTTACAGTGTGCTATCAATTATGGAATTACAGCAGTCTGAGGAAAACAAGGTTCTGAACTAGTGAACTAGAATTCACACCAAGCATTTGCTGAAAATTTTTCGGGGAAAGACAGGAAGCAGAGCTAGAGGTAGCAGAGATGAAAATGTTGAGGTTCCCTTTGAGAGTGATGAGGAGGTGTAGGATCAGAGACGTGCCCGTCAGAGGGTCGGTACATGTTAGATATTTTGGAGGTAAAGTCAGACTGAGATGATATGGCCATGCACAGAGGAGGAATAGAGAAAATATGGGTAGAAGGATGGTGATGGTCAGAACTGCCTGGCAGGAAGCTTAGAGGAAGACTGAAGAGGAGATTTATGAATGGAGTGATAAAGGACTTGAAGTCAGTTGGTGTGAGAGAAGAGGATACAGAGAATAGGGTTAGACTGAGGGAGATGATTCACTGTGGTGACCCCGGGAGGGAACAGCCGAAAGGAAAAGAAGTAGAAGAAAAATATTTGCCGAAATTTGGTAACCACCTAGAGTAATGGGCATAACAAAACAAATGAAAATTAGTAATAAAACACGATAAAAACACAAGCACATACTGTATATAGAGCCAGAGATACAAGCCAACAGAAGTTATCTATTGAGTGACTTATCTCCAGAGACAAGTTGCTAAAATGAGCTACAGATTCTGTGAAAAATCAGCCCGCTGCTTTGCTGCTGTGTTCGTTTATGCAGAGCAAAGTCACACCGGGTGTGACATTGCATGCCGGCATCCCTGGGGTTAGATTTGATGATCCGACAACCCCTGCTGTCAGTTTAACAATGGAACAATCTATCTTTGTGCATAATCCTACATTCCCACCTTGAACAGACCATGACAAGCGCTTAGTGAGGAAGCTGTCTCTTTGCCGGAGGAAGATATACTTCCAAAACTCTGAGTGATAATGCTTAACTAACTATGGCTTCTTCCTGAGTCAAGCGTCTCCACCCTGTGTGCTGTTTTTTGTTTACAAAGAATCTAAAATGCCCCGGCAGCTGAGTTTCTGTGTTGTCGAAACACATCATCTGGCTTTTGAATGAGCTGACTCATTACCGTGTGGCTGGTTTAAGGCCAGGTCAGCAGGAGAACGCTCTTCTCACTGAGTCTGTCCAACGGATACCGAAGTGTAACTGTGTTCTTTTGGAAAAAATAGCAAGGCAACAATGATCTAGTTAGAAGGACACATAGTATTGTGCTGTGGTGTGTGTGGCTTTATCCCACTGTGGTTTTACTTCACTATTTTGAGGCTCTTTAACGCACTGCAGACAATGGTGAGTGAGACTGCATTGCAGACACAACTTACACACAGTTACATCACAGGTGTCAGTTCAATGTTTAACTATAAAATGTTGTTTCTTCTTTATTTCATACTTCGGGACTTATCTGTTCCTCGTTTTTTACAAAAGAGTAAGACGCATTAGATTTCTGGTGCTAAGCAGCTGTCTGACAAAGATTAGCCTCTGTTTATTCCAATCAGATGTAGCCAGTGGATAACCGCCTTCCTCCCAACGTCCCCGAGTCGGACTCTGAACTTACGACACCAGAGTCGAGTTAAAGTGAAGCTATTACATTTTTATTTTAACAGATTTCCTCAACAGTAAAAAAAAAACTCAGTAAAAGGGAAAAATGTTGAGAATTAATTTCACGCAATGGATATAAACTCTATGACTCACTATCTGCATGGATACTGTGTAGTGCAAGTCCTGTGCAATAGTATTATATACTCTTGATACTATTCAGGGTACAAACAGAAACTTAAGACCTGAGAGACCAGTTCGTTTTTGCGCCTACAGATATATTTTTTAATTTATATGTAAAATCTGTTGACAGAGATCGGTTGGCCTAAATTGTACTGTTGTTGTACCATGTTTTTCTCAGAATAATTGCAAATACCAAGTGTTGTGATGAAACATACAATATGCACACACAGGGCCAATAGAAATATTATTCTTGTTTTTTTTTTTTATTTTTGTCTAAGAAACAAGTAGCTGGAGCTTCTCCAGAGATTTTGTGTTTTTTTTTTTTTTTCTTTATTAAATTTGTGGTTGCTCCGCATATATACACTTTAAAATCTAATCTGTCTGGCTCTTTGTCTTCACAAAGACCACATGGCCGTGTGTCTGCAGTGTGAAACGTGCTGACCATTTTAAGTTGCCTGTATATCCGTACCAGATGGGGCCAGGCCAGACGATGCAGACTTCAAGGCTGTCGACTTCATTGACACGCAGTACATTTCAGAATGATTGATGCATTTCCTTCTCGTTCACTTCACAAAAACAACTGAATGGGCTTAAGGTTTTTTTATTTTTTCTTTCTTTTTTTTCTGCAGACTACCTGAGTGATTATAACACACGATAGAGAGGAAGACATATTTTTTGCCAGGGTGAGCCAGAGAGATGCATGGAGAAAGTGAATGAGGAGAAATGTCAGCATGAGGAAAAAGGTGATGGTTTTCATGTGTGTGGTCTTCCCCTATCAAACGGCCTATAGGAGACATGCATGCAGCATGTTGATATTTAAAAAGCCTTGAGTGTTTGTTTAAAGTGAGTAATTGATACTTGCCACCAGAAGAATTTTCCCCAATTTGGCACAGAGTGTGAGAACAAGGAATCCAGTTTGCCATGTCTGCCTGATGTCGACATGTGTTATGATACGGGAAATACACTGGGCCTGCTTCTGCTGCTTCCTCGGAGTTCACTGCAATGGCAGCGCAAGACCACACATACTGCCAGTTTTATGGTTTTATGCTAAGGGATTCCTACTGTTGGTGCCAAATTGCCTATTATTGAAACTTCCAGTAAACAAGCAAAGAAATGTAATGCCTTTGTTTGGTTTGGAACAGCTGAGACATTTTAAGACCAATTTTAGGACACCATAGAATGAACTTGTGGAGGAGGGACCAGATATCTAAAATTGAAAATGAGAGCTTTTTACTGGAAGGTCCTGGAAGATTCGCTGCATTCCCCAAAATGTCTCAAACCAAATTTCTGTAAGAATTCATCTTCTGAATTACTTAAGGCGCTTCCCCGGAATCATCGCTTTCTCAGCCTGTTGAGAATTTGATGATAAGACACACTCAAACGTTCATGGCTCCTTTGATTTCAGCCTTTTTGACACCTTAGAACATGCTTTGAAAAAGTGCACTAAAGAGGCTTAGCCGAGGCGGGATTCCACCTCAATTGTTGTCTTTGCCAGCATGGCTTTGCCTCAGAAAAGGGAGGATCTTTGCACTTTGTTTTCATTGACGGTGCTTACACCGCCAGCATCTCCTGTCATGCACAAAATGGTGCTTGAATATCATTTTGATCATTTCATCCTTTTCCTTTCAGCTGCCCCCATTCTTGTGTCAGTACAAAGTGTGGGCACTAATCCTTTAATGAATGTCTTCTTCTGAGGCTTCACATGGTAGCACATTCCAACCCCGGGACACCGAGCATCCAGATGACTGAAGTAAAGGGTGTTTTATTTTATCCCACATTGTCAGATGTTCAAGTTTGCAAAGCAAACTTTATCTTTGTACATATCAGGGACAACAGAAACAGGAGCCTCACAAAAGACAACCAAACCTAAACAGTTACAGGACTGGCATCTGTTTAGCAGAGCTCTGATTTCACGTTATAAAAATCCTCGGAAAAGTTATCTTTCCATGATTGTGTTTGATTGACCTAAATAAAGTTTGACAGTTTAATTTTGGATTGCAATGAACTTCATCTGGACTCTTACAATAGTTTGACTATTGTAGATAAAGGTGGGAACCAACTACCAATGTCCACCAATGACAGATTAACATGTATATGCTGCTTAATATATGTAAATAAAAGACACGCTGACCCTCCCCCCCCAAAAAAACAAAAAACAAAACAAAGACAGGACTTCTTGATCAGACACAATTGAATAAAATCATGCATATCTTTGCAGCTATCTGGGCCTATATCTGTGTGCTTGTGGTCTTTCAATCAGTCAAAACTGGTATTTCTGATGTCACTATACTTTTACTAATGAGAGATGGTGATTAGTTTCAAGATGTGATTTTTTTAGTCTCACAAAATTTTAATCATAGTTTAGACAGTGGATGGACCGTAACACTAAGGCAATAGAGATATAGGTAAGCTGAAGGGGACGGGGTCAGCGCTGATGTCACACACGCCGGGGGTAATGGTGACCCAGATTCGATAGCTGATGGGAAAAAGTGTGTGATCTAAGTAATGACTTGGTTTGCACATATATCATAGGAGACAGCAGAGGCTGGGCTTTGGAAGCCAGAAGTCTACACATCTATGAACTTTTGTTAAACACACCTTTGAATGATTCACCCAAACATTGGGGAATTAGTTGGCAGGCTGGACTGAGGTCAAATTGCCTTGGGGTTATCTGTAGTGTTTGTTTGCACCAAGAGAGTAAGACCCTTATATGGTAGTCTGGAGAGAAGAAATTAATAGACCTCTGGTTTTTGGGTGCATTAAAACCCAATTAGATTTGTAATGCTAAAAAGAAATCACTAAATTAAGATAGGTCCAAAATGTTGGACCAATCTAAGGGTTTACAGGGTCCTCAAACATATTTTGAGCTGCACTACTAGCTCAGAAAAAGGACATTTCATATTTGTTGTCATACCAAATACTGTATAATCCAGAATTAGTGCTTTTATTAAAAGTTAATCACCCTACTCTGCGAGAAGTAGGGGGTAGGTTTGGGATAGGTTTGCAATGTATCAATAAAATCAAAGATGATTTATTGCACATAGAATACATTTCTGAATACAAATCTAACTCATCAAATCAAATTTCTACATGCAACTATCTTTCTGGCCAAATGGGGCCTTTTTACTACAGCAAGGTGACGCATTCTCTCAGTGCCTGCGTGGGTTGTCTTCAGGTTCCCCACCTTCCAACCGCAATCCAATAATATGCAGTAGGGTGGCTAAAAACTCAACATTTTCTGAAGATTTGCTTGGATTGACTCTAAGCAAGGGTGCCCAATGACTGGCCAGTGACCCAGTGAGTGAACGCTCACCCTCCTGTTAAATCTGTGTGCAGAAAAAGGTGCCCAGGCAAGGATTGAATTAACTCCCATAACCTAGGCTACTACTACTCTAATGACCAGACACAGGTAAATATATATGCACTTTTTATTCTTCTGCATAAGTCCCAACCATAAGACTTAGGACAGGATGTTTGGAGGTATTATTTATACAAGTACTGTATGTCCTCTTTTGTTCTTACAATGTATCCACCATCAGTTTCCTGCTATTTCACCATCTATCCTTTGTCTTCATGTGTCTACAACCCGCTGCTTCTGCTTGACAACACAGATTTCGGTTAAGCTGCACAACAGTCCAAAAAAAAAAGGAAATAAATGACATCATCCTCGCAGGCCGAAGACGCCAGATAATTGTCCCCTCACTGCAAAATTTCAACCCAATAATAGCTCCCAAGGTAGTGTTGAGTCTGCCAAATAACACAATCACAGACTCACACAGTCCAGAGGGGCACACATATTGTGTTTATTCAGTTTCACTTGTAGATAAGATGGTGGGAATTTCAATGAGCATGGAGAGGGTTAGAAATGGAGCAGAGTCTTATGGCAGTAATTCTCAATGTTTAAAAACACCTCATCAGTTAGACTAGAGACTCAAACATCAAAACACTGAAAATGTTTGAGGCTCAGAAAGTCACCAAGCAGCCATGGAATAACTTATCTCATGTGAGGAAAAAATGTGTAATTAGACCTGACAAGGTCATGAATTCTTGGATAATTTATCATGGGTTTACCTGATGACATCATAATTATACTTAAAGGTTTCGTAAAATTCAAGTGTAAAACATTGCCAAGCTGAAAAAAAAAACGGATAAATATCTTTTAAATAGTCTTATTTTTACAAGTCCATTCACTGGACAGGCAGTGAATGACAAATAGGAAAGTTCATGGGTGGAGACACAAACACTCCTAGATTGACAAAAACTTAAGCTTTTCTTAGAGAGCCTTTAACCAAATTTTAAAGATTTAATCATGTCATGGGTCCTTATCTTGGATTGCTATTTACAGATGACTTTCGGCATTCATTCATTTATTCATTCATTCATTCATTCTTCACATAGCTTATCCCGCATACAAGTTGGCCTGAGTGCTGAAGCCAGTCTCGGCCATCATTGGTTGAGAGGTGCCATAAACATTGGACTAGTCCAGGGGTGGGCAAACGTTTTGGCCCCGGGGCCGCATTGACTTTTAAAATTTGACAGATGGAATACATCTGTCGATACATATCTGAAGATACGATACATAAAAAAAAACGCATTTGTTAACAGTACATATCAGACTCGTCTGACATTTGCTTGAAAATAAAACCAGCTTGCTTTTGAAGGCTCTGACGTTTGCTTGCATTTTATGCACAAACCAATTTTTCCCTTGTAGCTTCACATCCAGCTCATTCATGTATGTCAGTATGTCCACAGTAAAGGCTAAATCACAAAGCCAATCTATGTCATTCAGTTCAGGAAAATTCTCAAGTGTTCTCAAGTAGCTCCAAAAATGAAATAATCTCCTGTTTGAGCTCCCACATTCATCGATCAAATCATTCAATCATTCACATCAAGTATGAATTCTGTAACAATCTGTGGCGGGCCGGATTAAAAAGACCAATGGGCCGGATGTGGCCCGCAGGCCGTAGTTTGCCCAGCCCTGGACAAGTCAGTCGCGGGCCTGCGTATAGAGACATGCAATTTCACTTTCTCACTCACACCTCCAGACTAATGCATCCATGGATGTTTTTGGCCTGTGGGAGGCAGACCAGGAATCCAGAGAACCCACTCAGCATGGGGAGAACGTGGAAAGTCTGTGTAGAAAATCACACTTTGACACTGTGATGGCATCAGGAATTTGATTAATAATTGCGTATTTAAAAGATCACATTAAAAAAATGCTAAATTGAATTCCCAATAGCTTTTGTAAAGTATTTGTAATACTTCAGTACGTGTGGAAGGTTGAGGCCTAAATCCAGATTTTTTCCAAACATTTTTCACTTTTGAATGTGATGCACTTGTACATGAAAGGTTTATCCAGAATCATCACTCTTCTACCCTTCAAAAGTGTTCACGTCATCCTGCGTGGGTGCAAGGTATTACTCCGGCAGCTGGAAAAAATACATTTTTATACAAACTTTACCTTTATTTCAATATATTATCTGCCGATTATTTGTAAGTAGTTTTATATCATACATGATATTCATTGCATTAAACATTATCATCCATAACCTCTTCTACATTCAGGATCGTGGGGTTGTTGGAGTCTATATTAAAGATTATATAGATCTTATTTCAAATATTTACTACATCCTGATTTCTTTACCATTCTTCGACTCTCTTTCAAGTTCTCAACTTTTGCTTATTGTTTGTTTGCATACCTTTCTAACGAAAAGATTCTGATTCTATCAGCTATGATAAAAAACAATGACAATGTGACATTTACTATTTGGCTCCGACTTTAGTAATTCATTGACTGACCTTAGAGTAGGTTCAGTATCACTTATAATAACACAAGTTCTGTGCTATTTGCTCCCTAGTTGACATTTTTAATGTAGTGAAAATTCAGCAGAAATGTACGCCAAGACATTTTATGAGCACAGTGAGGATGGCTTCAATTTAATGCAATTTCACCTCCATCAGAACAGGAGCCATTCGTGAGACGTGTCTTTGTCCGGCATTATCTCCGTTACGTCAGCATTCCACTTCTATCTCATGACTCCTTGCATGACGCTCTCACAAACGCTCTCAAAAAGGCCTGCAGTGTTACTGCAAATGCTACTGGTGTTTCATAAAAACTCCCCGATGTTTAATGTGCTCAACACATTCATCTTGAATGTGTAATATGAACTCATGCTGGCTTTGCGTTGGGCCGACTCATTCTAACTGACTCTTGGAGGACCTACCAAATCTTTGTCTTTTCAGCCAAGTTGGTGTTGGATTTCTTTGCATTTTCAAATTCTGTCACATATGTCATGGTTTAAATACCATTATTTGCTATTTCCACTATAATACCTATAGAAATTATGCCTTTTCAATATGTTCCACCTGCAATATTGGCCCTATAACAATCTAAATATTGGCTACGGGAGTGGGGAATAAAGCCCTTAATATGAACCATTCGCCCTAAGACACAGAGTGAATTCCGGTCCGCCAGACACCAAGCCCTTACAGCTTCTGTAAAAGTTGGTGGTTTGAAAGTTTTCTATGAGTTCAGACACACCACAGCGTGCATTTGAATGTGAAATGATAATGGAGAGAACAGAAGTACATACTCAGTCTGTTCCGTTATCAATCTGTCATCAACCTCTCATTGTCCTCCAGCCCAACCATGTCTTTACCAGTGAGCTATGCAGTCACTTTTCCCCCAGTGGATTTACATTTACGTTGTGGTATCTTGAGAACGAGGAAGGCATTGGAGTCTCATGGAAACTTTTTGCCAAAGCCAACAGGGGGAGAGAGCGATACAAAGACCATTTTATTGGTTGTCAGTGGAAAATTGCCCGATGTCAAGACTTTTAGGACTGTGTGTTTGAATCATATACTCCTACAATTCCCAGGGCACTGTGACTCCACTTTTGCCTAGCTCATTTGCTATTAAGAAATGTTCTTAGTCAGTTATTGCCTCCCAAAACAGGAAGTGTGCAATGCATGGGCTCTTAGGTTTGCAAAAGTAAATTAAGAGCACCATCAAGCTTTTCCTAGGATATAGCCAAAGCTGTGCTTTAAAGAAAAAACAAGTTGCTTTCTTTCACGACGGTTGTTTCTACATTTCAAATGGTTGTCATATAATATATCATTAAATATGAAGATAAGCAGGTACATCGTAGTATATTTATACGTTTTTTTTATTAGGGTTATGTACTTCACATTTTTATCCTGTGTCTATTCAGAGACCTCTTCTCACTCACCATTTACTCCGAATGCTGTGTTCAACACTGATAAATTACAACTAGTGACGTTCTTCCCGCAGCTAAATTTAGCATTTTAGAGAGTAACTCATTTCACAGACAGGATACACGGTGTCATTTAAGGGGAGAGTAATTCTATTTAGAGTTTTCTGGGAAATTTAAAATGTTTATTCAAGTGAGTATGAGGAGAACTGCTGCCTCTCTGGGATACATTTTTGAATGGACTGTTGTAATTACTAAAGAATGCTAAATAACATCCAGATCAACTGCTGTTTAAACGTGCAATTTTACATTCACGCAAAAGGGAAGGACGACAAAGTGCAGGTGGTATAAAGGTATAATGAATGGTGAGTGACGAGCGAACACCAAAAATCACTAGAACATCTGAAGTATCTCAAACTGTTTCAGTCATCATTCAACACGTCTGAATAACAGTCACTATCCACCTTAGACCAGAAGATGCCATCTAGAGTGCCTGACTTGAAGGATCTTGTCAGCTATGTGTGCAGCAATGTCTTGGAACAACTAACTGCACATAAAAATAAAATTTAATTCACCCTTTCTTTTACCATCTCTGTTTCTGTACCCTCTGCAGCTCAGCAACGAATCATAGAGACAGTCCTTTACCTGTTATCATCGCTATACTTGAATTGTCACGTCAGACATTCATTTTTTTTTTCTAATCTCATAAAACCACTTCAAAATTAAATCGAGATTTAACATGGTGTTGTGGAGTCCTACTCATTTTTCTGATATGCCCCTGGTCGTACCGGTGATGTAAAGCCAAACAGACCTGAGGTATAACCCTATGACTGTTCTTTCCCCCGACTTCCACGATAGGATATGATTCATTGTGCGGGCAAGCTGCGCTACACACTATATATATATCTGCCGCTTGTTCTGCCAAACTCAGATCATCACTTGGGCCAGAGATTTCATAGTTTTTCAGGCTCACGGCCAATATTATGTGATGCCAGTGTGTTGCAAGGCAAGCATCTTAATGACCCTCTCTAATGGTTTTCATTCCTGAGAAAAGACAGATGGAGCATCAAAGAAAAAGGCCCTACTTCTTGTATCTTCTCCATGTGGAGTTAAGTTAAACCAGTGTTTTTTTCTGTGCATTTGTGGTTACGGTCAGAACCTGTATCTTCCTGGACTGAAACGGTTTCCTCACAAACTTAACCTCAGTAATAATATTCCCCTCGGTGCTCGTTCCGAGAGCCCTATACCCCCACAGGGACAACGTCTTTTAACTGGCAAATTAACAATGGGAAGATCATCTTTCCTTGTAATTAATTTCTCTGGCATTTTTATGGGCACTTATTTCACAGTATTGGTTCATAGTGGAAAAAAGAGAGGGTCGGTGTAAAGATGTGCAGTTTGTTCTTGAGTTCACATCCCTTACATAAGTAACGTTCATTCATTTCTGTTCATCGGACAATTTTACTCGACGATTTTTTCTGAATAGTTTATTTATTCATATTGTTAATTTATTCACATTGGCGTTGCTAATTCAATATTATGATTTTCTTGTTACATTAATAGTCTTAGTTCCCACTTCCAATGCACATGTTTGGTGCATTAGGCAATGGCAATGACTTTTTCCCTTCATCTGAAACAAATGGCTGCTTCTGGGGAATGTGATATTTAATTGATAAGGAAGTTTATGTCGTACCAATAAACTATATTTTATTGAATATAGTGACATGTCATCCTCAAAAATTCTGTTTAAATCATATCATTTACATGGAGTTTGTTACCGATGTGAGACAATAGAAACATTCATTCATGTCATTATTTTCTTAATTAGGAAAAGGAATTGAATCAAGCATTGAAAACCCTTCTGTTGACAAATAAAATGTTGCCATATTCTTATGATGCAGTATTTTATAGTACCATTTTGCAGCTGAAAGTCAAAAGAATTTGCTTAAACTGCTTGATGAAACATTTACGAGAGGAATTAAAATGCATAGTGTATTGTCATACTTCCTTTATCAAATGTCAGCAATGTTGCATCTAAAAACACACATTGACAAAAGGAAGAATATATGAAAATCTCAATGATATTCAGTCATGTTAGCTAAGTACCATAAACCAAATCGTCTCGATGTCAACCCTATTGGCACCAATGTAATGATGAAACCGTTAAGATTTCATGAGAAGGCTCTTGTTTTCTGCAATCTCTGCGCAAACAGATACGGATTAAACTGAGCCATGGAAAGATTATTGTTATTGCAATAACATTTTCTTGTTTTCAGTTTACTTCTATCTACAGAAAAGTCAAATTAAGAAAAACTGCGGCGGACAAAAAAGCGACTGTCAGGTCTACGCTTCCTAACATATTACCCATAATGTCCTCTTCACTGCATGCTGAGTTTGCCATTGTATGTAAGTTATGAGGCACAGAGTCGTCCAATATGAACTTAATCTCTAGTGGGTTGTAAAAATGTCCAATAAACCAAAGAGTCCAACATCGAATTTTCCTTCTGCGGCTCAAGTATGTATCAGAATTTGTGGGAAAGCTGCTTTTGTTTCAGCAACAATACCATCATGTTGCTAACCTGTGTGCTTTAGGATACTGTGGTGCTGTAAAACAGAAACCTATGGTGATTTTATAAATGTAAGAGACCTTGAATCATATGAGAACATTGTATAAACATGTTAATATGGCCAAAAAAACCTTTTATTACACCCCGTGGTACAAAGTGGCCTAGTACACACAAATACAATGAGATATTGCTTAACCTGAGATCCTTATATAAGAATTAGTAAAGTTCCTTATGTAAGTAATTTGTCAATTGGTAATGACATCTGGTAAGTTATTCTTACATCCTTATTGTTATTAATGTTATTGTAAATCATATAAATTATGACATGACAAGATGTCATGTCATAATAAACGTAATCTTTTCATCTTATAAATTATGAGTCAGGTTAACACCTGGGGATTCTTCCATCAACCCTTCTTCCAGCTGGGATCACTACACAACCCTTTATTAGCTGTTTATTTGTTACAATATTTGTTTACCTGTTTTTTGTGTGTAATTTACAGTGCACAGAGGCTGGATTTCTCCTTTTTTTTTTAAACTGCAGTTTTCTTTTATCAGGTCATGCAGGTTGCTTTATCAGAGCTCTCCTTGTTAAGTCTGTAAAAGTTAAGATTTGTTTGGTTTGACGTATCAGACGCCTTGAAGTAATCAGTTTATTTTTTTAAAATGTACACATTTTTTTCTCCCATATTTATTTATTGTTGTAGTTTCTGCATTTTTACATTTTTCCCCATGTAGCCCCCCCCCCCCTATTTTTTTTTGGCTCACCTGTGTCTCAGTGACATCTTAACTCTACTTTTTCATGAGGTGTTTCAATGACTCCCAGTTTTCTGGAGCATGTTACTGATGAATTGCCATCAGCCTTTTAAAACATTTTTTTCTTGCCCTTCACCTGCTCGACACCCACATTGCTTTATGCTGACATCAAATTCACAAGCGAGTGCTCATGAATTCCTGTCTTGCCTTTTGCATGATCCCTGTGTTTGTGTAAATCTATTACTTGGTTAATGATTGTTACAATGGCGGAGGTGGCTTTGCATTTGAGATTGTTCTTTTTACTCAAAACCTGGGAAATGGCGGTTCCAGATCTCCTGTTGAGTTCTGGACGTTGAACAAGGGTGTTGTTCCACAACTGTCTGAAGCTGGAAGATATGCTGGAAGATATGTTTCCTGAACTGTTAACCTTCTTGAACATCTTTGCCAAGACTTATGACTTCAGCTCCGATTGGGGATCTTATCAACATTAAGCAAAATTGGTACTGACTTTTAAACTATTGTTAGATTAAAAAAAATAACTAATAATAAATAAATACACATTAAAATCATTATTTGCAAAAGATGCAGATTTCTGGCAATATTATTGCAGCATTTTCTATTGCTTGTGGTGTTGTTATGTAACTGGAATTTGTAATATTGCACTAACAGTCATAATACGAGCTAGTTTTCCATCGTTGATAGCATTTTCACGGTTTCCACGATTGAGGTGGGGTGGGGGTGGGGAGCATTTCTCTCAACTTTCCCCTGTATTTTGGGGTATTGTTCCCTTTGCCGTCTGGATAATGAATCCAACTAACTTTTGGTTGAACTCCTCCACATCTGTTCCCATCTCTGTAAGTAGCTCCACACATCTGACCTCACTTTTTGTCTTGGATCGCTTCCCAGTCAGCTTTCCCTAATTTACACCTTGTAGTTCTCAATCCTTCATGCTTGTGCCTCTCTCAAACAATTTTGGGATAGTGATCACTAGCAAGTGGTGACTGGTTCAATATTTCCCAAATGCAAACACCTGCTGTTTAGTTGGACCCATTTGAGATCTGTTGCGCTTTCGGTTTGCTATATAATATCTTTGTCATTAAAACATACTCAGCCATTCACATAAATAAAAATAATCCACAAGTAACCCACTGTCATCTCTGACTTGCTCCCTTGTGTTCAGGTCCCTAATCTATACACTTATTCCAAGTGGATCATCTGAAACATCAATCAGTGGCAGGTGACATAATTTGGTACTTTTTTGTTAAGACCTTGACCACTGCTGTTCTGTGTTCGTTCATGATTTTGACCATATTTTTTCCATATTGTGTTACAGGAAGGGCAAAGTGCACATGTGCTTGTTTCCCTTCTCAGCCTTTCAGTCACTTCCCTCTCTGTGTTTTCTTCAAGTTAAAACATGTATGGCCATGTCAGTATGCAGTGCCCTCTGTCAAATAGGCCAAAGAAATCATTTTAAAAATTCAGGAAGATGTGTTGTGTTTCTGAGCTGCTTTTTTTGTTTGTGAAAATAAATAAGAAAAAGGTTGTTGCGCAGCGTGCAAATAGCACTCAGTTAGTCCAAGTTTTGTTTGGACACACTGGATGCATTGTTTGGTGCAAACGCTGAATGCTTTGGTAGTGGTTGTAACAGTTTTGTTATACTGTAATTATTTCAATGTTTTGCTGTAACCAATGTCAAAACAGTTTTTATTTTTCCCAGGATCTTTATCCTGACTCTTATAGCAAAGTAATATTTTTCAACTGGATTTTATTGACAATCCCAGTTTTGTACTTTTATCTATCTTTTTTTTTCTTTTTTACAGTGTAGCTCTGTTTACAGAATTAACTGGACACAACATTTCAAAAATCATCACGCGATAAAGCTACTTTGGGTCATAAAAGAACCACTAACCCATTCATGGCATCTAATGTTTTAATTACCCATTTCTTTCATTACCCATTTTTACCACTTATGCCACTTTCTAATGCAGAAATGTCACTCAAAAACACTTTAAGCTGGTTTTGCTCTGTAGTTTATGTTTTAAGCATTCCTGTTTATCGACATTGAGTCATATAATCCATCCTCAATGTAGTATTCATAAAAAAAATCAACCATTTATTCAATGTAATTGTTTACTTTTTGGCCCTTTTTCTATAGCCTTTCTTCATTTTACAAGTTATAACGCAATGCAGTTTTTAATTTCATAGTCACCAGGCTAATTGGGAGAATTATAAATTCATCAGCAACTCCTACATTGCATTTTAGTTTTTTTTTCCTCCACATTGACACTACAAATTCTTATTGGATTTAGTTTTGCCTTTGCTGATTGTTGCCATATGTTGGGCACTTGATGAGTTTCAATGTTGTTGTTATTGGTCTATCTAAGGGGCCCTGAAAATGGAATTCAGTACCCTCCAGAGAGTTTTAAAACAATTATAAAGAGGCTGTGTGGTGATTTTCAGAAAAAAAAAAAAAATATATGGAGCTTTTTTTGGCCACAGAATTTTGCAAGATTAGATGTAGTCCAACTTGAAATTAAAATTAAAGTGTGTTTGAATAGCCTGAGTATTGCATGCAACCTTTGCTTTTTTTAACTGCCTCCAGGGATAATGGTGGCAACAACTCTCAGATCTCTGTATTTTAGGAGCCCAGGGTGGAAAGTTTGATAAGTCCTCTAAAAAGGTGCAAATTGAATAATGCATGTATACTACATGCCCCCCAACTCATTTTTTTAACCAAATCTTTTGAACCACCATCAGATCTTCAGGGTCATAGCTGTAAGCTTAAGATCAACATCTGATCTGATTTCAGCCCCCTTAACACAACTCTGTTACAATTCTGTTCTCCAACCACATCTGTAGATATAGTTGATCATGATGTAGAGGCTCCAATGGATCTACCATATGAAGCTAACCAACAACATACCTGAAAAGCCTCCAAATTTTCCTGCTGTCTATTTTTTACTCGATCTCATGCTCAATGTGCTATTGCGTTAAAAAAACAAAAAAAAAAGGCAGTACAGGAACATACGGTATGACTTAGATCTGGAGTCATAAGAGCAGTTATGTTAAGAGTGCAAACAGGAAATCTTGTCTCTAGTCAGCAAAACCATTTCTGTTGTGTCAGTTTTAAGAACTGCTCTTGAGGGGCTCAAATAATGTAAGGATAAGGAATGGAGGCATGATGGGTTATCATTCAAAATGGTTATTTTATTGCTTTAAGTTCTTCAAAGCAATGCATTAATCATGTGTCCTGTCACATAATCCTGTGTAGCTCAGCAAAGTTGTGTACAGGGGTCGTACTGAAGATAATACTTTAAAAAATTCTTTTTCCTTAACTTTGTTGTAAATTCTTGGCTTCAAGTGGTGATTAAAATTGGCAATAGCACAGTTGAGTTCATGTAACTTCCTTTAACCGAAAGCATCCAAAAGTCCGACAATTCAAGAAAGCTAATGAGATGCTGAAATGAGAAGGAATGCTGAAATGTGAGTTTTTGTGCGTGTCTGTGTCAATGTGTGGGTGGGAAGGTTGTTGGGGGGGGCTCTCTTCTACCTTCATTTTTATAAATAAGAACCACATGACGGCCTGTGCAGTCCTGATTCCCTCAGAACTCTGCTCTTCGGGAGTAGCTTCACACTGATGAGAGCCTGGTGACACTGCAAGACAGCCTCCATTATAGTGAAGAGAGATAAACCCACTTAACCAATTCCACCACTCGAGCGCAGCTGGGATGCCTTAGCCAGATAAAATGTCCTTTACCCGGCTTTTCTGGCAATATGATCCGTAATTTTCTGTGTTTTGGTCTGACATTGCAATCTTTATATGGGATGCCCTCCAAGTTGCATTGGAATAGCTGTGATTGATCAGTGCCGAGGGGCCATAATTATACAAAGAAAGGGTTTTATTTTCTTTGATATTTTAGCAAATATTAGCAAAGTGGCACATTTTTGACTCAGATGCATCAGTATAACCACTGCTTTCTGAATTTGATTGTTTCCAAGCATTGTGTGAGGCCTAAACTTTGGATGTGACCAATCCTAAAAGTTGTGTCTTGGGATATCAAATATTCTTTGAAACCAGCCAAGCAACCAAGTAACAAGGCAACCAACAACCATCAACCAAGCAACCAATCAAACAACCTTCTTCTTCTTTTCCTTTCGGTATTTCCCTTCAGGGGTCACCACAGAGAATCAAACTCCTCAATCAAACATTGCTCTCTCTTGTCTCACACCAACTAACCTCATGTCCTCTTTCACTCAATCCATAAATCTTCTCTTTGGTCTTCCTGTAGGCCAAAGAGATCAATCAAACAACTGAAAAAGCAATAACTAGTGCAAAACTGGTCACCAATTCTGCATGCACCTTCCATTCATTCCTTTTTTTTTATATTATCTATGCTACTTATCCTGCACTCTCGGTCTCAGGGATGCTGTAGCCCAACCCAGCTGTCATTGGGTGATAAGTGGGCTTCATTGCGTACCAGTCGATCACTGGGCCAATACAACTATTCAATTTCAGCAATTTTAAGGTCTGCAAAGAACCCCCCTTTCGGAGGAGATTCAAGCGGACACTGGGAGAACACACAACTTCATTACAGAAAGACCCCCTGTCACAATCGAACCAGGGACCTTCTTGCTGTGAGGCAGATGCTCTAACCACTGCACCGATGATGCACCATCCAATCAAAGAAAAACAGGAAAAGACAGAAAAAGGAAAACAGAAAAAAAAGCAGTAAATTCAAGAATTCAACTATTCATCAGAAACTTTAAAACAATAATGCAATCGATTAACCACATAAACCCACCAATGAAAGACAACAACCACTCAACCTCTGGCAGCCACATTGTTTGTCTTAAATATGTGATGAAAACCTTTCCAAAGTTTGGGGTGTGGAGTTCATGGGACTAAAACTAAAGATCATGCAGCTAAACTAAATCCCGGCTTCTTTGCCTCGAGATTAGAAAGCAGATTTATTATTCATGAAGATTCAAGATCATCAAACAGGTTTAAAATGAGCCATAGGCCTCACACTGCCATACAGTGACTATGTAATTTTCTTGGCATTTGATGGTTGACCTGGAGGCTCAATTGTTCATTAAAATGCTCGTGAATGAATGCAGTGTGTGGGGGTTTGATGATGGGTGAAGCCCAAACCCAACATTAGAGCATTAGAACATTAAAAGTAAAAAATGATAACAGATGTTCATGCAACCATTTGTGAGCGGGCACTGAACACACACAGTAATTCAGAGTAATGAAATAGTTCAAAGGAACCCCTTTTTTGTTATTAAATTGGACCCCTTATTCCAAACCGTAGCTGACTCCAGTGACAAGGTGGCCCTTAAGTTTTAATAATGTTTTTTAGCAGTGTAGCAATGTTATCTTAAAGCGGTTCTTGTCAAAGCACAAATGATTGGAGGGTTAGCCAAAGAGTAAAGGGACGTGTCTCTGGAAATTCCCTAATACATTCCACCATAAACTCATTTTAAGTGTCTCTGGACTGTTTTATTTCCTGAAAAGACGGGGCTTTGTCTCAGATCTCAAACTCATGCTGAGTAGCCCCAGATTCTTATCACAGAGTGTAGATGGAATGAATGGAGTGAAATTTTAGCTAGAAGTAGAGAATATGGCAGCTGCGGTACTTTTAAATAGTACTCCCTCCGAGACCTTGCCTTCACAGCTAAAGAAAGAATTGAGCCCATGCAGTCCAATCTGTTTGACAGGCCAAAATTGCAAGAGCTGAAAAAAAAATCAAGAACCAACAAACTAAAAACAGATCATCCATAAGTGACACCACTCAATTTAAAAATGTGTTGATCATCAAGACAAAAAGTACCTTGGCTCTTTTTTTTCGATGAGTTGGGCAAAGCTGCAACTATACAGTGAAACACGGAGAGTAAACAATAGCAATGGGTGTGAAGCTGTGGAAGGTAATGACCGCTTATGTGCTTTGGAAATAAGATCTTATTGTGTGAGGGTAACTTCATGGTTATTTAAAAAAAAAAAAAAAAAAACTGGAACTAGATAGTCATAGGGGAAAATGACTTTTTAAAAATCCCTCTTAATTTGTACAGTGGTCCACATCTGGAACAGCAGCCCCTTAGCAGCGTTAAGTGCTGGCGCTTTTTCCTCTTCAACACCTCACGCAGAACCCCAAATTTACAGCTGGGTTCATAATATAGGAATGGATAAACGGCAAAGAACTTGCTGTGTTACCTAAATATGACAGTTGGTAATACTAGGTACTTAGCATGACCTTATGGCTTTGGCTGAGCTGGGAGTGAGTGCTGTTTGGCCATTTACTGGCACCAGAATCACAAAAACACTACGTCTGTACCAAACAATCATCTCATTACAGACTGGCAATACTGTGTCCACAGAGTCTGACTACTGTTGATTATAGTTTCATGTTACCCGGCCATTACTCATTTGTCCAAGTCATTATGTAAATACATAACTGTGGATAGCTTCTTCCCAATCATCTAGGAACGTGAGAAATACATAACTGAAAAATCAAATCGGACACCATAAAGTAACCAAACTTTGTCAATTTTGCTGGATTTTGCGACTAAAATGCTTTGTGACATCCAGTGTATATTATACTGTAATGTATGTCTACATTTACTGTCCTTAAATAAAGTAGCAAATATTAACAAATGTCATGGTAAAACATGAATATAATCAGAAATGATCCATTGGATTCCCTCAAGTCGGATATTACTGCGGTGATGTGGATGGTCAAAAAAGATGAAGTGACGATGTAAAAGGGGATTATGAGGAAAAAGAAAATATAAACTATTTTCTATTGATTGTGAAGATTAAGAAATGTACCTCTATATATAAATATTAAATCGATTCTGAAAAATGTTGCACACTGAAGTATATTAGTCAGTGGAGTGTGTGGTCTGCCGGGAGCACAGCGTCACAGGCATCCAGAATAAACGGTTTTAAGGTTTAATGTAGCAGCTTAAGTGGAAACACGCCGGTATTCAATTACTGTGAAAAAAAAAAAGTTGAATTAGTCAATAAAGCTTATGGAAATGTTATTTATGTTTCATCTTGTTAATTCTTAACAGTTTCTCAGGATGGGTGGATTTATGTTCTGATGTTAATCCATTGAATAAAAGAGACATGTTTTTCACCGGGCTTGACAGCCTTCAGATTGAATCCAAGGATATTTGTGACTTGCCTTTCTGCAATGAAAACACAGCTGATCCATTATGTTTATAGGCGGGGAAGACAGCTTTGGATTTGTAAACAAATATAAATAGTGATCAGATTGGAGCTGGTTCTGGGAGTGAGAAGCATGGACAGTGGAAGAAAACATCCTTTTTTATACAAGTGAGAGACAACATGGCCATGCAGCCAAATTAGATTATAGGGACATTACAGAATAAGAAACGTAACCGCTACTTTTCGAAGCATATCATTTGAATGGAATCACCTACATATGACAAAAGAACCGCTATCATTAAATTGTTTTTGAGGTCATTTCTACCAGGCTATCAGTGTCAGGTTTTCAGTTGACTGAGGCCAAATCAAACTGTGGTTGTCTTGCATCCATGTCGGTTTTAACACATATTATTGTTAAAATGTTTCATTAGTACAAGCTGGTTTAATAGTCACCTCCCTGCATGACCACAGCTTTGCGATCTTACCTCCTCTTACTTTTCTGCATACATTTTACGTTTCTTCTAATGTGACACGAGGATGTAAATAAATCTTGCTCACAAAGTCTTTATAAATATATGAATCAGACTAACAAGTAACACAAGTGTGGTATAATCAATGCTACTATTCACATCTAGTTATAAAACCCCCACCTGTACACGTTCTGTGATGTATGTTGCAGCAGCCATTAGGTGTTTCATGAATGAACGTTGTTATTTTAGCAACACAGTCAGCCTTACACTGGGATGGGGTCTATAAATGCTACGGATTCTTAACGTATAAAGGCCAGGACATTAATAAAGCCCATACATGAGTACAAATCCCATGGGAGAAATTTCATCCCCTGCTCTATTACAACACACACACAAACACATTGTGTGAGATGAAGAGCAGCCCATCGCCTATGGAGCGCTGCCAGCCGGAGGAGTCATGAGGTCTCATGCAGATTAATGGGGAGGCACAAACCGAACATGTTTTTCATTGGCTTTGTGGATGAAGAGTATGTCTTTGCTTCTGCTCGTAACTTGGCAACAGAGCCACCAGAATATCTTGTTTCTAATAGAAGAGTAATTACAGAGATTTTTAGGGACATGCAAATGTTACTTTTTCCACTTTTTTGAATAATGTTATTACGGTGTGTTATTTACTGCAATGGACAAAAGTTCAACAGTGTGCTTACTGTAATCTGCAAAAATAATAACTGGTAAAAATAAAATGCCTTTCTTACCCCGCTACGCTACCCTACGTACTCAATTTTTTCCAACGTTAATTGCTTTTGGGAGAGTTCCGGCAAATATGATTGCGGAGATATGGATAATAAACATTTTGAAAATGTCTAGCTTGCATTAGAAACATATTTAAGTGTTTCCAAGGGAGCTGTAGTTTTTCAGTTATGAAAATAATATTCAAGCAAATATATGAAACACCTGCACGTTTCCTTTCAAAGGAGCAATATTATGTGTTATTGAGTTAATAACTACTGGCTGCATATGTTGCGGTGTTACACTGTACCTTTGTTTAGACTTGACAGTGAGGAAACAAAAAAATAAAACTCAGTTCTGATTTTTGTAAAAGCTGGGACTTTGTGATTTTAAGCGTAAACACTACTGAGAGAGTATACGGTATGTCCAGACAAACAGAAAGATCATAAACCCAGCAAAACAGCTCAGGAACTATTATGGACTATTTGGACTATTATTAAAAAAGCAAACCAACTCAATCCTCCCTTTTTTATCTGGAGGCCACTAGATTTCAAGGTACACATTTCTTCATTTACCAGTGGGAGGAAGCCAGTGTTATCATTAACTGTTATGATGATACTGCTTACTCCTCTAAAGGCCTCTGTCTTTTCGGACATGTTGAATTGTATTTCCCCTTTGTGTACGATCACAAAAAGAGAAACTAAATCTTTAAAGAAACACGCACATCACTAGCACAAGGCCTCCACTCACACTGGCATCTGTATGCAGTCCACTTTGAATGTGCTGTTCTGTTCACACCTGAAAAGACACGTCCAGGCAAGTCTCCAAATGTAAAAAAAACACTTGTCTGCAATAATTTTCTCATTTGAAGCGCAGCGGTTTATTTGATACATTGCACTCAGGAATAACTTTTCATGCCTGGTTTACTTAGATTACTCTCTTGCTTGGTGCAGATGTGGGCAGAGAGGTGGAGGGGATTATTTTAATTCTTACTAGTGTAAAAACATCCTTAAAACAGACTTCATTCTTAGTGCTGTGGGGAACTGAAAGGACATCTTACTGAGGCAGCCAGGGTTGTCAGCAAAATACCATTAGGCTTTAATTTTACATCTCAACCTACTTAAAGATACACATTTGAAAATGTAACCTTAATAATGTTTGCATAATACCGTACATGCAACCTATGTATGAAAGGAATGAATCAAAACCGACAACTTCCTGTCCCATAACGTGTTGAAAATAGTGACGGTGTTTACGGCCGTAAAGAGGCAAAATATACGAGCCGGAGGAAACCAGAGTCCTACCGTGGGGAGGGTTGCATAGATTCCTGAAGCAATGTTGCGTTTTTTTTCATTATTACTATTACTTCATTGTAGAGATACTGTGAGGCACAGTATATGTTTATGGCTGGGATTTTTAATGTGGATTTTGATTCACATTTCTTTACAATCTTTAAGAAAGGAAAAGTTTGGGTAAAGTTTCAGAAAAAGAAACTTATCATCCACAATCCTTGTTCTCCAAGTTCAGGGAGGCAAAACAGACTAGCTCTAGTTTGTTCAAGCCCTTTAAAAATGGTAGGTAACTTTTATCAATGCCTGTTTCTTTAAATCCATCAGCAGTCCCTCTTGTACTCAATATTTCAAATACATAACAAAGGACTTGGTGATGTAAGTGATGGACTAAGAGGGTATTATTGTCCTATCTACTGACCTGCTTCAGATCAAAATGGAGTCCCATTCACTGATGGTGTCTTTTCTGGCCAAAAGCGGCGCCTGGTTTCTGTGAGCAAACTCTAAAAGCCCGCTGCACCATTCCCGCTCAGCACCGAAAAAACAGAATGTATTAGCATTTACTTAGCAGCTTAGTAACTACCTGCTGTTTTAAGTGTCATATTTAACAGCAAAAGAACTAAGGCGAGATTTCCAAATAGTCAATTGGGACAAGCTAAAGAGAGAGCAAATATTGGACTTAACATTCACCAGATGGGAAGAAACACGACACCAAATAAATAACGACCCTCAGTATCAACTAAATGTGTAAATAATATACTGTATGTGAGGGATGTGCTCACAATTTGTTTCCACTGCCCCAGCCCAGTTACCATGAGACATTCGTCAAAACTACTGAGTGATTTAAAACGAGCGAACATTTCTGATTTACTGTATCGCTTGTAAAGTCGAGCTTTTGTTTTGAAAGGAGATATTGTGCAATTTCAAAGCGCAATAACAGAAAATGTAAATTAGGCGAAAAAGTTAACATTTTAGAGGTTGGGCAAATTCTAATCTCACACTGTCAGTATAAGGCATTGGCCTCCACCGTGCCCTCGCCCCCTGTATTATTCTGTCACGGAAACACACACTCTGAAGTAATATAATGCTGCAGTTTGATCCAGACCTCCCATTCATTTGTTTAGCTATAAAAGTCTATGAAGTTGATATGTGTTTACATATTTGTTCACCCCTTCACTGTTTTTCCTTACTAAGGCCGCTGGCTTCATTTTCTCTCTCACTCTCTCTCACTTTCACTCCGTGTGTGTGTGTATGTGTGTGTGTGTGTGTGTGTGTGTATATATACGTGTGTGTGTGTGTATGTATGCGTGCTCTCCCAATTGCTGTATTACTCAACTCTTTCCACCCTGGGGCCTGAGAACTGGTCTGATGTGACCTGATGATTTTATTGCAGCCTTTTGAGGACTCTCTCTCTCTCTCTTTCTCTTTGTTACACACACACACACACACACACACACACACACACACACACACACACACACACACATTCATACACGTTCCTCATTTCCCCCTCTTTTTGCTCCATCCACATCTGTTAGTCTGCTCAGGGAAGAACAGCAGACAGAGTTTTCCAAACCTCTGTGCATTTACGTGTCATGCAATTCATCATTGGTAAATCTTGGAAGAGCACAAGTTCTGAGAAAGTCTGACTCCAGCCCAGAAATGGACCCTGACCTGAAATCAGATTATAGCTTGCTTATCCAGTAGCCGCGAGCTGGAAATAGATTTATTGCAGGTCTGGGGTTGGGGACGTCAGTATTCCCCTAAAAGTAGCAAAGAAGGTTCTTATCTGCATCCGGGAACCAAATATCTCCAGATAGAGGTTGTTTTTTTCAAGTCTATTGCCTAATATCATTTTCAAAACGTGTATGCAAGTAATGAAGAGAGGCAGATCGCGACAGCGTTACCTGCCAGAGTTCTGTATCCATTTAGAGTCTTATGAATATGACCACGATCTTAATTGGTAAATTTTCCTCTTTGGCCGTTGTTCAGTTCGAAAGCAGCAAATACAAAGCAAGCAATGTAGTCTCACATTTCACTTGCATGGCCCATCGCTGCAGCACAAGCTTTTATGTCTGTGCTTCACTGTCTGTGTGGTGTTTAGCTGAACAATGGCCAGCCACTTCACGAGCCAAAAGCACCCCTTGCATGAGTACAAAAACCCGCACCGAACTATTGCCTCCGTTCAAACACCTAATTGCAAACCTCTCAGCCTGAATCCATCACGCCGACATGGGAAAGGATATTCTGTTAGAATCAGCTCGATTATGTTACTGTTACTGGGAGTCTACCCAGTAAACAAGCAGTCAGTTTGGGTTCATGACAAACAAAACCATCAGAGCTGTTCCTACACGTGATTTCTATCTGGCAACAGCTTGGCCGTATTCTATTACTGACTAACTCGGACAAATGGCGCATTTAAATCTAATATTCGTTTTTTTTTTTTTTTGCTAGAGGTCAAAAGTTGTCCATGCGTGGCGCATTTACTGCTTTTTGAACATCATGTGTGTTTGTTAGTGCAGACCTGTTTGCAAAGCCATTACAGACCGAGTCCTGTGTTTTGAGAACTCACGCCCTTTGGTCTTTGTGTTTGCATCAAAGTTCATCTCTGATTGGTTCTGACAGGGAACAATAACGGGCAGACAGAGAAAGGGAATTCTCTCTGATTACTTGTCAGCTCGCATCATGTCAGCCAGACGCTTTGCCAAATATTCGCGACTGCTAACAAGTCCAGTTGTGAGGATTAGAAAATATAGCGGTATTAATGCCACCAATTTTAGGTGTCTTTGTCAAAGCTTTGAAAGATTAAATTAAGGAACATAAAAAAAAAAAATCAACTGCTAAGTAATCACACTAAACAACTGGTCCTTAAATGATTAAGGGCAAAACCTCCAACATGAGTGTCACTGACACCTGACCCCCCACTGTCTTTAAAATTAGAAGCATATCAATGCTACCTACAACCCAGTTCTCATGTTTTAAATAATCCAATTGTGTTTCACTTTCAAAAAAATCAAAAACATTAGATATAAAGATCTAATTAAAATAACCCAATATAGTTATAAGTATTACATTATTTTTGTCATTTTTCTACCAGATATATAGATAATTCATTGTTGTCCTTTTTTGATATTTTTCATTTTTTACAGCCAACATATTTCTTTTTTATATATTGTGGATCAATTGACTTAATATTGAGCTATTTTTTTTTTTGCACATAATCTCTTGACATGCTCAAATAAATTTAATGTGAATAGGCTTTTGGAAAAAAAAGACAGCAAATTAGCAGTATTTATCAAAAATATTTGTGGAAAAGGAAGAACACAAAGCTATGATTTCGAATTGTTAGAAAAGCTAATAATCTTCAGGTAATTTCTTTATTCATGTCCTTGAAAGCATTGACAATGGTAATAGATGGTTATTTTGGTTCTTTCAAAACTTTGCCCCTTCAAATTTTCCCCCACTTTGGCAAACGTCCACTTAGTAACAGTGGTAACAGACTTAGGACTAAAATACAGACTATTTTATACTATTTTTTAAGATGATGGTTAAGTTGATCTTGACCCATATATTCTGTTTCCAGAGGTCAAACTGAAATGGTTGAACTGTCCTGGAGGTGGGGGCGGGGTGATAAAGCCTGATATGGCCTGTTGGCACCAAAACCAATCACAATATCAGTTGATGAAAAAAACAACAGCAAACCAGACTACAAATGATCAGGATTTACTACATACTGTGTGTATTTCCACCAAATATTGGATCCTGTGAAACCCAAATACGTCCTTTTCCATCATGTCTTGCAATGCATTTTCTGTTGATCATCCAGTTTGTAGTGGTCAAAGACTGACAGTGTCTGGTTCATACTGCTGTGTTTTCTATGTGGCTACAATGAACAACCGGAGCCGAGTCAGTCCAGGAAAGCTGCAGCATTTCCTCACATCTTTTACTGAAGACAAAGCAAATTTAAATTCATGGCTGATATTCATTTGTGGCCGCTCAAAAAGTGAAAAAGACATCCAGGGGCGATACTAGAGAAAGCTATTTATCTCCCCTTTCCTCAGATTTCTGTGTGATTTAGAGAACCTACTTCATTGATCTCTTGATTTAGAGGTCCATTTATATTTCAGACAGATAGGTTTCCCGTCGTCATTTAAAAAGGGCGTATACAGGTTTTTGCTTGTTGTATTTTTTAATAAGAATCATGATGAACAATTCAAACAACATTACCACCAAAATGTGTCGTCTAAGAGGCTAGACGACTGGGTGGGCAAATTTCAAAACAGTACAGGGATTCAGAGTTACTTTCCTGACTCTTAGAAAAGAGAGGTCTACTGTACATGATGCTACTGTCATGTTGGGATTTTTTTTCCTGCCTATTCGTTTTTTGTTCCGTTCCATTTACGCTGTAGAAGAGCACCAAAACATACAAGACACAGAGCAGAGAGAAACAAAGAACACAGTATGTCAAGAGGACAACTACCGGAGTCCTGATTTCACATGTGCCGCTTTGTCAGTGAGCCAGGTTGGAGGGTGACATATGAGTTTTTAGGATGCTATCGTACAAAGGAAGTAAACAACTACTCTGATTCAACTGTCTGAGCAAAAAAACGGTTTCCACTTGCCCCTTTAAAAAAAAAAAAAAGTCTGAAGACATTGTGTTACCCCTGTAGGGAACTCACTTTCAGCAATAACTGTATTTGAGATGAAAATGAAATTTGCACTACACATGCCCCTGCTGCTGTTGTTATACACTTCTCCAAAAACCTGCTCAAAGTATTCTGGGTAAAGCAGTACTGCCTAGACTTGGGAGATATGACGACTATATGGTTTTGTTTTTTCTTATATTTATTTTGCCAATTTAATAAAAAATTCACTCACTGAGTAATTTACCTCACAGCTTACTGATGGATGAGCAAAGGTGTATGACATGCTTAACCTCACAAGATATATCCGGAAACAGAGTGAGTGACAGCAGCTAAGTCAAACCAATTCTCCAATGCAATTTCAACATATCCCCGAAGCCCAGCACTGCCACTGTTATTCACAAATCTGCACGTCCACAGTTTAGGCTATTTCTTAATGGATAAATGCTAAAACTCAAAACCAGAGTAGAGTTCCAGTGTTTTAGCAACAACATCAGCTCAGGCTCGCTTTCCCTTAGGACAGGCCAAACATTTAATGTGGAACCCCCCCTTCCTCTTCTGGCGGAAACCTTGAGTCACCTTATAACAGAACAAATCAGAGTTCAAGGACTTCTGTCAAAATATAGTAGGTCACATACAACAGGTCAGACCAATTTGTTTTGGACCAAAAAAAAAAAAAAAAAAGAAATCCCACAATGTCTAAATGACAAGGCAATGAAACAGTAGACAAAGTGTAATAAAAGGTGTTTTCAACACGAATAGCTGAGATACATGACACTTTCCTTCCCAGTTAGTGAAACAATCACTATATGACAAGTTACATAACAGACCAAATCTGCTATTAATGTAAAAGAAATCTTGTAAAAAAAATTTGTTGCGTAATGTTTTTCCAGTATATTCTTTGATGTCCCGAAAATAATTTGAACCTGCTAGGGATAAGAACTTCCAGTGAATGGCAGTGTACTCTTGGCTGGTTTCCATCACAGTCCTTCCCTTTCATTAGGGTCCCCTCGTCTTTCTCTTCTCCCAGCCATTCTAATGGATGCACCGAAAAAAAAGGGCCACTGCTGCTGGCTGGCTGGCCAAAAAAAGAAAAGCTTGGCTCAACGTCTTTGTTCATTCACTTTCCATTGCAAATCCAAAAGGCATTCTCTCAGCTCTCCTTTTCCCTGACCACAGCTATGGCTTTGGATACAGCAGCAAGTCTGTCCTTTCTCCTGTGTGTTTGAAAATAATGCCCACTGTTTGAAGGGAAGAGAATTTCAAGAAAGTTCAAGAAAAATAATCCAGCCTGAAAAGACTGTGACCCTTCACAAGAGCACCATCTATATTTGAGACTATAAACAGTATCATCCAGAGACTAGAAAATGAGAAAGTGCTCTACTGACACCGTAGGCTATAAATCTGAGCAATATTTGCTTAAGCTCTGAAGCAGAAAACCTACAAGTCTTTTTATAATCTTTGTCCTTGAAGGAGCTGCCGGTCATTTCTTGGTGGCAGAGGACTTTATGCGGAAGTCACGTGTGTCGTCCGTCCTCACCTCATCTAAAACAGACCATTAGCTGGAATCTACCATGAAATTTGATTTGGGATAGTCGTTTTACAATTGAAAATTAGCACTTGTCATCCAGAACTAACTGAGTGGGTGGAAAAAAATGAACAAAAATAAGAAAAGAACAAGATGAAGATGTCAAGTGTTTCAAAAAAAATCACTGTCTTTTAACAAGTGTGACCAGCAGAGTGGTGTTCCTCAGATCTAAGCCATGATGCCACAGGTCAGTCTAAGTATTTGTCACAGCTAGGAGTCCAAAAGTCAGTCAGCACAGGTTCGATCAATACCGAGAAAATCCTTCTACACTACCTCGCTCTTTCTACGTCTTCTCAGCTACACTTGCAAGACTTGACAATCATGTTGGAGAGTTGCTCCACTTTGGGGGTTCGTCCAGAGTAGTAAAGGATAGTGAGGGGCTCCAGGTCCTGAGGGACGCAGCAAGGGGAAGCCGATGCCTCTGGGTTCAGCGTGTTGTACAGGCTCAGCAGCTGCAGGAAAACACAGGTGAGATGCGCACATACTGTGAGTTGAATGATACCAATACCGGTACGAACAGAACTGACATTTTCATGTACTGTTGTGTCCGTGAAACAAGGTGACTCAATTTTCATTTTATATTGTTGTGATCGCCATGCAAAATCTTCAAAATAGCAACATTGTTTTTCAAAATATCATTGTCCAATTACTCAGGATGAGCCATGGACTTTGTTCCAGGTAGTTTCATGAACAGTGATTTTACATCACTTTTAATGATTTGAGGTGCTGGCTGGAACCATGTTCTCTGCTGGAACTCTGACCATGGAAAAAAAATGATTTACACGATATACGGTTTTCTTACTGAGCTGTGCGTTGTATCTGAGCTCCTCAGGTACGGACAGGGCCCAGAGCAGTAGTTGGCATCATAACCACTTGGTTCATGGATCCATTTCCAGTCCAGGTCACGCCTGAAGTCGATGTGAAGCCGGCGAACACAGCAGCTCTCTTCTGCGTTTCTATGAGAAGCAAATCATTTTTATTTAAAGGCAACACTTTTGTGATCAGTCTTTTGATTTGTTTACACCATCTTCACCCTGTTGCAACTCCTTCATCTTCGATTCCTTTCGGACGGTTCATTCAAGAGCTGCCGCAGCGAATCATCTTCCTCCATCTTATCCGTATCCTCTTCTCTAGCACCAACTAACGTCATGTCCTCTTCCACTCCATCCCTAAATCTCCTCTTGCGTCTTCCACTAGGCCTCCCGCCTGGTAGTTCCAGCCTCAGTATCCTTCTACCAATATAGTCACCATACCTCCTCTGTACAGTCCAAACTATCCCACTCTAGCCTCTCTGCCTTTATAATATGTAACGTAACACAGAAGAACTGAGGATAACTGATGAAACCCTTACGAGAAGCAGTAGTTTGTGTCCAGTGCTCTCTTGCGCCGGCGTGAGGACTGAGTGTCCAGGCGGTGCGGTGGGATCATCATGAGGATCAGGTGAGGCAGCTGTGGCTCTTTGGTTCTCATCAGGGAATTCAGGTCCAGGCGACTCTGATCCTCATCAATATCCACGCCTTAATTATAAAGATGATCAATGTTGTTAATCCTTTATTTGATTGATTCTTATCTTACAAACTCCTTCAGCTTATTACAAAAAACCTATAACATAATTGTCAAAAAAGATCATGATTTTAAGTTTGGTCCTCTAGAATGTAAAGGCCATGGTTATCTAATTGAAACATTTACTTCCAATTGAAGACTACGGTATGGCATATTTTTTAAAAACAATGCAACCATTGGCGCTCACCTTTAAACTTCACCTCGAGCACCTCGTTCTCGTGTCCAATGATGTCACCATTGGGACTGAAGGTGTGACATGGACAGTGCACGCTCATTTCCAGACCCATGTTAGTTCCTGGTAGAAATCAAATTGAAATGGTAAAGAGGAAGTCAATCACTCAAGTCCTCCTGGAAAGAAGTGAAAGTAATTAGTCACATGGCACTTGGGAAGTTTTTTGGACAAGAGGCAAAATAGAAATTAATCGAAAAAAAATGTACCAAGTCTTGGTTGCCTGAGGGATTTTTTTTCAACCACCTAAGATTCTTGAATACTGAGAATTTTCACATACAAAATCAATTTTCCTCTAAAAATAAATTCACTGAAATAAAACTCAAATTTCAGTCAAAGATATTAGGATTACCATTGGCTTTTGGTAAAGCTGAACTTTAGTGAAAATCACATCAAACGTCAGAGAGGCCCCTTGTCAATATCAGTATATGATCTTATGTCACGGAGTCAACGCAAATAAATTGAAAATTTTTTATATTTTTATAAAAAATTGCTGCAGTAAAAAGCCATTCAAATGCCTTTAAAAAAACATTGAATATCTTTACGAATTTTATAATTTTATAGTTGTCAGTTTACTCATATCATTTTCGCTTTATTTTTTAAAACACATGAATGCCCTCCAGGTGTGTTTATCAAGTTACCACATACATTCACTCAATCAACAAATGATTTTAACAAAAAAAAAAAGATTATTAAAATATAATACTCTTTGTCTCAAATAACAGAACAAAAGCAGATCGCAGCCATAGAATCAGTTAGACAACTGTGAATTTATATCTTTATATCGCCAGGTCTTTGCCATTCAGCGCAATTTCTGTCAAAATAAAGTGGCTCGAGCATTACCTCTGTTTGTCAGCCATTCCCTCACTGTCTCCGTCACATCGAAAGAGATCCATTCTTGATTTCCTTTCGTCAAAACGGTCTTTGCCCCGATGTAGCGTTGTTTCCTGATGTGTTCATTTGGGGTCACGATCTGCAAAGACACAAAACACTGTAACTCTACAAAGTTTCTTCCACATCAGGCGCTCAAACAGCTAAATGGCAAAGAAGTTATACTTAGTCACATGTGACCTTTTATTTTGCACGCTAACACTTGGCAGGGCTGTATCAATGCTTTGATCTGAATGGGTATATACAGCATATGATCAATAGCGCACTTTGTAACAATGTAAATATGAAACATCATGATATCATCATGTTTGAGTTTACTTTGAAATCCCTATTGGAATTTTCAGCGCTCGAATCAAATCAGATAGATATATTGCATGGGGACTTTGTTATTCAAATATGCTATCGCCTAATGCGCATGAAAGTACATTGTGATTGAAATTGTGATTTACAGTCATGCTCTATGTACCACTGCAAAGTTGCGAACCCACCTGGCAGCGCTGAAATGACCTTGAACATTACACACTCACTTAATTCCATTTACTTTGGTGTGAAAGTTACATCTTGAAAATTCTGATTGATAGATTGAGGATAGTGACTTCAACTCATTTTGTCCAAGGAGCACTTCGTGCACCGAGTATATTCATTATCACTGAGACACATTACTTTTTTAGGCATTACAAACAGTTATTTGTAAAGAAATGGCCATCAATCCAAGTATACTGCGCGCTAAGTGTACTTTACGCATTACTAAATATAGCTTACAAATGTTTTTTTAGTTATTTTAAAACTAATTCGAAAGCAGGCGCATGATTGTATAATCTTCCATGAATTTTAACTTAGTTGTGTGTTTGGCCCAGATGCTGCTCGTGGTTAAATAGGAGAAGATTAAACTTTACTGACACATCTCTCTGAAAATGTTCTTGCGTCACAAGTATGTACTATTGGCTGGGAATAAGACACACTCAGCACGAAATAAAATAAACAGTCGAACCATGTTTTACAATTAACAGTTGGGTAACGCACAAGCTGGCGTTGGCTTTTGCCTTTCAATGTTTATGTCTTTTTGTTTTTTTTCTCTCAAGGTTCAACCTGAGAGGCTGTATCCTGTAAACTTTGTTTTCATTTGTAATTAGCTGTGTATTACAGTCCTGATGCCAAGGACATGACAGTAGAATATTAAACCTGATGACTTTTCCTGAGAAGAATATGTTACATAATTTCAACCAGACCACTAAACACTCTTATAAATGTGGATTCCAAAGTTATTCTTTAAGGGCTGAGGGTTCTACCCAGGACCAGTTGCTACTAAAAAGCACTTTTTTTCTCTTTCAAAGAAGGGGCTCTTTTAGGGTGTAAGACTTAGCATTAGGAAACATTTTGAAACAGAAAATACTTTTTTGAACATAAAAGTTCTTAAGGGAGGGCTCACAGTTTTGGTGTTAATTCAACCTTAATGAAATTTAACTTTTACATGCCCATACATTTTACTTCATCGTGATAGTATGTTAGTTAATTTATTGGTCTCTTATTTAGATAAATAAAATTCATGAGTAGGTTCTGGCTCTCTTCCATTGTCATCATTGTTATTTGACCTTAGTGCCACTACTTTCAAAATCATCACTATGTTGTTTGGTTAGTATAATGTAAAGATTAACATCTGAGGAAACATTATTGGATTATTCTACAAATTCTACAAACTCCTCTTTGGTAGTCAGCAACTTGTACCTAGTTACGTGGTGCCATCAGTCATGTTATCACCTATTCCCTTGCTTTTGAGTGTTCAAAGATTTTATTAAGAATACATTTCAATTCGTAAAATATCTAACTCTGACATTAATTATTCAAGTGATATGTAGGGTTGTGACAGTGGTTTAACCCTTAAAAATATATCCCCTCTCCCACCTTATAATGTTTTTCCACCACATTTGTGCTGGCTGAAACCAAAAGGTACGTTGTTCTGCTCAAGAGCTCAAGATTCTCAAGAAATTTGGCTCTAGAGAACTGCCTGCATTGTAATCAGTTTAGATAGAGCTAAACATGTTCATCAACATATATCTATATCTATATATCTTCTCATTTGTCCTCTTTTGATACCATCACTAGGCCTCCTTCCATTTTTTTTGGTTAAACTCATGACTCGACTTGTACTGCGTGGTTGTAGCCGGTCCAAACAGTCCAAAGGTCACACATGCCTGGAAAGGTTAAGGAATGGATCCTGCATGGGTTCTGTTAGCACCTCTATTTTCAAAATGCAGTTACAAAGCTGCAATCGAGCAAAGTGGGGATTACAGTAGATTTAGGGCGTAGATTTGGGGCTGTCCAAGTTCTGCAAACATTCTGCAGGCCTGTCTAGCGGTTTGGCTTTTGCTCTGGCTGTTGCCCATGGCTGCTACCGCTATCTGAATGTCCCTGGGTCTCAGTGTCAGTTACGGCTTGAAATCATGTACAGGGAAACAGATTTATGCAGACTGTGCTTTTGACAGACTTCGGCAGAACGTCCATTAGACATTTTATAGATTTTTCGTTGCATTGACTGTGACTTGGAGCACAACGTCTGGAGCCGAGCCTGCCCTTTGATCTCGGTAGAAGAATAAAACGGTACCTTTACGCACCTGGTAGAGCTCAATCCGTTGTTCGTTCCTCTTGGCATTTGAGTTTGGAACCCTCAGAGCTCGAAACTCCGCTCTGAAGAGGTTGGTCGAGTTCCTTTCCATGGCAGAGACGTTAAAACGGAAAACTTTAGAGGTGATGCCTTTTGGACAGAACGGCAAATCATCTGGAATAGAGAGGATGAAATGAAAGCTCAGTGAGACATGAGGCTCCGAGACTCTTATCAAGCGCTTATGTCATTCCAGCACGGCACATCCAGTAACAACCATCAACGGCAACATTGCTGCTTGATAAAATAGTCACAAATTCACTTTGAAATCTCAATTGAGTGGACTTAGAAGTTGTTCATTAGAAATATGATGGCTAATCCTTGGTAGATAGTTTGAGAATATCAGGCGGTAGAAACGGCATTAACCATTATTCTGTTCAACTCAGGTGTACTGATAAATCATACATATGAACCAGAATGAGAAATAACCCATGGCGCTGAAACTGCTGCTGTGGCCATCATTAATTTTTCCAATTCAATACGTGTTTCCCCTGTCATGACATATAAAAGTGTTGAACAAGGAGATGACAAGTGTTGTATTTTCACTTTATTTCTTTATTGAAAATTGTACAGCAAAGCCATTCGTATTATTTTCATAAGATTATTCCCTGATCATAAATATTTGATATTGCACCTTTTCAAAAGTACTATATATTTAGATTGCTGCTGTTTCAGTCTCTTTCCATATTCTCAATTGAATAGGGCGGCGTGGCGCACGAGGCAGAGCAATTGCCTTTGCAACCAAACGTTCTTGGTTTGATTCCCGGCTCCTCCTACTGTGTCAAAGTGTTGTTGAGCAAGACACTGAACCCTTAACTACTGATGGACAGCAGCCTACTGCTGATGGTTCGTCCACGGTGGATTAATTGCAGAGGACGAATTTCCCAACAAGGGATTAATAAAATGATCTAACTTTTATCCACTTGATGGCAGAGTAATGCTTGTTAAAGATGTGCGGTACCGTATTAACCGATGTTATGGACTGGCTTGGCAACAATGGGATTTTCCACTTTGAGCTTATATTTTTTAATGTATACTGTTGAGTTGAAATCAAGTCATGCATTAATGTGAAGGGAAAAAAAAATTCAATAAAAAAGGACTTCAAAGACCTACTGTCACCGAAAGTATGATCTTGGGAAGGAATGATTGATGTTTCTTTTGTTATCAAATCCAAGTGTGTCTTTTTAATGTTGTTTCTGTATCTAGTGGAAATGTCCAGCCTCTTATTACTAGAGTATAATTATTGAGCTTTCTGTGACTTCAAGTCTCTGGTATTTGGGTATCACAAACCTCAGTCCCACTGACAACTTTTTGGCCCTAAAGCCCCTCTGACCACGATGACTTCTCTGCAATTCCTCAGTCACTTGATGCGTACCTTGCTATAAAAGGAAATCTTTCCGATGTTTTGTGTCAGGCCACTTGATGCAGATATTTGCCAGTCGCCCAGCTTGTTTCTGCCTCATTTACACCTGCTGTGGATTTCATTGGTTAATCACCCGCCATAATTCGACAAAGGATTACCGTTTACCCATTTGCCTTCATTAACCAGTGGAAAGACTGTGAGGTCAGTGAGTCATGGACAGAAATTACATTTTGCAAAAATGTGATGTGATGATTCTCCATCACACTGCTGACACTGAGTTAGCTGCTCCTTCAAGGTCTGAGAGGGAAAATTTGACACTTAGCAACTCATTTATGCAGTTGCTGATGGGCACATTAAGATATTTTTTCCCTGCAAATTCTATTTTAAGCAAAATGATTGGAAACAGGGAAAAAAAACGACTTACTTTTGTTTGTCTAAAGGCAGCATTATATCCAAACAAAAACTTCATCGGGAAAATGTTTTGCTGTGTTTTTCCAATAAATAAATTGACGAATTAACCTTGGATCAGTTCCCTTCTACAGAATAAAAATGCACAATCTCAAATTGTCGAAAAATTGTTCCTCGGTGCACCATTGGTAGGAAAGGAACAATTACCAGAAGGTCATTGTTGCAATATTTAAAATCAAATATTTGGTTGAATCAGAAGTTCTAATCATGAAAGTTTTTTTTTTCATTCCTTTTTTAATTCCAAGACTTGAGTACACACATAATCTAAGATAAATACCTATAATCTGAAATCATTTACATTCAGATAATCTGCTCAGGGTGTGTCTTTTTATTTTAATTTTCAGACCAAATGTCCCACCACCCTTTATAGGTCTTGCCAGGGGCGAAGCAAGAATTTGGCGTAAATCAGACAAATGTTCACACAACGCACCACACTTAGCAAGAAATTTTAAGCTTACTCTTAGATTAGTTCCTGAATTAAAAGCAAGTAAGTAAATAAATAAATACATAAAGCAAGTTTTTAAAGGTGTATAGTATGCTGTACTATAGTTAACTCCTTTGCAGGAGTTGACTACTCACTCAGGCCCCTTGTATTATTTCACATTTCTGCAATTTTCCCAGCTTTTCAGTTGATCTCATCAATTTTGAACTTTGTTGCAATAATAAAACTCAAGCCCGTACATGCTAATTAAGTCTCTGTAAATAATTCCCCGAGTTTACTCTTGATTGCAACAAAGCCCCACTCGCTGAAAGTGCAGCAGCTACTGCCTTGTTGTTTTTGTCAGAACCATTTTCTCAAATTCAAAGCAGAACCTTTTTTTTTTCTTCAACTTTTTTCAGAAACACCTGTTGATTTCAAAGGGACTGTGATGCAATGGTCTTGGCTTTGCCCTGGACCATGAGGCCCTCTGCAGCTTTTACACGCATACAGCATTTATCCTTTTCTCCTTTGTCAGTAATCCAGACTCAGTCCAACCACATGCTGTACTCAAGTACTGACACGTGTCCCTCTGCACAGGTTTTCTGGTTCCTGATCACAGTGTTAATTCTGCCGGGGGATGTAGTTGTGCCAAAGACTAACACGAATCACTGGGAAAAAAGAACGTGAGCCCTTACGAGCTATTTCAATAAATATTTTTAAAGCTAAATGAAGCATAATCCAAACTAAGCGGGGAACGTTACCTAACTTTACCTCGTGGTGATAAAAGGACGGCTCTGTGAAATAAGTCAGGTTTCCTGGGACGAACGTGACCTTAGATTTGCACTCAATTTAGCAAAGATAAACCTGAGCGATGCAGTTGGTGATGTCATGCTCGTGGGCCACCCATGCACTTCTGTGTGGCCAATTTAAATTATGGATGAGGAGCAACACACGTTGCTTCTATCCTGGCAAAAAAGCACGAGAGATGGGGGGGGGTCCCTGTGTTCAGGCTAACGGGGAGGTCCTTCCATCATTCTCCTTTCCCTGCCCACGTCTGTTAACTTTTCTTTCTTCTGGAGGCACCCCCATCCACCGGGGCAGATGTCTCCATCATCGTTGGCTTGACCACAAAGGGAATCAAATCACATCTGGACAGAATGAGCCATGGACGGGAAAACAATAGAAGGATGAGCGCAAAACAGGAGTTTGAAGGAGACAGACTTCCACTTATAACCCCGGTGGAGGATCACAGAGGCAAAGCATGACCTTCAAGTTCACAACCCCCCCTCCCGCCCCCCAACACCCATTTCTAAGTTTCACTGAGCTCAGAGGAAGAGCCTGCAGTGTTTGTTCACAAACTTTTACATGGGGTGGTTCAATGGGAATGGCGTGTTGAGTTTCAGAATAAAAAAATCTGCGAGACAATTGTCTACTGTTTTTAGATCTTTAGGTCCCCCGTTCCGCATCCACTCCGTGCGTAATTACGCAGCGCAATGACGCATCTGTTACTCGGGTTTTAAGGTGTTTGAGAGACTTGGGGAGTGAATACTTACTGCTCTCTGTTGGTCCGTAGACCATGTTGAACTTGTAAATCTCCTTGGCGTAGTACTCTGTCTCCGTGTTGTCCTGACCGCAACTCTGCTGCCGATCCCTCCTCAGCTCCTCCAGGAGCTCCTTGGTGCTGTTGTACAACGCTTCGATCTGATAGGGGATTTTGCTCGGTCCGAGAGAATGCGGGGGGCTGGTCAGTCGGAGTTTGCTCAGGATCTGACCCCGTATCGCCTCGACTCTTTTCCTTTTCACATGGTCAATATCCACGGTGGCGCAAGTTGACAGGGACGAGCTCAGAGTTGCGCAATTGAGGAGGAGGACGAAGAGCAAAGCCTTACCCAGATGCATCTTTGTCTCCGCATTTGCCGAGGTCAGAGAAACTTCGCCTTGGAGTTCAAACTGATGCGGTTCTTTCTTTAAAACAAATCAAAAAAAAAAAAAAAAAGGGAAAAAAGAAAAATCCCGAGGAGTTAACGGTGAAAAACTGCGAGCGGAAATCCAGCCTTATGTTCTCCCATCGGATGGCACTCAGTGCGAAGTCCGGTAAGGCAGTAATTCTGTCGGATACATTAAATGGATCCGCAAATGTTTCTGTGGAAACAGAATTCTTTTTTGCATTCTCCTGCTCCGTTTTTTTTGTTTTTTTTTTTTGTTTTTTGTTTTTTCACTCAAATCACAGCACGGCTCGGCATGTCACCCCCACCCCTCCTCTTTCAGCGCGTCCTCAGAATCCGCCTCAATTTTTTTTCTGTTGTTTGTTTTTTTGTTTTTTTTTTATTGTCTCTGAGGAGGAAGACCAAGGGCTGTCAGGTTGGGACGAAGAGTTCGCTGGTTTGAGCGGTCGGTTGCGGCCTCGCCTGCGTTTTTATAGACCCCGGGGTTTCTGACGTTGTTCGGAGGAGGTAGGAGGAGGAGGAGGAGGATGGGGATGAGGAGGAGGAGGAAGGCACAGACACCGGGGAGAGAACCGGATCTTTGGCATCCCTGCGATGCACCGCTCAGGCACCAGACGACCACTGTGACATAATAAACAAGGAGGCTAGACTGCTGATTTAAACTTGGAACACTTGGACCGTGCGGGCAAAAAAGTTGGAATCCGACCCCCTCCCCACAGAGACGACCGGAGGGCAGACTGAAGCCCCCCCTCTAGGGGCTGGTCGGGGTACTGGCCTGGAACCAGAGGATGATCCATTGGTCCTTTTCATATCTGATTGAATTGCCTTGAATCTAAACATCAATTTTTTTTGTATGTATTTTGTGTGCGGGGGAAGAATATCATCTTGCCTTTTTAGATTACGTAACATTTAAAAAACTCAACATTGAGAGAGAAACATCTCTTGGGTTTATAAATTTCACTTAAAAAGTGTTAAAGTGGCAAAACAGATCCGATGAATGTCAGATGGTTTTCAGTTGCAGCTGCTTGTGTCTGATCCTCATCCGCCGGGGTCTCTTATCATGAGCCGAAATGATGAAACGAAAACAAACAACGCAGTCTGATGCCGATCCCAAATTTTTAAGGTTTCGCATTTGTTTGCGTGAATTTTAGGCGAATGCTTTTATTTTACCCCTTTCGTATGTAAATGGAATATCCATGAACCTGAACTTTAATTATACCGGCCTTTGATTTAGTTCATCTTTTGGGTCACTACCTGCCATGTTACATACAAACTGAACAAATAAATACATAACTAAATAGAAAATAAAAGAGCATAATGTGTTTGTGTGTATGTATTCATTTAATTTTTAAATTCAAATTACCATCATTTCACATTCTGATTGTTTGGCAGGTCTGACCACAGCAGTGTTTTTCCCACCTTGTTGACATTAAGGGATGTGAACTATTTAAGGTCATAAAATAAACTGGATTCATGCTAATATGTTGTTAATGCGAATTAAGGTCGGATATAATGAGTCATTGGCTGGGAAATCATTCTAGAATTAGAACAAAAAAACTACGTACAATCTGTTTGGTCGTTGAGTTGTCATCTCTGATCTGTAATCATTTAACAGTTAGTTGGCTTCTGCAGTTTAATTTTAAGCTTTACATAAACAAGAAGCAAAATTATTTGATTTTCCATTTCTGAGTATCTGTCGAGCGTAGCTATGTTTTGGGGAATAAAATTTACTTTTAGCTCTCCAAAAGTTTTTCCCTGTGGCAGTTTTTTTAATCTTGGTTTACTTCAAAAGTAAAAAAAAAAAAAAAAAAAAAAAAAAAAGAGAAATTCAATTGGGGTCATTTCAACGTCTTATCAACAATGTACTTTTCTTCCTGTAAACAATTTTCCAGTTGAAGACCACAGATTTAAAACAATATATATGTGGAAATATATAAATGTATCATAGAGGATTTCAAGTCTTATCATGTGTCCTAATTCTTTAACAATGATGTTTTTTAATGTTTTACCTGTACTGGTAATGTTGGCAATTCTCCATTAAGCCAGCAGGTGATGCTGTATAACAAACAATGTCTGCTGACTTTGGCTGGTCAGCCAGGAACAGAGCTGCTGAGCACCTTGAATATTTTACTGACTCTGTCACATAGTGAGATATAATGTGGTTATTACATTGAACAGTCCAAACCCTCAGCTACAATTTTCAAGAGTGTGTTAAGTTACAGACATAATTCCTAAGAGACATTTATACAAATGTCTGTATATAATCTGTGGTACTTTTTTTGTGATCAGATTTGTTTGGAGTACTTCCTCCCCCAAATGAATGACTGAATGAGTTCCTTAATTTTTAATTAAACCCATTCGTGTGTGAATCTGAAACTCCTTGCATATTACAATTTAGAAAACCAGCATCTGAAATTATCCCGATTATCGCCCCGATGCTCCTCCTTGACTCAGTGATGTGAAAATAGAAAATAGATTTCAGAAAAAGTCAGAGGGAAACACTAAGACAATTTGCTAAATTAACAATTAACATGAACCAGCTTGTGTTGAGAATATATCTCCATATTTTATTAGTAATGTAGAACACACACACACACCCACGTCTCACACACATATGGTAGTATTCCAAGTGTCTGGGGATTCCTAGACATGATCCCAGACAGTAAAAGTTCACTTTTACGCGGAGTGTCCTCCAGTGATTACCTCATTGCTGGGTCAGGTTTTAGTGAGTCACTAGTCAGAAATCCCTCCGTCTCGCACAACACACGGAAAAGGAATGCGGCTGCAGACCAGTGGATGAAAACAAAAACACATGCTGGTACCATTATGGAGGAATATGTCTTCTTTTTCCTGTAACGTGTGCTAGATTACTACCGACGACGCTGGTCACAGGAGTTTCTCCTGTGCTTGTTCTCTCTCCCTTTCTAGCTAGGATTAAAAACATTTTGGTTTAAGAATCTGAAAATATTTCTTTTTTTCCTTTCTCAGGGTCTTTAGAAAACACAGACATAATCATGTACAAACACACACACAGACGCACACACACAGACAGTCTACACATCCCTGGCCAGACAGAGCCGGATAAACCCCAAATTCTAAGCATTGTCTCGCCAGCTTTTCCAACTAGAGCAAGTTGACAAGCCAGACCAGAGGAGTCTGCTTCATCTTGGGGTAACAAGACTGTGAGTCATAGATCGGGGGGAACGGTTAACAGGAGACCCCTAAAACAGCGGAGACAATGATGTGTATGTTATTGCCATACAACTGAAATGACTCATTTGCTCATTTGATTTGTGCACCATCTGTATTAGTCATCCGTTTTCTCTCTACATGTACATAGGAAAGGAATACCACACCGGCTAGACAATGACTGAAGGTGAGATCACGCCGATTCAGCAAAGCTTGTCTGTCACTCTCATTGTTTTGTCTTTATTTTGTTGCAAACTACCAAACAAACCACGGTGATCACTTGACCCAGATATAATAATAACAATAATATTTCAATATAAACTCAAATGTATCGACCCTTTTTGCAACATTGCAGTTACAAAGGCAGCAAAGTAGACACAAAAAGTTGGAGTGTGGAAGAAAAAACACAATTAAAAATATAACAAAAAGTAAATTGTAACTGAGAGATGCCCAGCAGGGAGGCAGAAATTCACTTTTACTTGGTCTTATTCCACTTATTCTACTTGTTCTCCTTCTGCTTGTTCCTGGAGTTCCTAGACTTGTTCTTTATCTAATTTTGTCTCTTTTTTCTTGATCTTATTCTTGTTCTTCATCATCACCATCATCATCATCATCATTGATGATAGAATAGAATAGAATAGAATAGAATAGAATAGAATAGAATAGAATAGAATAGAATAGACTAGGACATTTCTGTTCCTAAAATATTTAGAAGTGGTTTAATTTATTTGATATAGCTTTTTAAAGTTTATCAATACAGAAACGAGCTGTACAATCCAGAACTTTAATATGAAATCTAAATAATTAGAAATGTTTGACCAGTCATTTTCTGACTGTTTCCTTCTGATTTTCTTACAAATACCAGCAGATAAAGTTATGAAAAACAAATTATCAACAAACAAATATCTGCAAAAATCATTTAAGACACACTACCATTTTTATATATGAGAATGAGTAAGAAATAGGATTGTGCCTTCATACACTAATGAAGGGACTTTTTAAATATTCCCCAAAAATCAATAACATCAAGGGGAGAATTTTTACCATATGTAATTGTTGTCAGTTTATTCTTTACAAAATGATCTGGTAAATGTAAACTTTTTTTTTTTTTGTTAAAATCAAAAGTAATCAACTTTACAGAAAAGGGGTTTGGTTTCCTTTTTTCCACAAGGGGGCAAAAGAAAGGCAAGGTAGAGAGTCAGGCACCTGGAAGTCAAAGAGACCTCTGTGTTTGTCAGTGAGCTGCTGAACAATGTAAGTCCAATATTCCCTCTCATTTCAACTTTTTCTCTCCCGGCCAAGTTCTGACACAAATGTTTTATGCTCTTTCGGGTTTAATTTGCTTTGCCCGCTGGCTGCTGGGCATTGTGTTGGCTTGTGGCTAGTGGTGTCTGCCTGCTATTTGGAACTGTGCAGGGTGTTTCTCAGAACATGTTTGGTAAAAAACAGCCTCAACAGGAGGGATGGGACCGAAATAGTTCTCGGTGATTCATCGTTTGTTTCAGGCGTCGATCGAGCTTGTGGGTGGAAAGTGCTGGAACACACTCCTCGGCCTAAATGTTTACATTTAGGTGGGAATATTTGGAGGAAGGAGAACATTTGGAGTGTCACCTTTGCTGTGTTTTTTCTAGATTCCTTGGCATATTGCCTGGGTTTTGGCAGGCTTGTTCCCATAAGACGGCATATTGTGGCGATCTGATGTCACAGAGGTGAAGACCATTCACTTTACATCTGGGTCTAAAGGGCCGAGGATCTGCTGAGTTAAGGCCTTTTGGGAGCTCAGAGGACAAGGTGTCATTGGGCCCCTGCATGAATATGAAAAAGCAATGTCCATGATGTTGGTTCACACGACAGACAAATACTGTCAAAGCACAGGCTAAACACACTTAGCATTTTTTGATTAGCACTCAGGGCGAGTGAGACGGCTTGAAGTTGCTGTGCTCGGTGACGTTTGTGGCGATTACTAATGGCAGGAGGTGCCGGTGATTGATGGCAGGAGGCTGTCAGTGATTCCGGTTATGATTCTACTCACTTTAATTGTGTTATCAAACCGTGAAGGATCCTTTTTCTGCGAGATTTTATTATTACCCTTTTTTTTGGGGGGGGGGCAGAACAAAAACATCCTATAAATCAAGCATTAGAGGACAAACATGCTGCAAAACCATCTTAAAATACAGCTGCAAATAAAAAAAAATCAAAACAAAACAAGAAACCCAAAAAAGACTTGTTATTGGAATGTTAAAAGGAGCAAAAATCAGATGGATAGAAAACATTGACAGCTTATCTAAAATAAGAATAAAGAGATGACACAGAATTCTTTTTAATTGTTCAACAGGTGGCTTCTTTGAACATTTAAAATGTATGCCTTTTTCATATTCTCTGTAAGATTCCCTTTGGTTAAAATTGTACTTGATTGAAAAATTCTAATATCTAATTTCAGCTCCTTATTTACATTTTCCTCAGCTTTATACTTTTATGATAAGGGTTCGAAAGTGTCTGGCATCTTGATTTTAAAAAAGGGGGATTAACAGACCAAACTAACTTCATAGAAAAATAATCAAATGAACACCACCAAATATAGACTAATAAAATCCATGTTTTTTTTAATCTCCTTTCAAAAGACAGAAATGATATCAAAAAGATCTGATCCAGAAAAAATTAGAATAAAAAAAAAACAACCCGGTGACTCTGAAATTTCCCCAAATCTTCCACACTTTTTACCCAGGAGACAGAGAAACAGTGGAGTGTTCATTTGATCCATTGCTTTCATGATTATAATATTTGCAAATCTACATTCGCAGTGGCTTAACGATCTTATCTTCTCTTTTTCTCTCCATGCAGTTTGTTCCAAAGTATACATCTTCTTACGTTCTCATGTTAGTCACGAGCCTCTTGGGGTAAAAGAGTTACTTTCTATCAAATCTGTGATATATCAGTGGAATTTTGGACAAAACCCACAACAAAACTTTTTCGTGTTTCTCTTAGTTAACCCTGTCACAACACAGCACTATATTCCTGTAAGTGCTGCGAGCGGAATAATAAGAAAATTGGTTTTGGGAATCATGGCAGTTTTGGCTCATGTGGGAGAGAAAGCGTCGGGATTGCAATGAAAACAAAGGAGAGCTTTATTTGATGTTGTCCGATTAAAAGCAGACATTGGACAGTAGATATGGAAGGCTGAAGGTTAATGTCTGGTTTCTGGTTTGGACAACAATGATAGTGTTCATGCACACACACACACACACACACACACACACACAAACACACACACACAAGCCAGGTTAGCGCCGGCCTCCTCATGCAGAGTCTAGACAGGAAGCTGGTGCATGCCAGATTAGGGATTTTCTCCCTCACACCCTCACACCCCGATTACACACACAACACACTCACACACACTACACATGGCTACACTGTTGACAATCATTGCCTCTCAATACATCTGCGTATTGTGTGCTTGGATGTGTTTCAGAGAGAGAGAAAAAGAGAATGGGAGGTAAAGCAGAGATCTTACTGACAGCCTTGCGGGTTCGAATTTATGCGCCATTGTTTGTTTGCATGTCTGTCTTTGTCTGAACGAACTCTCGCACAAAGTATGAAAAAAAAAAAGAGCCACGAAGACACGGATTCTTTGTCAAAAGGCTTTTTTTTTAAAAAAAAACAAAAAAAAAAACGTGTCGCTCATTTTCCCTTGACTTTCTCCTCGTTAAAATGATGAGTGTAAGGCGCAGTGTGAAAAGTTCAACTTGTCCTTCCCAGGTACAGGGGCGCAGTGCATCCTGTAGTGCTTAGCTAAATTAAACCGAGCCCCTACTGTTCTCATCTGCTCACCTGTAGCCCCTGCCAGGCCTGGCCACGACCTTTGACCTCACACAGATGGGCCTGCATAATAAGACATAGGCACACACGGCTAAATGCCATCTTGGACATGTTTGATGGGTAGCAATATTGGACTTTGAAAATCTGAATGCTGTATGCATCGGTGTTGACCTTTCTGCGCGGGTGAGGCGGCGTCCGCATTTCGCTTTGTGTGTGTGTATGTGACTGGGCATTTAAGTGTAAATAAAAACACCATCAGAGGTCTGTCGTTACTGTACACACTCCGTGTCTCTGTGCATTGTTGGCCCGGAGCCGGTGACCCCTGCGCCCGTGTAATTTTCACTCCTGCTATATGAATATGCATGGCCTCCTGGCCCCTTGAACATGACAGTATAGACGTGGATTATAAAGAAGAAATACCACCAATCTGAGGTGTTGTTGGGGTTTTAGATGACTGGAAATTGTTGATTTGTCAATGACAAAGTATGAAAACAACCTTTTTGTCTTTAAAGAGCAGTTCAGTTCCAGGTGAATTGAATTCCCTGGATGCGGATTTTATGACCATGTATTCAGTTTGAAAGCATGTTGAACTACAGGCTGTTTATGAGAGGATTTTCTGTTTTCTGTTTCCCAAAGAACTGAAATGAAATGGGGAAAAAAAGGTCTTTATAAGTTGGCTGGTGGTTTAAAAGTAAATGTCTTAGAGCACAACCGCTGTAGTTAAATATCTCTAAGAAGTGTTCTTTGAAATGAATATTATAAATCATCTGTTTGATCTGCTTGTTCTCACCTTGTGAAATGAAAAATTCGTTGTTGAATACATTTGTGATTTTTGATTAATGAATCTTTCAACCACGAAGTTTAGATAACAGTTGCCTTCTCCAAGGTGGTTTTGTTGAGATCTCTCATGTTTTTTTTTTCCTTTTAAAATGACAGATGATGTATTCAACAGCATTTCAGTTTTAAAAGTGCTCAGTCACATCAATCTCTGAGAATGTACACATTGTGTGATTAGTCAATGAAATATACACTACAATGTTTTTTCTGCTCTGAGCAGCACAACTCAATTATTTACACAATTCCTACCGATTAAACTCTTGAGCTTTGAGGGAAGAAAAAAAGTGACTAACACTGACAGTTTTACCTTGCCTGCACCAAAAACACAAAAAATCATGCACATCAGGGTAGGGTGGATATAAACACTGACCTCACAGTCGCCATACACACCTTTCTGTGAGAGTTGCCCTCAGAGAGGTTGAGGCCCTCAAGGCCTGGTTGCACTAAACCAGAAAATGTGAAGTCGCCACGCTGCGGGTTCATCACCTGCTGGGAGAGGCATCGGTTTAAGATGTAATTCAATATGCACACCGTGCAGAGGTGGAGACCTGGACCTGCTGGCCTGTGGCCTGGCAACTGGTTACTGTGACTTGGAGCTGGGATGACAGCCGGAGCTTGATACTGTTGCGCAGCATCGGCTCTCCAGCTCCAAGAGAGCAATTGGACTTCTTTTTTCACTTGCAGTCACAAGGATAAAAGCGGAGGAACTGCTCCGGCAGCTCGGGAGCCTCTGGCTTCCAGGGTATAAGGCAGCGGTTGGGAACCTATGGCTCGTGAGCCACAAATGGCTCTTCCGGTGACGGCATATGGCTCCCGGACAATTTAGAGTTGAAAAAAAAAATTTTTTTTTGGAAATGCTTGTGATATTTCTTCATGATACGGTGTCATTTTAAAGTAAACAAAAATTAGTTTTGAAGATAAATTTCACGGGTTTCCCGTCGGTCGGATCGGAACCGACGGCTTCCGAGCACGTCATTGTAAAGGTGAAGAAATTAATTTGATCATACAGTTAACTAGTTTATCCGCGTCAACCCTTGTAACGTAAAACATGGCGAAAAGAAAAAAAAAAGGCAATGATTACCGTGCATTCCGGGCTGGAGGAATTTGCATTTGGATCTGCGGTATGTCTAATATGCAATGATAAAATTGCATCGACAAAACGGGCAAATATAAAGCGGCATTTGGAGCAAATCCAGCGGCACCAGAGGTCGCGTTAAAAGTAATTCATATTTGATTGATTATATGTTAAAAATACAATATGGCTCTCAATGAAATATACTCAGAAATATTTGACTTTTATGGCTCTCCCAGTCAAAAAGGTTCCCGACCCCTCGTATAAGAGTTTCCGTTAGGGGCACCTCCTGGCCACAATGTTTGTCAGCGGTAACTCTTATGAGCAAAACCAACTACAATCCCTGGGCTGCTTTTTGGAATTCCTGGTGGCGCGTGGATGAATTTGATGACCGCCGACTTAGAGAAATTGCAGTCGAGTGGTTTGGTTAATGTCTGACAGACGTCATAGTATCTGGGAACTTGGAATCTCTGGTGGAAGACTCTGTCTGCAGGGTCATACAATTCACGTCTCCAAAGGAATTTCTTTTTGACTTTGGAGAAGGTGGGAGGATTCGGAAGAAGCAGAGGCAGCCATGAAGGCTTCCATTCTGGAAGGGGCTTCCTGGAGTTGTGCTCATAATACGAACCTATAGGTGGGAGCCAGGTGGCTCTCTTGGAGAAGGAGGCCTTGTTTGGTTGTTAAATCCAGGGCTCATCTAAATCAGCAGATGATGGGCAGAATGGGCTACTGACTTAAAAAAAAAAGTACAAGTTATTTGATCTGTGTATAACAGCTGCATGGTGAGTGTCCATTGTTTCCAGTCTCTGTCAGGGATGCTCCTCTTCATCAATCCTGTCCTTGGACTTCATGGACAGGAGCTCTTGGCAACATTTGAAAGAGGAGCATGTGCTGCAAAAAGACATAAAGGATCACCTCTGTGCCTTGTATTGATGATATATTCCTGATGGCTCAGCTGAGCTCCATACGCAATGCATTGTGTGAGAAAGGCTTCCCAGTGGGTGCCTTCTTTTTAATCACTTATTGACAAACCAGTCAAAATGATATTTTAAGCCCACTTTTTGCCATTCAATCCGGACTTGTGCTTCATTCTCATCCACAAAAAAAATCTCCTTCGCTCGGTATTAACCACGCTTGTTTGAGGATATTGCCAAACAATCGAAATGGACTGGAAAATCTACCACAGGTGGTTATTGACACAGCGCCATGTGATCTACATAGAGATGGAGAGATGGTGAGATTGCCCTTGGTACCCTCATCTGTCCAAATGATGGACAGCTCTCTGATTTTTTTTTTCCCCCCATTGAAAAAATCCAGGCAACGGGGGAAAATACTCAGTTAACTCGATTCCAATGGTCGACACCGTTTGAATATATGAGCGTATTTATCCCCTTGTCTATGAGAATATATGACATATGTGCACTGGCCACTGCTACGTTAATAGTATATTTCATCCCATCCTGCTTCTGTCTGTGAAATGATCTTCTTCATTTCCCACATGAGTGGTTTTCTTATCATCCCTGCCCCCTCCTGCCTGCCCCAAGGGCTGAGTTAAAGCCGATAAAACACCCAAATATTCTGTTAAACATGGAAGGCCCCTGCCATGTGGACGCTCCCTGCAATGCCTCTTGGGTAATTATGGTAATAACTCAACCGTCAGAGGCGAGGCCGGAGACTTTGGGAAGACGAGGTTAGACCAGTGGGCCCGAGATGGGAGGAGCGGAGGCGACGGCAGCTGGGTGGTGAGGTCAAGGTGAAGCAGGCGAGACTTGTGCCTTGATATCCCATAAACTCTTGCTGTCACACGAGAGGACGGTGGATCTATGTGGACATTGCCGCTGATCTGCCTTCCTCCACAATCAAGATGCTGATGAGGGATGATGACAAGTGTTTGGGTTGCTTGGTTATTTGTGTGGCCTTGACGACCAGATTCCTGACTGGTCACCGGTGTCGGCGGGAAGGTCATCGTGTGCCACAGTTTTGGACTATCAGGCTTTTGAAACTACACAGCTAATGCGGCTAATCCCTGCGAGCCATTTTACTGCAATGGAAAATATTGATGATTGAGACGGTTAGAAAATTGAGAAAGGCACAGAACAAAATGTTCTGGCAGAATATGATCTATTATGGGTACATGTGGTCCCAGAGATGGAGTTATGCTTTACTTTCAGAAATCAAAACCGACTTCTTTGTATTCTCTGCATTGCCTGTCTGCTCGCTCTGAAGCACAACAAGCCCTTGTATGATGAATAACAGACAAATATGAGCACACTCAACTTTGGAATATTTGATCTAGCATTTTTAAAAATGCTTACAGTGTTTCCCACGCTCTTGGATGCCTGTGGTCGGGGGTGAAGGTTAAAACAGCATTAATACTGTTTATCTTCCAGCAAAGTTTTTTGTGTGCTTTTCCTTTTTTTTTTAAACCCTTTTTATACTTATAATGACCTTCTCTTCAAATCAATTTAAAACCTCATAATATAAGTTAATATATATATGTATACATATATATGTAATATAAAGAAAGCAATAATTCCTGAGGATATTTTTCCATAGAAATTAACATTCATATTACATCTTACAAGGAGTAGTATAATTCCACTCTTTAAAGTCATATCTTGTGTATTTTAAGGAAAAATTGTGGGCTGTATTTTATCAAGCTTTCACAAAATGTCTGCTAGCTTTAAAGGTAATTTTTTTGCATTCTCAAGTCAATTTCCTGAGGATTTTAAACCACTGAGTTAACCAATTTTAGGGATTGCAAATTAGTTTGTTTTTTTTTTTGATTTATTGGAAGGAAACAAGTGACTTTGGTGATAATTGAAATGGAAACCAACGATTGCCAAAATCAAAATTGTGACAAAAACAATGGCGATTCATTTTTGTGTCAATTATCAGTGCCTGAATTTTGATCCGACTACTACAATATCATAGACATGCATTTGCATTTAAAATATGAGCTATTTGGCATATAAATATGTTTATATAAGTATACAGCTGTACCATAATTGTTCCTCTAAAATATTAAGGTATTCTGACATATTCAAATATGGAATTCATTTAAGGAAAGTAAAAGCGCTATTCCTTCGTGTGATTTGCAAGCAGGTTCTGTGTGTGTGTGTGTGTGTGTGTGTGTGTGGTGTATTTTTGCCTGACTGTATGCTTGGATGTGTGGCCTTAAACTTTCTTACATAACCATAACAGACAAACAATGACAGAAACACAATATTCCACCACAGTGTGTCACCAGTTTGGCCTCCTCAGCATTTCTTCATTTCCTTGAACTTTAAATTTTCCCTTTCAGAGCTGCCTCTTTGTCATCCAAGCAGAGGCGTTGTCTAGGTCATTCTAGTCTCTTTGTGAAGGAATATTCTGTTCAAGTTATGAATTCAGTAGAAAAAGAGGTGAGAAGTGACAAGTGTAATAATTTCCAGTGACATGCGTCTCCATTCAGACTCCAGTTCAATGTACAAGTGATCGGTTCCAGAGCCATTGTCACAGAACTTTAGTTGTCAAGGAAAATAAGAAAGCTGTATTCAAGGGGAAAAAGTGAGTGAAAATGCGACGGTTAACCCCAAAAGGGACTGGAAAGCTTTCTGCATTAGTTATTTTGAAGCCTAACCGGTATTAGTATTGATAGTTCACTTAATTTTGCTACACAGACCTATAGTGCTTATGCATGAGACAAGTCTCAACTGTTCAGAAGCCCTGGGTTTAGTCCTGCCCTGCTTTATTGAACCTTCATTCATGCTTACGTGGTTACATGCTGTAGTTTATTCACTTCCATCCACCCCTGCGGTTTATTCAGACCCCTGACCTGCAAGTAACTATAAATATTTATTTGCGTCGGCTTGTCTAAAAATAACCGTATTACAATAGACTGTCCTGGAACAAGTCCAGGAGAGATGTGCAGCAAGCAGGAGTCAGCATTCAGAGCCCGGCCTCCGTGTCCAGAGAGACATCGCACAGTGTCAAGAGGCAGACATATTGATAGCTTTGTGGTCAACAGGAAAAAAAAGTCACTTAGCAAGGGATCCTCTGGGTCCGAGGGTGTATTTCTGGAACATGCAGACAGAAAAAAGCAGGGGTTTCATTGGAGTTCACAATTCTCCAGTGACATCTATCAGCAGCATCTTCATCTTTTTACAATATTAACATTTTAACTGTTGGCAGCGATTCCAAGGTTACAGATGTTGCTAAGTATGTGCCAGCGACAGCAGTCTGACGTGAGGACATCCCATCTAAAAATAAATGCGCGGCAGTTGAAAAAGGGGTCGAATGATTCTGAACAGAGAAAAAGAAATACAGAGAAAAGTGACAGGTTGTTGGCCGTGGACAACACTGATAACTTTTCTTACTTTTCTTAAAATTAACAAAGAATAATTCAGGAAGTTAACCAGTGAGGAGTGTTATGTTGTAAATCCTAATCTACCATTAAGGCTGAGACCTAAATTTAATGGATTTGCATGTGACAATTCATATTGACTATTTAATCATCATTTTACTTGTTTGACTTAATAGATAAATAGATAAATACATAGATTTTGGAAAATGCCACATAAAATTAGTGACTTGAATGTGTAAAAGAAACCCCCCCCAAAAAAAACATTGACTTCATTAAAGAAAAGTAGAAAAGAAAAAAGAAGGAACGAAAAACAAGAACCCCTTTTTTGACAAATGATAGTGTGGATGACGTAATATGAAATCTTGTTCCAGGAGCAGTGGAAAATCGAGGGTTATTCACAGAGGGATGGACTGAAATCTTGAAAGTTGCGCAATCTTTCGCTACAATTCTACTCTCTTAACAATTTATTTTAAAAAGAAATTGGGTTTTTATCAAAAAAGTGCCAGGCGGTAATTTTAAGATGTTGAACTGATGAGTTAGCCAGACAGTGAGTCCCTGGTAGCTAGCTGTAATAGTTGGAATAACAGTAGTTGGAATAATGATAATAATTAATGTGATTGCAATGAAATGTTGCATAGTGTGATAAAGATGAACTTTGTACTTAGTAGTACCACATCCTTCACAGCGACATTAACATTTGGTCCACTTCTAGCAGAAAAGCAGAAATGTGCTCAAATCCCAAATGGGCAAAATCAAAGTCGGCTTTGCGGCAGGTAATTCTATTACATGTGGATTGTCTCCTTTCTTTGTGCCGATGCTAAACGCCGGTCGACATCAAACTGTCTGACAGTCTGAATTTGGTATGAGACACAAGTCTCACTCCACAAGTTGTGCCTCTCCTCTCCAATCCCTCCTTCACCCCCAGAATGCAATAAATGTCCAGCCATCATTTATTTTAATTCACTCCCTTCTTGCACAGATGAAATGGATTCGTAACCTTGTAGGACAAGGACGTGCATGCCGTCTGCCATCAGTTGCTGAGTTATTCTCTATTCTTCTAGCATAGAGAAGGAGCGAGGGAGGCAAGGATAGAGAGGCGGCGAGCGAGAGCGAACCAGAAAGAGGCCCAATGATGAAGAGAAATAGTCTGGCATGCAAATTGCCGGCTGCCATGTCCAATGAGGAGACCTGGTGGAGACTGTCACCGTAGAAACTCTGGACAGGGTTAACAAGGCTGAGGGAGAGACCGAGCTCCAAGAGACAGCGGCAGAAGGAGGGAGGGGAAAAAGAAAAAGAAGAAAAAAAAAACTTGCCGTGTGATTTATTTGCTAAATCATGGCCCGATGAGTGGATTATAGGCAGACTAATGAGAAAGAGTGTTTAGGGAAAGCTAATTAGACATGACCAGGGAGAAGGAGGAGAAGGAGAATACTAAGAGCAGTAGTTAAACTAAGAGCGTGGGGGGTTTATACAGCAAAGTGATGAGTGGGAAAGAAAACGCACCACAGGTGTCTCGCGTCTTCCCGACATCATACCTCCTCCAAGTGATTCAGTTTTGGCGGCACAATATATTCGATGTATCACCTGCGTTTCAGCAGAGTCGGTCAGAAGGAGCTTTTTCATTCCGACGGCTGGGCTCGCTCGCGACAGATTTTCACATCGCTTCGATCACGAGCAGGGATACGGTTTGTTTTTCCAACTCACTTGGTTAATTTCAGGTTTATACGACCGAGCTTTAGAGGGCCATCATCCTCCCTCATGATTGAATTTTGAAAGACTTTTAATCCTGAATAATGATCTTTTCTTTATTGATGTTCTTTATAAGTCTAACAAACACAATAAAGATTCCTCATAAGAAGCAGTTATTTCATGATTAGACATCAACATGAATGGCCTAAAGCCCACTAGAGGGTAGTATTTAACTACAGGCCGCGTTTAATAGCTTTCATAACTTGCTTCGTCTTTTGCTCGCACATGTTTAACTTTTTCTCTCATTATAAAATCTCATTTGCTTATATCCATGATGGTTTGAGAGTGTGACGGCCGTCTTGATGACATTGTGTAGGAGATCAGCGCAATGGTTACTTGGTTCCTTTTTTCTTTTGTCTTACCGGATGTTTGGATCTCATTCAAACTCCTCAACGATATTTCAGCATAAAGTCTATTCACAGTTTTTTTTTTGAGCCCCCACATGCTGAGGAGTATCTGCAGTTTCCTTTAGATTTATAGCTCTGAAATGAGACCAAGGTTTATTTTCCTTTTTTTGGGGGACTATTTGTAGAACGGACAGTCTAACCATGTGCGATCGCTGCCTCGTGCTGATGACATCTGAGCACTTTTGCTTCTGACATCGTACAATAGCGTAATGTCTGTTTTTGCAGGCGAATTTTGAACACAACTACGGACGCACCATGACATAGTTAGATGTAACCTAAAACCCACAGTAGCCTTTCATGTTTTATTCAACATTTGGTTTCTGCATTTATTAAATAGACTTCTCATTGCTCAACATTTGAAAACCATCAGTTTCTTTTCCTTTCACTAAATGCAGATCCTCTTAGTGATGACATTTCCTTTGTGCGTCCACAGAAGTCCTTGGAAATGTTTGATAGCTCTCCTATTTCATCCGCGCAATGGAATGCACATTTGAAATGGGTTCGGACACAAATGGGATTAATGCTTGCAAGACATTTTCTAAAGTGTTTCCACCTGTAATGTTGTTTGCAGATGCACGAAATGAGATGTCTCAACGGGAGCGAACGTCTGCGCGAGCGAAGCTAACGCAGCAAGGCGTGCACCGCACTGCACTGTGACCCCTCTGATGCAGCGCTGATGTTCTGCCTCCAATTCCGGCAAGATGTAGCATATAGGGAAAGAGACAACATGGGAAATGTGATTATACAGTTGCCTAATGTAAGGGAATCTCATTTGTTTTGTTGACCATTTTTGGGATTTCCACACCGACAAATTCAAGAAAACACAATGCAGATGGCGATGAGAGGTTAGGGCGAGCAGCTGTGGTTACCACACAATTTAACTAAGTGCGTTTTGACTTTGAACATCCAGAACATGTTTTTAGGATTGCAACTGACATCAGCTATGTTAGTGGATTCCATTAAACATATCTTTGCTGTATTTGATATTTTCTGGTACCTTATTGTAAGTAATGACTGTAAAACTTAGATCTAGAATTAAATGGATTCATGTAGAAAATACGCAAACTGCTTTCCTCGTCCTCTTCAATAGTATATTCTAAATATCCTGACCACCGAGTGGGCGGACTGTGGTCAAAATGTTGGATTATGACATAAAACATCTATTAAGGCGATAGACTTTCTTAACCAAGATGAATTGGTGACATCAAGCGCGAGCATGACAAATGAGAGTCGAAGTGTTGCAATTGTTTTATGACGATCCCTGGGGACTTTATCTCCCATAACCCCTGACCCCTTGACCCTTTCTAGTACAAGGGTGATTACAAATGGCCGGCCCGTGAAGTAACTGCTCTACTACGGCCATTAGAATTTCTCACCCGCGCTCAAACTGTAACCAGAATACACCGGAAGGACTTATCAGGTGCGATGACTGTAAAGAATTGAATATTGTATTTTGGTGGAAGAGGTGTAAATATTATTGGTGTGAAATACAGCAGCTTCACCATTTTCCATTAATATGATTTTTTTTTTTTATGTATACAAACCATTTCATATGTGATGATCCCCTCAATTCCATCTCGGAAAAAGGCCTTTTACAACATAATAAGTGTCAGTTTCCGTTGTTGTTCTTGCGTCTTATCCCTCAAGCAGAGTGATGGGAAATTTCTCACCGCTCGTTCGCTGCTCCTGTCATGTAACCAGCTATGATATCTGTTCCCGGTGGGACGCATAACTATGTGACACTGGCATTTTTCAGCATGGGCTCTGACAGAACACAGCGGCACTGGCCGTCAAAACCCCAGGGCATCCGGCAGTTTATTGAACACCATCAACGAGGAGAAAAAGAGGATGAGTAATGCGGGGCAGAGATATCCTGCTTCTGGGTGTCATTTTGGTAAGAACCAAGCAGTTCTGTGCATCAGCTGAAAGTGCAACTTTAGTTATGTGAGATCTCAGTGACACCAGACCCAGAGAGGAAAGCGCTCGGCTTTACTGACTCCAACCCCGATGCAACGGCTGACTAGTTGTTTGTTTAGGGTGAATTTTGGGTGGTGGCAGGTAATTGATGTGCATGTACTCCCGCGGATGTGAGTGTAAGTGGGTGCCGGAGATGTACATCATTTTCTGTAACATTGCAGTTTGAGATTAGTACGAGGTCCCAGGGGTCTCGCTCGTCACTCCATTTCCTAAATTGACAGCTGGAGAAATTCTATTCCACCGGACGTGATAAACGACACGGGGCGTTGGAGGACTACGCCGGAGAAGAGAGAAAGGAGTGATAAATGGGGGAGGTTGGGAGGAATCAGGGCAGATGAAAGTTGTTGGGCACTGAAAAATGACTGACAGCTCATTATGAAAACTGGAGACGGGAGTAGAACCCATTCAGCTAAGCATGTTTTTTTTTTCCCCCCCTGCATTTTCTCTTCATTTTCTCTTCACTTTCCTGATTTTCAACACACTCAATACTGCAACCGCAGTCTTTTCCTGTCAGATATATACCATATTACCTTGCATTGAGATAAATAGAAGGGAGAACATCTACATCTGAAATTGCTAATCCAACCTTTTATTTTACAGCAGAAGAAGCTTTTATCAATGATTATAGGATGAATAAAATCAGCAGGATTTTCCTCTGTTATGCATGAACTAAAACGATTGCTCTTAGTATCTGTGAGTCATAATCTGTCAAAACTCCTTTCTTATTTATTTTATCTTTTTAAAGGTCCTTTTATGTGGAAAAACTCAGCTTTCCAGTGAATTTGGTGAGTGCATGAAATCAGTTGATGAAACATTTCCTTCAATCAGTTGCTTGTGTAGACATTCAAGTGATATTCTGCACTACGGAATAATCACTATTACATTACGACAGACATTTGGAAAAAAAACACAGAAACATAGCTCATGTTGGTTTGGGACTCATTTCTAAATTACTTTGTTTTACATTGCCTTGTAAATGAGCATTGCTGGTGCTTTTAAGTGGGTTCCCCTCTCCCTGGACATATAGCTCTGCTGTAAAATCACCAAGAGCAACAAGCTAGTAGACAACAAAATAAAGAACTTCTGTCTGCCTCAAATATCTTTCAAACGGAGGAATTACCTTGTTTCTACTTTCCTCTCATTTGATTATTCTCAGTTTAGGGCTCCCGCATATTAACAGTTTCATCACAAATGAATTCGATGTTCATCTATTTTTATATTAAGATACGTAAATTAAGAATTAGAGACAATATTTAAGTTATCTGGACATTTTAATGACACTGAAGCTGAGTCACCCATTGGCTGACTGAACTCTGGACTGTGAAGCATCTCTCTCTGTCTCTATCTCTCTCACACACACACACACACACACACACACAACTAACCTGTGCACTGGACATTGTGAAACAAGACTCAGACATGTCACCACATGTGCTAGTTAAATAATTTACAACAAATGCATGCAACATATACATGTAGTAGTAGCATAGTAAATACTGTAAACGGAATTTAGATATGTATAAAAGACTTTCTAACTGTTTGCGCATACTGATCTTGATGGTTTATTTTTATTTCATAGAGTACAGAACCGTCAGTGACAATAATTTTGAATGTATCGATCTATCCATCCACCCATACATGCATCCGGAAACTGAAAGAAACCCTTGAGATTAGTAACTGGTGTTGCTTTCTTGGGTATTTTCCCCATGTACCCTTCCTAGCTTCTTGCAACCTCACTCAATTTCGTTGTTTTAGCCCCCTATGGCCCTGTTGCTGATTTTGAATAAGTGCTCAGGGCAAGCGGGGTCAGCTGCAATTTCAGCAGTGGCTAAAACTGGTCTATTCTAATGTGAGATCTGAGGTGACTTTGACTTTTGATTAATGACACTTCTCCAAAAGACATATCACCAGGAAAACTTTCCACTGCATGAAAATCACTTCCAGTCAAAGAAGAAAACATATATCTTTATGCATACAGAATGCAGTGTTGACTGACAGCATTCAGTGTGGAAATAATACCCAGGTGCTGTTACAGGAGGCAAACACTGAAAGTGTTTGTTATTAAAATATTTGTACTTCTTGGGCCCCAAAGGCCCACTATGCCTTTTCGTACTTATGCATATTTCCATTATAGTGACATCAAGCAAACAGAGAAATGGTGCTGCTGCTTCTCTCCTGCTCCCTCTCCCTCCCTCTTGAGTGCTCCACTCACAGGCTGCGAAAACAACAGCCCCAGGGAGTATTCGTATCCCATGAGCCCTTGGGGCAGAAGGCCCGAGGACAGGGATTTACTGAGGGGTGTTGGGGGAAAAAAAGAGCTGCACATCGTAATATGAATATGATAGATAAAGGCAAAGCAGGTGGCGGTTGGATAGAATTGGCCCATTTGGGATTTTAGCTAAAAGATAATGGGAAACATTTGGATCGTCTCGTTTTAATACTGGGACCACAAGCAGATGAGCTAAGACTTATATTTTCTAAACCTTTTGTCATCCTTCATTGAGAAATATTGTGCGTAATTTACAGTGATAGCCAGTTTTGATTGAATTAACAAATTGTCTTTCCAACATAAACAACCAGACATATCCAGAAATGCGGCTGTCGAGACGGTCCGCTCTTACCATTTCGGTACATTCTAGCCACTGTTGTACAAATACAACTCATTCATTGAAGCACAATGAATTGTGATTCAAATGATAAATATAATTTGTGACGCTGAAAAATGGATCTCGACGTCAACTGGGTTTCCGACTCAATCTTACTTGATGACAGGGTCCAACCACATCTGAGTCAAAAGAGAAAAATAACATCCTTACTTGTTCACAGTTGAATTTAGTTTAAAGGAAGAAACTCAGACGCAAACAAGTTTAGATTGACAAGTAGGAATATAAAAAGTCTCTAAAGCCTTCTGGCTTTATTTTCTATCCATTTATACCTGGAAGAATCGAAAACACATTCATTTCAGATTTCCAATTGCTGAAAAGTCATATTACCACACTATACCCGAGATTAGAAATAAAAGAAAAAAAAATCTTCTTTTCTTCTATACATGCTCTGGTTGTGTTTGAATATAAAGCTTGGTCAATAAATTCCTGTTGTACAACCATTTCATTTCATTTTTGAAAAAAAAAAAAAAAAAAAAAAAAAAAATTAAAAATGTATTTTGCATTTCAGTCCAGTTCAGAGCTGTTTTAGTGTGCAAAGTCCATGATGGAGGTGTATGTGCTATTCAAGGTGAGGGCGTGAGGCCTCCACTAGAAGACTCCTCTCCTCTGTCACAAAAGACGTGTGAAGTTTTGCAGCCTGCATTTTGTGCACACAAACACATACACATGTGTGTATATATATATATATGCATGAATATATGTTTGCATATATGTATATATATATATGATATGTGTAAAAAAAAATAATTTATTCATGCGTTTTTCTCCCAAAATCCAGAGAGAAATGTGATTTCTACACTGCTCAACAGTGTAAAAAAAGATAAAACAGTAAATAAAAATACTGTATATGGTTTGTGTCATTTGAGACAGCAGGATGGGATGCCAGATGATCTGTTGTCATGAACATCTGATGTGTTGGGATTCAAAACCTGATTGTTATTGTAATGAATAGCCAAAAAAAGATGTTGAGATGATTTTTAAAGGAGGCTGATACTGTCTATTGCACCAGCTTCTGATAGGCGGTGTTCTCTTTGGAAATTCTTGTTTCTGGCCAGCTGATAAAAGCTATTTGGAAGGCATTTATCACAGGAGATGCTTTCAGTCTAAATAGTCTGTTGAAAAGTAAGAATACCCAATGTATTCCATTATCACAAAAAATACATCGAGTTTTTACAAAAATTTTCTTACCATTATTCTTACATTTGCAGATATGGAGGAGTGGATATTATAATTTCCTGTTATTATTCAAAATACGGGTTATCAAGGTTAAGGTTGAGGTAAAAATGGGCTTTGCTTTTTCCCCTCTTATTTCCTTTTGGTTTGTTCTTGGTGGTTCTATTTTGGATCCAATAATTGAAGGAAGGAGAGGATCTTGAGTCTGGATACTTTTTGGCTATTTTTTTTTTTTTTTTTGTTTTATACAGATGATGGTTTGGATGCGTCTATTGTAAAAGCATCCAGACACCTGCATTGTCTGGATGCGGCTCACATGCTTCTTGAATGACACGAGTGCTGACTTCCTGATTGCCTTTTCAGAGCATGGCCAAAAACACACGCATGAAATAATTAACCACAGGAATCTGATTTGACGATGTTTACTCGTGGAGAGAAAACGTGGAGAGGCACTTTTGTGCACAAATGCGGCCCCACTTTCATTGTGAAAATGTGCACATGTGATCATAAAAAAGTGATATAAAGCTTTGTACGGGCATCAAGATGAAATATGAAAGACATCATCATGGTGAACCTGCTCTTTTTAAGGGACTTCAGCAGAAGTAAGAGCGTAGGATTGTGAGACAAAGGTCTCCGTGTCTGTACTCTCCTGTATGATCTTATTATCTGTCAGCCAATTTAACAGAGAGGCCTTTGGGGAGTGACAATGGGAATGTAGGCAAGGAGGAGGGGACGCCCTCATGCACGCACACACGAACACACACACGCATGCACTCATACTCCTACACACACACATACATTTTTGCTCTAATTCACACTGACCTCTGAAACCTCCCCACATTGCCTGTTTTCGTATTTGATAGAAAAATCGATAGGCTTTCTGGCAGAGAACAACCTCCATCAAGAATTAAAACAAGGAAAGTGTTGGTAGCGGTCACTCATTTTTCTGTCCACTCACTGCCCGAGCCGATGCAGGGCTGAATGACTAATATTTGTTGCTCCGAAAACTACTCTAATCCTAAACTTGGCAAATTGAAAAGTGAAATAAACAAAGAGAAGAAATGACCGTATTTATTTGTAGCTAGATTATGCGCATAAAAGTTCTGCTTAAAGGTTTGACTTGAATTTCAGAAGTGAGTTTTACTCTGTCCGGGCGACAGCAGCGGTATCGAAACCCTTATTTTGTTCTGTGTAAACACACTGAGTCAGAATTTGATATTGTTGTTCTGCTGTTACCCTGGCGATCGAGGCTGCTTTCCAGTCAACATCTGTGTAAGAGGAGAGCCAGAATGGAAGACGGAGTGGCTCTAGGTGCCAACCTTTTTTCTGATCCCTGTCACGCCTCGAACCAGGGTTTGCATCACACACTGGTGGCAATGTGACACGTGTGCCGAAGTGTAAGAAAAATCATGTGCGCAAATAAACCATGCTTACTGTGCGATGATGACATTTTTATTTTTTTGACATTCAAAAAAAGAGAAGAGACAAACTGGCAGTAGGCTAACAGTCCCCGAAAAATTCAAAAGATACAAACAACTGGATCAGCTGCGGATCCAAGGCAATACTGAAATACAGACTGTTTTTGAGGCACAAATGAACGGTTTGAGAATGGGCAGCTAATCAGAGGGAGAGAGAAACCAAACAAAGACAGGTAGTCAGCCAGAACCTGACATAACAAAAGACAGGTGAGCTGGTTAAAACAGAAAATGTCCAGAACTGTTAAAAAAAAGACTTAACCCACGACATGTGGGAAATCAATCAGAGAAATGACAGTCCAAATCGCATGACAGACTTTTTGTTTCAGTGATGACAAGCAATACGCAGTTATCATTGCTCCTTTCAACAGCAGCGGTGTGTAATCTCCAAGTAAAGTGAAATTGATGTTTCAGGTCTGTATGCAATTATTCATTTTCTTATTTGGATCTCATTTGCAATGATGATTTTACTCTGTTTTAGAAAAGCATGGTATGAATCTTAGGAGATTTTTGTAATTCAAATTCAAATGCATATGGAAAGGTCTACTTTGGCTCCGGTGTTGGCATACAACGATTTTACACAACACCTAGCAGTAACTGTGGTAATTTTTTTCCAAATGTGGCTTTTGATCCAAGGTCAAACAGTGTGCACGGGCCTCACTCATGCCAGTCTTGAGGCCCTTCTGAACAGATGTTGGCACAGCCAGCTGGACACGGCAACCTTGAGTAAATCTCAAAGGGGTCTTCTTTGGCAGCATGGGCACCCAACTTTCCCCACTGGCAATGGGGGCCCAGCGCAGCAGTGTATAAGCAAGCGGCGTGTGTGTGTGTGTGTGTGTGTGTGTTTGAGCGTCTAAACCAGCGTTGTGTGTCATTCAAGCTTCAGTGAAAAGGTATCAGTGAATCAATCACATGCCCTGCGTAACACCACACTAAATGAAATTCAATGGACTGATTGAGTGAGTGATGGATGATTCACATACATACAGCCAGAATTAAGTGTAATGGAGAAACACTTAGATGGAGAAGGTGAGGGTTGGTTAGACCTCTGAGGACTCTGTGGGTATGTGTGTGTGTATATATATTAATGTGTGTGTCAGTGTATTTAAAAAAATCTAGACGTGGGTGCACAGACTCTGAAGGCTAAGAGCCCTGAGGAGTGGCTACATTCATACCTCACATCTGCCCTCCCAGGATGCATCAGTATGTGTGTGTGTGTGTGTGTGTGTGTGTGGTGTTTTTAAGATTGTGTGTTGTTACCATCTGGGCTGAACATCAGGAGCAGGCCTGGACTGCACGGTGAGCCAGTCCACTTTTAATCTGCTCAGCGCCCTCTCACCACCAAGGAAGGTCAACGCCTCTGCAAGGACAGTACTGTCACCCCGTAACACCAACAGTGGGGGTCGGCAGCGGCTATCCATAATAGATGGCAGCTGGCTTTAGTGTACATCTTCACTTTGCCTGGGGCAGTGGTGTTAGCCCATCTTTCATTCCCACTACTCCGCCGAACTAATGTGCTGTGTTAATGCTTGTGTGAATCAGGAGGAGTGCTCAGCCGTGTGTCTACCCCTGTAGCTACTGTGCACTCATGTCATTGCCAAAATAGGACAGAAGGTGTTTCAACAAAGGAAACTTTAATCTGGAGGTATCACAGCACGATAAAATCAACCTCCGTACATTTAGGGCCCTATTTTAATCATACGACAGCCGGCCGGGCCAAGTGTTCCTGTTTTTGGTTTTGCATGTGTGAAGCAGAATGCATAGCAGAGGGGCTGTGTAAAGGTGAAACTTGATCAGCAGGTTCTGTGATTTGTATGCGGTGGAAAGCACCCGAGCTCCCGCAATACAGTATTATCAAAATAGTGATGTCATAATATGGCGCTTAAGCAATTTTTAATACATTGACATTCAATGCATTTCAGTACATTTTTAACTGTATATTTATTTCCAAAAGGGATTTTTTTCTAATGTATCTAATATGGTCCTGCGAGATTCACTTGTTTTCGTCACTCACGTTTATTGTGACTAATGACTCAGTGATACAAAAGTACTGTCCCCTCATTAAGGTAGTTCATCAATGTTGCACTCGACTAAGACCAAGATATCCAATTTATTTTTTTTCCTCAGGTAGTTTTACGTACAAGCGATTTGCTATGGTTTAACGGTGCCCAATGAACAACAAAGAATAAATAAAAATTTTTTTTTTTAGCTTTCTATAAAATATACAAAAATTGTATACATTTTATACATTAGACTCTAGAACTACAGTTGCAAGCTAGTTTTATCAGCATTTGTTATAGCATTTTTTTCTGTTTATCACTGTTGATTAGGGACTATGGCAAAGATGCAAATTGCTTTGTTAATCAACCAAATTTAAAATCTTATAACTATTCCACATGAATAATTCCCAAAATCCTCTTGCATTACCCTTTTTTAAAAATTTAATATCTTCTATGAAAATTGAATTTGTGTGTTTTTAATTCCACCTAAAATATACTGTCTCACATAAAACCGAAACAGAAATAACTCAGATGACAATTTAACAGCTTAAAATGATGAGACCATTTCCACAGTTACAATATTTCAGCATGGTTCAAATGTCTATCTATTGATATTTGAATTTTTAACTTCTTAATATAGTATACCCTATCAATTTTTCACTGCTGTAATGAATCATACATGGCCGTGATTCAGCTGCGGCAGACACAATGAACAATGACAACAATAACAACAGCTCATCAAATAGATAGATGCTTTTTCAGGAAATTATATTATTGTCTGGAGTGTCATGATGTTAACACTCAGCCCCACACATCTGCTGCCAGAGACAGATAATGTGGCTTTTTAATGGTTGATTAGTACAATGATGATGGAAATGTATAATAAAAAAAAAAATGGTGAAACGGTTTATAGGATCACATCTGAATGGTACTATTTCGGCTATAACTCTACTGTAAGTCACATCGTAAATGTCACATCATTGAGTCATTTGTGTGACACTGTACATTTAAAGAATAAAACAAAGCTCCTTCTGCGGGAGAAGAAGAATGTCGTAAAAGAAGACTATTATGCAAATGACTAATAAGCTCCCGAAGTAAGAAGTCCCGCACATCTACAGGCAGGATGACGAGTTCAAACCGACCATTCTAATGTGTGTCAAGCTGTGTGGTTATTCCGCACTAGCCACGGTTGTTATCCCCAGATAATTTAATGATAATGGTAAACATGGTGAACTGCAATTTATTCTGGAACTTCTGGGATCAGAGGCTGCCAGTGTATCAATTAATTGATCCTGCTTCGACACTCAGCTGAAACCATTAAACGTACTATAGGGGCTGCATCAGCATTTTCTCCAATACAAATGTAGAATTCAATGAGCAATACATTTCCGGTGTCACCGACATGTCTGTTTCCATGACGCACAAAAATATTACTCTTCAACTTTTTCCTAATTTGTGCTCTTTTTTTTTTTTTTTTTTTTTTTTTGCTTTTGTTTAAAATGTGTGCAACACCAAGATATTAAGTTAAGAAGAAAGAGGGAAAATTCCTTTGTCCTATTCAACAAGGAATGACCTAATCTTGCTAGGACTCTTTTAAAAAGATAAAGAGAAACTGCGGTACTGCTTGAACCACTTCCAGGTGTTTCCACCTGATGTGCACCTCTTCTGTTTACACTGGGATATTTCCATTTTTTCTTCATTTAGATGATATCACTGCTTTGACTTTGTGCCAGAGTCAAGATTTCAACATTATTGGCCTTGTTTGAACAATTCTCCCATGTTTATCTCCTGCTTTAAGTTAAACACAAAGGTTTTTGGATACCTGGAAAAAGGTGTGGTACATATGGTGCATCATTTATATAATATTCATAATTTTATGTTCTTTTATGTTCGGTATGTTGGGAATAAACAAAAATTATGGTATGGCTTTGGATTTCAAACCCAACGCATCAATGGGCACCCCCTCAATGTTAAGTGGCGGTAAAGTCCGACTCGTCCATCAAGCATGATTTCAAGGATTGTGTGTGTGTGTGCATGTGTTTTTTTTTTTTCCAACTTGCCAGAGAGACCAAAACCATTTTAAATGCAAATGACCTAAATAAGATTAGCGAGGTAGGCAGTCTGCTCCCTGTTAATTATCACACACACTAGTCAATTAACAGCGCTGACGACAGGACACTTAGTGAGCGTTAACCTAATTTACCACGGCTAAAAGCCGGGTGGACAAAGTTGCAAGGGGTAACTTAAGTGGGATCTGGGAGGTGGGGGTTACGTATTTGTTTTGTTCTGCTCTATCACAAAAGCATATAGGTTAGTGACATTTACCATAGAATGGGGGAGGGGGATATATGGGCTACAAAATGAAGAAAGCATGAGAAGCCGTTCTGTGATGGAATACGGCCTTTTCTGCTCTCCTTTGGTGTCTTTCTTCCCGCCGTGATGTGGGGAAGGGCATCATGTGAGGGGAAAAGAGGAGTGGGACTCATCCAGGGCTAATTAGAATTAGTCAAGACGTGTTAACCGAGATGCTGCTTTACACTTAAAAGCATTAGCCATGGCAGCAAGGGAGGGATGCTCCGATTTAACAGTTGTCACTAAACCTTGGCTGCAAGAGGCTCGGGTGAGTGACAGGTCGTAACGAGGACCTCATCCCCCTGCTCTGGGTGTGTACAAATATGCGTGTCTTTCCATGAGAATTTGCATAAAAATATAAATTTGGACTCATATCAGAAATACGAAAAATGTGTTGGGAATTTCGTCTCCGTCTTCCCTGTCATTCTCCGTTAGCCAAGCCTCATGAAACCATGAAGGAGTGATCCGTTCCAACAGATCCTCGGCTGCGATTCAGAACAAGTATTACCAGACATCGGGTCACGCGTTCAGGTGTGTTCCGCTGGCTCATTTAACCTTTATTTATTTCTTAGGGGATACATTACAGGGTGACCCTGATCGTCAGTGATGCTGACATTTTTATCGTATCCCGAAAAACAACAAAAGACGATTGTAGAAATAATTGAAACTGTCAAAAAAAATACTCCCTCAGTATAACTGCTCTATTTCAGTAAGTGGCGTCAGTGATCAAGTTGTATAAACCTCCAGAGGAAATTATTCTGCAAATAGTTTATACCGTTGAACAGCTGCAAACACGGTGTCCACAGCATGGAGTGTGTGTAGCTGCAACAAAAGTTCACTGTCCCCTCTTACAAATACTCCTCGGATACCCATTCATGCCGCCTCCATATCAACCGATGTCTTTGAACACATGTGTTGAAAAGTGTTAAAGCTTGAATGTGCATTCATGGGATTTATTTTCAAATTAGATTTTTTAAGCAATCTACCTGAAACTTGAGATATACATGAAGTATGTGCATTATTCTGTGCAGAAAAGCATTTGATTTGGGGAACTTGAGGAAAAATACTTGGCCTTTGATTTAAAGATCTTCTAAAAAATGTAAGTGACTTGTCTTTGCTTGTTCTGTGAAATAATTCCCCGAGCTTAGCTCTCAGCTTTTTCTTTAAACAAAATGATACAAATGGACATGTGTGCTACTGTAAGGATATCAACCACAGCCATGTGTCCAAATTAAATCCCATATAATCCCGATGCTTAGAATTAGATTTATATTTACGTCAATGGCCGCATCAAGACATTTTCCCGCTCCTATAAATCTACATTGGCTAAATGACTTAATAATTTCCTCGGGAACTTGTGCCACATTTCTAAAACATGGTCGTGTGCCAGGAAGTCAGCGCCTATTGGCCGGTGTGTGCAAAACATTAAACTCTGTCAGCGTTCAGGCGATGACATTCAGGCATCTCTATCAGACCGACTCTCTCCAAAATGACACATCTGCCCTGCAAACATAAATCATCATCACACATTGGCCCTGCCCACCCATTTTCATCTGTGTAACTGGAGCTCCGAGTGTCAGCAGGAAGTGTATTGGTGTGAGCAGCCTATTGATCATTGATCTGGCGCCATTGATCCAAACATAGCCTTTCTCCCTCCCACCTTAACTCTCTCTCTCACTCTGGCAGGCTGCAGAAGTGTCATTTGTTAAGATTCACGGGGGCACTCCTGTTCATTTTTGGGCTCTAATCTCCCTATGGAATTTACACATAAACCCATATAATGAGAATAAATGTCGTCTCTGACTACAGCTGGTATTTCTCTTTTCCCATAATTGATTTTTCACCTTTAATCAATTTTTTCGCACTTTAGAAGTAAGCGTCACCTTGTGATATTGAAGAGAACTCGTGCCACTTTTAAATGTGTGACACTTTGCTGTTAAACATCATTGACAGTAAAACCAACATTGATTGGTCGATGCAAACTAATTCTTTAGTTATTAGCAATATTATAATTAATATTTGCAACAAAAAACAACCTTCAGCCTCTTGGTTATGAAAACTCGACATATAATCAAATAATCGGGAGGTGTTGTTCAAATTTAAATTTGTAGTTTTTTCCTATGTTGACCATCATGGGAACTCGAGTATGATTTAAGGAGAGGAAACACATTTCAAGTAATCTGACATGGTTCCCCGGTCCGTCATCCATGTTACCATTTCTGCACCACCTCAGGAAATAATTCACTTGAAAATGAACTGTTCCATGTTTATTATTAAGTCGTTAAAATCATGGCATGACACTTTTACACCACATCATATGGTCCAACTACCACAAAGCTTTTGGGAAAGTTTATGTAATGTACTTCCTATTCTCGACTCTCGAAGCATCACTTTGCTCCTTTGCGAAATTCAAATTATTATTTTATTACTTGTCTTCACCAGTTAGTTTCATCAGTTTTATAGTTTTCAGTACCATCTGCTTTAATATAACCGTCTCATTGCAAGGACTATAATGACATGGTTGTGTTTTCAATACAAGAAATCACTTAGCAGAACTCTACAGAAATAGACACATTTGTGCCACAGGCTCCAAAGCTCAGGTGTCTAAATAAAAGGCCTGAAGATTTATACTACAGACTTTAAATCTTATCTCTTTATCACGGGCACAAATGGTGGGCAGTAAAAGCCACAACTGTATGATGAGCAGATCAATAAAGATGTAATTTACAAACTACTGGGCAGGTAATCAATGAGTATAAAGGTGTATGAAATATACATTACAGGATTTCTGATATGGCTCTGACCACAGACTTAGATAAATGGTCGAGCCATTTATTTTTGTCAATATTGATTATTCAATCTATAGAGTTCCCCAGAATCGTCTGTCTTCTGTTCTCCTTTTCACTCGATCTTCCCCCGAAAGCTGATTTATGATGAGGGGGGTCAGATGAGCATCTGTCGATTAAAATCCTTCAAGGAGTAAAGATTGGGGGGGTTGAAGTTAACAAACTTTAATATGATTTTCATAAGTGCTTTGCCTTCATCTTAGTCATCTTGGTTTTATTTTCTAGTAAGGAAAAAGACACATCTCAGTGAATTGATTAGGCAGCGCTGAGATCGGTCATGTAATTGTTGGCATTTCCATGAGACGCTTTGTAGCTAGAGTTGTGTTAAACGCACACTTATCACAAAGCAAATAAAAAATTATCACAGAGAGACGTTCACTCTATTCCAGTTTCACTCTGTCTTAGTTTAATCCTTGCATAGTTGAGGGACTTTCAACGCGACACATCTGAATGTGGCTCTTGCTTGTCATTAGAATAACAAATGCACCAGAGCTCCTGATTTAGTGTGGTGCTCTCTGGCCCCTGATGTATATTAATACCACAACACTGCACCTCTTACCTGCGGTTCATCATTCATCCAGATAAAAGACATGGAATTGAAAAGCAGTCCTTGTTTTTGCTGGAATCCGGATCGCAGTCATTTATTGTGTCACGAGACAGGTCGGCCTCTCTGCGAGTCCTTCACCTCCCCTACGTGGTAACGGCACTTATTTGATGCAAAGTGCATTTGGGTTTTATTTGGTGAAACATGCAGATGTAAATGCGTGATGAAGCCCTAGCAGAACGCTGCTGTGGGGAAGTTTATCGTTCGAAATGCCCTTTGTTGTTATTGTATGTTTTTTTTTTTGCTTCTAATTTGTCAAAATGTGACTGTTGTCTTATGATCAGATTTTTTTTCGAGCCCAGTTTCAAAGTAAAAGAGTGAAGGATTTGCATTTAATTTCCTTTCATGCATATTTTTAATCATGTTTCTCTCTGGCCCTGCCCATTGCTCCCATTTAAGTCAGGCAGGATTCTCAATGAGCGAGTGGCTCAGCTCCGGGCTCAGTTAAGTGATGACTGCCGGTGACAGATTGTCCTCCACCACATTGCTAGCACTTCTCCCAGACAGGCCGCCCGTCCCTTTTTCATTTCTTCCTGAGTGGACATGAGGGCTCACCCAACAGTAAAAGACAAATAACACCTCTGCAGGGCCATCACTCTATCCTGCAATGAGGCAGCTTGCCGTTCGGTTGACTGTCGTCCATCTACTGTTGTACCACGCTCAGCATCGCCTCAGCTTCCTCTCTCATTACCCAACTGTCGATAATTGTGACTGACATATTGGCCTTCCATCAGTCGGGCTTAGGATGGACAAAGGGAGGTTACGGGTGTGTTTCACGTCATTCTATGCATATGAATAGACTCACCTGTTGCACCTGTAAGGAAACAACGCCAATAGGTGTTTATTCACCTATATTGAACTTTTCAAAACCGGGACCTGTAAGGTACTCAGACCCAAATGCAGTATTATACAAACAGAGGTGAAATTCTTTTAAATAATCCAAACTAAGTGGAAACGGCAAGGAGAATAAGCACTGGGGACAAGAATTAAAAGAGGCTTAGGTGATGTAGATGAGTCTTCCTAAAATTCTAAGTTTTTAAGAAAGAGCGGAGGCATTTAGAAATTCAGCCAGGCCAGGCAAGCTTGATTAAAACCATCATAGTATTCATTTGATTGAAAAAAGTAATAGTGGAATGACTTGAGCACCGGCAAAGAGTACAAATTTGACAGGAGATATCCACACAATAGACAACAATAGGTAACTTGCAAGTTGTGACCAAATGCACGAATAGCAAATCAGATATAAGTGGGTGATACTGTATCCAGATTACATTTTGATTTGCTTCAGTCATCTTTTTCTCTACGGATCTTTAGACTCAAATTGGTGTTTTCTTTTCATAGAGTCGAGCGAGCCCGATGCATTGGCGTTATGCATAAAGGATGAACTTGGCTGAGCTCTAACACAGTCTGAAAATTCACAACACACATATTACCGAGTGTTGAGACTTAGGAGGTGAATCGCCCTGATAAATGGACTTTGCGGTGCAAGGATCTTTGCAGTGCAATGCCCTTATCTGCCTCATTGCCTACACTGACGGACTACTTCTTAAACCCTTCTTAAAATTAATGATTTCCTGGAAATTCGGTTTTTAGTCTCTTCCTTACGTTGAATCCATATGGCGGGTTGTGAAGCAAATATTGAGGGATAAAATAGATCAACGTTGCTGTACAGCTGTATAAACAAACTATTTGCGTAATATGATTACATTTCAGCAAACACTTGACAAACTTTACAAGTAATTAAAACGCTAAGGAAAACAGAAGAAACAGATTTAACTGTAGTTTCCGAAGCAGTAAAGATTACCGCACTGCAATTGAATTTGACTTCCTGAAAACTTCTTTGTAAATAGTACTAATCGGTTTGCCCGGTGAAAACGGTGTACGCCTGAACGATTCAGATGACGAAGGATCATCCTTTGAGAAAATGAGATACAGAACATTTAATTTTTTTTTTTTTTCTTTTTCAACCAAAAAAGGTTCATTTCACCTGAAAGATGAGAAGAAGTAAATGGGTTGTCTTTGTAACGGCGTATCGCTACTCTACTCCCCTATTACTCAGGAGGACGTCGGTGAATGTACTCGTATGAAAAGAGAGGTTCAGTCGAGTCTAGACGCGTGATTCGTTAACTTCACAGAAGCTCTCGGGGAATCCCGAGGCCACACTTCCCCTGCCACCGCCCTGAGCAATTATGGTCTTTTGAAATTCAAATGTGTAACATGTACATATGTGTGTGTGTGTGTGTGTGTCTATTGCTGTGCGGGCGGTTACACACAGGGTTTTGCGTGAAGTCTGTGCGCAAGGCTGTGGATACGCGCGTGTCCCCCCGTAACTTATCTTAAAAGCACCTAAATCCGCTGGCACCTCTGGCGCAGCGGCAGTCAAATACAATAACATCTGAAAGCTCTGCTACCTTGTGGTGGCTCGTCCATAGAAGGGACCCACCAAAACTCCGAGCCGACAAAGAACATACCTTCAATTAGCCAAACGATTAACATTTTAGAGGAAGTCTGTGTTTGGGTCCCTCGGGCCGCCCGCTCTCCCCCACCAGTCTCCTTTTCATATTTAAATGTACTACATAAAAGTTAGCCATATCTAATCCTAAAAATTGGTCTTTTACAATTTTGTAAGGAGATAATGCCTGAAGTTTTGCAGGCGGTACTTTTCCTGGCTCGGGGAGAAGTTGTACCGCTATGTTTTACAATTATCATGGGTTATAGTTGCTCCGAGGAGTCGGAGCAGACAAAGTGTCTAGAAGCACCACCAAGCCATATAATATTGTCTTTTCTAATTCAGCAGGCGATTAGTCAATCAAACTACCGTGCATTCACTTAAACAAGTGCCTCTCTGGGGGTAGCTGCAACGCTTGAGTGGATTTGTGGTCATTATCATGTTGTACTGCGGTTTCGTCTTCTCCATAAGAGACGCCACTATTGATTTGTTTCATTTTTGAGTCTGGCTGCTGTCACTTAACCATGGCATCTTGGTGTTGGGTAGGCAGGGGTTGCCCATCTGCCCGCCTCCGTAAATGAGTGTGACAGGGCACCAAATGGTATTGTGTGGTCGCTGTAAACTTTGTGTGAACTTACGCCACGCTTCATAGCGGCTGATCCCGGATGAAATGCCTCTCAGACACTCCGTGGCCGACTCTGGTGAAGTGAATTTCCCACAAAGAAAAAAGTGCCACAAACAGAGTTACCTGTATAACTGCATTTTGAGAATTCAGAATTTAACCTTTCTGGCCTTTTCAGGCAGCGCGCTGCTAATTTGAGACGTTATTTTTCACATGTAAGCGATTCAAATTCCACTTGCGTTTGTTTTAATCAACTTAAAACTGTCTGATATGAATCAAAATAGCTCCAAGACAGGTGTAATTACTAATGAATGACATTTAATTACACAGTAGAAAAGGAGATTAGTATAAAGACAACAAACTCGTTCTGCTGGATTGAAACATTGACTGAGTTAAAGGAAACGCCCATTGAAATGTTAAAATTATGTATTGATTTTTCCTGTCTTCCCGCCCCAATGCCTCCGTGTAATTGCTTCCTCGCTGCTGTTACAGCCATGAACCGTCATAGTGTCTTCGGTGTCTGGCCTGTTATGAACCCTCTTATTCAGAAAAAAAACACCGCCAACTTCTGTCCCGGTGTACAACCGGACCAGAACGCGACTGCCCGCCTCTCCTCCCGGGGCAATTTAGAATCGTTCGTATCATTTTCATGAATGCAGTGTCACAACAGCTCCCAGACAGTTTTTTTGGGAATCCCTTTGCCACCGGTGGAGTCACGCCCATGGCTTGATCTATGAAATCACGCAGGTTGAAAGGCAGCTGTGCATCGGCTTTACTTCTCTGAACCAGAGACTCCGTCTGACCTTTAAGGCCTGGCAGCTGCTGAAAAAGTCTGATGTCATTTCAGTCAAATGCGATGACAGTCTGGACTTTGAATTTAATCCGTCACTGCACGCTCAAGTTCTGACACGGTTTGGACTTCGTACGTTCTGCACGTTCTAATATGAGGCGATGAATATATGTGAATTTAATAGAAAGAAACAGCAAATGAATGACACGTCCTCCCTGGTAGATTCTGTTTTTTTTTTACTAATGTCAAATTCCTTCTTACGGCTGCCCACTCTGTTTTGAGGACATATCTCCAAGGCAAAATCAAAAAAATGAAAATTAAATGAATAAATGGGTTTTCAAGCAATGTTTCAGACAGAGTTTCTGTAAGAGTGTATGATTAAAACTCTATGAAGGAAAACAGATAAATAATAGATTTTTTAAATTTTGTTTCCAAATGAGTAAATGTTGTAGCATTGTAAATTTTTATTTCACTTTCTAAAAACTTCTTTGAAACACAGTACTAATCAGTTTGCCAGTGAAATTGCCTCATCCTTGAACTATTTAGATAAAATGATGATGTTTTATTTAAAAAAGAGAGAGAATGAAAGAAAGAAAAATCAACTTGTGTGAAACTTCCACAACCAGATTTCAAGGTTATCGATCATTTCCAATGGTAACCACAATAACTCTAAGCATTTACACTTGATATTGTTTGAACACTTCTCAGCTTGTCAGAGTTATTTATCAAATTTGTATTTGTACGAATGTACAAGTCGAAATTGTAGTATCGTATTTGTAACGCCACATTTCTCTCCGGGTACGGACGAGAGATGTGGTCGAATCTGCTGCGTCAAACAGACATTCTGAACTATCTAACATAAACTGCTATTTTCATACTGGTGGCAAGAGTGAGGTCTCATCCCAGTCCAGCACTAAACTCCTGTCAGGATGTTTGACTGCCCTCTGAAAATGGAAGACAGTGAACACGTCTTTTTTAGGACAATGAGTCTTGTGGGCTTTAAAGAAAGATGAAGACAAACTGTTAATGGCAGTCCCAAATTCCCAAGATCTAGAACAAATGTTTTCCTCTTTTTGTTCCAGAAAAGGGCCCTATCTATCATTAAGTTTTATGAGCGCTCTTAGAGGAGAAAAAAAAGGTGCTCTTATTTCCAGGTTTATTTTTTTATTAGGTTAAATCTCCCCTGCGAAGCGATCCGCCTCTGTCTCCGCATTCCTGATGTTTTATAAACCGGCGTTTGTCGCGGCCGAACCGGTGACTGTGGCAAACGTTAGACGCGATAAAGGGTAAAAATTGATTCAAATTCCATTGACGTGGCATTGTCTCACTCCCTGGAAAACAAAAAAAAAGGCCCATGAAGACAGCGCTCTGGTAAATTGCTCTCTGAATGCAGTTGCTGAAACCAATACTGTTTTCTTTGCTTTGCTAATTATTAATTACTCATCTCCATGCATATGTGTTTATTCATAATTGTATTTGATGGATGACTGGCAGCTTTGACACCTCATTAGACCAGATTAATTGAACGACACAATATTTATGTCTCGCCAATGACCAGTTATCCTACCATCTATCATTGAGATGATCTCGCTGATTGAAAACCACTGGTCCATGTAATCCTAATTATTTGGAATTAGAAAAGAATTTATAGCTTCTTGTGGCGTTTTTGTGTGATGACGGCAAATTAGAAACATTAAATGCATAACGAGGGAGAAAATGAGAGGAAGACACAATCACGGAATTAATGTGGGTGAATGTCGGAGAAGGGGGAAGGGCGTATTAAACAAACCCGGTGCATGTCTAATAGACCCGCCGTTCCTCTTTTTACTGGAGTGCACAGTTTGTCACAAGCAATGTTTTCTCAAGCTCAAGCATCGTGTTTGTCTCTTTCTCATAATTCTGAAAAGAATGCCCACAGGAAGCCTATTTAGAAGAGGCGTTCATTTTTTTCTGTTTGTCTTTTTTTTTTTTTTTACATTTAACCACACCTATATATTCTGCCTTTTCCGCTCACCTCCAAACATGTTTCTGCAGAACATCTCGATCCGTAAGCTCGTCTTTTATTAAAAAGTTGGCTGAGCAGTCAAAAAAACATTTCCACTGAACTTCATATAACCCTCCTCTAACTTCGGCAAAGCTGCGGCCCTCATGGGACGAGCGCAAACTAAAATCCAGCATTTGAGCTCACAGGGAAGCAACAAGGCCTAGAAGAGTGGGGCTTTTACTATCATACAGTATAGGAAAGCCTCAAGGAACAGAAATTCTTTCTCAGGTAGTAAGAACTTCCTCAAGCTTATTTTTCCGCAACTTTTCAAGTTTCTAAAACCATTAGCCGGCTCCCTTGTGGTCTTGAAAGCAGCCGAGCTGATTGAATGAGCGCTGTTTTTCCTCTTTCGGAAACATTTCTAACGAACTTTGTCTTCCGCACGTGCCCGCTCATTTTGCTTTTACTGCACAGGCCCGGTGTGCACGCACACTCATGCATATGTGCGTCCGCGCACGTGCGCACACCCTTTTACACAAACGGCGAATCTGATGAACCATCTAAATAAATCTGCTGACCTGAGTCGCTCAGTGGGATATACAACAAAGATTTTCTTTGAGGGGAGCCTGATAATGCCTTTTACACCATAGTATTATAATCAATTTAACTGGCTTTTTTTAGATATGCTTTGCTTGAAGGGGAAAAAAAAAAAAAAAAAAAACCTTCTCCTAGTTTTAAAAATAGGACAAATGGTCTTTTGGACGCAACTGGGGAGAAGTTTAATCTCATTGAATGGAGCCAAAGCCAGACGTTTAGCTCCACACTGTGTAGAATACAAGATTATACCAGCCTGATATAGCCCTTCCACCACCCGTTTATTTTTATCCTCTATTAAGGCAGCGATATCCTTAAAGGCTGCCAAAATTATCCTGTAAAAATGCTGACTGGGAAATATGAAAGGTTCCAGGCAGTTCTAGTAAGCAATCTGTGCGCATGGTGGAGCAATGTGACTGCTGTGCTTGCTATACCAACAGGGGTGACCCCAGCTGGATGGAGAGGTGAGACAAAATGAAAGTCATCTCTGGATCTTCGGGGGAGCCAAGTCTGGAATACCGAGCCTTTCTCTCTCTCGTTCTCGCTTTTTCCCAAATGAGATTTAGTGCCAGCATAGTCCTTTTACATAAATGTTTGTTTTAGCAGTAAATTCGTCTGTGAGGTGAGATGCGAGGCCTGCGCTGTCGACCCCACCCACCTTTTTCTTCTTCTTTTGCCTGAAGCATTCCCGAACGAATTGGTTCTCTGAATTTTAAATTCTTTGTATCGTGTCTTTTGATTTGTTTTTTTTTTTTTTTTTTTTCCTCGCAGCGGCGCAGGCGACCGCATTATTTTACTGGTATACCGAAGACCTCATGGAGGCGGAGGTGAATTAGAAAAGCCGAGAATTAAAAAGTAGTGTTTTACGGTGAAATCGGGACAAGTTAAGAGGATAACTTCCTTAACCAATCACTTCATGAGTCCTTTGAAATCCACTGTTTGGACTTAATTTAACCCTTCATTGTTCCCTGCGGGTGTTCTGTGACTTTGGAGTCGATTTCAGCCCCGCTGGCAGCTCTGCGACCAGATTTCAACCGACTCACTAATTTTCCTCGGCCTCTCTGACAGTTTTCAAGGCTTTCCCACATATATGAGCATCTAGTTGTGTCTCCCTCCTTACGTTTATCCTGCTGGTTCTAATCAAAAAAAAGCCTCTCCACAACTTTTTACATTGAAAAATGTCATCTTGCCGCTCTGGCCGATGCCCCATCGGATAAAGCCACTGTTTCACCTGCGGGGCCCACGCACAGTGAGGCCCCGCTACATACGCATAAGCATCATAAAGCCTTAAAGAGCTGACGCCATGCGGGACGTTTTTGCCAGCTGCCTTATTGGAATGAACTTGAGATGAATGTATTGATTCTTCTTCTGGACGGCAATGACACAACCCGGCTTCGGTTTAGAGGTGACTCCGTCCAGGTCCCCCCGTGTCGTGCAGGTAATGTAGAGAAGTCACCGAGGATTCTACCGGTGTTAAGGAACCATTTAGAATAAGAGCGTTTAGGATGCAAGCGCTTTTGTTTATACTTGATGTGATTAAATGCATCGGAGGCCATTGGCTCTCGCCCGAATTACAATCGCGGCTGCGAGAGGAGAGTAGTTTCGTGGGGGATTCGACGCAGGTGGAAAAAAAAAAAATCCTGAGGTAATACTTTTAACACCCGACTCGATGCAAATGCATCTCCTTTCTAGTGAAAATGTTTTTATATAGTGTGCAGAGGTGTCTTCTTTTTTTTTTCTCTTTCCTCACACAAAGAACTGAAATATCAATATTTAATCTGTGATTTTTATTTATTCATTTTATACAGATATTTGACTCCAGTGAAAACAGTTGAGGACAACATTAATAATATACGGAAAACTGTTTATGTATCATAATAATGTCAGATTCAACACACATCACTCACTGACTGCAGCTTCTCACAATCATTAAAATAAAACAAATCTAATAAAAAAATCACCTTTGTTGTCGCCGATATTGTTATCAGTATCATTAAGAACATACATATATATGTATATATATGTATGTATGTATGTACTTAATGATACGTTATATACATATATTGTTTGACTGATAGACAAATGTATAGATAATTTCATAATCAGGCTGTCAAATATTTTTTGTTAATCTCCTTTTGTTTCTTCCTGTTCCTTCCTAGTTATTTTTTCAGAACTCATTAACATTTGTTGACTTAAATATTTGTCTTTCAAATGCTAAGGCCATTACTTACTATTTATTTCTCTTCCAGATAATTAGTTACTGTCATTAAGATAATTTGTCAATGATTATTAGGTAATAATTTGCAGATTTATAGCATTTGATCTTATACATTTTCGCCTGATTTATGGGGGAGAGGGTTGTAATTCGAGATTATATGAATAATCTACTAAATTGGTGTCACAAAGAGTAATCAAGATTTTTACAGGACAATAACCCATGATGCGATATGTTGCTACTTTGCGATAGAAAATTAATCTACGGTAAGTAGATTCACTGTAAGGATCATCTCATCACATAAATGTTATATTACCCAACATCTGCGTGCATTTAAAATGTAGCCGGGGTTTAAAATAAAAGCTCCAAATACCAAAAGTGATATTACATTTTATTTAAAACAATGTTACACAGCGCTGTGGAGAGATCAAACAGTACAACCATTCAACACAATAAAATCAGGTAATTAAGATAAGAAGGAATACATAATGTGGATGAAAATGAGGTGGCCCCTCCGCTCTCTCTCTCTCATTTTCTCTTTCTCACACACACACACACACACATACACACACACACACACACACACACACACACACACACACACACACACACACACACAAACTGAAATATGGTAAATGCACATGTTGCCAAGACACTTTCCCAAAATGAATCGCATGCCTTTGAATGAATATTTCTTTTAAGCAGTAATGTAGAAGACACATATGATTTTGCATTTCGCGGATCCCCAGGAAGGGAGGTTTGGAGCAGATGAGGCGCTGAAGAGGACTATTTAAGTAATGTTGTGCATTTTGAAACAGAATGTTTCAAGAATGGGCAAAAAAAAGGATGATTTTTGGTTATAATGTCCATGTGATTTCCTTTTATACCAGTTTTGCAAGTGATCAGGAGACCATAACTGTGCAATATTTCACAGGGCAGGGCCAATCACAGCAAAAACCAGCCCATCGTCAATGCTGGAGACATGTTTCCCACCCTCATTGTGTGAGACCATCTTTCAATCAAGATATCTGCATCCCTGCTATGAGTCCCTGATTAACACCGCTGCTTGTGTAGTTTTATTTTAACTGTCCTCATTTAAATGAGAAATTAAGAGGCAAGACATAGAGGCTAATAGCATTTATTAACCCAGTGTGAGCGGGCAGCAGGGTGGCCGCTCTCCTCCACCATTCCTGCCTTGTCCTGGTGGCAGCGCGGGCCAAAGAGGGGAGTGGGACATTATAAAACTCAACAAATGCACCCAGCTGATTAATGCAGCCCTGTGGCTATTGTAATTATCCCACTCTCCACTCCTCCAGCAAATGAGCCAAACAAGTGTGTGGCAGCAAAAGGTGGAACTTGCAAATGATGGATCTGTGGGATTCAAGGGTCTGTTCAGCAGCTTCATGGAAGTGGTTAAGTCAAGAGATGTTATGTGCACAGGTTGGCACAGGCAGAAAGAAAAAAATCATATTTTCACTGGGGATGACCTCTAGAAATATCTGAATCAATAAAACTGAAGTCAGTTACCTCAAATTGAATAACGGAAAGTAGGGACGTTCCCCGAGGTTATCATATTGTTTTGTTCCCCTATTTTCGAGATTTGATGAGTAAGGTCAGCTGAGAAAATAAACGTCACTCGGACCCAAACGCTTTTTCCGTATTTAGCATTTCTTTGCATCTGCTCATGTAATTTGGAATTTTTTAGGATAAAACTCGTCCAGTCATATGCTAAAAAAAAACATGTCTGCAGTGTTCCGTCTTAATTTCATCTGAGCTATATTTCAATTCATTTTTTAAAGAACTCATTTTTACTGGTCATGTGACAAGAGGATGAATAGCAGAAATGTGGCTACAAACTCACTTGCGGTTGCCGATGTGAATCTGGATTAAGTAGAACTGTGACATTAGGTTTATTATGATCTGTTCGGCTTTACAATGCAAATACATAAAAACATTCTTTTTTCCTAATATTATCAAATTTAATCTGAAAACTGAAAACAAAATTGTTTTGTTTTTTTGTTTTTTAATCTCTTTGCATACAGGGGTTACATTTTCTTCTGCTTTGGTTGTTGGCAATTGGCAGGATTACGCAAAAACTATCAGATCAATTTTCATAATATATGGCGGAGGCGTGGAGCGTGGGCCAAAGAGACACTTAAATCTGGGGCAGATCCATTGTGCTGGCCTTGGCATGGATCTCCCCTCGGTGTTTGCCATTTCACTGCTATAAGACATGAAATATTTCAACAATGTGATGCGCTATTTTAGAATTCACATTGAGACCAATTTTATACCTCAGGTAGATTATTTAATTCATCCAATATCGTAGAGAAGGGTGATCTGAAAATTCGCTATTATTCCCCCAAATCAATTACTTGAATTTAGAAATTAAAAGAAAATTAACTGTAAAGTACTTAAAATCATTTCTGAAGATTGTCCAATAACAAGAACAGGACCAGGTTCGTATTAATAAGGGGATTTAGAAATTTATTTTACGAAGGATTTTCATCTGTAATAATCTGAATTATACATCCAGAAATGTAAGAGGCCCTTTAATTTTATACACGTCTTATAACGCCGGGACATCATTCATTGCATGCAAACCAGCCTCTGAACCCTGTAGTTACATTACCTCTGTATCGCCAAGACTTACCTTCTCTCTGATAAATATGTAATAAATATAATCAATTTATGCAGATTTATTTTCCAAAAAATCTTTAACAAATTTAAAGCTGACTTGCAAAGAAAAATGCCCTGAGCTGGAATGATTCTCTCACTGGGGTCCCGTTGTGTTGCCTCGCTGAGCCGCGGCGGCGCACATGGCACAGTGTCCATGTTCAGGTCAGAAGGTCAGTCATAAAAGGCCAGTTGCCCATGAATCAGGATTTTAATTATGTACAGCCAGAGTGTCCCTCTGCCAAAAAACAATGTGTAATTACAGTTTATTGATTGATAGTGATTGAATGTGTGTTTCCACTTTTCAGATACAAGATGTCAAAGTTAAATTTGACTATTTCTGATCTCCCTGCAGACGTATTTTTATCCGCTCGGATTTCATTATTAATCTTTATTAGTGTCTATTTTGCACATGGACATAAATTTGTCTCTGAGCCAATCCTGTTCCCTCTCCTGTCTGCTTCTCTCTGGCGAATCGAGGCTTTTTTTTTTTCCCCCTTTGCTTCTGGATGCACCGAAAGATTGGGAAAAGGTCACCGAGAACAAGAGCAACAGAACAAATGAGCAGAAGTGATATGGAAACACACATTGTTGCCTCACAGCAGCTTGCGGTTCGATCCCAGACGGGCCGTGATCTTCTTAAAGAGACACTCTCTGTCGCAGAACTGGAAATCTGTTTTGCTTAAATACAGACTTAATGATTGGATTACTGTTTCTCCGTTTGGCGATAGCGTGATAGTGGGATTACAGACAGTGCGCTCAATAGATTTCCTGTCAGATGCCATGAAGCCCAGAGTCCCCTCACTGTGTAAGCCGAGTGGCTCAGAGGGAGGGAGGCGGATGAGCCTCGTACTGACACCATAACCTGTCTTAGGAATCTGGCAACGGCAGTGCTAAGAATTAAATGCACTGAAATTAACTCTGTCATAGACAGACATCATCGGTGACAAGAAAATATGGTTTGATTGTTTCTATTTAACACGACAATTTTTTTTAATATCTAAATCATATTTTAAATACCTTGAATCATGAGTCCGACCTTACGTGTTAGAAATTGAAACAATCAGTTTCTGTGATTTGATAAAATACAGTTCCACCATAAAACCTGAAAAGGATCATGAGCGTTAGTCTTTCTCATTTCTCTCTTTTCTCTCTGCCTCATTAAAAACATAAACATACCCCTTCTATTGATTGTGTCTGGATGTCTTAATCAGATCAGCGGAATATGCCCGGTTTCCTCCGCAGGAAAGTACATTAAATGCCAAAATATTGATCAAAAATTTAATTGAATGCACAACTCCTTTATTAAAGCTATGGCCCTTTGCTCCTGTGACTTTGATATGGGCTGACATAAAGAAAATGGAGAAATGTATAACTCTTGTTATTTAAAAGACAGTTTGGGAAACGGTGTCTGTCCCGAGGCTTCTGGCGACACTGCAGCACTGATCGGTAAGAGTGTGTGATGGGTTTTGTATCGATCAGGAAAATGTGGGTTGATGAAGTGAGTTGTGGTTCGAAGGGGGGCGGGTGGGGGTCGCCTCCCCTCTGAGTGCCTCACAGATGTGGTTAAAAACACCCTCCGACTTCCCCTGTCATCGTCCCAGCTGTCGCCGTTATTGTTATCATCATTCTTGCCAAAAACATCAACACTCTTAGTTTCTTACATCCTGCATCTTTTGGGATTGGCAAATCCCCCCCTCTCTACTTAGCAGCACGATTGGTGAAATGCTGTGGGAAGCAGCTGCTGTTACTTTAAAGAAAGGCAGGCGGGTGGAAATCCAGACCCATGGCGGAGAGGATAAAAGTGTAAAGAGAACAGTTTAGCTCTGTAAGCTGGCAGAGAGCCCTTTAAAGCACAGTAAACAGACCTGTTTAAATCACCTTAGGTGAACGCTGCTACTTCTGTGGCTTGTCAAATATTACTAGACTGCAGTTGTAAACACCAACTGTGCCCCCTTTTAAACTCCCCTCTGTCTGTTTGTCCGAATGCATCTGCCTGTCCATCTATGGGGGGGGGGGGGGGGGGGGGGGAATGGGGGTGTGAAGGGGGGGGCGTCGGTCTCTAGTTCTTGGAGCGCTCCCTTGTGAATGACTGGACACCTACTGGTCGTGCATCGCCCCCCCCCCCCCCGCACTGTAATCCCCCCGGCCTGATTGGCTGAGGTCGGGACAGCCTTCCTGGGATGGACCAATGGCTGCACCCCCATATCAACCAAGTCACTCTTAAAGAGCCCCCATGTCCTCAATGGAGACTCAGTCCCCCTCACTGACTTACTCAGCGTGAATGCGCTCTCACCACGGCTGCTCTCCTCCCGTCTTGTCTCTATCTTTCACTCTTTCTGTCTTTATCCATCACACCCCTGAGCTGTCCTCCTCCTCCTCCTCCTCCTCCTCCTCCTCTGTGGATGCGTGTCTGTGTGTGTGTGTGTTTCCCCCCCTTATCTTTTCCTACTCAGTCCACTCTCCGTACCCATTACCAAATCCACTCTTATTCTCCAAAACGCACTCCTGAATGTGCAGCACCTGAGCAGACCGGAGTTTGCGTGGCCGTTTGCAGAGGTTTTTTTTTTTTTTGTTTGTTTTGTTTTTTTCTTGTTTCTGTATTAGCGCACGTGTGCATGCGTGACTGTGTGTGTGTGTTTCCGTCCCTTTGGGTGTGAGTGTGTGTGTGTGCGCGCATGCTGAACAAGGGAGGGAGGGGAGACAACACCCGGGAACACCTGACCAACATTTCATCAAGATATGTGGAGACTTAGGAACTGATCTTCTCCTCCAGCTCCTCCACAGCTGTTTGTTTATCATTTTCACTTGTGACACCTGGAATGCTTAACGTGGACTGATGGATGTTTCCGAACTGTGCATCCCTGACCCTCTCTGCTACCATAACCAGTAGGTGCATCTCTTTCCGCCTCTTTATTTGTAAAAAAATGTCATATCCCTATGTTTCCATTCCATGTCATGTTCCAGTTGCAAGAGAGAAAAAAAAATTGTTGTGCGTCGCCTTTGTGTAAAAGTAAAGTAAACAAGGAGTTCCTCACATGATCTCAGCTCCACAGCTTTAAGCATGGGACAGCAGAGCCCAGTTGTGTTAGTCAGGCTGCAGCAGCAGGAGCCCGCAGGGAGCCCAGGTCGGACTGGTGCCCTGCAGCTGTCTCACTCTGCATCAGGATCCAGGGTTTAACCTGAGCCGCAGGAAAGAGCCAGAGGCAGATTAATGCGGACGACTATCCTCTGGCATCGGCTGATGTCCGGCGAGGGAATAATAGTGTTACCCGGGGTTTTCCAGAAACACATTATCAACAGAAATGAACGAGGAGATATCTTTTTTTTTTACGTTATTTTGCATTTAAATTACACAGTGCTGCAGATTAGAAGAGTCTATAAAGCGGACTTATGAGTCAAATCAGTTTAAAGTTTAAATGGGATTAATTGCCAGCACAATAGCCATATTTTAAATGTGCCTTGAGTTCATGGCCGCAAGTAGAAAGCAGTCTTGCTTCACAGTCATTCAATTAGATAAATTGAAAACTTCAAATAGAGGCTGAGTATTTCAGCGCTGCACTCATTGCAAGCCTCAAAAGAGGATTTTTTTCTTTTTAGCAAATATGACTGGGAGAACCTTCACTGGGTATCCTCTTTACGTTAAGCCGTAGATGGGATTGGAAAAGTTTAACCTGCTTAGCACTTTTTCCAGGGCAATGATCGGGAATATGTCCCAGCAAAAGTCTCTTTAAATAAGAAACAACATCTTTTTTTATCAGTGTGTATGTTTTGAGGCTTTTTTTCTAGAAAAACAAGTTCAGATTTAAATACATTTGCAAACAAAATCACCTGTGCTTCCTCCACCAATAGTTTTCAAAAGCTCAAATGACTTTAAATTAGTCCTGTAGATTTCTTTTATTTCTGTTGAGTTGGCTGTTGCCAAAAATAGTTTTTCGGTGAAGGAAGAAAATAAAAAATTGTGTTTGTACATTTTGCCAATACCTCGAACTTTTATTACCCATTAGCAATTTGTGTAACACATTTTCAATTTAAGAACACACAATCACAAAACACTAATAAATTATACATTTAACTCAAACCTTAAAAAATTGATTTCATCATTCCGATTCTATAAAATTTGTTTATTACGTGTTTGTTTTCTGGTAGATTGTCATCAATAGATTGTTAATAGATGTTAATTTAATCAATCCATTTCGCAATCTACATAGTTTATTTTCCAAAGCTTGCAATACTATTTTTTTAACACCTCACAAATTATAGATTTAAAAGAAAGTATTTGATGCAAAGAACCAGTGTTAGTAGGAATATGTCAAACTGTGTCCATTTCATATTGGTCTATGTATCTAAGTTCATCTGTAAATGTGGAAATAATAATAAAGATATCAATAATAATAATAACAACAACAACAAAAATTATTCTAATAATGATAATATGTTGATGTTTGTGAACGTATGCAGTTTTATGATCTTTACATACATGAGTGTGCATACACTGTGTGACCTAGAGAAGAGGACATGCATTGAGGGGTCCAGTTGGTCAACCGCATTCGCTTGAGCTTGGGGTCACAGTTGATTGGGTAGAACTTTTAATGGCACTCTCACACCAGCACGACTCAAAACCCACATCACTCTATCCAAATGCACACGTTCATCTTTCCGTGTGTTAAAATTGTGGCCGTAATAAAGCATTTTCTCTATTATACTCGTATTCTATTTGCTGCACAGAGACTATGGCAAGTGTCAGAAGAATTGCATATTAAGACAATAAACTTCAGGAAACTCGGAGGCTTTTTCGCAAATGAGACTTTAATCGAGTCTATTAATCATATCTTAAGGATCTTTACCTTTAAATGACGAGAAAGTTAATGTAGACGTTCCACTACTTACATGCAGTAAATTTCTGGTTTTATTGTCCCACAATGTAAAGCTCGGCTAAGTTAGATTTGGCTTCAGGAAAACCTGTTAACCCCTCAATGACTTCTGGGTGAAAGACCGACCTGCTGGCCTCTGGTCTTTAAAGGTCTATCAACCTTACTGTCCACTTTATCTCCTTCTAAAGCTACTGGGAAACAGTAATATTGTTGCTGTGTGTGTGTGTGTGTGTGTGCGTGTGTGCGTGTGTGCGTGTGTGTGTGTGTGTGTGTGTGTGTGTGTGTGTGTGTGTGTGAGAGAGAGAGAGAGAGAGAGAGATATTAAATGATTTGAAGATGCAACAAATTGGTTGATCCTACAGTATTTTCTTTGAACTGGTAATCAATGCTGCATAGCATGATTTTTAATTTGTACAAATCTACAATCTGCACGAGGACAGTTTGGGCCAATCTAATCTGAGTCTTATTTGAATGATTATTTTACTAAATTTTAATGTTGATATTATACAGCAAAACCTTGATCAGAGTCTGTTACGCTGCACAGAGTACTCTGAAACCAACGTTTTTGTGGTGGCATCTGTGAATTTTGATTGTTATGATTTAAAAACGCTGGGGAGGAAAAAAAAAAATTGTTTAATGTAGTTGACTCTTTTTTCCCTTTTTTTCCCTAAATTATATCTATATAGTAATACTAATCTAAACCCTTCAATTTCAGTTTGCAACCGATTCATGCCATGGAAGCACTGACTAAATCAGAATAGGAGTTGGTCTTTTAAAATAGTCATCTCAATTTTTAAATAGATCAGGGCCTGCCAACTGTACACGTATCCCTCATAAGATAATAAATGAAATCGCACAGACTGTCAAGTGTGTGACACACACACACATGAATCGGCACATACGGAGAAGACCAAAGAATCACACACTGACCTGGGATCTAATTTTAGCGGTGCCATATCACAAAAACACCTGACTGTGTCTGTTAAGGGAAGCGAAACAATTTGACCGTGTGCGCATGTTTATAGGTATATAACATGTATGACGCAGCGGTGGAATTTAAGCATTGAATGTTAAAGTATAGGAGAGAAATAAGGTTGTGTGTGAAAAATCTAAAATATTGCCGATTACTTTCAAGGTTGCCTGTAGCTCCGGGGCGGACTTTGGTCATCGTTGCAAGAGTGCTCGAGTGGAAGTGGATATTTCAGACATTTTGCTGTATTCCAAAATTAAGTTTTAATCTGCACATCTCAACTTTGAGACAAAAAAAATCCTATTGAGTCACGCCTCCGCGATTCCAAGTTATTATATTTTCAAACAGGTGTTTTTTGAGTTGTTTTAAAGGATGCCGGTGTAGGATTTGCTGCTGTTAACCTATACTGAAAAAAAAGAAGAAAAACTAAATAAAATTGATCGCATTATAAGTTGTATTATAGTAGCAAAAATTATTTTCACTACCTCTAATAGTGGCGTGAATGCGTGTGGTTCATTTCAGAAATGTAACAAAAATTTGGAAGAACCTTTTTAAAATGGAAATCTTGAAAATATTCATGAAAACATTACTCATGAAGGCCAGTGTCATAAAGTCATCCTAATTACCGTCCTGAGTGGACTACATTAGCTGAAATAGCCCTCCCAGCACTTTGAGTAACACGGTACTGTTTTCCGTGACAGCGGTTCATCTATCCTTTCTTTACTTTGGACCAGATAAAGCCACTGGGACCGGTCTGAGATACGGGAAGCAGGCAGAAATTATGACTCCTCTGATGGAGGGAACAGTTGGTGGGACAACTTTGCACCATAGCGGGAAAGAATTGCTGCTGCCTTCCAACTTCCCCGAGAATTTCAGGAAAATTACTGAAGACAAAAAGAATTTCAAGCGTTCGAGCTCACCAATGCATTTTCTCAGGACACAGTGACACATTTATTAATGGTCGCTTCATGTGAAGGAGCAGCTCGGTTGTGTCGGGGGGAAAAAAAAAAAGGTGACAGCATCAGAGAAGAAATAACTTCATTACATGTCATGACCCCTCTCTTGATACAGATATATCATTTAGGCAGGCTGTCAAGGACTCCGAATTCATCAGGATGTAGATTGGTCCTTTTCTTGCAGTTCTTTCCTGATAAAAACGCGAATGTTGCTCTCACGGAGTTCAGGCGGAATATGAGATTCTGAGGGGGACTTCTTAGAATTAGTTTGTTTTATTGATCAAATGAAATTAACACGAACACACACAAGAAGCAGCGCAACTCATCATGGAGTGTAGGTCAGCCGGCATGTTTAATTTAATGGGCCTCATCGTAGTTTCACGAGGTCGCACATTGTGAACTTAATTCCTCTTCGCCACGTTAATTTGCTTTGTGTCAATTGACCAGAGTGCTTACTGTATCAGCTCGAGTCTTACTTGAAATTCAGACCATGCTCTAATACCATTAGGCAAATGCAAAGTTGTGTCATTTACACATTTGCTAAAAAAAAAGGGGGGAGCGTGGCGGGAGACAGAGAGTGGAGGGAGAGAGAGAGAGAGAGAGAGAGAGAGAGAAAAGCCAATTTGCGATGGACAAGACTCGCCCGTGATTATCAGTGGATGTTATTACTGTGGAGAAGCAGACGTTTGAAGGTTATGTTTCTAGGCAGTAATTGAAATGCAAAATAACATTAGGATCGATGGCCATCTCTGTTTATTTATGAAATCAATATCGTAACTGTCCCTCATGAGTCCCCCTCTGATTCCCAATGACGGCTTAAGTCTCCACTCGTTTATTCTTTCTCCCCATAACCTCCCTCTTCTGTGTCTTTTTAAAAGGCAGTTAGGGGTGTGTTTGACTTTGCAGAGAGAGCAATTTCCTGGAGGTGGTGGACGTGTATGTAGATGGGGGTTGATATTCCAGGTAAGGAGACATCATCCATGTGGGAAATCTATGCAATCTCTCCTCGTAGCAGTGACATTGAAGAGGCCATATGCTGCCGTGTGCGTGCGTGCGTGCGTCCGTGCGTGCGTGCGTGCGTGCATGTGCTCAAGAGAGAGAATGACAGACAGACAAGGGAGCAACCAGGAGAATACATACATTGTTTGAAAGTTAACAAGTAACATTAGATTACAGATTCACCCCGCACGGTTCGGTGGGATGTCCAGCGTTTCTCAAAGCTAGTGTCAGTTACCAAGCTCGATATTCTCTTCAGCGATGGAATTTGTTTGGGCTCTTATAACTAAATGAATAGTTGGAAATTGATTTTTATAGTTTATTTAATTTAGAAAAAAATAATAAATAAAAAAACATACATATATTTATGATATCTTCAATGAGTGTCATTTAGCGATTCCACGTTGTAACTCTAGAGGTCAGTCCGCAGCAGCAAGGATGGGGCTGTTCTCAAATCTCCTCAGAGCTCGTCATACCGTCGTGTTGAGAAGCTGCAGCTGCACCAGAGGGCCTGCTTCTCAGCACGCCAGGCTATTCACTCAGCGCTGCGGGACATTTGGGGTGTGTTCCATAAAAGCAGTTTGAGGGAGCAGCCGCCCAGACCGGAATAGTTATGGAGGGAAAACAGTTCAGCCAGGGATCTGATTCTTTTATTTGCTAACTAAATTTATCCAGAAGTTGATTGGTAACATATCCTGAAAACTGGATGGTAAAAATAAAGTCATTATTCGTTAACATTCAAGCGGTGGCATTTCTAAAATTCTCAAATTCTCTAAAATTAATTTCATTAATTTGCTGTCCCCCATTGATGTGCACTGAAGAAAAACGCCTCCTGTATTTCAGCTGAATGTTTAATAGGCACAAAATATAAACACCAACTTGATTTTTTTATAAGAACCGATAAGCCGTTTATTGGAAAAATTACTGTAATTTATTTTCTTTGCTTTACCTGCTTTAATTAGGTGTTTATTCTACTTGGGGGGCGTTGACAAAATGATAAAGCAAGAAGGCAGATGCCCTCAAAGTTTTAAATCAATTGCTGCTACTATCTAAAATGAATAATTTTATTTAATCTAATACCACAATCATGGGAAAAGTATTGGAAACTTTTTTTAGCTTGCCAAACATTTATGGTCAACCAGTGGAATTAAAGCATATGTTTTCTTTGCAACCAGAATGCGATAGAATAAATATAAATTAATAAAACCACAGGATCGCCCAGGGGATCTCATGTATTTGTGCTTTGTATAAGAATGATGTTTTTTTTGATAAATACAGCAGTGAAGGACAGAGACAGGCTGATCAAACCCCAGATGCCAAACATCACCAGAGGTATGGTTAGTTCAGTTAACTACTATGAAGTCACAACAAATGGACCATTTATTTGCTTAACGGTTGATTATTTTATCCCACAGACCAAAACACTTTTATCCTCTCTTGCATGTACAGTGTAATGTTTAGTCCCTTCCAGCTCTGTTTTTGGTGTCCACCAAGTCCTGCTTTTGTAAAATACAGCTCTGTGTTCAGCAGCAAGTTCACAAATAGAGCCCATTTATTGTCTGCTGCTGAGCAGTTCATTTGTAGTTGATTTTGTAATTTTTTTTGGAAAAACATCAAAAAATGAAAAATGCTATGAGCTTGTTTTAACAGCTTTGCAATCATTCACATCAGTCGGACTGATTAGAATTATCAGTTGGCATTTAATACATTGTTGTATAAATATATTAATTACTCACTTTCGTGTGACAATTCACTCCTTGTCCTTATCGTATTGACATTTGTGCACATTTCTACATTACGTGATCATTCAAGAAGATTTTTTTGGTGGCCTGAATAATAACGTTGGGAAATCAATCAGCAGTTTATGGGCCAAGACATGCATGTTTGGAGGTATTTACAGATGCTGCCCTCAAGGATCTTTTCTGATATGCCAGTTCAGAACTACAGAGCCCACTTAATGAGTATTTAATAACCAAAATGTTACATTTCATTTTCATGTAAGGTAATCAAGTGTTAGCAGTTTTAATTGAGACTCCCATATTTCGTGAAATAGATGATAAAGATTCACACCGCATGCAGATTTGAACACCTTCCTTCTCCCTTTACCGACAAATTGATTTGCAACAGTTTATGAATCGAGCATTTACATTTTAAAGCGCGTGCAATGTTTGATGACCTTCATTCGCGCTGAGACTATGTCACGCACATGTTGCCGTTACTACTTAATACTTTGGTGGCGCACACTACACCATTTCCCCACTTGCCATGACCATTCATTTCCCAGACACCCCAGCTGCGGACTAACAGTATAATCTATGTGTCAGGCAGGAAGGGACACTCAGTTTAAAGCTGATAGAGTTTGCCCCAAACAAGGACAGCCTATCATAGAAAGATTAATGAACTAATTTCATGCATGGCTCCTTGCCTCTGTCCTTCTGCGCTTCCATGTTCAACTGTGTGTTCAGCACCATGATTTACGCTGTGTTCCTTGCAACAAGCTTAACCCTGGGCTTAATAATAATATTACCCTACAGTGGAAAAATACATAGTAAAATATGGGAGAATGGGATTTTTTAACTCTTGACTTGTCGAGTCAAGGATAACATGAGGTCAGTGTGGAGATTTATGTATTTTGGGTGTCGCGGGTTTTGCTTATTTTGTTTTTTTGACCAGTGGTCAAAATTTATTGTGCAGAAATTCAGAGGCTGGAAAACATATTTCATGGTTTAGAGAAGAGGTAGATGGATTCAGGATTTATGTAGGGAAGCAGGGGATCTACAACTCTGCCAACATGAGGGGACGTGCCAAAACATACACACACACACACACACACACATGCCGACACAAACATTTGAGATTTTAAGCTGCTCTGGTGGGACATTTTTACACCCCTCCGCTGTGGCTGTGGCCAAAGCAGAATTTAAAAAAAAAAAAAGTTGCGGTCACTGATCTGAGCATTTTCAAAGCAGCATCTCCGGCATATTGAACACCTGGACATCTCTCCGTTTTTTTATCCGGAGCGGCCTCAGTCTAGACGCTCTCTCTCCGTGTGGTGGACAGACAGACACCCATGTCTGATGCTTGGATGTGTCCACTGTGGGTTAGTCTAAATGCAGCCAAACAGACGAAGCAGGTGACCTTCATGTGCCTGTGATGGGTCCTGCCTGTCCCTCCCATTTTGCTGCACAGCGGAGCAAACGTCACATTTTAGGTACGGCGTATCTACGTGGCCGGGCTGTGCTTAGAAAACTTCATTCTGTAAGAGGGAAATGAAATTATGAAACTATGAAGCTATTTTTGTCTGCTCAGTCCATGCCTTTATTTGATAAGATGCTTAAAAAAAATCCATTAGGCCTGACAAAGTACATCTCATGTTACAGTGTGCTAAGTGTGGAATGAACTACTTTTTTTTTTTTTTTTTTTTTTTACATATGCCACAATGTACTAACTATTCCCTGGGGAATCCCCCTCCGATGATGTATTAACTGTTACCGCACTGCTCTCGCCATCCCAGTCAAATCGAAGACCGTATAGCTCACCATTGACTTCAGGTGCTCACCGACTGATCCTGTGAATATTTATTCACCGAAATAGTCTCTGAATGAAGACTAATATATTGTTGTATCGCTCCATCTCAAACTATGTTAACAGTCCTGACTGATTAAAAATGCATAAGGGATGTCTGGGACCCGTAAGAGGAGGCTTTATTTTTTCATGCCTCATCTGGAACAGGAAGGAAGCAGAGGATCAATAGATCTGATCTGGGCCCAGGGGTAGAGGCTATCTCCCCCCCCTCGTCCCCCCCCCTCATCCCCCCTCTCCACCAGCCTCCCGTTAACAGTTAATAGAGAGGTCTCATGCTGTCAGTGCCCGATGACTTCATGCCTCTCGGAGAGGGGAAGAATAAATTCCAAACCACAACAACCGATTGAAAACAGAACAGCTTTTGTCGACAAAACGAAAGCTTTCATAAGAATCTGGTCGACATTGGTTCAGACTTTTTTTTCTTCACATGGTTTTCCCCTGCTCCTGCTCCATTTTTACAACCCTCAAGCATGAACTTAACATAGCAGCAAAGTTGTATAACACCAAACCCTGGAACCAGGTAAAGTAAGTGAATACTGTTTAAGCTGCAATGGATATAACACACATTACTATCTGGAATGAAAGAGAAGTAATTAATGTTTCTCTGGTTTTGTTTCTTTTTTTTGTAGTTTTTTTTTAAATACACTTATATTGGGAGCTCCCAAAGTAGTGATCAGGATACCCCAGTGGTATTTCAGATAAGAATAGCGGGTCTCTGTGCAATCAAGTTTAAACTATTAACTTTTTTTTGTAATTATCAAGGCCAACTTCGTTGCTGCTTTTTACCTTGTCTTTAGCAATAATTGTAAGTTTTTTCTTTGCTATATTTTTTATCTATTTTTCCTCAAATTGAAAAATTTCATACTCACAAGAAAATATTATGCACAAAATAAGCTATTTAATATTCAAAAATGACCGAATCTAAAGACGGCTGTGGTTTTGTGTGTGCCGTTGAATGTTTCAAACACTTACAAAGGCACTTTCATTCTGAACATTTTAACAACTTATAACTTAACAAGCAACTTTAATTTTATTTTAATTTTCTTATTCCAAAGCTCCATGCATTTTGCATTTAAAATGGTAGGTACTTAATTTACAGATTGTCAGTTAATAATTTTTGAAGGGAATCCGGTTCCATGCTGCTAATTGTCTATGAGGAGATTTGCACATTGTCTGAAAGGCTTTCGGATCACAGTTAAACATTTGATTTATCTCAAAGGTCCCACCAGTACTTGGAATTGGAATTGCAACCCAAAAATCCTGGACTTTGACCCCAAGCCAATTTTTTTTTTTACAAGTTTTTTTAGAGTGTCTTAAGAGCATTTTGATTTCGATCATATCTAATGAAATATAAGGGAATCAATTTCTCCTCGTCCTCATTTTCTCAAACTTAAGTTTAGCAAAGCCCATCACAATCCAACAGCAACCAAACTAGGCCTACTGATTTACTCATGTACTGTCCAAGATCTTCTATATGCTGAGTGTAACACATCTCTCTTCGTCCATTAACAGCCTTCTGAAGTTTCATTCATTCATTTACTTCTGGCAGCCTACCAATTGTGAGCATTGTTTGCAAGATGTATGGGGCATCTGCTGACATGGTCGTTAGTTACCATTTTGCCTGAGAGAAAAAGCTACCGTAGTATATCACTTCACATTCTAACACATTAATGGTTGTGTCTGTAACACAATCTATCAAGCCCAGATAAACCGGCTGCTCGCAGCAGCGGAGCGCTCCATCACAGCTGATGAATTTCTTACAGAATGATCAAGCGATGATGGAGAAAAGGGCTGCTCAGTACATCTTGTCAGGCTTGTTAGTGCTGATAATTTCATTGATACTGCAGTCTTCTGATGCAAGCCTTGTTTCATGTTAATTTCTTTGTGTCTCCCCCTCTCCTATACAATCAGAACTCATTTGCATATGAGGTAAACAGCAACCGTTTACATATCAGCAGTTTTTAAAGACTTTCTAGTTCTTTTAGGACCCGGGGTTCCTGTGTAATTAATCTGAGCATTTTGTTGTCTTGTGTGCGGTCATCCAGGTTGTTAACCAGAATGCCCTCCGAGGACCGACACCTATCCTCCAGCTGCGGTTCCTACGTCAAAACCGAACCCTCCAGTCCCTCCTCCTCGCTGGTGGACACCGGCAGTCACCACAGTCCAAGCGGCAACTCAGATGCCAGTGGGGGTTACATCAATGGAAGTGGGCGTTCACATGCCCTGGACTCCCCGCCAATGTTCAACCCAGGCATCCATGGTGGCGGCGCCGCCTGTTTGCGCCGCTTTGAGGAGTGTTCCGGCAGCATGGCCGACGAATCGCCTATCAAGTGCGAGTACATGCTGAATGCCATTCCCAAGAGGCTGTGCTTGGTGTGTGGCGACATTGCCTCAGGTTACCACTATGGAGTGGCCTCCTGTGAGGCCTGCAAAGCCTTTTTCAAAAGGACGATACAAGGTATTTCTCGCCTTTTCTTTCAGTTTTCATTGGTTTCCCGTGTCCGTACACTCTCGGCCAAAGTTATGTTTCACCTTAAACATTTGGCAAGGAGTCATTTGTGATGCGTGTGACATACTCATCCTCGATGATAATCACTACGAGTCTGCTCTCACAGACTGGTGAGACATAGTGATGGCAAGTGTGTGTAGCAACCACTGAGCACAGGCTGTAAGTCTGCTTGTGGTTGTAATTTTTGATGTGGCTGCATATGAATCGTACATCTGGCATGAACTCCGTCATGTACGGGAAGTCTTCCAGAATAACTGCACAGACAGAGATGATATGCCACAAACTGAGATTTGTGATGCTCAATTTTCATAAGCAGCATTTGTGAAGGCACACATGGAGTAAGGAAGCAGAACGATGAGACATCAGCTATTAACCGTCTCATTTTCGATCTTTTTTTTTTTTTTTGTTCATACTAAAAAAAAAATCCAAAAGTTCTGCATCTACATTGCCGTTTTCAATTATAAAAGAAAAAAACATGTGGTGTTTATCTTCCTGGCTGCAGAGTGGATCAGTGTACAGCTTTTTTGCCTCACAGGAACAAGTCTTTATGACGGGCCCTTGTGGTGTGTAGCGTGAGCCTGTGTGTGTTTTCTTCCCCTATAGTCAAACACATGTATCTAAGGATGTTAAAACTCAGTCTGTCAGTTATGAAAGAGGCTGGCAGGAAGACCCGGAGCAATGCCGCTCACTGATCTGTGGATGGGGAGTAAAACACGGAGAATTAATTTTTGCTGTGTCTCTCCAATGACATTCAAAGTGAATCTCCTGTTAACTTTGTTTCGAAGAGGGTGACAACATGATCTCACGATCCAAAAAAACACAAAAATGTGTATTCCCACACTGAAAATTTTGTTTCAGTACCGCATCAATGAAATCGCAACCGTCAAAATGTAGGCATGCAAGACGGTTGCAGAGTAAAGCGCAAGTGATCTGACATTAAACGCCTTGTTCTGTGTTCTACTGCTAAACTGACAATGCAAATGTTGTTGACAGTAAAAGGAGAAAAATAACCTCGATTAAAAAAAAAAAAAAAAAGACCAGATTTTTAATGGATTAAATTCCTTTAAAAATAATTATGGAAAATTCCAGTACCTTGAATTTTGCACTTCATCGTCAGTTCATAAACAAGAACATTCTGCCATCCATTCACCTCAAACTTGTGAAAATTGCCCTCAAGAAAAAAAAAGAAAAAAAACTTTCTAAAAATCATCAACAATCCCATACTTGTCCCACACTTCTTCCTGTGACTCAGTGGGCGATGAGACCGAAATGAACCTAATCAGTCCATCATTGGCCCCGAACCATGGGATTTTAAGTCAATAACAATCAGTGTTGGGTAACTGTAATTAAGAACCAGTCATTTCATTGGGAGAAAGTCAACGAGGCAGTGCGGCAGGTGTGGATCACTATTTTTTTTTTTTTGCTCTCAGGCACCTCCGGTAGCACACGCCCAAGACGGGGTCCAATTAGAAACTACGGCATGTGTTGTCAGGGCAATAACAGAGGAAGAGGAGAGGAGATAGGTGCTCGAGAGCCCTCTAAATAAAAGTCAACGGACAAGAGACGTGGTCATTCACTGAAAGGAGAAACCGCTTTAATGGAATGGTAATCAGGAAGGGGGGTCCCGGCCTCGGTAAAGGAGGAGGACAAGGAGAGGTCCAGCCTGAGTGGAGATGAGCACGTGGATAATAGCATGGCATAATAATATATCAAAATTTAGAGGGAAAATAAGAGAGGTTAAGGAAGGATATTAGAGTGGTTGAAATGTCCTTTGAGGAATAAAGGTGGACACAAGACCTGATTAACTAAGAGGGTATGCCGACAGTGAGCTTTTAGAGGTAGGCAATTTAAGACTATTCTGGACCCCAATGCATCCCCCTCCCCCCATACACACATTCATCCATGCAGGTTATTTTGACATGGGCAGGTACAAATGTTTACTTTAATAACCTTAAAGTGGAGTCAATGTGACCTTTACAAAACTAATATTTTTTCCGAGTATACACGTATTGTACTCCTATATTGGATTCCATTCTTGTAAATAACTGTATGAACCAGACAGATATCACTTTGGGATATATACAGTACATACGTGTGCTGATAAAATCAGTGCACATAATCATTTAAAGACCGAATAAACAATATAATACACCTGCCCATCCATTTTGAAAAAGGTCAACTAAACAAAGTTTGCATTTGTTACACCAAAGTAAATGATGGACCAAAACCTGTCAAAAGGGCAATACACTTATTCATTTTTCTTGACATTTATTCATTAATTATAGAATTAATTCAGGGGAGCCATAAGCAAGTTAAATAGTCAATAATGTGATGTTTCTTTGGGGGGTATCCTTGTGTCTCGCAAGTTGGAATTACCATGCCAAGGACCGCTTTGCTGCTGTAACGGATTCATGGTTTGTCAGTTGCTTCATCGGTGTCGCACTCAATTATCTGGAGACTTTGCGAAACCAGCAGCTGTTCCAAAACACCCGTGTCTTCAGACACTGACCGAGCCATTTTATGTGGGAGGCATTCCTCAATTTATTACAGCACCATGGAATTGGCCCTTTTAATACCCTTTAATGGTATTTGTATACCATTAAAGAAAAAAAAATGAAAATATTTAAATTTGTAAGTAAAGCCATCACTTGTTCTAAATTTTTTCAAGCCATTGTTGGCCTTTTTTTCCTTTAATAAGCAATATCTTGCACGTTTAGGTAAATTTGCCAATTTTAATAGTGATTTATATCCAATATTTTGAACTGTATATGAGTACAATTAAGGGAAAAAAGTAAACCAGGAGAATAAAGTGACACGCTATATAATAAAAATGCAAAATGCAATATTTCAGCTTAGATACTGATTTCTTGTATGAGCAATATGAGCAAAAGTACGTATCGTTTGCTTATATGGAGTCGACAATGACAAAACAAGAAAAACTGAACGGCATGACTTTATTTGCATCTCCGTACTGCTACGCTTTGAACTGTATCGTGATTTTCCCCGTGAAAACACCTTTCACTTTATTAGACTTTTACCCATCCTGAAACCAGCAGCAGCCTCTGCCAACGTCCTGGCGTGATGCCCCAAGCCCCTCACTGAGCATGTGACCCTGCTGGCACTGTCTATGCCAGGGATCCTGACAAATGTTGGCACCTTCTCCTTGACCAACAGGGGGGTTTGTGTGTGTGTGTCAGTGTGATAGTGTGTGTGTGTGTGTCCGTGTGTGCGTGTGCACGTGCACGTACAGTGAAGGCGGGGTAGCTTTGGCATATCAGGAACAGACAACACCTGGTTTTCTGTTTTTAGGTACCATTAATATGTCTCTTGACACACGGGACATTGTTAAAACATTCAATCAAGGGATTTGGATACTTGGGAAGGAGGACTTGTCTTTGGATTCTTCAGGTCACATCAACTTTTAAAGTGAACATGTAATGATCTGAAAAACATTGTCAGTATGAGAGGGACAGGCAGCAGTTACAACTCAGTGGGCTCAGTATGTCTGCATTTCTGGCTGTTTTTGGATTCAAGTGATTAAATTGCAGAGGAAATATTTCCATAGTGAGCCAACAAGCATTGAGACGGACTTGAGTAATACATCGCACTTTGTTACATGATATGGGGAGCATTAGATGGGCCAGTCTGGGGAACATTATGCAGAGTGCTCTGCTGTGTCCATTTCATAGTCCTTGTGTTGTTCAGGGAGGGCAGCTTTCCCATCATCCTTTAGGTGAAGAAGGATGGGCTGAAAAGCGACGTGGTGAGCCTTGCAGAGAGGACGCTCTGCAGTAATGAAGCTAATTTATCTGTGAATCACAATGGGGGTGGGACTGTGGGGCGGAGCAGTACATGTCCCATCAAAATGCCACTAAACCCTCTTCTCCTTCAGTAGTGTCACATGGGGTCACCTTTGGACAGGATATGCGTGTGTATGTAGATGAGACACACACTTTCCTGCTGTTCACATTTTTCCATTAGTTCTCATCCTTCATGCGGTCATTTTGAAACACACTTGTCTCGATTGTTAGAATTCATGAAACTGCGTCTGTCTGTTCTTTCGCAGGGAATATTGAGTATAGCTGTCCGGCCACCAACGAGTGTGAGATCACCAAAAGGAGACGCAAGTCGTGCCAGGCGTGTCGCTTCATGAAGTGTCTCAAAGTGGGCATGTTGAAAGAAGGTGAGTACTGCTTTTCTCATATTTACTGTCATGTATTTAGTCTCAACCATTATGTAGCTCTGGTGAAATTGGGGCACCAGCCAGTGAGGAACACCTGGTCAGTAAGATTACCACACCTAACAGATACAAATTAACAACAGATCAGATACAAAACACTAGAAATTTGACTCAGCAATTTTTAAATCTGAAAAAATTCAGAAACATTAACTAAATCATCATAAAATCTAATGAGTTATGAAACAGTAACGACATATTTCTTATGACATTACTCTACATTCAACACATTTGGGGCCTTTATTATTTCTGAAGAGCAAATTTTCAGGTAGTACTTACTATTTTGGTATTGGATCGTAAGATTAAAAGGGAATAACATGAATGCTTGTCAGGTGAAGGTTTGAATTCTCTCAGTCTGAATTTTGTGAAAATACACAGCTATCCTCAAGAGCTCGCAAAATAATAAAGCCCTTAAAATGTCACCACTATCAATGTCAAGATACACAGTTGTCTCTTTCTCAACAGTTTAATCAAGGCGCCGAGAAGTGATCAGATATTAAAAAAGGCTGTGACCTCAGGGAGACCCCTCTGACATCACCCCTGAGCTTTATTTACCTCTCCTTTCACCACTGCGCTCCGCAGCATTTAACTCAGATGGGTGGAAAAAGCTGCTGAGTTGAATGTTCCAACCAAGACTGACAGAGATGTGTAACAATACTCTTGAAAAGCACAGGCTGTTCCCCCAAGACTTCCCTCTCCCCGGGGCTCAGGGTGTCTCTCTCCCTCTCTGACTGTCTGTCTCCCTTCCCCTCTCTTGCCTGGCATATTGATCCACTAAATGCTTTCCGAACATCCAACCTCACTTCCTGCATGTGTTGTTTCTCCTCCAGCGAGAGACCTTTGGGAGTACAGAGGGGAAATCTAGCCGATGGATTTTTCTTTTTTTTTTTTGGTCTTTTATTCCTGAGGAAGAGGGCTTTTTTTCAGTTTTTCATTTCTGTGTTTAGGTAGAAGGACTGTCGAGAGCAGATGCACAAAGAGTATAGTTCTTTTTATATACATGCTAGAAAGTATTATCATATCTAGGGCAGAACGAAGACTTTATGACATACTTTGGGGATTGGATCTCGTGCTGGTCCTTAAATTTCTCGGAGACTTTTATTCACCCTTGAATTACCTTACGTTCTAAAAACCACATTTATGACCTTTTGACACCAAATCAGATACAGCATGGTGTAAAAACAATAGTGATGTTGATAGTGTTCTCTGGCAGTTTGTAATAGCCCAGTGGAAAGCATGCAAGTTTACATTACTTATTTGGTGTGGCTATGCGAGTATAGATCTAGACCAGAAAAAAATGGGATTTGTTTTAATTGCATATATATCATTTATAAACAGGGCTTTTGACTACCATGTTCCCAGGACTATGCCAGCTACTTGGAGACCAGTCTCAGAGCTAATTGTATCTTTCATATCTATAATCAATCAACATGTTTAGTATAACACAAATTCCATAATTTCCTCAATGGGGATTAATAAAACATTATTGTCTTATCATAAAGTTCAGATCCTGGAAGGTAAAAGTTTTAGTCCTGCGACACTACAGCCCATGTTGTGTGCAAGTCCAGAGTCACCTCAGTCAGTGATAAGCAATCGGGAAACAAATGTCACGAGACACTCTAAAAATGGAATATAGGAGGGGTTGTTTAAGTGGATTGAATCTTAACACATATGTAGTAAAGCAAATTAGGGGACAATTTGAAGTGAAGGGGCTTCATTTCAACTAAGTTCTATAGTTCTACATATTTTACACCTTTTTCTCGAATATGCCATTAGAGCTCTATTATTTCCAATAAGGTGGGACCAACATGAGACTCCACATCTAACGCTGGCTGTGGTACTGATGTCCGACTCTTGGTCATTCACACCGATTGATCATTACACTCAATTTCCTAATATTAAAGACAGTGTTTAGGAATTTTTTCCATTATTTATGTGTTTATCTCATCTCTTTATTGCTATGATAGGGAGGATGTATTGTAGTGTAGTTTGGATAAAGGGCTCGCTTGCTTGACTATTCATTTCCAGGGCTTGTTCATTTTGAAAGAAGTCATTATTAAATGATTAAAAATACCATAAGTTGCACCAAATTACAAAAATGCATGTGGTGAAATCTTTATGAAGAAAGCAGCTTGGTACTTTACACTCAGTGTACATTAAAACCTATAGTAGATTTGTAGCTCTGTTGTCTTTGGATATATCTTGAGACCTCAAAAACATTTGCACATTTTTTTCCCAAAATAACACAAGGCCATCATTTCTTTTTGTCCTCCTGCTTCACCATAGTGCCTGTCTCATAATAGAAGCCAACGGCGGTTAACTGCAGTCTGTACTGGTATCACAGGATAGTATGTCAGGCTGTTGGAACACATCCATGAGTATAACTTCATTCGCCGTGCACTGATGTACTTGTGTCTATTCATCTCAGAACCTACTTGTTTTAGTCATTGCAACACTATTTTTACACAAGGCCACTCCTGATGTCTTCATCCCATCCCAAATATATCATACGTGGACACCCAGCCAGAAAAATAACATTGCCTTAGAAATAAAGCTGAGGCTATTAGCGCGTGCTTAAGGGGAAAACAGCAGGGTATTGTCTTAGATAGGCCATGCCAGACCACTCGCGTAGAGTCTGTGTGCGTTGGGAAGCGGATGCTCCTGAGATACAGCATCACAGCTGCCGCAACATGTGCAGGTGATCCCCTGAAAGTGATGACATTCAATTAAAGGGAAAAGGGACTTTGAATGTGGCAGAGTGCCGCGTGGTGGCCTCTTATAGACCGATCATGGAATCAGTTTGGGGACGGCAACCTGTCCTACTTTATGTAATGATGCAGCGTGGAGCCAAGGGCTTGTCATGGAAATGAAATAATCACATGGTGAAATATGAACGGAGGTGGCAGGATGAGCAACTCCACAAAGAAAGATGGAAATTATAAAGGTGATTTATTGTTAAAGATATATCATACAGATTTCAACCGCTGTTTTATCTCACAAAATTTTGCTTTTACTTCCCTACTGTTTATAGAAATATAAAGCGTATTATTTAACTCTATATTTTTGTCCCATCCCTTGCTATGTTGTGACTTAAATGATATAATTTGGATTGATTGCCCGGGGGGACTGATATAAAGACGAGACTTTTTGGAATAGTCGTGATCAATGTGGCTGAAATGTACCCGAAGGGATACGAACAGGTGTGGAATTATGAGCGCCGCAGTATCTTGACTTACAAATAATGTTGAAGAACTTGTGAGTTTGAGAAGGTCCATCTAAGAAATTCTCCTTATGTCATAAAGCGGCAGCTGTAAGAATTAGATCCCTCCTCTCGGTAACACCTGCCACCGATCGGCTGACTCGCTTCCTAAGCCCGGCTTTATAGTTTATGTGTCAACTGCTGACTAAATATAAATATAAAAGTTCAAAATCAGTAAATTGCATATATGTGATCATATCTTTAATTTAAAACTGTCAAGTTGTCTTACTGTCATGTAAGGAGACTTGTATATTATGGATCATGTCTTGGAAATTTTAATAATATAGTCGTGTTTGCTCATATTACATCGGCGTCTTTGCAGCTTATTGTAAGAACTTCATCGAGACCTGTAAAAAAATATTGGAGATGACCTGTGAAAATATTGTACATGACAGGCTTCTTTTCAGATCCAGCTTCACCGCTGTGACACAGCGGAGGGCCCGCATGAAAGTTAGCGTCAGGCAGCTGTTTGAGGGACCGGTCTCGCTCAGTGACCCCTTAAATGTCCAGCTGAGGCCAATAAAAGGTCACATAGCCAATGGAAACACTCAGTAATTACAACTCGCGGAAGGTATGGTGTCAGTCACTACTGCCAGGAGTCGGTGCCCGCAACTAATAGCAGCACTAATACCGCCATAGCATTACTCGACACTGTTAAATTTTGTCAGAATTTATGATCAACTGTCTTTTTTTAATTTATATGTCAGTCTTGTAATATTTTCCTTTTTTTATCCCAACAAATTTCATACTCCGAATCCCATATACTGAAAGAGCATTTGACCATAAAGGCCAAATGATTCCTTATAGTTTTGCTTTGTTTTGTTTTATCATTTATACTAAAGTTGGCAGTTCTAGGTTGTAGTTTTAACATCATGGTTTCCACTGTATATTTTTTGTTTGCGGTGATTTTCTGCCGCTGCTGTAATACGGTGGATGAATGAAAGCATCCAGACTATTTAGGCAACAAACACTGCTGTCTCGCCTTCGTCCGACCACAGATAGACATCAGCAGTGTTTCCCGAGCGAATGTGGATTCTGGGGTAGTATTACAGCCTTATTTTTTCCCCCGGCCACATACACAAAAGTTTAATACAGCCGTATCCAATATCATGGACAGACGGGTCCCTTCCCGATCGATATGCTGATATCAGAAAACAATCAATGCACCAACATTACATCATAGACATAAAAGAAAAATCTTGGCTCTTGCATGAGAGCATCATCTCCGAACCGCCAGAGATAGCTATGTTAACTAGTATTGCGCAACCCAAATTTGCCCCCCCCCCATCCAGCTGTGCACCCACCGCTGTCAGCCAGTTGTCAGATCAGACACAGACAGTAAAACTTGCTCCTCTGAAGAAGAGGATTTGGGGAAGCGCTGAACTTCCAATACAAACACTATACATGCAGAACACACACACACACAGCTCACATTGCTACACACACGCCGAATGTATATCAACCCTGACAAGTGACATGGAATCAGCCCTTGAGATACCATTTTTCCCTGCTCAGAGCAGTCTCCTTTTTTTCCTCCCCTTCACCTCGCTCACATTCTAACTGTGTGAACTCCACAAACCCAACGCTTTGCTACGCCAATTCACGGAAGATCCTGCATCGACCATCTCCAGCTGTGCAGATGTTTTCGATTAGAGGCACATTTGTGGTCAGGAAAGCTCTGTAATGCACAGTAATACCCCTTGTGGACACGCCAGCTCAGATTTATGAAAAGTGTAGTACATAAAGGGCGATGCCAGTGTGAGCTTTTTGGAGAACAAGTCCAGCTTTCTAGCTCACAGAGGGTTAGAGCAGGTGGAATGCCATCCCAGTCCTCCTCTCTGGTGCAATTTACCAGACTCCCTCCCTCGACATAGCCCACCCAGGCTCTGCACAGTTGAACAATAGCTGTCTGATGCCTTTAGTTCTCTCCACACTGTCACAGACGGCCCCCAGAAACAGTTCTGGGGAAAGGTCTCTATGCCTTGGAAAGGGTGGGCAGCCTTGGGGGAGTGTGTGTGTGTGTGTGTGTGTGTGTGTGTGTGTATTGGGGGGGGGCACATGTTGCATCCCTCCGATTTTTCCCAGCTAAAATAGGGTGCTTCTAATCTCCCCTCAGCAGTGCTTGCCAGCCAGCCAATTCTGACACATTCTCTAGAAAGAAGCGCCTCTGACAGGTGAGGGTCTGTAAATAGTTGCACGAAAACACATGCACACGCTCTCGCGCGCACGTTCATATAGAAACGCACACGTTTTTTTTTTTTCGAAGAACCTAATATGAGCTGAATTTTTTATTATTTATTTTGTCATTTCTGTTTTAGTTTAAACTAAAAATGTGTGGTTTTCCTCACATGTTGACATAAATATGTGTTTGGATTTAGACAAAATTAATAGGATAAAAATTTGGGGGTGACTTTGTTCCTGCATATGTGTGTTAACTAAATCTAAAATCCTGTCGCAGCCCTGTGTGTATAACTATTTCATCACCGCCTTTGGAAGACTAGAATGTTCTCTATTGACATACATGGAAATTACAATAAATAGATGCCAGTCGCTTAGAATATTGAAATAAATACATCGGACACAGTGGCCGCTGGGCAGAGCAAGAATTAGCTACTTCTGTCTGTGCTTTAAGGTTGAACGGGTCAATAAAGATATTGAATGTGAAAAGGAAGCTGAGGTCAGGTGGCTGTAAAGATTGCTCCTATACAAACATGCCTCATCATCTTTCCACACACATGCATGGACACACACACACGAGCACACGGTGAGGTGGCACTGTCAACCAATATCTTTATGTCTCAGCCCTTTCACACTTATAGTTTGCAGTTTTGTGCACATTGTGCATTGTATGATCTTACCAAGCTCATAACACAAGCACTCACATTTCACCCACCTCCCATTCTCCTTGTTCTTTCCCCCCATAACTTCACCCTCTGCATCCATATTCTGGCTGCTACACTTTATGAGGGGCCAGCAACCGTAAAAAATGGATCTGGATGCTTTTAAGATGATCTGTGCGCCTGCCTGGCTCTCTTGCTATCACAGCACAAGCACTCTTTTGGACCACATTGTCTTAAAGCATGGAAGCCGTTGTGGTTTTGGGCCCGAGGTGTGGAATGTTGTGCTGATGATGACACCACCACCCCCCCCCCCAACCCCTCCATCCCAGCCCTTTACAAGGGGCCTCATCCAGCTGTCTTGTTGTGGTCAGATTCTCAGTACTGTTCCGCATCACATGGTCAGGAGATAATCCTGAGGTGTTTGAATCAGGCACCCGCCGAGACTGTCCGGCCTGTCAAGGGGGGCGGGGGGGTATGAAAAAGAGGGGACAGACAGAAATAAAATTGAGATAAATTCAAAATGTTATCCTAAGGAAAGAAAAGTGATCGAGTTGGCCAAAACAGCAATATTCCTGTCTTATTCCCTTAACTGCCCTGTTCTTCAACAGCGAAACCTTTTTTCCTCCCTCTCACTCCTGCCCCGTCCCCCCCATTTCCTGCTTCAGGTCCGTCTATTGCAGCTCTGCTAAGCTGTAAACTGAAACTGGTTAACGCTGAGCTCTTTATTCTTGTCAGCGTCTATTAATTATGGGCCGGTTGGATGTTCGAGTTCAAACAGCCCCTGCAGATCTTGGAATTCTAACTCCGGCTGTTTGGTCACTCGTAGCTTGTCGCTGCCACATGACCCGGCAGTCAGCGGCATGAAAACCACAGTGTGTGTGTGTGTGTGTGTGTGTGTGTGTGTGTGTGTGTGTGTTCAAGCATGTTATAGGAGCTGTAAGGGACAAAAACAGCAACAATCCCCTGTCATTTGGTATAACAAGTCTGTAAATAAACTAAAGGGTGCGTACTTGGATGGAACATCTTTATATTACGAAAACTTATTTTTGTTTGGGTTTTTAACCGGGAATGCCTTTTATTAGAACTGTGTGTGCCATTTGCTATGGAATTGATTGAGTATCTGCAATGCCTTTCTGCAGTTTCCTGACACGCAATTTATAATTTTAGATTTACCTTAAAGAAGAAACGTGATAAAAAAAATACAATAAATCTCCATCTATAGTAAACCCAGTTCCAAGCTGCCTAACTGACTAATTAAAACGGGATCCACATGTTTTCAAAGAGCAAGAAGTCTATTTGCAAGCCTTATTGATTACTTTAAGGCGTACAAATGCAAAGCTGTGTTAGAAGAGGGGCTCTCGATTTAGCTTCAATCTGCCAGGCATAAAATGATCTCACTGTGTTTGCTGGGAAGAATGAGCTCCCTCTGGGCCCGCTGGGTAATTAGGTTAGTGGATAGTCGGTGTCAGGAAATTGAAAGACCATCCTAATCGGATTCTTTTGTTTCCAGGGGAATCAAAGGAATTTATATGAGTCACTGGGAAATCTCACACAACTCAATTCCACTTGACCATGTAAAGTCTGTTTGCTTTCCCTCAATGCTCAAACAACTTTTTAATACGGGCATGAAAATTCAGTCTGCAAGGTGCATCTGATGTCGCACACGTCCTCTGGGAGGGCTTTCAAGATTATCCCAGATATGTCACGTATACTAACTAGATACTCAAAATCTTCCATTGGTATTAGTGTTGAATAGTCTCGCACTCCTTGTCACTCCACTTAAAATAATACAAATAGAGTAAACAGGACAGCGAGGCAAAGATCTTGGGTGGGCGATATTCAAATGAATAGATTACATCATTATTTTAAGGGATTACATTGTTAACATCAAGGAACACAATTTCCTTTTACCAATTTTGTACATTGCAACCTTCTTAAAGACATTTTTTGACTTTTTTTTGACCTAGATCAACTCCTTATTCAACACATGGCTCACTTTTTTTCTTTTCCGAACAACTTGAAAAAATGACCAAGGCAATTATTTTAAAAAGGCAACAATATTATTCTGGGTAAATAGTATTTAATTTTTGGTTGTCCAGGCTGTATGACTTAAAAATAATGGCAATTGCTCGACCAACATAGTGCATTTGCAAATAGATGTTGTATTTCAACCGAGAATGCTGATTATTACCTACTAAGGAAAAAATAGTGAATATTTTCTTGCCGCCGATACATCCTGTTTGTTATCTTTTTGATGAAAATGTGTAGTCTTTCTTTTTCAGATACACTTTAAATATGTATGTTATACAAAGACTCACTGTTTGCTTGCAGGGGTGCGCCTGGACCGGGTGAGGGGGGGTCGGCAGAAGTACAAACGGAGGATGGACACAGAGAACGGGGCTTACCTCGGTCTCACGATTCCCCCTCCTGCCAAAAAACCATGTAGGTCTTGTTGTTTTTCTATCAAAGTCATATAATGATGTTTTATTTACTGAAAGGTTTCATGTTTTTTGTATTATGCAATTATTGCTAATTATGTATGAATATATTGAACATATATCTAATTCAGCAACAGCAGACAAATCCTCATTCTAATGAAATCATAATAGTCATATTTTTTATTTTCTGTAGGATTTTGGGGGCTAGTATCAGTTAATTAATTATAAATTGTCGGGTCTATCTGCTTGCACATGTTTAAGTGACACGAGAGAACATCAGATCAGCATTTTACACTGACACCGTGGGACAATACACCTATATGAATGATGTGATCAGACACAAATGAGAGTAGTTTTGGATCTTTCATTTCTTGGGAAATACATATTCTGAGTCGTGTCCTCGTTATAGTAGTTTAAGAAAGTACGATATGATATGGAATCTTGATCATCTTCCTAAAATCAACATAATAGTGCTACTTCAAGACACATTGAATGCTCATACTTACATTTTTCTGTTTTGTTTTCAAAATGTATTTATGGTTTTTGTATCCGTCTTCCTCGTACTCAGTGACAAAGATTGTTTCCCATCTGCTGGTGGTGGAACCGGAGAAGATCTACGCCATGCCTGATCCCACCATGCCCGATGGAGACATCAAGGCTCTTACCACGCTGTGCGACTTGGCTGACCGTGAACTCGTGGTCATTATCGGCTGGGCAAAACATATCCCAGGTACAGAGTAGGATTGGGAAATGAACACCGGCATTTTCTTTTTGTTTAATAAACCGTTTTTTTTTTTCATTAAATTTATTACAGTGCAACATTTTTATCATTGTAATATATACATATATATTTTCCAAAACAAAGTGTTTAAATTATAATCTAACTGTAGATGTATTATGTTGCTTTGATACACAAGCCCAATATGATTTAGCAGTTATCAGTAAACAATTTTAATTTCTACAAATGGTTAGTAACACTACAGCTAATACTAGTATGTCTAAAACTATAGTAAGTAAACCCATTTAAATCTTACTAGTGATCTAATGCTAGGCTACTACTACATATTCACCGACTGTTGCGCACATAATCATGCCCCCCGCACACACACACACATACACACTGCAACAGACACATGCAATCCTGCACAAAACAGGATAATTATTTCTGCTACTCATCTGCACCTTGGGGAGAGGCTAGTCCCATATTCGAAAATCTAATCAATAAAAAGCAGCTAAAACCTTTGATTTGACTGGGTGGGGCGGGAGAGTTGAGGGGTGTGAGCCGCCCCTATGTCAATGTATTCCATTTCAATCCCGGACTTAAGGAAAGCAATCCTTTTTCTTACTTAAGGAGACTACACAGGGCCTGTGGTAAGAAATTGATTTATTCAGGAACACACTGACGGATTCCTCCAGTCCTGTTGACAAATTCTTAAACAAGACTCATTATACAGATGTTTCATCTCTCGTATATTGAAAATGACGCTTTGACTACAGTGTCTTTAAAGGAAAAATAGGTTGGACAGGTTCGTTGAGATGCATCTCATTGATCCACACACACATATCGTATGTTAAAAGCCCGAGTAACTAGAGCCCATTTTTAAGCAGAGCGATATTATGGTTATAATAGATCCTAAGCTTCATTTACAGATAAAACTTGAATCAACTCAGTTGTCTTGTTACTTTTTATTTCAGTTATTATTTTATCATAGAAAAAATTTATGGCACAAAGGAACTTCAAAGTATCAAATGCTTAAAAATTCTAATGCTGATATATTGGATATTACATCAGATACATTAAGATATTGTCATACCAGAGCTAATACTGTCATACAGACTATAACAACCCGCTGTGGAAGAAAAGAAATTAAATTAAAAAAAAGGCTAGATATAAATCAGTTTAACATCAAAAAGATGGAGATGGTCTTAGTTGAAATGGAAAATCAATAAACAAGATGTTAAAAAGTTTTATAAGATCTTAGATTTTCATCAGTTCACACACAAAAAAGATAATATACCCATAGTAATGTCAGGGTGTAAAAACAAGTGGTTGGAGAGAAAGTGACACCTGGATTCATCTAAAAATTGTTGTAGAATTGGAGTCCTACTAGGCGTGCAGACAAAATGGAGATATGGTGATTTTTCTATTATCTAATGTATACTCAGATATTGATAATATGTCTGACATATCACTATAAGCCTATCATATTGTGTCAAGTTGGGTTTTACCAAAATAACAATCACAATGAACAGGGGAACCTCAGGGGATGTCTTTGTCAGCGCTAAGGGTTGGACTGAGGGTGAACCCCAATGTTATGACAACTAACAGTGCAGGTTAGTTCATACATCAAGCACAACATTGCACAGCTATTCAACAACGGAGATCTCTAACACAGAGCCACAAAAAGCTCCCAACAGTTATTATCACTCGCAAAGGATTCTTGGGTTCCGCAGGCCAGTCCCCCCGCCACACGCTACAATATAATCTGCTCCCTTCCTTGGCTCTACATGTAAAGTGTAAAGTGATATAAAATATTGGCATTTGATCTCCCTACCTGTGGATGCATCACTTCACATATAGCGGCATAGCTTTCGGATCCGTCTTTGGTTAACAGACTTACATATTAAATCCAAATTAATGCCAAAGTGTGTGAGAGAGGGTGTATTTAATCCCAATTCTGGGAATTTTTAAAATCAATTCTGCAATGACACGGGGGAGCTGAGGGGTCTGATTAGGAGATTAGACTCTGGAGGGATACTGAGGTGCGAGTCCAGGCTGCTGTCTCACCACTTTCCACTGTATAACTCTATCTGCAAGCAAAGGAGCATCCCTGACCCAAATCCACACTTTCCTCCTTGTGGTCTTTTTCACACAACAACTTGGAAACTCAAAAACGTGCGTTTAAACATGTTTTCTCACATTCGGCTGGATATTCAGGGGATTGGGTCGCAACAGAAATTAATTTTACTATTCATTTTTCAGACCTTTACCTTTTCAACATTTGCTGTGGATAACTATTGATCTGCTAAGCCGTGAGGATCTAAATCCAGACCTGACAGAGTTATTAAAGGGGCATGTAACGCTCTTGGGACATTTTACCCAGGGCCACTGGGTCAGAGTGTCACCAAGTAACGATTAAGACAAAAGGGGTCCCTACAGTTTAACAGTCCACTCCCACTATTACATTCATAGCCCACTGCGCAAATGGCCTTAACGATGAGGTAATAAGAGTCATTATTGCAGATTGGTCCATTAATGTAAAAGTCCTTCAACATCCAGATATGGAGCATTTGATAGGTTTTCTGTTAAATGTTACCATTTTGAAAGCTTTGATGAATATTTGTACCAATATAGAGTTTTACAGGACGCCAACAGGACAAGAGGTACAGTTTTGACTGGGCAACAATCAATCGAATCAAACGCTTGCACAAGCGGTCATGAAAATGGAAACATAATTATAGCGTGGTTGTCATAAGGTCAGAGGTGTCCACTCATTTGCCCAGGTGTGAACACACACACACACACACACACACACACGAACACACGCACGCCATTCCAGACAACAGCACGCATTATGAGTAGATTTATATTCGAAGCAACAGCCCTGAACACCCTCTGGTATTTAATGTTCACTCAGCTCAGAGCATCACTTTCTTCCTCTTTGATTTTTTTTTCATCCAGCTCCCACACAGACTTTTTCAGCCATCATATCTTTCACACACAGTCTCTCACTTCCTTGTTCTCTGGCTCCCCTGGTCCTCCCCCCTCCCCCCTTTCTCCAAGGCCCTCTAGTCTCATTATTACCTCTGTCTTTTTATTAGGCCCATTAGGGCTCTTAGGAGGCCTGTAATGATACCAAATGAATAGAGAGTGAACTGCTGTCTGTTTTAGACGGCGCTCTCTATGACAGCTTCAAGCTTCACTGACAATCACTCAGTCATTTCATTGTACTGAATAGAAACTCAATTACATCCTTGATCTGTACCTGTGCTCTATTAATGCATGTATTTTTGCTTTGTTATTCGGGATTGCAAATATTTAGGACAATCCCAGTGAATGTCAAAGCCACATATAGACATGTAAAATACAGGTACAACTGTATCGTGTTTCAGAATGCCTCGAAACATCAGAATTACAGAGATGTAGCCAAAGATTCACAAAAATATGGGTACTGGACAGACTGATGCCATTACTTTAAATACAGCAATAAATCAGAGAAGCTTTCCGTATTAATTTTCCTACCCTTTCTTCAAGCGTTCTGCCACAACACTTTGACTACTGACAGAAAAAGATGCAAAACATGCATGGATGAGTCATTCAACAAAAAAAATGCAAAAAATTCGGGACTGATGCCTCAGAGTGCTTCTCTGCACTTCATATGGAAAGTGACACAGGGCCACACACACACACACACACATTAAATTTTACCAACACATCCAAAATAAGATTTAGATTTCATATTGATTTGACTTTCATTTATGCTGTCATCTTTGTCATAGTTAGATAAGCTTTTCTTCATTATCAGAATTTATATTATTTATATTTATATTCCATTACACATTTATATATTGTTTCTCAATCATTTTATTTGACATTATTTTGTGACCTCCTCCACCCCCAGTTGATTTTAAAGAGAAATGGCAAAGGTACACACATGGTGTAATGTTATTACTGTGTTACACTGTACATTGGCTTTAGCTAAAACCAAATGAACTCTTTTCTCTCTTCAGTCATTAAAGCTTTACACAAACATTGCAGAGCATCAGTAACACCAAATAACGTTGTCAGTCAGATATGCATTTTGCTTTTGAAAATAAATCATTCTAAATTAATCAAACAAATTTATCTTATTTTCCTATAGATACATGTAATACATTTTTAGTAATGTTACAATATGATCTGCTTTAAGCCCCTTTTTTTCTCCCTCAGTTGTGCTGTATCTGCAGAGGGCTGTAAATATTGCAAAGACAAAGACATCTATATTTCCTTGTGAGCTCAATATAGTGTCATGTTTGGTCAAATGGCAGTAAATCTGTCAGATGAAATATTGATATTTCATCAGGGAGAATCAGCCTCTCCAGCAACACTTAACTCAGCCACCTCCGGGTGAGTCGCCTGAAAATCCAGGGCGAACATCGGGGAGCCAGGAAGTTACTTCATCGCTTTAGTAAATTGAGTGGAAACAGGAAAAATAATACAGGTCATGAAGAAAATCGAGTGTAGATCCGAGGGTTGAGTTGAGGGCATATTGGACTTTGCTGTAGATAGTTGAAGGTGCCTGGTACTTGAGTTTCTTTGGACAACCCTGACCCGGATGACTGAGAATTTTTACAGGCATCAAAAAAAAAGCAGGCAACTGAAAATTGTCCCCTTGAGGGAAACTGTGTAACAAAAAAGCTGAGCACAGAAAAACGAAATAACCAATTTATTAACAATTTTATATCGGCCTGATGAGAGGGCTGATGCATAATTAGCTTTTTAATGTCCGAACAATTTCCCCTTCACAGTTGTTTAAACTTTTTGCACACTCACACTCATCCAGGCAATTAACAGTAATTGATCCTGTGTCATTACACTAAATACACCTTAAGCCATCAGTTTTCTTACAAATTGTCTTTTGGGAATGAGAGCGAATTTGTAAAGCATCCTACAGTATCTACATCTTGTGATCCTGTGGTCCTCCCATCCCCCCCATCTAACTTGTACCGGATGTCCTCCATCAACTGTCTGTTTGTCAGATCTGAGGCCTGCATCGATCCCCCTTTCGCATTTGGTGGACTGATTACAATCTACTAATCAATGGCAACCCCAGCACTCTTTTCTCTCTCCCTCATTCTCTCTCTCTGTCGTTTCTCTATTTGCTTGATAAGAACCACTGGAAGGACCTCTTTTAAGTCATTCTGCCCCATTCCCGTCCGTACAACATCTGATTTAAGTAAGCGGGGTGGTGGGTTCAAGGTCCTGGTCAATACCTCCAATCACCCTCCTATTAACCATAGAGTGGTGAAAGGTATTGTGGTGGTTGAGGTCCTTTCAGGTGTCTGTCTGTTTGATGTGGAGTGTGTGGATGTTGGAGGGTGGAGCTGATGGGTCACTGTCGAGCTCCGACATGGTTAAGACTTACAAGGTTGAACACTGTAAAAGAAAGAAAAAGAGAATTCCAGGTAAAATGTGTTTTTCTTCAATGGTGTTGTGAATCTTTGCCATCATCAAACATTGCTCGGTGTAACACGTTACAAAGTTACTCGTTCCAACAGTCTCTTGAATTTTATATTTAGTGTATATCATTGCCGTAACATAAAAATCAGCAAACATGCCTTTCCATGATCTCTTATTTTATCTTACTTATTACTATGTGCTTTTAACTTCATGTGAGCCATCAATTTTTGATGCTTGTTTATTACTTTTACATATCCGCATGTGTTTATTTTCCTGATCGTGAAAGAAACACCACGTGTGTCTTTAATATTCATCCTCAAGATTTAAGCTGATTTTGTGCAAATCCATTTTGCAGTGAGCGTGAAAAATAAGGAAAACTTAAAGTCAGCATACTCGTGAATCAGTTCCCAATGAGAATTTTGTAATGATTGAAAGAAATAATAAGATAGTAGTCTACTTATAATTAACGTCACATTAAAAACGGTTGCAGAATTAGCTTTTTTTATGGGCGACTTGAATTTTTTTTCCATCCCTTAAGGCTACATAATCGCTTAGTACTGAGTGAAAACCCCTTGTAGTACCAATTTAAAATGTCAGGTTTTCACTTGGGCTTCCTTTTGTGACATTGAAATATCGAACCAAATTTATAAAGTAAAAGGAAGAATTCAGCTGAACTCTGTGTTCAAGACGAGTTGTTTTGATGAATGACTTAAATTAGTTTTCAACTCAGGTATTCTAAATACAAGACATCTGGCGCATTGCACATCGCTCCATTAATGATTAACGTTAACAAATCATAAGAAGGTTTTAAATGCGTTGAAAGAGCACGACTGGTTTCGATTATACTTGCAGACTAACTGTTCAGAGTGGGGCGTTGAAGTCACTGCGGGTCAAGTTTCTAAGGCCATTGCACTTGACTGATTTATATTGTTTGGTGTTTGGCCTTGCTCTCAAGCTCGACTGCTGTGGGGTCTGCACGGCAGCGTATACACAGCCCATAAAACATATAGGTGGCTTGAAAGGCCTAGTTACAGTGCAGAGGGGCTAATGGGCTGATCTGATCCTTTGCCATGTGTTGTGCTGAGTTTTTTTTTTTTTTTTTTTGACAATTCACATAACTAATCAAATAAATAAATGAATAAATAAACACTTTCTTGTTCATCTGGCAGGTTTTTCAACTCTTTCGCTGGCAGACCAGATGAGTCTACTGCAGAGTGCCTGGATGGAGATTCTGGTGCTGAGCATCGTATTCCGTTCACTGTCCTGTGAGGATGACATTGTGTACGCTGAGGACTACGTGGTGGACGAAGAGCAGGCGAGGATCTCGGGCCTGCTGGACCTGCACGTCGCCATTCTGCCCCTGGTGCGACGTTACAAGAAGCTTCGCATTGACAAGGAGGAGTTTGTCACACTCAAAGCCATCGCTCTTGCAAATTCTGGTAAGGATCATTTTGACGTGAGGCCATTTATGAACTGATTATAATGATCCCAAAGTATCAGGAATCCTTTCCATTCAACAGCACCATTTAGAAATCAATGTAAACATCAAAAAATGTCAATTAACAGGTAATACAAATGCTCAATATTTGATATTTGCTCATCATGAATAATACTGTTTTTTGTTTAAGCACATATTGACCCAAAATGGAAATCAAACAAAAATCCAGGGGGAATTTATTACACTTGAGTATATCAACTATACCTTGTGTTTTTCAACTATCCTCTATTTTTCTCCACTGGAGCAAAGGTTGTGTGATCTCTGAGATATTATCTCGACTAATGCGTAAATAAATCTAGATAGTTGGCATTTAATTAAAGCAAACAAAGAAATAAAAACCAAAATTGTCTGTATCTTGTGAGCTGATCACTTCCACAATGAAGGTTACCCGATAAGACAGGACAAAAAGGTCAGGAGAATGGTTGTTTAATTTAACACCTCCTACATGTGCGACAGAGTGCGTGTGTGTTTTTTGTTGTTGTTTTTTTTTATTTGTGTGCACAAACGCATGCGTGTGTGTGTGTGTGTGCATGCGTGTGTGTGTGTGTGTGTGTGTGCGTGCGCGTGCACGCCTGCTTGGTGTGTGACTGTCACATCGCACTCTCATTCGCTCCATCTCCATAACAGTAGCTGCCAGCGCGCTGCAGCCGAGGGAGATATATTTAGCATTTCATTAGGAAAACAGGGGCTGTCAATAAAATGTGTTAAGTGGAGTGGAATGAGCGTCGGGGAGCGACGGGCCTCGTTTGTTCCAATGTGAAGATGCTGCGCCCATATTGACAGTTTGCTTTTCATGATGCCAGGCCTGTCCCCCACTAATCAATTCCTGTTAGGAGTCTTTTCTCCTGCCTGACTGAAAAATGAAAAATGCTGAGCCCGGAGCTTTCGCCTCTGATGACAAACTCTCCACGGGAGCGAAGGGATCGGCAGGGGCCAAGAGCAGAGGATAAAATGGGCGAGGAGGGCCGGAGGTGGGGGTGCGGGTTGGGGGGTTGATGGAAAAGACAGGGATGTAAAGGTAAGGGAGAAGTGTGAGAGAGGAAGGCAGGGGTTGAGCGTGAGGCTCAGAGAGGGTGAGAGGGCAGCTTCGGCTCGTTTGAACACAGGCTCGGAAAGCTTCGGCTCCAGGGGTCCTGTGGGTGTGACAGCTGTGGAAATTCATGGCCATTGATTTTGTAATTAGCGAAGTATCGACGGGATTGACGCCAGGCTGCTGACGGATTACATGGAAATTGTTTCTTCAAAGTTAGTTTTGCATTCCGCCCCTAACCTCCTGTGAGCACACACACCTACTCACATACACACATACAAAACACACACCAACGCTCAAGCTCTCCCTGTATATTTATGCACACTGACACACATTTAGAAACTCTTTCTCCTCTCTGTTTCTTGCGCACACACTCACACACACACACACACACACACACACAAGCACACAAGCTTGCACAGCCAAACGAGGATCAGATCAGTATTAACATGAAGGTTTCAAATGAAGAGTGCTGGAACACATGTGCGGTCCACATAGCCTAGTTAATTTCCCAAGATAGAAACGCAATTTACACAGAAGGCGACTGGTAAAAGAGACTTAATCAGTCAGTTAGGAACATAATTAGCCTTGTACGCTCCTTTTTTTCTGCCTCATTTACATGTTCATACACAGCAGTACTTTCCTTAGTAACTTTCACGACGCACAGTAGAGCTGATCTAATTCACTCACACGTGTCAGTTTGTTGCCGTGTTCGGTTTACCTTCAGGACTGCACTTTGTTCAGAATGAGACGAGCATGTTTTACAACGGTAGCACGACACATCCCTCTATGAAAAAGAATTCAATTCGTATGTTCATTTTTTTGTGGATATGAAAAGTGCATGATAAATCTGACAATAAGTGCTTTAACTGCGGGGGAAACCGGCTGAAAGGAAACCAGTGTTTGCCCATTAAAACTCTCCATCAGCTTGTCCTCCAAAGGACAAGTCTGTTTTTTTTTCTGACTTGCAGTCTTGTATAGGGAGAGCAGTATTTAATAAGTCTCAACTGGTTTTATTTTAGAGCCTATACATAAGGGGGCCAACTGCTCTTTCTTATGGAAATGAAGGCCATCTGCCGCCATCATTCAGCTGAACGATATCCTAGTAATGCAGCCATCTGAATTCATTAGCGGGGGGATGTATGTGGTCCATAATACCAAAAGAAATGAATCTTTTTCCTGTCCTACTGTATATTTATACAGGACCTACAGTACGTCTTCTCCTTTCTCTCACTCCCCAGAGCCCCAGGCCGCGCAAAGACATTAATTTAAAGGGCATCATTTACCACTAACTAAAGAAACCTCTCTTCAAAATTGCATTTTCGCAAAGACGCTGTGCAGGATTCGAAAGCTGCGGATAATGCTTCGAGCTATTGTTGCAGCTGCAGATGATTTGCACCGTTGTATCTGCCAAAAACAGCAAAAGAAATGTTTCAAACTTTACAACATGACTCATAAGCCTCCTCTTTTCTTTTTATCTTCCCCCGCCACCCTCTTGCTTCAGACTCCATGCATATAGAGAATATCGAGGCCGTCCAAAGGCTCCAGGATTCTCTCCACGAGGCTCTGCAGGACTTTGAGTGTTCCCAGCATCCAGAGGACCCTCGGCGGGCGGGCAAGCTGCTAATGACACTGCCTCTGCTTCGTCAGACCGCCACCAAGGCCGTCCAGCATTTCTACAGCATCAAAATGCAAGGCAAAGTTCCCATGCACAAACTATTCCTAGAGATGTTGGAGGCCAAGGCTTGACACCCAGGCCAGATCCTTGATGGACAGCTGCATTATCCAATGTGAGGCAAGGGACAGCCCATAAATAAATAACTTAATAAATAAATACATAACTAAATAAATAAATAAATAAATAAATACATAAATAAATAAGGTGGTGTGCCAATTGACAACAAAAGGATAAAGCTTGGACATTTCAAAACCTCAAAATACATAACGGGCTTTAAATGGTTTTAATGGGCTCAATATCAACCTGATTGGTGTGGGATCATGTGGATGTATATAAAGATGTACAGAAATGAGGCAACAGAGGTCTTGTTATAACAGGAGACCCATTGCTGTATATCATCTGAAGCTTCTGTGAATTTCTTATCTAATTTTCATCTCACAATGAAGTCTGTTAATATAAATCTCCTCATGAACTATTCGGCTACTTTGCCGCATGTGTGACTTTATTTCTTTATTTTATATTTTCTAATCTCAATTGTTAAAGCAATAGTCTCAAACTGGTCTACATATTATATGTGTACTGTATATTGTGTGAAATTGCACTGGGGGTGGGGGGCAGTAAGACAAATTCTTACATTTGTCATCAACACGAACACGTAAGGTTCTGGATTTCCTCATGATATACTTACCTCGTGTAGTTACATTGACTCAGTGGTTTTTGGTCAACTTGGTGCTTACAGAAGGACAGTGGTTGGCTGGTGATCGAGGTTTGCACTAAGCACCGATGGATTACGGGGCAATAATGTACTCGTGAGTTCTGTCTGTCATTCAAATGGTTTTTGCTTTTAGAGACTAAAATCCTCCCTCAAATCTACATTTCTCTATGTTCAGTGTCCAACAGAAATATTGGCAGCTATTGTGAGACATACAAATAATAAATATAAGCTAAATTCTGTCATTCGTGATGCTAGGTCATACAGTGTGCATGTGCACCACAGGTGCAGTCTGCAGTGGTTGAAGGGGTCATCAATGTTCATTTGGAAAGGCAGTTTTTATCTTAACAGATACGTAACAAATACGTCATTACACATGCTGTACAATAGGCAATTAGAACACAAATAGAATGACAGTAATAAAATTATTTGAAAATCAGTAAGAAAAGGACTAAATTATTTTTTAAAATGCATGTAACAGTGGGATGGAAAATACTTTAAATTAAATTAAATCAAATTAAATTTTAGTTAAAAAAAAAGTATTACTTGTGAAAATCACTGAGGGGAAGAAAAACAATTTTATATTGTGGGTGAAAAACACAAATTGAAATGTTCATTTAAATCATTCTATTATTTAAAATTAGAGCCACTTCTACCTTCTTCAGCCATTAAGGTATTAAAGTGGGTCCACTTAACATCAGGGTTTTCTTTTATGGGCCCCCAACATGGAAACTGCTCCAGTGGTGTCCAGTAGTCAGAAGCAGTAGACAAGCCGTCCAATGACACATTTGTCTTTACAATATGATGCAATCTAAGATGTGTTTAAATGCTACGTGCTGGTTTTGCAATAAATACTTAATTTATAAGATTAATATTGTCTATTTTCTGTTAGATAGTTTAACTTTATAAGCATTTGTGAGTCATAGGATATTATATCGGATTGCATTGTATTGTAGATCATTGTTGTATTCAATCCTTTATTACATTAGCTGAATTCTCATACAAGTGTTGCCAAATGAATTTGCAGATCATTTGATTTATAGCAAAGATTGTCAACATTGTTACAGTCAAAGCAGAGATGACTACTGTAGACTTCGTTCTAGCCTTACTTTCTTTAATGCCTCCCGAATTACACTTCATGACATTATTTTACTTTTTCAGCACTCGTCAAAACAAATCAGAAAAATTGACACACCGGATAAAAAACAGGAGTGAATCAAGACACAATAAACCTAGCATGAGTCCCCTCATACTGAACAGCATAATATCAAAATCAGTGTGACATTTCAATTTGTGCTGAACTTTCAGCATATAACATTGTATCTTACCCAGTCTATATAATGCCACTTGTGTATGAGAATAATGAAAATGACAAAATGTATCAACGAGTCACAGATGTTATGAATCTGCATCCATTTTTAGTTCATCTTTAATGAAATTGCTAATCATTCAGTCTCGCACTGAATGTACATCTCTACCAACACTAATACTCGTGATTAAATAAGCCTGTATATTTCAGATGTTTTAGAGCATAATATATATGAATTATTAACCACCTGTCAAATTCAAAGATAGCGATCAAAATAATGTGTATTAATTGACAACCGGCCTGATAATCCGAGCAGGTTAGATTGGATGTGCTGTCATCACATAACGATGATATGATACGATGATATATAGGATTTTAGTTAGACCCTCTGACATTTTAAACCTGTAGCGTTCTCAAAGTGCCATTAGCTTCTGGCCAAACTAGAAAAAATGATTAAGTAAATACATACGTAGGTCAGTTTCCACACTTGTTAATATCCCCACAGGAACAGACGCTATTCATTCACTGTAACGTAATGAATAGATAATTATAACCCAATGCAATAGAGATTACAGTTCCCATGATGCAATTCCCAACACAGTTAACCAGCAAGACCATCCTCAGTTAAAATTAAGGACCTTTGTACAGGAAAGTGTCTTCAAATCAGCGTTTATTAAACATTTGTTGTGTTTAGTTTACCCATGGTCAAAACTAACCTCTGCCGAGCATCCATTCATATTGAGTTAGCTCCCCCACGATGGGGTGATAACAGCTGGACAAGATAAAAATCTTTAATCCTTTAGTTCGGTCAATGAATGCATTGATTAAACATTGGTCTTTCTGTCAACGTAAGATATGTGAAGTTGCAGACTGTAGTCTACAAATAAATGAAAAACGGGCATGAGAAAGTGATGGTTTTCTTCAGCCAGTATCGACACGGATGAAGAAAAGCTCTCGCCATAAGTTCACTCCGAATCCTGACCCAAAACTTGACCACAACAGGCAGAGTGGCCCCCTTCACCCCCAGTCCTCTTGTATCCCTTTTTTTTTTGCACTTTGGAGATAACTTTTTACAACTTTCCCCCAACTCTCAAATTAATGTAAGAAAATAAAAAGGAAATGCTTAATTTATTTTCAGAGTTCTAAAACGGTTCTACTACATCCAATTAATCCTAATTGGCTCCTATGCTGAAATTCTCAATAGAAATGGAGCAATTAAATTCTGCTTTGACTCCACCTTGGGGACGAAAGACGTTTTATTTCGGTTGACGGCGGGGAGGGTTTGTCTAAATCTTTTTCAAAGGCGATTTCACGGGTGTCTGTAATAGATTCATAACAGAAAGATCACTGGGCTATGCAAGGCAAAAATGGCCACCTATTTTCCTTGTCCTGTGGAGCATCAGACTGACATTTAGCTGTATTTTGTTTACAATTTGGACATGCTGTACAGTGCTTTACACTGCAAATGTAATGTGCATATTTCACTGTACTATAGCTGCTGTGCATTGATATAACTATGAGTTTAAAGAATTTCTCATGCTGTATCAGCAAAGTCAACACACTAAAACACACCTGCTTATTGTGTGATAATAACTGTATTAAGTCTTTTTGTTTTAATGATGCATATTGTGTTGTTTTATTTTTCCGTGTCTCTTCATGCTGGAGCACACACACTGTGTGCAATCGTTGATTTTGCTTATCGACACAACTGAAGTAGTCTAGACCCTATACCTCAATTCATATTTTGAAAATTACACTGGGTTTGGAAGCGGGCCATTGGTTCCTCCTGGGAATCAGTGGCACAGAAATAAAGTGACATCACTGACTGGGTATTAAAAAAATGTAGATGAACCTGCTGCAATTGGGGAGCACATTCCTCGGAGGAGAAAGCTGCTTATTCGCTGTTCCATTTGCGGACTTATCTTATCTCTGTGCACTCTGAGATGACAAGATTTACATAAAGCATGGAGGAACCTCCTTGGCCGTTCTGGTCCGCCGTGTATAAAGGACCCTGCTAGGTATGTGTACCATAGATGTGCGATTACCCAAGAGGTTCAGTCCCATCAAAAGCAATATGTTAGCAATTGTGATATATGAATCAAGTTAAAAGAGAGCGTTGGTTCATTTTGATTGTAAACTTACCCTATGCTCGGAAAGAACAGGGTAACTATGCACACACTCCTCTTAAGACAAAGGGAATAATGTGAAAAATGTTGGACCTGAATAGCAAAGAGCCAACCAATGTTGGGTTTCAGTGTAGAGGATTCTGAGGCATTTTCTGTTGTTTGTTGTGTTAATGCCCACTGTATCCACATGTAAATATTTGCTTTTTTTGAGTGAGTCAGATCTGCACTGAATGTACAGTGACAATAAAAAAAAAAATTACATGGTTTATGTAAATAGTGCAATGGGTTTTCATTTGCAAATGGGGCTCCAACTGACAGGCATGGAAGAAAAATGATGAAGTTGAGATTATTTGTGCTGACAGTGTGAAGTACGATGGATGTCATTGGTGGAAAAGAAAAAAAAAAAAAACACATGCACATTTTTGTAACAATATCTTTTTTCTTTTCTACATGGACACCACAACCCCTTTCAACCCAGAACTAAATTCTTCACACGTTAGTAAGAAGATGTGTGGTTTGATTCCTTTCTTGTGCATTACAAAAACATGGAAAATTGAATTTATTCTGAGTGTTATCTCCGATCCGCAAAGATGTTTAGAATGTGAGTGCACCAATATGATTAACTCTTAAAATGCTTTATCTATTAAATGACATCAAATAAAACCCTTACATTTAAAAAGTTATTGGATACATAAATACAGTTAATTTATAGATCCCATTCGATAGGCAGCTAAAGCTCAACAAAGTGCTCTAAAAACTGAAATGATTCAAACAAAGGTTAAAGGCAAAATGGGAGACATGCCTAATAAATGGCAAAACAGAAAATAGTAACAGGAGTAAAAATCCAAGGAATAAAAACACACACCACAGAACAGGGGAAAACACATATTAACACCACATTTATATTTATTATTATTTTTATCCCACCAATTATTTTTATCCCAATATACAATATCTATCAATAGGACAGTTAAGGGAAAAATACTATTTATCGTGCACTGATTTAGACCACAGTATTACAAATTTAACACAAACTCTCAGGGTAGTTTCCAAGTCTTTACAAAACATGAGTTCCTGAAAATTTTAAATGTAAAGTTTAATATACACAAGTTCCTTCACAAGTGAGGATTAATGCTCTTTTTTTCCACTTCTCTACAGTTTGCGCTTCTTTTTCTCTGTGCTTTCATTTTTTTGAACAAATGGCCTGCTCCTGCATTTAACTCCATTGAAGTCAATTGCAATAATGTTAAATGGCCATAGGAAACATCTTTATATGGGGTCATGGTGAGCTTTGGGGTCTTTGGGAGAGCAGGCCAGGGTTGTACAGTCTGAGTATGTTTTTGTGCATCTGTTTGGGTGTGTGTGTGTGTGTGTGAGCGCACTTGTATGTTTATCAAGACAGTGCCTTGGGGTGTAACGGCATCCCCTTGCCCCGACTGTCTACACAATGTCCTATTTGACCTTGTGTTGGCTACAACGCTGGCTGAATGCACATCTGACACACTCCCTTCTTTTGTGGTGCAATCCTGTGGAAGTCATTTCATTTAGAGGGCTTTCAACTTCAGCCAATATGGGGGTTGGGGAGTAAGTCTGCGTTTAATCAGCCTGCCACAAACCATTCCCCTAAACAAAATCAAATATGATCTCCAGCGAAAAGATCTCTCAACAGAAGATTGAATTAAACAAATAAATGGGCTTGTCACGTTTTCATTTTTATTTATTCTCTTGGCACGGCGATGCCCCGCAATCCATTATTGCTTGAAGCAACAACTGCATATTAACTTGTGGATTGTTCTGCACAGCATTATAACCCACGTATCAGCTGTAAATGTGTAACTACTTAAGAATATCTCCTGGAAATCTTTTTTAAGTCCCTTCTTTCATGGAAGATCCCTCCGTGATTTTATTTGAGCCTGAATTTGCCCTTGAATTGCTTTTTATTTCCCCAATTCATTTGTCGGTTAACATACAGTATATTCCTTGATGTACTTGGATGCTGAAAAGTCCTTCTTAAATGCAATTTTTTAACATTCTTATTTTGTCTCTGCTTCTATGCTTTAAAACTAGTGTTTTCAATTAGGCTTTGTGTGTGATTGCACTAAAAGATTGCAAATAGTTTTCAGTGTTCGAGCCATGTTAAAGGCAGTTAGGACATGGACCGCTGTCCTTAAAGTGACTTTCTGTCTTGTAAACTGTTTTTCACTCTCCTTAAATTGTCACCAGACGCATGGCCCGCCTGTGTTTCAGCGGGGATGCTGACACTGTCACACCAAAGTCTGTTAATCACCCAACCTTGTCGTCTCCCTCTTGAAAAAAAAAAAAGTACAGTCACTCCGCGGGAGCAACCTCGTATCATCGCATCGTACACTCACACTCCCCTCTTTTACCTTTAGTAAGAATTATTCAGTGCCCGAGGTGAGAGTCCACTGGGAATCACCTGTAAAGTGTCAGTCATGGTTACCCAGAGTGCTGTTGTCTTAAACAATGTAACCAAGTGAAAGTGAGTGAAGGAGATAGGTGACCATCAATACGCCTGTTGTGTAAATTGCAGAAGGTCGTGATTTATGGCCCGCAGATACCTGCTGAATCTACCCACGCCACCCCACCCCCCTCTCTCTCTCTCTCTCTCTTTTTTTTTTTCTCCTGGATCAAGGACAGGTAAGGGTGCCTTTCTCTCCAGCTCATCCCCACCATGCTCTCAGTCTGTGGCACTTTTTGATGGACATCCCCTGAGAAATCCTGGCATTGTTTTGAAATGAATAGAGCGCCATCTGTGGGTGACAGAGAGGTGCGGGATGAGTAAGACGAAGGGAGAAACAAATTCGAGTTTGAATGGTGTTGCGTGTTTCTACCTGTGCTTTTCCTTCACCTTGCAATCTCTTTCGGCTTTTCAACACATTGTCCGTCATATCCATCTTTCAATCAGCTTTGACTTGAGGAGCCGGGCGGAGACGGAGAGGCTTGGGGGGCAGCTGAAGGTTTCCTGAGGCCCCGCAACAGCTGCAAACCCCGCATGGCATTGCATCTGTTCAAGTTTACGGCATTATGGTGTGTATCTCGAGTGAAGCAAGTTACTTTGTGGTTCACAAAGAGGTTGTCTCGGGTCTTACCCTATTAACTTGTGAGCAGATGGAAATTATCTGATTGGATATTGGACCTAAAAATGGACTTGTAAGCATCTTGCATCTCAAGCTGAAACAAGGGCAGATGAAATGAACTCTTTCTAAATGCAAATATTGGTACAATAAACTCTCCATGAATTTTTAGGTAAATTGTGTATTTGGGTGATTCTTTATGTCTGGCTGCCTCTGGCTTGGTTACTCACCTTTGCAGGGAGCCAGATGTAACAAATGGAGCACTCATTAGCATTTGACCTCCACATTATGCTTTGTTTACCTGCGTCCTCTCACCTCTATATCTCTTCACAGAAGGCGTTCAGTGTGACACAGTTTTGCTTCTGGGCGGCAAAAGGTAGGTGCCACATTTGCATTGCACCGTTTCTCAGACAATTTGAGATCACTGAAACAAGGAAGGGGGGTGGGGGGTGGTCTGATCCTCTGGGACGAAGCCACTCCCAGACGCAGTCGTCAAGGCTCGGGAGTCCTGACAGCTGCTTAAATCCCAAGAGATGAGAGAAATTGGTAAGAACAAAAGTTACAGCGAAGAGTCATGAACGCATCCTGTTGTCTAAATTAGAGTTGTTCACCGTCACCAGTAATTGCTTTTGGTCGGCAACATTCATCAAGTCAAGTGAGACATACTGAATACATTAGGTTTATATTTGCAAACGGGCTTTGCAGATTTACATGGATATTTATTTTACAAGTATTTGTGTTCATTTGGATATGTTTTCTTCTTTGTAAACACCCCAAGTATAAAGCTAAAAATGCAACTGATTCATTATAATACATTTACACTATGTTTTTGTCCAGATTTTGGTCTGAAAATAAAGAAAATGACAATGTTAGCTATAAACACTATTTGCTGCAGACATACAAGTACTTTGTCATGGGTGTGTGTGTGTGTGTGTGTGTGTGTGTGTGTGTGTGTGTGTGTGTGTGTGTGTGTTATTTTAAGCTATATTTTATGATATATGCTATGATATTAAAAGATAAACATTCACATAAAATTAAATTAGATAATTTGTACTCTGTATATCCATACATAAATATCTTTATTTGAAAGGATCATTAGGATCATATTTATGATCATTTATAACTGTAGTTATGTTGAGACAATGGGCTTTGACATTTTTGAAACATTATAAAAACAATTAAAGTAGTATATTTTTAGATAACTCAAAGGATGCAAAGCAATGGAAGATATCCAAATAATTATACAATCATACAGCAAGAAACTCACTTTAAAACATATAACCATGCAAGCAACATTAACATAGACACACCAGAAAACATGCGGAAAATATGTTGCCTCATGTAAATCTATTCAAATCCAAAAATCAAAACCATCCTCTCAAAAAGCAAAAGAAAATCACATTACCATTGCAATTTTATGCAGCATTAACATTTCCACATAACATGGGCAAAAGGCACATGCATACAGTGTGTGCAACAAGTAATGGAATATAAATACACACACACACACACACACACACACACACACACACACACACACATCCATGTACACACACACATAACAAGAGATATTACCATACTGGGGGTGTGGCAGGTAGATGCTCACAGTAGTTAATTGCACAATGAGAAACTGTTCTCTAATTTATTTCTTGCCTGTCCATACAAGGCTGATCGTGAAAACCCATTCATTTCACAGAACACAATTTTCATATTTAATGAGCATGACTCCAATACAATTACTGTAATTAGTCAAATCTCACTCACGGCCAATGGAGCTCGCCACCATTATTAGCGGATCTTATTAATGATGTTGCACATGCGGCGCTCATAGGGTAATTGAGGGCATGTGTGGGTATGGGAACAGGGGTGCCGGGGGTTGGAAAGCCATGGCGCTGTCAGTCTGGTTGGTTCTTTACCAAAGAATTAAATGGGATAACTTGGGTGGATTTTAAACCAGGAAAATAGCAGTCAGAAGAAACATTAGCCAGTTACCTGATGAAACAATTTTTCGTCGTCCATGTTCTAAGTCATGGCATGAACGAGCAGCATCAGATTGTTGCAACAGGACTGGGAGGATCACACCATGAAAGACAAAGGGAGCAGCTCGGGGAAAAGCTCATTGACTGTGAATAATGATAGCACAGAGTCAGACCCTTTGGAGGTCCATTGAGCTTCTGTGTTCATACTAAACCTTATTCAACCTGCAGAGCAGAGTGCGTCTCCCGAATATGGATGCGGTCAGTGCACATAAATAGTTGCAGTGCTGACAGATTTAATGTGGGGTTTTTATTTTCTCACATTTTTCAAATAAGGACTTTACAGTGCACACTCATACTTTTGCATTTCGTATACAGTCACAGCTGTGGCCTTGATTGATGCCGGGATTGATGTTTATAAAGAAGCAATAATTATAAGCAAAGAAAAGTGACTCAATGGCCTTTTATCCAATTAAGGGCAGAGTCACCGCTAAGTTAATGAGTTTGACGCCGTAACACAAAAACATATTAACACAACATAATTAGTGGAACATAGTGGAATTAGACAGGAGCAATGAGAGGGCTTTAGTGTTTTTATAATTAAACACCAGAAAAGACAACAATTAAGCCAAATCTTAAAAGCCAGTCTCATTCAAGCCAGGGAGGACGTTCATTGTGTTTGGGAAAGCTCTCGAGACAGGGATGCTGTCGTGTGAAGTTTGAAATGCATTTCAAAGACAAGGCCTGAAAGTGAGGGAGGTCATGAACAACAATGAGACCGGAGGACTTGGCTATGTTTGTTTCTTTGCATGGCAACACAAAGACCTTGCAACACTGTCTCTGCCTACGGTGCTCAACGGGAAAAATGACGACGAGACTCTGGAGATTTAACTTGGAATACATTTTTGGCAGATTGTTAATCAACATGGAAATGTGCTGCTGTCACTGAAACGGAAACAACCGAATATGAGCAGCATTTCCCTAAAAACAAACTATATTTGTCTAGTTTTATGACAAAAAATAGCTTTAATACAATCACAAAGGAAGCGGAAATTTCTTGTTTTTGTAATATATTTCTCTATAATTCCACAACCCATGTTTCACCCTTTCCTCAAATGAATATTCTAATATCAATAGTAGCTTTTACAGGAGGATGAGCCTGTGAATGTGGTGCTCTATTAGGATGCAGCCACTAAGGGCATCAATTTTTTTAGATGGATGTAGGTTACCTGCAGCATCAGGCTACTTAAATAGTGGCCGGATAAGCAATTCCAAATAATGTAGGAAAAATATTGAATGAATATCTGCCTGATAATTTACCAAAAAACAGCCATTTGTTTGAATATCATCAACACGTATGCACCTATAATGCCACCAAAAGTTCTCCCACTTAAAAAGATGAGAGGCCTGTAATTTTCAACATAGGTACACTTCAATTATGACAGACAGAATGGGGGGGATCCAGGAAATCACATTGTAGGATTTTTAACAAGTTGATTGGTAAATTCCTCTGTCTCGAGGAAGACCAATGAGAAGATTTATGGACGTGGTGAGAGAGGATATAAAGTTAGTTGGTGTGAGAGAGGAGGATACAGAGAATAGGGTCAGATGGAGGAGGTTGATTTGCTGTGGTGACCCCTGAAGGGAAAAGCCGAAAGGAGAAGAAGAATTGATAAATTCCTCTGTAAAATAAGCATTTGTTTTTCCTACAAACAAGCAAGATTCCTGGCTCTCACAGACAGTCACACTCCAAACTCTACTATGGCCCAGACCAAAGAGCTGTCAATGGACACCAGAAACAAAATTGTTGACCTGCGCCAGGTTGGGAAGACTGAATCTGCAAGAGGTATGCAGCTTGGTGTGAAGAGATCAACTTTGGGAGCGATTATTGGAAAATCAAAGACCTACCAGACCACTGATGATCTCCCACGATCTGGGGCTCTACGCAAGATCTCACCCCGTGGGGTCAAAATGATCGCAAGAACGGCAAGCAAAAATCCCAAAACCACAAGGGGGGGACCTGGTGAATGACCTGCAGAGAGTTGGGACCAGAGAGTTACTGGTCCCAACTCTCTGCACACTACGCCGCCAGGGACTCAAATCCTGCGGTGCCAGACGTGTCACCCTACTTAAGCTAGTGCATGTGCAGGTCTGTCTGAAGTTTGCTAGAGTATTTGGATGATCCAGAAGAGTATTGGGAGAATGTCCTATGGTCAGATGTTACCAAAATAGTTTTTTGGTAAAAACTCAACTTGTCATGTTTAGAGGAGAAAGAATGCTGAGTTGCATCCAAATAACACCATAAGTACTGTGAAGCATGGGGGTGGAAACATCATGGTTTGGGGCTGCTTTTCTGCAAAGGGACCAGGATGACCGAATGGAGCTATGTATTGTGATATTTTGAGTGAAAACCTCCTTCCATCAATGCCCATCTTCAAGGGCATTAAAGACGAGACATGACTTTCAGCATGGCAATGATCCCACCACCCGGGCAACGAAGCAGTGGCTTCGAAAGAAGTATTTCAAGGTCCTAGAGTAGCCTCACCAGTCTCCAGATCTTAACTCCTTAGACAATCTTTGGTGGGAGTTGAAAGTCCGTGTTACCCAGCGACAGCCCCAAAACACCACTGCTCTAGAGGAGATCTGCATGGAGGAATTGGCCAAAATACCAACAACAGTGTGTGGAAACCTTGTGAAGACTTACAGAAAACTTTTGACCTCTCTCATTGCCAGCAAAGGGTATATAACAAAGTATTTAGATGAACATGGACCAAATACTTATTTTCCACCATAATTTGCAAATAAATTCTTTAAAAATCAGACAATGTGATTTTCTGGATTTCTTTTCTCATTCTGTCTCTCTTAGTTGAAGTGTATCTACGATGAAAATTACAGGCCTCTCATCTTTTTAAGTGGGAAAACTTGCACAATTGGTGGCTGACTAGATACTTTTTTGCCCCACTATGGTTAATTCTTTTTATATTTTCCAATAAATGGGATTTCAGTTTTATAGAAATGCTTTTGATTTCTAAAAGTTTTCTATACACCTTAAATCAGCTATGATGGCTAAGTCTATGATACCTCTTGTGTAAGATTATGTCAGAATTATTTTCTTGTCCTCTTATGGTAATGAGCGGCATGGTGACGTAGTGGTTAGTAATTCCTGCGCACCGCAACAATATCCTTGGCTGGATTCTCACAGCGGCCCTTTCTGTGCGGGCTTTGCATGCTCTCCCTGTGTCTGCACCGGTTTTCTATGAATTCTCTGGTTTCCTCCAACAGTCCGAAAAACATGCACTGGGTTCATTGAAGATCCCTAATTTCTCAGACGTGTGAATGAGGAATGAATACTTGTATGTCTACATGTGTCCCTATGATCGACTGGTGACTGCTTGACGGTATACCCCACCTCTTGCCCAATGCCAGCTGGAATAGGCTCCAGCAGCCCCGCAACCCCGAACAAAGGATAAGCTATATAGAAAATTTAGTAATGTATTATAATATTATGTCAGTGCTTTGGTATTTTCACTTTATTATAGGGTTTCTTTGCCTCTGCTTCAGCAATGAGGTGAGTATACAGAGATCCTATCAGGACAACTAAGTAAAAACTCAGACCACATTAGAAAAGGCTCAGGTAATTTCAGACTAGCTCAAAAGACAAAAGGTTTGACCTCAGACAGACCAAGGCAGTTTACTTGGAGTACGTTTAGTCTGCTGTTCAAGAGACATGACAAATCCCTGTTCAAAATATTGGCAGTAATTGACTATATGCTGAATATAAGGCTTCCGTATTGAGCAGTAAAGCCAAGACCAGGGTCAAATGCTAAACAAGAAAAAACTGTGAGAGACACCCGGGGGAAGCTGATCCTCTCTGTCCTTATACTCTTCATTTATTGTCCTCATTCTCCCAGCCAGGTCCATCCTCCCCTCCCCCTTACCTTGATGCCAAACCTCTATGACCTAGGCCAAGATCAATAGCACAGTTTAAAGAGGATGGACTGTGTAAATAGAGACGATAGATCCTGCCGATGCAGATATCTTGACCACTGATGGCCTCTGACTGGTACGGTAGCATTTGATCAAGTCTCACATTGATGCCTGTCAATACATTTGGTACAGCAGGGTTTACTTAATGTCGATGGGAAATTAGGGTTTTCTGATTTTTAGGGGTTGTTCAAAACATGACTGGTCAATAAATTATTTTCTGTTTGAGATTTACCTGCAGGACCAATAAGGACAGCAACTCGAAAACAAAAAAAAAATTGAGGTGCCAAACACTTGAAACCCCTTCTCTCCCTTTGTTCGATGAGCATTATTCAGACAGCAATTAGATAAAATGCACTTATAAAATAAACAAAAATCATAAAAGTTTAATCTGAACATATTATAGTTTGCCTGTGCGTTTTGGTGCACAACGCTATGAATGCATACATCTACTCTATATAATATCCATCCATTGTCTGCCGCTTATCCTGCACTCAGGGTCACGGGAGATGCTGAAGCCTATCCCAGCTGTCATTGGGCAAGAGGCAGGGGACACCCTGGAGTGGTTGCCAGTCAATCACAGGACCACACATAGAGACATACGACCAACAATTCACTCACCAATTCGGGGCAATTTTCCCAATCTTTTCCAATTAACCTGCATGTTTTTGGACCGGGAGGAAACTGGAAACCCAGAGGAAACCCATGCAGATACAGGGAGAACATGCAAACTCCACACAGAAAGGTTTCCTGGTTGAAATCAAACCAGGGTCCTTTGTGCTGTGAAGGGCTAACCACTGCACCACTGTGCCGCCCCTCTATATAAAATAAATAGATGTTTATATACACACATACAGTATATATATGCATCTGTAATATACATGCTTAGTTTTCATGTGTAGGACTTTGGTTGTACATATATAGATATTTATAGTTCACCCAAAAGGATCAGAGGTTTAAAAAGAACCAGTGAAATAAGAAACATGTTTTCAGGAAGATGTAATGTAGGAAAGCTAATGTAGCCTCAGGGCCGCATGGGCCAGTGTCCCCCTGAGCTGGTCCCAAGCCCAGATAAATGCAGAAACCTGTGTCAGGAGGGCATCCAGCGTAAAACTTTTGGCAAAACCAAATATGCAAATAAAACTTAACAATCTCATACTGGATTGGTCGAGGCCCGGGTTAACAACAACCGCCATTGGTACCGATGACCCACAAGGTACCGGTGGAAATTGGGCGACCGTAAGGCAAGGCACTTAGGAGCAGGTTTGAAGTTCTACTATCATGGTACTGACAGGGAGAGAAATGGAGTGGGAGTTATCTTGAATGAGGAGTTTGTTAGGAATGTTCTGGAGGTGAAAAGAATGTCAGATAGACTTATGAGTCTGAAACTGGATATTGAAGGTGTGATGCTCAGTGCTGTTAGTGGCTATGCCCCGCAGGTGGGGATGTGAGTTTGAGAAGAAGGAGTTCTGGAATGAGTTAGATGAAGTGATGCAGAATATCCCCAGAGATAAGAGAGTGGTAATTGGCAGAGACTTCAATGGTCATGTTGCTGCAGGCAATAGAGGTGATGGAGAGGTGATTTGGTATCCAGGATAGGAACACAGAGGGACAGATGGTGGCCTTTGCAAAAAGGATGGAAATGGTTGTAGTGAACACTTTCCAGAAAAGAGAGGAACATAGGGTAACTTATAAGAGCAGCGGTAGGCGCATGCTGGTAGACTACATCTTGTATCGACAAAGTAACCTGAAAGAGATCAGTGAATGCAACACAGGTTTAAACAGGTTGGCAAAACAGAGCGATAGAGATGGAAAGGATGTACAGCAGATCCGGGAGATTATGGGAAGATGGGAAGAGAACTTTGAAGAGCTGATGAATGAGTAAAATGAAAGAGAGGGAAGGGTAGAAGTGGTAGCTATTGTAGACCACAAAGTAGCAGTGATTAGTAAAACTTTAGTGGGGAAGGCATTGAAGAGGTTGAAGACTGGGAAGGCAGTTGGCCCTGATGAAATACCTGTGGAAGTATGGAGGTGTCTTGGTGAGGCAGCAGTAGTTTCTGGTTGGATTATTCAACAGGATCTTAGAGAGTGAGAAGATCCCTGAGGAGTGGAGAACAAGTGTGATAGTGCCCATTTTTAAGAATAAAGGGGATGTTCAGAATTGCAGTAACTATAGAGGGATAAAGTTGATGAGCCATACAATGAAGTTATGGGAAAGAACAGTGGAAACTAGGCCGAGAGCAGAAGTCAGCATGTGTGAGCAGCAGTATGGCTTCATGCCTAGACAGAGTACCACAGATGCAGTATTTGCTTTGAGAATGTTAATGGAGCGGTACAGAGAAGGTCAGAGGGAGCTGCATTGCGCTTTTCTAGACCTAGAAAAAGCATATGAGGATGCCAAGAAAGAAACTCTGGTATTGTATGAAGAAGTCTGGAGTGGTAGAGAAGTATGTTAGACTGGTGCAGGACATGTATGCTAGCTGTATGACAGTGGTGAGGTGTTCTGTAGGTGTAACAGAGAAGTTCAAGGTGGAGGTGGGACTTCATCAGGGATTAGCTCTGAGCCCCTTCTTGTTTGCAGCGGTGATGGACAGACTGATGGTTGAGAGTGGAATGAAGAGGAATAAGGGTTAGTCGCAGCAAGACAGAATATACAGCATGTGTGTGAATGAGAGGAACCCAGGTGGAACAGTGAGGCTACAGAGAGCGGAGATCTAGAAGTTGGAGGATTTCAAGTACTTTGGGTCAACAGTCCAGAGCAACAAAAAGTGTGGAAAAGAGGTAAAGAAAGGGGTACTGGCAGGTTGGAATGGGTAGAGAAAAGTGTCAGGGGTACTATGCAATGGAAAACTCTCAGCCAAAATGAAAGGAAAAATGTATGAGACAGTGATGAAACCAGTGATGCTGTATGGCCCAGAAGCAGTGACAATTACAAAAAAGACAGGAGGCAGAGCTGGAGGTCGCAGAGATGAAGATGTTGAGGTTCTCTTTGGGAGTGATGAGGGTAGATAGGATGAGGAATGAGTCCATCAGTGGAATAGCACATGTTAGATGTTTTTAGAGAAGTCAGAGAAGCCAGACTGAGAACGTTCGGTCATGTACAGAGGAGGGATAGTGAATATGTATTTTGGTAGTCAGTCAATATTGGTAGACAGATGCTGGATTTGGAGCTGCCAGGCAGGAAGTCTGGAAGAAGACCAAAGAGAAGATTTATGGACATAGTGAGAGAGGATATAAAGTTAGTTGGTGTGAGCGAGGAAGATACAGAGAATAGGGTTAGGTGGAAGAGGTTGATTCGTTGTGGCAACCCTTGAAGGAAAAAGCTGAAAGGAGAAGGAAATATAACGTGGGAAAGCTCCATTTACCTACCACAAAAATATGTGTGTGAAGTATTTTTACTCACATGACAGAAATACTTTTTCTGTTTTTTTTTTCCCCACAGGTATTGACAAGCATTTCACTGCAAAGGTTTGAAAAAAAAAATCTGTTAATTTTCCGCAAATGAATTTCGCATTTTCAAAATAGGTTTTAATTATTTTTAATAAAATTTTGTTTCTTTTTTATGATTTCAAAAAATAAAATAAAAAATAATAATAATAAGCAAAACATCACTTTCTTGCCACTTGATTTACTTTTCATGATTTATTTTATATCATATTGAAATCACTTTATATATTTCTGGCTAAAGCCATTATGGTTTTGATTAGCAAACAACACAATTTGTTATGATACAATCATAAGAGATGAACACAATCCGAGATAGCATGAATATTTGCTATGCAAAATGAGTATTCCTCTGGATTCCAGCTGTTCCAGTATGCCAAATATTGATAAAGATGAACAGAATATGTGAGGGAAGCAGTACTGCTGCACATAATATTCTGAATATATGTAGAAATCCGAAAAATGGTGAGGTGCTCTGAAAGAGAATTTTGGAGCAGCAACAGTGGCAACACAAAACAAATGGAATTTTTGCTGGCTATTAATATGACCCAAAAGAGAAGTGTGTTTAACTTCTGGGTCACCCCCTGCATACTAAAGGATATTTAGTGCGCGGAAAAATGTTTGAAGTGGATAGTAATCCATCCCTGCAGCATGAGAATAACAAGATTTATATGTTTTTGATTGTGGACACAATCCCTGTTTTATTCTGTGTATATGGCCTGCATTGCCAGATAGCATCTTGGCATCAACCAGAATATTTCTTCAGTGAAAACAAAAGCATTACTCACACATATTTACACAACATGCATATCAAGCATTACACTTTGTAAATGCAGAGTGTGTTACTCATAATTCTGTTTATCTCCCATGTGCGACAGCTCACGTGTGAGTATATATATACAGGCCCATTACGTTTGGAAGTTATATGCAACAACACAACGTGTTGAACCTGGAGCAGGCCAGCTGTTCATATTAATCAAACAGCCCACTTCCCTTTATGACATAAAGCAAATAGTCATAAATGCTCTTATCAGCTTTTCTAATAGTGTGGATATTACAATCAGATTCATGGTGGCATAAACTATTACTATTTCATCTTTATCACATCAAGCAATCCCTTCTTTTTCATGGGCATCGTTTATAACTGCCGGACAGATCATTGCGTAATGAAATTCAAAGCAGCCTATCAGCACGAGGGATCTCACAGTCTGTTTACTTATATTTACATATATTCATGTGCATTTTGTCTTTTTGCAACAGGCAAGATATATATGGTGTTGCTCCTTGCAGGACTGATCTGTGGTCAGACAACCTCCAGCTTCAATGTAAAGTCTGATGAATAAAGTGGAGCCCCTTCATCATTTCGGTATGTTATACTGACAGGGAACATACAAATAAGAATAAAAAACAATTTAAATTATTTTAGAATATTCTGATGTGAGTTTCTCTTGCATTTGAAATAAAGCCAAGACAAGATGGTTTGCAGGATGTAAACAGTTTATTGTTTGCTGCACTGATTTGGTTCAGTCTCATGAAAGACGGTGTCTCTTCAAAAGTACAATTCTTCATAATTTCAGACCTCTGCTTTGTGTACTCCCCCTTTAATTTAGAGCACTTTAATTAATCAACTAATATTCTTTTTCTCAAGGTCTTTTTTATAAATCTCATCATTAATAAAAGCAGACATTCAATTAGCAGCCAAATCTTGATTGCCAATTTTGTCATAACAGTCTCCTATTCTATGCATTTTTTTCAGTTTGTTATAGTTGGAAGTATGGTGTGGGTAGGAAGAATGAACTAATTTCATTAATCTAATTGTCATCACATTCAACCATCCCACTAATAAGTACAAATTAGTATGATTAATCAATTTGACGACATAAACTCATTCAATTACAGTTTTTCAAAGGCGAGTGGGTGTGTTGGGGTGATAGGGAGGTGGGCAGCACAGCAGCTTGGTCTGTGAGGAGCCCATCCCACAACATTCAAGTCAAGTCGGGCAATTTGTCATTGCAAATTATAAATAAATGATGATGAAACATGGAGGGCAGATTCTCCACTAACAAGCCTTATTTGATCAACTGCAAATAATTCTTTGCTGTGTTTTAAACACTGAATATTTAAACAGTCGATTCCAAAGACCAGGCTTTTTTTTTTGTTGGAGCAGTGAGGAACACAATTTTTATGTGCAAGAGATGGCTTGCATGAACACCATATGTTCATTTTGCAAAAACAAATTAAGCCCTATTTATTTTATCTATGCTGATTGATTTACAAGGTAACCTAAATTTGAAATCTCTGATTCTCTGCATCTGTTTGTCATGCCCCATTTTCTCGACTTTGTCTTTTTAAATGTCATGACTGCAGAAAAGCAAGCCAGCACAAATGTTTTTTTCTAGTTTACATGTTGAAAGAAAACTCTGGCTTTAGGTCACACTTGTTCTTGAGGTTCACTTTAATGAGCGTTCGAAAATAAACTAAATGATTAAATGTGCATGACGCCACCTTCACCTGAGTTGAGTTTACAATGAAAAGATTTGTATTATATGGGAAATGGGGAAGTTAGACTGCTTACTAAGGTTCAACTTATCTGAAATGCTTCTGAAGGCTGTTAGTACAGAGAAGCTGCTGGGATCTGATTTGTGTATTTCAGTCCTACAATGCTGAGAGAAAATGTGCTGGCACAGCAGTTTCGGTGATGCCCTTTGGTGCGCTCTATCTTATCAGCCTAGCATCACCCCTATTCAAACCAGCATCTGATTGAGCAGAGTGAGGTTGTTTGGGTCTTAAACTGGGAATAGTTTATGGAGGCGCCGTCTCTAATTTGTGAAGTTGGGTATTACAGAGGAGACAATTAGAACGCGGTTCGATTGGCGTATAGAGGCTTGGATGCTGACAGTCAAGAGAAGGCTTTAAAATGTCATACCAATTAATCTATCCAGCCATCAAACAATATTCTAGAAACAAAGTCAGGGGAGGGCAGGATGGGTGTCGATCAATCTGCATCACTTTTCTCCTCACCGGGTTATGGGAAAATTGATTTGTCAAACAAAGCATTTTGGAAGCAGTGCATGGACATGTTCGAGATCCATTAGCTTCCATTGAGCATTTTGTTTAACATAGGATTTTCATCACAGAGAAAATGCAGTGTCCTCAATACTGTGAGCTACGACTTTACGATTTCTGGTTGCTTTGTTCTTACTAAGAAAGCTTTGAAAAGTGCTGACATCATGCAGGGTAAACTTCTGATGCTTTTGAAAATGCCGTTCTTCTTATACAACAATTACAACATACATATATATACAATGTATTTGCATATTAGCTTGCTACAAGGCAAGAGACAATTTGTTTTGCCCCTCCCATCAAAAAGCTTTACTATTATTGTACACTACGGGGCTATCCTGCCATCCTATCCAGCATGGCAGCCCTAAGCTGTATCATGAATTCCCTGTGCAGTGTATTGTTCTAAAGGCAGAACTGTATCACATTGTGCCCGTCATGCTGTTTTAGAGAGAAGAGCTTCCTCTATGGGATTTCTTCCACCCCCATCCCCTGATAATGTATCTCTCCCTTAAGGCTAGGCCTCTTTGACCTTGTCTTATTCATTGAGGGCGTCTTAAGCGAAAGAGCTGAATCCTGAATGGGCCATTTCCCCTCTTTTAACACCCCTTTAATGTCATCAGTGAAATATGAAGTCATTAGACGATATTAAAACACTGCTGACAAACTAATTAACGGGAGACATTAAACAGGGTGGGCTTGATTAATCCGCTTTAACGATTCTTTTTAAGTGGTTCTGGTCAAAATTAATACAGATTTACTGGTGATCTTAAGAAAAAAATACTCTTATGTGTATCAGACCCCAAGGGCAAGCTAAAGTCACTGGTATTTTACCTACTCATGCCCTCCATCCTTTTCTAAACTCCATAGTCTTAACTCACACAGTTGGTCTGTTACAACAAACAATTACTCTCACATGGCTATGTCTACTTACATTTTGAGATGGTTCAGCAGAAAACTACCGCTGTTTCTAGGTTGGGAGAAAAAACTAAGAAATCTATTAATCAATTATCGAGTTATCAACATTTGTTTACATTTTCGTGTTCTCATGTAAGAGGTTAACCGCATTTACTTCTTTTTTTTTCCTGTTGATGTTATGTTTACTGACCAGACCTGAATTCTGTGACTATATAACGCCCTCTTGTGGTAGAACTACACACGCACATTCATGTAATTTTCAAGAGAAACCGAGAAAAAAAAGTCACAAAAATAAGATACTGTGACAGGCTAGGGTTTAGCAAAGTAACAATCGGAATCAAGGGTAACAGCTTTAATGTTTTTCTTTAACGTTATTTTAATTACATCCATTCTGCGTTATTTTCCGTTACAAGTTGATGTGTGATGGAGCGCTTTACATACACATCTAATAATAAGTAGATCAAATATTCTAAAAAAAAATAGCGATTCAACGGAAGTGGTCACGCAATGACGTATTTCCGCTATCATTTTCACTGTAACCGCGGCCATTCGGCATAATGACACTATTAACAAGTATTTTGTGAGGTAGTTTGGAAAGGTTTAACGTGCATAATAATTAACGTAAAGTAAAGTTGTCACGTTCTACCAATGTGTTAAACGTACTCATGCATTGCGGTCTCTACAATGTAGCTAACGACTTTACAAACGGAGGCTAGGTCAACGCAAGCGGCTAGCTTCATTAGCCACCGAGGGCCCGGGTGAGTGTGTGCGGCACAAAGGCTGTTGTCGTTGCCTCGCTTCTACACAATGTATCCCTCCTGGGGAAATTACGGGGGTCCTCAGTCGCAGAACTTTGGTGGGCCTGGGCAAAGGAAACCGCCAGCCGGCCCTGCTGGAGGGTTCGGCGGCCTCGAGGCCTCCCAGAGTGGTTCCCTCTTCTCAAGCTTGCAGGAGCAACACCTTCAACAAATGCAGCAGCTACAGATGCTTCACCAAAAACAGCTACAGACCGTGCTACACCACGGTAACGCTTGTGGGACCTACGGTGGTGCCGTTGGTCTTTCGGGGGGATATTCGGGATCGCCGTGGCAGTCGGAAGAATCGGGGCATTTAGACAGTGGTGTTGGACCTCAGCCCTATTTTCAAAAGGACGAACCCGGTTCTCAATCTACGAGAGCTGCCTCTGCTATCAAGTCGGATCAGTGTCAGCCTCCTCCGCCACCACCTCTGCATCCCAATGAGACACAGACAGTCGCCCCTGAGTCCTCGACATCTAAACCACCAGAGAGAAATACTGTTCCCAAAGTCAACGACTTAAGAACCAACGATTTATCCTGTAGAGAAGACGACAAAAGTTTGCCTCTGCAGGTAACTCATTGACTACAATCGCTTCAGTTTCACAAACTCCTCTGTGCATATTATCGTTAGTGTTGTTTAAACTCCGGTTAAATTCTAGCCAGTGCTATTTAACTATTGTATTGATGGCATATTCTTGCGGTAGGCACAGTTAAGTCAAGTTTACACACGTATTAACGACCGACGTGTCATCAAACCAAACTGCTTAATGTTAGAGCTGAGCACCGTCAATGGAATGGATATTACAGTTTTTCTGTACATCTCTCTACTCTGGTTGCTTTGAGCTGTAACAGGTGGATTTGCTAAATAGATCATAGCATGTAAAAAGTGCCAAATATGCTCAGCATGTAGCTGTCGACAATCCGTTTGTCCTTATAGTTGAGTCATTGCACACATACATTAGACAGGACAACAGCCGATTTCTGACTGCAGATGTTCCAGATGGTTATGTAAGATATTTCTAATACGGCAACTGCATTTCAAAATGATTTTAAAGTTGCACATTAAAGGGCTAAAATGCATAGTTGTTTTTTAATTATTGTTTTTTGCCATGTATAAAGGGAACAAACTAAAAATCAAGTAAGTACAATCAGCATCACCCGTGCTATTTTGATTATTAGTTTGGGCCAACTTTAGCTAAATTTTATTTAATACAATGATTAGCCAAAACAGTATGATCGCTAGTAGGTGAAGTGAATAACATTGATTGTATGATTACAATGGTAATCAAAATGTAATCCTTTCCAAAATGTAGCTTTTGGGTGTTTCTGTAGCAGTGGTAAGTATCTACCAAAAGTTGTTGGGAAGAAAATTAAGTATATGGCACAGTAGTTCACATGAACAGCAAAGGTCGGCCTATTTGTTCAGGTCCAACCGAAGAGCTATTTTAACTGAGATTACAGAAAAGGATATCCTGGTTCTGAGTGAAAGCTGCATGAGAAAGTATCTTGTATTCAGTTCCACTGTTAGTGCTAACCCCTGATTATCCCATTTTCTTTTGCATCATCTTGCAGGCATATGTGCATCTCTTACATGAGGCAACCATGACAAAATGATGTGATATTGGAAGTAGACAACATGGCATAGGCAATGTGATGCTTCAGACAGTGTGCTGTCGGGTTAGCTTGGACATTGAATGGATATCTGTTATTTTGAACCAGAACCTAGCAAAATGGTGTTACAGACTTAAGGACCCCCTGACATGGAATAATTACCAAGCTCTAACTACGGCCGAGCATCTGTGGTACATGCCGAACAAAAAATTCTGATTTATTATTTAGAGTTCAAATAATTTTTAGGTACCTTCTTGGTGCCAGATACAAGAGCAAGGCTGTTCTGATGGCTCAAGGCAAAGCTACACAGTGTTAGGCAGGCAACCAGAATGTTTTGGTCGAATGACTGATGTACTTATGACTGATGTTCTTGTTTGCAGAAACACCCAACTGCAGCTCATATAGTCTTTCTTGCTTTCTGAAAGGTTTGGAAAGTAAAGACGTGCACTGTAGCCAATTTTAAGGAACCAGCTAACAAACATTTGCGCAAAGAGTTGAGCCGTTGGTTGCTAACTCAAACACGTCATGGAGTTTCAGAAAAAAAAAAACAACTTAGAAACTCCACAAGGAAAAGCATTGCTGATTCAACAGCATTGCAGCACTTCTTGTCTTTGAAATTGCTTACAAGCATCAGGGGATTCTCATGAATCAGCTGTGGGGGAACAACATGATATTGCCACAGAAACTACAACTACAATTTCTCTGTTTTGCTTAGATGTTACTAACCCAGTTTTTGAACACCCACTGCCAAAAGATCTTGTAAATTTGTGGGCTATACTCAAACTCATCTCGTTTTGATTTGACCTTTTCAAAAGCTACTTGTTTAAAATTCAGAAAAATGCTTTACATATATAAAGTCACACTCACAACTAAAAATGATGTTCACATCATGTTGTTTATGCACTGTGCTAATTTTAAGGTCATACTGCAAATTTTAAATTCAGCTTATGATATGTTAACAAATATTACTCTCAGCACATTGAACACCGTTCCTATCTTATATTTTCCATGGAATATGCTGTATATACAAGTCACATGGGGACAGTTAGATATTATGAACTGAACTTTTATCCAGTTTCACCATTTTACTTGTAGTTAAGGTTTGTGCAGATGTAAATGTCTTCTTTCTCATACCATTTAAGCTTTACAGATTACTTAAGAATGGAGAAAAGTGATTTACCGAGATTACTGAAAAGTGATTACGCTTACTTGTAATTATTTTACACAGGAGAAACAGCAACTTTGGTACAAACAACATCTTCAGAATCTTCAGAAATTGAAGCAAGAGAAAGCCAAACAGAATCAAAAAGATGGGGATGGCTCTTTACTACCACAGCCCAAGGGACAAATATCACAGCCCCCCCCTCCTTCAGAACCACCAAAAAATATGTCTCCTCCACCTCCTCCAAAAGAAGAACCACCGACACCTCCTCAGTCAACTGTGGTAAGCATTGTTATATGGTTTGGTGTGTTTAAGACATTAAGCTTATCTTTGTTCGTATGTACCGGTACATACTTTCAACCAAACATTACACAGGTAAACCAAGTGATAAAACAAATAAGCATCAAATCTGACACAATTCTGTTTTTGTAATATAAATGCAGTTGGGAATTACAAACAAGATCTTCCTCAAGGTTATTTTAAAAATGTTAATCACCAATTTTTTATCTTTCATGCCATCAATTATAATTTAGATTCTTTTTTTCTACTTTTACTTCTAAATTTTGCAACTACGTTCCTCTTGTTATCTCACTTCCTATGATACCTATGATGAGTGACACCTCCATTGTCTACCCCTAGCCTGCTAATTATAGCTGTTGACTAATTACTTGTTTGGACATAATTGGCAAGGCCAAAGACCAATCAGAGTAAGTGAGCAGATATTTCTCTGGTTTCAAATGTCTTTTGGCCATATTTTTTAAAAAAAAATACAAATGTGCCTCAAATGCTTGATTAACCTTGCAACTTAACACTATTTGAGTACCCTAAATTTAAAAAAATCTTTCAGAAAGCTTTTACTCCTAAATTCAATTTTCTTTCAGCCAGTCTGTTTTTTTCCTTTAGTAATACTGATTACTTAATCCTGGATATATTGTATTGGTGCTGAATTTTGTTTTGTCTATGTTTCAATTTACAGGGCATAACAGTTGGAAAATCAGCTACAATTACAGAAACCGTAAGTCACAGCAAACCGTACAATCACCATGTCTGTGACCATGAATATTTAAGCCACATTCTCATGATCACTAACAGCTGAAACCTAATTTTCCAAAAAGAGTATTCTCAGTCCCTTTTGAGAAAAGTTTTAAAGGTGATGACCATTATAATATGCAGCCTGTTAGCATTTATTTCCCATCTTAAAGCTCTTTCTGCTGATGGTACTGAAAAGTAATTACATACCTACATTTGAGTTCGCCATATGACAACTTTGGTTGGTATTGAAACAAATAGTGTTTTGTTTTTGTTTGTACTCATGTGATTATTTAGCATATTGGGTTAGGACACTGCTTCTCAAATAGTGGGCACACCGCCCTGGGTGGTGCAGAGCGAGGCCAGTGGTGCTTATTTGTGTAGTATTAGCTCTATGGTATAGTTTTTGTTTTTTTTTTTTGCACTGAGCATGCACACACACAGCACAGAGGAGGAAATATGAAGTGCAGTGAACAAACCCTCAAGAGACACCATGGAAAAATATTCAACAGGTTTGATAAGACAGGAGGTGAGAGACAGAAATAATGAAACAAACAAAAGTCACCCAAAAGCTAAGACAAGGAAATATGACAAAGCATATGTAGTGCTTGGCTTCACTGTAACTATGGGGGGAGACCAGGAAAGACCAGTGTGTTTACTGTGTCTAAAAATGTTGGCAGCGGACAGCATGAAGCCAAATAAATTAAGGCATCACTTAAAGACATTAAACCCCTATTATTATTGATAAGCTGCTTGAGTTTTTTCAGGGAAAACATGCCAAACATTGTCAACAATCATCCCGCTCTGCTACTTCAGTAAATCAGTGAGCACTGTTATGTTAATTAAGTTATTCTTTGTTGCTAGTTGATCGATATTTCTTTCTTTTGTCTTTTCTTTAATGTTAATAATGATACAATGTTGTGCAGAGGTGTGCATATAACATTTTAATAGACAAATGATACTATTTATAGTTGCGGCAGAGAGTGGGGACACACGAAATGTTTTCTCTTTCCGTGGGGGCGTTACAGAAAATAATTGATAAGCTCTGTCTTAGGGGAACATGCCTTTGTAATATATTGATACTCACTTGAATGAAAAATTCTGCATTTATTCTTAGTATAAACATAATTGATTTTGATTTTGACCTGCCTTTTTCTTAGATATATTGGCATTCCTCATATCACAGCCTTCCCATTGTAAATATTTATGTTTTGATCACTGCCTTGCTCAAATCTCACCTGTCTTTGTGTTTAAGTCTGAGGTTCCCCAAGACCCAGAGGAAGCTGCACGTCTTCAGCAGTTACAGGCGGCGGCAGCTCAATGGCAACAGGTGCAGCAGCAGAAAGCAGGTTTACATTACCAGGCACTCATGCAACAGCATGAAAAACTTCAGCAGATCCTGGAACATTACCAAAAGCTGATTCAGCAACCTGCAGATTTACAGGTAGTTAAATGTAGCAGTAAGGCATTTAATCTACTGCTTAAGGTGTTTCAGTAGTTTTTTTTTTTTCTTAAATATCTCAATTTACATATTCAAAAGTTAGACTCTTTTCGATGTTCTTTGTTGCAGTTCATGTCTGCTGAGTTGCAGCTGAGACACTTTGAAATGCAAAAGCAGCAATTCACACCTTTATTCCAAGACTGGGTGACCACGTTTGCCCTGTGGTCTGAGCAGTTCCAGACGTATCCCCATAAAGACCAATTGCATGACTATGAACACCAATGGAAGCAGTGGCAGGAGCAGATGAATGCCACAAATGCCCATCTTCAAGAACGGATAGCAACCCTAAGTGCTATGGTGCCATATTCCTCAAGCCAGTATAATAGTGGTATGATAGGACAGTATGGCCAGTACTCCGGAACAGACATGCAAATACAGCAGCAGGCAGTGAATCCGGGTGTGCAGAATTCTCCTGGGGTTGTTGGACCAAGAGGGCCCCCACCCACCCCTCCTGCTGGACCACCAATAAGAGGAGGTGGCCCTGCTGGCATTGGAGTGAGAACCCCAGGTCCAGCCAATATTCAGCCACCAAGCTTCAACGGCATTAGAGGTCCACGGTCAGTACTAGTCATTGAAAGCCTGTGCGATTGGCACTTGTTTTGCCCTGCGATTGACTAGCGATCAGCCCAGGTATACCCCGCCTCTTGCCCAATGACAGCTGGGATAGGCTCCAGCATCCCCTGTGACCCTGAGTGGGAGAAGTGGGAGAAGCGGGAGAAGATGGATTGATTTAAAATCAGATCTGCAATCAGTTGGATTATCTTAATTTAGTTGCACTGTTGAATGTTTTTGAATAACTAACCAAAGCCAGTCGTAGTGGTAATAATACTCTCTGAGACCTGCATATTTCGAAGGTATAGTATAGGTTTAACATTGTGTAATTTGAGCACTTTTGTCAGAAGTATAATTAGTATAGTATGGTTTGAATTCTGGAGGTACTCAGAGAATGACTGTGTGTTCTAATGTGCTAGAAAAGAAAAACATGCACATCCACTACCAAGTTAGGGATGGATGCTGGATCAGAAAACATCTACTAAGTAGAGTTTTGAAAAAATCTGCATACCAAAAGTGATCCGAAAAGAAAAGATGATTTATTTTACATTTAACACAAAAAACTTTTCCTCGCATGCATGACGTTTTGAGCAAAACATAGGCTCATCCTCAGCCAATGTTTTGTTATATTTATTTATTTATTTTTACATTTGCATATTTATTTCCCAACGATTTTCTGTCCACTTCCTTGCTAAGGCCTGACATGATTAATAGGGTGGTAATTTGTTGTTTTTTGAGTTTATGGCATCGGAAGCCACCTCGGATAAACTGTTTTTTGCACAGCCCCACTTACAAAATGTCAGGTTTACAATCAATTTCTATCTATTAATGTTTTTGGATTATCACCAAGTGACTCATACAGTAAGCTTAGTTTTTAACGCTGCTTTTGATTTCTTTTGTCTTACTTGAATCAGAGGAGATGCCCCCAGGTTTGACAAGCCACAACAGTGTTTTGATGGTCCCCCACGGTTTGACCAGCCACCCCAGCGCTTTGATGGACCCTCACGATTTGATCAACAACCACAGCGCTTTGATGGTCCACCTAGATTTGACCAGCCACAACAACGTTTTGAAGGTCCACCAAGATTAAACCAACCACAACAGCGTTTTGAAGGTCCCCCAAGATTTGATCAACCACGTCCAAGGTTTGATGGGCCTCCCAGATTTGAGCCACCTCCATTTAATTTCCCTTTGAGGGACAGCCAACATCGATTTGGGCTACAGCCAAGATTTGAACCGCCCCCAAGGCATGTTGGTCCTCCGCCTCATTTTGAACACCCAACTATTCCTCTACAGAAACAGCAGCAAGCTCCCCAATCTCAGGCAGAACCAGCCACAAAACCTGTCTGTGGAGAATCCAAGACAGCAGGAAAATCACCTGGGCAGCCACAATCTGATAAAGAAAAGGGTGAATCAGAATCTCACAAAAAGACTACAGACATGACCGATGACAACATGCTGAGAGTGGATGGCTTTTTCATTCCAAGCGACCCTATTCCTCAGAACTTGCAAAATAACACACAGCCAGGGGGATCGGATGGTAAAGATGGCAATGACACTAGTGTAAAGCCTGTTGATAGCAAACCGTCTATATCTGGACCATCCCTTGTCACATCAAAAGATGCAAGTACACAAAACTATCACAAACTGGATGGTCCAACAAACGCCAACAAACCTCCAGTCATTCCAAAGACCCCTGAAATTCAACAGGAGCCACAATCGTGCGGACAATTGCATCAAAGGTTAGACCCCCCAAGGCCACCTCCTGGTAGGGGGCATGCCCAGCCTCCAATTCCTGTTCAAGAGCATGGACGAGGACGTGGGCAGAGGGGGCATGGAGAGTTCAGAGGACCAAGTAATGTATCCCTTGGGGAGGGGATGGGGGGAATGAATTATGACTACATGCAAGGTGAAGAGGACATGTCAATGCCAGAAGAGCAAGAAGATTATCACTGGCAAGATTCGTCATATGAGGCACTGGGTGAAGAATCGGATGTTCCCCAAGAAGACATGTGGATGCCAGAAGAGCATCACTTCTTGGGAGAGGATGAGTATTATGAAGAGTCAGTCGGAGGGCCTGCTATGGGCCGTGGAGGATTCTCAATGATGAGGGGAGGCCCCCCGATGGGCCGTGGAGGTCCGCCAATGGGACGTGGAGGTCCGCCAATGGGCCGTGGAGGTCCCCCAATGGGACGTGGAGGTCCGCCAATGGGACGTGGAGGTCCACCAATGGGTAGAGGTGGCCCACCAATGGGCAGAGGTGGACCACCTATGGGCCGGGGAGGGCCTCCTATGGGCAGAGGAGGGCCTCCTATGGGCCGAGGAGGGCCTCCTATGGGCCGGGGGGGACCTCCTATGTGCCGTGGAGGGCCTCTTATGGGCCGAGGGGGGCTTCTCATGGGCAGAGGAGGACCGCCAATGGGCAGGGGAGGACCACCAATGGGCAGGGGAGGACCGCCAATGGGCAGGGGAGGACCGCCAATGGGCAGGGGAGGACCATACATGGGAAGAGGTGGTCCACATATGGGAAGGGGAGAAGCAATGGATCAGCACTGGGATGAACATGAGTCAGCCGGATACTTAGAGGAAGACAATTCTTACTGGGAAGATATGAGACCTTCAATGAGAGGGATGAGGCCCCCATTTCCTCCTGGCCGGGGCCGTCCACCACGTGGCAATCCTAGTTTTATGCATCAAGGACGAGGACGCCCCCCCCACCCAGTGCATGGATCTAAGGATCATGAGTCATTAGGCCACAAAATAGAAACTGGAAACTCTTCAATGGATTCAGGGATACATTCCAGGTACCATGAACATGACCCTCATAACTATCCAATTCAGCCTGAAGGAGGAAGAGGTAGGCCACGTTTACCGCCATCTTCTAATGAAAAGATGGATCCGTCTGGGGAAGTACTGTATGAAGAAGAAATAGAGAGAGAGCACAACTGGGAACCAGCTCATGGGAGAGGTCCTCAATCAGGTTCCCATGAGATAATGGATAGGGGAGGAATTAGAAGGAGACCTATTGGTCGTGGAATGGCAAGAGGCATGTGGCGGCCAGGTTCAACGCATGAGGAATATGATGAAGAATTCAGGGAAGGTTATGTTGAAGACTATGGCCATGGGGAAGCCGGGAATCAATGGCGTCAACCACGCGAGTATCCTTCGAATAATTTTCGAAATGAGGCCAAGCACTGTGAGTCTGAATGGGAAAGAGAGCGTCCACCAGCTGACCGGGACTATCAGTCCCACTTACAACCACCAGAGTCTTATAGAGATGGCCGTTGGCTTGAGGAAAAGGAGAGGGATCGGCCCTTTTCATATGATGAACATGCAAGGGGAAGAGGAGAGCTCAGGATCCGTGAGTACAGGGATGAGCCACCGTTCCGGCAGGACGAACCTCCACAACAACCTTTTTCAGAATGGGACAGGCCCTCAAGACTTCCGCCTTTACCAGAAAGAGTGTATCCTCCTCAATTTGAGGATCGCAGACCTCGCTATGAGGAACACAGGGAAATCCCTGCAGATGGGGCACCACCTTCCAACACTGAATCTGTTCGAAACATGTCAGATAGCTCCACTGAAACTGCAGCACAGGGAAGTGGAGCAAATGTACTTGCTCTCTCCCAGCGTCAGCATGAAATCATCCTAAAAGCTGCTCAAGAGCTTAAATTGATAAGGTATTTTTTAGACTTAAAATTTGTCGCCTCTTCTTTTTTATGGACAAGCCACTTCACAGAAACTTGCATCCATTTGAATCTGCAGGGAAATGCAAGAAGGAAAGACCCATGGTGCTGAGCCTCAGCCTCAGCAAGCCGATGTCATATCTGACCTACCTGCTGGTCTTCTTGGTTTAGAGATCCCACCAGATGTTAGAAACGTTTTAAAGGTAGTTATCACTTTTATTGTAAGCAAAATGAGTGCATTGCTTTGACAATGGCTTAGTCAGTGGCAAGACATTCAGTAAAATGCTAAGAGTATGGCCGGACTTTCATTGAAGGCAACATTTTAAGTCTGTATGCGTTATTACTCATGTATTTTTAAGGTCTCTTCTTCATAATCCTAAATTGATCACGTAAACTGTGAATTCGTAGGGTATGACTGCGGGAGCTCACGTTGCTGCGACCGAAACGTGGGATAATAAAGCTGCTGCTGCAGATTACCAGCAACCGCCTTCCGCTGCACCCATTCCAATGATTCCAAAGACTGTGGATTATGGGCATGGGCATGGTACAAGTTTTGTATATAGCACAGTGTCAACTTATTAAATACGTAAACTGTGGATATTGTTGCTAACAGTAAACTTGTTGATGTTTTAGAGCCAGGTACCACTGTTGAACGGATATCTTATGGCGAGAGAATTGTGTTGAGGCCTGACCCAGTAACATCAGACAGGGGTTATGAAAAAGGTAAGTTAATCTCTGTTCATCTGTTTCATTTCCCAATAAAAATGTCTTTTTGCACATTTTATGACAAAACTCTGAATGTTGTGTACTTTGCCATTATTTTCAGAACCCCTCAGGGAACCTTACAGTAGAGACCCATATTATGAAAGAAGATCAGACTCATACTTGGAGCGTCGGGAGTACGGTAGAGAAAGGGACTTCTACAGAGATAAACCTCCACCTGAATATGAAAGAGAAAGATTTGAGAGAGAACGTTTTCCACCAAGAGAGAGAGATGACAGGTAACATCCGTTGTCATCAAGATCTCCCTCTTAAACTATTGCGAGGTGTTCTGCTCTGTATATGTGTAATATTATTTTCTGCTTGTTTGTTTTTAATTCAAGCACACAGTCGTTGGTTGATGAAAGGTACTATATCACATTGTGTCAAACATTGTGATAAGTCATCAGTGTTTACTGTTTGAAATCACAAACCTTCTAAAGCCGAATTTAACAAATTCATCCTCTTCCCTCTTATAGATCTGCACCGGCGCCACCTCTTCGCCCAGGATACAGGGAAAGAGATCGAGATCTTCGGGAGCGAAGTGGCAGTCGCGATCGGGATGATCATTATGGAAGGCCTGGCTTTGATAGACCTCTGTATGAACGCACTGGACTTGACCGAAGTGGGCCTGAACGCTACAGCCTTAGCCCCTCCCCTTACAGTATGTTTACCCCAACGGCAATCTTATCTTTGAGTGGTCAACTGTTGTTCATTTTTCATGTAATTTTGTTGCTCAAGTACAAAGATAATCATGATTTTCGAAGTTGCTTTCGCCTAATTTTACAAAATTTCAATTTAAGAGCAAAATACAGCAATGCAGCAATGAATTGCATTTTATTGCATATCAGATTATTTAATGTTGACATTTCTAACAACAATTTATCAGTATTACAAAACTACATTTTGTGAATCTAAAAGCCTTTCATTTTGTTTAAGTGAATCTAAGAGGCTCGGCCAGTTTTAACCCAAACTGTTGTCTCCGATGAAGTAAGCAACAGTTACATATTCTGCATCTTTTAGCCTCACTCCCACCAATAAATCTTCAAAAGCGTGCCAATCCTCAGTTTTGAGTCTTTGGGACATCATTTATTCATCCATACTTTCATTACTCTCTTTTGCAATCAATTTTAGATTGCAGACCTGATGTTAGTGATTATCTATGAGGAAAAAAGTAAAGCCATAGTTGCATGCAGGGACCTATTGGATATTATAAATATCAGGTCATAATGAGGAAAATCATGACTAGCAAATATTATCACACAGTTGACAGAAGAAGTTATCCAGAGGACAGGGGCCCTTCCACTGCGCCACCTCTTCCACCTCCACCCCAACCACCTCCACCAGTTGAGAAGAAGCCAGAAATCAAGAATGTAGATGATATCCTCAAACAACCTGGCAGACAATCGAGGCCTGAAAGGGTAATTATTGTTACTATCATGTTTTTAGCTAATCAGCCTTACATTAATCATTGTGTCGACCTTACATTGAGTCATATGTTAAAATAGATTGTCATCATCATGAGAGGCCTTCCTGGGAGTGGAAAGAGCCATGTTGCAAAGCTCATTCGAGTGAGTACCAAATCAGTACCATACCAAAAAAGTTTTTGCAGACTGAAGTTAGCGTCCGAAGGAATATTTTTTATTATTTTTAAACAAAAAGATCCATGAAACAAAATGTCAAATATTACTTATGAGTGTTTGTTCGACAATATCAAGGATAAGGAAGTCGACTGTGGCGGTGCCCCACCAAGAGTTCTGGTTTTAGACGACTACTTCATGACCGAGGTTGAAAAAGTTGTAAAAGATCCAGACACAGGGAAGAGGGTCAAAAGCAAGGTTGGTGTGACATACTTCCATAACAGAGTGATTACTAAATTTAAGTTAAAAATCACATGACTGATCTTTATTGAGTCCACTGATGTGCGGCAACTGTGTCTTGTAGGTTCTTGAGTATGAATACGAGCCAGAGATGGAAGATACCTACCGGAGCAGTATGCTGAAAACATTTAAGAAGACACTGGATGATGGCTTTTTCCCTTTCATCATTTTAGACACTATTAATGACAGAGTTAAACATTTTGATCAGTTCTGGAGTGCAGCCAAAACGAAAGGCTTTGAAGTAAGTTGTTTATTTATGAGATCGATAAATATTGCTTCAGTCCTATAGTCTCTATTATTGTTAAACTTCTACTAAATAATATTCTTCTCATCTCAAGGTGTATATTGCTGAAATCACTGGGGACATTCAAACCTGTGCGAAGAGAAATGTTCATGGACGCACACTGAAGGATATTACCAAGGTCTGTAGGATCAATGGGCTATCTGGCAGTAATATATATAAAGATAGATTTTGACTGCAGTTTAGGAGTGTAGACACATATTATATTAATTCAGCATTCTGACCACAGATGTTCAACAACTGGGAGCCCTCGCCTCGTCACATGGTGCGTTTGGATGTACGGTCCCTACTTCAGGATGCTGCTATAGAGGAGGTGATTTCTATATCTACTCTATGTATAAGTAGTCTTTCTTTCTGAAAAATGATGGAAGAGGGAATCAGCCCCAGTAACAGTTCTAAGATTAATGGGTTCACCTCATAAGCCACAGAAGCACATTATATTTGCATTGTTTGGTGGCCTAATGATGGTGCTTCTCTCCATTAGGTTGAGATGGAAGACTTCAATCCTGATGATGAGCCAAAAGAATCCAAGAGAGAGGAGGAAGAAGAGGGTGATCTGGTAGGACATGATTTAACCTGTACAACTGATAGAATAATGTACAACTTTACTTCCTGTATTCTGATCTACATATTGAGTCATTGAGTCTTGACGACAATATTGGTGTTTAGATGGGTAGTGCAGTTTTGTTTTTGCTGATGCTCTGTTGAAGAATAGATGAATAGCAGAGGTATAGGGTTAATAGAAATACATTTTCTAAATAACAGCATCACTTTTTGTTGGTATTTACTCTGATTTTAATGTTAGATCAGACAACCCTTTTGGGATAAATGATATATTTCACATAATTTACAACACACACACATATATATATATATATATATATATATATATATATATATATATATATATATATATATATATATATATATATATATTATATATACATATATATATATATGAAACTTTCTTCTTGGCATTTAGTCAAGAAAAGTAATAATTATTGTTCACTGAATAAAGAAATTAATTCCAAAAATCTTCGGAGTTGCGTCAAAGTAAAAATCCCCCTGCGGTAGGGGTTGAAAGGACAAACTTTTTGATGGTTTTGAGATTTTTGTGTGTTTCCTCTGTTTTCACCTTCAGAGCTATTGGCCAATTGATAGCTTTCAGATAAACAGAATGCTTCTAATCATATTTTACATATGAGATCAATGAAAGACTGAATAAACCTTTGAAGAATTGGCCCTATTTGTGCCTTGTTGCATGTTATTTAGCATAATCTACAACGTACTGTGCTTTAAACTTTGACCTTTTTCTGAGCTAATATTATTTCAGTCTGCCCCAATAGATGTTTAAAATGGAATGGGAAATCTGATTTTCATCTGGTGTCAAATAATAACAACAGAAAATACAAATCTTAAAAACAAAATTCTCATGTCGCTCAATCTCCTAAGAAACAAAAGCTTCTCAAGACTTGAAAAATGAAAAAAAAAAGCTGATTACATATGTCCAATCTCTCAAATGATGGGGAAAATAGTCTTTCTCTGCCAATTTCATATTCTGGCTTAAAAATGTTTTCGGTCATAATTTTTATTCAATTGTTTTGTTTTTTTGTCAGTCTTTTAATAACATTTATTAATATTTTGCCATTGAATCAGCAACAAATGGTTTCTGAAATATGCATAGAGCACACAATAAAGCATGCAATGTATAATTTGCTTCAGATGCTTCCCACAGCCAGAAATTTTACATTCACCCCATACTCATGGCTGGAGCTCATAAGACAGACTATCATACAAAGATGCCACGCACACAGAAAAATACAAAAAGACAATTATAGAAGTGATCTCAAAATTTTGATTCATGATATTTTGTTGATGAATCCAACATGGTTGAAACAGTGAAAAGTACAGGAAATTTAGTTTATTTGACTAGATTCTATTTGTGAATGGGTTGTAGACATGACTCGGTCTTTCTGGAGAATGGACTCGTGATTGACTTTTTGGTATTTTTTCTTTTTATACCCTTTTTGTTCAAGCAGGGAAGATCTCATGTAATGAGAGCTTTTCCTAGCATTAATTGAATGAATGGAGAGGTTTTATCTCAATACTGTTATTTTCTCAGACCCTGGTTCACTTTCCACAATGGGCTTTTAGGTGTGGAGTTTGCATGTTCTCCCCATGGCTGTGTGGATTTCTCTGGTTTTCTCCCAAAGTCCCAAAACATGCAGAGGGTTAGCTGGAAAATTGAAAAAATGCCCAGATGTGTGAATGAGAGAGTGAATGGTTGTATGTCAAAATATGTGGCCCTTCAACTGCCCACCTGTCTAGAGTGTAGCCCACCTCTCACCCTATGACAGATGGGATAGGCTCCAGTATCGTTGTGACCCAGGGACATCCATGCAGTAGTCAATGAATAAATATTCCTTTTAAATATTCAGATCACCCTGCAAATTTACACTTTCTAAAGGCCTTTGTTTGTCATTTAAACTGCTGTACAGACATGTCTTTTTGTGTATGATCATGTGCTTTATATCTTGAGTAATTTTGTACTGGTAGATCTTTTCATGTTGCGAGACTCATCCGTGTCTTTTGAAAGCAGTAAAGCCGTCTACATGGTCCACTAATAAACTGGCACATATATGCAGAACCCTAGATAAAATTGATATAGAATAGAACAACATCCATTCATTAAATCCTCATGAGGATTGTAATTTACAGTTTTAGGGTTTTTGATTGTGGCTTGTTAACTTATTTTATAGCCCATTTGGGAGGCTTTGATTTGCGGAACCCAGCATATAAAATGTGATTTGAATGTGAAACATTCTTCAGGCCTGCCAATCTGGTTCTTCACAGTTAGATGTCAATGTAATGCTTTCACAGCGGTCCTTTTGGTCAGAATATCGTTTGCCTCACAATAATTGATTTTGTTTTGTTTTTGTTTTTGTTTTTTTTTCCCTTCCATTGAAGTGATTACTGCCTTTTTTGTACTGTCAACATAGAGCTTGTTTCATGTACCTTAAATCAGGACTGTCTATTGCTCAGTCAGCTGAAATCACACGAAGTACATTGTAGAGCTCAGACGTTGAATGAAGAAGGTATTTTTTGCTTATCAAATTTCATTATGCCATTGATACAATGTTGCAAGTGTTTCTTAAAGAAACAAATGCTGCATAATGTTGCCTCTAGTTAAATTAGTAGTTTGTTTTGTTGTGTCTTAGCTTCAACCATGTGTTGATGGGGGGAATAAGGACAAAATATTTTGACAAGCTTAATTTAAAGAAAAAATATTTTAAACCCTTATAATGTTAATAGTCTCACAGCTATGCTTGTGAAGTTGACTTTCAGTTTTGTGTGAATGTAGCATCTCAACCTTTATTGGAGTTCTCAAAGTGGGGTCTTGAATTTAAACACTTTATGGAATTCAGGAATTCTTTAGTAGTTAAACTATGATTTAAATAACATTTATTCCAAAAAAAATCATATTACAATATATTTAGTTTGATTATATTGAGTTAGGCCACATGAGCAACAATAACAACACATTCTGGAACATTTATTTCCTACAGTGTGCCGTACATGTCAACGTGTCCAATCTACAATCGTTTTACATTCATGTGTACTTACTTACTCACAAATGATAGAATGATAAAATATTTCAAACTTCATACACGGCAATAAAGCATTTGGTATGTGCCTGAGCACAAGCTAGAATCTGGTGGAACAATGAAGAAACAAAATGGTAAGAAGGGCCAGTCACTCAAGCAATATAAAACAGGTTATACATTTTTAACATAGGTTTTGTAAATAGTGACACTTTCAAATGGTAAGAAATTCTAACCTGATGCCTCACCAACAATTACGCACAATTAAAGGATTGTGTGGGTTTTCAGTGACAGAATTTTTTATACATTTGTTCAAATAAAATCCTGAAATTCAATTATCAAGAAATTGAAATGGAATCAATCGTACTTTAACACATAAAGAAACACTGTTTCTGTTTTTGCATGGTTTTGTTATATTGTAACAACAAAGTAATTTTCTAGAATTTGTTTTTTCAAGTGAAAAATACTGGAAAATTCTCATAAGTTATGCAACATCTCTTAAGCTTTGTCCCCTTTGTGAGTTTGGCTTATGGGAGATTTTTTACAGTGTTACTGTACCTTAAAATATGCGTCAAAGGTTGGAGAAGTGGTCATTTAAGGCCATCAGCAGATCAGACTTTGCAGCAAAGTCACTACATACTGCATAACTTTGGCCCTTAACCGTTTGTTTTGTAGCACATTTGTATTGTATTTTTAACATCGGGAGCATAATTATCTATGGTTAATTCAGTCTTTGTTGTGATTTTCAATGCATTGTACACACCTACTTTCAACACTTGGACACAGACCGACCCTCATGAGCAATCGTCTTTAACACAAGCGGATAGTTCTTGATTCAGAAAACCTTATTTATGCAACTCCATAATAAATTCAGCATATATGTATATGATGACATACTCTTTAAAATAGGCATAGTTTCAAATCAAATACTTAAGACTAATGTCTGTGAAAATACAAACCTTGATTAAACAACTGCAAAACAACACAAACATGTCATTGTTTATTGATCCTATACACTGATGAGAACATTTTTAAGGAGAATGCCAGTGTTCCCAAGTGTTTCAGTCTTTTTAATTTTTCAAAGATATTTTTAATCTTTTCTTCAAAGAAAACTGTATAAGTGTAAAAATGTACTATCTTCCACATAGATACAGGTATCAGTGAATAGATTAGTCCTTCAAGTACCTGCAAAATATTTATTATTATCCAATTATAGTTTGGAAACAAACGCAGTATTTTGCACCGTTATAAGTACTGTTTAAACACTCAGGACTAGGCATGTGTCACTGTAGTCTGGATTGCTGACTATACAAAGCAAAAGGTTGAACTGCCAAGACATATTCTCCCAGTGGAATCCACGGTTACAAAGTTCACTCTCTTAAAGGCAGAATGGTTTATATTAATTCTTTTAATCTCCTTAATAGTGAACAAAATCTTAAATTGAACACATCAATTTCTTTCATTTTGTAGCAACACCACACTTAAATGTCTGCATGCTAGTTGTAGAACTTTCTAATACCCCTTTTCCACCAATATAAAAAAATGAACATCTCCTTAAATCAATCCTTTTGTCTTTGATATACTGTATGTCAAATCATCATTTACTCCCTGGTCAATTGACTTTGCATTTGCCATTTGTATATATTGGTTCAGTCTATATACTGCATAAACAAAAAACATGGGTGAACATGCTATTGTCAGCTGTGAGTCTGGAGGCTACACTTTTTTGTCATTTCTTCTGCAAGTTTATTTCTGTCTCTATTTAAACCATGCTAAGGGATTTTTAAATTAAAAAACTGTGATATCATTACTGGCTCCAATGCAGTTCCTTACCAGTTCTATTTTTTTAATGTATTGCGTGGGTACATTTTGCCATGTGGACACAAGAACACGTGAAAAAACAGAGCAGAGGTGGCATAGAAAGACGAGTTGGTCTACTGACGGTTATCTGGGCATGGGAGAATCTTACAACTCAAGCTACTTTTAGTCTGGTTTACCCATGTTAAAAGTAACTTGCTGTTCTCATGGATTGTGGTGGAAAAGTGGTATTAAACTATTATTATTGCAGTTTTCTACCATTCAGTTGCCCGTTTGTCTTTTGACCTGTGATAAACCAGTTTTCTTTCTTTTCAGCCTACCCCCATACCCCCTTTCTCTCTTGCTCTAATCATTATTACCAAGATGTTTAACTGTTGCAGTGTTTCTTCATATGATGTAGGGCTACATTCCAAAAAGCAAATGGGAAATGGACACATCTGAGGCAAAGCTCGGTAGGTACTCTCCTTTTCTGATGTAGCAACTTAAGCGTCTCAACTATAAATTTTCAATACACCTCATTCGTGTTTATTGTTTTAATTAAATCAACACTGAGGTCATTTCTTTCCGTACAAGTAACCTTACATTTTAATAGTGATTGTTGATTAAAATTATCGAGCAAAGCTTTTGATTATTAAGGTGACCGCATTTCATTAAAAAAAAGTTTTCAGATTCAGATAAATCTTCTAAAATAACATAACTGGTATAATATTGATAGTGTAGCCTTCTCTCTGCAAAAGTTTTTGCAGGTCAGTTTTACCTTTATTCATAATTGCTTAATTTCAGGCGGGCCTATTGTGGTTGCGCGTGGTATTGGATGAGAGGAACAACATTATTTAACAGATCATGATTGGCTGGTTGGCTCCAATCAATTCGTCAGTGGTTGGGATGAAGAAAAGCAAAGGGCAGCAGTGGCCTTAACTACAGTCTTAAATTTACACAGATAAACTAGATGGGCTGGGGAGCAGTGGGAAGAGGAAACGGGACAGTGAACACATGGCAGCCTTGGAGGACTACCTTCAGCTGCCAGATGACTATGCCACACGCATGTCGGAGCCTGGAAAGAAAAGGGTAAATATTCATGTTCAGCTACAAAGCAGTAGTTGTGGTTTGGCTCTAAAAATCAAAACACAACAGTTCTAGGTTTTGTTTTTCATGTGTAATTCATACTTTTAATGAACATCCCCATATTCATAATGTATGTGTTGCAGATATAAACAGTCTTAATCTTTATTTCCATCTCATTAGACAAGACTGCTTGTTTTCCCTTTTGTTTAGGTTCGATGGGCTGATCTTGAAGAACAGAAGGATGCAGATCGAAAACGTGCAATTGGATTTGTGGTGGGTCAAACGGATTGGGAGAGAATAACTGATGAGAGCGGCCAGCTTGCACAGAGAGCTCTCAACCGTACCAAGTATTTCTAAGAAGATAATCTCAGCCCGTTTTTTTCCTTCATCGAAAGGTACTTGTTACATTTTTTTATGTTTGCAGGTTTTTAGCTTCACACTTAAGTTTTCAAGTTTACCACTTAAAGATTGATTCATATGGACCTGATAAAATGTATTACTCATTTCTGAGTAACACCATGTTATCCTTTCAAAACAGACTTTAAATACAAGCAAATTGATTTCACTAGTTCAGATATACCTGTTTTACCTGATTTTTAACTTAATAATCAGTCAGTAATAAAAATGCAATCGATGGTTATTAAGTTTAATGTGTGACTTAAATAGCTCTTGTAATACATGTAGCAATTAATCCACTGAAGTTCAAAGAAAGTTTACATGTAAGTGATATAAGTCTCTCAAAAAGAAAAAAAACTAGCAATTGCTATTGCTCATAGCAACTGCTAGTTTTGCAGAGCATAGCAATAACGATTGCTAGCATAGCAATTGGAAGAAAAAAAATCAAAATCACCAGTGATGTCCCTTTTTTTCCCCAGATGTCCAGAATGTGAAACTGAAGCTGAGCATCGTCAAGATATCATCACCCATCAAAAATAGGTTATTTCATTATTTGGTGTATACGCTTTTTTTTTTCTTAACAGATGCTGAGAATATTCACCAGTTAATTTATAAGTCTTGATGATGTGCTTGGTCATGTATTCCATGTTTAGTCATATTTTTTGCTGTTTTATACTATCTGTGCTTTACCTGTAGCATTGTTTTCTTGAACCATTCAAACTAGAAAAAAACAATAAAATTTCACAAAACATTAAACTTGAGTTGTATGTTTTCTTTTCTTTTCTTCCCAACAGATTTCCCAACTGTTAGCTTTCATCAAGCTGCACCATGAGAAGACTAAGCTTTATTCTGTTGTTTAGGTGACTGTATACACTTTCTTTTTCCAAATTCGCTGTCACTGCATATGGTTAAAAAGTTTAGGAAAACCATTAGAAATATTTTCCATCAGATCATAAATGACTCCTTTTGCCAGATATTTTGGAGGTTTGTTTGTATTTTTGTCTTTATTGCTTTATTTTGTTGTTTCATACTCTTCTGGTGGTTCTGAAAAAGCCAGATTTACAAGGTGCTACCAGTTGTTTTTAGACAAATGTGCAATTTCAGTGAAATTGGGACTCATTATGCAGAATTAGCTTTTAAGTTACAACAGTCCCTGATGGATCTCCGTCTCTCTCCAAGTATTGTAGATGGACTAACGTTGTTGCTGCTACTTTGAATGTTCAATGTATTTAAATTTTTCTATATGACAAATATATGTGAAAACAATGGAAAATACAGAGATCCTTAAAGATCAGATCACACTTGCAGTAGTTAGTAGTTCTTGGGATCATTTCCTAATTGTGCCATTTACATGCTACAGTTTTATTAAATGGCAATTACAATGTTGACTGAGTGTGGAAACATATCCATACACTTTGCAAACTGTCTGGATAATCCATCAAAATGGTCCTCATTCATTTTCATAAATGCAGTAAATTCCTGGAATCTGACAAACTGGGGATTTAGCTTGGTCATCTGAGGTGTCCTATAGCCTTAAATGTCATGGATCTTCAAGGTTCGTTTGGCTATGAAAACTCACAAAACAGAACACTGATTAAAATTCAGGACATTTTAAGATTTTTCTTCTCATGTCGAATGAATTATGTCCAGTAATCACTCTTACATACACATTTTACATTTCACATTTAAAGCAGAGTTTCATAGCCCACTAGCAACCATAGCATATTACAAGCTATAAGCAATGCAAGATGGAACATTAAATTTTGTAGTTTTTCTCATCATATATTTATATATAAAATATGTATTTAGTACATCTATTAACAAAGCCTGGATGACACTGTCAATAAGAATAGTTGTTTGCAGGCTAAAAAAAATCATAATTTAAGTTACGTAGCATTCTTGACTGGACACATTTAAAATCCATACTTTTCTCAATCTTACTTCTTAGTTAACCGCACATCTTTTGTTTTTACATGTTTCAATTGTTCACACATTTCCTTCTACTTTAACACTGATCATTTTGTACTTTGGTGAACTTCCAACTGGTTACATATTTATAACCTGGAGGCACTGGACAATACGAGGTACCGGTACCTTTATGTGAAGCTCTTAATTTCACAGTGAGTTTTCTCATTTTCATCTTAATGTGTCATTTTCAGTTGAGCATCATATTTTCTCAGTGAACATGACCTGACTTGTCAGTTGAGCTGCTTCATGTTCATGTGTCCATCTGGAAGCATTTTTACAGGTTGTGACTTTTCTCCATCTGTTAAACTTATTTCCGGTCCATTTTGCTTCAGGTAAAGCAGAATATCAATGTCACAATATGAGATATTAACAACTATAGGCCATAACCTCCATTATAAGAAAAATACATATAAGCTGCAAATAATGTAATTCAGTAAGCAGTAAGCACTAGTCAAAGGGTTATTGATTATGCAACCCTTGGACGCGTTTTGTGATAGCAAATGTTATCATCTTGAGAGCCAACAAGTCAACGTTTTTTTCCCCCACATCTGGATTTTTCATTTTGATTACAATCATCATCAGTGCGACATCTGAAGACACTGAGAACCACATGTCACGATGGAACACACAATACTTCTGGTGAAGCTGAATTTGTCCCTGGAGAGCCAAGTTCTTCCTCTAAAGAAAGTATCAGATCTTCGTGGTGAGTATGAATGAGAAAAACAACCACTAGATGATGGAATCTTTGAAAGTAAGGTTTCACCAACAGGAAGGCTTCAGTTTTGATGGTATTGGCAGGTGTTTTCGGCTGTTATTCAATCCAACATGCAGAATTTGGCTTGATTGATGGCGTCGAAAATTACAGTTGTTCATCCAGTATTGAAGAAGAATGCCAAACATAATATCGTGAGGTTGTCTTACAGGATCAACACATCTGCAAAAAGGGATTGTTTTTGCTGCTGACAGCCCAAATAATCTTCCCAGCACAAATTGCAATTGCACACAAATCTGGCTCCTGTCCCATTCATTCTGATTTCCACAGGATCTGTGTAAACTGACCCAATCAGTCAGTTATCCTGCTTGTGGAACGTTTATGCACTGTAACTTTTAATTTATCAAACTTTAAGCTTCTGCAGTTAAAAAAAAATGGGTGTTAGCTGTATTTATAGAAGCATAGGGCCGTTGTCACTGATAAGTCTTTGCATGGCGTGTTTTCTAATGCATTTTGGTTGGAGGTCACGCCAGTAGCGACTACTTGGTGGAGTTCTTGGTCTCTGGACAATTTTCCCAAATTTCAGGGAAATTTTAAATGAACTGAGGTAGACCAGACACATTTCCTTTTGGCTATTTTGTCCGTCGATTTCAGGCTATCCATTAAGTATCTGATAACATTGATGGATGAAGTGTTGTGTTTTTTTTGTTGCCATTTTGTAATCTGCCCTTTTTCATGAGAAAATTAGTTGTCTTCAGATATTAATTTGAAACTTCTGCTCTATGACAGTAAAGTAAAAAAAGTCATCCCAATTTATGTATCCTAACTTACAGAACATGCTATTAAGTGGTGGTTATGTTTTGCTACAGAAGCACCAATTAAATTTAGCTAATAACCAAGAGCATTAGCCTTTTTACAATCTGCTGCAGCCAGTCTCCCCAGTCTGAGGTTATCTACATTAACAAAAAAAAAAATTGTCTAGTTGTTGGATTTCTTGTTTTTGACTTGAGGCAGCAGGTTAATTTTTCAACACACCAAGCAAATGTGATAAGACAGACCACAGTTTTTTAGTCTAAAGATAACACCAGGCTGTTGGTATGACATGGTCTCGAACACCGCTTGGTGAGATAGGGTCATACAAACCCTACCCTTTCAATCCAATAAAACCAATAGTACAGCCCACCTATATTGATGTCAGACACTGATAATTTACTTCTCTGCATGTCAGCAGCAAAACGAACGCTTTTGACTGACTAATTTTGTCTTATAAATGCACTGCAGTATTACATAGGGGCCATTTCATGTTTCCCAAAGCACTACAGCACCCACAAAAAATGTTTGTCTATCATCCATTCCAAACCGAAGTTTCCGTGTACGTGATTTTTTTTTTTAAACACAGTTCTAAATTGCCTATAGGAGTTGTCTGACATAGACATGGTAACTTTGAAGGGCATAGCTTATGATTAACTCTAAAAACAGGTCTTACACTGTTCACACATTCTGCATCTTTGTCAGGTGTATGTAGCGTCACGTCTATGCAGCAGCTCACTCTGTCATGGTTTGTGAGCAGGAAACACTTCATCTGCATCATTGCAGCTGTAGGCCTGCTGCTCCTTCAGAGTTGCCTTGGATATCTATTTCAAAAGGGTCATCAGGGGAGCAACTTAGCTCTCTACTGATTTTTAAAATATTTCACAATACAATGAAGGGGTGCATTTGCCCAAACCTGGCCTTTCATTTGAAACACAAACCAAATAATGTTGATTTATAATACTTTTTCTCTTCCTTCTGCAATGAAACTGTTATGAATTTTGCAGATATGCCAGGGAGGCTCATTAGCAGATAATTAAACTTCTAAGAGCTTTCCTATAATTATCACAGTTGCACAACACAAGTGATTCGAGTTTACCTTTATAAATGGGTGTTTGAATAATAAAAGATCACTAACACATAACAAAGGTGCAGAGTTTGAACCAAATGTTCTATATTAAAACAATTCAGTGATGTGGCCCCACAGACATAGTTTCATGGTTTTTCATTCACTCATTTACCATTTTGATATAATTTGACTGTATCATGTACATGCACCCAAAATGCAACAAATAAACTTTTTGCATTAAGCATTTTCCACGTGTTATTCAGACTGGTTTGTGCTTATTAAAAAACAATCTACTCTAAAACAAGAATGTGTTTTTTGTTTTGTGCTAAACTGTCTCTCTGACAAGTGTCTAGTCTAACAGCGTATGTTGTTATGCTTTATGAATTAGCTCAGCAAAAGCACATGTTGCACACCACTTCGATCTAGGTGTTTCCTGTAGTTCACTCAGGAAGAGGAAAAAAAGGGGGCAGCCATCCTTCTGGAAGGAGAATGGAGGTACACAGATACAATAGAGTCTTCATAAAATCTTCAGTAGTTTGCTCACCAAGGCATAAGCAAGTCCACGCTGACAGCTGTGGCACGTCTGCTGGTTCATCATCATCCATAACGTTTGAATTCAGCTGGAATCTCTCTGTCCAGTTTACAGATTACCTTGTAAATTGCTTTTTTCCAGGATGGTTCCTGATCCTTACCCATGGAAATGGCCATATAAAATTCTCTCAGTGTTATCTCAGCCACTTCAAGGAATCCATCAGGAACCTGTAAACCCACAGAATTTGACAGCTATAAAAGAGTAGACCTCTTGGAGTTTATAGGCTTTAATGCCCTATATCTTAAAATGTCTGGTTTTGTAATGTGTCAGATGTTTAAATACATCTGCTATTGTGAACCTGTCCTTGTCAGCCATGGTAAGTAAGCAGAGATACTATATCAATTTAAATACTACATACAAAGATGTAAAATAGATTGCTTTTACTGCAAGATTTATTGCTGTTTATCATATTTTCCTGTGTCTACATGTTTATAGCATTTACCATTACATTTGCACTTTCTGCTTGCGTAGTTCAGTGGCTCGATGCAGGATTTAAGCTTCATATTTGTATCGGATGAGGTAAAATAGCTTGGAAATACGTTACGTTGTAGTTGGTTTTAAATGTCCATCAAATTTATAGCTTTCTTTCAAATATCCATTTGGGGCTTCTTGTTTGGTAACAACCATGAGCCCTGTTTATATGGAAAATCCTCAAGTGAACCGGATAGTCAGCCAAATCCATTTGTGGAAGTATTAGTCTTGCATGAATTTGATGGATTTTATCTCCTAATTATTGTTCACAGTATACAATGGTTCTGGTTTTTACTGGACACTCTTTTTAAAAGCACCTTGTCAACCTTTATGGTAAAGATTGTGTTCATATTACTAACATGTTGTAGCCAAGGTTTTTCCTTTTTGTTTGTTTTTTGTCCTTGAATATATGAGCCACTATGTTTGGTTGTTTTTTTACAAATGCCATTACAAATCAAGCCAGGGCACCATGTGACTCGGATGGCAAGAAAATTGCATCAGTGAGGGTAATGATAAAAGCATTATTTTGATATTTTGGAAATTATGACTACTTGAAATCTTGCTGGGAGTTTAACGTGATTACTGATATAACTTTATCCGTGCACCAAGAAGCTACATCCAGTGAAATTAACATTAATAGCTTTGAAACAGATTATCCCGCTTTACCAAAAAGCCACTACTTGTATAGATCATATCTCATGTATCCAATTAGTTTTACCCAAGACGCAAAAAGGAGAGCATGTGATATCTGTGCAAGCAAAACAGCAATATATTTGTATTTTTATTTCATGGATTAGGGATGCAAACTGTGCTGTTTAGAACTTGCTATTTGTCTGCTCAAAGTAGCTTCACATTTCTCTTTAAAACAAAACAGCAGTACTGAGACTCAGCTTAATGGAGAAGCAACAATTTTCCGAACTGTATGTAGTCTGTCTGTCTCCGCTCCCTAATTTTAAGGGAAAATAGCCAGAGAATTTCTTATTCACATTGCTTGAGAGAGATTGGTGTGTGAAGAAGGCATCCAAATATATCAGTTCTATGTAATTCCTGTCAAAATCTTCTCATGGCAACTGGACTTGGTTTTCTTCCCTTGAAGATGCTTTACCTCTCATCAGAGGGGCTTTTTCAGTTCAATTCTATTTAATATTTAGCCAAATCCACCATTACTGCTAGTTTTTCCATTCCTTCTTATCTGTTAAAACCAAACATTGAGCCACAGCTTTACATTTCACACATCATCTCCCACCAAACTGAGGGCAAAGGGCTGTTAAATCTTGTGCAATTACATAGTTTCATTTGTAGCACAATTTATCACTCTTTCTATCTTTTAACAAGATGAATGGGTTTTGTCCCATTAATCAGGAAACAATGCCGCACTCTACTGAACCGCCAGATGGAAATGACACAGTAGCTGTAACTTCATCCTAGAATTGTTACATTTTGGCTTATCCAGTCACTGCAATAAATATTCATAATTAGTAAGAAAATATTTTTGAGAATTATTTAATTTTACTATGAACTCTTAAGAGCAGATTCACTTTCTGTTTACTTTTTGAAACTGTAAAATCAAGATTGTATGATGCCTTGGCTTTGGCTTCAGATTTGTCTCTCCCTGCCTTGAATCCAGTTTCTTCTCACAGAATCGATAACACATGAAGACTCTTTGGCTGTAAATCTGCACGCCATTGTTTTGATTGAATGATTTTAGCAATTCTTATTTTCCTATATGCTTCACTGTTTTGAAGCAATGGTAACTATGAATATTAACACTTCTCTTGACTGGTATTCACTGATTACGTCTGATGATAATTGCAAATTTATAGCTTTAGGTTTTTGAGAAACACTAAATAGAAAATCTGCATTTTATAATTGCTAACTGGAGGACAATGTAACTTGACCACAATACTACCTTTGAAAAGAAACTCGCAGAAACCTCAAAGGGGAAAATAACTTTCAGTGCCCTGACAGTCATCAGTTGTCTATTTACACTTGCAGATAGCAATGTCGCACAGTGAAATCAAAACCGTTTTCACAGAAAGTTTTCTTTTTATGTCACCTGGAAGTCATTGGCTTTGTTGTAGTGCATGTTGAGGACTCTGAAAATGTCCGTCTCTCTCCCCACAGTCAGACCCTTGAAATCAGCCACTTGCTCCACGATGGCCCGCCGGGCAAACTTCTCCATCTGGATATAGTAAAACTCCCGGAAGTTACTGAACCACTTGATGAGCTGAGAGGTGATGCAGCGGGTAAACTGGGGCAGAAATAAAGGTAAGTGAGCTGATTTATAAATGCTCTATAAGATAAAGTCATGTTTTCCTTGTTTAGTATTCTAGCGTATATTAAGAAATATGAATCAATATAATTTCTGTATTACATGTTGCATTATACAAGATAGTAGTGTAATGTTTCTACACAAAAAGCTTAACATAAGCCACCAGTAAAGAGCATATAATTTACAATTTTATGATCCATTTTAAATCACTTAGTTTGTCAATACATTATCCCATATTAAAGGATATGAATAAAACAGTAATGTGTTAGCTTTAGTTTTCAGTTTTTGTCTCGACAAAAGCACTAATGAAAAAATCAAAAAGTAATACTGTTTGTGTTTTCATGCTATGTTTGCTGTAAGTATAATAACTTGACAAAATGTTCACTTTTTCCTTTGTTCTGCATTTATATTCTCACCTGCACATCAGAGAAACACATTTTCAGCACCAGTGAACTCGGATAGCGGGTGTAGAAGAACATCAGCTTGGCTTTCTTCAGGTGAACTGTTGTCAGACTTTCCTAAATGTCCTGGAGTTAAGGATAAAAGGCAAACTCTACATTCTACATTGGAGTTCTTTGTTAACAAATAAGTAAATGTAATCTCACAAATCAATACATTGCTAGAAAAGCAGAGAGACTGCAATTTTCACAAGTTCTTAAGATTGACGGAGTGGCAACAGATTCTGCAACATATAAAGTTGTTGGAACATTTTTAGAAGTATATATTGCTTTGATGGATTTATGGAATGGATCACAATAAAAACCTTAAATTGACAGAGGTTAACATCACTGTGTTTTAAAGGCAGCGACGGCATAATTTGTTTTCAAATTGTGTCGCTTGGTGATTAATTAAAGCTCCAACTCAGCAACGTAACTCAATTAATCATAGAAGTTCATCCTCACAATTATAAACTTGTAAGAAAGATACATTTAGCATATATTGATCATTCTTTAGCAGGCAGTTGGGCTCCATCTTGACATGAGGGTGACAAAGGGTTTCCAGGAGAACTGGATCAACAGTCATATCAATCTGTGGAATACACCTGGAGATGACCTTTGACCCCACTTTCATGGTGTTCCAAGATGCAAACTTTGTTTGGCCAGGTTCTGATCGTCCTCCTTGAAAGCATGTATGGGTATTTTGATGGACCTCAGTAGGATTTTTTTCAGACGCCGGGTTTTTGCACAGAGGCTTGCAATTAGCTAGAGATTCAGGATGATAGTGGGATGTTGAACCCCAATGGGGGGTTATCTTGTTAGTTGGTTCCACTCTGGATTTTTTTACCACAAGAGCGAGTGCTTCAGTCTGAACATCTGGTATCACCATATCTTTGTTGTTGCACAAGAGACGTTCTGAGTCCTTATCAGTACAAAATGGTCGCTTGTTGGAAATAGACATATCTAAATCTACGCTCCCCTCTCTGTTTTGGGATACCTGTAAAAGTGACCTCCTTTTGAAAATGGAATCAACACTCCTACTAACAGCTCTGGACAGTTCATACTTTAAAACATTTGCCATCATCCTAACTTTTTCAGGTTTTGAATCTAAGTAGTTGATCACTTTTGCCTTTTTCCATCCATGGTCATTACAATACAGGTTCCTCTCAAATACGCTATGGCAATTTGTGCTTGTACCTCCTGGAATTCTGCTGGGCAGATGGTTCCATATGAAAGTCCTCTCTTCTAAAAGCCCCTCTTTACTCATATCAATCAGATCACTCACCCCATCCATGCGTGCACTGAACTGTCCAAGGTACTGGCTTGCATCGCTTTTCTGCATGTGGTCCTGATGTAAAAGCATTTCCTGCATTTTGTCATTCTCCTCGATGCTTCCTGCATCCTCTTGGAAATTTACCAACATCTCTCTACAGCACATTCTAGGTGATGGAGTCATGCCTTTGATTATATTTTCTACTCTGGCACGCTTTGCCTGACGACCAGTGTTTATGCTCCTCTCACATGGAGCAGCTATAGAAGATGAGTTCCTCCTCATGATGTCAGTTACGGATGTGAGGTCTGAACTTCCACTAGCATTATAAGTTCGAAGAGTGCTCTCCCAAGGTGTCTTCTTATCGCTTTCTTCTTCCATGTCTGATTCGCATGAATTTGATAATGTTGGGTCACTTTGGAAAGAGGTGACGTGCTTGGCAATGCAGTCATCCTTGCATGTGTTTCCGGAAGAATACATGTCTTTTCTCCAAGTGATTTGATCTCCACTCGCTGAATTAGGGCAGCGCTGAAAGATAAACATGTCAATCGTGGCATTTGATGTGACTTGTTGGCACAATATAAAACATATAAGTTATATACAGATGACCCACCTGTTACCAATCGGACGTCCTAGGAGGTTACAGGGCTTCTGCTCGCAGGCGAAGGGACAGAATTTCCCCCGTTTCACTTTAAAAACGAGGAGGTGTGGTTAAGCGGGCTCTCCATCCCCTCCTGCCCTGCCCATCGCACGTCCATCACATTTGGATCAACAAACCTGATGAGGACACATGACATTAATTCAAACGCGCCTGTTTGCCGTGTCATCTAAAAGAACAAGTGAATTTATTTTTTTCCAATTTAAAAGTGTTTCACTTATTTCCTATATGATAAATGTATTCCCTTTATCACTACTTTTACAGTGTACTTTACTTTCAGTTACACGGTCTTTACTCTATCCCCCCCCCCAACCAGCCGCAGTGGTTCTTTCCAACCCGCCGCTCTGACGTCACACAGAAGCGAGCGGAATCTCCGAGTTGTTCTATCAGCTGACGAACAGTGGACTCTCGGCCGCTAGCGCCATGTTATTAATGTTATCGCGGTCCCGGTGCGCATACAGGACGTTCAGCCGCTCTCTGTCAGCGGCTAGTCAGGTAAAATTGTATTGGCTAAGAGAACCGCCTCCGAAATTTGACTGAAACAGTTCCCTGTTAAGTTGAGGCTAGTTACTCCGTAGCGCATGTCTAACGATAGCTTGTAAAGTAGGGCCGCGCCTTCCAAGGACATACTGGCGGCTTCAGAGGCTGCTAGTTACATTATGTCTTTCAGCCTGAGCACTAGAAACTAATAACTGTATAAACAATTATATTGGGGGGTTTATCTTTAAAAATACATTGTCTAAATGGCGTACAATGTATAACCGAATAGCTTGCGGCGTTATTATCTCTCCATTGGTGGTTGACATTATTACTGACTGGCCTCCACTCTCATGTTACGGCAGCGATGGGATGTACTGTAGGTGTAGCTGACAGACAGGAATAGCAAATGTCATGCCATGCCTTTTTGCATGGTTAAACCTTAGTACAACCATCGTCTCTTTGGAGCGTCTAGCCTCTGTTTGCAATATGATCTAGGAAAAAAAAAAAATCTGGGAAACATTTTTTGTCATGCATGGTTTTCGGGTTTTTCCCTCATTCAAATGGTGCAATATTCACATAAGACCCTTTCATGAAACCTATATTCATATAATGTAGAAATCAATGATGTAAAGCTGATTGGCAGTAAACTGAAATTCTTAATGAATCTTGAATTTCCACAGAGAGCTGATTAAGTACTATATTGTCATAAATGATACCCTTATTTAGAAAAACTGTAACAACTATTCTGAAATGGCATTAATGTATCTGTTCCTTCTTTGTCAATTAAACACTAGAGAGTAACTGTTTATCTTTACAGGCCAATAATGTAACAGTCCAACGGAACACGCATGGTAAGTGGGTCTGTGATCAATTCATCCAGTCCTGTTTGTCAGAATCTGAGAGACTCAGCAGTAGAAAGACTCTGCAGTAGAAAAACTCCTGATGTGATGATCTGTAGCAGAATCAACGGCATGCTTTACTTCACTGTTTTAAAAAACTAGTCTCAGGAATGCCACCATTTATTGATTAATATTTTTCTTTTCTCTCCAACACATCAAAGGCATCTCTTATTGCGGCCACCTTGTACATTCTCAAATGTAAGTGCTTTATATAATACCCAAAATTATGCGTTATCAGTGTAATACTTGATCTGTCACTCAATTGATATTTGTAGGAAGTGCATATTGTGTGTCGTCTGTTTTTACATTGGTTTAAAGATAGTATGCCAATTTTTTTTTGCTCAATCTCTTTAGATGTAAAGTCCCTTCAAACATCCTCCATAGCAGAGGCATCAAGGTGTCTGCAGTTCACAGTGTGTAACTTAACTATTCTCTGCATTTCGTGTGAAACTCAACGCTGCTGAGTTGAGCTAGGTGCTTCACAGTCACTGTGTTTGTTGTCATTACAGGGGATGAAGTTGTCACAGTTAAAACTCCTGCCTTTGCAGAGTCCGTTACAGAGGGGGATGTGAGGTGGGAGAAAGGTCAGTGTGGTCGCAATAAAACGACAACCGTTGTTCCACCTGTTTTTTTTGTTGTATAAGCAATATTTTTCATTTAAAAATATGGACTGAATACATTTAGAAAGAAATCCCCTGGAGGAAAATAGTTTTATGTCATTTTTTCTAGCTGTGGGAGACTCTGTGACAGAGGATGAAGTGGTTTGTGAAATTGAAACTGACAAGGTAGACTAAACTCGCAATATGACTTCAAATCTCTCATAAATAGAGTAAGAGAAAAATCCTCAAATTTCTATTTCATGCTCACAGACCTCTGTGCAAGTCCCAGCTCCAGCCGCTGGGGTTATTGAAGAACTGCTGGTTCCCGATGGAGGAAAGGTGGAAGGAGGAACGCCACTTTTTAAACTCCGGAAAGGAGGTAAACCATGAGTATTTGGTGTTTTTAGTATATTTAAATATGATACCATATCGTGCATAGTGAGATAACATAATATTCTACCATAGTAAAGTGCTAGAAAGTAAGATGCTACAAGTTCTATGTACAGTATATATATTTATATCTAGTAAATGTGTGCATGTACTGTATGTATATAAAATCTGTGTAATAATGTATAAATATATTAACATGACAATATTGGCACATATAAAAAAAACCTTGGAAACAAAACATTTAATTTGCTAACAGAATAATTGTCATCGTTTCCACAATCTACATTTTTGTGTGAATGCGAAGATTACATTTAAAAGAAGAGACACATTCAGTTATTTTTCCTGCAACTGACAAGGATTTATTGAATAATTTCTTTACCCATGCAGATATTGTGATGCTGTGTCGTTCCCATATCGTTGCCCAATTGTTTCGCTGCATCTGGATTGTTGGGAGTGGACGGGTTATTTTTTTCTGATTTTTCAGCAGCTGCTGCTGTTGCTGCTAAACCTGCAACCACCCCTACCAGTGAAGCACCCACTGCTACCGCAGAAGCCCCTCCTCCTCCTCCTCCTCCTCCTCCTCCATCAACCCCTGCCGCCATGCCTCCAGTGCTCCCAGTTCCCCCAGTTCCAGCACCGGCTATGCAAGCCAAACCTGGTGTGTGTCTTTTTCTTTTATAAATAGCAATAATGAAATGTTGTTGAAATATTGTCTCTTGTAAGACCTCTTGTTCTCCACTGATGCCACTTCATATTTTTCATGTAGTTGCTGCTGTCAAGCCAACTGCTGTAGCTCCAGCCCCTTCAGCAGCGGGAGGCAGAGGGGAAAGCAGGGTAACCATGTGGTTTCAAGTTTTTGAAAATTTTGTTTTATACCTATTTCCGGGAAGTGGGACTTCATTGATGCAATCACCTTTCCTTCCTGAGACGATAATCCTTCAAATCCTAACAAATAACAGTCAGCTGCGGGACCATCAAGTGACCCACAGAGCTTCATCTTTGAGTTGAAACCTGTGGCACAACATACTGTAAAATGCAATTCTATAAGCCAAACACTCTTAAGAAAACGCCTTCTGAAAACCTGAGACTATAATGGAAAACAAGCTAAATTTCACTGAGCACTCAGACCCTTATCTGTCAGATGACTGGAAAATGATGACATCATTTAAAATGATGCAGGTTTCAATTTTTTAAGCGTGGAGTAATGCAGAGGAAGCACTCGACAATGAATGATGTGACTACAGGAAGCTTATTAGGAAACAGAAACCAGCTGTCCAGCTCTTCATGGCTTTTGAAACACAGTGGATATTTGCCTTGTTATGTCAATAATTGCCGACTATTACTCCATCACACACAACTGGCTGTGTTTTCCTTTTAAAGTGCATCAAATCTGAAAAAGTGTGTTCTAACCAAAGTATGTAGGTGGGTATGAATTGCTTAACCCTATTAATCTGTTCCACAGCTTTGTAATAAAAGTGTAAGGGGTGAATGAAAGAACTGATGAGAAGTTACATTTTGTAAGCTGTCAGTCATTTGAAGTCTCGGTCTTTGGTTTCATTTCCCCCTCTTTTCCTGCTGCTCAGGTGAAAATGAATCGTATGAGGTTGAGAATCGCCCAGAGGCTGAAGGAGGCACAAAACACCTGCGCCATGCTGACCACCTTCAATGAGGTGGACATGAGGTAAGCTGCCGTGGTTCTTTCCTCTGTCAGTTTCATGATAAAATTCCCCACTGAAAAATAAAATCCTGCTTTGTGCAGCAACATTCAGGAGATGAGGAAAGTCCATCAGGATGCTTTCTTAAAGAAGCATAACATCAAGCTGGGTTTTATGTCTGCATTTGTGAAGGCCGCGGCCCACGCTCTGGCAGATCAGCCCTCTGTGAATGCCGGTAAGACAGAGACAACTTCCTTTCCTCGTTACTGAATGAACATTACGATATTCTTTTTTGTCTTCTGTAACAAACATTTGGAAAATATCTTTTCAGTTATTGACGATACAACCAAAGAGATTGTCTACAGAGATTATGTTGACATTAGTGTTGCCGTGGCAACTCCAAAGGTAGGACCCCCCCCCCCCCCCCCCCCCCCAGCTCATTATTGTTCTCAGCTCTGATGCTGATACACAGACAGAGACATCCGGGTCAGGTAATTAACCTTCTCACTCTGTTTAGGGACTTGTTGTACCAGTGATCCGAAATGTGGAGACCATGAACTTTGCTGACATAGAGAAAGCCATTAATGCCCTGGGAGTAAAGGTTTGCTTCGCTCGTTCATGCCTCTGTCCCATTTATTCGCCTATTTTACACCTGAGGCAATTATCTGGCCTTTTACTTCGTATTTGCATCCTAAAGTGGACTTTTTTACTCAGGCTCGGCAAAATGAGCTTGCTGTTGAAGACATGGATGGAGGCACTTTCACTATCAGCAACGGCGGCGTGTTTGGCTCCATGTTCGGCACACCCATCATTAACCCCCCGCAGTCAGCTATCCTGGGCATGCACGGCATCTTTCAACGGCCTGTGGCCATCAACGGCCAGGTAAAATAATGGACATTATCAACGCAGTACTTGGTGACCGGTGGTCTTCCACTTAGAAAGTCTGTGAGCTTTTATTCCATTTATATGAATATTTGATTTTTGTATTTTCGATGTGTAGTCATTTCTTGCTGATTTGTTGTAGATACCTGGGAAAGATTTGTGCTGATTTTGAGGCAATTTCCATGCTTTTTTAAAGAAAATTTGGGCTAAAATTGCCCTTGTGCTTTCGGCCTAGTGAAATTCATGTGCAGTAAAAGAAAAGTCCTGAATAGAATTGATCGAAAAGATACCTAATAGACAGTTAATGAGAAAAGAGACCAGCATTTTGCGTGGGTCAGCCATCCTTACGATTCTGTGAAAATCTACCAAACCTCAAACCAGTCCTTCTTCTCTGGCAGGTCGCGATCCGTCCCATGATGTACGTGGCCCTGACATACGATCACAGACTTGTCGACGGCAGGGAAGCAGTCACTTTCTTGCGCAAGATCAAATCAGTTGTTGAAGACCCGCGAGTGCTACTTCTGGATATGTGATTCTCCCTTCGCTGCCGAATATTAATTACACGTAGCTCAGCTTCATGTCCAACTCTCACACAACAAAGAAACACGCACAAAATCCCTTGTTATTATCATTGCATCAGCGATTCTACCGGGATGCCGATCTGTTCCTCGTTCAGATCAAATCCCTGGTTCTTGTGAGTGGGAACAACTTGCCCCAATTCAATCATCATATATGAAGCGGTAAATAAATGCATCACTGCCATCTTTATCACACCACTGTCGTCATAAACCACTGCTTTTCCTGGCGAAGGCCATCTGCATGAATATCTCTCATCAGTTGGTGCTCCTGAGCCTCTTTTTCCAAGAGCGGCTCCTTCCTCTGATGACTTCAAGATGTTCCAACGTTAACACAAGACTGGAACAATCCGCTGCTTTGGTGTTTGTCTTTGTGACTAGCAACAAACTGATGGAAAACAGTGAACCGGGAAGTTGTTTTTTGGTTTTTTTTTTCTTCGCTTTTTGTGGAACATTTTTTAAGTGGTGCCATGCATATTAACCATGCAGACTGATGATCCTGTGTTTGGGGAACCGTTCAGTTGTATTTTTGCTTTTCCGCTGTAAGTCCCGTCTTTTTGCTTCGCTGTCACTTGGCACATCCTGCTACCATAAAAACTCATAAAGTTGATCAAATTCCAGTGAGCTTCAGAACAGACTGCTCACTTTACTGTTCATAGGGTAAATCACAAGACCAAACAGTATCGGTTACAAATCAATAGAGAACCGCTTACACATTCGCAGATGTTTACAATTCAGCTTCATGTGCTTGAAATAATTTTCAAAATGCACAATTTGACACCAAGTGTTGATTTAATTGATGGATCATTTTCATTATGCTTTATATTTAAATGAACCTTTTAAGATTTTGGATCCTTAAACATGACTTAAATATCATTATACGCAGCCTATTTTAGTCACACCTGTTGACACTACAGACATACATATTGGATACATGTGTGACCACACAAGTAGCCAAGGTGTGTTTACCAGTCCCCTCAATTGTGCAGATTGTGCATCTCTTGCACAGTTTTTTTGAGCTTCGAGTTCGTTTTTTTTTTAATGTAGAGAAAGTGGCCAGATTTCCTATCAATAGTCTGGTCTTATATTCGTTTGTGTCCTTGGAGGTCACTACCATCTTCAGACACCAACAGTGTTGTCAGAATGCTAAGATTGTAGTTTTTTCTGTTTGTTTTTTTCCCTCTTAACTATTTGACAATAAATTCATTCAATATATTGAATATATTCATTCAATAAATGTACTGGGTTCTTTGACAATGGCCTGGTGCCTGACAGGAACAATATCCGTGTGTGTTTGTGTGCAAGTGAGCGCATCAACAAACACACATTGGAGACCAATGAAGTAATGTTGCAGGAGAGGGGTCACTGAAATCTCTGTTCAGCACCAGGTTGCATCAAACAGACGTTAGGTGGTGTCTATAACACCAAGGTTTGTGAATTGAAACCCTTTAAAATTAATTTTACCTTATGTACTGTGTAACCAGTGTTTATTGGTTGTTATGTAATCACAAGGAGAGTCCTTTCACCAGGCCAGGTTCCGGAGACTAGCAAGTAAATCAATCAATCAATCTTTGTAGTTACAGTTAACAGTTAAGACAATTCGTATTTCATTGTATTTCTTATTCTTCCTCCTTTCTACTATTATCTATTACTGTTATGTTTTTTTACTTGCAACTCTTGCACAACAATTTCCTTTGGGATAGATAAAGTTGTTCTCATCTCTCATTCTCATCTCTAGAGCTGCAGCATCAAACTCACCAGAATTCAGCGTATAGCATCTTCATGACCAAATCTGTGCCAAAGCATTTCATCTCCTGCTAGATGTGCTTTTCCCCCGTAATTTCTCCTCTGCAGATGAACTCGGTGCTGAAGCCGGGTCTTCAAAGCCTCATTCGCTGGCCCGTGGCCCTGCTCTCTAAAAACCTCAGATAATGGGTTCATCTCTGATAAAGTCTTGAGGGTTGCTCGTTCCTTTCGCCCACTTCACACACACAGGCTGGAGTGTGTGCAGCTGTGTATGATGCCCCTTCACTATTTGTGTTTACTTTAATAATTGCAGGGGACAATGGCTCCTAATGTACGTCTTTGTTTCTCTGCCAGCACGTACACAAATGTCTGAACAAGGCTGTTTGGAGGAAAAATACGGAATTCATTACAAGAGCACAACAAAAACCCCCAAACGTTAGATTACCATGAGAATACCGGAGGCCCTAATGGGCCTGAATACAGCAAACAATGACTGAATGATTCTTTTAATTTAATTATTTACTCTTATTAGTGCTCAAGATTCCATTAGCACACTGGAGATCATGTTAATTGGCAGCGTGTGCCAGTGGGTGCATAGATATCTGAAGGGTTTGCTGGCAGGTTTTGTTTCGCCTTCAAAATTTGGCCAAATCTGTGAATTTCCAATCGGGCTGCTCAAAAAGACGTGGGCTTTAAGTCTTTGTGTTGATTCGCATAAAAGATCGCCCATTAGAAATTGGCAGCCTGCTGTTTGTTTTTTGTTTAATCCACATCAGAGAGATAATTTACCTAAATTATTCTGTTATTTTTTCCTGTCTTTGTACATTCTAATGACATCGATAACTTTGTATAAAAAGAATTGTAGTTTGATCCAATTCAGAAAGTAGGAGTACTTAGAAAGTGTTGAGTCTGCCTAAGATATTAAGATTGGCTGTTTTCCTTTTCTTTGCCAAAGGAACAGTTATCTCAACATAAAAAACATGATTGTTGTGGTCTGATACCTTTTGCAGCCGACTAGATCCTGACATTGTAAGCTGATATGTTTTGGTGAAATCGTCTGCTTTCTCTCTGATAGCATGAAGCTGGGTAGTATTTTGTTGTGGCGCCAAAAGTACTGGAATAACTCAAAAATGATTGGACTAACGCAAGATAATCCACAGAGGTTATGTGCAGTTTCAGGAGGAATTGCTTTCCCTTTCTTGGGCGAAGTTCAGTTTCACTCAAACACGCACGAGGCTCCATTTTTCCTGTATGTCTTCTTTCTAATTCCTTCAAACTTTGAGAAATGTCACGGTTCAGCTGACATACCGAAACTGGTAAACCCACACTTAATTTCCGTCAACGTAAACCCACGACAGACAAATGGGCCACACGGGGCTCGTTGCAAGTTTAAAGACAATATGTTAATGCTAGATGTTAAAACCTTGGTTGAGTGTTTTATTGGAAAATTCACATTTATTGACCCTTAGAATAACATCTCCTTTATGAAAGATGAAACACTCAAAAGTCTACATTTGAATTTTGCTCTGTGATTCCATTAAGAGTGTTAAAGATGAAACTGTCCTCCATAACTGTTTCATGAATCTAAAGAATTAACTCCAAATGTTTTTTTTGCTTTATTTGCTGCTCCCTTCATGGGTCACTTCATCTTTTTCCCCCGAACCTTCTCCTCTGCATGCCCGTTTCTCACATCAACTAACTTCATGTCCTCTTTCTCTCCATCCATAAATCTCCTCTTCGGTCTTCCTCTTGGCCTCCTGCCTGTTTGTTCCAACCGCATAATCCTTCTACTCAGATCTTCACTATCCCTTCTCTGTATGTGTCCAAAACATGTCAGTCTGACTTTATCTCCAGAACATCTGACATGTGCCGGCCCTCTAATCGACTCATTCCCGATTCTATCCAACCTCCTCGCCCTCAAAAGAGAACCTCAACATCTTCATCTCTGCTACCTCTCGGTCTGACTCCTGGCTTTTCCTCAGTGTCACCGTCTCTAAACCACAAAACATCCAAATAACCGAAAAACCTGGAACTATTGACTTCAATCTGTGTTCCCTCTCTCTTCCTCAAGCATTTGAAAAGGTTGGACATGAAACCCAAGATCTGCAGTAGAAGTTGAAAGCCGGTTTATCGGTACAGTCCATTACGATGAACTGTGACAAGTGGAAGAAGAAAAAGAAAGAAAAACGCAGGTGAGAAGATCCAGCGAACCCTCACGGTAACCTCAAGCAGAAGCTGCCTCGCAAAACCTACCGGACGGCTGAGCTTCACACCTTGAGACAATTCACCAGGAACCCCTTAATAATCACGCTTGCATAAGTAATGTTCCACATACATATTCATGTTCCATCTCCAGACCGTTTCATTCATTGCAAAGCCGGTGTGCTAAAACAACTACCTTGCATCTGGTCCTATTCTCCCCCTTCTGTCCGTGCTTTGATATGAATGCCAGCTCTCTTCTTGCTCCACCTCTTGTTGTGTTGTCATACCAGAAGATTATTTTCAGGATGAAACAAGAATGATGCACGAGACCCCGTGGCCCGACGGCAGGAACAGCTGGCAGGGCCTCGGAAGCTGCAGCTGGTCCGTGTCACCGGTTCACTTATTCACACCGGATGGATGAGTTTTAAGCTGAGACATTCAGAAAGGACCGGGGGGGGGTTCACTTATGTGGCAGTGGATCTCTGAATATCAAGCTAAAAGTGACCAGGTGCTGTTTTTAAATTGACACGGAATATCATCTCTTACGCGTATTGTTTTCTCTGAATGACTTCTTTTTGCAACTCATTTGAACTCGGCCCTCTCATGCAGAACAGCTGCACACCTCATGTGAAGGTGATTCCAGCATCGCAATGTGTTGACGTGAGTCCTGGAGAAGAATTCGAAACAGGTTTGTGCAGTAACTTGGCTTTATTTCTGAAACGCAATCTACCATATGTGAGAATAAAATATGTCAGACGTGACTCTTCATGGTGTGCAACAAGGTTCTGTTCTCAGCCCAAACCTCAATATTTTTTACACAAGTAACATATATGATATTTCTCCATTATTCTTCCCAGTTAAACCAATTTGTAAAGGTTTGATGAAAGCTTAGAACATCTCTTGAACCCACTAAAACCAAGAGAGTTGACATGAATAAACAATCTATGAACTTAATAATTAACCATTTTTGAGCATTAGAAAATCAACGCTTAAAACAGAGATGCAGTGAATGAAAATTAATTATTGTGGATAAACAATATGGGAAATTATATAAGAAATATAATAAGTTCTTGAAGTATTCAGTCAGATATCTGAATAAAGTACTTTGTGCTTTGACAGTTATGTTTGTTCTAAGCTCCATGCGTCACTTCGGCTCAGCTTTTGTTTATTTCGGGGTGCTGGCTTGTGTTTTTGCTGAGGTTTAAGCTGTGGGCTGACTTCATGTCGAGATAGGACTGGAAATTTTCCGCAGATCTGGCAACTCTGAAACAGTATATCAGATTAACTTCCCTTACAAGTTGTGTAACAAGCATTTTCACTACTTATTTGATTTTATACCTTATCATTAGTATCATAACTCATACATTTATTAAATTGTATTTGACTGATGGTGGCATATCTACATTTTATATATTTATATATAATTGTACATTTGCCTCTACTGTGACTCGTGTTTTTTTAAATCTCCTCTGGAGACTTTTGTTTTATTTTTCTCTAAACTAAGTTTAATTCCCTATTTAAGACACGTGTCCAGAGAACGTTCTGGTATTTTTAAAGGCCTGAAGAACGATACAAGAAGGAATTTATTTTAATGTGTCATGAAATCCTCATGTCGAGGTGAACACAAGTTAGTTGACAAATTCTCCACTAGAGGGCGCAATTGGCCGTGAATTATTACCATGAAGAGAGTGGACTTTATCTGCCCTACAAATTCCACTCCTTTCTGCAGACTTATACCTTCACTTACAGATGTGCTACTTTCCCCCAAAATAACTCGTTGTCTTCTTTGTGGGGACAAACCCCTTGGTAGAGTTAGCGTAGCATTAAGATTTAAAGAATTATGACTTAACTTTTCATATTGTTATGGGAGCTGGGACTGGGTTAGGAGGACAAAAAAAAATGCTGAAACTGTTCTGTAGGAGTTTGCTCTTCCTCACAATCTCTGTTCATCTTCAGCGACTGGAATTGTTCAGGGTTTTTCCAAGACCTGTAGGAATCCAGATTGAGAAATGTTGAGCATAAAGGAAAGTAAACAGATTTCAGGTGTGAAGTAAACTTGGAAGACTGAACAGGAAAGGAGCATCAAGAGAGTAAAGCTGCAGCTGAGTCGGGAAATGCAATCTTGTCAACGCGTGCTGTTCTGTTTTCAGACAGAGCTCCAGAGCTGAGCAAGCTGGACGGTGAACTTTGGTGATAATTGAGCAGGTAGAGAATTATTATCGACTCAAGTTCTGCAAATCAAAGGAAATGAATGGTTTCCCTCTGCTGACAACAACAACAGGACCATAAACCTTTCATTGAGGAGGAACAAAGAGAGACAGATTAATCGCACCAGCCTGAACTCAAGACACAATATATGGTCTCATCTCATGAGGAACAACAGAGGGAGTCATGCTCTTTGCTCTAGTTAGAAAATAAAATTTAATCTACCCAGGGTAACAGAGTCATACATAGCAGATACAGGTACAGACATGGAAATACTGCTTGGGTGAAAAAAAAATCTGCTTGTTTGTTTTCACAGCTGTTTGACAGCGCAACATGACAGGAGACAAACTGTAAAGATGAAAAAAAAAAAAAAAAAAAAAATCACATCAAGTGATTAACAAGCATTCCATATATGGTCATGTATACAAAGCCGTATAAAACAAGTACAATAATGGACAGACAAGTCCAAAAGAACAAGGGTGTAAACATTTCGTGTATATGTGCTTTAAATGACGCCAGCGTCACCACAAATCGGATCAACCGGTAACTGCCATCGTCGAGGCAGGGTAAGGAATTCATTAATATAAAAACAATGACCGTCTCTGTGTGATGTACTTGTATTGAGTATTTTTTTTTCTTAAAAAAACTCTACACCTGTATATTTCAGCTAGCATACAAAGGAAAACTGCAGGCCACTGAACCTCCGTGGGCGTCTGCTTCAAAAACAATGTGGCATCGTGTACTCAGGGCGTTTATAACAGAGCACCATATTGATTTTTACTGTGTTTCCTCGGCATCGTTTTCTGTCGTACTTGACTGCTGCTGTTGGTCCCTTTGTGTAGAGCTGGCTGAAGTCACAGCGAGGCACAGCAGGTGTCAACAACCCCAACGCTCAATGCAGAGATGAAACTGGGTGTTTCCCGTCATCCAAAGGACAGAGCCAGCTCATGTAGCAGTGCTGAGGAAGCCCTTCAATCGCAGGTCTTTGGGCAGAGTCTCCAAAAGTCTCCAGCTTGGAGCTCAAGTGCTTACAAGACAAGGTATCGTCAGTATTGTGTTTGTTTAAATGTCTGCCACGGTGCTAGTTTGGGGGTCAGGGACTCCGTGTCCCCGCTCTTCCTGATTTCATTTGGTTTCGGCGGAGAGCTGCTCCAGCAGAGGGTTGGCCTCACTCTCGGGCGTTTTGACGCTATCCGTCCTCACAATGCAGGTCGGCCGGTGAAGGTTGAGCATCACCATAAGCTGCTGTCTCTCCAGACGGAGTTCCTCAATCTGCGCCTTTAGCTCAGAGTTCACCATCTCCAGACGCTCAGATTCCTAGAGATAGGATAGTTTAGGATAGTTTAGAGAGAGCACTGTTCGAATTTCAATGATGAAACAATTGTAATAATCACACCACTCTGTGTATAACTAATAATTATCTGGAACCCATTTTCAGCTTTGTAATACTCCTGCAGGGTTCTTTGTCTTTCTCTCTCTTTCTCCCACACACACACCTTTTATCTTGCAGGTGAGTCCTGTGTTCACTATTGCTCAGTGTATGTTTTTTTTTTTGTTTTGCCCCTAAGACATTTATTGCAAATTTAAGTTTGTTTTTCAGCATTTTTCAGGGAACTCTTTGAACTACCTCACCATTAACATAATAAGATTTCCAGGTAATCATCAAAATATTTTCTGTAATCATTTTGACACTTTTTGAACTTTTTAAACACATCTCATCTTATCTTGACGTCATATGAATGATTTTAAATAGCGCAATATTTTCCTGGTCACTTTGATTTCAAAGTGCTTTCCTTGACCGGGGAAATCGTTTGCTGTATTCCAGGTTTTCCAGGACATGACATGAAAATGCAGTCCTACTAGCAGTTTTTATTCTTTGGGGAAATGTACAGTGAAAGAACAGCCCTTTTGTTGAAAGCAGCATTGAAATAACTTGATGAGGTAGGTGGTTTAAATGTGAATAACGATTGCAGGGTAACCAAAATCAGATGACGCTTGTTCTGTTTCTGCTGATCAATGTTCTCTGCTGCGTCATAAACTCACCCTTTGAAGGAAGTCCGTCCGTTCCTTCTTTTTGTTTCGGCATCTCGCAGCTGCCACTTTGTTTTTCTCTCGCCTTCGTTTCCTCCTTTCTTCATCTTCATCCATCTGCAGACAAAACATGTTATTATGTTGCACGGGCATTTAACATTTGCATTTTCCTAAAAAACAAACAAAAAACTACACTGATGACGGCTTCTGGCTTCTTTAACCCTAATACCAAAATTTCACCAGGAAGGGAAAGTAAACTGTTATGCAATTTCTACACTAATTCTTCTATCAAACACTAGAGGGTGCAGAAATTAAACTTTAAATCTTTAAAAGTGCAAAATCTCACAGTGAACTTAAAAGAGCTTCCAAAGTTTTCCACAAGTGTTTTTTTCCTTTGGCTTATTTGTTTGTTTGTTTGTTTTTAAAAAAGGTATTTTTAGATGTTTCAGTTCGGTTTGAATATCTTGCATTTGGTTCATAAACCAACAGCTAATTGTTGCTCTGAGTATAATCCACGGTTTCTCACGTCTCCCAGCTGCTTCTATTGCCTCACTTCCTCTTTTCTTTTCCTCCTCACCTCTGTCTTGATGGCCAGCGGCCTCTTTCCCAGCCTCCCCAAGAAATGCAGTGGGGAGAGCATGGCCCCCAGCTGGTGGAAATCAGCCAGCTTCAGCTGGTCAGTTAGCGTGGTGGCCGAGATGCCCGCCAGCGGGCCAAGGCTTGGCAGAGAACCCGCCGCCAACGAAGGGTCAGGTATCTGTCCCGGCATCATGTCCAACCCGGCCACCACCGCCGCTGTAGGGAGAGAGAAAAGAGATTCTGTTATTTAGTCTTTATCGTAATGAATCTTTCAAAAACAGTACATTCAAGATGTCTTGTATTTCCAGTCTTATAACCACTGTTCTGAGAAAATGTCTCAACTAAATTCAAATCATTTATATAGTCGGGGTTTTTGGTTTATATCGATTGATTTCTAGAAGTGACAGGAAAAATAGATTTCAGCTTGTTGTGCATAAATGTATCATGGCCACCTGACATCTTTTCCTGTCCAAAGCACCTTTGATTTGATCTGTGAGTGTTTGTCTTATATCCAGCAAACAGTTTATTAACTGTCATCTGTCCCTATCATCAAACATCCTTCCAAACACCGGTTGCCATCTCTTGAGAATGCCGGCAAATGTTGACAGCTTTGACAGCTGTGTCATCTCTTTAGACAGCAGCCAGAGGAAGAGCAAAAAAAAAAACCTGCGCTGTCGACCGCTATAAGCTCATCCGTGGATCTCGTGCAAAAAGGAACAAATAAACCTGGGCCCATCTTCTACACATTTGATAATTTACCCGGTGGTTTTTGAATTCAGGATTCAAAGGATATCAGAAGCATTAGTGTTGAAACAGTGGGGCTTAAACACACGCAAATTCCACCACCACCCTCTTCCAACAATTTGGGATATTTTAGAGGGTCTGACCACGGCACTTTTTCATGTAATCAGGGAAGAATGAGGGACAGAGGAGAAAAAGGAGAACTTGTGCAGACCTAGAGGAAGTGGCTGGAGAATTAAGACGTCTCTCTAATTACTGTAAGACCAAGAGTTGGAAAACTTCTGATGGCCAAATAAAAAACAAATGTTGCAGATGGGAACAGTGTAACATGAGCCGGCTTCACCCTGCCCATCCCTGCAATCTCAGAGCAGAGGCAGGCAAAATTTTTTTAATGAAATTCTGGCTAGAAAATATTTGGTTCTCATCGTCAGGTAAACATAGAATGACAATCCAATCGTGTCAAAACAAGTAGGTGAACGGGCACAATTGTCTGATACTGAAATGCTCCTCTTAATAGAACTGGATGACTGACATGTCAGTAACTGCTGCTGAGTGATAAAATTTCAGCTCGGATTACGAGCCGAACCCAAAGCTATGAGGAGTTTTACAAAGATTGAGGATATCGGTGTAACTTCAACTTTGAAAATTCACATTTGCCCCCTGAGCATTCAGCCGTAGCTCAACTTCTACAGGTTGGGCACAAGCTGAACAAAGCCCCTCTCATATGGATGCAACAAAGAGGTGTATTGTGCTGGAATCCTGAACAGCTGACTGTGCTGGTTGGTGACTAGCTGACAGGCTGGGATGTATTGTAAGTTATACGAAGTTTTTTATTTCAGCGTGATTTTTTTTTTCCAGACTGAAAGGACTGCTCTATTACAAAAGCCATGGAGGAGGTAATGAAAAAGTTAGGTTATGTAACTCTATTCTAATGTACTCCACCCTGCACATGGTCTAGTCTGAAAGCGTTTTTACAGTTGGGACTTTTGTTTACTCGCGAGCAATTCAGCTTACTTTCAGAAAACTACTGATCAGTTCTAAAGTAAAATAGCATTTCTCTGAACCGTTTGTCACCAACTGCATTAAATTGCATGCAATCAAATATTTCGGGATTGATAATAATCCTGACCAAGCCTGCTTTATTTTTCACAGCCAACAAAATCTGACCTTCCCGTATCAATCACCCAAAAAAACATATTACACCTGTTGCAACAAACCCTACATTATCACTACATATTACTTTTGACCTCCTCTTTAGGAACAGAATGATGTATTCACTCCAAGGACAGGTTCCATTTTGGAGCCAGTGTCCAATGAGGCATTTTATTATTTAATTCTCCCCTTGCTCCTGTCCCTTCTCCTCTTTTCTCCCTCCCTCTCTCTCTCTCTCCTGTTGCATGTGTACTCCCATTTACACTACACTTGGCAGCAGCCTGTTTTTGCTGGAGAGTAAAAGAACAAGACAGCCCTGGTAAAAATCTCTTGCAGACAAAATCTGCTGTCTGGAACTCCCGGGAGAGGTGTAGGAATAGAAGGTGCCAAGGCCTTTTCACTTTGCAGCAGCGGCAGAGAGGAAGGCAAACCATATGGTAGCTGGTCCAAGGTGAACAAGAAAGAGGGGGGATATGAGAAAACACCCGGATCAAGGTATCAATCATCGGAATGAATCACCGCATTCAACATTTTTCAGTGCTTCCAATAATTGTATGACAGGCCATCAAGTAATTTCATTTTTCATCAGCACACCCTTAGATGTCAGTCAAAACTTAATTGACTTCCAAGTGTCCGCTTGCATATGCACAGCTGTTTATTTAATTCTGTCTTGTTCAAAAGCATTGATTCAAGTATTTTCTCAGATTGCTCGCTGCAGACCGATAGCCAGGCTGGAACTCAAAAGGTGCAAACCAAAAGAACCCTTGGACCACAGGGACTGAAGCGCCCATTAGGAATGACTGAGCAAATCACTTTCATAGCCAAAATGGAATCCAGTGTTCAAGTTGGCCAGACACTCAGGACCGGTTTACGGACTTTGATTCGGCTCTGACTTGTACAAAAATGATCTTTCAACGGAAACTGACAGTAAAAAAAAAATTAATTCTGGGCTTATTTTACTTCGGTTGGACTGCCTCATATGGAGCTGACATTAATGCAATTCACCTGGATGATTTTTTTTTTTCAGTATTGCGTTAAAAGCAGTTGATAGCAATGGAAAAAAAAAATCTGACTTAAGGCATCTTTTTTTCCCCCCACCAATTCCTCAAAATTGCACCGAAAATTAGGGCGACATGTTGATAGGAGTATCCACCACTGCATGCTCAGTCAGATAAATTGTAAGGAAAAGCCCCCATTCCTTGCTATGTCTTGTTGAAACATGCAGCTGAGGCCACTCCTTCTCATAAACACACATTTGGTATATAAACCACCCTCATATTTGTCAGGATGACATCAGAGCACTCTTTCCTTTTTTTTTTTTTTTTTTAAATTCCAAAGGGGTAGTTATTCCAGCCTCTAAACAAAGGTAAAATGACATGGAAGACTAGACATACATCAATTATGGTACGTATAAATGAGTTCTATCCCTTTTCCAGACAGTTTATAGTACTTTTGTGCTACAACAGAAATTCCTGGCTAGAGTTAAATTTGACTTTTAACTGTTCTACGAGGTCTGCTTTATGTTTAATCTGTTCAGTCTCTCTCAATCTCATATTCCCCTGACAAATTCAACACCCATTCAAGCCCTGAGACATTAAACACACCAAAAGTCTGGTCTTAGCATTGCAGGGAAACTTTGTTTGCCTTGCAGTGTGCCATTATACCCAAAACCATGAGTCAAACTGATTTTACATTTTTCAACAGACGGCTATTTTTCTCTTTTTCTGTCAGTGGCAGCCTGCAGCTGAGGATTAGTGGTCAGCGTTTGATGATGCAACCCTGTTACTGTGCTTTTGCAGTCAAGCAGAAAAGCCAGTGCCATAGCTTTTAGAGCCACACTAGCCTCAAACAAAGACACCTACACAGCCCAGGGGTAGTGTGGGCACTGCTGCCTCTCAGGAGCTGGAGAAGACCAGCTAAAGCCAAGGGCAGTGGGCCCAAATGTTATGTATTAGCAATGAAATACAGAACAGTACTCACTGTAATTTCTGGCTTCAGTCCAAAACCAATCCAACTACATGTGAGCCATGGATAGATGGGGGTTCTCAGTGTGCAAAAGTGTTCCTGTGAGGGTTCTGAAATGCTGAGACACAGTGTCCAACACGCTGGTCTATTTGCTCCTACATTCAATTAAATGTGTCTATTTCCTGAGTCAGTCTGGAGAACAAGTGACAGTGATTTTTCACAGCATTTTTCTGTCTAAAACCAGAAGTCAGAAGTATTTGCTGGCTAATTAATATTTGCCTGATTTAAAAAAGTCTTTATTTGTTTCCTTTCCTTTAATTAATGGTCTCATGACTGAAGTTGTGGCATACTAAGAAAAAACACAGACCTTCCAGATGCTATTGGACACTTTTTTGTCCGGATTCTTTACAAAAAATATTTAAGGTAATGAGGCCTTTCATGGCCCACACACCAACATCTTGCAAAACTCCTGCAAACAGTCTCTGCGACACTCTCGCTGAGAATGAACAATGAGCGCTGGGGCTCGGGCCAAGGCACGCTTGCCCAATCTCTGGCCAAGGTCTCAGTGATCATCATTACCGTCTGCACTCAGTCAGGCTGTGTTGAGTTACAGCCTTTCACAATCCTCTGAGGAAACCAGGGAATTTGGCACTGTCTGACTTGAGGACAGGACAGTCCAAATATACAGTATCAACATTCCTCAAACTCTTCATTCTATTTTTCACTGAACCGACAAGAGGCAGGCACAGGCTGAGAGGAGAGTTTGTAATAATGGCGGCTGTGCTGGTCACACTCAGGTCATCCCTGCTCTTTCAGCAAGATGGTGATTGTGTTATTATAAGTGAAAACAGGCTCCTAATTTCAGCTTATATTCATCATTTGGCTATAAACATTTGCCACAAATAGAGGAAACTATCAAAATTAGTATTGTGAAAATGCCTAAATAGTTCAGTAGAACCCAAGCTGTAGTATGCTGCATATGAAAACCTGACCCATTGCTCAGTAGATTATTGCAATTTTTTTTATTTTGCAGGTGTCATTGCAAAAAAAAATGATTCAGTGCAGAGACACCACATGTCATGTACAGGGAAATAAAAACATTAGCGTCACACACACACTCACTCACTCACATTCATTTGGCAGGGAATTTCTTAGCAATAAGTGAAGAAGATACATGGATTACAAATAGAGACTCTTATAAGTCCAAAATAAGCCATAAAGGAAAGCCATGACGATGTTTGGAACAAGGAACTGCTGAGCTTGCCCAATCTGGAGAAGTTACCAAAGGCAAAGTGGTTAAAGCTAGCAAGTGAGAACAGACAGTCCGCCTGCTGCTGCTATATCCACTGGTATAAAACATTAATTTCATAAAACGACTTATGTTTATACATTTAAGTATTGAGCTTTACTAAACCTATTTGAAGCAAAATAATTACACTGCACCTGTGTCCTGCTTCAAAAACTGTAAACCATTTTCAATATGGTTTCATTTGTGCAAGCGCTCTGGACAACTGCATTTGGTGATTTAAATAGTTAGCAGTTAAATCAGAAACCATTCCACGAAAAGATATATAATCAGATTAGCCAAAAATACATCAGAGAAAGAAAATCTTGCTCCATTACATGCATCTCTCACTTTTGTCTTGCAGACCATGCTATAGATATATATTTGGATGAATACATCCAAAGTCTTTTCATTTTAAGTGGCATTTTGATTTACTTTCTCCCAGCATCAGTCAGGATTTTGATGCAATCACAAAATATCTTAAGTTACCAGAGAAACACAGCAGAAAAGATAAACAATTGACTTTAGTGGAGGCAGCTGACTAAGAATGAGTTTAATAAAAAATGTAAAGAAATTAAAAAAATCAAACACTAAGCACCTGCATATATGCACAAGGCATGAGGACTGTGGTTGCCTTCATTTAAACATTACTATGTGATCATTGGCTGGATTCCTACTTTGCCTTCATGCCATTCAAACAGTCACACATCTATATTCTGTATCTGGGTGGTCTTCGTTGAATTATTATAATGTTACTATTTTCTCCATGCTGTAAATCAGGATTAGACTTTGCATGACACAGCTTTGGCTTAGCTCAGACATGGATTAAATGAATTAGAAATGTGGACAAAAGCCATTTCAAATGTATGAAGTTCATGTCTGTGAAGAATCCAAGGCAAAATATGTGCAATCCTGAACAATAAGATATTAGCCAACACTGTCCAGAAAACTTGATTTAACACTTCCCGTTGAAGCAATCGCCATGGTTATGTAACTTTGTCACTATAATGCTGTTTCATGGTTTGTCCTGATATTTCCTCACTGACCCACGTCAAGCAGCCTCTAATTCAACAATGAAATTTCTCTCGCCTTTTACAACGTGTTCATTGCTTTTGTTGTTTTAAAATACTAGGAGTAGAGGGTCAATATTTAGGTTGACAGTCTGTCACAAGGACATTTTTGAGCAAACAGAAAAACCTGGCTTCAATTCCAAGTCAGCAGTATGAAAAGACCTTTTTAACACGCAGTGTCTGCTGTCTCTTTTCTCACTTACACCTTGGGACATTTGGGTGTTTGCCTCTACAGTGTGTGTCTAGGCTGTCTTGACACACTGTTTTTACAAACCATGTGGAAAGGCTTATGGGGACTACAATGTGATACTGATAATTTGATACCCACAGCAGTGAATAGCTGCTCCCCCGGCATTAGTGTTAGTATTATTGAGCCTTGCTGTTGCAGAGTTGGCTCGCTTGCCTGCAATGCGTCTGCTGTCTATTCAGCGCACCGAGGAGCAGCTTGGCAAGTCCAGCTCTCCACAGATGCACTGGAAGGCATTTCTACTTAAAATAAACCCTGTGCGCCCACGTCCAGCCTCTCAGCCCTGTCGACCCTGCGCTGCTTGTCGGCTCGTCAGCCCTTCCCCATTAATCCACTGCAGCATTCCATTAATGCGGAAACCATCCTATGGATGTGCCCGGGCAGAAGCCGGGGCATTTAAATCTTTCAAGGAGCATGCTTGTTCACTTACTCACACAAACACCAAAGAAATATGTACAGAAATATCACTTAACTGTATAACCTGAATGGCATGTAATTGTGTAAGCAAGCATGCACCAGCTGGAGAGCATGCAGTCACAATAGAGGAAAATGTTGAACCTATGAACTTGCAAGTCACATACACATGATCTACCTTTACCTATTATATATTTCCCATTCCACAAATAGCCTTCAACCTTCAGACCAACAAGGGCAGACAACTGAAACTACCTCTGGCCAAGATAGAGCAGCCATCACACAGCCCTGACTTGAGACTAGGATGATTTTTGTTGCATCGGGGGAAAACAGATGCAAGGGGGGAGTAGAATTAGGGAGCAGAAATAAAAGCATAGGATCTGGGTAATATGAAAATAAAATAATATGATATTCTGAAGCTTTTACTTGGGGAATTGATGGAAATTAGCTAACATCTCAAATACAAATAAAGCAATGGAAGGCCAAAACAAACACTATGAATGCAAGCCAATTTGAGCACAAGTCCTTAGCTGAGCTTACCTGTTGCACTGCCAAATAAACTTCACACTATATTTGCAACTGCATTACTTAAGTTTCAAGGAGAATCACCCTTGCCATGCAAAGCATTGTCATATTGCAGTAGTTGAATCTAAACCAAGAGAGAAATGTTACTTACTCACAGCAAACTTATCGGTCGTCTTCTGTCAATGATGCAACCGTGTTTGGACACTGTGGGAGAGTAGTGACAGATTACTAACTAACAGAGTACTAACATGAAAAGAACATACAGTATATGGATGTTGCTGATTTAAATGCGACCCCATTTAAAACTAATGATGACCATCTTTTTTATTTTATTTTATTTGTTTTACCTTGTCTAGATAAAGTAATTGGAAGGCTTGGAGTCAAATTACAGTGGTGTTGTGGCAGTCATCATGGGAAATGTGTTACTTATCGGAGGGAACAATTATTCGCGATAATAACAGATGGCACGTCCTTACATAACTAGGCTTTTGCGTTCTCATTATCTATTCAAATCTGATCCAACAAGTTCTCGTACTTCTTTGTAGCATTTGGCGTTCGAGCTGGTAAAGCAAAGGCTATGGTAACGTAACTGAAAGTCTCTTGCCAAGCGAACGTAAAGAACGTTAAAAAAACACTCAAACTTACTGCTTTTGATGAGTGACTTAAAACATTTTTTTGCTGAACAGGTGAAGTTTGGAGTAAAATGCTAGCTCGGCTAGCCGTGAGCTGGCGGCGGAACCTGCGCTGTGTGGCGTGCATACCTCGCGTTACATAACGGTCTCCACCAGCGGGCTAACCGACACATTTCGTGTTCAGCGACATGGAAATGGAAAAAATTCCCGCGATTAAAATAGGCTGCCATTGGTCCGACACAAGCCGGTGTGTAATTTAAGTGAGCCGGGGGGTCAGTAAATACCAAGCCGTAAAAGCGACAGTTGCCACAACAGTTGTAACAACAGCGTACGCAACGGTTGTGACAGCAACATACCGACTCGAGCCAAGGCAGCGTGGAAAACTTTAAAACTAACTAAACTTGGCCTTTTTAACAGAAACCAACAGAAAACATATCCTGTAATAGTCAGTATTATCATTACAGACAACGCGAAAAAATACCTCATAAACGTGTTACAGCATATTGTCTCTGCGGTGTGTTGAGAAAGTGTGACTAAACAGGCAAAATACGGAGATACTCCGCTGACTTAACACGGAAAACTCGACGCTCACCTGCTGTGCGTCCGAATTTGGCAGGTAAAATGGAAAGAGTCGGTTAAATAAAAAAAAAATAAAATAAAATAAAAAAGAACGGCCAGGAGTGGGGGACTCGGGTGTAGGATTTGGGGACTAGCGTTGCATCAGCCCTGTTTAAGTAGTGGCCAGAGGCTCTGTGAGCGCTCAGGAATGCGGAAGTGCCGTCCAGACGTAAGCGCGGATGAAAATAATGTGAGAGGACGGCGGAGGTTCGCTCGCTCCGCCCATAGCAACCAGAAAACATACACAGAGCGGAGGAAACTTCCAGCCAGATAGATCGAGAGAAAGACCTGAACGTCTGCTTCCAGCGAAATCGCTATAAATAGAAGCACAGTTGATAAGATAGACTCGGTTCTTTATTTATTTATTTATTTATTTATTTATTATTATTATTTGCTAGATGCCGTGGAAAGCCTTGCCAGCTATGGTCAAATAGAAACAACAACAATGATGCTGTAATAACAGCATTAGAAGGACGATAAATAAACCGCACCAGTTAATCAAAACCTCATGTTGAGTCACTCTGGATTTCTTGTAATATCATGATAAAAAGTGCAATATCAAGTCAACTCAAAACATGTGAAATAGATTCTACCGTGCTTGTATATTTTAAAACTTTCCAAATATTTAGCACAGGTGAAAATAATACCAATTACAGATTGGCCATCAAATATTACTAGATTTTTCATTTATTTCCTTCCTTTTTTCCGTAAATCAGCATCAATAAAGTACTGAATGGATTCATCTTAGACAAGATTACGGATCGACATCTGATTTTTTTCCCTAATTTTCTCCACTGTTAAGTGATTTTTTTTTTTAATGGATTTTAAATTGTTTATATAAAACAGTGAACACAGATGTTCCAATTTCATGTACATTTTCTGTTTTTTTGAATTAATTACGTTTTTTACCAAGATCCATAGCATTCACACTCCCATTATTTAGTGTGAGCTTCAATGGAACACTTTCCAGGTAAAATACGCTCATTCATTTGAAAATCTATTCAACCCTGTCTGTGTATGAAGTGAAATAATTCTTTCCTACTTATGAAGATAAAAGATAACCCATTTTCTGATATATGTATATAAATCAATTTTATGTGTGTGTATGTATACACACACTCACATACATAAATACACATATAAGTATGTGTCTATGCGTGAGTGTGTGCCTTGTTTTTATACCGTGTTTTTCCTTGTGTGGAGAACTCCAATTATTATACTTTGTAAACATGTTTTTTACTTATACTTAAACAATCCAGGGATACAGTAAGGATAATAAGCTTTTTGTAAGTCAGTCAATTGATAAACAGGAACTTCTTTGTTATGTGGGGGATTTATTTTTTGCGTGATGCACATTAACCGTATCACACTGAAACAATTATCTATGTTGCACATGCTCTTGTTTGTCTGTCTGATTTCATCCATATCTATCAAGCTTTATTATCTACATAATAACGGACAGTGATCACTGGGAAGATTTTCATGTGTGGGTGAATATTTCAAGGGGTCATGAGGAGTCATGTCATCAATTGATTGACTTTGACACCGGAAAAAGAAATAAAACTGACTAAGGAAAACATACATTCAACCATTTCTTTTTGGCAACAATGCAAATGATACATCATGAGTTAAAATAATTTCGAGACACCTTGTCAAGTGCTTAATTCCCAACAAACATAATAGTCTGTACTTCTTGTTTTATCTCATGCAGATTTTAACAAGTGAGATAGATATGCTTTTGTTTGCATGGAACCCCATCTCATTTGTCTACTAGGTTAAGTTTCTAGTTTTAAAGTAAAGTCTTAGAGTCTCTCATTTGACCCTCAAAGCACAGTTCAAAATTTCTCACAGTGATATGACTAAAACGAAATATATGATGAGACAAGTGCAGAGAAAGACAGTATTTATGTATTGAACCTGGCAAAGGAAATTTGATATTATATTCTGTATGTCGTGCAAAGTATTTGTGCATGCATCTGTACTTTCGTTTAAATCCCTCTTTACATCCTACTTATATAATATGTTACTTCTTTTCGAAATCCTTTTTTTTCCAGGAAACATCTAAATCAAAAAATGTAACATCTGCAAAATTCCATCTGAACATGTCAAGCAGAGGTTCCAGAAAGTTCCAGGGGGAAAAAAAGAAATGTAAGTGCCTCTTCCTGCTGCTTCCCTCTAGTGTGGGTCGTTGTAACTACATACCTTCATAACTTCAATAAAGTTGAAAGATGACTATTCAGGGCATGTGGTTATAGTTGTCGCTGTTTGGCTGCAGACTTTTAAAAATAATGCATCATTTAATCACATTACACATGCCTGGAATGCAATTTAAATCATGCAATCATTTAAAAGTTACTGATCAGAGAAGCATACCAATACTTCTGTTGCAATCTGCATAACTTGGAAATCAGGTAATAAGCAAACATGCCTTTTCACCAACTTTCATATTCCTTTCTTTTTCTTTTCAGCAACTGTAATTGTAAAAATGTACATCTATTCTTTTTTTGTGTTTTCTATTTGTGTCTCTTTAATGTTTTTCATATTTTAATGGTAGGTAGTTTATGTATAAACTAACACTGTTACTTAGGGTTCTACTTCCCATAAAGGGAAACAATTGCCTCAAAATAACTGAAATAGTTATAACTAATTTTCACAATTGTAATATTTTGGCACTCAGAATTTATCTGTTTTGATTTTAATTGAATTAATTTACTTATTAGGCAAACTCAATTATTTTCATTTTGCATGTCTTAAAATGTCAATTTTCTACTGACAAATTGTCAGTCAGTTGATTCATTACAGGTGTGCAAATCAGTCCTTTTTAAATAATATTTAACCGTCCACTTAACCTATTAATGGACAACAAATTTCTCCAGTTCTATACAAAGCTTGTGTTTTAACAATTGTTTTATAATTTGATTATTTGAGTTAAAGTTGATCATGTGTTAGGTATAAATATTCTTTGAGTCATTTTGTTTTTTGTTTGTATAGCCAAATGCATACTTTGTGTATCATCCAAGTTAGAAAGTAATGTAGCTGAATGTTATTATGTAAAGTAACACAATGCTGCAACATTAAACACAGAAAAACACAATTGAAATGACATTCTTAGATGTCAACAGGAACAATTCTTCATGAAAGGGCTGCACAGTCTGTTTCCTGATAATTTCCTGTTTTAATATGAGGACCAAAATTCCATTGATTATGCACTCCTTATCCCGTGCAGTTTTTAATACAACTCCGGTTTTGTCATCACCATTATCTGCATCTCTGCTGGGTTCTCCATTTCAACTGTTCCACATTGAACAAGCAACTGAGTTATTAGAGGCTCACAAAAATACCCTGCTCTGTTCCTTTTTTTAGATTCTAATTTGGTTCAGCAGTGATTTATGTCTCGGTTTGAGGGACGGTTGAGAGAGATTGTGCGTCACAGTCACTCCTAACAGAGATGACAAATTTTAGAGAAGGCCATGTGGGGTTAATAAAGCAGAACTGAGCCAATAAATAGACAGATTCATAAAACAGGAGGGTCCTGGACAGGGACAGAAGTCCTCCTGTGTAAATGTTCAACTGAATTCTTCAGTGCCTGCAGGAAAGCTGCTCGAGACTTCACTCAGTAATAAGCACACGTGGTGCACACTGGCACTTTAAACTCTCCAAAGCGAATATTCGCTGCCAAGAACAATAAGCCATGGTAAAATATAAAAACATTCAAGTCAGGCTATGCCAGCCAAGTATGCAAAGCATGCTAATGTATTCAAGAAAAGGTCCACTGTGGTTTTTAATTGGCTTTGAAAGAACAGGATTCAATAGAAACTCAGCTTTTTTGGGGACGTGACAATGACAGAGCTTAGATTTCAGAATCCTATAAGTATGCTATTATTGTGTTCAACGAGGCACATAGACTCTACACTAGCAATCATGTTGGCTGCATTTACCAGCAGCCTCCCAAATGATTAATGGAGAGTGAGTACAGTTTGTGGTTTGGCAGCTTTTCCAAACTTATGCCGATCTCCTGCTGCGTGGGCATCAGAGGTCAAAGTACAAACAAGAGAACTGTTTTTTTTTAAGGGAAACACCGTGTTTTTGTGTCTGGATTAACTTGTGCTTACATTAACACATTCTTAGTAAGATTTAAGTTTAAAATATGAACTTCAACAAGTTTCTGGTGACTGGCAGGGTCAGTCATCTTCCTTAAAGTGTCTAGCTCATTTTATGGATGAATATAGTCAGTCAATGTTTGTTTTCAAAGTGTTATCTTTGGGAAATACCCAGACGTCCAGACACATCCTTGACTCATTCTTGACAGACGTTACAGTCAAATATTATTTTTTACCAACTGTCCATTTAATTTCCTTCCTTCCCTTTTTTATTTTCAAAGTACTCGCAGTAAGCTCGGTGTATGATCTGCTCAATATATGCATCTATATGTGCACATGTTTTCTGTCAGTTTGCACAACAGTTAACATGAAGTTAAGAACATGAAGAATGAAACTGCACATGAAACCATATAGGTTTTATAAATTTGATACTTTTGGATTTGAATTCATTTCAAATGTAATGCCAAATTCTGATTTGTAAGACTTTTGGTACTGATCATTGCAAGCATAAAGAATTTCCTTCAGGATTAATAAACTTCTATTCTATTGTACACCCTAGCTGTATAATTGTATGCATTATGGCAACACTGCACTCACTGAACTTTCACAACTATTTGAGGTTGCAACACAAAAAAAATTTTGAATCTATGTCCTTGTAATAAAAATAATTTTGTGCCAACCAAATTTCTTATGTGATAATTAATTCCAATTGCGCCATTTTACTGTATTTGCTTAATATCCTGCTAGCTTTTAGGTGATTACTTGCTTCTTTTCAACCATATGGGACTAATTTAAGTTTAGGTAATTTATGCTACTTTTATTCTATCATTCATTATCGGACGCTTGGCAAATCTTCTTGCTGTTTTTTGACGAATACCACATCTTTGTCATATTCCCTGCTAACTTTTAAAGCATTTTCTTGCTGATATTTTTCCGCAAGTCTTTTTCTGCAATGTCTGAAAATGTATCATTTGTATTTGAAGTTTAATGAGGTGGCTAAAGACTAATAAACACATTTTTAAAAAAATTATTAAATTCATAAAATTATCCAAAGCTTAGGACTTGTGTTACGAATCAAACACCCCTTTGCTTCATGCTTTCACAAATGCCTGATTTTATGACATAGCAATTTGATATCATGGTTGTCCCTTAAACAAGTGATATAAATGCAAAATCTGTTATTTCTTTCAACAGAATCATGAATGTGACGTTTTTTGAGATCTTGTAGACATTAACACCATCTTCGGCACTGTGCAATGTTTGGTGATTCAATGTTCCCAAACCCTTTATGACATTGATTTATCTGTGCAAATATAACACTTCCTTGGGAATGTAACAGCAACCAGGAAACAGCGCGGTCAGGAGGTGCATCAGGATGAGATAACAGGGGTGGAAATGCTGAGTCCAAAATGAATAAAAGAAAGATATGAATCTGCAACTAAGTAAAGTGCGATATTGTTAGTTTTGCGCTAGTAATCTTAGTCTGAATCAACCCCATTTTACTCATTTTGGTACTGAAGTGCTACTCCATGTATAAATTCAAATAAAAAGCCAGTTTGTGAGTCCTTACTACCAAACAACAAACAAGTTCACACTTATATAAGACCAGATGACAGCAGGATTACATCTGATGCGCACTCTTCAGCATGTGATTTAATTACTGAGAACTGATAAAACAACTAAAATATTAAAAAGCTAACTGTTATGTTTTTTTTCCATAAAAAGAACATTTTTCAATTCTAAAATCACAGGGTGATTTTTATGTACACAAAGAGATAGCAGACCTTCACCAATGACCATGAAATCATTACGATATAGATTGATGACTGTACAATAAAAAAACTACCGGTAATTGAAATTGTAATGGCAAACCTCTTCATTGACATATATATGATTAAATTTACAATGTTTTATGTAATATTAGTAATGCAGTAATGTCTTTATATGACGTGTGGACTAGTTCCATCACTGAGATAAGAAAGAGAGTCTCATTACGTTACAGTGTATGACGATATAATGTGAAGTAAGCCTGACGTGACAGAGATCGGCTGTGTGGCTTCTTTCATAATAAAATGTTCCTTTCTGGTCAATAACACAATGTTGTGTTCATTTTCAGGTGATGCTTCTGTTCAAATATTTGCATTTCGTTCAGGATGCCACTGATGATCATTGTACAAATAATGTGCAGCCAAAGCAAAAAGGCAAATGAGTCGAACAGAACTCAACCGAAAACTTCCCATTTATATACGTGTGTGCTTGTGTGTGTGTGTGTATGTGTGTGTGTGTGTATGTGTGTGTGTGTGTGTGGGGGGGGGGGGGGGTCTTTATGTTTCTTTTTTTTTCAGGAACACAAAACTACTCTTCTGATAATCTAACTTACAAAAAGCACAGCTGTGACACATTCTTCTTCTCCTTTTGGTTTTTCCCTTCGGGGGTCACCAATCAACCTTCTCCATCTAACTCTATTCTCTGTATCCTCCTCTCTCACACCAACTACCTTCAGATCCTCTCTCATTACGTCCATAAATCTTCTCTTTGGTCTTCTTCATGACCTCCCGCCTGGCAGCTCAAATTCAAGAATCTGTCTACCAATTTATTCACCATCCCTCCTCTGTACATGACTGAGCCATCTCAGTCTGGCTTCTCTGACCTTCTCTCCAAAACATCCAACATGTGCTGTTCCTCTGATAGACTCATTCCTGATCCTATTCATCCTGGTCACTTCCAAAGAGAACCTCAGCATCCTCATCTCTGCGACCTCCAGCTCTGCCTCCTGCCTTTTCGTCATCGTGACTGTGTCTTGGCCATACAGCATCACTGGTCTCACCACTGTCTTGTACACCTTTCCTATCATTCTGGCTGATAGTCTTCTATCACATAGGACCCCTGACACATTTCCCCACCCATTCTAACCTGCTTGAACCCGTCTCTTTACCCCTTTTCCACACTCTCTGTTGCTCTGAACTGTTGACCCCCAAGTACCTGAAATTCACCAACTTCTTGATCCCCACTCCCTGTAGCCTCACCATTCCACCCAAGTTCCTCTCATTATATATACTTTGTCTTGCTGTAACTAACTGTCATTCCTCTCCTTTCCAGCGCATACCTCCACCTCTCTAGATTTTCATCAACTTGTTTCCTGCTCTCACTACAGATCACAATGTCATCTGCAAACATAGTGGTCCATGGAGAGTCCTGTCTAACCTCATCCGTCAGCCTGTCCATCACCACTGCAAACAAGAAGGGGCTCAGAGCTGATCCCTGATGGAGCCCCACCACTGTCTCACAGCTAGCATACATGTCCTGCACCAGTCTAACATACTTCTCTACCACTCTAGATGTCCTCATACAATACCAGAGCTCCTCTCCAGGCACACTTTTTCTAGGTCTTCAAAGACACAATGCAGCTCCCTCTGGCCTTCTCTGTACTTCTCTATTAGCATTCTCAAAGCAAATACTGCATTTGTAGTACTCTTTCTATGCATGAAACAGACCAGTGATGTGATAGCGATTTTGTGTTTAGATGCCTGTGAAAGTGGTGCCGTTTTGCAGGGGCCTATGCACGACCCCTTGACCCTTGCTGGTTATGATCGAGCAATTAGTTATTTTGCTCCTCTCAAATAGGTTATAGGGGCGAGCTGCATCAGTGATTGGGAGAAATAACAAGACTGAGCAAAATGGAGAAGCTGGGAGCTTCTGAGAGCCGCCACCATTTCAGCCTGAGATGTGTGTGGAAAAGTGGGGCATAACGAGCGGGTCAGATTGGTGCAGGTCTCAGGTTTGTTCTGCAGCGCCCCCAACTGTTGGCAAAACGTAGTGCACCGCGGAAGGACTCACGTTTGAAGACGCAATCAAATCATTCCAGCACGGAAATAAACCGCGTCGGGTCACGTGTTGATGCTAAGCTGCCCCTCGGAGGTTCGATCTGCTCGTCCGAGGCCCAAACAGAGCATATTGTGATTGTTAAACCCGCAGTAAACTGTTTCGGGAAACGCACAGCTTAAGAACCAACCGGAGCGGTAATCATAAATCACATGACCTCCGCCCAGTAAATGACGAGCGTTCGTTTAAGCGTAGCAACAGTTAGAGCTTCTTTTTTTATCTTCCCCACTCTCCGCCCGAGTGCACGCTCCACACCCATCGCCATGGAAACCAAACAACTGCATGCGCCCAAATATGGTCAAGGATGTGGAACGTAATGCTGCTCGCGTACTGACGTCACTGCCGGCACGCACTGCGTCGCTGTGGAATCTGATTCCTTTGACCGTGACAATAGTGGAGCAGCAGAGGAGCAGCTATGAATAAATTATTAACCTACCTTCTGTGCTACAGTGTTCTTTATGTAATGCCGAGACAAAAATAAGCGCAGTGACAGAGGAATTTTGGTGGAATCGTTCCGGGACTCAGAGTTTGGTTATTTTTTTTTTTTTACCTTTAAACAGGTAATTATTAGCAGCTTGAGAGCTTCCCTCTGTATCATCCACACCAGATGGACTTGTGTTTTTGTTTTGTTTTTCACCTTAGTTTCGCCCCCCCCCCTTCATTTAGCACAATAAGCATGTGTTACAAAAAGTGAATATCCAATACCTTTGATAGGATTCATGTAACATAAAGGGAAGCTCAAGGACAACTTTTAAAAATGAAATATCTTGATATTTTATTTTTGCATATGATAGCTCTGATAAGTGAAAATGTCAAGATAAATCTTGATAAAACATATGACCCTTTTGGGAGACACTACAGCAAACCATTAGGCGCTACACATCAGCCAAAATGAGAATCTAAAATTCCATTACGACACGAATTAACACCATCCTTAAAACTGATCTAAAGTTGATATCTTAAACACGGGTGACAACAGAAAAAAAAAATTAAAACGTTGTTTTCTTTTTTTTATTTCCAGTGTTAAATATATGGGTTGTTTTTTTTGCATCTGATATTTTTGACAAGTAAAAAAATAAACTATGTCATAAAATACATTTCGATAAAATACATGGCACGATCTTTTCATGGAAGTGATAGAGCACCTTACAGCAAGATGTTACACCAAAAACGCTACACATTATTAACCCTGCTTTTTTTTCCACTTGTTACAAACACAATTTGTCTACAGTAGTACACACACAGTAGGCTATAAATCATGATCCAGCTTCACATCAAATATAAGGATTTGAAAACACAAGATAACATCTCTCTTTGGATTATGGATGTCTTGCATTTGCATGCACGTTTGCTGCAGTACCAAATCTCTTTTTAAGAGAATTGCTCTATGGAAGAAGTTAACCCTGTTACAGTCACAAAATACATCTACACAACCTTTGATGTTCAGGTTTACACAATGTCAAAACTACAAAAGCTTACTTGTGTGAGGGCGGGAGGTTTAGCTTTGCTGGCTGGTTATAATACCATTTCAGTACAATTGCATAATGGCGTGCATTCACAAGGCCAGAAGTGTCGGAGAGTTTAGACTATCTTTCATGAACTCTGATGCGCCAAGGCTGCCTTTGAGCCCATCGCATCCGTCTGCCAACGAATCAATCTCAGAGTAATTAAAGGAAAACGCTGTGCGGTAATTGCTACAAGTGGGACTGGAAGACATGACTGGTGTGCTCAGAGATTCAAGGTCATTTGCTACAGACTTGTACAGGGTTTCCCAGTCAGAGAGGCAGAAAGGGCCACTCAAGTCTATGTCTGGCACGAATGCAGCCGTCGCAGGTGTCACCGCCATCTCTAGACTGGGGACGAAGTCATCCAGGTCGCCCCCTGTCAAGTCCTCCAGAACCTCCTCTTCAGCACTGGAGCACAAGAGGATGTTGGAGTTGCCTAGAATAGCTGCAGCGGGGATGCACGGAAGATTGTCCAGATCTTGACCAGCCTCTGCTATTGTTGCACTTCTCTCTGGGGTTTTTCCACCTTCTAAGATAGACAGCATCTGCGGGGAAGCCGGAGAGTCCTCCAGCATCTTGGTGATATCGTCTTCATCGTTTTCTTCCGGGCCTGCATCGTCGTCGTCGTCATCATCATCATTATCATCGCCCTCCTCGTCACCAGGTGCGAGTTTGCAGGACGATTTGTGAGAGGCCAAGACCTGCTCCAGTCTCTCTTTCTCCTTTAGCAGATCAGCTATCTCTGTCTGGAGGGAAGACTTCTCCTCCTCCAGCTTGTCAGTTTCCTGGGGTAAGGAAGGACAAGAGGAGGGAGAAAGAAAAAAAAGATTTGCATGATGGACGTATGAGAGCTGCTCTATGGTCGTGCCTCTGTCATCTCTGCTGGGCTCCTAATGACAAGTGACATCTGTGCACTGTCTGCCCTGGGCTTCGGAGAGGACACGTTGCGTGAATGTTCCCTGTAGGATTCGTTGCAAGATGCATACTTACAGCTTGCAGAGTGTCTATCAGCTCCCTCCGCCTGTTGCGACACTTGGCTGCAGCGATTTTGTTCCTCTCCCTCCTGATCCTCCTCCGTTCCTCCTCCTCTTTCGAGGGCTGAAATCAATCAAGAACAGGCCATTTAAATGCGCGTCCATGAGTCCCGCCATATCAGCAGTTGGCCCCTTCGACACTGTTACGCTTGCCAAAAAAGCAGATAGATAATCTTCATTGTGGTGTGTGCTGGGAATACTGATATAGGCGGCGCAGACTCCCACAGCACGACTGGCACGGTCTTGCCAGCCTCGTGAACGCGCATTTTACGCAATCTGCCCCCCCTCCCCATCTCATTCAGAAAGCGCCGCGCACATTACTCGAGTTAGACGTAAACTAGTCACCTTGTCATGTTATCGCGATAACTTCAGGATACTGTCAGTATAGAGAAATTGATTTTTGTTGAAATATCAAATATGTCTATATATTTTTTTACTGGTTATTGAAAATGTACATGTGACCCCCCCCATACCGTCCCCATCCCCATCCATCTCTCTCCAATGTGTTTCCCCTCCTACCTGCTCTTTCTGTCCTTTCCTGCTGGAAGACTTCGCCTTGACGGTACGTGCGGGGGCAGACGGCGGGGTCGCTCCGTGACTCCTGGTCCTTATGCGGCTGGTAGACGGGATGACCGGGCGCTGCACCGGCCACCTCAGATCCGGCGAGGTTGCGATCGGAACAAGCGAGTCTGCAACCGCGCCGGTGTCGTTATCCTGGGGGGATTGACGGACGTGCACATCTCAATCAATTCAATCGAGAAAACATGTTTTCAGAAATACTATATATATTCCCTGGCATTTGACCAAACCTCCCCACATCTGTAAGATCAGATCCATATATCCCTATTCACACATATCCGTTATTTAAAAATAAAAACACACCGTGCGACATTATCTTACAATGAGATAATGTGATCCTAGCAAATGCGTATTTATTAAGTCTCGGTTCGTGTTTTGTATCTGTCGGTCCTCTACCTCTCCGCTGTCCACTGATGATGAAAACGAGTCAGGAGGATGCTGGCTGCGTCCAGGGGTGTCCCCGCCAGGCGATGCTGTTCTACAGCTGGAGGACGAGTCGAACTCTGTGCTGGAGTCGGAATGCATGTTTTCATCTAAAGTCCCTGCATATATATCTATATCTCTATATATGTATATATAAAAGATAGAACAGCTTGTCCAAATCTGAGTTGAAAACGTCCGCCCAAACGCTTAGTTATATCCCATTTGCTGGGTTCATAAATGGTAAGTGTGCGGAGAGTGAGGAGGCCCGCCTTTTATAGTGAGCCGGGATTTTATGAATGAAATCTGTGTGGTGAGACTGAACCATTCAGAAGAAGAGGTTATGTGGGATGATCAAGAAAAACACCGGTGGACTTCTCTCCCGGAGAAAATAAAATAATTTGTGAATTGACCAAAGAGCGTCGGAGAACGATAAGCTGATTAAAACTTGTTTCTTTGGTCAAAATATTTAAAAATTATTGAGCGTGTACCAAATGACACCCCCGCCTTCGGGAGGTATCACCGCCACAGAACAGCTACGTCATTTCATGTATGCAGCATCTGCATCATATACATTGTGTTCCATCCGTTTGCACTTATATATTTGCTTATGGAAAATCAGTTAAGAGCAAGGTGACGAAGGATGAGCGAAAAAGCACACGCAGTGGTATAATTATCAGATTTATCTATTTTCCGGTAGAATGTGATATCAGAATTGGATTTTCTACCACAAGCAGATTCACTGCAATCAGTCACAAATCAGTCAACCCTTATTCTGACTGCACATGATTTATTCCGACGCATCAGATGTTTGTTTACAGCTGCGTTAAGTTTCATCCATGCATCACATCGCCTTCACCTGTCTCCGCATAGACACGGCTGCAGCAACAGACTTGTCGCTGGCGTGAAGCAGCCAATCGCCAAGTGGACCGCCGAGCCATATATAGTGTTTCCGGTAGGCAGGGGGCGCGCTGAGCCACACGGACGCGCTGCTTGTGTATGGGCCCACTCACTCCCAGGCATAAAAGAAAAGGTAAAGAGGCGCTAAAAGGCCGTGCTTAGTGATTTACAGCCTGTTGTCCGCGAATGACTCTGCCTTCTGTGTGGGATGAGCAGGGGCAGCCCCTGCTTTGGGTTGAAATGGGTTAAACAATCAAAGCATATTATAAAATTACATAACAGCGTGATGATGGGTTTAAATATAGAGGATTATGTGTAAATATTGATGATTGGTTGGTTCTATGACTGCCCCCCCCCAAACAAAGACAAATAATTTGCATTTCTGTTGCAATTATGTAAGCCTTACCCGAATGGCCTAAATCGCAGTGGGGAAGGGGGTTTGTATAGATGCTATATTTAGGTGTCTCATGGGCTCCAATCCGCTGAAGTGAAAGGGGGACGGACGGTGAATAGAGGGGAGGCTCCCCCCGCATGGAGGGGCCGCGATCCCCTCCTGCTTCCCGGCAGCCGCGCCCCCCCAGACCTATTTACCGGCACATCATTAGGTGGTCGGCTGGAGTCTATTCAGTGGCCTGCGGGGGTTCAAAGGTCGGACATTCAGATTGCAGACAGCCTCTAAGACCTTTTTGTGATCAAAGCAACTTGAGTGACACTGAAGCGGAGCGGTGGGTTTATTTTTAGAGTTCGGAATACAAATGCAAAAGACATCTAAGTTTCCCATGTGGAAAAAAAAAACTTGGTCCGCAACGCTTTCACTCCTCGGGGTGGAGAGGTTGGGGGGGGGGGGGGAATGTTACCCAGCACACGCATACATCTTAAAAACGTGTTCATTAAAGATGACAAAATAAGAACTTAAAATTGTCTACTACGCATTTTCTCTGTTGTTTCAACCAAAACAGTAATCGTGGTTGTGATTATCTTCCCGCTTGCTCCGGCCGGTAGTAATACGCCTGTTATCAATAATTTATCATCGCTGGACAACAGTCCAGGTCAGTATAAACAAACTTGCTCCTGCCAAGCGGTAGGACAGTGGATGTGTTTGGTGTTGTTTGGTGTCCTGTTTCATTCCTCTGCTTCATGGACACAAAGGAGGAAGGCGCAAAGAGTTGCTCAATACAAAGAGCTCTCACTCCGACCTTCTTTCCCGGAACCACAGGGTTCTCGCTTCTGACGTAAGCGCTGCTCTCGGGAATCCCTTGCAGGCGAAATAAAGAGTGTCGAGATTTTCTTTACAAGCAATGGCTCACGCTACATAAACGATCTTTGTTGCTATGCAAAACAGGGACGTCACTAACGCGAAGGGGTGGAGTGTTGCTATGACTACCAGGAATGTTGAACAAAACACGACTCCTCTAACCTACGTCGATGAACTTTGACATAATGGTACTAATTCACGACATACATACGACTGCGGGCAATACTCGTTTTCATTTGGGTAAAACAGCCTTATTATTTCGTCTGCAAACTTGAAAGTCATTCGTAAGATTATAAATGAGTTGTCTTAATGCCGTTTTTAAAGCAATTTGAGGTGTATAAGAAAGTTATGAATGACTAAAATTAAGAAAAAATTGAGAAAACACTACTACAAAACACCACAAAATCACTATACTAAAACGCACTTTGCTAAAAATCTGAGAAAATTCTGAAACCGAATAAATAAAAGTTTCCAACCAGCATTTCTGCAGCCAGCACATATAACAAAAAGGCAATTTAGATCCTACACAAATAAAATAACCACCAGAGTGATGCTATTGTTTAGCGAATCAATCGTTATGTTTCACCCAATGACATCTATCCATTATAATGCTAACTAAACATAAAAGCAAACCCCAACAATACACATTGTTGACATAGTACATTTCACAGTGCTGTCTGAGACTGATTGTTCATGGGAATGAATAGGGAATGTAAAACAAATCTAAACTTGCAAAATCGATACTCCATAGAACTCCATAGGTATATCGTCTCAAAATCAATAGGGTCAGTGTTCTGAGGGTCTCGGCTATGTACTTGAGTGTTAGGATATGTGTCATTCAGATCAGAAAATAACTTGAGGATTCCCTCTTGTGGGGGAACACCTTCAGGAACCAGCTCCCACAGACTCAAGCAAATGGCTGTCCTGGAAAAGTACACACAAAATACCGCCCATCGGATAAGTCTACACCTAGACACACCTTCCCTTGGATTGCACACAAAGGGTACAAGCACTGCCGCAGGCTGTAAAACACACGTAATAGCTTCTACTCTGACATAAATTCAAATTTGGTATATGTTTGTACAAAGTTATGCAGATGACGCTCGAGTCCATTTCCTTTTGTCAATGGTAAAAATCTACACTTTATATAGGTCTTACATGATGTCACATTAGCTGAGATATTTGAGAAATAGAGAATCTTTGAGTATTTTTTTTACTTTATATTTTTTTATTTGGTTTGGGTCCAATATTTAAACCACAATTCTTCAGCATCATGCAGAATGCAGAAAGATTAATTTAAGTCAAAAGCTAAAAACTTTATTTGAAAATGGCAGGTGCATTATGGTGCACATTTTCAACAGAATCCATTTCTAATCGTATTTCAAATCGTATAGATAGTAATATAAAGTGAGGCCCCGGGATATTGACTGGTGTGTGGGCTGAGACACTCTGTTTGTTGTACTTCTCTCAGTACTGGTGTGCTTATTTATTTATACTTTGATCCCTTGGAAGCACTCTTTCAGTCTTCTCTGCAAACATACAGGTATAAGTAATTGAAAACTTTTTTATCATTTCTGTAAAAATTAAAAGAAAAGCACACGTTCTCCAGTTCTATAATAGCCTATTGTGACATGAACATTTGTCTGACACACATGTGCATTGAATATGTACCTAAATGACCAGTCTTCTCTGCAAACATACAGGCATAAGTAATTGAAATCCATTTTATAATTTGCTAAAAATTAAAAGAACACATTTTCTCCAGTTCTGTATTAGCCTATTGTAACATCAACATTTGTCTGACACACATGTGCAAGATATTGTGCAGAAACAACCCCTTAAATTGTAAGTTAATGCATTTATTGTTATACCTGAAGCAGGTTTAAGGCCCAATAATAAGTCATTCAGATTCCAAACATATAGTGCTTTTAAAGAAGGGGGGTATTTCTCATTATTAATATTAATGTGGCTGAAGAATGGCTGAAAAGGTTCGTATTAAAATCTATAACACATTTGTAAATTTAGTTTTGTTCAAATAGTTATGCGTCCAGATGTCCGATGTATTTTGCTGTGTGTGAGACGCCTCCATTGTCCCAGTTGTTCAGTTTTCACAACAGCTTCTGTGTTTGTTGGTTTACGTAAAGTCACGTCGCTGCCGGCCGACGAGACGCACCAGTATTTCCCAGCAAGGCCCGCCCGCCCCTTTTACAGGATGCACCATATTTGGAAAATTACGTATCGGGGATCCCGTTTCTGGAATATTCCATTTCTCATAAGAGTGAGACCTAAATTATTTTAAAAATCATTTGTTTGCGTTTATGTTGCTCACATTGGTATTAATATTGGACAGTTTGAGTATTTTAAGCGATTTGGGGTGTTTGCGTCATGTCATAGCGACGTTGTTTAGGGATTGTCAACGTTTTGGTCCTCGGAGCGTCGAGACGGGTGAGCCCCCCGCCTTCCGACGTCATTCGACCGGTCGGCATTATATAAACCCTGTGAGCCGTCGGAGCCGGCAGTCCAACTTTCACTGGCGAGCAAGAGACACACAAGAAGCACAGCTGGAACGACACCGGTGATTTTCTTTCAAACCTTCGGAAGGGATTTCCCGGACCTCGTTTCCCCCCCTGACCCCGCTAGTAGAGTTTGTTGTGATCTTCCCGGATAGCTTTTGCAAAGGATGATGTTTACCACTTTCAGCGCAGAGTGCGACTCTTCTTCCCGCTGTAGCACCGCTTCTCCCTCGGTTGACAAACTGGGATATCCGTCACCGGCAGGGTCCTACTCCAGCGTGGGATCCCCCCAGTGTCAGGTACTTACAGTCTTTTATTTGATAACTCGCTTTCTTTAAATGTATCCGTTGTTGTGCATGAAACGAAGTCTTTATTAACATTGCTGTTAAAGTCTGTTTGAGTGCAATTAATTGATATTCGATTAAAACTCTAAGACCCTCATTGCTGAGTTGTTCTAGAAATAGCCTGCCGCACACATTACAAGGCAATCTATTCAAAATGGTAAAACAAGAGTGGGGCTTTAACGTCATTGTTGACATCATGTCGATATTTTTAAACCATCCCGCTTTTTATAGAACCCCTGCTTCATTCAGTCATCCTGCAATATCCCTCTTGCAAGTGAAAACCTGTACTGAAGATCCTCTCTCCTCATTTCCTTTCAGGATTTCACTGATCTGACAGCAGCAAGTGCCAGCTTCATCCCAACAGTCACAGCCATCTCCACCAGTCCAGATTTACAGTGGATGGTCCAGCCTCTGATCTCCTCGGTTGCTCCTTCTCATAGAGCTCACCCCTACACCCCCAGCCCTGCCTACACCAGGCCAGCCATGAGATCTGCGGCAGCCAGGGCTCAATACTCAACCAAGAGGGGAAAAGTGGAACAGGTAATTATCATCTGATTATCTAGTTATCCCGTACACTTGATTGCATAATGTGTAAACTGTGGATTTGGTGTCTAAATGCTTTTCTCCCGTTTTGTGCAGATTTCACCTGAGGAGGAAGAAAAGAGGAGAATTCGCAGAGAGAGAAACAAGCAGGCAGCTGCAAAGTGCCGCAACAGGAGGCGAGAGCTGACAGACACTCTGCAAGCTGTAAGTATCTCACATATTCACCATCATTAATATTATGCATTTCTCACCCCAGCTAATAGCAGTGTTATGCAACATCTGAATGAACGCCACTTCCTCAATTTTTTTCTTCACAGGAAACTGACAAGCTTGAGGATGAGAAATCTAGCCTGCAGAATGATATTGCCAACCTGCTGAAGGAGAAAGAGAGGCTGGAATTCATTCTCGCAGCCCACCAACCCATCTGCAAAATCCCCTCAGACCTCGACACTGACTTCCCAGTGGCCTCCATCTCTCCCGATCACTCCTGCCTCTCCACAGATGTGTCCTCCCAGCCGCAGACCAACCTCCCACTTGCTTCGACACTTGCTTCCACTCAGCCAACCTTCACCTCAACCTCCAATTCAATCTTCTCAAACAGCAGTGGCGTCTTCTCCACTTCCTCCGTCTCCAGCAGCACAATCAAAATGACCGACCTGGATGCCTCTGTTCTGGAGGAGTCTCTGGATCTCCTCACAAAGGCCGAGATGGAGACGGCACGGTCAGTGCCGGAGGTCGACCTGTCGAGCTCCGTTTACACAACCCAGGACTGGGAGGCCCTTCACACCTCGGCCAACAACAATGACTTTGAGCCCCTTTGCACACCTGTGGTGACCTGCACCCCTGCATGCACCACCTACACATCGTCATTTGTGTTTACCTTCCCAGAGGCAGACAGCTTCCCCACTTGTGGCACCGCTCACAGGAGAGGAAGCAGCAGTAATGACCAGTCCTCAGACTCCCTCAGCTCACCAACCCTCCTGGCCCTTTAAAGACTCTTAAAAAAACAATAGCACTTCTTATTAAGCACATTTTCTTTAAGTGGATGTGCAGATCACAGGGCTATGGAATGCATTTGTACCAGGAAGCAAGTTATTATGAGTTCATACACCTTTATCTATACTTGCCTATTACACAATGTAGCAAGTTAAAGCATGTTTTAACTAATGCCACCTTGTCATTCATTTGTTTATGATTTTATGGTGCTAGATAACAAACATTGATGTTGTGTTGTGTTTACAGCAATAGTAATTAATTATCCACTTTATTATTTCTGGTTGATGCAATGTTAGACCAATAGTGAACTGCTTGTGGAACTTAAACTGATGTACATTGTCTTTACCATGGTCTGAGTGATTGATCTATCTTAGTATAAAGTTTTCTGTGAAAACATTAGTGTTTTTAAGTTATTAAATTTCGATTTATTTTTTTACACCAAGAGTAAATATAAATGTTTGTAAAATATATAAATAAAAACTAGTGATATTTAAGTTCATGGATTCCTTCTGGTTGAATTTCTGCTTTCCTGCTCTGCGTGCACACACTCAAACACTTTTGTAACCCCCATACACACTTAACACCATGTATTTAGCAGATAAGTAAAATAACCCATGAAACTGACATCTGTACGGGATAACTGTATTTTTCCTGCACCCCTGCTCTATTTATTGTTCCATCTGTTGCCAGGGTTAACTATATCATACGTCAGGGATCCTACGTCAGTGCGGTCTTTCCATTTTTTTCATTTGCAAGCCCAGCGCGATGACGTCGTACTTCCGTGACCAAATATAGACTCGCACACGAACTCTGCTTCTGCTGCTGCTGCCTCTGCAGTCTGCCTACGAGAATGCACATTGTGCACTCAGACGCCTCATTGCCCCCTCAAATTAATCATTTTTGTCTCGATTTCCTCCTGAAAGATAATCGATTTGCTCATAAGTTGCAGGCCCATAAAAAAAGGAGTGTCGCGATGATTTATTTCCTGTTTAAAAGCTGCTAGTTGTAAGGCGGCCGCTGGATACGCAGGCTTGGTTGCACAAGACCTAAGTCAAGAGGATCTGAAAGCAGCTTTTAAACCACTTTCTTCCTCACCAGAGGATTTAGAGAGATCGAATCCTACGTCAAAAATGCGCACATTTCAAAAGAAAGTGCAGTCCTTCGGGACAGGGAGTTCTCAAATAATTCATGACGGCACATGGACATGTGGGCTTCCTTGTGTTTTGGAGGCGAATGACATGCAGCATAGACGTGCAGGACGTGAGGTGTAATGTAGCTGTCAAAGGTGTGTGTGGGGTGTGTGTGTGCGTGCGTGTAGGTATTTGTAGCTTGATTAATTCAACCTGTTTTTTTTTCTCCACCAGATAGACTGGCAAGCCCAAGCACACCGAAAGTTAGCCAAGTAAGTTAAATTAAACACATTCAAAAGCTCCTTATCTACACTACACCATTGAGACCATAGGTTTAACTTTATAAGACGTTTAAACACAAAAATAACAGCCACCCCTGATGTAAACATATACATATATATTTTCTTCCATCACAATAATGTAATGACAAAATACACACACACACACACACACACACACACACACACACACACACACACACACACACACACACACACACACACACACACGTCGTTTCTTATTTGTCATTTTGGTATTTTTGTCGTTGACTCAGCTGTTGAGTTAATCTTTTGGTGGTTTTCATATAAATTGTTTTTCTCTTACTTTTCCCAGCCATTGAAACTCTATTTCAGATAACGTTACTATGTGGAGTGTGTAATGTAACTGAAACAATGCTAAAAATGCTAATCAGCACTGGCCTTGGTTCAATATGTTGTATAAACTATCTTCTGATAATATCTTTTAAAATTTTACCCTTGATGGTCACTGTTGCAGTGACCATCACCCGTAGCAGCATTCAATGAATAATCTGAATAATCTAGACAGTTTTTGTTTTCAGCATGATTTATACACCATGGAGTACTTCGAATGGCATGGAATTTGAAGCTTTATACTCTGGTGTTTCTTGCTGTGATAAATTAAAAAAGAACAGGGGCTATTCTATACCAGATCTACTTAAGATAAATAAATCTAAAGATCACCTGTGTCACTTTGATAGGACATTAGGTTGTTTTGTTTTAGCGTATCTTTAATAATATGAATATATGGAACTAAAGCTGACTCAATATAAACTTAAAAAAAAAAAAGCTAGCAAAACAAGCCAAAAAAAATAAAAAGAACAATTGTCATTAAGATATACATTTTTATGCAGAAAAAGAACTCAGGGCTGTCCTTTTCTGTGGTACTGGAGCAACATTTTGACAGCAAATGATTCCTACCACACCCATTTAAATACAACTTTTTCGGCTCAATGGATAATCTAACCTTGACTCAATATTACGACATTTGAAGAATTGCCAGATATCCATATTGCTTAATGTCTTCTAAAAGGAAATGAATTGAAGGTGGGAGGGAAGTGGGAGGGATCCAGCATCATAACCTTTTATACAGCAAGATATCAGCTGGTCTTGTTTGAATTGTTTGACACTCCCAATTAAAACATGCCTCTTGTCATTTATGCTGATCATACTTGCAGTACTGAATCTGTGGTGTTTGGATTTTGTCAATGGTATTGTTGCAACACATCCCATCTCTGAGTACTTATTTCTTTTGCACTTGAGCATTTTTCCCTCAATGAAGCATCTTAAGTGAGACCATGCAGCATCTAATAACTCTGTCTATTAATACCTCTTTCCCATCCCCAGGGAAATGGTGTAGACGCAGAAATAGCAGGTGCCTATTGCTTCTTTTAACATCAGCATCAACAGCAGTAAAATTAGACCACTGTGACGCCAACCTGCGTCGATGCTGCAACCCAGGGGAGGAACAAGGCAGTGTATGTCTGATAGAAAGAGGAGGAGGAGGAAAGCAGATGATGTGTGTATGAGGTAGACAGACAGAAAACATTGCCAGGGTGTAGCTGTGGATACATCGATGATGAAACAACCAAGTTCACCTACATGCCATGCTGACGAGTATTTAGTCAGGCTCTTTTTTAAAGGAGGTAACAAGGTTTGAGAACATGTCTCTGTCATATGGCTCTGCGTCTCTACGAGGGTTTGATAGAAACAGCTTCAGTATTTATGAGTAGAATTATGCTGTATACAACAGCAAAGTATAGTTTGCTATAGTTTTACAGTACGGTTTAGTGCTCTTATTAGAACATGTCTGGTTTTTATTTGTATTTAGGGCATAGGTTGGTTGATGATATGACTCAAACAATATTGCCAGGCAGCTGAAGAGTGTGTAGACTTTTAGTCAGTAAGATGTCTCATTCTCAGACATTTATTGGTCTTCATGATGGCATAAAGTGCTGGAACAGAGTCAAAATACTGATTGATCATTAAGGGGTAGTTCATGCCCCACAAATATTTCATCTTAAATAATAAGGACTTAGCTAGTTGACAGGACATTTTATGCATTTAATTACTGGCATAGATACAATGTATTAACAAATTACCTTCCTGCACCACTTAAAATGTGCTGGAATGAGTACAACTGCTTCTCTTCTGTACGCCAAAGGTAGATATTCACAAACACACTAAACCAGTTTAATAAACTGAGGCACAAACAGAATTATAAAAAAACAAAATATTTCAACCATTACCACAGCGAAATTGCACTGGTGGCTACTGAAGGAAGCCACCAGGAAGGGACATTGCGGAGGAAAGAGATGGTAACAAGTGTGGGGAAACAATCGCGCTGCAAATATGAAAATGCATATTAGTCACAGTTATATGAGTGTTTGAAATTTTGATTCCAAGGCATGTAGCTTTGGGAGCGCTAGAGTCGTATGTGACAGGCTATTCTTAGAGGGTTTATTTGACGCACTTAGCTACCATACTGGAGGGATTTCTCCATATGTCAAAATTTCTGCTCACTTAGCAGCAGACACCCCACTCAGAAGTATGTCCTCATCTCATCTCCTGGGATCTGTAACAAGGATGTTGCCCTGGAAACTGGATAGATCTATTACTTGTAATTGGGTAATTCCTGTGCTACTGATGGAAAAATAATAGCTTTTGAAACTTTTTAAATACCCAAGGCTACACTGAATGATATATGTTTGTTAAAAAATGTTTTTTTTTGCAGATGAAATAGTTGATGGAATGTTATGTAACTCACCTGAGTAGGATACATTTTAAAGGTAAAAATGATAAATATAAAGAAAAATTGACTATGGTAATTATGAATGATTTATTGCAAATTAGTTATTTTAATTATTTTGTAGGAGGTTAATTACAATTACAATTGTATTACAATGCAAGCATAATACGCTATGTGAGGAGTATGAATTTTCCTTATCTTGCCATTTGTTTAAAAAAAAATATGATCATGTATATAGTCTGGGGGATATTTTTCTTTACACCTTGGACTCCCTCTCACACTGTGTGCAATAACACACAACAGACACAATTTAAGGAGGATGTGGCTTGGTGGCTTGTAGTAGCAGCATGAATAAAAACAAGAACAAAAACAAGTGCAAGAACGAGAACAAGAAAAAGTTTTGATTTAATTTAATTGACAAATTTTACCATCAGAGGCGTATATATCTATCGTGTATTAAGTTCAGAATAGCTGTTTAATACTTTGAATATCGTGACCATTGAAAAAGACCTGTCATTCAGAGTTCATTAAACACATGTTAAGTGAGCGCAGTTTTATATGTTGTTTGTGATGCTTAGACCATAAAAAAGGCCGCAAATGTACATTTCTGCGTTCTTTCGGGAACCAAAATTGATGTAATCCTCCGTGACAGAGGGGGCACTGTCGAGGAAAACAGACCTTTTGCCTCCGCAGAAGCTCGATGTTAAGCTGGCTTGCTGGCACGGGCTGGTTGGTCGGTTGGTTGAAGATAGCCATGGCTCGATTCACAGCGCTACTGCTGTTGCCGGTTCTAATTGAATCGGCATTATCTATTTCATTCTTTATACCGGTCAATTCAAGAAAGTGTTTACGAGAAGAGATTCATAAAGATGTCCTTGTCACAGGGGAGTATGAAATAAGCGAGCAGGCGAACACGAAAACTAATCTGAAGGTGAGATGTGATGCTACCTAACCATAATATTCAACCTCATCAGCAACTATCGATGCCGAAACGCTTTTACTCTACTATCGTCGCTGTCCAATGAATATGGAGGTGGTGGTATATGAAAAGTTAGAAATACTGCAAGTTAGAAAATTCTTAACCATATACGGAGCGCGACAGAAATGTTAGCATCTTAGCTAACCCAGGCCCCACAACGCTGTCTTCTTGGTTTTTATCGGTTACTAAGTGCTTGCGAGATGAAATTATGTACATTCACCAAACATTCGTTTAATCCATGCACACTAGATTTATTCAAAAATTGTATTTACAGAAGTATCTACAATATGTGACTGTTGTGCGCTGTATTTTGTGTTGTTTCCTGAGTCATTGGTTTGGCCCGGCTGCTGTTACACGTCAGTGTTAGCGTCAATTCACAAGGCAGGTGTTAGCTCGCAACTTTAGCGGTTAGCCTCTAAGCTATTCGTCAAGAATAGAAAATGGTTCTCAATGTCAATGTTGGCAAAGAAAAGTTGCAAAACCAGTGTGTCTGCTCATCACTTGTTAAAAAAGCATTGCAACACGTTTAAATTATGTTAACAATTCATCGTCGAAGTTCACTGTCCCTGGAAAATTTGACGAATCTAAAAAAAAATGATAAATCGCTTGTTCAGAAAATGCAAAACAATTGTTAGAAATATATATACATATCACTCATTTGAAGACCGTCTGTTGGAGCCGATATTATTAGGTGTGTCATGAACAATTATTCAGAAGGGAAAGAAACATTAACGATATGTATGGATTTTTTTAGAAGTTTGGCATCCATCTTTTAATATTTTGTTTACAAATTTTGCGATTTTCATTTAACAGTTCTGGAGTTATGTTTTATATGTCATTTATATTTTTCTTTCATTTCACAGATTACAGATTCCTCCAGCCACACGCTTTACTCCAAGGAAGATGCAACAAAAGGAAAGTTTGCATTCACGACAGAGGACTATGACATGTTTGAAGTATGCTTTGAGAGCAAGTCACCTATGGGTAAGTATTTACAGTGACACTGTAGTAAGGTGGATTGTCACTGCTCTTTATCACAGCTAATAAAGAGCTCTACCTCTTGACGTGGTGCAGGAGGCAGTGCAGTCGTCTTTTGAACCGAATATTACTGGTTTCGGTTCCCAGCTCGTCCTGGTGTGCTGAAGTGTTGTTGAGCAAGACACTGAATCCCTAAAGCTGGTGGACCCCAGCACTGGTGGACAACATGCCTACTGCTCATGGTTCATCCATAATGGGTTAATTGGAGACAATGAATAATTAAGGATAAATTATTTATATTATTATTATCTGACTTAGGTGCAGTGACACTTAACTCTTTATTCATTTTTCTTTAACATATGAAAGAGGGCTTGCAAAACAGTTGTCAATGATTCCCTCTCTCTCTCTCTCTCTCTCTCTCTGCGTATATGTGTGTGTGTATATGCTTGTATGTAATATATGTGTATGTGTATATATTGTGTGTATCTATGTATGTATGTATATGATATATGTGTATGTTTATATGTATATGTGCTCAGTTTTTTATTTAATGTAACTCAATTTAATTCAATGTGACTTATATATTTTAGGAACTGGAAGAGTGCCTGATCAATTGGTCAATTTGGACATGAAGCATGGTGTAGAAGCCAAAAACTATGAGGAGGTAAGAGACTGAGTCATAATTGCTTTTCCCGGTTAGAATGATGCAGCTTAGATATGTATGGTGGTTATTTATAAGTAATCACTGTCCATTTTTACTTGGTCAGTGATTGTAGGACCATAAGAATAAGAATGAAAGCAGGAGTTATATTTCATGCCATGTTTTTCACCACTCCAATATAATTATTTTGTTGGCAGTTTTTTCTGCCTGGTTAAAATATTCCTATGTAGAATGAAGTTAAACGTACCCAGTGAAGGGTTTCAGGGCTCGAGACCAACTTTTTAGGTGGGTTTCAATGATGTTTCCATTTTTTTTATTTTGGTGTACCATTGGAGAAGTCTAGATCCTTCATCTTTTTCTCTATTCTTCCTGTCTCCTCACTGCCACATTTTGAAGTGGAATGCAGTCATTGAACAGTGTTTTGCATTTAAGCATCTCATATTGATGGTCTGACTGCAATCTTTGCAGTAAATGCAGAGCATTAGAATAGTTGTTTTGTCTGACTGTACATTTGAGACAGATTAAGCTATTTCCAGAGAAGAAGGCTATCCACAACACAAGAGACAGTAGTAACCTCTGAAGATCTTGTCAGGACTGGTTGTGCAATGATTGGGGACAGGTGTAACAGCATTTTTTGTCCATTACCATTACTTGTCTTGTCGTTGGAGGCAAATGATTTGATATGGTGACCCCTAAAGGCTAACAGACAAAAGGAAAGAGAATCACTGGCCAACTTCATTACTATTTTATTTTTATGTTTGTCTGCTGAGGAAGAGTGCAAGTGAATTTTGTTGTCCAGTCTCAGATATAGACACATTCTTTTCTCTAACACCATGCTTTGAAGAATAGCAGTCACATCCATTCAGAAAGAAAAATACACGTTTCTCTTAGTCTATGAATAGCTTTGAGTGTTTTTGACTTCATTCAGGTAAAAAAAGCATTCTTTTTTTCTCTTACTCCATATGATTTATAATCATCCGCCTTCATCTTTTCAACCAACAATGTTCCATGTGTAAGAATAACATGGGCTTATCAACTCATCAACATTTAGTATATAAAGTCAAACAAGGGTTCCAGTTTCTTTTTATAGCAAAGACAGTGTTGTCAAGGTTCATGTCTCCCCCTTACATATTTTCCTAGAATGTCCACATTGTTCTGACTGTGTAAATACACAATTAATTTTCTTAAGCTTTCATTTATTTAAATATATTCATTGCTTCTGTTCCCTGTTTTTAGTTTTTTATTTGCTGTTATTGCCACAGGCAACACCTGATACAAGTAAAGAGGTGATAAGTCTGAGAATCACCTCCCTTTCCACACATGGTACAAACATGATGTCCTTTTGAGAGTAACAGGGTTTTCAGAGAGCGCTTTTATGGGCATTATTGTCCATGAATGGACATGAATTTACATACACAGTCACTTTAGAATAAGAGTCACTATTAACAAATGTACAAGTATTATTTTGGCCATTGTTTTGGTTTGTTATGCAATTCAAATATTTTTTTATATTGAGTGTTTCTTTGTAATCCAGGCATATCTGAATGTTCTAACATCTTACAGGGAAAATGCCAATCAAGGTACAGATTTTAGGCTGTCATTAAGAAGTTATGGTCCAGACAAAGTGAAAATAACATTATTGTCATTGCCATAATTTGACAAATCCCGGCTCCTCTTGTCTACATGAGACTGAATCCATCCATCCATGAACTACCGCTTATCCTACTTAGGGTCTAAGGGGATGCTGGATGCCTATCCCAGCTGCCTTCAGGCGAGAAGCAGGGTACACCCTAGACCGGGAGACTGAACCCAGATTGTTTAAATAGGTCTCATCACACTTTGTGAAGCCTCATGTGTAAAGTAAAATTGCTATATTTGTCACACAAAAATCATGCAGACATATTTGATTTAAATATTTTGGCTGCTTTCAACAAAGCTCCAAACAAACAGGAATGCAACTGTGTGAGATTGAGACCCATAGTTTTTCTCAAGTCTTGAACTGCCAACAGAAAATGATCTCCCAGACTGACATCTGCTGGAGAAATCAACTTGCATGCCTTTTTATTTCATAACACAATTATCTTTTCCATTTCTAGAAGAGTCTTCTTTTTCTTGCAGATTGCCAAGGTTGAAAAACTAAAGCCTCTGGAGGTGGAACTGAGACGACTTGAGGATCTGTCAGAGTCCATTGTCAATGACTTTGCTTACATGAAGAAGAGGGAGGAAGAGATGCGAGATACCAATGGTAAGACTAAAATGCATGTCTTACTAGAAATATTCTCATTGAGCACAAATTTATTATCGTGATATCCTTGGGAATCTTACTGATTATAGAAGTGTTTACCAGGTTTATTGCTTTAGAAAAAAAGAAAAAACGTTTTTTCCCCTTGAAAATGTAAAGGATATAATTCAAAATGTCCATCGCATTTTCCTTAAATTGCCAAAGTATATTCTGGAGTATTTTAAAATTCAAGAACAACTTTGAGTATAAAATAGTTACTCTAAATTGTTGTTTCAATGTTTTGTCACATTTGATCTAGAGTCTTTTGTTTTCATCATGTAGTATCGCTTTTTATAAAGCAAACCTATTTCTGGCAGTTGTAACCCAGTTAAACCTGAGTTGAAGCAATAACTGATTGATCACTGTAAAAAACTGTTAGCAGTATTCATCCTTAAGACGTTGATGTCCTCCGGCTTCATTTTCGTGTTTGGTTGCCATTTGTAATTTCAGCCTTTTATTGAAAATGACATATGGACTCTCTTTTTTGTCTCTAAACAGAGTCCACCAACACACGTGTGTTGTACTTCAGCATATTCTCCATGTGCTGTCTCATTGGATTGGCCACATGGCAGGTCTTCTACCTGCGGCGTTTCTTCAAGGCAAAGAAGCTGATCGAGTAAAGAACCCTCAAGCTCCTTGCAGGGGTAAAGCTTGCGCTCAGCCAACACATCCCAACATCCACTCCCCTTGGACTCGCTTCAGTAAACAACAGCAAGTGGGGTTTGGGACCTCAGATTCTCAAAATCTCACTTTCACAGATGTGAGAGCAACTAGGTTGTCCTCTTGGGAAAAAAAAAGACGAATATGCTTGTTTAGTGGTCTGAAACATGAAAAGCACTGTAGGGAGAAACTTACTGTGAGACATGGGAGATTTTCCCTTCAAGGAATAGACTTGTCCTCATAGTACTTCACCTTTCTGTCTGTTTTGAATGTTGCAGCTCACTGAATAATAACTTGTTCCTTCAATCAGATGAAAAAATGTTTGTTTTTGAGCTCAGTTTGAATGGATGTGCCATTGGAGAATGTCTTGCGCCCCTCTGTTGATGTACACATTCTTTGCCATGTCAAGTAAACAAGATCCTTTGTGCCCTTTTTTCAAGTGAAGGCAATTTGAATTGGTTTGTTGCTTTGCAGAAACAAAGACTCCCACTCAACTTCTGCTAGTCACAATTTGCATACATGTTTGGTAGCTATATTTGTGTGTCTTTAGTTTGTTTTCTTATTGTAAATTGTATGCTACTTAGTTGCTTCTATGTGTGTATTTTTTTTTAAAGTGGGGCTGCCAGTTAGGCTCTAAGGTTTAAATTAGGTCACTTTTATGAGCTCTTGCATGTTCCACTTTTGAAACACCTGAACCATTACCAGTCACTAACTGAACTAGCCAAAACCAAAACTCTCATCCTTTGGAGGAATTCATCAGCATTTCATGTATATAGCTGCGGCAAAGAATATCTAATCACCTGATTATATAATAAAATTAATATACTTCAGTTCTTGCCAGGTTACAGCTAATTAATGTTTTAAAAGGAAATGTTCAGTTGGCTTTCGAGTCATTTTCTAATGTTCACATTCACTTACATGCCCCTTATTTAAACACTGCCGCGTTAATTAGTCATTTGAAATGATCAAGATCTCACTTCTCAATAACAGTCTTTGCAGATCCACCCAGCGTGCTTTTTTTTTTCTTTTTTCCTTTGAGATTACATCTGATGCCTGGGTTACATGAAAATATAAGTGGTGGGGTAATATCCTTAATGTTTCCAATGGGGATGAATTAAGGCATCTGACGTAAGTACATTTTTAAAAATGAATATGCGCACTGCATAATCAGTGATTTTTATGTTGACTGATAAATTTTGTAAATTTGTGTTGGGATTTTATTCAATAAAATATTGGATGGATTTACTCAGGTGGTGCTTTTGGTCCATGCTAATGTATGAATTGTGCGTCTGTTTTTATTTTTGTTAGGACAGTTTAGAAAACAAAATCTGTATCCATATCAGAAAGTTCAAAATATTTTGAGAATATCAATATATTCATTCCCCCCTCATTTTATAAAACATTTCAATATTTTGTGAAGATTGGTGTGAGAAGGTTTTAGATTTTTTTTTTCAGATCACCTTAAGATTTATGTTCCTCTTATTGAAAATATATTTTTTTTTCCAACTTTATTGAACTTAAAAGCATGAACAGACGAGTGTGGCAAAATCCAACCATACATCAATGACAACTAATTACATGAGGAAAAGGAACATCTTTTTTTGCAAGATGAACACCGTGTGTATTTATTTTAATTAATCTACGGGAATGTCATTCATAGTATATAGTATGTATAGTACTATATAGTATAGTACTATATAGTATAGTATACATAGTATATTTTTTGACCTTTAGGTCGTTTCATAATTTTTGAAGATTTGTTGTATAATTCAAAATCATTTTTAAAGAAGATGAAATAGGGGGTACATTTCTGCATTCTGGGTTTGTGTATGAAAGAATTGGCTAAACCTAAAATAACATTGACGCAGAGTTCATCTCTTGTTTTCTAAAACTAGACCAAATGTTACATCCTCTTGACAGAAAAAACTGGTGACGATGAAATGTTGTTTAATTTCAGCTTAGAAACAATGTACTTTTACATATGAGAAAAAATATATGGACAGTGGTTTCAATATCATCTTCACAAAATGTACAATTATTTTCAGTATTAAAGCATAACCTCAGTAGTTCCTTGCACACGTAAATATTATTCATCATTTTAAAATGTTTCTTTTTCCTTTGGAGGTATGGGTAGAGTAGGATACATGTTCTTTGCTGATTAATTCTCCATCAAATTTATTTAATACAAGATTTTTATTTTGACGTCCAGGGAACAAAATCTTTGTAAATCACTTTCGAACAAAGGGCTTACTGCATTTTCTACACAGAATTAAAGTTACCTGGTTTGATAGCGAGGGCAGACGAGGTTGTTTCGTTGAGTGTGTCAGTATGGTTTTGGTGGGAAATATAAACTCTCGGGCAGTGCATTACATACCCTCGTGATTTCTACTTGGGAGGATTAGGGCTATGTTTTGCTCATCGTCTAATAGAGAAAATGTATCTTTTCGAAGACGTGGAGACGATGGTCGCGGAAAAGTGACAGGAGTCCACGCGTCTGCTAGACAGGTGACGTCTGCTGACCCGGAAGTGCTCGAAAAACACTTCCGGTTTAAAAGAAAAAAAAAAACACTTCAGTGTGGTCTTCTTCACTGTGACAGAGATAGTACTAGGTCAACAATGCCGGGGGCAGACAAGGAGACGGACCTGACGGAGAGGATCGAGGCGTTTCTATCCGACCTGAAGCGCGGTGGCAGCGGGACGGGGCCGCTGCGGGGCTCGGCGGAGACGGCCCGGGAGACCACCTATCTGCTCCGCCGGATCACAGCCCAGGCTCGCTGGAGCAGCGCAGGTCTTTCCCCTCTCCCTTTTATTTATGTTTATTTGTTTATTTCCTTTCCACCTCTTATATCTTTTTGGCCCTAAATAATACATTATAAGAAAGTGGGCAATGCATCACTCTCTAAACAACTTACAATCTAACAGAAAGGAAAAGATACGCTTCTGGTCAAAATCTTTTGATCGTAGCAGCTGGACTGGGCTGAGGAAGCCTCTCGGATGAGGTGAAACGTCTTCAAGGGAAGAAAATGAAGACCAGTTACTATGATTGGAAGATTTTGACCAGAATTGACCATTACTGGATGACTGAGAACCTCCACAGACACGATACGCTGTGTGGACTTGACTATCTCTTTTTAACCCTCATTATGTTAAGGGTCAATTTGACCCATTTCACCCATTGACCCAATGGGTCAAATTGACCCTTAACATAATATGAGGGTTAAAGACTTGTAGGAGATTCAAGAATCACTGTATTAATTGTCATCTATACAGTCTTGCAACGTGTTTTCTTTTATAGTGAAGTTTTTATTTTGCTGTCCACAGTGAAGGCAGATAGGCAGCGACAAATACATAATAAGCATACTGTTGCAGCCAGATGTAAACAGTGCAGAGAACTGTAAACAATGCAAACAAATGTAAGCCATATCAACAGGATGGGGAGGAGATCATACAAATTTAAAATCTTCCATGTCACCTTTCACTGCAACGGATAATATTAGCCTCTGTCGACTGATGGACGTAAGTAAAATGGGAGCCCCACCAAAGTTGTGTCTATGCTTCCAAAATTCGCATTACTCTCCCCATGCAAACAGAAAGGAAAATTAAGCCTGCCAGACAACATGAAGTTCATTTCCTTGCCATTGTTAGTAGTAAAATCTTGAATGTTACACAGGTGATCTTATGGAAATTATCCGAAAGGAAGGGAAGAGGATGGTAGCAGCTCAGCCCTCAGAAACCACTGTAGGCAACATGATCCGGCGGGTGCTGAAGATCATCAGGGAGGAATATGCCAGGTGGATTTTTCAGTGTGGTACACCTATGATTTTCCAAACCTAAGCTCTCTGACTTTGAATAATGCAAATTTCCTGCAGATCCCGAGGCAGCAGCGAAGAAACGGATCAGCAGGAATCCCTCCACAAGCTGCTGACATCTGGAGGGCTTAGCGAGGAGAACTTCAGACAGCACTTTGCTTCTCTTAAAGCCAACGTCATCGAGGCCATCAACGAGCTGCTGACAGAGCTCGGTATTGTCTCTTAACGGCAGTTGATCATGAAACTTTCATTTTATAACATTCAAAATCTACCTAACCTATTTTATTTTAGAGGGGACCACTGAAAACATCACCATGCAGGCCCTGGAGCACATTCACTCCAATGAGGTCATCATGACAATTGGCCGCTCTCGCACCGTAGAGGCTTTCCTTAAAGATGCCGCATCCAAACGCAAGTTCCACGTCATCGTAGCTGAGTGTGCTCCCTTCTGCCAGGTAGTTCAAGTAGCTTCTCACAAAATGCAAAAAGTATGTTTTATTAGGTCATTTAAATTCTCAACGTATTTCCACCAGGGACACAAAATGGCGACCAATCTCTCTGAAGCTGGCATTGAAACGACTGTGATTGCAGATGCTGCCATATTCGCCATCATGTCTCGCGTTAATAAGGTACTTAACCGACTGATGGCTTTTAAGCATCCCTTTGAGGTTATCCTGGCGGGAAACAATGTGACCATCTTTTTCCAGGTTATCATCAGCACTCAGACTGTTCTAGCGAATGGAGGGCTAAGGGCCGTCAACGGAACACACACACTTGCTCTTGCCGCTAAGCATCACTCCACGCCACTCATTGTTTGTGCTCCGATGTTCAAGCTCTCACCACAGGTATGAAGAAATAGGCGAGGGGACACAATTTAATAATTGTTATCACTGCTGACAGCAGATGACCACCAGTGTCCTTTGTGTCTTTAGTTTCCAAATGAAGAAGATACCTTCCACAAGTTTGTCTCTCCCCATGAGGTACTGCCTTTCACTGAAGGTGAGTAACTGTCTTTGATAGATAATGAATGTATTTGAATGTTTTGTGAGAGAACAATAATGGTTATTTATGGCTTAATTGCTGTTTTGAATTGTTTCATAAATTATGAGCTTGGTGGAAACCAGTGAGAAAGATGTAAACATTGGTTTCCACAATGTGAAGATATATTTGGTCACTTGCTTACCTTTGAGGCACCTTTATCGCTATATTTCAGCTGTTTTCTTACTGACAAGGCCATGATATTGATCAGGTGTTTACTGAATAATTTTAATCAAATCTATCAATGTATACTCTACTACTTTGTTAAAGTGTTTGGCTATTCAAATCCTGAATGATAAACTTGTGCACTAATAACATGAGAACATTTTGACAATGCTCCATCTTCATCCCAGGTGAGATCCTGTCCAAGGTGAACGTACACTGCCCAGTGTTTGACTACGTCCCACCTGAGCTCATCACGCTCTTCATCTCCAACATCGGAGGACACGCGCCGTCCTACATCTACCGATTGATGAGCGAACTGTACCACCCAGAAGATCATGAAGTTTGAACAGTGTAATTAACAGATAAATTAAATGCAAAGAACCAATGCTGTTTCTGTTTGTTTTGGGGTGGCTGGAAAGTATTTGACCTCAAAAAAACAAAAACAAAAACAATAGAAGGCTGATAGAAACTCAGTGATGAATCATCCTAAATGGTTTTTGGAGATTCTAACAATTGCGGTTTCCTGGTGCTCAAGATGGTGAATCTTTAAACTAGATCCTGAAAGAAGATATAACTTTATCACTAACCAATTACACATATTTATAAATATTTCTAAAAATTTGAAACACAAGAAATTACCAAAAAATTGGAATTAGTTTCAGGAAAATGTCAGCATCTATAATGACGTCAACGGAAACCCTTATGACCATTTATTTTCCTTTTTAGTTAAATGCTTCGAAATTAGTGTTGATCATCCAGTTAATAGAGCACAAACTTGGTACCAGTACCAATGGAAAGCCCACATTAGCCAGAGCCTTAAGCCTAACTCCAGACTTAGGGCTAACCCTTGTTTACATCTAACTTTCCAACTGCAGGTCAGACAATTTGGGGATTGGTGCTGTTGGAAAGCTGCTGTTGTCTGTCAAAACCCCCATGAGCGTGTGAGTGCATGAGGAATCCAAGTCACCTGGAGGCTGAGACCAAATTTGCTGAAAAAATTGTTTAACTCTTGATATGTTTCTAGTATGCATCCTCTGTATGGATAGGTCAGTTATACAATATAATGTCTCTTTATAGACAGACACAAATTCAAATTCAGAGGTTATTCATTATCCATAATTAAGAAAGTGCCTAAGTCACAACATACAATTAAAAAAAATAATTCTGGGGTAAAATAATTGCCCTTAGTGGCAAAATGATACCTTTTTTTGAAGCTCTCCTGGGAAAATATATCTTTTACAAATACTAAAAATGGAAATACCTTCCATATCTTCCATATTAGGGGGGGTCCAGCTTTGTTAAAAATTCTTACATCATGTATGTTTATATAAATTCTTTTTAGAACATATTTATCACTACTGTAAAAATAATTCAAAAACTAAACATCTGTAACAAGATCACTTGAGTAATTGTCTTGTCACTTAAGCCATAAACAAACCGCTTGAAATCTGAAATGTTCCTCCAAATCTTTTTTTTTGAAAGAAAAATACCACTCTTCACTTAGAAGACCAGAAAGCTAACTTGCAAAATCTGTTCGAAATTACCAGTAGAAGGAAAAAACAACTCACGCTTTAACATTTTAAAGTAGCCTCGTTACTGAAATCTCATTACTTTCAGTTGATCACAATGATACCGTGCCATCTTTCCTTTATTGAAATGTTCAATGAAACTAACCTTTTGTGTTTTGCTGAGTTCACAGTTGGATCACTTCCTGGTTTTGCAGAATACATTTTTCATATCCAAAACAGAGTTCATTAAATACAGATAGATAAAACAGCTTTACCTGTGTATTAGCCGACCCTATACTTAGCAAAAATACCATCTCTCTTAAAAAGTTTGAAAGAAGAACACTGCTTTACATTATCTAATTACTAAAAAGAGAAACATGCTCATAGCCCATATCCAGAGGTATTGGGTTAAAATTAAATACATAGCAATTACAGTATATTCACCAAGCTTGTATAAATAAACATATTCAATTTTACCACACAAAAGCACTCAATTTACTTAGCCTTCACATTTTGGGGGAGCAAAATATACCAAGGGCTATTTTGCAATATTAATAAACAGAAACCCAAGTGTATATATAAACTGATTATGTATGTATGTATGAAGATGTCAATTAGCGAATGAAAGCAACTTTGATATTAAATGAAAACTCAGTAAATGTTACTTTACAAAAGGCCAATAACATGACAGATATTGAACACCCTGTTGAGAAACATTGCAGAGAACATGAGAAAGAAGAGAAAATCTTTTAATGTTCTAACTACACCAGGAACACTTGCCATTTTACAAAAAAAACTCTTAAAAATTGCTCCACATGACTGATTTACATACAGGAAAATCAAACAACTAAGAAATGAAAATCCACAAAGGGGAAATATCTTATGTAGTTTTGCAGCAGTCTTTTTCTTCAGAAGCCCTGAACTTCATTGGCTGTGTGACTGAGAAAAAAGCAATACATTAGTATGTTACTAGATCAGGAACATACTTTAAATATACTTCTTAGACAATAATGTGATTTAAATTCCACGTCAATGAAATTAATGCTCTTGCTAATTTCAGAGGAGATTGTGCATTTCAGCTATAGCATCTAATTTCCTCATTCCTCATTCTCTTACAATGATCAATGGGACCTCTTTTTAATGAGTCATTTTCACATGGTTTCACCTGTTGTTCATTTTTACCTGTTCTGTGTTTTTGTCCACTTCAGGGCGTGTCTTGGAGGCACAGATGAGGTTGGGTGGTAAAATGTACATCCGCTGCGTTTACATTGTCCTGCAAAACGACATGGCTGTGGAAATAGATAAAGAAATGTCATCTTAACTTGATCATGTGCTTGAAGGGGAATTAAGGTTTATGCTATTGTATAACCTTACTGTTAACTATATTGCGCACAAACTCAAAATCCCATTATTATAAAGGTACTAAACATATCCCAAATGTTTACCTTGGGGTGGAAAAAAGGGCAATCCATCTTTTTGCAATCAGGGAAGAAGCGGCACACGTTTGTGGTTTGGACTGCAGGTGCCACTGTGAACAGACATGTAAAGCAAATTAAAAAAAACAACAAAAAAAAAACAAGCAAAATTAGGTTTACAGAGATATGCGCGTCGTGCATTTTTTTCATGTAAGTGTTTCTTCCTGGAAAAAAAGGGGGGATGTGAGGTCACAGCAACAGTGCGCTCATTATTGGTTCGTGTTTGTGACTGAATGAAAACAGAATTGATTTAACCTCATAACACTGCTTTTGAGGCCCTGACACCTGTAGACTGTTAGAAATACAGCTGCAGTGACAAGCTTAGTGATAGGTAAAAAGTGGAATTTTCTACATATAGCAATACCAAAAATCATTTTTTCTCTGCAGTTTAGAATCTATAACTTTAAGAATTCCTCAGCTACTTTTCAACTCCAGAATCCTGGGCTACTGAGCTGAGGAAGTCAGTTTTCTCACACTGCCAGAAATCTGCATCACGATGCTAATACACTGGTGTGCTGAGGCCCTTAGACTGACAGCATTCATAAAAAAAGAGAAAAAATTATCATCAGTGAAGTATACAAAATTAAGCCTTTAACTTCTATAAAACAGGCAAACAGTAGCATTTCAAAAGCAAATGAAAGTGTCTTGGAAACGCAACTGCGGAAAACTCCTGAAAATTATTGATTGTTATCCTAAAATTGCAAAAGAAAATCATAAATTATTGGCTTTTGTATAAAAAACAAGATAAGCCTTTCATCAATAAAAATCCACACTCTTAAAGTCAGCATTTCTCTTAAGAGTTGCAGCGAAAATAAATAAACAAACAAACAAACAAATAAATAAATAAAAATAAAATACTAATAACAAAAAAAATAAATACATAAATAAAAAATGAATCGCCAACTACTACAGAAAACTTTGCACTAGTGAATCCTTTACTAAAGTCTGAAGGCTATGTTCAAATAAAGGCCTTCACGCTCTGGCATGTGAGGCGATGTTAGAGGTTTGCTGATGTAGCGTCTTTGCCAAGTGGATCACCAAAGAAATCGTTGTACCTGGCTTGGGTGGGGGAGCAACTGTGCTTCTGCGGCTGACATGAGTGAAGGGGCAGTCTGCCTTGGTACACCTGGCATCATATTTGCAGTTGGGATGAACGAAAAGGCATTTATCCCCAAACTTGCACTTGGGAAAAGTTCTGTGGGGACAAAAAATAACTGTGAATAACCCAAAGTAACTTTACTGTGCCTTTCCACACTTCACTTATTAGTCTACCCACTTGCACTGAGTTGTTGGATGATGGTAGGGACACTCGTCTCCACTCTTACAGACGGGCCAGAACTTGCAGCGCTCCATAACCTTTGGTCTCTTCCGAGGGACAGTGTTGTCCTCTGCCATCTCACTATTCATTGTATCCTCTGTCAAGAACAGAATGAAGATGGATCACAATAAGTCTTTGACCATTAAAATAATCTCTAATTGTTATAGTGACTTTTCAGATAACATCTGGTACCTTCTGATGAGGCCACACCTCCCTGGAGTCTGTGAAGGACACTAACTTTGGGCTCCCTGCTGAGGTGGACACTGCCCTCACTTAGCTTTGAGGGTGGTCTCACATCATCAAGTTCCATGTCACCTTCTATGAAGTTTCCTAGTGGACTCGGGACCCCATCTAATGTCACAATGAACTTGGGGCTGTTGTCCCTCTCTTTACTACTGGAAGAAATGTGATGGTGGAGAGGACAAAATTAAAATATGTAGAAAAGCAAATAGGAACCAAAACAGCAGCTGTTATTCATGAATTGAAGGCACTGAGAGCAGCCTCCTCTCATGATATTTCTGAGGATCTGCGGACCTGGTCTGGATGGTGCGTGGCACAGCAGATCGAACTCCCCCTTTATGCTGAGGTGGTTGGTTTCCGGTGTCAGATTCTTCCAACTTTGGTTGACTCATTATGAAGGAGCGAGTATCGTAAGACTTGTCGTCACTGTTGGCAGCAACCTCCACAGCTGGTCGCGTCACACAAACAGAGCATTTAGTTTCCCGCAGTTAATGATTTCATTCATAAGTTGAGATTTTACTCCACAGCAGTACAAGGAAACATGGATATAAACTAACATCTTTGAGTGACTTCATCTGTGGTGTCACAGTGGTGGGTGATTATGACTCAGTGCCAAAGGCCCAATGTGATAGAGGGGCCTTACAAAGCTTGGATTAAAATGAGGTTTATGTCAATGGTTTTGTGTTATTGATGAAGTCTGTAGAGATACATTTAGTTTCTATAGAAATATACTATTTGATATGCTTCAAGGACGGAGTCTCCAATTTTTTTTTCCAATATCATCCAAAGGGTATGTTTGCAAAAACTATGTATTTTATTTTTTCTTCTCCCTCAGGTAGGGTTGTAAAAAGGTAAGACTATATGCTTTAAGGTTTGTGTAACATTTTGCCAATGAAAAGATTTTATGAATATAAATTTACCATTAGCACAACACTACTTGTAAACCACATTTGATAGTATCACAGAGAAACTTTAGTCAGAGTAGTAACAGAATACAAATTTGATAAGACTCGATTGTGACTTGGTGTGAACAGTTCTGAAAATAGTTCTGGAGTAGAGAAAAGGCGTGTGGGCATATCAACATTTTACTGGTTCCTTTCAAACAACGTCACTGTCTGGCAATATTCTCGTTATATTTTTTTCACAACTCTTTTTGATTCATATATTTTCTTAACCTGCACAGATACTGCTTAAAGACACTTAAGAGACACAACTTAAGGGTGTAACCAAGGAACTTCTAATTATTGTGGAGATAATGAAGATTATGTTGAATATCTAAAAGTATTACCCTTTACTGATCCAAATATTGTGATTTATGGAAAAATTTAAATAGAGGCTTTTAAATTGAATTATATTAATCTAAAACAACCCCTTACCATAATCGCTCTTTTCTTGTCCTTCACTACGCTCTGGCAAGTCCAACTGAAGACGTGTAGCTATAGATCTTGCTGAAGCTGATGGGGGCACAAGGTAATGACATAATCATTGATGGTGTTCTAATATCTGATGGAACTAGTCTTTAGAATACATCATCTTCACAAATAAAAATCACCAATGCAAAAAGGAACATTTAATTGAACAAATGAAAAAGTGGCTGGAAATTAATTTATACCTGGAGGTAGCTTTGCAGAGCGATAGGCCTGCTCCCGGGGGCTCAGGCTGTGGAGGTGATCCTGAACCAGCTGAATGGCTGCAGTCATCTCCTCACTGCTAGCAAAGCGGGTGCGAGGAGCCACAGGGACGGTCTGCCTCACTGGGACTGTGTGGGAGGCAAAATTATGTCAGTGGCACGGAAACGACAAGTGCATATACAATGCAGGTTTTAGGGAGGTACTTTATTCATCCCTGAGGGGAAATTCACAGTTCTAGCAGCATCCACAAACATCATTTAGACAGCTTAGATGAAGTGAAGAAAGCATGCAATAAATACTGGTAAAATATAACACAGTTAAATAGCCACACAATAAAATGTTTAAGGGTTTCCATTTATACATCGACTGGCATAAAAATTCAGATAGCTTTGCCCCTAAATTTAACGAGTTCCTCTAAATCCCATTTTACACGACAGGGGTTACAAAAAGTAAGCCTGCATGTTTTGTGTGGATTGTCAAGAGTAGACAGACCAGCCCCTCGAATTACCAAAAAGGTCACAGAAGTAGAAATATAAAAATGACAGCACATGAATAGTTGGGAATTCAAATTCTGATGAATATATAACAATTGTATAGATTTACAGAATCAAACTACAAGTGTATCATTTTGATGTGTAAAAGTAGAAAGCATACTTGGGAAGGCTGTGGTTCTGGTGATTGAGTCTTGGGCCTCAGAGATGGCCTTCAGAATCAGATTCCTATTAGCTTGCTTGGCTGGGGGGAGGGAGGGTCTGAAAAGATTGGAATAGGAATATTATTAACCCATAGAAAAATTGGGTATTTTGAGGACATAATGTTAGTCAGTATGAGAGAAGACGGTATAGAGAATAGGGTTAAATGGAGGAGGCTGATTCACCATGGTGACCCCTGAAGGGAGCAGGAGATAGAGAACAAGAAGTAGTAGAAAAAGATAATTAAGTTTTCTTTAACATTTTTCAATGACACTGGCCTGTGCTCAGGGTGTGCTTGTGAACAATGGAAAACCTTAATGTCAAGCACTAAGTACACAAAAGTTAAATTTCCAGGGACCTTTATATACCAATTAACAGGAGAGAAGATGATCTCCTGGAGTTCACTTTTGACTTCCGGAGAACTTGAAGGACAAGTGACAAGGGGAAGGTCAATAATTCGGGGTTTTAACAACAACAACTGAAATGCAGTGATAATGTGTTTACTGACTTGCGTTCTTGTTTGCTAGGTAAAGACACTCTGCTGGAGGGGCCTCTTCCTCCATAGCTTGTATTGTCCTCCTCTACATCATCACTGTCCTCATCTGCTGCCCGGCTCACTCGCACCACTGAACTTGCAACTGGCGCCTTGCGCTTCCGTGACAAATCATCCTGTTAAACACACATGTTTATGCAATTTTGGGTGTAGATCATTAAGATATGATATTTAAAAGAGACCTTCCATGGGCCACCTAGTGTCCTTCATTATATATCAGGTGTCTTTATTTAAAAACACAACAATACCTTGCTGGACCCACTCATGTAGGTATGACTGCCTCTGCCATCTTGTTGCCTGGCGTGAGATGATCCTTCTGAAGGTCGAAACATGCCCGCAGAGCTAACTGACTGGAACTTGCTCTGACTGTGCCTGTAGAGTTGAGCTGAAGGTCTACTTGTTGCACCACGTGAACGTCCAGTGTTGGTACCGATTTCTACAGGGTCTTCAACAATGAAGTCATCATACATCTCTGGTTTGATATCAATAATTGCCTCTGAGGGGAGCAGCTCTACTAGTGGCTTGACAGCGGACGTTAGCCGAGAGGAACTCTTTTCTGTGGATCCCCTCCTGATACGAACCAAGAAAATGTTATTACTTAAATAGTTAGGAACATGGGCGATGTAACTGAAAGAATTCTTGATTTTTTACCTGCTGTCATGGGCAGAGCTGGATACACGTGTCTCATTCCTGTCGGACCGTGAGCTAGATACTGTGAAAGCCTTCAACTCTTCAGCTCTGTTGTTGTCAGTTACAGTCAGTCGGGTCTTCAAAGTTGAGGAACTGCTGTCAGACTGCAGCTCATGTCTAAGAGATGCTGGCTCTAGGAGAGAAGTAATACAATTGCACATAAATACTACTTCAATAAGTATTACTTTGAACCTTATACAGAACATGAAATGTGTACAACTTGTGGTTAAATTGTTAAATTCCTCGAAATGGCGAATGTTCCACAAGGCCATACCCCCTCAGTTATGGCTATGTGATGTGTCTGATCAAGTGTTGCTTGCGAATTATGTCTGACATGAAGCCGAAGACAACCAAAGTTTCGAGACCAGCATATTTATATAATTTGGAACACAGAGGTGTAGATACTTGATTGAACAATAAAGAATGAATTGCTGATCCTTTTTTTCTCACATTTTATGAGGGAATTTACATGAAAATTTGAAAAATAATTTGTTTGGCACAACTGTGCAAAGCCTATATTGGACTCAAACTTACAAAATGTGTTGAGTGACATATTGACTTACCAACTGCAACCGATCTCAACTTCTCAAGAACACCATGCAACCTTAAGTGAAAAAACAAAATCATGTAATGTGAAGAAAACAGAAGAGTAGCCTTTGATAGTCATATTTAGTATCTTTTGGGGTTTTGTGGAGGTAAGAACTTCTTCATTTTAACATACCAGGCTGTAAACTTAATGGTGTTGTTTCCAAGAAAGAGGGAGAGATCATCAGCCATCTGCTGAGAGGTTTTCCTGTTTGCCACCATTACCATGATGTAGTCCGGCAGTTCCTCATCTGCGACACAAGTTATTTGTCAGGCAATCTAATGGTCTACTTGTGTGAAAATTCACTTCGGGAATTAATGCACTTACCTATGTATGCACCAAGTTCTTGGAGCTTGCCCTTAATGGCAGCCTGCAAAGGACCACAAGAACGGTGATAATAAGTCAAACAATGTAGTTCCATTATCATTAGATGATGAACGGTATGCTAGCGATACGGGCGCATTAGTTCTCCTCGAGCAAACTTTCAATGAATTTTGACAACAACAGCCTTTAAAAGGAAAACACTCGTGGCCGTACAGTAACTAACTCGTTACCCCATATAAACATATTACTGGCAAACTCGTTTTCGGCCTTGTTATCTGAAAAGTGTACCCTAGTTAACGTTATGCTCGGCGACGACAATTTCCGCTGCCATGCTAACTGTTAGCATCTCGTTTACGGTCACATCAATCTGTTCGAATTCAGTCAATACGAGATAAAATATCCAAATCATAGCTCACTCTTATTTTCTTGCTGATCTCTGTCCCGATTTCCATGCCTTTTGCTTTTTTCCTACAAGCGAACAAGTTAGAACTATATATTCTGCAATGCACCGTTCCGCGGCTAACTGGCGTGACACAAGACCATGTGATCAGCCATGGTAGCCGAAAAGAGTCAAAATGGATAAGGAAAAAAAAAACAGCCACTTTTTAACGCTCATAAAAAAAGATCATATTGTGTACACAAACACATAAATCAAATTTTGTAAAGTAATTATTACTGCTCAAATAATTTTGTAAGGGAATGAGAAAATATGATGTTATACTGTATTGTGTAATATGATCACGAATGGGGGCTGCACATTTTTTTTAAAGGTTGTAATTTATAAACATACATATGTATGTATTAACCAGGTCCACGTCAGGCTTTGTGATGTAATTATTAGAAATATGGAAGACCTACAGGTCATTGAATATTTTTTTTAGAAATGTTACATTTAGATTATATTAATGTTATAAATCATTATGCATTTTTATGGTAATTTTAGTAATAAAAAGAACATATATGTATTAGTATCAAACTAATGCTTGCCTGAGATAGTTATTTAGTATTTGGTATTTAGTAAGCAATTGATAAATGGTAGAGCTGAAATTTGATCATGATAACTGTGCACACGGGTTAATTAAAAAACATAAGGGGCTTAATGAACACATGCTTGAAATGAAAACAAGCAAACAAGCAAGCAAACAAACAAAAACAAAAAACAAAAACACAACAAAGGCTAAATTTTAGTAAAACAGAATATTTTTAAGAATATAAACAAAGAACAAAAAATAATAAAACAAAAAAGCCACCATTTAGAAGATTGAACTTCTTGTACTACTGAGATAAATCCGTATTCTATTAAACTCCACAGAAAAGACCGATTAAACAGGTGTGTCTTGTATTTTGCATAAACGTTATGGTTGAATCCCTAAACTGCTAAATCAAAACCGAAGAGAGGTGGTAACCAATCTTACATCCCTAACATATGAAGTGTGCTCTCTTTCTGTTTTTTCCTGAATTTTTGGTTGGCCAGACAGGAGAATATTGCTTAACTATAATGATTAAAAAATATGGATTTGCCCCCTTTTGTGTTCAAATAGAAAAAATGCCACACTTTTAATTAAAAGTATGATTTAAGATAAGAAGCAAAACAATTTACGACATCCATGCATCTTGACTTTGAAGCAATGGTTACTAGGCATTTTTAAAGAGGTTATCTCTTAAAGAGATTAAAGTGGTTTATCTCCAGGATGAGGACACTTTTTAAAAATGTATTTATGACGAGTAAAAAATTTGGACTTTTGATTTTGGAGACCGTTGGAACATTTTCAAGCTTTATACTTGAACCATTTTTACACAAGGTGGCGTCAGAGACCATCTTGTAGTTCCTACAAGACAAGCCCTTTGAAGAGGGAGGTCGTTGAGTTTAACTGATAACCTTCTCAATCGCACAGCAACCTAAATCAGACTTGAGTGACAAATCATTGAAATTGTGCATGCACAGATATCTGTGAAGACAGGGGAAATGCAAAGCTTACCAAACAGGGGTATCAGTTTATCAGTCATTGTGACCAAGTAGTAAAGGGAAGCAAGTACAGCTTGAAAGGTGGGGAGGTGAATAGCAACTCCACTAACTAAATATGACCAAGCCCAAATCTGTTGTCCAATTCAGACTGTGTTGTTCATTATCTGCCCTTGGGAAAAAAAACAAATAAATAAAATGTTTGATTGCTAAAATTTTACTATTTTTGATTGACTTTCTAATGCTAATAACTGTGTATTTTCCTTCAGAGATTATATCCTGTTTTGCAACACTTCAATGCCAACCAACAATGACGGGAAGGATCTTGCTCTCCGTCTAGACAAGCGTCTCGTACAGTCTGCTACATTTCTGCGTCTGCTTTGTTCATACTGTCTGTGAAAATCAAAGCTGATGCACAAATTCTGCTATGTGCATGAAACACCAGCTTTGTCTTTGTTCACAAATATTATGACATGTCATGTTGCACCTCATTTATTTCACTAATTTTTTTCAACAAATCTTACACATCGTTGTTAACAATTGTTTTGGAGAAAATTAAATCTACCTGGAGGGGGCAATTTTGCTGTGTCTGTGGAGCTTTCTCAATATTTGAATGAAAATTTTTGTTTTGTTGAACTGTTGTCTGTGTGTCAGCTGGCTCTGTCTGTCAGCACTTCTCATCTGGATCGGGAAGAGTAAAAGTGTCAGTGAATTGAGATCAGTATGGTCAATCTTTGACGTGACTTAAAGCAACTTACAGTTCTTATGATTTTATCTTCATATTTGGGCTGTTCAAACTGGCCAAAAAATCTAATGAGTCCACCTCAAAGTTTAGTGAGTTAGAGAGGGGGTTCTTGAGTTATGTCACTGGGGAATGAAAATGATGTATAAAACTGTCTGAAATTGAGTTTGCAATAGTGCTGACTAACCTATGTGTTCCTATGTATGTGTTCCTCTCAAGAACACATTATGCTTACACTTTTTATATAGTCACAAGAACAAATCAAAATTTTGAATTGGTCTGATGATACAAACCAAGTAAGATGTAGTAAAAGTACTAAAACAATAATAAAAACATACAATATTGAAGAAAGCAGATTAATAGATAAATAAAATCAAGTATGATTACAGTCAGATGAATGTCAGATATGTACCTAGCTTAGTGTATGTCCATCATGAATACATCTCATCATCAATGATACTTACCAATATGTGTCAATATGCAGTTTTTAATAGATCATATGATGCTTATTATGTGCTTGGTACAATTTAGAATTATATAACCATACAGTCCATTACAGTTTTAGCACTGCTAACTCACAGCTGATGTGAGGACTGTTATTAATGTGAATTAAGTAAGTTTCTACTTTCTAACGGTTGTGTGAAATAACCATTATCCTCCTCTTGTTTTTTGTGGAAATCTAATACAATGATACGCACACAATATAAATGATCACTGCGACAATGAAATCCCCAACAACCATTAGTTTTAAAACCGGCCTCTTGTTGGATCTTACCTCTATGGAACTTCCCATTGTCATTAAAATGGCCAACAACCACCCTGATAAACTTTAGTTGAAACTGCAAGATAATGAATATAGCTCGATGATGATAGGTCATCATGTCCTTCCCGTTTTCTCAGGATAAAATACAGGTTAGATGGTATTAAAGAACAGGACACCGATTGCAACATATTTGTGTATGACTCCAGTATAAAACCAACAGGTAATGATTTGCTTAAAGCACATGAAACATTGGATTTCTGAATTTAGATGGAAATTTACATGATCATGTCACAGTCTTAACTAGTTGTATCTAAGGGTACAATATATGATTTACCTCTGCTAATAGATGTTGTCACAATGCTTAGGCTACACAGACAATGCAGAAGTCCTGCATTTCCCTGAACAATGAAGACGAATAAGGCTTTCCTTCCCGGTCACACTTCAGGTTTCCACTAGCATGTCGTTCTGCTCTCTTAAAATACACAGAAAAGTATCATCTGAACCAAAATAGAAAAATGCATACAAAAATGTAAACATTTAGATTTAATAAACATTTAAGATATATATAGTCTTTGGTCCCTCGTTTTCATGCTGGCTTGCATTTCCAATGCAATCAGCTGTAGGCTGTGCACTTGTACATGGCTTCCAATGCCTCAGGAAAATGTACTCTCCAACACCTTGCACGACATGCAACAAGTCATTGAATGATGGACTTTCTCTAAAACTTGACTATGAGGTTCCACCTGGTTTTGACCTGCTCTGGGGTTTTCAGTTTATTCATCCAAATTCTGCACCTTCCAACAGTCCTTAGATACACACACCTATTTGGTGAATTCAGTTAATTTACCACACGGCTGCGTTTATTTAATAATGCAAAACAACATTGAATGCATATATTGACTGTACCTCGCTCTTTGCGCCGTTCTCTGTGTGTTTCAATTGTAATGCTAGTTTACAAAAGCCTTATTTTAAGGCTTCCACAAATGGACCGGTATTTGTTTTATATTTTATATATTTTTCAAAATGATTCCCCCTGGTCTTTTGCGCCCTCTGTTTTTGTCCTTTTTTGGGGGAGGGATGGGGGGGGGGGGTTGTTAGTAAACAGAGCAGTCGAGCTCTATATTGTTCTCCTGGTCATGTCTCACATTGGCTTTTGGATCTTTGTCCACCCCCGTCCTCCCAAGGAAAAGCCTAGAAACCTTATTTTATTTAGGTCATCTATCGATGTGCTGGTTTTATTTATTTGCTCTTGTTAAATAAAGGTGTTAGGTCTTTGGTACTGATTCCACTTTCATTTCTTGTCCTAAGCTTGAGTATACAATCTTGTGCAACCTCACAACAGTCTCCTCTAGTCACTTTGATATATACCAATGAGTCCTGTGGAATAATTGGACAGTGGAGTGAATGCTGACCCTTTCCAGCTGCAGACAGAGGCCAGATGTTATGTGGTATTAGAGGGTTTTGTTCCAGTATTAAGGGACTATAAAAACAAGAAAAGTGATGCACAACAGCGTAAAGTAAACCTCATTCCCGCATCCAAAAGGAGAATCTCTGCAGCTAGAGGCTTTGGTCGATTGGCTGAGTGACCTAATTTGTAATGATTAACTCACTTACTGTCCAGCTAATACTAGCAACCTACAAAACTATTATGTTTTAATGTAGGTCAGTGGTATGAAACAACTGTTTCAGTACCGTGTAATACACTACTCTTTCACAAGGGGAAAAATACATGCACACTAACATGCACAGATTGCTGGCAGACAAAAACAGAAGCTTTTGTTGCAAGAGAGCTTCTCTGTCCAGGACTGGTACTATTCATCATCCTGATATAAAAGTAGAGTTACGGGCTGTGGGGCAGTAAAGTAAAGTAAAGAAAACATGACTTTGCAAAATTTTCAATTATTATATATCTGATGGTTAACATTGTTTCAGATTCATTATGTTTTAGTGTTAACATTTATGGGCGTTTAGCACAAATGTCTATCGCCGAAAATTGCTGACTGAGCAGTTTTACTGCGCCGTTCACTTTTTAAATATTCAATAATTCGATGCAATGAGAATAAGTCATCCAGAATCTTGTCACTTGATTTAAATTGTCAGAATAACTGGTAATGTTTTTCATGCTTTAGTACTTGAAATGTTTCTGTGCCAAATGTATGTCAGTGTTAAATACATGTTATTTAATTCTGTTGCAATCACATTTGCATAGATATTTTTCTATCCTTGTATTGGTGGACACCCGCCACACATGCACACACACGCACACGCACGGACACACACACACACACACACACACACACACACACACACACACACACACACACACACACACACACACACACACACACAGTATCTGTGGTGACCACTTCCTCAATTTTCCCCACAAAATAAGTAACATTGACTGTGTGTCAGCAGATAAAGTTCTCAAAAATATCAGCCACATAAAGTGTGGTGATGATAGCTACCTCTGGGACCATTTGCCTCATTCCAACCCAGATGCTCGGTGAATCTCAACCACCGTCCACCATCAGGGAAAGTCAGATGCGTGCTGTGTCATGTTACAGTTTGGATAAGTCAGGATTGTGACTTGAGGCCAGAGAGAGGGTAAAGAAATGCGTCAAAGTAATTCTTTGCACCTGCTCCGACAATAGCAAGAAACCCAATATAGCTTTTCCTGGACAAGATGACACCTTCATGAATGAAGCTGCTGCAGCTGGGTGTCGTTTTCACATTCATACTGCAAACACAAAATAAATGCAACATGCAACGGACTCGAAGAGGAAGGACTCCATTGTAACCATTCAACCGCAGTTGAACAGCTTCTCAAATTTTTTGCAGAAACACAAATTGTTACACAAAGGTGATGACAGAGAAGCTGTTGTGGAAATACTGGTTTACTGCCAATCCAGAAACACCTCATAAACACTGAATGTTGCAATCCAAACCAGTTTGTGTCAAGTGAGTTATTATATGTGTAGCATTTGCCTGGTGTACAGGGTTCACATCCTGTTGAAAAGCTGCAAAATTCTTATTCCCTGAATGATTATGGTTTAAAGGTAAGAGCTGATGATTGTCTTTTATGCACAAATTCACTCATATAAAGCAAATTCATCATAATGTAGTTATCCTATCATTATTTAATCTGTGCTTCAGCATTGAAATGGGTCCTGACATGGTCACGGTCAAAACAATACTCGAAGTTAGTTGAGCAGCTGGCAAAATGAGCAAACTGACAATTTAAGGTATTCTTTTCAACAATTACAATAATTTTGATGGAATGAAAATGGCCTCAGGTTTATGTTTCATGAAAAGTGAATGAGTTTTACTCATAAATGTTTTGCCCTGCAAATCATAAACATTTATCTTAAGAGAATCAAGAAACTGAATACTTTGATGACGATGAACAGAGTAGCTTATTGTTCTATATTTTTTGGTGATGCTGAATGATTGGGGGAAAAAAAAAATCACCATTCCAAACCACCTTTTTGATTCCAATGATTTCATTTTTTTTTCTTTTTAACTTGATTTCTTGCAGGGTTATTTTTTTCTTTTTGGCTATTTCTCTGGTGTTTTTCAGGTAATCTCTTACAAATGTTAGGGCAAGTTTTCCTGCACTTTGCCTTATTTATATCTGCTTCTCAGGGAAATAGAAATAATTGACAATTATCTTACTTACTTACCTTTCACAAGGCAAACAGTAATCTGGAATTTCTTTTTGGAAGTTTTTTTTGTGTAGTGTGACAAGAAACCTGAAGAGGCTGAATGAGGACAAGATCTAATCGCATCCACATGGGAACCCAGATTTCTTATTCACTGTTTCACTGTGTAGACTTTGCTCATTAGTCTGTTGAGGAAGTGAAGCTCCATTAAGATTCACAGATGGCCTGATCACTGAGATTTAAAGGAGACATTCAGCAGGTCATTGCCGCTTTTCACTAACAGAAAGTCTGGGTGAGTCAGAGGTTCACAGCTGGAATAGAAATCCATCTTATGTTGTGTAAGAGAACGGGACAGGGTTTGTTTTTATATCATATAGCACGTTTAGAGAATTGTGTAAACACATCTGCACTTGAATCTGTGTGACCTCCATGCTGTGTTGGAACGCAGTCTCAACATGGTCATCACTGACAACATGCAGGCTGTGTTGTCACACTTCACCTATGTGGAGCACCCTTAAATTGCAGCATCATTTTTGAGAGTGGAACATTTTATTGTTGTTGTCAGAAACATTTTTTTTCTTTTTTTTTAATATACCAGCCACCCACACAGACTGTTTTATTTGCCTCTCAAAGATATGAGCCATCCTGCCATGCTTTCTTTAGAATCAGCATGGAGGGGGATTTTCTGAATCACATGAAACTATCTATCAAATGAGTATTGCAGTAATTTGCACAGATATGGCTGATTTTTAACAAAGGTTCTTGCTTATTAAAGATTAAGTAGGAAGTCTAATGCAATATTTACAAAGCTGCCATTCAGATGTAACTACTAATCTGAATTCATTGGAAAGTTGTGGAACAAAACAGCAGAACTGCTTTTCCGCTAGTCAAACTGCCATTGCAAAAACTCAGGAAGTAAAATCAGAAAATAGATTATCTGACAGAAAAATCATTCATTGCATAGCATATAAAAGTACCACACACATCCTTTATTAGACACTTTACAACAACAAATATACTTCAACTAGCGTTGTTGTTTTGTTTCCAGATAGAGTCATAATATTTTTAAGTATACATTTAATAGTGGAAATATTTGAAATCGCTGTAGTTTGTGATTAATGCTAATGTAGCCTTTTAAAATTGTATAAATATTTTTTCATTTGGATGTTTTTCCAAAACCTCTGTGATCAATGGTGAATTATAGTTTGTTTTGGCATAGTGTTATACACAGGTCTAATTTCTTAAAATAATTATAATAATTACAAACGTGTTATATCAATCAATTCAATCTTTCAATCCGTGCCATTTCTTTGGGTTTTCTCATTTCTATACTTTATTAGTTGATTTTAAATTTGTCGTGAAAGCACCAACAGTCACTACAAGTACAGTATGAGATATAGAAATATAGTGTAAAATACCCAGATGCTCACTCACACTAAAACTCTATTAACATTCCACATGTGTTTTGCTCTGGGACAGGCTTTGACCCGAAGCCTACAAGCATGACTTGTGCAAGATTATTGGGCTTGTGTTCGTCTCAATCAGAGCAACAGCAGGTTAGGTTTGCTGCTACTCAAGACTCTTTCAGCTGAGGCCTGTTAAAGGGCTGTCACGTCTTGGCATGTCTTGCAGTACCATGTAACAACCTCAGCTGATTGCATTTACAGATGGTTGGCGTTTGCGAATGTGTTATTACATTTGAATAGACAACATATGTGGAGCTTCTTCGTTTCAAAGAGTTTTAAAACAAAGTGATTGTAAGGTTGCTGCAAATTGTAGTGACATTTCATTTTCTGTTGTTTAATTCTCTGTCCTCAAATCTGAATAGATGTGGCTTAAATCTGTTTTGTGTCTGTCTCTTTACATATACACACACAGACATATATAGGTACATACATACATGCATACATGCATGCATACATACATACATACAGTATTGATAATAGCTGGTTCATGGCTGTGTGGCCTTGACTACAGTAGTAACAGGAAGCCTTGTCAAGCCTTGTTTCTAATAACAAGGGAGAAAGTATTTTCACAGTTAGATTGAGATCCCATGCAGAACTATTTTGTGTGGATAAAACAAATCTCTTTTATGAATTGTGAGATGATAATTAATCACTCTGCAGCAGCCCACTTGATTATTTTTTTCTGTGGAGAATGTTTTGCACATAGATAAAAAGCTGAAATCATTGACTCACACTTATTAAGGATTTTGCCCAGCAGGGCATCAGTGTTCAACCCATTGTGAACGTACATAGACATTTATTTACAAACTTCCAAATAATATTCAGGAGGTCTACCTTGATATCACTGACCTTCTCTGAAAAAAAGACCTGTGTGCATGTTTGAGGTGAGAGGACACATAAATCCTCTTAAACTGGCTAACTGAGATGAAGCAGTTTACTGAACAGTAGGATAATTGTTTGTTTTATTGCCGTACTAACAGTGAAAGTGTCAGTAATAATAACACATATCACATCACATTTACAGCTGACATCCTCTTATCCTAGATATGTTCTGGACAGCTTTACCAATCACAAACATTAAGAAAATGAACCAGTAAATCATTGTATTATGGCTGAATTCTAAGCATTAGACATTCATTTCTTTCTAATTCATAAATTATGAACCATGTGCTTCCCTTATTTATATATACAAAATGATAGGAGTAAAAAATATTTGTCGTGTTGAACTGGCCCTGATGTTACCTCCTGTCAGAGTAGAACTTTTTTTTTGATTTCCCATTTTGAGTATGTCCTCTATCACCACATAAATGTGATTGTGTTTAGGTGTTACCAAAATGCAACATCCCATATTGACAATGCTGTGGGGTTTTTAAACAGCAGTGATTGATTACATTTGTACTACAAGATGTTAAGGTTTTCTGATTTTCATTTGACCAAAGATTACATAGTCAAAGGATTGAAAAATATGTTTGATATGGTGGGGATTTTCAAGGTGTTCTGGTCTGTGCTACTACCTTTTTGTGGCTATAATAATTTATCAATACAATCAATAACATACAACAAACTACCATCAACCCTGCAAAACTTTTCTATATGTAAAGGTTAAATCAAATATTAATTTAATGGATAAGCGCATACAATTGCATTTTTAAATAAATTACAGTGGAGGCACAAGAGCCACAGTTCCAGTAGATAATTTTCATTTAATTCTGTGACAATTATTCCCCAAAGCAACAGAATTAAACTCTGGGGGATAACGCATTAAAAAAAACCTTGAATATTTGAGCCTCTCATTTAAGCCTTTCTGTCAGCACTTTCATTGCCCTCGTGCCCCACAGCCTGTAGCTATAATTATCTATTTTGTGTGCTGAAAATGGGGAGCGGCTTTAGGTTTCCAGATTAATTACCTTTGTGTGGACTTCACTGCTGGTGTTACTGCATGAATGAAGCTGTCAGACACACTACAGCTGACGACCAGGAGAGCTGACTCTGAAGAGTTGGACTTATCACAGGCCCCTCAAGATTAGGGGTGCTAAATGATGAAGAACAGAGCAGACTGAAGACAGAATATTTTCTTTTTTAAAAACACTGACTGACAGGCCTCAATGTCATAATTGACCTACTAATTTTTTTGCTTATTCTAAATGGAAACAGGCATACAAACAAACATGCGCTGAGAGATCTTGGACCGCAACCAGAGTTGTGTTGTTTCAAATCTATTGACAAAATCATAAAGCACTTGTAATTTTGAGTTTTACGCCAATCATGACGTTCTTTTTCCTCGTTACTCGATATCCTCCCCCTGGTTCAAGATGATAAAAAAAAAAACAACACCAGGAAATATATTCAGCAAATTTAAGGAGCAGTGGGAGAAGTCGCGTGTCAGTGCAGACAGACCGAGTCACCTGTTTGGATGATGTTTGGATTCACAAGAGGAACTAATAATGTGCTGGCTAAGATGATTAGTCTCACATACTAAGACTGCTGGGATCAACAAATATGAATTGCAATATGAAAAGGATCTGGCTCAGCAGGGTGCTTCTTCCAATTCTGGGTAGTCATAACAGTTGTCAGCTAAGTAGTTGGCTACAGCTGAATGAGATTTCCTCACTGTTTTTGAAGTAATGTGATAATGTAATTGTTTTGAGGGCATTTATTTACACTTAACCAAGTATCTGCAAAAGGCATGATTTAGTTATAACCTCTGTTGAGGATTTTTTTTACGTGTAAATACACATATTATTAATCTTCTGCTACCGGTAAAAGATAAGGGGTTTAATATGACATTTTCAGAAGGCACATCCATAACAGAAAGGAGCTGCTCAATTGTTGTGTTTCACCAGCCTTATGATGACAAACGCTTCCAGCTGATCTTTGGGAATTGGAGCAGCTAAGGGAAACAACGCTCTCCTGCATTGACACAGTAGCAGGTAATTACAGACCTTGTTCTCAGCCAGGCTAGAAAACATGCCTGTGCATGCAATGCAAACATACCCACTGACAATCACAAGTGTACATATCATGCTGGCTGGCAGAGCTCCAAACACTGGGCTTCTCAAATAAAAACAGATATTATGTGCCCCCCCTCCCCCAGATCCCCCCGAAATAAAGGAATCATTTGTGCAGGACAGCCCCATCCAGGTGTAGTATTTTGTTTGTAGAATATTATCCCACAGTTGAAGAAAAAATAAACAGCACAGAACAATCCAAAGGAAGCACAGTAATGTTGTACACAAAAGCTCAAGTGTTTTGATAGTATTGATCATGTTGGCAAAATATATGTTATTCCACTCCTTTCTTTTTCTCTCGCCAAAAGGCAAATTTTAGTTAGCTGCTCTCTTATTTGATCCAACTTGGAATTCTAACTTCAGCTTTGGTTAACCAATTTTAGAATGTAGACTTATATTCTTGAAAACAAATTTAACAGCAGAAGGTGAGTAACAGGAGTACTACACAGCTGGATCAGGCTTCGTAGCAGAGCAGCTCCTTCTCCTTTGAGAACTACTGAAAGCCAGTTCTTCATCCAAAATTTACTAAAAAGAGGCTGATTTGCTATGACATTGCAATACTACGGAACTGACAGTTAAACTCATCATGGCAGCATCCTGCAGCAAGATATAACATGAATATTAATAGGTTCACCTAAAAAGGAAAATTGATATTAGAGAAATAAAAATATTAAAATGTTATATGAGCATTTTATTGATGGCCCCAGCTGCTGGTGTGCAAGAAGAGCTGTTTCATAAGCTCTGCTCTATAACTGCAAATTGCCACCGTTAACAAAATCACATTTCCTTGTACCCAATGTTGTGGACCTTCATTATATGAATATTCCACAAAATGACTTGTTAAAACATAAGGGACAGAACCTGAGAGGGATTGAAATTTGAATAGATGAACAGCTTGCAAAAGGGAATAAATAAAAGTACTACTGGTACTCTTGTGATACTGTGACAGGAGGAAATTAATGATGTGACAACAGAAGATCCTGTTGTGTAAAAAAGCGAAGGTCAGAGCCAGATATGACTCTGGGCTTCTTCACAGCAACATAGTGAAGTTTCATCTAAAAAAAATACTTGGAGCCATAAACCCCTAGTCTGTTCTGGACCACACTGATTTTTGAACTGGTTTGCAGATCCTTTTAAATCATAAAGCTCTTCCACATATGGTTTGATACATCTACTAAACATCTCACATGTCTTGGGTTTGCCCGTTTTATAATTTTTTCCAAGGACATCTCATCTTCTTTGGAAAAAATGGAGTCAGCAAGTATTCTTATTTGGCATAATCTTTCCTTATATGGCTGTTTCTAATGGTGTCTCCCTGTAACCTCTAACCTTACTGGTACCTCAGGGGTCTTTAAAATTTTTGGTGTCGTCCATCTTTGCCCTTCTTTGGGTTTAACCTCCTTTAGTTGCCTCCTGGTGCCCTTTAATACCTAGAAGAGCTTTTCTGTATATCAAAAAAAAAAAAGAAAATGTAATGTGGTTTAATCTGTAATCGCTGATATACGCATGACTTAATCATGTGTTCTTTTACATGTAATGTGTATTTTATGTCTCACTTTCTTAAATGCAGTGGTATGCAACTTCATGTGTCTTTGCGGTCTAAGGGGCATATGCTAGCGGCACCATGCCTCTCTGTCAACATATATCTTAGAGTGACTATGTGTAGACTAGTAGGTGCATACCATCATAGCGCCAGCATGACAGTGTCACACACAATACACACACACATGCACACACAAGTTCTCACAAATGTTTGCCGATATTCAGTATCCGTGTGAGAGCTCTCAGCTTTTTTGATCAAACAGAAGATTCAACAAGACAAAGATGGAAGGGGCTCATGGCTGCAAATGATGCTATTAAACTTAATTTCTTTTTAGACATCATATTTTTATTGATAATTTAACCTACTGAAAATTCATCGGATAAAAAAAACATTTCATTCCACAACAAAAACCATTATACTTGACTATACTTATACCTTTTTACATTACCAATGTACTTGTAGCGAGTCACGAATGTTGGGGTATATTTTGATGCTTGTTTTCTGTGTGATTTTGGGGGTTGCTGGGAATTATGTGGGTGTGGTTTGGGGTGCAATGAATTCTGTTTTGTTTTTTTTTTTACCTAGAATTGAGTGGGAACAGTGAGTTGTATTGCAGGCTTGGGTGGCGTGGCTGTGGCCAACAACAGCTATTGCTCATTAAACAGACGTTTTACCGTCACACGGGTGTTTCCCTGTCTAAAACGATACATAGTCATTAAGAATGTCAACCACTAATCATGGACCTAATGACTGCAGTCCTTTTTTTGTTCACAATTATCTATTTTCAACTATTCTAATTCAATAACCGCAGCAGGGGGTGGACTATTATAAATCGTAATCCCCTGTCCAACTCCTGACTGATCAGATTCTTAAAGTTAACAGAAAACTTGGCCTGTATTTGATGCATTAACAAATACATGGAAGATTTGGGAGCTGGACATTTTTTGGTTTTGATTATGGTTTTGATTTTGTAAGTCACTTTGGGTTAAAGCGTCTGCCAAATGACTGTAATGTACCGTAATGTAATGTAATGTTATTAGTCATCCAGACATAAATAAATACCGGAACGGCTACTTCTCTTTCGAACATAAAAGGTTATCTCAGTCCAATTTTTTCCTAGTTAGTGATTCTGTCAGACTGCAAATAAATAAATCAGAAATTTGTGGAATGTGATTTTAGACAAAGGTCGAGTCAGCTTCGATCTAATGGATATCGTTAATCGCAAATCGCAAGTCCTCAAAGTATGAAGGCACACAATCCTCGTCTCTGAGCCGACAAAGATTTTAATGACGGTAAACAGTCCTTACCGACCCTCCTTCCAAGCTGTCCGTTGGAATTTTGCAATCTTTTCTGGCATCTCGTCATCTTGTTGTTGAACCAAATGAAAAGTGAAATCAAAGCCTCTGGAGTTATCCCATAATATGAACACCCTTCATATTTCAGTGTTTCTTAAACCTGCCTCAGCATCAAACACGGCCAGAGATCCATTAACCTCACCATTTGTGGTGTTGAATCAGCAAAGCCCAGGTTAACATATTAAAAGGATGTATGTGATTTATTAATTCATTTATTCATTTATACATTACACAGCTAATCCTGTACGCAGGGTTGTGGGGGGGCATATGGAGCCAATCAATACTCACAACTGAAAGATAACTTGAAAGAAAAACTCAGCATATCAAATTAGGTTCTGCAAACCCCCCATGTTTCTTGTCCATCTTGAACTCAAAGCTCCTTGGAAACTAAGAAATTATATTGACTAAAACATAGATCAAAAACCAAGAAGCCTTCAATATGCAGAGACCAAAAATCTTCTTATGTTTGCAAGATTGAGAGAAAGATTCGGCTGTCACCGAACTCAGCCTCTTTTCAATAACATACACTAAATAAATCATCAGGCCATATTGAAATTCATTTGAGACAGCAAACACCAATCCTAAACAACACTACCTGCAGCGGAACTAAACGACAACACATGCTCAACTAACAAGTGCACTCTTTTTGGCTTAATTAAAAAAACAACAAAACACAAGACACCTGTTCAGAACGATTAATTGCCCTATAAAATTCCAAACAAAAGGTTGGCGGTTCCATACCCTGTCTGCCTGCACGTGTCCTTGGGCATGACACTGAACTCCCCCGACCCCAGTTTGCTCCCTGTGGTCAGGTTAGCGCCATCGGTGTGTGAGTGCACGTGTGAATGTAATCCGCGGTAAAGTGCTTTGAAACCACAAGGTGTTGAAAGCGCTCAATAAAATGGAGAACATTCACCATTGTGCTATGCTTCCTTACACTGTTAAAGTGAGTTTAATTTCTTAAATTAATGTAGGAAATTGCATTTACGCGAATGAGTGTTCTTTTATTTCGCTCCAACAACTTTTGAATAGAAATGCACCGCACGATAACAAAAAGCGTAGAGACAGCATTGTGATTTATCGCCACACTCTGTCCCCACTCTGTCGTCTGTCAGAGACGCGTAGGGTCAAGATCAATGTACTGTGGAGCTGAGATTCAGACAAAATGAGTCATAACAGTCATGGGAAGTCATCCCAGCAAGCTGGACCCAGTCTGGGAACAACAGAATCAGAGTACTCATTGTATGGCTCCTTCCTACACAGGAAACAACTGTCAGTAATAATTCACTGTATTCTAACCGTGTCTATCAACACCCGGCCACAGGGCAATAACAAATGAGGGATGACTAACAATGGCACTGAAACCAGATTCACGCCTGTACCATTTTTTACCTGAACTTTAGAGTAGCGGAAGAGTAAAAGACACTACTGCAATAACTGATGACACAGTGCATGCTGGAATAGGTTCAAAAGCACTCTGTGACCCTCACCAGGACTGTCGGGTATGCAAAATTAGATAGATAGCTACTGGACAAAAAACAAGGGAGAGCTATAAAATACAGATTTTTGTTTGACATAATTTTACGTCAACACTTTGTACTTGCAACTTTTTTGGATATATAAACATGTAATGGAAGGAGTGTTGGATGGCAGGGTAATTAAATATTCTTGAAATTAATTTTACACAACTTGTCCTGCACCAAAAAGACACAGTCAGCAAGTAGCTGTTGACCATAGTGGGGCATTGGCCAGCACATTTGCCTGAGGAGTTGGTGGAAAATAAGCCAGAGATAAACTTAAAATTAAAAAAACAGAAAAACTAAAAAAAGGCAAAAAATAAAGCGTCTGAAGAGATAGCAACATGGATTGCAGAGTTTTTGAAGGTATTGGCCACAGAGATCTTTGCCTTTCTGTCAAGTGCTTTTGAAACTAAAAAGAGTTTGTCTGAAAAAAAATTGAATGGCAACATCTCGTTCCAGAAATCATGGCCTTGTGACCCAATGTAATCCACAGATGTTACTGTCAGCAATTTTATGATTTTTTTACTGTAATTGAATGACAAATAGTTCAGTCCTTTTGTATTCAACCACATTTAAGAGAACACTACTGGCATAACAGTGACATGCGGTGAGGTTCATGGCTGGTGAGGCACTGACGTCATCAGTCAGCTTTACAAACATATGAACCCTACGGAGTAGCTTATTCAACATTTTATTGGCAGCAGTTGACGTGTTTTGTTTAAAATATCATATCAGCATTCTTTACATATACAAACTGTAACATAGAAAAAGCACATTAAAAAAAACTTTATTACCTCTTACCTTTACTTGTAAATGAAGTTCATGCGCTGCTGAGTGGTTTTCCTTTAGCTTAGCATTGTGGATGCTACTGATGAGTCGTTGCTGTTCATTAAAATCCAAATCTATCCTGGACATCCCGAATGCTTTTAGCGCGATTTGACTTTGAATGTGAGTGGCCGACCGCTCATGTTTTGGCTTCTTTGCAGATTCTTCAGGTCAGAATATCCCATTTGGCTCCAGAACTTGTCAGAAGTTGAGAAAGGAATGTGGGAAAACCAGAAAAGGCGCTCTCTTACTGGACATCCACACAGCCAGCCTTTTCGTGCTTACCACTCCGTTTGAAAAGACCGCGTTTTCCGTCTCCTAGTCTGAAGCTAATCCGTTAGCGCCGGCGTCGGTCTTCCCTTACTTATTGTCTCCTGCTTCGACTGAAAGTCCAGTTTAGAAAATTCTTTCAGTTCAGCTATGTAATCCTCCATTTTGGAAATGAAGCCAAGCACGAGTGAAAAATGACTGGATGGCTGCACTTCACTAGCTAACTGTTTACAGTTGCTTCCTATTGCGACTCTATCATTCTTTAGCCGAGAAGTAAAAAGGCTCCCTGGGCTCACCAGTGCCCCCTACCATGAGGCCCCGTCACTGCGTGCCTCACTTAGTCTGTCTTCGCTGCCGCTTTACGATCGCTCGGCACGAGAAACACGTTACAGTTGTTAACGAAAAAAATATACACATCAGCTAAAGTATTGAAATTTAGTTCATATATTAGTGCTTAAAGTGTTTGAAAATTTTAATAGTGACATCCACAGAGACAGCAATACGGTCTCAGCCGCATAGCATGGCAGCGCAGTTATTGCGCAATCCATAGCGGACTCACGTCACCGCGCGGCTCTTCTTCGTAGTTAAACGCTAAATTTAATTTATTCTTTGAAAAAAAAAACTGACTAAAAATTTTGAAGTTAGGTGGAAATAACTTTATTGTACAAATCATTGAATAAATAGAACCATTCAATTTATTTTTTCATTTTACATTTTTTTTCTTTCCATGTTGCCAGGTGAGGCCCGGCCTCACCTGCCTCTACTGTTATTATAATAACTATTATTTATCATATCATATCAAAGTCAATTTTTTGCCAGCTCTGCAAACACCTTAGACACTTGGTGTGATTCATTTAAGAAGACCAAGCACACGATAAATTGAATTTGTGATTGACTAAATCTGTCACCAGTAGAATAAAAAAACTGAGAACAGAATCAAATGTTTTGGCTCAAACCTGATTCAGGTTGAATCAATTGCAAAGCAAGTTAGCTAATCTATGACATCGTTCATCTGCACCCCCTGTGTAAAATGAACTCACTCAGGTTTTTGATAGAGACTTGCAAATTATGCCCAGTGACTGCTGAAAAAATAATTAAAGCACTCGCTGAATTTTTGAATGGAAAAATCAGCAAAACAAAATATAATGCTTGTCCGACTACTTTCCAGTAGCTTTTACAAAACAACCAGTTCACAGATCCCAGCGAGCATTGAGGGTGAGTTGATTTTCCCAGTCAATAAGATAGAATCCCTGTCTTGTTACCAGCAAAGGAACTAACTGTCTGGAGGGGCAACAGAGATTTCACCGAGAGGTGAGAGATGCCTGGAAGGATTTGGTGCACAAAGACTACATCAGTGGTTTTCCCACCATTGACTCCAAGTTATTGAATCCACTTTTGAAATGGTTTGGTCCATTTTGGAAGAATAACATTTTGTAAAATGGAGAGCAGTCATCAGTGTGACTCTAATCAATGTTGAAATCATTTGCTCACAAAAAGTTATATTTACAGTCATTTCTAAAACTAGTCAAGTTCGTATTTGACAAATACTATTGTTGATTTTATTTCTCAAACTAGTCAAATTGTTTAATACCTGTGGGGGTTCTCAGTCATCCAGGTAATGGTCAATTGTTGTAAAAATCTTCTTATTGTAGCAACTGGACTTGATTTCAGATGTTTCACTTCTTCTCCGAGAGGCTTCCTTACTTCTAACGGACTGTGGGGAGTTTCTGAATATGCATACATATCTCATGTATACATATGATATATAAAGGCTCAATCATATATACGTATGGATACATACCATATTTGGAAACTCCCCACAGTCCATTACAACTAAAGACGCCCCTTGTATGAAAGCTGAAACATCTTCAACGAAAGAAAATCAAGTCCTCTTGCTACAATAAGATTTTTGTCAAGAATTAGTAAAATTGTAATTTGGGTTGTCATTTCAAGGGTATTGAAATTACTGACAAGAAAGTATTCAATTTTTTTTGAATTGCACATTTTACATAGGGTGATTATGCATCTAAAAAAAAAAATTCAAACGTGTTTACAAAAGATATAGCTGTGAAATGCCAAGCACAGACTTCTGATTGGACGAGATATCCAAAAATATTTATGGCAGAACTGCAAAGACAGCTGAAGTTTATCTCTTCTTCTAGAATAAACTGCAGCATTTAGGGAATTTAACTGTATATTTGCTGACATTTTTTCATGCAATTATTGTTTTTTTGCTTTTGTCAATGAATATCTTTGGGGATATTCAGATTAATTATCCTCATCGTTGAAATTATTTTGTCTGTCACACGTCGCTTCCCTTTTTTTCTCCAGCCACAACATGTGCCAGTTGAGGAAAAATCATCTATGAGCTTGTGGTGTAAATCCCCCCTGACAGGACTGCTGAGATAGCTCTGCGTCCACGGCAACCCTCGCAGAACTGCCTGCCTCGCTGTCCACACGGCAACAAAGCTCACACAGCAGGCCTCAACCAATCAGGATGCTCCAAAGGTGACAGGCCCGGGCCAGGTCTTCCTTTGCTCTCTGTCGCTATGGCTGCTGCATTTTTTTGTTTTCCTCAGGAAACCTGGTGAGTGAGAGGCCTGCAGAATTAGAGAGAAAGAGAGGGAGAGAGGAGATTTCTGCCATTCAAGAAAAGCTGAAATGTACACTCAAACATCACTCTCTGTTTTGTGTGAATAGGCTCTGTTTGTGCACCAACATGAGAATAACATTTGTGGATGCCATGTTATTACCAGATAATGACATGTTTTATCAAGTGTGCATGTTTTTATGTTTGCACAAAAGTATTTGTCTGCATTGCTTTATTTCATCAAACAAGCATCAGGTGTCAGGGTGTGATAACTCAGCTTTTGTGTCACTGTCATGTTCAAATTTGTGTTGACAAGAACGACCGGTAAGGTGTTCTCACACGGCTCCTGTCGCAGGGCGACACATTTGAGGGGACATAAATTCCTTTTACTCCATTTTTATTTTGTAATTATCGTTTTTTTGCGCCAGAGCCCAAGAGCTGCATCTAACAAAGGCTTACATCACTGATCACCAACAGAGAATAAACCCCAATAAAACATTTTTATTTGTTTCTGCTTTCCTGTTCTCAACTCACATTACATCTTTTAGGAAACAACACAGGCTGGAAAGGTGCCTGACAGAGACTGATTCTGGCATATTGTTCCAGTGTGTAGAGGAACTGAATGCAAAGACTGTAGGTGGTGGAAGACCTTGCTTCTCAAGGATAAAAACGTTCTACATTCTATCGAGCTTCTTGGAAACATGGTTCATTCTTTTATGTATGCTTAAACTTTCCTGAGACTTAGACATAATGAAGCAAATCAGGTTGGGTTCTGTGAAATATTTTCTGAAAAGAGACTGTCGCAATAGATTTACTTTATGTGTATCCTGAGATGACCTGTGCTTTGCCTCGGTGTGTGTAGTTTACAACAGGCTGTTGGAGCCCATCTAGGTGCTTGGATTGGAGATTTTGAATCTTTCCAAGAACGATATTTTAGAGTTTTCATGGCTTGCCTTTTTTTTTTTACTGGCAGCACCTCACTCCTTTTCTCTCATGCTTCGTTTTGGAAAAGCCCTCCTCCAATTAGCAAATACTTTCAAGAAATTCTGAAGCCACTCGGAAGTGAGAGATTTGTCCAGTAAACTCGCAAAGCAATTCTTCCCCAAAACTCTTAGATGGTCTGCATTGTATATACATCCCTTATGAGTATTGTCATGTCCAGCCACCCAGATATTTTACAGTTATTTGCTAATGATTGAAAAGCTCGAATGATAATGAATAATTTTTCACTATTTATTGTTTTTGATAACTTGTTGCTACTACTTAGTACCACAGATTGAGTGTTCATTTTCTAGAGTTGACTTGATATGTTTACATATACCAAACATTTGACTGTCAATTTGCAACTAATATTAAACTTTAACCGGATTTAATTCGATGTTTGTGAGTTCTTAATGATATTTTAATATCAGGAAACTAAAAAAAAAACCTTAAAGTGCACCACAGTAAGTGCAATTTAGCACTTTTCAATCACTTTTATTCCCAAAAGAAAAACAAAATCACACTCTATTCCATTTTACACATTAACATCTTATTACAATATCAAATTTCTGAATTAATGACCAAGTACCCGGATAATACTAATACAAAATGGAGTTCCAAAAATGAATACATCATGTATTTATCTTTTTTTTTTTAAATAAAAAAGAAAAAATAAATAAATAAATTGACTTCCCGTGAGGAAGTACCGAGCGTCATTGTCCAATGAGTCTGGTATGAAATTGATTGATAGGGTATGGAACTATAAGAAACTTTCTAAAATTATGTGCAAATGTCATGAAACGGCTGCAACGTATCACACTATGGCTGCAGTCCATGTTAAATACCTTCTTCTAAAACTGTTTTGTTTTGATGTTATTAACTATGGGCAGAGAGGTTCAATGAACAGTTATCATCGGTCATCAGGCAAGTATCCCTGTAGGATGTCCTGCTATATATTTTAAGTGGAGTCATTTTTATCCTGTTAATGTTTCATTTTGTATAATTGCCTTTATATCACAACTCAAGTCTCACCTATCTAAGGCCTTGAGAACCCCTCAATCCAGCCTTCCTGTTATGGATGCTTGTCAAGAAACATTAAGCAACTCTCTTAAACTATTTAACAAGATCGAAAGACAGTAAGTGTGAAATGTGTGTCGAAGTAGCCTTGAGATCAATATCTAAATCTCCTAATCACTGATGCACAGTGCAATGTCACATTTGGCTTCAGCCAACTGTATATTTAGCTCTTGTCTATCAGCTGGCAAATAATCTCTTCCCTCAGCTGAGACAGACCAACAAAACAACACATTGCAGCACTTTAATTTTCCCACGACTGCCAGTCCTCAACAGTTGGTCCTGACAGTCAGGGTGACAGGTGCACATCTTTTACCATGCGTTGCATTCACGAGCCAACACTGTGACCTTGACTCCTACTGTAAGTGAGCTGGCAGGTCCTCTGTTTGCATTTACAGGTGATAAGATTAAAATAATGTTTGCACTGTTAAATTGCAGTGCTATAATTACAAAAGTTTATTTGGACAAAGTCTGCATGTGTGGGCGTTCACTCCTTGCCATTGTGCATTTTTTACGGACGGGTGGTTATATCCACCCAAAAGAATTAAGTTATTTGATTTAGGAACTTCATGGATGCATAATATCAAGCAGAACATATTGGAATAAAATGCAAAGCAGCCTAGACATTTTAATAAACTGTGTTATCAAGTCCAAGTTTTTTCTCTCTTCAGTTATTTTGCTTATCTTAGAAATTAGGCCATGTTCAGACACCAAAAGGCATATGTCTTACTCTGAGAGTTTTGTGACGTCAGAAAAATTAAGTTTGGAATTTGAGTTGTTGTAAATCATAATTAGATTATTCAGGGAGTTAAAGCAGCGCCAGGGCTTCTGGAATCTTAGAGTGGGTCATACAAGCATGCTCTTTTGTTGATATTTCTTAATCTTATAATAAACTGACAAACTAAGGCCTTACTTTGAGTGCCAAATTCTATCCAATGAACATCATCAAAAACAACTGTTTCATAAATTCATATTGATCAGAAAACTGGGGCCCATTTAATATTAATTACCTTTATCGCAATACTCTATATTCAGGTGAAAAAAGTGGTCAGACAAACTCAGAAACAAATGTTTGGCAGTCATAAATTAGAGACGTATGTGTCAGCCTTTCCTTTTTTTTCTGCTTCCCCAAGTCAATCATTTTTGAATAATAAATAAGATGTTTCTAAGATACCGGTCACAAATTTCATCCCTCTACAAGTTCTGCCACCAAGTACGAGTTTATCTATCTTCAGCACAGATCGATAAACAGTTAAAAACTTGAACATACAAGATCAGACTTTTGAATATAGCCTCTACTCACATCCATATTGATAAATGTTGACTTCTTTGTGGAACTGACTATATGTCGGGCTTTGTGTCACATCATGAATGAGGGTAATTGTGCTCATTATGTATGAGCTTATAAGTTTAGTGGAACAGAATTTCCTGAGTCAGGTCAGTCCACAGATATATTTTCATTTTGGCAGAGGTGAAGGGGTGTAATGAATCTATATCACCAGCCCCACCCCAACCTTCTATCCAGCTTGCCCTGCAACTGAGATACAGTATGACCTTGCTGTTCAAACTGTGAACCTTTTGGCCTTGCCTGGGGTTTGCCTGACCCCTGCACAAGTGCACAATGCCCTGAGCTTGGGCCAGATTGCATGCCGTGAATACCTGTAGCATGGGTTTACTTAAGGAGTGAGGCATGCCAGGAGTGTGCACATGAGCAGAGCAGCAGCTGCTAAAGCTGCTTGTTATGAGCCTGTGATCCTTTTACATACCAAACGATCGGTGAGTGGATATGTGAGGTGGCACACTCGAGGGAGTGACACAGATATGGGTGTAACTGCTGGATGAATGTGTTTTGCGCATGCACGTTTCTGTGTTTACGACACAAAAACCCGAGCCGAGGGTAAGCAATGTGCAGCATATATAGATGCGTGGGATTCCTGCAAAGATATGCGGTGCATGGACACGGGGGGGCATGTCAATTCACGTTTTTACTCATAGCATCTGAAACATTGTCGACACAACTTTGATACACTGGTCATTAAGTGTTTAGAGGTTTTGCAATCACAGCAGATGTTGTTGCATGTATACAGGGAGGAGAGTGGAACTAAATGAGATTGTGTTTTGACTGTGTATCACTGCATGCGGGATACACCCCTTGTCGTCGAGCAGACTGAAGATAGCCGAAGGATACGGTGTCTCAGAAAGGTGGTTAGTGAAGGTGGAGACAGTGATACCAGCCAGTCAAGGCCCTTCGAGCCACTTAGGCCCTAGTCTGAAAGGAAGCCAGTGAGAAAACAATAAGGGATGTTTCCTTGCCTCTCAGACCAGTATAAAGCAGGCTGTGATAAGAGCGATAACAACCTCTCTGCCATGCTTAGCTATTATGGAAGGAAAGGGCTCCGGGAAAACAGGATACCCCCTTTGTTTTGGTGGTTTTGTTTGTGTGCAGGCATGCCGAACAATTTTTATAATCTTAACAATCTTTGCAAAAAAGAAGCTATAGGTGACATATTTATAAGAATTGATCACATGACAATCGCTTGCAGTGTCAGGTCGACCCGCAAGCGACAAATGTCCTCCGGTGACCTCAGCGATTATTACCAGAGGAGAGGAAATGGGATGACTTACAGTGACAGTCAGTTTGTGAGCCAGGGGTGAAGAGAACATCAGAATTTGCTGTGGAAAGTTGCTGTTCATTTCTCTATTTATTTACTTTTTTCATCATTAATTTTCCTTTTTAAATTAGATTGATTTTCACTTGACTCCAACCTCACGTTGCAAATTTTACAAATGTAAAACAAGACCGGCTTTTAAAAAAGCAACAACCTTGATCATCACAGAAGGTTAACCCTGTCGGAATTTTAACAGTCAAGGTAGGTTTACAATCAGCTTTCAACTCGTGTACGGTATTTTAAAATGACTTCAATCTGCAAGGGGTTAAGAGAGTTAGGTTTAAGGACTCGGGTGGATGGTTCTTTTGATGTTCTAATAAGAGTCATTCTGTCATTTGAATGACTGAATACCAGTGAATATAAGTCAGTCTCATCTAACTAAACAGGAATTGATATTGCCAGTTCTGTGCTTAAAGTACAAAGACAGTCCTGTCAACAGAAATGTTAACGTTAAACACGTGCTTTGCAGGGTCAATCAATCTTGAAATTTGCTGCAACAAACAACATTTGCCCGGAGGTATTATTTAAGTCCATTATCAATGGTGTATTTCATCATTGTAGCCTTTTTGGTTCTGTTGTGTTGAATTTGCTTGGTTTCCCCATAACCTGAAAATGAGCTCAAGGTGACAAAAAGGCTGACTCGTGTTTGCTTTACAATCAAATGTTTTTGGTTGTAGATTACTGTTTTTTAAGTTCTCCTAACATTAAATATCTTTTTTGATCACGGCGGATATCCATATCTCTTACTATTACAAATTACATCGACTATTGTGTTTCTTCCGGCTCAGAAGGTTTTCATTTCTGTAATATCTTATCTTCTTTTGGCTCCTCTTCCCTGGTAAATCATCCCCCTTTGTTTCTCTCTCTACATGTGTGTAGTCATCTGTCAAGACGCCCCACCTCCTCCGTGCACTAATCCATCCCTCTCTCTTTAACACACCCTGGCAACATGAGAAAGATTTGTTTTCTGAGTTGCCTCAATCTTCCCCCCTCCCCCTCCCGTCCCTCCACAGGCCCCCCTCCTGGGTGATCTCATGTTACAGTGTCTCTTTGCCTAATGCTCAGCTTTTTTTTTTTTTGTTCTCTGTTCTTTTTTTTCTTCTTCTTCTTTTCCTTTTTTTTTAAATAAAAATTGCCACTGGGACCTAGGGCGGGCGTGGGCAATGGCCTGAATCCAACATGTTCCCCTCAGCTGATGGTGAAATTATAACCTGCCACAATTGAAGCTGCAATGTCAGAGTTAAAGTGGCTTTCAGAGGTGAATCATGTACACAGTTCTGTAGTTTGTTTACATATTTCGCACCATAGCTCTGCAGAATTTGGCAACCGCTCCCACATGATTCCTATATTTTACATTGGGTTCATTAAGATGACTGTATATTCTAAACAAAATCCTGCACTGTTCATACTGACTGCCTTTATTTTCATTTGGTAACTGAAAATTATTACGCTTTAACACAGGTCAGCAAAAGAACAGTTAAGTAATAATAATAGATACTGCAGTCGAGTTGTTGAAATACTGATGTGAGGGTGGGAAATGGTGACTACAAAAGTGACTACAGTTTATAAGCAGATATGAACAGTGGCTCGGTAACATTATAAAATCATAGCCAAGATAACAATTAGATTGTAAAATATTGTGTTTTCTTAAAACATAAGATGTCAGGTTGGGGCTAATTGGGCTCTGTCAACAAACACAATGCACTGTCATGTGTTGGTTGTAAGTCTGAATATTGTCATCAGTTAACTGACTTCATCATCAACTGACTTCATTTTATGAGGAAATTATAGTTGTAACATCTCATATGGTAAACCATACTTCGCAGGTCTTGTTTCTACAGCATGTGTCTTCAAAATGCAGTGTTGCGAGAGTCTCACAACCCCACAACAAAAACCTCTGGGAGCACAGCATTCACCCAGATGTGGAAAGCAATTAAATTTGCATTAGCAAACATGCAGCAAATGTGTGTGTGCGAAATAGGAATGGGTTTTGTTTGGAACATGACAATCTGCTGTCACATAGCAATAAGAGACTAAAATAAAACCCTAAAGCTTGTCAATGTTGTTTCATGCACCTACAGGCTACTGAATCGCATTGTTTCACTAAAAGAATGTGTGCGTGTTTGTCTAAGGTTGAGTGTGTGTGTGCATGTGTGTGCGTGTGTGTGTGTGTGTGTGTGTGCCAGCAGCTGGATGTCATTACTCATGTTTGTGTGTGCTTTGCTCAGCTCCCCTTTTGGCCTTTTGTGTGTCTGCAGAGCCAAAGGCTGTTTTCCTCTGCACTGCTGAGCAACCTCCACACGAAATTAAACCTGTGCCAAATGCTCAACCTCCCCATCACTCAATTTTGTGACAGTCATAGCAGTTTTTCAAGGCCAACTCACTGAAGGGAAACTTGACTGTTTAATTATTTATATTTGAAATAAAAACACTCAAATTAGATCCATTTAAGTCAACCTTTCAGATAAGTCACATCAAAGGAAAGATGTTTAAATTTTGACACAAGAATTCATGACTTGGGAAAGTTTGAGATCTCAAAAAAAAAACAAAAAAACTTTTATTGTAGCAGCCTGTGAACCTTAGATGCAAAAACCAAAGATGTCCGTAAAATTGAACTCGCATGTGAAATTAATTTGCAAAATAAATTATGAGTCAATCAGAAACTCAGATGTCTTGATCGAGCATAAGCATTTGGTGTTAGTTCTTTAACTTTAACTCTACCCCCACATCCCCGCCCCCATCTGTATAACTGTAGGGAGACGAATTTATGAGCTAGTTAATGATTCATCTCCACATTTAAGCCCAGCCCTTTAAGTCAGACGGCTGCATGCAGGAGAAGTGCAAAAAGATCCAGACGCTGGATGCAGTTATAATTGCGGTGCAGTTTTGGGAAATCCTTTGAACAAAAAGACCAACCTTTGGAACGTATCAGCACATACCATACATAAAAAAAAAAAAAAAAAAGAGTTGAAAAACATTTTGTGGCCATGTATGGTTACTTAACCCTCCATAACTGTTTGAGAGGAAAAAAAAAGCTTTTGCATATTATTTCTTTTGGCATTGTGTCATAGCTGCGATGACTGTGGGTGACATTTAACACCTCATTCATATTCACCAAGCCTCGAAGCCATGAACGTAAAAACGATCTTAAGCAAATTCATCATTTCAATTAACGTCACGATATGTTAAGCAAAACTTTCTGTTATCAACACATTCTTCTCTAATATTTCTACATTGTAATGATGTACATCCACCACAGGAGGCATTTACCAACTCGACATAAATAACTCCATAAACAACCAGGAAAAACAAAGGCTTCACTGTAACCAGAAGTATCTATATTGTTAGTAGAACTACTCTCTGTATGAGTAGGTTTGTTGTCTCCCTGTACGAGAAACTGACCGATTTGTTCAGCAACATGTGCGCTGCATGTGCAATGCATGTGCATGTGGGTTTATTTTCGTCTAATCTGCAAGTGCCCGTTGGGATGATAATGTCTGAAACCACAACATTATCAACAGCAGCCAATGCCTGACATGAGGTTTCCATGTATGCCAATCAAACTGTGGGAAAGTATACCATGGTAAAAGCCTGCTATTTGTCTCCCCATGAAAGATTTAGTCATACCATACTAACACAGATAAACATCAGTATCTGTGAGAACAACAGATCTGTTGAGATTTGCGTGGAATTCTGTCACATACATATTTCTAAATATTAGCGTGATTCAGTTCCAGATGGAAATGCAAGTCAACAGCAATACTGAAATAAAATGAATCTAGTGTTTCACAAGACAGTGTTCAGACCTTGCAAAAGGTACAGTGACAAAGGTATGAGAAGTACCGGTACATTCAAACTCCAAACAGTTGATTCATTTATTTAAACAGGGAATCTTCTTGCTATGAGGCACAAGTGTCAACAGCTTCAACAGTACGGTATCCACAACTAACAGGAGTCAAAAACGTCTCGTGCAAATAATTTTGAGGGGGGGGCAGATAAATCTGAAAAGTGAAGTGAAACTTGAGCTCAGCAGATTTCTTACTCTGCCGAGCATACAAATGATCAGTTTGTCAAGATTCCCTAAATTTACTGAGCAAAAAGGCAAATGATACCATGAAAAGCAAATAAGGGCAAAGATGGAGTGTAAACTTCAAAATTAATCTTAGCACCTCCATGTTCCCAGACCCTTGTCTTTTGCCACAGAATCTGTCCAACAAGTTTTGAGAGCGCCATACTGTAGCGTTTTAGTCAGGAAAAACACCAGGTTGACGGTAAAACGTCCATTTAATGAGCAATAGCTGTTGTTGGCCACAGCCACGCCACACAAGCCTGCAATACAACTCACTGTTCCCGTTCAATTCTAGGTAAAAAAACAAAAAAAACAAAACAGAAATCCTCGCACCCCAAACCACACCCACAAAATTCCCAGCAACCCCAAAATCACACAGAAGACAAGCATCAACATAAACCCCAACATTCAACATTCGACTCGCAACAATACATTAGGACACTAAAGAGACAAGTTTGTCCATCCAACCAATACTCAGAAATGTCACATTTTAACAATTATCACATGGAAATATGTGCCTGTTTCTTTAAGCGAGGAAGCAAATTCACTGTGAACCTGGTTCCTATGACCAAAGGGTTCATTTTTTTTTTTTTCAGTTTTTCTTCCATTATCTTTGATTTTGTGCTTTCCTGTTCAAAAACTGTACTCTTGAAATACAACGTAACGCAAAACTAAAATGTGAAAAGAGTGAATAATGACAGAAATGAAGTCATAGCCATTCAGCCCTCACACTAACAGCTTGAGGAACGCTATTTATAATATACGCAGTAAGTGTGTTCACATCAGGGCTCTTTACAGAATGTAACATATTCACAGGGGACATTCCTAGTAGAATCTAATTAAAAAGTGTGAAGAAAACTAACTGCATTGTTTTTATTTACTTTTTTGAGTCAAACTAGTTTCCAAATATGATTTCAAACCATTAATTGCAGACTCTATTTGATATCCCAGCACTGTCAACATAGTTCATGTCTACTGGAGTGAGATTTAGTTTTCAGGGAGACATAGTCCAGCACACTCTGTGCTTTTTAACATTTAGCGAAGCCCATTAACAGCAACAATCCAGATGTTGTTTCCTCTGGAGGTCTGCCAAACTGCTGAGTCTCCTCTGAAACAAACCAGAGCCCTTGATGTGCAGTATGACTGTCAACATCGGGGCTGGTCATTGGCCCATTTTCAGCTTGTACGGTAACTTGCAATAAATGTCTCTGACTTGTGAGCATCATAACAACAGCAAAGTTATAGTTGTGTTTATTGAACCTTAAAATAATGTAATTGGTCATGATTCTTGAAAGCTGAAATAAGACTTTCTCAGTGAAAAAAATCACAAAATATACTTTTAATTCTATATTTTGCATCAAATATTAGTCAACATATATTGTAAAATTTGAGCTTTTGCTGGTTATCCGGAGGAAAATTTAACAGAACTAATTAAATGCACCAAAACTGAAAACAAATTGGTTATTAATAATTCCCTTGATCAATTTGTTGTGCTTAACCAGGCTGGGACAAGGAGGGCAGCTATTTGGAGCTCTGAGTGGAGTTTGATGGCCCCTCTGGCCAAAAACAGATGAAAATGACAGCCGCATTTCTTACAAGCATCGCTGCCTCATGTTGTAAAGATCCTAATAATCCTTGGAGGGGCCGACAAAGCGCACCAGACAACGACCATGAAGACATTGAGCCTTTGAGCAAACATTGTGCCTTGATCTGTTCAGACAGTTTTCACAAGCTTTCAAATACAACAAACCTCAGCCAGTATCACTTATCCTGTCTTCAATACATGAAGTGTACATGAAGGTTTTTTTCCGGACAATATCAATCTCATTAATTTGCAGCTCACTATTCCTTTCATTTTTTTACATTTCAGTTAATTCTCCATATTGTTTTCAACACTGTGGAAAACTGCCATTATGCAAATGTGCAAGAATTGGCATAAAATAATCCAGAAATTTCCGTAAAATGAGCGAGAAATTATGATGAGAACACCAAAAAATATTGTGAAAAATAACGCCTGATATGAATGATTGATATACTAAAAGGTCAAAAACTAAAGCTCATATTGTATCAGTTTTATACCAAAAATAAATTTAATCTACAGCTGTTATTATTGGAGGCATTCAGTAACCGTATTTTCCTTGACAAAACAACAAAAACAAGAATAATATAGGACAGAGTGTAACAACTGCTAGTTAGCCCCAGGTGGTTTGGCATACCTGGGCCCTTGCTCGATGGGCCTAGTTTTTATTCGTGCTTTGGGAAAATGCATTTGTTTTGGAGGAAAATATTCAGTTTGCAGGACGCATATGGAGAGCTTAATACGTTTTGAATTTAAACCACACATGTTCATTCAGTCTGACAGAGTACAATGTGGCAACACTATAATTTGTATGTGCTTAAGAATTATTTCTTATTAACCACTTTAGGGATTTTAGAGTTAAAAGGTTTTAGCAAATGCCCTCTGGACATGCCCATCTGCTTGAAATAAGACATGAATACAGAGCATGTGAATTTTAAATTAAACAGATAGCTATATTTTCCATTTATCATTTCCCCCCCCAATATATTTTCAGTTTTTCTGCCACTATTCGAAACATACGCTTGCAAACACTTGCCCTTTGTTTCTCTTCTGCTTTCTTTATGCTTTGTTTTGCACAATTTCATTTATTTTATAACTATATCAATTTTATATAGTATATTTTACAGCTCTCCTCCCTGCTCAGATTTCTTGCAAGGCAGCCTAGTTTATCAGGGGAAGTCCAACACATGACCTTTACTGCGAGTTTCCTTCCCTACCTTCACTCAGCAGCAGCCAAGTGGCCTTTTCCTCAGATGGAGAAAGGAACTCTCAGCTGTAGCTCACGTGCCTCAGCATGATAAAAAGCATCAGGCAGGAGGGAGCATGTGAAAGAGTGTGAACAATAAGCTGGTGTGATGACAATGAATGTTGCCCTGTCGCCTCTTTTCCTTCCTCTCAGTCCTCTACCTTTCTCCCGATGGCACTTGGACACGGCAGTGAAACAACGCCGCATTGTGCTCTAACACTTTGTGTAATTAAACTGGGTGAAATGAAGCCATCTGTGTTGGTATTCTTACACCCAGTCAAGATCCTGTCGTGGGGTAATATTGCCCCACTTTATTAAGCCTTACTTTCTGGTTTAGCAGGTTTTGACTCCACGTGGCAACAACTCCAAATAACCCCCATGATTGGTGATGTCACGCAAAGTAATGCTATGGAACCGGCTCTGTCAGTCATGTGTTTTTAATTGCTCACAAAAGAGCAACAACACCATCTTTTTAATCTGCCGCTGGGGTTCAGGGAAATCTTTTTCATGACTGATAACAGACGTGTTTATGAATTATTAAACGACATGTTGTAATGGGAAATTAGCGAACAACGATATGATTGTTGAGTTACCACAAATATTCTCATCATGCCCATCAGAAGAACTAAAATCTAGGGATAAGGCTTCCAATGTAAGTTGTCTTTGCAGTTTGGTGTAAGTGTTGGAGGCATTATAAGCTTACCAGAATAAAACAGGATCATGTAACACTCGTGTTTCTAAGCTTGTCGATTTAAATTGCTGCCATGTCAGACTGCCAGATCCAGGTCACAGTTTGTTAGTCTAATTGAGGAGGGGGAGCAAAAACTGATGTGAGAGCCATTGTCTGATGGTCTCCAGAGGAGGAATAGGTTTCGCGCTGGCCTATACTGATGACTGAGATGGAAAATCAGCATTTCAAATCTTAGCAATGTTGAAATGTCAATGAGAGTCATGAGAAAAGACGTGACAAGAGACATTTGTTTAAAAAAAAAAAAAGAAGGACGTATCGATGAAGAGGATATCCATTTATCTGATATCAAAGGTTAATGTACCACTGAAAAGAGTTGTGTTGGAAAAAGTGCTGGGGTGAGTAAAGCTAAATACCCCCGTCTGCTTTCCTCAGATTACCAATGGAAAAAATCTTTGGTGAGCATAAAAGAGACAAACACAGAAAAAAAAAGTCAGCGCCAGCTCTGTGGTTTCCAACATGTGTGCAGATGCAGCTGAAGAGCCATAGCAGATGTGTTAAGACTGAGGCTGCATGCAGAGTCGAATGAAAGATGGTCATAGTATGGAACAAAGAACAGAACTCTGAAATGCTCTAACCTCAGAGAATGTTTACCTCCCATCTCACAGACTCACTGATATCTTAAGGTTGCATTTTCAAGTACATGGCATAAATATGTTACATTTTAAAAATAGTTATGTACAGATATGAAATTAAAAAAAGGGCATTGAGCCCTGTGTTAGGGTGCTAGACTTAATATTAAATTGTCAAGTATTTCCTATTGAGTATTTTTACCACGTTACTGAAACCCCCTGATCATTCACCACAGTTTGGCGGTTACTTAGGAAACTCAGATAACCAAATGAACATTTACAAAAATTCACAATTATATAAAGGATGGAAAAAAGACATCTTGGGAATAAACACTTCTCTCTTGTAATTGAATAAACATATAATTAAAATGATACCATTACTCCGAGAAAGATATATTATGGTCCGTGCTTTCAGTTCTTGAAATTTGAAGTGATAACTCCACTGATGTTTTTATTTCAAAAGTAATTGTGATGTTAAACTAAAATACAAACCCTACACTAACCAAAGACTTCTATATATGCTTAATTTGTTGACAGAGCCCAGTTGTCACTAGCAGTTGAAATATGGAGAAAATATATCATCAAATTATAGTGGGTAATAACACAAACACCAAAGGTTACATTCATTTTGTGATAAACCAAGTTATCGACTAAGTTACTCCGGGGATTTGCGATTGTCATAAATGCTGTTTTAGGGGCCATAATATTGCAGTGAGGGAATTTGCAGCCGATAAACAGATTACAGCTGATATATTTAAAAAAAGCAAAATTTCAATTAACTGTGATAGGCTTGCCTGTCTCTATGTAGGAAATATGGGATACTACTTATTTTCTATGTAACAGACAACACTTGAGAAGAGATCCATCATTATTTTGTGCTGTCACTGGGATGGGCTTCTCCTAGCCAAAACAAAAGGTATTTGAATTTCACATTTCCATATATATGAAAGGGATTTATCTGATCTGAGGTTGGTTAGTCCAACTTGGCTCCCTTTGTTTTCCAGTGAAAATAGCTCATAATAGCCAAAACAGCAGAAGAAGCAAAGACAAATATGAACGTATCTGCTTTTGTTTGGGAAACATGACAGTTATCAAACTATTTGTGTACCGGTGTGTTTTTTTTCTGTTCTTATTTCCTATAATTTTCTATGTCATTATGCAGATTACACAATGCATGAAAAAAACCAAAGCTGAGGGAAGGAAGGGACTTCTCGTCTCTGAAATCAAAGACCACGACTGCGAGCGGAGACGACTGGCAAAGCCAAGTGTAATGTGGTCAATGAACTATCCCCGGCTTAACTTAAAGGGACAGGCTCTTCATCATCGATGAATCTGAGCCTCCCATTGAGTGCCCTGAGTTGAGATCCAAGCAGGCAATTATGCTCTCCTTCAAGTGTCTTAATAAACCACAATGTTTCCAGCCTTGTCTCCTTTCTCCCCAGAGTCAGCCGATAGCAAAAGTTCTCCTCGCAGGCCTGTCCTACTGAGCTTGTTTGGGGACATCTGCTGCCATATCCAAATATTGTTTTTGGCTGTGCTTCTGCTGGCTTTATATCTAGAGAATAGAGCGGGGAACTATTTTTACTGCAGTGAGATAGTTGTGTTAACATATAAAACAATGCCTCTGTCCCCTTCTCTTCCAGCTGCAGAGCAGCAACTGATGGGGAGACAAACACATGAAGCCCCCAAATCAGCGTTGAGTTGTAATCATAACAGTGTGTGTGAACTTTGAACCTTCTGTTGCCCTTTACGGTTTCAAGTTGTGCTTGTGGCATTTACTCTTCAATGAAACCGAATAGATTTGCAGTCAAGGGTTTGATTTAATAAGTTATGAAGTTAGTTGGTATAAGAGGAGGATACAGAGAATAAGGGTTAGATGGAGAAGGGTTGATTCGCTGTGGCGATCCCTGAAGGGAAAAGCCAAAAGGAGAAGAAGTTTGATTTAATAAGATGGGATAACTTGTCACAGGATGATCAAACATATTTATTTTTAATAAAAAAAAACAAAACTCAACATGCATTCCTGTAAAAAAATGTGTGCCAAAAAAAGCCAAAGGCTTTATTTGTTAATCTAAAGATGGCGTTTCCATATCTAAGTGTTTTCAGCCAGGCAAGATGTGACAAATTGGATTTCCAAGAGGCATTAACAATGGCTGCTGACCAAAATCTCCTCTGGACAAAACTGGCAAGACCAACAACAAATCAGATTAACAGCATGACTAGTGTGTGCGCTCACAAATATGTAATAACGCTGCTTATCAAATCTTGTTGGAAGTCAATCAAACACATCTTTTTTATTTCTTGGCAAGTTTAACGTATGTTTTTGCTCATCTTTTGTTCATCATGAAAATCAGCCATCCACATTGTACAATTTGCTTATTGAGCTGAAATTAAGTTGTGTTTACCAAAAAAAAAATTCTCTGGCATCATTGCCGATTCCTGCTCCTCAGAAGCTATTGGATAGTCCTCATGTAAATATAAAAACATTGATGTACATGAATGTAACATTTTGATTAATTTGTTGGCAGCTTTGCCACATTTGTCATATTTGTTCCACAAAAAAATATAGCAGCACCACAAAAACTCTTTGACAACATCCCTTGGCAGCCTGATGTCCTACTGTAACTTTCTTTTTACATTTTAAAAATGCTCACAGACGGCAACAGAGCCAACAAACAAACCATATCCCTATAGTAGATCATAACAAGCAATACGTCACCTTCAAGATTCAAGATTTTTAATTGTCATTGTGCAGGCACAATAAAATTTTGCAGAGAGAGCTCCCAGCTTGGAGTATGTACAGGATTCTATGTGTTGATTTTTCATATTTGTTCTGAGGAATGCGATGAATCATTCTGGAAAGTTGTTTCGTGTAAATCCCAACACATGGACGAATGAACCCAAGCAGACAGAGGCTGATCCCTTCATATCATGAAGCCACAACCACAATGAGATCCATCAGTTACATTAAAGAAAAAAAATCTATAGATACGAGAGAGCTGTGTTCCAGTCTGCCTACCTCTACCATAATGACTCAACTTTGGGGTTGTTTTGAAACTGATTGACTTCTTGGTTGTTATTTCTTACTGTATGTCTATTCATCACTGCCAGCTGGAACAGAGGAGGTCTATTAATACTGTAATATGATGTGAAGGGCAAACAACTCAAGCAGTCATTATGTCTTCCCATAAAACACAAGTCTTCTCCCTCTCAGTGTTTTCTTTTCAATTACTCAGGCCATTTATAATTTCCTTTGAGTGCCCTAAAAACTCTAAGGTCTCTGCATTAACTTTGGCCTTAAGAAGTCTATTATGAATATAAAAGCAAATGAAGTGGACAGACTCCTCATTTAGCACAATAAGCGGATATGAAATATGACTTAAGTTCTCCTGGGAATATATAAGACAGGGGGCTCAAGTGTCTGGAAGGAGTTACTGGAGAACCCTTCTCGAGCCAAGATATTTTGTTTTATCAGTGTTTATAAAGGAATGTACGGGGAAAGAGTATGTTTAAAGCTACATAAATATGATTCATTACATTCAACATCTGCAGGATGGCAGTTTACAGAATAATTGCTGTCTCATTGCTTAGACAATCATATAAGTTAAACAATAAATTACATATCTTGAATTAACTGCGGCTCGACTGGTGGCTGCCTTCAAACATAGACAAAACATTATTCTCCGTGGTCGTTTACCAGTGCTGTTAAAAATTCCACCTGTTTGGTTTGCCAGCAACAGCTTAGGCGATTGGGCATTTTTAATTTATACTGAAAAAAAGATATCAGTTACCTTTGGTTGGTTAGTTGGTTATTTCCCAAAACAAAAGTGAAATGTGTTACTCAGCAGGTGAGGCGCTGACAGTCTCATAGAGATCAAGGGGAGGGACAAAGGACAGTAGACAATATGCCATCATTGTTCTGTTTTTGCTGCACAGGAAAGATCACAGATTAAGTTTGACCCTTGATAGTGATGGAAAAAAGGTGCGACAATGGCTCTGTACACGGCATGAGCAACGCGGGTAGTTAACGCTACCAATAATGCTTGTACTATTGTGACCAATTTTCCACCAGCTCAAGGAGGGATTGATTAAAATTAGCAATTGCTGCATGAGCCAGAAAATGCGAAATCCATAACTCAATCAATCTCGAACATTGAATCAATCCAAGCCGTGCATAATTCTAAGCAAATTATTGAGAATGTTGTAATTGTCAAACCTCTCTCTAGCTTCAGGCTGAATCTCATATGAAAAAAGAACAATATATATATACCTCTGCTCGCAAAGGATTTTGACACCTATATATGTTAATGATTATAATATGTATATAGCTATATATAATCATATATATAATTATCAAGTGTTTTTTTTGGTTATAAGATTGCCGATGTATTTGTGAGACAGGAAGCTTGGTAGAATGTAAAATAATATCTCTTGAAATTACAAGCAAATGGTAACCCAGAGAGCAAGGGATAGTTTCATTTGTCCTGCTTCATTAAGTACATATACACACATATGTAACAGTCCCCAGATGCACCATGAAGATATTTATATCTCTTTGTTATCTCTGAAGTAATATCTGTATAGGGTGTATTTGGAGTACTTTTCTGCATATACGCCATATGAAACTCCCATTTGGGAATGTCACTGTTCCCATAAGTGCTCCAATGAGGACATTTTGTGTCAATATCATGTGACAGCTTGAAAATGTCACAGAATCTAGGAAAATGTTCATCATTTGCCGATAATCATTTTGTGTAAACACCTCATGTAACTGCTGTTTGTCAAATAAGAATCAACAAAGAATTCTGCCAGGATACTGTTTTTGTATTGCACTTCACACAAGATACACATCACACGTGTTCGTGACACGCAAGACGTCGTGTCACGAAATCATTATGTCACTGTGTAAACTGATACTGCCACCAACTCAGGTTTCTGGAAGCGTTCATGGTTGTTTGCACAGTCAACAAACATAATCATCACAGTCTGGCCCACATCCAAATGCCAGAATATCATAAACAAGTTTTTTTTTTTTTCCACTGCAGAATTCTAATGATAAAAATAAAACCCTCCATGCGTCAATTTGAACGAAAACCAGACAAACAGAAATATGTGGAGATATAGATCATCTGCTTTAGAGACGCAACAGAAGCTGAGTAGGAATACTTAGAGTTCTGGCAAACAGCCTCACCGTGGTTTACTAGTGGGAGTCTGTTCATATCAACAGAAACAAAATTCAGATTTTAAGTAGAGATCTGAAAAAATAAAATGAATCCATTATCATAAGTCTATCTTGGATGTTCCATTCTGGCTTGGGGTTGAACAGAAAGCTGCAGAGCTCTGGGACTCATCTGTCTTGAATTAGACAACATTTGCCCACTCATCATCTCAGTGGTATAGCCTTCCCCTCCCAGTCAGTGATACAGACAATAGTGGTCACTCGCTGCACCAACTCTGCCTGGGGGCTTGTCTTAACTCATGGGCTGCATTTAACTTTTATTACCCAAGGACATGGACTGGCTCCCACCCTTATTTAGTGGTACGGTGAGTCTAACAGAGCTGTGGTTGTAAAGTGAAGGCGGCGTGACTCAGTCTGAGTGGAGCCAGGTAGCTGAGGATCAATTTGTTAAAACTGCCATCCAAGAAGCTGTTACTCATGGAAAAGGAAACTTTATTTTTGTTGTGATAAACATTTGGCCAGCAGTGATGGTGTGTGCAAGTTTCTCTAAAAATAGTTTTTTTTTTATTGTTTCAGTTGGTCATGCAGGAGATTGTAAAGCCAAAGTTTAAAAAAAATTAGTACCATAACATGGATTGATCCAAGGAGTGGCTCAAAAATACAATGACGTCAGCGGGCAACAACATTTGCAATTAGGAAACAGATACTTTGTGTTGGAACAGCCGCCCGTTGACTGTATGTCTTCAAACAAGATTCTTAAATCTCCTGTTTTTTTTTTTTTTTACAACTCCACAGATTTCATTACCAGCACTTTTTTTTTATCCAAGAAATTCATGAAGCTATTATTTTTGATATGGCATTGTTTTGAGTTCAGGATGTCATAATGAGGAACAAATGAGGAGGGCTATTATTACGTATTCCAAATCAATGTTTGTCACTTCCAATCCATTGCTTTCAACTGAATATTTCACCTTTATCTCTCTTATAACCAACATTTTTATTATTAAGTGTTGCACTTTTAAACTTGTTGTCATGTAATGTGTCTGAATTTTTTTTTGAGAAATTTGAAACGTTGATGTACAGGACAAGTGCTTCATCTGAAAAAAAAATTGCCAAAAAGGACCAGAAGTTACAACTGGATACTGCAGTTCAAACTGAGGTCAATTCAACCATTGTTGTCTATGTCACCTACCAAATGTTGATGAAATTATTGTTTTAACCCACCTTAATCCATGATCTCAAGTGGGGATAAAACTTTCACTCGCTACTAAAATGACATTATATCAGTGTTCATTATAAGGTCCATCCAGGGTAGTGGCATTGATGGGTTGGTGGTCAGTTCGGAACTATTGAACTGACTTTACTGGCCGTCGATTGATGACACTGTTTATCCTCAATTAGAAAAGTCCAGTAAGTGTAAAACAGGCACCTCCAAAACACAGGTATTGGTCGGGATGTCAGTGTAACTTACATGCCTTACAGAGCAGAGACAAGTCTGTGAGTGTTTGGAGGAAGTCAGGCTTTCTGCAGAACCTTTCTAATGCCAGGCTTACACCCAATGATTTTCAAGTGGCAGACTTAAAACTGGCAGTCATAAGAAAATTGTTTGGACATCTTTAGAGTTGTAGTGGAAGTCGCAGTCGTTGAGTGTAAACTGGTAATTTTAAGTCTTAGCATAGACCTTGCTCAGTCTTTTCCTATTTTTTGGGCTTACGCAGGTCTTAGCGTTATATCACCATATGACTGAATCAAGAACCAATAGATGAGCTCCAACAAAACTGTAAAAGGAAAACCTGGTGGGCAAACAATCATCAGGGTGATCTTGGCAGCGCAGATGGGATTTGATTGCGGTATTGATGAACAGGGACGGCGAAGGGGGTTCCAATCATTATGGAGCGTCAAAAAAAGGGGAGCGCATGGTGGAGCTGAGGGCAGAACGGCCCACCTTGGATGACGTCAACTTTCCACTGTATAACGACCGAGTGGAGCAGCAAAAGCGATAATAATAATGATATATTTTAAGCCGCCTTATTGATGTTGGTGTTACTTTACTTTATTTTAATGTAATTTTTATTTTACCTTTATTTCATTTATTTATATTTATTTCAATATATTTATAGATCATTGCTCTGGGTTGCTATGCTACCCTTCGTGTCCTGCGATTCCCCCTTGGGGCCAAGTAAAGTTTCTCTGATTCTGATTCTGATTATTGGACTGAAATAGCAGAGCGTCAGCAAATACCTGATGAAAACATTGCATAGTAACAAAAAAATACTGAAAAAATCTAGTTGAAGTTTTCAAAATCTTTGCAAAGTCTTTCAATGTGAGACCCTCAATCTTTGGAAAATCTCATTCTCAGCCTAGTCTCAATGTAAAGACAACACTATGGCTTAAGACTATAAAAATAGTCATATGTGAGCTGGTGTGCTTGGAGTCTTTTCAAAATCTTTCGTCTTTAGATGTAAGCCCAGCATTAAGCTACAGCTGTTTTGTCGGCACACTGCTGGCACACTGACTATTTTGCTATTTCCTGTCTGATATGCCTACCTTTTTTACTGTTATTTCAAATCAGATTGCATATTACAATTAGCACCATTCTGCATATTTTGGCCTTAGAAACCCCAAGCAGATTTGTTATCATTCATGTATGCATCAAAAACACCATGTACGTGTTTAGTGGGTGAAACTTGTGGGATCAGGGATTACTTACTTCTGTGTTGCTGACAGGAAGATAATCTCTCCCCTGACCTGTTTGTCTAGCAGCCACTGGCAAACACAAAGCGCTTCCAGAAAGTGGTAATTGAAATGTCATCACTCTGCAATATATCTCATAAGATTGCCCTGCAGATTCATAAACCTGGCAGGCATTGTAAGTTGTTTACTGCTCGCCATGGGCTTCTAAAGTGGAAGGCTCCAAGCAGCCTCACGTGAGTGAATGCTATTGAAAGACTCATCCATTTGTTATTACATTAGTTATCAAAAGGACACCATGTGGAATTGCACAAATGTGTGTGATTTGATTAAAGAGGCAGTTCAGTGATGCGGTACTTGGGGAAATTTGACTGTTTTTCCCTCTTTCCCAGAGTCCAAAAATAATGAATCCTTAGAAAAGACTATTATGATATTGGAGTGTCTTCTGAAGGTCTATCTATCTATCTATCTATCTATCTATCTATCTATCTATCTATCTATCTATCTATCTATCTATCTATCTATCTATCTATCTATCTATCTATCTATCTATCTATCTATCTATCTATCTATCTATCTATCTATCTATCTATCTATCTATCTATCTATCTATCTATCTATCTATCTATCTACCAATCTTTTTTAAAGTGGATGACTCTATTAGAAAATGCCAGTAGGTTTCTCTAGGTCAGCTTTTGGTTTTCCAGGATAAAAATAACATTATCCTGCCAGGAACCTGGCTAGACAAAATGGTAAACTATAGGGGTGTGCATCCAAACTTTGTCAGATGGGATCTGAAAAACTCTATATTATCATTACTCCTTTTACGATGCGGGATCCAGATACCGCAGGGTTAATTTGCACAGCATGGAAAGGCAACACCATCAAACAAAAACAAAGATACTCAGGGGCTGGAGCTTCTCTTGCTGTTGAAGTTGAGGCGTGACCCTTGAGATAGGCACTGGGATATCATGAGGGGCGTCTCCGTAAGTGACTGACCAGGAGAACAGGGAAGCCTTTGTTAGTTGTGTGTGAAAAAATTGCTGAGCCAAGCAGCCTTTCTCTCAACACACACACACACACACACACACACACACACACACACACACACACACACACACACACACACACACACACACACCTCCCATCCCTACTTTTTTTCCTCCCTGAGGACACACACCACTCACAAATGTTCACTTGTCTGTATTTACCAGCAGTCCCAGGGGACAAGGCTTTCAGTCGAAGTTTGCGATTGGGGAATACTCTGATGGTTGTGCTGGTTAAAGGCCCCATGCCTAAAGCCTGTGGATGTTAGCTTTGTATTGTGGGATTTAAGCATTCATATACTGCGCAGTGGTTCTAGGATGGTAATTAAATCAACACAGAGAGATATATTGCTGTCTGGTCAGAGGTCTGCTGTTCCCTTCAAACCATTATGAGGATGAAAATAACTCATGTTGTGCATAACAGCATGCAAGATTCACATTGAGATTTTGCCAAGAACACACGGGGGGGAAGGGGCTTTTTGAATGGCTTATTGACTCTGAAATTAGAATTGAAAATGAAAACACGTAAGTATCCCATTAGATCCAATGTGGTGTACTCTCTTGTACCCTCTCAGAGTGCAAACAACATGGCATTATATGTGAATGAGGTTCAAATCCGAAGTTAGTCACAGTGTTCTTAGATAGTGTGTTGTGCTTGAAACCTGCAGGCGTCCAGTCTACGACTGATTTATGTTTTGTCTGTGTTCAAACAGCAGCTCTCACTTACCATAATGCACGGTTTGCAACCATAAACAAGCATGTGCAGGCTGTATGAGTACTAACAACAAGAAAATACCCCTAAGGTGACAGCTGCAACTAGATTTGAAACATTGCAATATCAACCTAAAATAAGAACTGCAATGCGTTGACATTTTCATGATGTTCGCAAAAGGATATTTAACAGAATTCTTCACTTTTTAAAAAAAAAATCCAACATACCCCCACAGACTCCTGTGAACTCCTCTTGCGTCCTCTGTCTGAGCAAAGCACTTGCATGAGATCACACCAGTAACTCAGTGCAGCAAAAATGAGTAACACTTTGAGTAGGTGTTTGTGTTGTTGATGAAGTAACAGGGTTTAATACTCACATTACTACTTTGTTTTCTTTCATGCAATTCATAGGCTCTATCTTTCAGAGTATCATGGTTTTGTGTTTCTATTACAAATGAATTTGCTTATTTATATTGTACCAATATATGGATAATTTCTGTTGGCTCTTTTTATGTGTTTTAAATTTGCATTAACTTAACGAGTTAGACTACAACCCAGACAAAGCAATCGTGAAGTGTCCTGCATGCAGTATTTGCATTAGAAAGTAACAAACAGCTTTTAATCGCAACCTTACCCAATGCTGACAATGTTGCACATTACTCCTCAGAGTGCACTGCATCTAAAAAAACAATCATTCTGTGCGCCGCTGCTTTCAGGCTTTGAGAAGTGACACCCCTGTTAATGCTAAATTAACATTCGAGGCAGGTTTAATGATGTTAAATAACCGATGTCTTGGGGACGAGTCAGGGGCTGTTTGCAATCAATGTAATGGCAAAAGGCTAATGATGTGTAATTACATCAAAAGTGAGGTCTTTTAATCTTAAAACACAAGATTCTTTGTTTACACCTTTTGACAGCCTACTGTCACATTGTCGGAGCTCAACGATGGGAAATCTGAAAAATGTTACCGACCGTTTCAGTTGGAAAAAAATGGAAAACAGTGGTTACTGTTTTAATGGGCAAAACCAAAGACTACTGACAACATGTCCCTTACAATGAAGTGACTGGGTGTTACTGCTCATATCTTGTCCTTTCCTGATTCATCACACCCCTGTCCTCTGACTGCATGTGATCAAATGGTGTTATGTTTGATTGCAAGCATCTAATGTAGCTTGGATAACCAATTACAGGCATTGCTGACCTTGTCTTTGCCTCGGCAGTGTTTTTAGATTTCATAATGCAACTACTGCCTCTGTGTAGTAGTTGCGGTAGTGTACCAGCTTTTACGACAGGCAACATTAGTACCTTAATTTAATCGTAAATTCTATTTTACACTTAAAGAGAATGGAATCTCTCAAAAAGAACACTCCCTGTTCAAACCCTACATTACCTCTACAAACCGCATGCCCCCTAGATAAACGACAATTTGAATGAATATTGATTTCATTCGAAATAAATAAAATGAGACACAAGCTTTTTAATTTTCCATAAAGTTTTAATGAAAAAAAACAGCAAAGTACCCATTTAACAACAAAAATTAAGAGAGATTCTTGAGAGCTAAGCTCTTATGTACAGCATATTGCACTAGAAAAAAAGAATAAACATCCCCCGTCCTCCGTTTCCTCCATGTTCTGCGCTGTTTGAGAACTGCAGAGAACAGAGAGCAGTCCCAAAGATAACACAGCCGATGTCTGAATAAAAACTGCTACATCTGGACTGGGTCTCACTTCAAAAAGGACACGTGAATGTGAAATCCTTGAGACCACTCTGAACTTAAAGAAAGCAATGTGAAGACAATACAAACGTCCTGCGCATACGACGCAGGAGTCTGAGAGAAGTTCCACTGTTCAGTTCATGTATTAACAGAGATATTGTGGTTTTATCACTCCATTAAGATTACATTCAAACCCTTAAGATACAGATTTTTTCAGGAATGTTGGACATGCATTTTTACTCCACTTACATATATTGAAAAAAAGCCCTTGAACTGAGAGTGACACAGCAGACTTGTCAATATCCAAAATTTAAAAAAATGCCACAACAATGAAAAAAGCCATCATAGAAAAAAAGCAAAAATCCATTGTAATTCATAGTTTTCTTACAAAAAGTTATGGAAATTTTTCATTACATTTTTTTTTTTTAGAAAGGTAGCCATAATAGCTGTCAAATCCATGTCCAATGTATAAAAACACCAAATCACAGCACTTGACAGTAAAGATTCACTCTTTCTTGGATATTTAAAAAAAAATTGAAGTAATTTGATATTAAAGACACTGAAGGTTGAACATAGAAAATGATTCACTTGTGTCGAGGGTTGCAGCAGTGGCTGGTAATGGCTCAGATCAACACCACGCCCATAGAATGGCTGTTCAACCCAACTGACGTACAAATAATACTGGGCACCGTGGTGGCTCATTCCTCCTTCAAATGTAAATCCACAGCCCTGCTAGATTGCAGATTATAAAGCACAAAAACCCAGACTAGCTAGGCCGATCCAGCATATTACGGATCTCAAAAAGTTTCCATAATCTAGAGGGGGGAGGTTCTGCACAGGAGTAGAAAGAGAGGCCCACAAAATACAGTATACAAGTTTGAAAAAATAATAATAAAAAAAAAAAAATATACAGTGCACATTGATTGCAAACAGTCATTTCTAATTCTGAGTAGATTCTTTTGGGTGGTGAAACTTGCCATTTGTGCTGAGATGTCAGAGGTTAAGCATGTGCCTCGCGAGCTGATGTGAAGAATCAAAACAGTGGATTTCGCTTTATTTGCTTGTTTTTTTTTTTTCCAAAACCTTACAACAAAGATGCTGTACTGATTGTGCCAATATACTTATTCTTTTAAAATATAAATATATATACTGCATATATCTGATTCTGCTGATCTGACTGAGCCTAAGTGACACACAAGCAGTAACTTTGGATAATTTTGCCAAACGCTCATAATGATGCGGCAGTTCTGGTATTCGCAAGGCACATTTTGTATATTTGATTGTCTGTTGCTCCCGTGATTTGTGTAGACTCACATCACATGTGAGAACGCACGAGGCACATGGCTTTTATCCAACCTAACCCCCCACACAGGCATTAAAAACACAACTGAATGCACATCAATAATTGAGGAGAAAAAGACTGTACATACTGAGATAGCATCTATACAGTAGCAATGAGCAAATATACATAAAATAAATTAGAATAAATTATCTCAAAGAAACTTAACAAAATGAAACTTGTTCTTAATAAGGACAGGGGGTAGTTAAAAAATAATGTTTGGTTAAAGAGAGTGAGACCGAGACTTTGGACAGAAGACTACCTGGATTGGCTCAGCGTTCAGTGTTTGCAGGAAACAAACTTTTGGTTTGGCTATTCTTGTAGGCAAGGGTTCCAAATTGTAACACACTTCCATGTTGATGGTGGGTAATAATAGGCATTTGCTATAAAGTTTGAGGAGCTTTTTTTAAAGGAACTACAACTCTTATCGTTTCCCAAAGAAGTCGGTCCTTTCAAGGACTTCCTGCTATTTGTAACCAATGTTGCTGTCGACATGGCGTATGTACAGGACACACGGGTTCGCGTTCGACCAATTTCCTGAAATTTCGGTTTCTTTTCGGCTTGGTGAGTACTGAGATTGACGAGGGACCTAAAACCATTTCTGAGCATGTAAGGAGTGAGAACTCTAATCGAGGAAAATTATAGTAGTTCCTTTGTCTGAAAGTTCCTCTCGCCAGACAGCGCCTAATAAAACCCCTCTGCTTATTTGACACTGTCTACTGCGTCGCTCAAAGTCCTTTCACTGCTCACTCTGCCAATAGCGGCAGATTTTTAACCAACTGAGCTCATAGGAAGCATCAGGTAATCAACATGTTTGTTAACTACTCCCTGAGGAAAAACAAAAAGTCAGAATAAAACCCATCAGTGTCTTCAAAAGTTCAGAATCTACAATAGACTGAAATAATACATCTACTTAGGAATTTCAAATCTTATCTATCAGTCATTGAAAATCAGTGGCTGTGTCATTGCGAGATGCTGCACAAATGTGGCAGTGGTCAAACTTGTACGTATAAAATGCCACGAGTTGCCAGTGAAGCTGAGTGAAAAACTGGCAGCGTGATGAAAAGAAAGCACTTCAATGAGAGGTTAGATATTTCATACATTTAGATACAGCTGGAGTCAAACAAAATAAATATGCATCTCTGTAACTTGAACCCGAAGTATATCTCGAGCAATGTGGTAAAGAGATATATTTTACGCGGTGTAATGCATTGAGAACTTGCTTTGCGAAAGTGTCCTTCTCTGGATGTCAAGCTTGCAAACGTGATTTTTAATTCCTTCTACTGGCTTGGATATTGCTTAACCCAACGAGTCTGATATCATATTGATTTCATCCTATCTCAGCGGTGACTCACATTGCAGCAAAGGGCAAAGGTGTGATTGTCAAACTCCTGAAAAGCTTTAGAAAAGGAAATAAGTGCTAAATCTTTTCAGCTGTCTGATTGTTTCCACTTCCCTGACTTGTCATCGCACAAGTGAGACTTGTTCGATCGTGTTTGTGCTCATTTGGTTTAAAAATCACTGCGTTTTTTTGGGAAAAGTACACACACGCTACGACTAAGACATGATCACCAATTGATAGAACAATCACACTTACAGTGACATGCCTTGTCCCGTTTGCCCTCTTCAGTAAACCCAAATTCAAGTGTTAATGTGTGCGCGTGTGTGTAAGCATCAACTGGACTAAGAGCTATGCAATGGGTCGTTATGCGACAAGAGTGGTTGTGGAGTTGGAGACATCAATGGATGTTCTAAGAATATAGGAACGGGTTGATGTTATATCCGAATGTCTGCAGTGGAGGTTGGTAAATTAATGCATTCAAAACTGAAGCGGTGCAGCCCCGGCGTGCAGAACTGCCACTAAGAACCATCTTCAAATCAGCCAGTGTGGAACAGTAAAGGATAGGTACAGGGCTTATTGTGATTTTCAGAAAATAAATAAGAAATGTGGCTTGAGTCCTCAAGGTTTTATGTCAGTGACGTCAGCACAGAAATGTCCACATCCACAGTTTGGTGCCAAAAAAGTGGCTTAATCTCCAACCTCTTTCTTATGATTTCCTTGATGGAAAGAGTTAGACTGTGGCAGGAGAGAATAAGGCATTCCCTGGACTGATGGAGGTCCTTCAAGACTTGAAATACCAAAAAAGAGCAGTTTACTGTACAAAATAGGTCATCTTACAAATATTTAGAAAATATCTCTTCAAACTCAATGGCTTCTCCTTGGACAGGCAAAAAAAGAAAGAAAAAAAAAAAAAAAAACAACCAAAAAAATGCCATCAGCCTCCGTCCAGCGGTGACCAGTGTCATCTTCATCTTACAAAACAAAATCCAAACCCGTGTTCCATCTTACAGTGCCATCTCTATAAGTCTGGTCCCTTGACTCTGAGAGGGGAAACAAGGGCCGAGGACGGGACCGGCGACAGGTCCCTTCATCTCTGCTCTCCTCTCAGACGGGGGATCAGAGCCTGCCTTGGAAACAGAAAGCCAAACAGGGCCAGAGTAAGGCGCATCCAGGCAGGCAGGTTTTGTCTCTGGTGCCTCATGTACTGTAAGAAGACAAGAAGAGGACACATGAAATTAGCATCAAGGAGGGCGCGGGCCGGTTTATAGCTAAATAATTTCCAGATGGAATTATGAGTAAAAAAAAAAAAAAGAGTGCTTCTATCTTTAACCCCCCTGCTGCTCAGTCACATCACAGATGGCTGTCTTTTTTTTTTTTTTCGCTGTTTCCAGAAATGTGACAAGTACTTTCAGCTGAAACCATATGACCAAGGCGACTGGGTGTTTCCAAAACATTAGCTTGTGTCTAGCAAACATGTCTGTGACACGAATGTCTGATAGCACTGCTGAATGTGGCTGATGCAAGGACTCTCTTATTGTTTACAGACAGAGTATGGAGAATGGAGAACGTCATGGACATAAGAGAAATAAACACTGTCTGACCCAGGAGAGCGGTCACTCATCCAAGCGATATCACATTAGTCTGCCTCCCTCAGACATTTCCCCCTGTATCTCCCGAAACAAGAAGCTCAAAGACCAAACCTTTCAGAAAACACGTTTGGTGTTTTTATAATTGTTCATGACTTTAAGAAATCATCATCATTTAATGACTTTCGGAAAAACCCATTGACATAATTATGATAATAAAGCAAAGTTCAACTGCCCTCTTCATGGAGAAGCCAGGGGAGACCGCCGTCGGTTCCTGTTGGGGTATTCACCCCTCATGGACAACGGATAACATGAAGGGGTTCTTGGTGCATCCAGAGATTCCCTCCCTCCACCTCCTCATCTCATGATTCTGTGCTGCTCCCACTGGCTTTCTGAACAGCCGTGCTAAAGTATTGCAGCCAGTTGCATAAGCATTCTAGTTATAATCTCTCTCGCAGTGGCTCCCTCCATCAAGGTCTCTACAAGCTTGGCAATCAGCCCGCTACGGGCTATTTGATACAGAACTAGCAGGTTGAAACGGAATTGAAAAAGCACGGCTAGACTTTACCCTAATTGTCCGTAATTGCCTTAATTCTACGCTCCTGAGTATGCTTAAACACAAGTCTGGTTTATTACACATTAGGCTCATTAGAAAAAAAAAATCCCTGATTTGCGTTGAAAGTGGGGTGTGGTTGATATTTTTGTTTGCCCTATGTAGGTCAATTCATTTCAATAATTGAGCCAACAGAGTATCCCCCCCCCCCCCCCCCCCCCCAAAAAAAAAAGAAAAGAATTGTAATTGGATGGCCTACTTTGCAAAAAAACAAATGTCATCAAAAATGACAGTAGCGATTCATTTCACAAATACAGTCAACACCAAATAAACTCATTAACCTGCACCAGCAACTTCTGCTTGGAAGAGCGAGCAAAAAACAAAACCCAAACATTAGAAGTGCAGACAGTATAGAAGTGGCTGGATATCATAGAGGATCACTTGTCATTATTCTCCCTTTGGAATATTCCTAAAGTATCAGATGCGGCGGGATAAAGCCGACTCGAGCACCTTAGAGACAAAAAAGAAAATGTTCTCTTATCTCTCTGTCACTGCTACACATGCAAACCCAAACTCAAACAAAACACACACACACACACGCGCGCAGGCAGTCAGCAGGACAACTGAGGTATTGTGGGTAGCCGTCATGTTACTGGCTGTGTCTATAAGCGTGAGTCACACTCTATTTTTAGATGCGCATATAAACAGCCGGCTGAGTCTACCCAGACACACTCTCCTGCGTGACAGACACATTGATCACACCTGCTTTCTCCCAATTTTTTATGCAGTCTTTGTTAGGATCTAATTACATATTTCAGTCTAGCTTTTTGTTTTCTGTTTTCCCTTTTCTTTCCCATTTTGTGTCTCGGCTCTAAGTCTCCTTTAACCACTCAGTCTACTGTTAAGCCAAACAACAACCACACCTTGTCGACGGCACAGATCTCTAGACAAGACTGTCAGTGGCTCACGTGAAACTTGATGCATCCCCTACGATAATTCTATTAAAACACCAAGGTTTAGGGCGAGATGTTAAGGACAGATGCTAATTCATAGCCGGCATTTTTCTTCCTTGTGACCTCAATGACCTGAAGTGTGTACACTGTCCCCTTTCCCAGTACATGCTGTTGCTTATAAGTCTATGGACATCTGCAATCCTGTGGAACAATTCCATGACATACTTGAATGTGGGTTTTTTTTCCTGACGCATCCAATTAACTGCAGACCATGAACTACAGAGGGGATATCTGCTTAAATAGTCCCCTGGGAGCTTTTGCAAGAATGAGACTCTGCATTTATCATTACATCATCCCCATGCCCCGGTTTTTGTGCTTTACATGAACTGTTAAATAAAAAGAACAATTCATATGCAAAACTTGTCAAGTCCTAGGAAAGGATAAAGAAGTACAAAGGAAGATGGTTTTATAAATTAAATGACACTTCAATAATAGAAAGAATAGGAGGACATAAATTTCACTCATTTATTTTTTGTCCTTTGCCTTCTCGGTTTCAGGTTTACTTTTACAATGATTTAAAAGATAAAGTTGAACCTGACCATAAGGCCAAATAAAAAAAATCCTTTTGATATTTGGGGCTATTTTTATCCTATGTGGTTGTCCCCATTTGGCAAATGTCTTTTAAAGTTATTATCTACCACCATATTGACACAAAGTAGTTTAAGAATGATCCAAGTGAGGAATTAACTTTTTATCCACTTGAAGCAAGTAGTTTTTTGATATATTTTATAATCTATTTGTAAGGAGAAAAAAACATATCCACAGCTTAAATCTATTTAGGTGCTTTTTAAAACATAATGCATACATGTTCACACACACATATACATCCCATTTAGAAGTATAGGGGAAAATCATAATCAACACTTTTTTTGAGAGATTCACACACTAAAGGTCAAGAGGAAATAATAAACAAGTGAGCTACTCAAGAGTTGCTTCAGTGTTTCTGCTCAGAGGCTAAGCTTCTGAAAGGTCAGCCGAACAGAAGAAAGGGCTAAATATATAAGAGGGTTCGGTCTATAGTATTTGCTCCTTAGATTCTTGCCAGTCATATCTGATGCTTGAGTTTGACAGATTTAAGAAGGGCACATGGTCGATGTGTGGTTGGTTGCTGTGCCTCTGCAGATTAAAATTCTGCTTCATGACAAGGCCAAAGAGTTTTTTCTTTATCCAACAAATAAACAAGAACTAAAAAAAGAATCTCGGTCTAGCTGCAAGCTTTTGCACTCAGGCTAATTTCCAATTATCCCTTTCGTGGGTCAAATGGGCTTTACATATGAATAAATTCTTGTCAGACACGATGCCTAATTTTATTTCATTTACTTCAACAGCATATTAAAAATACACTACGGTGGATGCACACTCACACGAACAAACACTGTATGACCTGCAACCGAAGCACAATAAAATTCAAGTATTTTTAAAAGCAGCATGATACCACTTGTGCTTTCTGTGCCTGCATGTACATACAAGCTCTATGACTGCTCTCTTTTGCCTTAGTGGTCACATAAGGACCTACTTCACTCCCTAGTACAGAGGCTTACCAGTTCAATGTGATCCTGGTGGAACTTGTCTCCGATTTCCCGAAGTTTTCGGCCAATTTGTGCCTCAATGCTCACACCTGCCGGCTCCCCGGGCCTTTCTGCCATCCTGTCATCTTCTGCGTCTCTCCCCTCCTCCTCCTCCTCTTGCATTTGCCTCTCTCCCCGGTCCTCCATAGGTTCAAACTGAGCAGGAAAATGTGAGCGTAATCCAGCGTTGCCTAAAAGGAAAGTATCAAGCCTCTTCAGTTGGTTGTCAAGAATACTGAGAGGTTCTTTGGTGTGCTATGATGACTGCGGTAGAAATCAAAATCTTGAAAGAAGCAGAAACTATGATCTATTGTTAGTGTCTCAGACACGACTGTAACTAAGCAAATAAAGAGTATCTAGTGTACTTTTCAACACTACTGAAATTATTTGTCAAAAGTACAAGGCACACAAATGAATAAGGGTAAATGTTTGTAGGTTGAAAATTCAAACACATTATTAAATCAGCAAATGCCTTTGTGAGCTCCCTCATCTTGGGAGGCTTGTGTCACCGAGTTTACTCTCGCCTCTAGCATGTGCTTCTGCAGTCATGCCACTTGGAAGCAAAACAATTTTTTATGTCATCATGTGCAGAATGCCCACGCTATTCTTACTCACAAATGGTCACAACAACTCAAAAGAAACACAGCATGCAGGCCTGTGCTGAGGGAGAGATAATGGTAAGGAGCCAAGTGCATGACATCCATTACTTGTTAGATTAGAATGGACGACAGGGTAATAACAGTGAGTGGTGTTTCTGTATTGATAACTTTAAACCTGGAACAATACTTCTCACAAACTGATACTGAGTCAACGAAAAAACAACAACAACCCTCTGCTTCAAAATTGGTCCAATTAAATTAGGGTGATGTCACACTGATTTGATTAGGAATCGGAGAACACTATTGAACTAAAGCCGAAAGGATTTATTAAGTGGGGCATGTACCTATGTGCACCTATGCATGTGAGAAATGATCGGTCTCTTCAGCAAAACTTAACTGAAACTTAATAACGTAAAAGAGAAAATTACAGCGCCACAAATCCTGCATTGATTACATTGGGGTAAATTCTATTATTTTGAATTAGAGATAAGTGTCGATATGAGGTAAGAGGTTCATTCAAGAGGTTTGTCTCTAAACTTATCAATGTGCGTGTAACGATGAGGTATTTCTCAACTTGTCGTGTTTTGCTGAAGTAATTTAAAACGGCCTGACTTTTGTCAATTCTTAACAACAAACACACAAACAAAAAGGTGTGGCCATCTATGTTTGGGGGAATTTGGATCTACTACATAGGAAAAAAATGACCCCTTACAAAAGCTGAAATTATACATTATCTTTAGCCATAAATTATGAGTATTGCTCAATTTTAACCCCCGTCTTACCAGAGAAGGGTATGTGGGGCTGCCGGTGAAAACTGCAGGGCAGCGTGTTGATGTTGATGGTGTTGTTGTTGTGACTCTGTGAAGTGGCCTCGGCAGCTGTGACGGAGGAAAGGGCCTGTTGGGATTCAATCTGTGTGGCTCGGTCCTCGTATTTGACGTCCCGAAAGGACGTTCCCCAGAGCTGAGAGATGGGCCAAGACATGTCCTCCTCCTCATCATCCATCCGACGCCTCAGCGGTAAACCCCCTGCAGAGAATACGGAAACACAAGATGGAAACATCAGAGAGGGAATCCAAAGTGTCTCGGCAGTGTAACTGCAAAAATGCATTTGCATGACTGTGTTTAATTCATATGAAAGCACTCAGGAAATGTGGCTTTGTGGTTAATTAGATTCTGATTTGTTTTAAGACAAAACAAAAATTGCCATCAATCGCAACTTTGCCCTTCGGCAGATGAAAAAAAAAAACTGTCTCATTGTATCAATGTTAAATGAAAATAAATCGTTAGTCACCAAAATGCAGAGTAAGAGGCTTATGCTGCGGTAGGTTATATTGAAACCAAACAGGCATAGACGAATTGTTTAAGTGTACAGCTATGAATGTAAATCCCTGCTGTGAAAGTAAATAGACACAAAAGAAATCTGTTGTAGCCGAAGCACTAATCTCTTTCATAATATAGTAATAAGCGACAACAGGAGCTAAATGCATGGAAACACCCTGTGTAGGAGGACCAAGTGGGCGGCAAAAATTGCTGCGCCAGATCTGCCACCATCCTGCAGCAGAACTTGCCAAGCTGTTCCTGATAAAATGCCAAATTTTAATTTGACTGCCAATCCAAATATCCATCCGCACGGTTGCCCCCCCCCCCCAACCAGAATTACCTTTATCTCAAACAGGGTGTCGCAGAGCAGTGGAGGGATTAAGTTCCTCCAGCCAGTTCCTACTGCTCAACAATGAGATCCACGCTACTAGTTCTCACTCACCCTCGAGAGCACAGTCACTGGATAGCTGCCTGAACACACTCTGAGCACACATACAGAAAAAGGAAAGGAAAAAAAAAGAAGAAAAAAAAGAGAAACGCAGCAGTGAAGCCAAAGTTCTGGCTACATTGTCACGTGCTGCGTGCAGCAGTCGTTTTTATGAGGGAGATAATGAGTTTCACTCGTTCCCTAACCGTGCCAAGTGAACCAAACACTTGCACTCTCTTCCTTGTTGGCCGCGATCCACTGTCTAATCCACTGTACCGTCTTTTCGTCAAGGGTATATGTCATTTCCTTTTGTCATGTGATTTAACACAAATGGATAGACAAAACAAATGCAAGATGAAACTGGATACACAGGTACTGTGCGAGGTGTCACTTTACATGATGTCATGATATCATGTGGAGCCAAAGGAGGAAACCAAATGTTTTGAGCAGCAAATGGAAAACACTATCTGATTATCTATCTGGATTACAGTTAAGCAAACAACTGCCCTGTAGCGTGCATTGCGCCAACAGTCAAATCTGTCTACAATGAATTTTGCTTTTCTTGATATTAAACACAACACAGCGGCGTTATTCAACTGGCAAGTACGCGGCAAGTTTCGCCGGGATCCATCATGTACTTGTGGTGTGTCCCTGGCTGAGTGAGCTGGGTCTTGAATTTCCACTGGCAGTCAAATGCGGACTGGCAACAACCCCTCAGTGTCAGACACATGAAAAACAAACACAGAGACACACACATGGCCCCAGGCGGCTGGGGGAGGCCTGTCAACAACCACCGCGCTGGTCAGACTCAGGGCTGCAAAGCAGAGAGGAGCTCCCTCTGCTGCACCGTCTGTGCACTGGGCTCTCCTCCGCCCTGTGGGTGCACGCAAGGTGAGCTCCAATGTCCCCAGTCGGCACTGGGGACATTGGAGAAAAGGGGCCAGAAGAGTTTCCGATGCATTTATCGATAGGTTTTGGACGATCTAGAGAATTCTATTTAGTTGTTGCGGGTGTTTTAAGAGTTCGGATTCATTGATAGTGATATATGAATACAAAAAAAATATGTTAAGACATATCTAACGACGGATTATTTGATGCGGTGGGAGAGAAATCGGGATGGCGTTGGATTCAGGGACGCCTCGGACGCACAATGCCGAGGGCGGATCGGCGCGTAAATACGCCGAGACCGGGGAGCTCAAAGCTGAAGACAACGTCAACAAACAGGTGGTTGAAACATCCCCCACCCACCGCTTCACACGATGCGAGTTAAATAACGGAGATGGAATGGATATCCGGAGCGGTTTACCGAATGTTTTCCCCCTCTCGATCTTCACTGAAGTGACACTGGGAGCTCATAGAGCGAAGCGGTTATTAACCTCATATTACTCACCCGCGTCACCGTCCATCGGCACTTTCAATACAACCCCCCTACACAAAACAAAACAAACAAACAAAAAGCGCAAAAACAAATAAAGAGATTTATTGAAAAAAAATCCGATCGCTCACTCACTCGTATTGATTCGCAAGTGTAGCGAAAATAAAAAAGCGAAATGGAGTAAAAATATTATTCGTATTATTAAGCGTATTATCCGGCAGAATCGTGCCGTGGACGAGGAAAACACTCGGACAGCGCGGCGGCGGCCGGATAGTACGAATCCTAACTGTTTTATTCACAACGACATCGACGAGTAGCCGGGGACGGAGGACAGGGGGGAAATGAAGCAGGAAAGCCCCGCCGTGAAGTACCCGGCGAGATGTGCCCGCGCTCCGATATCCCGCTCTCGGCGGCTCTGCCCGGGCATGCCCCGGCCGCCCAGCGCTCTTGTTGACAAATGCCCACCGACAGTCAAGAGACGCACTGGTGCGATCTCCATCGTTTTAACGCATTTTTTGAAAATTAAAATGCAAGCAAAAGAGAAAAAACACTCACCGCCAGCAAAATCGCGTTCCGTTCTGATGGGTGGTATCTTGACAACTAGCCGGTTAATTGATCTGTGTTTCCAGGCGGGGCCAGGCTAGATGGCTCCGGATCCCTGTTCGCTTCGCAGCCGCTCACGGATGTTTGCTGACTTGAGCGGAGTTGTTTTTTTTTTTTTTGGCTGTAAACGGCCCGCCCAAACGGCCGGGACCCACCCCTTCTGAACACTACGGGGGGAGGAGGGGAGGTCACTCTTTGCATGGAACAGTATGCAAATGCGGCAGATCGGGGGGAGAATAAATACGGATTTAACTTGGAAGACGAGCTAATTCACAGTATGCATAGAACGAGGTGAACGGTAGGGCGCGTGGATTTGAATGTTAGCGTGGAGTCAACCGTATGTTTTGGATAAGAAAATTAACCCAGATACAATGAAATCGCTCGCTAAAATCATCAATTATTCGACGATGTATAGAATTTCGAATAGAGAAGTCACACTTTTCCCCACATTTGCACGCTATCAGGACGGCGTATTGTTGTTAAGGTAAACATATTGTGTGTGGCCCTTTAAGAAAACAGTCCTCCTCGCCAACACAAGCTGGTGACACACAGTCGACCAATCAGAGGCTTTGTTTTGGTCCCGCCTTCTGCTTCGTATATCATGACACGTGGAGGGGGAAAAAAAACACAAACCCACAAAGACATGTGACTGCTTTCTGGGCTCAGCTCAGCTGATTGGGAGCTGCTGCTGGATAGAGTGGTCGCACCCACCCAATTGCTGAGGTCGATTTGAGGATTAGTCGTGTACTGTCAAGGCAACAAATAGATTCACAATTGTCATTGTCCCCAGCTTGCAAAGGACCCATTACGCCATGCTCTATGAGGGACTGCGGATGTAACATTATAGAAAAAAAAACCAAAGCAATGCAAATTGGTGCATTGTTGAAGTCCATTTTCCAAAGGTATTTCGGTTGTGTCGCTACCACTTAAACCATTATGTAAATTAATTATACATTGTCACAGATGCAAAATTATAAATAAAATCACCCCAACTGTTTTCAACCACAGGAAACGTGCATCGACATCTCTAGGCGCTTCCTCAGTTAATACAATTGTCATTTTAATTATTGAATGAGGTATTTTGCCATTTTTATTGCCATTTGTACAAGAATACCATCACTTATCGTGGCAGGTAAAAACACAAAAAGATCCAAATTTTCTTGGCATTTAAACACGTATTAAGCCATTTCCAGTTCAACCCCTACAGGCATCCATTGTTGAACATGATTTCTCCCTCTGACAGATGTACAGTGACAGTGGAATAAACAGCAGCCTCCGCTGGTGACCCTTATTGCAGGGCCGGGGCCCGCCCACACATGGCATCACTCGAAAGAGGAAGACGAATAATGCAGCAAAGAAGAGCCTGATCTGTTAAAGAGGTTACTGGGTGCAAAACAGCCAGGAAGAATATTTGATCTATAGTGTGAGTCAGATTTTTCCCAGGAGACAATTTCTCGATGAAAGCAGATGCACTTTGGTCAGCCTGAACAGGATGTTATGTTTTCACACTGTCCCACTCCTTTGTTGTGCAGCTGCCAACATGTGAAGTGTGATTTTCTCAACTTTCCACAGAAAGTCCAGAGCACAGTTTAGCAGCAGCTTCCGTTGAGCCAGCAAACAACCCCTGCCTGGCTGAGCTTGTTTAACCGCTGCCTGATAACGCCCTCCTCTTCGCTCCTGAAGGGAAAGGGACCCCACCCAAAATTTGGGAGAAAAGATCAGTAGGAGGCATTTTTTTTCCGCTCTTTCCTACTTTCTTTCTTTTTCAGGTTTGTAAGCAGCTGCAAGGCTGTTATTGTCTGAATGCATATCGCAGTGGCAAAAAGCTTAATTTCAGCTATTTTGCCACAGACCACAGCTTGACTACAACCACATAAAAACACCATCATGGTCAAAGTAGTATTAAACTAGTATCAAATACCTTTAGCAATATCTGTGCCATAGAAAGTGAAATTCTTGAAATGTTAAAAGAAGACCTAAGATTCATTTTTAGTTCACTTGTTGTTTATAGAGTTCATTTCAGCCTTATTATGTTGGAATAGAGTTAAATCTAAAAGGCAGCTCTACATGTACATTAGTACCTTATATCTTTTTATCTGTAAATATCAGTCATGATGATAGTGATAGTTACTGTTAAAGACAGTACAACATTAAGTAGCACACATTCAGAGAATAACAAAGAAAAATCAATTTGCAAATTGTCTCCTACAGGTATAATCATCAGTTTTGCTCCGGTTTGATGTGATAATTACAAATTTTGAGCGTCTTTGATAGAAAGAACATTTCAGGTGGGGATTAGACTACTCTGTGAATGTTTTGACAAACAAATGATCAAATAAATATATTAACCACCCATGAAAAATTTCCAGTTGTTCTCATCAGAACCTGAAATTGATTCAAAACTGGGCATTTTCAACCAAAGTCAATTACAGTATGACCAGTGGACGTTGGGATGTCAAGTGGATTTTCATCAGTTCAATTCCAGCTTAGAGAAGTCATATTATCATCTGAAGACAGAGCCATATTTGTATTGCATATCTAATTTTTTCCCCCTTTTTCACAAGGTCCAAAACATGATGCGCTGTCAGCACTAGCAATTCAGAAACATCTTGCATTGTGCAATCTCATACACTTCTTACAGTCATTTGCTGTCTTCACTTTCAAGTGCTCCGCTTCAACCCCTTTAAAGAAAGGAAAGCAGCCTTTGTGTTGGCGCTGAACTCACAACTTGTCATCTAAACTAAAACTTCAAGGGCTTCTAATGTGTCAGGTGCAGTGGCAAACAAAATGTCCCAGCCCATTTTTATCTAAGCAAGGCTCCCAAGTGAGACAGTCACAAATTCTCTGCAATGAGTTATTTCTGACTGTGTGCTGGCAGCAAAGGTGATAAGACTCTGAATGATAAACATTTTCAAAGTTCACTGCATAATGATACAATTCGCCTTCAGGCTTCCTCCTTAATGGTCCCTCACGTCCAAGTACTTTGTCTTCAATCTTCAATCTGATCCGCTGCCAAATAATGAAAATTATTATTTGTGCTTCGCACCCCGAATACACTTTCACATCTCAATTTTATGGTCCTCGTCACTTTTTAAAATTTCATCATTGACATAAATCTCTGCTTTGGAAAGAATCTTTTCACATAAATTGACTGTGAAATGACATGCCAGAGATGCCAGATTCTTACAGGTTAATGGAAACCTCTGTCTGCTTCTGCCCTCCTCCCCCTACCTATTCTGTCAACGCCTCTTGATACAAACCACAGGTACAGCGGGGGTTCAGCCAATGAATGTGGCTCTCCCTGGGTTCATCCAAAGGTAACACATTTGAAGTCCAGAATCGCCCGAGGGAAACACTTCCCTCTGATTCAGTGAATTGTGACACAAATTTAATGCCACGAATAAAATGTAATTCTATACTGAAGCAACATTGGCTATTGGGTAAAGTGTCATATGGAACTGGATTGGTTCCACGGTGTGTTTCGGTTCTTTTTTATGTTCCCAACCGCAACGTCCAAGTGTTGAAGTAAATTAAGGCTTTTTGTGATGACTGAGCAGCCATTCAGGACTGTAAACAAACCATTTGTCCAGCAGCCTGTCGGTTTTGTTAGCGCTGTGTGATGTGCAAGCCAATTTTTGCAGGTGTCCTTACAGTAGTGTGCAACAATAGTGTTGTTAGACTTAAATCCTGAGGATCATACTTGTGTTTTACCCTGATTTTTTCATAGAATATGATGTCCATAAGACATGTCTAAATAGTTTATCCAGGGGTGAAGTATAACCATTCATCCCATTGAAAAAGCCCATAAGTCATATCTGAACACAAAGTCCAAATATGTCTAACTCCCTTCTTGCAGAAATCTTGTGTATTGGCTGCTTAACACACACACACACACACACACACACACATATATATCAATTACTGCAAATGGACCCCATGAAACAAATCCAACTAGCTCAGCTTAAAAGTTTTGTATTTTAGTTTGACTCATGTAGTTTTAGTCTCCACTTCATGTTGTTTATGTTTTGTGAAATATAGGTATATTTCACCATCGGTGTAACACAGCTAATGTAGCAGGAAAACGTAAACAAGAAGACAAGACCTAAATCACTGTATCCAAAGAAAGAATGGTTGGCAAAAGGACCCTTCACTGCATTGAAATCACTTTCTGCTGCAAAGGATCTTACAATTAGATCAGATTGTATCACAAGATACATAGTTTAATGACACGTGTCAATTAATTTGACCTTCTTTGGCAGAAATGTTCTGTACAATTGTCCTATTGAAATAGATGCAAGCAACTGACAATTATATGAGCAACTGTCAATCGATGGATTCAACTGAGGACTCGCCCAATTCCAAAATGGTGCTGAAAACAACTGCGGCAAAAATCATTCCCTGAGTGCATTGAGTGTAGTTGTGCCAGAGGACAGGGGTTTTTACAGAATGCCGCACCTTTTTTCGCTCTTGTTGTTGATACTGTTGTTCAAAAATATGCCATGGTATTGTCAATGGTCCTGCGTGAACTTACCAAATGCAGTATCATTTGGATCACTGCGTACAGTTGTATTTATTTTTGATGCTTTTCACAGCAAATGAAACATTGATATGTCTGATTGTTCTCACGATGTTGAAATTCTGTGGCACGTTCCTTCAGACTAAGTATGAGGTTTCAGGAGAGCAGTTCAAGGACCCTGTGTTATTATGAAAGGTGGATATCTAATGGTCATGAGTTGTGCAGTTTTTGGGAGGTTTGTTTGTTTTTTTAATGGTACTGCAACATTGATTTGTTCTATTTTATCCCAAGTTGCACCTTTTTTTCTGAAACCCATCCAAATCAGAATCGGCTTTATTGACGATGTATGTTCACAAATACAAGGAATCAGCTGCGTCTGACAGTTACATCTCGCACTGACCTGAAGGTAAACAATGACTGGACACAAACATGACAAACAATGCAAAATGCAGATTGCAGAGAGCAATGCACAAGATATAATCCAGGTAGAGATGACTGAAAACTGGAAGGTTCTTTACTTTCAACTTGTTTAACTTCTGACTTTTTAACTTTTAAAAGGTAAATATGACGATGTACATATCAATAGTTGCCAGACATATGGTCATATATCCATGTCTATGATGCTGGCAAGTGTAAGTCTTTTCACAAAATGTTCACATCTAGCAATGCAAATTTGGGAAGACTGTCAGAAAAGTTGTTTTGGGTTGAGATAATTCAAGTGCCTTTATTTTTTTCAAGTTGAGGGAGTCTTGAGTTACTCAGCTCAACACTAACCAAGTTTATCGCTCTACTTTGCAATCTTGAAAGGTTTTGAGCTGTGACAAATTTTCAAGTGCCACGAAACAAGATAGCACCACAGCATGTGGTTCACCAGCTCTTCATGTCTGCTTTTATACACTTCCTCCCTCACAATATTTTCTAAAAACTTCATTGGATGCTTAAATGTAGGGAGGTCGGTTACTGAGTAGTGGATTAAAAAAAGAAAGCAATGATAAATCATTGAACGAAAGAGACATGGATGGAAATAGAGTTGGAGTTGCTCTTGTTTCTACGGTAACTGTCGATGGGGAGGTACCAGGGATGAAAGTGAAGGGAAAACAAACCTCCCTGCTCCGATGGCAACAGCGCAGCAATTGGTTCTCGTTTCCTGCGAGGACAGGAAGGAAAAAAAAAGAAAACCATAACAAGGTCCCCGAGTAGCCCAGGAGACACAGTTCGATGTTGCATCAGAAATCAAGAGGCAGGGCAAAATGAACGTGTGCCTGCAAACATGCACGCCCATCTTGCATATGCACATACATACACACAAACACATACTTGCTCTCACGCACATACACAAAATCACATGCTCCACTTCACCCCGCAGCTGCCCCTCCCGCCCCTGTTCTCCTACTCTCCCGCCAAAACATCTACAGCACGTGAAACCTGCCTAGAAACCAAGGGGAAACTTCCTCCTTGCAGCGATTGGCTGAGCTCCCTAGCAACCGTGTATGCTTAACCAGCCAGTCAGGCGCGTTTTGAGAGGCACACTGACCCAATGAAACAGATTATTCAGAGGAGCGGGCAGGCACAGTGACCTGGTAACAGTCAGGAGAAGAAGTCAGGGAGACGCTGGAGGAGAGACGAAACGCTCTCAGCGATTGGATCGCAGATTTCCTCCTAATTGTGATTGGCTGGATCTTTTCCTCTTTGCAGTCATTCATACATTTCTTTGCCTGCCCTCTCAGCACAAGTTCCTCTATTTGCTCCTTCAACCTCAGCTGGTTCAACTTCCTGAGTGGCCACCCTGCCCTGAAGGAAATCCACTGGCCAAGGTCAAGGCGAAGAGCGCGTTGCTGAAAAGGGATTGGTTCAGACAGGCAGGAGCAGAACAAAATCCTAGTAACAAGTCCACCTCATGATGTCAGCTGTGGATTAGAGCTTCTGATCAACAACTTCTGTTACAACACAATTGTTTGTGTTGCTGCTGATTAGCTCCTGTGGTTATAGTTGTAAAGGACACGGGACGGTGAAAGGGCATAATTAGTTCTTCATTTAATAACCCTAACATTTGACTGGGCTGTTCCCTGGGGCGAGTTCCCAGACACCAAATTAGCAAATGGTTGGTTTGTTTTGAAAAACTTCATTTTTGAACAGTGCATGCAAGGTTTACGGTCTTTTTAAACATTCCAAACTGCTTGCTCCAGTAGTGTGGGGAATTAATGTCAATACCCCACAGGATCCAAAGTTCACGTTGAATCGTTAATGAGTTGGGGGAGAGAAGGACTCAAATTATTCTGTGAATTTAGCATGCCATGCATACTGGCTAATTTAACATAACTGCAGGCAAAATCCTACTCAGGCAGGGATTTTATAGGGATATGATTAGTAAAAACAACATTTCTATCCAACACAGAAAATGCTCACAGCTCCCAAACAAATTGGTTTACTTGGAATAAGAGAAAAACTGAATTTACTGATTGTGTTTTTTTTTCCTTTTCACAAGTGCCGCAATGTGGCAAGTAATAGGGTGTGTTATTTATTCAGGAACTTAGTAAATCTTTTATTCCAGATAGTGAATTGGTGCCATTTCGTATTTAATTAAGTTTTAACTTTTCTATTTGTTGTAATGGCTGAATTAGATATACATACAGTGCAGTAATGACTAAATTAAACCTGAATGGATAGGATAATAACATGTATAAGTGATGATGTTTTGGTATCCTCATTAATATGTAAGATATAAGACAATCAGAGATGACTCGCCCCCGCAATAGGACTTATGTATTCTTTAGTTTTAATGAAGTTGTCATCAAGGAAAGGCAACTGACCTTATTCATTTTGTGTAAAAACAATGAAAAAATAATAAAATAAAGGCACCAGCATTTAGCTTTCTTTTGTCCTCTCATTGTGATTAAAATGCTTCAAATTCTGCTACTGGCAATGAAAATGGATTTCCACACTTGAAAATATTCAAATTGAGTTGTTAATATAATGAGAGTTTAGCACAGTCTGACACAGCTGGTAGAACATTTCATACTTTTCACTTTTTACTTGCATTTTTCGGATTTTCTTTTGGTCTGTGATTGAACTATTAAGACACTTTTTCTTTTTAAAAAACTGCACTTTTATCACATTAACGTGTTCTTTTCCCACCTCTGGCTATAGCTTATGTCTCTTTAGAATAACACTTCTTGAGACCCATAGCTTCAGCGTAGGTGTCTTTGTGCATAAGCCTTTCTTGTGATGGAAGATGACTTTGCTTCCCAAATGAATTATTATTAGGAGTCCCTTGAGGCCATTGGTAGCTCGAGGAATTATGAGACAAAGATCACATGGCATTAAGCAGTAATCACAGGAGGATTTCTCATTGGGAAATGTATTTTTTCTAGAGATCTTAGATGTGTTTTTATCATCCCCTCATTGTCAAAATGAATTCTTCTCTGACTGGAGCAAAGCTCGGGCGATAAAGGTGCAGCAAGGTACAGTTGAGATAAAAGGAGCCTGGCAAGCCTTTGCATGAAACAACTCAGACATTACAAGGTTTGATGTTCAAAGTGAAATGTGAACTCAGCAGACAGTACTGGAGCAGGGTCAGCATAAAACTCCATCAGCTCGCACACAAAATTAATAAATTGGTTAAAGGTCGGCAATTTTATTTCCACTCTTTGTGGAAGGCCTCATGAATGTCAAAGGGTATGACTCCAAGATGAACGACCCTTGAGGGCCATACTGAATAGCCTGAAGCTCAGGAGGCTCAGATGACTCATGCAATTTAAAGCAGCATTTCAGAGGATTGTAAATCCTTCCTTTCAGCATTGCCCTGTCCACACTGTTCAGTTGTCTCGGTACGTCTCAGAAGCCACCATGTGTCATGATATCGAAGCGTAAATGTTATCATTACCTCATCGGGTCATGGATTTACATACACTTGGGTGTTTGGCGTGTTGGGAGATGGGAGCGGGGGGAGAGGTAGCTGTGTTCATCCGTGAAATGGCCTACTCAACTTTTTTGTTTGGCATGTAGAGGATCACCTCTGCTGCCTGCATGAAGCTAATTGGATACAGCAGAGCTCCCAGCCAGACTTCACAGTCAGGGGGAACAATTCAAGAAAGTAAAATATAAAGGTATTGTCTCCATGAAAAGAGCTTGCGTTTAGCATTTTAAGCATATTACCATTGTTGGAAAGACCTGGAAGAGAGAGCTAAAAATATGTAAGACGTTGGACAGTTCACTGAATAGACATTAGAATCTTCCCCCCCACTTCCTCATAGTTTGATCCTTGAGGATGTTGCATTATTATGCAAATAAATGCTGTAGCAGGAAATACCGAGGATAGCATTAGCATATGAACTGTTTATTCATAGTAAGTCCATAATGTTTGGCTAAAAGTCTTTGTTACATTGCTAACCACCATTCTTACACTCGAGATACAATAAATTCTTGTTGCCATGGCTTGTCAATAAGAGTTTCCAGTACAAAGTAGATTATAAATGATAAAAATGATGGATTTTACCGACTTTGGATGAATTAGAATTTTACCAGCCTACCATTTCTGATCTGGTTTGAAGCCAAAGCTACGGAAAACAATTTCTCCTGTCTTTGAAATATCTTATATATGGCATGATTGGGAGGAACAGCCCCCCTGATCTGAGCCTGAGCACCAGTTTTTTACTGGACTTCTGTGCTTGTCATGGACTGTCCATAACAAACACCAAGTTCAGATGCAAAGGTGTCCACATGTGCACCTGGCACCCGCACACCTTAGGCCACAGTTCAGTGATCAACATTATGGACGTATCAATGGACTTGAGGCCGCAAGTTCTGGACACTTGGGTGAAGAGAGAAGTGAAGCTAGCATCTCATCCCCACCTGGTAGTGAGCTAGCTATGATGGTGGCAAAGGACGCTAGTCAGACTTGGTAGACCCTAATGCATTGTGAGGGTCTGTTGGAAACATTTGGCATTGAACATTGGAGTCCTCCTGTCAGAAAGAGTTTTAACTTCCTTTTCCAACAGAGTTTCAACCTCACCCCACGGGAGGCAGGGGACATTGACTCAGAGTGGGCCATGTTCAGTCCCTCCATTGTTCAGGAGGCAGACCGGAGCTGTGGCCGTAATGTGGCGAGGGAAACCGTCAAGCTGAACACGGTGTCCTACCAAGCCTTTATGGCCTTTGGGGCTACAGAGGCAGCTGACAGGTACGAGCAGGCCAAGCGGTATGCAGCTGTGATGGTTGCTGGGGCACAATCAGGGGCATGGGAGGAGTTTGGTGAGGCCATGGAGAACGACTTTCGGAAGGTGCCAAGGAGATTCTGGTTCGCAATCGGGCAGCTTGAGACGGGCAAGCTGTACGCCGTCAACACTGTGTACAGTGGAGATGGTGGGCTGCTGACCTGGGACGTTATGGGTCGGTGGAAGGAATACTTCCAAGTTCTCCTCAATCCCGATGACACGCCTTCCAATGAGGAAGCGGAGTGGGAAGACCCTAGGGTGGAATCCCCTATTTACGGGGCTTAAGTTGCTGAGGTAGTAAGAAAGCTCCTCGATGACTGGGTCCCAGGGGTGGATAAGAGCCACCCTGGGTTCCTTAAGGCTCTGAATGTTGTGGGGCTGTTCTGGCTGATATGCCTCTGTGCAGCATTTTAAAGGGCAGAAGCATATCCCAGCTAGGTCAACAGTCCTGAAGGATCTCCTCTGTGCTGCAGGAGACTGTCTCAAAGACTGGCAGCCACCTTCTGATCTACCGGCACATCAGAGGATTCGAAGGCAGAGTTTGCCTAACTAGTCACCAGAACTTCATACATTAAAATAGCAGCACTGGAGAGGCTTGCAGGCATCCAGCGAGAGCCCTGATGTTCTCAGAAAATAAAGAGCCACAGGATGTCAGGGAAGGAACCGTTTACCATAACCAAAATAAGTCAATGCTGGGCATGTTTTCAAAAAAATGTGAGGGTTGTTTTAATTAGACAGCTATTATCTGCTAACTAAGTCAGAGCCTATTGGAGCTATGATCCAATCCATTTAACTAACACCCACTTCCGCTTTACACCTCAGATGATAGAATGTACTGTATTAAATTTCGTACCCTTGAGCAGTGGCTTTGCAGAAATGCGTCAGTTTCAGTGATTACATTACCACACAGGAATTTTCTGCATCTGAAATATAATTTTCTGGTCAATTTCTGAAAGAAGGCGGATGTTGCATGACTGAGCTGCAAATTAATTTGACTGTCTTTGCTCTGGCTTCTTTCCTTTCTCCCAAGAGCTTTTTTTGGAGTGATGGAGCTGTTTACAGCCTGTTGCCTCCGCTGTGCACACATGCACGCATGGGAAGCAGATGTTATGTGGTCTGTTAAACAGGATGGTATTGGTACCCCTTGTGAGACAGATGTGGCTCTGTTTCGGTAAGAGTTTGACAAACACCTGTGGCTGGGACCACCTGCTTTTGACGACCAGCACATTCCTCCAGTTCCCAGTTGAATTCATCATTTGTTCTGAATTCAGTGAGTATGTGGGAGGATTGGCTCGCCTTACGTCAAAAAATACTTTACCGCAGGTTTGAAAAGCTCTTTGTGCATTCTCAATCTGATTCATACCTCTGTTTATTCCACAAATAACAAAAACAAGCTTTCCTAGATCTAAATTGCACCTAATAGTGCTAAAGAAGCTTAGAAATGTGTTTATTACAAATCAGGACTGAAAGGAATAATGTAAATGGAGCAATGTAAATAAAAAAGTTTATTTTGATTATAAGCAGTGGTATGTTAAAGTATTTTTGGGTATTGAATATCAGGATATTTTCAAATTCATGATGCCTAATAAATGAGGAGTCGAAAAATAAAAAAAATGCTATTATTAGAAAAAAAACACAAACAGGCGTAAAAAAGTCAGAGCGAGTAAGACAGAAAACTCCTTAATAACTGTCATTGCATTTGTAAACATATTGTAGTTATATATTGACATGAGTTTTTCTTAATGCCTTCTCATGGTGTGTATATTTTGTACATAATGACACTAAACAAGTTGGCTTTCAAAATATGAAGTAGTCCTTTAAGTGTTATAAAGCTGTATTGGGGCTGTCATGAGACACATTAACTCACACTTACCTCAAGGACCTCAGTGCAAGGTATTATTTAAATCCACAATTCAATATAAAGCCTGCAGCAGATGCCACTGACTTTCCAAGTCGCAGTGTACAGTACAATGACTTAATGGGCAGAAACTGTCTTCAGAGTTTCAAGAACTTGCATCAAATATTCATGAAGATATGTATTTCCATGACAGGGAATTTTAACTATTACTGATTTCCCCACTGTCTATTAACAGTAGAATATCCCAGGTAGCCACCTAAAAAGCATTAATGGCTGAAGACTTGTCTCCTGCTCTGTGCAGATCAAACGATTATGATCTAGGAGTGCACGCGCAGCTAGACATCATCATGACAGCAAAGCCTTACATCCGGCAGTTCACAAAGGCGAATATGTCTCTGCCTCTTTGACAGAGAATGAGAAGGGACTGGCAAAGTGGATGTGAGCTGCAGCTGGCTGGTCCTCCATAGCCGGCAGACACAGTCAGTCTCCTCATCTTCCCCCAGTTACCGTCCCAGGGGAAGCAGGGATTGACGTGCCATTAAAGAGGCTTTGAAGACAGGCAACTGTCGCCATGGCTGCTTCCACTTTTTAACTGTGAAGGAATGGAGGTGCAGATGTGGGTGTAAAATGGAGCGAGCAATTTTCGAAATACATTTCCCATTGTCGTACGTATTGCGGGGAAAATAGAGGCGTCTTTCAGTGGAGGGATGCCTTAAAATGCTCTTCACTGACAAAAGAGAACAAAAATTATTTAAAAAGTTGTTTAACAAACCGAACTTAGATACTCGATGAAGAACTCAATGAATATATATCTGTTAATAAACTCAGTTGTTTCATAGTGGTTAAAACATTGTTACGCAATCGTTTGTTGTGGTTTTGGTGGAAATTTCACAAGTTAAGTTATACGGGGTATTTCCTTTCCTTCCCACTTTTTGTGTAAAAAACAACATATTTGTTGTCCCCTTCTTTACGTTTGGCCCCGGTGACATCACAACGACTTACTCATCCCATGGGGGGGCAAGCCTAAGCCACGGTGATGTCATGTGTTTAAGTATAGTATGGGACAAAGGAAATTGCCTAATTTCCTGTGTTGTGGACATTAAATAAGAAGGTCTGGGGACAATTTTTTTGGGATAATCAATTTGCAATGAAAAAAAAAATCAAACATGTTGCATGTTGCTCCTTCGTGTCCATGACCATCAGACTGTATAACAGCGGTCTGGATGGCTAACAACTCTGGGAGGTGCATCTGTGCTTCTACCACAACCTCACTACCTCACCTCATTCACATGTCATGCCCTAACTCTGCTGTCTTTCTTATCCCTGTTGGTCCCAGCCCGCACGCATCCTGCCTATTTTTGTTTATTTATTTTATTCTTGTCATTGCTATTGTCACTCTATTTATACTGTCATTTAGTTCTGGTTGCCTATTTTTCACCCTTACGGTTCCATTATGTTGTCCCTTATTATCCCTGATGCTGTTGCTGTTGATTTTCTCCCTGCTGTCTATTTATTCATGGATGTCTTGCTGCCTTCTGTCTTCTAACTGTCTCGATTTACATTTATGTTCATATTTATTTTTGACATTATAACTGTTATGCTGCCGTGACAAAAGAATTTCCCCTATGCGGATCAATAAAGTTTATCTTATCTTATCTTATCTTATCTTATCTTATCTTATCTTATCTTATCTTATCTTATCTTATCTTATCTTATCTTATCTTATCTTATCTTATCTTATCTTATCTTATCTTTATTTCTTCTGAGAAGCAATTAAAAAAATTAACTATACCATTTACTTTGTGTTGTAGTTGGAAAAGGGTTTCGAATGTTTCTCTTTGAATTCATGTGTATGTCAAATCTTCACACATCACACTCTTACCCTGCATGTCATGAATACATTTCAAATGTCATGAAAAAAAAAAACGAGCAGCCTCTCTAGCCTTGTTTTTTATTCATTGTTTATCAGAACAATAATAATAACCTTCAGAATAAACAGTTGACCCACCTCTGCTACCACAAATCGCTGCCGCAATGGATGTGGGATCAAAAGAAGTCACATAAACAACCCATGGAAATGGTTAGGTTGTGAATGACTATATTATTTAATTGCGACTCAGAGTACAAAATCGGGGAACTGCTTGGTGTGTGTGTGTGTATATGTATGTGCTTGTTTGTTTATACTGTATATATAATAAACATTTATAAAACACCTTCTATGAAAGTGCTGTAAATGTGGGAAGGTTCAAGAGTAGGATGCAAATGAACAGACACACATTCAATTAATTCATTTGTTATTTAGATAAATGTATATATTGTTTTTTTTTATCAATTAATGGTGATCAGTAATACCAATTACGGTAACAAAGGTCTCAGAAGTATTTATACATTTGTGAATGAATTTCATCTTTTACCAGTCTGAAATCCAACCTGTACAGTAAGTCTCATTCTATACATGCATTACTCAACTGTAACTCCCCATTCAAACACTTAATTAAACTTAATAGTAACATTGAAAAATACTGCACTTCCAAGTAATATTCATTAAATGGGCATGTGCATTGCACAAAAGTTAACTGTGATAATATTAATCATCTAAAAAGTCAGTGGTGCTTGATTTAATTAAATTAAATGATAAATAATGCAAATACAACATTAAGCTCATGAACTCACAAGTAAATAGTAATTATGAGACATTTTAGTTAAACATCAGTAAAGTATGCTTTCTGATGCATTCTACTGAATAAACTGGGATAAAATAGCTTATGTGCACTTATTGCAAAGTGAATGAAATTGAACGCCGCTTCGCTTGGTCTCAAAGGTTTAACTGCTGAAGGACGATTAGAGGCCCCTGAGGTCACACACACTGACTGACCTTTGACCCGACATTTGTGACTATTCCCCCGCCACTGGATCATCCATTCACTCCACAAATTAGCAGAACAAAGGAGCTGGATGGCGTGCCTTCATTTCTTAAGACAAAATATGAGAACGATAAGCGCAATTATTTCAATATCATTACAAGAGAAGGTTAATTTTAATCCTGCTTTTTTTCCACCACATGGTCAGTTCAACCTCTGAGTTCCCCATCACTTCACTCTTATTGCAACTGGATAACACTGAACACTAAATTCCCACAATTTCTTCACTATTAGTCATTTTTTATCTGATTTATAAAAAAATATTTAACTGAATATGTAATCTAAGTCACTGAACGATGGTTTGCGTACTCAGCGGTTGTTTGTTTACCTTTTCTCTGCCTTTTTTAAGTTGATTATTCGTACAACCGTTGGAAACTTTGGTCAAACTTCTGGCACGTGTTCGTGTGCTTAGCAAGTTAATTATGATCTTTAGCAGTCCTCACACCCAGAAAAAAATGGTTCAAGGTTTATGAAACATTCTCCTCTCAGATCTATTTTGAGTCATTTTTGGTTTACATTTTGTATTTTTAGTTACTTTTCCATCCCCGGTGGCAAACTTGTGATCTCTCTGAAATGGACCTCAAAGACCACAGTGTCCACGAGCTAACTTCTTTTTTTCCTGAAAAGCTTGAAGGTTGTCAGAAATGGAAATTTTTTAGAGTTGTGGCTTTGACAAGCTCACCCTGAATTACTGTTTGTTCAGGACAAAGTCAGGGGGAAAGCACGCGGGCGGACAGAAATAGATACAACAACTTTCATCCCTCTTTTTAGGTGGGCAGTTATGACTGGGGCTGAAGAGACAAATAATGACATCAGAATTCCCTTCCACTTAGATGCCATCGCGCACACCCATATGCATGTTTCAGTCCTGAGAGGCTTCGAAAATCAGGATTAAGTGATGTCATCCCCTAAGCAGCTCTTTAGTGGTCTCCCTGTGGAATCCCCGAGGAGCCACCTGCAGTTCATAAACATCAGTGTGCGAGTGTCAGAGGTCACAGGGGGCACCACAGCCCAGACAGCTAACAATGAGTGCTGGCATTGCAAAGGACCTGAACCGGTGTATCACTGCATTCCTGTGGCATGCTGTCAATGTGTGTGTGTGTGTGTGTGTGTGTGTGTGTGTGTGTGTGTGTGTGTGTGTGTGTGTGTGTGTATGGGGGAAGTCCAATCCAAAGTTGAAAAACATGCTCCCAAGGAAGAACTTCTGGATATGTTTAGCCAAACAACCTCAAAATTGACCTCTGTTCTGAGTTACTAGTTAATAATTGGCAAGGGAGCAAATTGAAATTTTCCTTGAAAAAATGAGAGAATGTCAATTTCAGATAAAGTGTGACTCTTGCCAAATATGCTCAGGCCTATTGGAAAGGCAAAAGCTGTTTAACATTGTTAAGCATAAAGGTAAAAATAAATAAAGAATCTGAAGCTCACTACGACATTTCATTTCAAAATTAATTTGTTATTCAGCTGCTAAAGGAGAATGAAATGTTTTTGGAAGTTCAAATGAAAAAAAAAAAGGCTTGATTGCTGATCAGAGGCAAATGTTGAATGCTTTGACTTGCTCAAGGACACAGAAGTTGTGGGAGGGTCAGTTAATTTCCAAATATTTGGCTGCCGTGTGCTGCACTCTTCTTTCTCTAATACCTTTGAGTCCTTCTGAAGGCTCTGCTTATGGAGCTTTAAAGAATCCGAAACAAAACCACTTCTGACTATGCCGCTTACTACATAAGATAATAAGTATTTACAGCTGCAGCAGTGATGGCAGAGAACTTCCTGACCCCCTCAATCTCTGATTATTCATCAGGTCTAATGCAATAATGTTAAAAGGTTGTTAAAAAAAAGTGATGATTTGGCTTTTCTTATGAGCCATTTCAAAGAATTAAAAAGTCACTGAAAAAAGATGAGTAGATCCACTTTAACAGATTATCAGAATCTGCTGTCAACTGGATACTTACTGATCATCAATAAATCACGAATAATCAATTTAATAAAACATATAAACTAGCCAGCCAAACCTATAAATATCTCAATGGAAAAGAAAGATGTTTTTTTTTGTCATATGAGGTCTATTATTGTTTTATATACCACATTACTGTTTGAACACAATCCAATGATGTGACTACATACAATTTTACTTTTTATTGTCCTTTTCTGGCTGTATTATAATCGATCGATGAAATTATAGGATTTCATCCATTCCACTTTTACTGCACGTCAATTCACTTCTGCAGCTCAAACTCCATCTTTAGCATCCAGCATTTTACCAGTTACTTGTAAATGCACTAATGACTGCTTTTTATTTGATTAAAAACAGTAAACAAAGTTTGATTTACTGATGAAGGGTTCTCCCAGAACCTCTTTACCTTTCCTGTGAAATATTAATGTGGATGTATGAACACCGAGCCGACAGCTTTTGATACTAGATACCTCGGTGACAAGTCAGTTGCCGAGGAATATTTCTACATCTTCATCAGTGTCTAATATCACAGTCTGTGCAAAGCAAATGTGCCACAAACAGCTTTTGGGTTAAAGCAACAGGCCCACTCCTGTACAGACATTGATGCGTGTCTAATGAGACCATCAACCTGACAGCGAATCATCCTGGGAGACTCTCCGTTGATGATTACAAGTGCATCCCAGATGAATGTTTCTTGATTGAGAATGCCATCTGTCATTCTTGTCTGTGTGTATCTTTAACAAACATGCTACGAGGTAATTCATCTGCAAACACACCTGTTTGTTCCTCTGGCAAATTAACCGTCTCTCGCCGTATCTCGCGTCTCTTTTCCGTTCGCACTCATATCCGTAATATCTGCGTGTCTACACGTCAGGTTCCACCATACTATGAATGATTCACCTTCAAAACCTCAAGAGCACGTGCGACACATCAGGAGTTTGAATAATTGATACCCTATCCAGCAAGGCACTGACAGAAATTTCACACATCAGGTGAGGCAAAGCTGAAAATTATGTTTATCAAGTTAATTTGGTATTTTCAGTGCAGAAGAGGCTCCCTGGGGCTTAGACAAAGTATAATGCTCACATTATATAAAAGGCTGTTGCACACTACACATTTCCAACTGCTGCTGCTTCTCGCATGGCACTTCACGCTGAATGGGCTTAAGCATCAGCTTCTTTTAACGCTCTGTAAAAGCCATTTCCTTTCGCACAGTACAGTAAATATTTCCACCGTGCCTATGGGTTTGAATCCTCAGATGCAACCCTGAAAGCTTTACATTTGTTAAAATATCTGCTGGGGTGTAAACAAGAGTCATTTCTGCTGCATATGAAATTTCTCACGATATGCAGGTTTTAATTTTTCAAGAGGTGAAAAACCTTAAATTCAGGTCAAACGGAATTTTTGAAAAACATTTTGATGGTTTGATGGTTTCACTTTTTGACATCCCATTAACTCAGATCTGAAAAGTCTGTTCTTCAAAAGCCCTTTGGTCCGATAGATGCTCATCTCAGAGCTTGTTGTTGTAGATACACTGTATTCTTTTGTTGGCATGCACCCAGTATCACAACATCATAGTTACATAATACATTGTACGTTCAAGCTATTTTTTTTTCTTTCAGATGGATTTCTAAAGCTTCATATGCATGCTAAAATACCCACAATGCAGGTGCAGTTTTGATAAATCAATATCTATACAACAAATACAACTACAGCTATTTCATTCAAGCAAATTGTCCTCTTGTAGGTTTCATAATTCAGCAATGATTTATCTACCATGCTACCTTGTTGTTACCCCTGTTACAATTTCACACAGATTTGTGGAGACTTATCATTTCTGCGGCTGCAACGCGCTCGGGTTTCTGACTGGCTACCTCAGGGTGTGAAAGGATGCCTTCAGTGCCCTGTGATCCAGAGTAATTGGAAATGCAATCGAAGATAATGATAAGACAGATGTTTATGATTTCAAAAAGCTCTTTTTGCCCGGATACAGCCTGAGTGTGTGTATGTGTGTGTGTGTGTGTGTACGTGCATGTGTGTGTATGTCAGTGTGGGTGGGGGGTGGGAACTTGTTTACAGCTCACACACGCTGCTTTGAGTCCTCTCGACAAGGGAAGAAAGACAGTGTGCAAGAAGTTGGCTGAGTGAAAGTACAGTGCACTAGCGTTTTCATGGATAAAAATACTGCCGGTAAGCAGCCTCTGGCTTAGCGCTGAGACTCAGGGTACAACAGCCTTTAGGATTTGAAGCATCTTTTTTTGTGTGGCAAACAGCCCACTGTGCTGAAGAAGATTTCTGGAAAGTAAAGTTGACCTATTATATCACTGACTATACTAAACATGTTATTGTTGGCTCTACATAATTAAGTCCCGCCTGGTGAAGCAGGGGGCCATAAAATGGACTGACACGCTTAACAACCGACTATATTTTTATAATGCAAAATATTTCTGGAAAGGAATCGGGGGTTGCAAAATGCAGGGAAACCTCAAGTAAGCAGATCCTGAGGGCGAGGAGCTCATCGAGGGAGTCGATGTCAACTAGCCAGGCAGCTTTCTGCTTGATTGGTCTCAGGGGGGCAAGAGTGATGGAGGGCAGATACCCCATCTGAATTCAAATGCATGCACACAGGTGCACGGCGCCGTTGGCTCAAAGTGACGCATGGATCGGATAAGTATGCTTATATACGGGTTCCAAAAAAAGCCCAAAAAAGTTAAAAAGCAAAGAAAAAGGAAAGCACAGCCATATCCTGAAACACCCACATATTAAAACACATAATACCCACATTCAATCGCACAAAGACACTCACATTACACCCACACACATTAAGAGCCTCACACATCGAAGCCATGAGCACAGCAAGAGGGGCTAGGTTCACATTGCCTGTGTGTTTTGTGGCTATTCAAAAGCTAATTCTTCGGTGCCGGGATTCAAAGAGCCTGGTCGGCCACCTGCACTTGTGATGAAGAGAGAAGGAAGGGAGGGGAAAGACAGCAGCGGAAAAGAGAGAGAGGAGGAGGAGGTGGAAGCTGTGGAAGAATGACATCACCTTCCCCGAAATGTCACCATTATCTCAAGCCTTGGCTTAGCTGTCTACAGGGGTGACATCATCCTTTTTATGCCCTCCCCCCCTTCTTTCTGAGCTCGTGTGCAGGGAGGGAGTGTTTGTTTGTGTGCATGAGTGTGCAGGCATGTGTGAGGGTGCACGGGGAAGTATTTTCTTACGGAAGCATGTGGGGATGTTTGTGCTCTTTTCTAATCTTCATGGCAAGAAGTGCTTCATTGATACTCGACTGACATTATTTTATTTAGAATGAATACAATGAAAATGTTTTTGATAGCAAAGGTTGTCCATGGTGTGAATAGATGCTGTATGAGCATAAAATATACCTTATTTGTAATTTATGTGTAAACGGTGATGGATTTGAGCCAAATGTTTGAAACTGAATGTTTTAACTCTCTAATACTATATTTTTCATGGCTCAGGTCTGATATGACTGATTTGAATATAAAATGATTTGTGTTGGTGCACTGTGTCCAAGCTACAGTCAACATTTTTGTTCCAGTTTTACTCACATTTATTTACGTAATAGCTTCTGATTTTAAGGATTTGTTTTTTTTAACTTGTCTGTGTAGCCTCTTTTCCACCCCCAGTTTGACTGCAGTGGTTTTGCATATCATAAAAGCCACTTTTACTCTGAGAGATGCAACTTCCTAAAAAATGATAGAATTATGGCACTTTGTCCGTGAAGGTTCGCAGTCACCCAGATCATGGTCAATGCTTGTCAAATCTTACCCTGAAAACTAAACGTAATTTCTCTCCTTGACAACGTTTCCCCTCCCATCCAAGTGGCTTCTTCAGTTCTGGTTTTACGCCAGAACGTTGTTTACACCGGGGTCAGATAATCATTTACCTCAAAAAAACAGCTGCTGCACATGTTCTCTCCCGGTGTATTGTTAACGACTCTATGAAAAACTGAGAGTGGAATTAAGATTAAGATTTTTGTTAAGGGGTTGTGCTAAGCTTAGCAGCAATAAGACGTTTTGGGACTGATTAAGGTGTTGTATAGTCTTATGACTGAACAATGGTGTCTGTTATCAGTGGTGTGTGACGAGCAAAGAAGTCCAAACAAAATGACAAAACACCACTTGCCTACGTGAGCACTGAAGTGATGTGAATTCATATATGCAAATATATCCAAAGGCAATCTGCAGTGACTCTGTTAGTCATAACTGCTCTCTCGTGTAAAGCTTTTTAATAGAATGAAGGCCTTTGCTAAGGCAAGTACAGGGTCTTTTATTATTGCTAAGTTTCAACACCAACTTCACCCCAATCAAAAATGAATAGTTTGGCTCTTGTCGCCAGCCTCAGATTTCATTGCTCTGGCTCAGACTGGAGAATATATGGCTCTTTACCTTACCGTCTTCAGCAAGTGGAGAAAAGTTGAGCTTTTTGTAGTTGTAGTAGATTTAATTAATCGTTAAAAATTTAAAACCAGCCAACCAATTCAATTTTGTTATATGTAGCTTTCATAGTAGCTGAGTCTGGCTTGAATGTACTATGTATGGTGACTATACTGTGCACATTCACACCTGACGGCAGTGCTTTGCCAGCTTTCTGCTGTGACTCATATGTTGCTTATGCTTGTCCATATGTGTCTTGGTCCGCAAATATATAAGCCTAAACTTACTACTGGTACCTACATACTAGGTCAGCATCTTTACTTTTACACTGACAAGACTTTAGTGTGTTGAGAAACCTTGCGATGACTACATCCTGTCTCACTGGCAAACAATTGTGACAAACTTCTTTTCTGGCCTTGCAGATGCTAAACTCACCACCCTCCACCTACCATGAGGCCATTCCTTCATGTATCCCAGCAGACCACTGTGAAGATTGAACTCTGTCATGTTGTTACACCATCTGATTCCACTGGCAGCTGGCGCTCATAAAATCCACCGAAACATGCCAGCCATACCATCATTGCCCTTTGCATGTATCCCGGCACTCCCTAAATATACTCATTTGGATGAAAGTCCATGAATGCCTCATTTAGTGTGTGTAAAAGAGCAATTGAGTGACGGTTAAACATGTCATTTCATCGAAACGTATCTCATGAATTGAATTATTTTAAAGCATTTCCTATTTTGTGATCACAACTTCAACCTACAACTTTGTGGTATCACTAGAGAGCAATATACATGGATGGTGATTTTATGTGAATTTTTGGGTTATTATATGTAATTTTTATATTCCGGATAAACATGTGTGTCACTTGAAATTCAACTCTTTTGAATGGCAGTCATCCCAAAATATTATTAATCCAGTGTTTATGCAGGTGTGTCTTGCCGTACAAGTCAACAGTAGTTTTCTCATGATGCTGTATTTCTCAACTCTAAATTTTCTCTTCATCCATCCATCTTCTGCTACTCATCCTGCACTCGGGGTCACATGGTACATTTCCTTTAAAAAACAATATTTTATTTTAATTTAGTTTGAATAAGTCACTAATTTTCTATCTCATGATTTCACAAGAGGAAGGAGATTTGTTGAGGGTAAACAAGAAGAAAAGGGGCGACTGGATGTTGGACTTAGAATCACAAAATGTCCTGGAATATGACTCAGCAGATTACTGTATAAATATTTGCCAGAGCAACAACCCCTTTGACCTCATAGATCTATATTTAGGTCTATTTTCTTTGCCACAGCTCGGAACTGTAAAGGTTGCAGTGACATTCAAATACTTTATGACATGTATCAGTTGACAAAACACACATCCATAACAACTGAGGAATTATTGATGATTTGTTTTGGTTCTTCAAGTCCCACTCCGCCTACCCCCTGCCACCCAAAGCCCCCAAAAAACTCAGCGAAGAAGTGGCCATGGAAGACAACCACAAAATGCATTCAAAGGGTTCAAACATTGGTTTGAGGGGCTGGTCTTACAATTGAGAGTTTCCCATTTTGGGCGCTTGTAATGTATACATTTTTACCATATTTAAGTGGCAGAGGTTAGCTATGGTGGAGCGGTGCAGCTTTTAACTACCTTCCTGTCAGAATTTTAAACACAACAGCACATAGAAATTAGTTTGTTCAGGGTTGCCAGCATTAAGAAAACAAAATACCAGAATTACTAAGAAGGTGTTAGCTTAAGCAACAGCTTATGACGCACACACTTTTCCTATGACATATATTTAGACTATTTCTAGCAGTTAGACTGCTAGAAATATTTGCACGGTGACACAATCGTCATGATTTGGGCTCTTCATGCAATCGCATTGGCTTTGGACAACTACAACAGAATTGAAGTCTTTAAGGTTTAATTCAAGGGGTTGAGCAAAATATGATCAAACATGTAGGAATCATAGCTATTTTTATACAAATGTCCCTCATTTCAGGGGCTCAAAAATAACCGGACAGATAAACATAACCCTGAGTAAAATGTTACTTTTCAACTATGTTACTTTTGCAGGAAATGAATGTCTGAATCACCACACGCTGGGTTTCCTCCTTTGTGATGCTTTGCCAGGCCTTTATAGCACCTGTTTTCAGCTTGTTTGTGGGTCTTTCTGCCTTAAGTTTTGTCTTAAGCAAGTGAAATGCATGATCAATTGGGTTGAGATCTAGTGATTGACTCGGCCATTGCAGAATATCCCACTTCTTTGCATTAAATAACTCCTGGTTGCTTTTTCAGTATGTTTTGGATCATTGTCCATCTGTACTGTGAAACGCCGTGCAATCAACCTTGCTGCATTTTGCTGAAAGTATATCCCCATAAACTTTAGAATTCATCTGGCTGCTTCTGTCTTGTCACATCATCAATAAACGAAAGTGACCCGGTGCCGTTGGAAGCCATGCATGCCCATGTCATTGCACTGCCTCCACCATGTTTTACAGAAGATATGGTATGCTTTGGATCCTGAGCTGTTCCAATTCTTCTTCAAACTTTCTTCTTCCCATCATTCTGGTACAGGTTGATCTTAGTCTCATCTGTCCAAAGAATGCTGTTGCAGAACTGGGCTGGCTCCTTCAGGTGTTTCTTTTGACAAAGCCAATTCTAGCCTTTCTATTTTTGAGACTGATAAATGGTTTGCACCTTGGGGTGAATCCTTTGTATTTACTCTCATGAAGTCTTCCCTTTATGGTCGACTTAGATACTGATATACCTACATCCTGGAGAGTGTTCTTGTGGAGGATTCTGCGATCCTCCACAATCCATGCAGAAGAGCTCATGCAGCCTTGCTATTTTTTTTGCAGCCTTCTGAGTCGAATGTCCAATTACTTTTGGTCCCTTGAAAAAGAGGCGACCACGTAATAAAGAGCTGTCATTCCTAAACCCTTGCTCCATTTCAGGTTTGAACACTCTCAAATTACAGCTGAGAGTCTGCACTTTAAGCCCATATTAATTATATAATTGTGTCCTGAATATGTTTTCATAACAGCTTCAATAAAAAAACACTTGTGTCACTGTCCAAATATTTCTGGAACCAACTGTATTTATATAAAGGGCAAAACATAAATGAAAACCAAAACAAACTGTTCTGGAATTCCACACATAGAACTGCCCTCTTCCCCAAATTTAATTTTAAAATTTTCAATGGTCAAAAAAAACATTTGTTTTTACGTCACCTTTTATTTGGTCAGCATTTTTGTGCATTATTTATGTTTGACCTTACACTTCATGTCTTTCAACACAGGTATGATTTTAGGTAATTTTGTCTCAGTGCATTTGATTGCTAGTATCTGTGTTGTAGTTATGTCTCAATGCCATGTGTTTTATATTTTGTCATTTATTCCACAAGAGTCATTCTTTAATACTCTGGTTAGTTACATTTTCATTACTGGGATCAGCAAAGGTATCCTGATATTCTACTGCACATGATGTGTTATGTATTTAACAGATATTTATTTGCTGTCCTTCTATTATTGTTTTAGAAATCATTAAAAAATGTTTTACTTATTTATATGAGTCAATAGAATCAAAGAAAAGCAGAACACTCTGTGATTGATGGCAGTGAGAAGCCAATTTCCCAAACATTGAGGAGTCTGTGTGAAAATGTAAATAGCCCTTAGTGATGTTATTAGCTTCATCTAACCTTGGTTGTTCAGTTGTCTGACCTGTCTTTAATGACTTGCTGCACTGTGAATTTTTTTCTTTTCTTTTTTCACTTCGGGGCCCCTTTAACCACCCCCATGACCTTTCCTCCAGGAGGCTTAATTGTATATCATTTCAAACAAAGGCCCTGCATTCAAAGACCTCTTTGAGCATACATGTGAAATATTCTTGTGCATTTTTCTTTGTTTGTTGAGGCTGTTATGTGGGACCCCTGCTGCTTCTCGCCTCTTTTGTGATGCAGGCCAGGTTTATAATCCATTCCAGACCATGGCCACTTCACACCTCAGTGAGCACTGAAGACTCCTGCTGAGTGTGGATGGGATTCAACGACCACTCGTCCACAGGACACACACACATTGACACTACTGACCTACACACCTGCTCCCCAAACCAAATAATTCCCCCCTTTTCTTCTGCAGCACTTGGATGTCTTGTCTTTTTGTTTTACAGGTGTCCATTCCAAGAGTCAAAAGGTGAGCAAATAGAGAAACAAATCACGGCTGGCCATTACTCAGAGCTGATGTCAGCAGCATTCAGAGGTCACCGCTGGGAAAACGTGGACTTAATGACCATTAAGGGAAACACGAATATTTCTGACATAACTGAGGGCACAGAGGGTGGGATAATAGAGGGGGTGGTGGCTGGATGGGTGTGGGGGCTGGATTGGGGTCAGACCTGTGCGATCAAAGCATTCCTGGTCAGCGGTTTTCCCGGACAGCTTTAGGGTGGGGACTCTAGTCATTAAGGTGGGAAATTTTGGACAAAGTGGGAGTCAGCAAAGCTTTTATAACACCCTTAAAATAGTTGTAAGTGGGTATAATTAACACTCCAAATGTCTTGTGGTAAGTCTGAAAAGCAATATTTACTCTTCGGTTGTTCAGCGAGATCCACATTTCTGGCGAAATGTCACATTGGCATGATACAAATTCATTGAAAGGTTTTGGAAAACAGCAATCTTCATTTCACAGACTATCAGATAATTCATGCAATGAATCATTTTGCGGACTAAGACAGAATTCTTATCAGCACAGTGTCAGTGAGAGAAAGGAATGACATACACGAGTTTAAGTGATGATGGAAAGGAGGAGGATTTTAGTCTTTGATTATGAATTGTTTTCCAAAAAGCTTTGGAAATTGCTTGAAATGACCTTCCTCATGTTCAAAGAGAGATGTTGGGTTTGGGGTTTAACTGTTTCATAAAGTACGAATTCAAACATTTTTTTTCAGGCTAAATTTGCTATAATTTGAAGACATGATACATGCATGTATTAAACATCAACATGAATACTCCAATATAATGACTACATTGAAACTAATGAAAAAAAAAACACATATATAGGCATAGATATACACATATGTATTTATTTGCAAATACTACAAATAATGCTAATTGTGATTATTATGATTATTATCAGTAGCTGTACAGGTAGTAGCATTTTTGATATTATTATTATTAATTTAACACCTCATTGTTAGATCAAATTGCTGTTTTTTCAATGGTTTTCAGTGCCTATGTCACACAAGTTATGAAACACTTGTGCTGAGCTTTCACAATCACAAAAGTGGTTTCAAAATCATTTAAAAAGTGATTTAAAGAGTGACTTTTTAGTCTTTTGCATGAAACTAATACTATATAATGATGCCTGATATTTGCAAACGTGACTGCTAAATTCGGTTCAACAAGAAGAGGCAATGAACCCTCTAGTGGCAGACTTTAAGCTTGCAGGAGTTATCCTGTAGAAGTATTCACATCAAAATTAGCAACCAGTTACATATAAATTACCAAGAATATTAGTTTTACTCTCATTGGCGTATTTGACGGTTTCTGTTTTGATTTTTTTTTTTGTCTATATACAATAACACAGCCTTATAGTTTATAAATGTCTTTCGTTTCATCACCCCATGCACTCACGTTAAGACAGAGTGACTGGAAAAACAGTGAATTGTATTATTAGGCCCTCTCCTGATCACACTTGAAATATATCTGATACGTTTCACTCAACACCTCAGACTCTCTAGAGGCGTGCAAGAGAAACAGTGGGAGCATGCCAGACTGCCACCTCTATGTCACGGGTTTATGTTTCAAAATCATCAGGCAGCTCAACTAAGGAGAACCAGTGAGCGAAAAAAAAAAAAAAAAAGGGAGCTGGAAGAGGTGGTGTTGATAACCTGAAATGTTGAAAGGGAAGAGACGATCTGAATCATTATTCATGTTAAATCCAATAAACAGTGAATTCATTTTAACCTGCTAAATGGCACTGCTTAAGAGCCTGGTTTGCTTCTGAATGCGTACAAATCCCAGCCACCTGTTGTGGATTCTTGCCCTTGATATGGCTCTGGTCGGCTGGATGACGGGTGTGGTTTGAACTTGTTCTGCCCCAGACTTGAACTGCCTACAGCTGTCACCATTCCATGCAACTGTGCCAAATCCTCCTGCACAGAAATCAGTGCAGGATGCTGTGGTGAGGGAAGGGAGGACAGAGGGAATTAAATATGCATGTAAAAACAAGAGCCTGTAACATGCAGAAATAGTGTATATATGTCTGTGAAAGAAGTACACCGCTAACTTGTGATAATGTTATTGCTGCAGGTATAAAACATATATATACACATATACACACATATACACACACACACACACACACACACACACACACACACACACATATATATATATATATGTCCTCTATCTCACATCCCACCCGCAGATTAGCCACTAACAACATTGAGCATCACATCTTCAAGTTCCAGTTTTAGACTCATAAGTCTATCTGACATTCCCTTCACCTCCAGAACATTCCTAACAAACTCCTCCTTCAAGATAACTCCTACTTCATTTCTCTTCTTGTCAGTACCATGATAGTACAGCTTAAAGCCTGCTTCTAAGCTTCTAGCCTTACGACCTTTCCACCTGGTCTCCTGGACACACCGTATATCCACCTTCCTTCTCTGCATCATGTCAAGCAACTCTCTACCTTTCCCTGTCAGAGTCCCGATATTCAAAGTCCCTACTCTCAGTCCCAGGCTTTTTCCTTTCCTCTTCTCTCTCTGCTTCCGAACACGCCTTCCTCCACTGCTACCCTGGAGGTCATTGGTACTGACGGCCATCGTTGTTAACCCCGACCTCAACAGATCCAATATGATCTGGTTATTATGGTTGATTTGCATGTTCGGTTATGGCAAAAGTTTTCCGCTGGATGCCCTTCCTAATGCAAACCTCTGCATTTATGCGGGCTTGGGACCGGCTCAGGGAGACACTGGTCCGTGCCCCCCCGAGGCAGGCTCGGGGAGACACCGGCCAGTGGCGCCCTGAGGCTGCATTTGTAAACGGTCTGATTCCAATGAATTGAATTGTTACAGGTTAGATAATACAATCCGCTGGAGGAACATCAGGCTGGGAGCGTTTTTCACTGACCAGTTTTGTGTTCCTTGGAACAGACCTCGACCGATCTGGTATGAGATTATTAGGCGTGTTTGGCAAAAGTTTTACAGCGGATGCCCTTCCTGACGCAACCCTCTGCATTTATCTGGGTTTTGGACCGGCTCAGGGAGACATTGGCCTGTCCTTCCCCCGAGGCTAGCACAGGGAGACACTGGCTCATGCCGTCCTGAGGCTGCATTATATATACTATACATATATACATATATATATATTAGCTACTGCAAGTATTAAAGTGCTTCACTACCAAAGTCTAATTTGAGAGTAGTTTAGCGTGGTGTATTATACAACACTGGATTCAGCTTCCGATTAACCATAACTTCAACTTCAAACAATTCACCTTTGAAACCATTTTTATTTGCATATATATTTCAGAACTTAGCATGAATGTGAAGAATCATCAACAGCCACCATCCCTTCCACCACTACAACAGAAGAAGAAAATGAGGAAAAAGCAGAATTGTGTTTGTGTGTTATTTAACGTGTGTGTGTGAGAGAGAGACAGAGAGCGAGAGACTGGTTTTTGGAATGTCAACAGATTGATTACATCAATCAAGGCTCACCCAACTTAAAAAAATCTACTCTGGAACCAGCTACCCTTGACCCAATGTACGTTTCCCCTGTAACTGAAAACCACCCCCACCCTCCGTCTCCCCTGCCCTTCATATAACACCTGCAACTTGCAAGTAATCTACCTTGGGATATCACTCAGTTCCTCTGCGTCTTTCTTAAGATTAATTGGTAAATGGAGTCCCAAGGGATTTAAGCTCTCCTGTTGTCCACAACTTGAGATGCTTTTTCCAGTGGTAACTACTAAAATAAATTCCCCGATTGATGACCTTCGTTATTAATGATTTAGGCTAGTACACTGCCGAACTGAGTGACTTGTGGTTTTTATATTTAATATCTGATTTTCAGAGTCTGAGAGAGTATTTTACAACAATAAAATTACTTTTTTATTGTTGAATACTAAATTTGGAGCCTGGTTTTTCATATTTTACACCCGTGATCTGGTTCCTTCGATATCTGTTTTTTGATATTTTAGCTTCATGCCAGTGAAACTAATTTTTGTAGACGATGCCACGTAAAATATGCCATTCAATCCCCTCAGCAGGGCCGTACTGAAATACAAGCTCTATGAAGTTACCAATCGATTAGAAATGTATACGGTGAAAACAAGTAAGAAGAAAAGAAGGGACCTTGTTTCCAACTTGAATGGTTAAACTTTCAATCAAGCTTCAGTATACCAGGAGCTGTAGAGATTGTATTTCAAATAGCAATTAGGTTTAATTAGATTGGTGGAATAGTGAATGTAACAGTTGAATAAAAAAAAAGAGGGTATATCAATAATTGTGAAAGTAAATTGTCATATGATTCAGTCATAATTGAGAAACAACATCTAGGAATCAATGAAATTATAATTTAACAAGAGTATGTTTACAGTAATGAAACAAGAAAAAGTTGTGATGTTAATTTGATTTCTAATGGTTCTTGGTTGATGTTACATTTCTGCAGATTTCATGCTGTGGGAATGAAGCAACTCTTACAGAACTGGACTGCAAATCCTCAGCAGAGAAGTTATTTTCAGATTGATTCCAATCAATCCAAATCCTCTTTGCTGAATGTAGAAGCTGCGGTGTAGGAGAATTTCTTGGGTTGGGCTGCTTAAAGTTGAAGGATCCAAATGAGCAGAAGAAATGTAATAATTGATCATTTATCCCTTATTAATCCCCATGCAATTTACCCATCAGGGATGAACCATGAGCAGTAGGCTGCCGTCCACCAGCGCCAGGGGAGCAGTTAGGGTTTCTTCCTCAGCAACACTTCGACACACTAGGAGGAGCCGGGAATCGAACCGGGCATGTTTGGTTCCAAAGACGATTGCAAAGAGTGCATCAAACAGCTGTTAATGAGAAGAGCGTGGCAACGTATAAAGTCATAGGCATCATTTAATTGCGCAAACACCATCTTTACATTTGAAGGAGAGATGTTGGATGTTTGCAGTCTGCACAGAAACCATTGTGGACGCTGCAGTTAAAATGATTCCTATGCCGAGGTCCTTAAAGCTACCTTGAAAGCTCGGAGACAAACGCTGCTTCACAGCAGGTCTGCTCTGTGCTTCTGAAAAATGAATACCAAACATGCCACTACAGATGAGCTGATGAGTAACACAAGTGTTGGACCGATGAGAAACACTCAAGATGGTCTGGAAAATGGACACCAGGTGGAAATGATATGCAATGATTCTCCATCTGACGAAGTGGCTGAAATTTTTCCGAAAACTTTTTAACAGTTCTCTTATAGTTGATGAGAAAGAAACTTCCCTTGATTGTAAAGATTAAGAATCAGAGAGTTCATTAGCAAACCACTTTGAAAAAGGGGAGAAATCCTGCCTCAACACAGAAATACTTAGCAGGATAATGGATAAAAAAGGAGAGAAAACTGAGTGTCATCATGTCCTGTGTTGACATGGTGGAGGGAACAAATGTAAATAATCATTCAGGGTACATCAGAGCTGGAGAGTGTTGCCCTGAATCTGCCGATGCCAAATATCCTCTGCTTTGTTTTCTCCTCCCTGGAAACTGCTTGCTGAACACTGTCCAGCATAACTGCTGATGAGCTGTGGCCTCTAATACTGCGGCAGCAGAGACAAGAGAAAAAAAAAAACAACACTTTAAGTGACATTGCCAGAGTTCTGAAGAACAGCAGCAGCAGCAGAGCCTATTTCCTTGTCACTGCCAGGGTTAATGAAAAATACAGAGGAACCTTCATCTACTGTTCCAAGGAACACAAAACTGGTCAGTGAAAAACGCTTCCAGCCTGATGTTGCACCAGCGGAGGCTGCAATGGCTTGTGAAAGATGAGCAAAATAGAGTGTATTATCTAGCCTGTTACAATTAAATTCTTTGGAATCAAAGAATTTACACACATACACACAAAAACATTTATTAGATATACTTATTAATTTAACAAAAAAGGTCTCAAGTTTCATAAACAGACTCAACTTGTATCGCATTTTGATTACCTCATGGTCTCAAAGTGCTTTACACTAGATTGCACTGACCCATTGACACTCACACACCGATGGTGGTGGACCTGCTATGCAAAGAGCGAACTGGTCCATTTGAAGCGACTGGGAGTTCAGTGTCTTTTCTAACACAGCCAGGAATCAAACCGCAAAACCGTCCAATTGGAGGGGCGCCCTCTCTACCAACTGAACCATAGCCACCCCCCTTATTGCCTATGTGTCTATTCTCCAATTCATTGCTTTGTCTTTGGCAATTAATGAAAAAAAAATGCACATTTGTATTAGGTTAACTGAAAATCTGTCATATACTTACAACCTTTGTAATTCAAACTGAATAATATATTTGTTAGTCTTTGAGTTACTCTATGTTATGCTAATTATTTATGCAGGTGAGAAGAATAAGCTGAAAACGATAAAAAACAGTTCAATCAGGGATACTTGTTAATGAAAGCAGGCTTCTTAACTGCAAAGGGGTTACATCAGTTTATTATTCTTGTCAGGATAAGTCATGTTCATATACAATTTAATTTCATTTTTTGTCCTAGTGATTTTTTTTTTTTACTTTCACTCATTTGAAATATCATGTGCTTCAAATTTCCTCGGGAAAGTGCAAAATAACAATGAACAAGAGTAATATGTATTTTCTTTCCTATCAAACAAGTGTGCCATTCAGGAAACCTTTAGGTCTTCTTGTCCCCTGGGCTGTCAGAGTTAAATAATGTAGTTTGTTTCAGTGTAAAATGTGAGATTATGTATTACCAACTTTACGTTGCAAACACTACAAAACTGCAAGTGTTCTTTGGGAGTATACTCATGACTTGTTAACAAAACCTGACCCGAATAGAGCAAGAGCCCAAGGGTTTATTTGACAGTGTTTTGAAGTGATTCACTGTGTTATTTTATTCAATGTTAAAGATGTTGAAAGGTTATTTTGAAAAAAAGGCTCTCCTACTTTGTAAAATGCTTGCACTCTCAATGAATGAAATATTCAGTAATGGCCCGAGTTGAACTTCACATGCACTTTGGTTTTTCATGGTGATTAGCATTGCAAAAAGGCGGCAGAGTGAGAGAGAAATGAGCAGTGACAATTTTCAGACGTGCTACCATACTACATATGCCCACAGACAAACTTAGATGAAATTAGATCTATAACAAATGGACTAAAAATCTGCTCTTTTGTATCTCAAATTTTGTCAGCATGCTTTTGATGGGTTTTCATGCAAAGCACCATGGAGGAAATATAAAAGCTGCAGACACCTAGAGGCCTAATTTCTTGTTATTTTTGTACAGCGACACCAATTATTTATGTGTGATGACTTAAAAGCTCACTATTATTTTGGCAGGGTAGATTTTTATACAAGCAATTGTATGTATTACAGATAAAAAAAATCTTTTAAAAAACAGAATCAAAGCAACAATTTTTTGAGCACCTAAAAGTATTTTTGTACTTTTCCTAATCTGATTTCTGATTCCTCAGGGTATAAATTCTATGAAATTACTGCTAACAACCACTTTCCAACTGTCTAACTCACCGGTGAAGCAACAGTAGAAAGTGATCCCCAGGTTGAATTCAACTTGCCAACAAAAAGATGGAAATATTCCATTTTAGGTAGAAAATCCTCAAGAAAGTGAGTTCAACATAGTTTAGGGTGTGGCGCCCTCTGCTGTTCGTAGAGGGCCATTATATAACCAAGATCAAACCAGCAATCCAAAATATTATTTATAATAGATAGATAGATAGATAGATAGATAGATAGATAGATAGATAGATAGATAGATAGATAGATAGATAGATAGATAGATAGATAGATATTTTTTTTATGGACAAAAAGTCAGAAAAATATGCACTTTTTTAAAAATGGACCCCAAAATATAAGCCAACAAATTACCATTTCTGCTCTTCGATCACTGGGAATGTCGGACTTGAAATGCAACGAAATGTTGAAATGACATTAAAAAGTCACTGGAAATTTTCCCCACTTGTTTGGAGCAGGTGTGTGATTTCCAATAAGCCAGGAAATGCTGGAGGTGAGGGAGTGGCTACCTGCCCGCTCCCAGCTCCCCCTCCGAGCTGTCAGGCCCGGATCATCCGCTTGGAGTCCAGCTTTCCGTCCAACTTTCACCCAGGAAGTAACGAAAACCCCCCTCAAGGTAAGCGATCGCGTATGCAAACATTGTTTATTTTCCAGTCGAGGTGCTTCGGACCAGCAAATAGCAGTAATCCGAATTTACTCGGCGTGAACAGGAGAAACAGACAGGCCTGCTTTTACTGGAAAAACACTTCACCAAAGGCCTGCTTTTATGCTTTAAACACAACAAAGAAAAAAATGCATTTTAATCGGATGTATTTTTCTTATATATGCACACTTAACTATCTATACAATAGGAGGGCTATCTGTTTTTTTTTGTTTTTTTTTTTTGTTTCTAAGAGATAGAAGTTAGTTCATTATCAAAGCAAGTCTGTGCAGGTGGGGAGGCAGCCAGCCACATTCCAGTGCCTGGGGTCATGCTTGCATTACACAGACCCTCAGCAACACCCAGTGTGGAGATCTGAATGCCATGGGTAGCACTAACCTGTGGAAAAAAAAAATTTTTTTAAACAACCAAGCACGACACAATCGATTTTTAAAAAAACAAGAAAACCATTCTGTGCCAGCAGATTTTTATAATGTACTTCACAAGCATTCAGGAAAAGTGTCTTGTTTATCTACGGAGGAGGAAAAGCCACTTCACTTGGGAAGAGAAGCATTACTTTGTTTCGGGGTTAGAAGGGGGGAAGGTTGATTTTTGTTTAATGTCTTCGGTCGTTTACTGAAATACCCAGAAATACCAGTTGATGACAATGCGAGATGGAATGGACGAGAGTACAGTACTATCAGGGGTACATGTCTTGACAGATACTGAATTGTAATACATTGCAGTTTACACAGCAGGAAGACGGCACAGGGTTTAGCTGGTGTAGAGGAAAAAAAACGGATCTGCGACAAGTACATGGAGGTATATAATGTTTATAGAATTCTATCCATATTTATTGTCATAATTCCATTCTTTTTTGTCACTGACACTGCAGACAGAACACTCAAGGTAAGAAAGGAGAGTTGTGTGATAGAGACTCCTAATCCAGATAAATGTTTTGGAACTGAATATTCCTGTTTACTGTCCTACCTCGGCGTCTGTTGTGGCGGCAGTGCCGAAAGACTGATTTCCCTTCCATCACAGTCTCAAATTTTGGAAGAAGAGCTCTGAGGAACACTTGTTTCCATAACAACTCAAGTGCCAGCATGACAGTGTGTGAGCCAGGCAACGACAAATTGTCTGAGAAGTGCTGCTTTTGTTTGCTTAATGGGATGATATCCGTTGCCGCTGCAAAAAAAAAAAAGGCTTTCTGTTTTGTTGCGTTTTCGTAATAATCAACATGGGAAACAGAGCTGTTCGACTGTCAAATGCTGTTTTGTCATGAGCTCATAGACCAAAAAGTACATTGGAAATTAAAATTGCGTAAATGAAGTATTGAATAATCATAAGTAGTCAAGGAAAGAACCCAACTAGGCATTTGCTGTAACATCATATTCATTATGAGTCAATACATCTTTTGTCAGTTAGTACTGGTTGGCACCTTTGGTTGTCAGAAACACAGTTTGTGTTTCTGACATGAAATACCCTAAAACACACACAGCAGTCATCAGTCACCTACAACAAGATAACAGTGACAGTGTCATCTATCACTGGCGGTGGTCTTTAACTCTCTTTCTGCAGAAAAATATATTCTGTTGATCCTGTTTCATTTCAAAAGGTTTTTTTAAGACTCATCAAAAGAAAAATGTATGTAATTTCCATCCATAGCTGCATACTGTAGCGTATTGTGTCGACCGTAACTATTTGAATTAATTATTTTAAGTCTCGGCTCTGTCATTCTTCTTGAAACACAGTATCCGTGTATTAATTGTGACCCGTGACTTTTTTATACGGCAGAAAGGTAAAACCACTGTGTCTTTAAAACCTCAGCTATCTTTTTTTTCTTTTTCTGAGTAGTAAATATTATACTTTTGGCCTCCTTAAAGCCTTCTGTCAGGCCTCCTGCAACCAGGTGATGGTGCAACATGCCAGTCAATACGCTGTGCCATCCCCTCTCTCTCTCTTTCTGTTTTCTCATTTCACACACATTCACACACAAACACACCCACATGTGTCCCTGCTGGGGAATTTGTGGCCTCAGGCTAACAAAACACAATCCTGTGCAGCAATGGCAGAAAGCCCTGAGAGAAACTACCACAGCTCGGCTGCCTCTCAGCGGACTGGCACTGTGGTTCCTCATCTGTGAGGAAAAGTCTGTCTGACAGTTGAAAAGCTTTTTTGTCTGATGGAACAACTGTGAGGTGGGTAACTGGCAGTAATCTCTGCAACAAAGCTGTCAACCTTTTTGTAAAGCGTTAGCCTTCTCCTTCTTTGTATCCTGAGGCTGTGATTGACAGGACTGAGTATTATGTGTCCAGAGGGTAATTATTTTTGAGATTATCTAAATGCAATAGCAGAAGGTGTTTTTTTTTCTTTTTACTTTTTCTGTGATGTCAGAAGGTATAGTTCAATTTAAAGGGGTTTTATGTGACTATTTCCAGGTGATGCTCCAGTAGGTGTCTACTCCTCTTTAGCCTCTTTTGCAGAATCTCCTGTTATGACATTTTTGTTCCCTGAAGTATTGATATTTGTAAACAAAAAAAGGATGTTAGAAAAAAGACACACACTTGAGATAAATGTATTCGCTGTCCTGGGAGAGTAGATGATACTTGGCCCGGCAGCAGCCTGAGCCACACAGAATCACTGTCAGCTACTTTTAGTCTTAACATTTTTCTTCAGTTACAAGAAAAACAGATGAATATGAAAGAGAGATTTTTGTTGGTCCTGCGTGCAGCTCTGATTCTCTATCAATGGTTTTGTTGACTCGTTCCCAATTTTTCCGTGTGTGAAACGTTGGCCGCCGCAGGTTTTAACCATTGAAGCAACTTTGCGATTATCTCTGAATCTGAACAGCGTGGAAACAGTAGGAAAAAAAATAGTGTAGGCTCAGGTGTGTGTGTATGTGTGTGTGTGTGTGTGTGTGTGTGTGTGTATGTGTGAGAGGCAGGCTTTAGCAAGGGATTGTTGCCGGAGAAGGAATATCTGACCAACGGTATTTTAGCATGATCAACTAGATGAAAAAAAGATTATTGCTGAGTTCAGGTGAAGCTTAAAGTTCTGTCCTCTAAAATGGATGGAATGTGTTTTTCTCTCTCAGAGTGAAAAGACCTTCGGTCTAAGAATTCGCTGACGATTGCATATTGATAGTAGTGACATGTATTGGATACCAGATGCTTGACATTTCTGAAGTTTGTACCCATTTTGTTTAAATAGACTCATAATAAGACTTGAAACAAGTATTTTCACCTACACGACAAATAGCAATGTTCTCATCTGTCTCACATTAGGCTGCATTTTCAAACTGTTGTTCTTACAACCTTGACCGCTTACTCTTGGTGTATTTGTTTTTGCAGTTCTGACAAAGCTGAGTGGTTTCACAAAATTTGAATGTTTTGGTATTTTCCCTCTTGGTAAAATAATAAAAAAAATAATTAGAGCAGGTTCATAATACAACCAAAAAGAGCTTGGCACCTTAAAGTCCATCTGGGAGGAGGCCATAGGGAAGACCCAGGACACGTTGGACAGACTATATCTCTAGGCTGGCCTGGGAATGCCTTGGGGTCCCCCCAGAAGAGCTGGACCACGTGGCTGGGGAGAAGGAAGTCTGGGCCTTATCTGCTCTGGCTGCTGCCCCCGCGACCCGATTTTGGATAAGAGAAAGGAAGATGGATAGATGGATGGCACTAAACAGGCCACAGGAGTCATACTACTTTAAAAAACCTTTCAGAAGATCCACACCATACTTGTTTTTTTTTTTTTTTTTTTGAAAAGCTTCATGCATGTTAAAGATTTTAGTCTGGTTTAATATTGAGTTGTAACTCTTTTAAATCCTCAAGTAGTATTTTACATTTATAACAGATTTCATTTCTTTTGATACACACAAGGAGAATTTGCCAGTATCTTCCCTCAATTAATTTTATTGTTACACAGATTCTCACTTCACATGACAGTTGGAAAGGGATTTTATTTAAATCAGTGAGGGGAACTCTAGTTAGCAATGTTTAGATCCCTGCCATTTCTTATTCATTCATGCATGACGCAGAAGTACTAACCACTGTCTACCATGTTTCATGAAGAAGCATACATATATTTTTTTTTTTTCTCCGGGTTTTCACCCCTTGGTCATTGCATGCCTTCATTCTTAAACGTCTGAATATAAACAATTGCTGCATTATTAACATTGGTGTCATGTAAAACCTTTTTTTTTTCTTATTTTTGTAGTATGGAATATACCAGGACATGGATATGTTTTGCCACTCATTTGAAATCAAACTTTTTTTTTTTTTCCTCTTTGGAAAGGACAATGTGGATATGATGGTTCCAATCCAACCGTAAGAATGTATGAGGTGATGTCAGGTGACACCCTGTCTTGGAAGGTGCCCAGTCCAAGACATGATAGCACCGAATCCAACCCCGAATCACACCCGCCTGGGGATGGAGGACCTGTCAAGATCCTTAAAGTGTGCTTCAGCACCAATAATAACCTGGGCAAGAATTTTAAGTTGGTCAAATGTGACAGCTCCTGGCAAATAAGGGTGAGAGCTATTCAAAAGTATGAGGAGCCGATTGATAAAGATCACATTGTTGTAAAAGCGAGATTTACGAAAATGCCTCTTTTCCCCAGGCGATCATTCGCTCGATTCTAGTCAGCGGTCGTCTCGGGCCAGATATCGAACACGCGGGATGTTACGGCCTCCTGCTGAAACACCTCAAGTCAGAAGAGCTTCACTGGCTCCACCCGGACCTGACTGTTGGAGAGGTGGAGCAACGTTATGAGAGCCATCATGTGGAAGCCGAGTGGAGGTACACATGGTCTGGTAGTAAATTTGCATTGTGAATTCAAAGAATGTTATTGTGTTCATTTTTGGTTTTCTTCCAATTGTAGGTATGACCTCCGTATCAGATACATCCCAGTCAATTTTCTGGAAAAGTTCAAAGATGACAGATCAACGTTGCTCTATTTTTACCAACAGGTACTCCTGTCTTTTAAAATTATTATGCTGAAACACTTTATTTTTTCTCCATTGATTTTTACAACAATATCATCATTTTTGATAAGTTTAATTATTCAGTGTTCTAATTTGAGGTGCAGATCTAGCTTTTGTTACTCTGGCAGCAAACAAAACCTTGCTCTCTCTTGGTGGTCACAGTCACGTTCACACTGATTTCACAGATGTGTATTTGTGTCCTGAATTGTACTGATAGATCTGGTTCCTCTGGACACTCTGCAGGTACGTAGTGATTTCATGCAGTATCATGCCAGCAAGGTCAGTGATGGGATGGCACTGCAGCTCGGTTGTTTGGAGATCAGGTGAGTAACTACATCATTTCTACGTTTATTACTCTCTGGTTCAAATGTTCATTTATTAATGAGTCCAAAAGGATGATTTTCTTCGATTCCGGGCTGTAAAATTAAACACAATGCAGTTATAATGTTATGTGGTGATAATTAATTAAAAGTTGAATTATTTTGTTTGTATGGAATCGATTAATTGCTAATTTTTTTTCTATATTACAGGAGGTTTTATAAAGATATGAATGCTAAGGGTCTTGAGAAGAAGTCAAACTTTGAGGTACTTGAGTAAGTAACCAAAACACTTAACGATTTAACTGTGAATGACGAAAATATATTGTGTGTAAACGCATCAAAAATGCATATGAATAATTCAGCTCTAAGTGTTTGGGTCTTTAAACCTGTTTTTCTATTTTTTTTTATTTATTTTTTCTTTATTTCACCACTGAAGAAAAGAGGTCGGCCTGGACCTTTTCTTTCCTCAACAACTGATCAACAGCATGAAGGTAAATAAGAGCGGTCTGCGTCTGTTATTTCTGATTTTTATATAACCTTCAGTATTGCTGAATGTACATATCAACTAAAATATCCTCTTACGTATCTCAGTCAAAGCAGCTAAGGAAGTTAATCCAGCAAACATTTCAACAATATGCCACACTCAAGCAGGAGGACTGCATGATCAAGTTTTTTGAGACTCTGGAGGAGTTCACCAGTTTCAATGAAGAGGTCTTTCCATGTGAACTAGTGGTAAGCAGATGCATTCTTGTCAAGAAAACCCACATTAAATGTTGTTCATTTGAAGATTATAAATTTTACACACTCTTCTTCATAAACAGCAAGGGTGGAGTCTATCAGTCGAGTTGGTCATCGATGGCAGAGGAATTCGCCAGCGCACACAGAAGAATTCGGCGGTAAGCACTGTCGCATCGATTCGCTCAGCTCCTCTGTCCCGTTCAGTTTGAGGTTAAAAGTAGGTGACATTATTGCAAATAGCCTTAGAACATACATTGTCAGTAAGGATTAGAACGGCAATATATACCGAGCAAATAAACCGAAACTGTGTATTATCATACCAAAAATAAGGACGATTGCATTGAGAGCCACTGCCTGCACTCCCAAAATCCCCTTTGCATATTTCATGGTGGTTGATGTTAATCAAATAGCTCTTTCTTGCATTTTGGTCTGTTACTTTAACAAGGTAGAAGTCAAGAGGGCAACCTAAAATAAATCAATGAGTATTGATTTTATAATTTGCACAGTTGGACTGGAAAAGAGAGAGATGATCCATTAACCAAAAAAAGAAAATATTGCTGATAACACTTCCGCTCTTGCCAATACTGCTAGTTGTTTTAATAATGGTATATGCGTTTATTTATTTTTAAATTTTGTATTCCTCCCTTTGGTGCTTTCAGCCTGTGTTTCTAGCTGACTTCAAACAGATAAAGAGAATCCAATGTTTGTCTCAGAGCGACGGCAAGGCTCTCTTAAACCTGGACATAGAGGGGATCAGACAAGTAAGTGTCACAGCACCTCGTGCAGCCTTTTCACCAGTATCCCATTGTAAGAATAGTCAGACACAGCACGTGCATACTGGAGTGCACTGGAAATTCCAGCTGCCTGAATTTTTTTTTTTGTCTCAATATCCCCTTTTTTTGTATTTATTTTATTTATTTTGATAGTGTCTATCGATCAATGTGGCCACAGTGGCCATGGCAGAGAATATGATGGATCTCATTGACGGTTACTACCGCCTAGAAACCAACACCGATGATTCGCTCATCCACAGACAAAATAAAGGTGTGTACGAGCAAGAGAACACATGAGCCTAGTACACTGAGTAAACCGCTTGTAATGTGTTCTTAAGTATTTTTTTTGTTTAATATGCGGCTTGATTTAAGTGTTTAATAATACAATCATTATCCCTCAATATATCCCAGATACCAGTGGACGGAACCCCCTACCCGATATTCCAACAGAGTGAGTGCATTATGGCTCTTTTATCACTTCAAATGCAATTTCTGTCTCTTTTTTTTTACATGCGGTGTATTCATTCTCACTTCTGTATCATGAAAAGCTCGAGTTCTTAATGAGAGTCTGTTTTATTGAATCATGCTGTCAGAGCTCTAAGGAACTATACTGTTGCAATTTATGAGCAGTATATGTTTTTTTTATTTTCAATTCTGTCTCTACCACTCCATAGCAGAGACACCAGTTCCATTAGACACAGCATGGGTGAGCTGATTGCATTCATTTTTTTTCTTCATTATGCACAGTTCAATTAAATTGGGTATTCAAAAGCAAGATTTTGCTAAATAACCCATTCATGATCCAGAAATATTTTAAATGTGTTTTCAGGATCTGACATCTATTGTGAGATTCTCGATGAGAGACCCAAATCAGGTTTGTTTATATTTGTATTCGCATGTTTTACAAAATAAAGAAATTTGGAAGCTTTCATATCTTTCAGTTTTATTCTGCAGTTGTAAAGTATGGGATCGACCGGGATGACATAGTACTTGGAAGAATCCTGGGTGAGGGATTCTTCGGAGAAGTCTATGTTGGAGTTTACAAGGCATCAGTAAGTTATTTTTCTCAGCTTAAGTACATTCAATCAGAATGTTGTTTGATTTAGTAACGCTATATCAAGAGTAACATGATGTTGTGAATTGCTGTTTAAAGGGTTTCACAACAATAGTAGTACAATATCCAGGCAAGAACATTTATCATAAACAGAATGAAATGCTAGACTATATAATGTTGACTGGTTGGTTGTATTTTTTTTTTTAAATATTCGCATTTTGGTAAAATACAAGTTGTGCTCATCCTTTTTTGTGTATTACACATAATTGCTGTTGCTTTCCTCGTTGAACAGGATGGAAGCAGGACTGATGTGGCAGTGAAGACTTGCAAAGATTGTTCACCTGACGTGATGGAAAAGTTCATGAGTGAAGCAGGTATTTTTAAAAAAGGAAGCGTACGGCGAAGATTTGGTAAGAATTGACACCGATCACAGGAGATTGTTGTTTCGTTGGTAGTTATTATGAAGACCCTTGACCATCCCCACATTGTCAAATTGATTGGGATCATAGAGGACAACCCCGTATGGATTGTCATGGAACTGTATGAGCATGGAGAGGTTAGTAGCAATATTTTTCTATTTCTGAACTCAAACACATCTCTCCCTACATTCCCAAAATAACACCATGAATTCCATCTAAGAGCGAATAATGAGATGGTAGGTGTCAGAGTAGCAGCAGAATATGTCTTCACTGACTGAAATGTTCAATATTTTTGCAGCTTGGGAACTACCTAACCCAGAACCAGAAGAAGCTGACAAACACAACTCTTGTGCTGTTCAGCCTTCAGATTTGCAAAGCTCTTGTCTACCTCGAGGGGGTCAACATGGTACACAGGTGAACAAGTCCTTCTGTTCGCGCTATTTTATGAAACCGCCAGTAATCCAAGGTCTTTGAATCGTAATAATGAGCTGTAAGTTCAGTATCTCTGAGCAACCAAGTACGGTGATTTATTTCCGTGTGTTTGCTATGAGCAAAATAACAGAATACACAAGTGGTTGGCGCTGTCAGTATTGGTAGGCTTATGCTCATGTGATTACATATCTGCACAAATGATATGGAAGTTATTTCCTCATGAATAATTTAAACTATGTACACGGACTGTAAAAAACATTTGACGAAATTTTGTAGAACTATTTTGATAAGTTTTGACTCCTGTCAGTTGGAATATTAAGTGCATCTTTCACTTTTCATTTTAGAAAAAGGGGTGCAAGTATTACTTTTTTTAATTAGGTAACAATTACGATTTATTTACTAAATGTTTTTTTTTTTAAACTGTGTCACAAAAGTGACAGCTCATAAACGATTTTTATTTAAGATATTTTATACTTTTTTAGCAATGTCATTTCTGCCCCTTTCTACGTATATTCTTTAATATTTCTTTTTGTCCCGCCACAGAGACATCGCAGTTCGTAATGTGCTGGTCGCCAGTCCAGAGTGCGTAAAGCTGGGAGACTTTGGTCTGTCGAGATACATAGAGGATGAAGATTACTACAAAGGTTCTGAACACAACAGCGGCTATTTGTCGAACTTTACCATATATCATAATCATGATTTCTCCGACACTGCGAAAATTAAACTGGCTCAGATTTTTCATAATGAATAACAAAGGGCATCTTATAATGGACAGAAATGAAGAACTCAGAAATCGGAAATTCTGTTTTAAAAAATGTGTAAAAGTACAAAGATAATAAAAAAGACAATGGAAAAATACAAAAGTGAAGAAAGTATACATGCATCTGTGCTAAAACAGAAATAAATGAAAGAAAAATTGTTGTAACAAGTGTAAAAAAAATCATTTATTCAACAGCATCTGTCTCCCGCTTGCCAATCAAGTGGATGGCTCCAGAGTCCATCAACTTCAGACGTTTCACCACAGCTAGTGATGTCTGGATGTTTGGTGAGTTTGTAGCCAGTAATTGGTGGTTTACACCAGCGTCATGGGAACCGTCTTGTTTTCTATTTCATTCCTCTGGCCAGATGGTTAATCATCAACAGAAACTGTATTTCTAAGATTCATTATCTGAACTGATAAATGACCAGAAGTGATTTGCTTATCCAAATATTTGGGCAGGTAACCCAAAAGCTGAAATAGCGTTTAGTGAACATTTTCGAATGATTTTTATGTCAAGAACTTGAAGAAAAGCACTGGTAGCTGAAGCGACATGTCATGCATGTGCAGGAAGTCATTTGGAGACACTGAAATATAGTTGTGAACACCTTTTTAATGGCAAGACCTTGTTTTGGAAAGACATGTATCAGTATTTCTTATATATATTCACTGAACAAACATTTGACTATCATTTAAGTTGGCTTGAATATCACTCAAACGTACATGTGGAACTGCTGTGACTCACCACTGGTGCAACTACCTGCAGAGCTGCCTTGTCGAATGGTTAAAATAAACTCGATCTGTTATTAATATTTGATTAATAAGTAAAGTCAAATGGGTCAGATCAGACCTGTGTGGCCAGTGTTATTTCTAAAAAGCCACTTTTTTATGTAATGTCTTGTGCATATACTAATGTGAAAATGGTTTATAAATGGACTTTAGGACCTGACAAACATAGTGAAATAAAGAGATAAATTACAAACCCGGGTATGGGACACCAGGCTTTTACAAGGCCGATTGAAGAGAATAGGTAGAAGCAGGGCAGAGGGACTAAAGGATGAGACAAGAATTGCAACTAGAATTAACACATGAGCAAAAAGAATATGAGGTGAGAGCAGCTCAGCAAAGAAAGGAAAGAAAAACTTGACTTAAGAACGTTCCAACTACCATCCTTTTCATAATATTTAAAAAAAAAAAAAAATAGAGATCGTGTTATTGAGGGCTGAGATACTAGTTTGAAGTTTTTCACCCCCATTGTTTATGTGCAAATATAAATGAAATCATTTAGGTAGCTAAATGTGCTATAAAGAGGCAAGATTTAGAATTGTTTCATTTAAAACGTTTACACTTAAAATGATGAATAAATGCCTGAAAGATTCTGGAGTCTGGATTTATTGCTTCTTAAAAGAGACTTTGGAACATTTGACTGTTTACAACTCAGAAACATTGCATTACTGTTATTAGTTTCTGTTGTTTTGAAATGTTTTGCCTTGTTTAAATTAAGAAGTTATTTATTCTGGATCTCCTGACCGTGCTGGCCTCCCCCAATGTCCCTTATTCTTCCCAAGCTGTATTTTGTATTCTTAATGCCCGACAGCCGTGTGCGTGTGGGAGATCCTGAGTTACGGCCAGCAGCCGTTTTTCTGGTTGGAGAACAGAGATGTCATCAATCAGTTGGAGCAAGGCATCAGGCTTCCAAAGCCTGATAACTGCCCTCCTGCCCTCTACTCGCTCATGACCCGCTGCTGGTCCTACGACCCTAGAGAGAGGCCAAGCTTCACCGAGCTCGTCGTCAAGATCAGGTATTTCTTCCACGAAATAAAAAGATATGCCTTAACTCTCTGGATGTCTGGCAAGGTTCTTGGTTAGAAGGGCCAAAAAAATGAAACTGATGTGCCTTGATGTGCTGCATTTATGTCTTAGTTGGATTATTAAAGACTATCAGCTGTATATGTTTTGTCGTTATTCAAATGATTGATCAGATACCTTTGCAAATCATGTATGAAGTAGTGCTAAGATGAGCTTAGCACTGGAGTCATATGGAAGGCCCAGTAATTCTAAAGCTGGCTGGTTAATATATCATATCTTTATTTCTTTCAGCATATTTTTTTTCCAGAGATTCATTATGTCATAAAAACAGCGCAATAAATTCTGCACAAGTTTTTTTTTTTTTTTTTGTGATGTTTTTTGCTTATCTTACTAAGATTAAACCACAATGCCTTGAATCTGTCAGTGATGTCCACAAGATGGAGAAAGAGCAGGAAGCGGAGCGAGAGAGGGAGAGAGCACGCTCTACCAAGTATTTCGAGCCCAAGTTTAACTTCAATGAGCCGCCACCTAAGGTTACCAATACAATTATGCAATTGAATATCTACACCTGCATTGAAACATTTTGTATATGTGTATATATATATATATATATATATATATATGTGTGTGTGTGTGAATGTATGTGTATATATGTGTGTAGGTATGTGTATATATATGTGTATATTTATATATGTATATATGTATATATATGTATGTTTACACACACATATACATACATACATACATGTGTAGATGTATGTATGTATGTGTATATGTATGTAAATATATATGTGTGTGTGTGTGTATGTATGCATGTATGAATGAGAGTATATGTATGTATGTATGTGTATATGTATGTATGTGTGTATATAGATATATGTGTGTGTGTGTGTGTGTGTGTATGTATATTATATAATTTTTATTTCTTTTTTTTTTTTAATTGCAGCCATCCAGGATGAAACCGGGGCGCTTTGGGAATACACTCAGTATTGGTTTGCACATTCAGGTAGAGTTCAAATGATTTTTAAAGATGCTTGTCAGTAGTGAGAGCCAGTGAATAGATTTTGTCAAATGTATTTATTTCATTGCAGATAGTTTTCCTGACGTGGTTCATATGAATTTATATGCAAAGTAATTCTTCGTCAGGAAAATTCTGTATGCACTTCCGCTTTCATACAAGGCAATGCTGAATGTGTGTGTTTGTGCAGCTGAACGAGGCTTTGTGTGCCAGCTCGCCAGACCTCGCCAGTCCATGTGAATACCAGTCCCCAGTTGACTCCATGAACACTCTTACCTTACCTGTCAGATCGCCTCGACGTCGTAGCATGGGGGTAAAAATAATAACTTTTTCTTTATTCTCTTTTACCAATAAACTTTGTTGAGGTTTGATTTTCGTTGCGGTTTCCTAGGAGAGCGAGTTTCCCCGCGTAGAGCCGAACAGCATGGAGGATACTCAGCTTTTGTGGCAGAGGAAGAGAGAAAACATGCAGGACACTCTACGGTGGCAGAAAGCACAGATGATGGAGGATAAAAAGTGGCTGGAGAAAGAGGAGAGACTCCTGGTGGGGAACAGAGCATCAATACCTTTAGTCAACCCGCTGTCTGTGTCTCTGTGTCCCCCAGCTCCTCAATTCAAGACAGCCGTGACAGTTACTTGGGACAAAGCCATGTTAAACAGTGTCAGCCGTCACGTTCACTTACCGGGTCCTAATCTTACATTAGATGTTCCCCTCATAGCTGTTCCCAAGAGAGGCTCCATGTCCATGCGTTATAAAATGATCCTGCCTGTTCTTTTGCAGGACCCCATGGGACCAGATGACCCTAACAGTCCTGAGGTAGGGGTCCGCACATACCCGTTTAATCGATGGATACTCAAAAAAAACGTCTTTCTTTTGGTTCATCTTATCCTGATTGCATGATTAATACTCCCATCTTCATAAGATTTATTTTTCTTTGTCTTTTTAGCCTGAAGTTAATGCTGGAAATGGTGAGTATTGCATTTAATCCCCTCATTCTTCACAATTTGATTTGCCATCTCATACCCGGACTTTCTTGTCTGCGCGCTTTTCTGTGTCTTTTTATTGCTCATCTCTTTTTCTGTAGTGCCGCCAAAGAAGCCCCCGCGGCTCACAGCGCAGGTGATTTAAGCAAATACTTTCCCAAATCCTAATGTCCTCTAAGCTATCTAGAAAGATCATTTTTTAATTTGATTAGATTCAGAGAGGACTCAGTTGTCTTGAAAAAAAAAAATTAAAAGACAACTGTGCCAACATTTAAACAAAATGTCGGTGCACGTTCTCATGGATGGTAACCCCGTGTTCTCGTTCTGATAGCCTGCGCCTACGGCTGAGATGGATCGCTCGGATGACAAAGTATATCAGTATGTAATGGACTTGGTCAAAGTTGTTGTCCAACTCAAAAATGACATCACTGATATGCAGCCCGAACAGTACATCAGTGTTGTCAAGGTACATAGAGACATGCTTTTTCTTGTTAAATTCTTGCTTATTTCACAATGTTTGATTTGTTAATGGTTCATTTCTCCTCTGGCAGTCGGTGGGGATGGCCCTGAGGGATCTGATTCTCAGTGTTAGTGATATACTGCCTGCTTTACACGAGTCTGTCAGGACCGAGGTACAGTTTATCATCTTTTCTGTTGTATCCCTGCCCTGTTTCTTATCACTTCCTACTCCCTGTTTGTGTTTCCATCCCAAAAAACTAAACACAACATGATTTGTCTTCAAACACAAAGAGAAAACAAATGTTTAAGTCCATCAGTTACAGTTAATCTGAGATGTTCTCACAGCCAGAATTAGGCCAAATACAATAAACAGACGATTAACTAAAACATTGAATGAACAGATATTAAAAACAGAAACCAGTTTGTCCGACTGATAAGACCTCAGTTTTCCAGCTGTTAGTTCCTGACTATACAGCTTTTCGTATTTCTGTTCCTTTGTACGCACATCTCATTTCCTCGCTCTGTATGGAAATAACACAATGTCTTTGCATTTACGTATCATTTTGTATAGATAGGGAATATAATCTATTCATAGCACATTTCACCATGTTATGAAATGTAATGGTCTTTTCTTATTTAGTGTGAAGTGCAAACATGGGTATTAATTCTTTATTAATTTGTGTGCATATATATATATATATATATATATATATATATATATATATATATATATATATATATATATATATATATGAAAAGTAGATGACAATAGATGACAATTAAGATTCTTCAAAAAGTCATTAGTTTATTTTGCTGGAATATTATTACCTTCAACTTATTTTTTCCTTCCTTGTTGAATATTGGCACAATTATTATTATTTTTTTTTTAAACAATGACCGCTGTCCCCACAGATTGAGGGCACCCAGAAACTACTGAACAACGACATGGCAGAACTGATCAAAAAAATGCGTCTGGCCCAACAGAATTCCATAACCTCTTTGAAGGAGGACTGTAAGAAACAGATGCTGGCTGCAGCGCACACCCTGGCAATGGACAGCAAAAACATGCTGGACGCTGTTGATCAAGCAAGGGTTAGGGCCAACTTAGCCAAGCCTGCTGCCCCCTAGTGGACCACAGACCTCTGTGTTGGGTGTGAACATTACTCTCAAATCACATATTAATTACTTTTGAACACATTAGTGAAAGGTTACTGCTGTGATCAGCCAAAAGTTCTCTTTATAGTCATCACACAGATCAGTATGTGTTCAGTATAGAGGGATGCTGCTAAGCATGGGCAGTATTTTGCTATTATGGTATGTCTTGAAATCCCAAAGGTGTGATTTTTTTTTTTTTTTAATTATATATTTTTTTTCTGTTTATCTGTTAAAGCACTAGTTGCTCCTCTGGCTGGTCTACCAGGACTCCTTTTTTAACACTTGGCAAAATAAACCCATCATCAGGGTTGGTAGTAATTACACATCCATGTCAACATATCCAACTTAAAATGTATTTTAAATGTAGTAAGTTTTTTTTTTAAATTTTTTTTTACATTTTGTATGAATAAGAACTGACATTCTGAAAATCCTCCTATGACCCTCCCCAACATCCCCACTCCTCCCATTCCTTTTACAGTAGGTTTCCTGACCCCGCTTTTGAAAGCTTTGCATTAAACTCATACTAAGACCCTGTAGGGAGGTGATGTCCACCCCTTTTTTGTGTTCCAAAGGGGAGCCAAGGTCAGCGTAACGTCTGTCAGGTTTCTAGCCATACAGTTTACTCAGCTGACACCATGATGACTATCTTTCCCCCCTCCAGTGCAAATAGTGCTCTTCTAGCAAAAATCCACAAAATGCACAGTTGTTTTTTTTTTTTTTCATCTAGTTTTTTTTTTCCACCCCATACAATGATACTCGCTAAAGTAAACTTTTCTCACCTGGAATCCAACCTTTATCATTTATGTCTTTGCAAAAGCTGTCATATACAATGAAATGCCAATGAGTTATGAAAGTACAAAAAAATTAGATACCACCCAGGGAAACATCTTCAACTCAGTGATCCTGTATGAGCAACCTCTGAAATAATGCATTTCCTTGCTTCAGTAATTTGCACATTTTTAATCGGTGACTCATGTGAATCTATAATTGATTTTTAAAGTTGTATGACAGTGTAAGTTCTGATAACCTCCTTTTAATGTAAACATACTTGGATGTGATTGGTTAATTACTGGCAATATTAATTATTTTGTAAATACAACAAGTGTCTTCTAACAAATGTGTTTTACAGTCTAGGATTAAGTTTTTCATAATTCAGTAACCGCAAATGGTTCATTCATTTCATTTGATAGTTGCCTCAGATGACAAAAAAATAGGATTTGTGCCCCTTTCAATGCGTTTTATACATCTATAAAATAAATCTTGTAATGACCAAATGATATGACTAACAATATAATTTTAAAATATGAGACAAAAATGACATTCATATGAATAATAATTCATGGGTTTTATTAAAGATCTTGTGTCCAACTTTAAAGAGCCATTTTTTTACTTCCATGACAATTATGACATTTTTTTTGACTTAACTCAAGCGTAAGTGAATAAAACTCTTTATTTTACACTTGAGAACTTAAATTATGCATCCTCATGCCATTGTCTGATACTGAACATTGTCTTTTCTGGCCATCACTGCATCAAAAACAAAATCAAAAGATGAGATAAATCAATATTAAATTAAGATTTTGTCCCTTTCAGTTTTGACTTACTAAGATGTGTCTTTTTTTTTTCCTTTTTTTTCCCTTTAGTAGTAAGGATATGCCACGAGTGCAGTGTCTCGCCTCAACAATATTCTTCATGTCACAAATCACCATAGTAGGGGATTTTCTAGAGCTCAGAGTTGTATCACATGAAACCACTGAGGCAAATTACTTTTGGTGACAGGCCAATTTGTTTCTAAAAAACAATATACTGCACTTTCTCCTAATTTCTGGAAATTTAAACCCAAAACTGATTTGGAACACTGTGAACTATGATGGCCCTTTCGTAAGAGGCTCATTCCTTCTAATGTGTGTGTGGACATATATATATATATATATATATTAAACCCAATTGAAATTAAATATTCATGAAATTTAATTTTGTATGTGTAGGAGGATGATTCAGGTTTGTTTGTCAAATTTTGCTGAATCTGTTAATGGGGAGTACAAACAAGGTAACACCTCAATAGAAGGTTTTTACACAGTGTTTATCCTCAGATATAAATACAAAATAAGTGCTGCCTAAAGTCGTCTAAACAAATATCGGAACATTTTGATGGGATTTCATTCGCCCTGCAGTGCAATGAGGGCATCAACATTGAAATCAGGTTTCGCTGCAACAATCCAAAAGCTGTAATGTAATCCAAGAATAAGGTTCTCTTTATGTTTTTATTACTGTCAAAATATGCAAGTTAAGTAGCATCCATGGAAAAAAAATACAGATTATGAATCAAATTCTAAATAAGAACCATGATGGGATCTACACACAGTCTGCAGCTACTTCGACCAAGTTTGTTGCTGGATTTATTTTCCACACAAAAATAACACTCATCATGGCATAAGAGAATCTGGACAAAATGTAGACTATTTTCAAACCAAGAGAAAGGATTCTATATTGCAGCATAGAAGTTCACTGTCCAGAGTGAGATAGATGAGAAACTTGTGTTGTAGAGAGAATAATCCCTCATTATTTATCCATTTTATTATTGTTTACCCTCTGAAGATAGAAAGAAGTAAAGTTGAATTGGGAATTTTGGTCCGTGACTGTCCAATATCGAAATCCGGGCCTTATTCCTCTTAGTTCGAGTGACTTCCTGTAATCCAGGCTACATCGGAGAATTGATAATATCCGTTATTTCACATTCTGATCATTTAGTGGGCTGCATGCCGCTGTGTGGGAAAAGCTTGTCGGTATCCTCACATTGCATACAGGAAACAAATAAGCGGCCAAACTGTGAAACAGTACATATTTACGGGGGTCGCAATTCTCACAAAAGGACTTCTTTATGACAAATAAAAGGATTATAGACTGATCATCATGTAACAGCCAACATTCGGTAACATCCAGCAGAAGTCTGCGTGATAACTTCGGGATTTGCGGTCGCCAGATGTGAACATGCAAATCCAAACACAACCCAGGCGGAGCAGATGCTTTAATTTTACTGCTCAGCCAGATAAAAGTGGAGACGCTCCAAAAAAATCTCTTTTATGAATAAACCACGTTCCCTGACTGGAAGTGAATTTGAAGCAAAAGTTTCAATTTAAAACAGACAAATCACAGCTAAATCATGCCAGCCAACCAAGGAGGCAGGAAGAGGCCGATCGTCCCCAGCAGGCATACAATGATAAACATCCACAAAAAGATGCGGTCAATCACCATGGCAACATACTTCCAATCCTCTTTTACCTGCATAGAACAAAAGTGAAAAAAGATGAATTAATCTCTGATTGAAAAAAAAAAAAAAAAAGGCATTACTCATTACATTTGAAAGTACTGCCAATAAAAATATAACATAATGCATGTTTAATAAAGAAGACAAGTATTTTGCATTAATCAATATGTAGAAAACACATGAAAAGTCAATGCACTTAGCTTTCTAAATAACTATTTTAAGCACTGTTTATACTTGGAAAAAAAACATCTCATCTTTAAGACTAAAATATGGGATTTCATCAAAATTTGATTTGGATTGTTCTGAGCTATTCCAGGAAGAACATTTCCTTAATAATTTATCCTTGAATATTATTTCAACAATAATTAAAAAGCACAATTGTTTTACTTTATTTATGTTTTCATAGTAAATCTCATCGCCAAACTTTTAGTATATCATTCCAATTTTTCTTCATCAATTTTTATTCCACCGTTTCTCCTTTTCTTGTGTTCCTTGTAGGGTCCAATTGGTAAATATTTAATGCTGCCACTTTGGCCGCTGCTGTAACAGCTGAATTAATTCCTAGGTTATCAACAATGTCTATTTTATCTGATCTCTACTGATACTCACACTAAAGTCTGCATCTTCTGCCCTCAGATGGTCCGCAATGTAGTGCACTCCCTCCAGAGCGCGTATCACACTCGGGGAAAGCAGAAACGTTGAGTCTGTCACTGCAGCGTCAACTTTATTTGGCTGCTGGTTGGGATTGGTTCTGGATCCGGATAATAGTCTGTTAGTTCCTCCTGCTCCTTCTTGTCTATTGTGGCTGTTCTGTTGATTTTTCTGTTGTTGTGGAGGAGTTGACCCTGGGGGTCTGGGTGAAGGAGGCCGGAAGGAAAAATACGACGTAAGAGTTCCCAGCTCCAAATCCTCATAGTAACTTCTGTCAGTGTCTTGCAGCGTACTTCCGTCTCGAAACCAGTTCGCCGAGGTGCTGAGGTTGTTGCCAGAGGGAAACAGGGCCATCCTCCCCTGCCTCCTCTCCGCCGCTGCTTCCTGCTGGAGCAGCAACAGCCTGCGACGCCGGCCATCTGGCACGGGACGTCGCATGAACAGCCAGCGCGGGATCAGGTCCAGGAACACAGAGTGGACCCAGTGGGGCATCTTGTGAGTGCTGGGCGATCGATGATGCACATTGAGCACAAAGACGGTGATGACAATGGAGAGGGTGACAAAAATCATAGTGAAAAGGAGGTACTCGCCAATAAGTGGGATTACAAGGGATGTGGATGGGATTATCTCGGTGATGAGGAGAAGGAAGACAGTGAGCGACAGCAAGACAGAGATGCATAGGGTGATCTTCTCACCGCAGTCCGAGGGCAAATAAAACACCAAGACTGTGAGGCAGGAGATGAGCAAACAGGGGATGATGAGGTTGATGGTGTAAAACAAAGGAAGCCTTCGGATAATGAAGAAGTAGGTGATGTCCGGGTAGATCTCGTGGCAGCAGTCGTATTTTTTTGTATTGTAAGTTCCCACAGCGTTGATGATGGCCCACTCACCACTCTCCCAGTAGTTGTTCAAGTCCACAGTGTTTTCTATGCGTTCAAGGTCAATCTTTGCCTTGTCGTAGGTCCAAGAGCCAAACTTCATTTTACAGTTTTGTTGATCGAAGGGGAAGAAGGTGACATCGATGCTGCAGGAGCTTTTGTAAATAGCAGGCGGAACCCAGCGAACTTTCCCCGTGTGGAATAGATGAGCTTTCGTCATGTGAGTTACTGCAAACTCGCCATCGGCGCTGAAACAGTAAAAATTGACTCGTGAGTGATGTCGACGAAACCAAATCAATCTGAAAAACCTGCAAGCGATGATGATGATGATGTTGATGATGATGATGAAGCAATTCCATACTGTCTTTTTAGGAGCCATAAAGTCACAAAAGACATCATTTCCCTATGGAAAGCCTCCCTCATAATCTCTTTTCCGCTTATCTCTGCGATGAGGATAATAGATTTGGGGAGTCCTTATCACTTCATCAGTCTCACACCTCCTGTAACTTCACTCTCTGAGGGTGATTGCACAGCCTTGGCAAAAAGGAACTCCATCACTGACCTTTTTTAATCTCCATTAGGTGAACGTGGAAGGCGGGGAAGAGGGATTTTAGAATATGCTTTTGACTTTAAGGATTCACCAAACCGAAACTATCATTTTCAAAGAATTTGTTCAAACAAAAAGGATAGAATGCACTATGTAAACTACAATCACATAACCTTGGAATCAAATTTTAACTGTTATTATACGTTGAAGTGAGAACGTTTGAAAGTACAAAGTTTAGAATGGAAATTAGTGAAATGCTTCAGAAACCCACTAGATGGTGCCACTCTCACTCTCATGTCCATAGGCATGGCCATAATCTACACTGCAATTGGCTGGACTGTATCTAAATATTCATTAAAAAAACACCAAAACATTAAAAACAGATAGTTACTCAGTGCCTAGAATGATCTTTTTCACACAGCATGGAGATCTTTGTTTCCAACCCATGCTGTCTCAGGCTCTTTCTATTGAGTTTATTTTATCTCCCAGTGCCTGGACTTCCACGGGAAGTTAATCCCATCACCCCCACTGCTTCATAGAAAAAGGGATCCAAATACACGCCTTTATAATCTCTGCCAAATTAAAATCTGATATCCTGCGAGTCTTACTATTTTATTTTGTTTGGAACATTTAAGAGTTCCCGTGTTGTGACAAATTTGAAGATTGTGAATTGATTTCATTTTGTATTTACGTACCAATTGCTCTTTTCTCCGAACAACCACAGATATACCAAAGACCAAACCTGAACCGGTTTTCTCAGAAGAAACCAATGAAAGTGGACTCCAGATTCTTTGACGTCAAAACTAAGTTAGTAAGCAGCAACTACACATTTTCGAGTGTCTGCACTGCGTCACACATTAATTTACACCAAATGGTTGATAAATGGATTTGTTCTTGCGTAGCTTGCTCGTTTTTCAAACCACTTGTTGGCCAAATAATCAAAAACAATGTCAATTTCCAGAAACCGTGATCTAGTTTGACAAGATAATCTAAAATTCTTGTAATGACATGGAGGGAATACAGTTTGGTCCAAGGAAAATAGCTTCTTGGTCACAAGATCTTTAATTAACCTCAATTTTACTTTTCCCTGCAGTTTTTTTTCCCCCCGGAAACACTTATAAGATGTTCTTCTTTCAGTCTCTATCAGCCCAATAGCATTTCAGGGGGAGAATAAAAATCCTGCAACTCATACCAAGACAATCTAGATTAATTTAAAACAAAATACAACCTACACGTTTGCTTTTTATTTACTCATTTATGTATACATTCTTGTTTTTGATTTTTAATGTTCTTCATATGTAAGATAGTCCAACTCACTTATTATAGAGGACAATGTCTGGAACCCAAATGAGCTCTGAAGGTACCCTGATAGACGTCACATTGTCATAATCAGATGGTCTCCATTGGAGCTTGTAGTCGTTCCATTCCTGGGAAAACACACACACACACACACACACACACACACACACACACACACACACACACACACACTTATTTTTTTTAAATCAATGTAATACAGATTCTGATAGCACATCTTTTTAAATGTATAAGGAAATGACATTGCATGCCACTGAAATTCAAGAACCAAAGTTGATTACCAAGTATCACTCTGACCTGTTTAAGCCACACGTTGGTTGTCATCATTTGGTTCTTCTCATCCTGACAGAAAGAAAGGGAGGAGTGCAGACATGAATATTAAAGAATGTCACTACCTGAGGTATGTATGTGAAAGTTTTGCATGTGGTTTGTCAGAGCAAATCCAGAAATAGCTTGCAGCGACTAAAAATTCAATAACAGGGCAAAGCTTAAAAAAAAAGTAGCTTCCCCTTGTGTTTACTACTTAATGCGAAACTGCCAAAACACATACGGTGTAAATCTTTTACGTGTTCTGCTAGTTTTGACATTCAAAGACTTACAACATCAATCAGCTGTGCTATCGAGAGGCCGAACTTGACGATGACCACGTCGGAGATGTTAGGCACAGGTCTCGAAAGTTTGTTGTAACCGGCGAACAGTGTCTTAAAGAGCTCGTCCTCAGCATGTGAGTGGGTCTTGTCATGGCACAGAACTGCGGAACCAAAAAACATAATATCTTAAAAATGTTACATTCGATCTGATTATTTTTTTCTATTCAAATGTTCACTTTATGCGTTTGTTTTTTTGTGCGGCAGTGTTAACTTAGTATTTGATCCAACGATTTGTGAGTCTGCTTACATGGGAAGTGAGTGATGTGGGAGAATTAAGGGAGCTCAGTGGGATCATAACAGTGTTTCTTCATCCATATCTCTTCTCATCCTCACTTAACAAGAAAGCAGTAAATCAGGTCTGAATCTTCTTTGGGAGGTTCATTCTGCTCGAGGGCAAAGACCAGCAAGAGGCTATTGCCCATTTCACGTGATAAAAAAAGTAGCTAATGAACAAAACCTCTACTAGGTTACTATTATTAGCGAATTCACCTTCTTTAAGTAACACGTGTCACGAAATGTCACGGCTGTTTCCTCGCACTATTTTGCAAGTTTAACTTCTCTAAAAGTCAGCTATTCCTTCTTCCCCTTTTTCCCCCTTCGAAAATAATTCTCTGGAAAGCAACCCTGTCTAAAGACACCTTGAATCGCCATAAAATTTGATTTGGCAAAACACATGTGAAGGTAGTGGTAAGTAAAAGTAAAAATGTTGTAGTGATTTCTTTCCCTGGTAATGATGAGACTGGAAAGCAAAGAGCAAAATGAGCCGCTTTTACCGAGAAGAGAGCTTCTAAAATTGTGTGTCAAAAATTCAGCCTGAAAAGCATTTATAGGTACTTTTGTTTTATACTTGAGTCTGGTGAGGAACTGGTGAGGTTGTAATTTATCTTTTCCAATTGTATAATCATAAAACTTTTTACATTTGAACAGTTGTGTCCCATTGAAAATGCTCCTCCCTCCAAAAAAAAAATGAAAAGCTGTTTAATTGGATCCAAATTATGAGTAGATATACTGGTGGTGTGGGTGGGGAGTATCCGGTGAAGATAAATCGTTCAGAGTGACAAAAAAAAGAGAGCGAAAAGGGAAATATAAAATTTATATGGTCAATTTATTTAAGAGCCCCCAAGCAGTTCCATGTGCTAAAAGATAACAGCACCTATGGGTGAAATATCTACCATTCTCTTTATATCTGGACTGATACTTTTATGGTGTACGGTATGGATTGTGAATATGAGGTCTATACAGATTTACATACATGATAAAAATAAAAAAAAATCTGCAGAGAATACAACAATTCACTGGTCATGAATTCCTTCCTCTGGAGAAAAATGTTGCCTCTTTAATCAATGTTGTCAAAAACCAATTACACAAGTCATTACTAGCTCATGTTAAGTGGAGGTGAGCTAATATTTCCACGGTGTTGGGTGTTTATCATTGACTTGTCTGTCAATACCTGTTATAACTGATGCATTAAACAATTAGCTGAGATCTTTATCTGGAGGTTTGAAAACTGAGATAAAATAACTGGTCACATTGATGAGCTATCGTGCTCAACTATGCTATTTGGCAAGGAGTAGAAAAAGAAAAAACATTAAAGAGATGATTATGTTTTCACTGTCTATTTAAATTCTCAGATACACACTTATAACAGAAATTTGTATGTATAACCAAGGATTGCTCTTCAGAGAACTGTGATGAAACCTGCACATTGTTGTTTTTCAAGTGTATTTAAGTTGAATATGACCAGCTTATTTTTGTCTCTTGGAATTTCGTCTCTTGGATGTAGACTGTCTTTGTCATCTGTAGACTTGCAATTTGGTCTCTAATGCACAGAATTCATTTTCTAGTCATTAATTCTCCAAATGATTCAGGATGCTGAAGGGTTGTAAAAAAAAAAAAAAAAAAAAAAAGATATTAATGCATCACCCCAAATCTCAGATTGCTCCAGTTACTGAATTGGACTTTATCATACTATCTACTGTCCATAAATCACTGAACTGTTGGGTCAAAGAATTTAATATGATCTTCATCTTCTCCGCCTGTACGGAAGATGTATTGGTGGCTCCCAGGATGGACATTTAAAGTAGTGAAGCTGCTTTCAGCCAGATTTGGAATGAAATAACTAAAAAGACTTGAGACTACAAGCAGGAATTAATTGAATTTGATCTAAATTAAAATATGGGTCATAATGGCTCCATTTGAAATGATATTGTGCACCTGTCTTTGTCCGTTACTTGATTCATATATTTATGTTCTTCATTGCTTCACCTAATTGACCTTTATTTCATCAGATGCATTTCTTTGAAGCTAATGAATGACTACCCTGTTAAAACTTCATACATTTCTAGAATGGAACGAAGACTGATTGAGCTCAGGCAGAAATGTGAATTAAACACCCTTGCGACAAATGAGCAAAAAAAGATTCATTTGGAAAGAAGAAGACATACCAATCACATGCATTTACTTCATGCGCTTGTCAACACAGACCTCTTGTGAAGCTCCGCTGAACAATCCAAGAAGGGGATAATTCAAATCATTGACGTGCGCTTCAATCAAGGATCCTATAAAAGGGACCTTGGATGTGCATCACACAGCTGTCATGGTTGCTTAACCAAGGCCACGCCATGAACAATGCGATATAACTCTGAAGATTGCATTGGCAAGGTTTTAATAACAGCCCAGTGCACAATAACCAGATGATGGTCTGACTCTCATATGGTATTAACTTGAGGCAAATATGCAAATCTATAGAAGTTACCTGTTGTCTTGCCTAATCATATTTTTAGGGGTATTGCGAGCACCGGTATGCAGGTACCACATTTAACAACCAAGCAAATGATTGTAGCTTTAAGACAAAAAAAATGTTTTATTCATAGTTGGTTATCCCCCGTGATGACTCACATACATATGTTCTTATCTCTTCTCATTAGTTTCATTCTGGCAAACCAGCACACAAGATCTCTTATTCTACCCTCTTGACAGTCAAGGTGTTGTGTGTTCTAGTGCCCATCTGTCAAGGACCAGATGTGCAGCTCAAAAAAAGGCTCCTGGGTGCCGCAGATCAAAGTCTCCTGCCAGTGGAATTTTGAGATGAGACGACACCTCCAACAGTCATCCAGCATCCCGCACACAAGGCCGGTACAAGTGGGACCCGGGCCAAACCCCTTGGCAAGGCACGCCACCAGTTTGGATCATCGAGTCAGCAGCTTCTCAGGCCAGAGACGCTCTTGGTAAAATTGGACATGCAGATACTCAAAGCTACCCCCAAAACCCCCATCTCGCTCACTCACTCACTCACTCACTCACTCACTCACTCACTCACTCACTCACTCACTCACTCACTCACTCACTCACTCACTCACTCACAACTGAGCAAAACTGGAAAAAAAACCTATGGGTAGTAAATGAAACTACCTGTGCATTTGAAGCTTCACAATTAACCTGGTGGTTTTTTTTCCACAACTGATGTTTTTTTTTTTTTTTTGTCATATTGAAAAAAAATGAAAATGAAAGAAACACACACACACACACACGTATATATATAAATTAATGAACAGCTGTGCTACAAAAACATGGTTAAATTATATGTCATTTTCCAATTCAATTGAGGAAACTCGTGAGGTGACAGAAATTTGTACTTAACAGAGAAAAGAAAAGGTTTTATATATATATATATATATATATATATATATATATATATATATATATATATATATATATATACATAATATGCATTACAACAAGCTTGACCATTACAGATTTAACATTGCTCCTGTTTAAATGCATGCTTTAATATAGTGCATCCTGGTCTGGCTACATTTTAAAATAACTTATTTCTTTGATTGATTGATTGATTGATTGTCTGAATTTGGCAGAGCAACAGGAAGAGCAGCTTTAGGGTACCTACCCGTGTGACAAATGAGCAGCGCGCAGAGAGCAGCCGTCCTCACCCAGAACAGGTGGTTGCGTCCCATCTTTGCGCTCCGGGAGCGAAGAGCAGAGAACTTCACCGACGTGCACGGAGTCCAACGGAGTAAGAGGCAACGTGCGCGCCAAATCTATCATCTTCGAAACCGGGAGGCATCGGGACGACCCCGGGCACCACAGTCACCGCAGCTGTTTTTTTTTAATACCCTTGTGTGTGTGTGCGTGTGTGCGTGCGTGTGTGTGTGCGTGTGCGTGTGACGACGGTGCACAACTTTACTGTCTTTCATCTAGGGGAGCGCAAAGCCGAAGGCTGCTCGTCCTTCTCACTGTATGACCGGCGGGGAAGGACGGCTGCGCCTCCGGTGCCAGTCGGAGAGCTGGAAAATACATCCATCGCTCTTTTCCGGATCTGGGGCCGCCGCACCGGGTGTCTAGGTATATAAATGTCACTTTTATAGCGCCAATGACACAATCCGAGCTAAAGAAAGAAACGCATCTCGATTGGAGAGCTGGCACTCTAATGTTCTCCAAGCAGCTGCGCCCTTTTTTACGCACAGCGCAGATGATCCGTCTCGCTCTTGGACTCGCATTTCAGTTCCGTCAGCTGGTCAGAGGCACTGCCAGCGGTGGCTCGGAAGGGACATGACACTTCCCTCTATTTTTTTTTTTCTGACTGGTCCATTAACTGAAACAGTTTCTCCTCCTCCTCTTCCTTTCCCTCTCTCTCAGTGTCCCTCCCCCTCCGTTGCACAGCCGTCCTCTGATGCGCAGGATGCATCCGGTGTCAGAGTGAAACCGACAGCAGCTGGTGAAATATGAAAAATAACAGGGTGGACAAAAAAACAAACAAACAAAAAAAGAAAAGGTAGGTAAACTTTGCACTGGTCTGTAAAACACTGAGGCATGGCTGACCCATGAAGCCGAATAAACTAAAATAAACGAGTGCAATTAGTTGCTTGTAGATTTGAATAATGAATAAGGGTTTAACTGAGTTCCAGAGTAAGTAACGCCTTGTAAAAAGGAAGTGTAACTTTATTTATTCCATGTCTGTGGAGGTTCTGTCATCCAGGTCATGATTAATTTATGTCAAAATCTTCTCATAGCAACTGGACTGTTAGAAGGACAACATTAAGTCCAGTTGCTTCAAGAGAAGAAGATTTTTTCCATAAAAATGACAATTTTTGTTTGCATGGAAGCAGCTGGAGTTGAGCTGCAAAAGCCCGCAGTGACTGGAGTCTCATTCAGTTTGCACAGGTCCGAAAAGCTCCTTGAACCTCCTAGTGGCCGCAGGCAGAAATACCCATTGAAATTTTAGTGATATTAAAAAGGTGAATGGATCAAAGAAAAAAAAAAAATGAAAAAAAAAAACCTCTGTAGAAAAAGTTGCTGGAAATGTATTACAAAAAAAAAAAAAATCAACAATTGGGAGATATCACCTTGAAATACTCCAATCAGCTCCTTGCGAGCACAGATGCTGCCTTTTTTTTCTTTTTTTAATTGAGCTCCAGCATCCTCCCCGTTTCACTAAAATCTATCTTGATTTGGTTCCTGGTTCTTTTACCTCTTGGTTTATTCAGGAAGATGTTTCCATTATTTTACTTTTTGCATCCCAAATATTGTTTTGTTTTAATGAAATAAAGATCTCAGTTCCTTCTTAGTGAAACATTTGTGCATGATTTATCAACTATTCATTTATTCTTGATTTCATTTTTCACCAACTGTGGACTTTTTCATACTTTATTGCAACAGAAAACCCAAAAGACATATTCAGAAACTTTAAACAAGTCGGTGTATTAACAACAGAGTTTGATTAAATATAACAATCACACACTAAAAAAAGAAGACAGTACATAGCTTTAAGCAAACATATATGAACTCTGGCAAAAAAAAAAAAAAAACCTGGACACAAAGGCTAAACATGATTTGCATAATCTAAATTCAAATTTCAATTGAAATCATTTGGATGTTCGCATGTTCTGCAGAAAAAGACAGTTATTCAATCATAACGCATTCATTCCAGTTGTATCTTGACTTTATAATTAGTGTCAGGATTTGTCCCTTTAATGAGGCTAAATATTTGTAGGTTCATGCATGCGTTCAATAACAGGAATCCTCTGATAAGATATGAAATATTTTCTCTTTCTTTCACAGATTTTCCTTCCAAAACTAAATAATCCGCTTTAAGCCACAGTCCAATACTTTTACCAATGCCTTTTTATTATTTGGCAGAAATAATGATCCTCTGTCCTTACCATGCAACCAGCCAGAGGATCTATTGCTTCCTCTGAGACATATTCTTGTTCTCTGGAGGCCATTCTGATTTGATGTATAAACACTTGACTGAGAAACTACATCACTCTGTTACATTAGACCTCCTCAAATTCCAGGAAAAGTGCGTGGAAAGAAAATAATGTTTTTATCGATGGTGAATAATCTTCTATAACTCCACAATTATTCTAAGTAAATGTCCTCTCATCATTCTTATTGCATCTTTTTGGCACGATCATTTCTCCCAAACCTTTGCAGCTAAGGCTGTAAAGTGAGTAACTGGTGCAGAAATTAGTTCTCTTGAAGGACTGGAAACCATTTACAAGGAAACTGACCAGATCTGATCAGTATTTCTGCATATTTTCCCAACTAATGGGGTATTTTACCTATGTCTCTCTGCTGCTTTGTAAATGAAGCGTGCAGGGCCTTTGACAAACTCTCCAGACGGCTGGCAATATCCGATCCAGTGCGAAGCATGTCTTCAAAAGCCAAGGTTTCTTCTCTGAATCTGCTCCAGATTAAGAATCCCAGTTATTGGATGAAGAAAGATGGGACGTAGAACACGGGCAAATGTGGACAGAAAAAAAAAAAAAGAAAAAGTATGTATTACGAGGGCTTCGACTGTTCATGTGGTTCTTGTTAAAACAACATTACATGACTTAAGTTTAAAGTACCAGGACTAGAAATAGTTTGATGGAATGCTGATATGAGAAATTGCAGCCCCAGTGTATTCACTAAGCTCCTAGGATTCCTGCTCTATCCTTGTGCATTTTGGGTTATGCCGTCCAATAAAATGTTACCTGAATGGTTATTTTGATAATTTTTTTTCCAGGGGAAAAAACGTATGCTTCCAGGTTTTCTGTTGTTTATTTTAAGGTTAAATCCTGTAAATTTGGAGCTTATTTCTTGCTTGATGTAGGTATTCTTAAGAGTTGTTTTTTTTTTTCTTTTTTGTTTCTCAGATAATTAGTTGGCTTACATTTTCTGAAAAAAAAAAAAAAAAAAAAAAAAAAAAAAAAAAAAATCAATCAAGTGAATGAAGATAGGTGTCATTAGAATTAATAATGGGGCAGCTGTGGCTGGGTTGATAGTTCTGGCATCTCCCTTGAACTGGAAGGCTGGCAGATCGACACCACTGGTCCTCCTCTCTGCATGCCAAATTGTGCAAGAAGTTTAACCCTCAGTTGCTCCCAATGGTCTGGTCAGCGCCTTATACTGCAGTACTGCTGTCATCGGTGTGTGTGTGATTGGTGTGCGAATAGGTGAATGTAATCCAGCGTTAAGAGCTTTGGAGGTGCAAGGTGTGAAAGTGTGATATAAGTGGAGACCATTTACCATTTATACAAAAAGGTTTTCCAAAATAATCCCAGGGTTAAAATAACTTCAAAAAATGATTAAAAAAAAAACCTGACTAGTACATTTTAGAAATTTTTTGTCAATGCATTGTTAAATTTTGCAGCCATTACAGCAAAAGTCGCCTATTTTGAAATAATTCTAAATGAATGATTTATTAAATAAATACCTAAAATAAATAACAACCATGATTTCTAAGTGGTACCGCTGAATATCAGATGACCTCAACTTTTGACAACACCAAGCACCGCTGATGCTTATCGTCTCTCTAAAAGCAAAAGGGACATTTTTGGTTTATATTTCATGTTTAGAAAGAATAGAGGAAAGAATGTTTCCAGAAATGTACAATATTAGTGGAGGGCTCATGTTTCCATATCTTCCTCAGGACACAAGTATTGGCTGGTGACTGGAAAAGCAAATGTACACCAAATGTTGAAACATCTGCACGTTGCCAGTACAGAAGCATTTCCTGGAACCGAGTCCAATATTCACTGGGTGCAATTTCTACTTGAAAAACCCCCTGGAACTTAGATTCCTGCTTCTAGCAGTCCATTTTTTTTACACTATTGAACTGAAATATATCTATAGATAGCCTGTAAGTGTAGATATGAAATTGCCTGTCAGGACAAATAACGTTACAGTTTACACTGAATTCCCTTCTGGAGGTTCTGTACCAAGCTTGTTCAGATGTTCACAATTGTCCCTTTAAAGTGATCTATAAAGGGTGACTGTAATTCAAAGAAGGAAAAAAAAAGAAGATAATTCGCAGATGTCGTCAATGCATCGGTAAAACAAAGCGGAAACTGTTCTGGAAAAATGAAGGCATTTAGCTAAGCAGATATGTGCCGCTCTTTTGAAGACGATGAAGGTGATTATTCGAAACAATGACTCACCTTGTAATCTGAGCAAGGGCCCCAATTGCATCACCCTCCAGCTTCTCCTCTAGATCTTCTTCAGCTTTTTCAACCGCCTCCTGGCAGCTCTTTTGGTCATCTTGGATTCCGAGGACATTTTCCTTGATCACATCTTCGTAGTTTTGATCTCCGAGCTCTGCTTCTACAAACTGTAGTAGGTTCTCTATCACTGCCTTGTTTCCATGCTGGATGGCCTTTAAATAGGCCAGTTCCTCTTTCTGGGCCTTTAGCCTTCGAGATAACGTCTTGCTGGTACTGAAGTGAACAGAACATGGATCTGGCTGCTGATTATTTTGCAGAATAGGTGAGGATGCTGTCAATGCCACCCAGTCATGGTGATCTCTCATTCTTTCAGGATCATCGCTAGCTGCCTGGAATGTGCCGTTCGAGGTTATCATTGTGGAGTAAATGTCAAAACCTGAACCCCAGTCACCATCGCTGCTTTGGCAGAGAGTGGGGGTTGCCATGGATACCCAGGCCAAGACAAAGGGCATCCAGCAACGCCACATGTTAACCTGGAAAGAGGAGAAGGTTAGTGTCATTGAACAACATTGAAAATCTTTACTAATAACTTGAAAGGCATCCTGAAGGAAAGTTTTCAAAAATGCTTAATTATTTCTTTTCTTACTTGAGATGAGAGTTTTGATGTTGCTTAAATGTGCCAAATGGTAACGCAGAATTTCTTTTGTCAATAAAAAAAAGATTAAATTTATTAGATTGCAATAAGGGCTTTTATTCAATGCTATAAAAGTGTCATTAAACAATGCTATTGAGTGGCATTGTGAGAAAAGACAGGCAAGAATTTGTGAATTGTCATCAATCCATTCATACATAGTTATGGTATTTTTCATTACGGTATAATACAATACACACACACCATATTAGAACACACATACACTCAAATGAATATAAATCTATTGGCATCATTTAATTGAAAACACATTTATTTTGATCAGAAATGTACGTCTCAAAAAAAATCTTTAAAGAGTCAATATTTCTGCAGCGGCTCAGAACACTGGGAGAATAACAAGTACGGACCCTCCTTGTCCACTATCACCTTTTTAAATAGCACTTTTTTGCTACTCTAGCTACTCTAGCTTATTGGTCTATTAAACACTTTTTACAAGATTGAGCTGTGAATTAAAAGACCCGCTCACCGCAGTTTCACGATGGTACTTCCCATCCACATTCAACATGTCTTCATATTTTAAGCCAAATGTTTTATTTTGCTGATAGTTATTATGCCAAGAGACATATACGCAAACACAAAGACACATAATGCACACACTCCCTCGACTCAATGCCTTCTTGGTTCCCAACCCCTCTCCTTTCCCTCATTGCAGAGCAGCACACAGGCCATTGCGAGCACCTTTGCTGGGTAGCGTGCAGGGCCTCCAGTGTGTGTACCGCCACACCGTCCCCATCCCAACACCCTCTCCCCTCCCACACGTGCAAGTCTCGCGTACTGTTGTCATGTCTGATCTATAATGTCTTGTTATGTTGCTATGTGCTGAGGTGTTTTTTCCTAATCCCAAAACTGTGCCCCCCTACAGGAGGCTAGTTTTGGAGTGCCTTTTTTCCCCTTCTCTCCTTTCACCTTTTTCTTTCCTCTAAGATGGCAGCCTGTTGCAGCAGCTCGACTGCTACAACACACAAAATATCCCTTGAGGATCAATAACTCATTCATTCATTCATGCATTCATTCATTCATTCATTCAAAAAAAACAGTCATGTTTCAAAGACAAACACACATTTCATGATCTTTCCAAATGAATAATTAGAGGCATCTTTTTAGTCTTTGGTACTACTCAATAATATGATAACCTAAATATTATATTTCAGAATTTCCAATTCATACTGTACATGAATATACACTGAATTTAACACACTGCAGTCTTTTATATCAATGTGACAATTTAAGAACAACCAGTGAATTTATTTTGATGTTGGGAGGACTATCTCGTCTTTCATTTATCTAAACCTGCATTAACTTTTGCATCTCGGGAGGAGGTCAGCATTAAAACTATGGCTTTCCTTGGGATCTCAAGACTACTTTTCAAAACCACTAGTGTAAAAAAACACATGCTGTTCATGCTCTGGCTCTGTCTGGAGAGGCAGGGCCTCACACTTTACGGTCGGGGTTCGATTTAGCGGATACCACTTTGTGTCACAGTGAGGCTGTAAAAGCTGACAGTGCTCATGTTGCTTTTGGCAAAGAAAGTAACATGTCAGAGTAGAAAGTTAAATGTCTTTCTGCTTTTTTAAAATTTTTAAATTTTTTTAACTCATGGTGTGACTTTAACAAATAGCAAATAGTGTATTTTTGATCCCAAACTGGCCACCCTTCTGCAGCAATTATATACATATAAACATGTTTTTTCCTTTCTTAAGTTCAAATTTTTTTCCTTCCATAGTTCTGCCCTTTGCATCTGGAAACACATTAAGAAAAACAAAACAAAAAAAAAAAAAACAAGTCTGTTAGGGAGTGGTTATACAGATCTCTCACTGCTGTTGAGGCACATTTGAGATCAACTGTAACCTGGTTTAATTTTAAGGCAGTGTTGGAACTCTTTCAATTTAACCAAAGCGGAAGTTGGTAGATTCCACGTCACCATTTTGTTTGAAAAGGAATGAAAAATTGTCAATTTTATCAAGATTGCTTGCATTATGTCCCAAACTTCCCTTTCCTTCAGTTTTTGATTACTCTAAATAGTGACCTCAAATAGGATGCAGCTGCTGTAAAAAGTATAATAAAGCAAAATTCAGACTACAAGGAGTTACAAAATGTAGCCAACTTAAGTCACAGCATTAGGGAAATAATTTGAAGCGTGGTGTGAAAGACTGACATCACTGCTTTGTTACAATGGCCATGATGACAATACATTTATATCATTAAACACTTCATTATTCATCAATCCTTATTGTTTGCAGAGTTTCAAATAAATAGCACTTCCTTGTGAACACTTATAAGATGGGCACCATAAAGTGTGCAAATGTTAAGAACAGAGCCTGACTTGGACTGGAATAATAACAAGTGATATACCTGACATTCAAGTGTTGGCTGTTTATTTTCATATTTACCCGAATTACAAGTTTGTGGTGTATGTATACATACTAAGGTAGTATTTTGCACGCAAAATTCGATCAACAAAGCTTTCATTTAAGCACCTTTACATAAACATAGATACTGTGAAAACTCAAACCATTATTTAGCAGATTCATATTATTATTGAAACATGTTGGTGAGGCCCGACCTTCAAACATATTTCCATCTTTAAAACATTTACAGACCTTTTGTAGAAGACCTACAGCACAGCATTTCCAAAGTCTTTAATACTCTGAACTTTTATTGCACTTATTTGGATTGATAAATGGAACCCTCAGGGCACATAGTGACAGCATATTCAGAGTAATGACAGAGTGCAGACAAATGGACATTTAATTCTTCCCAAAGTGTAACTGTATTGTCTCTGTCCTCAATTATCATTCCAGCAATAAAAGCCGCAAGTCAAAGGACATTTAATGACATTAATTCAGTCTCACAAAAAGGCCACTAACTAGACACGCACAAGCTACTCTCTCCATCGCAGATTGGCAGGGGTAGCTGTCTTTGTCTTTGGGAAAATGTCTGAACAATTTCCACTCCGGTGCTCCATGGTTGAGTGGATGCAGTGTTTGTATTAGACTCTGCTTGGCTCTCAATGGCCTCCCTGCTTTTCAAGCCAAAGTTCTGTCACTGGGAAGTGGCTTTTATAAGCTGACTTTTATTTTGTCCTAAAATAGCCAAAACTTGTCTGCAGAAGAAAGGCAGTTTGCCATGCACTGGGAACACCTTTTTGCAGGACTGAATTCTTATTCAATGTTGTTTGTAATCGTCAAATAATAGAGGGCCCTCATTGATTTGTTGAGTGAAGAATAAATGCTCTAGTGACTGTGGTTGGGACAAAATATTTGAAAATGCCAGCCTTGGCACTGATTTCTGACAACATTTGATTGCTCAATTTAGAGGAAAATTCGAGTTGTTTTGGTTGTACCTTACTGGTGATGGAATACTTGCTAAAATGCCCTGTCAATATCTACACAGACAGTGGTAAAGGTAACTCGCTGGGAGGAGATTTTTACAACAAATTACTTGAAGAGAAAAAACAATAAAATGACAATATAAATTTGTAGACTCAATAATAATTTGTATTCAAGACATGTAAATGTTGATCTTCAATGCGAGATGTAGTGGTTTGCAACTCAAGGTCCAACCAGATGCTTGTCACAGGTGTCACGGCGCTTGAGAGTTTCAGAGTTGTCATGACAACAAGGTCTTTGGGCATAAAGAATTTCTACTTGGCGAGGCCTTGCAGGTTAATTATTGTGCTTCCATCCTTGTTTTAGATAATAGAATATATTGCACTCAGCCAGCTAGACACATCCCCCTCACTTCCTAATCTGTTCAGTTTAAAAACAATCAATGTCTTTTCCAATACTTCATTCAATTAGCTTTATTACTATTTATTAAGTATACATGATGAGGCCATAACATTTTAAGTGCTGGCAGATAATACCAAATATTTTTGGCAAGTGGCATCGATGAAGAAAAAGCCTTTTGTCGGATTCAGACCAAAAGTTTTAAAAGCCATGAAAATAAACTTACCAAACTCATAGGTAAAGTCTGCAACCTCCACTGTTTCTGTCAAAACCACCCAGAGGGTTCAGGACTACCGTTCATAAGCTTAGAGAACAAAAACTCGCTCCGCTTCTTCATCTCGGCAGTAAAAAGAAAAAAAGGAAGGCACACACAATTATGGTTTTGGCTGGAGAGTGTGGTCGTCTGTTCCCCTGTCTGCCTTTGGAAGGGAGGGGGATGTTTGTAGAAAGAGCTGAAACTGAATGATTTCTTTCTTTGCAGTGGAAAGAGGGGCTGGCAAAAGGAGGGGTAAAGAGGGGGACGTAATCTACTTCACATGTGTCAGCTCCTCTTGGGGGAAAGGGGTTTTATTACATGGTAGAAGTGCATTTCCTATGTATTGTAGGTATGATCACATTCAAATGAGTAGTTATGCAATCCCGAGGAATTGCTCAGTCAAATCAACAAAAATATTACATCCATTCGACTCAATATTTTTGAATTAGACCAAGTAAACATTAGGTTTTAATTCAAAACCAGCATTAAATGTTAAAATACACAGGGCTCAACCTAATGTGTGCATGGCGCATTTCTGCTGAGGATATAGTTCTAATGATGTCTTTTAAAGTACACTATACACACCGAAATTTGGGTGTTTTTCAAATCCATGAACTGGAAAATATCTCTGCATTTCTATATATTTTCAGGCGTTTTTTTTTTTTGCTTGTAAAATTGCTTCCTTTTCTTGTTCTAAAGGAAACCCATAAGCTGCTTTCCTGTTAATCACACTTGTGTTTTTTTGTTTCAAGTGTTTTCACTTGAAATTCTATTGGTTTAAATTTACAGCATTGAGTAGAAAGTGAATGAATGTGCATTTTGGAGTTTTAAGGGAGGAGAATTCACGGAGGCACTTTATATAAAGGTACACATATTTGCAGCGTGTATTAACATGTTTATTTGTGGCATATTAGCTTCATGCAGGTCATTACAAAACACCTACGTGCTAATACAACAAGAATAGTCACTCTCCATTTATAAAACCAGCCAATGTGTATGTAGATATAATACAGTGCCTAAGTTTTGTAAATAAAGTCAAGTAGTATTGTTTCTAATATGGTCACGCAGAGTAAGGCATTAGTAAGTATTTTACAGTGACTGTTACAACAGCATAATACTAATATGTATGTTAATGAATAACAAATGATAAATATAAATATCTCATTCTATCCAACATGGTTAAATATAGAGTATTCGCAACTACACGACTGAGTATGCAGGACGCTTGTACGGACTCAAAACGCCATCCACCAGGACCCTCTAATGTTGAAGTCAGACCAGGAACTTTTTAGGGCGTTGACACCTTGTATAAAGAGGCAATTTATATTTTTTTCTTTTTCTATGTGTTAATCGCTATTTATAAATCTCTCTAAACTGTGTAACACTAAAGCTTCAAGCTATGGATACATGGAAAATGAAGGCTCATTACAGTGTGGTTTTCAAATAATGGCATTCTTTGGATGCTTTAAGCTTTTACTTTTGTTCCTATGCAATATATAAATACTTTCTTAGCAAGGGGTTATGCAAGGTGACCCCGTCCATCTAAAAGCAGAGAAGACCTTAGCTAACGATATGGACATATTTTTCTGAACACTGCAGCCTTGCAGCCTTGCAGCCAGTTACAGTATAAACTAAATCTTGTGCACTTGCATTGTTCTCCCACTTGTAACAGGCTTACAGAAAAAAAAAACATGCCAGGGGAATAACTTCAACAGCTCCATGTTCATGTGAGTTCATTGACAAGAAAAACAGACAGGAAAAAAAACAAACAAAAAAAAACACATAATCTTGCAGGTATAAATCCATGACAGGTAAAGGCAAACTGTAATCCCGATCAGCCATGCTTGGAATGTTTGATGATAGTTGCTGCAGAACAATGTTTCTCTGAGCCCTCGAATCGAAAAAAGGCATGGAGAAATTTATGATTTTAATCTACATCTCAACTGCAACCGAGAGATAATAATAATGACTTTTTTTTCTCAGGCACAGGTCAATTTATCATAAAAGCTGATTATGCATATTATAAGCCATGGATAATTAGATATGAGAACAGTGGCAGAGCTGTTGTATTGTCAAGATAAACTCAGCTCTGGGGGACTTTCAGGAAGCTTTAATATCCAAAGTCAGGCTTTAACCCAGCTTTGTGATGACCGATAACATCAAACTGTATGGTTTTTATTTTTTTTCTAACTGCCTCTGCTTATTCTTCCATTTTGGAGTCAATAGAAAATAATTTTTGATTTGTTGTTGTAGCCTGGAAATATACAGTATATTAACTGACCATCTCACTTTATATATATACATATACATATATATATATATATATATATATATATATATAAATACCTACACTTAAGTTTTTTGGTGAATAATTTCTAGACTGGTCAACAACTTGCTCTTAAACACCACATTGAAATGGTTGACATTTTATTGTTCAAATTATTTGAAACACAAGGCTTTCTTGTTTTGTTTTATTTTGTTACTTTTTTCAGTAACACCAATTTTTTTTTTCTTCCCTTTTTTTTATTTTTCATTTGAGACAAAGACATTAACCAAAAATGTATTGCGGGAACCAGATGGTCTCTGTTAAAATCCCTAAATCTGATTTAAGGGGTGTACATGTAATAACCCAAGTTGCAGTTTTCTGCAGAGGACAGACAAGAGATGATTTTAGGGCTTTTTTTTCATTCATTGTGTAAATCTTATTGTATGGAAGACCTGTAGTAAATAGAAAATCCATGATATTTTCCACTAAGAAATATTTTTTCTCAGATAAATAGCACTTCCAACCCTCTGTAACTGAATTTTCAGTTGGACAGAACAAAGATTTACTTTCTGTAGAACTTTGTGGTAGAAAGCCTTGAAATGCAAACCTTCCTACCTTTTCTAGAGCTCCATGGCTATGGTTAGTGAACAAAACTACTTCGTTATATGATTTATGTAAAAAAAATTTTTTTCACAGTTTGTCACATGAGCACAAAGGCGTAGCCAAACATGAAACTTGAATTGTTTTTTTTTTTCCCAGGATGGTTCAGGCAATTCGATCCCCTGCTGTGATTGGCTAGAAAGCAACACATTCAGTCATTCAGTTTAGCAAAACTAGATTGTGTTTTTTTTTCTTTTTAGAAATCCACTCCTGATTTACCATTTATCAACCAATTTTGAAATTTCACTTACTAGATCCTATTAGAAAGGATTGTCTGTGCAAAAGAAACCTGCTGCTATTTATCTGAACTGAAGAAAAGAGCCTCGGTATACAGCCAGATTTAATTTGAATATTTTTTCAGGCTAAATTTCTTTATTATATGCCCAATACAATAACTTTTAAGGAATACTCCGTCTACGTCTTATAAAACCTTTATTGCCTCTTGAGTTTTTTCATTATTGTAATGCGACTGGGTGGGAGATCCGTCTATCGTCTGTCTTTCATTGCCTTACAAAATCTGTTTAACTCCTCATCCATTCAGACTTCACAGTTAATACAGAAACCCTATAGTTAGCTGAGGTTTGTCTGTAAGATTCTGATTATTGGAGTTTGTCACTCAAGGCTTTGTGGGATTGTTTACCCCTCGTTGTTTAAACCGTCTAACAGCCCATATCAATCAAAACTGAGGAATCCCCTTGGATGAAAGGTAGTTTATTCAAGGCTAGGGCTTTTAATATGTGCAAAAATACTCAATATTCAACAGATATTTCCCATAATTAAAGATAACTGATTTGATTTTGGTTAAATTGGAGAGAAAAAAAACAAAGTATCATTGTACACAGAGTTTCACCCGGGTATTTACAAAGTATACAGCAAATCAACATGTGACCATGAATACATTGTCTGAAACCGTTTCATGATATTCTAACTGGCTGTCGCTGCTCATACTCTACAGTCCGTCATCGACCAAGGCCAGGGACTCCGTACTCTCTGCAGCCACTTCTCCAAAGCAGTGTGCATGTGATGAGTGCCACAGTGTGCTGGAGCTGATAAACTCAACTAATCCACTCAGGGAGCCAGTACAGGCTCTGAACCAGTGTGTGCTGCCACTTTATCCATGTTTCCTTTTACAGCACAGATTTGGGGGTTTGAGAGAAACAGGCAGGGATTTGTGACAATGTTCACTTTTCAAATCTATAACATGTTAAATCGTGGGCAACATAAATCTGTCTCTGGAAATGTTCTGTGAAATTCAGGCTCTCTGCCAGGGGAGTTTCTATAACAATGACAAATTTCATTTCTTAGAGTGTCGTCACACTAGACAGACCTCAAATAACTAGTAAAAACGAACCTGACGTGTGGACAGTGGAACTGATTGGTGCAAATGGACTAGATCATTTCCGATATATCCCGCACTCCATATGCATACATGCATGTGCATCCTAACATATGATGCAAATTCTGCATTTGCATCACGAGAGATTGTGAAAAATATGCATAAATTATGTCCGATTTGAGATCGTCTGCAATAAATTCTAGGTTTTGCCCCACAGATAAAAATGGTTGGGTTGGGAATTAGAGTTTTGCACAGCTGTGATTTCTTTTAAGGCACATGCATAGATGAGCCCAAAATAATATCTATAATAGCCTCTAGTTTTAACTTGAAAGTCCTCAGAACTAATCATAATTTTGAATAAAGTGCATTTGGGGTTAAATGAATCATGGATGGCAACGGAATGTAAAACATTTTAAAATGATTATGATCGACACTCAATAACATCGTACCCAAATATACAAAAAAAAATCCAGATTTAAAAGAAACAATGAAAATAAAAACATTTGCAATGCAATTCAGCATGTAAAGCATTTCAGATATGTTTGCTTACTGGACATTTGAAAACAGTTGAGCTGATGCCTGTAATATGCTGTTTTTATTTTTGGTACAAGGAAAAATATAATTCTTGATATGACTGCTGCTCATAGATGTAAAATCTCTCATAATTTGCATTCAGTTATTAAGGGAGCCTAGGGTTATGAAAATATTAGTAGCGGCACTATGCCCATCAGACCACACGCCCATTGTCTTTCACAAAGTCATTGAATCCTTAACCACCTGCAACATTTAGGTGGAAAATCGAGTTCAAGCTGAAAGCCACCAAGTTGCAACGCCAGTGGCGTGGCAGACACTTGGCTCGACCCAAAGATGTCTGTATGTTTCACAACAGATGCCACAGTGGAGAAAGAAGAAGCAGACCTCCTTCCAGATCTCATTATATAAGCCATCCAACAGGAAATGAGACAGCCTAAGGATATTCTGAACGCTGATCAATCAGACTGACACTGATGTGGACCAATGGAAATACAATTGTCTGCACATATCAAAGGCAGTGCTCTTTAATATCCCAGTTTGCTTTTTTATGTTTAATGTAATTAAATATCTTTGGACAAATATAAGATAGATGGTGAGACAGGGAGACAAAACTTAATCAGGCAAACACAATTAGCTGGTCTGTGTGCTTCCTGGAGTCCATGAAGACAGAATGGATTATAAACTAATGCAAGTCTTTGTTTGACTCCATCTCTACAGCTGTGTCACTGACTAGAAAGGTAACATGTAAATTAAATGACAGATAAAACATTATTAGGTAGCATTGCACAGTTTTCCCAAAAGATATTAAGCTCACGGGCTGCAGGAGATCCTATTATTCATTTTCAGTTAAATGTGTTTACATTGACTGGAACCTTATCATGCATGTCAGACAAGTGTCGTACTTGAAAAGGCAATATTCAGTAAAGCTACATTAATCCAGTTTTTATTCACCTCTTTTGGAATTTAGATACCGCAACTTGAACATCCTTTTATGTGCGCTCAGTATCATGGAAGAAAAATATGACCATATGCAATGTGCAGCTTAGAAATACAGTATTATCATTAGAATCAGGGATGTAGTAACTCCTGCAATCAAACCTTGTTATGAATCTGATGACTGGGCAACTCATTTAAGAGGAGTGACTTTTCCCTTCGCTGATGAAAAACAAGATGAAACAAAAAAAACACTGCAGATATAGTTTTGTGTATAGAATATCTGAATACATTTTTTTTTTTCCAAAAAATTCAAAAATCTATAGTTATGTCCCAAGGGTTGAATATTTGGATAGATGATTTTGGAAACTAAATATGTTGCTATATTGAAGACCGTCAGTTCGGTGTCAACCTAATCCCAATGGTAGCATTTTCAGTGTCAAGACAACATTGCACTTTTCAAAAGTGCAATGTTTCACTGCAATATCATTAAAAGCTTGGATGTTTTCCAAAGTGTCTCTCATTCGTCATTAAATTCAAGAGGGATAATGCACTATTGACTCCTTCCTCACATTTTCCTTTGGTTCTTTTATTGATTTATGTCGGTGACGAGAAATGTGTTGTTCCTGTAGGAGGGGAATAGAAACCAGAAGGTGCTTTGATTATTTCCACAAGACTGAGGGGTGTAAAGTAAATGGGGTGTTAGCTGTTACAGCTTATACATTTCACAGGAAGTTATTTTCTCATGCCAGTTAATCCTCACTGGGTCCACAAGCAACTTTTATGTTGAGCAGAAAAAAAAAAAAAACAGTGACAATGTTTATTGAAGCTCTGGCTAGTTTGCAGACCATCAACCGCTTTTCAAGGAAGTAAATTGTTGGCCTTGTATCACATAAGTTTAGAGAAAATGTCTTTGTGCCTTTGGAGAATCATCAATATCAAGAAACACATATTGGCCATGGAAAGTTGGAGCCCGAAGGGATTTTTTTTTAGCTTAAAATTTGATTATGTCCATCAGCATACTATATTATTCGGATGACATAAAGCACAGAGGGGGAGTCTGGCTGGCTAATATCAATGTTTTGATGTTCAATATCACCATTACCACTAACATTGCCTGAAGCAGGACACATAATCCAATGCAAGTAACCAGTTTTATCACATTTTGCGCAAAGGGTGTCAACAAAATATTAAGCAAAAGTATGACTATGGAAAATTCATCCTATTAGTTTGGAAGATAAGAGCTCTCTGACAGGGTAATCCCACAATATAGGATAATTCAAAGTGTCCATTTCTATTGGTTTCAGTCTGTAAGTCACATCTTTTGTGAATGGGAATTGGTAGATCCTGTACAGTGAATAAATCCTGTCACTGGGAAGGTAAATGGTTGTACTTCACTATATTTGACCTGTTTAAAATGGAAGCATCTACCATAACCATAATTTAAGTCTGACTTGAAAATGGTTTTCTTCAATGGTCAATATGTATATGTTTTTTATACAATCAAGGATTGATGAATGTGATTCTATTTATTTGGTAGCACTCCATTGTCAGTTTAAATAGTCGTCCTAAAGCGATCTTTATGTCACAGGGCTATCACCTATTACCACAGCATCTTACACATTATTATAAATGACACATTTTCAATTTACACATTTACATGTGAGATGTGAGATGGTTGATACAAGCAGAAGTTTCAGTAGAAAACAGGCCTTAAATTGAAGTTCAACGTTATGAAAAACTTGTTTCTCAACATTAACTTAGAGGGTGCTGTTTTTCTTATTATTCTTTGTTCTGCTCCAGCTATCTTTCTGTTAAAGATAGTTTCTCATCACCACTCTCACCAAGTGCGTGCTAACTTGGGAAATTTAACCAAGAGAGGATCCCAGACCTGCATATAATGAAAAGTGTCTTGAGTTTTTTTTTTTTTTTTGTTTTGTTTTCAAATAGTAGCAGAAATAAAGCCTAACTGAAGTTAGTTAACAAATCTTTGCAATGAGAGTGGAGATGGTCCACCCTATCTTTTAATCACTGTGTTGCACAACTTGTAACTCATATTACATTATTTTCTTTGCCCAAAATTAGTTTATCCAATCCCAACTGTATCAACACATGCATTTTGTACATTTTGTAAAGGGACCCTGAATTTTTCTATAGACAATGTACAGGACTGTCTCAGAAAATTAGAATAATGTGATAAAGTTCTTTATCTTCTGTAATGCAATTAAAAAAACAAAAAATACTTTTTCATGATATTCAAATATTTTGAGATAGGAGTTTTGAGTTTTCCTAAGATGTAAGCCATAATCAGCAATATCAAAATAATAGAAGGCTTGCAATTTTTCAGCTGATTTGTAATTAATCCAGAATGTATGAAATTTTTGTTTTTGTAATTACATTACAGAAGATAAAGAACTTTATCACAATATTCTAATTTTCTGAGACAGTCCTGTAATCAGAAAACAGCTCAAAAAGATTTCTATTCCTCAGAACTACAATAACTTCTCCTAGGGACACCATATCTTTAACTTAGGTGTAGTCAGTGCACATGGAGATATCAACCGGCTTGTGAGCTGAAAAGTAGAGAAAATTAGTTGTTCCTTCACATGCATGTCCAGTACTTCTAAAAGAAAAGAAAAACACTCTCAAAATCCTCAAAAAATGTCCTGACTGGGCAAAAGGAACAGTTCCCAAGAAGTATCCTGGGTGATTACCTCACATGTCTGAGTTGGGCAGCGGTTAGCTTTTAAAACGACATTGAAATAACCAAATACCTACCAACCCTTGCACAGCTGTTGCTTAGTTTGTAGAGCGGCTGTACCGCCAGTGGCGAGCTCCTCCTTTCTTCATGTCGAGGTGTCCTTAGGCAACACACTGAACTGCAAGTTGCTCCAGACGGTCTGTTTAGTGTCTTGCAGAGCAACTCTGGCACCATGGGCGTGCAATCCAGAGTAAAACAGCAAAGTGTGAAAGCACAGTAAAAGTGGAGACCATTTATCCCCAAAAAGGATCATTTATATTAATCTCAAGCTATCTAGGCTATACATTCGACACTGGGGTTTAGGACTTGGTTATTTTGTCAATAGGTAAAGATATTACAAACTTAGTTTGACCAATTAGCTCAGTTTGACTAGCGGCCTGATAAATCAAAGCAATGTCATCCCATATGCGGAGGTTGTGGTCATTTCCAACATTGTACTGATAAAAGTTTATAGACTAACTCGTCATGGTCCACCACTGACTTTTCTTCAGTTAAGTTCTCCTCTGCTATTTCAACAAAGAAAGACAGACTGAATTAATTGTCGGGCTCCGATCCGGGCCCCCTTGGCATTGGTTTATTGCAAGACTCTTCTGTCCAACTGCCTTTCCTCTCAGGGGGTCAATCACTCGTTTGATTTGATTGTGTCTGTAACACAGGCCTCTGGCCTAGACTTTGCCATAGTCCTTGTGAGAGAACTCATAGCAATGTAGGAAACAGTTCTAAAGAAAAGAATAATCGAGAGCCGCTTATTCATCATGGTCAAGCTTAGCTGTGGCACAGTGGAACTCCTCAGCGACTGGCGGACGAGTTCTTCACTTCTCAAGTATGTTTTTCGACTTGCTTATTTAAATCTGTTTTTGTTTCTGTCCTCTTTCCTTGCATTTTTTTTTTTTCCCGTGAAGTTCAGACCATTGTTAGAAAAGTTGTACCGAACCTTTAGGCAACAATTTGCTTAACGTGGCAAGTAGAACAAAGTCTGTTATATCATGTAAGTCACAGTTGGAGATTTGCTCGCTGGGGTTGTTTGATTAAGCTTTGGACACATTGATCTTTTTTTGTGATTAGAATATGTTTGATCTTTTCCATACATGCCCTGCACATGGATTTTTGGACGAGTGCCATGTCACAGAGCAGCTCTGCATTGAAGTTCGATATTAATCTTGCTGGAATATCGTGTAAGACCTTTATCAGCAGCCGCTAACGTCAAAGCCTGATAAAAAAAAAAAAAAAGTTTGTTATCTAAAACGCAATCATTTTCTAAATTTCAACCAAAAGGATAATAGGAGATCGACCTGGATTCTCTGAATCCTCTGGCTCGGTTTGTTTCTGGTCGGTATTGGGGATGTCATCAGGAGAAAAGAGAAAATCAGACCCCAGCTGCGTCCTTTTCCAGGGAGGAACTTATAATCAATATCAGACAGCCAAAAGATGCTTGTCATGTTGGCTTAGGCCCGGGAGCCACAAATACCTCGACAGTTTTGTTATGTCATATCAAATCCTGGGAATCTTGAGGTTCAGTGTTCAGGTGCTGACTAGTCTGCGTGAATCTTAAGTAATAATTCAAAAAGTACATTTGGCCATGACCATGAGTCATAAGAGTTGGGCCAACAGGGTTGGATTTCAGCAAAAATATATGATTTCTAAAGGTTTATTTTTGTCTTCATTATTGGGGCCACAAGAGTGGAGGCTGTCACACACTTATGATGTTTGGCAGATATTTTTCTCAGTGTTTGTTTTTTTTTGTTATTCTCTTTTTTCCCTCGTGAGTGTGTTTTTAATCGTCTGTAATACAAAAATAAAAAAAAAACCTGTCGGATGAGTAGAGCACCAAGCATGTGTGCTTTTGCAGCAATACGTCATCAGTAGATTAAAACTAATCAGTCACAGTCTGTAGCTCAGTTACGAACTGATAAGCCAACTACCTAACTACTGCTCTCATTGTCATTATAATTTGCACTTTTACTCATCTAAGTTCCAACATATTATTCAGCTTGTGCTCACAATGTAGGCATAGGGAAAGAACAACTAACCTGGAATAATGAAATTGTTTTCATAATATATATTCTTCTTAAAAATCAGCCTTGCCTCTCATGGGCTCAAACATTCTTGCAAAAAAATTAAAAGAGAAATAAACAAAAGTAAAATGAATTTTCCTTTCATGGTTGCTATATTCAAAACTCAGGCCATCTTTAAAAAAAATGGTGGAAATCAAATAAATAATTACTCCGATTTCAGCTCATCCTTCATTCTGCATTGATGTTTATTCACATCGTCTGCCTGACAAAACCAGACAGATTACTCAGGTATGCAATGAACTGCAGCGCATAGGGGCAACAAGGAATTTGACAATGTGCTTTACCACTGAGATTTCCATGCAATTTGGATAGTTACACTGATTTTAAATGGATGTTGTGGATCATATGATCGCCTGGAAATTATTGTATGCTCCTCTGAGTAGCCAAGCATTCAGCGCAGAATCAAATCACAGAGCTGCTCTGGATTCCCTCTCTTACTGGGACAGACAACATATGCTTCAAATATCAACATTGCACTAAGCAGATATGCTGACTGTAAATGGATTTTTGCACACTGCAGCGTTTGGAAATTGGGAATCATACTGTGGCTGGAATTACAGTTGTTTTAGCTTCTTGATGCTTCTCACGTGTTTCTTGTTTGTGTATGTGTATACCAATGCAAACACCCTGGGCACTTTAAAACTGTGGGAATTTCAATATGCCATAAAATGCAAAAAGAGCTAAATTTATTGAATATAGGCATTAATATATTGATATTATGCTTATATAAATCTCTGCCTATAATATTCCAATAAGAGACTGAATACAATGCACACATTGCCCTTTAAGTAGATGCCAAATCTGCAAAAAAAAAATGCAACCTTTCTCATTGAACTGAACAAATATCTGTTGAGGCTCACCCTCTTCTACAACAAATATGGATACTATTGCTTGTGTATTTCGCATATTTTATTCATAGATACTGCTAATGATTTTCTGTTGCAAGTCTAAATATTACCATTTTCACAAGCAAAAGAGGCCATCAGTGCTGAAGATTCGCCCCCTTTAGTTTGGGAAGAAAAACCCCACTGAGGCAATTCAGCTCTTAATGTGGCTGCCTCTGAACCACAAAAGGCAAAGGAAAAAAGGTTGGTGGGCTGCATTTATATTCCATCGTCCCATCTATCAAATGACTTGTTGCCTCATCGCATCCAGATCATCAGTCCTGAACAATTTCATTTCACAAAAATAATAAAAATTCTATTCACAATATCTGTAAAATGATCAAATGATAACTGAAATACAGACCAAATGCAACTAAATTCCTCTGAGGAACCGCAAGGTACTTGTGGTCAATTACTGTCTGCATTTTCATTGTGGTCTACAACTCTGGTCAAGGTATACAAAAACAATACACATAGCTTTGCTACAATACTTCCGCTTCCCTGTGAGTGAAAGTAAGAAAAAGAAGGCTGTACAACCATTTGTCAGATAAAACTTTCTTCTTTGACACCCACTCAAACCACAATTGAGCAAAAACTCGTCTCTTTTGGCTTAGAGCTTTGGACTTTAAACATGACTGATAAAATAAATTGCAGTAAGTGCTACCCGCTGAGAACAAAATTTTATGGGAGGGGTTTAACTACGCCAGAACTCGTTTCAGAGCATGGTTGAGACTTTATGCGACTCAGAAAAAAAAAAAAAAAAAAAAAAAACATGGTTCAAGGGTGGAGCTCCTGTAATCCCAAGATTATAAATCAGGTTCAAGGACTCTCCTTTAACTTCATCATCTGTTGCACTTATAAACTGCATCACGTCTATATAACCTTGTCTCTGGATGGCAGTTATATAACACGTTTCCTAAACAGTACAGTCAACCGCCATCTGCCCGCGTTCTCGGTCAAGGGCTCGGTTCAGAACAATGCTGTCATGTTCCTCTCGTATTACTGTGCTTCTTTAGAAAACAAGCTGATGGCATGGCTTTAGTAAGGGTCAAACCCGCTGTCCATCTCCATAGATCATATTTCATGTCACCCGCAGAGATCTAAGAGCTCAGAGCTGGTCGATTCATCTACGAATCGAGTTACTGGGACTAAAAAAGCGAGGAAAAAGCGAGTTGTTTTGAATTTGTTTGATTCCTCATTCTTGAAAATCAATTCTTGTGTAGCTTCGTGAGCTTACATTTTGCAGACGATGTAAAATCACAGTCAAGTCATTCTGTCAACACAGATAGTGTGAAGGCTTCTCTGTTGATCTTCCCTTCATTGAGAGATTATTGCTCCATCTCTTCTCAGCATCTTGAATGATATATTGATGCATGGTGGCACAGGATAATGTTTGGTGAAGGGACAACATTCAGTAATGGCAATTATCACCTAACACACACACACATACACCTTGAGCAGGTATTAGAGTGCAGATATGCAAAGTAATGCCAACAATATATCAACTAAAAATAAGAAATCTAAAAGCACAATATTCAAAAAGATCGACAAAATGTGCTCGCAGGGGTAAATCAATTGAAAGTCAACAGCACACAGCCACTTCCTTTAACCACTAATCACGTCAGCTGGAGAAACCTCCAAAATGACAGCAAACAGTCTACAAACAACAGATTCCACTAATTAGGGACATTCGGGTTTTCGTTTATCATCGTGAACACAGCTGTTGTCATTTAGGACTCTTCCGAGGATACGGGACAGCTGCTTGAGCATATTGAAATGATTGATAATCCAAGTTTTTTTTTTTCCCAAACACCCATGCCATTTTCTTTCAGTTACTTCACGCAGCACCGTCTGATTTTCCTTCATTCATTGTTTGTTGTGCCGGCGGGGCCGTGGCCAATTTCAGCAGCCAGTTGGCGAGAAACAGGCTACACCCTGGACGGGTCGCCGGTCAGTCACAGGGCAACAAGTTCAGACATACAGCTATTCACTCTCCTCGCTTGGTAATTTGAATTGGTCAATTGGTCAATACTACATGGTTTTGGAGAACCTGCAGGAAATCCAATGTAGACACAGGGTGAACATACACACTCCCTCAGCTGGAATCAAACCAGGAACCCTGCATGGAGTGTTTCCCGACAATTGTTCGCTGTCATTAAAACAAATTAGTGCCTGATGCATCTGTCTGAGTTGCCAGACATTATGTCAATATTTTATCGAAAGAGAGCATACACTGCACCAAATATTCAATTGTAATATTCGTTCTTTTAGCTTTACTTGGATTGAATAAGACTTTCCCTTTTTGCATGATTGATATCAATTTGTGAATAAACCACAAAGTATTCATTTCCAATGTCCATTTGTGGTAATTAAAATTAAAATTAGAAATACACAAGCTGTCTGTGCTGCTTTTTGAACAAGGGACGGTTTTACAAAGGAAACATATTCATTTGAGAATCTAAGTTTTTGCAAAGCCCTGCATCTTCTTCAAGCTGTCGAAGCATCATATATTTAACAGGTTGCTTTTGATTGTGCAAGGGGAAAGTGTTTTTAAGTCATTATTGAATAATTTTAGTCCTTTGTTATTTTTAATCCATTCTCAAGGGAGAAGGCTTGCTATTGCAATTACTACAGCTGAAGTTTGCAAGATTGAAGGCTACAATGAATACATTACTTATCAGTAATTGCATAATCTTAAAATATTTTGCAGCACTGGCCTAAGATGATTTTTTTTTCACTCCAAGCAATTATTTTTCCGCTCTACCTTGCTGCTTTTTAGCCCTTTCATATGCTACGCAATCTTAATTGCCGTGAGATCTTTTTAATTTTATTTTACCGGAGGACATGATGATGATGCTAACCACGCCACACATTTGACAGCAGCCTGTTGTAGGATTCGTGACAGGGTAGCCCACGAATAAATGACAAATTCCATCATCTAATACCCCAGCAGGCCAATTCTTTCACCATAATTTGTGTCTTACTTTGCTGGTGGTGGCTTTCAAGGCCCACTAACTAGATTGGCCCTTCTGGCATTGACCAGGCAGGTCAGCCAGGTGGCCGATCTTCACTACATTGAGAGCCTTGCACAGTCGATATCTCAAGCTTTGCCCCGCAGTGGTTCTCCTTCCATCTCTCTGATAGGAGAGCTGCGGTTCATTGGGCAGCTTCACCTCCTCAGACACAGGAAGAGAAGAATCTGAGTAATTTATCAAATGAAGGACGAGCCGAGGAATTTCATGCTGAAAAAGAAGTGCACTACAGACATTCAAAACTTCAGAAGTCAAAACACAGAAAAGCAAGTGTCAATTCAAAGATGACCCGAAGAACATACCAAGAAGAGTTTCGCTGATCTATTTCTGAATTCATTTACTATAATCCAATCTTAATATTGTAACCATCAATACACGTGCCTTCGCGAATCATCTTTGAAGCAAACTTGAAGGGGTTGTTTGTAAGGTCACATTTGATGGACTTTGACCGACTTCGATCGCTGTTCTCTTGCTTACCATCACGTTCAAAAGGCAATTTAAAGTTCTTGTCATTTCCCATAGAGCTCCACTGACAGGCACCTGCCTCAGAGACTTTTTTCACCTCAATGCAGGGTTTTTACAGATTTGCCCCTATCTAAACTTAAAATTTAAAAAGGCATATATGGGATGGTGTAGCCTGAAACCTTAGAATTCTCGGCCTCTTGCAGAATTATGTAATGTATCAAACTTAATTCATACCCAAATTATTAGACTTACTTTTAAGACGTTTGGAGACATTGTTCTTGAGGTATATTGTTTAAGTATGTTTTATGTTCATACTCCACTTGATCCATGGAGCACTTTATGATGCCTCTGCCCACAAAAAGCTACTGTAATCCTGAGATGGATTTCCCCTCTGGAGATTTATGGTGTGGTTTAACAATACTGGATTTTTCATGTTGTATGTTCTGCTGTAAATCTATGGGTTTAGTGTGTAGTTTTTGGAGATGTGTAGTTTGGGCTTCTTTATATTTTCTGACAAGGTAAATTGAGCAGAGACCAAGAGAGCTTGGATTTTTTTACCCCTTCGGCCCTCACATTGCATTGCATGACAACAGACAGTGACTTTTATTAAAAAGCCAATTACCACCAGTACAACAGTTACAACAGTTACACGGGCCACGCGCCATTAAAACATAGAGAGTATCGTCCGTGGTGACCGCTTCTGAGCTCAACTGAAATTCTTGGTCACACTAACAGAAACGACAAGTCATAAAAGAACATCATAATATGGCAAGAATATTACCAGAACATGATTTTTTGAGACATTAACATGCGGGTTCCATGAGCCTCTGCAGGGAGAAAGAGACAGAAAGAAGCTCGGATACAAGTCTACTCAAGTGTATGCAATGATAACTTATTTAATCTAGCATTTTTTTCAAGAACAATAAGAGCCGACAGGCAGATTTCTGAAACTTAGCACGGAAAAGTTTGGGCATCAGGACTTACAGCGCTGTCCCAGGTCCTGAACGGAGCAAAGGGCAAAGTCTTTGAGTCATTCCGAAAAAATATAAATGTGAATCTTGGAACACAAGTCAAGATGTCAGGAAAATGCAATTTTGTATTTTTATTGCACAAGTTGTGCCCCATCTTGTTATATTTTCTGTCTGGTCATTATTTGTACCTTCCAGTTCTCATAAGCACTTCCTGGTCCTGGAAGTTTACAAACTATTAGCCCCTTACCTTCCCTCCCGTTCTATACCTACATTATTTTGTGTATTTTGTATAGAGCTTTGTATTTTATTTCATATCTGTCTGCATAGGCACCTCTGTGTGTATTCCCTAATTTGTTCTATTTATTGTTATTGGTTCCCCTGTTTGATTGTGTTTGTTTCAGTTTTCTTGTACTTTATGCCACAAAATAATGCCAATATAAATAATTTTATAGGATCATTAATTTGGGGTACTGTTTTCACAAAAATGTAAAAATGCATTTGGTTAGCTAATGTTTCAGTCAATAGATGTCTGTGTTCATTATACAGTTTGTGTGTGCTGCATTATTTTCTGACTAAATCCGTTCACCCCATATGTCTGGAAGATAGTATGAATTCTCTTAGAGGAATAGCAATGTAAATATTGGTATGGAAAAATGTACTCATCTTTACTGAATGGGCATGTACAGTCTCTTCAAAATCAGTCTATGTCAGTCTAAAATCCACATTATCCAGATACACATATTTTGCATATTTTATGGGAAATGGCACAATTATGCAAACAGAAAACAACCTTATTAGTTTTGAAGGTCAAGCACAAGACTTGTTTATTCAGTGTCATGCAAAGAAGTTTGGGCAACAATGGGAGAAACAAAAGACGATGTTCATTTAGTTTGCAAAATTCTTCGGAGGTAATGTCATGACCTTCTCTGATAAAGCTCCTTAAATATCAACATTTACTTCTTAATTAATTTACTTGATATTATGTTAACTGCTATTCCGGTATCTTCCCTGTGGCCCTTCATTAACTGATGTAGTCATACATAAATAATGGTCTGTGGTAATTATCCTTTTTTTTTCTTCGACTGCTTTGAGGAACTGATGCTGAAAAATAGGGATCTGTCTCGCCAGTTGTGGTTCTCGTAAAAATTACAAAAATAAGATTCACATGGGGAGGGCTGAAAAACAGATATTCAAATATGAATTCAAAATAGCTCTTTTTTTCTTTTTCTGTTTGCCTTTGGTTAGATATTATGGCCTCCTTTTAAGGAATGCCTAAGCAGGTGATTTATGCAGGACTTACAAGGAACATGTTGCATAACTTAAATTCAACCCTTCAGTGGAAGTGTCAATTAGAAAATAGTGGAGGAAAAGAGGGAAAGAAAGGAAGGCTTACATGTGGGATTTATTGATCAAGAGTAATACATGGTTTTCTTCTCATGTGGCAAGATTTGAAAACTTCTGCTTTCAATTAAATCTACAGGTTATAACCCAAGTGCTCTGTGGCATGATTCGAAGTTTTACTGTCTTAACTCAGTAATGCTTATGACACCATAAATAAACATTTATGATTCTTCTTCAGTAAAAGGCATACCATCTATGTAATTTACCTCAGGCCTTTAGAAATATATCCCATGACACAAAAGTGTCAAAAGAAATACAAGTAAAAGTTTTGTTTGGAATTGGCTAAATAGACACTTCCTGTGTGCAGATTTTATGTTGATAATTGCACAGTAAATGTGACAGAGAAATATGCCATTATTGGTGTGTACAGGGATATAAATATAAAAAGTCTTGAGGGGCACTTAAGAACTGAAAGATGTACAGCAGGGATGTCAAACTGAAATACACAGTGGGCCAAAATTCAAATCTGGGACGAAGTCGTGGGCCAACATTGATATTTATTGAAAAAAATCTTCCTCCAGATATAACAATGAACCTTTTCATATGGACCCAAACAAGTTCTGCTTAAAAACTAAATATGGAACAAGTATAGCTTAATACTATACAATATATAACTTAATATTGCACATATGCAAAATCCTGCTTTCTGCCTCAATAGCAGAGTGCCAGTATTAGCATTAAGGTCGCTATGACTACTGTACACAGAGGACAGGGCGTTTATGGGTCCTGTTGTGATTTTCGTGCCAAAACACCATCAGAAAATTCTGGGATTTGTTGAATTAGCAGTACATGCACTGTAGACTATCCCGGCGGGCCAGCTCTAATAGTCATTTGGTATGGCTTTGCGGGCCAAATATAATTACAATGTGGACTGAATTTGGCCCGCGGGCCAGAGTTTGACATCTGTGATGTACAGAGTGAATTTATGGAGCTAACTAAGATAATAGATACAGTGGATGTAGATTGCACAACAAATTCAAAATGACTGTTTGCCGAAGTTCATACTTCAGATAGATGAGGAAAGTTTTTTTAAAAAAGCATACCAAGCAATGCATATTCTTTAAAATTATTAAATGCGTTGTGTGAATTAGTTGAGTGCATTGAAATACCAGACACATACAAAGTAGTTACACCACAAAGCTATTTTGAAACAGATTAATCACAGTCCATCAAAGTTCTCCACACACCAATAGTGTGACAAATTGACCTATTAGGGGCAAATTAAGCTCAGATGAAGGCGATGGAGAGAATTGACAGAGTGAAGGATGTACTTGCACCTTGACGAGGGGCAGGGGCGTGACCAATATTGTTTTAAGGCCTTAAGACTCACTCCTGATTGACGGCTTCGATGGCGTCCAGTGTTCATCATGAATAGAGGTGTTTCTTGATGTTTCCTAAGATGTAGTGAAGCACTGGCCTCTAAAAACACCCGATTCTGGTCTGTGAAAGCTCTCAGACTGACAAACCGAGGCACATTTGTTGCTTCCTCCTCTTAACTGTGTGCAATCAAACTGCTGGCAGCAACATTTTGCACAGAATATGTATTTTACGGGATACTCAGCCACTTCTCAGTACACTCTGATTTGTGCTAAGCTATTACAACTGCTATTATAAAATTTAAACTCATTTTCTGGACCCGTTTTATTTAACATCTGCACATGATGTTTTATCAATCCTTCACACGGGGTTTATTATAAAATAAGCCAGCATAAGCCAGCATAAGATAATATTTTTTCTCTGCAATCATGTCACATGTTCCACAATTTTATTCATGTACTTCAGCTCAGGGAAGGTATCAGAACTTTTCAAATTTTATTTTCAGGAGTTGCAGAATGATCATTCCTCTTGCAGTCCCTCTGCCAAATGAGCCTTTTTAGAATTATTTCAGCAGCTGAAATGCTGCAGCTGTGCAGTGTGTTGAAGTGCTGTTCCCTTGAAAGAGCCTGCCTGTAGGAATTCATTATCCTGAAAACAAGCGTGGCAAAGACCATGGGCAGGTGGTAGGGTGAATTCGTATCACTCCTGCGGCCCTCGAGTGAAGATGCCACATTCTATTACCTATCTGTTGTGGAAGATCACGTTGGTGAAGTCGGTCCAACTGTCTTCAGGTCTGAAATGAGCCAGTGTTGATATCCACTTGATTAGATGAGGACTTCTGAAACCCAAAAATGTAATTTGTCCTCACCCCTTAACTCTAGCTTAATAGGAGTCTGGGGCCCGAAAACCCATTGAGTTTCCGTGCACCTATATAGTAGAAGGTAAAAAACATTATAGTTTAAAGGTGTCTATCCATGAAGCACACCTGACAAAAGAAAAAAAAAAAAACTTTTTATTTGATTTGTATTTATTTAAATCACAATTTTGCTAAAATGGAGGCCACAAGACATACTGTTGATAGAGGGGAGAGGAATTGAGAAATTATGAGAAATAGGTATGAATTGTATGAATCTACAGTGGGACAAAAAAGTATTTAGTCAACTGCCAACAGTGCAAGTTCTCCCACTTAAAAAGATGAGAGGCCTATAATTTTCATCATGGGTACACTTCAACTTTTTTGCCCCACTGTAAATGTCAGAATGAATCTTGAAATGGGTAGTCATGGGACTGTTATCCATCATTTATAGCATTGTTGCTTGATTTTTCAAAGGGAGAAAAGAAACTCATCTCTTCCCAACTGATATAGATATTCTGTTAATATCAAGGCGAACTGTTACACTTAAAATATCCATATGAAGGGATCATGTGCCTCGGGTTTATCTCAGATACAGAGTATGCAGCAAAATAATTATGTTTCTTTATCACACTGAGTGCGACACCTCTTCTGAAAAGCACTGATATTTAAGAACATTTTTGATGGGTTTCACATCAAATGATATGATGGAACCACAACGATGAGTATTAGTTGGACTTGGTACCTTTCTTATCTGAAAAGCATAGAGCCTTTCAAACAGAAAAAAACCAAGTGAGATATATGATAAAAAATAAAAAAACCCACTGTAAATATAAATCTTTCTTTTGAAAATCCCCAAATGCTCAGATTTTATCAGTGTTCTTCAAAGCTGTATACAAAATAGGAGAAAATGTGTATGCATATGTGTGCGTAGGGCCAAATTTTAAATACGATTTGACATTGATACATTAAATCCCCAGTGCATTTATCTATTTATTCAACCATCCAATTATTCAATGAGTAAAGTGAGTGCTAATCCTGCACTCAGGGTCGGGGGGGCCGGAGCCTATCCCAGCTATCACTGCACGAGAGGCAGGGTTCGACAAGGTTGCCAGTTGATCTACTGGGCCACATATAGAGGCATACAACAAATCACTCACTCACTCACACACATTTTGGCAATTTAGGGTCTGTAGCATGTTTTCGGACTGTGAGCGGACTTAGAGAAAACCCACACATTAAATCACCATGACCCTTTAAAAAATTACAGGCTGGTGACGTGACTTCTGTTATGAAGACATGTCAGCACCATAGAAACTATGCTTATAGTAGGTAGATAATTGTTTTTCGCTCTTGAGAAATCATGAATTGTTTCAAAACACAATTTTAATATAAATCATACGCCTCATTATTTTTTATGAAGAACCATTTATTACTGCTGATGTCTTTCACAAGTCATCTAGTTAGCTATGAATGAAAATCTACTTTAATTAAAAATCCTCTGTTTGTACATTCTATTTTACACATATATCAATAAAATGTCATCGTGTGAGTGCAGTAAATGTTTACTCCATAATTTGTTTCCAGATCATGTAGCTTGTTTAGATGCAAATAAAAACACCGGGAATGGAATTTCTGACATCAGAATTTAATAAAGGAAATCAACCTTTTATATGCTTGAGGCAACAAGCTCACACAGATCAATATTTAATAAGGTAAACGTATTTGTAAGTGGTGCTATAACATGGAATACAAATGCATATATAGCCATGTAATTTGGAACTAAAATTGCACAGAAATGAATGTAGCTTACAAGTCAAGTAATAATAAAGTAATGATGTTGGTGAAATAAACAACATTGGAATGCAGAATGAACATAATATATGTGTAACCGTTTTGCTTTTCAATCAATATCACCTTGCCTTAAGTGGTTGGGATGGAAAATGTTAAGCGTGATTTCTCATTTGCTTTCCGATGGTTAGTGGATCAGTTACTGAGGAGGACTGTAGAGACGAAATAAGGGAATTTTTTTTAAACATAATGACAAGCAGGAATAAAAATTATTTTCTTGGTGCCATCCACCTTTCAGGGCACAACATGATATTGCAGGAATATGTCATTCATCATTACGGAAACCATATACCATATAAAATATTATTTTCAGTCAAATGTTTTTTTTTCAGTATTTTTATATGGATATTCTTGGGAAAAAAAAAAACCCAAAAAACTCATGATGTTTTTTACATTTGCTAGTTTACCATAATTCTTTGACTTAAATATGCACAGTAATTCTGAAACTTTGTTACATTAATCTTCAGTGACAAACACTGACAAACCTTTAAAATACAAAATAATATTTCTATTTTCCAAATTTAATATAAAATACATTGTAATATTCATTGTTAACAGAAATGTCTTGATATTTGTTCAAACCAAATTTTAACCGCTGATTCTCATCTCCCAGATATCATATCTATGTCGCACAACCTGATTCAAGGCATCTTCCTTGGTTCATGTGTAATCGAGAAATGTTGTTGGGCAGTAACAACCGTTCAGCAAACTTACTATAAACAAAAATTACAGAATATCAACAACATGTATAAATCCCTGATCGTAAGAATGTGATCATATATCAAGGCAAATTTTGTTAGCCATCAAATCATGTCATTCCATCAGTGACTTCTGGCAGGAGATAAAAACAACTCAACTCCTCCACGTCAAGATACCTTTCTTCCAGTAGACCTCTTCAGTTTTGACAGACTAAGGAAATGCAAAGTAATCAGCCATCAAGAGGTTGTTAATTCTTGGTTCTTTAGTTTTTTTTTCCAGCATTACATTAGATGTATTAGTTTTAGATGTCAATCAAGTGACATTGGATCACCACTTCCACCCCACTTATAACGGAAACACTCTTATTCTGAATGTTATGTGTTCGATGGATTATATTTTTTGTCGAAATAAAACAAAAAAAAATATTATGAAGAGTTGCTTTTTTGACAAAAATAAAAACACAATTAAATGAAATAGAAAACAAAATGACCAATAGTAAATTTATGAATAAGTAGAATTTGGTCAGTGCCTATTTGGTCTAAATTTGGTCTAAAGTACGGCTTGATTCTTCCTTCTGTATCCCAAAATACTTCAGTCAATCACTGTTCCCTTAGCTAGAGGTTAGACTATTAGTTTTTACATGTGGTTCTGTAGCTGGAAAGAAGTTCTAGCACTCCTTCAATTCGGTCTTTTGCTTACTGTGACTTTCTCTCACATATCAGTACTACTTACTTACATGATTTTCTGATGCCTCTTCTTATGTCTCGTTTCATGTCTGTATTGTTGCCCCAGGAAGCAACAATGAATTCTTTGCATACTGCTGTCACATCACCATAACCAAGAGTTTGATTTTTTTTTTTTGACTATTATCTTTTTACTATAAGAAGTAGCTGAGTTTCTGTGTCCCGGAAACTACAATACCCAGTGGCCTTTGGCTTGGTTCTAGTCACTGACAAAACTTTTCTCATTCCTTGTCTTTGGCACCTTGTGTTTCTTTAGCGAGTTTTCAGATGTCACTTCCTTCCAATCGCAGAAACACACCAAATAATTTCAGTCAATTTCATTCATTTTTGAGTTCTGACAAGCAATATTTAGCGTGAGCGTATGGGTTGCTCTCCTCTGCGATCTCCAACTTGGGGTCTGATCCCTCGATCAGCTGTGTTTCCCACCATCGCAAGGTTTTTCCCAGGCTGTCAGCTATTCCGTAAATAGCAATCACTGGATGCATCCAGGTCTCGTTATCTTACGCTTGATGAAGGTCACGTCAGGCCTGAGGGCATCAGCATTAAACTGACACAGATATGTGGTCGGGTTAAGAGTAGAATTAGCTGATTTAATGAGAATCGTGACATAAAATCAAGAACAGTGTTGATTAACAACTGCCTCGCTCTTCAAAAATATGTACTTTTTATTTAATGTCGGTTTTATATTACAGTATCAGTCATATTTTAAGCTATTAACGCTCTATTCTTGAGTCATCTGCACATATTAGATTTTTCACAGCATATTTCTGATTGCGGCACACATTTAATAGTTTAGCCATTATTCGAAATGTCACATTTATCTAACAGGACCATGATGATGGCCTTTATCAAACAGACTGCGCACAGGTTTTCCTATTAATGTTACATCGATGGCCTCAGGCGGCACAGAACTGCATGGATTTCACAGTATATTAGAAAATTCCAAATGCCTTGCAGTTTTATAATGTCTGCTGTCACATATTCAAAACAATGCCAAATATTCTTTACTTTTACCAGATATCCTGTGCCTTAAAAGCACCCCATCTCATGCAAAAAAGAAATAAGTGCATGATGGCAGACCTGTAAATGTCTGTGATTCATTACATGATAAATCTCTCAGAGGAGAGAAGGAGGATGAGGTACTATCTCACAAGTGACATGTCAATTATGTCACCTAAACCCTACCTATTTTAAATGTGGCTACTTGTCATAAACACCATCACCTAACAGCAATCCCAGACAGTCTTGGTCTAAGCGCATTTTTCAACCGCGAGCAGACACATGATTGATGTACTGTCCACCCCTCATTACCTTTGGGCCATGCAGGATTACTCTTGATCTGAATAATTCATCTGGCCTGTTTGTAATCGTCATCACTTTAATTTTGAAGCTTGGACCACGACAAATTTGAAAAACCTCAAGGATAACAGTCACGTTCTCGCCCTGCTTAAATCTTACATGCTGGCAGCTGTGGTTACAATATGTTAGGGTGTTGATATTGACTAGCAGAGCGAACATCGCAGTCCGGGAGTGAGGTCTGTGGTGTCATAGCAGGACGCCACATCAAAACCGGCATGGTCTGAAAGCTGTTTAAAAAATTGCTGCTCTCTGCAGTCTGCTGTAGGTATATGAGATGCTTAGCTGTCACTTTGTTTGCAATGCTGACAAGGAGAATGAAATTCACCACGGGGAGAAATTTAGTGACTTAATACTTCATCTGCCCAACCTTGCCAAACAAAACTCATGAGGTTTATCCACCCGTGATGCAATTACACCATAAATTTCCGCAGCACTGTCAAAGCTATTTAAAAAAACTTATACCATTTCTAATATAGTTAGTTTTTGAATTAATAACAGAGCAGCTTCAATCTGTATAATGCAATCAAAACAGTGACTCTGTCAGAGGGATTTTCTTGCACATCTTTTGCTTGGTATCAATCTTCCCAGAAGCAACTGTTTGTTGTTATTGATTGGCACTGTGACATTGTGTTATAGCTTCTGGCTGCGATGTGAGTTACAACTTCAGCGAGAAGGTGGACTTATCAGATGAAGTATATTAGTATGTTGATAATCAAATATTTCATCCCCGGACTCGTGTGTTTGCTGAGATGCTTATCCATACCTTACCTCTAACACTATGGGTCAATTGATAGGATCGAACCTTGATTCAAGGCTGTATAGATAATATATAGTGGAATATAAAAGCACAAATATCCAAAATGCTTTTTGTGACATCTGAAAAAGTAAATGATTTCTATGTCACATTTTTCTTAAAACTAATTTCATTAATTCACCATACCTCACTCTCAGCCAACCCACCTTCAGGCCCATGAGGAAAGAGCTCACACTTTACCAGACAGCTTCTAATTTGTCATCCAACGAACAGACGAAACATCCAGACCGATATACTTAATGCTGCTACGGCACGGTCATATCAGCATTTATAACAGGCACAGTTTGACAGTAAGAGAAGTCATCTGTATTCCCAGCTGCTATTTAAGGATCATCATCTCACAAATAATTCAATATACACAGACTGGAGCACCTTAGACTTTGCCAAAGGAATGGAAATATGCGCTTAACTTTGACGAGAAGCCGCTTGAAGTCTGTCACTGGCGGCCGGAGGGAAGGATAGATGTCATGAATTCACAAAAAGGCAAAAACAATAAATGCCTCGGTGAGATAATTTTTCGGACTGTCGCTCATCATATATGTTGCACCGGTAGTCTTAAACGCTGGTTTTGAAAAAAAAAAGACTGATAAATAAATGGAAGTCAGGCCAGGATCCATTTTTAACCCATTGCATGCCACAGAAAAAAAATAAAACATTAGTTATGGAGGAGTGACATGTACAGATTGCTGTTTAGTCCCAAGGTCAGGAATCAGCCTTGAATCCCCTCTGTGGAGAGCTGCCCACACCCACACCCACTCCTATCCCCACCCCCAGCACCATCACCGTCTGATAACACTTACAATTCCTCTGCCAAAAGCCGTGATTTAAGACGAAACTGTCATCTCACGATAGATCAACGCCACTTAGGTCATTAAGATCACGATCAATGATAACTAACGATCTGTATTTTCCTTCAAGCGAGCATAAGTCAGAAGGGAAATTAAAGATACATATAAATGAAATGAATGGGTAAATAAGTAACCCAATTTTGTGAATATTCATCAATAATTTTTACAGGTAAATATCATTTCTGATTTCACTTTCAATATTTCCATTCTGAACGCCAAAATCATACATTTGTTATAAAGCTTCACATTAATTTTTATTCAACCATGTCAATTCCATAATATTCTTTTCATCTAAAAATAGTGATTACCAAATAAAATACAACATTTCAGGTTGGTGTGTTTTTTTTTCTATCAACACATTTGAAGTTCTTCATAAGTTTTTAAGTGGACGCATGCTTGTAGGATTCTGCTTGGTTTCTCCTTTATGTATTCATCCATTCATTTGTATAAATCCTAACATTGTTGTTTTCCAGTGTCCTGGCAGGAGGGATACCAAGACCTTTCCGTTGAGTTGAGGCAGTCAGTTTTCAAGCCCAGAAACTGGCTAAGCCTGGATAAGCTTAGAGCTACAGTTTATGCAGAATACTGGATTTCATAGCAGCGAACGCAGTAGACGGGCATACAGCCAGACTGAGAGACAATTTATGAAAAGGGGAGGAAGAGAGGCAAACTACTTATAAATGTCCTTTAACCGTTTGTCTGGTTGTGAAGGTGACAGATTCAAATAGGAAATAAGCAGACATTAAAATTACAAAGATGGTCCAAAAGTCATACACAAGAAAAGTGAACAAATACCTGCTGAGGATTGATGGACACAAACTGCTGAAATGTTTCTAGGAATTTACTGAGCAGAAATTGATAAAACAGCTTTTAGACATGATAGACAAGGTATATTTCTTGCGTTTGAGACAAAATTGATTCTCCTTTGTGTGCAACATTTTTTGAAATAGCATCCGGTTCTTCAGACATTATCCAGTTTCCAGTTGAGAAACGGCTTGATAAGAAATCAGCACAGGATGAAACACAAACTGCATTTGTAATTTTTTATTTGTGAAGAAAATCCACAATTACGTAAAAGAAAGAAGTACAATTAGCTGTTAGTATCTGTAAAATAACCCTTTGTATTCTCTGCTGAGATGCTGGTGATTTGTGTGTCTTTGCTTTGTGTCGATGAGAGCACGGTGCTATATTCAGAGAAGTAATTCACTAAGATAATTGAATAATCTTGATGCAACATGTTATCCACTTGTATTGTGTGACAATTTCTACATCATGCAATTCAATCAGGTCTTAAACATTAACAACAGCCATTTATTCTAGAAAAGAATAAGAACTAGTCATAGCACAGAGCTGAATAAGTTGATCACTCACTCTCAAAGAATGTGATGCTAGTCACAGTAATGGAAAATACATTTATATTATTGTATGTAACAGTCAAAGTTAGTCTCCGGCGGAGTAAATTGTCATTTTAATGGAAAACTGAGAAATTAAAATGCAGGACAGATGGCCATGAACGCCCAAGTGTCGCAGGCGAGCAGCTGCAGTATGTTTATTTTATGCAAGCTGTAATTTCAAGCAAAGTGACTAATCTGGCCTGATGCTGCATCTTCATTCTTCTGGTGAGAAAAAGGTCATTGAGTCCAGTGTGAGTCAATTAAAGGAGCAACAAGCTGTGAACGCACACACTTGGTGCGGAGGCAATGACACGCTCTAATTCGTCATTTTCAATCAGTGATTACGGAGTGTGATCAATGATTGCCTTCAGCTACAATGGCTTCTAACAGTGTAACATCAATAGCTTCCAATGATTTATTGTTTTCCTTTGTCTTTAAGAGTGTGGAGTTTCTCCTCTGGAACGTCCCACACACAAATGAAGTCAGACACACACTCACAAACACACTTCGCTTGAGCAGGAAGGAACCAACATGCTGAGTCATTTGACTTGGCAATGTTTCTTGAATATTATCAGGAGGGTCAAGATGACAATGTCAAACAGAGGATGTTGTCGACAATTAAACACATTTAATCTTTGGAAAGGTACTTAACTTTACCTCCTTTCTTGTGGGAGTAAAATATGTGTCCATTTTCTGCTGGTACCAGAATAGAATTAGGAGTGAAACCATCACATACATGTCATGTGATGTGCTCACTAATTCAAATACAAATTTTGTGAAAATGAAAAAAAAAAACAAAAAACTAAAAACTACAAAAAATCTAAAATGAAACTAAACGTTGTAACGAACAATAAACATATCTAAATTTACAAATGAAGTTGCTCAGCTGCTACAAATTCATTTATATCTTAGAAGGGAACATTTCTGAAATTTGTTCATGAAGTAAGAATATGCATTATATATGATGAATTGCCGGTTTAAAGATTAATTTGATTGCTGGATTTATGGGCAACATCTTATTTTGTTATCAAACACCATCAAGAGTCAGCCTTTTGTGGCATCTGAGAAAAAAAGAAGACAAATTATCCAGAGAATATTCATTTTTCAGGTGCGATTTATTGGCCATGTAACCCAGAAAGAATCTCTTCAGACCTATAAATGAAGAATAAAAAATAGATAATTTTGAAAATGTGTAGAAATCATTACGATTCAATTCAACTGATACTTGAAATAGAATTATTTATGTTATGTACCAAAAAAATCATTCAAAATTCACTGCTGTCTGAGCTCCAATCATTGTGTGAACATAATGACACTGTAGATCAAACGCAAAACAATCTCTGCAGTGTCTGTGTCGACAGCTGCTCAATATCAACATCCACTGCAATGGCAAAATGATAAAGCGTGTTGTCGATACAACATGGTTATGACAGCGAGACGCTGAAATTTTGGTTGACAGCTGAGTGTCCGCTGAGGAGTCTCTCACCAGTGCAGAAACACATGAACAAAGTCAATTATTATATCTTTATGTTACAAATCTGGTTGTACATACACACTCACAGAGTGCTTTGCAGGTCAATAAATAATGTCTGAAACCGCAGATAACAAAGATGTGAAACTGAAAAAATATATGTATATGATGGATGGATGATCAAATATGCAAGATGAAACCAGGGTTAAGGACAGGAATTGATATCTTAATATTCTATCTGAGGTCAGGCCTCTTCAGGCGCTGCTTTTAAGAGAGTCCATCAAATCTTAAAACCAGGGTGTCGATTGAGAGACTCTTCCAAAGCTTAGGGCCAGTCAACTGGAAGTATGATATCACTGAGTCCTCAAATGAGGTCCTCAATGGAGGATCTAAAGAATGGTACCATATTAAGGAATGTCATCTTCTTCTTCGTCTTCTCCTTTCGGCTTTTCCCTTCAGGGGTCGCCACAGCAAATCAACCTTCTCCATTTAACCCTACTCTCTGTATCCTCTTCTCTCACGCCAACTATCTTCATATCGTCTCTCGCTATGTCCATAAATCTTCTCTTTGGTCTTCCTCCAGACCTCCTGCCTGGCAGCTCCAATTCCAGTATTCGTCAAACAATATATTCACCATCCCTCCTCTGTACATGACCCAACCATCTCAGTCTGGCTTCTCTGACCTTCTTTCCAAAACATCTAAGATGTGCTGTTCCTCTGATAGACTCATTCCTGAATTGTCATCACTTGTGTTAATTCTTTCCTGAATAGCAATAATCATTGTGAATTTATCTCTGCAAGGAAAACAACATGCATTTTTATATATCCATATATTAATTACATTTATTTTCACTCTATCCACCGGCCCATTTATTACACTTTGTTAGTATGAATTTTACTGCAGATCCAAAATAAAAAACACGAGCATTGGAAGTTTGCATTAGAGGATAATCTGGGCCGAGTTTCTGTTTTGCTATTTTTTGAATTCCAAATGTATCTCTTCTATACTGCAAATATGTACAAAATCCATCAATCATCTGCACTGAGGGTTGCAGGGGATGCTGGAGCCCATTTCAGCTGTCATCGGGCGAGAGGCGAGGAACAACCTGGACGGGTCGGCAGTCAATCGCATGGCCACATATACAGACAAACAATCATTCACTCACTCATTCGGGGCAATTTTTCCCAATTTTCTTATGTACAAATAGCATAGGAGGGTGCATGTTTTTCCTTTTTTTGTGCGGCCCACGATGCATTACCTTTACCCCACCTTGTTTCTGTCTATTCCCCAACTTATTTGTGCGTGAGAATCAATTTTAGCCGGCTGTCCTCATGTTCCAGGGCACTTCTGAAATGAGAATAAATGAACATATTCTAAGTGACAACCTGGTTGCATGTTTCCAAATGCAGGGGCTATGCTTGGATTGAACTGGTGACTTGAAAATGAGACTGGCTCTCAAATACCCGAGGCTCCTGATTGGATGACAAATGGAAGAAAATCTCACACTCACCCTCCTTCTCTCTATCTCTCCCTCTTTGATGCTCTCTCTCTATCTCTCTCTCTCTCACACAGGCTTTCCCTTAGCCAGAAGGCATTATCCGTCCTTTCTTTCCCTTTGCACATCTCCCCTCAATATACAGAATGAGTAAGATAAAATCCGCCCGGAGTTGATTTTGATGCATTGTTAGGGGACACATCGCATTCATAATACCTACATAGGCAAAGGTGTAATGAATTAAGCCCCTCAAATTGATCCTACTATCCTTAAATCATCCAAAACATACATGTAAAAATAGCATGACCTTGGAATGTGTCACTCCATTTAGTGTTTCTGAAGGTGATCTATCTATCGATCTCGCTGTGGATGTTGAAGGTCAATAATGACATTCGACTGAATGACAGTTTAATGGAATAAAGGTAACAGATTCATTTATCATCTGATTCATTTGTTAAAATCCGAACTGCCATTTCTCTTCCTGGGCTATACGATCATGCATTTAGAAATATAAAGGCTCAAGCGGCACAAAGGCAAATTGCTTTTGCTTTCAGGCAAAACAACTAACATGAATTTGAACAAGTCAGATACTGTAAATGTAACAAGGTGCTGCAGATGGCAATGTTGATATATGATATGCTTTTTATTGTGTGTACATGTACATATGTAGTGTATTCACGCGCAAACACATACATACATATTTTCATTATCATTACCATTATTTTTAAAGATAAAAATCAATATTTGTTGTTTTATGTTTTATTGGTTTTGTATTTGCTTTCTTGATTTCACACGTCATTTTTTGGAAGTTTAATGTTAGGGGAAACATGTCATTAGTAAATGTCCACTTATAAATCTTAGAAAAAAAAGAGCTAAATATTGTTTTAAAGACACTAGTTTGAATTTATGAATAAAACTAGCAATAAAAAACACAACAATTTTATAATTAAATGATATGTTTGATCTAAATGTCAGATTTTATCATTCCTCATCTGAATTGGGTAATAAAATTGTTAATAACACCATTTGAATACATTTCGCTCCCCAGTAGACATAGAGTTTTGTTTGGGAAGTGAATGTAATTTGTCCTGCAAAGCAAAAGCAAAGTCTTCCAAGTTGTAAAATATTATAGATGCATGTTAATAAAATATATTCCAACTTTCATTGAACTGATTTAAACTCGGCTTTACTGACACAGTTTATTGAACATATCAACTACCATGTTGTGTGTCATTTACATATTTACATACTCTCAGTTTATTCAGAATAAGTCCTATCATATTTTGGAATATGAAGTGTCAGCAACAGATTGAGGTGAGACAACAGTTATACGCTGATAGTGACAGCATTGGTCTCCAAGGAGACCATATAGTTACATAAAGTGGTCATGAATTCAATCTTCATGTAAGTATTTGGCCCCACGACATGTAAACATGTTTAACTAATGTATCAGTTGTCTGAGAGATCCTGGATAAATTGTTACTTTACCCCTCTGGGAAAACCACAACTCCAACCAAGTCATTATATGTGATGCACCTATGAATATGTAGATAAAATATATTTTTTTCTACTTATAATAATGAAAGCCTGTTATCATCCCCCTTGAACGATTCAAGAAGAACCTACTTGAACATAGTTCAATCAATGATGATGCAGACATGATACATTCAGACAGTGTCGCGTCTCAGTCGGAAAATTAATGAAGGATGCAGATGCTTTCCATTCTGGATATTCGCACCCCGTTGTTGTATTTTAAGTTTATTTTTTTCAAATCTAAAATCTTTTTCCCGATAACTTGCATAACACGACTCTACGTTGTGTACAGCATGGATTGCCCTTCCAGCCGCAGATACACTGAGAGTTTATTGCTTCCGACATCGCTTAATAGAAGAACGATGAAGAGACGGTGGACTAAATTCAGCACTTTTATTGCACAGCTGAGCCACCCCTTCTCCATGGTTATTAATGTGTGGCAAAAAGGACTGGCAACACTTTGAATTCTCTCTTATTCCTGTTGCTATTTTTGGGAGAGGGTGACTGTGGGGGTTGAGGTGTGTTTTTATCAACTTGCCAGAACTACTATTATAGTGATATTTATGACGTGGATGGGTGGGTTTTAATAGGCTACAATTCAGATGAAGACACAAGTGAACTCAAACCTATAATAAACTCCATAGCAAGTCACAAATATGCAGTTAGTATATTTCTTAAATTTATATAGCAACAAGGAAGGTTTGACAACATAGTAATTGTAAAACAAACTGTACGATAAATATTGTTTTACCCCAGGCACATTAGCATCTCAGAATAGTTACTAGCGAATAATACAACTAGTCTTTTTATCTCTGCCTCCTAGTTTCTGAGGTTACTATAAAACAAAAAATCTCTTGATAGTGTTTGTTTCTTTTAGATTTTCAGACACTTAACATAGACAATTAATTACCACATTCTAAGACATTCTTAGCTTCACCTGAAGGTAGATGACCCATTTTCTGCAGGATTAGAATCACTTCCATCATCTGTCTTGGAAACTTTGAAGTCTTCAGATTTCATGGCTTCCAGTGAGCCTGCACACTGATTGGCTGCCGCCTGACAGCGACTGCTTGGGTCTGTTAAGTGTGGCTGGCATGTTTCATGCAGGCTGATTTGCTCATAATGCAAAATCTATTGATAAGTGTCTCACTCCCACAGGTCACATAATTAAACATATAGCGGTTGAGTTTTGCAGTCATTTACTGAAATAGGTAGAATGCACGCTCACAATTGGCCTGAATGTGAAAGAAGCCAAAGAGGGGACCGTCATAAGAATAGCTCAAGTTTAAATACAAACAGATGAGATTGTGTGGAGTGTGTCATTGCAGTTATGGTGTTGGGGAAAAACTCATTTTCACCAGAGTGATCTAACAGGAAAAAGGCTGACCTGCAGCAAACATAAAAGAGAAATATGCCTGGAAATTAACAGTTCTGGTTATTTATGTTGGTCTTTTTGAGCGTCATTTCATTGTCATCTGTTTCACAGCAACATGCTCAGTTTTAGAGAGGGCCATATGGTGTTGGCATGGCAAAACAGAGGCAAAACTTCCCAATAATATTTCTTTAAAAATAGGTACACAAAAAAACAGATTTTCTTAATCGAGAGAGTTAAACCTTTTTTGTTTATAATGTACAAGGTGAATCCATGATTGGCTGATGTCATGATTACACGATTAGATAATTAACATGAAAAACTATTGTTGTTCAAAAGAAATCCATAAGTGAATTTATTGCCTCACTCACAAAAAATAAACATATTATCCAGGTGATTATAGAGTAGTTACACAGAAATGTTGGCTTTCGGAATGCCTTTGTTTTGTTCTAATTAGTCCTTGTTTCATACATGAAATGGGAAGCCTTGCAGAAATGCAAATGCATTGTCATTATAATAATAACTATATATGTTATGTGATAAAAATGCATTACGGATTTGTGATGCTGTGCAACTCTTGTGACATCTCACTTGCACACCTTTGTTATGAGGAAACAAAAAAGCCAATGAGGCATCAACAAGTGTGTTTTGTAATTCTGACCTTGCGTTTTGGTCAAGCAAAGGCACGGAGCGACTTATAATACACTGCTATTCGCATTACATTCTCTAAGCCCTAGAGTCTAGGGGATTGCATCATGCACAATGTGAAGAGCTTTTTTTCTTAAGCCTGCATCTTCCACCAAAATACTACTCCTGCAATCTGCTGGATTATGCAGAAAAGATGTTGTCACTATGATACTGAAATCTCTCCAACAGGGAGTTTCCAAGGGGTTTGATAACATTCATAATGTACAATGCCTTTCTTCAATACCCACTGTATAGATGGTCTGAATGCTAAAATTAAAAACAAAAAAAAAAACTCTTTTATTGACTTAAAATTGCCCTCAGTACCCGAATTGTTACCAGCGCCATAATTATAATTATAAGAAATTTATGTAGAGCAGGAATCGTCGACACGACTAATGTTACTTTTTCTCCCAGTGGTTGTAAGAACACAGTCATGTCTTTTCATCTCAGCGCCGGATTTTCACTGGACGGTAATTGGTCTTTGACAAGCTCAGGCTTTGATCAGGTCCAAGAGCCACATAGAAAACTAGCGAAAGAATAAAATAACATCCCTCATCAGTGCCACACTTCCATAATCACTGTAGGTTTGTGTGATTATAACCTTTGTGTTTGACCAGAGGAGAGGGACGCTGTCATTGCTGTCAAAGTTGTCTTTCAAGTCAGACCGTCTTCTTCTTTTTCTTCTTCTTCTACTTCTGATTCGGGTGTGCGAGACGGAGGCAGAGATTGAAAGTGTCTTTCTGGGCCATTTGAGCCACTTTTCCACTCACCCTTTTCCTTTTTTTTTTTTTTTTTTAGTTTCTTCTCTTTCTATAGTTTTCTGTTCACATTCGTGACTGTTGATTGCTTTATTTGACTGTTTGGGATGGGAGATGTGCCACACACCTGCACGGCGGTGCCCGCTAATGGGTAACATAGCATCCTCCAAGCCCCATCCTTCTGTCTCTCCGGCACGGATATAATGCCTCCTGACAGCACGGTGTCCGTTGAGGGAATACTGCTTGAAAAGCAGTTGGGTCATAAAAATCTAACGTCCAGAATGAATCGAGCCGTGGTTTCCTTCCTGAAGTTCGAAGCGCTCGTCCACCAGTTGATTGCTAGCAGCGTGGACGTCGGCGATACCTTCCTGCAGGTGTCCCCCCTGTCACCGGATCACCGTCTCCACTGTTCACCGTTCATTCCAAGCAAACTGTTGGAAAATGAGCTTAAAAGGTTTGGAAAGATTGCAACTGGCTTTAAAATAGTAAGCCTGTGGGACAAGGCCCTGAGGAGGCAGGTTTTCATGTTTTTGGAGGTGCCATCACAGACCCTGGAGGTCTCACTCAGAGTAAAGCACTGAGATGCCTCATATCTGGTGTACGGCAGTTCACTGCAGATGAAATGGTTTGAATGTGTAGCACATGGGCCACAATGTGGGGTGACAAACGAGTTGCTTTTCTGCTCAAGAAGCCGGAATCAGAGCGATTCGGTTAATGATGGCGAACTGATGGCACTGTGGGCTTCCGCCGCAGCTGGGAGCGCCTCTCTTGCTGGGGATGCTGGGGGTGCAGCCGTTGCCACTGAGGCTGCGCCTCAGGGCTTTGGCCACTGTTCCTGCCGATGTATCGGGGCCCAGTGCAGCTGTGTGCGGTCACTAGCCGCGAGGCTAGCGAACCCAACCCTTTACCCATCAATAAGGAGCTAGTGCAGAGAGGGCATGCACTGCCAAACCCCCATTCTCATCGTGGAGCTGGAAATAAGACTGCTTCCTCTGTGACAACGGAGACTGGTGAGCTCCCAAACTTTTCGGGTCGTATACATGATGCAGCTACTGTGGATACGGGTGAGACAGGAAGCCAGTTAAGTGAGGGCGATGACCTGGAATGTGGTTCCGAATTGGACACTTTCAGTTTCCAGAAGCAATAATGTACAGAATGGTCTTTACTCCTTACAAATGACTTCTCAGATGATACCTTAAGAATGACTTCTTAGATGATATCTTCTATAAGAAAGTTAATGTCTCTGATTACTTCAGTGACACTGATAGGTTTATTAAATCGGTCAGCGCCCTTGGCAAACTGTAAAATCTGCACCCTTTCAATGAAAAGAAATGGTACCGCCGGCAGAATTGCCTGAGGATTGTGAACATCACCATAGCCACGGACACGTACAGAGCACATTTTGAGCCTGGGGTGACCGGAGACTGTTTGTTTTGTTCACACCCTGAAGCATTGCCTCATTTGTTTGTTGAATACCCAAGGTTGGTGCCACTGTTTTGTTTTTCGAAGGGTTTATTCCTTGGGTTACCTTCACCTTTTGATTATTATTTTTGGTCCATTAGAAGACCAACAAGAGCGTGTCAGTTGTGCTGAGCTTTTTATTGGGCTCTGCCAAATTAGCCATTTGGTTGACCCGTAAGAAGGCCTGCGATCAAGATTTTGCTTTTTTTTTTTTATACGGTGCCTCCTTCGTCTCCTAGGCCACGGTGGATAATAGTGGGGGCTGCTGCAGTTCTGGTAGGATGAAGTCCAGTTTTGGAAATGAGCAAAGTCCAGGGTTAATTCCTAACTCCAACAGTTCGGTTCTTCTGTACTGGATTAGTGCATCATGACAGAAATAAAACTGAGAAAGAACGCAAAAAAAGTAATAAACATTTGTAGCTGCTGCGTTTGTCCGCGCCACCATCTTGGAATGTCCTTTATCGAGCCCCGCCCTCAGGGACCTGGCTCCAGCAGTGACCCGCGTCAAGGCAGGGGAAAACTGGGTCCGTGTTTTTTTTTTCCCTCACCTTGGACCTGTTCGCTTTGGGTGACCCTTCCAGGGGTCAACATAGCTCCTGGGATCACTGGGATGCGCAAACTCCTGCACCACCATAAGGTGGCAGCTCAGGGAGGGGACCTTCATATATTACATGTCCAAATACAGAAAAATTACCCCCCAAAAAAATAATGAATTGAAAAAGATTAGAAAATACAAACACACAAAAAAAAACCCACAACATTTACCCATAAAGCCAAACAGAAGCAAAATGTTAAGCCAAGCAACGGGAAAGCAATGGCGGTTTGTTGAGATTTTAGGGATACATATAACCCTGGACCAACCTGCAACCTATAAGAGAAGAGGATGCAGAGAATAGAGTTGGATGGAGGCAGATGATTTCCTTTGGCAAATCCAGAAGGGAACAGCCAAAAAGAAAGGAGAAGGAGAAACCTGCAACTCAAAAAGTTCAAGCGAGTGCAAAGTTCCCACAGAACAGGTTATACACTTTGGTATCCATAACGTAAGAACAAGGCTAAAAAAATGTTACTGTGACTTTCGACCCAGTGACTTGCTGATCAAATGGCTAAAACTCTGAGCGCTGTGACTACGAGCCAAGAAGATTGTAAGCAGAAGACTCCGAGAAAACCAATTGGGAAAACTCTGCGTGTGTCTTGTGTAATATTTTCCCAAATGTATGTGCAATTATCTCTCTTAAGCAGTTTTGCTTCCTGTAAAACTGCAATTCTAATGTTGGAGGAAATTTTAAAATCCCTTTGATGTTTGGCTGACTCTCTCCACAGGGAGACGAACCGAGAACTGGCTGTTACAAACTACTTCCAACACACTTGTCGCTGAAGTTTATCTGAAGTCTCTCAGGACATAGAGCACTTTGAAGTGGTCCAATGAGTGAGCATGAATCTCATACAGTGTAACTGCACTGTATAGTGAACTGCAAGTTTGGTTATTTACTTCACTGAGACCAGAATCTGAGAGAAAGTATGTTGCTGTTACTGCAGGTTTTTGGATTAGTCATGGGAGGGCATATTTGATTTGATTTGGCCTCCGGGGATAATAGATAATGAGAAATCTTGACTTCTGCATTCTCTGACTTTTCTTTCTATATCTGTGGCTATTTTCAAGTACCGCTACCACATTGAGGTATACATTCGTACAAAAATGTAATCAAATTAAAGCAAATTAAAACACGATTATTTTGACTGGTAATAAAATTATTGTAGCGAATCTCAAAGCCGATGTGAAGACGGCTATTGCTATCTAGTATACAGAGGTACAAAGAGCAAAGTATTTCGTCGGTCGAGTCAAACATTGGCCAAAATCCCTCACAGAAACCCTCTGTGACCAATGAACAGAGCAAAACCAGAAAATAAGCCCAAGCGTGTTTATCGGAGAGGCTCTTCGGATTGGTGCCATTTCAAAGAGGCTTTAGAAAGGTCCCACTGGGCAGTCGAGGGGTATTAGATGTCATTCTTTTTGTCAGAAATAAAATCCTCCGGTTTCTAAAGCTTTGTGAGCAAATGGTAAAATCGGCACCAGCATTGTACTGAGTTCTCGGGCTACGATGGGGATAAGAATGAAACAGCGATTACACTGGTTGTTGATGATGTTGTGGAGGAGGATGCAAACAGATATTATGGCACCGAATATGATATGATTCCAGAATGTTGCGCTGATCGATGATTAATTGGCTGAGGTGGTGACTCACACTGAATACTAATAAAGGTTATACTAGGAGCAATTACCATTATGAGTTAGGCATATACAGTTTGTTCCCTCTATTCAATCTAAGAATAAATAAATACATATTTTACCAAGACTTACCAGCAGCTTCCATATTCACACCAAATTGTTAAACAGGCCTAAACGTGATCACGGGCATTGAGTGATTCATAATCGAAGAAAATAAATGTAGACAAAAAAGCTTTAATGAACAGCAGAGTAATCAGTCTGTCTTGGACATAAATTTTACACATCAGGAAATGACCCTGCTAGGGGCCTGTTTAGGACGTTTGATTAACATAAAGCAGATGAATTTTAACAATGTTGTCTGCATGTCCCAGCAGTTTGATGTGATTTTATAATAGATGTAAGCACATTGATTTACCACTGGTATTTACAGTTGCTTGTCATTTCTCAGGGCATCAAGCCTGTTTTCCTCATCCAAGACTCCACGCCTGCTGGTTCTGTTCTCTCAATGTTCCCTTTTTCGGTGCCATGCTGTGTGAGTTTGCCCACTTTAGGTGAGGTCAAGGTGCAATCTCTTTAGTTTGGAGGATTCATGCATCATGTTTGAGTGCCAAGACCACAGCCCCTGAGCAAGCCAAATCAATTTACTTAAATTGATATATGGTTCAGATCATAATTTTTACAGTACTCATACTTGGTGCAGTTTGTAATGACAATGGCAAAGCTTTTGAAAATAATCGTGTCCTCAATCTTTAACATACCTATTACAGAAAAGATTTACTTGTTAGGTCTTTTTGATAAACCATTTAATGTCTCAAGGCCCTGTTAAAGCAACAATATGTAAGCTAAACCGCTAAAATTATACATTTCATTCAGGTTAGAAGTGGTGCTTTGTTGAGAAAAAAACAAATACCGTAACAACCATTAAATGCCTCGAGGTCCTGTTAAAGCAACAATGTGTAAGCTAAAACCGTTAAAATTATACATTTCATTCAGGTTGGAAGCGGTGCTCTGTTGAGAAAAAAACAAATACCGTAACAAAAAACCCCATTCGAGTAGAGAAGTTGATATTATTTCATGAAGCAAATAAACATCCATGAAAGACCTTTTGTTGTAATCCTTAACTTAAAGAGAAAACTATTCACCGATATATGACATGTATTATTTGGACAGAATGGACACCATAAAACCGGAAAATACTTCACAGGAATTCTTGCAGTCGAACAATTATCGGCGCACAATCTTCCCGCGAGCGCTGTCCTTGAAGTGTCCAAGGTCATTTCTCTGGTGAAACAGTGTCATATGCTACACTGCAACAGATATTTGAACTGTCTGGCATCAAGCACAAGAGATTGATTTCATTTATAGTCATCAAATTATAATACCATACTTATTTTGTCAACTCTGTGCTCTATATATGACTGCCATTTATACATGACGGCAGCTCATTGAAGACCTTCTTGGTGTCTCCTTGGACACTTCATTGAATTTTGATAAACAAGTCCGCCATGTTCTGAAGGTCATCTTTTATCGGTTATGAACCAGAGCCAAATTAAAGGCATTTTTAATCTCACGAGGACCTGGAGAATGTTATCCAGGCTTTTCTCACTTCGAAGCCCGATCATTGTAATTCACAATAAATGCGGTCGACCCATTCCACATTTTCTGACACCAGTTGGTCCCGGATGTGGAAGTTATATATTATCAAAATCAATAAAATCTTTCATTGAAATTTTGAGCAAAAGCAGTGAAGTATATTTGGTTGTTTAGATCTCTTTTGTCTTATGTGAAATGAACACCTTTCTCCCCTAAGTCTAATGATTAACTCCTTCATGAAGACAAAGCATAGCAATTACTTGTGTGAGGCATGAGTCAGACACACGCTAAAATAATACTGATTTATTTTTTCTCATCAAACGGGTATGTGGAAAATCAATTACAACTGTGAATCTTTCCCTCTTTTCTGTCTATATGAGCCATTATGGAAACCGAAAATGCGTGGTGTCTTTTGATCGATGTGACCATTAAATGTAATAGGACATGAGAGTTTGGCAGAGATGTAAAATAAAAAACCAGACATTTTACATGATAACTGTTGATTATGATACTATACTTGGATATGAAAAATACAAGAGAAGACATATGTTATGACATTTCCCCCAAAACCTTAGATGCCTGCCAAGCCTCTCTGCACATACATGTGGAGAGAAAATGGAGATATTCTTTTAGCAACAAAGCAGGCGGAAATAACTATCCAAATCAAAAGTGGGCTCAAAGTCAGGTCAAACTGTTATGACTCTGTATTTTTGTATTATTAATAAACACCATCATTCCTAATATTCAGTTCAGTATTTGTCTTTTAAACTTACCAGCATCTATAGAATAATTTTAAATCATAGTATTTGAATCCCTTTTTCATGAGAGAACGCAAATTAATTTCTTTGTGTCATTGAAAACTGTAGATTGTTGTGTAACAAGGCGCTCTCCATGCTGTATTTGTTGTATATGCGTGTGTGTGTGTGTGTGTGTGTATTCATGTATATAATACTGAACTTTGTAATAAATGTAATTAGGGACAAAGATCAATTTTAGAGACATTTTTATGACAAACTCTTGAACAGATACTGTGGGTGTTCACAGTTCATATATACTGCAATGTAAATATCCTAAGTTTCAAAACTGCTTTGAATTAAAATACCAGCTTCTTCATTTTGCGCTTAAAATGTAATTTTATTGTGGAGTTAATGAGGGTTTATCCGGGGGGTGGGGGGGGGGGGGGTAATAAAGTTCAAGCTTGGTTAGAAGTCGTATATGTAGCATGAAATGCATTAAAATTTGTATGTCCCCTCACACTCTTTCTGTCTCTCTCTCTCACACACACACTCACACACAAACACACATACACATATTCATTCATCCACCCATCATAAACACATGCATGCACATCCATATTCAGACCTTCAGACTCAATAAAATATGATTTATTAGGTTCATATATCCAGTACATTTTATATGCGTCATGGTATGCTATTTCTAAGAGCGACGTTTATGTGTCTTTCCCATTGTGTGTGTGTGTGTGTGAGAGTGTGTGTGTGTGTGTGTGTGTGTGTGTGTGTATCAGAGAGGGCGAAAAGAGAGAGAGAGAGAGATAGTGTCTGTTGTTGTGCAATTTTTATGAAGCTGTTCTATGTTTCCATCTATAATTTGTTGTATGTTAAACTGTGCTGGTTTAGCTTGATTATATAATTAATGGATTAAAAAGTATAAAAGGTGAAGTCGGTGGCAGTGGGGAGGGTGAAGGACAAATTGTAGGCTATCCTGGAAAAATCCTTTCCACCCCATGCACAACGAGCTGTGAATGATGGGCAGCTCCTTCAGCCAACGGTTCATCCCACCCCAGTGCACAACTCAACGCTTCAGACGCGCCTTTCTGCCCAACGGCCATCAGACTTTACAAGCGCAGTCTGGACGGCACACGACTGACCGACCTGAGGTGCATCTGTGCTGCTTCCACAACCTCACTATCTCACCCCATTCACATGTCATGCCCGAACTCTGCTGTCTTTCTTATCCTTGTTGGTCCCAGCCTGCACGCATCCTGTCTATATTTATTTTATTCTTGTCATTGCTATTGCCACACTATTTATATTGTCATTTAGTTGCTGTTGTTGTTGTTGCTGCTGTCTATTTATTTGTGGATTTCTTTCTCTCTTCTGTCTTCTGTCTCTTTATATTTATTTTACTTTTTTATTTTTGACATGAGACTGTTACGCTGCTGTGACAAAGGAATTTCCCCTACGGGGATCAATTAAGTTTGTATTCCCTTAAGTTGTGCTTTGCATTAGTAGATGTTGTTTTGAATGAAAACTAGCAATTTGTAGTGACAATAGCAGAAGACATAGAAATATGGCTTGTATAATCACTAATTAAGAACATAAAAACCCCTTTGAGTTAATCTTAAAGCAACTGTTGACCGAGAACAAATATTTGCACCAAAGAAGGAGAAACACTTTGATGTGGGATTTCTAGATAGTATTTATAAGTCATCCAGTTGTCAGTGCCGCAAATCAGATCATGCCAGTTACATTTGGTATCTTGAGGTAACTCAGACAGCTAATATTATACAGTGAAACTGTCAGGTGTAGACTGGAGCACCTGGAGCCATTCAGCACCTCTGACAGAGACATGAGGGCGGGGGAGTTGCACCCTGCGCTTTCTGCCCATTTCCAATATAGTGTGGCGAAATACTTTTTTTTAATTCTATTAGGAGCTATTTCATTTAAATGTATTCATGCTTTGACTTGTGTTTATTTTCACACTACATTGATGGAGTTTCTGGTTGTCTAGATATATACTGGTATACTGCGGATTTGCCATGAACATGAAAGCTATGAAATCTGGGAATTCTGCAATAGATCATTTTTATATACAAATCATAAGCTTATGATTTTATTGATTTATTAGAGAGATGAGATGAGATGAGATGAGATGAGATGAGATGAGATGAGAACAACTTTATTTATCCCGAAGGAAAAAATAAAGTTGCTTGATCAGTCCATCATTTTTTAAATTTATGATTTACAGGCCAGAGAAGACTGATGGTTCGAGAGAGGAGTCAAAGAAGCCATCTTTGTCTAAACAGAAAAACCCTATCTGAACAGAGGAGGGGGCCTTAGACACAACCTTTCACAAATGTCCACCGCCATACTACCAAGATGGATTTTCACACACAGACCAGGCTCATCTGCGCCCTCCAAACAACTAGGAAGGACCCACCACCAGAACCCCCCCCCCGTAATGTCCACATGAGCCTCAGTTCATGTGATCCAACGGGCTTTATATACCAATCCAGGTAATCCCGCTAAGTTTTTGTTTTGTTCCAGCGAAGGACAGGCCATTAGCATAACAACCCCCCTTTCACCTAGTTTCTGCAGATCAACTCTTCCACTTACATAGCAAGCCACCATGATGTAGATCCGCCCAAAAACCTGGCAGATATATTCGGAAACTCCCCACAGGTCATTAGAAGTGAGGAAGCCTCTTGGATGAGGGGTGAAATTCAAGTCCAGTTACCACGAAGAGAAGATTTCAACTAGAATTCACCATAACTTGGATGACTGAGCACCTCCAACGACATTGTAATAATATGCAGTGTAAATAAATATCCTGCCATTTTTGTTGCTTCTTAAGCATCAGAATTTTTTGTGCCATGACTGTTTCACAGATTCTGATGCCAAAGGAAGAAAAATAAGCCTTCCCAGGTCTTACCAATCATTTTTACACAAAACATTTGTTCTCTTATATCACAAATCAAACTATATATAGACTATACTATACTATATATATACTAATACTATACTATACTACTATACTATACTATATATATATACTAATATATATATACTAATCATACTATATATATGTATATACACTATACGTATATATATACACACACACGTATATATACGTATATATATATGTATGTGTGTGTGTGTGTGTATATATATATACACACACACACATATATATATGTGTGTATATATATATATATATATATATATATATACCCACCCAAAGGCCACTATGAGTACTGCACACATTGAGTTATTCAATAGAATGAATGAAGAAAGGAAGGAAGCTTATGTGCAGAAATAAGTCAGTTTTATTAAGTTATAATTCAGGTAAATTGTGTTTTCCTATGTATGGTTATTTCTCATAACAACAATGAAGATGACAAGGATGGACAATGTAACAAGAATTTATATACTGTTTATAATTTGACCCAGGTGGTAAAACACCTGCAGCATTTGGAGTAGGCTTGCATACCAAACTGGAAGACTGTTAATAATGAAGAAACCTCTTGGATGAGCGGTGAAGCAACTTCAAGTGAAGAAATTCAAGTCCAGTTACCAAGACAAGCTAATTTTTCGTACTTTGAGATGTGGAACGAGACGTTCACTTTATTCTTTGATTTCTGAGCAAAAAATAATGCCTGTAGAAATGTTGCAAATTCAGCACTCAAATTCAAATGTCAGCTACAGAACTTTGAAACAAATTAGGCTGCCCTTTAACTTACCAGTAATAACTAGTTATGCTTTTGTTGATGAAAATAGGTATGAACCAATCTGTAAATTATGGGTGCCAGAGCAATTGCACTTCTTCTATTCAGACATGCTTGGTTAATTGAGCCCTGTCTTGCTGAGCCATTTACTCCCTCCCCTTTGCCTATTCTGCACATTGCGTGGGTTAATTGATTCACACAAAGCAATGGCTATTCTCAGATCTGCACGTAAATGGATCGTATTTCACTGCCACGTGGCAGCTTTGTAAGAAGGTTCATGTCGAAGGCAGACAAACCCTATTTTTCTTTAACGTTCTGATGGTTAACCGCTGAGGTGACAGCCTTTGGGCCTCTGCTGATACACTCATTTGCATATATTAAGCTCTCTCACAGCCTTTTGGAAGCAGGTTCAATTAATATTCAGACATGTTTTCTTTGAAAAATCCTTCAGATGAGATGAGGAGACGTTGAAGCTAAAGGAGGAAACATCTAAATAAAAACCTCTTTTTTATATGGCTATCATATTGTACTATAGAAATTAGAAAGACTGGACCATATTATTTGTATTCATGCCATTATTTTAGGTCCACTACTGTTTAAGCACAGATTTTGTGATGCAGGAATATCACCAGCAAACAAGCATCTATTCCTTCATAGAGGAAGAAGTAAAATTAGATGAAATTAAAATGGAATGGGAAACATCTTCTGGTCCTCAGATCCCTTTAATATGGCAGAGAAAACAAATTATTTTGATTTTGTATAACCAAGGCCAAGGTTATTTCCGGGGGGATTTCTGTCGACGACAGGAAAAAAAATTGTGGTTGCTAAATCTAAAAGTGTCCCAAAAATATTTACAAAAGGTTATTACAATTTTCTCACAAAAATCACCAAATTTGATGCAAGCTCTCAATTTTCATCTTTTGTAGGAATATTTTTGAAATTATATTTGGAATCATCTTGACATCCCATCTTGAAATGTGCCTCTGTAACCTCCAGGTTGTCTTATCCCAACTGTGGAAGTCCTGCCCTCAGGGGTCAAATGCTGCACCTAAATGTCATCTCTGTCATCTCTGCCTGGTGTGATTCTAGGCTGAAAATAGTGAGTTACCACTCAAAAGCATTAAAAGAAGAATTTGAGTACTGCAATAACAATCTGAAGAGCAATAAATAATGTCAATTGAAATATACACAATTGAATGAGCGCTACATTCTTCATGGATTGTTTTTCATAATGCCCTCAGAAATATTACTTCACCGTCACAACAGCAGAGTTCAGCATTTTTTATTCAGTCACTCCGGCAAGGTATTAAATGACGTGCATTTACTTAAAGTGCTGCTATTAAAGCAGCAACAAATGTGCCGACACACATCTTGGCAGAGCGACGAGCGCTCTGCAGAGCCTTTGTTCATTACTGAAAACAGCCTTCCTTGGCTTTTGTGAATCACACAGCTTCCAGTTAGACAAGCTCCATTTATTTACGCACACTTTTCCTCTATTTCAGCTGCAAAGTCTAAGAATGCCCCCGTTGTTCCAGGGTAGTGCTCAATGTATAGTTCTATAATTTAAAGACAGGGAAGAAATCTATTGTAAAATGTACTGAGGATTGGCGTTCGTGCACTGAAGCTCACAGCAATATACTATATTTGAATTATCTTCACACATATTTCAATAATCTTCCATTGAAGGCTATTTTGAGACTGTTCTTGAACTATGTCCATTTGTAATTGTTTTCTTCAGGAATGCTTCAAACAATAAATCATTATATTGCTAGAGAGTCAGAGTGACTCAGAAAATTTCAGTGCTTGATGCAGAGTTTGTATTTGTTTGTGAAATTATCCAATTGATTACTGTTACTATTTGAAACATCTTCACATTTCAAAATGATTGATGGAGCATATTTATCACCTAAATTTGGGCATTCATTTCCTCATTCCTTACAGCCTCAAGCGAGGATTACACCTTGTGATTTTCACAGTTGCAGACTTAAAACTTAAAGTCTGAAGGAAATCTAAAGAAAATATTACTGGCTGAGAACAGAAACTCTAGAAAGACTGAAATTCTACTCACTTCTCCAACAAACAAACTGACAGACACGAGTTTAAATGTCAAGGTCAAGGTGAGAACTAAATTAAAGGACTTAGAATATTGTTTGGAAAATATAATAAAATGTAAAAAATAAAATATAAGTTTGTTGTTCTCTGCTCCCAGCCTTTTTTTTGTATTGCCCTGTAAATTCACTTAGCATCAGACCATTCTTGAATTTTTTTCCACCGTCATATATTCATAAATAGGACATGGTAGAGTCTGGGGGTAGCCTCTTTTACATGGTTCACCACTATATTTATAGGATTTGTTGTGAATGTATTTGCTTTGTAATGATCCTATCAATTCTCTGTGCAGATAGTATCAATACCAATGAATAAATTGAACGAAAGTTATTGCTTAAAGTAGTGACAAAGAGCTGGCCTTCCACTAGGTCGCCTAAATAAATTGAGTGATATTTAGAATTGATCAGGATATTTAGAATTGATCAGGAACAGACTTGGGTATGAATAGTTAAGTACAAGGCTGAACTTTAAATAAGACTTTCCACGCACAACCTTCTACTATCGACTGTAACAAGGGGAATACAAACACAATGGGTTTTCATTAAGTAGTCCAAATTTGTATTCCCTTTCCTCCCTAGACTAACTCAAAATTCTTCTCAGCTGGTTTAAATTATTTATTGAGTGTGGAGAGAAGAGTGTTGCTCCTCCAATAGGAACCTGGTATTTGGTTAACATTACTGTTACTCACAGCCAAGTGAACTATCCACTTTTACTTCTATTCAATCACCTGTGAGAATGTGAAAACTTTTTTTTCTCCTTCAAGAGGAACATCTACCTCACTATCATCTATTCAGACATGAACTAGCTATCTCAGAAAAAAATGATATGAATTTAAAATAAATTTATAAATTCAAAAATATATAGTAATCCGGCCATGCCTGTGTTTGTTTGTGTTTGTGTCTATACACCAGTGCTTTTCACATTTTCATGGCAAAACAACTTATTCTTCAGTAAAGTTGTTGACTTTGCTTGTGTGCTTCACTGCCCAAAAACATAAGACATATTTTTATTTCATGGTCCGAAAAAAAAAAAAAATCAAATAGACTTGTCTCTCATGGTGGAGACAGGCCCGAAGTTATACATCCCAGCAAACTTCTTTCCATGTGAAATTCTCACCAAAAGCAAAAAACAGGGGCCGCTATATCACCCTTAAACTGTAGTAAAAGTCGATGGCATATCGATTGGAAGCAAGTGAGAACACTTCCCTCAGCATTTATTTTATCTTTCTCCGATTGAATGAAAATTTGTTGCAGCTCATTTTTTGTAGTCGTGGCCCAAAAAGAGAGTTTTGCACAGATTCAGTGTAGCTACAGTTAAGTCCGTCGATAGTTTAATAACAATAGTAAAGTCATTGGATATAGGACTTTTCAGAAATGTTCAATCCTGAGGGGTCATGCAACACAGCAGTGTTTGGACAATTATTCTTTCATTTTTGAAAGTTTTTTGGGTTATTTGAGTAACTATTTCTTGCTATGCTACCTTTGTGTATAACAAAAAATGACAGGAACTCATTTTTGCACCAGCAAAAAATTGACCCTCGACAGCCTTTGTGATAGAATGTACACCTCTTCGTAAAGTTTTAGATGAATAACTGTCTAGTCAATTAAATCTCTTTAGCTCTGCTAAAGGGTGCACTTTGCTTCAACATCCAAGAGTTTGGGCTTGACTTTCCACTTTCTGGATTTTCCTTTTTTTAAAATCAGTTTAAAATAATTTCTTTCATGATTATTTCATTTTTTCCATTTTAATGTCTTTTTTATTGATTAATTCTTCATTTTTTTTCTGATCTCAATACTTTCATAATTGCTATCATTGAATTTAAACCTACTCAGAAAAGAATAAGAGGAGACTGATTAGATTATTAAGAATGCAGACATATTTTGAGAGGATAATAATACTACATTTACTTCTTCACTACTTTTTGTAGAAGCCCCATGACTCTTGGATGCCATGCTGATTTGAATGATGTAGATGTGCTCCCTGTCCCATACTATGTTTAATCAATATTGTGGACTAAGTGAGAAAATCCCCAGCAACAGGGGTTGAATAAACACCAGTCATTAACTTTCACAAATTCGAATTCACAGGCACAGCTTTTAAAACCTGTAATCTCTAGTGAGACGAATGAACTTTATCAAGCCTAAAGATAGTCCGTAATCGGCCTCTTTCCCCCCCCCCAAGTCTCATTTTCCTCACTCTTCACATGTGCTATGCTAATAAGAAGCAACTGCTGAAAAGTTCAGGAAGTCAGTTTGGAAACTGATACGCTACCCTCACAAGTTTAGGCCAAGTAAAAGGGATGAAGTGCTGCTGAATTGACATGATAAAATTATACAGCAACGTCTTCAGTAGATAACTCGTAGATATGAAGCGGCTCAGGATGTGCCAGCTTTCAGTAACTGATTGTCGACAGATGCAGATGGTTTACTAGATTTGCCAGATTGTATCAGGTCACCCTTTTATTTGTCACATCTCTCTCACACTCTCCTCGCTCTAACAGGGTTTTGTGTAACCTGGCAACCAGACAAATCTGCTCGCTCAAATTTCTTGTCAATCTGCAAGTCATTTTGCATTTGTGACTCGGCCCGGTGATGACAGGTATTGAAAAAAAATATCCCTCATCTGCCTATTTGTCACATGTCATTTTCTGAAGTGAGTAGTATGACAAGATATTTTTTTTCTTGAGGTGATGTGGTCATTTTAGCATCACTGCATGTCGGATGGAGGTTTTACTTTTGCTCTGCAAATGATGTTAGATCGATAGGTACCTGTTATTCCTGCACTATATCTGTTGTTGGAATAGCTACCATAGTTTTAGAATATTGTTGCCTTCTTTGAACAATTGCCTGAGTGGAGTTTATTTAGGCTAGAACAAATCATGTTTGTCAAAAATGACTAAGGATTTTTTTTTAAGAAGGTGATTATATACAATCTGATTTTGTATATTTTCCACTCCCATTTGAATTCATTAAGCTGATCAGGATCATTTAAAGACTGTGAACAGTCCTAAATGTGTTTTTGTACCAATTGAACGAGCATGAAATATCACAATAAGGAGAAAATAAGACCTGCTTGTGATATGCAGATTTTGTTACCTGCTTATGAAGCTCCATTAGTTATTTTAATGTTCCTAAGCCTGTTGCCTATAAGCTTATAGCCTGTAACTATAAGCTTTCTCAAAAAGAAATGTTTTGAAACTTTTCTGCGGTAAAGAGAGCATTGCAAGGATGGAGATCTGAAGATGGCGCCACAGAAGGGAAGCTCAATAACTGAATGCTGCAGCTCCTGTTGCGCTTTTAGAAACTCAAGGGACCATATGTAGCCCTGCTTCCAGGAAGCATAAAGATTGGACAAAATGATAGGTTTCTGAGAGTTCTTGGAGACATGACGGCACTTTGCCATTTAGGCTTTTTAAATTGTATTCTGAGTTGTACAGGGAGTCAGCGCAGAGAGACCAAGACTGGAAAGATATTATCTCTAAGACGAGTTCTTGTTTGAACATGTGCAGCAGCATTCGAAATGAACTGGAGAGTATGTAACGACTTGTCAGGACAGTCCAACAAGAGAGTTACAATCATTACTTATATGATAAAACAAAACATTACATAAGTGAAAGAAGGCAGTCCTTGATTTATTTTTTTCTGGTCTAAGATAACTCTCAGGTGTCTAACATTGGTACTGGAGGCCAATGTGACCCCATCCAGAGGAGCTTTATCATTGGGAAAGGTGTTCCTGTTATTTTTAGAGCCAAGAATGATGATTTACATTCTGTCAGTTAAGCAACAATTAATTGGTGGTCATCCAGATTTTATATCCTTAAGAAATATCCAGAGGTTTGTATAAAATGAATCATTATTTTTCGATGTTCTGCCATTGTTCACCACTTTAACAGTCAAGATTTTAGCTAACAGACAGATGTCATCAACACTTGGGGTTTTTAAAATGTCATCCCATTTATATAATTTAAAGGCAAAATTCAATTAATTGTATCTTTTTAAACTAAATTAATTTGAATTAGCTGCATCTGTCTCAAACTTTTTGGAAGCCATAGCTCTTGTCAACCCCTGCATTCAGAAATCCATACTATAACAAAAGATTTGGAAATGTCATCGCAAAGTAGGTTGTTTTTCAGGTTGTTTTGTTTTTTTGCTTTACTCATTTTGTCCACGTAAGTGTACAAATGTCGCATCATCTAGGGGAAAAACAGTAATTCCTCAATGTAAGTAATATTTTCTCCATGTTTGTACTTTAAAAACAAGGGTACATGTTTTGGTGGTGTTATCAGCAATTTTTAACACAGACAGCGTCCAATCTCTTTTCTAAGAGTTCTCATTCTTCACAACTATTTACAACCACAGAATGACCTAAATTCTATAGGTGACCATGAATGCAATGGCTCAGCTGCCACAAAGAGCTGTAATATATTACAAACCTGCGGCTTAGACCTCATGTCACACAGCAGTACATACGCAAACCAAGCAAAGAGCAACAACGGAGCTGATCTCATCTACACCACATGTAAAGCCAGGGCTGCTGAAACACACACCAAATGGTGTTTTAGCATCTCTTGAGGATTTGGACAAAGCAGAAATAATTGGAACTCGTAAGTTCTGGAGACAAGGGGACATGGGGGATCAACAGGGTGAGATGGAAAAAAGGGGGGAAAACAAGGGATGACAAATGAAGTAAATATAACTTGGGGATGTGAAATGGGACTGAGTAATAGGGACCACAAGTATAGTATCCATCAACATGTATCCCAGAATGAATCCATATAAATGTCATGAACTGGCATTTGTGTTGTATTGCATGTGACGTTAAAGTTAAGTTGGTGGGGCAACACACGTTAAGTGTGTATTAACTGGACTGGGATATTATTCAGTCATTTGCATGCAGGGGCTGTTAATTATCCACATTGCATCACTGAAAGTCTACAGCTCTTATGTGCTCATTTATTTGCATAATGCTATTCTCAGAGAAAATTGCCAGGGTTCACTGAGAAAGTGGCAAAAAAAAAAAAAACACAACTGTGGGATTGCACTGAAGATTCTTGCACATTTGCATCTCCTGCCGGCTTATTATCTGAATTTTTAAAGTTACACTCTGTGTTTCATCTTGAGATTTATTCTCTGGTTATAATTACAGCATCGCCACATCTGATCTTCAGATATGGCTTATTGTATTATTAGTCATTGTTTAAATGTCAGAGCCATCGTTAAAACATTTCATCCCAAAAGGACTATTAAAATTTAAATTCAGGTCAAAGCTTTCTATTGCTCATACTTACTCAAAACAGTATGTGAAAATAAAATGAATATTGCATTTGTATGGCATTTATTTACAGAAAGGACTATACATCCAAAAAAACATTTTAAAAAGTAACTTTAACTAATCAGTTAAATCAAAACCTACCTAAGTCAAATGATCTAAGTCAAATCAAAACCTTTCTGTAAATAGATTTGAAATGTAAAACATTGGGGCGTTTCAAACTCAGTAAAGAAAGAAAGTAAAGACAGGTGATTTAAACCAAATTGTATGATTAATGTTGCCCTTTACTGGGAGTAGCATAGTGCTTTGGTGGAAACGTAAAATACCCCTGGATGTTATTTTGGAGTAGCAGTATTTTGCCACTGGACCAGATTCCAACTGACTGAATAACACGACTGCAATATGGCAAATATGAGAAGTTTTCTAGTGCTAGGTGTCGGGGATTTATCCAACCACAGAAAAGCAATTTTAGCAAGTTTGTTTTGTGTTTGCAATGACACTTGTGTACTCTTGTTATTATTTATAAAAGGCCACAGAAACATTCCCGATCAAGATGAAGCACTGTTGCCATCAAGTGGTGTGGAAAGAAAGTGTCCAAATTTGAGATGAATTTGGCCCCCTGAAAATATCTCATGTTGAATTATTTTAATAATTTTAATGCTTGATAATTTACATCTTTTATGTTAGTCAATGTCAATAGGACATGAGAAAAACCCAGCTAACACACCTAACCGACAGCTATAAATTTACAGACATAAATGTATCAGAAATACTTGAGAAAGAGATAATAAATCACTGAGGATAATTTCTACTCAGCTTTCATTCACTCTGTTCACTGTAGAATAGTCAATCATGAAAAGCTGTATATTCTGACGATTAAAGTTTTTAAAATTCAATACAAATTTCATAAACTCTTAGAATTAAGATAAAGAAATTATCCTTCATCTTCCCTGTAACTGAATTATGCACATTTTGACAGAAAAAGTTAAAAAAAAAAAAAAAAAATAGAAAATTATAATATAATAAATAAATGAATCGCCATCCGGTGCACAGACAAATTGAAAATGCGCATCCATGTCCATGAAGCTGAATTATGACGTAGCGGTCCGGTCTCAGAGGACAAGCAGCAGCTTGCCCAGAGCCACCCACTGACACCGCTGTGAAGTGTTGCCATGGTTTTCGAAGACTGATGGACGTCTGAGTTTAGGGTGGGGTCTGAAGGTCATAATCGCTATGCTTTCCCTCACATGTTGCTCACTCATACTAATCATATTCCCAGCCTTGACGGGTCATCCATCTCTCCCTCTTTCCACCCTGTATTCGTCAACCTCCTTCCTTGCATTGCCTCGGAGCAGGCTACGAGGTCATGACCTTACCAGAAAAATTGATACGCCACCTTTCCAGTATGGTAATTAACCTTTGTCTGCATTGAGGGTTTAACCCGTTTTGAGGGTCATTTTATTGCAGCAGTGAGACAAATGCACAGATAAATAGCTGGAGCTTATAAGAATGTACTAGTTCCTAAATTGTCATTGTCTTTGTTAAACATTTGGCAATTTGTTGAGATTCTACCCTGAGGAAAGTTAAAATCCTTGAAATCTGAAATCAGCACAAACTGTAAAATTCTCCAATCACTTGTGGATTTTATCCAGCAGATAATAAGCTTATGAAGCTCAGTCCAAGTCTGCTGACCAACGTGCTGTATCTTCGTCCTGTCAGATGGACAACTTGGCTTATTTTCCTTGTAGCCCTCCATTGGCAAAAGCTTTTAAAGTAACCATATTCAAATATCTTTTATCTGTAATCCTTTCCAGTTTCTTTAAAGCACTTTTGAAAGCCACCTCCGGCCTGTTCATGCTTCATATTCTCATGTCTAAATCAGTAACTGACAGTTCTGCTGTCCTTTGATACAACTCTATCCATTATCCAAGGGTCAGAGGTCAAGTGCTGCTCTTGTTTGTCTGGACTGTACAGGTTTTCTCATCCACAGATAGGAAGGTCCCAATATAGAGAACAAACCAAATGCACTGAATATTTCTATATTTTTCTTATGACTTAAATGATGATGACTGAAAACAAGAAGGAGAAAATCATGCTCAGCATTTTCTCATCCAGAGAGCATAATCAAATCTGGTAATATACAGGACTGTCTCCGAAAATTTAAATATCGTGATAAAGTTCTTTATTTTCTTTAATGCAATTACAAAAACAAAAATCTCATACATTCTGGATTTATTACAAATCAACTGAAATATTGCAAGCCTTTTATTATTTTAATGTTGCTGATTATGGCTTACATTTTAAGAAAACTCAAAAATCCTATCTCAAAATATTAGAATATCATGAAAAAGTATTTTCTGTTGTTTTAATTGCATTACAGAAGATAAAGAACTTTATCGCAAATTCTAATTTTCTGAGACAGTCCTGTGCAGAGAGAGAAAGGGCCTTGAGTGCAGCATCAACACTTTATACTCACATCAATTCCTGTGATATTTTTATCAAGGATAATCAGAATAGATACTGGGGAAAATAATAATACATAGAATGCATGAATGAATACACAGTTATGCTGTTTATGTCTCAACCTTCAGCCTCACAGCATGAAGGACCCTGGTTCGATTCCAATAGGGAGACCTTTCTGTGTGGCATCTCCGTGTCTGTCGGGTTTTCTGGTTTCCTCCCAAAGTCCAAAAACATGAAGCAGATTAATTGGAAAAAAAAATTGAGAAAATTGTCCCGAATGAGTAAGTGAGTGAATGGTTGTTTGTCTGTATGTGTGACCCTGCGGTTGACTGGCGACCAGTCCAGGGTGTACCCCGCCTCTTGCCCGATGACACCTGGGATAGACTCCAGGATCCCCCTCCACCCTGAGTGCAGGATAAGCGGTATATGATGGATGGATGGATGTTTCAACTTGGCTGCTTTTCTGAAATAAACTACAGTCCTGTGTTTGAATTTTTCAATTAAAGTGCTTTCTATATTTGCATACTCCCCACGACACAAAAAAACACAAGGAGGCAAAAGTCGAAATAAGCATATCGCACTCACCCCAGCATCCCCTGCAACCCCTGACTGCAGGATAAGAGGTATACGATGGATGGATGTTTCAACTTTGCTGCTTTTGTGAAATAAACTACAGTACTGTGTTTGAATTTTTCAATTAAAGTGCTTTCTATATTTGCATACTCCCCACAACACAAAAAAAAAAACAAGGAGGCAAAAGTCGAAATAAACATATCACACTCACCCTGTCCTGGCGTGGCTATATTTGCATTCACATATCATTACGTAAACCAACACTAGTGTTTCATCCCTGTTCTCCTATAGTAGACAGTGGACTCTGTGCACTATAGGCACTTTGCACTAATGAAAATGTGTCATGTTAGCTCAGGCAATGATGGATCGTAAGAACACAACCTACGGAGAGCTCTTTGGCACAGCTCTGCCTTAGAAGGAAAGATTGCCTGCGCCAGGCCAGGGAGGATGGCCCACCTCTGTCAGAAAAAAAAGCCCAGATATGTGATTGATGCCGCTGAACCACAACCTCCAGGCGAGGCACAATCTGGGTAAGCCCCTTGTTCTCCCCTGCCGCTCTTCAAACATCAGCGATCCACTGATGAAATCAAGGCAGATGGAAATCATTTCCCTTTGTCGTTTCTTTGTTGTTCTTTCAGTGTCAGTAATTAACATTGCAACCACTGAGACTTTGGGTTTTACTGACTTATTTCATAGATTTACAACCGAACCTTCTGAATAACTGGCAAACTCTCCAGATCTCCAGTGTCATAGACATCTATCATCTTTTGCTGCTGCATATTAATACTTGCAAGCTCACTATTGACAAAACTTGCCCAGAAAGAGGTCTTCTCCATCACATAAACTTACAAATCAATCCACAGTTCAATATCAGCCTCCACCAACTGCTGAGCATCAAGCCTTCATAAATTAAAGAGAATATAAAAAATATTTCTATTTTGCCTGTGAATGAAGGTTGAGAATCATAGATAGATAGATAGATAGATAGATAGATAGATAGATAGATAGATAGATAGATAGATAGATAGATAGATAGATAGATAGATAGATAGATAGATAGGTCACTTTCCTCCAATTATTAACCAAGAAAACATGATATATATTTTAGAGTGTCAAACTTAGATTAGTAGTCTCATGCATAAATTAAAATGCCTCAGTCTCAGCTGAACACACCGTGAGAATGAATGTCAAATACATTCCCCCCCACACAAAAACACGCACACAGACACACCCGGTGGTCACCTTTTATATGCCTGAAAGCAATGAAAGATTTCATATCAAAGATTTTTGTAAGGGTTTTGGGGGAAAAATGGATGCTACATGAAATTAAAGTCATATAAAACGAATCCCACAGAGTGGATTCATGCTCGCAGTGGAAACAGGTGTGCCCTCTCCAATGTTTCACTGGCGGTGTGGAGCTTGGCTGCACGCCACATAATCTCCGGGTTAATGGGAAGACAGGCCTATTGACCTGTGGTCCAATAAGATAGAGGAGCATGACATACAAATCAAAGCTGCCCAGCCTCATATTGACCAGACTGTCTACAGGAAGTAAGATTTATTCGGTAGGTGACAGGGGATGATGGCAGAGTGCAGGAAAGACCCTGCAGACCTGCACAAAATAATGGCTGAATATGTATTTAATAGCCTCAACTCCAGTTCTCCAGCATTTTGTCTAGTCATGGAATTTCTCCACCCCGAACCAGAATTTACTGTCTGCCTAAATAGAGGTTCTGTATTTCTAATCGGAGCAGCGTGCACTTACTGCACAGCGGGAGTAATCAGTGGTGCAGCAGAAATAAGAGTATTAAATCTTTTAAAAACTTCAACCGATACTTTTTCCAAATACTGTGCACCATGGTGTGTACAGAGGAGAGATTTCAATCATCGAGCGATTTTTAATTAACATTCACCAGACATTTTGGGTGTTGATGCAGTTTGACTTTTTGGTCAGCGATTCAATTTCTCTTTTAAATTTAATTTGCTCTTGAAGTCTCAGGGGGATTTCTTTTGATGATTTCAAGGGATGTCTTGTAGCTGCTCTTCATTTTTGTTTTGGGTGATTATTTGCTCCTTTTTTTGCTGTAATTTTCATTTAATTTCATGCTGATTATCACTTAGGTGCCTATTTGCTGATTTTAGGGTGATTTCATGACATTGTTGGTAATAACAATCATCATACATATATTCATACATTGTTATATATTTACATTTTCTTCATGACATTGTCAGTAATGTCATTCATTATACATTCATATACATTATACATATATTCATACATGGTTATACATTTATATGCAACTTTGATAATATTACAAATATTTGAGCAGGCAACTCTTGTTGCTTCTTGTGTTGTGTTCAGCTCCAACAGGACAGAAGCCTGGACATCAAGATTTACAGGAAAATCAAGCCACACCGACCAGTATTTACTTTTCAACTCATAGCATCTCCTTGAGCACAAACTGGGGGTGATCAGAACTCTACATCCCATCAACTGCCAAAAGCAGCAAGACTGAGGTACAACACATTAGGAAAGCCAAATCAGAAACCACCAGACGCAGGAACGTAGAACAGGACGAAGACAACAAGAAATGAAAGAACATTGTCAAACCATATATTGCTGGTGTTTCAAAGTCAGCTTTATTGTCAATTTCTTCGTATATACTGGACATACAGAGGAATCGAGAAGACATTTACAATTAACAATATAATGATTAGAGTGCAAATTAGCACTGTTACATTGAACGGTAAACATGAAATTATGAGGTATGAAGTATAAAGTGCACGCAGATACAGACTGATATTTGGCGGCATTAAAGAGTAGCAGCAGAGGGTTTTGTTTGTTTTTTTGTGTACAATTTCGTGCAAAGGTCAGTAGGTAATACCATAATGGTATATGGTGCAATAGCAGCATGATAGTTTTCTCAGTGCAAATTAGCAGTAGTGCTGAAGAAAAAAAGAAAAAAGTGGCAATGTTTGGATACGTTATCAGTCCAATATGAGGTTGGGGGCCAGTTCAGCATCTTGGGGTGTAGGGAGTGGTATAGTGGAAAGAGACGTCAGTGTCCTGACAGCCTAGTGTATGAAACTGTTGGTGCGTTTGGTGGAGCAGGCCTGGAGGCTGTGGTACCTTTTCCCTGAGGGCAGGAGGCTGCACAGGCTGTGTGTGTGGGGTGGCTGGCTCACAATCTAGGATGCTTTACAGGTGGGGCAGGCGGTGTAAATTGTTCGACAATTTTCTGTCACTATTGTCAGGGTTCACAGCTGATCCCCGTCGTAATCTGCGCCAGCTGCAGCAGATGCCGCTAATCGAGATCCCTATAAAGGGCAGCGGCACTCTCTGCCTGGCGCCGGGGGATTGTGGTCTTCATGGATTACTGTGGGACCCTGCCACGACCCGGACCTCACCCCTGCCAACCCGGACCTCACCCCTGCCAACCCGGACCTCACCCCTGCTATGACCGGACCCCAGGTAGGACCTCCTTTCCCTTCCCGAGTCACGGCCGGGCCCAGACGGCCGGCGTGACCTCCTTTCCCTTCCCGAGTCACGGCCGGGCCCAGACGGCCGGCGTGACCTCCTTTCCCTTCCCGAGTCACGGCCGGGCCCAGACGGCCGGCGTGACCTCTGTTCCCTTCCCGAGTCACGGCCGGGCCCAGACGGCCGGCGTGACCTCTGTTCCCTTCCCGAGTCACGGCCGGGCCCAGACGGCCGGCGTGACCTCTGTTCCCTTCCCGAGTCACGGCCGGGCCCAGACGGCCGGCGTGACCTCTGTTCCCTTCCCGAGTCACGGCCGGGCCCAGACGGCCGGCGTGACCTCTGTTCCCTTCCCGAGTCACGGCCGGGCCCAGACGGCCGGCGTGACCTCTGTTCCCTTCCCGAGTCACGGCCGGGCCCAGACGGCCGGCGTGACCTCTGTTCCCTTCCCGAGTCACGGCCGGGCCGAGTTGGCCGGCGTGACCTCTGTCCCCTGCCGCAACCCGTACTGTTGAGGCCCAGCCTCTGCCGTTCTGTCTGCAACTCGTCCTGTCTGCATCCCGTACTGTTCAGTCTGCCACCCTGCCTGGGGCCCGCTCCGTCTGCAATCCGTACGGTTGAGGCCTCTGCCGGCCCGTCCAGTCTGCAACCCGTCCAGTCCAGTCTGCAACTTCAACCGAATAAAAGCGCTTTCCACCCATCTCTGTCCCGAAGTGTGGTTCCCTGCTCGAGTCCGCCCCAGCACATCGTGACAACTATCCTATTGTTTGAAGATTTCCTTGTACTTATACACATCTCGCTAAGACATTGATGCTCTCACTCCCATTAAATCATCCCAAGGTCCTTCACTGGACTTGGGGATAGGTGCCTTCTTGCAGCAGTCTTGAAGATATGGACTGTTCCACATTCCTTTCTTTGTGCAAGACCCTATCTTGAAATTTGCATTTCAAGATAGGGCTCCTCAGACAAAACTGTCACAAATGTATCACGCTATCTTGGGATCAATACCAAGACGGATTTGCACGCACGGACCAGGCCCATCTGTACCCTCCAAACAACCAGGAAAGATTCACCACCTGAACTAACCCCTGGTAACTTCACCAAGAGCCTCAGTTCATCTGATCAAACAGGTTTCACTCCTTTGTTTAGCTTTACCTTTTCACATTCCAACCCAGGTAATCCCACAAAAGTTGATCTTTTGTGCCCAAACACACCTCCATTAGCATAACAACCCCCCTTAGACCTAGTTTCTGCACATCAGCTCCTACATTTACATAACAAGCCACCACCATAGCCTAGACCCAACCAAAACCCTGGCAGTTACATTCAGAAACTGTAATCTGACCCAGGTGGTAAAACAACCGCAGTGTTTGGAATAGGCTTGCATACCAAAGTGAAAGACTATTTGAATAGCTTTATGTTTTCTGTGTGAAGCTTACAGTGGTGTGTTGAAATGTTGTTTTGCTGCTTTGTAAGAGGGGGTGACATGGTGGCGCAGTGGTTTTTTGCTTCCACCTCACAGCAAGAACATCCCTGGTTGGATTCTGACAGATTCAAGATTCAAAGATTCAGTGCTGTTCGTATGTACAGTGTGGAAATGTGTTACCCTGTACAATGAAATTATTACTTTGCTGTCCGAAGTGCATTTGGATTTTGTATTAGCAATAAATAGATAGTCTAAACATTATAAATATGAACAGCGTTGGCAGTGCAACTAAAACACTGAATGCAGCTTGATGTGCAACTCAAAGTGCAGGTGCGAGGATGAGTGCAGTTTAAATGCCAGTAGTTATGTGCAGTGCTGCATGTAAAGCGCAGAAAAAGAAGAGTGACGAGCTGTTTAGGAGTCTGGTGGCAGTCGGGTAGAACTAGTTCTTTAGTCATGGGGGCCCTTCTGTATGGAATTTGAATGTTGTCCTTCTGCTTGCGTTGGTTTCCCTCCGGGTTCTCTGATTTCCTTCCACAGTCCGAAAATATGCATTGGGTTATTGAAGACGCATAATTGCTCAGACATTTGAATGAAAGAGTGAATGGTTAACTGTGGCCCTGTGATTGGCTGGCAACAAGTCCAGGGTGAGCTCTTGCATCTCAGCCAAAGACAGGTAGGATAGGATCCAGCTCCACCAAAATGTTTTGGCAGCCATACTACACTAGTCAACCATTTCATTGGTATTGTGTCAATTTCAGTATTTGCCCTAATTTGAAGAGGTGATTATGTTTACTTTTTTAGAAGTGTAAGTATAACTTAACCTCTATTGCACTGTCCACTCTCTGCAGTGTGAATTAAATTTCACCATTGTGAAATGATTAAAGGTGCATTGTATTCAATATTACTACATATTTTTCCTCAGACACTGTCAACCAGGAGTAATTTGTGAGCTCACCCATTTATCCAATCTTAGTCCAGGTTCTGTTTCTCCCATGATTTGTGGTGTATGTCAGTAGTTGATGCAGCACAGATATATTGACTTTATATCTAATGGTAGAAATCTTAGTTACTGGCACTGCCTCAGCAGAAATTAAAAAAACAAAAAACAAAAACCTTAAACATCAAAAAATCTGCACCAACCGCAGCAGGAACTGTGATGAATCTGCATTTTTTGGCTGTTTATTTTCTTGAAAAATCAGTGAAGTGTTAGTAAAAAAAATTGTCTGTGTTGATCTGAATGCCAAATCATTACATTTTTAATGTCCATCTTTAGACAACTTTAAGACATCATGTTCTGAGATTCAAATAAATGCAGGACAATGCAAGGATTGACAATTTCCATCATGACATTCCTCTTAATGAGGTCTGATCTCATTCTCAGTAATGACCTAATACTTCAGTTGCATCATATTATTACATCACTGACATTTACAGTGTTTTGTTTGGAATAAAGTGTTCTACATCCTAAAACATTTGCATAGGTGGTCTTAATTATCATTTATCCTGCTTAAAAGCTTGCATAATGAATGATCCCAATATATCAGCTACATATGGCTTTAGATTTACAGATAGAACCATCAAACTCCCAATAATTCCTTAAATATCTAAAAGACAATTATGTAACCTTTAATTTCATCTTGATTTGCACCAACTAATAGTCAATGTGTGTATTATATAGAGTTCATTTATTTGTGAATATCTGTCTTTAGCCCGATGGTAGGTGTGTTCTGTTGATTTTATGTTATGCATTTACTTCCATGTTCACACATGTTCATCCAACGAATAGTCCATCAGGGATGGAAAAAGATGATTTTGAACCACGTTTGGTCATAGAAGTAGCCAGTATTATCAAATGTCACCAGATATAATGTAAAATGAATAGATCTGTGGATTCTTTATTTATTTATGTATTTATTTTTAGTTAAGTTACAGTCGGCACTAGATATGTTAAAAGACATGTTAGTACAAGTGCTTGATGTGACTGTCCCCTTGTGGGCAGAATAGTGAATTTCTCATTAGCCCATGCACGCTTTTGGGAAGCCTTCCCACAGCTGTAAGAGGGGAGAGAAAAACATAAAAGATACATAACATGAGGTTTTTTTTTTTGTTTTCAAACGCTTCATTTAGTCACTCACCGCCTCAGTTGCTCAGTTGTGTGACTGTTTACTAATCAGATGGTAACTTATGTAGACAGTATGTATTGAATATATGCAGGGATGTGCTGGTTGAAAACGAAATGTTTGGTTTTAGTCCTGAAAGCCATTCTTTCATACATTTAGTGAATTGACATATTACAATAAATTTTCTTTTTTCAATGAAAATTGAGAGGTGAAGAGTTTGCCAGAAGAAACAAATAGTCATAAAAATATTCAGGGGTGACATGGAAACTTGAAACCCACAGAATGCAAAGTCTCAGAATGGGCTGAGGTCAAACATAGTTATTTAAAAAAGCACTTTGTTTTACAAATGTGAACATGATAACAGCAGCATTTATGTAACCTAAAAAACCCAAACCAAGGATAATACCAAACTTTGGGTGTCCTTCAAAGACACTACATACATTTTTCCTTAAATTGGCTCCGAAAGCGTATTTAAATTCCCTGTGGCCTTATGGAGATACAAGTCCAACTTCAGTTTTGCCTTCAAGGTTGAACTTCCACAGCGTCCAGTTCAGGCACACAATGCAATCTGTCCCTCCCAGTGAAATAAATATCTCATTTAGCGTCTCCGATATCCTACACTCAGTTAAAACGTGATTTTGGACAGATTTCAGAAAGGACACTTGTTTATAACTGAAGGGTTTATCAGATAAAAAGAGGCGAGATCCCCCACTGCAGGTCATCGGTCCCTTTCTTTTCAGATGTTTAGTGCAGCGTTCTCATATGCTGTCTGTCCACACACGCACACACGCACGCACGCACACACAAACACACGCACACACACACCTTTGTTTAGGGCTTTTATGCATGCATGAACACTGAAGTGTTAATTTGATTCTGTTATTGTTGGTCAGAAGAAAATTCAGAAGGGCTAGGACGGTTATACCCTGCATTGTATAACATTGTACATTGTCACGTGGGATTGGAAATAGATTAGTATATTAATGCATGATAACGCCCAACCAAACATGCACGCACACAGACACACAGAGCTCATCTCTCAGATCCATCCGCAGGGTATTGAATGATTCACACACACACACACACACACACACACCCTTAATGAATCCGCAGACTCGTGGATGGTGAATGAGAGGGAAGGCGCGGCGAGCGGATCGCTCCAGAATCTTCATCACTGACAAACATGCCTGTGGGCTGGCAGGCGACGACACAGAGGAGCACCGGGGCCAGACAAAACACTGGGATCTCTGATCGCCGGTAAGCAACTGTCATCTTTCTCCTCTCCATTAGCAGATTGAAAATTCGCAATCCATCATCTCTCCACCCTCACCCCATCCTCCCCACCCTACTGTGTTGAAGCGGCGGCCTGCAAGGAGGACAGCTCCCCGGCTGCTTGGAGGGGAAGAGATGTTTGCAGATGTTTGCTGATTTATTCGTTGAAATGTGCAGTTGCTTCTGCGCCATTGTGACCGCAGCACGCTGGTTTTTGCAGCCAATTAGAGTCGATGTAGCAGCAGTCTGAATATATCAATACAAATCCCTGGTCGCCTGTTTGCAGAGAGAAAGGTGGTGGTGGTTCGAGCCTTGGGTGCGGAGCCTCACAGTGGATGTAATCATTGGTATTCACTATTATTGATATTATAACTAGTATGCAGTGTTTATCCTAGCAGGGGTGGATAATAGAGCATTGTTCTGATCATGAGTAACTGCATGTATTTGAATGGATCATTTCTTTTCCAGCGGAGTTGAGCATACTGTATGGAAACATCAAGAGAATTGATCTTATCCTGACTCCATAAAATGCATGGGATTTGTGCTCAAACATTTTTTTCTTTAAAAATGCACACGTGTATTTTCAACCCCCCCACCCCATGTTTCTACATGTGATCACACATAAAGCCACGCAAATATCCTCAGGCCTGTCTGTCAGCAGCTTCTCTTCTGCCTTGCAGATGATCATCAGATGTTTGGGTGACAGGCTCTCTCATATGGTGTCCTCGTCAGAAGATGCCTTTTTCAGATTCCCATCGAGGAATGTGAACTTGGCGTGCTTCTTCAAGGGTCGAGGAGAGGCCTGGCTTATGAGGACGACCCCCCCTCCACAGCTGTGAGCTGTGGTGTAAGTATCAAACATTCGATATGCACGTCTATTGTTTGGAAAGAGTGGCAGACTATTGCTTTTATGGCAAATACACCCAGGACTTGAAACATGTTTTCTACCTGTATCCTACAACATGTTTCGAAAATCGCGATGACAATCCTGATTGCCCCCTTGAAAATTCTGTTAATTTTCTATTGCTGCTAATTTTTGAAAATTTCTTTTGACTTTCTTTCAGATGTATTCATTTTTTTAATTTACTTTGTAATTTCAGTGTAATTTCCTATTAACTTTAGAACATATCTTTGTGAATTTTAGATTTTCTTTTTTTTTAAGACAGTTTTGTGATATTTATGTTACATCGCTCACTCTGAGTTAAGTTTTTGCTGATTTTTTGAAGGTTAGCAGAACAAAATAAATTGGGAGGAAAATGTCTATCACCAAATTAGCAAAACTGTTGCAAAAGAATTGATGGTTGATTGAAAGAAAAAGAATGATTTAAAAGAAAAAAAGATGATAAAAATACTACAGGACACAATACTGCACATGCATAATATAGTTATATTGCCCAGTTCTACGTCAAGCAATTCCCCCTCTGGTGTGGATCATTCTGTAGTGTTTTTCCAGTTTTCTCTCTCAGATCTGAGCAACATGGGCTGCGGGGGGAGCAGGACCGATGCACTTGAGCCTCGCTACCTGGAGAGCTGGACCAAAGAGACGGAGTCCACATGGCTGACAAGCACAGACACCGATATTCCACTGTCATCTATTCAAAGTATCCCCTTGGAGAGCTCTGATGTCGGCTTCTCTTCTAAGAAAACCATCAGCCCGGGTGAGAACAGTGTATTATGGTAAAGTGGACAGATGATTCATTTATAATTGGTGCCATAGCAGAGAGAAGCTGTCGAGCCCTCATGAATAATAGTCATATCACATTTCAAATATCACATCCATAGTCCAGGGATACCCAATTTGTCTTATTTATAAGATTTTGTTTAGTTAAGTGTTTGATTTCTGGAGCTTTTTCAAAATATTCCATTAAACAAACATATTTTCAATATATTAAAAGAACACCTGAATATCAATTGAAAATTAAGGCAAATTATTAAGAATCAGCGAATGTACCTACAAAGAAAATTCAATCATAACAAAGATGATTTAGAAATTTTCCAGAGTGAAGTTCCTGTTTATTTGGACCTCAGATGCTTTATGTTATTTTGCTTACACAACACTTTATATTCTGGGTGTGTTTTTTAACCCAAGGAAAAAATATTAGTCAGTGTTGCGTTTTCTCTTTCCACCACAAACACTTAAGGTTTTGTAATAAGAATTTGTTGTGGACAGAGGACATTGACAGGGGGATGAAAAACAGTCATGACCGCACTTCTGCAACCCCCGCCCTTCCTCTGGTGTGTTAATGTATTCTACTTCTGCACAGTATCCTATTATTTGATGATTTGTCTTTTCCTGGGATCTTGTACTGAGCTATATATGTATTCTCTTTTGAAGCCAGGACATTAATTCGTAAGGGGGTATAATAGACGACATCAAAAGCCACAGAAAGGCTCAGACAGGACTTGGCTCTCATGGCAACAGACAAAGCTGTTAGTCAAGACAGGCCTGGAAGTGTAAAGACTTTGCTCCGCTCAATCAGATTCAGAATCAACCTTATAGATAAGAATGCTGCATTTACAAATGCTGGGTTTGTGATGTAGCATTTACATGGGTCAGTCACATAAATATATATTTTTTAAAACGAATAGAGTGTAAAACACAGATAGAAACAGATAAAAGCAGATCTTCTTACCAACTTTATTACCCTGTTGGAAAATGGGAAAACCTATGATGACATTGTGTGTTAGTAACTGACAGGCAGGGGTAAAAAATGATTAAAACTGCGTTAGCATGCCGCATGGGATACTAATGTTTTCTGTAAAATTTGTAAAAAAAAAAAAAAAAAAAAGGAATGTACAATTACAAATGAAACAAAAAATTAGTTATTTTTATTTTTATAGTTATTAGTTATTTAAAATTGGATTTCATATTATTCATTAAAGATGGCTGGGGTTCAAAATAATTGTTGTAAAGATATTGTCAACCACACACACATATTTTGGCTTTGCCCTAAACTAAACATTCCACAAAACCCTACAAATGCATTATTAGGAGCAACCCCTATGGGTATAGAAAGGATGAAAAATACCTCCTAAACAAATGCTCACAGTAGCATTAAATGGCGTAACGATCAGGTGGTTAAAACCAGATCCCCCTATATATAATATATGTATCCATAAAGTATGGAACATAGACCAACATATACCAAATTATATTTTTTATCTCCCACTCCGATATTTCTGTTACTATTTCCTACTTATTTATCTATTATTATGTCATCTTATTATATGTGGTACATGTACCTATCATATTAATGGGGAGAAAAAATAAATAAAAAGTAAGTTCAAAAAAAAAAAACCATAAAACACCTATTTCAGCATTCAGGGAGCTCAATGTCATCATTTCATATCTTGGTAAGGTGCTCCAAGTTCATTTCATTCCCAAGTTCAAGAGAGAGACCAGCCAGTTAAGTAATGCTTGAAAAGTTATGTGGTCTAAATGATAAAAAACTGAGGCTGTTATTTGTGAAAGTTCCAGATTTCTTTGACGACCTTCCACCTCCAGCTCAAGCGTATCTGAGAGTCTGCTCGGCTATGTCCGAAGTCAGTCTAAATGACAACAAACCGAGTAGCCCCCCAGCAATCCATGCCACTGTGCAACCAGAAGTGGCGCTGACCCCATCTGGTACCACAGTTCAGCGCAGAAGTGTCCTGCACACCGAGGAGATCGTAAGGCTCTCGTAAAAATGTTCTGTGTATTTTTGCTAAATCAGATTCAGGACCGAAGTTAAGATCGAAACACTTTTGATTGTGCTCGTATGTCTTAGGTCACATTGTCGTGAGTATGAAATAATGATCACCAGTCCTAAGTACTTCTTGTTGTATTTCCATTGAACTGAGTAGTAAATTCAGTTAATGAAATCAATTGATATTCTTATTAATGAAATACTAAACTTGTGTTAAAAGCCAACAATATTGAGAATTGTCATTAAAAAGATAATCTGTAACAGTAATTTATTGGTCACAAATATTTTAGACTAGTGACATTTGAGGTTCATTTAAGTGTTAAGTGATGTTTTTAAGTGTCTTCAACTGAAAGGTCAATTTTACATAATAAAGATGAAATGTAAACCAGAAAGCTAAAACTTTGGTATCAGAAAATCAACTAACATCCACCCAAATGCCTTCACAATAAAATAAATTAAAGAGTAAACAACAAATTACTCGCGAATAAGGAAACTCAACATTGTATTTTAAGGAAAGTGACTCCATTTATTTCTCACCATGCACAGACAAAGTGGCAGGACAACCGGATGTCCACCAAGCAGGTGACCATTACCGTCACGCAGAGCATCCATCAGGTGGACAAGAACGGCAAAGTCAAGAAATCCCTCACCACCTACGAGGTCATGAAACCTACAGAAAGCCTCAAATAAACCACTTGGCGGTGGCTGGGGGGAAACCAAAGAGAAATAACTGTGAAATCCAATAGAAAAAAAAAAAAAAAAAACGCTGCTGCTGCTAGAGAAGTCTAAGGCTGAAAGCACAAGGAGGTGAGGGATTTTGCTGGGAGAATTCAGACTGTAGACGTATGTCTCGAGGAGATCGATGTGGCACCATATTTAATGCTGTAAGATATATTTTTATGGCCGCTATTAGAATGTTTTTTTGATCTATTTTCATCTGTGGAATAGGTTAAAAGTTACAGGTTTGTTGGAGAACATTTACAAAAAACAACCTACCAAGTCAAAACTGAAGCACCATTTGTTTGTTGCAGGTATAACATTACAAGACCACAAAACAATCAAAATTCCTAACTGGAATAACAAAATTAGATAAAAAAAATAAAAGAAAAAGAAATCTGTGATTATTTAATATAGTTTATGTTTTATACTGATATGGGACCAACATGTAGTTGTGCTAGTGTCTAAAATCTTTATTTCTCAGGAAGTTTGTATTGACTGCACTATTTAAAGTGAAGCCTGGACAGGAGTTTTTGTCTTAAGATGTCCATACAGTGTCTTACCTTCTTACTTTATACAGTGTCTTCAGTCATTCATGTTTTCTAAAAAATACAAATAAAGCAAAAATGTTTACAGTCCTTGTTACTTGCTATAATATGTGAAACGCGATGAAAGTTTATGTCATGCAAAAACACACATTTTCTCAAATACAATATCAATGACAGTCCAGAGCGTCAGCTTTTTTCTGAAAGTATGTGAATGTGTTTTTCTTGGTCATAATATATCTGTCCTGATCTGTACGCTGGCTCTTCCTTCTCCATCCAATCCTCTATGGAGAAGTCGGGGAAGAAGAAAGCGATTTCTCTTTGGGCTGACTCAACAGAATCTGAAAAAAGGACAATACAGCTAATGATTTAAAGACTTTGTTGTCAGCACAAAGCTTTGACAGACATCGCATCAATTTGATATATTTGATAAAGAGTTAAACAAATGAATCATCTTAGCTTGTATAATTAATCATTTTGAGATGCATTAAGGCATTATGTACAATTTTAGAGTGAGATGTACTGAAACTGTTATGTAAAGAGGAATAATCCAAAATTCCTCCTGACCATTGTGCAGGTCTTATCTCCAACTACAGGAAATATTTTGTTGAGGTTCTTGATACCAAAGTCATCCAGTCATTAAATCCAGGGATTCATATACTTTCTCCACCGTGCACACTTAAGATTTAAACATTGTTTATAAGAAAACTGTCTATTCTTGTGACTTAGATGACAAGAACATTTTATAACCAATTTATGCAGAAATCCAGGGACCTCCAAGGGATTCATCATCTGCATATGGGCATTTTTCTTCAAGACAAAAAATATAGTTGCTAATAAAAAAGCAAAGCCAGATTTAGCATATAGTATTTAAACTTTCATCTTCACCAAATGAAACTATTCATTCTTGCATACTGTTGAAGTGTGTCGAGGGTCTGATACTCTAATGCTAACTGTTGTGAGAGACCATGTCTTAATGCATGACAGTGGACTCATCCTTATACATCTTTGAATTGAAACAAAGAATTATATAATAATAATGTGTCACTCTTATTTTGTTAAGAATGAGGGAATACAACACCTGAACCATGAGTTGTGTTTCGTGTGTCAGTGAGTCCAAACTGAGCTCGTATAGAATCAGGGGAGGTGTATCTGGCTTGGAAAACCTTTGTTGGTCCCATTAATTCCCTCCAGTGCTGAATGGCATCTTCTCTGGCTAAAATGTATGCACGCATTGGACCACTGTGGAGAAGAGAAGTGAGACGAGTCACAAGACTTGATCTAATATATTCATCCTAGAGCCTCCAGGGACGAGCCAAGCTATAAATATATTTGTGACATACACAGTCTAGACATTATCCGTTCAAAAATAACAGGAAATCATTGAAGCTTGACTGACTGGCATGCTGCCTGAAATACCTCAACTTTTTCCTATGACTAGGACAGTATCAAGAGACTTGTTAATCTGGCAATTGTCTGATCACTGCTGAGATGAGACAAAAACCTCACCGAGGCAAATTCTGCAATCCCCTTGGGGAATATGCATCTGGAGACAGAACAGGCTTTGTGAAAAGAAACTGCATTCTGTTTCAGGCATGTATTTATCTTGAACTTGTTGAGTTCCAAGATAATTAGAAATGCTTTATTGATCATGGAGGAAATTGAGAAACTAATTCCCAGTGCTGTATTCTAGACAACCAGGGTTTCAACTGTTATTTAAAATCAGATTGCTAACATACCCCTTTTTCACAGAAATTGACTGTATCCAATCATGAGCTGAAACCACCTTAATAGCAGCTAAATATCACCCAAAATGTTTCAATCAAGCAAAAAATCTGTAAAACATGGCAAAATAAAATACAAATCTTTTGAGAAATTAACCAAAAATTGGCATGATATCATAAAAGTCTCTTTAAAAAAAAAATAAAGTCAGATGAAAACAAACGTTACATTAAATGAAAAACTACAGACAGTACAATTTTTTATTTTTTTTGGGGGGGGGGAATTTATTTTACTCCTTTAGCAGAATGAGAATCAACACAGGCATTTCATGTGAAATGATAACCCCACATGTCATAATGTTTTCATGTACTTTGTTTACCTTGACATGAATTCAACTAGTCTCTGAAAGAAGAATCTTCCTGAAAAGTAAAAGAGATGCCAGTTAACCAAGTTGTGATATATATATTTTTAATATGTTATGAAACATCATTGTTTGTTATACTTATGACTTGTGTCGGTGACTCAAATTCTGTTGCTTGTAGGAATATACTACAAGATGAATTGCTTATTTTATCCTCTACATCTGCTAAAATGGGCTCTAAGATCATCCTCATCATTTCTGTAATGAATTTCTTTGTGGTATGGGTTCTGTCCACACCTGAGTGTTCAGCATAAAACTTCTCGGAGTCCTGTCTCCTCCACGCCAGATGTTTGCATCGAACGATGACAAAGTTGTTGTCCAGAATTTTTTGATGGAGAGCCTGGAATGTAAATAGGTTGTTTGTATATTGTCAAGAACCATTATTCATTTGTTAATTTGTTATATTTATTCATAGTAAAACTATTTAATGGGGTTGGTCACACATTTACCAGCACTTGTGTCAGATTTACAAAAGAAATTTTATGTTATAACCTGGAGCAATTTTTTTGTTTGTTGTTTTTTTTTACAGTAAAGCATTAAAGAAACTAGAAGAAATCTTATTCTACACCAACTTTGTCCATTAAAAAGGTTATGTATGTGGGACTAAAATCTCTATGAGCTAAAGTTATATGAGCATTGTTATACAAATGGTGAGGGATTTAGATGCGCTTAGTTTTTTCCATGGTTTTTTTTTTTTGAGCCCTGCATGAAAAATGTAGATCAGTCATCCAGTTATTTCAAGTTATTTGTGTATATCAGTGGAGCAGCTTTTAAACTATTAGTCATTCATATGTCATTCACACATACTTTTTTGTTGTGCCTTCAAGTATTCTACTTTACTGACCAATTATCTAGGTTTTATAACGAATATTAAGCTTAACTTATGATGAATATCAAGTGAGGTTTATCGTCATTTAAAACAAAAATCCCATTGATTATTTTTAAATAAATGCATGAGAAAATCACACATATGTAGGCCACCTCCAGCATCAGAGGATGGGCAACGGCGTCCGGTTTAATGACCGCCAGGGTGAGCTGCAGCACTTTCGACAAACGGCTCACTGTCAGGTACATTTTCTAGAGGTGAGACACAAGATACATTTGAAAAAAAAAGCCATCTGCTCTTAAATATGTATCCTGAAGTACACTGCGGCAAACGACCCAAAACGCGTAGTTATACAGGTAACTAGGGCAGGTATTTTAGTGTAAACCTGTTGCTAACACCCCACAGGAAACACTGTAATCTTGTCACAACATATAGAAGTGATTAGCGGTACCGACCTTTTTTGGTTCGTTTCCGGAAAAGCTTGTCAGTTAACACTACGGAGTATTTTATGCTGCACCGCAGCCATGGGTATTATTTATTAATAATATATAGTTTTAAGTCTTAGCTGCTTCCAAATCAAGGTTAACAGAAAAACAAACAGGTTCCAGTGGTACAATTTTGTTGTTACAGTGCAATATACAAATGAATCTTTCCCTGCCACTGAAGCGGGAACAGCGCAGTCCGTCTTATAAAAGTTTCCCCAGGAAACAGTTTTCGCATGCATGGTTCCCCCTCACAAAGAACTGCACCTGAAAATAATAAGAAAAAAAAACATATTCGATTCTATTTGAGAATTTTGCTCAAATGTTGTTACAAGTTAATTTTCGCCGGGTTTTACAAACATTGCAAAGGACGGCGAAGCACATCTGTCTTGAAAAATATCTACGATATGTCTCCCAAAAAGCCTTTGTAGCAGGTCAGATGATGTCCCCAAAGAGCCTCTGTGGATAATATTTGAAAATAAAAATCGATTTGAAAGTGTAACAATATAAAGAATTGTGGAAATAAGGTCGATAATTCTGTACGGGCATTAATTCAGAATGATCATCTTCTTTTGTGTCAGTATGAGTTTAGCTGGTTTATGAAAGCCATTGTTGTTTTTCTGTTATTGGCCTGCCACTCATCTTTTCTTTCTGTCATTAGAAAAAACAACTTGTAGAAAGAATACATTTTACAAAATGGGTAAGAATTGTAAACATTTCAGTTATATTACAGTTCACTGTAGATACCCTTCATAGCACTAAATTATATTATCTCTAACCCACATTTAATAATCCACATATTCTTGCTCCACAAGCATCTCTTTGCTGAATCAGTCTAAAAAAAGTGACCAATTACACTTACCTAAATTTACACAAATTGAGTACTAAAATGTGTAGATATTTGAACTACTTGTTTATTTTTGATCATTTTGATCTTGCTGCTTTTTTTCTTTAACCAAACTATATTTGTCTTACAGCTGTAGTTACAGATTGAACTTTAAAAACACAACACCAAATGTGCGTCTTTTGAATGTATGTAAAAAAATGGACAATTATGTGTCACAATTTGGTTAGAAAAAACACATATTCTTCCTATCGGAGTCAAATATTCTGTTACAGATAGAAAATAAAATATTTTTTTTTGTTATTAATTTTTTTTTTAGATATATGTTTCCCACAGCTGTAGAGATTCAACAGCCACACAGTATACAATGTATTAGATATATATAACCACATCCATCTTTAAAAACAGTTAGGCTGCACTCGACACATCTACATAAGAACACAAACAGTGTGTCTCGCAGTGAAATAAATTCCACACTCTTCCATATGACAGTAATCACTGTGCCAGTGATGTTACGCTATAGATTTGGATAACTGAATATAAATGTTCTGCCCTGCTTTCAGGGCGAACCAAAGATTCAAGGGCTAGTAATGACCATCTAGCAGGCACATTTGAATCCATGAGTCTGTGGTGTTTTCATAAACTTTTGAGCAAGAATTTCATCCATGGCAGTGATGAACCTAACTAGATTTTTACCCTTGCATCATCATCAGTTGGCATGTAATAAAACTTTCAAACCATTTTTTTTTATCTTGAGATGATAGTCAAATACATGTAATGTTTTTTGACAGGTGCATTTGTATGTATAAAAAATGGGCTTTAGATTACTGATGCACCATAGTATGTGTCTTGAGTGGCTCACAGACTGGAGGAGGGCAGAGATTTTATAGGCAACCAATAGGAACTGGGTCGAGAGATGTTTGTCTCTGGTATTTCATCAATGCAAGAGATCAGTCGTACAGTATGAGTTACTAACACGGAGCACATTCCTGCAATGCAAAATAGCCACACCCTTGAAGCGAGGAGGTTGTGTGTGTGTGTGATTTGACTTTCACAGAGAGAAAGAGAGAGAACAGGAGGGAAGAAAGGGGGGATCGAAGTCCCACATAGGTTTCTTCCACCTGCCTGTGTCATGTGACTTGGGGTGACACCACAGCTGTTGCCTCCCAAGAGGGGGATGGAGAGGATGAGAGGGTGAGCATGGGGGTTGAATTGAGCATTTTTTTTAGGATAAAGACTGCAGACTATACTCTTATATTAAAAAATATATGAAGGGTTTTGTAAGTTATATTTAAATCCTTACAGATCCTTCATGATTCATTAATGTGGGGGTGGGGGGGTGAAAAACGAGGAACGAGGGAGACTGAAAGTGCGACAGAGAAACATAATCATTCTTTAAAATATACTACCGTGAATCTGTGATGAGAATCAACAAATGGCACTGAAGGCTGACAACACTTAGTCAGACATTCACATAGCAAGCCATTATCTTTCCTGAACACAGTTGACTAATCACATATCCAGAAATTAGCAACAACGTATTGTTACAGGCTGTTATCCAGCCTAATTACAATTTCACAGGCATGTAGTGTACATGGTTTAGATGTGACAGTTCAATTGCTGGTTGACATCACATGGCACCTTTTACAGAAGTCTGTGTTGCTGTGTCCATGTATGGTTTGTTGATTTATTTAGGTATTTTGCACAACAATTAGAGACCTTTGGAAAGAATGACTCTGGATCTTGACGGTCATGTTAATTGCAAGTTGATTTTTGTTTCAGTTTTCTTTAGAGTATGGTTGAAACACAGGTTTGAGGTTTGATGAAGCTGAATGGGAATCCGCGTAAATCCCAAGACAAAGTTAATGTGGCGATATTTGAATTAATGTGTTGGCATGTTTGTTTCCCAAACTCAGAAATACCACATAATGGCAAAATAAGTAAATGTCCAAGATGTCACAATGTCTATTGATTATATGAATACATGTATTTAGTGAACAATTGTCTTTCCAATCAAGACTGTATTCATACTGAAGATGAATTACAAGGAAAGCAAAGTAGAAATAGGATATTCTTAAACTAAGAAGAAAACATAAGAGAAAAAACAAAATCTTTCAAGCATCATATTAACAACTATAAAATGTGTACATATTTTATGCGAAAAATTTACATATTTGATTCATTGGATATTTTAATTCTTTATTTCTGGCCATGTCATTACTTTCATAAGCACAATGTAATGTTATTTCGTATGAGCATTTATGACGTTGAAGAAATGAGTCACAGCATGTGTCTAAAAAGTAGGAGTTGGAATGTGTCATGGCTTTTGACAGAGATGGGCTTTGAATACCAGCATTTGTTGTAGAAAGTTAACTTTTATGAGACACATGTGCAACTCTGTACCACATGCACTGAAAAGAGAAGTACATCTATCTTCTCAGCTCAGTATAGGATCATGGATAATGGATATTATAATGAAAAATGGATATTTGTGCCCAAAGGGGATTGAATACTACTGACACAAGAGTTTTAGGGGCACTTGGATATTCTTCTCATGTTTGGGGGTGAAAATGACTACCTAGCCAGACCTTTTGAGAATATTGAAGCATCTTTCTCTCTGTATGTGTTTGAGACCACCCATTCCATCCTCTGAAGATTCTCTATATTATATATGCAATGTTAATAAATACTTTATGAATCAGATTTGGGTTGATGTACATAAATCATTAAAACACAACCTCTGACAGAGCCAAGGATATATGGAGAGTTTTGCAATGGTAAAGATTCTGAGCTAATATAGGTTTCTCTTATGATGTGTAGTGTTTTGACATGCATATTCCCTGAAAAAATATGTTGCGCTTCAGATGGAACAGTGGCTACATTCAATTCTTAACTTTTGCTCTAACCATCCTGGGCACAGCAGCTGAACCAGCTCCCTTCTGTCTGCTGACCATAAAACCCATTTCTGTTTCATCTGTTTTCTGTTTTCATCTGTGTCACCGCTGCTGCTCATTCTGCTGTTGCTGCCGGTTTCCCTGCAGTTGTCATTCCCCTCTTGTGGGGAGTTGGGCAGCTGACTGACAACCCCACTGCCTATCGGATGTCCAGGGCTGATACTACATGGTTGTTCATCCCTCTGTAGACACAGCAAAGGATCATGAGATGATACGTAACTGCACAAGATTGTATTCTTAAGACTAACTTTCTGAGCGTTTCTTTCAACATAACAGGATTTTTATTGGGAGTGAGTAGCAGCTTTAAATCATATTAGAAAAAACTATAACAGCATGCACTAGCATAAATTGATATGGTCTTTAACAGAGATTGAGTTATTACTAATTATTATTTTAAATTGATTCTTATTTACTGGCAATAATCAAAATATACTAAATTAAAACTAAAATAAAGCACTTTCTTAAAGATGCACATTAAAGAGATTTGACTATGATGATTTCATCACCAATAGTTTTGTCTATGGGAATTTATATTCTGTGCTCATAACAGAATGAAAATACTCTACTCTAGTTTTGTTTCATTTGTTTTTTTTTCCTAAGAAGGAACTCTTATGAGTGAACAGGTCAGCCTGTTCTCTAAAATGTATCAATGGAAAAACATAAAATATTTCTTGTTTCGTTGAATACTTTGGCAGCCTTCGAGTGACCGGCCGACAGGTAGGCCGTGATCAATGTGTAGGTCAGACTCTTAAAAAGGGCAATTGAAAGGAGGACACGAGCTCAGCATAAACCCCCAAAATCCTTTTATGTCCCAATTGTTTGGGCTAGTGTGAAAACTCTTTCCTGTCACAACACCTCGGTAACAGATCTGAGCCTAATGAGGGTGCTACACTAAAGAAATCACAAGCGATGAAGCCTTCGACTCACAAGTGACCACCTTTTGTTTAACTATGTCTTCGGCAGGTCATTAACACGTCAATGTGACCATTGTGGTTTGGCACAAAGTCAGTTCAGATTTAATTTCCTTGACCACTATGTCAGCACAATGACAATTCATTTTAGTGTATCCATCGATTAAATTAATTAAGATTATATATTATCAGGGACCTTCAAAATGAATTTGATAGAAAATATTGACCCAAACTGATCCTTGAATTGGTTGAAGTATACAAATATTGCATGTACAGAAAAGTACACAAATAAGTCTATCCAAATTGAATTTTCTTTCAATTGCAGGATGATTTCCTGCTTTTTTTTCCGATCACTCCCTCATTTATAGCAACTTTGTTTTTATTTTTTGATAATTAATCTTAATAATCATGTACATATGAATGTTTCATATTTTTTCATATTTAATTTTGAAAGACAACTGTGCCTAGCTTGTAATAACTATGGCTGAGTTTATCATTTATTATCATTTAAGTATGAGATCTGGTACCATAAAGAACAATCTCTCGAAGCCCAGACGGGTCAACACACACATTAAGAAACCGCAGTTATATGAAAACAACTTGTAATTGTTGTTTAATTGTTACCAATTATCTAAAGAACAGTTTGCCGTTCTTCACTCCCAATTCTAATGACCTTAAAAGATCTGTCTAAATCCTTCTGTTCCATCCGTTAATCACAGGAGTGAGTTGCCTTCATCTCTCCATCACCTGTTCTCTGTTTTAGCCTAAATGCCAGAGACCTTTGACCTTTCTGCTCCATTGCTTCTATGCGCAGGACAAGTCTCTCTGCAACAGCTGTGACAACCTCAGTCCTGGCAACTGGTTTGCCCAGAGAAGGACAGAGAGTGGCATTAGTCTCATACCACATAATGAGTCAGCAACACAGTACAAACCGATCTGTTTTATCTTTACTGGGCTCAGGCAGTTCTTTTTCTTTTCTTTTTTTCTGATAGCATAAAGGAAATTTTGGTCATTCAAAACTTTAACTTTCCTTTTGACAAACAAAATGTAGCATTTCTATTCTACACGAGAGACCAGATTTGTTTCATAGTAGTGTGTGAAAAGATCATCGGTAATTTGTGAGGTTAATTCTTCACCTCCAGACTGGAGTTTCTTCCAAAAAGTTGGGGTTAATCTCTGAGGCTGTTCTATCAAGAACATGTCCCTGCCCTGTGCAAAGTAAAGGACCTGATCTGGTGTCCGCTGCAGGTTTATTTATACTATAGAAGTCTATGCAATCCGCTGCTGAAGAAACTGCCCTGGGGCTAGTCTGTGTAACTTTTACCTGCCATCCCAAGGGAAATAATTTCCACAAGCCAAGAGTGGGTGATGTGACGTCCGAGAAACTGTGGAACACTGGCAGTGGGGCAAGTGGGCATGACAGAAGGGAACAAAGTGATTAGTGAACAGGGGCCCCTGTATGTGAACACAGGTTAAAAATAAACCCACTGTCCCAATATGTAGATAACATGGAACTGAACTGCTGATCTAACGTGCTCCCGATCTCCCATTTCTTCACCAGCCTACAGCTGGTAGAGAAATTGCTCAAATGATAAAGAAATCTTACAGGTTGAGTCATATGCCTGGAAAAATTCAATTTTTTTGTGATCACTGGATGAAAAGGCAGACAAATAAAACAACACAGGAGAGGAGTTTACATATCACTTAAAACAACAGCCGCGACAAAAGCAGTACCCTGAGATTTGTTGCATGCCGCAAGATGCACATGCTCCTGACCTGATGTGTCTGTGAGCTAATGTTGCATCAAATGCGCCAGTAAGTGACAGTGATCAGGTGTACTGTTTAGAGGAACAGTAGGATTATGATTTGTGTATTTACCATTGTGTCTGATGTGAGCGACCAGGAATTCAAACAACAAAAGTCATTTGATATTCTGTGCACCAAGATATATCTAGCGAGGCCTTGGCATAGCTGACATTAGTGGAAATGTTGCATTTGTGATACACCCTGGCCAGAGGCCATGGGAAATATCGAACAACTGTCGAATTTAGACAACATCCTGTGGTAGAGAAAAACGGGTGCTACAAAGATGCGATGGAGTTGCTATTTGTGGACGGTGAGTGCCTCGAAAATAGCGCGAGCATTAGGTTTCAATATAAGCCCCCCTCTCTGAGCTGGAGCTTTCTGTGAATGAGGCCCGGGTTCCTATCGCACCCAACCCCAGAGCTGATTTTAGAACACAGGTGTTGACCTTAGAGGAGCGGCTTGTGCTTGCAGCAGAGGAAAATGAACCCCTGAGCACGGCCTGTTTGCCTCCGAGGTATTGGTAATCACCATATGGTCACATAGATTTACTAAACACTGATCCACAGATTCAAGCAGAAGCAGGAAAGTGTGTTAAATTAGATTGCTTGTAGGTTGACGACAGCTTCTTTTTCAACTGCCGCATTTTATGTTTTTTTTCTCCTTTTCTTAATGTTTGCACCGTCCTTACAGAAGATACTTTTTCCATTCAGCGCTGTGTCATTAGTGTCATGGTGGCAAGACAGTCACCTTGGGGAGAATTTATTGCCATTTTATGGTGCCACAAGAACAACCATATTCACACTCTTCACAATTCTTTGGACGTGCTTAACAGGAGATTAACAGGAGATTTATCAAAGAGATTGACACTTTTGATTGTGAGGCAGTTCGAGGTGTCTCACAATGTGGTGATTCGTTGGCATGTTCTATCAAATCTGCATCCGAGACATACTGACAATAATAACCGTCACCTTTTTCAAGAATACCAATCAACTGAACTGAAACTCCAGAAACTAAAAGGGATGAAACGCAGCCTTTGATTCAGCTGTGACTCGTGTGTCTGACTGCTGTTCTGACCATGCCCCAAAAACCAATAGCACACGAACATACACACACATCCCGCAGTTGCTTCCTTGTTTCTCCCTTACCCCTCTCTTTCGCTCATTTTTTTCCTGCAAAATGGAACCACTGATATACAGTGTAAAATCGAGGCAGGGTGGGGTGGGGTGGAGGCTAAGCAGACGAGAGGCAGGGGTGTAGGGTGTCTTGAGCCCAGTGTGAACAGCTGAGAGGTGTGATTTCACAGGCTGGCTCCCCACTGTCAGGGCCCTGATTGGGCCGGACAGGAGGCGCAGGAGAGGCCCGGGCTTCTAAAGGACACCAACAGGTGGGAGGCCGCTTTGGAGGGGGGCGCTCCCGGTGGGATAGAAAAGGCCGATCTGCAAGGCCTGTTCTGAGCACAATCCACCGGCGAGTTGTGAAGCAGGATGGGTGTGGGAAGGAGAGCTGAGACCGAGAGCAGGGTCAAACTGGGGAATGGTTTTCAGGAAGTGGAAGAACAGTTTCAGGCGGTTGGTGAAGGAAGTTCAAGGAAAATTGATATATGGGTTTTGACAGTTATGGGAGGGTACTTGAGGGTTTGGACATAGAATTAATTTTAATCTCAGTTTTTAAGCTCACTTTTTCATGTCCTCTGGCAAAATTTTCCAAGTTAATGTTTCAGTTCTAGAAACTTAGATATGTAGCTACTGCCTGTGTTGCATATTATTACTAAATTCAGGTGCCAGGTTAGCTGTTGGATTTTTTCTGACATTTCACATTTTGGCAGAGACTGACGTATCTGATACGTTACAAGAAGTTGAGGTGTGATACAGGAAAGAATCAGCACTAAAACATTGCTGTTTAGCAAATCGCTCATTGAAAAGAGCTTTTGGCACTGAGCTTGTGGATCCTATGTTTAAGTGATTTACCTTGTCAAAATTAATAAAATAGACAGTGAGTGAGTGTTTGGAAAAAGTTAAAGTCACTCAGGCCTCATCTCAACATCATAAGATCATCATAAGAAAGAAACAAACAAAAAAGGTGAGTATTTTGTTTTATTTTAAATGTGTACTTGTTTGATTCTTATATTACATTACCTAAAACAGTGTTTAGAGTTTTTGTGTGAATGGATCAGTTGAAATTAGTTGTCCAGACAGAGATGTGAGGAATAATGGTGACCTTATTTTGCTGCTCTTGCCTTGTCCTTCAGCGTCAAACACATTGGAGTCTGACGTTTATGTGACAGGTCAGCATCCTCACACTGGCGTTTCTATCTGCACTGGCTGCTTCTGACCAGGCTAAATTTTATCTTATACATCTTTTCACAGACCAATAATCTTCATTTGAAGCTTGTTGCAGTTGAAGCTTCAAGATGTATAGATAAGACACATGTTGATAGGGGAATCGAATCTAAACTCCAAATTGTATTGCTTTTAAGAAAATGTTGAATTTATAGTGACTGTGTGGAGCAAATTATTGAATCCACAGTCAAGTGTTTCTCTCACAGTTAACCATTGTTGAGCCAGTTTTTCCCGCGTCTCTGTCACTGGGACTGTGAAAGGGTGCTTTGTATCCAAGGAGCAGTGAATCCAGTTGTTACCCCTTGTGAGGACATGCTTCCTTATATCCCCATATTAATACACCACTTATGGAATGTAAGGAAGTGTGTGGTTTCAAGGGGAAGTGAGCAACAACCGCATGGGGAGAAGTTCATTTTAAAATCTGAGTGACAGAAACGCAAGATGGAGCTACAGAAAGCAGCATTGTCTCTGCGTGCCTTTATCCATTTTATGAGACAGGAGGGGGATGACAGGGTTCGTGTGTGTCTGAGCATGTGTGTGTAGACAACAGGTGAAAGGCCTTTTCCTCCTCCGGCCCAGGCACATGCACAGTTAGCATTACTCCCAGGGCTGCTGATCAGGTCTCAGGGACTTCTTGAAAAAAATTCCTGCCCTGCCCCAACTGCTGACAGTCAAGGAGGATTGACAGACCACAGCTGTCACCCATTATAGCAACCACAAGACTTTCAAAAAAGGAAGAGGGAGGGCGGGTGGGGATGTGGAGCTGTCAGGGAGGATGAGGGTTTTACTCCTGTTGCCTGGATTTGGAAGGAAATGAGGCTATGTCACTGGGTGTCAGGATTTTATGCTCTAAATGAAGTTTCCCTCTGTTAACTCAAACACAGTATGCTCCCTGATTTGTCATCCTGGACTAGTGGATCCTAACTTACCCGATTTTCACTTCTGTCTCTTTTTCATCAGGTAAGCTGAAGAGGAAGGATAAACCTGGCAGCTCAAAGATGTCGCCTTCCTTCTGTTTCCTTTTTTCTTCCCTCTCATATCATCCCTCTCTCATAAACTCCTCTCTGCAATCATCCTCTTGCTCTCTCTTGCTCAACCTTTTGCAGCTGAAGCAACACGCCTTGCTGTGGCTGGTCAAACGGAACCAAGTCAGGTGTTTCTGTGAGGTTTGGTCCCCTTCAACCAGCTACTGCGCCGTGAATTCAGTCAGCAGACACCAGCGTGGAATCAAAGATGCAGTGATATGGTGGTGTAACCACGGTAATCTGAGACTGGAAATTTTTTGTGTCAGTGATAGGCTCTTTTCTTTCTTCACAGCATGGAGCATTTGAAACACAAATAAAGTTTAATTGATAATTTAAAATGTCTGTTTTTTTTTGTTTCGATAAAAATATGAATTGAATTATTTCAGACATGCACACACACATGCACGCATACTATCACCATCTATGACTTCAGTAATGGACAAAAAGTCCAATGACATCCTTGTCAGGAGAATTTTACGGCCTTATGAAGTAATTCATGCAAAGGCCATCTTACCCGATAAGCAAAATAAACAGCTGGTTTGGGAAAAATCAGGCTTTTTTTTTATTTCACAAAAGAGTGACATCATGCATGTATATATTCTTCTTTATTTCCCAAATATCAGTCAAATATTCTGCTAAAATTAGTGAGAAATTGTCAAATCGAGTAAAACCAAACGAAAACAAACAACCAAACAGAAAAACACATGACTCAGGGTTTCCATTCTTTTCCTGTGTTACTTATCTTGATTTATTAGTTTATGAAAAAAGTAAACCAGGAAAAATATGGGTTTACTTAGCTGAAAATGATCAGGAAGTACAGGAAATTTTGAAAAGAAAAAGTAAGAAATATCCTGAAAATAAATATTAAAAAAAAACAAAAAACTGAACAATCAATTATAGAAATTATAGTTTTTTTTTGTTTCGATAAAAATATGAATTGAATTATTTCAGACATGCACACACACATGCACGCATACTATCACCATCTATGACTTCAGTAATGGACAAAAAGTCCAATGACATCCTTGTCAGGAGAATTTTACGGCCTTATGAAGTAATTCATGCAAAGGCCATCTTACCCGATAAGCAAAATAAACAGCTGGTTTGGGAAAAATCAGGCTTTTTTTTTATTTCACAAAAGAGTGACATCATGCATGTATATATTCTTCTTTATTTCCCAAATATCAGTCAAATATTCTGCTAAAATTAGTGAGAAATTGTCAAATCGAGTAAAACCAAACGAAAACAAACAACCAAACAGAAAAACACATGACTCAGGGTTTCCATTCTTTTCCTGTGTTACTTATCTTGATTTATTAGTTTATGAAAAAAGTAAACCAGGAAAAATATGGGTTTACTTAGCTGAAAATGATCAGGAAGTACAGGAAATTTTGAAAAGAAAAAGTAAGAAATATCCTGAAAATAAATATTAAAAAAAAAAAAAAAACTGAACAATCAATTATAGAAATTATAGTTTTTTTTTGTTTCGATAAAAATATGAATTGAATTATTTCAGACATGCACACACACATGCACGCATACTATCACCATCTATGACTTCAGTAATGGACAAAAAGTCCAATGACATCCTTGTCAGGAGAATTTTACGGCCTTATGAAGTAATTCATGCAAAGGCCATCTTACCCGATAAGCAAAATAAACAGCTGGTTTGGGAAAAATCAGGCTTTTTTTTTATTTCACAAAAGAGTGACATCATGCATGTATATATTCTTCTTTATTTCCCAAATATCAGTCAAATATTCTGCTAAAATTAGTGAGAAATTGTCAAATCGAGTAAAACCAAACGAAAACAAACAACCAAACAGAAAAACACATGACTCAGGGTTTCCATTCTTTTCCTGTGTTACTTATCTTGATTTATTAGTTTATGAAAAAAGTAAACCAGGAAAAATATGGGTTTACTTAGCTGAAAATGATCAGGAAGTACAGGAAATTTTGAAAAGAAAAAGTAAGAAATATCCTGAAAATAAATATTAAAAAAAAAAAAAAAACTGAACAATCAATTATAGAAATATTGCAAAAACAGATTATCTGAAAGATGGATTTAAAGCATTACTTTTACAATTCACTGTCCACTGTGAATGAGGGAGCAAAAACTTTTCTAGCATGGGTACAAAGGTGTAGTGGGCTGACCTTTCGTGGAACAGCTGTTGTTTTTTCAACTGCATTACATAGTACAAGTTACCCTAATATGATGGCAATTGAGTAAATGTCCAAAAAAATTACACATTATAAAATGTGTAATGTACTTTTTCAAACTACCACTCAGTGGCTTTAAATATAAATTTTGATCCATGTATGCCATTCATATATACATTAGATACTGGATGTCGATGCAGATTCTTTTTTACATACTGTATATTCCAGTGACGTGCGGTGAAGTTCATGGCTGGTGTGGCACTGATGTCATCACAGTCAGATTTACAAACATATGAACCCTACTGAGTAGCTTATTCACCATTTTATTGACAGCAGTTGACGTGTTTTGTTTAAAATATCATATGTTTTGTTTAAAATATCATATCAGCATTCTTTATATATACAAAGTGTAGCATAGAAAAAAAAGCACATGGAAAATAATGTTATTATATAGTCCATGTGCCGCTCCTTCTGAAGCATCGATAACTTGCTTGTAGAAGTCTTCCGTTTCTTTCTTCAGTGTTAAAAGTCTCTCTGTCTCAATGGAAATCACTGCCAGTGAAGACAGTCGTCCTTGATCAGTCCTGTTCCAACTGATGTGTACATCGTACCCGACCCCATGGCCCCTTCTAAGGGTGGTGAGCTCAAGGGAATGGGGACCCACGTTGCCCTTGCGGGCTGAGCCTGACCCAAGTCCCATGGGTGTGGGCCTGGCCACCAGGAGCTCGCCATCAAGTCCCGCCTCGGTGACCTGTGTCTGTGCAAAGGGAAAACCAGGTCCATTTATCTTTTTCCTCATTTGGGGTCTTCTTGAGTCACGCTTTGTCTGGTCCCTCGCCTGGGACCCGATTGCTTTGGGCGACCCCTCCAGGGCCATTAAGCCCCCGAAACATAGCTCCTGGGGATCACTGGAACAGAAATACTAGATAGAAATACACAAATACAAAACATTTTTATTTCTAAAAGAAATCATTTTAATCATGTTTTATACTTTCCATTTTGTTGATTGGTTTTCAATATGGTTGGCGCTTGGGCATCACAGCACGAAGGACCCTGGTTCGATTTCAACAAGGGGACCTTTCGATGTGCCCGATGATTGCTGGGATTGACTCCAGCCCCCCCCGAGAGAAGGATAAGCAGCAGAAGATGGATGGATGGCTAGATTAATGGATGGATGGATGGATGGATGGATGGATGAACTAATATCACATTGTAATAGCTAGGCCTTTCCGCAGGGGGGCGCTGCAAATGATTGCGATCCGTGCTTTGCGTGACAACAGAAGAAGTGCATGAACATTAGTAAACATGGCTGACAGTGGAGTCACAGGTGGGTCTGGGTAGTGTGTAACACTAGCACTCTGGCGTGGCTTTCATTATTTTGTTTAGTTTTTCCCGAATGTAGCGACGACATGTTTCGTATTCTTAATCTGCCTGCTGTGCTCCCGGGACACGAGTTTGTCTTTCCGATATTTACGCATACAAGCTAATGCTGCTAACGCTAGTAGGCAAGACAACGGTGTCAGTGTGAATAACAATATTGCATCATCCGCATGCGTATGGTTTTAATAAATAGTGTGATTAAACCATTTTGGACATTCTTCTATTTGATGGCAATTAAACTACATTAGAACCATAGCTTGATAAGCTAATGAACAGTCGTGGGCTCTCATCACAGCTTCTATATAAAACTATAACAATGTTATAACCAGCGTTTGTCCATTTATTGATTTGCAGATGGACTGGATAAGAAACCCGACATTGAACGTGCAAAGGTTACAAGTTTTGTTTACTAGAGACACCTTTGACAGTACATGTCTGCTTTCTAATGTTCCATGTCTGACCACCGATATTGTCGATTCGCAGAGTGATGGAAAAGAGCTGACCAAGGAGGAGAAACAACGGCTGAGGAAAGAGAAGAAACAACAGAAGAAAAACAAGGAGAAAAAGGATGACAAGACGTCACAGGAAAACGTGAAAGAGAAGAAGCCCACCGGTGCAGTTTCCCAACAAGCTGCACAGCCTGCAGCACAGAAAGGTCAATATACCATTGTTGTGATTGATGTGATTAGATTCATGATTCAAGATTTTTATTGTCATATACACTGTAAGAATATGACAGTTTAGAAAATGCGTTGAAATTCTTAGTTTGTACACTCCCCTCCCACCAGATGAATAGCAATAGAGACAATAAATGACAATATCACTCGCCAATATATCAACACGCAACAGTATGGAAGACAGCTAACAGACTGCTAAAAAAACAGTACAGGAAGTAGGTAGATTATTGCACTGTAAATAGGTAATAAATACTAAGAAAAGAAAATACCAACTAATAATTTAAGGAGGGGGAGTATAGTGGCTCCTGTCCAGTGTTAGCAGCCAGTGGGGATTTGTTGTGTGGAGAGTTCAGGAGTCTGACATCACATGGGGAAAAAAAACGTTTGCAAGTCTTTGTTATTTTACCTAATGGCAGAAGATTGAATATCAAACATTTTAAATATGTTTCACTGTTTGTGTTAGCATATTGCCCGAGTCATCGATAACTGAGCGCTGCCTCTGGATCACATAACAGTGTTAGTTAGTTAGTTAATCAAATGTCCGATTTCTTCTTAGGAGGGACTCTTGTGTTTTTTTCAATGTTGTTTAAATCATAAATTATTACGATTATGGTCACATATTTGTATCATGTGTTTCACTCTCCCATGCAGTATATCCACTTTTTTTAGACAAAGGGCGTAAACTCTGAAAAATGAAAATATTTTTCTCTCCAGGCTTTAAATTGAAATCTGTCAATTGTGTCTGTTTTTTTGTGTCACCCTCAGCATCTTCAGCTGCGTCTGCTCCTCCGACAGTTCCTGTGCCTGCCTCAGAAACACCTGTCCTTTCAGATAAACCAGCTAAGAGCAAAGCGGAGCTGAAAGCTGAGAGAAGAGCTCGACAAGAAGCCGAAAGAGCCTCCAAACAGGGCAAGAAGGGAGATGTAGTTCAGCAGGCCACTGCTGGCAAATCCAAAGTACCACCTAGTGAGCTTCAGCCAGGTACTGTTATACATAAATATAAACTGTATTGATAAGAGAAGATAAACTTTATTGATCCCCATTGGGGGAATTTCTTTGTAATTGCATTGTGCAATTAAAACATTTTTTTTCCTAAAACCTTACATTCATTTTTTGTCACAGTGGTGAAGAGACTCCCAGAGTACATACAAGTTGACAATCCAGATGTTTTAAAGAAACTGGCCAAGAAGTTGGAAAGACAACAGGTTGGCATCTTCAAACCCTATCATGCTTTATCCTTGCCTCCTTTAGAATCCTCAGCACACTCTGTCTGTCAGAATGTAATTTCAGTTGTTACAAGTAATTCAATAAAATCAAATGTTTTTTAGTCAATTAAATTCGGTAGAAAAAAAGATCGCCACTCCACTCTATTAATACACATAAAATCAGATTCACATCTGTTGTATCCCCTTGCTAATTTTTAAGGAGGTTTGTGGTGTCTGCTTGTCTTAGTGCAAAGAGTAGACCAATTCTTAGACATAACAGCATGTATTTGGGCCTCACATCTCTTTCAGACACCAGTGCACAATGCCACTAAAAAGGTATAGGTTGTTGAAGTGTGGTTCCTTATAATTTTCAGCCTTGTTAGTTAGTTCTGTTTGCTAACTTGCATTTTTCTTCATTGCATTTCTAACACTATTCCTGCTCAGTCACTCTGAAAAATTCTGTTCTTTTTTACTCTGTGAAGAAAGAGCAGATGATTCTGTGTTCAATCTGCTGGATTTGGTGTTGCAGTAAATTTAGCTTTCTGTTTGGGTGTTTTTGTGTTTTGCTTACTTAGAGTGCTGCCATTTCATATACAGGTTTTCTATTTGACTCTTCTCTGTGAAAACATTGCCTTTCTTTCATATGTGTTTAGTTTCATCTAGCACCAAATTTAATCAGGTTTGTTGTTTTTCAGGATTCATATAATTATATATTATTTTATATAATTATATGTACTCAATAATAATTTCTGTTATCAATTGAAGTCAACTTACAGGCTTTTGAGATCTTTTTCATTCGTGCTGTGTGATTGTGTTTTGATGTAGAATACAATTTGCTTTTTACCCTGAACAGTTAGCCAGTGATATCACTTATCACTCACCTATACAATTTCAGATTCCACTTCGGTCTGACTATGGTTACAAAGTCAGCTTGTTTTCTCACCTCCACCAGTACAGCCGTAAAGCCCCCCTAACGCAGCAAATAAGGTAAATTGACTATCTACCGTATAAAGCAGGGGATTTATGATCTCTACAGATAGCATTCATTTACAGTAGCTTCCATTTCAGTGGCTGTCAACTCTTTTCTTCTCTTGACAGCATTCCTTCCTCAGTCATACATCCTGCAATTGTCCGACTGGGTCTCCAGTATTCACATGGCATTGTTGCAGGATCCAATGCTCGTTCTGTAGCGCTGCTTCACGCATTTATGCAGGTGCCGAACATTTGCTTGTCACCCTTTACCATCTTTTTTTTTATCTATTAAGTTGATTATTAAATGTATTTTTTTACATGGGAAAAATTGTGATACCCGTCTTGGTTTGTGAATTTTGCAGTGTGGTGGTGTTTAGTGTTTTTCTGATGACTCCTTAAATTTTTCCTATGTGACCTTTTTTCTCAACAAAAAGACTCTGGAACCAATATTTGAACAGCTCAAAATCCTAAATGATATGATAAAATTTGCAGAAATGTCTTTGCTCTGGCCATACAGTGTAAACAATATGAAAAGTGTGGCTTCTCTAACTTTAGGTCATAAGGGACTACACTACCCCCCCAAATGAAGAGTTATCAAGAGACTTGCTGAACAAACTGAAACCTTATATCAGGTGCAAATCCCACTTCTAAATATTCTATTATTTCCCTCCTTTTTTGTATGGCAGCACCCTAGCTTAAAGCTTTACAGTTTTTCACTGAATGTATCCATCTCTGATCTTTCTTGCAGCTTCTTAAGTCAGTGCCGCCCCCTGTCAGCCAGCATGGGTAATGCAATCAAATATCTCAAGAAAGAGATCTCCAATATTCCTAATCAGTGCAGAGAAGAAGAGGTATTTATTTATCTATTTGACAAGTTCTAAATGTTATTGGTACATATTCAATTACATGATCTTACTTTATATAATGGTACAATGACAAGTACCAAGTTGTCTCCTTGTTTTTGTTTTCACTACCTTTTAGGCAAAGCGTAAACTGCTGAGCTGCATCGAGTCCTACATCAATGAAAAAATTGTTCTAGCTGCAATAGGTATAGCCAAGTCTGCCAAAGAAAAGATCAGTGATGGAGACGTCATTCTGGTTTATGGATGGTAAGTTGCTTAATTAGAACCAGCAATCCACTGCTGATATCTGTTACCAAATGCCTTTCAAAAGTATTATTGCTGCATTCTCTTTCTGTTTTGTCTCTTCAATTCTTGACCACCTTCCTCCTTCCACCCCTCCCTCTTCTCCAATCATCACTTGTATTCTGTACTTCCTTCCTCCTGCCCAGCTCGTCACTGGTCAACCATATCCTATGCGAAGCCTTTGAACATAGTAGGAAATTCCGGGTGATTGTGGTGGACAGCAGACCTCGGCTTGAAGGCAGGGAGGCCCTGAGGCGCCTGGTACAGAAAGGCATCAGCTGCACCTATGTCCTTATCTCAGCTGTGTCCTACATCCTTCCGGAGGTGATAACAAAACACTCAGATATTACAGCCTGTATGATCAAGGAGTCCTGGTAGTTTATGAAGTTACTCCTACTCAGTGAATGTCTTATATTCTTTGTTTTTACATCGTAATAAAACTACGGGGCGCTTCTCATAGGTTTCGAAGGTCTTCCTCGGTGCTCACGCTCTACTCGCCAATGGCTACGTCATGTCTCGTTTGGGGACGTCACAAGTTGCACTGGCAGCCAAAGCCTTCAACGTGCCTGTGCTGGTGTGCTGTGAGACGTACAAGTTCTGTGAGAGGGTGCAGACAGATTCCTTTGTGTCTAATGAACTTGGTGAGCCGGTGACGTATTGTATATTGCAGTTGACACAATTTCCTGTTCATTTAAAATGATCATTTTAGATAATACATTAAATATTTTCCTCTTGAATCCCTCGTGAAATTTCCAGATGACCCAGATGACCTCATTGTGACCCGTAAAGGGAAGACCCAACTGGAGCACTGGCAGGATGTTCCGTCACTCGGCCTGCTTAATCTGGTTTACGACGTGACTCCGCCTGATTTTGTTGATGTAGTCATCACAGAATTGGGGATGATCCCGTGCACCTCAGTCCCTGTGGTCCTGCGTGTCAAGAATGTGGACCAGTGAACAAGCCTTAGGTCCCATCAGTGAGCGGTGATCTGAAAGTGTCTCAGTGGGGGGGAAGGATTTGTGTGAGTGAAGATTTCCACACAAGTAAAATAACCATGCTATTAGCATGTAATAAATATTTACTGAAACAGCATGACTTTTACAACAATAGTTATTCTGTTCTGTCACATGAAAAAGAGCAACTTTCACTGCAAATTTTGACGTTCAGGAATGGCTCCATCAGAGGGACAGCACATGTTTCGGAGATAAAGTCAGAGGCAACACTGAGATGATTTGGACATGTACAGAATGTGAATGTACAGACAGTGAATATATTGGTAGAAGGATGCTGTGGTTGGAACAGCCAGGCAGGAATCGTAGAGGAGGATCGAGGAGGAGATAAATGGATGATGTGAAAGGGGACACAAAGTTAGTTGGTGTGAGAGAAGAGGATGCAGAGAGTAGGATGAGATGGAGGCAGGTGATGTGCTGTGGTGTCCACTGAAGGGAGCAACTGACAGGAAAAGAAGAAGAAGATGATGATTTTGCTTGAAATCATTTTGAGGTAATCTCAGCCGAGCATTTTCTCAAGTCTAAATGATTTATATACAGGACACAACTGAGGACACACACTCTTCCATGACATGTTTCACTTCTTGAATAGTTGAATCTCACTTTAATATGGTAGTTGGTGGCCTGTTGTAGATTTCTATTTATTCCTTTTAGAAAATTAACTTTGTTATAGAAAGGACAGTTTTACACAAACCAGTGGAAATTACCAAAATGTGCTGGCTGAAATGCATAAGAATGATAGTATTGGCTCAGTAAAATCACACTATGATTCTGTATTACACCATTTTCAGTCAACCACAAAATGCTTGATAGTTTTTTGGTTTGGCATCAAATCAAAAAGGTAAATGTCAAAGCCAAAATAAATTTTACCAGTCTTCAATATCCTGATAAGGTGAACAGTGTGAGAGATAGACAATAACTGGGTGGTAAAACACTGAGGCAAAATAAAAGTTTATTATGTTCAAAGTCAGTTCTTCAGATGCACAAAAACAGCTAAGGAGACAATAAAACACCTGTATTCTTTAAACACACTTAAAATGTAGACTTGGCTGCATTGTCATTCAATAATTTGCATAATTATTATGAACTCACAAGTGGTCACATACATTTAAAATCTGTTTTCAATTCAGAGATGAACCTGTATGGTTCATCACATTTAAGATAAACATGCAGGTGAATACCTAATTCATTAAATATTTGAGTAAATTTAGAACTAAGCATGACAAAATCTTACTTAATCAAAATCAATTAAAAACAGTACTGCAATTTTCAAATCTAAATATTCACCTGATATATCATGGTTGCCAATCCAAAATATATACATTTTCAGGAAGAAATAACAAAGGTAGTCAGTTATCGATGATATTTTTTTTTCTGGAGCATTGATAAATACTGTGAAAATTTACTAATTTTAAGAACCGTAATAATAATTAATCCTTCATCAATCTCTCATGGGAAAATTAATTCTCTGTAACTAAACCATCATGGATGAACCATGAGCAGTAGGCTGCCGTCCATCAGCGCCAGGCGAGCAGTTAGGGGTTCAGTGTCTTGCTCAACAACACTCCGACACACTAGGAAGAATCGAACCAAAGGCGCTTGCGCTACCTCCTGCGCCACACCGCTCCCTCATGAGCAATAAATAAGTCTTTTCTGCCATCAGGGAAATTTCAAGTAATAAAGTAAATGTTTGCTGTCAAAAATGTCCCAATGATAATGGGACCAAAATAAGGTAGGAAATTGATCATTTACAAAAGAAGGGGAGTGTCACCTCAGTGGTGGTACTCTCCACTTTCAGAGTGGTCAGTTTCATAACTTGTCAGTAGATTATTGCATTTAAAGATAAAAAGTCCCTTTCAGAGGGATTTGGCCTTTCGTCTCTGGGTGACCCACAGCAGGAATGCGATCACAACTGTGGATGCTCCGAGAGGACCGAACACTTGGAGAACTGGGAACTCACCCTATTGACAGCAGTAACATATTCATGATACACATAAAAAGCAAGACAAAATTGTACTGGTGTAAAATAATTATATTCTTTTTTTTAAATAGCAACATTAATCATTGAAATGAAGATGCTTGAAGAACTGACCTCTCTGAGGCACTTGTATCCATAGTAGTTCTCAGTGCAGCTGCACTCAAAGTAGCCAGGGCCGTAGGGCGTGCAGAGGGAGAACTCAGGACATTCAAAGGCTATAGGTGGTAAATATTAATATGTTTCACAATGGGAGATGTATGCAATTCAAGCTTGGGTGTAGCAGACACTTACAGAGCCCTCCAGTCTGGTTGCACATATTTTTCTGGCCTTCACAAAGACGATTTCTGTCCGTTATTTCCACCCTTTCCCAGGATATGTTTCCACCTGGGCAAGCTATATCTGGTGGCAAAATCCTAGAAAATTGCATAAAAAAATGAATTCCTAAAAATTATTTGTATCCCGATTATCTATATACAGTAGATAGTTGTTTTCATCCCAGGTCAGATTTTGGAATGGGGTACTTACAAAGTATTTAAATCAATAAATCCTTGAAACAGGGAGTCACTGATGTTGGCAATGGGGTTGAATGAAAGGTCCCTGCAAAGCCAAGGATATAAAACTATGCAGAATTATCAAAGAAATTACTACATCATTCAGTGCACCCTCGCTAATAATAGCCCTTTAGCATATGATGAGGATGATTTAGTAATTTACAAAGTTACCATTTCCGTTTAGTTTATTTTCATATTTACCTTTCCTTAGGCACTCTACATTATTATATGACAATTAGAGGGCCCATCAGAATGCAACGGTTGGTGCATTTGATAACACATTGATCAGTTTGTCAAGTTCTTTGTTTTAGGCAGTATCAGGTTCCATATCTAAGAGGGAAAAAAACCCCAAACTATATACAACTCAAATTTGTCCTTTAATCCTACTTGATTTTTATTGTGTTCGTATATAATTCTTCATTTTACTGTGTATGTTTCTCTGAGACTTTGTATAAATGTTAATCTATTGTTTAACTATTGCTTTAAAAAGAAATATTTTCTACAATCATTAAAGTGGTGGGATTTTTAAAACATCTAAGTATTAATAGATTGCTTCACCATAATAATCAAAAATAAAAACTTTCATGAAAAGAAAACTAATTAATTATGTACCATCAGCCCAAATAATCATGTATTGAATACATATTTTTGTTTTCTCTCTATCAACAAATACAGAGTAACAGCACAAAAAGATACTTCCAAAAAGGGGGGCTTGAATCATTATGATAGTAGGTTGAATGAAAATGAAATAAAAACTATTTACTGTACACACATTATTATTGCAGTTGATGCTTCCTGTAGATCCTCCACACGAGAGCGTGAACAATTAGACAGATCCAACCTAATGCGCGCGCACACACACACACACACACACACACACACACACACACACACACACACACACACATACACACAACGTTAAGATGTAAATAAAATAAAATAAAACATTTTGAAAGACAGTTTTGAGAAGTCCAGAAGAACAGAAGACTCTAGATTGGGACATACACCAAGATAGATAAAATAGAAACACTATAAAATCTTTGAGGATCATAAGTATCTTCATTGGTATCATCAATGAATTACAGATGGCTATTTGTAATTTAACACCTGATCTTTGACCAGCCCACATGTCTGATGATGGCTGTGACATGGATCAAGGTTAACCACAAAACATTGAATATATTTGACATGAAAACATAATTTTCTCCTCCTTTTTCTTTATTTCATTGTCTAAAATATGTGCTCTCGTTTGCCATAGATTATGGTACTATAAGGAACATCGTCTGTTGTCTTGCCTTTTAATTCCAACAGTCTACATCATTTACAATAAACAACCATTTTTCTCTTGTTGAGACAGAAGTTAGGTTACTGTTTCTCAATAATTTTCTGATACAGGAGCCAAAGTCCAACTGTAATCGGTTTTATCTTAAACATTACCTAGTCGTCGGCATACTGTGGTATGATGCATGTTACATAGCTCTGATATTCAATTACTGAAACAATTAATTATCCAAAAATATAGGAAAAATAACCCATTCGATCCTTTTGATTTGATCCTTTTCATGTTTTATAGTAAATTTGTCTATTTATCACCCCAATCACCATTCTTATAGCACTTCTGTGAGCATAATCTCCTGACCTTTCATTTTATTGTATCTGCTTATCAACAACTTTTTACGATACCCGTTTTTCCGGCAAAGACGAAGGCAACACTGAAATCCTCCTACCCGACGATATGTTCACTGTCACTTTTGTTGTCACTCTTGAAACAGCAGCGTCCGTCTATCCGGCCAGCGGATCGGGAACAAAACTCACTCACCGCGGTCCCGCCGAGGACCGTCCCGCCGCACATTGTACATATCTGGGGAAAACAACAGATCGCACACAATAAAGTAATAAGGTAAGAACAACAGAGAAATCCCCCGCATTCTTCGCAGATACGGCTACTCTAGACCCGCCAGTACAGGATATGATTTCCGATTGTGTGTGCCTTTTGAGCAGTTACAGTTAACAACTATGATTAAAAAAAACGGCAGTCGTACCCGCGGCTCGGTGAGGTGGTAACAACCGTAAACACAAAGATTTAGGATCACAATTAACAGGGCAAGAATCATGCTGGTCGCATCTTTCATGTTAAAAACCAATGTCATATGACCGCCTTGTCGCAGTCACGTGACAGGAAACTGTTTCAAACTGCAATACATAACATGCGCTGCATTTGCGCATACAGTTAAATAGCAACGCTATAGACAGTGTGAATATATACAGCGTGATTCTTGATTTCACGGCAAAGCAAGGGATTTTCTAGTTATTCAGAAGCTTCGGAATATTTTGTACGATTCTTAAACATCTGTGGTATTTAGTGTTTTTTTTTATAAATTTTGGTCATTTGATGGTGGGGAAACCCAAAACCCACTCTCGGAGGTCAATTAATATTGGCCTCCGATAGTGGAATAAATATTTATGACTTAACTCTGATTAAAAAAATGACTCATTTTTGAATTTATTGAATATTGAACACATTCTTGCTGTCACTTTGGGTTGCACCAAACAAAGTGGGGATTTCTTGTGAAAACATTAACCACAATTTAATGGGATAAAAGGCAAAATTTTAAACACACGAGTTATGTTTATGCTACTACGTGGTTTATCTTTTCTTTTTTTTTGTAGGATTAAGTGACATATTTCCTCCAAAATGGTTTATTTACATTATCGATCGACACACCCCCGGTTGGAAAAATGGTTTAGCCCGGGATTGTTCCAATGCCTCTTGTGGGCCACCAGCAGCTTTATCGACCGAACACACTCTGGCGTGACTGCCACGCAACGTTAACATTTTCTGCGACATACACTACCTTGCATCTACGTCGTTCCTGCTCCGTCGAGTAGGTTTTTATTCCCTCTCCCCAGGTACTGAAGAAGGCGGCAAAAAAGGCAAGGAGAATCAAAACAAGTGCAACTGTCGCCTCACCCTCTCTTGTATTTCCAGAGGTTTTTACCGACGACTCTGCGACCCAGGGAGGCTGACCGGAACCATCCGCGCCTCTTAACCCGAAACTACATCTGGCATGGAGGGAACGACCGTGAGACTGACCGTCAAACAGCCAGAATAACGTAAACGTGGACAAAAGGCATTTTTTTAACGCGAGCCGCGAAGGTGTTATTACTCAACACTTGCAAAACATGGCTGCTGCGGGGACGACAGTTTGAAAAGTTTAACACCGACGTCGTAGAAGTTTTTCGTGTGGATGTCCGTTACATGATTTGCGGGTCTGATAAGAAAAGTCGTCAACGGACTGTGCCGCTTTTCCCTGGACTTCCAAAGCAGAGGAGGAACAGTGTGAATGCCTCCGCCTCCCCCTGTTTGATACACCGATATCCACTGCAGAGGAGTTGTTGCGGTGTCTTTTCTCCTCATCTCAGTCGTCTGGTGGAGTTGAAACTGAAAACAGTCCGTGTGGTTCGCAACCTGGGATCCGAGCCACAATGCATTTTTCCATACCCGAAACGGAGGTTCGTTCGGGAGAAAATGGATCAACCTATGTGGTGAGAATGAACGTTTTACTTTGTTTTTTTTTTCGTTATTTCATTTGACCTGTCTCTCCCGAGTGTGTCGCCTGGCTAAGTTGACTGCAAGTGTTGCTCCTGTCAATGCAGCAAAAGTTTGTGTTTACCTACGAATGATAATCTGAGGGCACCAGGTCGGTGTGTCACCACAAGGCCTGGTAAAAGTAAACAAAAATTTATTTTCCTGAGGCAGCAGATCGTGTTTGCACCTCATCTCTTGCGACAAAGTTGGTTTAAGGTGTCTGACTTAAGCCCAGGCAGGCTGAAACGTCAGCCCTTCCTCTAAATCGTGATTCACTGCACTGAACTTTGTCAAGCAACCATTTATGTGGAATCTAAATGTTGTGCTAAAGCGATGTGTCACCCGTCACATTTGGCGATTTAATGTCAAAGCCACCCAAGAGAGACTGCTAGAACACAGTTCCTTTTGTTCTGAGGCTTTATCTGGAAATCATGAAAAAATGAAGCAGTTAATCAGAGCAACAAACTGATGCAAAAATGTGTACACTTCTATTTCAATAACTCATTGAAACAGCCTGACAAGTGAGGCTCTGTTGGATGTCTTATTTATATGTTTATGTTAGGGAAATAAAACTGCTTCTCACCATAAAAGCAACACTCAACATTCATGTAGATTGTGTAAGAGACAGGTACTTTTCCCTACCTAGCTGGATGTTGTTATATGGGTCTACTGAATATTGTAGCATTCATTTATTTTCTCCTACCCTCAAACCCAGTTCCATTTAAATCCGCGATAGAAGCCCACTTTTGGTCTAAACAAACAGACAAGTTTATTTCGATAAAAGATGGCCATGTCTTCTCAGCATATCTCAAGAACCAATAAATTGCTGCTTTATTATTTCTGGCAGGGTTGAAGGCTCCAGTAGATGGTTTATTTGATCAATTTGTTTTATTTACTTACTGTATTATAATATGAAATGCCATGTGTGCAAGTTACATCTAGTTTCAACGGCATCTGCAATATCATTCTCCTCGTGTTTCTCGGACAGACACTTTGGAACAGATGCCAGTAAATATCATGGACATCTGTGTTTCGGTGTTTTGGTGTTTCAGGTTAACATCTGTGCTGAAGAGCCAATAGGCCAGGTAAAAATGACTGTCAGTACTGGGGAAAAAAAAACAAGTGTATAGCAAAAATGCTATTATTTTTTTTCCATATCACCAAGGTCTACATTTGTAAAGATTTCTTGTATTCTGTTTTCCTCAGTACCAGCGGACACAACTTGCAGCAGCATTCAGGGCTTATAGACTGTGGGGGAGGCAGTGTCCCTTAGACGTAGCTTGCACTGCTCCAAATAACCCTTCCATGTAGGCTGATGATCTGGAGAGCAAATTTATTTGAATGTGTCTGCTGGTGAAATGGTCTCATCTGCCAGCACAACTTGTTTTGTTGCTAGGATACAGCTTGGGTTCAACTTTATTTTCCGCCAGCTATGAACGTATACATATGAAAAAAAGAACGTCACCCCAGCTTTGATATAATATGAAATATAATTTTTAGCAGATGCCTTATGGAAGAGCACAGACTTTAAAATAACATCCGCAACATCTGATTTCCATGTGACACCACACTAGCCTTTCTTAATGTTATGCACCTGTGAGTGACTATTTTCCATCCTGTGCTTCAAAGGAAAGAGTAAAATGTGGGAGTAGTGGCAAGAATGTCTTCCTTCAGTTTCTCTGGTGCACCGCGGAGGAAATAATCACCTGGATATGAACTAAGTGGTATTATGTCTAAATAGCAGACACATTTTGAGTTGTGGTGTGTGTGTGTGCATATATATCTATTTATATATATATGTATATATTCAAAATGTTTTTCCCCCCACTTGAAACTGATCCAACATTAATTATTATCCTTTCATGATTTCTTATGCACGTCTCTTGCTGTTTAAATATGATTTATGAGTTCTGGATGTTTTCTCTGCTTGTTTCCTACCCGGTTGTGCCTTGTTATCTTCCACTGCAGTGTGAACTATTAAAAGGCTGTTGTGTGAGCCCTCAAGCAGCTTTTGTGTGACTGTCGTTTTGACCTTCCTCTTACAAGACTACAGGAAGGGACTTTGTTTGATTGTAATGCTCACAGATGGGCCATGTACCTTGGAATCAGTTGGCAACAGAATCTGCTGAGTCTGCAGAGAGTTATTAAGAATAACTAGGGTGGCAGTTTTTAATTTTTTGCACAATTAATCCCTTCTCCTTTTTGTCGCAATCCCCACCGTGTCATATACTTTTCACTAACAGCGGTTCTCTTTCTTCAATAATCTACTTTATGACTGGTTCAACAAGTCTTGATGATCCACATAGCCTTGGATGTGTAGTTGTTATGGCAAGACTGGTAAATCTAAAGTACACGCTCTACAAAAACTTTATTTTGCCAGTTATTTGTTTGTATCCAGTCAAGTATTATCATACATGTTTTTTTTTCCCCCCAAATATGTCTCACCAAGGAAAAGACTGATGTTGGCAGACCTTTGCAAGCAAAATTTATGTGAGTGAACATTTTATTTCCAGGTTGGGGTCAGGTCACAAATGGTGGCTCAGACTGAGATATATTTATGTCACTCTTTTTGGGAAAGCCAATAAGGTTCTGAAGTTGAACTGCTTAAAATGGGAAAAAAATGGGGTAGCTTTTTGCAAAATCATGGCCTTTCTGCACACTCCTTCCTTCCTTCCTGCCTGTGTGCTGCCCACATCTCTGTTTATATGGTGGCCTCTATCCAAATGTTTTGCCTCCTTATTCATCCTGGATGGATTAACGCCTATATTTTCTGTCGATTGGTTGTGAATAATTGCATGGACAGAAGATGGCCAAACTTTGTTTTGACTGCTGACTCACTTGTCGTTTCTATAAATATATACTGAGACAGAAAAGGAAGGAGATTACACCACTGGCACTCAGACTTTCCACCCAAATGGGGAATTGCTTGAACAATTATGTAGGATGAACACTGGCCGATCCACGCCCAGAGTCTTACATGGCCTGTTAATCATGAGCCTTTTTAAAAATGGAGATGCTCTATGATGTGCACAGCTATTATTACACATATTGTATGAGGTTTATTTTTCCTACTTGGTTTGTTATAAGCAAAAAAAGCATACTCTCAAACTAACAGGGAACCCCTCTGTCATCGCATCTGATTTGTCACACGTATCGAAGCCAGGTATGATTTTACCACTTACGCTCAACTGGCATAAACAGGTGAAGCATGTGTATTATATAACCTGTCAGAGTCTTTTAATGTGTGAAGAGAATTTAGCTCTCTAGTGTTAGAGTTATTATCTCAGTAATCTTGTTTTTGGACTTGCAGACAATTCCTCAACCCCTCTCTGAGACAGCTGCACCATGGACAATAGTATGTGTTCACTGTACGGCTCATTTAGATGAAAATTAGGTTGCTGCTGGTTGTCCATATTAACTTCGGCCAACTGTAAAGGGCATTGTGTTGTAAATAGGGGTGTCAATTTATTGTAAATCTACCAAAACTTACAAGAGGCTCTTTTGGAGCCAATGTTGATCATGTAAATTGGTCTAGCTTGTACTTTCCCAAGTGCATACCTCTGTGAATGGTCCCTTTTTGGGGGGAAAAACCCCAAACAAACAAAACACTCTTTTAGCCGTACTAGAATTTGGTTTGTTTTTTTTGGTATATGGTCCTCACCCAATACAAACCTTATGTCACAGATGACTCAGACGCACAGTGTTGTGGTTTTTGGACATGTTAGTTTCAATGGAGAGGATCATCAGCAAGAAAATCAAATGTAAGCTCTGCTGAAAAACAGAAAATACATCTGAAAAAAAATGTATTATCTCTAACGTTTTGGGTTGCGAGTAACCTTTTTGCTCACACCTCCTATCAAACCTCCTTCAGGTGATTTCCTATCCTTCAAGCTGTTTGTTGACTCTCAAATATATTTGTCACATTTTCTGTAGTGTGTTCTCTGCTCAAACGTACTAGCGATTGACATCAAGTGAACTTTTGGCCTTCCCTAATGATCAAGGCATGAGTCAAAGAGCTCAGTCATGCCTTGTTTGTTTTCCGTGATCTTATGCAGCATTTTACGTCCTTAGCTAATGGTATGTAGCACAAACAACATTGCCAACAAGGTTATTTTTTAACAGGTGTTGGTTTTTGTTGCACCAGCCACATATGACGCAATAAGACAAACAGCTGGGTGTGAGAGAATGGGGGCAGATGTTAAGATAACGCATGATTAAATAGAACAGCTCTGCTTACCAGCTAACTTATTTTATTACTTTATCAGAGATAATGGCACTGCAGAATATAAAAATTCAACATTTGCGCTCAAAGTTACATTTTTCTGCAGTTAATGTGTTGACACAGCCAGTCAATGAATGTTCACACCTGAGCTAACTCACAAAGCAAAAGAAGACTGGTGCTCTATCATTTTTTTTTGTTTGCAACATGTTATTGAGATCCAAAGACCACAATACCACAGGATAACTCACTGAAATTGAAGGAAACAAGCTTGTGTGTTTTTCAAATTAATACTCGTCACCTGTTGTATTATTAGTTTAGCTCCACATAAATTGATTAATCTAAACATGTATCTTAAAATAGTACCTGTTTGTAGCTGTAGAAATTAAGAAAGTATGACACAGATTTCGCTCTATGTCTTGTTCTGTTGTGAATAGTCATTTTAAATTCTCTTTGAATAATGTAATTTTGGTGCTAAGATTAAGAGCGAAATTTTGCATAATGATGTTCGTGTTCTGTTCAGACTGTATCATTTTTTTTTCTGGAACTGACAACAGCCAGTCAATGTTGCCAACAAATATTTAGCCAAACTCTTTCCACATTTTGGCCATTTCCTATTGTTATATTGGACAAAGCTGGCCAGTTTTTAAGAGCGCCATATTTAAGAGCAGATTTTTCTTGCAGAACAAAGAAGTCATTTTTAGTGTTTAGTGTGGCAACCGGCCACAGGCTGGTGTTTGAAAAAGACGTACTTTGTGAAAAACATTGCATTTTTTTCACAGTACAGCTCTGGTTTTGTGTAATTGATACTATATTTTGGCAATCTGAAGATTTTTTTTTCTTTGTTTTAGGCATTTTCTCAACAACGGCTTTTCTAATTTTTGAGATTCAGTACCTTTTCCAATATTCAGTGGGGTGCCTTACATGGGGGAAAAAAAAAACAACTTTCTTTTGTGATTCGCTCGAAGCATGACAGCAAACAGATATATGGCTTGTTGAATCCAAATGGTGGTTTTGTGGTTGGGTTTCCAGAGAATACTCTTGGCAAAACAAACAAGTGACATTTCACAAAAATAATTAAAGATTCCTTAAGTGATTTGTACCCTCTTTACCCCTATGCAGGACAAGGAGCCCTAGTTTAGCATAAAAAATATGGAGCAGGTTTGCTCTTCCTGCTCAGTAATTCAGTTTTTTTTGACTGAATCGAATTCCCTCTTAATAAGTTTGGACCCCAAAACGACAGCAAAGGAGGACCTTTCAGTAGTGTGTGTGTGGGAGGTTTACATTCATCATCTAATTGTAATATTCTATCTTGGATAGTATAAAACTGCAATATGCTTTTATGCTGCCTACATTCAGTTTTGTAAGTTAACATTTTATTTTTCATGTCAATTTGTTATTTTAATAATCACATCTTTTTGAGTGAATTTACCTTATAGCTCATTTGATTATTGGGAACTGTAATGAACAAGTTGGTAGTTTGCTAAGATGAAAAGGGGGAAAAAAACAGCAGGAAACAACCTGAAAAGAAGTGGGTATTAATTAACATACCAACCTGCAATAAATGAATAAACCATTACAAATGAATAAGGGAGAAAATCAAGGGCTATATATTGTTACAGCTGTGTCTTAAGTGTCCTGTGTATATCAAATGTAATTTTCAATATCTAGATATATGTTGTGATATAATCAACTTATTAAAAGGGCCTCTGAATATAGTGTTGTTCATTATTCTTTTTTTCCAGTATTACTCTTCTCTATTGAAACCTTAACATTGAAACTGGAATTTTCAAATGTTTGGTTATAGTGTCACTGTATTTAATCATAGGATTCATCATCCATGCATTATATTTGCAATATTGTGCTTTAATTTGGAGAAATTGATCCAGAGTACTTTCAGTCAAATACGTCTGACGTTTGACAATTTCAAATCTGCGATTCCCGATACCACTGTCCAATATGTGTCAGTGAAAGCTTTTATCATAATGCTCTGCACCATTTCAGACCATTGACTCTCTTTCTCTTTCTCTCCCTCTCTCCCTCCCTCTATCTATCTGTCTCCCTCTCTCCCCACTGCCTCCCACAGGCATACAACATCCATGTCAACGGTGTGCTGCACTGCCGGTTACGCTACAGTCAACTCCTTGGGCTCCATGAACAGGTGAACTTTAACGAATTGCGGATGCATTTCCCTTATCATAGGTGATACATTCCTTACACACCATTTTAACTCATACAGTAAGGAGGGATGGTCCTCGTGATCAAGCATAAAAGAGTATTATTGCATATCATTTAAACATAGGTACTATGTAGGGGTTATCTTCAAATTAGATGCACCATGCAGGTCACAGGATGTTGAAACATTAGCTGTAACTCATATAACAATTTGGGGAAAACTGTTGTATTTTAGAATGCATGTTAACCGATTGAACGTCAGAAATATAACGTCACAAATCGGTTTTCTTGCAATCATACTTGGGGTGACTTTCGTTTGAAAACAAGAGCTCTCTGTCAACTATCTGTTTGTTTTTGTTTTTACTGTTTATTTTATTGTATCTAGATCTGTTTATTCCAACTAGTTAAACCAAAGGGCTGATAAATGATCATTACAAATTGCTCACTGCGGAAGTGACAGCTTGGCAAGTTTGGTGCACCAGACGGTATTTAAATGTCACAACTTGCACCTCTAGTGTGATATTTCACTCATTCCTGTGTTGTGCACCAGCTAGATTAGCCCGCATTCCATCAGTTTGAAACTAGAACATAGTGGCTTGAAGTCTGATATTCCTCCTCGAACTGTTGCATGAAAATAGACAGTGTTTTGGAGGAGGTTGGAAAGGGTGGGTGAAATGGAAGGAATGTTCTTGGCCTTTCTTTCATTTTACCTATGTTGTTAGAAAGTCTTAAGTTGCCTGGCCTTATGTGTTTCTTTGCTCTGTGTCTCAGTCAGGCTGTAGACAGAGCAGTTAGCAGTTTTAATATCTAATATTTTTGCAAGTTATTCAACATCTACTTGTTTTTCCTTTGTTGAAAATTCACTATTGATGATTGTCTTATGTATGCTAAAGAGGGATTTTACTTTTCTTCGTACTTTACAAATTTTGTGCAAAAACTGTGCAAACAGTCACCACATATAAACATCCAGTCTGTTTTCAGACATTGATAGGCCAAACTTTGCTAGCCTTAGTCATAAAGTACCTCGTCTTACAGTTGCTGTTGCCTGGCAACGGGGTGTATTGAAGATACACTTGAATATTTAAGCATCAGCCCCAATGTTTTTTTTTTTTGTTGCCATACACATAACCTGAGAACATGTACAGTTATTGTAGACAAAAAACAAACAAAAAAACAAAATTAGCTTTTTTTGTCTCCGGTTTGACTCTCGTAATAAGATGATACCTCTTCCAGATCACCGGCCTGCTCTTAAACCAATGGGGGGCATTATGAAAAAGAGCTTGACATTTGTCCAGGATGCAGGAGTCCCTGGTGTATTGATACCTCTTATCTGGTTGATCGTGAGAGGAGATTTGTGTATTTGTGACAAATGCCCTTGTTGCTCTGGAAGAAATATAACAAAAGGCAGTGTGTTGATCATCTCTCTACTGAAAGAACCTGCTGTGCTCATGCCATATTTCAGACCTGAGAGGTTTTGTAATAAGAAGGATAAAGTAAATTCATGTTGACGACTTAACCTTTGTCTGACTAAGCACGGGTTAAAATTAAACTACTTATGATGTGATTTTTTTTTTTTTTTTTAAGGCCTTGATAGCGTAGTTAAATACATCCACAGTTCACAGATACTTGTCCTCAGATGATTGCAAGATGAAGGAATAATGAGTCAAGAAGCTGGAATAAACCATAAACCTAGATTGACCAGACATTCATTGTTTCAGATGTGTCTGTGTGTTAATGTACGTATGATTTTATACACAGGAACTTCCATCAGCTAGATATTTTAAGGCTGCTTAAACTAAACCTATGATTCATTGCAAACTACATGAAGTTGGTTGATAGAAGAGTACAAGTCTGTAGTCCAGAAGAGTTTAAATGAGGTAACACAATCTCAAACATTTTATTCCACATAGGTTTGGGGAAAAAAAAAGACATGTTCTTTAATAAAATGAAAACAAATGCGAAGCTTTCTGCACAGCAACGTCCCATTTTGGATCTAACTTGTCTTTTGTTTTGACAGATAAAGCGAGAATATGGCAGCAATGTGGTGCCTGCCTTCCCTCCAAAGAAGATTTTCACACTGACTCCTGCAGAGATTGAGCAGAGAAGAGAACAGCTGGAGAAATACATGCAGGCTGGTAAGTTATTCACGCTGAATGGCCCTTTTTTTTTTTTTTTTTTTTCTTAAATCAAATGGCTTGTGTTGCATTTTACTTTTGCACTACTTCTGGCTGAATTAAAATTCCAGACACAGTCTGGTTGTTTTTGTCGGTGGTTAGATTAGATGTTATTCTTTTCTGGATTGCGACACACATGGCTAACAATTTATTTTCTCATTTATGTTCAAGTCAGTTTTTATTTTATGTCTATATGTGTGTGTTGTAAAAGAAAAGGAAATCCTCGCTGCAAATTGAGCCATTTTGTTGTTAAAATTTGAATCTTTGAAGCCAGAACACTTTTGCCGTCCATTTGTAATTTTTGTGTCTTAACAATAACTAGAATGAATTACTACGTGTCTATAAACTGTTCTCTTCACAACACATAAAAACTAAAGTGTTTCATTGCAGAAGTGATGATTTGACCACAGAGACTTGTAGCAAGACGCCAAAGCCTCACTTGACAAAATGTGCTGACGCACCCACTGGGAGAAGACTACCTTACTCAGAATTTCTGATATGAATTTTTTTTTTATGGCTTTCGATCATGTTGATGTGGCTTCAACCTTTTCGAATTTCACAATTTCCTTTTCTCTGAATGGAGAGTGGAATGTCCCAAAGAGTAATTCAATCTTTTAGGGATTTTTTTTATTTGAACATGTCTGTTTGCTACTTTTCTGGAAGATCAAGTTCACGGAGTTTCATACCTATTTTCAGTGTTTTTTTTTTTTTTTTAAGCATTTTGCCCAAAATCTTAAAAACAGGACAGAGGTGAATTTTAAAATGAGTAAGTGGAACTGGCAGCAATGCAGAGGGTTTGTTTTAATCCTCTCAGCACTGGCAGTTACAGCAGAACAAGGAAGCGTTGTTCAGTTGTGTATTTGCTCATAGTCTGGGTGCTTACGGACACAGAGTGTTCTTGGCTAGAAGTCCACTTGGTTACATCATGGGTTTTACATAGTTATGGAAAATGAACTGCCGCTAACACTATCCACTTTGACGCAGATGGTTCACAGATCTTTTAAGCTCTCTTATTGGGTTAGAGTCATTTGTAGGACGACAATTGTGCTCTGGCTGACATTTACTGTACGTACTTGGTCATATCTTAGTCAGACAAGGTTATAAGGCAGATAATTAAAAGCATTACACTGAATGAAACTGCTTCTGTTACAACAATGAAAGTGGAAGGTCCTGAAATCTGGGGCCTACATAATCATGACAGTCTGGAGGAGGATTTCCTCTGTCCCGCAGCCTTTGAGACATGTTATTGTAGAATAAACACAGGTGTAAAATATAATATTAGTTGCATGTCTTTGGGTGGGTGGTTGGGCTGGGCAATGCTTCATAATTACTGAATTTCGACTAGCTAATCTACAAAAAACTGTATTTAAAAAAGAAAGGGGAAAAAAATTCAAAGATCACCAAGAAATCGGCTAAACAAAGGGAATTGGTCTTTTCCTGTTGCGGTGTCTGTGGTGCAGTTAGTAGAGCGCGCATTCTTTGAATTGGAAGGTTGTCGTTCCAATTCCTGGCCTGTCCTGTCTGCTGAAGTGTCCTTAGACAAGACACCGAAGCCTCAGTTGCTCCTGATTGTCTGGTGTGTGCCTTGTATGGCAGCTCTGCAGCCATTCGTGCGTGAATAGGTGAATGAAATCCAGTGTCGAGAGCTTTGAAACTCAAAACAAGGTGATGAAAGCGCTTTATAAGGGGAGACCATTTATTCCCTTCAAACTCAAGAGACACCCAGATAGTCCATTTGAGTTGTGTTTCTGCCATATGATTATTTTACCACCCCCCATTTTGGTTTTGTTTGTTTTATTTTTTTCTCCCCATTTCTGTATAGGAAAAGAATCTTGCCATGTGCTTGTTTGCTCACTTGAATGGCAAAAAAAATAAAGCTGGACTCAAGTACATTTTATTACATCTGTGTTTACCCTGTTATAAGATGTCAACATGGCTGCTTGGAAAAGAGCCAATGGCAGCTGTTGGACGGATGTGAGATAAGATCCGTTAAAAGACATCCGTTTAGACCATAAATGACTGTGTGCATAACATTTGCCCTTTACTAAATGTTGATTATGTCAATTCTAAAACAAACAAACCTCCAGTGTCCATTCAGTTCTTACAGTATAGCCACTTTTTTCATATGTTCATATTGTTTTCTGTTAATCTGAACATTTTTCTTACAGTGCGCCAGGATCCCCTCCTTGGAACCAGTGAGATGTTCAACAGTTTCTTAAGAAAAGCACAGCAGGTTGGTTAAGCTTTTTTCCAAGTTTAATTTAGTTAATGACTCGGGCAGAGCAACTCAATAAATTCTATTTTCATGTATAGGCTTGTTTGATTCTTTAAAGAAGAAAAATGGAACTGAAAGACCGTATAAATAAGCGATAATCCTAGAATGCTTAGTAATTTACTAAAACAACCTTGCCCTAACCCTGTAAAGATAATATCTTAGTAACTAAATATTTTCCATTTTATTTCCAAACACTTGATTACACTCTTTGACATTTTCTCTTATTTAATGATGGCTTTCCAGGTCATTTGTCAATACTACTGGGTAGTTTATTTCTGATTGTTTTGTTATTTCTTTCAATTATTTCATTCATGGTTCTATTTGAGAAATTTAACGGTAAGATTTTTTTTTTTTTTTTTTTTTTAGCCAGTCTCTGGTGATTCCTTTGAGTAATGCTAGGATCTACCAGAAATCAACCCTTGGCTGATTTCTGGTAGATCCTAGCATTTCTCCATGAGTTTGATCATATACAGTGTGTGTTAATGCTTATTTTCATCAGTAGTGAGCAAAATATGCTACATTTTTTCCAAACAAAATTATGATGATATGGATCACAAAATTGACTATTCCAGTTTCTTAAATGGTTGAATCATCCATCAATCACCCCTCAGTTTATTTTGGTAAGGAACAGTATTTCGGATTTTAAGGAGTCAGTGTTCTATGTATTTTATAATTGTGACCAAATATTTGTTTTTCTTCTTGTTGAATCTATACATTTTTAGCATCACTGTGTAGTAGCTCAGACTGTCTTTCTAACTTGGTCTTTTATGAAATGGATCTTCATGGTTGCAAGTGTGAGATTGGATTTGGTTTGGTAAGTATGTGTGAAATGACCATGTCAGACTTGAAACTGAGACGAAAGCAAACTTTTGCCACACAGTTGACTCGGTTGTGGTAGATGGATTTTTTTAGAGCCATTAAAAGCGATGAAATAGAAGCAATTTTGTGATTCATGATGTCAGATTTGTCAACAAAGCTGCAAAAGCACAGCAACAATAAAAGCCAACAGTACATTTATGAAAGGTAACAGTTCTGTAAAAAGACAAACTTATGGTTTTGCACAGTGGAGGGGATTTCAGACTAATGGGGTTTGAATTACTCATTCAGACCAGGTAGCAAGGTTTATTCATCATCATTCAAGCTGTGACCTGCATTGCCAAGAGTGCTGTAAATCCAATAACCTTCATGGACAGATTCCTCCATCTGTTAGCCCTGTCACACCCATTCTGTTTCTCTCCCCCTCTCTTCCTCTCTCAGCTTCAACTCTTCTCTTTCCCCCTGTGCTCCCCATTCTCTAGTCTCCCATCCCATTAGAGTCTGTGTTTGTCTCCCTCCCCTCCCCCACATTCCTTACCTACCGCGAGGACAGCAGGTGCAGAATAGGAAATGAGTTACCAACCGGTGATATGATTTCATCTGTGCCTTTCATAGCAGTGGCGTACCCCCTGCTGAGGGAACAGACAAGATAAGAGATGACTTAGCAGAGGTGCTGAGAGGCTGCTTGGGGGGCAGATTAGGCTTAAGTTATTGTGTTAAAGGTGTAATATTTTGTATTATCAGCACTGTGGCATTTACGTAGAGCTGTAAAATATTCATAGTTTTGGCTACTGAGCTTCCCAAGTTGTTATTCGTAATTTGGTGGATTTCACTCCATCTTCCGGCTTGTGCTTTGTAGAGGTGAACAGAAGCACAAATCAATACGTTCTGCCAAATGTAGCTGAAAATTTTCAATAATGATTGGCTAAACATCATCATGGATTCTACTTTTGCCAGCACATTTGCATGACGTTTTCATGTAGCATTTCTATTTCAAGTAAATATCCCCAGTTGCCATGATCCCAAGGACAAGAGAAAATAACAGCCCTTCCTTAAATGTTTGTGCATAATAAAGTTGGAGCCCAAGTCTAAAACTTTATATGCACGTCGTGATTCATTCCCTCAGTTTGACATGAAGAAATGATTATCTAATGTTCTGAGACATTTTTACTGAGTAATATGGTAGTCAATACAGAGCCAAAAATAATGATCTGACTAAACCAGAAGGTACAGTACATGCCCTCAGTTCCCTTACATGGCTTGTCAGTTAAAAACATCAGCTAACAGAGCCTGTTTGGCCTACTTTTGTTGTCGAGGGATAGGAATGAAAACATGATGCTTGCTCACGGGAGAATTTTCAAAGTCAGCCTGCTGCATTTTGTGTTTTTCCCACAGGAGACGCAGCAGATTCCAACTGAAGAAGTGAGTCTAGACATCTGCCTCTCCAATGGTCAGAAGGTCACAATCAACATCCTGTCTTCAGATCAAACAGAGGACGTCCTCGATGTAAGTTTCAGTGTAGTGAAGACACGATTAAGGCGCTAGCAATACTGTATCATCCCCATTTAATTTTTGGAGAAATAAAACACATCTCCCAAAAAGATAAAAAAATGTCCATGAATGCTTTGGCACATGCCCCAAAAGTAAACTTAGGACAAATGTGGAGATCAAAAGTAATAGAGGACTGAACATTTATTTGGACAGCAGAGATAGAAGCTGCAGTAAGATGAAAGAGGGGAAATTCATGTGGGTTGGTATCTCCCCTTATTCTATGTAAGGGTCAGCCAGAGCCTTTAAAACACAATGCTGTTTTTTTTAACCACCCACACACTCAAGCACACAGGGAACTAACATTCACTTCCTTAAATGTTTCATCAAGTCTATTATTCCATCTAGATTAACTTGTCTAGAAAGATTCTGTAAAATGAAACTGGTCTCAGGACAAGTGTCTTAAATAATGAATACATTTGTCATGATGGAGTTGCTAGATTATTTGAGTGACATTTAATCGCCCAATATACACAAATTTATAGCCAAAAATGTTTTAGTTTCATTTTGATGCTCTTTGCTTTTCCTTTCATTGAAAGTAACACCATTCTTAAAGAAGACTTCATTTGCTTTTCAGAACATCTGAGTAGGCCTCACTGAAACAGGTTGCAGCTTGCTAGGCAAAGCAAGATTTTAAGATTTTAAATAACGCACCACATTTGTGTTCCTGCTGTTCAAATACTCGTCGAAAAAACATCCACTCTAAACTTCAGTTTGTCTGTTAGTCTGCAATACATTTGACAAAGGGGTCTTTGGGCTTTAAAATTTCTGCCAGCAGCACAGTCGACTGTCTTGATTTCATTATTATTAAATTGTATCAAATGTGATTGTCCATTACTTCTTCTGGTTTTTATTTGTATGTATGTGTGTGTTTTGTGATGCTGATAAAGCAGGGAGAACTGACTTGTTTTCAGGGTGCCCTCTGAAAACAGGGACATCAGTAATGGAAAGTACTGACTGTTTTTCCGCAGCAGTGTCGTCTTCTTTTCCTTTTGGCTGCTCTCTTCAGGGGTTACAACAGCAAATCATCTTCTTCCATGTAACCCTATTCTCTGCACCCTCTTCTCTAAGATCACTTTCACTACATCCATAAATGTTCTCCTCAGTCTCCCTCCAGGCCTCTGTCTTGGCAGTTCCAACCACAGCATCCTTCTACTAGTATAATCACTGTCCCTCCTCTGTACATGTCCAAAATATTTCAGCCTTGCCTCTCTGATATTAACTCCAAGACATCTAACGTGATGTCCTTCTGGTGGACTCATCCCTGGTCATATCCATCCTCGTCACTCCCAAAGAGAACCTCAATATTTTCATCTCTACTGCCTCTAACTCTGCTTCCTATCTTTTCATCAGTGCTGCTCTCTAAACCATACATCGTCTCTGGTCTCACCATTGTCTTGTAAATTGAAAACTCTTAGCTCAACAATAGGTCCTGAATCAAGAGTCAATGTTTTTAACCATTGTACAATGGAATAGTTCTGACCGCTCTCTGCTTTATCCAAAATCAGTACATCTCAATGGGAAATGTGAATGAGAGGAAGTGTCATTTGTTAAAAGTTGCTATAGAACTAAACTTTTTCTGTCCAAAGGCTGTTGCAACAAAACTTGATCTCCCAGATGACCTTGTGGGTTACTTCAGTCTCTTCCTTGTCCGTGAAGGGGTCGACAGAGGTCTAACATGTAAGTAAACAACAACAAACTGTTATAAAGTTAAAAATACATAAGGAATGAGAATAATCAAACTGCTTCCATAATTTTGGTCCCTCTCACAGTGTGGATTTGCCCAGTCCTTACTAGGTACCTGAACCACCTTCCATTTCAAAGCAGCCATGGCATTATTCTAAGCATTATTTGAATGCTACATCAATCTGGCCATCTAATTCATGAGCAAGGCCCCAACATGATTAAATTCTTTCACTTGAGGCAGTTCCTCTATTCCAAACCAGTGGGGACAATCCACCTGTTTCTGGGAACAAACAGTGGCCCCTGACCTGGAGGCGCTGATTCTCAACACATTTGTTTATGAGCCACGTGGCCATGGTTATGTCTCATCACACCGCCGGCCAAAACTCAGCCACCAGCCTCTAAAAGAAAGGCTCCAGGAGGGTGCCCTTGTTTCCCTTGGTCTTTTGACTTTACTTTGCATTCACTTTTCATATCAGCCATAGTCAACGGAAAATTTACTAGATTAACACTCTTCTCAGACAAGCCGTTTGATTAATAATGAACCGCCCTACTGTGTTTGTTGGCTTAAATTTATGACGAATTCATTGAGCCCGTCTACTGTCGCTGCCCAAGTCTGCTATCGGCATGTTCTTGCATACTAGTTCCACATTGCCGATGAAGTGACCCCAAGTTGCTCTTCAGCGGGGAGGACGCGGGTCAAACTGACAACAAAATGTCAATGTGACTCGAATCATTCTCACAAATTGATGTTCTTCTTTTAACTTGAAAGTAATAATGTGATTCAGACAGCTGGGCTTTATGACGCAAAAGACTTGACACTTCCAAGGTATTGAAGTAACTAGAGTGTTTTGCATATTGCAAAATATTTCCCACAATTTGTTCTTTGCAAAGTTACAGGGAACGGTCTGTCATTTAATTACTGTACTAAGGACTGGTTTAGGACTCTAATCCCTCTGTTTTAAACAAATGATCGTCATGATGGGTGACATGTCACATCTGTCTTTTCTAAAAGGTTTTGATTGAATGGCTGAACTGATGCAAAATGACTTGGTCACACCTCTGATCATTGTCGTACACTTTACGGAGCTAGTGTTACTTCAAACAATATATCAGATGAGCAAACCATAATCTCATCTACTGCTTTGAACTGCTTACATATATGCATTGTGCATCTGGAAATATTTGTAACGTCGACATTTTTTAATGTCTGTCTTTATGGTCTGTATAATTTTGTGTATAGGTCATTTCTGACTGTTTAAAAATACAGGGTTCAAGTCAACAGACAGATTTAAAACCGTTCAAAAGAAGCATAAGAATAATACCAAAAGCCACATATGCATGAAGCTCTCCATATGGGGATTTTTCATTTTTCCAGTCTGTTTCTTTTCCATTTCAGCCCTGTCAGGTCACATCCCCCTTCAGTCCCAAAGGTTCCACCTGCCAAATGCTTCCCCTTTCCTAAAGCCAAATCTGCTTCAAACTAACAAAAGTCTTGGTTGACTTTGAAATGAGTAAATATCGTAGGCACAATGTATATCAATGGCAAAGTCTAAAATGAATAAAAAGAATAGGCTTCTCTATTGTGGCACGACTACTATAAAAAAATCCTGCACAGCGGGCCTTTGCAGATGAAACCAGTTACTGACAAAATTCAAAAGCAGTGCCACTCTGACAGCTCGGATGTGTCTCAGACGTCTTTGTGTAAATGCTTTAGAATATGTTAATATGTCAAGAAGAGGCAGCGTGGTTTATGTTAGCTGTGCTGGACTCCAGACCAGTGTTCTGTGATTTAGAGCCAAACAGGAATGTTCCAAAAACATTTGAAGTATTCAGTTTGTATCTGTTTTTTATTATTGCAGAGAATTCCAACATCAAAGTTCCCAGCATGTATCCCTGCTTCCTGTACAGACTGGTTCTAGTTGTGAAAGGCTACATAACAAACGGCAAACTGAGGCATTATTTCATCATTTCAGTTTTAATGTTGCCTGCAGTGACTGATTTCCTAAGGTATCAGAGATTGCCTCTATTCTGCTTAAGTGCTGTGGAGTGGAGTGGAGTCTACCCTAAATATACACCATTTTATTTGTCTTTGTTTGAATACCCTCGAACACAAGATGTTTTACCCCGCAGGGATCCGTCCAGATGTACTGCAGTTCTCCTATCTGTCATTGTTTATTGTTATCACCATTATCCAGATTGCGGAAGGACTTTTCTGTACTTGTTTTTTAGTGTCTCCCTCTGTTTTTCTGCATATTTCTTTCAGTCGTGCGAAAGCTGCAGGAATTTGAGCTGCCTTACGTATCCATTACCAGCCTACGGAGCTCAGAATTTCACATACTCCTACGAAAAAGGTACCAGCTTGCATGCTCATGTTATGATGTGAAACTATCACATCCTTTTCAGGTGCTTTCTTCTAAAATAAACAGCTCAAATTCATTTTCTCTGACCCTGGATGGTTTATTAAATGAAGTAGTGGGTTGGATAGGTATTTTTGAGTCAGAATATGAGGTCAGTCTGTTCAGCGAGTAAAGTGTTGGGTCTTTTTTGAGAAGTTTCTCATTTAGCTCCTGATCAGCGGTGATGCACATGTTCGTAATTTGTGCCAATCTGACCCACCATCTTCTTCAAAGCGGCAGTTGATTCAGTCATTGTCATTTTCTTTCAAAGCAGGGCTTGCCTGAACTTTTATTTGTTTAACCTGAAAGATGACTATCTTTTAAGTTCTCGTCATCAGACTTTGTCAGTTTTCCCGCAATGACTGTGATTTATCAGACAGATCTGGTATTTTAGTCACTAAAATGATCTGCAAGAATAAGCTTCCTTTATCCACTTTTCCCCACAGATAGGAGCATATGCTATTGTAAATCGTAGATCCAGTTAAGCTCAAGGATTGAGGCACAGATTTTTTTTTTTGTTGCAGAGAATTGTCAGCGCTGACCTTAATAGTATTTTGTATTAAAGGAAAATCTAACTTGACTAGAAAAATAGAAAAACTATCTCATATGCAGCTTATCCATTAAAAATTTTGTGTAAATAATACTCAAGTGGGGAGCTTAGTTAACATTGTCCTTGTGGCACAGAGTTCTCACTCTCTTTTTTTTTTATCTATTTTTTTATTTAAATTTTTTCTTAAAGTGAGCCACTAATGCTTACCAGGTAGCAATGTACCTGTTATCACCAAGCTGTCATTTTGTCACTCAAGTCATTTTTTGTCACTAATTACCTCGGCCCAGAAAGATGTCTCATATCTTGCTCCATGAAGATCCAAGATCCGCTGTTTATTTATTTGTGCTTCTGCTATTTTCTAATTGTCCCTATATATATATATATATTCATATTTATTGACACTACAACTGTTACTCTGCTGTGACAAAAGAGTTTCCCCTATGGGGATCAATAAAGCTTATCTTATCTAATCATATCTTATCTAAAATAAAGCTATTGATCCCCTAAGTTTTGCATTTCAAATACCAATTGCACAGCAACTAGTCAGCCATACATTTTGGGGCAATATTAAATTTTAAGGGATGTAAAGTACATGTCAAGATTGATGTGTGAGAAGTTAGTCAGCTTTATAAACGAACACACCTTTAAATCTCTACCAATCAGTTAGAATATTCAATCATTGATGGTAATAATGATCATAAAATATAGAAGAGAATAAATTCAGAACAGATTTCTATTTATAATAGAATAGATTTGTAGCAGTTCTTGTTCTTTGCTAATTGTGTTTGTATGCTGTAGATTGCAAAAACATCAGGAGGATTTAAGTGAATTGTTTCAAAATGGAGTAAAAAAGGATTGAAGGTCAGCATTTACACTTTGTCTCTGTTCAAGGGGAGCTTTACTGGCTTACTCCTGAAATAAAGTGGAGAATTCCGGGTGCATTGAGCAAAGGCGAAAAAGCACGATCAGTCACGCAGAGTCTACCACAGAAATTCCCATAAAATTTCACCTCATAATTCTTGGTACAATAACAATAAATGTAGAAAATGACGTTGCAGCAAGACTGTATTTTTTCTTTTTTTTAAGAGGAAGCTTAGTGGTTCCTACAAGTTAAAGATACTGTTCAAGGGGTCTAAGATATGACTTTCATGAGAAGTTAACTTCTGCTGCAATGAATTTTCTCATTTTTCATAATGAGGTATAATTCTTATGACATCAAACTTATCTAGTAGCAAATATGGATGGATCGGGACGATTTCTACTTAGGAGGATATACAGATTCTTTTTGTTTCAACAGGTTCGAAGTTTATGATGGCTTCCTGCTTTAAACGTAACATTTTTGTCGCCGGTCTGTTCTTTCGACACATTCCCTCATGCTGACTGAGGTGCACAGGATGTTTACTTTCTTCCTGCCTCAAGGAAAGTCTTAGTCCTCCTGACCTAGTTTCTCTGTGAATGTGGAACAGGGAGGGAAGAATAAATGCAGTACCAACAAGTGACGGTGGACGAAAAACAGACCCCCAGTGTGTGGGATCCAGGGGTGGATCTGACTCAAACAAATCAAGATGGCTGTTTAGACAAACAGAAGGAATATCAAGAGTTTGAGTTTTTGAAGGTCAGCGTTTATTTATGCATATAAAAACATTTCCTCTTTAATTAGGATGACCCCGATAAAGCTATCACAGCAAAATGCAGTTTAATGTTGAGTTGTATTGAATCTTTTTGCAAGGGGTTTTTGATTTATTTTAATGATGCTGACCAAAATATCAGTAAGACTGTTTTATTCTTACCTCAGAGGTTTGTGTAAGCATGTTTCTCAAGACTAGCAACTTTAGTTCGCTTTAAAAACTCTGATTTTTTTAAAGCAAAAGTCCCAGCCTCCAGCCAACTGGAAACCAAACATTTGGGGTTGATGCTTGCTTGAATAAAGGTCTTTACGTCAATATCAGGGTATCCAATGACAACTTTTGGATCTAGACAAAGATTGATGGGGTTAGTACTTTGTTGTTATTAGATTGTGTTGTTAGCTTACCATTATATTCCATTGATATATCAGTCTGGACAACATATCATTGAAACACCTTTTTGATTTTATTTTGTTTGGTTCAAGTCTGACACTAGAATTTAAGATTAATGACTTTCATTTCCAGCTTAAATGCTACATTTGTGCAGACTATCAAGATTTTTAATCATTATGTTTCGCAAGATTAGATTTGTCTGCAGCGCAGCTGGTTGTTTCAGATGATCAAACAATACCTCATCTAAGTCAGAGATAAATAGATACTTTATTCATCTCCATGGGAAATTCAGAACCTCTTAATGTGAATGAGACTTGAATATTACCTGCTCAAATATCTAGTTTTCGAGAGGCCCTTATTTTAATGAATAATTCCGAGGGATGTATTTACAGTGTTGGATTATAATGAGGCGTGCCTCCTTTATTTGTTCCCCTGTAATTCATCGATCAGCTGGACATTTGGTAAAATGTCTGCGCAAAATCCAGAATCATGAAAGTTGATTTACAGCTGTAATGAATGGAGGAGAAACTGCAGGATAGATTTTATAAGACTGGATTGTTGGTATTTTGATGTCTGAAATAAATAGTCAAGTTGTTGTATGATTGAACATGTTTTTTCCCCTACCAAATCAATTATTTTTAGTCTTACTTTTTCAAAGCAAGGATAACTCTGTGTCTGTGTGTTAACGTTTTTTTCTGATAGTGACTTTTTTTTTTTTTAACAATTCTAGAAATATTTCATTTTTGTAACATTGTCAGAAAATTGATTTTATTTACCATAATATTTGTTATTGAGGTGGTTATGGCTGGTGATGGACCACTGAAGTGTATTGTGTTGAAAAATGGCTTTCATATGGGAGGGAAGATCAAGTGTACCCTGAAACCACTGCTTCATATGAAACACAATAAAATGAATCCCAGTTTCCATTAAAACAATTTTTAAATGCTATGTGGTATCCAATGTGTCTAAAAAAAATCAAGACTGAGAAAAAGAAAACTATCAGACACTTTTTTAAACTACTTTTTGGCCATTTACTACTTCCTAATTTCTTTTACAACAGAGTGAGTATTGCAGCTCACATTGAGACATTTTGCAAACTAAGCGACAAGTATCCTTTTTTCCATTATCAGTTAAGAGAGATTAAATTCCCCGACGATTATCATTTCAAGGTTTCTCTTGGCTCACTTTTTTTAAACAGAATATGAGTCACTTTATAATCATCTCTATCTATCTGATAAGACTCAGCACTTCATTTTTGCCTCACCTCTCTGGACTTCACAGAGTTCGTGGTACATCTTTATGCAGGATTCAATCTCTACTTTTAAATGAATCCTTAAGATCAATTTTACTGCTATTTTGTCAAGAAATTTCATTCACCCGCTTTTCCAGAAATGTATTTATTAGCAAGGACAGGTTGTTTCTAGCGGTTTCCCAAGCTTGTCGCATATCAAGTGCAGTGGCGCTTCAAAATGTATGGAAAATCTTTTGTCAGGTATACAAAATGAATAAAGAAGAGTAGATTTTCTTACTGTGTGTCACTGATCACCAATGTAATGATTTCATTCTGTAATTCAAGTAATGATTTTATATAGGCGTCTATTGTTTCCTTGGCTGACTAGCTCATTTATTCCTAAAATTTCACGTCATTCCTTATTTTAAACCCAAGTTATTGCAAATTCTTTTGCATTTTCCCAAGTTTGATTTTGAACAAGAATAAGGTCAACAATCTGAAATAAGTCAAATACATTTTAAAAATGGCTAACAAGAATCTACAAGATAACTTGCCTTGTCGAGAAAGATACAATTTTGCATCTGCTATTCCTGCAGCTACTGGGACATGGTGTATGACAGTGACGTCATGGACAACAGAGTTGGCCTGAATTTGCTGTACGCCCAGGTAAGAGGGTTTGCTAAGCCAAAAATCTTTCAGTTGTATAATTGGAAAAATGTAATTGTTCTTCAGGTTTAGAGCTTATCCAAAATGCAAGGTGTCAGGCATTGTTTATTGAATTTGCAGTGTCAGCGTCACTTCAAAAAAAACAAAACACTGCACCACTTTCTGCAAAGTTCTTGTGTCCACCCTTCGGGCGCCTCAGTTATCTGATGTCAGCTTGTTTTGACTTTGGAGATTATCGATTGTTATACTTCTTTAACCCCTCGTGGACTTGTTTGCAGGGATGACTGTATTCTGTTGTATTCAGCATTTTCTTGGGCTCATTCGATTAGAATCTGTAATAGTAAAGAATTTCAAAAGAAGTCTGCCGATGTCGCTAGTTTGCAGCTTCCCATATAAGTGGTTTCTTATCTTCAATCTTTACGTGCAAGCATTCTATCTCCCCCACCACAACTTCAACATCTCTTTCATTCTGTTAAAAGACAAACCCTAATTTCTTCCGTTTGCTTCACCAGACAGTGTCTGATATTGAGCGAGGTTGGATTATTGTCAACAAAGACCAGCACAGGCAGCTCAAATCACTGCAAGAGAAAGGTTCCAAGAAAGAAGTAAGAAATGATGTTTATGCTCTCCAATCTCTATTTTTTTTCCCCCTTCGAATCCAACTATACGGGGAACTGCCTGCAGAAAGAGCAGTCCATTTTCCTCCACAGAACCCAAATCTTCCATCACAGTAATCTTATTTATCCGCTGTAGAACTCATTCTCTGCATGGATTAGGCATAATATATATATATATTTTTTTTTAAAGACATTTACTGACTGTTGGTTTTATGTTTTCCTCCCAGTTCATTCACCTTGGTCAGACACTCAAATATTATGGCTATATCAAGTTTGACCCGTGCATGACTGATTTCCCTGAGAAGGGTTGCCAGGTCATTGTCGGCGCCGGCAACAACGAGCTCAACTTCCACGTCAAGCTGCCAAATGAACAGATGAAGGAGGGAAGCTTCAAGGTCACTCGCATGAGGTGTTGGCGAGTCACATCTTCTGTGAGTAGACTGTGCGTGTGTGTGTGTGTGCGTGATTACTGCATGTGTGTGTGATAAAGGTGACGTGATGTTCTCAATTGGATTCTGTCCATATCCAAGTTGAGACTTTGTGTCCTGAAAGATCTGTCTGTCTGCAAACCCTCGCACAAGAAACAAATCGCTGGTCTTGCCAGGAATTGGTTTTAATTTGTGCTCTTCCCCTCAATGTGCTACCCATCACAGCATCTGTCTTCATTTGTGCCGTTTCACAAACCTACTGCCGGCCACACACAGGCTTTGCCTTATCAATCAACCGACCCTTGCACACCGCATTCTTTCCTTAAACTAATATATTTTCCATCAGGCAGTGTTGCTGCTGCCTTGTACCTTAATCTGTCTGCTGAAGCCGAATTAAGCCACTTTAAACCATCATTTCTGTGGGACAGCAAGTGAGAAACCAACACTCCGTAGATTTTGAAAATGAAACAAGGCAAACTGCATCGCATATTGGAACTCCGCTGTTACATGAAAGCAGGTAGAAATTAGGCCAGAAATCCACCCACCGTGAGATTTTACACCGTGGATGATTTCCAATCCACTGAAAGAAAAACAAAAACAACAAAAAAAACACAAAGACAACCGTACAAACAGCTTGGCTGGCTGCGGAACATAGCAGCACACGTAACAGCAGCAACTAACGTCATAAAACCAAAACGATGCAATAAAAGTTTGTAGCTTTCCTACAAGGAGCCCCTACCAAATCTAAACATCTGGACAGAAATACTGTTGATTGATAGTCCAGTGGGTCATTTTTGTTAAAAGAAAAAAATACCCACAACAACACCCAAGTAATGTCATGTTTTATAGGTTTTACTTTTTCATCATGTGTCAGGTATATGTCCACACTGTAGTGTAAGCATTTTAACACCGTGTCTGTTTAAAGGGAGATTAACTGCATCAGCTGGAAGCTTCACTCCTTCGGTCTCACTAGAATGCCTTTTTTATATTCTGCTCCTGAATAGAGCCCTCTTCCATTAAGAACTATAACAACACTCCGTGCCTGTTGCCCAATTATTCCTGCTGACATTCGAAAGACAAACCCTCTCAGAAGCTGGAGCTCATTGATGTGAGCGACTGCTCGCCACTGCGTCCCAACAGTGTCTGAGCAGCAGTCATTTTACCAAACACAAACTTTTTTTTTTTTTTTTTTAAGACGCTCTAAAAATTAATTTCCACAGAGACTTTTGCAACAAGTTTAAAATAGGAACGCCTCCAGCCTCGTCTGATCCGAGGCGAGCCTCCGTGCCCTCCTGTCGCTACAAATGATGCCCAGGCTCATTTTCGAAGTTATTTTAATGAGCCTTTCTTTACATTTCAGAGCATATCATTCGGCACCACAGTGCCGTGTCCCTAGTAGTTCTGTGTCAGACTGCATCAGGAAACGGCAGGGTGGGTTTGCCGGGGGGGCAGGTGGTGGTGGTGGTCTAGCGAGCCCAGAGGAAATAGTCTCTGGAGCTCATAGAAGAGGAATGAGGTCTTGTCTCCTGGGAGTGTCTGTCCTCTGAGCTTCAGGATTTAGAAAATTCCAATTTTGTTTGTGCTCTCTGCGCCAATCCTTGAATGTTTTGGCTGCCTGTCAGTTGTGACGTGGCGGCCAAAGAAAAGCAAATTAACGGGGAGATTTGTGATTTGAAAATGTGATTCAGCCCCTTACAAGTGCTGGAATAACAAGCTTACTCTCTCCTTGAGAATGCAAGGGCAGATGTCGGTTGATAAATGTGGAAATCATTTGGATGAGGGCTCAACACAAAAGTGCAATTAATTGTTGTGGTGATTAAGATTTAATTTTTTTGGTTTTAATCACGATGACTGCACTCTCTGGTCTAATGGTTGACGAACCAGAAGTCCACACTAAGTAGAAATTAGAAGTGCCTGATAGCGCTTAATGTTGTTAATTGATTAATTATAATAAAAATGATTATTATTATTATTATCATAATTCATTTATAAGGCCTTTTGTTTTTCTTCCTATGTCTGATTCCATAGCAAGTCCCAATAACAAATGGCACCACAAATCCATGCAATTCAGCCAAATGCGAGGTCAAACTGGAACTGGCCTTTGAGTACCTGATGAGCAAGGACCGCCTCCGATGGGTCACCATCACCAGTCAGCAGGTGAGGGCGCACTCCGCAAGGTCACACAGGGGTCAAACTAACACATAACTAACTAACACATTCGCACAACTGCAACATCTACTTTAGAAAAAAAAAAAAATGTCCAACGCGAGTGTTCAGTAACACAAATCAATGCTCTCCAATTCCAGGCTATCATGATGAGTATCTGTCTGCAGTCCATGGTGGACGAACTCATGGTGAAAAAGTCGGGCGGTAGCATAAAAAAGGTTTGTTCCCCAGGAGAATCACACGACTATCTTTTCAGCGTTTTGCAGTTTATGTCCTAACGCGCTCATTTCTCAAGTATCCCGCGGCATCCAATTGTTGAAAATGCATGTGAAGAACCTTGTATTGAAATCTAAAACTCTACGGAACACTATGCAGTCAAGAAACTGAAAAATGTGAACGGTATTTTGGAAATAATTGAAATTATAACTTTAAAGAACAGACTATTAATGGTGCGTCACATTTATCTTGTTAAAGTAAACTATTTAAGGGGCATTAGGGATCCCATCTCACAGCAAGAAGGTTCCCTGGGTCAAAACCAACAGATTTGTGTGTTCTCCCTACATTACCGTAGGTTTCATCCAGGTTCTCCAGTTTCCTCCCGCAGCCCCAAAACATGCAGGAGGTTCATTGGAGACCCTTGATTGTGTGAATGAAAGAGTGAATGGTTGTATGTCTCCATATGTGGCCCTGGGATCGACTGGCAACTGGTCCAGGGTGAAACCCGCCTTTTGCCAAATGACAGTTGGAACTGACTGCCACAACCATTAGTGCAGGTTAAACAGAGGTTAATCATTGAACAGATGAATGAATAAACTACCGGCATTTTGTTGTAGAGTGTATTTTTATGTCTGACATGTGATGTCTTCATTGGTGTGTTTTATATCTGTATGTTTTAATATACTTAACAGTTTTTTTTTCACAATACAGAGTGTGCAGCCTTTTTTTTTTTTCTGAAGGTCTTCAGACAAAGGATAGCACTGGATACATATATATATATAAACAAAAAAAAAACCATGTAGTTCGATCGGGAGGTCCATCTGACAAGCGACGCTCCTGTAACTGTTTTGTCACTGGTTAGATGCTGAGGAAACGGCACAACGGCTCCATGCACCGACCAGACTGCCAGCAAACTGTGAAGTCACCCCCTCTACTGGTGAGAAGCAGGCCGAAGATAAAAAGTCTGCTTTTACTGACGTGACTTTTTCACCCTAAGTTGACACCACTTGATGATTTGTCTGCAGGACTCCCCTGATCCCAATCGCGAACAAATCGTCAAGCTATCGGTGAGTTTGCCTTCATTGAAATAGGAATGCAAAAATTAAGCCGAATGCAGTGTTATAATGTGTTCTAACACATCAGTTCCCTCTGAAATATGTTACTGATCTTCATATTTAGACCAAGCTGAGCTCTGTGTCTCTTCGAGGAATCACCGCCTCCAACTCAGCAAATGACATCAGCGGCAATGATTTCCATGGCAACTATGCCTTCGAGGGTATCGGGGATGATGACCTGTAACCTGTGATTTTCCGCTCTACCGTCCCATCCATCTCGCTGTCAACAACCGGGACGACAAACATCACGGGCCGAGCTGAGTGGAACACGCTCACGTGTTCGTTCCTGCAAGATTGTAGCATCGACCTTGAGAAAATCGCTGCCTTAAGCTCTCACTCACCGCGTCCTTTCGTTCAGACTCTAAAGGCTTATCCTGATTTGTGTTTTAGTTACAGTAATCACACTCAAGTGTCATTTCATTTTCTATTTAATTTTCCAGCCTAAATAGCACATAAAGCTATATGTAATCAAATATGGAAGCTTTCCATACATTGCTCTTTGACAGGCTCATCATGTTCATGCAGGTTGAAACTGCAGTACACGGGAAGTTCTCATGCAGTTATATTCTTGAGGTACAAAGTAATATATTTTAAACTAAATGGATGAAGCGGATCTGAGAGATTCTGGATTATCCCCACGATTGCTGCATGTCGTTTTCCAACCGGTGTCAAGATTTAGTCCAGACCTGGCACTAGTGACGATCCAGCAGAAATCAGACGGAACCACACACGAAAATTCCCTTGTCTCTTTTAAGGCTCAGAGAACCTCCAATTCCAGAGGAAAAAAAGAAAGGGGGAAAAAAAAACCTCCATCTGCGTTCGCTTTTCACCCCCTTTTTGGATTTATTACCCAATCAGTGCTGAGGTGGGCAAGTGCTCATATGACATTTTTCCTCTGGAATACAGAACTGTAAAGGAATAGCTCTAAAAATGACCATGAATGTGTCGATCGATTTTTACTCAAGCAATTAGGCAAAGCACCTGCTTCCACAGGTTCACAGTGAACGCTCGGCTCGGCTGCAAACCAAACGCTTTTATACCGTTATTGAGTCGTGTTGTACAGTACATATGCCAAGTCAGGAAAGGGTGTCTCTTCAGGTTTGGTTTTAGGCGGAGACTCATACAGCCGTCAGAAATAGTCTGATTGCCTTAATTTTTTTTTTTTTTGCGTTTTGGGTCATTTAACATGAGTTTGCTTGAAACTTAAAAATGAGTGTCAACCAGTGTTGTTTGGAATCTGGCTGAGCTTGACGGATGGTTGATTCATCCGGACTGCTTGCACTCACCAATCCCATCACTTTGCACAGTATTACAGGTGAAGATGAATGTTTGAATGGAAGCCCGAGCGTGATTTTAAACCTTGAGATTTTTTTTTTCCTTCCTGGGGTGGGCTTTGTAAATTCATCTATTTTAGCCAATTTTTAAGGTTTATCATAAATGCCAAATTATAGTTTACTAAAGCATTTTGCACAAAACACATAAGAATTATGTCACTTTTTATATTCTGTACATGCAATTTAAGTATTCTGAACATTTACTAATATCTTTATCACCAATAGCTAAAGGTAATCAAATGGATCAAATGTAATCTAAGATGTTTGGAACAAAACTTTTGAATGGACTAACATTTATCATTGTTTACATGATGTTTAGGGGACTTTTTTTTAATTTTTTTTTTTTAGTTAAAATGGAAAGTGTTTACAAATTTTTCAGCTGATTTTACCTAGTGACGTTCTCGTGGGAAGGATTCTTCATTGTGATTTGTACATATGTGGTGCCAATCATCTCAGAGGACTCAGCCATTAAGGTGCTTTGGTGAAATGTGATCACGATCACTGGTGTGAACAAAGTTCATGGATTGCAGGCAAGAAAGTGAACATATCCCGCTATTTTACAAGGCATGGAATTCCACTTGCTGTTTTGCTTCAGTCGTACGTAAAAGCTGCATCTCAGTGTTTTTTTTAAAGCGTCTTGATGTACAGTAGATCCAAGCAACGTTATTCCCTGTGGCAGCAGCAACTATAAACCAAGAAGTTCTCAGCATAGAAAATGTTAATTCGCTTGTACTTCTGCCGTCTCACTCTGCATTTGTGTTACGAACTACGTGGACAGATATGGATTTAAGTACAGGGAAGCTGCAAAGACTGGAGTGTCTGTAAATGCGTAGGTGCCAACAGTCAAAACTTTAGTGCTTTTTTTTTTTTTTATTATGACATTAGCATCACTGTTAAAAGAAAAAAATGTCACAGTTCAGGACGTTTTGGATTTGATTCATTTTCATTTTAGTGGTAAAATTCAGTGCAATGTCTGCTCTGTTTGTCATGATGCTGAAATAAACTCAAATTATTCGCCCGTGTGTATGTCAGGTTAATGGCTGGCTCGAATCAGATATGTGAACAGCAACATGCTCTTCCTCACACCTGAACGAACAAATCATGTAACACTCTGGAGGCTATTAACATCCGATATTTTTTTCCTCCCAGCAATATGTTTCTTATTACAGAATGTTAACATTAGCAAGGCCACATCTGCTCAAAACTCACACTGGTTGGGAGGCCGGTGATTTCATTTGTTCTCAGACAGTAGTATCATGTCTGTCACAGTGGAACCATGCTGATGAATTCACCAACACAATATGCAGTACTATTGCAGTTGTACATGAACTCATTTATTTATTTACAGAATACATCTTTGACGTTGTGTGTTTGATATGGTCACTTAAATGAATGTGATTTTTTTCTATAAATTGAAAATGTTATTTTTTTACCGTCCACATCAAGACACAGATCGTTGTCTAGTGTAAAAAATGATTTGATGTTTATGATGCAAATATAGTTAAAAGGCATGGAAAATGAGCGCCTTGAGCACTTTGAACCTAGTGGCTGTTAAAATCAACATGAAATTGTCTCTGTTTATAAGTCGTATGCTAAAATATCCCCCAAAATTCCAGGTCAGATATAATGAAAAATATTTGGGGTACCACTAAGCTCATTTGTTCTGCTTACTAATGCTGGAGAGATGTAGTTAGATGGTGTAGAAGCCAGTAATGTTGTATTAATTAATGTCATAACTAACAATAATATATCTGTTCCATTCTCAGTGGAATCAAAGGTGATAGCTGTTGAAAAAAGTAATGTCATTTCTGCACCAATAATGTCCAAACGTTTTGTGGAAGATGGAATTAAACGATTTGCTGGTTACAACAATAGTCGGGTAAACAAAAATGAATAACCTGAGACTGTGCTTCTTGTCCAAGGCTGTGTGGCCTTCAGTGACCATGTGGAGGCTTGCTTACTTGCTTAGCTTTTGGCACTTAATTTATTATTTTTTTTTAGTCAAGCTCATTTGGGTGCAAAAAGTTCTGACATTACTGGGTCTGACATATTTCTTTATTATACAGCAATTGGAGTATTGCTTTTTGCTGTGTTAAGCATGAAACAACTTACTTTATTTGTTATTGTTACATTAACTGGCTTCTACCAGTACAAACTGGATTAATTTGGTGACTTGTGATAAATTAAAAAAGTTTACAGCATCAGTCATATGATAATACAGTGGGTTTGTCAAAGTAAATAACTTTTCATTAAACAATATATTTATGTATTTAACAATATAACAAATATTGCCAAAAGACACATTTCCCCTACATGAAGGACATCAACTTAAGATATGGGCCAGTCTTATGTCTCACATTCAATATCATTACCAGGTTTTTATTTGAGAGTCCTCACTTAAGGCATTTATGAAACACTGCATCAGGACAAAATTCATCACTTGGGGTGTCTTCGTTCTAAAAAATGGGTTCAAGGTTCCACTGGGTCATGGTTAAGATGGCAACCTGAAAATATCGCACTTGCATATAATAGTGATTCACATAGAGCCAACTCAAATCAGTCTATTTTCCCCAGGGTAACTAAATGACACATTAATCACATAACATTTGAAACAATTCTATATATTGAAGTATGCACTTCTAGCGATGTATTACAGCCATGTTAGAAAAATAAAAACACACATGCTTACTAATGATGCCATCTTTTTTCAAGTAAAAACATGTGGCTAATTTCACAGTCTATAGTAAACAGTAATCGAAAGGAAGGTGATAGAACCCTAAAAAACACATATTTAGGATAGAGACATTTAAAGATAAGTGATACACAGCAGGTTTGCTTGGGAGAAAATAATTTGGACCACATGCTTAGACATAATTTAATCACTCCTGAGTTAGATGAAAGAAAGTTCAATAAACAAGAATCAAAATACTTTCAAATGCAACTGTATTCATGTGCTTTTTTTTCCTTAAAACATAAGTCAAGGCTGCGGAGGGCCTTTCAAACGCTTACACATGCATTCATAGCGTTCATAGACACTGAAACTCCTCTCAAAATCACAATCTTTAAGGGGTTATATGGCAGTTAAGTTGAAGACAGGAGATAGTTAAGCACAACCTAATTCACCATCATTTTTCATCAAGTTCATCAATCCCTATAACACAGCATGTTGCTAGTAGTACATACATACGTTATTTAATCTGAAGGCATGCCATTACCAAAGCGTGGGCCCAATACAAAGAAAGCACATCAATGGCCTTTGGAAGGACCCATGTTTTACTTAGAGCTGCACTGTGAGGTCAAGAGGGAAAAACAAACCATTGGTTTAAACTCCCGTGGGAAAAGTTTTAAATGTCATGAAAAAACAGCTGTTATTTATTTACATAGCTGTAAATCTTAAATGTGGGTCCAAATTATTTAACCTTATCTTGATAAAACAAACGACACAGTGCAGCTCAACACTTCAGGCAAATGAGTTCTTTAATAGAAGAATATTTGGTAAAAGGGCAATGGTGTGGTGTTTCCTAATGAGGAAAATGTGCAGACTAGCTTACTATGGACATACAGAACAAGACAGTGAGAGGGAACAGATCTTGACACAAACACAGTAAAAGAGTAAACAACAGATTCATTCACCTTGCTCAATTCAAAAGGCATCAAAATATTCCAAACACTCGTTTTCATCGTTGTGCGAGATTCTACAAAGAAACAATTAGCAGCCTCTGAAGAAATCTAACAAAATACTAAGGCTAACACGCACCCAAATGATATAAAAGCTCTGTGAAAAAAAAAAAAAGGTTGCTGGTAGCTTAGATTTGCTGAGTTATATTTTATACAATCTCAAGTTTGTAGCACGGGTGTACTGTCTGGCCTCTCTCCCGAGGCATATACTGCATATCAACCCCTGCTACTTTTCTGTGACTCGGAACCGCCATCCTTTTTCCGATTTCCTCATCCTCATCATTACCAGTCATTGGAACTTTGACCCAGCCGTCTGTGGCCAGGCCGTGTTTCTTCTGGTGTCGCTTGTAGTTATCCCAGTGGCCGGTGGTGTAGCCGCACTCCTGACATTTGTACGGCTTCTCCCCGGTGTGCCGGAGCATGTGCCGCTTCAGGTTCATGCTCTGGTTGCAACTGTAACTGCACACGGCGCACTGGAACGGCTTTGCACCCGAGTGCACGCGCTGGTGGCGCTTCAGGTTGGCCAGGTTCCCGCAAGCGTAATCACACAAATGGCACTTGTAGGGTTTCTCGCCCGTGTGCACTCGGTGGTGGCGCTTCAGGTTGTCAAAGTGGGCCGAGGCGTAGTCGCACTGTGGGCACTTGTACGGTTTCTCACCGCTGTGAGTTTTCATGTGACGTGCCAAGTGGTTGGGATAGTGCGTTAGGAACGGGCAGGCGGCACAGGTGTACACCTTGTCGCTGCGCTCGCCAGGGCTATTGGGTGACGAGTCTTTAGTCAGCATTTCAAGGGTACACTTGGCACATATCTGGGCTGAAGAGCCGTCCTCGTCCTCCAGAACAACGCCACACAACCGGCATGTATAAGGAAATAGAGAAGGGGGGAGGGCTGCACCGCCGGGGTCTGCAACGCCTCCTCTGGTTGCCCTGCTGCTTCCCGTGGTCTGCATCAGGGATGAAGGCTGGTGACCGGCAGCTGGAGTAGAGGCTGATGCCGGTTGCGGTGATGACCCCTTTAATCCTTCGAAGGCTGAAAGATAGTTATTGTTCTGGGCTCCTGAACCCACATTGGGTGGTGTCCTTGAAACCTCTGGAAGATGACAGAATGGTGTAAATTATAATACAACAGATTATATACCATGGCCTGAAATTCAAAAAGTAACCTTAACTTAAGACATTCATCGAAGTAATCACAGATGCTAATATCAGTGTCAAAAACTGCAGTCGACAGGTATCCAGATAATGTTGTGTCAGATTTGACATGGAATGATTTTAAAGGCTTCTGAACGCACTGTTGAGGAGTTAATTTGTGAAATAAACCAAAACTGAAAAATACTGGAATAAATACTGTGACAATATATCAGTTTCTTCTTTCCTGTCGAGTCCTCGGGGAAATCATACCTACCCTTCGTTGAGGCACCTTCGTTACTGGGTCTTTGCGCGGTCCCATGCCTTTTCAGGATGCTCGGGCCGCTGGCAGGTGGTACCGGGGCATCCTGCCCCGCCCCGGTGGAGGGCACGTGCATACGCTGGTGCCTCTTGAGGTTGCCGAGGGAGCTGCATGCAAAAGCGCAGCTGTCGCATTTGTAAGGTTTTTCTCCTGTGTGAATACGCAGATGTCTCTGCAGGTTCACCAACTGGGCCGAGGCGTAAGCACACAGAGGACAGTTAAAGGGCTTTTCCCCGTTGTGCGTCTTCATGTGACGCTTCACATGGTTAGCGTAACGTGACGAGAAGCCACAGAGGTGACACGAGTGCAGTTTGGCCAGTTTGTCCTCAGCCGTCAGTTCTTTATCACCAATCCCGTTTCCCATCCTGTCGTCGTCGAGCAAGGGGTGAGAACTGGAGCGAATCCCGCTGATGTTTCCAAAATTGAAGTCTGTACTTTTGGCTTCCCTGGAAGCTTTGCAGCACCTAAGGCAGTAAGGACCCACCAGGTCTATGCCAGGTCCAAGAGGTTCATCACGGAGTTGTCCACAGCCCCTGCAGGACAGATATGGAGGAAAACCGGGCTCAGACTGGGATGCTCGACCCTCGTCTTCCCTCCCGTTGTCAGTTGTTGTGCTGCGAGAGTTGTCCGTTTCACTTTCCATGCTGATCTGGCTGTAAGCAGGGCTCTCTTCATCACCCAGAGGATACACAGAGAAACCAATCTCATCGGCTACTTCTGAGCAGGGAAGACACAGACATTGCACATGTTTAGCACAAACACATTCAGATTCCCCTCCAAAACAGTGGGACAACAATGGGCACAACAACACATCGTTGAGAACATGGGAGAACTACTTGCCACACCTTGAGAATTTCAAATCCTTATTCACCAGGCACATTATAATAGGGCTTGTTAAACACTTTCACTCACCGAGACTACTACTACCGTACTTGATAAAGGAAGGGGAGAAGATAAAATCACGAGGCACACAGACGTCCACACAGAGTGACTTAACTGTAATCACAATTGTTCTCTGTTGCTCAGTCGGATTAAGATGACAAATCAAGATCTCCAGCAAAAATTAGGGGAGTTCAAAATAGTCAACGTTGAATGAAGGACTTGGGGAAAAACTAAAATGAACATTAGAGATAAAACTAAAGATCATAATAACGTATATCTTTGTAGTAAAGTGGTCACACCTACATGGTTGGTAGAAAAAAATGGGCATGGAAAATACATTGGTAATACATATTAAGATAAAAAAATTCAAAGGGGAAAATTGACACTTGGAAAAAACTACATCGTATAAAGACGGATTTAAAATAAAAGCCCTGCTAAAATAGAAATAGATATTCTAAGGGAAGGGAAAAATAGAAACACCCACCAAACACAGCCAACCTATAAACAAATTAAACCAGATAATGAGTCCTTGTTTTAACACACACGTGAATGTGCCATTTCGTTCAATCTTGGTAAAACAGCCAGTAAAGGAATGGAGTGGGTAAAAACCAAACATGACCTGCCATCTACATCACAAGAAGCAAGAAATGCTTTCAGACAAAATTCCTATTCAATACTCACATGACTAAAAACACCGTCAAGCCCCACCGTGCCTGCTGTCCATTCACTGAATTTCAAGTTGACCAAATAAGAGGCTTCTTCTAGATGCTAGAGAGAATAATCCTCAAGAAGACAGTAGTCTGAGACTTGAGTAAATCAGTGGCTCTGACCGAACCAGAGAAAACCCTCTTCCCTCACAGACACCGAGAGAGAATGTGAGGAAGCCGGGAGTTTGAGACTGCCCTCACATCCTGCCCTTGGAAACCCCTCGTGGATGATTACCAAGCCTAATGATAATGATGATGACTATAATGGGGAGGCTGCTGATGATAATGATGATGAGGGAAGATGATGATGATGATGATGATGATGATGATGATGGGGAAATGATAATAGCAATGGTGTAGTGGTGGAAGAGGCAACAGCAGATGATGATGATGATGATGATGATGATGATGATGATGATGATGATGAATAAATGCCGTTCTATAATGGTGTCCTTGATGGCAATGGCCGTATTTTTATGACCCTTATACAATAATGGTGTCTTAGCTCTTTTCTCTACTTTTCCATTTTTCAGATCACTCTTACCGTCAAAGAACCATGCTGGTAAATACACACATTTCTCTGTCTGTCATAGAAGGGGTCTGTTTCATCAGTGAGAAACCCCCCCAAAAAAAAAAACCCTTCTACTCCTTTTGTGTGGCAGCCATCCCTTCACAGTTAAAGTCATCACGCCATTGCCTCCAGATATAACATCATGTTTTCATGGTTTTGAAAGATAATAACGATTGTCCATTCTACAAAAATGTTGCTAAAACTTTGGACTTAAGATGAGTTGTACTGTTCTCTACAGACAGTGTGGTTGAGCCATTCCCTTAATTATATAATGAATAGATACTTTGCAGATCAAAACCTGGTGTGGATCTGGAACCAGTAAGAGTAAAGGAATGCATGATGGAACAAACCATCGCAGTAACAAAGTGGGATGTAACAACGCAGACATGATCTTCCTGAAAGCCATCTAGCATATACATTTTTTCCCGAGGGAGCATTTCAAATCATTTTTGTTCATTCTTCATAGTAAACTTTATGTCTTACAACTTTATGTATAAACAAGTCTTTCGAAATAGCTAATGCAACATTGGGTTGATCTGCTTCTCAGCAGCTATTGGTCAGTTCTCGTCCAATATGTTCCACTCGACATAAATTTTTGTAATTGGCTTTTTGTTGCTGAAAAACAGCTGGAAATCAGTATGGAGGGGAATTCGAGTGGAATGAAACTGGAGTTTGACTGATTCATGATGTTGACAAGCTACACAATAGACGCATTTCCCAATTAAATCAAACAATAAATTAAATGTGGCATAATTACAAACACATTTAAGGACCATGTAACAGTGAGACACAGGACGGAGACAGCAGGCTGTTGAAAAAAACAGGAATACACACCTGAGAACTTTTCAAGGCCTAGAATTTTGCGGTCATGCTCTGGATCATCAAATTCGAGGTCTTGTCCAAGAAGGAAGTCTGTATCTAATGGGAGGTTTCCTTGAGCTTGAACGGCTACACCATCTTCAGAATCCACTGCAGCCACAAAAATGAGCCAAACAATGAATTACGACCTTTAATTGGTTCAGGTTATTAGAGAGCTGTCTCAGTTGTTTCTATGCTGATGGATAAACCTCAGGTCAATGAACACACCAGAGAAAGCATAATACCACAACATTAAAGCCGTTGAAATTTCAATAGCAAATTCATATATAATGAACACTGATAAAGTAAAATATAACTGACATAACTGTTTAGTGCCTTGATCAGAATGAATCACAATCTTGATATCTCAGTCGAAAATGTAAAATGAATAATGAAATTATAGTAAGAATAAAAAATGTAGCCTTATTGAAAACATTAACCTCAATATTTGAAGCCAACATAAAACAAAGTGTTCATGGTGACTGGAAAATACTCCAACTGCTAACACGGTGTCAAGTGATCCAAAGCTTTCAATGACATTGTTCTCAACAGCTGCCTTTAATTTCAGAATTCATTACACTAACATATTATTCACATTAAAACAGAATGAAGTGTTCTCTGAATAAACCGCCAATACGATCCAGACAAGATCATTTGTAAAACAAATGACTAACTTTGAAGGTATGCTTTTTTGTTTACTAGCTTTGAATACTCCCTTTTAACTCCAGGGCTGTTCTCATATTATCTTGGTTTTTCATTTGAGCTTGGTTCAGAGATCCAGTATAATTTATTTTAAACTACACAACTATCTTCATCCCCTTGGCCAAGATCAGTGCCTCAAAACCCAGAGAGTAGCTCTCTAAAAGACTGGCGTTAACTAAACAATGCTGACGCAAACACTAGAAGCTAAAATTTGTCTTCCAACATTTAAGCAAGAGGCCAGGACAGCATCTCCATGCTTTGTAAATTTTCAAAACTGTTAATAATGCTCTAAATACAGAAAGAGCAGAACCTCCTCCTTCAATAGTAAACAAAGACTTTCCTTCATTGAAGTTGTCTATTCATATAAAGAAATCCAAAGTCCTTCAAAAGTTATTTCTCCCAGCACGATTGTATCTTAGCAGTTTATGAGCACTTAGAAAAGCTGATAAATGCTCAGCTTTGCTCATCAGCAAAGAGATACACTGTTATCTCTTTGCTCACCAGCAAAGAGATAACAGTGTATCTTGGGTGAATGGGATAGAGGGGGTAGTGTACAGTGTATTGTGGAGGGAAATTGTACTAAACAACTTAGTATTAACAGAAATCAAAAAGGTACAGTTACACAAGTCAAAGGTAGAAAAGTTTTTCTCCATGAAGCTCTGTAAAACTGAGAAGAATTGCATAGCTAGCTGGTTTAGTTACCATGAACAAAATCTGTCCATCTGTCCAATGATTTTTTTCTTTATGTTATGTAACTTCAGAGGCTCCCAAAATACAATATGCATACTTTAAACACGGTGCAATTGTTTCCAGTCTGAAGGAAAAAGTTTTGAATATGCAAATGTAAATCAAACATACAAAAAGATTTAAAAAAATGCATCAAAATACCATGAAATTACTTGTTGAGTATGAACAACAAAACAATATAATTTTGCCTCTCATCCAAGGCATCTTCAGTTTGAGCTAAAGAATCCTCTTGGGATACAAGATAACATTGTTTGCAAATGTAATATTATTTTCATCATAAAGTCAGAAGTTGCAAATTAAAGCAAAGAAATTAAATAATGAAAAATGATCACTTAGTGTGATCATGTTTTATCCATTTTCCACCCCACAGTGTTGGGATATATAAAGAAGTATTGTTTGCAACAAGACTATAAACATGAAGGACTTGATACAAACTTGATACAAACAACCTAAATTAAAACACATCATATTCAGCAAAAAGTTCTAAATCCAGTTGGACAATCGCATGCAAAAACAGCATTGTATAAAAAATGAAGTTATTAAAGTTGATAGACGACGCCAGCTAGAGCTAATGATGCTTGAAATTCTAACTTGGTTTCTCGAATGTAATAGCAAGACCAGGGGTCGTAAACCTTTACCACTCAAAGAGCCATTTGGACCCATTTCCTCACTGTAAAGAAGACACCGGGAGCAACACAACCCTTTTGAAATGTAAAATGAATTAACGCGGAACATAACATTGTTTTGTTTTTTTTCCTGTATGCTATGTATCCAAATGCACCGCGGACAGCAAAGTAGGTATTTCACTGTACAGGGAAACATGTTTCTACACCCTGCATGTGACAATAAACGCTTTGAATGTATAAACAAACATGTATGTGCTGCAATGAGCAACTGCAGAGAAAACTAAATAGCATTTCTGCATGCAACAAAACATTTTGAACTCTGCAAAGAAAAGGGTTCGGTTGAAGGTTACTTTTAAGAAAAATACTTCATGTCTATTTGAGTCCTTCTTTTATTAATGAAAAAAAGGCGAACTTTAATCATCCACTGGCAGCTAACCAAAAATGCTGCCCTCTCTTTGTTGTCATCCTTTTACTGGCGTGTGCAGTCGATTATTAAGAGCAACAAAAATATTTTAACACGTTCTATTTAGGTGTTACAAGATCGCCATAATCTTCAAATGTAAAATTACATTTCAAAAATGAAGGAACTAAAATAAAAAAACATTTTAATTAAATGCTCAATTATTTTCAAAAGCCACTGGGAGCCACATTAGACGGATCAAAGGGCCGAATGCAGCTCCTGAGTCACAGGCTGCCCAGTCCTGACACGATGGCTCCTTGTCCTTGCATTTTGCTACCATCTACAGGCCATTATTATGTGTGATAATACTTATTTTTTATGACAGCGCCTCACCTTAAATGGGATCATTGTAGAGGTACATGACACAAATGTTCCCATGACATATTCAACTTGGAGACTGGAAACTGTTTAAGAAGCTAATTCCTTGTCAAATGCACCGCACAGACTCTCAGGAAACCACCAGTTTGGAATTATACTCAGGTGTTCCACTGTGGAGTACATTATTTTTTATTTTATTTCTATTCTTAGTTCAGTTCACTTAGTCACATGCAGGTGTTTATATTTGGATTAATATCTATTAACAATGTGTGTGTGCTTTGTTTTTTTTACTATGTTTGATTTCTTTCACTTTGAAATATCACACGTAGTTATGTATAAAGTCACAATTTTTTTCTACTATTTATAATATAAAAAACATGTTTTTATTGCAAATTTAAATTACATCATTCTGTTATTCTTTTTCTATTTCTGCATATCTACTCTTTCCTTGAGCGACATGATGCCATGATTTCCTGGCAGGGATCAATATAGTCATTCTGATTTAAACCCACCATAGGCTGCAAGAGTAAAACAATATTACTAATAAGCTGTAATATTTTCATTTTGAAGTAAAACCAAATCTCTCATTTTTTGAGAGAGTGACTGACTAATAGTAGGTTGGGTTCTCCCTTTAATTCTTAATTCACCTCCTCCAGTAAGTTCCTCTGCAAGTCTTTTTATATCTGTAGAAATGTATGTGGTGTGAATTTCAATATTGCTTTAATACAAAGCACCAAAATTAAATCTTGGGAGATTAATTTATGACCATTTCAAATTTTGAAGGCATGCAGGGGAGGAATGAAAGTCAGAGTACCAACACAACAGAGTTTCTAGCTTAGGCTAAAAACAGTACACAGTTGCTATGAGGCTACATTTTATGAACATGCAAATATGTGGATTATGTTCTGTACTTTTAATAGCACCTTCTGTCAAAATCAACCATATAATAACATGTTAACAGTCATTCTATATCGAGCACTAAACACAAAACAGACCAGAACACAAATGGAGTACAGACCAATTCACTTATGAAATGCTGATCTTACAATTTCATTTTTAGTGCAACTCTTGCGTGCATCACACACACACACACACACACACACACACACACACACACACACACACACACACACACACACACACACACACACACACACACACACACACATATAATTATAGTTAAATGTCTTCTAAGGCCAGAGACAAAACACAAAACTATGTCAAAAGTTTTCAGTCAAGCTATTTCATTTGAACATTTTCAAATGTTCAAATGCACTTCAATCGAGCTAAGCTTGCATTGTAGCTTCATGTTTAAGTGATAATTCCAGCTAATTTAAAGCGGGACTTGTCTTATTCTGCTATATTGGTAAAAATTGTAAACCTGGTAAAAATAATCATTGATTAAGTGTTGTTGTCGGTTGCCAAAAGATAACATAAGTGAAACTTGCCAGGTTGTTGATGGGAAGAGTTTTGTAGTCATTGTTGAAAAAGGGAAATGGAGTGTAGGGGTTCATTTCAGGAGCTCAGTATAATAAGGTTACCAAAATGTTGCTCCATTTCATCCTATCCCCAAAACTAATCCTTTTGGTATCACTAAGTGCTACACCTAATATTTACAATAGTATTAATTAAAAATGTAGCATTACAAAAAAGTATCAAAAATATCACATTTGTGCACTAAGTAATATTTTTTTGAATCAAGGCAGAAAAGCACTTTTACACATAAAGTGTATATATTCAACTTCCTGGTCTAAAAGACACTGTGTTTATTTACCTCAACCATTGTGTTTATTTACCTCAACTATTTACCTCACTATATTTAGCAAAAATCTGAAACTTAAAATTGAATTTAGAACAGTGCATTTCAGTGATTTATTGTTCATAGCCTAGAGAGCATAAACTGCACTGTGCAGTACTTTCAGTGGATTGTCGAATGGTTGTGGGATCAGATAATATTCAGGATGATCCTTTTTTGAAACTAAGTTACTAACATACCAGGTATTAAAACACTTGCAGAAGAGCTTGTTAGGGGCCTGAAAACCTTTGTGTGGATAGGTAACAACACGCATGCAGATCTGAAACTGGATCAGCAATTTGGTATTTATACCCCTCATATATCAACACAGTGACACTATTGACACAGTAAGGCAAAATCTTAATAGCAATATTAGCCAAAGTAGACAACTGTTTATCACATCTGCCAGATACTACCACTGCCCAGATCGATAGAACAATGTGCACAATTTGCCAGAGCTCTTTATTCGTAAATTTACTTTGGAGGGTGCAGACTGCAAATGTTTCATATCAGGTATTTTCACTTCCACTTTTCAATTGGCTGAATAAAACAGGCGACTTTGGGTTGGGTGGGCAACATATGTTACTGTGTTAACACTGATATAACAAGTGTTATTTAGTTATTATCTTAAACAAAACTTTGTGCACCTACATTTAACTGGCTGTGGATTCTGTTGTTTTTTTCTTGGCATCTTCCAGTCAGCCTCTCTCTTGACTGAGGTGTCGTCTTGCAGACCTCCAGAACCATCAGCTCATCCTTGTACGTTCTGAAGATATTCTTCAGAATTTCTATAGATATACATCAAAACACATGCATACATATTAAGTATGTCTATTGAAATAACATTAACAAACTTTTAAAAACACCTTAAACAAGTCACGTTAGCCATATATCTACACAAGGAAACAATTAATTCATATTTCGGTTAGTACAATTCAAGAGAAAGAAAATATACAAAAACAAACAACACAGTCAGTCAATTACTATTACCTAACTACCATTTGACGAACATATAATTATAATTCTATTCGAGGTCAAGGAATAAGAAGGACAGGAAGCAGTTTAATGTACAAACTTGCTTCCTCTTAATTTTAAACATTGTGATTACTTGTATGGGTGGCTAATCACCTATTGTTACTGTGGATATCGCTGCTATTATTAGTTTAATTTTGATGATTATTATTATTATCATCATGAGTATATTATTACTATTATTGCTATTATTATTATGAGCTTATCCCTAGTATGGATAAAGCCGTAGCATTGGTGGCCATTTAAGGTGCCATTATAACGGCTGTCTGATCATGCTAATATAAACTGGATGAGATAATATCGTCCATGAGAACATTTATGTGGTTCCATTCGTATCGCGAACGTTTTCCCGTAAATCGATTGGTTTACTGTGTACCATATGATATCCACAAACCTTGTTCAACGACCAAATGCTCTAGAATGTCGAGTTATAGTTTAGCGGTTACTGATTGCATCATAGTGTGCCTATGAAGTTTATAGTAATATGAACGGATGCAGTCTAATGGATTAGCAAAGCGGCTAACTCCTTAGCTCTATTATTCCAACACTAAAAGACAGTCAGCTAACACTTTAACTCAAAGCTGTCCACAAAGAGCATAGGGCTAATGCTGGACACGAAATGTTGTTAACTTCAGGAAGCATTGGCGCTACGCCACAGGACGTGTTTTTGTTCCGGATTCGACCTCAACATAACGTAGACCCGAAGCTAGAGACCCTTAATTGTCATCTTTAGTCAGTCATAACGGCGTCTTATCACATTAACCCGCAGCTAATGCCGAGCTGCTAATGTCAACTTAACTTGTTAGCTTTCATGCTAACTTACCTAAAGAACGTAAATATTCCTCTCGAATTTGTTGTTTTACGTGGTCGGTGTCCTCCCCATTGGGTGAGAAATGCTTTCCCTCAAAAGTACAACGTCTGGAGGTCCGCCATTTCTTCATGAGCTGCGGTGACAAAGAAAGGCAATTAATGGTATTTTTCATAACTTAATTGATTTTCTGATACGCCTGTGATCTGAAAGCGGCGACAACGACACGACTTCCTGTTGAAATTCTTCAGAATAAAAGCTCCTTAGTGACAGTTAAATTCTGTGGATGCTGAAAATAAATAATTATTCGTAATATTTGGCCTACAGCCATATGGTGACACAATAGCGTATACGCATTACAATTATCAAATAAATTTGCTGCACATTTGATTTGATTTGATTTGATCGGTGTGAGTTCAAAAAGACATCCACTAACGTTATGTCAGCAGGGACCTGCGGGTTAAGCGGCATAAAGAATGAAAGAATAAGAAAGGCCATTTCAAACTAGAATATATCAACGTGGCCCTAAAGCAGGAGCAAAACTGTAATCTTTTCTTTTCTAAATAACGCGTTGATAATTTTGAAGGTAGGAAGAGCAAACTGGATGTTACAATGTTACCTTTGTGTAACTTGATATTCAGCCTTCTCTTCCGTTTAGTGGTTTCCGTTTCCGTTAACAATATCCTGTTTCCCTTCCCTGCACCATAGTTGTTGTAGTTTTAATCCTTTACTTTTTTTCTAAATGTAATACTTAATCATTCACATACATACTTTTTTACATTGAAAGGTGCCATAATAACATGGATTGTACAAGAAGAACAAATATAAAAAGATATATTTATAATTTTTTATATTATGTAAAAAAATGAATAAAAAGACGTTCGGCAAACCGTTGGTCTGATTTTGCGTGAATCTTAGATTCGGGGTACTGGAAGAGGCCACATATGATTTGAAAAGAATTGTGAAACATTGGGAAACAAAATCTTGTTAATGTCATCATACATTCTGTGTGACAACTATTCAAGGCTAAATCTAACTGGATTCAAAACACTTTGTCCTTAGATCTATTTCTTTGTCGGTGGACATATGTAACTTCAGGAAATTAAATCATTTTTTTCTTTAAAAACCGTTAACTTCACAGGTCATATCCTATATATTAATTTCATACCAGGGGGGTTCAATTTTGAACACGGGATTTTCATAATACTAATACTAATAATAATAATAATAATAAATATGCTTATAAAATAATTCTTCCCCTCCCATCATTAGTTGAGTTGTCCATTTAAGGGACACAGAGAAAAAAATATGTTGTTTGGAATATGTATGCGTATTCGACTCGTGTTTTTATGGGACTGGGCATTTATGAATTGGAGATCGCGGGATTCTGCGTCATCCTGTTGGTTCATGTCACTGCAGTGTGCCTCCCCCCAGGCCGCTGCAAAGCCAAACCATCTCACTGAGCGGCGGGAAGGCTGTCCTCCCCGCCACCAGAACTCCACGCCTCGCCTCTTCCCCCCCGAACCGGACCGCTCTCTGCAGCCTCGTCGGTGGAGATCGGTTTTCCGTGCAGCAGAAAATGAGGAGGGCGCGGGGGATTTGTGTTTGGTCCTTCAGGGGAGGAGCCAGTTGTTGATTCTTCGCTGCAAAGGGAAAGAAGACGCTGCACAGAGAGGTGAGGTACACTTTACGTAATACATATTTGTGTGTTTTATCCACTTCGGCTGCGTTTCAACATCGTTTAATTAGAATCGGTAACGCTGTATCCCCTTTAAGACCGCATGGAATTGCATGTGAATGGGAATACATAGCCTATTAAACATGCCCCTCCCTGCAGAACCGACAGTGATGCCCTACACATATCTCCCTTTATAATCAGTTCTAGGTGCATTTGCCCTCTCCCCCCCTTTAAAAAGTGCGAAGGTTATCTAAGTCTGCCTTTGATGGAGCAGTTTTATGTCACATTTTATGTAAACGGCATTTCCCAGAACAGGCCTGTTGCCCATTTGGAAGCGCATTGGTTCATTCGTCTCAAGTAGTGTTACAAACTGTACACATTATAGTCTGGTTCCATAAGATCACATCATGTAACATAAGTTTGATGGTTTTTTTTTTTCTCCCAGCATCACTTAGTATGTGCTGCTACACTGTAGGCCACTCAAGTCAGTGCTGAGCAGCACATGGTACAAAAACAGAACAGTTTGCTGAGGGATTCCGCTGAGCAGAGGAGTGTGTGGGCAGACTGAGGTCACCCTCTTGCCTCTGAAACCCGCATTGCTGCTGTGGGATCCAGTCCAGTGAAGAGATATTTAATAGGGTGTATCATCAGGTTTCCCTGGCTCCACAAAGGCAGAACTCAGCTTCGGCTGAAAACTGACCTTCCTTCCCATTTTCTATCCAGTAATTGCATAGCAACAGCTTGTTAACAAGTGTCACATCCTTGAGGATGCTTCTCGGAGAAGGAGGATGCAGTTCACCCAAAGAACAAGAGGAAAAATTGGCTCACTTCCTTGTTTTGCGTTTCAAAGCCTGTGGGGATCGCTTAGGGGCTGATGCTGGTTGTGTAATAATCCCATCTGTCATTGTCATTTCAGCTTTCATCAAGAGAGTGACTGCCATTCTATTGGCTTTAATTGATATGTTGTCATTTTCGTTATCAGAAAAAAAAATCTCAGGACTTATCATTTTCGTAGTGGAGCTCATCTTCTAAGAATTTTGCATGTCTAGCAGTTTAATATGATTTTGCTAGCATATGGTTTGGACAAAAGGTCCACACAGGTCAACTATGACAGCAGTCGGCCACCACTCCCATGTTTATCTCCTGCTGCAGATTCATCTTATTCAAAGACATCTAGATGAGTTTTAGTGCAGCTATAGTGCTTCAATAACAATAGAGGACACACACAAAAACGGCTTCTTAAAAGCATCAAATAAAACTAGAAGACTGACGATCCAGACAGGCAGACTCTTTATTCACAGCGTAGGTCCAGAGGCAAATAACGTGGATCCAGCGCTTTCCATCAATTCTATAATGTCATTAGAGCTTTCTTGCCTGGAACACATCAATTGTAAGCCCATCAAAATAAAACTCAGCTGATAACACAGAAAAACAAAGTGAGAAAAAAAAGAAAGAAAATGTAGTGTTTTACATGTTTACCGTTTAGGTTTCTTCTGTCTTTCAAGTACAAATGGTACAGATGAAGAAGCTCAAAGAAATGGTTCTTTTCAGAAATTGTTGCCCATTTTGCAGAAAACAATACCTTGCTTTTGGTCTGAGCAGTTTTATGTGGAAACTCTAAACTAAAAGAGAAAATAGTTCAGGGGCTGTTGAATGAAAATTTGAGATTATCCTTGGAAACCAGGCCATGATTTTTGAAAAACAAAGACATTTCTGCTTCAATTTCTCAAATGTGATTTTTGTTGTGTGGAGAAACCAAAGAGGAACTCATTTCAACCTTTTGTGTGCATGACAGAAAAGCTATACATCGATTGCATCATGGATTTTACATTGATTTTTAACTTTTTTTTTATAGGGAATATTGCAAATTATGATACTCCTCACATCCATCCATGAGCCATTGTCCGGGTGAGGTTATTTTTTTCTTTTGGGTGGGGTTTTCTGCAAATTTACAGGCTCTTAAATTTTCAGTAAATTCATTTATTCAGAGAGATACAAGCCCATTATCAGTAAGAAATTACCCACAAATCACCAAGGAATCAACCATATGTTTCTGGTTTTGATATGAACAGTCCCTTGTAACGGCTGCGGGAGCTGTCAGATTGATAAGTGCAAGAGGCAGAATGTTGCATCACATTAGAAGTTATGAAAACACGACTCAGGCGAAGTTGTTTGGCCAAGGAGCTGGGTTTTCTCTGACTTAATGAATTAATTAAACATGAGTTGCCTGCTATGAATGAAAAGTCAAGATCTGTGGCTGCCTGATTCTGCTTCCATGCGCAGCCATGGCTAATTTTAGTATGTGCAGAAGTCTTGTCTCTTCCTGGTGATGTTGTTCAGAGGTTATGGCAGTAGTGAAGTTCATTAGCAGGTCATAAGTTCATGTGTTCTTGTCGTAGTCCGTGCCTGCCCACTGCAGAGGCAGCTGTCCTCCCCGCTTTCATACAGGCATCTATCTATCTATCTATCTATCTATCTATCTATCTATCTATCTATCTATCTATCTATCTATCTATCTATCTATCTATCCATCCATCCATCCATCCATCCATCCATCCATCCATCCATCCATCCATCCATCCATCCATCCATCCATCCATATGTCTGTCTGTCTGTCTGTCTTACTGTGTGATGATAACAGAGATGAGCAACATTCTAGTTTGTTCATTTTTGTAAAGGAGAAAAAATTCAAACATCTGTATTTTCTGTAGATATAAATCTACCTATTCATATATAGAGATAGAGAGATGCATATATACAGACAAGTATTGCTTGATACATTTAGAGGTTGATAGAATCTCATCTTACTGTGGTATTGTATCATGTATTTGCTTTAGTAGAGTCATGGTTTAATTTTTAATTTTCAGCGTTCAAATGTTTCTCCCTATCTGTTATAATTTTTTTTTAACAAAGAAGAATCAATATGTTTGCTTAGTAGACCTACGAGATAGTTTTCAAAACAAAAATGACCTTGAAATCAGGAAAATTGCATGGACATTAGTCGGATCAAAAAGAGGCAGAGATTGGCAGTTTGTCAGATCATGTCAAAACAACAGTTGCCCTAAAATGATCAGTTACCAGTCACAAAAATTTTTTTTTTTGATTATGGAAATTGAATAAACTCCCTTTGTTTTTCAATACTTGTTTCTGTTTGTTGTTGATCAGAAACAGACATTACTATCAATTGTAATACTATAAAAATTCTAAATAAATATAGAACACGTGATGAATATCAAAGTCATATAACAAAAATGTGTCAAAATCCAGTCTAACACAGTGATTCGGTTGTTTGCTCCTTGGCACAAAAAGAAAGTTCTAGGACAGATTTTGTTTTTGTCCCTTAATTCTCTATAATCCCTTTCGACTCCCTAAGAATTTCAAATCTGTTAAAGGCGAATTATTGGATTGTTTATTGTCTAAATCCAGGAATTTTGTTGAAAACTGGTGAGTAAAGTATGAAATGTCAAAGGATCACGAGCGTTATATGGTGCATTGAATGCCCTCAAGAATATTACAGTATATCATGCGCGCGCGTGCGCACACGCACACACGCACACACACACACACACACACACACACACACACACACACAGTTACAAACATTCAAGCGACATAAAAAGGATTAACCGTTGGCTATAAACACATGTGTTCCCTCTCCAGCAGCGTGGCAGCATCTGTGTCCATCCTGGGTGTTGCTGTATCCGTGCCCTTGTGCCTCCTTACAGATGACATTTAAGAAATCTAGATCTTTTTACAACCTGGCCCATTGACTTTTGGCAGCTATATCCATGAGTTCTAATCTCTCAACTGCTTGAGGATTCTCTTGTGAATATGTTGTTTTGTAACAGGTAATGCATTTACCTGTTCTTTCTTTTCTTTCACGCACAATCATCTTGTTCCTTAGAAGTAAAGCATGCCCCTTAAGTGGCTTTTAATATAGAACAACATTTTTAGAGTCTGTGCAATAATTGTTGTGCTTTTTAATTCCAGTGGGCTCTCAACACCACATAGGTGATGAGTAATTCTTAGGTATGGGTATTGGAAAGTGTGTACAACACACACTTTATTTACATTAAATATTTTAAGAAAGCCCAGCATGAGCACTTTTACATCCTAACTATTATGACCAATGGCATCTAAATTAGAAACTGAATTCTCCTGTGTGCAAAATCTGACACGGTGTCTCTTTAAAATTCCTGACTGTATTTCTGTAGTGATGAATCTTTTAATAAACTCAAAAAGATTCTATTCATTCTTTAAATATCATTATTTGGTTGTAATTTTCAATCCAGTATTACTATCAGATCTTACTTACGATTAATTCTTACTGATTTGGCCAAGAAATTTACCTTTTAGAAGCAAGTGTTTATCTTTGACCTTTTGTATTTCTTACACCTTTACATGGTTGTGGCTCTGTTGGTAGAGTGGGTGTCTCTCCAATTGGGAGACTGCCGAGTCAATTACTGGCCCCTCCTGCTTGCATGCTGAAGTGTCCTTGGGCAAGAAAATGATCCCCCAGTTGCTCAGGCTTTGCATGACAGCTCCGCAGCCATTGGTGTGTGTTTGTGTGTGTGTGTGTGTGAAATTGAAGGTCCCAAAAGTGCTACAGAAGTGGAGTACATTTATCATTAGAATAGATGAGAATAAGAATTAATTCAATATAGCAATATACAATGTTAGGAATGACAAGTATTTCTGTTACTACCAAGTTTTTATTTTTTTATCAGCTCAATAAAATTGATCAATTTAGCAAATATCTTGACATTTTAAACGAATTTCAACTTATTAGACTTAAATTCTCTGCGACTTTCAGTTAATTACTTTCAAATATTTAGCTACTTTCCCCACAGATATTCAGGTAGCTTCTGTCCTATTTCAAGAATGAAATGTGATGAATATCAAAATGATAAAAAAAGGTTTCTGAGTATCATTATATTTTGATACTTCATAAAACCCAGCTCCATGAGGGGCAGAATTAGAGAATGTTTTATGAGAATAATTACTTTAAGACTGCTTTGTCACATTTTTGTATTTGATATTATAAAGCAAAATAGCCCCATTGAAAAATACCAACCAGCACAATACATAGACAGAGTGTATTGCTAAAGTAATTTAATGAAAATCATAGAATATGTGTATTTCCAGAGCACTCAGCCCAGTTTGAGGCAAGTATTGATCATTTGGATTTTCCTTGTGCCATTTTAAGGACTAAAAAAGTAATTCTTTAATCAACTTTTTTTACCAGAGAAATAAAAGTAAGTTCTGTAGTTCACTGTTTGGTGATTCCTTGTTGTTATATCAGATATAACTTTAATTATACACTTAAAAAACATGACGCTGTCTGATATCCCAGCATAATAGCCATATCACGTGAAGCTGCAGTGATGATGATGACCTGCAGTCATCTGAAATTTTCATGCTATATTTCATGGTTCAATTTGCCTTTGTGCAAAGGCAGCTATTTTAATTGAACTGGGGCTGCATGAATCACCTCATGTTGTCTTTGCTCTCTGGGCCTGATTATGAAAGCTCCCCGCTGCCTAATGGAGCCAGAATGAGTTGTCTGTGCTGTCTATCACTGGCCCCCTTCTGCCTCAGTGTCTCCTTGATGCTCTCTATCACACCAGTCACAGAATGTCATTTTGTCAAGTCGCATTATTTTACCTTCACAAAATTGTGAAAGAGGCGGAGCACATTGTTTAATCATGTGTATGATTTTTATGATCAAGTTCTGTAGTAATTCAGTATTGTAAGGTTGTTATTATGATGGTGGAAGAGATTCAAAGATGATGTTTGTAAGCTAAGTATGTTTTGTCTTAAAACATCCTGATGATTTATTCTACTGTGATAGGACTCTTGTCTTTCGGCAGTGGATAGCAAAGAGAAAAGAGCTTGTTTGTTCTCAAGATATTTTCTATCACGCAAAAGGATACATCTATAGCTTTCATAGTTCTCTCTATGTACTTAGCATATTCACTTTTTATGGAATATCATCCAAATGCTACATTGCTTCATTTTATTAGTTGAATTGATAATATCCTCCTAATTTTCAGCATTAAAATGTTTCTCACTGTTTATTACAGTTTTTTTTACTGTTTTTTACTAAAGATTACAAGGAAAACCTACTTGGTGATTCTCGAAATCTATTATTTACTGCTTATCCTGCTATCAGGGTTGCGGGGATGCTTGAGCATAATTGAGCATATCCCAACTACAAATAGATGTGTGTGTGTGTGTGTGTGTGTGTGTGTGTGTGTGTGTGCGTGTGTGCGTGTGTGCGTGCGTGCGTGCGTGCGTGCGTGCGTGCGTGTGTGTGTGTGTGTGTGTGTGTGTTTGTATTCATGTATTCATATACATATATGTTTTTTTTTTTGTTTTTTTTTTCCATTCCGTTTTTATTATTTTGTCTCGGGTGTCTCAGGTAGTTGCAAACTAACCCAATTACGTGCTCATTGACTGATGAGTGACCAAGTTCTCACCCGATGACCAGAGATTTCTTGTTAAGTTTGTAATATGTGTAATCTTAAATAATGTAATTAAGTGTTAGATTTCAGATGCAAATGTTATTTAAAAGTGTTAAAACAAAACCTTTAATAATTAATCCTGAGGTGCTCAGTGTTACATGTGGTTGATAAATGTTTTATCTAAGTCAGTTGAGGATTGTGTCATAATAAGTCGATCGTCGATCGTCATAATGCATTTCTGCAGTACGTAAATTAATTTTAGCACTAGGTCATCCTTTCCTTGACAAATTAATTTTTTGTTTTGAAATATAGCTTAACATAAGGATTGCATGCCTTTGGTGTGGACTTCAACGTTTGGTCAGTGTTGTTATTTTTCCTTCCAGATTAAGGAGCTGTTGACATTGAAGAGGAGAACTAACCTTTTTTAATGGACAGTCAGCAAGTTCAGGAGTTGCCCAGAATACGTTCATGAGAGGAACTCTTAGAGGGAAACTACATGTCCAGACCTCGGAAGGAGTCCAAATTAGTTATGTTCCCCTCCGGCAGGGATTACCCCCTCCCTTTTATCTCCCTCTCCATCTATCCCTCTCTTCCTCCCTCATAGAGTGCCATCCAGTTCCAAATATCTGCCTCTCTCTCTCTCTCACACGGACACACACACACACACACACACACACACACACACACACACACACACGCACACACACACACACAAACACGTCTGCATCCTGCCCATGGTCATTGGGCTGCCTGCCTCAGCTGCTGCTCCTGCTCTAGTCCCAGACAATGAAGAGGCCCAAGCAACAGACGGGGCCTCTGAGCTTCCTAAACTTCTTCAGCCGGAAACCCAAATCAGAGCCGAGGCCAGAACGACCCGTAGAAGCTCGTCCAAAAGAGGAAGTAGCCATCACACTGACACTGAGAGAACATCCAGAGCAGGTCTGAGATGGAGGAAATTATTACTCTTTATCATTCTGTTTTATTTGTTTGTATTTTTTATTTGAATGTATATGGTGTCTATAGTAAGATAACAGAACTATAACAAACTACTGACTTCGTATCGTTGGAAACTAAAACAAATCTTTTTTGTATTTTCAATCAATTTTAAATTTAAATAAATATTTTAGAAGATAACTGTTGAAGAAAATTCAGTGCCTGACAGATTGTAGTGTCTATCAGAGGAAGCTGAAGAGAGACTGTTGATCATTAACTCAGGATGAATTTCCAGCCAGTCTTGTCATCTGGTGTTGTTATAACCCAAATCCATTAAGGTGTTTATTTAATGAATTGCTTATTTCTAGAAACAACGTTGCCACGTAACCAAGTCAGTCAGATATAAGATCCGCAACATGCGTACATATACCGATATCACTAGAAATGTGTGTTAGGGTTAGCTTTTGTCCCAGAAAATATTCCATTGATTGTGAAGTTCTTGTAAAATGTCAACAGTTTTGGGTACAAGGTTAATTTGATTTGGAATATATGAACCAATACTAATTTTACAGTTAAAGACATCACAGATTGCAAATTCAGGCTGTGATAAAGTGAATTATTTTTCTGCTTGATTGAAAATAGAAGTTGTTTTTCCATTTTTCTTATGATACCGTTTTCTAAAAACAAAGTGAGCTCGAAATATGAATTGAGTTGGAACACCCTCTGCTGGACAAAGTATATTAGGACACAATTTCAAAACGACCTAAAAGTGGTTTTGCATGTTAGGACTGCAAAAAAGATATTTTTCAGTAGAGCACATATTGAAAGACAATCCAATCCAATGCATCTAAGCAAATAATACCAGCATATCAATATATTGGTCAAGAATAAGAGCATTTTTAATCACTGGATTTGCTTATCAGAACAATTTTGGATTGTTTTCAGGAAGTCACCGTCACAGCAGATGAGGTTGGAGAATCAACAGAATGTGCTGTGGAGAGAGGCGAAGGAGGAGGCCCACTAGCCGCAACTGACGTGTTGAAGGATGGTGGCACCACAGCCAAATGCGTGGGCGGGGTGGGCAGCGGCTCCGCCAGCGTCCTGTCCCTGTCCTCCTCCAGCCAGGATCAGCTGCTGGAAGAACACCTTGAGGAGTGTCCACTGTGCCTGCTCAGTCAGCCACGTTGCCACTTCCCACGACTCACCTCCTGCTCCCACAGGACATGCTCCGACTGCCTGCGTCAGTATCTGCGTATTGAGATATCAGAAAGCCGTGTGGGCATCGCCTGCCCACAGTGCCCCGAAACACTGGCACCACTTGATGTACGCGCCATCCTGGATGACCAGGCATTGCTGGAAAGGTTTGAGGAGTACCAGCTGAGGCGCTTCCTAGCCTCGGATCCAGATACACGCTGGTGCCCTGCCCCCGACTGCAGGTGAGAATCAGCACTGTGATACCGTTACTTGTTCCTATCATCAGGTACATAATATTAAAATTAAGACTCCTACTAGAGCCCTTTTTTATTGAGCAACTGGAAAACGTCAGAGAAGAGAATCGGTATGATAGAGCAGTTTGCTTAGGTGATAAGACAGTTCAACACAACAATTTATCAATTTTTAATTTTTTTACATATTTAGGCACATGGCCATTCAACAGCCATTCATTGAAATTGAAAAACCTCTGAACCCTCAAACAACACAACACAACACAACACAACACAACACAACACAACACAACACAACACAACACAACACAACACAACACAACACAACACAACACAACACAACACAACACAACACAACACAACACAACACAACACTGCAAGGCAACTGTTAAAACTCTCTTGTCATTCTCATGTAACCCCATAATGTGTTAGAGTAAACACAAGACTGAAGTTCTTTTCACAGTGTCAGAGTGATTGGCTGAGCTTTCAAAAGACCAGGTGACATCGTGTGAAAACACATGAGTCCCGAAGTTTCGATGGCAGCGATGGCAGTGAGATATTTTTTAAATGATGGAACAGCACAGATTGGCTGTGAATCATGAAGCAGTTCTCTGTATTTCTTCAGTGTCGAGCCGCCCACAGTGACATCCAAGACATGTTGTGTTGGGAGTCTGGGGAAGACAACACCCTCTTTACTATCCAGTTCTGACACTTTAAAAATGTTATTAGAAATTCAGCTTGTATTCCTGGAACCGTTTTTATTATGAGTTGTGGGGTATGTAGTGATGCCCCTTTTGATAACATCCTCAGACAGAGTTCTTAAAGCAAATTTACATCATTATTTAATCATTGCAGAGCATAGAGATTATAGAGCATAACATATATCAGCAATATCTTCAAAATCAGAGATGCGGTTTCTGCTTATCAACTTAAGCCTCATTTGACCACAGTGCAATGCTCCAAGAGTCTATTGAGACCATTTTTTTACATGCACAATAATTCTTTCTTGTGGCACTGTAATATTCATGAATGGGAACAAGATAGGGCAGCTGATGGGAAATCATAATATGAGAGTATTTGTGTTTGTGACCATGTAAGTTTGGAAGCATATCAAATGTATATGTAGGCAAAAGCAAGTATGCACAAGGGCTCGGGTTTATTGGTAGACTGTCTGTCTCTTCGACTGTCAGGACCTGCGGCCTGGTCTTGATTAATGACTGGATAAAATAAATCAATAAGCCTGTCTGGTTTCAGAGGGGGAGAATTATTTAGTTATATGTATGTGTGTGTTTGCATTTTCGAGTCATACTTAAATCACAACCATGGCCTACTCTAATTTCTGGGCTATAAGCCACTACCTTTTTCACACACTTTGAACACTGCGGCTTAAAAGATGATGCGGATAATTTTTGTTTTTTTTTAGGCTAACTAGCTTCATACTGCCAAAACATTTTGCCTCGTCACATTGGACCAATCAAATTTCCGTGAAAATTCCGAGGCTGTTCAATTTCGACACTGAAGACGACTAATGGTTTTAGTGTGCAGAAGGAAGATGAAGATAGCGATCAGCTGGAGTAGGACAAAGCAGGGATAGAAAATGGATGGATTTTTCCTTGTCTTATTTATCATTAATCTTTTTCATCAGCCATATTACAGTGTTCGGAAAAAAAGCAATTCCAGCGCATATTTGTGGATGTAACCAATATGTATTTTACTAAAAGTAAAAAAAAAATGTTTCTGTGTATCATCTTTGTAAATGTAAATATCTCATGTTACAACATGGACACTTGCAGTTTATAGACAAGTGTGGCCTATATATTTACATATATATTTATTCAGTTATTTTTATATTCAGGTGCACTCAATTGTCTGGAAATTACTGTAGTTTATTTGTACATGATACATATAGAAATGGTCACAAGTGGCTACTTAATATTGCTTTGACATGTTTAGATGTTTAAAAGTAGATTAGAGGTTTGGCTGTTCCCATACTCTTAAAAGTAACCCCATGATGTAAGTGTTACAGTCTGTATTTTCCCACATTCTCAACATACACACATTCCTCAAGGTCTTAGGCTGTTGCTTAGCTGGAGCTTATTTCATCTTTGAGTAAGGGAGGCAAAATATTTATGCTCAACTGCTCCAGATATTGTCATACTATAGATAATGCTTATATGGAAAATTTTCAGTTCAGTTTTGTTTCAGTATGAAATGCATATCATTTTGTCAGGCAGTTACAAAAACATCAATTAGTTTAATTCATTTTGGTGTGCATTTCTATCACCAAAATGTTTTTTCCATCATTTACATTTTTAATTAAATCGCAGATTTGTAGCTTTGTTTTAAATCAGCTTTTTTTGCTAAGTGCTGTTTGAATATCCATATGTATTCCTGGGATAAATGCTGTGTTGTTACACGACAATAATGTTTTCATCACATATTTTCTATCATGGGACTTATATTTTAAATGTCTAAAGATGAAAATATGAGAGAAAAAGATAAGGACCAATCTTAGATATATGCTGAACCAACGCTTTATGTTAATCAGCTAAAATTTCTTTTGATATTTGCTTTTAGAATTATAGTGTTCATGTATGTATTTGCATACATTTGTATTTGCTATTGATCCTAACAAGATTGGGCCCCTTCCATGAAAATATTCCTCTAGTCTTTCTCTCATCTTGCTGCCTAAAGGCTATTTGTTTTTTCAGATGAAAAACATCCAATCCAGTCCAGTTTCTTTGATAAAGATATTTGCTTATATGCTCATCGAGACATGACAGGGATTATATTTGGTGTTCAGCTCACAATGTCTGATGGAAATATTTACCACCTTAGGATCACATCAAGTCTGACACCAAAGCAAAATCTATGCAAATGTTTAATTATCTCCAAAAAGTGTTTGTAGCCTAAAGCCTGTTTAAATTCATCTCCTAGTTGATAAACTTGTAAACTGCGGACGATTCAGGCTCCTAAAGGACACAGTCTTTCAAGCAGTTCTTCATGGCACTGCAGAGACTGGATCCTGCTGGGATATGTACAACTCAAGGTTACTTTCTCTTGCGTTTGATCGTTAATCACATGATCTTTTGAATATAAACATTTATGTTAATATTCCCTCTGAAGTGTTAGATTATATTCAGAGGCATCATGCCTCCCCTTAAAGCCATTCTCTAAATTTCTGCTTTGGTTGCTTAACTGGAAGCCAGGCCCACACGTTGTTATGTCACCTTGATTTGAGAGTCATTAAGTTCAAACACCAACAACTATATGATTTTTTTTTGGATGAAGAAAAATACTATAGTATTATAAATTGTTGTTTATCAGACTGATCAGTTAAATAGCACAAGAAGATATGAATAGAAAGGCTTGGTTCAACTACTTAACAACTACTATGCAAACCTCCATAATGTCTGCTCTTTTAATACTTGAGTGATCCATTCTATCATACTTATGTCTTTTCTCAGCTACGCAGTGATCGCTTACGGCTGTGCGGAATGTCCCAAGTTGAGCTGTGGCCGTGAGGAATGCGACACAGAGTTCTGCTACCACTGTCGGCAACTGTGGCACCCCAACCAGACATGTGACCAGGCCAGGCGTCAGCGAGCTCGCCACACCTCCGGCAGCATCGATGCCTCCACGCTGTATGTCTTCAATGAAGAACCTGGAGGAGGTGCGACTACCATCGTCATAATTTTTAACCTTGTTGTAACCTTTTGGCGTTGACTGGCAAGTGAGAATAATTCAATAAGGTGGTCATCATGAAACTGTAGCACTCTATTGTGCCAGCTTGAGGTGGCATTTTTTCAGGCTACTGTCTCCTTCCTTTTTAGCCATTAGTTTGAATCGTATATTACCTTTATTACTTTTGGTGGTGAATAATTAGATATTATAGAACTGAAGAAGCCTCTCGGATGAGGGTTGAAACATCTTCAAGTGAAGACTTTCAAGTCCAGTTGCCAGGAAGAAAAACATTACCGAGTGTGCCCCCACTTGGTGCTTATTCACTATGTTGTTGTAGATGCAGAGGAGATCAAACCTTGCCCTCGTTGCGGTGCTTACATCATGAAGACCAATGATGGGAGCTGCAACCGGATGAACTGCACTGTGTGTGCCTGTCAATTCTGTTGGCTTTGTATGCAGGAGATCACCGACGTGCACTACCTCAGGTAGCCATCCACCGATCTATTGATAGTCCCATTTGTGCAGAGACATAGAGTATATGGCCAGTGACTTCACTTTAGAGCTGGGCTTAAATAATCAAATGTGACTGATGATTATAAAAGTAATTAAGGTGGTTTAATTAACAAATAACAAATTTGCGTTTCCACATATACAGTAGGTGAGAAAATGTAGCACTTTCCTCTGTTATGTCATTAATAATTTTTCGGAAATGAATGGAGGTCATGGGAAATTGTGATGGGTATCGCTCACCATGAAGTTAAAAATTGTGGACCATAGCCATAACAATTTTTTATTTTTTTGGGATTTGAAAGCAAAACTGGCTGTCCTTAAAACCAGGTCGCTCTGTTTTTGGACACAATTTTCTGATTTGTACAATGGCAGTTCATGAACAAAATATTTTAACTGAATTAAATTGCATGAATATAATGGTATATTTTAGATGATTTTTTTCCCTTCCTGTTGTGGACCAAATGTTTTTAGAAATCTTGTGAGAAATGTACAGTGAGTAGAGCTAAATATGTATTTTGTTAGATAATTGATAAGTGCATTTAATTCTTTCTCTGAAATAAAACCTCAAAGGGAGTCATGGCTGACCAGATGTCAATTTGTTAGTTTTATCTGCATTTCCATTTCTACGGTGAACAACAGATACCTAAGGGTTGGGTTTAAGTTGAACCTACCTATTAGAGGCTATCATTTTTCTGTTGTCAAAGGGCCACTGTATAGCTGTAGTAACAGAAAGCATCCTGTGAGAAAGGTTAATGAAATGTGTCATGCTGCAATTGAGATGCATGCTCTCTCTCATCCGTGTGATGTTTTTTCTTCATCACCCCCCCACCCCCCACACTGCCTTTCACAATTTATTACAATAAACATTATGAGAGAGAGAGCATGGCTTTTAGCGCCTCCAAGCAAACTTGCCAGTTGAGTTCAGTAGAGAACAGCCATTACTATCTCTCCGCAGTTTCCTCAACTTGCATTTTTAGAGTTACATTTAGACATTTAGAGTGACATTTGCAGTTACATTAGAAATTTAAATGTTAAGAAATAGCCCCAAGGTGGTTTCCATGTAGCTACTAGTGTCATTGATGATCTTGCAGCGTCGTTCCTTCTTCATTATGACTCCGAAGCGTTAGTCACCCTGGTGCTCATTTCCCCTGTAGTTAGAATGATATCCCGGCACTAAAGGCTGATGCCAAAGTTACATCACTGTGCCAAGAATAATTGTGGATGACTGAAAGCAATGCCGCAATGATAAAAGTGATACATAGCAGGCAAAGGTCATGTTTTTTTTTTTTTTTTTTTTTGCCAGCCAACTAAATGTGCTTTGCCAGAGGTCATGAGACAGATGTTGCTTTTTACAGGATAATGATTATACATATGTATTACTTAATGGCATTTTTATCTGGGGTTTGTGCACAATATCACCTATCTGATCGCTTTTGTTCCCTTTCTTTCTGTCTTAGTCCCTCAGGATGTACATTCTGGGGGAAGAAGCCATGGTCTCAAACCCGCAAGGTTCTATGGCAGGTGGGCATGTTGCTCGGAGCGCCAGTGGTCATATCCCTCATAGCAGGCATTGCCATCCCAGTCATCATTGTGGGCATACCAATCTACATGGGCCGCAAGGTATTGCACTCACCATTGGGCAAAACCTGCATGCTGTTAACTTAGTGGTTTGAATGGTTTCGCAGTCCATTGTTGGACTACAGTACAAAATGCTTGTGTGCTCTGCAGGGCTGGGCAATTCATTATTATAAAAACAAATATTGTAGAACTGTTATCGCATTGTGAGTTGTTCAGTATCAGAATTGTAAATTGTACTTTAATCTATCCAACCCTTTACGTGTTTGTACAAATATTGGTTCAAAAATGCTGTGTAATGTTCTAATATGAACCAAGATGTTTCCTCAAGAAGAAAAAGGTGATTGATATTATTACCGTATTTTCCGGACAATAGAGCGCATCCGAATATAAGGCGCACCCACTAAATGTTAAAGAAAAACATATTTTTACATATATTAGCTGCACTGGACTATAATGGCACAGATATTCCTGTTGTGAAATGAGATATTTACACAGAAAGATTTTGTCAATGTTTATTTACATACCTTACTTGATTGTTTCCAAACGCTGCCTGTAACACGGTAGTAAAATGGCTGATCAAACAAAACAGAAAACTCATTGATGGGTTTATTCATCCTCCTGCACACTAAAACCACTGAAGTCTTCTTCTTTAGTGTACCTTACCTTTTCAGTCTCTCTTTTGGTGTTGGTCGTAATGCGAACCTGAAAGCCTTTGTTGCCTTTTGCCATCGAATCAGTTCTTCATGCTGCTGTCTCCAACGTCCAGAGATTAGACAGATCGATTGCTCTCAACTTAAAAACTGCATCATATGCATTTCTGCCTGTGCTTTCCTTGATGAATGTGTGAAAAATATTTGGCGTGTCGTGCTGCGTTTTGCGTTGAGTGCGCCAAAAAACTAGCGTCTTCCTCTTCTTTGCATTGACCTCTTGCGTCTGTCTCGTTTTTGCACTTTCTGCTAGAGCGCCCCTGATGGCCGTTAGCGAAGAAAAATCCATAGATTAGCTGCATCGTTGTATAAGCCGCAGGGTTCAAAGCGTGGGAAAAAAGTAGTGGCTTATTGTCTGGAAAATACGGTAATCTAATGTTTTCCATTGTATTTTTTCCCAGCATTAGTGTCTTCCATCTATGAAATTTAAATACCCAACTTGTACGAACTGCTCTCTTGTTGTAAAACCCATGAATATTTATTAGTAACTCCTGGTGACTGGAGCTGAATGATCGGCTCGGATGATCGGATCGAATGATTTGTTTTTCTTTTTTGATTTAAAATAATCTTGTTTGTTCGATGGAGGAGAGAAGAGTGTGACATAACTATTAAATAATATGTGTCATTTTGCTGTACTTGCTTTTTAGGTCCATGGTCGCTGTAAGAAAAACAATATCTCAGGAAGTAAACATTACTTGACTGTGGCAAGTGGGGTGATGATGTCTGTGTTTGTGTCACCGGTCATAGCAGCTGTCACTGTAGGTAAGACGAAGCATAACTGTGTTCTCATCAGCTCACTAAGACACACAGCCCAGGACACCGCCGTGCTTTAATTAGGAAATTATGAATTCTGCTAGCTGCCACCAGTGTATGGTAGGTTTACAGTTAAATGAAAGACATTACTATTACTATTTAATCTTCACAGACATCTATGAAATTTTCCTAGAAAATACATGAACCACGTTTCATCTTGTGAGGTTAATAGTTTAATGCCTCAATCATTCTGGGAAAAAATGCCATGAGCTTTGGTATGGAATCCATATGTATTGATGGACTCATTCAATCCAACCATTCCAGTTGATTTATCACACACAAGTTGAAGCAGCATTTTGATGACTCTTGTTTACTGCAGTCGGCTAGTAAAGATATCCTTACGGTAATAGCTGGCTCTCAGTGTCCTTTTGCTGCCTGTGACACAATCATCACCCCATTACACACTAATGATAGCTCCATCACCACACAAAAACTCGCTGTAATACACATTTAACTGTACTCCTATCCTCTTGGCTGTGTATCAGCTGCTGCCTGCAGCTCTGACTCTACCTCGATTTCCATCTCTGGTGTAACTTATCGCCATTTGTTTTACCTGTTATGTCCAAAACTTAGCTGGTAGGTGTGTTGTCTTGTCCTGGTTTACCCCTCTGCTGAGTTAATAGAGTTTCAGTGTTCCCGCTGTGTTATTGATGTCCTTTTGTTTGCCAGTGCTTTCTACTGACAAAGTCTATTCTTTGTCATTTATTACATCATTACACAATAGCAGGGTATGGTAGTGCTGCTCATTTGACTTTAGGGTAACTGTTGAGTGTTTTTATAAAATTTACTTCAGTGAGTGGGGTATCGAGGACAAAAAATGTCCAACATGATTTAAAAATCAACCATGATTGAATAAATTAAGAATTAAAATGGTTTATGTGAAGTTTCTAATGAAATTGTTTAAAATGTTGACAACTTTAGAGTCTGCACCAACTCAACTGTACCTCTGTTCCTCTGGTTGCAGTTTTAATATATTGTAGGGGTGGGCAAACTTTTTGGCTCAGGGGCCGCATTGACTTAAAAAATTTGACAGACGGGCCAGGTCACCTCAAGATACGATACATATATGAAAATAAAAAAAATAAAAAAAAATTGTTAACAGTACATATAACAGACTCATCCGACATTTGTCTGAACTTTGTCTTACATTTGCTTTGAAAATATAACCAGCTTGGTTTTGAAGGCTCTGACGCTTAAAACGGCAAATCTGTTTTTTCCCTCGTCGCTTCACATCCAGCTCATTCATGTGTGTCAGTATGGCCACAGTCAAGGCTAAATCACAAAGCCAATCTGTGTCATTCAATTCTCAAGTGTTCTCAAGTAGCTCCAAAAATGAAATAATCTCCTGTTTAAGCTCCCATTAATTGATCCAATCATTCAATCGTTCACATCAAATGTGAATTCTGGACCAAACTTTGGCGGGCCGGATTAAAAAGACTGAACGTGACCCAAAGAATGGCCAAAGAATGTGGCCCCCGGGCCATAGTTTGCCCACCCCTGATGTATTGTGATGAAATAAAGAAAATATCAGTAAAGTTAAAAGGGGTACTTCACTAGTCACAGGGTGGTTTATGGCCCCCAGGAAACGAACATGAACATGATGCAAAGGTTGGAGGGAGATTTATCTACAGTCATGAAAAAAATTCGTTTTGTTTTGTTTTGATGCAGCACATTTTTTTTTTTTTGTCTTTTGTCTCTAACAAAATCAAAATTATGGATACATATACATGAATTTGTTTCCTCCTCTGTTGTCCTGCAGGTGTGGGTGTACCACTTATGTTGACTTATGTGTATGGGGTCGTTCCCATGTCACTCTGTAGGAACGGATGGTGTCGACCGCAGAGTGAGCCCCCTGAAACACACAAGATTCAGCTGGAGGACTTAGCTAGTTGTAAGTTTAAAATTGACATTTTGTTAACAAGAATTTTCATTTAATTTGATTATGGATAATACAGTCTCTCTAACTGTATACCGTATGTTAATAAAAGAAGTTTCAAGGCGGGCTTTGAAGCCAGTTATACTGTGTTGGCCAACTGGATTTTTGCTGTGGTTCTTAGGTCATTTACAAATATTTTTTTCACATAAAAAGACACGCCCCAAATTCAACCACACTATTTAACCTACATCTTTTGGTAGCCCCTGAAGATGGACTGAAATCTGTTTACACTCCTGCTTACACTTGCCATATTAGATGCAGTGTACATCTTCTACCTGAAAAGGACATCAATATGATAATAGGATATCTATTGATCCTATTCAATTATCCCTCTGCCTCCATGTGTTCTCTCTTTTATTTAGGTTGACTGGAGACTCTAAATATCCAATAGGTGTGAATGAGAGTGTTTGTATATCTCCAAGTGTGGCCCTTAGTCTTTTAACTATCCGTGACCGAGGACTCTCCTGCCCGTGTATACTGTGTGTACTGCAGGTATAAGTGGTGTGCATCTGCAGTATAATAGCTATAGTATAGTTGAAATGAACAAATAGAGCTGGTATGTTCCTAAATGATTTTTAGGTTCTACAAATATTAATCTAAACACTATACATCTTGTTATTTTACGCCAAAGCTTGCTTGCCAAATCTCATAAAGTTTCCACTTTTCTTGTAGATCTTTTATTCTCCCATGTAGTCAGTGACCACTGGACAGGTCAAAACAACCCAACAGTAAGTGACACCAGCATGCAGGAAGTAAGAGTCAGCGTACAGGAAGTGGGTATCCTTCCCAGTACAAGCACCACGCCTCCAGCACTAGATAGCCCTGTAGGACTGGATGAAGCCACAAAACGTCATGGATATGGCCAGCAAGACAGCCAATCAGACTGCACGGTGGTCTTAGTGCCTGACAACAAGCTTGATGACACACATTCACTTCCCTTGAGGTAAACATTGTATTCTTTCCCTTTCATTTTTATGAACAGGAGTAAGTAATTTTGACCCAAAACCAATTCAAATTGCTTTTGTAATGCCTTATTTTTTTTCTTTTGCTGTAAATCAGTATTGTAACATATTGTGTCCACTTCTCCTCAGGATGAATTAGCACTAACTTCCCATATTTGGTCACTATCGGGCCAAAACTATTTTTTTGATAGATTTTTCTTTAAGAAAACACCTTCCAAATCAATGCCATTTCAGAAATCCCTTTGATGATATTGATAGTAATAAAACATTTGATTTAAGGTGCCTTTCTTGACACTCAAGGGCACGGTACAGACATTCACACTACTGTATAAGTCGCACCAGACAAAAAATGCATAATAAAGAAAAAAAAATATATATATATATAAGTCACACTGGACTATCAGTCGCATTTTGGGGCGAAATGTATTTGATAAAATCAGAGACCAAGAACAGATATTTCACTCTGAAAGGCAAGTTACAAATAATAAATGTTCCTCGTGAACTTGTTTTTCTAGCTGTGCCCATCTAGCTTTTAGCCTGCAATTAGCTTTTTTTTTTTCAGTTAGAGTATTCTCTGCTTTTTGCCAGTCCCTCACCAGTGTCTTGCTTACTCAAAGCTTTCTTTCTGCTGCTCGATTACCGTTTTCAGCTGCATATTTCACAACTTGCAGGTTGTATTCTGCAGAATATAATTTTTGTTTTGGGGGCATTTGTGTTCAGTCTTTCTCAGTTGTCTTTATAAGTTGATGTTTAAGTTTTTAATTTTCCATTGTAGTGGAGTAATTTGAGTAGCAGATATTGGTTCACAAGCCTTAGCGTGCACTCCTGTGTCTGTGTGGAATAACGAACATGTGAAATTGCCGTATATATTTTGAGATATAAGTTGCACCTGAGTATCAGTCGCAGGACCAGCCAAATCATGAGAAAGAGTGTGGCTTACAGGCCGAAAAATACGGTCTACAAAATACAGATTTAAAAAATGCAAACAAAAAAATCGATATGGATAATGGATAATAAATATTTATCATTTATAATATGTAGATATGTATAAATAATAATAAGGGATAGTAATGGATAATAAATAAAAAAGATACAATAAAGATAAAAAAGATAAATAATAAAGATACATTCAAAATGACAAAGTAGTTAAAAAATACACATATATATATATATATAGTATATATACCTACATGCATACATATGAATGAATAAATAAATATGAACTTTACTGTTTGTCAATGTGTTATTCTTACAGCTGAACAGGAGAAATATTCTGCACATTAGAGTATAAAACATTATGCATACTATGATATTTCCAATTAGTGATTTTCAAATCATTTCCAACATAGCTCTTATTTTGCCATGAAATATACAATTTTCATATTTTTCTGACAAGGGGCTAATGTACTCCGAATACATGCCTGATAGACTTCACTTGTTCCTCTCTTGGACTCTTCCAGTATAACTTGGAAAAAAATTGTTATCTGTATAACTTTGTGCTTTCAGTTGGCTGGTGTTTCTGGGCACTGACTTAGAGCTATATATGGATAGTCCCTTCTAGTTGAAAGTGTTGATAATATATGTTTTTTCAGTGCATGTTGTTTTTCAGAGACAATTTAGCAAATTCAACTAATTAAGACAAATTTTGATCTCATCTCCTCAGAGTAATATATAATTGAGGTGTGTGTTTATTGTCACTACAGGGAAGGAACCAATATTGAAGTCCGTGTGGAAATCGAGACTCATCCCAGAGGCGCCCGCCAGTCCAGCCTAAGTAGCATCCTGTCTAGCCGAAGCTTGTCAGTGGAATCCCTGGGACACTCACTGTTACAGTCTCAAGACTTCCTGAGTGCCTCAAAACTGGAGGAGAGACCAGAGGGCGGAGAGGAGGGGAACAAGTGGGAGGGAAGAGAGAAACCAGGAGGGGAAGCTGGAACGGAAGAAGAGACAATTTGGCCAGTCTTTAAAATCGACGGTGTATGAAGTCCTATATTCCAGGCATTGCACTTGGTGAAAGATTAGGCTTTATGGAAATAGGGAAATAAGCAAATCCACGGTCATAGATTTTACTGGGATGACCTGTAAATCACTGGCCAAGGCCATCTCCTGCTTCCACGACAGACCCTTCCACCAGATGCCTTTCAGCTCCAGCCTCTATGTAAGATGCAGGTTTAGAGAGAGCCAATGACAAATACGGGAGAGAGAGTGAGACAGAAAGCAGCCATGGGTGTGCCTGTGTGCGTGTGTGCACGTGTGTGTGTGTGTCTGTGTGTGTGTGTGTGTGTGTGTGTGTGTGTTTGTGTGTGTGAGAGAGAGTACACAAGACAATTAGCATGGGTATTACACTAATAAACTGGAGACGGGTAAACTGCAAAAAGAATAACAGAAGAGTTAATTTAAAACCGAAGTGGCTGAGAGCATGTTACCTGACTAGTTCAGTGGAGGGGGGTCAGCCTGTTTTGCCATGTTGTCGTTTCTCAGAGAGACCATTGAACACCCCCGTTTCATGAAGGCCTCTCTTCACCTATATGTACTCAAATGTTTTGCAACCTCATCTTCCTCCCAATCCCTTTACAAATAAATTGACCCCAGCAAGCATGAGTGGTTTTGTGGGAGATAAAAATCTAATGTCTTATCAGAGATTTAATATTAAATGCTTTCCATGATGCCACTTTTTGGCAAGGCAGCCAGAATATTATTATTATCTCTAGCTAAATTTGGCAACTTTTAACTGATGGCGCATGCTGCAATCTTCAGTTACTGTTTTGTGAAAAAAGTCCCATCTGAAATTGTTCAATCTACATTTGGAAGACATTTTAGCCTGTAACTGTTGTTCTCAAATGGAATTAACGTTGCTCTGTGACATTCTGGTGGTGTTTGTTTGGATTGACCAGAGGGCATAAATTTGCCATAATTATTTATTATTTCAAATCTTTAGTCTTCCATGGAAGCATCCATGCAATGCAGCTTTAAACCTTCACAAGTCCATGCCCTTGGAAACTGGGAAGGTAATTGCTACTTTCGTTTCTAAAAAAGGAAAGCTCATTAAAATGCGGTGAACTTGTATTAGTAACAAAAACCTGGCAGCAACATTCTAGTCTTTTTGACAAGTCTCATATATAAAAATAGCTGCATGATTATTGTACTACTAACACACACATCCCAAACACCCATGTTTGCAAATACACAAACATGCTCATGCACAAAGCAATGTGGTTGCAGCAGTGTGTGGTGCTTAGAGGATTAAATATAAACTTAAGTCCTTCAAATGATCACAGAGCACCAGAATTACAACAGCAGCATGCCACCTCAGGCTAAAGTGTAATAACCCCTTTTAGATTATAAATGAGAAATATGACTATACATGCCTTGCTTAGCATCCTGAGTGTGAAATACTTGTGAGAGACTTGACATGATAACCTGTGCTGGGTTTTGGGAGAGAAATGTAATAAAGATTTCACCATGAAGGACAAAAATGCATGCTTGTATGTTTCGGACATATAAATTTACTCAGAGGAACGAGAGCAGTGGTAGAAACTTTTTTCTTCTACCTAAACATTGCTCATGTTTATGTTGCTTATTTATCTTAGATCATAAAAAGTCTCACATTCACCTTCTGTCATAAATTTTAGGACTTTTAAAATCTTTAAATATGCATTTTTTTTTTTCTGAGGCTGAGTTATTAAGTTTTTCAAAAGTAGTCAGCCTAATGCTAAAAATAATAACACTTTCCACTGGACCCAGTACTTTTTTACTTGCACTCATCTAATAGTGAAATATAGGTTGATCTTTACATAATCTACTTCTTCACTATCTTTATACTTACCTGTAACATCTGATAAGAAAGACATGCAGTGGCCAAAGTTTCCTTAAAAAGTAGTGTATTAATGTCTTGAACATGAGAGTCTGTAATGCACTCAAGAGCCGAAACTGTAACGATAAGCTGCAGCCAATAGGGGGCGCCATTTCACAAATAATACAAAATCCTATTTTTTTTTTAATTTCAAGTTTGAATTAGAAAAAAATAAGGGATAATTTTAGTCTTTTATTTTTTGAAAAAAAATAGGCTAATTTGGTAGAAATATATAGAATGATAAGATTAGTTTTAAAGTTGACTTTAGAGTTAAGAAAATAGAACTAAGATAAAGCGCCACATTGCAAATGAACTAAGGGAAATAACAACGCTGGTGTTTGCGCTGTAGAGGTTTTGTTGTTGTTGTTGTTGTTGTTGTTGTTTTTAACAGAAAAGTGGCTTCTACATAGTGGGACGTCCACAACCCCGTCAAGGTCGGATGGACACGCCCTCAACTTTGGAGACGTGGTGGTGCTACGGGTTCCACGCGTGGGGATACGCGCCGCGGCGTGGACACACCGGTGCTCGGGATCGGTGCTCTCTATCTCTCTCTCTCTCCCTCTCCACCTCTTGTGATTTTATTTTTGGCGCATCCTCCGTTGCTGAGCTCCCTCTTCTCATCCTCCTCGTCGTCTTCTTCCTGTGGTTCGGAGACCGGGGAGTCCACCTGCCCGGAGAGCAGACGCTATCTCGGGATGGATGCCTTGAAATCCGCCGGCAGGGCGATCATTAAGAGCCCCGGAGTTCCGCGCCACACATGGGGAACTTCTAAACACGAAAGTAAGCGAGGGTTGGGAGTGGAGTGATGTGTGTTTTCACATGCTTTATCATTTCGGGAAAAAAAAAGAAATAAAAATAAAAATACTGCCCAAGTGTGACATCGCAAGGAGCGACGATGGTCCGCGCCCTTGGCTCGTAGGTTTGTGCTTTCTAACCGGGGAGCTTTGTTTGACTCCCGGCCAAAATGTGTGTGTGTGTGTGTGTGTGTGTGTGTGTGTGTGTGTGTGTGTGTGTGTGTGTGTGTGTGTGTGTGTGTGTGTGTGTGTGTGTGTGTGTGTGTGTGTGTGTGGACGCTGCAGGCTGCGATTACAAGCTGTTTTATTAAGTCTCACTTGTAATTGCTTGACTTTGCTTCCCCCTGAGTGATCTGCGTCCTCCTGCCAATAGAGCTTCCTGAAACGGGGAGACAGAGAGGATCCCCAACCATTGGGACTGGATAACGAGCTTCTTGGTCGATTAGTCGGATTGAAAGTGAAGGGAAAAAAAAAAAAGATTTGAATTTAACCCATGAGAGAGTCCCTATGTGCTAAAAAAAATCGGGAGGTTTGGGATTTTGTGTGATACTTTTTTCAATTCTATTTATTTATTTATTTTTTGAATTTTTGCTCAGTTATCAGAATTTTGTGTTTTTTTTTAATTGGCATTTCAGTGGCCCCTCTTGACCCTGTTAAAAAGGACATTTTTTAAAATTGGTATTTAAATACGTTACCTTGATTCGTTGTGTCAGTAAATTTTGAACAGAGAGTCACAAGTCTGACCTTGTCATATTTACTTTTCTAAATGCAAACAATGTACTGAATTTTGTTCTTTAAATGTACGGCAATATGGTGGATATTTTTCTTCCTTTAACCTGATTTCTAAAGCAAATTTCTAAAGCAAAAAAAGACTTTTTGTCTGCAGTTTCTTGGGATGTCATCTACTACTTTTTTTCCATTCTTATATTCAACATCTTCCATTTCTTGTTTTCTTTTGCTGGCTTTATGATATTTCTTGTTATTTTCCAGTTATGATTTCTTCACAGCCTAACTAAGTTCTTAGGAGCCACTTATTCCAAAAAATTGCCATTGGCTCACCACAAGCAATAATTGAATACTTTGAGCAATTTACCTACCATTTTTACATTGTTGCCTTGAAGCATTAGATTGCCACACAGAAATAACAATGTAAAAATGTACAGTTTTGCACAATGTGCCCAAAGATGACATACTATTTTGATATATTTTAGGATGGTTTCAGGAAAGTTTTGGAAAATGACTTCTTACTTGAAGAAAACAGACTGATTTTTTTTTTTTTTTTCCAGTTGTTTTGGCAAGCTGTTGGGCTTGTACGGCATGAAGTACAGTAGTGAAGTGACTGCTGAGCGAAGGGTCAGTCCAGTAGTAACAGGCGGAGCTTGAGACGCCGTGTTGTTGCCTGTGGCATTGCTTACTCATTGATGTGTGAATTGTAGTCTTGAACGCTCCCCTTCTTTGTGCTTCCATTGCCTGAATGCTTCTCGCCGCCTTTCATGCCTGCATGCCGGCTCTCCCTCTGCCTGAATTTCTGAATAATCAGCTGCCATTGTCAACCTCCATTAAACATGGCTGATTAATTTCACAGCCGGCAAGACGTGAATTGGTTCTACATGCTCTCAAGGAATTGTTCTACATAAATGATTGAATATTGAGTTTAAGTCAGTGGGATTTAAAAGTTTACTTATTGGATTAGGCCTGTAATTCGCCTCCCTGTTGGCTTCGGAGGCATTATATATCAGAGAGAGCTGTCAAAGTGACAGGTTGGTTTAAAGTTTGAGATGACGCATGTTGATTGTTCTTATAACGATGGACCAATTAATCCATCAGTTGATTTACCTGCACTGTACATTGATCATTATTATTTTATGGTTAATGTAAGTGTATGTAAGTTCACAACTGCAACTGCACCATTTTACCAAGTAAAATATTTCTGTCTGTCAATGCATTTTTTATTTATGTATTGAATTAAGTAGCATTTAAATGGGCCAGTTTAAGATTTGACAAACAGCAGCTCATGAATAAGCCATATTACTGTACTGGGTGGAATAAATGAAGCCATTAGAAAGAATCAGAAAAGAACAGAACACAACACAAACAATGAACCAGTTGCCTTCAAACAAGTACAATGCACTTAACTGATGATTTTAAAATCCGAATGAATGCACTGTCATCTATGTCATAAAAAGACAATATGAAACATAACATTTGTGTTCAGCCAATGTTCAACTTAGCAACCTTGTGAGTCCCTTTTTTTTTCACGCCAGAATTATTTTCAGCCAAACAAATATTTTTCGTTACATAACTTGTCTTCCTTTCCATGACAGTAAATTGAATATTTTTGGATCGTGAACATTGAGGATGTCATCTTGGACTGATGCAGATCATTTGCTTCTGTTTTTCTCCAGTTTACAGGCTAATTTTTGCAACCCCAGTCTCCTACGTTATTAATATATATAGTTTTGATGGATGTAATCAAAGTCTGCGGTATATCGTCAATCATCCTCCTCATTTTCTCCCTAATAGCTGTGAAAACATTCTTGGGTTGACTGCTCATTTTTAACAGTTTATATTGATGAGCAGGAGTTTTTATAATCTTCTTCAACACAACTGTTACCATGGCTTTCTCCCTCATTATCAACACATTAACTTAAAATGACAAAAGCTGACAAACATCATCCTGTCTTATCCTGAAAGTCATTGTCTGTGTCTCATTGTTAGCAGGAGCCTCTGCATTGTGCTTTTATTCTCCCCCTGCTGCTGATGTCAGGAAAACAGGGGGGGGGGGGGGGGGAGAAAAAGCAGGATGATGTTGTTCAGGCAGCCTCCATCTGGATTCTCAGCACCTGATCTCAGAAGGACTTTGTGTCTGAAAGCCACCAGAGGAATCAGGGTGTAAAAATGTAAGCACGGGAGTCACAAATGTTTCAAACAGACCAACAGACAGGGTGAGTGCTGTCGTCCAGAAGCTACTTAGCAGGCGATTTGGAGAGAGGACGGCGTCAGCTTGCCAGCTTGTGGCAATGCGTCAAAACTGGCGGTCTGAATGCAAATAAGGCAACATTGCAGCTGCTTGGCACATATTCCTAGAAATTAGGCATGATTAAAGTTGGGAAAAAAGTGATGAATTATTTGTGTCCTCTTACATTGACAGGAAGAAACTGCGCACAGAATGCTGATGTAACTTCATGATTGAATGAACAAGTGCTCTTCATATGCAGCGAAAAAAATCCATGTTATGTTGTACTTTATTCATGAGTTTATTGACTACTGATTCTTGGCCAGTAAAAGTAATCACCAGTTTTGTTTTGTTTGTTTTTTGAGGCTGCTAGGGGTTGTAAGTTAGTAATTGATTTATTTCCCAGCTGATTATAAGGCAAAGCTTAGATGCAGTTTGAGGTAGCTGCTTTACCTGAGTGCTTCAGTGTGACAGGAGCACTTTAATTTCTAAGATTTTACTTTTATTTTTGATAGTGTGAGCAGCTTGGAAGCCTTATAACCGAGGAAAACTTACAAAAGTATGTGTTTGTGATGGCAGGCAGCTACAGTTGTTGAAATCATTTTTGTGATGCCCCGGTGGACAATTTAACAAACTGACCTTACACACCTTTTATGTCGTAGTTTTCTACCTCCAGAGCTTACATCTAGAGTATTCTTTTCCCTGTTTTGCAGGTTAAAACCATATAAACTACATGTTTAGATACTTTACTTTTGTACTAATAATAGGCACTTGCTTAGAGCTCATTCCTGCAAACATGTGTGCCACTGTTTTGATAGTTAATGAGATGCAAACTAGGGGTAGGTTAGTTTTCTATATTTCACTGAAATATTATACTCAGACCTATCAAATGTACCCCTTAAAAACATGCCTCTTTAGTCTGTCATGAAGAAAATTTGAGATTTGGTGACAAAAAAAGGGACAAATCTTTGTAGAATTCTGAAAATAGTGGGCTCTTAATGGCAATCCGCTGTGTAGAACTGAAGGGAACGCAAGAAAGTGAAACTAATCCTTTGTATTTTCTTTGTCAGCCCTTTCACATCAGACACTATGAGCTGACCTTTTGATACCACAGAAATATTGATTAGGGCAGCTTTAAATCATCAGCTTTGGAGGTCATTATGTTGCAGTGCTTGGTTTAAAATGGGGATGTTGATTGACATGCGTTTGTCATAAGACTCACTTGGGTGAGTTTTGGCCGTCGATACTGATATTTACACATATTTTTATAGGGTTTGATGTGGAAAATCGTGGAAGGAAGTACTGTGATATTTTCCATCTTGATTGTTTATCATGTATTTGAATATCAAATTCCATTCTTTGTATTGGTCAGGGTTCTGTCACATTGTTGGTCAGTCTTTCTGCTTCATATTTGCATTTTGGAGAAGTTATTTGCATAAATGGCAACAAATTACCAATGCTTATCAAAATGCGGGCTCACGTGTTTCCCCCCACAGTTCCGCTTTGAATCCGTACAGTTCTTTTGTGCATCTTTCCGGTTGCTTTTATTTGTAATTCTATCTTTTTCATCGATCCATTTCATGCTCAAGGTGATTCCAGCTCCGTGTATAGTTAAACTTGTATTTTATGTTGATCCAATTTAAACACTCCTTGCGTGATTGAATTATAAAGAATGGCTTTTGCAAATCCTATTAGGTTCTTTAATACTTCTCAGTTACTTTGCTAAAAGTAGAGGTGCTCAATGCATATTTTGACTACGATGAAGCATGACTAATACAGTAATGCTCCTGAGAAGAAATTCCCCTCACTCGAGTGACTGTAGAAGGATGCTGAAAAACAGCCTGAAATAAATTGGAAGTCATTTGAAAAAACGCCACAAGTGAAAGCAAACACAATGAAAGGACAGGAAGTTACATTTGAGCAATAAAATGGCATATTCAGCACTTTCCCACCAATTGTCATCTTTTGAGGTCATTGGCCGTTGGCAGAGAGGAGGAAAACCCAGCAGGTGCCCCGAATACAGTCCATTCTTTTGCATCACATCACATCAAATGTATCTTAGAAGACAGAAGTCATAGACTTGCCCTTGGCACAAAGGACATCATTGCATCCATTCAAAATCAGAGGAGATGCCAGTGAAAACATGTCCTTGTGTCTTGTAAGTGTTTAGCCGTGGATGTATCTAGGGGCTTCTTTCCTCTGCTGTGCAGTTATGTGATCATCATGTGAAGTGTACAAATAGGTCCAAAATACCCATCATTTTTAATTGCACTTAACATTATCAAGCTTTATTGCTTTGGAAAACAGTATTGGCAGTTATGGAAGTTAGTGCAGTTTGTACTGCATGCTAGAGAAGTCCATCACCTGACAGCCAGTTAGAGTTAACCGAATGGTCGAGCCCGCATCAGTGCAGCAGGCAGTGGTGTCACTTGTACCGGCCCTAAAGCAATTATATCTCAATGGCTCATTTCGACATTGAAACATGGAGTCAGGGAGCTGACGTAAGGAGAAGGAGCAGAAGTGTGTGTGTGTGTGTGTGTGTGTGTGTGTGTGTGTGTGTGTGTGTGTGTGTGTGTGTGTGTGTGTGTGTGTGTGTGTGTGTGTGTGTGTGTGTGTGTGTGTGTGTGTGTGTGTGTGTGTGTGTGTGTGTGAACACAAAAGATAATGACAAAGGAAATGTGCTGAGAAGAGAAAAAAAAAAAGATGATTGTAGCATAGAGAAATAATTCCTAAGCTTTGAATATTGAAAGATAGATCAATTAACAACCAATGTAGCTTCTGAATTAATATTATGATGTGGCAATTGGTCGTGATGTGGTAATTCTAACCAGAGCCTCTGTCGTACCTGTTTACAAAATGCTTTATGTTGCTGTGTAGCCCAGGAGATAAGTAGAGGCATTTTGAGGCATTTTGAGTGTGTATGTGTGTGTGTTTGTATATATATATATATATATATATATACATGTATATATATATATATATATATATACATGTATATATATATATACATGTATATACATACATATATATATGTGTGTGTGTGTGTGTGTGTGTGTGTGTATATGTATGTATATATATATATATGTATGTATATATATATATGTGCGTGTGTGTGGTTTATGTATATGTGTATATATATTTAAATTTTTAGTATATCAAAATATAGTCTGATAAAAATCCCTAGCCATATAGTAACGTTCAAGTATGTGGGAAAACAGCATATTGGTATATGTGATAGCTGTTTGAGGTTTTGTGTGGTATATCCCTTCATGGTATATTCTCAAGTTAGAAATTATCTATCTGATTCCCAACACTTATGTATTGTGTATGAGTTTCCCAAGTATACCACATTTATTTGAAGAGCATTTTAATTTTATTTTTATCCATATACTTGTGAGAGGCTCAGCCTTGAAACAAAACAAATGCATGTAGCATTACTGATATAACCTTTACATTTCAAATTCAACTCGTTCGTTGGCCCTTTTAAGTTGATCCCTGCTGATTTTTCAAGTGACTTGTTGCAATTTCACAAAAGTTTTTTTATGTGAATGTGAAAAAAAAAAAGTTTATAAAACAGCAAAAACAACAGCAAGTGACAATTACCATACAAGGGAGATGTAGTAATCATTTTGACAATGTTTACATTTTCACTGAAATTAAAGGTTGCCTTTTGCATTTCCATAAATCAGTAACTGTGACTCATATGGATAAAGTTTGCTGTGCATGTTTCCAGTAATCAGTTATTTACTAAATTCACAAGATGTGAACCATGTAGCACCTTACCTTTTACTGCCAGATCCTGAGCAGACCAGAAGCAAACATTTCATGTTATTTTGTTTGACATGCTGCGGTGATAGCCCACCTTTCATCAAATATATTTGATTGTTGGGGATAGACTGCAAAGTGGTTCAGTGTGTAGTACTGTGACCAAACAGAAAGAATGCCGTCTTTTTAAATCAGACACACTGTCCCCATATCTGCTTCCGTTTTTATCTGGTTGTAGTCCAACTCTAAATAATGGCCGTAGGCTGATTGGGGCTTTAAACTGTCTGTTTGTGAATGAGAGCCTGGATGGTTGTATGACCAGTAAAATCGATATAAATCCAGATCTTTAAAGGTATAAATTCAGTTTTTAAAACTTAAATTACCAACTCTGATAACTACTGTGTTCAAATCCTAGATGTGAAAGAATGTCCCGTTATTGCATGGTGTCCCACCAGAGTGCATGTTCAATATATAGGTCCAATTAAACTGGCGTTTTCCCTTAGCTGAGCTCCCAAAGAGCAGATATCACACCTATAATTCATTTTCACTCACTCATCAGTCCCTCCAAGTTGCAGGCGGAGGATAGATGAGATGATATGGTCTTGTAAATGGGTTTTCATGCAGTGTGCTTCAAGGAAAGTAACCTATCTAATAGATATCTTATTTCAGCGAACTGTAGTTGCCAAAATTGTGAGGGATTGCATACTGTATTACATCCTGCATTATCTATTTAATGTTATTTTAAACCCTATTGACTTACTTAGGTTTCTGCGAATTACTGGTCCGATGGGATAAAAACTAATGATCGGATCATTCATTCCTCTGTTCCCTCTAAGTAAATATAATAAAAAGCACATAAAGCCATAAAAGGAACAGTAATTCAATTTGCACCTATTGTTTTAGTTGTTTTATACTTTATATCTGTTAAATTTCTGGCTTTCTTCCAGCCACATAAAACAAGACCCCAGGAATGAAGACTATGAAAAAGCATTGATGTAAATGTAATGTTTTAAAAAAGTCAACTGAATTAACCTTTACCAGCCTATGTTTACATTAGTCACAAGGATGCAGATGTAGTTTGCAGTATCCACAAAAAATATTTACATTATTTACGAGTGTGTCATTGGTTTTTGAGACCTTTTTCAGCAGACTTTTACAGCACTGCTATAATACTAGGAATGAATCATTTTGGCCACTATTTTCATCAAAAAACTATAATTGAAAGGGCAATGCCCTTTCATAACTCCTCCATAGATGTGATTTCTATTTGCCATTGGTCATCATAGTGTGTGGATGTAAACAATTATCCCAGCAATATCCATGGAAACTGCTCTTGTAAACTGCAAGCTAAAAGTGTCTGAAACAAGTTGAAAACGTCAGATATTATTTTGCTATGGGTTCATTGTTGGAATGTGTCAAGGACAGTTTTGTTAATAGCTCTTTCCTATGTTGGTAATTGTCACCTCACTTAACAACTTCTTTTCCTTTTGGTTTATACCTTCAGGGGTCGCCACAGCGAATCAACTTTTTCCATCAAACTCTATTCTCTGTATCCTCCTCACTCACACCAACTATCTTCATATCGTCTCTCACTATGTCCATAAATCTTCTCTTTGGTCTTCCTCCAGACCTCCTGCCTGGCAGCTCCAATTCCAGCATCCATCTACCAATATTTTCACTATCCCTCCTCTGTATATGACCCAACCATCTCATTCTGGCTTCTCTGACCTTCTCGACCAAAACATCAAACATGTGCCCTTTGATGGACTCATTCCTGATCCTATCCGTCCTCGTCGCTCCCAAAGTGAACCTCAACATCTTCATTTCTGCGAACTCCAACTCTGCCTCCTGTCTTTTCGTCATTGTCACTGTTTCGAGGCCACACAGCATCACTGGTCTCACCACTGTCCTGTCCACCTTTCCTTTCATTCTGGCTGGTAGTCTTCTATTGCATATTCCCCCGACACTTTTCTCCATTCATTCCAACCTGCTTGGATCTCTTTTCCATTGTTCTGGATTGTTGATCCTAAGTACTTGAAATCCTCCAACTTCTTGATCTGCACTTACCTCACTTGACAACACACCTTGTTATTCACATTCAAACACGGACAGAACGGATATAACATAAAGATAAACTTTATTGATCCCCATCGGGGAAATTCTTTTAACACAGTAGCGTAACTGTTATAGTATCAATAAATATGAATATAACTAAATAGTGAAACAATTAGAAGATAGCAAAAGACATCCACAAGTAAATAGACAGGAGAGAGAACAACAACAACAGTATTAAGGATAAAAAATGACCACAGAATGGAGAGGAAAAAAACCAAAACAAAACAACAATAACCAAGATAGGAACATGAATGGAGTGACAATAGCGATGACAAAAATAAACAAAAATAAGCAGGATGTGAATGGGCTGAGACCAACAAGGATAAAAATAGACAATGGTGTTAGGGCATGAAATGTGAGAATGGGTGAGGTAGTCAGTTAATCACTTTCCGTAGTGTAGTGGTTATCAAGTTCGCTTAACAAGCGAAAGGTCCTCTGTTCGTGACACAGTCATCATTTAGGGGGCGGCGTGACGCAGGAGGTAGAGCAATCGTCTTTGCACAAGTGTGTCGGAGTGTTGTTGAGCAAGACACTGAACCCCTAACTGCTCCCCTGACGCTGGTATACGGCATGCCTGCTGCTCATGGTTCATCCATAATGCTAATTGGAGGGAACGAATTTCCACATGGGGATTAATAAAGGATAAATTATTAATCATTATTATTATTATAGTGAGGTTGCGGTAGCACAGATGCACCTCTGGCCGCTGAGAGTTGTGTGCCGTCCAGACTGATGTACAGTCTGATGGCTATGGGCACAAAAGAACGTCTAAAGCCTTCAGTTCTCATTCTGAATGAGCTGTCTAGCTGACCAGTACACATAGCGAAGAGGAGTACATTGGCTACTATAGACTGGTAGAAGGTCTTGCGGAGCCTGTTATAGAAGCCAAACGACCCCAGTCTCCTCAGGATAAACATCCTGCACTGACCCTTTCTTTAGAGTGCATCAGTGTTGTGTGTCCTGTCCAGTTTATTGTTAATGTCGACCCCAAGGTACTTGTAGGAGTCCACTATCTCCACTTCCTCACCCTGGATGGTGATTGATACATGTCACCTTTGATTATTCCTGAAGCCCACAACCACCCCTTTGGTGTTGGAGATGTAGGAGGTGGTTCTGGTTTCTCCATTCAACAAAACTCGCAATCAGACCTCCGTTTTCCTCATTGTCATTGTTGATGCATCCAACGATGGAAGCGTCATCGGAGAACCTCTGGAGTTGGATGTCAGAGGTGAAGAGCGTGAAGAGGATTGGAGACAGGACAGTACCTTGATGCACGCCATGGCCTCGGAAACACAGCCATCCACCCTGACATACTACGGCTGCCCTGTGAGGTAGTCCAGGATCCAGGGTGTCAGGGTGAAGTTGCGTACTCAGCAGCTTGTGCTTAAGGAGAGTGGGTTGGATGCTTTTGAAGGCACTGGAGAAGTCAAAGAAGGTGACTCTCACAGTGCCTCCTGTACCCTCCAGATGGGATAGGGCCCTATGAGTGAGGAAGATGATTGCATCCTCCACACCCTTGTGCTGCCTGTACGCAAATGGGTATTTTAGCATTTTTTACTTTATTTAGCTCTAGAAATCTACCGTAGCCACGACTGTTCAGCTTTATACTTACGTATTACACCCTTAGCTGTAGGTTTGCGTGCCTCTGCATTCGGCTAAGACATTTAACAACATAACGTGACCGCAACTTTTTGTTCTTCATCACCGAAAAGGACACGTCATGTCTCGAAATCCCTTTGTTTCAACTCTCAGAAATGACATAGAACATGGGAGGCAACAGTGACCTTATTCATCTTTGGAATGAATTAATTAGTACAAATGCCGCCGTTTTTTTTTGTTGTTTGTTTAATACTCATACACCACTTATTATATCATCTAATATTTGGAAACAGATTCTCTTTTGTTCGGCTGCTCCCTTCAGGAGTCGCCACTTCTGCCCCCATTTAACCTTTTTCTCTGTGTCTGCTTTGACTTAATGTCCTCTTTCACTGTATCCATAAATGCCCTCTTGGGTTTTCCTCTAGACCTCCTGCCTGGCAGTTCCAACCTCAGAACAGTCCAAACCATCCTTGTCAGGCATCCTTGTCACCTCAACATCTCGCCCACGACATCGCCTTATTCTTTTCTTTTCATTGATCAAAAAAAAAAAAAACTCACGGGAGAGCCCATTTGTCCTTTATTCCTCTTTTTTGCATTAATATTTTAAATCGCAAGCCAAGCCAAGCCCTGAATTTTAAGAACAAGTGAGATTTTAGCTGAGATCAATTCAATTTGAAACGTCTTCTCTCAAGTGTCCATTTTCATTTTATTTAAAATTGACTGATAGTTTTGAAATCAATATTTAGCTTGCCATGAATATGTATTTAAAATGCATGTAAGATACAGCACAACAAGACCCTCCAAGTTAAATGTGGAGGAATAATTGTTTGTGCCACAGTTAAACACAAAACACAACGCCGCCGATTTGATTTTTTTTTTTTTTTTTAACGCAACGCAATGCAATGCAGGAACCAACTGTCTAATGATCTGAAGAGCCCTAACCAGTGCAGTTTATAAATCTAAAAACGCTATTGTTCTCAAGCGCTTGATCCTTATCTGTTTTCATCTCATTATCTTGTGTTTTCATTCTATTTTTATACCCAGACTGATTTATCTTTTACCTTTGTTTAATCTCTCTCGCCTTATCTCCTCAGTTCCTGTACCTCCCTCTTCTTATCTTGTTTGACTATCTCATACTGATTCGTTCTCTCTTTATCATTTTGATCTACCCGATCTTATATCTATATAGGTCTCTAATCCACTCCACTTTTTTCATTTCAACTGTGATTACTTCGATTTTTAAATTGCAATGCTGACGTACTCTTTATTTGCCTGTGTGGCACCTTTTAAAAGTACCCGTATAAAATACACTATGAATAAATGAATAAAATAAAATGAAATTCCTCCTCTTCTGCCTACGGTTATCACAAGTTATTAGTGTGTAGTGATGTATAGAAGTGTGCATTAGGGCTGATGTGATTGACTTAGGTGACACTGTGGTTAGTAGTGGTTAGTAGTGGTTAGCGCTTCCGCCTCACAAGACGGTCGCTGGTTTGATTCTGACAGGGGAGCTTTTCTGTGTGGAGTTCGCATGTTTTCTCAGTGTCTGCGTGGGTTTCCTTCAGGTTTACTGGATTTCTCCCATCGTCCAAAAACATGCAGTATAGAAATTGGAGACCCTTAATTGCCCAGACTAGCGAATGGTTGTTTGCCTCTAAATGTGGTCCCAAGAATGACCCAGAATGTACCCCGCCTCTTGCCCAATTTCAGCAAAGATATGCTCCAACCCCCCTGTGAGCCTTAGTGCAGGATAAGTATAGATAATAATTGACTTAAAAAGTCTTTTGGAAATAAAGACCTTTTGGAAAATGAGACCTTTTTCAGCAGACTTTTACAGCACTGCTATAATACTAGGAATGAATCATTTTGGCCACTATTTTCATCAAAAAACTATAATTGAAAGGGCAATGCCCTTTCATAACTCCTCCATAGATGTGATTTCTATTTGCCATTGGTCATCATAGTGTGTGGATGTAAACAATTATCCCAGCAATATCCATGGAAACTGCTCTTGTAAACTGCAAGCTAAAAGTGTCTGAAACAAGTTGAAAACGTCAGATATTATTTTGCTATGGGTTCATTGTTGGAATGTGTCAAGGACAGTTTTGTTAATAGCTCTTTCCTATGTTGGTAATTGTCACCTCACTTAACAACTTCTTTTCCTTTTGGTTTATACCTTCAGGGGTCGCCACAGCGAATCAACTTTTTCCATCAAACTCTATTCTCTGTATCCTCCTCACTCACACCAACTATCTTCATATCGTCTCTCACTATGTCCATAAATCTTCTCTTTGGTCTTCCTCCAGACCTCCTGCCTGGCAGCTCCAATTCCAGCATCCATCTACCAATATTTTCACTATCCCTCCTCTGTATATGACCCAACCATCTCATTCTGGCTTCTCTGACCTTCTCGACCAAAACATCAAACATGTGCCCTTTGATGGACTCATTCCTGATCCTATCCGTCCTCGTCGCTCCCAAAGTGAACCTCAACATCTTCATTTCTGCGAACTCCAACTCTGCCTCCTGTCTTTTCGTCATTGTCACTGTTTCGAGGCCACACAGCATCACTGGTCTCACCACTGTCCTGTCCACCTTTCCTTTCATTCTGGCTGGTAGTCTTCTATTGCATATTCCCCCGACACTTTTCTCCATTCATTCCAACCTGCTTGGATCTCTTTTCCATTGTTCTGGATTGTTGATCCTAAGTACTTGAAATCCTCCAACTTCTTGATCTGCACTTACCTCACTTGACAACACACCTTGTTATTCACATTCAAACACGGACAGAACGGATATAACATAAAGATAAACTTTATTGATCCCCATCGGGGAAATTCTTTTAACACAGTAGCGTAACTGTTATAGTATCAATAAATATGAATATAACTAAATAGTGAAACAATTAGAAGATAGCAAAAGACATCCACAAGTAAATAGACAGGAGAGAGAACAACAACAACAGTATTAAGGATAAAAAATGACCACAGAATGGAGAGGAAAAAAACCAAAACAAAACAACAATAACCAAGATAGGAACATGAATGGAGTGACAATAGCGATGACAAAAATAAACAAAAATAAGCAGGATGTGAATGGGCTGAGACCAACAAGGATAAAAATAGACAATGGTGTTAGGGCATGAAATGTGAGAATGGGTGAGGTAGTCAGTTAATCACTTTCCGTAGTGTAGTGGTTATCAAGTTCGCTTAACAAGCGAAAGGTCCTCTGTTCGTGACACAGTCATCATTTAGGGGGCGGCGTGACGCAGGAGGTAGAGCAATCGTCTTTGCACAAGTGTGTCGGAGTGTTGTTGAGCAAGACACTGAACCCCTAACTGCTCCCCTGACGCTGGTATACGGCATGCCTGCTGCTCATGGTTCATCCATAATGCTAATTGGAGGGAACGAATTTCCACATGGGGATTAATAAAGGATAAATTATTAATCATTATTATTATTATAGTGAGGTTGCGGTAGCACAGATGCACCTCTGGCCGCTGAGAGTTGTGTGCCGTCCAGACTGATGTACAGTCTGATGGCTATGGGCACAAAAGAACGTCTAAAGCCTTCAGTTCTCATTCTGAATGAGCTGTCTAGCTGACCAGTACACATAGCGAAGAGGAGTACATTGGCTACTATAGACTGGTAGAAGGTCTTGCGGAGCCTGCTATAGAAGCCAAACGACCCCAGTCTCCTCAGGATAAACATCCTGCTCTGACCCTTTCTGTAGAGTGCATCAGTGTTGTGTGTCCTGTCCAGTTTATTGTTAATGTTGACCCCAAGGTACTTGTAGGAGTCCACTATCTCCACTTCCTCACCCTGGATGGTGATTGATACATGTCACCTTCGATTATTCCTGAAGCCCACAACCACCCCTTTGGTGTTGGAGATGTAGGAGGTGGTTCTGGTTTCTCCATTCAACAAAACTCGCAATCAGACCTCCGTTTTCCTCATTGTCATTGTTGATGCATCCAACGATGGAAGCGTCATCGGAGAACCTCTGGAGTTGGATGTCAGAGGTGAAGAGCGTGAAGAGGATTGGAGACAGGACAGTACCTTGATGCACGCCATGGCCTCGGAAACACAGCCATCCACCCTGACATACTACGGCTGCCCTGTGAGGTAGTCCAGGATCCAGGGTGTCAGGGTGAAGTTGCGTACTCAGCAGCTTGTGCTTAAGGAGAGTGGGTTGGATGCTTTTGAAGGCACTGGAGAAGTCAAAGAAGGTGACTCTCACAGTGCCTCCTGTACCCTCCAGATGGGATAGGGCCCTATGAGTGAGGAAGATGATTGCATCCTCCACACCCTTGTGCTGCCTGTACGCAAATGGGTATTTTAGCATTTTTTACTTTATTTAGCTCTAGAAATCTACCGTAGCCACGACTGTTCAGCTTTATACTTACGTATTACAGCCTTAGCTGTAGGTTTGCGTGCCTCTGCATTCGGCTAAGACATTTAACAACATAACGTGACCGCAACTTTTTGTTCTTCATCACCGAAAAGGACACGTCATGTCTCGAAATCCCTTTGTTTCAACTCTCAGAAATGACATAGAACATGGGAGGCAACAGTGACCTTATTCATCTTTGGAATGAATTAATTAGTACAAATGCCGCCGTTTTTTTTTTTTGTTTGTTTAATACTCATACACCACTTATTATATCATCTAATATTTGGAAACAGATTCTCTTTTGTTCGGCTGCTCCCTTCAGGAGTCGCCACTTCTGCCCCCATTTAACCTTTTTCTCTGTGTCTGCTTTGACTTAATGTCCTCTTTCACTGTATCCATAAATGCCCTCTCGGGTTTTCCTCTAGACCTCCTGCCTGGCAGTTCCAACCTCAGAACAGTCCAAACCATCCTTGTCAGGCATCCTTGTCACCTCAACATCTCGCCCACGACATCGCCTTATTCTTTTCTTTTCATTGATCAAAAAAAAAAAAACTCACGGGAGAGCCCATTTGTCCTTTATTCCTCTTTTTTGCATTAATATTTTAAATCGCAAGCCAAGCCAAGCCCTGAATTTTAAGAACAAGTGAGATTTTAGCTGAGATCAATTCAATTTGATACGTCTTCTCTCAAGTGTCCATTTTCATTTTATTTAAAATTGACTGATAGTTTTGAAATCAATATTTAGCTTGCCATGAATATGTATTTAAAATGCATGTAAGATACAGCACAACAAGACCCTCCAAGTTAAATGTGGAGGAATAATTGTTTGTGCCACAGTTAAACACAAAACACAACGCCGCCGATTTGATTTTTTTTTTTTTTTTTTAACGCAATGCAATGCAGGAACCAACTGTCTAATGATCTGAAGAGCCCTAACCAGTGCAGTTTATAAATCTAAAAACGCTATTGTTCTCAAGCGCTTGATCCTTATCTGTTTTCATCTCATTATCTTGTGTTTTCATTCTATTTTTATACCCAGACTGATTTATCTTTTACCTTTGTTTAATCTCTCTCGCCTTATCTCCTCAGTTCCTGTACCTCCCTCTTCTTATCTTGTTTGACTATCTCATACTGATTCGTTCTCTCTTTATCATTTTGATCTACCCGATCTTATATCTATATAGGTCTCTAATCCACTCCACTTTTTTCATTTCAACTGTTATTACTTCGATTTTTAAATTGCAATGCTGAGGTACTCTTTATTTGCCTGTGTGGCACCTTTTAAAAGTACCCGTATAAAATACACTATGAATAAATGAATAAAATAAAATGAAATTCCTCTTCTTCTGCCTACGGTTATCACAAGTTATTAGTGTGTAGTGATGTATAGAAGTGTGCATTAGGGCTGATGTGATTGACTTAGGTGACACTGTGGTTAGTAGTGGTTAGTAGTGGTTAGCGCATCCGCCTCCCAAGACGGTCGCTGGTTTGATTCTGACAGGGGAGCTTTTCTGTGTGGAGTTCGCATGTTTTCCCAGTGTCTGCGTGGGTTTCCTTCAGGTTTACTGGATTTCTCCCATCGTCCAAAAACATGCAGTATAGAAATCGGAGACCCTTAATTGCCCAGACTAGCGAATGGTTGTTTGCCTCTAAATGTGGTCCCATGAATGACCCAGAATGTACCCCGCCTCTTGCCCAATTTCAGCAAAGATATGCTCCAACCCCCCTGTGAGCCTTAGTGCAGGATAAGTATAGATAATAATTGACTTAAAAAGTCTTTTGGAAATCTTTTTCTTTTGTGCCTTACATTTGCAGAACAACAAATTCAATTCTAAACTGATTTTGTTGTACCTTGGGCACTCTCTGTATCCTCAAATAACATCTGACCATCAGTCACATTCTGAATCAAATTCTTTTTGTAACAAATGCAATACTTTCTCCTCCTGCGTGTTTTATTCTGCCCTACAAATATTTTTTCTTCACTCTTGCAACTGCACAAATATTGATTTTCAAGTCTTGCTTTATGTTATTCAGATCTACTCCACATTCTATTCAGTATTGATTTCTTTGTGACACCCTTGAGATGTGTGTTATGGCAAGTGTGTACCGTTTGCTCAGGCGTAGGGTGCACACGGTTTTGCTCAGTACCACTATTGTTTTTTCAAAGTAGGTTAATCTTCTATCCCTGCCAACTAGTTTCACAATATCCTGCAAGGGCATCTTTCCCTCCTACGTGAAATAGAGATGAAATTCATGCTGTCCTCCCTTTTTTTCCCGACTATGTAATGTAAAATGGAAGTGGACGAGCCACTTTTCTGGAGTGGCTTATAGAGTATTGCTGAATTGTGCTGTCCTTCTAGCATGTTTTTAACACCGCAAGGCCTGAGGCGAAGTGAATTATGCAACAGAAGGGCACTAAAAGGCCCTATCTTAGCATACGCACACACACACACACACACACACACACACACACACACACACACACACACACACACACACACACACACACACACACACAGACAAATGCATACCCAACTGCTTAGTGCATAAAGTGAGGTTAAACATCCTCGCTGTCTGTTTGACAGTTGTGAATGCTGCCTGTGGATATAACTTTTAGCATTTCTTTTTTGCATTTCTTTTTTTGCTTGCATGAGTTTGAGAAAGAGACTTAACATTGCAGGTGTCTTAATGTGAGTACTTGTGCGTGTTCTCAAACTGAACCTGCGACTCAGCTGGAAAGGTAAATCCTGTGTCACTGTTCTTTTATGCTGAAAAATTCATCCCCCGCTCACCCTTTTTGACACATCATGTTCCTATCTGAGCTGAGCAGCAGGAGCTAACTCCTAAAAATATCTTTATAAAGTTGAGTAAATAATGAAAAGTGTTTTTTTTTTTTTTTCATCCTGCTCTGCACAGAAACAAAATGCTAGAATTATAAAAGATTATAAAAGAAAATCCCTGAAAGGACTGCTATAACTTCAAACTTCTTAAAAACATTTATAAGATCTTGCTGTCCTGGTTTCATTTTGATCATGGTGAACTACTTGTACGAAGATCAGTTAATATTAAGAATGTGCATCTATTAATCTTGTCCTTTATGCAGAGTATGCAGAGGGCTGTTGTGTTATGCTGGAAAATCATAAATGATATATGCTGGGGCACTTTTTGATTGTCAAGCAATGAATGCTGTGCAATTTTGGTTGAAGGTTAAAACAAATTCAACAAGCCTCTAAAAATCTGCCGCTACCCAAAAAAACATCAACAAGAACAGTTGGCATACCTGCAATAACCCCCGAGCGAAAGTGGATTTCTCTCTTCTGCTGCTTCTGACTCATTCCAGCTTATTTCGAGCGAATGGCAAATACTCTATATGGCCAAAAGTATATGCTGGAACTGTGATAGGATGCCCCCTTTGCAAAAAGTCATGAAATTTCCTCCCTCCTAAATATTCCATAGTCAACTGTGTTGACGTGTTTGGTAACGACAACAACCCAGCCACGGAGCGGGGTCAGCGGATGCTGAGGTGCATAGTGTGAAGAAGTCACCACCTTTCTGCAGAATGATTCGTTACAGATCTCCAAACTTCATGTGGCGTTCAGATTAGCTCAAGACCAGTGCGCAGGGAGCCTCATAGAATGGGTTTCCATGGGCGAGTAGCTTCATCCAAGCCACACATCACCAAGTGCAATGCAAAGGGTCAGATGCAGTGGTGTGAAGCACGCCGCCAATGGACTCCAGCACAGTGGAGACGCGTTCTCTGGAGCGACGAATTGCACTTCTCCTCTTCTCTATCTGGCAATCTGATCGACGACTCTGGGTTTTGCGGTCGCCAGGTCGGACGATACTTGTCTGACTGCATTGTGCCGAGTGTGAAGTTTGGTGGGGGGGATTATGGTGTGGGGTTCTTTTTCAGGAGCTGGGCTTGGCCCCTCTGTTCCAGTGAAAGGATGTTTTGGACATTTCAAGGCTCCCAATTTTGTGGGAACAGTTTGGAGCTGGTCCCTTCCTTTTCTGAAATGACTGCACCAGTGCACAAAGCGAGGTCCATAAAGACATGGATGAGTCTGGTGTGGATGAACTTGACTGGCCTGCACAGAGTCCTGACCTCAACCTGTTAGAACACCTTTGGGATAAATTAGAGAGGAGATTGAGAGCCAGGCCCTCTCTTCCAAAATAAGTGTGTGACCTCACAAATGTGCTTATGGTCAAAAATTCCCATAAACACACTCCTGAACCTTGTGGACAGTCTTCCCAGAAGAGTTGAAGCTGTTATAGCTGCAAATGGTGTACCAATATCATATTGAACCCTATGGATTAGGAATGGGATGTCACTTAAGTTCATATGTGAGTCAAGGCAGGTGAGCAAATACTTTTGGCCATATAGTAATCCAAAAATACTTTGCAAAAGAGCCTTGTTGAAAATATTTTCAGAAGCCAGTGCTTTGAATATGGAAGTGCCATTGTGTGGAAACACAAATGCTGCAAAATAAATGTATGAAATATTGTCTTTTTATTTTGCCCAGCTTGAAGTTCCTAATTAATATTGATTTATATGCATGCATTCACTTAATTGCTTTTTTTCCCCCCGATTTCATTGTATAACTTCATTGTATATTTGAAATCAAATTTACATTTTTACATTTCCAAGCTAAATCCAGCCTTAAATATTTTAAAATAACTTCAGTAAGTAAATTCATTAAGATAAATCAGATTGGTAATATAAGGGGAATATCATCAGCTAATGCTACTTTATATTTTTCCATGTCAAATTATGATGTACAAGAAAGCAAATGCATATAAATTTGAAATGATTGAATTGCTAGTTAAAGAAAATTTCCTGGGAACAGGATTCTGTAACCCATGATTTTTTTTTTTTCTGCCGAATCGCTTAAGCCTAAAAAAATTTCACCATGATCGTGACATTTTAATGCATGCATTCTGTTTGTTTACTCTGTTAATAACCTGATGCACCAAAGACAGGGGATGTGACAGTCGAGGTCTCCAACTGTGTCAAACCAGCATCTATCACTCAATTGGGTAGGTCAAAAGTGCTTGGCTGCATTAGAGGGGATTCCTCTGGGAAGCCCTTGTCTATTAAAGGGGCACAGAGATACATTGTCTTAAATGAGATCAGCAATTTCCAAAGATGTTTGTTTTATGTTACAATGGTTAGAAAAGCTTAAGATTGCTCAAGTTGTTTTTCTGGAACTGAAGGTGTTCGTGTTTGTTTTATGAGTCAAAGCTTTACCCTTGGAAAGAAAACATTATTTAATAAGAATATATTTTTTGAGAATGTTTTCTGTCAGTTCTCAAGTAAAACCTCGCCACATCTGAGAGAATATATGGCTGATGCATGAGTCGAAGTTAGTTACAAAAGTCTTCTGAACAAAGAAAAGCAAAAAGTGGCACAAAAAAAATAATAACAAAACCCTGGATCCCAAATCTTTAAGTAAAAAAAAAACTATTTAGAGTAACTCTTGCCACTCTATACATACACAGACGTGCCTTAAATGTCCTTAATTTTATGACATAGACTGGTCAGGTGCGCTACAGGCTCCTACTGTGAATATCACTCAATTTTCAATTCAAATCAGTAAAAATCATAAATGTATTTATGCCCGAACTGAAACGATCATGAGCTACTTGAGTTATAAGCATGAGGCTTCTACAATTTCTTTTTTGAGGGACCTATTTATGTTTTTATGAAAATGCTGAAATTGAAGCCGGCAGACTCCAAGGGGAAAAGATCTGTATCAGCAAAGGGAAACTCATTGCTTGTTTGAATTGCTAATGAAAACAATCCTTCCATGGTGCTGTGTGATTATGCCTTTTGAATATATTGCTGCAAGGAAGTGTCTTTGATGACAGCATGGGGTGTTTGCCTTGTAAAACGTACTGCTTTAATTTTGCTTATAAGCCTCATGTTTCAAAGTGTATTGTTGCACTGTACAAGATAGCAATCAGTCATCTATCATCTATATCATTTATCCTGCACACCTTGTTGCAGTGGGGCTGCAGCCAAAACAGCTGACATTCTGTGAGAAGCATGTTTGACCCTGAACCTGTCGGCGAATGATCGTGGGACTGCATACAGACACAAAACTGTTCATTCTTAACCCACTGCATGCTGTTTGACTATAAAAGGAAACCTAATACCAATGAGGCAAGAGTGCAAATGTTAAATCTCATTTACTGTTTCCTGTCTAATCATCTAATGCTTACCTTAAAAACCTTTAAATTATTGCCCAAATCTTGTGAAGACTAGAGAGCAACAAGAAAATAACTTATGACGCAATACTTTTTGTAGAATTTGTATTCATCAGAAGGTTTAGAACACTTCAGTGGTGATACTGTGTGAGTTTAACCTTGTTTGATGGAATTTTGCATGTGCAATTAAATTACTCATGCAGGAGATACATTCTATTAATTTGTGCAGTCTTTGGATCCTGTTATATTTCAGTTCTTAAAGCCCAAGACTGTACAGATGTCTGAACTTGGTTTTTACTCTCTGGTTAAGATTCTAAAAATAATCTTTATATTGAGAAACTGCCCTCAGGTGAGGTCTGTAATTGGTATACAGTGCAGTTACTGGCTTGATCCTATTAGGCAGTCCGGACATGAAAACTTTAAATTAGAACTGGACTGTTGATCAGAGATAGAATTTATTGTTTCCATTCTTTTTTCCTTCATTGTCAGCATTGTAGATTATATTGCGCAGCAGATAGACGAACAAGGGCATGACTTTGCATCGTTTCAGTCGCTGTGAGATGCCCACAGTGTGTAAAGTGTATATTTTTGTTTGTGTCCATGTAGGAAAAAATAAGGATAACAAGAATAACAACCGCTTAAGAAAACAAAGGAAATAAAAAAAATTCAAGAAATGAAAAAGAGGGATGTATAAGCCAGCAAAGACACGTATGATCACCTGCAGGGAGCCCATCATATACATGACTGTCTCAGAAAATTAGAATATTGTGATAAAGTTCTATATCTTCTGTAATGCAATTAAAAAAACAAAAATTACTTTTTCATGATATTCTAATATTTTGAGATAGGATTTTGGAGTTTTCTGAAAATGTAAGCCATAATCAGCAATATTAAAATAATAAAAGGTTTGCAATATTTCAGTTGATTTGTAATGAATCCAGAATGTATGACATTTTTATTTTTGTAATTGCATTACAGAAGCTAAAGAACTTCATCACAATATTCTAATTTTCTGAGACAGTCCTGTACTCTATTCATGTTTTTAGCTATGTTGGTTCAGAGATGAGATGAGGAAAGAGATGAATATATAAAGTAAGTGGAAACAGAGTTGTTTCAGCTTGTTAAATCTCTGGAACGTTGCTACAGAAGAGAGCCATTTTGACCAGGGCTTGAAAGGGTATCCATTTGCAAATGATGAGAGAAAGCAATCTTTAACATTTACATATATTTCTTGAACAATTACAATGCTTTGATTTTAACAGTGATCATTTGTAGCTCATACAGAGTGATTGTATTTTCAAAAGTTTAAACCAGGACCAACTCATGTAACGTCTGCAGCACTCAGGTCAGGGTGAAATGCCTGCTGACCTACTTAAACTGCAATGATGATAACAATAAGAGGAAAAAGAACTGCACAATTTTTAGAATCATGAATGGCACCTTTTGCACAGCATCATACCAACTGCACACCAACTGTCACTGTCTGCACAGCAAATATTTGATCAGTCTTCACAATGGGATGCCAGCTTGAGCTCCATTAGGATTCGAATGTCTGTGTCGACCTTTCATTTGAAACATATAATAATTTCTGCTCCCCCAAAATAATCTCTGTGCTAATCCCATTAAAATCCCTGGACACTTGTTCGGACAGAACATACTTCTTTAAGCAGAGAGACGAGAGGCGATTTTTACATCTATGAGCCAGAAAAATGAAACTTCACATTTCATGATTCACAAAGCCCTTACTGGATGCTGCTGATGGGAGGGACAAGGGCTATGTTTTACATATTAATTGCTCTCAAAGTCAATTAACATTCTGGACATTGTGTTGAATTCTTTCATCTATTTTTCATGACTAATATTCCCTTTTATCCATCCTCTTGTCTAGGACTGCTGTGCAGTTCCGTTTATATAAATGGATAGCTTAAAAAATAGAGTAACGGCAGAATTTCATGTAGGATACAGCACAGATAGCCATGACAATAGAGGTGACGCTGATGAAAACAGCCACAGGGGAGAGCTGGCAGTTTGTTAGGGATAAGGTCATTTATGGTAATGGCTGACATACATCTGTTTTCATAATATGGTTAAAAAAGGGCATATTTTATTTATTGTAATATATGCAGGGCACTTAACACTGTTTTCTGAATGAAAATCAACTGAAGATCAACAAAAGCTGACACTTGTATCCTCTAACTTAACCTAACATTCATCAAATCACCATGAGATCACGTGATGTAAGTTAAATGTCAGGACTCACGATAAATTAGTCTTAGTCTGCAAAAGGTCCAATATGCAACATTATAATTACCAGTAATCTTGTGGCCTTACATCTTTTCACAGATCTTACAGATTATTGCAATTTCTTATTTATTTGTTTTACTCCAGAAGAACAGAATCAGCTATGATAAATGCAGTGTACATTGTGTTATTGATAATTCCTATCATATTTTCACCATTTTCATTTGGTCAGCCAGTCTATTGTCATTGTCGTAGTGATATGTCAGTAGCATTGACGGGCTGATTCCCCGACATAGCAGTGACCAATCTGACTATTTCTTTCCAGTATGTCTGGCGCCTTCTTGAAGATTTGAGTCCCATTTTATTACACAGTATCTATGGGTTCTTTTCATTCCCCTAAATTCCTTTAATCTGTGTAATCTTAGTTCAGTACTTAAAAAATGTATTCTTATGTCTCAGTATCTGCTTCAAGATTATTAACCGCCATGATATCAGCCAAATCAACTAATTCCTGTTTTTCTGTCACAGATCCCCTCAGTCCCCTGCAGTCATATAAGCTGCATATCAGTGCTGGAGATATGATTCAACATTATAGTTCTGATGAAAAGCAGATTGCATGTTTGAAGTGAAAGCACTTAATGAAGGGTTTGGGTGAAAAGCAGATTATACATACTGACTCCCGGAAGGCAAATAATGGAGTCATGAACCTCAATTATACACCAGAGATGTTTTTTTTTTTTCCAGTCAAGATGAAGTAAAAGTTCATAAAGGAATATTTTTGTATAATACAGTGAAAGATTGTTTAACAATACAACATGAATCCAATGTATTTATTCATCTGTTGACAGTCTCTTTTGTAGAAGTAGAATTATGATGTGGGGTCAAAAAGGTTGTGAATTACAATGTTGTGAAAATCAATGATATGGGTCTAATGAAAGCAAAGTTTATCATTATAAATAAGAGCATATAAAAGAAATGCCAAAAAAGCAAAAAAAAAAGGAAGGAAATTTTGTCTGCCTCTGTCTAAAGAAGTAAGTTAAGAATCAATATATTGACAAAGTATCATTGATAGAGAACATGACTAAACATGACTAAAGAGTGACTCTTGCCAAATATACATACCGGTACATTTCTGTAACTTTATTTACGTATATTTAGTTATATATCTTTTAAAAAAAAAGTTTCACCATATAAGATTCAAACTATAGCAATGCCTTCCAACTTTCCCATTAAATTCTAAATTACTAACTATGTATAAACATGTTTTAGAGTGTACTAAGTCCCTTGAAAACACAGAAATCATGGAAGTTGATCAGTGAAAATATACTCCTGACGACAATCCATTTGTTTTCATTTGAACTTGCTAGTTTTTCCAAAAATATGTTGCAAAAAGTTAAGAAGTTGTGAGTAGCAAGTATGACTAAATGGGCAACACAGCGACACTGCAGGTGCTGATGTTTTGAATTAGAAAGATCTATTTCTGCACTATAGAGTGACAGTATTGCAGTGGCAACATTACAAAATAGCGTGACGGGATGTTTTGCATCGCTGCTCACAAGATGATTGATGTTGAGTTTCAAGATTTAGGAGGCGCTTCAGTTCAAAGGCACCGTAATACCACCGATATCCCATCACTTGTAGGTTTGCTTGCTCCTTGTGATGCTCAGCCAAGGTGTTCAGTAATGTAATTTGCAGGTCCCACCTCTTCTGCCTCTACAGGGTTTTCAGTGATAGTGCCTGTGGTTGCTTAGCAACATATGCTGTTTGATCCCTGAGCTATCTGTTATTGTTGATGTCAATATTTGAAGAGCTGCTGAAACCAGAGCTCTGAGTTTGAAGTCGATAAAGATCCCAGGCCCCTCTCAAAAAGCTTGTATCTTATTTATTGGCAAAATTTTCACCTTGTGGATAAAACATGAGGGATTACACTATGCATCTACTATGACTGTAGACTAGGATGGCCAATGTAATTAAAAAAAAAAAATCCTTTCATGATATTTATTCTGTATATTCCTCAGTATGAAAATCACATCCTCACACTGTGTATGAACCACATTTTTTTTTTTCCTCAAGAGTAGTACTACAAGTATTTAATATTAAATAAGAGGTTGTGCATAGTGAATCTAATTTAATTTGAAAAACACGTTTGGTTCCTAATTATCTCCCTAATTCTACATAACTATCTAAATTGCTTGCTGATTTTACATTGTTTTTATTTTTTCCAAAGTGTGTACTTGTGGCATTTGCTGATAATTTTCAAAAACAATTAAGTGGATTTACTGATTGAATAACTAATGATTTGTTCGTGTGGATAGAATGAAATGATATATTGAGGTTTTCAATAGAACCTTAATAAACAATACAATTCAATATGATATCCCAGTTTGACAATTTTGATACGTGGCTATTTATTGTAGCTATTTGACACACCTAATGAAGTACCAGGGAAAATATCAAAACAATCACAGCATTGCGTTGTTGGCTGTGACGTTACAGTAGGTGAGAGCAATCACTGCAGGATTAGCCATTCAAATACCGTAAGACGATGCAGAGCGTGAAGTCAAGCACTTTGCTTACACTTGATTATCCCTTAAGGCAGAACCAGAAATCAGTCACCCCACCAACACACACGCACACATACGACACACACACACACCATCCGAGCCTACACCATCTCCCCTGAATGCACGGCCTATTTTCCCTGTCAAGGTGGTGTCCCAGATTCCTGGTTCCATCAGATAACTGCAACGCAAAGAGAATATGGATGTAGAGGATGGGGATGTCAGTTTGGACAGATATCAAGCCAGATATTTCATATGCTTGGGAACTGACGGTGTATTCATTCCAGTGGTTTGAAATGGAGGTGGTGTATGAGACCTCCTCAGAAAAAAAAATGTCCTACTTTGGATGTGTGTACATGGAAATGGGAAATATAGGATGTTTTTTCTTTTTGACCCTTAAGCGGTGTCTTTTTCCCCTGCACTTTTTCCAATTAATTTAAATGATGATATCTTTGGAACGACATAGCACATGCTACATACTCCCTCTTTTGCTTTTTGGTCTCAGGGATCATAACATACTTGTGTTATTAATCCACTGCCTGTGCAGATCAGAATAAATTGTGTTGAGATTTTTGTCCTCTTGGTGCAAATCAAATTTAGGAGCCAAAAAGAGACACAGCTAGTGATGACTGGATGTAGATGAAGACGTGTGGAATACAAGATGTAGCGCAAGCATTTACCCGAGTCAGATCAGCTACATGGGTTAGTTGTTCATTGAAGTGATGCATTTCCCAGTGCTCAACATCATAGGGAATATGATGAAGTTACATGAATGAGCCTCAGACACTGCGTAGCAGAATTTAATAGAATGGCTGTATCTTCATTATAAATCACTGATAACTTTAGTGTTTTCCCAGCACAGCTTTTGGATGAACATAATGGAATCAGTGCATTCTCCACAACAGATGAAGTGTGAAAGCGTTGGCAGACGTGAATTTAATAAAGATAGGCACGTCATCAGTACACCACCGCTAGCCCTCTATATCCAAATTGCAAATTCTAGTCCTTCTCTGTTTTTTTTTTTTTTTTAAATCATTAAAATCCAATTAGCTTCCTACCACTTATTCCTGTCACTCTTATCAGTTCCAGTCCCTCTGTAGATCTACACAAGGTTTATTAAAAATTTAAGCACTTCTCTTTCCAGAGGGATAATATATTGGAAACCTCGCAGCATCAACATGATCCTGTTTAATTATTGATGAGTGAAGCCTGGTGATATCAACATGGACTCTGCTGCATTTAGCCTTGTAATTTCATGACCAAAGTGGTAACCTTCTGGGTTACAAAGAGAAGGCGATGAGATTGCCAAAAAAAATGCAGTTCCCCAACTTTGATTGTTCCTAAAGAAGCATAAAGTTAAAGACCCAACTACGGTGCAGAGGAAGGATGACTAACTGTGTGACCTCATTTGAAATGATCCATCCTTTAGTATTTTTTTGTAGACTAAAATGTCAGAAAGGGTTTCGTAATTGGTTCTTCTTTGGCCAATCCCCGACGATAGGCAGAATATGAACAGATGCACATGAAACATACCAGGTTATTTGTCACATCATTCATGTTTGTCAAATGATGAACTACTATTTCCTATCGTGGACAGCAATAAAATACAAACAAGCAATGCTATTGCCCTTTACTAGACTTGTCACATTTAATAACATCACATTTGCTCTGTAGCTGAAGCGGTCCTGCAGTGTGATCGAAGATGAGTAAATAATTCAGAGTTATTGGAGCCAGTGCAAGCTTGTGATTCTCTACAGTTCGCCTTCACAGCTGCATGGGGCCTGCCAGTGACAGATGGCCCAGCCCATGTGGACAGTTCAGTGCCAGTATATCCCAATAGAGATTGGGCTGATTGTGCATGTCTGTCTTTATCTTTCTTGCCACTGTCTTCTAATACTCTGTCAATCTTACTCTCTCTCTGAATCTCTACTATGAAGACCGATATCTTTACATGATGCCAAAAAAAAAACAACCAAACGCCAGGGATTTCTGTTTCAGTGGTCAGCGTAATTGAAAATTTCATCTGAAAAATAGATTCAGTCTAATTCTGGGACTATATGACTCCTCCAACACTGATTTCCCTATTAAGTTTGGTCTTTTGTATAGTTTTGCTACATCATTTTGGTGTGTTTTTTTCGACAATATGACATTCAGGTGACACTTCAAAAACATTTCAATGCATCTGCATGGATAGCACGCTTGGCGCACACACATACACACGCACACTCACACACACACACACTGTAAACGCCATCTTGTTGCTACTTGTTGGAGATCGGAACACCAACAGGACATCACGGCTATGCTATTGAGTTACAGCCTGCTGATTTTTTGGCTGCTAGAGCTTGTGCTACAAATTGTAAGCACAGTGTGGATTGTGTGCGTTAATTAGGTTTCCAGTCCAGTGTTCATGTCCCGACAATCTATTTTAGATACCATCAGCCTTATCCTGACACAATTACTACGTTTCGTCTTTTGTAACAGATGAAACCCTTTTCCTGAATGCATTCATATATAGATTTAATATTTTGTGACACTGTACTCTAACCTGTTCATTCATCTACTGTCATAAAGCTTCATGTGTATAATTGCTGACATCCTGCCTCTTTTTCTGATCAGAGCTGCCCGAAAACTGGACAGACACCAAGGAGACTCTGCTGGAGGGGATGGTGTTTAATTTGAAGTACCTGGGTATGACTCTGGTGGGTCAGCCCAAAGGAGAGGACATGGCCGCAGCTGCCATACGCAGGATTGTTGCCATGGTGAGTGGGCCATGGATCATACTGAGTCTCACAATTAAGCCTTTCTGAAAGGGCTGGCTTAAATGTTTCAATCTTACACGGTCCGAGATGCAATGATCTCAAGCAGTGAAAGAATTCTGTAATCTAGCAAATCAACCGGTGATGGACTCTGCCAATCACTAAGAGCTGATATATATTTGCCCAAGCAACTGCTTTAAAGTTTAATAGAAACAGCCTATTTTGTCTTATATGGGGTTTTTCCCCCTTTCAAGACCAGCCCGCTCACTAAATGATGTTGATATCAGATATTTAAGTATTAATAGAAATTGTTAGAATAACTTTTATGATGTTAGAAAGCCATCTAGTTTAAGCGGAGGTTGACCTGAAGAAAAATAAATGACCTGTTTTCATTTACAACGTATGAATGTAACTAATTACTCATGCAAATAATTGGTTTCCACGGCCACTGAAACATAACAAAGTTTTGGAGTTAAACCTAAAATGTCTTGCCTAATGGCACAAGGAGCATTTTCTTTTGCTAGTTGTCCATAAAATGTTGTTGTACATTTGACTGGAAACTAATGAGCGACTAGAACGGCACATTTTTTACGGTGACATTTTCAGACGGATTTTTGAAATCGAGGAAATACTGCTTAACATACGTATTAGGCCTTTTTTTTTTCCTCCTATTAAATGACAAAGCAAGGGAAAGACAGGATTGTGACTTTTTCATGTATGACAAACTAACAGAGACTAGTTTTGACTAGTTTTGTGACAGTGAAAGATCATTTATGGTTAATGATTTGGTAGGAAAAGATCATAGGTAGGAATTAATTTCGAATTTATCTTGGTTTGGACATCTCAAAAAATGATTTTTTTTTTTCCTTTTCAGGTAATTTCCAGCAAAATATCTTGCCAAGGTTATCTGAGAATTCATGCCAACAAATCTCAAGTGACAAAAGATCGCTGTTTTTGTTTTTTCCTTTTTTTTTTTTTAAATACAAGATGCCCTTTATGAGTCATTCAGTTTGCCATTAAACAGAGTCCCACTGCAGAAATCCATTATGGGCGCTTTCAGAGTTGTTATCCTGAAAGTGCCCATACTTATTATTAAGTATCTGCACAAAACTTTGACGTTCAGAATTTGGAAAGGTTGCAATGCTTATCTCAGAGGAAAAGCGCCAACTTTCTTGATGTGGAGTTTTTGTTATATTTATATCACATTCAGGATTGTGGTCTAAGAAAATAGTTATAAGATGTTATAGCGACTTAATGGTCTATATAATGATTGTAGTGAGCTGCTTACAGAAATGACACAGCTCTACAATGTCAACAATGTAGACAGAAAATGTGCTATATTTTTGCATGGGCTCACACTAACCCACAAACTGTGTTCATTTTTTTTTTTTTGAAATTCCATTCATCCTCTGCCATGTCATTACACTTGTGCACGTCGTCACTGTGTGAGAATTTGTAATATTTTTTAAGGCTTTCTCTACAGAAATAAAAGCCTGACAGTGGCTGCCAATTGCAACCCCACCACTTCCCAAATAGGGATGGAAACTAATATCGAGATTAAGATTCAATTGATTTTTATCAGGACAGAAAAAGTAAACTCAATTTCCTATGTCTGCTCCCTTGAATCAACTCGAATCATATTAGTGAATGAATTTATGTCCCATTTGCTGCATGTTTTAGTCAGACATAAGACCCCATCAAGGGAACTAAGCAGGGAAGGGCTGAACTTTGTGTTTCACAAATTTATTGGCACCTGCCAAGTAAGGAAACATTTCTGCCAGGAACGCAGACTGTTAGCGTTCCCAGGAAGCAGCTCTACCCACTCTATTACTGTTAGTTTTGTGTAATTAAATTTTATGTGGTTTAAAAAACAAAACGTTTGTTCATATCTAACCACATGAGATGACACCATTCTTGTCCTTTTGTATTTCATAAATATTAATGTAAAATAGACATTGAATTATTTCTTCTACTACAATATTACTTTATTCCCACTCCACTGAATTGTGATAAGCTCGATATTCTTTGTGGGAGAACACACACCCATTTGCTTGCTAATTGCATGAGAAGGAGGTCAATGTCATTGTCAACAGGCAGCCTTACAGTCGGCTAACTCAGCACTGTGGTCGTATCTGACGAAATTCCAGATGGAGCCGAGCGGCAGGAGGATTCGGTCGCTGCCAGGCTGACATCAGGCTCTCGGTCTGGACTACACATTGCGGCATTTTACCCTCCATTCTGTCACATGATATCCAAAACAAATTTTCAGGAATATTCTTCAGCTTTGGAACAGAGTTTGACTTCGATTTATATGAAATCTGAATTTATTTTATTCAGTTTTTTGGGGTGTGTTAATCGTGTTAAATTAAGGCAAGGATTTGTTTTCAATTCTGTCTCCTGTACCTTTTTTTTTTTTTTTTTTTTAATCTACAGGCCAGAGCCGGTGCAAAGAAGTTTCGTAAAGTAACACTGACAGTTTCACCCAAAGGCATCATCATCACAGACACAGAGACAACAGATCTCATAGAGAATGTCTCCATATACAGGTATGTAATCAGTACTTTTTCCCCATCAGTATTAAGCATACTATCTTCCGTAGAATCCTGAGCATATGGATTGAAAACCTACAATAAAGCATACCTGAGATACTGCTATTTGCATTTTTCACACTATGCTGTAAACACAGGTCTATACATTTACAGTAATGATCCTTTTCCTTGGTCTGGAAGTTCAGACTTTTTTAATGGAGGATGAGAAAATTGATATAGACAATCACTTTTACCAGCATTTGATCAGAGCAGTAGATCTTGGGTTTTATACTAAGCATAGTGCATTCGGTGTCTCTACTTCAATAGATTGTTCTAAACTTTAGGCCAAATTGAGCCAGGCTAAATTTCACCAAAAGAGATTGTGCATTTTCTAAGTTGTCATGATGACAAAAATAAATTACATTTTCCTGCCATATTGGTATAATGTGAAAAAATTGAAGCCATTCAACCTGACAGGCTGCTAACCTCAGGTTCATTTCCATCAGCAAATCAATCAATGTCAGTAACCGTGTCAAAAAAAGCAGGCGCATATTCATGTCATATTGAATAGTTTACAAAATGTTAATATGAAACCACAACTAACTGAATCAATTTTTATAAAAGATAATAAAACTGAGCACCTCTGTTGGAATGTTCATGTACCAGAATATCATGGGATTGTTCCAAGTGCTGCCTTTCCTGAATTTCCATCCTAAATAGGATCTGATCATTCACATTATTCATCCAGTGATTTTAGACAGAATACCATGGAATGTAATATTAATAGGCTCTCAAGACATGTCTGAGTCAAGAAATGCAATTCTTAATGCATTAACAAATCCAGAACTAGGATTTTTGTGTACTTAATAAGTCATTTTAGTCATTCTTCTACTTATTTTTTTTCTACAAATATTTTGCTATTTAAAATGTTCCAAGTCAATACATTGCTGAAAAAAGTCAAATGCATTTATAATCGGTCCAAACTGGAATCGTATAATTTCTACCTATCACTCTTTCATTTTTAATGCTTTGTGCTCGAGAATATTAAATATTATAATAGAAATATTCAATGTTAATTCTATTCTAATCACGTTGGTCAAGTCTGAGTGAAGTCACAACTCACTAGTATCTGAGCAAGATGTTTTTATACATGAAGCAGTCGCAATGCAAATAGTTTTCCTCCTTTTATTTGACATTTCAATAGAATTCTTGTCTTAGTTCATGTTGAAATGTAGAGCCAAACTATAGGCAGCCCGTGCGTTCTCTCTTTTGTCCAACCTAACAGTTTACTCACTCGGATCTCATGCTAGATGAATTTGCCCCCCTTAAAAAAACTAGTAATGGAGCAGGAGCATGTCTTTCAGGAAAACCCACTCTTTGAATGGTAGTTGTGGACTGCGATCATTTGTTTGGCTTGCTTCCCTTTCTGGTGATACAGAGATGGTCATTGAGGATTAGTTCTAAATATACTATCCTTGGACTATGATGACAGAACAGGCTGCAATCAAATTGTGTGCGTGTGTGCATAGCGTGTGCGCGCACGTGTGTGTGCGTCCGTGCGCACAAACAGGTCTGCATATCCTTCTGAAACACCTTATCAGTGGGAACAGACCACAGGCCAGGGAATCTGCCTTCTCTTTGATCTCATCCCCATTCATCACTTATCCTCCCCTCTTCTCCTTCATTCGTTCACTCCAAGTAAATCCATCTTTTTCCTGTCATAGAAACGCTCAGTGCTGGCATACCAGTCTCCTAATTGCCCACTTTGAAACCTTTGCTGCGAGTCTTTCCCGGCCCCCCACGGAGTATTGATAGAGGAAAAATCGAGTGCCCACATACCGCGCTTGGGTTGACTGGGGATTGATTTATCCAATTTAGAAGGCCCCACCCCCACATTCTCCTCCCTTTGAGCCGCGTTCGTCTCTTGCCCCTCCTGTTTTTCCTCTACATAATCCATTTATTGGCCAAGGAAGCAAGTGGATTAAGAAAGAAAGTGGGGAGGAAAGAGAACACATATTTGACACACATATAAATAAGAATATATACACATATGTAGATGCTTGGATGGTCATGTGTAAAACTGTGCACAATTGTATGTTTCGTACATAAAAAAAAAAAAAATTTCATGATATTCTAATATTTTGAGATAGGATTTTTGAGTTGTCTTAAGATGTAAGCCATAATCAGCAATATTGAAATAATAAAAGGCTCGCAATATTTCAGTTGATTTGTAATGAATCCAGTATGTATCACATTTTTGTTTAATTAATTGCATTCCAGAAGATAAATAACTTTATCACAATATTCTAATTTTCTGAGACGGTCCTGTAAGTACGGTTCTTACAGAGGAAATATATATATATATATATATATATATATATATATGTATGTATGTATGTGTGTGTGTGTGTGTGTGTGTGTGTGTGTGTGTGTGTGTGTGTGTGTGTGTGTGTGTGTGTGTGTGTGTGTGTGTGTTGTATGTATGTATGTATGTATATAAATGCATTTTTTTTGTGAAGTTAACCATATTCACTTACAGGAAGTCAGGATGTGTCTTCCTGGGAAGGTTTAACTTGAGATGAATAACATTATGCCCCGTATAGAAAATGTAATATTATAACATATATACATATATGCACAATATCAATGCAATTCACTCTGTGGTGCGCAAACAAAGTAATAAAGTAATTGAAAATTCGCAAGTCAGTCAAAGTTAAGATCAATGTGTAGCAACATGTGGCGTTCATGCTAACACTCTCTGAACCTTAGCAGTATTATGGACAAATGCCTATCACAATTTCTCGTTTTACCAAAAAATGCCCCATAAATTGATGTTGTTCAGCTATAAATAAATATTCAAGGGAAATCAAGAGTCCAGCATAAATCGCTCTAGATTTTTCCAGCTTCATTATTTATAATATTATTACAAAGCATAATGCAGTTACACTATTGCCAAGTCTTCACTGTTTTTTTCTTGGAGTGTTATCAAGGCCCTGTGAGGGAGGAAGTGTTTCATTTTCTGCCTCTACTTTATTAAGCGTGATGAATGACAGCCAACCAGGAAATACACACAGTGTGATTTTAAAATGATCATTAATCTAATAAACAGAGCAGGATCCACCTAGACTTGTAATCACAATTGATAATCTGACATGTACTTCCAGCAAAAGTATATGGATCAGGAAAACATTCAGGTCAAAGAAGGCGAGCTAAACCCGTGGTTAATACCCGGCCATTGGAATGATGCACTGTGTAAAATACAGGTGCATTGATCAATCATCTGGAAGCATTTTCTATTTTAAAAGCCATTAAAAAAAAAATTCAGACATGTCTGCACTGCTTTACTAAGTTTACTAAATTTCAAAACTGAATCAAAACTCATTACCGGACCGATGCTGGATATAAAGTTTAAAAACCCCATTCTGCTGTTGAACTGAACACCATATTGCTATTCAGAATCACAAAACCTTTGAAGTGTGAACTTCGGTTTGGGCTTTGTACTGGAAATTTTAAAATATTTCAATTGATACTCTGGTTTTCCTGCTCACCTCTCAAACACCGGCGCTGTTCGCTTGGCAGAGATCAAAAGCTTGCAGTCCACGCAACCCCTTTGGAGATATGATGGAGCCTGACAGCTCAGCTCCTGTTGTTCAAGCTCAGGGAAAGCTCTTTTCCATTATTTATTTTTTGTTGTTGTTTCAAGCTGAAGGCTTTCTAAAAAAATTTCGATCCGCTGTGCGCAATGAGTGACAGCCCCCGCGCAAGATTTATATCACACTTCATGTGACATCAATTTCAGATGGGGCTTGTTTGTCTTTGCTGGGAAGATTTAATCTTAAATGTGTATTCACTCCAAGGAGATATCTTTATTTGTACATTCACATTATTCACTCATGGATGCCATTGTGTAATAAACAATATTCTTAGTTCCCAATCTCTGCTATAATTTGCATATCTGTGACACTCTTGTTGCTCTTGGTTGAGAGGTGATTATTTCTTTATTTTTATTCTTCTCCATGAGGTTGGTATTTTGTGTTCAGACCATTATTTACATTGGTTGGGTACCAAACTCTAAAATAGGGCACTGCAATTAAAGCCCCAATATAAGTTCTATGATAGGGAAGCAAGGGGGTTGGGAGGATGGGGAGGGTGCACGCATAAGACTGAGTGTCCTGGGCATTGCTATATGGGTCATGTATCAATAGTGGAAGCCTGCAAACAATCTGGGTAGGAGATGTGAAGGCTAGTTATTCCAAGCTTGTTTTTTTTTTGACAGCATGAATTACTTCATTTTCAGGGCTGCTTTTGAAGTAGGGTTGCAAATGAGTGCCTGATGCTCTTTGTTTACAGTTTTTAAGCCACTCTGCAGTCTGCAGGCTGACAGATTATGTGAAGATTTACACCAACTGCAGGCCCATGGTGACACTGAGTATCACAAATTGTGATGGAGACTTTGATCTAATTCATTGAGGGGGAAAAAATAACATTTGTACCACAACAATGCATCTCATGTCATTGCAGTAGACAGATTTCCCTTTTATTGAAATGTATGCGAATAAAACGGCAATATCTGTAAAAGCCCTAAATCAAGCTTTCACAGAATGGACATTTTAGACCTTCTTTTTTAATTAATTCAGTGTCGTCATTTTCTCATAATTGTTGACCAATGTATAACAAATTCCCTTATTCTGCGTTCTTAATACTCATATAACTAATCATTTGTTTTCAATTCATCTATTGTCTATGTCATGTCATTTCTCACTGTTTCCTTATCTGTTTTTTGCTCCTTTTTGGGTTCGGGGGATTTTTAAGGTGACTTATTGTTATGACGGGTTACTTTTACAAGATTCTGAAAACAAATTAATTTTTTACTGATAAGCAAACCAATATTTATTCTATGCCTGGATCCAGCCAGTAGAGTCACTATACGAGTTCTGATGGAATAAATATTAGTATAAATCCATATAACAGCTACATTATAAATCATTATATATATGTACACATGTTGCCTAGAGAGATCTTTCTCTTTTTGCCCCTAAATGTAAAAATTCTTGTGTCCCAGGTCAAGTGCATCACCCCTGTGGCTCATTTACACATGTACCTTATTCCACAAACCTCATACAGTCCCCTTAGTTTATGTAAAAACCTCACAGACATGGGGAGGGTGTTGAAATCAATACAGCAGCTAATAGCCTGCATAAAATCTGACAAAGCAAATCCACTACCTTTTGTGTACCTGGCATCTGTAGACCACAGAGGTTATTGCTGGAGAACAAATGGCTCAGTGGACCGACTCGATGGTTTTAGATAACCATTGAGAATAAAGGGCAGTGACTGTGTGACTCTTATTGAGTTTCTACACAATTGGATTTCTCAAAACAAAACAAAAGCAAACAAGCTAAAAAAACAAAAAAACTCAGATATTGGAACCAGGGGAGAAGCTGCGTGACTGGCGGGGATGAGGTGTCAGGCTGAGTGTTGTAGCAGCAGATATGAATTCACAAAGCCAAAGTATTTCCATTCACAACTGAAAGCGGAAATTCATTTTTAAATTTTTTTGAATATATCCAAGCCCTAAGAAGTGAACATCTCAATAAATGATGCATGCCTCCGGAAGGATTGTAATGATCAAACTGTTTTTCTTAGTACTTTACAGTGATGTGCTGTAAGACAAATAGCTCAAAACACAGGGGAGCAGTGTGTCATTTTTGCATGCTTCAATTTTCTGAAAATCAAAACAGTCCCAAAATTGTTAGTAATTGCTTTTCTGCATTTGGTATCTCCGCTGTTTATTGCGCAAGCTGAATTAAATACAATCACCTTTAGTATAACGTCAATCGTAAACTGAGAGACTGCATGCTGGAGAAAACTGGAACGCTAAAGAATGAAGCCTCTCCTGCAAATAAGCAGCTACCTATTTGTCACTCCCTGCATCTAACCCCATGAGAGATGGGACTTCAACAAAATATTCATAACTACCCCTCTTATCCTGCTGATTCACTATGAATGTCTTTATGCAAAACATTGAGCACAAAGGCAGTCATGACTTATGACCAATGGATGTACAGTATGTGGCTTCTTGAAAAAAATTGAGTTTGTTGTGCATAATTACGTCTCTTGTCAACAGGCCCTGTCAAGAAACAATTTGATGTTAATCACTTCATCTTGCAGAATTTCATACTGCACAGCGGATAAAACTCAGGACAAGGTCTTCGCCTACATCTCCCAGAGTCAGTTCAATGAGACACTGGAGTGCCATGCTTTTCTCTGCCAGAAGAAGAAGATCGTGAGTGTCCTCCAGAGTTATCTTTCTTCTGAATGTATTCTTCTTGAAATATTGGGACCACATTGTCAGACATGAACAGGTCATTAAGTCAGTGTGTTTGAGGATTGAAAATAAGGGTTTGAGACAGCTAGTGCTATCATTTGTTGAAAGCACATGGCGCCATCTTGTGGTAATTTAAGTTTCGTAAACAATGTCAAATAGACAGTAGTTTGTTTTTCTAAGATACATTAACTAAGAGCCTGAGTTAAATTTTCAACAGAAATTATAATCCTTTGGTTGATAATGTATATGCTGAGTGTAACAAGTATGTTAATTAACAATTTTTAATTGTTAGTATAATGTTAGTATAAGAATATTAAATGCTACTGGCATGGAACAGCCCCTTTTCCAAGGTAAAGGTCATTTTCCTCCCCAGTGCATTAGGTAACAACTTCTTTGCAGGTATATTTTCTAAATGTTAGTTAATTGAGGTAAAGTTCCTGGTAAGGACTCATAAAATGATGCGCATTAGATAATGATTAGAGGCTTATTAATATAATTTACTGCATTATCCTTTTTAATATAAGGCATCATTCAGTGCTTATTAGAAAAATGTTTATGTTTATAAATGTTGAAAAATGTTTAGCCAGCTTTTCACTCGGTTTAGTAACACATAGTTACTAAGTTACTCATTGAGTCTCGCGATCAAAATAATGGAAGATTGTTGAATAATTTCATATACAGATCTTAAATATACTTTAACCCTCTATGCTTTTTGGATTTTCCTGATTTTATCTATCTATTTTTTTTTTTTTCTCTTGAAATTCAAGTGCAAGGCACAGTGCATTGTAAAATTGTTCTTCTTTTTTTAGATTTAAAAAGGCATTTGTATAAAAGGACCGGGCTTAGTTTTGTGATGAGGAATTTCAGAAAAAAAGGCTTTTACACACAGGGGAAACCAAACCTCAGCGATGAACAAATGTCATCTTTTTAAAATAGATCTTTATTTCCATTCACTCTCAATAAAAGCAATCAGCTCCAATATGTCTGCAATGAAAGGGAAAAGTCCGAATTTAGTCATGTGACTCTAACCTGCCCCTTCTCTTGTCATCCGCCTCCAGGCTCAGGCTGTTACATTAACGGTAGCACAGGCTTTTAAGGTGGCCCTAGATCTGTGGGAGGTTGCTCAGGAAGGTGAGTTCATGGAGCTGCTGAAAGGTGAAATCTCTCCCTTTGAACCTAGCAGGCAAGGTGTAATCCACCCAGCATGTCTGTGATCAGATTAAATCAGAATTAGATTAATCTCACTGTCGGGGTAACCCATTTGCCGCCAGTCGGCTAAGGATTGCTTACAAAACTGGCGCTTCATCCACACACTCATCTGATATTTCAGACATGAAAAATAAATGGGCATGGATATAGAACTCTGACAGTATTAGTTCATGAAGACAGGAATTCCCAAGTGGTTGGCTTTTGCTGAAGACGTTTGAAAATAACATCAAAACAAATTACTACTGTTTTAAATCTAAATCCTGACTACCAAAAAAAAAAAAAAAAGTCTGCTGCTGAAAAAAATCACACGCCTCAGCCAAGTTCACTCAATACACCCTTCTGAACATCCTTTTGGTCTTTTTATTATAAATCATTATGACACTGCACACAATCGGCACCAAAGACAAAGGGAAATGTTGTCAAATGAAAGGATTGAAATCGATATCAAACAGTTTAGCTTCCTTGAAAAATAAAAGTTTTGACCCACTGGCCCATTTGTTGCTGGCCTCCTCTTTCTTTTCCTCTGAAATCAAAAAATACATATTTGGTCTTCTTACTGATTGGTAAAATAATTCAACCTCTTTCAAAGACTGAGTTATTGCCTCAGTTCATCAGAGCAATAACAGTTGTGTGTTCAGCAAGTCCTGTTCAAGGCAAGACAATGATACATATAACCAGCGGTACACAGTGTGTATTTAAGTTGTGAGTTAAAAAGTGTAGTTGAGTAAAAGGTGCCGGAGGACTAAGATTTTTTTAACTGTACTAGAAATCGTGTACAGATGACTGCAAACACTTCAAAGTGTGAAATAGACCGAAGAGAGCCCATGTGATCCTTTCCAAGTATTTCAAGTGTGATATCACAACTAAACGGTGTCAGATTAATAAGCCTGCTACATTGCACGAGGCGACAGACAGGAAGGACAGACAACATCCAGCCCCTGCACTCTCTTCCGTCTCCTTCTGACCTTGAAACTGCTCATGGGTTGCAAAAGCTGGACTGCAGCCTTCAGAAGCCAGCGTGCTCCGCTAGAGGACGAACGTTCAGATTTATCCCGACTCGCTAGGAAACCTTGTGTCTCATTTTATCCCTGTAACAGCTGTTACTTGACATATAACTAGTAAATGAATTCCGAAGTTGTGTTACAATCTGACATTATGTCCTTTAACTCTCTCTTTGATTGTGCTCCAAACCTTTTCAGCAATTCTAATACCGTGGCTGCCGCTTCAGAATTAGGTTTCTCTCTGATAATGTCGCCCCCAAGCTTTACGATGAGAAGCGGTGGCTGACTTCGTAAAAAATGAATGGGTCGCTTTGTAAGATATACTGTGCGGGTCATTTCTGTCATTTTATATGCAGCTCTTGCTCCCTCCACACATTTTACAAGTTAGCTATAATAACATAGTCTTAATTGTTATCGGCCGCTCCTAGTTATAATGATAAAAACTGTGTTAAATAATACCACATTACAGCCCAAATTAAGCTATCTTACCCTAATTTATTGAATTTGGAAACAACATGCAGCTACGACCGAGCTTCTTCTGATACTAAAATGACAGCCTTTTTGAATTTTAATTTCCTTTGTATGCAGACAAAAGTAAGAAGGCGAGGACCTGCTGTTCTTGTGCGGCGAGCAACGGTCAAAGAGAGACAACAGAGAGCCAGTGTTTTCCAGCAGGTGAGTTTAATCTTTGCTTTTCAGATGCCATTAACCTTCTTCAGGCAGATGTTGCAGATTTGCGACAGCCAAATATCAGATTTTTCCTGCAACTACAACTTAATTTGAGCCTGAGAGGGTTAATGCTGTTGGTTTTATGTGTTTCGCCAACAGTTAAAACAATTAGTCGTATTGATAATAACAACTTCACAAACCGTGATGTTTCAATATCACTGCAAACCATTTATTGCTTTTACTCCATAAGTATTTCAACTTATGTCCCTATTAGGTTAATGAATAATGTTTTGTTTTTATGTGAAGTGAATGACCTTCCAAGTACACACATATATGGAAAGTTTGACCAAAATAAAATATTGTGGTGATCCCTCTATAATGTATAGCTTTTGGGATTTTTTTTTTTTTCCTTTTGCTGAGATAATTTTCCTAATCTGGTTTTATAAAAATGGCAACAGCTGTCAGATGTGAATGTGAACGATACAGACCCATCAATTTCCAAAGGTCAGGATTAAGTACCCATTACAATTGTCATTTATAAGACAACATTAAAAACACCTTCTCTGTTGTGGTGCGTTCATGCCTGTACTTATGTACATTCACTAAAAATTGAAGTGAACCCTATCATTTATCAGACTAATGGGATATTTCGCATAATGATCTGTAACTCATTAGCCATCCCAGGAAGCAGCAGGTTTTACTGTAGAGCTGTGACATTTATAGGTCAAAAGTGTTTTCCTCCCCCTGGAGGGTTGAATAGTCTGCAAAATGAAACTTAATCATCCTGTCAGTTTGTTGTCAGTCCAGGCCCATCCCTTCCTGGCTTCTTTCAATTAAAAATTTGTACTGGTAGTTGCCAGAAGAAGGGGGGGGCAAAAAAAAAATGCTGTGAAAGCATGAAGGACCTCTGAAGTAATAGAGAGACATGTGAATATTTAAGAGATTATTTAAATTCCGTCTTTAGCTGGCAAGCTGTAAGCGCCACAGGCAGGGATTGATGCTTCACCTTTGTGTCGCTGCAGTTTAAAAGACCAAGCTGACTTCTCTTTTCTGTGTCACTGCTGTCATGAATTTGTTTCTGCATGTCCCTGTTCTTGCTTCTGTCCCCACACTACTATTTTTGACCCCTTCCCTCCTTACTTACTGCGCCCGCTGGATTTCACAGATTCAGAGGCACATAAGCCTTTTGGGACGGAGGAGAAGCTCCGAAGGCCATTTTTCTCCGCCTCAATCAGTTCCCCTTCACCTCGTAGTAACCCTACTCGGAGGCGACCGATGAAGCATGACTCCTGGGTAGGTCACGTGGCCGGCCTCCAAATAGTGGACTGTGCTGAAATAGTAATTTTGTCTGTTGCATTGCAGTTATATTACTATCCTGATTGTTAAGGGGAAAAAAATGAGCTAAATAAATCACAAATATTATTTAAATCAAAAAAAAAAAAAAATCCAATATACTGACACAACGCTGTTTGTTTTGAGGCACTCCTAAGACCAAACAATATGTAGTTCACTTGTAATTACACATATTCCCATTTTCATTTGGACATTTGAAGTCTACAATTCATGAATAATTACATATTTTTGATTCAAGGCCCGAGAGTTGCATACCCCCTCGACAGAGTAACACATAAACAACATAAGAAAAACATTGAAAAAATGAACTGAATGCAGAAAATTATATTTTACCCAGTCATCCTGTGACCTTCAGGTAGATCCTGGGTGTATCCAGGGATACAAGCCCTTATTTATTGAACCTCAACAGACAACATCCTGTTAATCCAATTCAATTTAATTACATTTGGAAAATTTGGTTTGTCCCTAAAGGGCAACTGTAACTCACACAAAATAATAACCATTTCATACGATAACAGATATCTTTCCAAGAATCTTAATAGGAACAACAGGAGAAACAAGAAAATAGGCATTTTATAATAACAGGCATTTTACAAAACCTCAACACAGCAACATAGACCTATTACATATACATGTACATTATTATGTATAAATCTACAATAAAAGTTCCTCTCTACATATTAACTTTGTGCAAAAGAAAGGGAGTTCAAAATTCAATCAACCATGTAATATGTGTGAAAATATTTACCATACATGCATAAGGCAAGTACTAAAAGGTGTTTACCAGAGGATTTATTACAGCAAAATCAAATCCTGTTTGCAGGCCTCTGGCTATTAGAAGTTAATATTATTTATTTTATTTCTCACCAATATTAAACATGATCCCTAATTATAGAATATTAACGGAGCACTGGGTTTGTACATTTTTTAGTTGACAATACAGCTGCATCATTTTCAGTCTGTTCATTTTTGCATATTTACCACTAGATGGCAATATGTTTATTTAAATGTGTGCGGCTGCCTGCTCCCGCACAGAGGGGATCTCAAGAGCTCTGCTTGTCATATTTATATGTTCATGAACATTTTACAAACTGTCCCCTCCAATAATCAATCACATCTTATAGTACACATCGATTTTAATCCTTGGATTTTTTTATTCATACATGAATTTGTTATTACTAATAATGATTATCTATTAGTATGCAATAAATTGGAACAAAAGCAATATATCATATATCTGTCATATATCTGGTATATTCAATACAAATGTGTCCTTTTGATCTAAATCAGACATTTGCATATATGTCTGTATTTTGTGTATTCTATTGATTTTATTTTTTTATATATATCTATATCTATATATAGATATATATATATACAGCTTAAAGGAATGAAATGTAAGCGTCTATTGATCCATGTTTTTAATATCTCAACAGGATGTGGAGGATGGTCTTGAAGACACGTTCTCAAGGTAATCTTAATATATCGAGATAACTCAGGCATACTTTTTCATCTATACAAGAATACTGGAGTATTTTGCAGAAAATAAACGTCAAATTGTTCCTCCACAAATATATCTCAAGTACTACAATCTGAGCGCAAATGTATCACAAATTCAATTCTGCTGACAGGCCCGCTGAGAATGTGCGCTGTGAATGTTTGCTAATGCTTCCAGCAATTGGCAAAATCTGTCATAACATATTTGAACATGGTTGTATTGTTCCTTTGGAAAAAAAAAAATCCACTTCCGAAAATACTTGCGCTGCAATTTGATTTTAGCCGCTCTGTTTCGTGTATCCAGTAAACACACAGCAATTGCAGAGTGTGTTTTGAAGCTTTGTTGTGCTTCTAAAGCAAAGTGGGATGATTTGAGGCAATTTAAAACATAAGCAGCTACTTCCCCCTCATTAAAACTGCAAAAAAAAAGCAGCGGTGATGCAACCCATCTTGAAGTAGTGATTTTGACCTCCGGCTACTATAACTCAATTTGAATAAAAAAAAAAAAAAAAAGACTCAAATATACAGGAATATAATTACAGGAATATTTTTATTTTTTGAATATCATGTAATTTTACCAAATTCAATCCCAAGTGACTGTGTTGCACCCAAATGAGTCTTCATAGAAGCATTGGAAACCTGATATGAGGCTGTTTTCCTGTCTTTTTCAGTGTGGCCTTATTTTCAAGAATGTCACTGAAAGTGTTAATATCCAATGACATTTTATTTACTAAAGGTCATTGGTTAGCTTTATTGTGACATTATAATTCCTTGAAAAAATCATTTGAGTGGAATGACTAACAGAAGGACACGGGAGCAGAGTAGGTGTTTCTTTATTCTGTTTATCATTTCTATTTTGATAAATCGGTAAAAGGACTCACTTGAAATTTAAGGCTATGAAAGATCTGGCATCAAGGCATCAAGCTGGTGTTGAAATACAAATTTAGGTCGGGGTTTAGACTTCAACTAAGTTTTAATTTATCATTTTCACACAACTATTGTCACTAAAACCATTTGAAAGCAGGGTTCTCTTTGACTCAGTTATCCACAGTATTGTAAAGTCATTTGTTGATATACTGCTCCAGGTTGTTTTTGCGAGATTTAGTCTGAATGATGCGAAAAACTGCAGTACAAAGTGGTCACTATGAATTATAAGGATCTTGAAATCATCAGATTTTGAGGCTCGGATACCGTTTTACTGGTTAAAGCAATATGATGCCGCATTTTGAGTTCAAAACGGGAACTTAATGATACTAACAATATAATGATGATAATAAAAGAAGACGAATGGCACATTTTTTCAGTCATTCTCTGCAAGTCCTGTCACTAGTTGTCCTGTATTTAGACAGTACAGATGTCATGAAAGAAGATAGAATTCATGCATTCAACATACTTTTTGAAGGAAGTGTCTGCACATCTCCAGGGCTGGTTTCAAGATGTCGCAATAAGGAAGTCATAGTCAGTATTTCAAGACACTTCCTGTTGTGACTGAGGCACTGTTGCTGCTACGTGTTTGGAAAATATCTGACCTTTGAAGAGGAAGTTCGCCTCCAGGGCTCTTTTAGCACAAGAGTTGTCAGACTTTTCCGGTTCCAACTTCTAACAAATCGACGTATAGAAAACACATGACCATCATCCTTGTTAAAACTTTTGTCATTTGTTTTTGTCTTTTAAGAGCCTTAGCAATGTATTTCAACAAAGTATGAATTTTCAAAGGTTTCATTTCTTGTTTGAATTAGAAATTACTCCCTTGTTTATCACAAGTAATCTGATAAATCGTAGGTTATGCACTTTTGAATTTTAGCTGAAAGCACCTATTGACAAATAAATTCAAAATGAAAAAAAATCATCAAAGAATAAAAATAAAGAGATTTATGTAATTTGCAGTGAGGAATTTCTTGCAAATTTTAAATGATTTCCATAAATGATCTTTTTTTTAAGCATTCACCCACCTTCTTTTAAAATCCCAGGCAATTCTGTATGTTCCTACATAGACATCTCTCAATAATTGCCACTTTCTCTCATACACATTTGATTTGTCTAAGGCGTCCTGTACTTCAGCAGCATAGGCTGATCTAGCAGGAGGCAAATGAAACTTAATGAGTTTCCATCTCTCTGATGTACTGGAAACTGAAGGATCATTCAGAACTACAGAACACACTGCACCAAGAGTCATAGAGAGTTGGGATATAGTTGCTGGGATGTCAAAAGAGAAAGAAAAGTCTGCAAAAAGTGTGTGTATGTGTGTATATGTATATATGTGCAGTGTATATATATATATATATGTATATGATTTTATGTGGGTATATATATATAATTTATCTCAGACATGTTATGGTGAACCAAGAGAACAACTGACCTGTTTTCAGTATGATAAGAAAAGGAGAGAGAATTGTATTTTCCCCATAATAAGTACTAAAGGCTTTATTTGGGGCGGCCCCTCCTAGTGTGTTGAAGTGTTGTTTAGCAATACACTGAACCCCTAACTGCTCCCGTGACGCTGGTCGTTGGAAGCCAACTGCTCATGGTGGATTAATTGTAGAGAACTAATTTCCCCATGGGGATTAATAAAGGATAAATTATTATTATTCAAATATAACAAAAACAAAGGTTTGAAAATGTATTAAAAATTCCTCAAAAAATATCTGGATTTCTTTTTTTCTGGCCTGATTGAGTGTGACCACTTAATATCCACTCATGCAAGCAAAACACTGAGACTCAAAGAGAATATTTTCATCAGATGATTCCGATCCATATAATTCAGTACCCGAGTATTTTCAATAAATACCGGACTTGTTCTTATGACATTTGTTGGATTCACATTTTAGTTCAGTGGCCAGCAGTTTGATATAATGTGGGCTCCATCTGAAGATGGAAATTTAAACTGCTGAATAGTAGCTTCAGTGTATTTCTGTCAGAAGATGGAGCGATTATATTGATGTCATTTGGATTGTCTGTGTCGGGACCGAGAGGCAGGGTAACCTGTACTCACAGCATTGTGTTGGCAATTGAGGCTGTTTTTAGGCTGTTCTGGGGAAAAAAAAAAAAAAGATGGCTCATTTTAAACACTATTTCATTCTTTCCTTTTCTTTCCCTCTGACTCTTTGAGTTTTACAAATACGCAAGGGAACAAATGGTAGTAACAAAAAATGGGATTCACTTGTTTAATGGCGTTGGGAAATCAGGCAGCTACCTTCTTTGCAGTTTTGGGTCAATTCTATGAACACACAAAGGCTTGCAAATTTTAATATAAAAAGTGTCATATTGGAAATACTGAATACTGTGGCTCAATTGGAGATATCCTGTGGAGTTATTTTCATCGTGTCTGTGGTCTTTCCACCTTAAAACATAAGTCCTTGAAAAAGGGAATGGCTGATGCTTTCACCAATTGGCACATTTTGTTAAAATGGGATGAATTAAACTGTTGAATGTGTGTAAGACTGTTTAAATTCAGTGTGACATCGCAGTTAAAGTGCATATGATGTAACAGCTGGCTTAGGCCCATGGTACCCCGAGCCACCTAAATAATTTACTGTCATCTAAAATGTAGGGATCTTTTTTTTTTAACGTAATGTACTTTGAATGTCTCTGTGCGGGCTGGCTCCTGGGCAGGGACACCACAGACTGCTATTGATTCTTGATTTTGTCATTTTTGTAAAAAATATATTTATTTTTCTTGTTAGACTTTAACTCTAAAAACAGCATTCAGTCTGATATACTGTATTTGTGTATTTACAAGGACATTTTATTTTGTATTTCTGTAGCTCTCAGGTTGTTTTGCAGACATACAGCCTGAACAATGATCAATAGATCCCAAACACTACTATTGGTTGGATATTGGCGTTGCAAAGATCAGATAGAACATCTCAAATGAAGAACATCTCATCATCAAATGAAATGGTCAATTTTTCTTTGCACCCAAACAACGCTTCAAAAGGACTGTCTCTTAGCAACAAGCAAGCAGTTTACAAAACAGTTGTCAAGTGACATGGTTGGTGGATAAGGATGCCTATAGGTTGACTATATATAAGCAATAAATATTTATTTGTATATCTAAATATATTTTTGTAGAAAAAATGAGAAGATATATTATTTTAATTATATTTATGTATGTTGGTAGAGAGCAAGGAATCATTATTAAATTATTGACTATAAATGTATTACATTCCTGACATAATCCTAAACATCCATTACATGTTTTTTCATTCCTTACAAGGGTTACTGGACAAAGGCTAACATAAATACGACAAAAATTGCATTTTTGCCACTGGCCTCCGGCTGATGTCGCACAAAGACAAACTCAAGTCTGAAATCACAGACTTTTGTTTGTTGTTTTTTCCTTTTTTTCTTTTCTTCCCTGTAGGCTTAGCGTGATTGACAGTTGAGAATATTTAGGAGCTGTGATGCTCAGCAAGAATTGCTAGTGCTTCTGGTTGTGTCAGTGCCTCGCAGCACCTACCAGGAGGGAGGAATTGGAGGAGGTTATGTGACTGTACTTTGGGTCTGCAGTCATTTCGTGACTCCTTTATCTCACTCTGTGCACAAGAGAGACCTGGATGATGTACTGATGAACATTTTCTTTATACATTACATGCAGCAACATGGAAGTAGAGGAGATGGGCACTGGTAAGTCATGTTGTATGAGTATACATTGAGGTCACCCATATATTAAAAACAATATCACAATTCTGATGCATTGAGAACTTCAAATATTTAGCCAAAATGAGTCACATAATTACTTTAATTAAGAAAACACATAACTGATGCCACAGTTAGCGGCAAGTTTGACGCAAGTGAGTCTAAAAGAGATATTTGATATGATTGATCTGAATAATCAGATTATTGAAATCAATACTTTGTTGTTATCCAATACTCACCTGTCACTTTTTTTTTTTCTTATGTCCTACTTGTCATTTATATTTCTCAAGATAGTATCATGATACAATTCGGTATCTTCTGCCCATCTTGCCCCCCCCCTTTGTTTTCTTTTAATGTTGGCATGCACTGTAAATCGCTTTCATTCAAGCTGTATTTCTTGCTCTATCAGACTGGCCAAGTCCTGCTCCGAACCCGTCTCTGACAATGCAGCTCTGAGTCTCAACGGGGAACCCACCAGAGCCTGACGTCAGTCTGCGACGACGAGTTTTGAATAACACGCCGAATCTAGCTGTTCAGCCCACATCCCACAAATTTGAGATCACATGTTTCTCCCCAGGACTGACAAAACACACAGGGCAGAATACACATCAACTGGACAGCCGGCCAAATGTATCATACTCCCTGGTGTCCAGCTCTGTTCAGTTTGATATTCAACGGCGGCTGCAGAGAAGTCAGAATGAAGAGCCCAATATTCTTCTCTATTTTTGTGGATTCTCACTAGTCAACACTCAGCTCATACAGTGTAATGATATTTAATTTTTGCCCAATGCGAAACCAATGCACCTACATATTTCAGGATGGACGGTTTTTCAGGATTTTAATGTTTTTGAATAAGTAACACCCTTTGAAAGAAGGCTGGGTAAAGTCAAGGTTTTTTTTTTCATATGAATTTGTAAAAAAAAACACATGATTTTGTTTTATTATCTAGCGAAGACTGGTGAAAGTCTATTCTGAAACTCACTGAATGCTGTTGATAAGCTGCTTTCATTAATGCAGGACCAGCTGCTGGTCTCAGCAGCTTGCCAATTCTTTAGAGTCAAACTAAAAGCTGATGTTGTTGTGAAAACTGCAGGCAGAAAAACCTACAAGATACCCTGTGTTACCTTAAATTAAAATAATTTCCAGCTAGAAAAAGTACCCAAAACATAATGCTCACTATACATAAGTAGTGCATGATTTAAACACAGCCCAAGAGTCACTAGTCACCCTGAAAACCAATCACATGCTGGTTGGCCGGCTGGAAATCACAGTTGTGAAATATGATCTACTAACATAGTGATAAAATGTTTGGAAAACTTTTGAATAATTTAGATCAATTAATAAAAACTTAGTACTAGTGTGAATCCCTCTCCACTTTCCAACTGCATACAAAATCACTTGCTGATTATGATGCTAGAACAGATCAGCAAACTCAACTAGCTAGAGGATGTATATTTCCTGTCTGCAGCTTCCAAGAAATACCCACTGAGCCATTAAAATTTCGGAAATCTGTCATAATTAAGGAAAACGCATAATTTGACAGCCCTATTTTCAGCTGTGATGTTTTAAAATGAAGCCCTCAAGCAACTCTTGGCAAGGAATCGTTTCGCAAAAGGAATGTTAAATATACAGGACAGGAAATGTGTTCAGTTGTCTGACTCAGTCTTTGTCCTAACAGATGCTTGGATAGCTTATGTGCTAGAATCTGGCAAACGGTGTCTCAAAATAATGATAATTTATATCCACCTTTAGCCATCTAGATATGTTCAAGGAACATAACTGGACATAATGCATTGAATGAGTTGCGAAACTGTTGCTTCTCTTCTGGCTCATTTTATGACAAACCTGAAGCAGGTTAAAATCTTTACTTGACAAAATGCTCTGGGGTTGCAAAGCAATCCACATAATGCTGTGTTTATTAAAATCATGTTGAAAACACAACAGTAATTCTAATGAAAAAAAAATAGGACATGAATCCTCATTTCACTTGCTGGGTTTACATTTCACATGTCTAAATATCTCATATTTACTTTATATAATTTTGTGGTGAAATGGATTGTGTTTGTAAGGTAAAGAAAATATAATGGGGTGTGAGCTTGTCTCTTGTCGAGATACACACATTTCCGTAACGATCCATTTCAGTGGTCTTATTTAGACTGGGGCTTGCATTTTCCAAATATTTATAACGCCCATTATCTTCTCAAGCACTGGGGCATCACATCATGTAAAGTCAATATTATTGCCGAGGAATACTGATGCAGAACAGATTTAAGGCTGGGAGGTATTATGCATTGTATTTTTTTATGTCGAAGCGGTGTTCTGTATTTATGTATTATATCATATATGGCAGTTTTTAAAATTATCTTTGTTAGGATGTAAATGTGGACGCATTTGTATGTTTTCTCTTAGCTTAGACAGTTTGTACAATTTTAAATGTATGCGACTTAAACAACTGCAGGAATTTTGAGCATGGATGAACCCACATACAGTGTATGAGCCCCCCTCGGTTTTATATCAGTATTTACATGTCATTTTTATCGTACACTTATCAACAAAACCCTCGTTTGTCCGCGATTTATGCGCCTCAACCTTTTGCTCCATTTCATAGACACACTGTTGCTCTGCTTGGACTATGAATTATTTTTATCCACGGCTCAGATGACGTTTGCTGTCAAGGAGAAATTATGTTGTGACCCAGTCTGGATGAAGTGTTGTTTGTATTCATGGTGAAAGGGGTGGGAGGAAGTGAGAGGCTCTCTATTGTTGTCATGACACCCACTACAGAGTAATTGGAAAGCTTACCAGGTTACCATGGAACTTATGCGCGTTGCTTACATAGCAGTTCCATTGGATTTTTTTATATAGAGGAAGAAACTTGACTGTCTGACCATCCTCTGCACATGTTGGGAGGTCATTGTTGCCAATTTAGTTTCAGCAGCGAAGGTCAGTCAGTTGCACCATCGAAATGTCACACTGTCGGTTTCTCTCCGACATCTTTTCCCCTGATTAGTCACCTCCTCATCCTCCTTACTGACTTCTTAACTTAGTATATCTTCTTCAAGAGTATTCACAGGTGTTTTCAGAAAGATTGTTCAACCAAAAGCACTTCACTCCTTTTTGATCATTTAAAATAGTTGTAGCCGAGCTTCAATTCTCAATGTCTTTTTGAGCTTTTAATTCACATTTTAGATTTCAATTAGCACTTAGAAAAGTATCATTTGCAAAGAAGCACTTGAGTGAGGAAAGGATAAAAAAATGAAAAATATTAAACTGCTGCAAGAAGGGTGCAAAACATCCTATCTACTAAAGTGTTTAGATTGTTCCATAGATAGTCTGTCTCTGTTTGACGGCGATATCACTACTTGTAATACCACTTTTAATTTCCACAACACAGAATGGGTGTTGCTTAAAGTAATGCATTCACTTGGGGACCGGGACTTAGAATTGTATTAATTGATTCTGAGACTAAACCGAAGTTTGAATGATTTACATTACATTACAGTCATTTAGCAGACGCTTTTATCCAAAGTGACTTACAAAAATTGCAATTTACTGTCAAGCTTGTTATAAAATCGTTTTTTTTTTTGTATATTTTTCCTTGTATTAGCCTTGAAAAATGTAGGCTCAATTACCATGACAGTATTAATTTACCTGCGTGTTGCATTTTCTTGGGACTTTTCTTGCGATAAATAAATTGAGTTTTCTGCAACATTGTTCAGATAAAACATATCTCTAGCCGTTCCGTGGAACACTGAATAATCAGAACCATTAAAGTTTGGAGAATGCTGTTGACTAATACACATTGTTGTGTAGTCACGCCCACATACTGGTTTCTCAGATATTGTACAGTTCATTTAGAATTGACAAAAAGCAGTCATAATGTTCTTATCCCAAATGAATCAGTCGACTCGGTGACGTTGACACATTTAAAGCAACAGAGCAGGATGAGGCAGATGAATATTGGTATTGGAAAAGGAAATTGTAATCAGTAGGAGTTGGATACAGACTTAAAAAAAACGGTTTTGTACACTCAAGCTTTTTTCTATATGTTTTTTTTCCCCCCATTGTCAGAAATTGAGTTAAAGTTTTTGCATGTCATGTTATCACGACTCAGCCAGCCTCCAGGAAGACTTCTTGAAGTTAGAGCCAGTATTGTGGAAATGACATACTGATATGAGCTGGAGTGCAGTACTATGGCAGAGCTTAGAATTTATAACAAAAAAAAAAGAGGAAAAGATGAACTGCCTCTGGATATATGACTGGGGAAATTTAATCTAGAAAGCACTGATTATAAATCAGCCAGTGACAATAACATTTTACCTTGTTAAAACATAACATAATATAACAAAAAATAATATCTTCAGGTGGAAACATAGACTATAATCTCAGATGAGATGCCATTATCCAAATTAACCACTGACGTTTACACTATCACTTTACTTTTTAATGAAGGTGCTTATTTTCTATCTATGCAATGAGTGGGTTTCAAACTGTAAGCTGTAAAAAAAAAAATGTGTACAGACTTTGAAAACTGTTTGGTTTGTTACATATTTATGTGTAATAAATTACTTTGTAGAAATACTCAATGCACTGTTCCTTTTATATTATGTTGTTTTGTGCAAAGGTTAGCATTGACACATACATGACAACAATAAAGCAGTGCCAGACAATGTATTCAATAGGTTTCCATAAATGCTTTATATTTTCATCAATAGTGTGTTTCAGCAAATCATTTGCAAGAAGACCACATTAATGAACCAGAACTCAAAGACAGTCTTCGAGTATCCCTTCAATTTTCCCATTTGTTACGGCCCTTCTGGTGATCCGTCAGGAACAATTGCGCGTAAATTCGAATCTAAATCCATAATGTTTTCCACTCAATCATCTTTCAGCTCCGTCTGGTTCCTGCAGAACAAGGACATTCTCTTGTTCGCTTGTCTGACTGGCACAGTCACATTGATTTTTCTTCTTCAGTTTGCTGCTAATGGCAAGAATTTCCATCTCACAAGTTTTCTCACTACCTCGAGTTCAAGCTCTGCGAAAGGAATGAACATATTTCAATCAATCTTGGATGTTTTCTGCGAAGCCAACATGCAAATTTGTGCACCTTGAAGTCTGTGGAATTGTTTGCATTTTTACTCCTGGGCAGTTTCCCGTGCATTTGGGATTTTTGTTGTTGCAGCTGTCAGACTTAGAGGGTTAAACTGTGAAATCACTTGAAAGCACTAGGTATTATACAAATGGAAGGAAACTGATTATGGACATGGTTAAATTAAGATGTTTCAGCAGAAAAAAAAAAAAAAACATTGCAAAATTCTAGTTGTACAAACAAGTTACATCACGTCTAAAAATTTTTAAAATAGAATTTAGAGCTCAATTGACCATTACTATTTCGAATGCACCAATTGCAGTTAAATCACATCCAAAGAGCTAATTTAATCAATAAAGAATTGAAATAAATGGACTAAAACCAAACCAAATCCTCATGAAACCAAAACAGAGATGCATCAAATTGGAAACAAGCAACTATTTCCCTCCATCTTATCTTAAGATGTCAAATAATTTCTTCAGAAACAATTTGAAAGTTGATAAATGTTCAAATAATTTTATTTCTTCTCTGATGCTACTTATAAATATGTTTCTGTTTTGTTAATGTCTAAAATATTCTGTCATTTCTAATGGAGCAGTTCTTTTCAAGTCATGTTCATTGAAAATGTTGGAAAGGAAAATGTTGTTTTACTGTTTTCATTCATTACAAGTAATAACATTAAAATAAATATAATGTAGAACAGAGGCTATAGACCAAAGATAGTTACTTTTTTTCTACATTGACCTGTCATTTTGATTGAAGAATTAGATGGGTTTAATAATGTCTCAGATTTAAGGACTTCTTTAATTACATTCATTAGCAGCAAGACAGATGAGTCATATTGGTTTTTGATTGGTGATTGGTACAATCCTTAACAGCTGTCTTATTCATAGCTGTAAAATCTGACGTTTGCAGGGTTTGTGTGCGCTATAATTAGAAGTTCTGAATCACTGAACTGCTATTGACAGCGCTTGTGCTGCTGCATCTGCGTGCTGTTGCATTTCACTGTTTTGGTGAAAACAATTCATGTTTTAAATGGTCTTGATATCGACCCCCTGGATCAATACACTGCTGGAGTTGCTGAATCAATGACATGAATGTGCCTCGCTGTTTTCCTCAGCTATTTTGCTAACACGACAAACAGCCCACCTGCATGCGGTGCCTAGAGTAGCTTTACTTGTCGTGAATAAGAGTTTTTCAATAACAAATAGCTCAATCTAAAGCTACTGGACCAGTAAGATTAATTCAGGGAAGGTAGAGAACAAGACGAAAAGAACATATTTTGGCAGATAATCTTTCTCATTCTCAAAACTTATTAATGAAGCACAAAGTAATCGTCTCTACCCGTTTAATGCTGATTTGGGGTTTTATAGGGAACTTTTCCCGAACATTTTCCCAATCAAATGTATCTACCGTGTTTAATACTCTGCAAATGAACAACTCCTCTCGTATTTATAACCGTCATTTATTGTAATTGGCTATTTAACAGAAATTGAACAGCCTCAATACCTAATGATAAGATGTTCCTTAATATTGTACTATTTGATATTAAGAATATTTGTAGTGACATGGAACAGTGTTTGCGTACCCCATCAAAAAGCCCCTGATAAAAAGAAAGAATCATCACTGAAAGAATCATCGTTTCACGCCGACTCTTTGAAAAGTCGTCCTCTCTCTCTAAAACAAGGAATGGTCACCCTTGATGCTGGTAGCTTGCCTCTCTCAAAATCATCAGATACATATTCAAAAAGATTCAAAAGCTGTTCATGTTCACTCTATGGTAGAAACATACGCCGTGACATTAAATAGCAATCTGAAACCACAGCAGGACAAAAGAAAAGTCACCAAACAGAGGCTACTTGAGAGAAATACCCTGTACATGAAGGAAAAAAAGTTTCACTAATTGCACAAACGGACCATAGTGTCGACTGCTGGCTGACCAGTAGAAACACAATAAAACGCAGCTTTAAACATGCTTGTAGAATGTTGCTCAGATCGAGTCAGTTGAGCTTCCTGGTCCCCTTCATCCATCATGTCTTGCCAGAGAAACAATGGATGAATAGTTGAAGGGCTGAACCGACATCCAACAATGTAGTTTATAGGTAACTTTCATGTTAGAATACAATAACAGAGGGTACTGGAATGAATTGTGATTAATTGTATTAATTAGCTGATTTAGAAAACAAGATTAGTTTACATTCTTCTACCACTATACATAAAAGGTAAGAAAAAGAGTAGATACTTGAAGCATTGTGATTACCTTTTTCCAATAAACTATTATGACTGTAAATCACATCGTCCAACCAGATTCTTTTTTGCTGTAAAAATAGTACGTCTCAGGAGTCACATACTATTCTACAAAGAGCTACTTCTCTATAATTGCACTTTCGATGGGAGTCAATCTGGTTTAAAAGGCCAATTTAAATGGCTCATTGAGTTCGCTATGTAGCAAAGCCTAATCCTACACCCACTGGTTGCACAAGTGCTAAATATGATTATTAGCACTCAGATAACAGCCACCTATACCATGGTTTTAGCTTGAATAATGAAACCATGAAATTGCAAGATGAATTGACAACCTGTAAAACAATTCATCACCTCTCATTAAATGATAAATAAATAGAAAATGTTTTGGAGAATGTTTTTTTCTTTTGCTTAAACAATGGTCTCGAAAGCTTATCAGGTAGCTTTTATGTGAAAAGCTCTTAAGATGAGGTGGTTTAAGAAGAAGCAAAGTTTTTCTGTCCGTCAGGACCCAAGAAGTTGGACAACTCGTGTTTTCAGTAGTAGTAACAGTAGCTATCATATGGTTAAATTTCTTTAAATTAATGTTACACCTGTTCCTTCAAATCAGTCAATGATTTGTCGTATTGCTGTGTTCAATAAACTCTGTAGAAGTCAATGTGTCACCCTAAATTTACAGAAAACATTTGAAAACCTGGCAACCAAATTAATCAGTCAACTTTCAATGCAATTTGCAGGTTCACCAGATTAGAAACAAAAAAAAGCTTATCAAATTCAGCTATAGCAATTTGAGTGCCGTCCAACGGCTATTGGGGAATGGCAAAAATGCTTGATGCAAAACAACAGCTGCAGCTAAACTGACCTTAAAGGTTAATTTACTGTAAAAAAATGAACAAAAACCAAAAGTTCACTCTGTGGGTTTTGCTGACCCATATGGTTACATTCATTTTTTGACCTGCATGTTCTATTTCTCCGAATGGTTGTTGGTAAGATGATGAATGGTGGCCCAGAGGAGAAACTGGTCCCTGGTTGCTGTTATCACTCAAAATCAAAATTAGAAATGACTTGAGGGGGACTAGAATGATTTTCCCAAGTGATTTGGTCAAAGTGAGGATATTCATTCCAGTGGGCCTTGCAATCTTTTGGTCCAGTTTGAAGGAAAACCGCCGCCTGCACTAATTTCTGAAATTTACCATAAAAAACTGTTTGTGTGTGCAACTGTGAACTTTTTATATGATTTCAGGATCTCAAAGAGAGTTACAGTATAATTTATTACAACTTAGCAATGGGACATTCAAAAAAAGGATTTATTTTACGTTTCAGGTAGTACAATCGCCAGATACTGTTCAAGAGACATAATGAAACAGTGAAGGGTGAAATATGTAAAGAAAAATCAAATGGATTTTGCTCTACACTTACTGCAATTATGTTTATTTCTTCATTTTTGGCATCTGTCTTATAATGCACGCCAATGCTATTCTACAGGCAAACAATTTGCATGCAAGGTCATTTGATAAATGAAGTAAATATACATATACATGCCATGAAATATTTAAAAAATGCAACGTCATCCAAAAAATTGAATTTTAATTCAAATATTATGGAAAACATGGGTTTTATGGCTCTTACAAATTTATCTGAGACACATTTTTGCTTTTTCTCTTCAAAGATTGGATACAATTGTTAATGTACATTTGCGCAACAGCGGTATATTAACACTATTTGCAATAGATAAAATGTTTGTATATTTATTTGATCTATAACAGAGTCTAGTTACCATAACAGGGTCACATGGTATCTAATTGCACATGCCAGTATAAAAATACAATGCATATACTGTATATACAGTCACAAGACAGGCCTCCCAGAGATGACGCGTTACATCGTGTGCCTTGTATCGCACCCGGCCAAATGTTTTATTTCAACTGCACCTACATCTCTGAAAGCTAGCCTGCTGTGTGTGGCTGTGTGCAGAGTTTTCGGTTTTGCAGTGCGTTTGACCAGTTCATTTTAATCCCCCCGCAACGAACACTGTGCATGCATGTGTGTCGTTTGACAGGCAGCTTTGGCAAACCTCTGTTGCAGCTAATGCCCCATAGGAACTGCCAACTTCTCATCAGTGAGAAAGACTGAAAAAAACTAATGGTGAAGATATATATTTATATAATTTCGGCTTCCTTCTGTTTACACTTCAATGATGTTGATTGATGGTACAGAAGGATGAAACTGCAAGAGAAAAAAAAAGATATATGTCATTATCATACAATAATTTCCTCAGTGACTGAAACATGTTTGACTAAACTGTGATTCAGCAAATTGTCTCAACATGAGATGCAGCAGGAAGTTACGAATCATACGTTTATTTACTACAGTTTCAGACAAGTCTGGTTGATCATTTTAGCAGAAGAAAAGTGTTAACAATGACAAAGAAGCAAAAGCAAAGCAGATGCTGCAGAGAAACAAGTGATTTAAGTAGTCAGCTGTTGTTATCAGCCAAAGTCAGCCGTTCCTGGATTTTTTTTGGATTCTGTGTGGTATGAAAACCTTTTTTGCTCATATTCTTAAATGCGACATATCTGATTGATTCATGTCTGCATGCTTGGCAAACAATTAAATTTGTATCTTTTTTTTTCAACTTTGAGTTTCATGACTGTATGTCTATTTTGATAAATAGTACTCGTAACAGCTGAAAGGCATAGTTTACAGCTTATTTATAATTAACAGCTAAGGAGTTTTACTATGATGAAAATAAAATTGAATTTATGGTGATTCATGTAGGGCTGAGCTGTAACGGGGGGGAAATGTATTGCATGATACTTGCAAAGCCCACTGATTAATATCACCCTGCCTGGTATAGAAATTCAAATCGAGTTGATTCCCTTGCAAATAATAAACATTACTCTGTACCATAGTATCAAATTCATATTGTAATCTCTTAAATTATTTTGCTAAATTTAAGCGTGTTTTCTTCAAATTTTTTGCCAATTACCCAGTGTTTTATTCAGATCAGGTTCTGTTTTTCCTCCAGTATGATACTGAGTTACAGCTTGCCTTTGAGAAATATCAAAACACAGTATAAAAGAAATTTGCACTGGCGAAGATAAAATAATTCACCAATAAGTTTGAAGGTCAATCACTTGTCTTCAGTGACAGTGCTGCCTTATAAATTCCAATATCAAACTCAATGAGCAAGGCTTCAACAGAATAAATAGTTATATTCCTAAAACTGTTATTCGTACTATTTTTTTCTCCAATTCCTGTTCACATTTTATCATTCATTGTACATTCAATGGTAAAAGCAATTGCATTTCATGAAAAAATGCATTCAGCCCTTTTCCCTCAGAGACAAAAATACATTAGCATTGATTTTACGCCATTCACTCTTTCATTCAACCCTCATTCACAATGAATACCCTGCGTAATCTTTTCATCATTGCTTTTTTTTCTTGAGGCATTATATATCCAGATGTGTACGTATTCTACAAGATCAAGTCCAGGGTTGTGAAATGCCAAACAGGTGGTGCTTCACGGGTGTATGAGTTGGATGAATACTTCTAATTAGATCACATGCATGTGATGAATCTTCAAATGAAAAAATGTGTCTGCAGATTGCTGCATTAAAAGTACCAGAGGTTCTGGCTCACAAAGGATAAATAATGTTTTTTTGTCAGAGTGAAAGATATTTCATTTTGAAATATGAACAGATTCCCTCCCAATGATATCCACCTGTGCCTCTTGATCCATGTCAACATGCATGTCTTAGCCGCGTGACACGTTACCGCAAAAATAAAGTCCACAATCCGGTGAAAAGGACAAAAGTCTGTGATAATGATAGTGTTATGGCGAGTCAGTTTTACAGTGAATCAGGCCTTTCTTAGACGCTCTATATTCGTTTTCATGCTGGTCGTATCATTTTATTTTGTTGTGTTTATTTGACGCACCTCGAAGACACAAAAAAGATTGAGGACCGCTGCCATGGACTTGCGGCACTTGACATTTGTCCCCAGAAAGACCACAGCCCAATTATTTAATGGGATTCAACTCAAACAATGTAATTCCTTGAAAATAAAAAGCAGTATTTAGTGAAATACTTGTGTTGCAGAGCACAACTTTGTGTATAAACCTGATAAAGTGAGGACTTTTTGATGTTGGAAAAATATCAAATTTCTGTGTATAGTTTTGGTTCAACAAAAACTATTACTTACACTGTTTGTCACAGAAATGAACCAAAGGTCAAAGATATTCCTCCTGAGTTACATTCAGATGCACAACCAACTGCTATATAGTCTATAACCTTTTTGGAGATATAAGCCTCTTTTTTTATCAATTTATGATTTGAGAGAGATCTCAGAGGAAGTCTGTGCCATGTCTGGTTGAAGAGTCACTGGCTACATATCAGAGCAGTGCCTGTCAAAGTGTTGTTGAGATGGATTACATGCAGAGGACAAATTCAGCAAGCATTGGGTTCTTTGTATAACTGTACTATAACTTTGTCTTCATATCCAGTTAATAGTGGATGCACTGTAAATCCAGGGTGTTAGGATTTACTAAAGTGGAACCGTCCTAAGATTATTCATTTGATTTACTCCCCTACTATATGCAACATAAATATTTTTTTGGTATATTGATTAACAAGTAGAAGTCACATGTAGCTTCACAAGTAGTTTTTACAGTTGTAGTGTTTCATTCAGAAGCATGTGCACATACATTTTCATGCAGCACTTTAGATGAAACATTTTTTTTTTTTAGGTTGGTGTTCACATTTTACACATCCTTCCACCAATCAGCTCACCTTGCTCCTTAGCAGACCTCCGCTGTGATGCTCCGGCGTGCTCCTCTCTGATGACGGTTTGGCCTTCTCCTTATTGTTACTCGAGTCATTGTCCTTGATGATGTCATACTGCCGACAGAACAGGGCAATAACAGCTGCCAGAAGATGAGACGTTTGAATACGCAGCACATGCACACACACACACACACACACACACACACACACACACACACGAAGAGAGGCATTCAGTTAAGAGGCATCACTCACAGACATATCACCACTCGTCACATTGAAAGGCCATGTGGATAATGGCCTTCAACTTCCAAAAGAGTGCAATGGCAGCGCCTTTGTCCAAAAGCTTTGTAGACGATGACTCTCTAAGGAATTTCTACTGTTGTATTTTTGCAGTCTGCCAGATGCAGTTCTGCCTCCAGTTTGGATGAGTGCTGTATGCTGAAAATTAATGCATCTGCTTCACTGGGGTTTGAATTTATAAGTGAGACAAGATTATTATATATTTAAGAACTGATACAACAGTTCTGGTAAATAAATGAGAACTTGCACAGAGCATGTGCCGAACAATTAATCAACGCTTCATTACTCACATGTTATGTAAGTAATCTGCACTGAATTCATTCGTTTTATTCCTGTGTTCAATGGAAAGATGGCAATGGTGTTGTATTACACTCTGATACAAATGTATGGCTTCAGGTGAGGAACCAAGACCATCAATAGTGTTGTGTATTATAAGTTCATTTCTAGACACCATGGCTAAAAGTGTAATCAAAACAGTAAGATATGCTAAATATATTGTGGGAAACCTTATGTATGAGAAGTTTCATACATTCATTCATTCACTGTTTATATCGCTTATCCTACACTCACACCGCAGCCAATCCTAGCTGTCACTGGGCCAGAGGTGGGGCTCGCCATAGACCAATCACCGGGTCACATAAAGAGACATGCATCCATTTACAAGAAGAAACAATTTAGAATAGTATTCATGAATGGACAGCATGTTTTGCAGACTGTGGGAGAAACCTATGCCGTCAAAGGGAGAACAAGGAAATATCACACAGAAAAGCCCCAGTCGGAATTGAACTGTGGATCTTCTTGCTGTGAGGAAGCAGCGAATAAGCGGCGCTTATCACAACTCGCAGCTTTTTTTATGATAATAAGAAAAAATTTACACTTGGAATATGAAACCTATCTAGCATTACATTTGACGTAATATTGCCTTTGGGTCATTTTATATGAGGGATAGAACTTCAGGTGTCATCACACTGGGGCACCACTGCTTTTTAACCACATATATTACTAGAGCATCTATATAATGTTTTTCAGATACTGCAGTTTTATCTCAGTACTTATTGTTTGTCACTTGCACTGTAACTTGTTTTACCGTTTCTTTGACTTCTGTGATATCTTCAGGTATAAAATGGGGAGTAGGAAAAGATAATGGTCTGAGGATGAGCTGGTTGCCTTCAGCATAAATCCCTTGACGATTATGGGCAACTGACCATGTCTAATAATGGTATTGATTTGTCTCTTTCTTTCAATTGCGTAAGCTAAATTTATTGTTATGTCATTTTAATGTTTTAGAGTTGTCATATTAGCAAATGCTTTTCTGCTAACGTGGTGATTTTTATAAAAAATGTTATCGACAAAGCCTATTTTTTCACAATAGCGATGCACTGTGCAGAAATGTTGCGCAAGCATTATCAAATTTTGTCAATTCTTTTAGCAGAGACCAATACATACAGGAGAGAGCTTTGAAAGATATGATAACAGACACAGAAAAGGAAAGGTAAGTTTCTAAAAAAAAAAAATTATAACCGTTTGAAGGTAGTTTGGCGGGCACTGAGATAATGATGCTTTAAACCCATCTGGGCCCAAATGATCAGCCCTTTATGGAAATGCTTCATGGGGGGATTCTATCTTTCACTCCCACTCATCAGAGCTGCTGTGCTAGTTTGCTTTGTTTCATTAGCATTATTCAACTGTTTCTCCAGGGTGGAAAATCCTGCTCCTAGCAGATAGTCTTCTTCATATTGTGCCTCATTAATCATCACACCCCCTCCACAGGGTGGAAACAACATGGATGAAGAGTTTATTTGCGAACATTTCTCAGGAAAGTCTTAGGTGGGTCTCTTTTGCAACACCACTTCAAGAATAACAAAACCTAAACTGAAAGAAATTTCAATAATACATGTTACTGACCCACCATTTTGTTCCTGCTAATTAATCATTGAATGTATTATTGCAGTGTCAATATATTGATGTGCTAAATCTATATCAATTCTTGGAGGTTAGAGCTCATGCATCATTAGTCTTCATCATTCAGGCAGAGGATACTGCGGAAGGTGGAAGTGCTCTATCATCTTTTTGCCTTTTGAGCAGGACTGTAATGTTACTTCAATATTCACAATTATTGCTACTTTTTGTACCTTCTTTTGAAGTTATATATAAATATACTGTATATACTCTAAATACAGTATATGTGATCATATAAGCACAAGGAATATGTAGATATTTATTGTTGAGAGAATAAAAAAATAGAGGCTGACTTCTTTTTGGAGGCAATACTATTATTTGAAAAGTAAAATTTCCAATATCTGCAATTTTTTAAATTGAAGTGCTATATTATTATTTTTCTGTTTTAAAAATTCAAGCTGTTATCACCTTCAACTTAATGCCTTCATCCACAGTCCACTTGCAGACCCTATAAACTTTGATTTGCCTTTAATAAATTGGGTGTTTTGCTCGGCACTTGCGCAGCTAAGGTCTAAAAAAGGGGAGAACAGTGACCTTTAGTTAAATGCAGGGGTAATAAAATCCAATTATCAGCACTTCCAAGACCCACTAAATAAATCCACGATTACCCCAAAAATCCTGCCAATAATGAATCCCAAAAGGCGACTTGTTCTGCGGTCTACTGAGAGATTTTCTCCCTATCCAACCTATTTACACTAAATAAAACCAAGATTGTCTTCATGATTGGTCATTTTCATCTCTGCATTGTTTATACCATAATGTGAAAATGTCGGCAAACCTACCTGCCCACATAACCAAGACCACCACAATTATGATCATCTCTCCAGTTTGTAGATGCCGTGACTTATCCAGGCCCTGCACAGTTGGGTCATCTAGAAGAGAGGAGGCAGGAAACTTGCAGATAATCCACTCAAATCATGTTTTTTTGTTTACATGTGAGTGAACAAATGTCAATTAAAATGTTTTTTACATTATGACCCATCAAAGAAAACACAATTATTACTATAGAGCTGAAGTAAAACTATTGGACTACCTCAGGCATTTCATTTTCCATGATTTCCTGTTAACGTGAGATTCATATTGAGCCAGTTAGAAGTATTTGGCTATTTGACAAACCTCAAGTAGTGAATGTGGGAGGCATTACCACATATCAATCTCATAGCATGAATCCTCCTTTAAGTGGATTGAATATGGGCCTATTTCCACTCCCCAAACTAGCTCTTAATCCGGATGGATGGACCACGTCCAGAACACCAATCTTCGCAATTGCCTCTTTTAGTGAATCAAGTTGTCAAGAAACTGGACCCGACGCTGGGCTGTCAGCTCTCTTCACATGATCGCAATTAAAGACCAGGGTCAATTGCATTCCCCCATATTTTAGTCTTGGTAGCAGCATGAGTGTGTTTGTGTTGTTTTGTGAGTGCACAAAGTACAATAACATGGTTGTCATAGAAGGGGTGGCTTAGGGCTGAATAATCAGTACCTCCTTTTGTTTTGTACACACACAAGTCTGCTGTTTTGTTTCCTATGGATTAATTGGGTAGGTCTTTATTTGGTTAAATATCGCCAGGATAGAACCCCCTTGACTTTCAGGCAAAAAGAACAAGACACAACTTAATCTAAATAAAGAAAAAAAATACAATACAGAAACAAATGTTGACCACAAAATGTTTTGTGGTCAATATTTGATTTATTTATGTGCTGAAATTGGAATAGAACTGTAATAACATTTCTGCTCTATGCTGGCAGAAACTAAATGTTCACTGAATAAATTCATAGCTGTAAGTAAGGATGTTTCTCCATAGTGAAAGTTTTTTTTTTGCAAAAACTAGACCTCCACGGTTTATATAAATAAAGTAGTTTATAAAAAAACTGCTAGCTTTTGTGAAGTACTCAATTTCACTAAATAACTAAGCTTGAAGTTTTGACCTCAGTCTATGAAAATGCTTCGTGAACATTTACTTTTCTGCCAGCGTGCAACGGGCTAGTGAGTAGACGCTAACAAGTTTTTTCAAACCTTGTAAATGTCAAACCATTTGTAAGCATCTCAACCTGATATAACTGGCTTTCCCTATTATCCATCTTCCTATTGCAGATTGATATCAGGCAGTAAATTACACTTAAATGCCAAGTCCAGGCCTGGGTCAACGCCTAATGTGACTTTATTATTCCCATGTCCGCTGCATCCGTCCCAATCCTACCTACACAATAATGAACTGAATGAGCCTCAGTGCATTTTGATCTTCCTCGTCTAGAAAGATCCTGTATTTCTATTTCAGTGGGTCAAGTCACAGATTTCTTTGACATGGAATATCTATCCATCATCTGCCGCTTATCCTGCATTCAGGGTCACAGGGGATGGTGGAGCCTATCCCACCTGTCATCGAGCGAGAGGCGGGGTACAACCTGGACTGGTCACCAGTCAATCGCAGGGCAACATATACAGCCAGACAACATTCACTCCATCCATCCATCCATCCATCCATCCATCCATCCATCCATCCATCCATCCATCCATCCATCTTCCCCCACCCGGAGTCGGGTCACGGGGTCAGCAGCTGGAGCTGTCAGACTCCAAGACCCCCATCTCCGCAAAGACATGGTCCAGCTGCTCTGGGGGGGACCCCAAGGCATTCCCAGGCCAAACTCTCGAACTTTATGAACAAACTTCTCAACCTATCACTAAGGGAGAGTCCAGCCACCCTACGGAGAAAACTAATTTCAGTTGCGTGTATCTGTGATCTCGTTCTTTCAGTCACTACCCACAGCTCGTGACCATAGGTCAGAGTGGGGATGTAGATCAACCGGTAAATTGAGAGCTTCACCTTCTGGTTCAGCTCCCACTTCACCACAACAGACTGGTACAGAGTCCACATCACTGCAGACGCCTGTGAATCTCCTGCTCCATCCTCCCCTCACTTGTGAACAAGACCCCGAGATACTTGAACTCCTCCACTTGGGACAGGACCTCTTCCCTGACCTGGAGTGGGCATTCCACCCATTTCTGGTTTAGGGCCATGTTCTCAGAATTAGAGGTGCTGATCTTAATTCATGTGATTAATTCATAACCTGATCTTGGACATCCAATTACTTCGTCCCCTACATCATTTATCCACACATCTGAAAGAAAGGTTGCTGCAGTGAAGACTGCAGATCTAAGTTAGTTTATGTAAGGAATCTAAACTACAAACTTTATGCAATACTTTGATACAGAACTTCTTGTTTTTCTTTTGAATTTTGAGCTGACCTAATCATCCCCATGGTTTGAAAAATAAACTTGCATATGCGTCCATATTTGAGGTTCTGTAAGGTTTTACATCACAGTGAACCATTTTACACCACAAGTCAACAGAATCTCCGATTGACCAGAATTGCATGTCCTACCACTGTATCATGCATATTTTATATTCTTCTTCTTCATCTTCTTGTTTCGGCTTTTCCCCTCAGGGGTCGCCACAGCGAATCAACCTTCTCCATTTAACCCTACTCTCTGTATCCTCCTCTCTCACACCAACGAACTTCAAATCTTCTCTCACTACATCCACAAGTCTTCTCTTTGGTCTTCCTCTAGACCTCCTGCCTGGCAGCTCCAATTCCAGTATCCGCCTACCAATATATTCACCATCCCTCCTCTGTACATGACCCAACCATCTCAGTCTGGCTTCTCTGACCTTCTCTCCAAAACATCTAACATGTGCTGTTCCTCTGATGGACTCATTCCTGACCCTATCCATCCTGGTCACTCCCAAAGAGAACCTCAGCATCTTCATCTCTGCGACCTCCAGCTCTGCCTCCTGTCTTTTCATCATTGTCACTGTTTCTAGGTCATACAGCATTGCTGGTCTCATCACTGTCTTTCACACCTTTCCTTTCAGTCTGGTTAATAGTCTTCTAACGCATAGTGCCCCTGACACTTTTCTCCCCCCATTCCAGCCAGCTTGAACCTATTTCTTCACCGCTTTTCCACATTCCCCGTTGCTCTTGACTGTTGACTTGAAATCCTCCAACTTCTTGATCTCCTCTCCGTGTAGCCTCACCTTTCCACCTGGGCCTCTCTCATTCATACATATATATTCTTTCTTGCTGTGACTAACCTTCCCTTCCTTTCCAGAGCAGACCTCCAGATCTAAGAGAACCTTAGCATCTTCATCTCTGATCATGCATATTTTATATTGGTATCAAATATACTGTGTGGACAAATAAAGTGTGGTTCTTCCATATCACCAAAGAGTTTGTGCTGAGATAAATAAATGATGCTTCTTTCTGCTCACCCTAGATCCCATGATATTTGTATCTTTGAACTATAATACGAAAAGGGATACCACATTGATTTAACAAATCAGTTTTATTTGCATAAAATTTCTACACTAACAATATTTGACTTTTTCTTTACTGACCAAATGAATGTAACAACTCGCAGAAACGGTCAAACTGCACTTAATATCTGCACTAATGTAGTCAGAGATAGGGATATAATTAGATAAAGACCCAAAATGTCTTTTGACAGTCAGAAGTTAAAATGCTAGAGCTCAAGTGAAATGTGACTGAAACTGCTTGGATTTTAAAACTTGACACACATGATATTTAAAATCATGAAAATGCAGTTTTACTTTACCTTAAATACCAAAAATTAGACAAAACCACACAAATGACTGAAATAATTGAGTTGATTGACTTAAAAGTCAGTTTGTTTTTTTTTTAAATGTAGTACTTTGTAGGAAATGTAAGTACATTGTCAATAAGTCAACTTCTTGATCATAATTTTTTGTGGTTATTGTGTTGTTAAGTATCTTATTTTCATTTATTCATTTATAGATTTATAGATTGACTGATAATATATCTACATCATAAACAATAGTTTCTATAGCCTATATGTTCCCACTTTTCTTGAAAGGAGTACAGAAGTAGAGAATCTGACTCAGCAACAACTTGGCATCTCTTTGAAATATTGAGTGGTAATTGTGTCTAAGGGGACCTCCTACCTGTGTAGGTTTGACTGCTTCAGGCATCCATCCTCTGAAAATGTTCTTTTTTCTTCTTCTACATGAGTAGTCTGACAAATTATTGACACATGGTGACAGTTTCATGTTTTTGAGGGGAATTATTTGTATACTATATTTACAGGTTTACTGTACTAACCTCACTGTTGAAATGACCAACAAATACAATTATTATGGCATTTTTTACTGCAGAGGGAAATCAACTCATAAATAGATGAAAATCTTGGGACTTCAGTGTGAAAATTTTATGCAGCGCATTATTAACAGTATAACTTTCACTGCCTTTTGTAAAGTTCCTCTGTTTTCTGCTCTTTCGTAATATCCGAATGCAAGTCCACAGGCATGTAGTTGCTTCAATTGCGTAAAAGCACAGCAACGCAGGCAAGGCACATAAGTGCATCCTCTGATTAAAAGCTTCCTATAGAACTAATGAAATTGTGCTATTCTTTGAGAGGAACATTGGGCCTTGAAAACAATAGTCCACGGTAGCCAATTGAAATTCTATGATCAGGAAAAGCCTTATGTGAAACCAATGGATTCTGAATGTACTTGCTTTAGTATACATTCAGTAGTATGTACAGCTGGCGTAATCAAATTATCAAAGAGAGCTGCATCGAGGAGAAAATATAATCAACATTGATTTATGGTATTATAGGTCTGGCAATCAGTTTATTTCAATAGGAGGCACTTGACTGTGACAAGGATCTCTAAAACTGGTCTGTGATGCAAGAGCCAACAAGATTAAAAAGGCTCTTATGCTGGACAGAAACGAGAACAAAAGCTAAAAAAAGAGGGTGGGGGTGGGGTCTTCTTCTTCTGATGTTCGCTGAATCTTCAGCTTTTAAATGCCTGGTGTCCTTTCCTTGATATACCGTACGCGTGGGTCCACGGTTCTTTATCAAGATGAACCTCCATTACAATGATGGGGTAAAATTTAACCTAAACCTGGATACAAAGTTTTATTATCTTGTTATGGGTCATGGAGTCAAAGATGTGACTTGCGATTGTAACGCAGCCACCAGGTGTAGCGGTGTATTAATAAGAGAATTTTTTTGTAAGAATGTTGTCATCTTCCAGCATTATATTCTTTGCAACTCACAGGATAATTGAATTGATTCATCTTTGAGGTAATTAATCATTTTTATGCTGTGTATCCGAAAGACCAAGATATCATCCACCAGTGTCCAAAACCCCAATTCCGTTCAAAAAGGAATGACAGTTCAGTCATTAAATATGGACATATTGGCTTTATTTATATCCCTATTGGGTGATGCATTCCTTTCCGGTGTTATATAACTGTTTTTCATCTCACCAGCTAAAATAATTGTCCATGTTTGATTGTTTGTAGGAAATTACTGGCAATGTTCAGATGTACTACAAAATATATCAAGTTATATCCTTTCCAGGCTGCATGCTTCCATCAAGTTCCAACAGAAGACAGGCCTGGTAGCTTTTGTGTAGTTCTGCTAAAAGGTGGGCACTGGGAATGCAGATGTTTGCCAAGGCAAATCTAATTAAATGTCATTTTTCACCATGTTAACTGGATATGTCCCAAAACCTAATGGATTTTCTTTGGACTATCCTCTACCCCCTCACAGGGTTCATGGAAATTGGCCTGGAGGTTTATGTTTGATCCTGACAGACCAGTGATCAGATCAGTATCCCCTTTAACACACAATGACCAAGATGGAAATATAGGATTTATTACATATGACTGTCCACGTTAATTCAGCAAAGACAAATTAAGCAGATTATATATGGCAACTTACATGATTTACCATATGAGCTATCCAACCTCAGTAATTTTAAAGTCCAGGAGCTGCGTCATCAGTCCATTAGATGAACACACTGTTGTGTTACATATCTGCGCCGCCTGTATGCGATCTTGATTACCACAGCGGGTTTGCATAATGTCTGTTTACTTTGATTCGGCATAAACAAGTAATGCGGCATAATGATAAGTTCCCTGCAACTTTGAGTTCTGCGTGCAAATGGGTCAGTGAGAGAGCACCCGGTCTATCAGAGCCCTGAGAATGACATCATTGATATCACTATTTCAAGCAGTGCTTTCCCTGCTTTGACAGGTTCAAAATATATGCCATGAATGTCGTTTGCTATACGATGTTACTTCTTGGACGATTTTGAACTTTTGTCTGAAAGTGGGATAGAATGAAAATGTTCAACACAAGTTTGTCTATTACAGTGTCAGAATTTTCAGGGTTGACATGTGCCATGTGCAATATTGTAGTGTGTATGGAACCTTGAAGGAAGCTGTGTTTAAAAAGAAAAAAGGGAAAATAAAACTTGATGTGTCTGACTTGGACTTTCAAACTGGGCTATGAGGAGTCAGCAGTGCCAGTATTAGATTTATAGAAAGCTGACAGTGATTGCTTCCATACTTAAAATAACAAACCCCCACTAATGAAGCTCATCCACTGAAAGGGCTGTTTTTCTGGGCCAGTCAGTAAAAACATAAAACCAGAAGTGGACTGGGGTGGTGGTGGAGGGGTTCCAAATACTGATTAATGTTGTATAATGAATCTTTTCTGAAAGTCTTGAGAAAAAAAAAAAAAAAAAAAAACTAGTTCTGCCCATCTCACAGGCAGTAAGTCTTCTCATGCTCAGCACTTTGTTCATGCATTAATAGTTTGTAATCTCTGAAAAGTGAACTGCTTTTAGCTTTAAAAATAAGTTCAGATGATAATTTATTTACAGTGCAAAGGCTCTTCTTTTGAACTTGGACTTAAATTTGTTCTGTTCACTTTGGCAGCTTAACTAATGGTACCCCACCTGAGTCAGCCGAACGGTAACATTCATGATTCGCTGCATCAGCACTTATTACATTCACAACCTCAAGCAGTCTATAAAATAACAGGAAACGTTGTCCTGTGCTACAGATGTGGTTCTAGATCAATGCCCCGTAAAATTCCTTTTAAGTGTTAATATATGTTGTAGTTTTAGTCCAAAATCCAAAGTCTTCCCAGCAGTGGCACAGGGAACGGCTTTTAATCTGAATCTTCATTCATGAAATTTTTGAAGTAATGAGCCTATATTCTTCATATTCTTCATATTTCCCCATGCCCATAAGCAAAGGCCAGGCAGACAAGTGTTTGAGGGTGTGTTTCTGAATCTTGATTAGGCACCCAGAGTGATATAGAGTTGAATAAATTCAGGGAAGCTTGCCTGAAACCAAGCTTGAAGTATCTGCCAATAATGAATTGGGTTGTGGGAGAGAATAAATCCACAGCACGAACAGCGAGACCCACACAGCCGTACTGGGAGAGATGGCTACAGTCACGGTACTTGCTCTCATGTTGGCAGTCACCTTTACCCTGCCTTGTTTACAATGTCAGGCTGCATAAAAGCATTCAACAGTAAAAAAAAAAAAAAGGCATTCATTCAAGGGCAGAAATACTGTTTGTAATCTGTTGTTTCAGTTTGTGCCCTGGGGAAAAGGCCCTTGGCAGACTCTGGAGACTCAAAGCCAAGGTCTGATGTTATATAATGGACTTTGATGAAGCTGTGAAAATGCAGATGCAGACTTCAATGGGATTGATTGTTATATTGTATTCAAAATAACTTTATAGCATCTTGTTGAATGAAAACGTAGTGCCTGAAAAGTTTGATAATGAAATTTAAACTCTATATCCACACCCTTGTTTGGCTTATGTCAAGCTGCAGTGTAAAACTATAAGATCAGCCAACAGTGTGATTAACAAAACAAGAAGATTTATGGACATAGTGAGAGAGGATATGAAGTTAGTTGGTGTGAGAGAGGAGGATACAGAGAATATGGTTAGATGGAGAAGGTTGATTTGCTGTGGTGACCCCTGAAGGGAAAAGCTGAAAGAAGAATTTACTTCACAATAACAATTTAATTACCATGGAGTAATTAGAAGCCATGCTAAAATGTCATGGAACTGAAATATGCAACTTCCAAGATTCCTTTATGTGGCATCGGTATGTCTCCTCTGTTGTGTTGAGTTTTACATGACGTTTTATTTTGTACCATTTATGTCTTGACAAAGCTTAACATAGAAAATAAATATCAATGTTTTACATTAAAAATAGGTTATTCAGTCCAAGGTTTAATAAACCCTGTATGGCATAACGAAAAAAAAACAAAACATTATATATATAGTATGTGAAGTAAATCCAATCATATATATATATATATATATATATATATATATATATATATATATATATATACATATACACAGGTATGTGTATATATATGTGTACACACATATATATATACACATATGTATATACATATATAATTTGATTTACATCTCACTGTCATTAATGAAATATTGTTCGGTATTTGCTTCTGAAAATTTATGATATTTTGCTCAATGAACATGATTAAAGGCTTTAAAGATATATCGTACAAAGTAAAAATATCGCTTAAATCGTGAAAATCAACTGTAAGAATAGTTTTTTGTTTTTTTTTAAACCAACACATAGGAAACAGTGCCTCAAACAACCAATACTATGCTACGAAATAACTCACCTTGATTGGAACTGTTGGAGGAAAAGCGGTCTGATTTCTTGAGAGTTCGAAAATGGACTTTCTTGCTGGCCTGGCTTTCTCCGTAGAGGCCAATTGACTGGACCTGAATGATGTAGTCCGTCTCTTCCTCCAGGTCCCACAGAGCACAAGATCGACTGGTAGTGTTGACCTCACGGATGAAGCGTTGCATATGCCCATCCTGCCTCTGGGGTTACAGGTGGAAAACAAAATGATTTGAGGGCACTGGGCTGTAAAGTGATATTGAACGTTTTGAGAACAGCATTGTTCTCTAAGTCAATGTAAAACATCTAAAAATGTACCCAATAGCATCATAAAGAAATATACAGATAGATTGTTTTTATAAATTCATATTTCCTTTTTTTTTTTTTTTTTCAAATAAGGTATTTCAGAGGAAGTCATAAAGCCACTTTAGGGACATACAAACCGCCAGTCATTGAACTATTGACAGGTTTTAGAAGTGGCACACTTTGTTTTGTAAACCTCTCATAATGTTATTTGAGCTGTTGAGACTGAAGCCCTGAAGTTCTCAGTCATCCAGGTCATGTTGAATTCTTGTTGAAATCTTCTTGTCGTGAATTAGGGGGTAAAACGTTTTCAGGTGAAGAAATTCAAGTCCATTTGCCATGACAAGAAGACTTCGACATGAAGGCCTTACAGTGATTCATCTCACCTTGGAGCAGAGCTCTGTGTGTCTCTTTCAAGCCCATCAGCAACTGGATTGGCTTCAAGATAGATATCATCATAAGCATTTATGAAGGATCGGTCGACTAAAGCGTTTGATAAAATTAAGACCGGGACTCTCAGTAGACAATGAAAAACAATAACAATTAAGCTGCCAGTTATTCTCGGTGTTGAAATTGAGCTGCATACAATGACCATCGCTCTACAATTGCCTTAGCTGTAATTTGTATATGAATCGTAAAGTTAAATGATTGAAAGATGTCTCGGTTGCATAACGCATGAACATGACTACTGTGGCATGTTTTATTCCATCAATCAGTGTTAGGATTCACCCGTTTTTCTATTTTAAGCTACTAAAATCTTTTAATCCTGATAAATGCAGCTTGGCAGCTACAATTGTATATTCAAGCTGGAGCCCCAGCGATGCCAAGTTTCATTTTGATTCCATGCTTGAAGGCAAGATTTAGACAGCCTTTCTCCGTGCAAAGCTTTGAGGGATTCCCAAGAATAAACAATCTGGACAAAAACACACCTTTGTTCAGCCAGGAACTTGCACACACAGTTTTTGCTCACAGAGATTGTTAACTTCTCTTTTCTCCATCGTTTTGGTGATATGACAGAAAGGAAGGCAGAGTGCCCAAAATGAAATTGCCCAAAACTTAGAAAGATACAGCATTTTAGGTGTTACAAAGACCTTTCTTGTTCTCCTGGATGTATATTGGAATGTTAGGACTTACTTGTTGAGAAATAGAGAAGCCAATTATTATGTCGCCCTCTGGAACCTCCCAGGATACAGTTGCTGAATCAGCTCGCAGATTCATGACAGAAACATTGACAGGAGCTGGCGGCCGATCTAGTGCAACAAAAACAAACAAAAACAGAAAGTTCTTTTTAACCTACACACTGTTATTGATTCTAAATAATCCACTCTGTTTGTGTCCACGCTGCACCTGGGAAGTCTCCAGCAATATGTTCACACTCTAATCTCACCACAAGTGGTTTAACGTGACATGACTTTTAACAGGCCGTTCCCAATTTGTGAGTACATATGGCTGGGTTTGCAGTTTAAATTAGTCAGCACAGTCAGGGGAAAACAAAGCAGCATATGCTGTCAAGGTAAAACATTGATCAAGCTGTGAAAATTGTGAACGTTCCATATTTTAATCCAAGGTGTATTTACTTTCTGTATATATTTTTGACATTCATGTGATTAGAATTAGCAAGAGGTTGTCTGATCCACAGTCATAAGACCATTAAACTATAGAACTGCAAGTTCAATACTAAAACCCAAAAGAAAAAGTGTTGCTGCAATAACTTTACCATTGTTTCCTTTGTTATTTAATGTCACACAATAAAAGGCATGAGCAGGAAGGTTGATTTAAAATGCCCTTGCTGTACCCATTGCTAAAGGTCATGCATTCAACCATGTTCAAAGCCACTGTCAGGGAAAAACAAATGATCTGCAATGTGTCTCGCAAAACATTTTTAATGTATTTTTTTCACAGTAGGACCATTGTACACATTAGATGCTGCTTCTCCAACCAAACACTCAAATTAGTTGAATTAATGTTTAACTGAAACAAGGGTTGCTGTTATGAGGGTTAAATATAGCTATGATTTACACGCATTTAACTTTTTCCATACCAGCCTTGTCTTTCAACCCTACGAAACATTTTTTCGAGCGGCGGCGGTTTCCATTCCATGCCCACCTCCCTTGACCTTTCGTCATCCAGTCACTGTGTAGCCATCTATCACTATCTGGTTGCTGGTGGACACACTGATTGTAAGGTGGGTCAAACGCCTTAAAGCAAAGGGTAGAAGAAGCAAATGGTGACAGATCTAACAGAGGGCCTGCACAGCTTTACAGTCTCTAAGCAATTGCCTGGATCAGATGGATGGGATGATAGGTCTGAATGGGCAGATGGGGACCTGAAGAGCCATCCTCAGGGCTTTTGTCACTGACATGGGTGTAATGGACTTTGTGTGCTGTTAAAAGAAGTAAAGGGTGCACTTTCAAGCATGTTAAAACTGTCCTGCAAGTTTTACATTCAGTGTATCCATGCGTAAAATGGAAAGAATGGAGAATATAAATATGAATTAAAGGTGCATCAACTGTGAATATCAATGAACTTGAAATAAAACATATGTCTAGAAAATGGTAATCAAAGGTTGTACCGCCAATTTGTAGTTCAGTGGCTTTTATTAATTCAGAAGAGACAGACATAATCCATAAATGTGTTTGTCAGTTGCTCTGTGATAACATCCAAATGCCTGTGCTGTAAAGGGTCAACATTAAATCCTAAAAGTTGTCTTGAAAGAGAAGTGAAAGACAAAATTACAAAATTATACCGTGTTTTCAAGGATTTTTCAGCTTCCTATCTTAGTTCCTCTCACATCACTTTTCTCTTATCTCATCTTGTCTCTCCTTTTATCTCCCTCTTCCTCTTTTACTCTCCTTCGTTACTTGCAATTCTGTCTGTTTTATCTGAAAAACAATCAATGACGGCCTTTGTGTTTGTTATGGGAGGTCACATTGAGGCAAAGCTCAAGACCCGCAGTTGAGGCACTGCCATCAGTCACCCGACTTTGTGAACCAAAGTGGTCGAGGTCACATACAAGTTTCTTGAGGTCTTGAAACGCTCAGAGATTAATTTGTCCTGAGAGATTTGATTGAGCAAGGTGCATGATTCTTAAAAGTTCACGTCGACAAATCTCAGCCGATCTGTTTTGACATTGACTGTTTAGACCAGATCTCACACATGATCCATGCTCTTCAAGATGTAAAAGACCAAAGGTTACTGAATCTGAGAGGCTTTTAGATGACCTTGTGGGTCGGTGACACCTCAGAATCATTCTCTCCCTATTTTAAAAAAAAATGCAGATAATCAGATGACAATCTATTTATAGAGATTCTCAGTTATCCTGGTTATGGTTAATTCTCATCAAATTTTTTTTGGAATGGACTTAAATTTCTTCCCTTGAACACATTCCACCTGTCATGTGAGAGACTTCTTCAAATAGACTGGGGAGTTTGTTGGGGGCTGGTCTAAGTTGCGATGGCTTGTAAAGAGATTTGTTTTGAAGAAACTAGGAAAGAGGTTGTTGTGTTAATGGTGGTGTCACTTCAAGGGAAGACATTCAAGTCCAGTTGCCACAAACACATTTTGACAAGGAAGGGTTTTATAATTGTGCTGTAAACATACTTGTAATATATAGGATCCCTATAAAGCATGGCGAATCACCTTATGTCCAAAATGCTGCACTATTGAGGAAAAGAAATTGAAACCATAACAAAGAGTTACTATGTTCAAGGGACCATAATGTCAGCCATTCCCGCTGCCCCCCTGGAGCACCTTTCTTTTGAGCTTGTGACTAATTGTCTACTACGTCCACTGCTCTCTGAAAGTAGTGTAACCTGAACGGCAGTGGACAGTACATAAATTTTGCAACCTCACACCCATAGAGATCTTACTCGGTTCACTGCAAGAGCCCTGTTGGGATCTTAATACAAACCTCTGCGTTCGGGAGCGGACAAAATAATTGCTGTTCCAACTGTAGGAAGACTGGGGAGAGAAGCGTTTTGGCCGTTACTAACACCGGTATCAGCATGAGGTCAGCAGGACATGTCTGCCTCATTTTGTCTATATAATTGGAAAATCCTTTACGGAAGCAGGTGCGGCGTTGAGATGTACGGCGTCTTAAGAGAGGGGACAACTCAGGAAGACCTTGATCTTTGGAAGTGTGGAGAATGAGTCATACATTTATTTACATTAATGGTTCCTGTGCCCTTGGTCCTTGGCAGTGTTTAAACGATTGCCAATTTGTTTCCTGCTGATTTGATGATCATGGTAATGATCTTATAATTGCTATCGTCAAGGATGTTATGTTTTTGAAGCTGACTGTCATTAGCATAAAAAATAGCTGGCTGATTTTCAAAGACCTTACTTAAGTGGTGCATTATTGGTGAAAACCAATCAGATTACAGCAGATGGATAATGATTCTGGACGTTTTTCACGTTTGCTGTAAGTATAAGATGGGGGATATTTCTAGCAGAGTTCTGATACTATATTGGTTATTATCTCACAGGCTTGGAAAAATATTCAACTCATTTCTTTGATTTCAAGGTACACATCAAATGGACCTTTGCAGACATTTGCGTTTGACCTAAAACAAGTTTCATCGTGTGATACAAGTATTATGATACCATTACCACTAGACATAGTGATAGCAACTGAAAGCACCATCAGTTGTATACGTTTATAATAATACATGAAGATCATGCAAAGTCTATTTTCTTGTTATGTTAATAAATTGATTTTTTTTTACTTCACTGCGGTACTTTTCACAAAAAAACATTTGGCCTCGCTATCATGTATCTCCCAATGCATGAGATCCATTTCGCTTTCTTGAGAGTCATTGTCCTTTGGGTGATCGGGGTTATAGATGTCCATGCACTGACAAAAAGCAGCCATATGCATGATATGCTGTTGGAAGTTCATCTAATGGTATATGTGCAAGTGACGGTTCAGGTGACATTTGGTGTAAATCATCTGTAATGTGTAGGTGTCCAGTTCTTATATAACACTGCAGGCAATTGAGTGGATGTGAATTCTTTCAGCATGTAATGTATGTAGCATGTGTGTAACTTTTAATGTACATTTTTGGAGTTATCAAATTCCCTCTGATGCATTGATTTTGTTTTATTCACTGGGTTCATGAGCCAAACACTACTATACCTCAGTGATTTCATAGCACAAATATAGTCATTGATATATAATCCAGTCTTCTGTCCAATGTTCCATTCTGGTGTGTTTGATGTTCCCCTTTGCAGCAATAAGTGTCATTGTGAATATTTCAATATTTGTTATTGCTAACAGTGAGCCCAACTCCACGGAATGTTATGTTATGTAAGATCTCAAAACAAACAAGGATAGGTCACGGGGTGAACGAGTGTGGTAGGAAAAAACAAATGCATAGACCCTCTTGGGAAATGGGCATATTGCTGAAATCAACCAGAGCCTATAGCCAAAGCACAGCATGTTCGCCACCTCACCATCTAACCACAGATAATTAAAGGGCTTAAAATATTGAAATAATTTGCATTAATCATTTCATGGTCTACCAATACAGTTCTGTGTGACACATTGATTACACAGTCGTTGAGAAATGACACATCAGATTGTATTACCTGTCAGATTTACCATAATCAAAATTTTACATGTCACCTTCATTTTATTTTGCCCAGAAGCCTCTCCAGTGAATTAGCCATTGCTGGAAGGAAAGCACTCCAGTTAAAAAACATAAAAAATACACAGCATAACTCACAGAACTGAATGGCATGATTAATATCTGTTGAAATATTTGGCAGGCATAACATTGACTTGTGATGAATGTTGTATTATTGATCAATATAGCCCTGGCTTACAGGATAATAGTTCATTATATACTTACCTTACAAAATGTAATATGTGATATTTTTTTTATAATATGGTCCATGTTTTTTTCTCCATGTTAATTCTCCAGCTTAATTCTTTCTGCCTGTTGCTGCATATTAACACTGCAATGATGAAAACATTATAAAAGTAATAACTAAAAATAATAACTGCACATAGTTTCATTTAAGATGACTTCAAAACTATTGGGGAAAAAAGAGACTGCAATAGACAAGCTATACTGACAAAAAATATTATTAAAGATAATATTGGCCACGAATCTTAAGAGACTGACTTGGCATATATATCGGGGGGATGCACACTTTTTGATATAACAAAATGGTAAGAGCTGGCCCAAATCATACCCGTCTTTGCATGATGCATTGCTAATGATTAAACAAATATCACACAATACCATGATATAATCATATTTCAGTCTCTATTACTTCTAAGACAATGATAATGTTCAAGATCTGCTTGTATTGTTTTCATATGGTTATGATACCCCAGTCCCTGTAGAGATGTCATACTCACTGACATCTTTAAATAAAAAGCAATAATTTATTACAAGTGCTATTAAATTTAATATGCTACTCACTTCAAAAAGCTTCATATATATGAGTTGTAAAGTCAGGTTTAGAAAATGCAGAGAACAAGATGTTCTCCCTAGCCCAGTAGGAGGCTAGTTTGCAGCTGTTCTCACCAGCCTCTGAAATTCCACGTGCAGGGTCATGCTTATTTTTTGTCTGAAATGCACTTTATCATAGTTTGACTCAAACTTTAAATGAAGTCTCTTTGCTTTGAATCCCCAAACTGCATTTCTCTTCCGGGCTCAATTTCAAGACAACTTTTACTTTTAGTTTACAAACTTGTGTCATGTCTTGCTTGTAATATAATATTTTGTAGTGATTATCTTTAGAAATATTTTAATTAGGAATGGTGAGACACACATTCACTGTCAAATGTAAATTATACATGCTGAGTAGAAAAATACACAATAAACTTACAGACTGGCCAGACTGTAAAGAGTCTTTCGTTTTAATATTTTGCTGCTATTTCCTGCCATGTAAACAGCACAAAAAACTGGGGAGAGCAACAACGTTGATTCAGTCAAACGTTATTTTCAGCTTGTGGAAAAGCAAAAAGAGATGAGGTATTCCATTATTGATTGAACCATATAACATTGTTTCTAAATATTCATTTTGTCCTTCTCATCCCTTCCTCTGCCTGCACTGTTGTGATGTGTCTTTGTCTCATGTGTCTGATAGAGTTGTATGATGTCAATATTAAAGTTATCAGCTTGCAATTGTTCCAGAAGTTAATTTATCAGAAGTTAATTATATGAAACATTATAATTTCATATAACGTTAATAATTTCAAGCTTAATGAAGCTCACTTTTCACAGAAATCAAATACATCTTACATTATTCTGAACATTTGTTTTGCTACCAGAGCCGTGACAATCCTTGTAATAAAAGGACTGGATTCAAAGGGGAGGTAGATGGATGTTTTGGAGAGTAAATTGCAAATCAAAAATTTTACATTGCACACCAGGTAATACCCCAGGACTCCAGCTCTTTCATCAAACCTGGCAGGTATGACTGTATGTAATTATTTTTCATTTATCCCATGGTGTATAGGGGCCTATATTTGTATTACAGACTTGTGCAGCACCAGATCACCTTTACACATCTGCTTCTTAGCAGTTGAATCTTCACTGCTCTTTTCTATATGAGCCTCGAGATATGGACAGGAAGTAACGCTTGTACAAAAGCACTGACTTTATAATCTTGGATATGACTTTACACTGTTATGCACCCAGTAAGTAAACAATACAAAGTAACTATATAGCTGAGGATGAAAGGACTTGTCTATTCCCATGCACTTCTCTACATGTTTACAACTACCCATCACACTATCACACTTCCCGCAACACATATTTCATGCTTTTGGTACACTGTGTCATATTTCTCCTGGATGGTAAGGCTGTGAATGAGCTTTGGGACCAGATGGGGTAAAGTGGCAGGCTAAGGTTAATGTAATCACTGGCTAAGCCCTCACAGCGGAAAGCAAAGTCCTTATATTTACAAAAAAGGAAGAAGCTGTATGAGGTGAATAGTAATGTCCAGGTGCAGGCATTATTTTTCATTTCCAAATACCCAAACATGTACAATAGCTCAAAAGAAAATGATTTTTTTTTTTTTGTATATTTGCACAATGTGTCACATCTGTCAGTAGGAAAAAGAACTGATATGAGTAAATACTTGCATCATTCTGATGGATCTAAATCTAATTCATACTGTGTATTTGTCTTGAGAGTGTCAACAGATTCATGGACAGCAGACTACAAAAAAAGACATGAGTCTGGTTCTATCATAAATCACCTTGAAATTCTAATTCACATTCATTTTTGACACTGGCTGCCCCTTGTGCTTGATATTTCACTGTATCAATATCTGTATAAATAACCGCCTCTGAGGATTCTGACAATAAAAACTGTTCATCAAACTGATGCAAAGCAATCAAAATATGTTCATTATTCCAAAAATCCAATCCAAAATTCTGGTTTATCAGATGACAGAAAAAAACAAGCTCTGTTATCTTTTGAGCAATCTAATTACTCTGCCTGAGACCTTATTAATAATGCTCCAACTCCTTGCCTCTTTGTGCAGCTTAAATTGTCTTGAGCAGTCTTAACAAGAGCTAAAGAAACCCCCAAATTGATTTAAACTTTCCCCCTGACAGACATGTCACTGCGGATTCCATTACAACAACGTTGAAAGCAATGGGTGTGATGTATTCCACATGTATATCTGCATTTATTGTGAATCCTATTTGAGCAACCGTATCCATATTTATGAGTCCTGTTTACTATTCTAATAGAAGCTTTTCTTCTCTTGAGAACTCCATGCAAAAACTCCACTGACATCAGCGATGTTCTTGCATGCTAGAGTAGAACATGACAAAAGCAGCGAATGCTTGTCTTAGACACGAGTGTGCACACACACATATGAACAATTGTTCACACCTACATGCTGACACTGGTGTACCACCCTGATTTTCTGAAGAGTCTTTACCATGTGGGATTCTGTCCTTTTAGATGTGAGAGTAATAGTTGTAGACAGAGGGATAAAAAGACTGCATGGAAGAACAAGATTTTTACTCTTTTAGAGCTGTTCTGTTACAACGACAGAACATGACTTCAAATACAGTCGAAAGATTTACCCGCACACTGTCTCATTCACAAAACAAGACCGTCGACTTAGATTTCAGTACACTCGCTCCTCTCCAACTGTTATAGATTTAGACGTGATATAACCCATGAACTTTGTAAAGTCATAGTTTTCCAGCTGAAGAATAATATGTGTATGAAATAAGGCTATTCTTACACCATTAATGTAGGAAGTGAGTATGGACTTTAAACAAAAGCTGCATGACCTCTGTGCAGATTGGTTCAGAATTTTCATTTAGATGCTCTTGAGACACAAATAAGAAGTCGCCAACTTTTGAATGAAGTGTGAAGTATTTCATTGCTGAATAATGATATTTGAGTCACATTTTGATTTCAACTCATTACATTAAAAAAAAAAAAAACTCCCTTACTTTTTTTTCTAGTTATTTCAACGTTGTTAAGATGTTGTCACTGGCTATTGAAAAACAATTGAAGGATTAATCAATAATCAAATTAAAATGATTTTTTTCATTTCTTTTTCCCCTGGAAAAGTAAAGACTTAATCGGTGATCCTTAAAAGCAGATTCTAAGACTATGCGTGTGTGTTTGTCTATGTGTATCAGTATTTGTACGTGTATGTGTGTGTATGTTTACGTGTATGTGTTGATATGGGCATTTGTGTGCGTGTGTGTGTCGGACCTGAGGGAGAATCGTATGCACTCGTAACACTGATGTCGCATATCACAAAGCTACAAACTGCTCAGAAATAGACTCTTTACTCACTCGCTCCCACCAGGAAGGTGTCGCTCCCAAAAAGCAACAGGACCGCGGAGTTGATGAACATAAGCAGGCGAGTCATGGCTTTAGGCGGATTTTCTGTCGCTCTTCTCAGGTGAAAACGCAGGTCCGGGCAACTAAATTGCTGCGGTGCATTTGTGCAACGACTGTCTGTCTGAATGAATGAATGAATGAATGAATGAGAGTCAACAGACAGTCAACCTGTCCAAGTACGGAGCACACGACGTCTCCATTGTCATCGGTTCTCCATTCGAGGTTTTAAAATTCCACAAGTCCTCCGCCGTGATGCGCGGCTACATCCGGCGGCTTCTACCGCCCTCGCCGTTCATCGGCGTCCAGGAGCGCTCAGGTATATCTGACGAGGGGGAGAAGGGGGTGTGGGTGGGTGGGTGGGTGGGTGATGGTGGTGGTGGTGGGCTGGGCGGATGGGGGTCGTGGGAGAGATGACGCGCCCCCTCGTACGGGCGATTCAGCACCATGGACAGCTCCTCCTCCTCCCCCCCGTCCGCCAGGTGACCTCGCCGCGGACGCCGCTCAGACGCGGTCCGCCGTCCACGTGTTGTGGTGACTGTGATGGCACTTAATAATAATAATAATAATAATAATAATAATAATAATCATCATCATCATCATCATCATAAAGCTGCTGTTATATGGGTTTGGTGACAGCAGGTGCTGAAATACGCCCCCCCTCCAAATATGCAGTGCTTTGTTTGCCTCTGCATTGTGGCCACAGCACCGACACGCACGGGGTTATCAGCAAGATGCATCGTTTTGATATCCGAAATGAGCGCAGTGCCTCCTGGGACCGATTCTGCGGGGAGCCTGCCAAAGTGGTGCTGGCCGATTCATTCACAGTCACAGTAATGGTGATGTTACTTTTCTTAAACTTGCACAGGATCCAATATCGAATCATGCATCCGGTTATGTCTAATGTAGACATAAAACAAGGACTTTTGGATTTTTTTTTTGTTTTCTTTCTTATTTCAGATTGTGGTCACAACAAGAATTAAGATGTTTAGGTAAATACCGTTTCTTTTCTGTTGACATTGACATATTTCTTGTAACAAATATATCAATTAGTAATTTTTGGGTGTTTTGATCAGCTGTAATTGGTGTTTCTGGGCTGTGATCAGCTTGACACATATTTGCCATAAAAGAAATTCCTTTTTCCTTTTTTGTATTCGTTACTGTTTGTATCCATTCCCTTAACTATTTCTAGTTCAAGCCATTTGAGCGCAAAAATGTGCAGGTTTGCATGCACACACAACTTAATGGTATTTTTAAAGAAGCCTCATCTTGCATTTTCACTGAAATGAATCAACCTACATATTGCACTTTTTTCCATGATCACCAGGGAATCCGTAAAAATGGTTGTCGTTCAAGACATGTTACTTTTGTCACCACAGCTCTTTAGAGTCAGAACCTCCCCTGGGGGCTAAAACCGTTTCAGGAGGAGGCTAAGTGAATGATTGTGGAAGAATGTTACATTATTTATGTAGTGGACCTCCCTCTGAAAATGCTTACTACTAATATGCTATTACGAAAACAGTTGAGGCTTTTAAAATAGTCTGCAAACTAAAAGCGCCTTTGTGGGGACCGTTTTATGTATTTGTTGTTGTCTGACGTTATGTCAAACAGCAGGAAGGCTGCTTCGAATGAACTTTTACAAATCAAATGACTATCAATATCATAGAGGGCATTAAACTAAGCTGGCAAAAGAGAGACTTAAACTGTATTCCAAGGAGGTTTGAGTTATACATAACAATTGAAAGACATGAGAAAAGCCATATCCAAATCAACTAATTCAACTCCAAAACTATTCAAGCCGTACAGTGACTTAGCAAGTTGCACAGTTGTTTAATGCCCATAAGAGGTGCTCAGGTGCTAAGTTTAATGGAATGAAATAGTCTATTTATAGATTATTCATTTTATTCACTTTCGTATAAAATCGTTTTGCACTGATGTTTGGCCCTATGGGTTTTATTTAACTTTGCATTGTACATTGTGAGGTTGTCCACATGGATGAATTGTTGGCTTGTACAAAACCCCCTTATTTCTCTTAGGTGCTAATGGTTTCAGTCGCCCACATAAAATAGAAATATTGTATTGATGAAGTGCATGCGCTGCGGTCTTTTGCTGTAGTATGTGCCAGATTTATATATAAATAAAATAATTTGGCACCATTACTCATTTCCTTATTTTCTTAATATGTCCTTTCAACAGGAAGAGGCCATGAATCTCCCCAGAAGCAAATTGCTCATGTAGATGCAACATGACGAATCATTTTTAAGGTTAGACTTGACAAAGAGATGGAGCTGAAGTGGAAAGGAATTCAATCAGTTTGAATATAAACCGAAATTTTATTCAGCCACTAGATGTTCACAACCATTTTTGTCCAAAATCTGACAGTGAAAGATTGTAAGAAATCAGATAATGGCAATAGAATAATTTTTACGCAGTGAAAGGATGTCACAGTGAAGCTTGCCTGTGATTTTTTAATATTATTTTTTCATTTTACCCAATTGAAAATCCTGTGACATGCCTTTTGGAATGAATTTTGACTCAAAAAATAAATGTTTACAGTGTCCTTGACCTTTGACCTTCACATTCTAATCATCTCCATGTGGATGCCTGTGCTAAATATGATTATGTAACTATTCAAGTTAATGACATGTTGAATTCATGAGAAAACCAGTAAAATTGAATCAGTTTATCCTTCAATTTAAAGAGATAGTTGTGTGCCCCCCAAACAAAATTGTCTGCAGCCATGGCTGTCTGAAGCAGTGGCCCTAAACAATTAAAAAACATTTTTATTGTTTTTGAATAACTCAAGGGATGATAGGATAAGGAAATAGTTTCTGGCAAATTTTGCTTCTTCTCCTTCAATTCCCATCTTAGAGAAACTCCAAGTAAACCAGGTATTTAATTATTGTTACTGTTAGTTCATTATTAGCCTTTAATAAAGATAATTCACACATATCTGCATTACTTCATGTCTTCTGATTTTTCTTGTTGCACAATTCTGCTAACTAATTTTAACAACATTGTTTGATTGCACCAGCAGCCCATGATGTGTGTCAGTGTGTTGCAATATGGAAAGTAGTCCTTCACTTAAGGTGCAACTCCTTTCCATTTCCACATATGTACAGAACTGTCTGAGAAAGTTAGAATATTGTGATTAAGTTCTTTATCTTCTGTTATACAATTACGAAAACAAAAATGTCATACATTCTGGATCCATTACAAATCAACTGAAATATTGCAAGCCTTTTATTATTTTAATATTGCTGATTATGGCTTACATCTTAAGAAAACTCAAAAATCCTATCTCGAAGTATTAGAATATGAAAAAGTAATTTTTGTTTTTCAATTGCATTACAGAAGATAAAGAACATTATCACAATATTCTAATTTTCTGTGACAGTCCTGCATTTTGTATTGGAGGAAAATAACAAATGAAAATACAACTGTTCAATAATGGGTTTCTCTGACTGTATGAGAAATTGATAAAAATTATTATGTTAATAATATGCCTCCCAAAAAATTCTCAAATGCAGTGTGATGAAATAGTACAGTCACCTGTCAATGAAATATATAATATCTGGTAAATTTCGTGAGTGAGTATACTGTATATATGATTAGATGATGGAGTAGCAGACACACCATTTGTTCCATTAATTCACCATTAATTCACCATTAATTCTGCAAAACAGGGATGAGATACACATGATCAGAAAGTACAATCAAACAGCATATTTGTCGGGTGAGCAGATGTTTTTTTCTTTAATCCCTTTCAAATTAACTCAAATGTCCCTGGTCTCCATTTGTTGTGCTCAATTTGTCAATTTGAATTGATTTGGAGATTATATACCACATTTGCCCATTTATAAACTGGGACATTGATATTACTGGCTGAAGAGGAAGAGGCTGGTGAAATACTTAGCTTTTCAGTACATATTTTTATACAGAATAAATTGAAAGTAATGAATCAAGTGAAGAAAAAAGATTCTGCTGGGAAGCATTTTTAAGGCAGATGTTCACTTCAAAAGCTCTTTGGAGTTTTGATGTGCATTTTTAAGCATTTCTATCTCTAATCCCTTTTAATTTTATGCTGAATGTGTCAGTTATCATTATCTCCAACAGTATTCCTGAAGGGCATGGTTGGTTAAAAATACTAAAACTGTTTCACCTGGAGGGAGAAGACACTAAAAATGTTAATTGCTCAGTGTGTCATCAGTAATAAGAAAGCGAACAGTCAAGCAGTGGAGTTGCAAAAGAGCACAGATATAGGATGTAGTCCATCCTCCTGATGACTCTTATGCTTAAAGCAGTGGTTTCCAAAACCCCGTTACCTGGACCGGTACCAGTCAATGGATCATTTGAAATTGTATTTTTTTTCACCAGAACTTCTGGATCTTCTTTTAAAAAACGACTGTTTCTGCCTTGCCTCACTTCCATACTTAATATTGTAATGGCGTAATATAAAGTGTAATTGTTGTATTCAGATCTGTTGTGTAGGACTATTGCTGACAAAAAGTTTTTATTATTTGAACCCCTGCGCCTCTAACTGGTCCGCGGAAACATTTTTGGCTTAAAGTAAAGATTGGAATATTTATCCAGGAGGACAACTTCCAAAACGAAAAAAAAAAATCAGACTTATGAATGGCTATGTAACACATCAGTCCAGATTGAAAGGATTAATTGAAAAATATATCTTTGCGCAAATATTTTGGAATTCATTGAATTATCATCATTATTATTATCATTATTATTATTATTATTATTATTATTAGTGCAGAATACGTGCCAGAAGATGGATGGATACAAGACACATATTTTATAGAATTGGGCTTCACTTTTCTTTGGAATTTTGAGTTGTGCTGTGTGTGTGCAACTTAACCAGAAACTTTTGTATTTTCAATAAATTATTTTCCTTGAGCAGGTTGAAAAAATAAAGTTAAGCCGGATTTCATAGCTGTTTGAATGTGACTCGCAAGCCAGTGCATAAAATATCAATTTTCTTCAGTTCAGATGCTCATGTTGATATGAGACTGAAAAAGAATGAACTCTTGCCCATGGCCAACAGGAGCATTTGGATCCTTTTTAAGGAAAATAATAATGTCGTCATATATTATGCCAAATTATTGACACCAGACAAATATCTGTGGAAACAAGTAAAAAAAAGTATTGTATCATTTGTCTTCTGTTTTCTTTAAGGTGCTTTTAACTCCTATATGCTATCTGGTTTGCTTTAAATAGATGAATAATGATTTGTAACTTCGGCGCGTTGTCTCTTTGTGTCACTTAAAGTTGAAATGAAAGGGAAAGTCGCTTAAATTTAATTCTGTTCAGTGAGTGGCAGAGAGTCAATGTCAAATGGAAAGTACACTGCTGTTTAAAAAACAGTATGTTGACTTTAATAATGTCGGTAAAAAAGTTGCCTTCATATTCAAGCGGTAAATAAGCATGAATTGCATGAAATACCACTTTGTGCAGCTCAGGAACTTATTTAGACTTTGTCTGGAGATACCAGACAATTGGAGAAAACACTGTTTGCTGGCTTGAACATAACGTTTAATAACTGTGTCGACAGTGAGAGCCAGTGATGACGGCACAGCCAAAGTTATGCTGCTAAGATTTTTTTTGTTTCTATTATTTCCAAATGGAAGCATGAAGGTTTTTTTTTGTCATTTATGAACAAAACCAGTGATAAAAAAAGAACTGTTTTATATGAGTTTCTTTTCCTGAAGAAAATCTTGCCAGATGTCAAGGCATTTGACATCGTGAACTGCCTTCACTAGAAAAATTTTTGGTTCTTTAATAGAGCACTGACAATTTTTTCACACACTTTTGGCAACAAAAACTTGAAGTATGTCTCCAGACTTGTAGAAATGAACCATTAAGAGAAAAACTTATGAGACAAGATTAATCCTGAAGTATGCAAAACCTCCTGTAATAGTGTCAGATCATATCATGTTGGTATGAATAATAAACCAGACCAAAATTTTTGTTTTTATCGTTCCAAGATCACCCCTTTAATACGGTCTAGTTACTGGTTCTTCCAAACTTCCCCAAACAAAACATGAAATCAAGTCATTGGACCAAGAAGGCGGTTGTCAAAAACCACTTGCTCTCTCTCTTGGCAGAGAACACGTCATGATCATGATCCTCTCTTGGAGGTCAAAGGTGATTCACAGGCTGAATATAACAAATGTCGGAAACAGCAATATGGAATATGACTATTTACCCACCTCTACTATTAACACGAGGTGCACAGGCCACACGGAAAGAGAAGCGACAGCGAGGCTCTTTAAATGAGGACCTTGGTGATGCATACTGATCTGAGATGATGATCCATGTTCTTTGGTAGACTTGTGACAAAATGTACTATCTGTTATATAATTCTGTAACTGTGTGATCAGTAGTGGGAGTAGAGCTAAATGTTTTACAGCCCCGATGAAAGGTTTATGTGATTATATAGAGTTCATTAAGTCAAGAGACAGATGTTTTTCCCTCCAGAATCCATTGATTCAGTTGGTTCTTTATAAGAGACCAATCGCTTTCCACTAATGCGATCATTTCATGCTTAAACATCTTACAGCGGAGATACAAATGCCAAGAGCCCACTGAATGGTTACAGTACGAGTCCGCGTTTTCCCTCAGTACTTTCTACTGCACCAGCACACATGTAATTAAATTTCGCCATAGTTACTGGTGCCCTTGACTCATCATTGAGCCCAACATGGCGGTCAATTACCAGATACATTTGGTGGGGTGGGGGTGGCGCAGTTCCTGCTACCTCATGGCTTTAAGGCTTCTTACAGTAAATGAAGTGACAAGGACTCATAGATCAAAAGAAAATATCAATCTAGTAGATGGTTACCTAAATCTTTCCCACTCACCCATTCCCACAGGGAATGCATGCAGTTTTCTTTTGTAATACCTTCAAGGAAAACCCTGTTAGAACTATTATTGAGCCCCAAGACTCAATAATAAAGTAAACTGCACTATATTTAATTTCTATAGCTAAAAATGAGTTTGGCCTTTTTTTTGTAAACCCTCTTTCTTTTCTTCTTTTTTAAATGTTACTAAATGAAAAATGTCAAAATGTATTTTTTCTCCGTAACAGCAGAATATTACAACATCCTGCAAAGTCCTTGTCAAGGACACTAATGTCAGTTGTAACATCTCTATTTCCTACAAGTTTTTACTGTCAATGAAACTAACCCCACCCACTCAAGAAGATTAGGCCTTATTTATAGATATACTTTATTTATCCTGAAGGAATGTCAGCTATTGTAGCGTTTAATACATTAGTATCATAGTAGATTTTCTTCTGTTTGTGATTCTGTGTTTAACTTTGGAATATTTTGATTATAATGTAGACGTTAATTGTTAAAATGTGTTTAGTAGTGCTCCCACAGGGCATCGCTGGTCAATATTTGAGCAGCAATAATGGATTTTAGTACTCAGGGAAATCTAAATGTCACACTAAATGACATATAAATGTTTGAGGAGTTAAAGCAAAAATAGCTTTGAGTTATGTCTCTATCCACTTGATTTATTCATATCGACATAATTTCATAGAATTTTACTTGGGTTTTTTTAGCGCTGTGTCCTAATACATTTAATGGATGGAAGCACTGAGAATTATGGTTTACTAGACAGTTCTCTTCAGCTTCTTCAAGGAACATTTATATAAAAAAAAATATAGAAACCCACTGCTTTAATATTACATGGCTCGTAATGTCATATCACTGCCACAGAGTTGGAAAGGGTTTTAAACATTTGGAAAATCTCACTTCATTTCACTTCTCTCTCCTTTCTTACAATGTAATATTCCAGGCTCTTAGCCAACTCCAGTGCTAAGACCAGCAGTTCTACGAGAGAAACTAACAGGAGGAATTTCAGTCTTTACTTTCTCCATTTTGAAAAACACCCACATAAATCCCTCTGTTTTTCAGAAAGAAAAACTAGGTAATATCAATTACAGTCTTAGAGTAATGAGCCATTTTTTGACAGGTGTCTCATCTGAATCTTTACCTCATTGAGCAGATTCCTACTGGCTGGTTAGACTCTTCTAATGTGGACTTAGCACTTGACTGGCATTTCTGTTAATCAAGCTCCAATTGATTAAACATATTGTTTCATCATGTATTAGTTTGATTAATGAGTAGGAGTCTTTGCCTGGACCACGAGATCAGTCCACTCTATGTGTGAGGCTGCCGCTGCGCTCATTCATAACAGCATACTCCAACAAAGAAATGTCAATAAAGCAGCGGGTCATTACATGTCAAAACTCATAAAAATAAAAATGTCATGGGGCATTTCCATCAACGTTCTTTGAAGCATTACATGGATCTCGGTCGTGCTCTGCAAAATGTGAAATAATGTATATCAACAGGGAGGTCCCTTTTTGATTTTAAAAATGCAGATTCAAAAAATTCTAAAAGCACAGGCCATATCTTGCTAATTTTCAGAGACAGTATTATTAGCTTTTTCATTATTTTCTTTCCAGTTTTATGGCATAATGTTCGCATTAATTTTGTTTTTCATTAATGGGTGATTTGTTTTATTCTTTGTTGTGTTTAATGTCACCTGTTAAGGGGACACAAATGTGTCATATTTATTTGTTTGTGTTATTGGCAGCAGCAATTATAATCATAATTTCTTTCTTTCAAATAGAGCTGTACAAAACATCACACGAAATACCAAATTAATTCTAAGTGTGACTCATTTTTAATCATATCTTTAAGCTTATTACAATTATCTTAACTTATCTTGTTTGGCACCATGCATATGCAGGGTTGTCATTACAAATGCTTATTTTTGACATCTTTCCTATGTCAATTTTTTCATGTATACTCGACCAAACACTCAGGAATAATATAGACCATCAATTTAATGACATCACATCCTAGGAGATGTGAGATATTTTTTGAGCAGCGCAATGCTGGAAAGAACACAAAAGAGAGAGAAACATCATTGCACGATGAAACCACATGTCCCTTCATTTGTGATAATGCATTCATTTTTGTGTCAGGGGACCATGACGGGTTATCCTGAGAAGATGCTAATGATCCATTGCATTCTGCAGAGATCAGTCATCAATCTGCGTATCAGCCCGGTTTTCTGTCAAAAACAGCAGTGATAAACAGAAGAGTGGGTAATTAAGTCTTTATCCTACCTGCCCTCTCATTTTAACAGTTCAGTGGCTGATGGTAACATTGTCTGGGAGGTATGTTTTGCAAGCAAATATTAACTCTATCCTATAGAGCAATTTTATCTTTGATTCTCATATGTTTCAAAATAAACACATTTCATAAAGTTGATATTCCCCAATAGATTTATTCTTCTTCATCTGGAATAGTTTGTGATGCTGCCCATCAAATACGCAAATAAAGTAAAAGATATTGCTCGAGGATAATGAATGGCTTAATATCATAACTGTTATTCATCATTATCTTCCTCATCTAACAATCAAGTAAAATGTAGAAAATGTCTAGTAGAAAAAAAAATAGGCCACTTTCAGCTCCAGCCAGGAGCTTATTTACTACCAAAACAACAACTGATTTATTGTGACACATTTCTCTGTGATACGGTGCGGAACATCTCTTTCCTTAAACATTGCAAAACAATCCTTACAATTTCAAGAAAATTATATTGGCTATGTATCTATATCTATATCTATGCATCTACCGGTACCTATCTGTTTATCAATCAAACTAGAAATATAGATGAGATGTGTTTGCGTTCGCATGTGTGTGTGTGTGTGTGTGTGTGTGTGTGTAATTTTGGAACCAGTACTGGTGTCAGCACTGACAGTGATGAAATCCCCACAGGACATGAGTATGATTTAATTACAGAATTACAGTGTATTTGTGGTTCAGTTACAGTAAGTGTGTGGGTTGGTTAAAATGAGTTTGTGGGTAAGTTACAGTTAATGGGTGCAATGAATAAATACACATATTGCTCTCTGGGAAATATAGAATAATTTAAGGTTCCCCAGCTGATTGTTTTTCATACAAAATAATACACAGCTGCAAATTTTTCTTCAGATTTTTCAGTCATTTTTTGGGGTCCTGAATTTTATCAACACCGTGCCATTTGAGATGGGAGGATTGAACCTGTGTGGCACTGACCCCTGCTGGATTAGGAAAGTGTAACTGGTTTTCTTTAGGCTCTCCAAGGACTGTCAAATTAATGTATCCGATGTTGAAAGTCTGATACATTTTTGAGAATTTACTTGTGATCATATATTTCTAAAACACCTAAACTTCTATTTAACAGTCTGTGTCAACACTGATACAATTACCTTTATCTCATGTACTGTATGTGTAAGTTAGTCATACAGGACATTAAATATTCTCGACTCTCAGATAATACGCCCCCCGTCCTCTGTTGCCATGATAACCAGGACTTTCCAACTTCTGCATGTGATCGAAAATTAAGCCCCCAGGTCATTCTTTCTTAAATAATTTTTGTTTTGGTCAAACAAATCCTCTGGGGCTTCATATAAAAAAGTGGAAAGCAGCTTCTTAAAGTGTAAATAACATCACATGTAAAAGGACATAACATTGAAAGATATTAAATGATCATGAAAATGTGTGCACACACACATACACCCTCTGGAGGGCTTATAATAGAAGTTTCCCCTTTAAGTTATGGCCATTCAAAACAAGATCCCTCACTAGATGTGTCCTAATAATCAGGTAACATTCTGGCGCAGGAAAAACTGTCCGCACCTCGACCCGATCGGCATGTGAGGGCGTTCTTGCTGTGTGGCATTTACGGAATGCTGATTCACAGTTCCTGTTTCCTGTCCATTCAGGAAATGGCAGGGTTTAACCCTAGCTACCGCAGCCATTCCACGGTGTTATCTTGTATTTACTGTCTGGGCCTCCTGGGACAATTTAGTCCAGGACTCAAACTGCTGTAATTTAGACGGGTCAGAGGCTGTAACAGGCTTCCTTTTCATTTTGGGACCGTCACATTTGGTTCCTACGTTAACTTTCAACTTACCGTGTTAGCTTTTAGTAATAAAAAAAATAGATCAAAATCCTAACACTTTATCCCCATACTATTTGAAAACTACATTTATCTATTATTTTCATTTGTTCATTGTGATGTCCTTTCTGGGAAAGAGCTGTTTTAAATTACAAAAATTATATTTCAAAATAGAACGGTCCCTCTTTTGATTGAAATGGAAAAAATACACTTCCATTTTTAATAAAAATATAACAGTTTTGATTAGAGCTATTGACAGATACTATCAGAATACCAGTAAAAATTGTATAATTATGTTGTATCAGACACAAATTAATAAAGCCAAAGTTGTGCATAATATAAATGTAGCTATCTTTTTTTCATGTAAAATACACAAAAGTTATTAAAATGTTTCAAACACTAGGAATTCTTCTTTTTTTCCTGTATATCTGCAGAATGAATGAATGAATGAATGAATGAATGAATGAATGAGGAAAAAAAGTGCAAAGTGTTGTGCATGTGCATTTGTACAATATACATTTTTGTGTGTTACTTTACCTTTGTCAGCTTCTCAACCCAAGTAAACCCTTGTTTCACCATGTCTCCTGTCTTCAATGCTCTTTTTTTCACAAAAAGCAGCCATTAAGGAGAAACAAAAAGTCACCAAGATAAAAATTGCAAATGTTCCTCTTTCATTTTATAATGACGCACAATGTCTTTGAATGTATACAACTACGAGTTCCAGGAGAGCGCATAAATATATTTCACATTTATACATAACATAAAAATACAAATATTTCAGTTCCTGTAGTTTTAGAATATATAACTCCGGGCAGAGACGTCAGTCCTCAGGCATTCAAGACTTCGTTCTCCTTCTGGCATGATATTTTCCTTAATCACGGCTGCATCTCATATTGTCCCTCTGTGGCGATGAAGAAGTCGTTGAGAGTGTTTTGCAGAAATTCAAACGTCGGCCGGTCCTCTGGCTTCTGCCTCCAGCAGATCATCATAATGTCATAGAGTTCTTGTGGACAGCCGTCTGGACACGGCATTCTGTACATCGTGTCTAGGGAGCGGATCACCTCCGGGTTGGTCATCCCTTAAGAGGAGGAAAAATATACCCGACATTTTATGGGACATTTTCTCATCTTATTTATGTTTCATTAAGTTTACTGCCACGGCTTTATTTTTGTGTTGATTGATTTTCCCTTCCCATACCTGGATAAGGTATTCTTCCATAGGTGACTATTTCTGTCAGGAGGACCCCAAAAGACCAGACATCTGACTTGATGGTGAATGTGCCATAATTGATGGCCTCTGGAGCTGTCCATTTGATGGGAAATTTAGCCCCTGGTTATCAGAAAGCAATGAAAGGAAGAGTGGAAAATTGTGTTATATGTTGAGAAAGTGACTGGATTTCTAATGAACAATCACTTCTGGATAATTGGCTTTTTATCCAGAGGTTGTTGTTCCTTTAATATCACACTTTAGATCAGATTATTGGCATGTTGGCATTTTAAATTCACATTGTGAACTAGAGGCCAGGTTATTTTTTTTAGCCTGTATGTCTTATCAAAGATCATCCTGTGATCACTTTTGGCTGCCAAAAGCTTTATAATTCTAAGGTAAAATCTACAATCCATTTGTTGTGTATCCCTGCCCGTCAGGGATGCAGCTGGACATGAATGCTGTTTTGGTTTTAGAATTTGTCACATGTGAGTTCAAACATCAGTGTTGGGAAATTTATAGCCGCTTTAATGGCGAGCTGAAATATAATTTGAATTATGATCTACATTCTCTTAGATATTGATATTAATTCCAAAAATCCAATATCTGCCAAGCTCTTACCAAACATATTCACACTGTTACCATATTCAGTATGGAATTTAATCCGATGTGAAATAAAATACAGCTGATTTAGATTTGCAATAACAAAATTTAGAGGGAACAAACAAGGATGGACACCTTCTTGAGCTGTATATTCTGACTCCACAAGCCTGGCCAGGCCAAAGTCTGCTATCTTGCAGTGGAAGGTTTCGCTGACAAGAATGTTGGCTGCACGTACATCTCGGTGGATAGAATTCTTCCTCTCGATGTATGCCATACCTTCAGCAATCTAGTATTGAGAATTGCAGGTGGTGAAATATGAACTTTGTGATTAATTCATTTACAAGTGATAAAAATTTTACACCTTAATAATATACATGATTAAACATAATAGAATCATAAAATGCAAAGACATGCTACATACAGTATGTCTTTTGCTGTCTGCCGCTAAGTTCATTATTGTCACACACAAAACACACGCAATAACACAACATGTGTGTGACCCGTGTGTATCATAAAGGCCAAAAAGTGAGTTTAACAGGATGTGCCAACTCACAGGAAGTCAAAATGCTTCTTTGGAGACCAAAAGGTTTCTGGAGGAAGTCAATGCAGCAAAAAAAAAAAAAAAAAAGGCACGGTTTCCCGTCCGGAAGTTAATAATTGAATGGGGGCCAACTTTTAGACAGAGGAACCTCACCACAAGAACCACACAGTCCCTGCTGACAGTTTCCACGTGTGTTTACCTTACAACCGATGCCAAAATCCTCACATTGCTTTAAAGCAGCTGCCATAGAATAAAACAAAACTTAAACATTGTAAACAAGCAGGAAAGCTCTAAAATGTCAATTTGCTTACATAAGTTTTTTTTGGTTTGTTTTTCATATTTCAGAAAATTGTACATTTACAGTGTGACAAGGCTCTTTTACAGACCTGTGCAGACATATCTATCAGCTTGTTCAACGTCAGCTTTTGTCCTTCTTCCGTCTTTAGAAAGTCCAGAAGACATCCTGCAAATGTGATGAGAAGCAAAAACTGAAATAGAAGACACCTTCAATTAATAGAAATTATAGTGTTATTACACAGGGAACTAAGCTGAGCGTTGATGGAAACAGCACCCAAATTTAACAGCACTAAAACATATTTAAAGTTGGGAGCCTAATTTATATCAAAATCTACTTCAGGTTAAAAGATAGATTCCTCTTCATATTTTTCTTACCATTGATCATGAACTCAGTGACGATAAGTATGGGTTCCTTGGTGACGACCGCATGGAGTCGCACCAGGCGCTCATGCTGCAGCTGCTTCATTAGGTTGGCTTCCTGAAGAAATGCCTCAGGCTCCATGGTTCCCTCCTTCAACGTCTTAATAGCAACCTTCTGCGTTTTCTTATAGTAACCTATTGTATTAATTTAATCGGGGCTATTAAAATATGACACAATAACAAAATAAATTAAAAAATGGGAATCCCTAGCTTTCTCTCACCCATCCACACTTCTCCAAACTGTCCAGCCCCGAGTTTCTTCACCATTTTCAGGGTTTCTCTGGGAATCTCCCACTCGTCCTGCGCCCACGGCTGCTGGGGGGCCTTTTGCTTGCATGGAGCATACAGTCGCTTACACAAACCATCTGCAGTGCCTGAATGAATCAGGATTTGTAGGATACATTTACTATGGTTATTCAAACAGTGCAGGTGTACATGTGTCATTCTTCAAAACATATCTTTTTTTTCCCATCTTGTGCTTTCTTCATCGGTATATGAGCCATCTCATTCGCAGGAAATCCGCAATTCTTCTCTGGGGCCTATCTTCCCCTTAATCAGCACCAACAAGCTTCAATGAGTTGTGGACTCAAGTTTAAGCCTCCTTTTTCAGTACTTGCAAGCACATTTAACAATTGAATCACTAAAAAGTTTATCAAACTAGAATTATTTGCACTGTTGACATGAAAGATTATTTATAAGTATTTAGTTGATCAGCTCAAAAGTCACTGGTTTCAAAACGTTAGAATACCAATATGCAGATCATAAATATTCTCTTTCTTGAGACTTTTAGTGAATATCTCATGGAATCTACTTACGGATTTAAATTAACATAACTTCTTAATTCCTACGTATAAACAAAATTACTGTTTACTGAATTTGCGTTAATCCTGCAGATATATCTACTATTATCTATAACTGTTATGTTTTTTACTTGAAACTCTGGCATAACAATTTCCTTCGGGATTAATAAAGTTGTCCTCATCTCATCTCATCTCATCTCATCTCATCTCATCTCATCTCATCTCATCTCATATCTTTTTTTCTTTGACCGTTTGTCGTCACATTGCAAATTACTTACATGTGTAGTATTTAACCAGCTCCTGTAAAGATGAAAACATAGTGGAGGGCGAGATGTAGTAGCCACCTTTATCTAAACAGCGGATCTTGTAGTGCTTTACCACATCACCATCTTCGGGCCCAAAATCTCTGATTGAGAGCGAGAAAGACCCTAATTTGAAGGAAAACAATATGCATTAAAAGGAAGCAGTAGAAAGAGAGGTTCGAAGATTGACCAGTTTAGTCTTTTTCAAATACAGCATCACCAAGTTTACCAGTACGATCATATTGTGAACGCATCACCTTTACAGGTCTCGCTCTCTCTTATAAGAAAGGCCCCCGGTTTGTTTCCTGGAGCTAAAAGCAGACGTTCGGTCTCTTTCCTACTCAAGTCTTTGAAGAACCATCTGCAGGGAAAAGAAACACACCCCGTGGGATTGTTTGAAATGTGTATGTTAAATGTGGTGAATGTTTTGAATAGTCTTCCATTCAGGTGGCCCCTTACTTTTCCATCTCCAGTGTATCAGCACGGGCGACATAACTGCACGGTATTAATCCCTCCCCCCCGGTCGCCTGCGATCGAGCCAGCCACCATTCTCCATTTCTTGCAAATCAAAAAGAAATATCAGATTACTTATTTGACTTGATTTATTTCTTAGTAAAATACTGACAATAAGTAATACCCACTTTTGCAACACTTTGAACTTGTCTCCCTTTTTGAAAGGTAGATAACTGTCACTGCTCGCAGCGTAGTCATATTGTGCCACAAACACAGCTTCCTCTAAGCAGGAGATAACTGTAAGCTTATTTGACTGATTTAGCTCTGGCTAGTAATTAAACAAATAAAATTCTTCTGTTTGATTGCGACAGTCACAAAACTCAGCATGGTACCTTCTACAACGCAGCATAAGCATGGAGCTAAAGTGAGAGTGATGTAAATTTATTTAATGCCTAATCGAGGTCCCACAGAAAGAATGACGAAATTAAACATATATTACAATCACAAGATGCAGCATCTTCTTATTTCTACTTGTGTTTCAGTAGTCACCTGCATGTGAGCGTGTTTTTCTTATACAAAAAAAAAAGGTCTTAAATTTTCGGAGGCTTTTAAGTACCATAATCAGTATTGGTGTTTCCTGCTCGTACCTGGAAAAGACAAATATATGTAAAATAGTTATTAGCGAAACATCAGTGGCGACCTAAACTGCTTTGAGTCATAACCAACTTTGAATTATATTGGAGGAAAATATAATGTCTGTATACTCACTACATGATTGGATGAATCGGGTTTTACTTTGTAGAAGTTTTCATCTATTGAATGTTTCTGGCCACAACAAGTGGCGCCCATCCTGACCGTGTGAAGGAAACAAATGTCTTAAATGTCTGGTGTTCTGCAAACTTGTTAAAAGATTTAATTGATGCACATGCGCGCTTTTTTTTTCCATTTTTACCTGATGAAAGAGATGTGCTCTACAAAGAATGTTTCAAGATCTTCTCCCACTGAGAAGCCTGGCTCGTGACTTCATTCCCTGTTTTTAAAAGAAGTTGAAGTAATCAAACAGCTAATCCTTTGGATATTTTCATGTTTCAATTCATATTCTGCTGACTATTGTGCTCCAACCGAAACAGGCTGTTCTACAAAGAAGTTGAAAATGTTTTTGGATTCTCATTTGCATTTCAAAGTATGTCACACATGATGCTGCAGCTGAAGGTGAACGCTTTGTGTCGTTGGAAGCTTCAAAACTTCATATTGTAACTCAACACAGTTTTATGAATGGTTTACTAAGTATTTGAATAGATTACAGAGACATTTTAAACATTTATTACATGGGATAGTTGACTATCATTGTATTGTCACATTTTCTTGTTGAATTTTCAGGGTGATTTAACCAGTCTGTTCAAAATGTTATTTACCTATCTTAAAAAAAAAAACGGCAAAATAATTATATCATATTATATTATTATATAAATATTGATCAGTTATTATTGACATGTATTTTTTCCCATTAATTTCACTGATTTTTCAGCAATAAGAATAATAGTATGCTTTGCGTGCTTATCAAGAATGGCATCAACGCTGAATGCAGAAAGCATCAGGTTTTGTGACAATTTCATTGGTGACTATATGCATTTCTGATAACAAACTTATAGAAAAGGGCATACTTTAGTTGATTATTAACAAAAAAATTATTTACACTCATGCCGAGACACAAACCACAGTTTGGAAAAATCCTTTACATCATACACACATTATAAGTATGTTTATAAAAGCTGAATGGTTGACAAGAACTATAATTAGGGACATAGAGAAAGCAGAAATGAACATTACAAAATTTGAGGTTAGTAGTTGAAAGAGTGGTATCTTTTTAAGCTAGCTTTTGTTCGCACCTCTTTCTGCAAGTGATAATTTTCTTTTTTCAATAATATCTTAAGCGAGAGGGCAATAAATATACAAAACTATATTGTTTTTCAGCTTTCTCTAAATATTGTCTATTTCTATTGAAATGAATGCAGAACTTTAATTCTACGCTTGACACACTCTCGGCACATTATTTCTCTTATCACCATTATTCTACACAACTATTGGTTGGTTTATATAAAGAAATAGAAGCGTACATACACGAATTCGTCCTCCGTCTTCAAAATTATTCCACGCACTACACGTCTTCAATTTCCTCATTGAAAACCTCCCTGTCACTCACTCTTTTACTTTCTCACAGAACATCAGTCTTTCTTTTGCTCTCTCTCTCTCTTTCTGGTTTTCCTTTTTTATTTTTTCCACTCTCTCTCTCTAAATGTGATCACCACAACCTCCCAGGGGGACCACAATTAGTTTACTTCTAAATTTATATTGTACTCTCTTTCCTGTACTGTCTTACTCTTTTGCCCTGCACACAGAATCATATAATAAAACTAAATAATTCATCTTTAACTAGTTTGATTGAATGAAGGATTATATTATCATATATATATATATATATATATATATATATATATATATATATATATATATATATATATATAAGTATTGCAATCTCCCTACTATTCACAATTTATTCAGCCAGAGTTTCCACACATGTTATATCACATATTTTCTGTGGAATTGGTCAAACACAATTTCCCTGCTTCCCCAAAGACCTTTTGTAAAAACGTCTCTTTTATTTCCTCTTGCCCCTGACCATGGAAACATTTTATGCATTTTAACATATGCATGAATGTAACTGATGACACAAAAGGTGTTTTCTCTTCAAAAGTTTCAAAGAATTAACAAAACAAGAAAAGTTCTGTTCATTCAAGTTAAGGTTATATAAGGGGGTTATGACTATCACAAAGTGGGAATCCTCAAAATCTTTTATTTGAAGAACCATATGACATAGAGGGATAGAAATTAGACCTACCCACACAGTGTCTTGCGTGGGCTTCCCAATGGCACCACTTCCAAGCTTGTCTGACTTTAAGTTGGAGAGTTGGGTTTGGTATTGGGGTTAGAGAGAAGGCTGGATCGAGGGTTAGGGTTAGAAGTAGGGTTGGGATAAGGCCTCGAGTAAATATCATCTTTCCATTGGTAGAGATGCAATGTTTGTATTCCATTAAATAGATGATTGACACTAGTTTTGAAGGATTTTTAAAAAGATAAATAAAAACTGTGGTCATTAGAATTAAGGTAAGATAAGGGATTATAACCACCATCACAATGTTGCATCCTCATAATCATTTATCTGAAAAACCGTATGAGATAGAGCGATGGAAATTTGACCTACCCTTATAATGTCTTGTGTCGGCTTTCCCACAGTACCACTACCCAGCTTGTCTGACTTTCAGTTAGACAATTAAAATAGGTGTAAGCGTTGAGGTTTAGGCTGGACTTAAGGTTAGGGTCATGGTTAGGGTTGGGGTTCGGGCTGTAGTTACTATAGAGTTTCCATTGGTACCAGTGCCAAATTTGTTCTCCATTCACCTGCAGATTGACACGAGTTTCAAAGGAACCGAGGTTAAGGTCAGTAAGGGGTTTATAACCACCATCACAAAAGTGTCATCCCCCATAATTGTTTATCTGAAGGACCTATGATACCTCATATAAAGATTCTATGAAAATGATGTATCTAATGAGATACCACTAATCCATATGAAGTCATTTGTACCCACAGTCGTCTTCTTGTGGTAGTTCCTGAATCTGGACACCAGAGGGTGTAGAAAGTCACATTTTAAATCATCTCCAACCCTCAAACTGACAACCTCAAGTCATGTTGTTTTCTGATACACTCCTTCTATCCCTAATAATAGATTACCCTTGCTTTGACTGACAGGGGATTTTCTTAACGCGGTATTGTCGAGCCGTATCTGGTTGTGGATGTGAATACATGCCAAGATGTTTCACCGGGAAATAAAATCTTAAGCTGATCTGTAGTTAATCAATCAAAGTATAACAATGCTTTGCTCTTTGCTTTCTTTCACACCATATAACGCAGTTAACCAGGTCTTTCCTCTTCTCATCGCACAATCTGCCAAGGAGGGAATTCACCACTCTTCCTATGTGATGGGAACAATCACCACAAAACAATATACCCTTGAGTTATCTAGGACTAACTATGACCCTTTTGTTTTGTGGTTTTCTGAATTATTATCAAACAAAATTAAAATGAATCAATGAGCCTTTTAAGGAAGATATCCTTCAGAGTATGCTCTAACCTCTAAATGCAGGGAACAATAAATCTTACCACACCGGAAGTGTTTGTTTCCTATGGGGTGCTTTATACAACACGCAATGTGGGGATATTACTCTCTGGGCAACACTTCACAGGTTTTTGTTTGGACCACCTGTGCTGTGTGTGGGGATTGTGCTGTAGTTCTCTGAAGGAACATCCTCAGCTCACAACACACACACACACACACACACACACAGACACACACACACACACAAAGCTGCAGGTGCATGGTGAGTGTTATTGAGTGTGTCCTGGTTACTAACTGCTGTTCCTCTTTATTCTCCCTTCTTCGGGGTTTCCATCAGCTCTTGTTTTCTTCCCAGGGCTTGGCGGATGCTTGTGTACAGCTCTGTTGGGGTCCCCAGACATTGCATCCTGCCTGTAGGAGGGTCATAAGTGGCCCCACAGGATAACCTGAACAACGGTGGGAAAGAGAAAGAGCGGGGGTCTTCTTTAGGAAGGCAGTCTTGGTCACCTCTGTGCCAAATCAAAAATGCTGCCAGTGAGTGCCTTAACCACCATTACTTTTGTGTGTGTGTGTGTGTGTGTGTGCATGACTGCGTGCACGTGCCTTGTGCATGAGAGTGTGAGTGTGCGCATGTATGTGTGTGTGTGTGTGTGTGTGTAGGCATTTTGCCAATTAAGTATATGCCATAGGCTTTTTCTGACACTGTTCAATGTTAGTCTTAATGTGTTTATCAAAACTTTGATTAATTATCATACACACACATACAAATCCATAAACACACACTTCCCCCGTTTTTTGATTCCCCTCTACATTACAAGAGGCCTCGCTTTGACTTCCTGTCAGTGTGGGAACCATTTCTATCCTCTGTCACACATGGACCAAGAGAGGGTCTCAATCCTGCATTTGTGTAACTGATTGTCAATAAACAAGGAACAATTGAGCTCCCTGATGTGTTCAACAGGCACTTCAGCTGTTCCTCTGGGATATCCATGAGTGCTAGTAGATTTTCACTTTTGCTTCAATAAACTGCCAGCACAGCAAAATACACATCAAGATATATTTATGGGGTTCACAGCCATTTTAGAGCACATACACATAGATGACATGCTTGATAAGAGATGGGATAAATCCATTTGTAGACTTTCAGATGATTCTCCCTTGACTTCATTGAGGAAGTTTTAAAATATTTAAGTACTATTTGTTCAACACATCTGTAGTTTGATACCGATGTAATGTTGCAAGTCCTCAGTCAATGCAGCTGTTGAAGAAGCAAGTTGCTTTGAGGTAAACACGGCTGGAGGGAAAGCCCCTCATTATTGTGTTCTGGATGACGTTCCTCACTCCTTCAGTGTTTACCATGGAAAATACCCTCTGCCAGCAAGCAGGTGCTTCCTCACAATCTCTTCAACATTACCAAAGCATTTATATGATAGTGGCTATGAAATATCAGTATTTTATTGATATAATTACCGCATAACATTCGGGGGATGAGTGCAGAGTGATAGGTGACCGGATCTGTCGGCGTTTTTGGAGTTACTTTGGTACATTTCAATATCAAAATCCAGAATGAATGAGACGTAACCATATTTTGACCACTCAGAAGTTATAACAAATTGCCTGACAGGACCAAAGACCTTTCTCAGGACTGATCAGTTGGTTTTTTGGGGATCCACTTGAGGGCAGCATAAACAAGTTAACGTTTGTATACAAAACAAAACCGGATCAATGAAATCAACCACATCAGCATTATGGTAGCCCCGAAATGGAGACCACATAAACTGAATACACACGCACACACACACACACATACACACACACATTCACAACTTATATCATCTTTCTATTGTATTGCATATACTGCTTAAATCATAATTAACAAGCTTCAAAAGTACAATTTCAGGAAATATTATGGCAAATACAAAATCAATTTTAAAACTACAAGAGTAAAACTACTGTTTATATTATCATTAATATTATTAGCTCTCCGACAGTTGCCCTTCATAATGTTCATAAAGTAATATCTGTTATCATCTGTTATGGTGTAGTTCAGTGTGGATTTTTTTTCCTTAATTGTTTACTAAATTATTTTTATGTATTTGTATTGGAGCACAAAAAAAAACAAATTTTCAGTCTAAGACGACGTGAGCAGCGAGTTGTAGCTAGTTGTGATCACATGCAGTCACACAGATTCGAAAAGCTTCATGACAAGATATCCCTGCACCTTTATTGTGCTGTTATGCATTCAGTCAGTGTGACACCAATTATGTATGTCACCCCTACACAGGAGACCGCAGCTAGAAAGTCAGAGAAAGGAACATCCATCAGGTCCATCTAATGGGGCACAATGCACCCATCCACCCTACTTTTCCACCGAAGCTGGTTATACATAGGGTGACTTAAATTTTCGGCTATTTTGCAGTTTAAACCACATTAAAACCTGGCGAATGTCTGTAATGTGCTTTAAAGGAATAGCAAATAACGTGTATAAGGTATTCATTTTATGCATTTTATTTCACACATTGTGTACGGTACATTCAGGAAAAGTAATAACCCATGTACAACAGAAAAGAATGCATTTCCCTTACTGATAAACACTGCTGAATGGTCTACAGCACAGAACAATGGGGTATGTCCTGATGCTTAAAACCCTGTCATGACTTTTACTACTGTGCAAAGACCTTGGCTTATTATCTTATATGTACATGTAGTTTGCAAATATTTTTTTCTATTAAAATTGAATGTCTCGTTTTGTTAACCGCCATTGCCTCTTTGCATCCAGTAGTAAAATACTTTGGATGACAACTTATAATGAAACATTGAAAAGAAATAGTCTCAATGTCTTCTTCAATGTCAATGGCTTTACATAAAGGTACACCATTAACTATAATTATTGGCTTTACTTTTCAAATGTCCTTAAAGTACTTTTGATCAATCCTGCATGAAATATTGAGTTAATGTAAGTATATAGGAGTCTATTACATCTGAACATATATGATATTATTTTAACATTTGCAGACTCTGAATATTTCAAAGCAAAGTTTACTTAATCATTTTATTCCAGTTGCATTTATTGATCAAAATTGCAGTAGGCAATTTGTAACATATACTAATCTATTCAATATGGATGAAAGAAAAGTAAGTTCTGCACAAACTGTAAAGAAATACCCTACATACAGTACAGTCATATTTCAAGTTTCAAAGTGTCCCCTTTCCGTTTCCACACAGCTGAACGAGCAGCGGTTGTGTTTCTCCCGACGAGTCAACTTCATCGAGCAATAACCAGAATGACATCAGTAATAGCTGCCTTATCATTTTCTCACTCCACTTCCTCCTGTATCTCGCTCTCTGAACAGAGGAATTTCTGAGCTTTGGCAGAGAGACGCTCAGTTCCTGAGGGTGCAACATTCAGCCTCGCGCTCGTTCACTGACTCAAACTCTCTTTACTGTTTATCTCCGTCTCCGAATCTTCTACATCAGCATAAACTCCTTCCTCGGATTCTGCGCTAATTTTAGACAAAGTATTAAAAGGGATTAATTTAGTTTCAGTTTCGGTTGCTTCTTGATTTTCAGCCTTGCCAGGGACACAAGCTTTCTCGCCGTCGTCGGTTTCTTCCTCGGAATCCTCTGCTTCATCTTCTCCATCAGCCGATTCTCCCTGGTTCACATTCCAGGCTTTAATAGGCAACTCGTACTTTTCCTTCTCTTTCCCAAATACTTCTACCTCGCCCTCGTTCTCCTGACTTCCATTTCGAATGTTGATGTGTTCACATTGTGTGATATTTATGTCTGGTTGTTGATTATCTTCATCCGAGGATATTTTCTCCCCATCCACCTCTGAATCTGCCCGGTCTTCCGCCTCACGATGCTTCTCGGTCGTCCCATTTTCCCGGCATATTTGTTGATCTTCATCAGGATTATTGCTAGAATTCTCCTCAACTTCTTCATCCTCCTCAGACCCTCCATCTGGAAGTTCCCCATTTTCACTTTGAAACTTCACAGATTCTTCGTCTTTTCTTTCAGTTTTGCCATCAGATTCACCTTCCGTGCTCCTAAAGGTTTCTCCTCTTCCTGTTTTTGCTTTCCCAACCTCTTCCTCACCAGATAAGCTGTCCGATGCCGTTTCTTCTCCACCATCACATTCAATGATTTCACTTGCTTCCTTTTCAGGTTGCTCTGCCCCCTCCGTTTCACACTGTTGATCTCGCTCCTCTCCTGTTGTTGCAGCCTCAGAGCAATCTCCACCTGCACTCTCATTTTCAGCATCTCCCTCTTCTTCATTTTCACCCGATGCTTCTCCCGATGATTCCTCCTCACAAGTACATTTATTATCGTCCTCATCTTCAGCAGTTGACACCGCTTCTTCCCGAACATTCTCATCGATGGACGCTTCGGCCTCCACCGACGCGTTATCGTCTTTAACATCGGAGATCTCATTTTCAATCTTGCCCTCCAGCAAATCTTCCTCTGATTGATTTTTTGCAGGATCTTCTCCATCGCTCTCATTCGTATCCTGTTCATTGATGGCAGACTCCTGTTCATCTACGGTTGATGTCTTGCTTCCCTCCTCTGGTTCGTTGTCGGACGTCGCGCCAGCACTTTCTTGCTCCCCGGCAACTTCTGTCGTGGTTTCTTCGATATCTGCCTCGGCACCGCTGATTTCCTCTCCGCTCGAATTATCTCTTTCTGTTGTTGAGACGGCGTCAGCAGTGCCCACGTCCTCATCTGTGGTCTCTTTTTCTGTAGAAGCATCAATCCCCGTTGTGTCCACTTCTTCTATATTCTCGGCAGAATCGCTGTCTGTATTGATTGCAGGTTCCTCGATGTCTGCCGATTTCTCAGACTGCTCTTCATCAGATTCACATTGAGATTCATTCTCCGATGTGTTTTCTTTGTCTTCTGTGCCATTTTTATCATCGGCTATGGGAACTTCTTCATTTTCTTTCACTTCATCTTCACTTGACGCGTGTTTTTCTTTACCGGCGTCCTCCTCATGTGGCTCGTCTTCTTCCGCAGCGGCATCTGTGTCAGTTTCATGCCCTGCAAGATCGGCCTTGTCATCCTCCTCCACTGCGTTTTCGGATAAAGATTCACTGTCATTTTCAACTCCATCTTCTTTTTCTGCATCATCATTTTCAGAGGTTCCATCCATGTTAGCGTTGGCTTTATCATCATCCATTCCTGATTCACTGTCATGCCCTCCGGACTGAGGATCTGTCCCAGATGCTGTCTCATCCTCTTCTGCCGGGTTGTCATTTCCTTCAGCGTTCTCATCCTCATCTTCTCCCCCTTCATTATTTTCTGTTGTTTCACATTCGTCACTTGCGGCCACATTATCAGCCTCCCCTGGTTGCGCTTCATTGTTGTCAGAGTCATTTCCACTCAGAGTCGCCGCATCCTCCTCCTCTGCTGGACAGTCACTCGTCTCTGCATTTTCATCCTCACTTGCATCGTCATCTTCAGCTTCATCTTCATTTTCAGTTGAAACACCTTTTCCATCCTCGGGTTCTTCCGTTTCATCGTCTTCACCGTTGTCACTCGTTGGGACGTCTTCAACGGTGTCTGTTTCATTAGGCTCATAGCCGTCGGTTTCCTGTTCAGTCAAAGCTGTTGAATCCTCCTCTTTCGTTGTGTTGTCATTTTCAACATCATTTTCATCTTCATTCTCTCCAGCTTCATCATCCCTCTCTGTAGTTTCATGCTCACTGAGTGAAGCAGCATCACCAGACATCCCTGATTCGTGTTCGTTCTTTTCAGATTCGGTTTCATTCACAGCTGCCTTTTTATCCGTGTCAGCCACACTGGTTTCTTCTAACGCATTTTCATCCTCGGTCTCTCCTTTATCATCATTTTCGTTTTCTTCGGATTCTTCCGGGCTCGTCGCTGCCGCGTCAGACTGTTCGGCCTCTGTGGCTTCACACGGCTCGTCCTTTGATTCATCTTTATCTATGACCTCCTCATCTGTAGTTAATAACGGCTCGTGTTCTGTCGTTGCCGTTATTTCTGGTTCATTTCCATCCGATCCAGCCTCATCTTCACCGCTGGCCTGAGAGTCTCCATCCTCATTTGCGTCTCCGTCGGCTGCGACATCGGCTTCCTCTTCCGCGTTTTCCGCAGCTTCATCCTCACTTGTGACAGCTGTGTCACTCGCTACTGCAATTTCATCCTTCGTCTCTTCAACCTCATCGTTCTCTGCAGATTCTTCGTTGTCGCTCAAAGAGAGATCGTCGCCCGTCCCTGATTCGACGGGCTCGTCTTTCTCGGATTCATCAACAGCCGTGGCATCACCCTCTTCCGATGCGATGTCATTTTCTTCCTCCGTCTCCAATTTCGTGTCTCCTGCTTCACTTGCTTCACCTTTATCACTCGTCGCCGAATCCCCGCTCTCTCCAAACTCTTCCGGCTCCTCTTCATCAGCTTCATCTTGACTAGTGGCCGCCATGTTTTCAACTTTTGCGTTTTCATCGGGCTCCTCCTTTGATTCTTCTCTTATTAAATCCGCCTCTTTGGCTGAAACTGCCTCATCTTCTGTTTCTGCCGCTTCTGTCGGTTCCTTCTCTTCGGATTCATTTTCATCTACACTAGAAGCCGGCAGTTCTTCCTCAGATTCTTGTTCCTCTGTAACGTCATTTTGTTCAGCATTTTCAGCGTCTGCTTCTTCTTCATCAGCCACGATTTCACTTTCATCGCTCGTTGCTGCGTCATCAGCCGTTGCCGAGCCCTCAGATTCCTCTTGACTCGTAGCCGCTACGTCGGACTGTTCGGCCTCGTCGGCTTCGACGGCCTCTTCGTTCGCTTCATCTTCACTAGTGACAGCCGTTTCTTTTGTTAAAACTGTGTCACCTTCAGTTGCAGCTGCTGCCCCCACCTCTCGAACAGATTCATTTTGGGTCGCAGCTTCGTCGTAGGTCTCCTCGGCCCTGTCATTACGTTCAACTTCATCCTCGCTTGAAGCAGTAATATCATTTTCCTCTGCGGTATCATCTTCAGCTTCATCCATTTCGATATTTTCAGCAGCTTCATCTTTATCACGATCGGCGGCCGCCTCTGATTCTTCATCCTCGTCTTTGTTGATTTCATCCGCACATGTTAAATCCCCTTCTTCTATCGAGTTACCGACGACGTCATTTTCAACTACGGCTTCTTCCTCGCTTTCTGACGCCTCCTCTTCCTGTTCCATAGGAGCAGTCTCTCCTTCATCATCAAATTCTTCTTTGAAAGATTCATCTTGACCTGTGTTTGTCACGTCTATCATGTCTTCAGCTTCACTGATGTCACCAGGGTCCTCTTTAGATTCATCTGTGACAGCCATGTTTTTCTCCTCGGCTATTTCAGCGGTTTCCTCTTCAGTGGCTTCCATTGATATTTCTTCAATGGGGTCATTGCTCTCATCTGCACAGGTGGCAAGAATCTCCTCCTCACTGTTTTCATCCTCTTCTGCATTCATATCTTCGGGTGCAGTGATTTCATCCTCCCCTGCCTGAACTTCATCTTCACTCGCAGCAGTAATTTCTCCACTTAGATGATTCTCATCTTCGTCCGGTTCCTTTGAGTATGCATCTACAGAATCCTCATTATCAACCACCTCTTTATCCGCATCCTCTCCTTCATCAGATCCATCTAGCATTTCTAGAACCTCATCAGCCTCATTTAGTGCGACGTCATTTTCATCATCATTTTGGGTCAACTTGTCATCACTTGCGTCAGATCTATCTCCTGCAGGAATGCTGCCATCTGCTTGTTGTGGGAATGTATCTTCTAATATTGTGGTGACTTCTATTGTTTCTTCTGCATTTGTATTTGAGGAGGCATCTATACATTCCTGAAGATCATCTTCACAACCCTCTTCTCCCACTTCTTCACCTCCTATTTCTTCCTCGAGAGATTGATGTTGTTCAGATTTGGCCGACTCAGCAGCGTCTTCGTCCAACACACCTGCATCGATTTCGACGGGCTCGGTGTCCTCGGTTGGTGACTCTTCTTGAGCTTCCTCAACAATGCTATTACGTTTAACTGCATCCTCTTTCACTTCATGAACAGCGATGGAAATAACCTTTTCTACGACAGCTTCCGCAACTTTTGCGTCACTCTCATTTTTTATGCACGTGTCACACGGACAGGATTCGTCTTCAGTTTCGTTGCGTTGGTCACTGTATGACGTGCCCGTTGCTGAATCATCACTTTTTTCTGTTCGTATGCGATTTGTCTTCAGCCTTCGTCTCCTGTCGTCTGCTTCCGATGAAGGCATCGCATCTTTCGGGGGTCTCGGAAAACCTACTTTTCTTTGTATTTTCGACAGTTCTCTCTTTATACTTTTCTGAATTTTGTGATGGACCTCATCTTTAAGTTCATGTATCATCTGGTCGAGCTGCTCGTTATCATCCAGATTCCAGCGGACTTTGAACTCTTTCATTGCGTTGACATAATGTGTCATGAACTGCTTTTCAATATTAGTCAACAAAGTTAACACCCAAATAGGATCGGTATCTTCAGCGGTCAATCTATCAGCATCTACTGTATTTTCGGAGCTGGTGTCCCCCGGACATTCTGTTTCGACAACCTTTTGGCTACTGCTGTCGTTCCCAGAGCTGTTGTTTGAGGACGGTGGAGTTTCAGGAAGCTCTTTTGGACTCTCATTACTTCTAATGGTCACATCTGTTGCTTGATCATCTCCCTTTTGTTTTTCCTCACAAGCTACTACTTCTTGCTCAGATGTCCATTGAGCGTCCGGATCTGCTTCAGCCTCGTGAAGCTCTTGTATTCTGTTTAATGTATCTGTAGTATGTTGGAGTTGAGTCACATCGCCGTTCACGCCATCACTACTCTTCCCCGAGCCTGTGGAGCCGCTGTTGACGTCCACGCCAGAAGACGAAGTCTGATTGAACTCATCGTTGGTGGATTGGTGATCGTCCTTGTGTATCAAATGTCCGTTGTCTTGAGGTTCGCAGAGCCAAAGGGACTGAAGAATATTCATTAGTTCTAGGTATCGCTCATTTTGTTCATTCGCATTTTTAGGGTCATGATCTATTAATTGCAACTTCACAAGGCAATCCAAGAGACCTCTGGCCGAGGTGCTTAGTTTGCGTCCATAAACTGAGGAAACTTCCGGTAAACTGTTACATCGGTCCAGTTTTGGATTCAGTAAGACTTTCATTACCTGAACAGACGACTGAAACATTTTTGAGTACTCGTCCCTCTCGGATTCGTTATCTTCTTTAGGTGCTTCTGTGGTCGTTTGAGATTCATTTTTCTGATCAGATTCTACAGTTTCTTCATTTGTATCGTTTATATTTCCAGCTTCAGAGTTATCGTCGCCTTTATCCTCCCCTCTGATTGTTTCCTCCACTTTTTCAGCTGTTTTTTGTCCATCGCTGTTCTCAGCTAATTCCTCTATGTTAAAGATCTCACTGTCCGCCGGAATTTTTTTCAGCCATTCATTGACAACCTCAGCGGGGGAAGCGTTAGGTAGGTTCGATGGAACTAGTTCTGTGTTGTCTGCGTCGCCTCTGTGGCTTGAACCACTTTTGTTATCATCGGCAGCTTCTAAAGGACCATTTGTTGTGTTAGATTTATCTTCAGTGGCTTGAGACTCTTTGACAACATCATCACTGGATAAATTAGTTGTAGCTGCATTTTCCTCATGCATGATTTCAGGAGTATTCTTGTCAGCAGAAACATCACTGCCAGTAGATTTCTTTATCATATATTGATTATCAGCATCACTTACACTATTGGCTTCTTTTGATTTCCTAGATTTCTTGGAGAGATTCGATTTTACGGATAAGGAACTTTTTGTCCGTCCCTCAGTTTGTTTCCCTTTGATTTCTGAAGTCTTTTTTGAGCGTTCCGATAAGTCGGACTTCAACGACAGGGCGGTTGTTGATCTGTCATCAGATTCCTCAATTGCGACAGCGGGGATTTCCCGCCCCGATCCTGAAGCAACTGCAGAAATGTTGGACTTTTTCGTTTTAGAAGAGAGATTTGATTTTACCGACACTATGCTTTTTGTTTCATCCTCAGTTTGCATTTCGGCCGTCCGTTCAGATATTTTGGATTTTTTTGACGTTACCGATGATATTTCCGACTTGAATGATTCAGCCGTCGCAGGACTCGCTATTCTCTCTTCAGTTACTGCGCAATCAACCCCGCTTTCTTTATTGTTTGATTTTGCAGAGACTGATGACACAACTGAAGTTGCTGATTTGGCAGACATGGAGCTCATTGCTCTATCTTCCGCGTTTTCACCAGCGAGATTAGCGTCATCTGCCGCGGGGGGTTTAGAGGCTGCAGACTGCTTTGATACTGCTGTAGAATTAGATTTTCTTGATTTTGTTGATTTAATGGAGACAGTACTCGGGGCTCTCTCCGTTGGATCGTCATTATTTTCCTCACCTATGTTGGACGTTTTCGATTGCGCTGATTTGGCGGATCTTTTCGATTTCGCTGACAAAGCGCTCACCGGTCTGTCTTCTGTCTCTTCATGGTTTGCTTTGTTTTCTTGTGAAAGACTCTCATGGGCTGTTGTACTTCTGGATGAGGCAGAAGCGTTAGTTTTTGTTGATTTGGTTGATGCGTTGCTTGGAGATATCACTTCAGCTCTTTCTTCAGGTGTTTCTCCTTCATGACTGTTGCCACATGCTGGAGAGTCCTTTTTTGAATAATTTGATTTTGCTGACATTGCACTAGGTACCCGCTCTTCATTTCCTCCAACCGTAGAAATATTTTCCTCAGAAATAGCAGATTTCAAATTTGACAGGGCCGAATTGGCCGACACACAACTTGTGTTGTCTTCATTTTCCTCTTCAGCCACGGCCTCAGATGGAGCTGATTGAGTGCTCCCTAATTTCTCAGCAATTTCTGTGCAGTTTTCAGAAACCGTTTCAGAAACCTTTGATTTCTTAGAAGATTTAGACGCATTGGATCTCGACGAATTTGCAGATTTGACCGATCTATTGCTCGGAGCTCTTTCTACATCATCACCACAGGAAGCAGTGTCACCGCTTTGAACATTTGAGGGTGTCAATTTATTCGATTTTGACGAAATGGCTGACTTTGCAGATTTAGCCGACATTTCACTCTCTGCTCTATCAGAGGTTTCGTCTTCATCGTTTCCCTCCATTGGAGTATCGGCATCAGAAAGAACTTCAGACACATTTGACTTCCTTGATTTTTTAGAGACTTGCGACTTTGGCCGGGCCGAGCCATCGTCAGCCGAAGCATCAACTGAAGCTTTAGACTTCCTTGATTTTGCAGACAAATTTGACTTGACTGAATGAATTGACATTGAACTCATTGACCTGATGTCACTGAGTCTATCCTCCTGATCCTCCGCAAGGGTTTCAGCGTTGCGGTCGGAGGAAATATCTTTCTGTGACGTCACTGAAACATTTGACTTTGCCGATTTTGTCGATCTGACCGATCTATTACTTTGCGCTCTTTCTTCATGTTCTTCATGATCAGATGTATTTTCCGCAGCCGGGCCGTCCCGTCCTTTTGACTTCGTAGACAAAGCTGACTCAGCAGTTTTGCCTGACATGGAACTGATCACTCTCTCATCACTTTCCTTTACGCTATCGTCTTTATCAGAAACATCCGTGTTTTTTCCCGAACGATTTTCCGATGCGTTCGATTTCAATGACTTCGCGGATTTAGTTGACAAAGCACTTTTTGTACTTTTTGCAGACTTAATCGATATTTCAGAAACGGGTGACGCGGCTGATTTTCTCGATGCTCTTTCCTCAGTTTGCTCTCTCTCGTTCGTTCCATCGGAACACTCTGACACGTCTTGGGCTTCAACCTGAGCGGAGCGTCTAGATCTACTGGATCTTGCAGATACAGTCGACCTTACCGACTGGACGGACATTGGGCTCGCAGCTCTTCCCTCACTCTCTCCTTCAACAATTCTCTCTTGAATGTCAGCATCATCTTCCAAGGAAATGTCAGCAACTTTCAAGTTTTTCGATTTTACAGAAACACTTGATTTGGCTGATTTTTCTGACCTGACTGACATATTACTTTGAACTCTGTCTGAAGTTATCTCTTCAACTTCGTCAGTAATGGAAGCATCTTTTTCTGAGCAATTTTCAGAAGTTTTTGATTTTACAGATTTAGTTGAGATATGTGATTTTGAAGATGTATTTGTCAAAGCGCTGGTTGCTCTTTCTGCAGATTTAACAGACAGTTCAGTAGCATGTGACTGGTCCGATTTAGCTGACATACAGCTCGAAGCTCTTTCTTCGATTTGCTCCATTTCACCAACGCAATCGGACACGTCTTTCATTAGAACAGAAGAAGAACATTTCGATCTCACTGAATTATTAGATTTGGCGGACATTGAGCTTATTGCTCTGCCTTCACTTTCCCCTTCAACGATTCTCTCTTCGGTAACGTCAGCTCCCTCTGGCATCTGAAAATCTGAAATTTTTGATCTCACAGATTTTGTAGAGACCCGTGACTTCGCAGATTTCGCAGACAGAGCACTGGCCGCTCGTTCTGAAGATTTGATCGATATGTCCGACGCACTCGACTGGACCGATTTGGACGACAAGCAGCTTGCGGGTCTTTCTTCGCTTTGCTCAATGTCGCACCCTTCGTTGAAGCTCTCGAAGCTTTCCTCAACTGGAACGCGAGCGGAGCATTTTGACCTGTTTGATTTCAACGATACATTCGTCTCAGCTGACTGCGCCGACATCGAGCTTTGCGCTCTTTCCTCTGTCGCCTCCCCCGAAACAATATTTTCAGAATCAGTCGCTAATTTCATAGATGCTCGAGATTTAGTGGATTTTCCTGACATTTTGCTCAGGGGTCTTTCTTCGTGTTCTGCATTACTCAAAGTATTTTCTTTTGCTGAAATATCACCAGGCTTTGACATATTAGATTTGGTGGAAATACCTGACCGTTTCGATTTGGCTGACGAGGCCGACCTGTGCGACCGCTCTGATTTTACGGACAGCACGCTAGGCCCCCTCTCTTCCTCGTGCTCCGTGACATCTTCTTGGTCTGAGACATCGCAGCGTTTTGACTTACTTGAAGTGTGTGATTTGGCTGATTTGTTTGACGTGCAGCTTGGCGATCTCTGGCTGGCCTCATGTTCAGCGTCTCCCTCCTTAGGCATGCCATCATCAAGGTTTAAAACAACTTGAGAAGATTTTGACTTGGAAGACACTGCAGAGGCATTAGAATTTGCAGATTTTGCAGACATTGCACTTTTTGCTCTTTCCTCGTCGTCGTTTATTCGTCCTGATGTCTTTTCACATTTGCGTGACTTGCTGTGCTGTGTAGATGATTTTGACATCGCAGATTTTTGTGACACGGAACTCGATGGCCTCTCTTCAACTTCATCATGTTTCATAGTATTTTCCTCAATGGAAACACAGGACGTCATCGACTTTACCGATTGGATTGACACCGAGCTTTGTGGTCTTTCTTCAGTCACCTCTTCAGCATTTCCAACCTCAGCAGGAAACTCCGAGGTTTTAGACTGCCTTGACCTCACAGACGCATTTGACTTTCCAGATTTTATTGACAAAGTACTATGAGATCTCACCACAGTTTCAGTTGCCCCCTCAGTACTATCAAATTCCCCTTCATTTGTATTTGATAACTCCTCATTTTCAGGGGTTTTAGACTTTCCTGATTTTGCTGACAGTGAGCTAGATGTCCTCTCTTCAGTATTTCCATCGTCTTTAGGACTGGTTGCTTTTGAACGAGACCTTCCAGAACGATTCGATATGATGCTGGACGCTTTATTTTCTTCTTCTCCAGCCTCCTCGGTCTCCAACTCTTCATCAGATATTTCATTCGATCCTTTTGACTTAAAGGAGACAGGGGTATGTATGCTCACTTCAGAATAATCTTCAGGTGTCCGTTCAGAGGTTCTTGACAGTTTCGACTTTGTCGAAACATTTGACTTCTCTGACATTGAACTTTGTGCTCTCTGTCCAGATTCATTCGTTGTTTCTTCTGCAGTATTTTCTCCACCTTCTTCGTTGTTTGGAAGAAAATGGACTCTAGATCCTCTTGATTTAGCAGAGGCAAGAGACGTTGCTGAAAAAGAACTTGGTGTTCTCTCTTCGTCAACATCCTCCTCAGTTTTAGGCTGTTCAGTGGTCAAATCGGTCTCAACTGATTTCTCAGATTTACAACTCGACGGTCTATTTTCTACACCGTTGTCATCACACATCCCTTTTCCGTTCTCTTCGACATCTAAGACAGCCGGTTTGCATATTGTTGAGGCATTCGAATGAACTGACATGGCACTTTTGGGTCTTGTCTCTTCTATGTTTTCAGGCTCCATGTTCCCTACTTCTTCAGACTTATTTGACCTGACAGAGACACATGATTTGTCTGACATGGCACTTGATTGTTCTCTTATTACTTCATCTGTCTCTACATTCTGTGCATTGTTTGCTTTTTCTCCCTCGGTATCATCAGATGCTCCACACTGACAAACATGTAACTTCTTTGATTTCTTCAGCTTGCCGGACTGCCCCGCAGTCATTGATTCTCCACTGACAGGGCTGACGGATGAATGTTGACTCTGTGGTCTTCCGTCCACATCAACATTTCCTGTATCGCTTCCTTCTTCTTGCTCTTCATCGGTTTTGGTACTAATTTGATCATTCTGAGAAACTTTACCATCCTCAAATTTCTCCAGTGCGCAAGGTGGCAGCTCGTTTGTTGAGCCAGTCTCGCTCCTCATGGTGCAGCACTCCACCGTTTGAGTCTGCTGGACGCAAGTTTGCTCCTCCACCACTTGCTCTGTATAGTCCTCGCTCGATCGAGCCACACTTTGCCTGCCTTCGACCACCGTCTTCCTGGTGACCATTGTGTGTGACGATGCGCTAGAGCTGGAGGTTTGAATGCAACGACTCGCTCCATGTGTGCCAGGAATGTTTTTCCAGATGTCATACTCCTGGCAGTGACCACAGCAATGAGGACAGTGAAGCCCCTGAGTATAGCTCTGATATTGCCTGCTGACATTTGCCTCTTCAGGATCACAAGGAGAGACGTATTGAAATTGTGAACGGTTTCTATCACTAACTTGCCCTTGGACGTGCTCACAGTTTCTGTCTACGGTCTTTCTTACTTCTGTTGACCAATGCAATGTTTCGGCATTTTGTAGCCGAAATCGCACTTTCATTTTCATGGACAAACTGCCATCCTTATTAACTCGCACGACTTTTTCTATATCGTCATCCATCACTCCGTCACTAGTGTGAGGGCAGGAGGCGAGATCATCGGGAGATTCGGTTCCATCCGGCAATGACTTGTCAGATGAAACCGAGCGTCGGATGGAGCTGCTGCCAGATTCCACATTTGGTTTGATGACTTGCCTCTTCATAGAAAGTGCTTGGTTGTCCATCGGAACACAGAAAAGACAAAAAGAAAAGCACAACACAGGAAATTGGCACACAATTTAGAAATAAAGAAATACTTTTGCAATTTTATACATAAACATAGTCATAAAATCACTATAAAAGTGATTCCTATATTACGCCCTTCTTGAATAACGATCTCTTTCTTACCATCTTGTCCTTCATTGTGTCCTGTGGATCGAGCTTTTACACTGAGCTTTGGAAGCTTGTCGTCGGAAGGGATATGAAACTTTTCAAGGATCGATGGGTGAAACGGCTCGCGTCCCACACAGACCAGAACACTCGGGCACTGCAGGAGACTTTGAACGCTTTCAATCTAAAACAGGACAGAAATGATTGAGTTTAGACAAAAAAATAAAATAAAACACAGAAAAAAAATGCTATTTAAATCAAATGTTGTGGTTCCTTTTGCCAGTTTTTTTGACTAATCGGCCGCATCTTGATGCTCCTCTAATAAATTCAACACTTTCTATTGTTTAGTGAGAAATGCAGGACATACAAATGAATAAAGACAAACTTTATACAAAATCAAACCAAGTGAACAGTGATCAATGAAAATGATGGGGGTCTTAAGAATAAATCAAGATTCTAAAGGCTTTGTCTCCTCTTTTCGCAAACGAGCGCTTTAATTCCATGCAAAAGTAGGCAGGGAGTCAAGCAGTGAGTCAAGACAAGATAAATGTCCTAATCCAGGATGATCCCTGAGAAATCCCACCAGATGACAGTGCAGTCTTGCAATGTTGAACTGTCATTGTTACTTGAAGGAGCCGTGCTGTACGTCACTCAGCAGAACTGCAAGTTTTCAGAACGTCTTTGCAAATACAGTGACGTAACCGAGGACAGACGGTTTCCGTGTTGTAAGCTACATTTTGAAAAATAAACACCAAATGGACGTTTTTCCCCCTCCTGTCGATGTGACATTTTTATGAAGCGATATGAAAAAAATGAGAGATTAATCATCAGTATAATTTTTACAATGGAATGAAGCAAAATAATTGCTGATCCGTTTGTCTCACAGATGATTAGCCTCAGTTGCTGATTCTAATCTAGCCTTGCCAGTGGGAAGGGTGTGTGCTGACCTGTTTTCCGACAGCTGGCGGCTTCTCTATCCAGTGCCCTAATACGGGCAATCGACAACAACTGCAGGCCTCGCCACAGCGTTGATAAACGAATACAGCGGCTGACATTCAGTGAGAACCAAATCCTGAACTAAGGCCTTCAGAAGACAAACTCTGACACTAACTCAGAAAAGAATCACAAAAATAACATAAAAAAAAAAAAAACTGCAGTTATATTTTCAGACTGGATGTTGCTGCCTGTGCTCCCTCTCCTAACAGAAAACTAACAAACTCAGAGAAAACACCTGGGCCTAAATGTTGAGGGTTTTGCTGATTCTATTTTGCTCTTTTGTATTCAGTTTGATGACAATGCAGTTTTGTATTTAAAATCAACTGTTGATAAAGGCAGATGAATGGCTTCAGGTCTGTTCACACGGCACTCAGGTGAAGATAATTTATTGCCATTGTACAAAACACATATCTGAGATGCCTCTTATATCAAGGCAGGGGAGTTTTAACATTGACCCGTTTCTTTTATTGCAGAAATAGCTCTGGCATGACCTAGATTAATGGATGAGACAGAGAATTACAAGCAGAATTTATATGAGCGGGAGTATCCCTCTATCATTTCCATATTAATTAATAAATGTTATTAATGTTAACTGATTTTGATAAATGTAGAATTCATTTATCTTGTCATTTATTCATTGAAAGGCATTTTTGTTTAACTTAGTTAGGTATGTAGACGGTTGTTCCACTTCTTCTTTTCCTTCTTAGAATTATTGAACCATAAGGCTAAGAACTATTGCTGTCACTAGAGGCCTCTCTTTCACACTGGTTAAGTAAAAGAAAAAAAATTATTCAATCATCATGCAGGTGCAAGTTTTTGCACAAGGTCAAAGAGACTTTTCCCCTGAAAAATCAGCTTCCTGGACTATGTGATGAAAAAAAAAAAAAAGAATGTGAAACAACATCTGTTCATCGCCTGATGTTCATGGCCTTACCTTGCACCCCTCCAGAGTGTAGAGTTTCCTGATGTGATACTGCATGAGATCTGAAATTTCCTCCAAGAAAAGCCCCAAACTGCGCAGGCCTCTGCGATTCAAGACGATGGCCTTCTTGAATGAGGGATCGCTGTTCTTCAGCAGCACAATCTTCTTGTTGTACCGGTGATGATTGTTATGCTGCTCGTGGCCACAATGCGCCACCGGAGGCTCGTCGGGTCTGGCGGGCCTGCTGAGCGCAAACTGCTGCAGATGATGGTGTTGATATGGTGTTTGATACAAAGGTGGGACCTGTGTCTGTAGCGCCTCCAGGGCTTGAGAGTGTCTGTACTCTGAGCAAAGATAGCATTCATCTGGAGGTTCATGGCGCCCCATCATGCCATGCTGCGGGATCCTGGGAAGTCTGCTGTTGTAATGTGGTTTGGGACAGAAGAACTTGTGAGAGCCCTCACCACCCACAGGATTGAAGCACTGGAAGTTGTGTTTGTGGGAGGACATTTTGGTCCGATGGAAGTGTGTCCCCTGTGGATGAGGAATGGACTCAGTAGCAGAGACGATGGTGGCACGTCACGTTGTGTGAACGGTGACAAATCATGCTGAGGTAACTCCTACGCAATCCAGAAGACCTCGCACAGTATATCTGCATGTTTCCACCGGTCTGAAAGAGAAAATGTACATACAATTTGTAAAAAAATGTGCATTTATTTATATACGCATATACATATATGAATGTGTGTAAACGCACACACACATACACAGAAAATATAATCAATGATATCCTTGAGATTTTGAGTCAAACATAGCACTGAGTAAAAGATTACAAGAGTACAATCACCAGATATTCCAGATATTATACCGTAATTGTAAATAAAGTAGCCAAACCAGAAGGACTGTGTGGTTCTAATAATGTTTTTTTTTTATTTGCAACCGTGTATTTTGATATAATCCTGAGCTGAATGAGTCTTAAAGACATTGAGATGTGCGATGTGTGCTAACTATATTAAGACAAAAAACTAATTTGAGAGGAAACTTTTAATATATCATTTTTAATGTCTGTTTTTTGTTTGTTTGTTTGTTTGTTTGTTTTAATTAGCAATGCTAAAATTGTGTTGTGAGTTGACCCAGTCCACAAACCCATTGTTAGCAAAACCAGAAGCATCCCATTTCTTCATGTCTATTATATCACTTATATTTTTTGCACAATATCTACCTGCAAGACTCATTTTGATTTAGGGCAGATTATTTTGAGTTGTTAGTCAGATTTTGACAAGAAACAATAATTCTGCTATAGAATACATTTTTCCATCACCTTTACAATCAAAAACAGACCAAGTATTTTGTATTATAAAAGGACGCACAGGTTGTAAATTACAGTATGTACTAACCACTGTGAGGCTCAAAGAGTAAATGAAGGCAGGGATAATGAGGATACAGCCACAAATAAATCCCCAAAGTGACTTTAAATAACCAGCTTACGTCTTCACAAGCGGAGAAAGTGGACTTTACCCCTGTGATTCTCACTGTCACTGACGAAAAGACGTGATCCAACTCATCCTGCAACCAATAATGCAAGGATTACCTATAAAAAGCAGGATATCTGCAATAAGCAAAATCCATTCTCACTGAGACAATCCTGGGAGGTAAAGATGATTCATTGTTACCCAGTGGAAAGGAATACAGCCTCATGATAAAAGGCATAGATGCCTAAAAATTTTTGATTTGTAAAATAGGCTAAGCTTGAGTGACACGTATAAAGAACCAGATTGGCTGTTTTCCCCATTTTTGTATTAACAGCAAGTGTTAACTCTTGTTGAATATTTAGACAATGAAAAGACCTTGATTTCTGTGAATATCCATATGCTTCTATGTGGTTACATGTCCCTCAACTTCAGCTATTGAAGCTCTGGAATTCCTCTAGTATCGTCATTTTCAGCCTATTAACCCTGAGACTTATTTATTGAAATCATCCAGTCAAATTTGTATTTCAGTGTACTGACCTCAGATTTTGAACATAATTAATAATATAATAATGTAATGGTAATATTAACAATGAATATGTGCTTCGAATAGTACTAATGAGGATTTAAGTGAAAAAAAACTCAGTGGGGGGAAAAGAAAGCACTTTTCTGTATCAAAGCATAATCTCAAACACGGAAGTCATATGTTACAGTTTTGTATGTAACCACAAAAGAAACATCACGGATATAATTATTCAAAGTATATACTGATGCTGAGCAAACTATGAGCCTGGTCAATGGATCACAGCCATTTTTCTTTTTCTTTATTCAACATTACCAGGAAACATATGTGGCCTTGGATCCCCAGAATAATGTTGTTTATCCCCAAGGTGTCATTTATGCCAACTGCAAGAGTTCAAACAAGGAAAATAAAATTGACATCCTGCATTCAAAGCATAATGAGTTCACCAGGTTTACATAAACCATCGCATGCCTTTTTTGTCGGCTCTTTCAGGATTTACTTTCTTATCCGTTTGCAAGTGAATATCAGCAAGTTCTCCGCTACAATGCCACAATTTGGGAAGCGCACAGTTCGTGTCGAAATTTAAACCATTTGTCGTGCAAGATACACAGTAATCCAGACAAAAATGTTTAGTAGATATAATCATACATACTCACATGATCCGAACTTTTAATCCAGGGGATAAAGGGACCAAACGAGAGAACATGAGATGAAACGTCCAAAGAAACGCCAAACCTTTGTCATGCAGAGAAGCCAGAAAGCTCCCCTGCCGGAGCAGGCCTACCTGCTAATCAGGTAGATGGGAAGCTAAGGATAGACTGAAAAGCCTTGCTAATCACTTGGACTGAAATCTGCTGAAGCTTTGGCCACATGACTCTGACTTCGCCATTGCATAAAAGGAGTTGAACACAGTTTTAGAAGGCAGTTAAAGGCTCAGCGACAATCTCTGACTAGGCATTTTCCCATCTTTCATCGTTTCCTTTATGTTCCTTCATGTCATTGATCCATGCTACTTCAAAATGCATCATATCCACACTTGACCTGAGCACAGAACATAAAACATTAACACTCTTTGCTTTGGCATGTGAATGGAATTAATACAGATATATGAAAGATATCGATAACTTTAACAAATATTTATCTACTCGTTTCATCTTTTGCTTTCTTTTGCAAAATATTGGTGAATATCACACCTCAGGAGATGTTTAGATATTCTTAAAACAAATATCTTAAAAAGTCACTTGAGACCATTTGATTTAAATCTAATTTGAATTTAAAATTTGGATATATTTCCAATATGATATGTCATGTCAGTCCATATTCTTTTGCATTTTTCTAATTATCAGATTTCAATATTATGATATGACTGTTTGTTCATTCATATATTATGGCTTAGCGTTGGGCTCTCATATGCAGACATTTATGCCATCTGGCATCGGTGTGTTGACTAATACTAATAAAATTCATTACTGCTTTCATTACTAATAACACTCTATCTACAATATGTACTGTATGTTTCTAATATATAATTAGAGAATGCTGATTTTGATACATTTAAAGGAATGGAAAAAATATTTTTGGAATAGCAGGGAACAAGATAGTCCTCTCTTTTTAATGGACTCTAAAGACAAATGAGTCAGCAGACTGCGGCATCCTAGTAAAGGTCACAAATCATCTCCTACAAATCAAAGCAGGAATGTACACAGCGATAACATGATTTCCAATCGAGGAAGAATTTCCATCCCAAGGTGATGGCTGAAGATCACTGCATTTAAACCACCTACTAATTCTCCAGAGCACTGTAATACCAATAGGAGAGGAACTACCTGAAGCTTATTGGCTGGCTTCACCCTGGCTGGCACATTCAACCCAAACAGAATGGCGTGACGGGGCATGTGGTAAGCTTCCCAGATTCTGGATCAAATATGCCCTTGCCCTATCTTTTAGTCACAGGTGCCAATTACATCTATTCATATGTGGATGGTTTTTATTATACATATATATGGAGAGCTATTTTAGGCATGTTTTCCTTGTGCAAATTTCACAGGGAGGTCAGCTCACTCTTTTCAAGGACAAAGGCACAGCCACAAAATACAGCAGAGGTTGCCCTTATCAGAGGCTTGCAGACGGCATCCCTCCCTGTGATGGTGAGAGTTTCAAGAAGTGCTTAATCACCGGAGCGCCCACTCCCACAAAGCCTCCACACACACACACACACACACACATACACTGAGACAACCATTCCTGCTGCCATCTGTCTTCAGTCTTAAGGAGCTTGATGGGTCATGGCGGGGTGGAGTCAGCTCCAGGTTGGTAGATTTATTATGTCCTGGCTCACAGAGGAAAACAGCAAAGACCCCCTGTTGAGTCATGAAGGAAAATGAGTGACTCAACAGAAGCGCTGAGGATGTGGTTTCGCCCTCCTCGCAGGGAAAGTGCCTCCCCTCATTCCTCAGAATCAGAGCAGGGAGCTTACGCATACTTGAGGCCTGTCTAATCAGGGCCACTATGACCGGTTAATTTCTCATTTGAAACACGCACCAATCCATCTATGTGAATGAATGTACATCCACTTCCAGCCCGCCTGAGCATAAAGTGATGGTGCATCACGCCGAAAGAATTTCCCCGAAACACTGTATCACATTAAATTAAACTGATTATGATTAGTGGGCATTTCTGCGTCCCTACAGCTGTCCATTTTTGACTGCGTAGACGCAGTTGGATCACCATCACAGCGGGACATCCATCAGGACACTGACGCTCAGGCTTAGCCTCCGCCTGGCCGCAGTTAAAATATCAGGACTGATTAGTGTCCAACCAGCTGAACAGCAGGAGTCACAGGCCGTACAGAGATTTATACCAGGACAAACAGAGACAACCAAATGGGTACAAGGTAAAGGTTGGATAACTGCTAAACTTTTACATAACATTTTGGTCAACGCACATTGATTCATATTTATGACACATAAATATAAAAATGAAATAATCACAACAGAAAAATGTAGTTGTGGTAATGAAATAACAGTTATGCTCTATTTCGATATATTACTGATTCAATTTGCTATTTTTCTTACCTTGGTTATAATTTTTTTTATTTCAAAGTAATTTCACACTTTATTGTTTCTTTCTTTTGAAAGCACTGTACATAATGTGCATGCTATTTCTTTGCGTTATGTCTTCTGTGAAAGATGCTGTACAAAATATCCTTTGATTTGCTCGATCAGAAAATAATTGTTGTGTTTCACAACTTAAGTCTGTTTCAGAAAGTTCCCTCTGTGTCAACCTCATGATGTCCAGACAGACTTGCCCCAAGTTTGCTCTTTAACCCCTGCTGGTCAGCGCAGGATTACATAGAGTGCGTATAAATATAGCTCAATAAAGCCGTACAGTGGCAAAATCCTACACTACTTATAGATCACGTGTACAGAAACCCCCTGCAGAATCTTAATTTAGCTGTGCTGTTATATTTATACATTAGCAGTAATTATTTTCAGTTTGATGTTATCTAAGCAGAAAGTCATATACTTCCCTTTGGAATGTGAAATGAAGTTGGCTATACAGATTAAATGCTTTAAAAGTCAACATTTCTTCTTTGTCATCATCAAATGCAAGTTTACGGCTTAGCAATAACTGTTTATGTTTGTCTGCTATGTAGAAAGCACATGTTAACTCAATTTAACCTATGCAATGTTTTAATGCTTAAGTAATAGCTTTTCTTGGGTGCTATTTATTAGCATTGATATGGCATTTTATTGATGAATATTTCATAATTTATAATAATATTTTATTAATAAAATGCCATATCATATTGTCCTGATTTTTTTTTTTAAATGTGCTTTTTTTCCAACTATGTGATTCTGCTGTCCCTTCAACACCTTAATTATTTTCTTTTAAATAATCTACCGCAAACAAGCTGCTCCAGCAGGCTATTATTTTCATAGAAGGGCCATGGTTTTCATTTCTCATTCATTCAAAGCATTGTTTTAACATCAACAAAATTGCAAAAAAAAAAAATTGATGTGTATCGAATATTCAATATTTGTGTTATTTTTTGAGTGAAGATATTTAAGGTATATATCTTCTCTACCTTTTGGTGGGGACAACAGACGTTATTATCCATCTCACACAAAAGGGATGCTGTCAGAAGTGGGATTCGAACCCACGCCTCCAGGGGAGACTGCGACCTGAACGCAGCGCCTTAGACCGCTCGGCCATCCTGACCTCATACGAAACGCGGTATGTGCATTGATAATAAACCTTATCGTATTGTATCGGTATCGGTAATCGGTTGATTGATTGTCGTCGTTTCCATCGGCACAGCAATACTCCACTACCGGATACAGCTCTGGAAGAGGGCGGAGCCAAAGACACTTGCTTTTCTTTAATAATGATAATAATGCATGTTTGAAGCGCTATGTACCACATTGGACATTAACAACCCCAACTAGAATACTGAGGAAAAATAGCAAAATATATGCATGCCTATATTATGTATTCACATAATATATAACATCCAAACGCTATCAGTGCATGCGCTGATTATTCTTTCTAATTTCTTCGACTGATTACTCAGGCAATAATTAACAGAAAACACACCTAATCTTTTCGAGAACTACCAGTCGATTTTTGATATGTATATTCATATAAATACATTAAAGAATTTGCTTTGGGATAAATAACGTTCTATCCTATTCTATTCTATGTGTGTGTGTGTGTGTGTGTGTGTGTGTGTGCGTGTTGTGCCTTTGTGTGTCAAAATGCTTTTTGAAGAGTTGCAAGTCACTTAAAAATGATCAACTCAGTTATCACATTCTATGATATTATGTTTGGTTTCAGATAATAATCATGTTTTCGTTTTTGTTCATTTTATGTTATTGATCTTATAAGAACTTTAATAATCGTAATTATATGTAACCACTTTCAAAAATCTTGGAAAATCTGTCTGCAAAATGCAAGACTTCATAAAAGCAGAACCATCCAGCAATATATATATATACATATACATTTACATATATGTATGTATGTTTGCATGTATGTATGCATGTGTGTGTGTGTGTGTGTGCGTGTGTGTGTGTGTGTGTGTGTGTGCGTGTGTGTGTGTGTGTGTGTGTGTGTGTGTGTGTGTGTGCATGCGTGTGTGTACATTGGGAAGAACAAGTATTTACACTACTGATTTTTCAGCTTTTCCCACTTTCCCACTTGGTACTCTGCAACTGTGAGTGATGGAATCCAAAACAAAAATCCAGAAAACACATTGTATGATTTTTAAGTTATGAATTTGCATTTTATTGCATGACATAAATATTTGATTACCTACCAACCAGAAAGAATTGCAGCTCTCACAGACCTATTAGTTCTTCTTTAAGAAGCCCTCCTGTTCTCCACTCACTACCTGTATTAACACACTCAATCAAACAAACTCCACCCTCTCCACAATGGCCAAGACCAGAGAGCTGTGTAAAGACATCAGGGATAAAATTCTAAACCTGCACACGGCAGGGATGGGCTACAGGACAATAGACAAGCAGCTTGGTGAGAAGGCAACAACTTTTGACACAATTATTAGAAAATGGAGGAAGTTCAAGATGATGGTCGATCTCCCTCGGTCTGGGGCTCCATGCGAGATCTCACCTCGTGGAGCATCAGTGATCATGAGGAAGGTGAGGGATCAGAATTACACAACTGGACCTGGTCAATCACCTGTAGAGAGCTGGGACGACCACAGTCTTAAAGAAAAACATTAGTAACACACTACGCCATCATGGATTAAAATCCTGCAGCGCACACAAGGTCCCCCCCCCGCTCAAGCCAGCACATGTCCAGGCACGTCTGAAGTTTGCCAATGACCATCTGTATGATCCAGAGGAGGAATTGAAGAAGGTCCCGTGCTCTGATGGGACAAAAATAGAGCTTTTTGGTCTAAATTCCAGTCGAAGAAGAAGAATGAGTACAACCCAAGAATTCCATCCCAACCGTGAAGCATGGAGGTGGAAACATCATTCTTTTGGGATGCCATGGCCATGTATCGCAAGATCTGATCTCTGCAATTGCCAACAAAGGTTTCTGGACCACATATTAAGTTCTGTTTTTCTGATGTATCAAATACTTGTGCCATGCAATAAAAAGCAAATGAATCACTTGAAAATCATACAATGCGTTTTTCTGGATTTTTGTTTTAGATTCCGTCACCCAGTTGAAGAGTACCTATGCTCAAAATTATAGACCTCTATATGCTTTGCAAGCATTTTGGGAAATATTTGTTCTCCGCACTGAATATATGTACATATATATTAAAACATATGATTCTACTTTTGCTGCTGATTATTTAAGAAGTGTGGAATTGCTGGATTGTCCCGGTGATCTAAATATGAAATTACTGTTGCTATCAATCAATGGCTCCATGTCACAGGGAGCTAAAGATAATGAATTGTGCCAACACCTTAAGTGAATACGTGACTGCTGTTGTTGTATTTGCTTATCTGAGTTTTCAGCTACAACTCCTCTCAAGTATTCTGCCATCTGCAATGAACATACAGCTCATATCCTGTTTTGAACCTGTCAATGTGGTACTTTAGTTGAAGTGTCTAAACTCTGGGGAAAACAGCGTGAGTCACTTCCATGCATTTCATTTTTGATGTTGAGTCTTTAAGGAAATGGGATGGAGCATCAAGCAGGAAGGGATTCCTTCAAGCTAAGACATTAACAACATCCCAAATATTACACCCATAACGTAAGGTCGGACGAATGGGAGCGAGTTTGGAAATGATGCCAATGACCTGTTGCCAAGGTCACCCAGGAGCCATCCTATGCAGAAGCTCTGAAGGATAAACAGCACATCAAGGCTGCGGAAATGCTGTGTATCATAGCTGACGTACTTTTTCTGAATAAGCAGTGGACAAAAATGTTCAGTGTTCCTCTCCAAAACAAATAATTGATTAATCATTGGCATTTATTAATGATGATGCAATAATTGCTCCCATTGAAAACCCGATCATTTTAAAAATGTTCCTAATTTTACATTATTTGTGTTATCTTACAAGATTTTTTTCTTTTTTCCATTTTTCCACTAATTTCTCATTTTCTTATATATAGTGATATACATGCAACAAGAACAATAATAGAAAATGCAGCAGTGACAACAACAAAGCAACAACTTTATCATGATTGTAGTAGAAGTAGTAGGTGTTAAAGCAATAGTTTCTGTTTTGTTGTGATTAGTAGTAGAATTGTTGTTTTTATCATTATTATTATCATTATTATTATTATTATTATTATTATTATTATTATTAACCTTAGAAAATGAATGAAGTCTTTTCCACACTCCCTTCAGCCTACTGAAAGAAATTGAGCTTACAGAATTCTGTACAGACATTTGAAAGAAAAACATGATACTAGTTGTATAAAGCATGTTTAATTTGCTTTATTTTCTGTATTAATTAAATAAAAGCAAGCACTGTGTTAAGGGTTATGCCTCAAGAATGTAAGTTAAAACAATATAACAGTTCCGAGTTGTAATAAATGAGTAAAATGCTATTTATCAATTGTTATCTTCCAAGGTTGCCAACCATTTTTTCTTTCCCCTCTTGTTATGTTGTCTTGTTATTATATTGTCATTAAATTATTTTTTTATTGACAATTATAAATACATGTTCATGCATGTATTCTAAAACTCATGTCAGCAGACAGCATGATCACTTTGCTTTGTCTATCCTGCACAGTAGCTGGGAAAAATGTCTCACTCACACTGCAGAACTTGTAATATCACTCATCAAAACCATTAGTGGCTCTGCGTTTCAGGATGCGTGCTGAGTAAACTCTGATGCTGCAGGACAGAATGAACATTTTAAAGACCCACTAAAATGGAAAATGATAGGGACATTTTTAGATTAAAAACAGGCCTGTTGAAGGTATTCCTTCACTCTTTTTTTAGGCAATCTCTCAGCCAACCAACTGTAAGGCAACAACCTAAATGAGGACAACATTTTATTGTAAAATTATATTAATTAAACCAATGAAATCTGGAAAAGTGAAGCAAGCAAAAATTGTCAGATGCTGCAGCCTTAATAAAATTGACCTCTTCACAACAATTTGAATGAAAAGGGAAGACATTAATGAGATATAAATTATATAATCCCTGGAAAATGGTCTTTTGAAAAAAAAAACTGGAACCCTAGATCTCCTAAATACCGAGGGAAGAAAAGCAAAAAGAAATGGCAGGATAGATTGAATTTCAATAGTAGTGATTAAAATTTTCCTATGTGAAGATGGAAACTGTCTGACATGGAATCCTGCAAAGCATTTCCAAGTAAATTATTTAAGATTCATAGTTGGGATTCAGAACAAGAATATTTGTGTTTAAAAAAGACAAATAAAAGACACAAATTGCAGAATATCGCTGTGTTGGTATCAGATTAGATAACAGAATAGTAAATTAGTTAATAGAAATTATAAAGGCAGAAATAAGATATAAGGAAAATTCTTAGGTAATACCATGTGGTTCAACAAGTAGAGTGAAATGTTATGGCTATAAACTGAAAATGAAAAGAAAAAACATTTATGTTACAGAAATAATACTAAATATGATAAATATGGTACTATATAGTATTAAAAATAATACGGAAGCAGTGATTTATATATGCACAATGAATTGAAGCGAGTTTAATTTTCAAAATATGACAATTGATAGCTGGTGTAGTTATGATGTGATTATTAAAATGGAAGTGAGAAGGGCAGTCCAAAAAAGCAAATCGTCCTTGCACTTGTCAGTGGAATGAATACTTTGGGTTAAATTCGGATATCAGTTAAAATTAAAGCATGAGTCACAAGGGCTCTCTCAGTTATTTCCACAGTGCAAGATCTCAAATGTCGCCGATAAATACGTTCTATCTCCACACTGGAACAACCACATTGCAATTAGGAAGCACAATAGGAACATCCTCCTCCACATTGAGGTGAAGAGTTACATCACCCAGGGGACAATCTGCTGCAGTCAAAAACAAGCCAGACAGAGCTGCAGCAGACAGCAGCCACAGATAAAGAGAACAGTGTGAACTGTGCAGTAACATTGATGTATGCACTATAATTTAACACCTCCTATATTTCAGTTGTGTGTATTTTTCTTTCCATATTCATTCATAGTAAACAACTCCATGTTTGATCATCCAGGTGACTTTGGATGAATTGTTAGTTAACATACATTCTTTTGGAAGGGAAAACAAATCCTTTCTGTATTTGAGTACAAGCTTCCCTGCCTGCGCTGATTTGGTAATGAGCCTGTGCTTATGGCTAAATGGAAATCTAGCCTTCTCCTTCCCTTGGTTGGCAGCCATGTGCTGGCCTCCCTCTGTGTTTTCCTGGTCGCCTGTATCTTCTTAGAACAGGTGCCGGATCGTGTTCAGCTGCAGCATTCACAGCACAGGTACGGATGGGAGGCCCTTGGCTGCTCATTCAGTCCCCCAAGTTTTCCAGGGGTCCCCATCTGTGTCCCCACACATCCTCTGCCACATGGCACATGTCCCTCGACGAGTCTGGTCCATTCTTCGTCCGGCGACGTACACGCCTGCCTGCCACCCCATACTTTGCCTGTTGTTGAGCCACAATGAGATGAAGAATAGCTTCACCCATAATCCCTTGCTGTGAGATGTGTGTTTCCCCCTTCTTTTCCTCCTTTGGCCAGATTTAGGGCCAAGTACAAATTGTAAACAGGTTATTATGCTGCTGTAACACACTCCAATTGGAAATGCACTCTAGAAACATTTCGAATTAACTGATGTAAATATCCACACAACAAACAGGATAGTTTAAAAATTGGAATAAAGTTACATGAATTTTGATCATTTGGATCTAAGTTTTCTCTTTCATCATGACAAGATGAGACGTATCAGAAATACTTGGGCCAACACATAACGGTGTAAATAAGAGTTTCAAACCGCTGCTTTGTTGGGTTTAGATATTGCAATTACCGAAGGAATCAGTTGACATTATATTTTGTATCGCACATGGCTTTGCATTTTGCTCTCAAGAGAATGTCTGCCTCAGGTATTAGTAAGCCTTAGTCACGTAATACAAATCAGCCCCTTCCTCTTGACCTACAGTATGTACGTAGAGAATCTCTCATACGCTACAAATAGATGACTCTAAAAGCGTGACGTGATTGGACGCTGCCTTGCCGGCTACACAATGGACACTAGACCAACCAGACAGTCAGCCTCCGCCGTGCGTCTGGAGGACATGATATTTAAGGTGATCACTAGGCTCCATCCCAAGCAGATGGATAATACTTTATACAGCTGTGCGAGCCTTGATACCATCCACACTCACCGAGCCTTACTTACTCTGTTACCGTGACAGTTGGTGTTGAGTTGGGCCGCTGACTTGTTTGTTTGCACAGGGAAGTGACATGACGGCAAAGAAGGAAATAGGAAACATAACAGACTACCTGACAGACTCATTCCACTGGCCTGACCTGAGACTGGAACTCGGCCAGCCAGCAATCAGAGAGAAAAAAAAACAAGGGGGGCTTGTTTGTTCAGCCTCTATATCCTCATATTCACAAATTCAATCTTGTGATCCTGCATGCATGTTCAAGATTCATTTGAAAAATTAATGCACTTTCTTTTCACTGAAGACGTTTGAACTTCTCTTTGCATAAAGTGCTATAATAAAGCAGTGCCAAATGGTATCACGACACGGTTTATTTGATATGTTTTTTTTATTTTTTCCTCTTAGGTTTATTTATTGGAGCAAAAAAAAAAAGAGAACGATAGCTTTTCAGAAGAAGTCTCAAATCAACGGTTTCAATGACAAGTCGGCTTCCAGGGGAGGAAAAGGACTGAGGCTGACAATTTCAGTTTTTCCTTCAATTGCTTGATATGTCACAGTAAGAGGAGGCTCAAATCTCAGAAGTTTTGCTGGATGTGTCGATGAGAACTCCTTTTTAATAAATTGTTGACAAAAAAAAGAAAAACGAACAAAAACAAGTGGATTATCATTGCTCGAAAGCAGTGATTTATTTGACATCCAATTGGATGTACTAACTCTTAATACATTACATAAATCCATATATATCCTCTGTATATACCGACATTGTCTCGGAACGTCAAAAAATAACTATATGATAGACTTCAACTTCAATATAACACAACACTTTTTCTATTAATCAGGACAACTGTTGTACAACAAATTAAAGACAAAACTGGTGTTGCTTAGATTAACTGCAATATTTAAATTGTGTTACATATTTGTCAGGGATAAATTCACAGCATCATTTACAACAATAACATACAATGTGCAATATTAGTTTATTTGCTTTTAATAATTTTATTATATTTTTCTGTGCGCAGTAAGAAATATACTATCTAAATAATTATATTTAAGATGTTTTGGCATGAATTGTGTGCACGATTCTCTGATATGATAAGGCCAAGTGCATGTTTCATTCCTTGTCCTTGTCCATATTACAGTGTCCTACCCTGAGGTGACAATGTGACAATGTTGGGTGTCTGCAGCGAAAACCCCCAGTCTGACCCGCGCGACCCGCGGGCCGGTGCCAGACTGCAGACTACTTTCTTACCCAAGCGTGCCTGGGGCAGCACCTGCCCTACGCCTGCATCCAAAACACAGACGTCAAATGGACCCTCTGCACCGTTTCCAATTCCCACAGCCACAAATGGTAATGATGTAACCCTGGAGGAATGTCCACAACATCCCTTACACTGCAAGTGATGGATGTTGTCATTCTGGTCAGTTTAATCACATTCATAGCCAGGGTTGTGGAGGCACAGGATCAGGGTTTAAGATGGGGACCAAGGAAATGCTGAGAGGTTCGCCACACACATGCGAACCATAATGGTTGTTTATTGTATAGTGTTTATTCATGTTTGCGGTTGAGGTACAATAGGCCAGGTTTACAAAACCTCCTCTGACAACTGGCGGGTAAGTAAAAAGATGGGTAAGTAAGATGCTAATCAGTGCAGCAGTGTTTCCTCCCTCTAGCTGAACAGAGGGTTCCCTTCCCTCTCTCTGGCTCTTTAATGCAGGGCCCAGCCAGGCCCAAACATCCTGACGGAGAGAGGCTTTTCCCTTATCAGTCAGGAAACACTGCTCCTCCGCTACATCCTCTTTACAAGAAGCACGACTCAACCGTTCCCAAAAAAATGCAGGAAGACCAGCCAGACTTCAGGATTTGTCAAAAGCCCCATGAATTCCTTTTTATTGAACAACAAAAATGCACAAGAGCCGAGAGGAGAGGAGCCCTAAAGAGGTGAAAAAAAAGTGGGAAAAGAGAGGAGAGGAGAGGAGAGGAGAGGAGAGGAGAGGAGAGGAGAGGAGAGGAGAGGAGAGGAGAGGAGAGGAGAGGAGAGGAGAGGAGTAAAATAGTTAACAAGGCCCTGGGATTTTTTTTTTTTCTTTTTGTTTTTTTGTTAATTTATTTTGTACAGATTATGAAAGGTCTGCATCAGCAAGATATAACACAGGGTGAGGGGGTGGGGTAGTAGGACTACGGGGTGGGGTAGGGGGTCCAGAGTACCTAAGAATGGCACCCCAGAATAAGACAACAAAGGAACGGCAGAGATGGAGGCGGCCGGCAATGGTTGTGCCTGTTCAACACTAATCCTCTGAACTGGGATATAAAGAAGGATGAGAAGATGGATGGAAAAAAAAGGGATGATGGAGTGTGGAGAAAGCAAAGAGGGGAGTGGGTGTCAGAATGGACTGCTTGCATTACAACAACTCGACATAGCCTGAAATAGAATAATACACGGTGTGACACTTGGGATCTCTTTAGCAAGTCAAACTGTGTTGGTCCATCTGTTCATAATGGAAAACTACAGAACAACCGTCTTTGTTTGCTTTTATTTCAGTATCTGATTGTACAGAATTATGTACATGAATAGTAACATCTGCTACTTCAAAATGCATTTTTCCATTTTCTAAATTAGCTTTAATTGTGAAATATGAAGAAATCCTCATCTTGCGGCACGTTGTCGTTAGATGCATTTTTCCAAGTAGCAAATGTCACAATATAAAAATTGAGCTTTATCTTTAAATTATTGTCTTTCACAAACCTAAATCAGCATACAGTTAGAGTTACCATTATTATTTTCCAGTGTAGAGGTTATGATTATATATTATTAAGTATTTGATAAGAAGTATAAACGCCTTCTTTCTTCATTATACACTGTGCTTGCTAAATTGCATAAGAATAGTCCAACTAAAACCTCATTCATATTACAACTATTGAGGTAAGACTCCCATGGGAATGAGAGCGAGAACATAATAATACAAACATTCAAATGGAAAGTCTTGATAATAGCATTACAGAACTTTTGCAAAACATCATTAAATTAGCTTCAAATGAGCGTCTATACAGGCCTTAGAAGTAAGCGGTGACATTTACAAGTGGACGAAAAGTCTTTTATGATTGTTCTTTTTTTTTTTTTTTGTGACAGCTGGAGGTGCCGTACAATAGTATTTTGTGTCTGCATCCCTGAGGTGTCCGTTTCCCTTCGTTCATATTGCTCTGATTCTTTGCTCTTCCCTCCGCTCCGCACAATCCTATTGCTCAGTGACGTTCTCGGGTTTTAAGTGTCGCGGGATGAAGTTGCCGAAAATAAGGAGTTTATGAATTGTCAAGTGCAACATCATTCCGATTTGACTTCACACGACCTGAACCCTGTCGTCTGTCAGTCCTGAGTGCAGCAAAGCTTATGAGATGCTGTAGTTATTGTAGTAGGCCGCTGTTGCATCGGCCAGCACTGAAATGAGGCTTGTTTCTGTGGTGCTACTGGGACACGCCGTGGAGGCGGTGGAGGATACCTGGATGTGTCCCATAACGGTCATGCCGCCGCCCTGCTCAGACTGGAACCCGGTCCCGGTGGAGTTCAGGTACTGGTCGAACTCATTTCGGTCTACCTCGCTCAGTAGCTCGGCCTGACTCAGTGGGTCTAGCGTCTCCAGGTGACCCTGCGTCTCCGGTGGGGGGGACAGCTGGCCCAGATGGCCCTGGTGGAGCCCGTGGTGGATCTGGGGGAAAGACGCGGTGCTGTAGTAAGTCAGCGGAGGGCCGGGAATGAGCGCACTGCTTCCACCGGACTGGGACATGTGAGGGATGTGACCTATATGCGTGCCCCCGCAGTGGATTTGGGTCTGGGTATAGTCCATGTGATAAGGGGGCGGGCTTCCCATGTGTGTCTGATTCTGATGGTGCTCGTCTGACATGGAAGCTGAGGAAGAGCAGGAGACAGAAGAACTTCCAGAGTAATAAGAGGCCGGCACGTGCTCGTGGTCCATGACATCTAAGGGTGACATCTCAGGGGGCGTGGGAAGCCCGAAGGGGTACGTGTCAAAGCTGCTGTTAGAACCGGCGGGATCTCTAAAGCTTCGGACACCGGGGAGAGCGGGGCTCGGGTTGGAAAACCCACCACTGACACCGTTAGGGCTGCCTTCGTCTTTGTCGAGGGGGTGGCAGAGGACGCGCTGGTCCGGCAGGGTGTTCTGATCCGGGGCCAGGCCGCTCAGGAGGAAACCGGGGTCCACACGCTTACAGATTCTTTTTAACTGTTTCTTCCGGCGAGGGCGATATTTGTAGTTGGGGTAGTCCTGCATGTGCTGGACCCGAAGCCTCTCTGCCTCCTCGACATAAGGCCTCTTCTGAGGGGGAGTCAGGGCCTTCCATGACTTGCCTGAGCCAAGAAGAGAAAGCAGAGGGTTTTAAAACATGAATGAGGTCCCGTACGTTTTTGTTAATATTCAGTCCTGTACCATTTCTTTATTCCCGGTTTGCAATGTATCACACTATTAACTCAAATAAAGATTCCTTTTTTTTCTTACGTGCCGTTTTATGCCAGTTGTAAAAAGCTGAGCAATGCGGTTAATTATCTGTAAACTACTAAATTAGAACTTAATTAGAAATTGTCGGTTACAAATTAATAATAAGTGCTGAATAACAAGGTGGATCAAAAAAGGAATTAATGTTTCCCATGCAATAAAGAAAAAAAAATTGTACGATGAATATATAACATTAAGTTATTTTCAAAACAAATGTATCCTTTCATTTACAAAGGAACAGATTGTCTGGACGGATTTAAATTATTTGTGTTTTTCTAATATCCATTTTTTAAAACAAACTGCATGTTGCTTTCAAGATTTCATTTTGGAAATCACTAAATCCCCCTTTATAACTACCTCAGACGACGTATTTAGAGAAAATTAAGAGTTATATCCCTAAGTTAACAATATTCTAATCACCATTGTCCTCATCTCACCCAGGAATGAAATGGTTTTCTGACTTGGAAATTGCATTTGCAGGACGCAGTTTTTTTTTCAATTCTCTTGATTAACCCGTTTTCCTCACAATTAACTTCTTTTATACATTTGGAGTTTGTTTTTCCAAGTTACTATTTCACTGTAATTATAAAACATAATCTATAGGTCAACTTAGGAGTCTTTCACTTCTTCGATTCTTCCATCTAATTTTTCACATCCGAGGCCTGTTAGGATAAACTCGCCTTTAGAATAAATTTAATAATAATAATAATAACAATAATAATAATAACAATAATAATAATTTCCAAGAACTTTGGTCTCACCCAGCATCTTGCTGAGCTCGGCATTGTGAAGGTCAGGGTTTTGAACCGCCAGCCGCTTGCGCTCGTCTTTGGCCCAGACCATGAAGGCGTTCATGGGTCGCCTGATGCGCGGCTCCGGCACTTTGTCCACGGGATTCCTGTGGGCGCCGTGTCCGTCGGGCACGTCCCCGTCTCCTGGAGGGCACTCGAAGGACTCCGGCCACGACGAGTACGCGCTGATGAGGGCGGCCATCTGCGCGTTCTCTGTCTCTCTCTTTCTCCTCTCCAAACTTCTGACGCGCTTCTCACTCTCTCAATTACAAAGTTGAATTTCTCGCTCAAACTCTACTTTAAAACTATTCAGAACACAGAAAAAAACTTATTTATTAAAAAATAAATAAATTAAAAAATCCAAACGACACTCTGACAAGATCACTAAAACCACCACAGGCTGCTCTCAGACACCAGAAGAGAAACCACATGCGCTCCTGCTGCCGCTCCTCCTTTTGATTTGTGATTCGGTCTTTCCTACTGGTTGAGGGGAAGCGCTTTATATTTGTGGAGCGGGTTCCAGGAGAAACCCCGGAGGACTCTCGGCTCCTCCTTGATTGCAAGTTGAGCCCCGTGAACTGGTGGGGGGAGAGAGAGCGAGAGAGAGACAGAAACAGCACCATTTCAACAATCCCAACTGCTTCAACCGGCCTAGTAACAAAACACAATTTTCTTTGACGGACTGGTGTCTAGATATCCAAAATTACCCTGCTTTGGATGCGTCCAAAGGCGCAATTCCACAAAGGTCAGAAGGATTAAGGCCATACATTTAATCACGGTTGCTCCAAAGTTTTGTTTGGAAAGTTCTTGTTTTTTTTTTGCCTCATCTAATTTCATTTATCAGCACATGTCATTTCCCCCAAAAACCTATCCAACCTGTTGTCCAGCGCACCGCGCGTCATGCGCTCCGACGCGCAAACCACAACACAACACTCCCTCCTCCCCAAAAAGCGCCTGCTGTCACAGGAGCTATAAACTATACTATTAAATAATAACACTTTATAACCCATTTCTTTATCTTTATATTATAATTTTTTATTATTTATATTGTTGTTTTAGTACGGTTCCATTTTTGGAACATTCACCAGTAGTGGCCGCGGACTAGAGATAAGTGAACGTACCACAAACAAATCAGTTTCCTTCTGCGGCTGCATATCAAATCCAGGAGTTCCTGTTGACAGGATACTCTTGGGCTGCAGCCACGGCGCGGCTCACACACACTCACACTGAAAACCGATCACGGGTCAGATATTCGGCCTTAGGCCCGTCCTTCCACCTGGGAGAAACACAACTCTTAAACTTCAACACCACTCTTTTGGGTATGTCCTTGCCTCCTCCTTTCCTCGGAACAGGATGCGGCACCTGAAGCCACAGATTGCGCACACTGCAGCCACATCAGTCTCATAAATGCTTCCTCTTCTATTCTGATGTGCAGCGAAAGTCAGCGTGCGTGTGTGTGCGTCTGTGTGTGACAAAAACAACAATGCGCGTAAGTTTATTGGAGTAGAAATCCAGAATACGCAAGACAGAGACGACAAGTTTCACAGTACAGTTTGCAATTTGGGGTTGAGTAGACAAAGCTGAGAGTTGGGTGGTGGGGTGGGGTGTGAAATGACAAATAGCTCTGTGTGTGAACCGCTGTGTGTGTGTGTGTACGTGTGGGTGGGAACCCCGTCAGCCTGCTGTTCATCCGTTCAGTGCGTATTGTGTGTTTTTGTGAGCTTGTATCGGGGAAAACAGAACATAAACACTGGAATTTCTTTAACTCACCCTTTAATGCACGACTTTCAATATGTAGGGTAAACAACCTCATTCTAGCAGCATTAATGATTTGATAACCATTTAATTCTTTTCTACATGACTTCTTATGAGTACTTGTGTATTGTGTTTCAGAAATTACCACTGAATTTGAGGGAAAATAAGCATTTTTTTTTCTCCAAAGCTCAAGATGACTTCAAATATCTTAAACCCACATTATGTATAATCAACTTAATGGTACAATAGAGGAAACTAGAAGATATTTGAAAAAATATATAATCAATTAATCCTATAGCTCTACTGCAAATAGTATATTCAGAAACCAATATAAATACATTTAAACAAAGCAACCACATCAGCAGGGGTGTTTCTGTGTGAGCCAATTAGATTGTGCTTTTCTCAGAATATTTCTGAATACATTGAACTTTGCTTTCTTGTCATCTCATTGCATCCTCCTGCTAAAATCACCTTGACGGATGTATCCTTGACTGAATGAAATCGTGTTTTTACGCCTGTCAGTTTCTTTTTCATGACAGGTGAAAATAACAAATGCACGGTACCGAAGATTATTCTGGAATGCTGTTTGTGCAGAAGTGAGGACACTATGTTGTCTGTTCGTCTTTCCTCCTTTGACTCATTCCTTCCATTCTAGGTGCTAAATAGGGACTTGCTTGTTAGGTTTTTCAAGTTAAAGAGAAAGATATTGTCGCTAAAATGTGAAAGAAAGAATTGAGGAAGTTGGGAATGTTGAAATGAACCTGAGTGCGTTGCCCGTAAACGATATAAAGCCAATATGAAAATTATAATCTCAGATCGATATTTCCCATTCATGCTGACTGGCTACATCATGGTGACACCCATCCATCTGCTTGATGCTATGCAACAAAAAGCAACTGGAATTGTGTAAGGGTAAACTAATATTTAATAAACTTACAAGACTGAGGTACCAAAACTATTGCAAATGGTGCTCGGAGTGGGAAAATCTGTAATCTGACATTTTTGCCGTGTAATATTAGGGGACAGTCTGCTGCCTTGTTTTATTATTTTGATTATCTGAATTTGGCAAGCTCACATAAGAGGTGATTTGCAACTTCAGTGGTGGCTGTGTTTCTTGGGGATTCAAGCAGAAAGCGCAGACACTGGAAGGATTTCACTATAATGGCCAAGTGTTAAGCTTGAGACCCTTCGCAAAGCTCTAACAGGTTGCAATTCAGTAACATGTTTATTATTTGTGGCTAACATACCCCCTGAAAACACGCTGTCCAGTGCTGCATCCAGATCATTGTCTTGGGTTTTCTGTGACCACTTGAAACCAGATTACAATAGACAGTCAAAAAGAAGAAATCTTTGCGCCAAAGCACTTTTTCCTGGAAAAGTAATAGTGTTAGTTGCGTTGGTGGTGCAAAATCTGCAGCAGAGAAGTCAGCGTACAGTGCAGGTAGAATAAGCGCAGTTTGAAATAGTAGAAATAGGAAATTATTTTATGAGTTATTAAGAACAGTGTTGAATGTTGAGAATGAAAACTTCTTATAAAAATACTTTGATCTAATCCTGCGCAATATCAGACAGTGACCGTAAACATTGGTTGGTGAGATCCTGTCAACAGAGAATATGGGACTTTATGTGGACACTACCTTACACATTCCCCCCAATAATAATCACTTTCTGTTTCAGGTAGTGATATACTGGGTTCATTAAGAACAGAGGAATGAGAGTCTGGATGGGATTTAAATAATGGCCTAACTCTTGTCAGACTGGCTGGTCTGACAACCTACCGATTTGCACAACCATCTCTAACAATTGTCAGAAAGGTCAGAAAGCTGAAGCCGGACTACTTTGAGCTGAAGGCGACACGTGCCTGAAACATCTTGAAAAAGACCCATTAGGCTTGCTGACAAATATTTTTGAACAAAACAGCAACATGGCCAGCTGATGTGCAACATGTGCACTTCAGACAGACGTCTTCCCATTTAATGGCGATAAATGTATTACATTATGTTTCTCAAGTCAAGAGGATATCCAGAACAAGAAACAGTATATTAGTCGGAAAAAAACAACAAAAAAAAAGATTGTTTCATTACATATGATTATAAATATGTATGTTTCCCACACTTGCAATTTCCCTGGGTTGTTTTTCGTTTTCTTTAACTTAAGACATTTGACATTCCATTACATTTTTGAAACATTAACCAAAATAGATGTTCTTAATTGATTGCAAGTTTCGAATTTGTGCTAACATGTATGTTTAACATACTTACTGTGAAAAACTGCTTCAGTCATGGTTTGGTAGATGTGTCTGCATCATGCATGATAACAGTGACAGTAATACACCTAACACGGACACCTGCCGAACATCTCAACACCACCTGCAAAAGCCCGTAACAGGGAAAAAAAATCTCAAGTATGTAGTCTTTTTGGGTGTGGGTTTATTGTTGATATCCATATTCTCATTGAATGCAAAGTAAATGGTCATATTTCATAAAACATCTAATTTTCAACTAAATAAAATATACCTTTACAGGTGTGACCACATGGACAACTTGAAAAAGTCATCTGAAGGGTGCCCTATTTCTTCGTCTCTGTGTAAGATGTACCTGCTGATCTTATAATAGTACTATACCAGAGACATGTATGATTGGGTCCCTATTCTACAAATAGTGTTACACTGAATTCTATTCATTTTTGATTAATCTTGACATTTGCTTTTCTTCTTCTTTTTGGATTTTTTCTTTGTATGTTCCTCCTCATTCTCTTCAACGGTATCATGCAAGTTCGCCCTGCATTTCTTCTCCTTTTTGTGTTTGACCTCCGAGTTGGAAGTCTGATCATCAGTTGGCCCGTGCCCATTCAGTTGCTCAATTTCCACGGATTTCTTGAGCTTTTTCTTCTTAGGACACATCTCTTCAGGGAGGGAACTAGTTTTCTCAGTTAGGGTCCCGTCGAGGTCAACCACTTTTCTTTTTTTCTTTACCGACTCCTCATTCTGTTCTACTAAGATGGAAGAGATGGAATCCTCTTTAGCCAATTCGACATCATCCGAGTCCTTTTTGGTCTTCTTTTTCTTCTTCTTTTTCTTCTTAGTCTCTTCTGCGCTTTCAACGGTGCAATGGGTCGGACTGGGTGCGCTGGACGGACCTGACGTTTCATCGGTTTCCTCCACCGAAGCGCTCTGATCCCGGCCGCGAGCCTTCTTCAGCTGTGCCATTCGTTTTGCAAAATACTCCTGCATTGTGAGTGAACTTGTCACAGTCTTGGTGATGGACTCTGGATCAACTTCAGACGGGACGGGAGTCGAATTATCCTCTTCTCTTGGCGAATCTCTGCTGTTGGTCTCCTTGATATAAGAGAGACAAGTGAGAAAATAAAGAGTCGGGAATTAATGAAGTGTTTACACACAGATAGACGGCACACAATGGTGGGCCCTGGAGCTTAAGTGATCGTCAGTCATCGTGCATAGATTAACCAGGGAGATCTTAGTGAGTGGAAAGAGCCCCAAGGAGGATGCTGATGTAACAATAGGTGTTAAAGGATCACTTTAAAATAGACATCATAGGGCTATCTGTTGCAATTTTTATATTTTTTGCCAGGTCTAAAAACCCAGCTGTGTGTCCTTGCACAGTCAGCCCCTCAACTCATCATTAATAAGGCAAACCAAAACTTGCCTATTCCCACCCAAATAAAACAATATCTTTGACAGATGAGGGTAGCCTGACTGTAATACAAACCCTTTATCAATGAGACAACAGACATATTGCGTTATTCTGACAGTGCCATTAAAGCCCCAGTTAATAAAATTTAAGGTATCAATTGCCCAACCCTTAATATTTGTTCATTAATGGCGGGTGATTTTTTTGTTTGTTTACTATGCTGGACAGTGCTTTCCCTGCTGAGGTCTTCATAAACACCCACTCTGAATTGGTGTGTGCAGTGCAGCTGGCCTTTCTCGGGAGTTGGAAAGCAAGGGGGAGTCACACACCATGTTGTGTCTAGACTGGGGACATTTATTTACAAAACCCCATGGGATTACAAATGTGTATAGTATCCAGTGGTTGGATAAGAAATTAGCCTACCTCTTATTGACTGAAAAAATGTTGGAAAATTGAAAAAATCCCAACAGGCTTTTAACAAGTTGGTTATCACACCGATCTTAGATTAGAACATTTAACAGTCCATAGGCCATGATAGACTCCCATCTTTATATCTGTTGTCAAGGACAAATTAATGTTTCTTGACAAATCCTGGGATAAAATAATCCCAGATTATGATGCCCATAAAAGGTATATTTCTTCTTCTTCTTCCTTCTTAATAGTAATTGTTTGCTCATGCTAGTAACAGACTTGAAGCAAAAACACTTATGACTGAGATTGCAGAGAAAAAAACTTTTGATGGTAATGCAGATGTGTAAACAATCAAAAGTAACAAGAAATTGCAATTCCACTTCAGGAGAGGACTAGACACCTCGGAAAATCTTTGCATAATTTGTTTTTAATAATACTTGCTATAAAAATATGTTTTTGGGCAAATCTGACAATGGTCAGTAAGACTGAATTAATCAGGCATTATTTGGCTAAAAATTATGAAGACATGTCATGTATGTCAGTGTTTAGGGGTGTCCCCTAAAATCCATATTGGCCCTGGAACCCAGGCGTGTTTGAAAACCCATTTTTATTTACTATACCTCAAAGATGCGCTTATCAAGTTTAAAACAGGAGCAGAAAATGAACACGGGACCCCACTTCGGAACTATGAGGTACAACGCAGTCAATTTGTCACTTTATCCCTATGCCCCATTTGTCTTCATTTTCCTAATGGCCTACTCAATGCATAATGATTTGTCCAGAAGAATACAGAACTTCCTCTTGAGAATCACACCAAACAATACGGTTGCTCTATGAATTACCGCAGAGATGGCCAAGTGTGATGCATTTTTCAAAGCCAACGGATTAGAAATAAATTGAAAGCCTCTTGTCTCGAGTCACCTCATGCTTTGGCCTTCAAGCTTCTAAATTCAGATTATCTCGACTTCCACAAGCATTGTTAATAGAGGTGGACAGGTTAACTGATGGGCTGATAAACAAAGCAGATGTGTGGTTGAGCAGGACTGGAGGTCCCATGGCAGAGTGTCACTCTCAGTATGAAGATACTGAGATCTTTCCAGGCCACTAGCTTTATTGCTTGGCTGCGGTTTTGACCCGATCACAAATTCAGGAATAGTATAAGTGTCACTTGTGTTAAACTGGCCACTGGGGTCTAATGAAATCTGCGAGCTATTACTCTTAGGAGTCAATACATTTCAATAAATGGAACAACCATTGTTTTTTTGTGGCCTATTATATTGATTACTATGGTATGAATGATGGGTTTCAAAAAACATGAACTGTGCAAAAACTAACTACCACCTCAAATCTCACATGGCAGGTTGAAAACTGTGCTGACTATATAAAATGTGAAATGGATAGAGAGAGAAGTCTCACATTGAGATGAAGCACATGATGAAGGCTTAATGATGCATCAGGTCTTTGGATGGATGGCAAAGTTTTCCACCACCTCAAGACATTAACTGGAGAAAACCTGAACTTCTAACAAGCAGGATATGGCCATTTCAAGTAAAGTACCATTAAACATAACTTTCCAAGTTCAGAGAAAAATCTATACTTGCTGTTACTGCACAATGGCTTCACTGCTTGGGAGAGTGGAGATGGGGCTTAGAGCTGACAGCACCAAACAACATGTAACTGGGATTTGGGAAGATGGCTAGGGGCCACTTAAGAACTGCCTGTGAAATTACTCTCAAGAGAGGGAGCGGAGAGTGTGGGTGAACGGAGGAAAACAGAGGAAGAGTGACTGAGAGAAACATCTCCTCCATCAGGGAAAGCGGCTGGAACATGGTATGTGGTTCTTCCTCAATGTCTGGGGATCTCCATTAGACTCTCTTTCAGCAGAAGCAAAGTGTAGTCTGAGAACGGACGGGACACACAGACCCACAAAGACAGATTCCTTCACATTCAGTGAGTAGTCCTGGTGATTTTGTTAGTGACTGTTGAGGGCAACATGTCTTTGGGAGAAACCTCAGGAATAATGCCTAAGATCAAGTTTCACTATTTCACCAAGTATAAAGTGACGCACATCTTATTCAACATAGCTGCATTTGGACCAAAGTAATTATATTTCAAGATTAGTCAGGGGAGACTTGTTAATATACATTCTTTGACCGAATCTTGTAGGACAAAAAGTTTGTGTTTTAAAAGTATACATTTGAAATACATGCATCGAAATGCATACGAATGCATTGAAATTGGGGGCGCATCTTCCAACTCTGGTACACCAATTAATGAAATGACGATAGAAAACTGAAAAAAGTTAGTCACCAGGTAGTCAACGGTGGGGTTGAGGACTCGCGGGCTGCACAACACACCTATATCCAGCCATGTCTACTCCTCCACCTCCCCACAGACGCAGAACCCCAGGAAAAGGATGCGCTCACTGCACTGTGTGCAGCCGTGAGATAAGGCTCCTTCGGCAGAGGAGCGGTCTGGCTGGCTATCGGGCCCTTCCTGCTCCGCTCTCTCCCCTTGCGGGGGCAGGGGCTGGGCAGGGAACACAGGGAGGACCTGCTGAGGGTCCCACAGAAAAGCAGAGGGTGGGAAGACATTCAACAGGCCACCTCCTTCAAGACACTCCAGTTCTATCTCTCCCTGCTAATGTAACCGATGGAAAGCCAACATGCATGTGCCAAGGTGCCAAGACATGGGGGCCAGCACATTCAGGAGAGTCAATCAAGCCAAATGAGGGATGATTGATAAGGTTCCCTATAGTACATGTCAAATATTCTTAAAGAATGGATTGTGTTTTTATTTATGAATAACAAAGTGTGAGTGTGTGTATGTATGAGAAATTGTTTAACTTTCCCTCGTGTTATCTTTCAAAGCGAGTTGGTTACATTTCCGTATCTGTTAAAGTTATGTACAGTTTAGGTTATGAGTGTGAGAAAGTAGTAATTCAATGGCAAAACAAAATAAACATCAGTCAAATGAACAGCATTAATTCCATTTGCGCTGATTGTCTTTCCCTTCCTGGATGTGGACGTCACTATACCAAAGAGACAGCCAAAACTTCTCAGTCTCTAAGGATAACACCAAGCTTCCTCAGAGATCTCAAAAAATATTATCGCAAAGCAAGTCATTTGGATGAAATTGGGCCTCAATGGCGATACGAATGCCATGTAGATACGTCCCAGCAAGCAAAACATTTTTTTGCCACATTTTTTATTCAGTCTATTGTGAGGCAGACCATAATGTATCATAGTAATTTAACAGTTAAATGTAAAATGTTACATTTTAAGTTAAATATAAAATCGTCATTCTGGTGGAGCAGCAAGAGATATAAAAAGGCAACGTAGGACGGCAATTTTAGCAGTGTGTTCCATGATGCAATAATAAATTAATATCCATGCACTGAAATTGACTACTAAACTTGAGGTTAGTGTGCATTTAGGTTTTTGTCAAGTCATTTTGAAAATAAGTATTTACATTACAACAATAAAAACAAACAGAAAGACTGAGAAACAGATACTGCTCATGAGCTGTGGCCTCTATTACCCTCCCACACACACTTTTCTCCACTACTTCTCCACCCATGACAGTGAATCAGACTGATAAACACACATATTGCACGGCTTTTTGCCCTTAGTCACTTTAATGGGGACTTCCATTGAAGTTGCACTTGAGTGTTAAATACACAATACACGTGCTTGACTTTTTCATTACTGGTAATTTTTTTAAATTTCATATCTTCTACGTCAGAGAGCTAAACAGAGATACCACTTGAAGTTTTGTTATATGCAGTACAGCTATGAAATCATAATAAAAAAGGTATATTCTATACTATTTTCTTGTAGTTTTTTGTTGGGGCAATTACTCTTACAGTAAGCCACCTCATTTAGTACAATTAGTGAAAAATGTCATTGTAGGTTTGAGTATGGAGCATTTAAGTTTGAGAGAGGATTAACAAAAATGGTGAATACGCATTATGTGCATTGTTCCTGAACAAACCAATCATTATGCAACAGTGTAAAAACAGAATTTAACCAAAGAAGGACAAATACTGTGTAGTATTTTTGTTACATTACTTTTTATTAATAGCTAGGGAAATATAAAGTTATGTCCTATTAATCAGATTGCCAGTGGTTTAAAAAAAGTCACCTCATTTACCTCTTGACAAAGCTAGTTGCCCATTTATTTTCTCAATTGCCTGTTTTCATTACTGTTTTTTTTTTCAATAATATCTAGCCAATATTGGTTGGTTCTGTAATTGCATGAATGTGCCCTCATTGTCCTGCCACAATAATAAATTTGGCAATACTCTGGGTCTATGGATCAGACCCTGATTAGCCAGCTGTCTCTCCCTGATGAGTGAGCTGGTCCAGCAGCCCATTCTTCATGAGTTTGATGTGGGTGGACAGACAAACAGGTGAATAACATTCCTAGTAATTAAGCAAACACTTTGCTCACTATAAAAATGTTTAAAAAATATCACTGTTACTTGAATTATACGTGTACATTTCGTCCCTTTCATTGGAGACAATATTGAAAAACACTTAAAATTATAACTAAAAATTATGTGATGTAGGTACATTGAACACCACACATGGAGGGTTCCGCAAAGAAATTGTTTTTCAAAAGGAAAATACTTTCTGTGGGTAGTTAAGAAAAGAAAAAGACTGAGAAAAATTGCACTTTGTGCCCAGTGAAAGAACGTTTATCATAAGCAACAAATGAAGACAACATTATGCATGCAGCACGACTACCCCCGTGTTTTTCAACACTGCAAATGCTTGTCGCCAAAGCCCCCCCCCCCCCCCATTGCAAAAACATAAGGGTCCTTCCACCGCTACGGCGGTAGATAGTGTTTATTTTACCCGGCTGTGATTTATTAGATTAAACACCTGGTGATTAAACCAGTTGTCTGTGCCTGTAAACAGCTGAGAAGCCTGGAAATCTTTGGGCAGTTAGCCTCACCAAGCAGTAATAGCAATTGCAACATGTTACAGCCTAAACTGTAGCGAAAAGATTTTTTTTCCCCATTCCAAACTATTCATTAAGCGCTAGCTGGCATGACCGTGGAGCTGTCCGTGGAGCTTCCAGCCAGGGAGGTACATGTCTTTGCATGTCTGCATGTTTGCGTGTCTGTTGAGGATGGGGTGTGGCATTTGGCGGGTCTTAATAGTTTTAGCGGTAAAAGCTTTGAGCTGCAAAAAAAAAAAAAGTTAAAAAAAAAAAATGGAAGTCTTTGCCGAGGGTAATTAGATGTTATCTGAGAATATGTAGCTAAGAATAAGGCTAAAGTGTGTGAGAGTAATGGCCGGTTAGAAAAAAAAGCCCAAAATGAATAAATAAGAATAAATCAAGATCCTCACTATGACATCAAGGCTATATCAGCATGCTGTTCGAAAAAGGACCATTCCTGAAACTCAGTCTGATACTTTATGCTAAATTTAATGCATTGCAACTCAGTAGCAAGCTAAATTAGATAATAGTGAAATTGAATGTTAAATTAAAAGCAGAGATGGCAAACCTCAGCAAGAAAAAAATGATCCCTGTAATTGCAATGTTAGAAAAAAAATAAATAAAATCAACTAAATTGCTATATAATCTTAGCAAAACTGAAACTTAGACGTATCCACATCAATTGTTCAAAGTTTTGTTGTACATTTCTCCACAGGTACTGGACATACAGAGGAACGGAGAATTCTCCCAATTCCAAGATGCCATGAAATTAACAATAAGTCAAGTGCAAATTAGCAGTAAAGTGCACCGTTACATTAATAGCAAACAAACTATGAAGTGTAAAGTCCATGCAGACACAGACTGATATTTGATGGCATGAAAGAGGAGCAGCAGAGGTTTTTTGTTTGTTTTTTTTGAGTAGTTTATTGCAAAGGTCAGTAGGTAGTACCATGGTATATGGTTTAATATATATAGATATATAATTTTACATTCTAGGATTGGAATAGTGTTAATGGAATGCCAAGTCACTAAAAAATACTTTGGATGTTCTATAGTTGTATTATCATTCTGATACTGTTATAAATCTATAATTTTGTCTAACTTTATTGGCTGCTAAGCATATTTCCAACCTGTAAGTCCTACAGCGGAATTCAAGGCAAATTTTTTACTAAAATATACTTCATTTTTGCAATGTCAGCAGAACATCACTGCTTGAATTCACCCACTGGTTCCCTGGTGTCTTGTAGACACATCTGCCAAACGCTGGAGCCCCTAACCCTGGCCTTCTATTCCTTAAGGTGGTGATACCAGGGGAGCCCCTGCTGACATGCGATCCTTCATGAGTACGATGCGTGGGCAGTAGAAACTTGCAACAGGTGCCATCCGACGAGGCTTGATTCTACGCCCTTTGTGACTGAGCAAGAGTGGGAGTGGGAGAGGCCCCAGGGGTCATGATAATCCTGGAAAACAGCAATCTATACTGACTGCCCGACCGAGGGGGTCAGACATCAAACAAAACAAGGCTTGTGTCTAATTGTTTATGGTCAACTCTTGTCCCAATGTCTGTAAGAAGAAATAACGAACAATCCATTCTAACAATTTGATAGATCTAAAGGTTAGATATAATTTCAGATTAGTTACTACTAAAAGCACGTAAGACTTTATCAATTCATTGTTCAGATATGAACTGGTAAAAATTCAGTGAGGTTATTATGACAGTGTTTATTTATTCTTTCAAATTAGTTATGCCGGAATAAAGGGTGTATTCAACTTGGGAAAAATTGCCATTTCTTTTGCCGTAACGTCACAGAAAATTTAATTACATTTTAAAAATACAGCCAACATTACATAAATACAAGCATAATAAAAACTAACTTAAGTCTTGAGAGAAAAAAAAAAAAAAAGTGAGACAGACAAGAAACTGTGGTTGGAAAAATAAAACTGTGGCTTGTTTCCACCTTTCAAGTGAGCTGGCGGCTTTAAAAAATGACTAACTTTTGTTGATGTATGAATCGGCGGGGAGTCTATTTATCAGCAGGCCCTCTGCGGTCGCCCGCCTGGGTCCCTCAAGTCACAAGCCGCGTCGCTCCCCTTTGACTGATTAATTAGCCAATCAGAGGACATTTTTCACTGGGCGGCAGAATGGTTTATTTCAGCTAATGCTGGGCTTTCGAACCGAGGCCCGTTGGAGCCTCGTCGGCTTTTTCGGCCTGCCTGAGTGGCCAGGCAGAGGGGCAAGGGAGATAAATCAAGCCGGGCTGGCCCTCCGTGTGGCTCCCCTAACTAAACCCCCTGAGGAGGGCAAGGAGAGCTGGTGGTGGTAGAAAAGCAGGAGGAGGGAGAGGGGAACGTTGGATGGCCAGGGGCACTGCTCGCCCGCCGATAAGCATGGGGAACACAGGGCTGCCAAAGTGCCTTCATTTAAAAGTGGCCGGGCCTTTTTGATATCGCAGCAGAGAGAGCCTGTCATTTGTCATGTGGTGAGTAATTGTGTTGAGGGGCACAAGAGGAGGCAGGAGATGGAGGGGACTCGCAAGCGTAGGACGGGTGATGGATAACCAAGAGCCATGTAGATGGACAGGTGCTTCACCACTACCCTTACTGGTCAGGGATGGTAAATGATGGTTTGAGGCATATATTTTCAGGTTGCTCGATAAATAAATGGAAGGTGGTTGTGGATGAAATGGTCATCCGCTTATTTATCAAATGTTTCTTTACACGGTGGTAGAACAAAATTGGAATTAACCGATTAGTGTTATAATATGGATACAATGTGGGTATACCAGGGATCGGTGCATTTTTTTTGCAAAGCCACTTTTAAAACTGTGATAAAGGACTCATTAAAGTAAAAAATACATTTGTGTGAGCCATCGCATGTATATGCTACACAATCTGACAATACTAGCATTAAGATGATTTCATCTGTGTTTTCTGGAAAGCTATAAAAATCACTTTTTACCTCATGCACCCTCTTTCATAGAAATAAGAAGAAAATCTTCTGGTTATGACTACAGTCGGGGCAGGAGATTATCCAGAGGCAGTTTTCTGAAGGCGGCAAATAATTGTTATATGAGAAGTAATTAATAAACTGTGCGTTCTGCTTGTGCGCTTTGTGACGACGCCAGCGCAGCCTTTGATGAACGGTGGCGTGTGGGGCAGCTGAATGTGTGCGTGTATGTTTAAATTTGTGTCTGCCTGTCCGTGTTTCATGGAGCGTTGTGAGCAGTGATAAGAGGGGAGCAGGAAGCACATCACTGCAAAGGAAGGAAAACCCCAGCAGTGGGTGACTGGTGGAAGGGAGGCTGCAGAGACAGCAGTGGGTGGTGGGCGACACTATAAGGGATTCATGAGTAGGAAGGAGAGCAGACCTGGGGCCAGACCAGATTTGGACAGAACTACTGGCCTTGTTTGTCGGGACGACACGTGACATTGTGAATGTAACTAAGACAAAAATAAGGCTCTGGCATTGATGTAGTTACCGCTTATGTACTTTCATAGACTAAGAATATAAGGTAAAGCATACGTATGGTACCATCAATAATAACAGACTACGGCAAGTACAAATCAGTGATCTGCAGGTCACTGGCAGTGTAGCTGATACCCTCACAGGAGATCCTGTACAATGCCTCGAGCTTGATTGGTCTATCACCCTCTTTACCGCTTCCCACCATATTCCTGGGCTCCAAAACAGGCCCTCATGGGAAGCCATTGTAATTGTGTTCAGTGTTTTCGATATGGTCAATGGTGTCCCTCCTGGCTGAAAAATAACAACCCATAACCAAACGATTAGGGAGAAAATTATGGTTTGTATTGCTTGCATTTCCAATGTTAATCAACTAGGGAGCAGCGGCCATTGTGATGTTATGGCTCAGCACCTACAGGGGAATCAAGAGTGTTTTCCCTCATACAATTTATGGATTTTATTATGCCAATTTCTTCAAGCCAAATGCTTGAGATAAACAGAGGAAGACAGTAAAATGCTTTTTCTGCATCTCCCAGTCCAACAGATACATTTATCATTGTTCTTTCTCTTACAAGAGAGGAAGGGGGTGTTAGTAAATCTTGTGACTTGTGTCTTTTATTAAATGATCAAGTAGCATTGCACTTCAGGATAAATTCTCTTTGCTGGGGCTTTTCCTCACTTTATTTTAGCAACATAATTAGCGTCGACATGTCAAATCTAGTTAAAACCAGGGAACAAACTTTGTGGTAACAGGCTAAATCATCTAATATATTAAGGTCAGATTAGAATTTTGGGGTTTACAGTCTGACTTTTGTTTGTTTCCTGAATCGTTTTTTTAATGTTTAATGCAGGAATACAGGATAGATGGTGTGTAGAGAGTGCATTCCAGTAAATTTCAAACCACTTCAGCAAATATGCAGTACAATTTATATTAATACAGAGGGAAAAGGTTTAATCATAATAACAAACTGCCACTTTTTTATAGAGAGCTGAAAATAGTAAAAGACTATAGAAAATTTTTAAGATAATTCAAGGGAAGCTTTTGCAAGTAAAGGACAGGTAACCAGTTGCGCTTGAAAATCAACTTCCTCTAGCAAAATCCCGTAAAGTCCTTTTTAGAAGCTCGGGCACCTGCATGGCACCATATAGGGGAGTGATGTTTGAAGTCAACAACTGATGCCAAGAGCAAAGGGAACTTTTTTTTTTTCCCACAGTCATCATTTCAAAATTCTTGTACAGGTCATCACAATTTGGCTTTACGTTTAATAATGCCCATTGGCACACTTAACTACTAGTTGTGAGCCCTTGGAGAGGAGGACTGGGGAGGAGGTGAAGTGTGACAGAGTAGGGGGTAAGAGTGCAAATCCTTTAACTGGATTTAGGTGCTCTTGCCACCATCAGCTGGCAGCGTTAAAGCTCCATCCTGTGACAAGAGTAATCTGGGGCCACAGGCTGCTCATGAGCTGGGCCATGTCGAAGTAAAACACACATGGAAGTAAATCATTGAGGTATGAACACCAGTGGTCATCTCTAATTGACAAAACAGCGGAAGATAAGCTGAGGCCAATTTGCTCGGCGTGAGCCATTTGCCCCTTTAGTACACACTTGGCACTCACTGAGTTCACAAAGCAACAGAGCTGCTTTACTTTGCAGAACTTCAACTTTGTGCATCCAAAGAAAAAAAAAAAAAAGAAGTTCTTCATGTTTTAATGTACATAACAAATTGAATGCAATGACTGAAGTATAACAATCTTGGGAACCAGTTGGTGATTTTTTTTTTTTCCAAACATTCTTGCAAAGCTGATGTTCCAATCATCAGAACAAAACCACTCAAGAAAAGATGCAAAGAAACAGTTAATAAATTCATCTGCAATATTTCTTCCCTCAGAACTTGCAACTTACACCATGAGAGAGTGCAGAATGTAATCAAATTATATACCTAAAATGTTGAGTCCTTCAACATCTAAAACCTGTGAATTGCTTTGCAAGTTAATAAAAGCGTCAAAACAAAACCAATTAGTACAGCTGGAATATAACATAAGGTTTGCTACTTTATATTTACCTGTGAGAAAGGGGGAGCACTTTTTGACAGGTGGTATTTCAAAACATGTATGTAGCTTGTGGCTTACCTGATCATGGCTTGCGGTGGATCGTGATCTCTTTCCAAAGATACAGTTCAGGTCCGTTTCACTGCGTGATGAAAGGTCCTTCCCTAAAAGTAATGCATGTTTTTAAAATTATGTGGCGGTAAAATCCAAACCAATTAAGAACTATTGGAAAATGATTTTACCCTTAAAAATTACATTTGTCTCACTGACACAGTTAGACCTCTAGTTAGACTTAATATATTCAGCAGTTAAATTTGTTTTCTTGGCCATGTGTCCATGGGAGGTGCAGTAAAACATGACAGGGAAGAGATAGGTGGGGTACACTCTGGAGAAGATGCCAGCAAACACTTGGACCCACAACAATTCACACATTTTCAGTCAATTGAATGCCAGTGATTTCATGAGTAGGAGAAAGCGAGATCGGTTGCAAGGATATCCCACATATATTAAAAAAATAAATAAATAAATAAAAAGAGTTTTTAAAGAGAGGATGAAAAACCATTAGATCACCAATTATACAGCAGCAGAAATTGCTTGTTGGACTTTCAAGCTCGCAATCGAGCAACTCTGCTTTCCGAGGCAACATACGACCACACCGAAATGATATTCAAATGAATGTCTTTCATATTCAGTGTTTTGGCTTTAAATTCTGCAAGGCTTAGTCTGACATCTATGTAGACATGCAAATCCATTTGTCAGTTAAGGGTTGGATGAATGTATGTGCATATGGAGTGACAGACAACTCAAAAGTATCATTAATGTTTTTGGTTGAGAAAAATTAACATAGTTGGATGCTTAATTGTTCTGGGAATGTTAAGAGACAACCTGTAATGGTTGTAGTTAAGAGAATGTATTTGTTTTGCATGAGTGGGTGATCAGGGGACGTGGACTCGAGAGTAAAGAAAGGGGAGTTAGCCTCTTGCTTCAGGGATAAAACAGCAAAGAAAAATAAACTGACAACAAGGTTTGCTGTGCCACACCTCCAAATTCCCATTTTCAAGCCAAGCCTCAAAGACTCCTGGAGCACACAGCCGTCCGTCTCAGGCCCGGGTCCTGTACGTACAGCTGCATCCTCTTCCTTCAGCAGGGCTCTGATAACGTTTAGTTATTTATTGCTCTAGAACCTCTATCTCCCCCACTCTTTGCTTTCAAAGTCCCTGCACATGCAGATCTGAGAAGCAAAACCAAGAAAGTATGCTCAAAACTAAAATAAATAGGAAGGGGCTCTATGCTGTTTGCCATTTAGTGGGCCGATGTCAGAACGTAAGATATACCCAAATGTGACCTTTCTGCTATTTAGAAGAGGAAGAACCTGTCAAAATTCTCAGGCTTTCAGGTGAAAGTGCAAATAATGTTCTGTAAAAAACAGGCTTAACCCTACTTTTCCTTTTAACGTTCAAAGGTGGCTGAGAGCCACGACACAGGATATAGCCTGAACACTGGTAACCTGCAATGGAAACCAACGGAAAGTGTTATTCAATGCATGCTAGCTTCCAAGGTCACAAAGGAAATGGCAGCAACTGATAACTAGTCAAATTAACATATAAAGCTTGATCAGAAACGTCCAGGTTGGACAAAAGAATAAGAAAACAAGACACAATTGACTTACAAAGTAGGCAATGTTGGAAAATTTTTATGTTTGAGGCCAAATGCTAAACACGCCCCCCAACCAAAAAAATCCTTTGACTGTTTGTTAAATTTAGAAGAATCAAAATGCCTCATCAAAATCAGACATTTCACAGCAACAAACTATCTCAAATACAAAATTGTTTCATTTCAGAGGCTGAAGAATACAAGGAAGTTAATCACATCAGGCAAGAAATGGAGAGCTGTGGTTGCATCAACCGTCCTTGCAGCCATGACAGGTGATAGATGGAGGTAGCAATTAAAACTGGGTTACTGGTTTATGCTGTGGGCCTGGACCAAAGCAGTGGAGATTTCAGTGCCTTTCCCTACAAACAAAGGCCATCAATCCTAAGAGCTAGTAGTAAGGGAGCAAGCACGAAGAGGATATCGATAAAAGCAGCAAAGTGTAAAGAGGAGGCCTGCACTTTGAAGGGCTTTTAAGATGCTTGGAGGGTTCTCTGGTAAAACTGTGGCACCAATAGATTTATATTTTTTTTGCCTTTTTTTTTATTAATAAAAAGTGTGTATTTAAGATTAAGGATGCAATGTGTTTATAAACCAAACAAGGAATAAGGTACTTTTTGTGTGGCAATCGAGGGTGATTGTTTGACCTTTGTAACCTATAATATGTACACTATGAAAGTACTGCTTCAACCTCTCATGTAACAGGCTTAGCAACACTAAATGTATTACCTAGCCTTAACCTGGCAACAGCTACAGAGGGAGGTGATACAGAATAGTAGCACTCAGAGGAATGCAAATAGGCATGGCAGCCAGGTCACAGGTTACAAGAGAAAAATATATTTTGCCATGGAACAAGGTAAAGCATTTACATTCTAGTAGATACATGAAAAAGATTAATGGTTAATGTCCCTATCTTACCCCTTTTGATGATTATCTGTACTTCATAGGCTAGGAAATGAGAAATTTTGAATGACACGCATACATCATGGGCAAAATGTTCAATCCTGTCGGACAACGTCTATGTGGGTAAGAATGGAGGTCTCATGTTACGCATTAATTTATGAGTCAAACATGGATTCGGTTTCATGACAACCGTTCCATGACAACTTGCAACCAAGCGACATTGTGGTGTTATGCTGCAAGAGACAGTTATGCTCAAAAGCCAATTGCAGAAGGTACATAAAGGCTCAAGATCAATTTCCAGGAAAAACATTTAAATCTGAATTTTCAAATGAATGAATGAATTAATAAAACCATCCTTGTAATATCTTAGGTTTTACTGCTAAGCCTGTCCAGTTACTTTGATAAGTCAAGAAAAACATGGCTTTAAGATGTTTTCCAGACTTTAAGTTAAGTTTTTTTTTTATAGGTACTGAGATGAATAATAGCCAGATTTTCTTTTCCCTCGGCATTAAATAATCTGATTCAGGCTTGCCATGAACAGCATCAAATAGTATTAATTACTGTATTATTAAGAGTGGCATTAGGAATTATAGCAAAAAAATGTATTTCTTGCAGTCAAGAAACCGTTAACCTATGATAATATATGCATATATAACTTTAAATCTACTTGCAGTGTCAAACTTAAAGACATTTCTAAATACTGCTACAATTAGGTCTTAAAGGAGAAGATTTCATTTTCTTCTGACTGTTCGATGTACAAGTGTGTCTTATAGCAAAGACAAAGAGGACAAAAGTTCTATCAAAACAGATTTCCAAGTGAATAATACACAATTGTGCTCATACATGACATTGTGAAACTCTTGGAAAAAACTATCGTTTTACCCCTTTTTCTGTTGTTCTTTGTGATGAAGAATGAGAGAACTAAAAAGAAAGAGCTAAATGGAATATTAAGTTAAGAAGACTTAGTTCAGTGGAATTGCTTAACACTGAGTTCCTATTTTAATCCACTACCACATTTTCATAAAATGTCGATTTAGTCATTGACCCACTACAAATCAAGGGCAAGGTTACAGTGGCAGCAGACAAGGCCAATCCCTACGTCCCCCTTACAATCCTGGGGGACACTAAGGCAATCACACACCACATGGGATACTTGATCCCGCCAGTATGTTCTCCATTGACTATGGGGCCTCTTACCTGTTGTTTGTTCTAAGAGCACCACTATTGGGAGACGTGCAGGATAAATCCTTATCAGAGGCCTGAACACTGAACTGACTATCCAATTTGAAAGAGCAACAGCTGTACTCTCAACTCCACTGACAGCCCAGCCACCCTGTGGACGAGACTCTTTTTATTCGGTCAGGGCCCAAAGTTTGTGATCATTATAGATATTCAACAGTAATCTACCTGTTGAATTTGAGCTCCCCGGTACCCTCCAGCATGAACAAGACCCCAAGATACTTAAAGACCTACAACTGCTGCGGCGAATCAACTTTTAACTGTAGAAGAGGCATTCCACCAGTTTCTGGGATAAAACCATGGCCTCTGACTTGGAGGTGGTGATTCTTATCCCAACTGTTGGCACGGTGGAAAAAACTAGGGGACTAAAAGCTATTTGGAGATGTAGCCAAACAGGACCACATCATCTGCAAAAAGCAGAGAAGCCATCCCTGAGAAGCCTGTACCAGACAATCTCCTTAAATCCAACCAATGAAGATCAGGGAGAATCAATGACAAAGTAGGGCCCTGGTCCAGCCCAGCAGCTACTCGAACATGTCTGACATTATGCTAAAAAACACAGGCACAACTCTCACCATTTGTACATAGACCAGATGGTGCGTAACAATATCCATGGGACCCGATCGCACCAAATGGAATGGTCATACATCTTTTCAGAGTCCACAAAGCATGTAAAGAAAGGATGAGTATTCACACACAAAAAAAAAACAGAAGGATTAATTGAGCGAAAAAAAAATTATAATGCGTAACTTGAATTTTCCATACATCTATTACAGTCAAGTTATTACAGTGGCTCTTTTTAGAGATTAAGACCAGTGTGAGAGTTTCTAGCAGAGGCACTGAGGCCATGCTTGATCACGTTGGGTCATCAATTGGGGGGGCCGTAAATGGACCTGCCAGATGCCCCAAACAGGAAAAAGGAAGTTGCTATTGAATGACGTAAAATATATCAGCCTCTTCCAGGTGAGGCAAAAGGTGATTTTTTTTAATAAGTTTGCAGACCAGAATGGTAACAGATTAATTACTTGAGCACATGGTAATTTGTAACATTTGTGGACAATTTTCTTAGCGAAATCTGCTCTGTGTGTGATTAGTTAAACGAATCAAAGTAGACTGGTAACGATTTGACCAACTGATGACATATTGCTTCTAGAGTTTACTGAAAATTGCAAAACATAAAAACATCACTCATATAAAAGGTGTACACAGAAACGTTATTTAGGCATTCTGTGTCTTTGCGAACAATAATGGAACCAACTGAGTGGGCTTGCACTGAGATCACAAATGAGTGCAAATAACTGTGGGAAAGGACCCAAGAAGGGAGCTTTATGGTCACTGAGGCCTTGCAGATTACGTAGTCAGGCTCGAAAAACGTAGTCCAATTTCTTCCCCCAGGCTGTGAGGAGTAGACGTATTTTCTAGTTGATCGAGTTACATTAACTGATCCTTGGATGCAGAGCTCCGCATGGGTATTATCTAGTGCATATGGAAGCTTTTGGAAAAGGACAATGTTTTCAGCTACCAGAAAATGTGTACAGAACCTAAAAATACAAGTCCAAGTCCCGTCACAACAAACCAAACGCTTCAATTTTCCAGGGAAAATCAGCAGTTGATGTCCATGACATTTTACATACAACAGAAATAACAGAACTAGGGGTCATTCAGCCAACAACCTTCAAATTATAAAAACACTCTGGTTTTGAATAGTGGACTGCATGAGAAAAAAAGACATCACCATGCACTATGCAAAGGGCCATCAAACACGTTAGTCTGCAAAATTATTTCTGGACCAGGTGACACCCAAGTCACGACACCAACAGGATTGCCATTCAACCGTTTCAAAGGCAGTAAGAGGAAATCTTTGTGCAGAAAATGTATTTGCAAACTTCCGACAACACAAGTAGTATCATGGGTGGACCAATGTTCTCATAGGAATCCACATGACATCTTTGGCAGGCACAGGTCAATTTGATGTGGTGCCAAAATGGCAGAGCCAACTTCTCATATAACACAAAAATTATTTTCAATATACATCTACAGCAATTTGTCAAATTAATATTAACGAATGTGTGTGGCAAATCAAGAGGCTTTAGGACTGACTCTTTGTTGACTTTATCACAACCCACACCTGTGCGTGAAGGGAGCATGGTCTACTAATCAGCATCAGCATTTCTAGAGTATTAATGAAAAAATCTTCATAAACACACTGAAAAACTGAATAGGCAATTTACTTTTTTTAAAACTTACTGCAAGTTGCATTAACATTTATACTCTGTCATTATACTCTTTTGCCACATGTACTGTGTTAACTACGTAGACTCTTTAAAGCATCTCTGTAATGAAATATGAGGTATTGGATGCTCATTTTGGTCTCCAGTCATCCTGAACATTAAATTCCTCCTTGTACCTTTCACTGTGCTGGCCTTGACCAGCAAATCTTAAGTTCCTGACATGTGAAGGAGTAATGAAAGTTGAAGGAAGATATATTAATAACCTTTCCAAGCTCTGACCGGGCCAACTGACCTTGCACAGGTTGACAGAGCTCTGATCAGCATCTGCGAACTGAGCCAAGAACATAAAGCTTTACGCAGGATAAGGGAGTGTGTCTGTCTGAGTCAATGGCCTATGAGTGTAACATTCATAAAAGGGTAGTTTCTCTACAGAAATCAGAGCAAAACATCACAAAATTATCATGAATATGTAAAGTCAATTCTGTACACATGCCTGTGCATTATAACTATGGGTATAGGTCCTGTATGAGAACTATCCCATAGCTATAAGAAAATACAAATTAAATGTTTCAGTTCAATTTAGGTGCATTGACTACAAACTGCCTTGAAAGCATTATGCAAATATATCTGCATATCCAAGTGATAACCATGGACAAATTACTTTAATTTTGGACAACAAAGTTCTGCTTTATGATAGTAGCCCTAGATATATGAATGGCACTGTTTCCATGCTGGTTCATCTGGAAAACATAATAATGTAGCTGAAATATCGTCATATGATGCATTTGCTCCTTTCTGAGGATTATTTAGCCTTTATTTTCTTTGCCTTCGTGCGTGGTTTGAAATAAAATATTTGACTGTGTTGGCCTTGACGACAAGTGGCTACAGTGACAAACATAGAAAAGGCCATTCAAAGCTGACAAATTCATACAGATTCATAACTTAATAGGAAATCTTCATAAAATATCTGAATAAAAAATTATTTAGCAGGTGTACAGTTCATCAAATAAAGAAACTTTTATTTTTAAAAAAAAATTACTTTAAAGGGGGGGTTGATTTAGAAAAAAAAAAACTGAAGTAACCTCAGTTTAGACTGGGATGAGTCGTTATACAGACTGCTGTTAATCTATGATATATATGGATATTCCCCACAGTTGAGAACACACATGATCTGCCGATAAGACAGAAGCCAAGCGATAATTATGGAAGTCACTGTCAAGGACAACAAAAAGCACAGGGGGAGAGACAACAATGGCAGAGAAAAGTGTGCGACTACATCAAACTGTCATTGTACTCTGCCCCCTCAACCCCTTTCCATGATCAGTGATTTAAAATTTGGAGTTATGATGGCGGTAATGCTTGGCAGCTTGTCTAATTGGATGAGGAAACACTGATCTCAAGCAGTAAGGTACATGTTGTGTCATGCTCCATCTGAAAACTAAATACGAGTAGTTCCTTGTTACATGTTAGTTAAACACACAAGGATTTTAAAAGGAGGTATGCTGCGGTTTTTTGCCCTTTTTTCCAACCCAATTGTATTGACAAACACTTCTATTCGCGGATATTCATATTGCAAACTGAATAATACATTTTGTATTTTTTTTTGAACATCAAACTCCATGTTTTCTCCTTATGCAACTAAAAATATGGCCAAATATCTGTCTGACCTGTTACATCCCCAAATGAGCTGATTTCAAAAGGTCTAACCAACACAAAAAACAATTGTATTAGTGCATGACAAACATACCAGCAAGAGACACTTGCCGAGTCTTAGCTTCTCCCAAACAACAGCCCTTAATCTCAGCATTCATGTACATTCCAAAAATTTAAGGGCAGCCTATAATGCTTCTCAGCTATGATACTCTAAAACAAAACTGTACGGTTGTTACAGATTACCTCTTTATCTTATTTATTAAATATTTTATTACTTATAAATCTCCTCACAATAGAGTTGCAATGTTATACTGTTGAACTTTGACATATAACCCCTAGTTAAAACTAGACTAATTCTCATTCAAGTGACTGACATGACACAATCAATTGTGACACATCTGTGCTACATCAACAATCCTCAATAGTGTCTCTATTTAGAAAAAAAAAAAAAAAGAATGCACCTTTAGTGAACTTCATATAATGGACCCTCTTTTTAGAAGTCTTGGACTTCTCCTCCAAGCTGAAGCTTTTCTCCTCCTCTGACTGAGGTGCTGAAAAGAATGAAGATAATCAGTGTGTTAAAATGCTGTACTACCCAAACAAAATATACATTCCCACTTAACAGTGATTGTTAAGTTTGGGTCGTTTCCCAAAACATGGTAACAAAAGGGTTCATTACAAAGCAATGAATGCTTATATATTGAGACATTGTTTACCTACGTATTCATATATCTATAGATATAGATATAGATATATATATATTAGCACTATTAATTGCTTATTCTTAATTCTTCTATTTTTGACAACTTCTCTTGCACTGTTCACTTCTGCTATGTGTGGTTGAAATTTCCCAGCACTGGGCCGATTAAAGGAATAGTCTTTTCCATTCCATTCTTTAACTATGGCTCCACCTTCTGTCCAATGGATGGAAAGCAGGTATGTCGCATCAAATTTGTTACATAGTCGTACTTGAAGAGAAGATAAACTTCATTGATCCCCATAGGGGAAATTCCATTGTCACAGAAGCAAAGTTGTACAAAGTGAAACTAAAGGTTGGAAAGAATACCAAATTCATTCAATACCAAATTATCTGTATGACTGAAATAATAAACTCTTATTCTGATGCGGTGCCTATCTGAATTGACCATTCACCATTCAAAACTTTTCAGTCACCACAGAGCAGCAGCTTCAAATAACACTTGGGTCACTGGCAGTGTGTCAAAGACAATGAGATGAAGAAACGTGCCACAATAGGCATCTGATGGAGACACAACACTTTATCTTTATACATACCACCATCGTCATTCTGGCCGTGGCAGTTGTTAAGCTGAGCTAGAAGTGCATTGAAATCATCTTGGTGGGCGATCCAGTTATCCTGTGAACAAAGCAAGTGTCAAAAGTAAACATCTTACTCGCATACTTGCATTTGCAAGCATATTTTCAGGTTACAGGCAGTTAAAGAGCTATATATTAGTGAATACTACTAATCCAAAATATGTCATATGAAATAAATTAAATCACATAATTACTTGTAGCATCTTATTAGACATTGTAATTCAGGTAAATCTCAGGATGTGACTCAATAAAGTGGTACAGCTTCAAAAGAGCTAACATTTAAAAAAAAAAAAAAATTCAACAATGGCGCACACACACACACACACACACACACACACACACACACACACACACACACACACACACACACACATTTAGAACTATGATGTTAACGTCCCTCATCTGCCCCCAGGGGTCTAATTAAAAAGATGTTCAGTCTATGACTATAATATTTCTTTTAAAAATCGCAGACCACTATAAGGAACACTCTTAATCAGAAAGTCAACTTATTTGTGCGTACAAACTTCTTGGGAAAACATAGAAGTCCTTCCTGGGATCTAAAAAAAAATTGCTAAATGTAGCGGAAAAAATTGAAAAACTGGATAGTGGGGCTGTGCTGAGGCGATATGCAAATTTGATTGGGTGCCCCAACTAGAAGCAGAGGAGACAACGTGACAACAGACACTCATCAACATAAGACTGTTTGCCTTTGCTCACAAGGAAGGTAAGCAGAGGAGGGAGGAGAAATTATACAGAGATATCTTGAACAGTCCAAGGACATTTGATCGTTTTTTCTCATTTCCTATCTGCTTTCAATGACTAGAACATTAGTCAATAATTTTCCAGGGTTTCCAGGATACATGGGAACCCGATTCCCATCGCATCATTTTGTTGTTGTGTTTCTGAAAAAACGGTCTTGCTCGGTCAGTGGCATATAAAAAAGAATGTGAAACACTGCTTTAACAGGCCTGCAATAATACTCATCAAGACCGGTGGTTGATGCAGTTTAAATACCTCCCATACACGATGTTCATAAGCAACAAAATAAACATCTTTCATAAGCCTCCGGGTAACCATGACATACATGTTTCTGATTCACCTAGACATTTCTACAAGAATTTACTATTTACAATCATCATGTTGGAATATGAAACTAGTAAATCAGGAGAGACACAGAAGAAAAAACTGTTTAGCAATTAAAAGAGAAAACATCTCACCTCATGACTAGCGCTGGCTCCAAGACCATGGTTGTTGTTTTTCAATTTCACTTTAATGTGGTCTGTGGCCCCTTGTTCACTTCTGCCCAGGCCCTATTTATAAAAAAAAAGGCACCTATATAAATCATTTTTTTCCACAGATGCAGAGTCAGGGCTTTCCAAGTCCAAGACAAAGCTTGTTTCAAAATCCCCCAACGCTCAACTTTAACCTTGTGTTATGTCATTTAATGTGATATTCGTTTTGCAATCACATTGGTTGATTTACTTTATGTCAAACATTAATTTTGACAGAAGATGTGATACACTTCCAAGTACTTTGACATTAATTTATCAACAAACCCTCCCACACATGTGTCATCAACTAAGCAAAAGAAACCAACGCCGTGAAGTCAAACTATTTCATCTAAAGCATGCTAAACTGGATCGGGAATACAAGCCAGCAATTACCTTGCCTTTAGACCAGCCCATTCTCTCCAGCATTTTCTGTCCAAATTTCGAATCATCGTTACTCCAGGTACTGTTTCTTGGGTCAACGGACCACTTCTGTTTCCTCCGAGCTGAGAAAAAACAGCAAAGTTACTGACAAAATGTTTGAAAACGACGTAGCCCGTGTAGAGCAACTATGCTACTAGAAAACACGTGTTTACACGGGTGGGGCTAATGTTAGCTAACGAAACGCTTTCAAAGCACCACTGACTGCATATCTGGGAAGAAGTGTCCATTTAAGGTTCACAAAACGCAGAATCATACATTATTACGAGAAATAAACGGGAAAATGTATATCAATACACTTGTAAATAAAATCTTACGCTCAGCAAGCATAGACATCCTGGGGTCCTTGAAGGCCTTCGCCGGTTCCGATTAGGCGTCGATGAAAATGCCTGATAAAATATAGACCCCCGTTTGTTTTCTATGTGATGTGACACTAATTATATTATTTAAATTGATTTCGTAATAAATATTCTTTTTATTTATATCTTGGAAATATATGTATTTGTCTTGTGCACCAGTTTGCGGTTAGTAAGTTCTGATGAGTAGTTTGGATAATTATCCAGCAGAGGGAGCTAAAGTTTTATAAAACAATGAACAAGCCACATTTGTCAGGACCGCATGGGTTCAATGAACTCAAAGTAAGCCTACCAGCGTGATACTTATTATATGAAAATTAAAAGACACTGTTGATTTATTCACCACACAATCATTTAAGTGTGTTACATCCTTTCAATTTTGATCAAATAATGGCAGCTAATATGAATGACACATTCCTCACCACTACTCACACTACAATTGATATTTGGTAAATCAACATATCCAATCAAAATGCCATGTACCGAGCGATAGCTGGTAGGTACCTCAAAAACCATATGTCATACGCATATACGCCAAGACCTGTTAATGCATGGAATTTAAGATAATGTGCGATTGCATGAGATTCCACATTTATTTCAATGTTCCTGCAAATTGCAATCATGCACTTAAAATTTCTCCAATCTCAGAGGCTCATGGAAGCTCTTGAAGGCAGCAACAGCTTTGAGCAACACAAAGGCTACAGCTGCAAGGGAAATGTTGGCAAACTTGATTCCAAATTATTTCTTTTTTTTTGTCCATATGTCCTACAATAAAATAAACAATAAACAATAAAATACAGTGAAAAAATGCTTTGGGATCCCAAACCAATTGCTGCAGGCCATAATAGCATAATAGAAGCAAGTTTAGTTTATCAAACATTAAAACCATTGGTGGCTGTTTTTTTTTTTTTTTTTTTTTTTTGCATTTCATAGGATGAACAATGTAAAAGGTGTCATCTCTTTCAAAAGAAAACATCTGAAGAACCTTTTTGCATTTACAAGTTAAGTCTGTTTACCAGTATAATATTTACTTAAGCTAAAAAATATGTGTTGGTTCATTACTTGAAAACATGCCCAACATTAGAATGAAAGGACACACACATACACACGAGCCAGCTTGATACACATTCACAGTTGTTTGCTTTGGGAGGAAGCCTGAGTCTCAATTTAGTGTGCCTGCGGACATTTTCCATGTGTACACTTCATGATTGTCTGTACATGAATTCATCATTTCAATTTAGAAATAAGTCTTTCCCAAACCTTACTTTAATAGATCATATCATAAGGTGACTCAAAATGTAACAAAAAGGCAAAAGCTTGGAAGTAAGTGATTTTGTCTTCAATGTGTCATCTTAGGGAACTGCAGTTCCCGCAGACATTTCAGTATCTGTTCCAGAGTCAGCAATGACATTGTTGCTATAACAGCACTGACTGGATTATGTCACACCCTAGTCTGATCCCACACCAGTGTCTAAAATTATCACCTCATTCATGGGATTAAAGTTGTGCAACAGACATTTAGAAAATTACTGCTCTTGTCTTGTAATTAAGAAAAAAAATAAATTATGATGTTAAGTTTGAGCCATCTTAATCTCATAAAGTGTGCTCTTCTTTTCATCCAAAATGCTGACTTGGAATTTTCTATGCAAAAAAGAGATCATGTACAATACACAGGTCACATGCTTAAGATGAGGGGGTCATGGGTCAGGCGGGGGTCAAACTTAATTTTAAATAAATAGCTCAGGCTGGAGGTCCATAAATTCTAGGGTGCATAAAAATGCCAACTGTCCTATAGCTGGAATGGTCCTTTTTGGTCATCAACCATACTCACACTTTCAGAAGACAGAATCAATGAAAAATATGAAAAGCTCTACAAGCCTGTACAGTCTGCAAATGAAAAATGTCATATTTCATTAAACTCAAGAGACTGAAAGTGTATCATTAATTTCTCCTTTCTGTTTTCATCCAGTTGAAATGTTTCTTGTATTGAAAACAATAATATTTCATCAATTACATGAAAATCATTATACAAATACAATTTTGTTTATTTGCTGATTTAAAAAATAGAGACTTCAAAAAAAACAATACAAATAAAATGAACGGTATAAAGACTAAGTATGAATATTAATATTATTTTTGATGCAGTTTTTATTTAGTTTCTGTATTTTTATTCAGTATTATTCTGGCAAAGAAGTATTTTTTATTTTATTTATTTTCTACATTTCATGCTTTTTATGTAACTTTCTAGACCTGAACATTTGTCAAACCTAGTGCGATTTACACCAGAGGAGTACTGCAGCCTTTTCTGTGAAACAGAATAATACTGTAAGCCATTTAATCTCCCTCAATGCCGGAGGGTGGGAGGGCACTGGCGGGTCACGGCATCCATTACCATAACAACAGGTCTCCATGTGGAACAGTTGTGGTCCACTTTGTTATGGCGCTTTTGGCCCACTGCCCGGCATTTCCCTCCCACCCCTCGGATTCTTTATGTCTCACCCTTCCTGCTATGCCCGCCTAATGTGAGCTGCTGTACACTATGTGAATCTTATTACCTGATGACGTACAAACCACTTGAGTCCTTGTGACCGAGAAGGCCCTTCTAATTGGTTGAGAGGAGGCAAGCCTACAAGTATCTTACATAAGAGGCAACGTCTTACACACACACTCACATGCACACATACGCAATCAGACCAAAACACAAGGAAAAAAGTGACAGCCCCCTTACCCTCACCCTCAACCCCACAGATAGATCTGTTTTTGTTCCATACAACCTCCACACCCTCGCTGGCCCTTTAGTGCCTCTTACTTGAAAACTACGAAACACATTGTAACTGTTCCCTCACGTCCTTCACGTTATTTTCAGAATATTTCGATTGTGGTCGCAGAACCCTTTGGAGCATGTGCACATGTTTTCACCACTATGTGTTGTAGCTTCATACAGTTTTTTGACAATGTCTCAGACTGCCAGGTGCAATTGGTTGTACACACACATACTTTAAATGTTATCAAAAACAGTTGAAATAAAGCTTTTCAGAAAAAAAAGCAACCTTACACAGGGCAAATTTTAGCAGTGCTGTATCATATGTTATAGTTAGGTGGGATCTGGTACTTCAAGTCTTTTACTGTGCTTTGTTATCATGATCCTTAACATCTCCTTGTACAAACAAATGAAACCATTTGGAACCCTAGGGCAATATTTAATCTGGTAAAAGACCTTATTTGTCCGAATTTGAGATCATTCCCACGTGATGTGAATTTCACAAGTGAAAAATTAAAGTCCTTCATTCTGTCAAGGCTAAAACCTCTAGGTTTAGTTGCACACTTTCAGAGAGGAGAGATTGTCGGCTGCAATGAAAGCATGCTTTTCATTCTCAGCACCTCACCTTACTTTAATCTGAATTCAGCTGAATAAAAGGACTCTATGTTCAACCAGCCAATCCGTCTCACCCCTGTGCTGCCTCTGCACAACACAACGGCCAAGTAAAGCCCTGCAAGGTCACCCAGCTGCAATTACTGACAAAGAAATTGAAGAGAGACCATCAAGCGTGTACTGAAGCACATTTCTATCCTCAGGGTTACAGTTTATGATCCTATTTGAGTGAGATAACACAGCAGCTGCACTTCAGCATATTTACTGACAAGCTAAGGGGTGTATTTCTTATTTGGTGGTGGTTTAACCTGTCCTTTTTCTTTGAAGGACCTCCCAGTAGCTGCCTTTTGTTGAATCTTTTGGGGGATGTAAATGTGTTCATTTGCAACAAGATATAAACTGACAGTTTGTTATAATACAATTTGTGGCAGTAATTATTATATCTATAAGAATGATTAATTGCTATGTTTTTAAAACATACTCACAGTATTGATCAAGTTCTGGAGTCTAAGGATAAATTCTATTCTCCCTTCGTTTCGACTGCTTTTGAACTCCTATATCAAGAACCGTTGCTAAACTAAACATATCCCCTGATCACCGTCTGCATATCTGTATATAATTTCAGCTATTCCTCAACACATCCTATCCTCTCCACTGTTGTGATTTATCTTTCATGTGTATTTCCTGCATATTAAGAAAAAATGCACCCCACCATTTCAGCTCAAGTACAACTGACTGTAAAGACCCATTTCATTTCATTCACAGCATAGGACATTCAAGATTCAAAGTGTTTATTGTCATGTGCAGTCTTGAAACCTGTTTCTCTGTGCAATGAATTTCTTATTTTGCCATCTGCAGTGCGAAATTAATAATAAACATACTGTTGTAACCAGAAGACCTTTATTGTCACGTTCAGTGATACATTGAGCACAACATCAGCGAAATATGACCACTGCAACTTAACCCATCATGGATGAACCATGAGCAGAAGGCAGCTACTGAGCAGTGCCAGGGGAGGTGTTAGGGGTTCAGTGTCTTGGTCAGTAACACTTCAACGGGGTAAAAGGAGTCAAGAATCGAACAAGGAACGTTCGGTTCCACTGCCCTAACCCCCTGAGCTACGCCGCTCCTAAACAGTGTAGGGATATGCAAACACTGCAGAAAAAAGTAAACAGTCAACAGTATGAGAAATGTACACAGTATTAGCAAAATGCAAGTTAAAACTGTATGCAGGTTTGAATGAACAAATAGTGTAGGTGCAGGCTATATGCACACAGTCTAAATAGACGGCTACATGTGTAGTTGAGTACAGCGGCTGTGCAGAAAAACATGCAGAATTGTCCTGAGGTAGTATGTTGTTATTGACTCCTGTCAGTTGTTGCTCTACATTTCACACTCCTGTACCTCCAGTTGGAGGGAAGAAGTGTGAACAGTCAATGTTGGAGGTGGGTGTGTCCCGAGGCGATGAACGCAGCTCTCCTATGGACTCTGCAGTGCTGGATTCTCTGCATAGAAGGCAGTGGGTCTCGAATGACGAATGACGCTGCAGTCGTTTGTGCTCCAAAGCGATGGGGCTGCCGTACCATACAGTAATGCAGCTGTTTAAGATGCTATCAACAATGCAGCTGTAGAAGTCGCTGCGGATCTTAGCTGATAGCCCAACCTTTTCAGCATTCCTAGAAATTGCAGCCGCTGTTGAACCCTCTTGACCGTCTGCATGGTGTAGTGAGGTCTTCACTGATGAGGACACTCAGGTATTAAAAACTGCTCACTCTCACAACTTCAAGACCTAAGATGAACAGTGGCTGATGAGATCTCCTTTCCTTCCGCATGTCCACCATCATCTTCAAATTGTCTGGGATGAGGGTAAGGTCGTTCTCCCCACATCATGACACAGGACTGGCCACCTCCATCCTGTGGGTCATTTCGTCTCTGCCAGCAATGCGTCCTATCAATACGGCGGCATCTGTGATATTATCCTTGTGGTAGGCGACACAGTCATGTGAGAAGTCGGTGTCATTGAATTTTTTGGAGGCACAGAGAGGTCAGAATGGTCTGGGGGAAGTACTAAGAACAGATGGGGAGGCAGGATTTTTCAGCAAGAAGCAAGCAGAAGGCATCAACTTGTAAACAGTCAACAGTATGAGAAATGGATGCAATTGGGAGATGTGTCTGGTCCCATGGTGGTCCCACGGTAAGAGAGGAGGTGCCAGCTTGAAGGACACATTCCATCAGTCAGGAAATTTGATCACTTGATTTTTCGTACGGGACAGAGAAGGACACATTGTTTGGAGAAGGACACATTGTCAGGAAGACAGTTGACCTCGCAAGGACATCTCCTTCGAGGCTGAGCACCTGCTTTTGTTTTGACTTATCCCCCCCGTCCTCCAAATGGAAACATGGGTTCAGATTATAAGCATAGTTTCCCACAGAACAGTAAAGTTACAGAGTTACGTAAAATAATGCTACAAGGGTGTAGAGGATGGGGCTGAGGACACATCTCAGAGGAGTGCTTGTGTTTGTGATGATGCTGGCTCAAGTCCCATAACCTATCCTGACAGACTGGAGTCTGCCTGTCAGCAAGTCTAGGAGCCAGTCTCAGCGTAGGGTGCAGGCTGAGCGTCAACATTTTTTGGGTGAGTTTAAAGTTGAAAAGTTCAAAGTCAGCTTTATTGTCAAATTCTCTGCATATACCGGACATTCAGAGGAATCGAGGAGACCTTTCTCACCATCCCACGGTGTCATGATTAACATGAACAATTTAAATTTTTAATAATAGTAATGAATTGCAAATTAGCAGTTAGGATTATATTAAACAGTGAACATTAAACTTCAAGGTATTAAGTATGAAGTGCAAGCAGATACAGATTGATGTGACAGTATGAGAGAGTAGCAGCAGAGGTTTTTTTTTGTGTAGTTTTGTGCGAAGTTCTGTAGATATTACCAAAATGGTATATGGACAATAGCGCAATGATGGTTTTCTAAGTGCAAAATAGCAGTAGCGCAAAAAAGAAGTGAAAGCGCCTCTGATCCATATGTTATCAGAGTCCAATACAGAGTAGGGGGAAAGATCTGCATCCAGGGGCATGACCATTAGTCCACAAATAACATCTGAATGTAGAAGTCTTTGTTTACTAGGTGGGAGAGGGAGTAATGGTGAGAGGCGGTTATGACATTTAAAGTGGACCTGTTGGGCTGGTATGCAAACTTTCCCGGGGACCAGCTTGTAAAGAATGTTGCTCTTACGGTGGGTCAGCATCACTCTCTCAAAGAACTTCATAATGATCAGAGTGAGTGCTACTGGCCTGTAATCATTCAGACAGAAGGATGGGCTCTCTTAGAAAGGGGGGTCGATGGGGGTGAGAATATCAGCCAGCTCGTCGGCACGCACTCTTAAGAGGTCCCGCCCAGGGATGTTGTCTAGTCCGACTTCCATGCAGTGGCTGATCCTTCTCGGAGCTCTGTGTACCTGGTCTGGTGATAGGAAAGAGGGACGGGGGAGGAGGGGACTCATTTTTAATTTGCTGCGGACAGATATGAATAGCTCTCTTTCTCTGCGTCATCTCGTTGCTCTTGCCATTTATGATGGCGGGCATAGCAGGAAGGGTGAGACATAAAGAATCTGAGGGGAGGGAGGAACATTTTTGGCTCTATCTTTGAGCTGGTGATCAGAACCTCATACAGCAGAACAAGATGCCTCCTGAATGTGTCTATCTTAATAAGTCCCAACATCACAGCACTGGCAACATAGTTAAATGTTGCTGCTGTGAAATAATGTCTTTATGATTCCATTAGCATGGCAAACAACAGCAATATACTATTGGATGTCATTTTGCAACACAAGTTGTTAGTAAGAAACAGCTGAACCCCATATGGATGCAATTTGAGGTTTATCCTTTGTTGAATAAGTGTGTAGCCTTTGTGCTTACTCTGTATCTGTGGAATCTGGCTCTAAATGCAGTGATGCTGGGTTTGATACCATTTAGCTTGACATCCCTATAGGAAGTTTATAAAAAGCTGTCTCTGTAAACACCCAGCACTTTAAATATTCTATCTGCAAGTTTCCTGTGGGCACAGGCAGAGCTGCCATGTCTTTTAGTGGCTATGGAAATCTGATAACCCAATGCTTTACCCACAAACTCAGTGACAGCCTCAGTCCCGAAGCAGAGTGCACACATACCAAAAATGAAGCTCTTTCTTTAGCTTCCTGTTTGCGAAACATGAAAGTCTGCCAGCACAAGTTGTGCAATTGATCAATACAATTCACATACATTGCCTATTCTTGATCTGATATTGATTCAGCTATACTTTAAAAGGGCTCCCTTTCTGAATAATTAGTAATTATGTCAGTCTGTGTGTACAAGGGAAAGTACAGTATTTCTGTGTGACTCGTTCCATACTGTGAAGAGTAGCTGTAAGATGTCCGCGGTATAGCCCTAAGGTCACACAGGGGGAATCCGTGAAAGCATTCTTTCATTGAAATAGGAATGAGGAACTGAGACGCTGTCATGTCTGACATGCGGAAATTGTTTGATCCAAATATGGTCATGGTTAGTTGTACAAAAAACAATGTATTCAAGCTGAAAGAATAAATGAATAATAACGCTGTACAAAATATCTTGGGTCTGTTGTGATGAACCTGGAACTGCTGGAATTGTTTACATACCGAATATAAGTCTCCAACTGATTGTATATTAAGTTTGAAGATATTTTGATATATGTAAAATAAGTCCATATGGGTTTCAGCTGGATCAGGAATGTTCAAATACAACTAAACAGCAAGAGGCAAACATTTATGGAAAAATGCTTTATTGTCAAAGCTTTTGGTGTGATCGAAAGCACAGAACAGACATTCCAAGACAATCAATCAAAGCATTCCCTTTATAGAAAGAAATTCAGAAACCACCAAATGTGGCTAAATGCACCCTATGTGATGTTCAGGGACACGTTTCCCTTTTTTGTCGTAAGTATTCCCACATGGTCGATGTCAAATAAACATTGAACTTAAGAAAAAAAAAACACCTGGAAACACAAGTGTTAAGAACTGCGATCACTTTTAAACCAACAGAATAAATAAGGTTATGTGGAATAAACAGAGAAACACATTTCTCTGCTTAAAATACAGATTATTTTCCCTACTGGAAGTGCTTACGGCTTATTCAGATGTCAGTAAGAGATAAATCCATCTAATGTCCCTAAAAAGACAACTTTGTAGTTTTTTTAGCCTTCAAATCAACATAAATTAGCTACATTATGTTCCTGAATAGTTGAATTTAGGCAATTCTAAAAAAAAAAAAACAATATGAAAAAAGAAAAAGACTGAAAAAAATGGATTTCTTGAGAAAAACTGGCAGAAAGGGTTTGCAACTTCAAAATGCAACATCTTAACTTTTTGCTTGGAAACTTCCAGCAACATGCAAGTCATCTTTCTCTTCAGGCCACTTTTGTTATTCCTGACACTACACAGATGATCTTCCCCTGACAGGACTGCTCTTCAACCAAATCCCCAATCGGAACCCAGGCACGAGAACAAAAGCCAGGTTGATGGACAGCATCGGGGAGGATTGTCTAGCCCGCACTGAACTTTACATTCTGCAGACACATTAGCCATGTGTCAGGCAAGCAGAGCCCTTCTGATTTAAAGAGAGAAGTGAGAGAACAACTATGTACAGACCATGTTTCTCTATTCTCTTTGGTCACTCTTTAGTCTCTATGTACAAAGAATCTGGCGGCGCATACTCAGTTAGCACCGATCATACGCGTGTCCGTGCTCAAATAGTTGAGCATTGTCTGGATGAGCTCTGGGAGGTCGTAGTCGTGCTTCCAGCCCCAGTCTTTCCTTGCGTTCGAGTCATCAAAGTTCATTGGCCAGCTGTCAGCTGTAATAACACACACATGTAGACTTTAAGCCAATGTTTTCAGTAACAAATAAACTACAACACAGCACTTCAGCTGTATATTGCGCGTTTTTTTTTTTTTTTGTCAGCAACATCGACTTACCAATAGCCTGTCGGACGGGGTCGACGTCATACGTGACCTCCAGCTCGGGCATCTGCTTCTGGAGTTCTTGGGCCAGTTCCTTGGGTGTAAAGCTCATAGCATTGATGTTGTAAGTCCTCATGCTGAGTGTATCAGCGGGCGCCTCCATCACCTCCAGCGTGGCACGCAAACAGTCATCGATGTACATCATGGGCAGTCGCGTGTCGGGTCTGAGGTTGCATTCAAACTTTCCGGTTTTGATGGCATCATGGAAAATCTGGACTGCATAGTCTGTCAAGAGGAGTAGAAAAATAGACACGGATAGCAACTGTAAATTAATACCGTCTGAAATTAAATGGCGGGGGTGATGGAAATATGATGTTGCACATGGCAAACATTCCATCGAGGAAAAATACATTACGTTATTTGTTGGCCTTAAAACAAGTCTGGATTACATCTATTACATAACAGTTTGGAAGGCCTGGTACAAACATAGCTGTCTTTTAAAGGTACATCATCTCAGTTTCAGTAAGATAGAGTTTCTCTCACCTGTTGTGCCTCCACCAGGCATGGAGTCTGCTGAGATGATTCCTGGATAGCGAAGACAGCGGAAATCAAGGCCGTAGCGGTGATGGTAGTACTGTCAATCAATGTCACAAATTAATTTCCTGCCACGTTAACACTGCAGACACATCCGGGTTATCTCTTGGAAAAATTCAAGTGAAATAAAACACAAGTACTCACCTCTCCCATAAGCTCAGCGTGGACTTTGGAGACCCCGTAGATGGTACGAGGTCTCTGCACACAGAGGTCGGGTGTCGGATTGCGGGGAGAAGTGGGACCGAAGGCGCCGATGGTGCTGGGGACGAAGAGACGCAAGCCGTGCTCAGCCGCGATGTCCAGGATATTGTGAAGCCCTGAGAAACACGTGAAAACAATTTCCTGTCAGGACGCCACACTATGGAAATAATTCAGACACGTTGACAAGCTGATTATTCTTTGCCGGTTCCTCACCAGTGATGTTGACGGACCGAGCCAGGGCCACGTTGGCTTCTCCGACGGCACTGAGCAGGGCACTGTAGTGCACAAGCCAAGTGATGCGGTTGTTCACCACTATTTCCCGCAGGTTCTTGTAGTCCAGAATATCAGAGTAGATGAAGGGCCCTGGCAGTGATAAATTCAATAGAGCTTTATAAAATCTATTTTGTATATAACTATTTTATCCCTGGTTATTTTCAAGTAAAAGCAGTACCTTTCAATCTTAAAAAAAAATATCAAAATAACCACTGAGATGTTTTTCCACAAAATTTCAAGTGCCTTCACACACACACACACACATTGGCATTCAATTGCCATTAGCATAAGTCTCAGTGATTTTTTCATTTTTCAAAGGAATATGACCTCTTGTTAAAAATTAATCAATAAAAGAAAAACAAAATCAAGCAGAAGAGAGTATTTGGCTAACCCCACCATTTTTTGTGCAATGAATGAGGCAAAAATGCTGCTCTTCAGTAGTAACACATTAACTATTAAATATTGCTAAAGACTGGCTCAGTTACAGGTATACAAATGGTTCTGGTAAAGACAAGATAAAATACTTGACGTCATATATCGGATGATAAAACCTGTTTGAGGTGACTCACCGCTATGGAAGACGTTGCTTGGTGGCTTCCTGATGTCAGAAAGAATGACATTGTTTTTGCCAAACCGCTTCCTGCAAATCAGTAAGACACCATTACTGAATATGAAATTAATGCTGGGAAATTACTACAGTCAATATTTTGACTGAAGGTGAGTATGAAAACGGCGGCTGAAAAATTGTCACCTTAGTAATTTGGCAAGGCCTACACCCAGCTGCCCCAGGCCACCTGAGGAAAGACAAGCAACACATTACAGAAGCAGTGGCAAATAGTTGCTTGTTTCCATGGAAATGGAAAGAAGAAATTGGCCATCAGTGAACCGTCAAAGCCATAAATGCCTCTCCTTTTGATTTGCCACGGCATCCCATTTCTTTCAGTCGTAATTTTTTTTTTTTACAGTTGTTTACGCTAGACTCTGCAGAGCCATACACCGAAGGGAAGGGTATGTTGGCAGGACAGGCTCTTACCAACATACCCCTCCCTTCGTTTGAGGCATGGACAGGTCATGCCTACCTGTTATGAGCACTTTGGGGTGGTCCGTTTCTGAGAAGGACACGGAGTGGAAGCTGGCATCGGACGTCACTTGGCGAGGGGAGAAGCTGATGTTGCGCACGGCCACAGTAAAGGGCTGGCAGCTGCAGCCCGGAGAGCTGAGCAGGGCCTGCTTGGCCACTTTGCTGAGGGTTCTGAGGACAGGCATGATTCTTTACTGTGAAGAAGAGCGGATATATGAGGATGGGTGGAAGCAGGGGAGGTTGGTGGTCTTAAAATGACACATATCAGGGAAACGCACATGCATAGATCTTGTGTGAAAGAGGAATGCCACAAATACAGATCACTGCCATCATATGGCGGCGCGTCTCAGTACGCCTTTTGTTAGGGATTAAAAATAAATCAAGATATTTTGGGCTCTTCTCCAAACCTCTGGCGCCAACGGGCAGACAGAGAGAGAGAGTGAAAGAAGAAAAAACACGTGTAGTAACAGCCTATCCCATCGTAACAACCGGGTTGTTGGAGAAAAGTGGAAACGCAAAGTGGAAATAAGCAAGGGAGATGCGAGCCTGCGCGTCAGTTAGTGTTGACACGTAGGCGCCACCGGCAGCGCACACACACGCACACAAGCTTCCCACCGCAAAGGCAACACTTGAATACCAACTTCAGACTTAAAATCTTAAATATTATATTTTCGACTAGGAACACATTAAAAATAAACATACACAGACAGCGGGGATTTAAAACGGTAACGTGCACGTTGAAAACGGCTGGGAAACGACGCGTAATACAGTTTCCTCATAGAGACGCTCACTTTTTTTTTTGCGTAACTCGTTAGTTTGGTTCTAAAACCTCAACAAGGAAAAAGTTAGAGAAGTTTACTCAGCGTCTTACCGAAAGAGGTGGTAGTCTTCCCCAAAGAAAAATAAAGGGATGAGGAAAAGCGACTTCAGAGTATTTATACGGCACTGCCTTCGACGGCAGCCAATTGAAGGAGGAGGGCGCGGTGACGCGCGGTGCCGAGACCGGGCGGGTTTCAGCGGGAGAGGACGGTAATGAGAGACTTTTAAAAGGGCATCCGTCCTGTTAATGCAAATATTGAAGGTTTGTTTTGGAAGGAAACTGTAAAGATTAAACCATTTATCCGCGCCCTTTTAACTTTGTCAGTTTTTTTTTCCTTTTCGCCCGCCCCATATCGACCCCCTCCCCTGACCATGCGCTCCTCCCCCTCCAGTGTTGTGCAAAGTGTCCAGCGTGGAAAAATGTACATATATACATCCACCACTAACCCCCTCCCTCCTTCCATCCGTCCATCCATCCATCCATCCATCCATCCATACATACATCCATCCATACATACATCCATCCATCCATACATCCATACATACCCAAGGATCTCTGAGCGGCCCGCAGGTGCACTTTCAAAACTACTAAAACGCCCGATTAGGCCGTAAATGATCAGTTACCTAACTTGTAACCATGGCAACATTAACAGAACACTGATTTTCCCCGCCTTGCGAAACAAAACTGCCCTGAATGTGAAACTCGAGTCTATCATCGCCAGCGACCCCCCCCCCCCCCCCCCCGCACACAGACACAGACACACACACACTCACACGCGCTAAAAGATCATATCAGGAACCATCTTGTTATCTCATTTCGCCGGCACCCACCCGTCAAAACTTCGAATTCATCCGCAATCAAGCTGATGTGACTTTTTATGCTTTAATCAATAGATATTTTTAATTATTAAATACAAAACATATAATATTGGCAAATGGCAGTTTGCAGTAAACCACGAGGTCACCCGAGGCTGAGTGGCTGGTAGTTGTAAGGAGAGGAGGGAGGGGGGGGAGAGACAGGGTATCAGTCCTGTATTTCTTATGTCACCGCCGCTCCGTGGATCCCGTCCACTCAGAGCCGTGTGTAATCTTGAATAAAAACCCCAGAAGTAATTGGATTACTTATGACCGGTTAGATTTGTGGGTCGCGAATGACACGAGTGTCACTTGGGCAGTGGGCCGGGGTAGGCGCTTCTGGCTCATCGCCTAAAAATAAGCGAGACGAGGAACAGATGGAGAAATAAAATAAAATAAAATAAAATAAATTACATTTAAATCAAATTAAATTAAATTAAATTAAATTAAATTAAATTAAATTAAATTAAATAACTCAGCCTACTGACAGGAAAACTCCTCGCGTGTTTGCACATCACGATTAATGCAGTGGACGCAGCCGCGAGAAAACCGCCAAGGACGCAGTTTGTTACTCACCGGAGAATCCGCAGGAATAAACGCGAGCAAAGAAAGGGGGGGAAAAAAATCCAGTCAAGAGACTCGAACGCGTCTTATGGCCCGGTTTCCGCACTGACGTGATGCTTGTGTTATCTGCGCCGGGTGTTGCATCAGCTATATATCAGCGGCCGCCTGGCTTCCACAGAAGCCGGCTTCTCCCCGGATTGGCTGTGCGTCGGAGGTGCGGCGCCCTCCTCCTCCTCCTCTTCCACCCACCGTCCCACTCGGCCACGCCCACGCGTCATCGATTCCCGGCCCTCCGTGGATCTCCGCGTCCCGTCCACTCGCAGCAGAGCTACGTCGAAAGTCACGCGGACGGTTTTCCACTTGTTTACTGGGTCAGGAAAAAGTCCACGCGTCCTTGACTACACGTGACGTCGGCGAGTGGAAGCGAGGATACACGGGAGTGGGGTCAAGTTGAAAACAAAGAATGTCGAACAACTTACATCCTGTTTCTTACAGTTTTCAAAACATGAGGGGCAAAATCTTAGATTTCCCTATGATCGGCTTTATAAAAAAATATTTATTGGTAGCTAAAGAGTGACGTCACAGACATTGATTGAGTTTCCTTAAAAATAGATAAATTATGAATACATTTTTTCAATAGAGATTGCTAGATTTTACTGAGTGATCCAAGAATTATTGTCAAAGTATATATATTATATATAATATTTTTTGTAGAATTACTTAGTACTAGTTAGGTTCCCATAGTTTTCATGAGCAAGTTGGCTGTGATAGTAACAACTTTCCATTTGCCAACCTTAATTTCCGAAAAATCAACCTTATTAAAAAAAAAAAAAGGTAACTAAAGATTAACATTCCAGAAAAACAAACACAGAGATTGACAGTTTCCTTTGACTAAACAATAGAAAAGATAGATATGACAGATAGATAATGAGTCAATTTTTAATAGAAATATAAATTAAGTGCTACATTTTACAATGTAATCCAAGAAGTATAGTCAAAACAAATTAAATTGTTGAAGTTGCTTCGTTCTATTTTTGGGTGGTGTGGTTTTGAATTCTGCAACTCAGATGTTAACTATTGTGTGTGCACATGTGCGTATGCGTGTATGCGTGTGTGTATGGTCGACCTTCTATTACCTGGAACTAATATTCAATATGAGTTGAGTTGAAAACAAAGACTGTCGACCAACTCACATATATCTCACAGGCATTGGGTCTCAAAACCTAAGTAAAAGCCTATATTTCCCAAAGATCCGCTTTATTAAAAATAATATTGATAAACAAAGATTGACATTACAATAAAAAAAACAAAAATTGATACAGATCTTGAAAAAGATCATCCACAAGCGTGCAATTATCATTAAGTGTCCTTTAAAAATAGACAGAAAACCAGCTTAAAATAGATAAATAATGAGCACCATATTTGATAGAAATGTTAAATTAATTGCTAGATTTTACTGAGTAATCCAACTATTATCGTCAACACAGATTCAGGTGAAATTTCTTGGTACTATCTTGATTGTTGTTGTTTTAAAATCTGTAACTAATTGCTAATTATCATGCATGTGTGGTTGCCCTTCTTTAACCTGCAGATCAATATTCATATTGAATTCAAATCTTTTAAATAAGTACAAAGAAAAAAACCTAAGGGCTAACCCAAGAGGACAAATGTAAACAAACACTTCCACAATGTTCATGACAAAACATCATTTGATTACAGCACTTGTTATTTCACATCCACGCTGTTGTGGCTACAGCGGGTCCTTTTGACAAAACAATAAATGAGAGGACAAAAAAAGGTTCTGATCTAAACACTGTTTTTCAAAAGCCAGTAAGCACTTGAGCATGACTTCCCTCTCTATTCGACCTTGGTTCGTTTGCTATAGATAGAGAGAGGCCAGAGAGGTTCAGATGTTGAGATGTTTCTGAATGGCGCATGTGGAGGTTGGGCTTATGACTAATGCTGGCCTATGGATGGTAGCCTGGTTTACACCCCCCACCATATTTGTCATCTCAGGGCAAGAGGTGACACCTTCAAAACAAGCTAATCTCAAAACATACACTCTTCCACTAACAATGAAAGCAGTATACATGTAAGAACACTTAAAAGTCCAACCACATTCAAACATACTGGACTGGATAAGCTGTTAACTAAAACTTTTTATCCTGCCATGAGTAGGGATCTTAGTAATGCGCTCTCAATGTCAAACAACAAGGACACCTGAAGATGCAGTTGCTCCAAAAAGGGGTCCAGAGTTTCGAGGTAGGTTTTCGAGGTACTTTAGTGAGCTCACACGTAGTACTTCATTTGCTAAACAGGATTTCAAGTGAGTAAACATCCAAGCATGACAGTGCAAAATCATTGGGTGGCTTTGTTGGAAGCTGCACTGTAAAACATACCCGCTATCACATAAAGACAAGAAACAGTTGATGCACTCCTATTTCTTTTACTGTCACCTCATCGGATGTCCTTTCAGTAGTGTGTGTCAAAATACTTGACTGGAATGGCTGTGTTGCTGCTCAGTATTCATTGGACAAGTAATATGAGTACAACACAGTATGACACTGGGGCTCAATGCATCTCCATCAGTGTGAAGAGATGACATGTAAAGGAAAGTCTCTTACTGTCTTCATCTTGAGGCTGTTGGTTTATCAGCAAACACTTTTGCATTCATACATTTAAATGTATTTGAAGTTATGCTGCCCTTGAGTTTCTGCTAGGGACCTCAACCGTGGTGGTGGTGTCAAAGCGGAGGTACTCGAAGAAGAGAGGGCTTTCACTGACCGGTATATGACTCAGTCCATCGGTTGGGTAAAGTCCAGAAGGGTCTGTGTCAGTGAAAGTATACGACTCGTCTTTCCTAAAACCTGCAAAGGGGAGCACGTCAGGATTGGAGAGAGGCCAAAGCAGGAGGGCACCAGAAGAGAGTGGTCTCTTATTTTGGTGTAACTGTGTGGCATGAGAATTAGCGCCACCTACTGCATCTAACAGTGATGGAGAGAGACAGATATGTGAAGCTCGAGGACGGGGATACTAGTCTTTTGAGACATTTTATTTCACTTCATAAATGTCGACAGTCCTGTAAACATCAGGTGGCATGGACAGCAGTAGAGAGAAGATCTTAGCTGAGTCAAGATACACATCCAGGGCAGACCTGTCTTGGCTAAGTATACCAAAGTGGAATAACAGCCTCTGAATAGCTTGGGGCCTAAATGACAATGAACACATCAGAATAGTCTGATGCTGTTGTTGCAAGGCAATGATGGTGAAAGGTTAGGTCAAAATATCTTCATCATCTTAGTAAAAAAAGAATCTTACATATAAGATGTTCTCTGACATTTTTCTCTTGAACTGTATATAAATCCACTCAAGCCATTTGACTGGATTGCCAAATAACTGCTGCACTGCCATATAACTGCTGCTGTCGACTGTTGTATATACGTACTTTGCATCTACAGTTTGTATCTTACCTACTTGCAATTTTGATACCTGGATACTGTATTGGACTGTACTGTACTGGATTCTTATGCTAACAGAATTTCATTGTGCACAGTTGTTGTGTACATAGTACATTCTAAGATAATTCTCCTTTTACTTGATTTTCATACTGATAAGCTCCTAAAATAGTTGTGCCACAGTGCTTCAGGCATCAATACAGGCTTCCAAACTGACATTTCTATGTCTTACAGCTACTTGGGAAATAATTAAAATTAAACATTGTCTGTGAAGCATTTTTCTTTTATTATTATTATTATTATTATTATTGTTATTTCAGAATCTTAAAAAAAATACCCTTTGAAACAACAGTATATTTGTACAGACATTTGCACACCAGTGAGAAATTAATTCAGAATTTTCTAATCACAAAACCTTGCACAAAGTTGAGAAGTACAGCAGTTAACATAATCCTTTGTCCAAAGTGCTTGGAATCTTTTACATTCTTCTTAATTTACTTTAAGCAAACAGAGAACGACATTGGACAAACCATTGCTGAGAACTTGAGCATTACAATAAGCAAAGCAAAATACAATTTGTCTTCAGAATATTCTATTGGAAAGGTTGTTAAACATGTAGAAGGAAAAGAGGTAACTAAACAATCTGGCCATAGGAATTCTCGGTGACAATGCCATTGCTTTGACTGACCTCTGTTTCATTCACGCAGAAAAAAAAGCAATAAAGTACTATGCTACTTGTAAACTGGCGGCAGCATATTTTTAAATCCAAAACTGAAACATGATAAGATAATGTGGTAATGTGCAGATCTACAGTATTTTAACCTGCATCTATAGCCGAGGGTAAATATTAGGAGAAGCCACAGAATGGGACCTTTCCTGTGTTGAGTAAGAGATAATGCTTTGTAGATACGATTGTGTTATAGCAAACATCCTCAGACTACGAAACATACCGGGAGGTGAGTTATAGTGTGTGGCAAGTGGATGGGTCAAGTTGTTCTCGTAAGTCACAGCACTACTTGAAAAAAAAAATATTTGGGTGTTATCAAGTACAATGTCATGATGTTACGCGAATGTCTCAATTACAAGAACTGGAACCATCAGTCTAAATTTACACAAATATGTTTTTTTTTTCATTAAAGTGTCATCTGATATACTAATGAAAAAATCTTATAACATACAAGTTTATGAGACTATAGTATATTATATTGAGTAAATCGGTTTACACAAACACAGAAAACGTTCAAAATGCTTTTTCACATGGCTGCATTTGCTTTGATTTGACACTAAAAAAAAGTTTACGAAATTTAGTTTCTTCAGCGATGTACTAAAACAAAACCATTGTGTAATAATGGACTTTTCTCTTTATGAGCAATCAAGACTGTCTTGTGGCCAGCATAACCATGGCAACAATGACCTCAGTACATCTCATCTCCTCTGCCTAGCACATTTCTGACTCCTTTGAAATCATGCACGCGCGCTCGCACACACACACACACGTGCACACACACACACACACACACACACACACACACACACACACACACACACACACACACACACACACACACACACACACACACGCACGCACGCAACACACACACGCAAACACACACACCCACACACAAATATTAAATGCTCAGACAGAGTGAGGCTGGCTGATCACTGTTTTTTTTTTCCCCTCGTCACCTCAGTGTGCGGCAAGATCACGTGCTATGTGCTTCCTTATAGCACTCCATATGTTGCCATGGTTACTCTGCAGTGTTTCAGCAGCCTATAGATTCCGTAGGATGTCAGTGAATGTCCAACTTAGCTTAATGTAATGAGTCCGACATGAACCTCACATTTCATTTTCTAAAACTGGCCGAGTTGCAGAGGCACATGACATGGTTTAGAGGAAAAATATTTTCTGGTCTTCTAATGATGGAAAGCTACAAAACAAGAAGGGTTTTTAAAACATTTTTCAAGTTGCATTTTTACATGCAAGTTACACAGTTATAGCACTTAATGAAAGAATTCCAATATTGACTGCATCACCTACGGCAAATATATCTATAAACAAAAACAATGACAGCCTCAAACTGTTACCATAAGTATCTGGGAACATTATGATAATTAATAATTATTATAGAAACTATTCTTTTAACAAGTGATAAACATGAAAGTGGCATTTTACCTGAGGACAAGCCTCACTCTGAAGTCTGTTAGGCAGTGAATTCATACAGAAAGGCAGTTTAAATGTTAGTGTGATTAAGAACAAGTCAGTGGAGTAGATAAGAGAAAACAAACTAGCAACACAGAAGATTAGAGTACTTCCCGATTACATAAAATGTTTGCCTGCAAAGATTGACGATGCCTGTTCCCTTACTTCAAAAGGACTCAGATATAAACAATGTTTAAGTAAGTAAGAAAAAAATAAACCGCAAAGACTGCAACATATTTTTTTCAGTCGGACTCTCGGAGGTGGTCATCAACTGAAAACCAAGAGTTACGAAGTAGTGCAAGGAAAAGTGAGCTTTGTGATGTACCAGCCCTTTTCTGCATGATTCAACCAAAGCTCCTGAAAAACAGGGTGCTGACACACTGTAACAGTGATGATCGCCTCATAAATGGGTTAAAAGCAGCCTCATTCAACATCGTCCGGAATGAAATATTTGTTTATCCCTTACAACACATAAATATGAGGAGCTAAAACAATGTTTTCATAATTATAAGAGTCTTTTGTCAAGACTATTTAGCCTTTTGGGGAATAACTGCGGAGGGCATTCAGAGATATTTTCATTTTATCATTAGTGTGATACAAACATTTCACAATGATCATGCTCTTAATTCGAAATTAGATTTGTTTAGATTACGTACAGTCAAGGAAAAGACATTTTCTACCTGCCTTTCTCAAACCTCTTGCTCTTGCGTTTGCAAGAGGGGGTCCTCCGTTTCCAGCTGGGCCAGCTGCCTGCGAAGTTTGTTCACTTTGTTCTGAAGCTCCTTGTTGTACTCGATGATATGCACCATTTCTTCATAAGCTTCATCCAAACACTTTGAGGAGCGGTTCCAGCGCAGAAAGATTCCTATAAGAAAGTGTGTGCCATAAGGAAGTTGAACTGGCTGCCTCACTCCTATAATGCATGCAGTTTTTGGAAGAATAAATGGAAAAAATATGCTTTCATATAATATAGAGCAATATAGTGACAAAAACAAACTATGCTGCATGCACAAACTAAACAGTAGTTAATAGGACAAACTGGATCCAAATACAATGGGTATTTAATTTTCATTCAGTAGCAACTTTTCTAAGTTGATCATATTTTTAAGTGATCCACATATCACATCAATAAAGTTTATCTTATCTTATATACGTATCACCAAAATTTATGTTGAAAGTCAAAGTGCTGAGTGCAGAAAGTACAAAGCTTCTGTAATCGCACTACCACTAGATATGCTCATGATGTTGGAGAGGGAAATTCAGGAACTGGTGTGATTTACTGGAAATGGCTTTATGATGAATGGTGTCTGGAAAAGGAAGGATGAAGAGATGCTTTTGAAAGTTAGAGAAATAGTGTTGTGACCAGACGTTATTGACATTGATGGGGGCAGAGTGGCACAGGGGGTTAGAGCAGTGGTGATTGGAACTGAACGTTCCTGGTTTGATTCCTGGCTCTTACTAGCCTGTCTAAGTGTTGTTGAGCAAGACACGGAACCCCTAACTGCTCTCTTTATGCTGCTCAGAGGCCGCCTTCTGCTCATGGTTGATCACTGATGGGTTAAATGCAGTGGTCAAATTTCCCTGATGTACTGAATATGACGAATAAAGTGATTCATATCAGTGCTATCACTGTATGCTAAATAATCAGATACTTAATTCATTCCTGTACTCGTGGCTTTAAGGTTTTTTGCGTTGGGAAAAAGTGGACTTTTTCTAAGAACAATAACAGAACCTGCTAAAACCAAGTGCTCTTGTTTATAAAGAAACAGTCGGCGCAACACATGGAGCAGCAGCAGCAGAAGTAGGCAGGGTCAGCTGACACAGGGAGTGTGTTGCGCCATGCTGTGATCAGATAGGAACTTTCTGACAGTACACTGACGCTTGTTTACCTTTTTCATTATTCATTTCCCTTTCTTACGTGATCAGTGTCACAGGGAAGCTTTATCAATGACTAAACATTTGAAATAAGTGACTATCTATAAATCAATTGATTTCATATAAGTTCCAGTCATAGTATTCTAGCCTTGACAGCCTGGCTGTGGCATATCTGCTCTTGGATAGAACAGGCAGTCATACATTTTGTTCAAGCCATAGCAATTACTGGTACTACTGCCTTTCATGTGGCGTTACTTTGACATGCTCAACCATTGAAAAACAAAAGAAAAAAAAAAACAAATTGACAAAGAATACAAAACATGGAAGCCTTGCGTTTAGGTGGAATAATTTGTATATGTAATCATTTTCTATATTCCTTCAGTACTGACGTATCGTAATCGTACCCTCGATGTACTGCGGAAAAGTCAGAGTGATGCATATGGTGCTCAAATAAGCTCTGATGCACACCATCAGTCCTCCATAGTATTGACAGGGACTTGGATAGGGTCTATGAGGTAAACCCAGGAGTGTGCGTCACTCTCAGTAAAAAAGCAGCGTAAGCAGGATGTCTGTTGTATTTCATGCGCCTCAGTCAGTTCAAATATGTTCCACTTCATATACAAAGAAGGTGTGACTAAATGCTCTGGCAACCCACCAACCCCCACTCCCCACAAGACCATCTGAACTGCATGACCTCTATCCTGGTACTAACCCCCTCAATCCCTTTTATTTGTGAATGACCTTTACTGAGGCAGACATGTGATTCTACAAGTTCATTCACACATTCTCTTGAATTCTCTCCTTAACCCAGTCAATGGACTGAAAACAAAAGTTAATTGAAAAAAATGTGACATAATCATTGTATATGTGTTGAAGAAATCCAGCAAAAAAATAGGATTGAAAGTTGAGAATTATTCTTGATAGCAAAACAAATACTATCATGATACAACTTCCAGTTTCATGACTACTGTGTTTGCACAACTTTTCTTTTTCATAATTGTTTACAGTCACCACAAACGAAGGATTGGTCAACGGTTCATTTAAAATGTGCCACAGAAAATGTTAAAATCTCATATCATGGTAAAAATGAGAGTTCTCTTGAATCTGACAAGTAAGATGAACTAATACATTTGTAGGAGGGGGCTCCAGTGTCAGTGAAGTGACTTTCTGTGCAACCTATAATAAGACTACCAAGCTAGTCATGTCACTGTTGTACCATGGATGTAATATGAGCAATGCTGAAAGTCTGAAAGCCGCTGAGAGCCAAAACAGAAAAAGAAAAGTTGAGTGGGCAAAAATGATCACATGCAGAATTTGACCCCTTTTACATTTACACGGTCCATGGGCAGGTTAATGGACTACAAAGGTTGGAGAAAGGACAGGAGTGAGACCAAATATCAGCATTCCCATCCTTGTTTATTAAATCTAAGAATATTTACATGGTGAAATCGTAAATTAAACCCTGAACTTGCATATGTAGGTGATCTGTCAGAGATCCTGGACATAGGCTCTTCCCTCTCCAAATGCAGTGCAATAAACAATGTCTGAGAGCACAGAATCCATCAAGGTATTTGAGAGCGTATTGATATTTTGTTAATCAATACTCCATTTGGCTGCCTTGGCAACAGAAAATTCTAGATTTATTATTTCTCAAATGAAACCCCCCTAACTAGCAGACCTATTGACTAAAATAGGAAAATAAAAAAATCATCTAAGAGGAGAAGGGACCAAAATAGATAGGGTCCCAGATGAGATCAAATTGAAAAGTCATGTAAAAATCTATGAGCGATGGTAAAGTGAGGAATTGTGAGCTGCAGTGGCTGGGAAGAGAGTGGTATTGAGTGAACACTAAAAACATCAGGATTTCTATTTTATGACTCAACATGTTGACAAAATGTACAGTGTTAAGATATAGCAGGCGGCCTATGTCTTGAGTAATCCTCGTCCTTGCAGAGGTGTTTTGTAACCACTGCAAGTTTGGATTTTTCAATGTGCCTTCTGCCATGTCATCATATAGGTGACCCGTCTGAGCTTTTGTGTTTGTTGTTTAGACTGAGGAAAAGACGTGCCAAAGGTGTTTGCATACGTGATGTTCACTTCAGACGTGTAAGGAAAGATCTGTTAAAGAAAAATGTTAATGTGCAGTGCATGTCATGAAAAAGTTTGAAATGGGAACATAACATGATGTTTGTGACATGTTTTGGGTCTGCGCTTTTCTAGGCTTTATTGAACTTGCTGAGGTTATTCTTTGTGGCCTTTGATGGTATACTTCTGTAATCACTAAAGCCCGTAAAGCCATCAATCAAAAGTAGTTTGGACCTGTGGGCCCACTCATGAAAGTTTGAGTTCCTCCATTATTAAAACTCTCTTAGATAGGAAAGTCACGAGGTGGGACCTTACATATAGTTTAAAAATCTTGCTCTCAACTGATTATTGAGTAATTGCTGAAATAAAATATAAATGTAATCTGTGTTTTACAAATCTGATGTTTTTGAGTTTATGCCATTCCTGCTTTACATTATTTGTTATGGATTCATGTCACTCAAATGAGTAGCAGTGAGCAAACATTCTAAACCTTGTTTGGTCTGACTCAAAAGCTTGGGAATCTGCCCGTGTTCTGTGGCATAACTCCTGAAATGAGCACCGTTAAAAAACAACTGAAACTTTTTTTTTTCCCTCTGTACTGCTCCTCATGTATAATGAAAGTCTTTGAAAATCATGATATGGGAAGTCATCTGCAAAATACATCATATATACTAGGTATTTCATCAGAATTACCTAGGGCATGTGGTGAACAGTTGCTGAGGTTTTATCTAAAGTTACACTTGCTGTTAGAATGTGTAAAAAATGACTGTAGAAACATATGTCTCATATATCTACATTTCTGAAGAAACTTTAGTACAAACTTAAAGTACATACGGAGTTATTTAAAGTATTTCATATGGCTTTCTGTTACTACAATTAATTTCCCCTCTACACAAACAAATGTCATTCATGCACTGTCAATGTATTACAGTAGTCAAGTTACATGAAGGCAGTATCATATTTAAGACCGGCTCATGAGACTAGTAAGGACTACAGCGACCCCTTCTGGTGAGTTTTCTGAATAATTTTCAGAAACAGGATTGCGTTGTGGTTTCCAAAACCTCCCGAGGGTGAACACGATCCAAAATGTCATTACAACCAGCTGTTTCATGCTATGCAAGAACACGATGTGTTCTCTTCATGGCTGATACATTAATGCTATCCGATGAGAGTACAGAGAATATCATGTATAGCCTTAATCTAGTTTGCAATGACGATTGGCCAACCAACAAAATTTGTGCAATGCACAAATGCTAATCTGAGTTAGCTTTCCTTGGGAAGAAAAAAAACAACCAAAAATAACACAACAAAAATATTAATCATAAAAAGCACCTCGAAATACAACATGAACATGATGTTTTATAATTTTGATCAACACCATTAAAACCAGAATTTTCAATTTTTCAACTGTAAATTGTATTTAATAAACCGGCTCAATTACGTGTTGCCTTTAACTTTTACTTGAATCCTTTCTTTTATTTTTTATTTTCATATTTCTTTTGTTCTTTTGTCTTCTTTTGTTTGTTGTTTTAAATGTGTTCACAGACCATACTAAGCATACAATACAAAGAAACCACCACTGTGTTTGAGGAGAACATTGTCTTGGCTACCTTACTGCATGCATCCTCTGACATAGTTTTGGTCCTTGATTCTTACCCTCCCACAGCAGCAGACTCTGTGGAGCCACTGACGGCCAGATCACAAGGCTGTTGGCTTCGTACAGTGGATTAGACAGACGCTCCAGCTCCTGGGGCCGGTTAACCCACGACCAAAGTGATACAGTCTTCTCAGGCAGGGAAAGTTTGGCTCTGGAAAAAAGAAGACAGGGTTTTTGGCTTGCTATAAATTGCTTTGGTGTCCTACAGCATGTAGGTGTATGTGTACAGCTTTTAAACATGCAGGGCATGAAAAAATGACCTGTGGTTTAAGAACAATAGTGAACAACAAAGTGCCTTTTGTGTTCTGACCAAGTTGTGCTCTTTTCTTTTGCCAAAACTGCTATCTACTGGATGTACAACACAACACCACTGACTGAACAAAGGAATTCAACTTAAAGAAATCCATCAAAACTCAATGTTTTTTTTTAATTGATGCTTTAGGTGTGAGAATCTCAGCATTGTCCAGTGACAACACTAAAAATATCTGTGTGAAATACCTCTTTACTTAAATAGCAGGACAGGAACACTATCTTACTAACATGTTTTTTTTTCTAAAGGACTAAACTATACTGAACTGCTTCTGAATGTGACTGAAGTAGCAAATTGAAGCTTTTACAAGAGTGCAAGAGATACAGTATTAGCTTTATGAATGCTTGTAGAGATGTAGAGACAAGGTCAGAGGGAGCCGCATTGTACCTCTTTAGACCTAGAAAAAGCAAACGACAGGGCACTAAGAGAGGAACTATGGAACTACAGTATATGAGAAGTTCAAGGGGGAGCTGGGACTATATCAGGGGTCAGCTCTGACCCTTCTTGTTTGCAGTGGCGATGGACAGGTTGACGGATCAAGTTTAACAAAAATCTCTATGGGCCATGATTTTTGCAGATGATATTGTGATCTCTAGTGAGAGCAGGGAACAGGTGGAGAAAAATCTAGAGAGGTGGAGGTATGCTCTGGAAAGGAGAGGAATCAAAGTTAGCCACAAGAATACAGAATATGTGTGTGTGTGAGTGAAAGTGACTCAAGCGGAACAGTAAGGTTATAGGGACTGGAGATAAAGAAGGGGGAAGATTTTAAGTACCGTAATTTCCGTACTATTGAGCGCACCTCAATATAAGCCGCACTGGCAAGCTCATCGCTATCTTGGGTTTCCTCCTGCCCACTAAAATCGTCAAAGTCGTCTTCTTTGGTGTCAGAATTTCCCGGTCATTTCATCGGTCCAATGTGATGAGCATAAATGTTTTAGCTGCTCGAAGCTTGTTAGCCCCCCCCCACAATCCATAAATTAGCTGCATCGTTGTTTAAGCTTAAGTGTTCAAAGCTTGTGAAAGAAGTTGCGTCTTATCATCCGGAATTTATGGTACTTAGGGTAAACATGGGAACCAGGGTAAATGGAGCGTGTGGAAAAGAGGTGAAGAAGAAGAGGTGAAGAAGCATGTTCCGGTGAGTAGGAAAGGGGGTAGGGGAGACAAAAGTGTCAGGGGTAATGTGTGTTAAAAGACCATAAAATGAGAGGAAAGAGATATAAGATAGTGGTGAGATCAGAGATGTTGTATGGTTTAGGGACAGTGGCATTGAGGAAAAGACAGAAAGCAGAGCAAGAGGTAGCAGAGATTAAGACATTACAGCACATGTTAGATGTTTTGGAGAAAAGGTCAGAGAGGCCAGACTGAGATGGTCTGATCATGTACAGAGGGTGGATAGTGAATATATCAGTAGAAGGATGCTAAGGTCAGAACTACAAGGTAGGAGACCCAGAGGAAGACCTAATAGAAGATTTGTAGATGTAATGACAAGGAACATGAAATAAGTTGGTTTGAGAGAATCGGGTACAAAAAATCGGTTTAAATGGAGGGGGTTGATTTGCAGGTGCGACCCTGAAAGGGAGTAGCCAAAAGGGTAAGTAGATGAGCCAATACATGCTTTCAGTGTTTTATGTAAAAAAAAAAAAAGCCATACATATGACAGAATGGTGTACCTTTCAGCTGCGCTGTTGCCCAGGAAAGTTCCAAACTGAGAGGCATATGCATGCTCAAAGAGCAGCACCAGGAAGCTTTCGTTGAACTCGAAGGAACATGGAAACTGGCGAAGAATCTGCCAAACACAGTCCAAGAAAAGGAGGAAGACGGGAGCCTCCTGGCGAGGTTTGTTGTTTGAATAGGCTGACAGGGCACAGCGGTGCTGGAATGGGTGACCTGCCTAAGAAGACAATCCGAGAGGTACCCATGAGTAAAACACTACAACTATTTGTAATGAAATATCTAGATCCCTCACAAGTTACTAGATATACTTACTGCTGTATTAAAGTAGATTTTTAGAAAATTGCGATGTTTTTAATACCCTATTACACACAAAATATAATTAACTGCCTCGACGTCAAATTTGTTTATTGTGTAAAATCTTTCTAAATCCCCTCACTTTTCTCCTGAAACACTGGTTTAAAAGACGTAATAAGGTTCAGCTTCAAAATTAGGGAAGCTCACCTGGAGCCACTCTCGTTCAACCAGGGCCTGGAAGCCCCGGATTGTTCTGCAGGCAGGATCCAAGATGATCTGAGCTAAGGAGGTGACCTGCAGGGTAGAGTCTGTCCCTTCTGTGCCATGAACAAGAACTGATGCACCCTCCCTAAAAGAAGAATACATAAGGATAACATATGACAACCAGTCTAGAGTATATTCCACCTGTCGCCCGACGACAGCGGGGATAGACTCCAACATCCCCCTCGACCCTGAGAGTGCAGAATAAGCTGCAGATTATGGATGGATGGATAATGTTAAATGCTTTTTTTTTTGTTTTGTTTTTTTACAGATAAATGATCAGAAACCTTTTTGTTTCTGAAAAGCAATAACTTATTTCCATATATCCCAATCCTGCATTATTGCTTGACTGATGTGCTGCTGAACTTGGTCACATGGGAATTTGCTAAAACAACATGTTTATTCTGACCAATTGGAATTTAATAATACTAATAATAATAATAATAATAATAATAAATGTATACTTATACTGAAAGTATTCCAAATTTATTTCCTGACCTGTCAATACACTGGGCAGCCAGGCATGCAGTAGTGAGGATCTCCTTCACATGAGTCTGCCAGTTTGAAGCCTCTAGTTTGCTTAACCAGCGGTCCATGTTGTGGGACTGGTCATTACATGCCTCTACCAGCTTGATAAAGCTCTCCTGCAGGACACTGGACCTGGAAAATATGAATTTCTCAGAATTAAAATGACATCTGTACATCTCTTACAAATGCCATTCATGCACTTGTATGGGTTAAAATGTTAAATCCATTTTAACACATAACATCCCTGTCAATAACTGGCCATAGAAATAGCAAATAAATGGAGATACAAAACAGAACCATACCATTTGACAAACTAATGCAGCCCACCTTTCAATTGCCTTGTGGATCCTCCTCCACTGGGGATAGTTAGCTTCAGACTCAAATCCTCCTCCTCGGGCCTTGGCCTGCTGGGCTGCATTGATGGTGCGTGTGTCAATGATATAACCACGTTTGCCTGGCCGGAGGGTGGCATTGATCAGCTTCTCATCTTCCTTACACCGTCGCCCATTGGTTCCAGTAAGAGGCTGTCCTGCTCGCATCATCACCTAAGAGTGAGTGTGATTTAGGGATTTAGAATTAAATATTTATTTTGTGCTTTTACAGCCACACATATGCAGATGCATACATGTAAATGGGTGCAGACATCTGTAGCTTCATGTGTAGCTGTGGTTGAGTGTAGATTGTGAAATGAGGCCATCATTCTCAGGTGAGCAGCATTTTAGGTTGCTGCTTTGATTTCAAATTTGAACACTTGTTCAAACAACTAGCAAAACACAAAGAAATATCATAGACCATAACCGTTATTTAGTTTTGTAATTTAACCTCTTTTCTGTCTAGATATTTGGGAGATTGATTTATGTCACTACAGTCATACTGCTCAGTAATGTGTAGAGAAATAACATGATGCCCTTATTTGAGAACTAAAATGGATATTTAATGTTGGTTGACTTTTAGGTAATCTTATTAACATACTCCTTGGGTATGTTATGGAAAGCTCTGAGTGCTTCTGACCGATGCTATTTCAATACCTCCTGATATTTTTGTTAAATTTTGTTGATTTGCACTTTCTTTCTTGATATTTTTTGGCAGATCTTTGCCTATTCTTCATGGAGATGTTCGTTTCTTGCTTAGTTTAAGGGAAGATCTCAGTTTTTTCAAGCAGATATTTTAGGTGATTTCTAGCAGTTTATTTATAAGCCAAGTAACATAATTACCATATAATGACCTGTGTCGGTATATGTTATGGGTGCTCATTTTTTTTTTTTGATAATCTAAGATACCATACACTGCCTGAACCCTATACACACTCTCAATTTGCTTACCATCCCATTCTTCTTGTGGTAATAGCTTAGCACTGGGAAATGGTTGCCTTGACGGAAGGTAGCAACTTTTCTCAGTGTGTCATCATCAATGTCTTTGGGTACGGCCACCAGAGGAGGATAGGAAGAGCAAACGCTGAAGTCCTTGTTGACTTCACTCAGCCTCCACTCATCTGTCTGAGAAAAGTTTTGAAGACACAGGGTTGACTTTCATTCTGATGAAGTTGATTTTGCGTTTTTTTTCTTTTTTGCATACTGATATGAGATGTTTTGGTTTTAAGATAAAAACTGCCAAGCATGAATATGTTATGCATATAGTTTCTCCTTAGTTAAATGCTACAAGTTTCTACGATTCATTTATAACCCATGAAACAATATTGTTCTGGAGTATTGCCACACCATGGACTCTAAATCTTTGAAGGCATCCTCTGGGCGGAAAGAATTCCATCCATCCTCGATGACTTCAAACATGGGCCGGTAGAAGAAAGGATACATCAGAGTGACTGAATCCAGTGTGGAAAGAGCCTGGAGTAGACACAGAAATACATGTTGGTTGTAAAATGTGAAATTTTGAGTGAACTTGAAAACCCTTAGTGTAAATCAAATGAAGCAATGGTTTTATTTTATTTTTTTACCTCAACGGAGCTAGCAATGTTGAGACACTCCTCCATACCAGGAATATCTAGCTGAATCACCCTTAGGTCTTTGCATTTGACAATGATGCTGCCCACAGACCCCACAAATCTGAAAAATATTTGATCCATTGAGCAAGTCTTGTAAGGAGTGGTCACAGAGCAGACATGATGATTCACTGTTAGAACTTTGGCATTTATCAGGAAATAGCTTTGTAGAAAAATTATGCTTATGAACTTTTGGTACAGGATATTTCCCTCAGGATATTACAAGTGCCGATGTCACCATACACATTATCATCAATTTAAAACAGGATTAATAAGTAGCAGCTGGACATGACAGATCCATGAGGCAGTAAACCAGCATCTTTTACGTTAATAACTATATTCCACTTAGGTGTGATCAGCTTTATCTGTTTCCAAAGCTCCAGCACACCAAAGAAACTATCTAAATAAAAATGATGTGCTTCTATGATGAATCTCTACGTTTCTCGAAAGTATAACCTCTGGCTACGCTTTTCTGACTCCTTGGACATCAGAGATCTCACAGCAAAAGAATATCTGACAAAAACCAAATCAACAACAATAAACAACATCTCAACAACAGTTAGTAAAAGACTCATCACCGCTTCTCAATGGAGTCAATGTTGGAATGGAGCAGCCACAGCTCTTCGGTGTTGTCCTGTCTGGAGGAGAGGATGAGGTGATGGCCGGTCAGGCACAGGGTTCCCTCTACCATGGGCAGGAATGGTCGATGCAGCACAACCCCATCAACCCTGGGCGTCTTTATCAGCTCTGCAAACTCCATGATTTGACTTGGAAAGAGTAACACACAAATATGAGGATACAGGGAGGATGTTCTTGTCACAATGTTTTTGTGGCAACTGGTCTTCAGGTTCTTCCCTTGGTGACGTTAAACCTTCAATTTTGAAGAAGCCACTTCTCACCCGAGAGATGAGTGGTGAAGGTGAAACGTCGTCAAGGGAAGAAATTCAAGTCCAGTTGCCCCGAAAAGATTTCAACAAGAATTATTCATGACCAGGTTGACAGAGAACCTCGGTAAACATACAAGGAGGGTGTGTTTTTATAAAACTATACACATTAGGATAGCAATTATAATTAACATAAAGCTTAGTGCTAAGACTTTCGCGGAAAGACACAGTGTAAATAATAAAGTAGACTAATAAATTACAATATAGCACCGTAGCAGTACCTTTCTCCTGGAAATGAATCGGCTAACGTTGGCTAGCTGGGTAACACTAAAGGGAACAGGGAATTAGCCGAGCGACACTTTTATATCCACCGCAAAATATACAGTTGAGTCATAATGCAAGAGCAAACTACAACGATGTAACGTCTTACTCGATGTTAAAATGAATAAATAAACATTTACCGTTTCGTGTTCGCTTGTTTGATATCGGACTAGACGGGTGCGTTCACAAAAATAGTCCGACTTGAAACAGCAGCTGACTTGCGAAATAACCGTAACGGTTGTATGTGTAACAGATTTGCCAGTATTTTATTTTATTTTTTACGTTTTTACAGTTAAACCGCTCATATGATAAGGATAATTTTTGATGCAGGGGTGAGTGTCGGCATAGACATTAGGAGAGAAAAAAATTATGATGATGTTTTCTAGACCCAGCTAACGGTTTGATGTCACAGCAGCCATGTCCGCATGCACCAAAAATGAACAGTAGGTGGCGACAGTGTAACATTGCTAAAATATCTCAATTGCAATATGATGGAAATCTGGGGATAAATAAATAGCCCTTAGAGTAACAGCAAGCTCTTCAAACACAGTTATACCTGACTAAATTTCCAACCTCGTTTAACCAGAGATACCAGGTAGACCCAGTTTGTGAAGCTATAGACTGAAATCACTGCAGATGGCAAGCAAACAGAGATCACAAACTCAAAATAAAGATGTCATTCTAATACTGTAACTGTAGACTAAATTGCAAATGTAAAACCGAAAGGATTATTGCTTGGAAGATAACATTAGCTCTCTCCTTGAAAGGCCCTCATGAAAGCAAGAAAAAGATTTGTGTTTAGTAGAACAAAATAGATAATTTCAGGCTCACAGTACCTGGTACCTGTAGATTAGGTGCTGAGGGAAAATGTCAACTGATGAAGTATCTTGAGAGACACATTCTATAATAATGATGATAATGTCAAGGTTGGGAGTTTAGTGGCACTGAAGACGGGGTAACTTGATGGATGAAAACCCCAATAACATAGCTGCACAGAATCCTTGGAAGATGTAACCTGACTGTGAATGAGGAGGAAGTAGTGCACACAGGGAACAGTGGGGCTTTAAGAACGACCATGTAGTGGATGATGAAGTGTGTGGATAAAGTGCCTTAAACTAAGCTCCATTATTGCGTTGCTATAATTGACAAAGGCTAAGCCAGCACAGCATTATAATGTACAATGAACATGAAAAACTTGGCACTCGTGTAGTCTGGAGATAATGAGGATGTTTTGAGTCTGGAGATCAGAAGCAAGCCAGCTTCCCTAATGGCAGCTGAGAGTTTATTCCAAAAAACACTAGCCCAGTAGGAAAATACTGTGCTGCCTGAGGGTTTTGCCTCAGTTTTCATCAGGAAAGTCTGCCCGCTGAGATCTTGAAGACCCCCTTCAGCACATGTATTAAGACATGCAGATATACTTTATACTATGTGCCTGGCATAGTCTTTATAGACACTCAAACTATGACTATTAGAGCCTTGAAAGGCTATCTGCGTAGTCCCCCACAGAGCTCCAGAATATATGTATATTTAACATTTATCAGTGTAAATTTGCATGTGCTATAGATCTCAATAATATAGATGTTTCTGATGAATAGTTCGACCAACATTGGCTTCCAAATGTTAGTGAGGTTACAAATCAAACCCATGGGTCAACCTCTTATAATTCATTTTTCATTAGTACAATACAAATGTGAATTGTAATCAATAAGTGTGAAACAGTTGTCTTGCCTCCAAATCCGCACATGGAAAATTCTATAAAACCAAAGCTTTAACATTCAACAGCAGGAATAAGAATGAAATAGATCCTTTGAGTAGCGGGGACATAAAAATAAACTTAGACAATTCCTGACTGCAGAATCGAATAGAAGAATCCCCAAAGAAGTGATGACTTGCAGAAAGGATAAAAGAAACGCTTAAAACTTGGTGAGTTTAAACACATTTGTGTGTGTGTGTGTGTGCTTATGTGCATGTGTGTGTGTGTGTTTGTGATGTATAGCAAATCAGCAGAGTATTTGCTTCAGTTGCAGCCTGTCTGGGCTTCACAATAGATGATTTGCTCTGGGTCTCTGTAGCCCACATCACAGAGAGTTCTCTGAAGACACCAGGGTTCAATTGAATGTGAATTCCAGCGTTGCTTTACAAACCAAATAACTGCCCCCCTTCAGAGGAAAAGATGCTTTGCTGTGGCTTTTGTCAAAGAAGATGGACTGATGAAAAACAGCTTTCATCGCAAATATTCACGTCACATCCCAACACAGGATGCAATAACCTAACCTCAATGTTTTATTTAACAGGATGCTTAGCCAAACTTGTTGCCACTGGTGGAGATGATTTACTTTTTTCTCAGAAAGAACTGGCAACAGCGGAATATGTCAGTGGAAGACACTCGACTACTTGCGTCTTTTGAAAGTTTGGGGAAATTATCAAAATTTTATAAACATGCCTCCAGATGAGGAAAAAAATGTGTCAACATACTGTCTTCCAACGGAGATTAATTGGGAATAGACGTGGATGGTACAAAATATGATCCCAATCATTTTCACATTCACTAAAGTAATCTCTTATTGATTTTCAGAAAAAATAATCTTCACAGTTTCACATCACCAACTGCAGTGAAAAACGGACGCCTGTTTTTTTTGACTGGAAATCTTCACCCTACCCTCTCTGGACAAGGAGGGAAGTGTTTTGATTTTTTTTTCTCATATGACTCATATCTACATTTCTGGCCAATAATATATGAATGGGTGACAACATTAACTGTCACATAATTTATACGCAATCTGTGAAATGGGTGGCATGGTGACACAGCGGTTATTGTTTTAAAGCAACAAGATTGCATTCTGACAGGGGGCCTTTCTGTAAGGAGTGACCCAAACCCCGTTGTGTTTGCACCAGGTTTTCCAGTTTGTTCTTACAGTCCAAAAACATGCAGTACATTAACTGAAGACCCTACATTGCCTAGACATGTGAATGTGTGAAGTTTCCTGAATGCTGTCTTCACCCACTATTTCTAAAACATCACCATGAGGATTTTTTGGCAATAACGGTTTGTTTGCACATCCATGGTAGTACTTATCCATATTTAATTTCAATAAGGATAATGTCTCTTGTGTGACTCATTTTTTTGTCTCCCCCCTTTCAACCTCTTGCTCTGAATGGCTGTTGTTTATTTGAAAGCTTTTTCACATTTTAAAAGCAACAAATAAGAGCAGCCTGTCATATGAGCTAACAATGGTGAGAACAGTGTGATGCCTATTCTGTAAGCTCTCTAACAGCATTTTTTTCTCATGCTCAGCGTGTCATCTTGCTGCCATTGTATTGGTAGGTTATGTCTATTGAATTATACGCACACCAACAGACTAAATCGATAACATTTAAAGATACTAACTCACGTTTTGATGTGAAAAGCTATGGAATAGATTTAAGACTCCTACAGGATTTACCGCCAATTGCATTCTTTGCATTATTCATTACCACTTCAACATGTGTGCTGCTGAAATGTGTGTAGGCCTGCACATTAGGCTTCCCTAAATGGTCTCATGAAATGTTCATTTATAGAATTTTTAATTGTTTGTTTTTCTAAATACCAACGGTGACACGAGCCTGTGATCAAAATTTATAGAATGGATTTTTTCCTCATATATCAGTTTGTCATTGGCAACTGTGGCTGTGACCATAGCCTCTCCTTTCCTGTTGTAGAGTGCAGCTTTTCTTCCTCTTTGCCCAGGACAAACAACCATTTGTGACATTATAGCTTTTATAGCATTTTCCCTTTCCTTCATATACTGTATGTCAGGCACACACAGTGTATGTATGGATTTTTTATCAATTTATGGCTTTGGCTTCCCTGTCACAGTGTGGATCACACCTTCCCCTTTCCTCATCCTCTCCAGCAACATGTACATTTACAGGATATACTTGATTTTAACTTAAATTAGGCTGCCTAGTTATTGTTAACATCATTCTGAAGTAAAAAGCATCGGATGAATCATTATATTGCTGTTGTGCGGAACAATTACTGTTTGCCCTCTGGCTATATTTGATGTGATAAATATCTACTAAAATGCCCCCATTTTGCAGTTTGGCCAAAAATCTGTTTGTAGTTTTTAATGAACAGTGGTTTTCTTTTCTGCTTTAAAAAAATCTATAGATGTAAGAGATCTCAAAAACATTGGAATTATTTTTTTTCATCACTATCATTTATCACATAATGGATTTGGTTATATAAAAAACTAGACCATTTTGCTCAGTGGGAGCAGGATTTACATAGTAAGTGCAGCTGGGTTGGAAAGAAAGCGAAACATTGTCAAATTTACTGTTGAGGACAAATTTAATGATAAATTGTTTTGTAGATTACTCGTGTGTGTGCTTCCTGTTTACTCCACAGTGGTGGCTGATCTATTCCTGTGACATTGCATAAACAACCCAAAGCTGTTTTTACCTGTCATCACATGACAGGGCAATATCAACTGTTTTATAATCAGGCTGATAGAATTTTGACCAACGTGTCTATCAAGGGGAGCATCAAGGTGGTGCAGTGGTTGGCACTTCCGCCTCCCTGCGTATTTCTCTGTGAGGAATTACTCCCACAGTCCAACAACATGCAGTAGGTTAATTGGAGACCCTAAATTGCCCAGATGTATGAATGAGAGGGTGAGTGATTGTATGTCTCTGTATGGTGTGTAACTGAGAGGGTTAATGGTTATATGTCTCTCTATGTGGCCCTGGGATTGACTGGCGACTGGTCCAGGGTGAACCTTGCCTCTTGCCAAATCACAGCGAGGATAAGCTCTTGCACCCACGAAACCTTGAGTGCATGAAAAGTAGTATAGATAATGAATGAATGAATATCTTTATCATACCTGAACCTGGTTCTCATTTTACTATTTTGAGGCCCAGCATATCAAACAGTTAAAGATTGTGTTCTGGAATTACTTTTCTAACCAGTTAGTATCTAACTTTCTATGCTACAAATCAAACAAACAAAGGATATAAACAAAGGCTTGGTTTTTCCCACTGCTATTTTAAAAAGTTCCCAACGGTGATGTATTTATCCACATGACCCTCTTTCCTGAACTCCATCAGATTTTGTGTAAACATCAGGACAATCAGAACTAAATTTGAGTTTACAAATTTTCTAAAAGGCTTGTTTTGACCCAAGTAACACAAAGTCAGCCACACATTATCTTGTTTTAGAGGTTCACTGGTATTCAAAGGTGATTAACTTTGTCTAAAGGAGTCTAAAATCATAACACAAGGATCTACCACATGTAAGACAATCAATGTGTTTGCAAACATAATGAATGTCTTAGCTGACAGAAAATCAAAAATCTCTACAGTACTCTCTCGGGATCCAATCATCCGATCAAGAAGCCTTTGAGATTTTTCTTGCATCTTTTGTAGACTCCTTAAACAATTCTGTCTCGCATAGAGACCCATTTAATTTTGTGTTTATTTTATCTAAAATGACAAATGCCTGTTAATATCCTGTCAGAGCTACCCACAAGTGAGAGTACAAGATAATTCAGAACAATGTCACATGATGTGATTTGCTTTTAGTGCTGTGAGGCCTTTTCCACATTACCATCACCAGTGAACATTAGAGCTGAGTCTACATCCAGTGTGCCACTCAGGAGGCATTGTGGATGCCTAACAGCCTCAAGGAAGAAGAAAAAAATGAAGGCAACTCAGATGAAACAGGTTTTATGGTGTGCCAGTTTTTTTACACACATACACTCTGGTGTGCATTCGATCACATTTAAAGAATTTTCCTCCATTGGCCCAGGGGAATGGCAATGCCCTGATTCTTTTCATCCAGCATCACTACAAATTTTCCTGCAAAAAGGCTCCCCTCTTCCTCTGCTCCACATCTTTGATAGATACAGAAGCAGCAATTCACCGTGACATAAAGCAAAATGAAATCTATTTAATCGTATGTCATGTTTTTGTACGTGACAATAGAGGGGTATTACATATTTTGGTCCCGGAGTTTCTGTGATATTCTCAAACACTTCAAACTGGGGAAGTTTCCAGCTAGATAGAATTTCTGGAGGAAAACAGCCTTTTATTGTGTCATACAGTGAGAACTTGGTGCCATTAACAAACCAAGAAAAAAATACATTCAATATATACAGTAGCTGTGGATACAAGCAAACCAGTATCTTGTCTATATCATGGAAAAAGAGTCATTAATGAGTCACATAAATGGATTACATTGGAGTCTTTGACTGTGCTTAGTCATGAGCTTTGTGACTTTTGGCCTTTTAAAGTTTAGTATTGTCATATTTAGTGAGCATTGAGGCTGCGTATTATAACTGCAAATGTTTCAGTTTCTTTCTTTGACATTTCTCATAACAGAAAAACACCATCATACAAACATGTTGCTCAAAAGTGAAAAATGAAATGCGTAAAACATATTACCACCAAAGTCAAACACCCTGTTGTAGAAATCCATCAAAATCAACAAGAGCTTTTATGATTCGATTGCAGCCTCTTACAAAACCACATTGTCAGGAGCGGGAAGCCTGAGACCTTCTTTGTGTCTATGGTGTATGCGAGTAGATGTTTCAGGTTTCAGCTCATTTCAACAAAAAAAGTCTTGTTTGAGGAAAAAAAAACCTCCTCAAGTTCAGCTCAAGGTAATATGAAGTTGTGGGATTTCTTCCAAACTTATATTCTTTTAAGCATTAAATTCCCTCTTTCTGTACCCACATATTGTTTTCTCTCTAAGCTGGTTTGCTGAAGAAGAATAGCAAGAAGAGAATCTCGAACTGTGAAGACAGTGTTGCAGGAACCAACTAACCTATCTTACGCAGACATGAATCATCCCCTCTAATTGAAATTATGGAAGGGTTTGTCCCTTGATATCACATCCCTTTGTGACAGAACAATTCCAGGGACCAATAACAGTGAAATGTAGATATTGCTTCTATCATTTTCTGATAGAAATCATTCACTTGCCACATCTTCCTCTGAGTAATAAGACCCCTCCTGCACACACATCACTGAAAAAGAATACATTACCAATCAGACTGAATCAAAAAACAACACAGCTCAAACAAAACTGTATCACCCTATAGCCAAACACAAACAAAAGCGCAAAACACAATGCACTGGTGCTTGGCTGTGAAAACAAAAGTGCCACCATAACAAATGATTTGAGCAAGGAGACAAATCATCACCCAAATACATTCTTGACAAAGAACAGTCAGTGTTGATTGTTGTTATTGAAAAGGGAAGACACAGAGATATTTGGAACCCCACGGAGTTGCTGACATTGCACTCTAAAGGAGCCTGAACACAGCATTTCTTCCTCACTCCATGTGAAAAATGTGACTATTCAATGAATCAGAACCTATTTGATCAGATGTAAGTTAAAAAAAAAGAGTCTGTATTGCTGCCTGACAAAAACATACAGCACCTGTCATGCTAATGATCAACAATATGAAAAATGTTTTTCGGCTTATCAAAATTTGTTTTGCTTCACTCTTTACTGGTGAGGGATTTCCACTTATTTCTATTTCACCATTTCAATATATAGTCACTTATCTGTACACCAATAATGCCATGCAAGCACACATAGAAAGATAGATAGATAGATAGAAAGAACTTTATAATGCCACCCACATTCAGTTAGATTGATAGCACTTTTTGCCCTCACGCATACAGTTCTTTAAACACAACCAAGAGCCATGACACAGTCAACACAAAGACCTGCAGTGACAATCGGCAAAACAAACAGACTGCGGCATATGAACGGCCCACACATCCCTCAAAAATTACAAAACAATACAGTGCCACTGGTGTGAAATAAAGAAAATCCTAAAAAAAATCCAACATCCCATCTTAAATAAGAATGAAATATCAAAATTGAGATGATGATATTACTTTTGTTTATCTTACACCTGAGTGTGCGCTCTGAACTGTAAAAAAAAAAAAAAAAAACAGTTAAAAGTTGTGTTCATTGTGCGCCTTTGTTTGAAAGTAGAGCTAATTTGATTCAATAAAAGAGAGAGCGAGTGAGAGTCTTTCTCTCTCCCTCTATATATATACATATATACAGTATGTGTGTGTTCCAGCAGCACTTTCAGCACCATGGACAGCCCCTTCTCATCCTGCGTCCGGTGAGGGGACATGATCCGATCAATCTCATCCCGGATGTGACCCTCCGCCTGCGGGGGGCTGGCCGGCCGGCTCTCCCCTCGCATATGCTCCCATGGGGGAGCGTGGTGGTGGTGGGGGCGTCACTTTCAGCAGATGCTTAACCCCTTAACTGCTGCTTAAAATGCTGCAGAAAGGAGGGGGGAAAAATCCCGTCATGTTCCTTAGCAACCATTCTGGAGGTCTATAGATTCGCTTGGATCAATTCTTTTCTCCCCCCCCTGGGAATATGGAGTGTGCAAAAAGACCTATAGCCAAGCAACACAGCAACCATTCGTGTAAAGGTGATATTATTATTATTATTTATTATCTCTAGCTGCGCAAGTAATGTTGCACACTCTGCAGGAGAATCTTTTTTTTTGTAGGATCATCATAGACGGGGCAATAAAAGTCACTTTCCAATTGGAGGAGGGGGGGGGGTGGCATAATGCACTGACTTCTCCCTCCGAAGGTGTCCGCGCACTGAGAAACCGAAAAAAAATGCACTTTTGCATTACATCATGCGGTCCTGCAAGTTCACGGCGGCTTTCGACGAGACGCTAGATGGCAACCACGTTGAGGGAGGGAGGGAAGGGGGGGGGGCGGGGGATGAGAGAAGGGAGGGAGAAGCGGTAAACAGCGTACGCGTGCGTGAGAGAGCGAGGGGGTGAGTGAGTGAGGGAGGAAGGGATGAAGGGGGAGGAATTACGTCGGCACGGGATAGTGGAGGGACGGTGTGCTCACGGCTCTTGGCTTGCAGCTGGAGCTGCAGAGAGGGGGCCACGACTGAAACGCGGTGGGGGGATGCGATTACTGCCCAGGTGACACTTTGCAGTTGCACAACGAATCGAGGAAGGGGGGGTTGGTTTTGCAAGAAAAAAAAAAAAGCAACAAAGAAAAAACAACAAAAAAAAGAGAGAACAGATCTGCGGCTGAGAGAAAGCAAAGGGAGAGAGAGGGGAAAATGTGCTGCGTCCGCGGTGCCAGTGGCGCGCTATCTGGGCACGGAGCGAGCAGCGGCGACGCGCTGACACCCCGCTTTTAGATGGCTCCAACATTTGGGGTGCAAAACAGGTGTCAGGGAAGTGTCGTCACGAATCGCGGAAGCCGGAGGAGGTGGGAACATCAGAGGGAAAGATGGCAGCGAAATCCGATGGTCGCGGGGTCGTCACCGGTTTCGCCCAGCTGCGCAACCTGGACGAGGTGGTGGGAACAGGGGAGGACGACACCCGGAACGGCAGCTCTTTCCACATCTGCCACTGTTGCAACACCTCGTCGTGCTACTGGGGCTGCAGGAGCGCCTGCCTGCATTACCTCCGGGGGAAGGGGAGAGCGGAGCGGCCACCGCAGGAGGAGCGCCTCTGGCTGGACTGCCTGTGGATCATCCTGGCGCTGCTGGTCTTCTTCTGGGACGTGGGAACCGATCTGTGGCTGGCTGTCGATTACTATCACAAACAGGACTTTCTGTGGTCGGGCCTCACCCTCTTCTTCGTCCTGGTGCCCTCAGTTCTGGTCCAGATCCTGAGCTTCAGGTGGTTTGTGCAGGATTACACCGGGGGCGGACTGGGCTCCGTGGAGGGGCTGAGTAGTCGCAGAGCTACGGCCAGTTTGCAAAGAGACAAGTGCTGTCGCCTCTCTGTCTGGATCTGGCAGGCCCTCATACACGTATTTCAGATGGGACAAGTTTGGAGGTAAGACGAACTTTGAGTTTAGCCTTTACAAGAACCACTTAACCCCGACTCGCACACCTGACAGAGCGAATCCTGCTCCAGTCACTCAGCCCTCTCTCTCGTCCCGGCTGTCACCTGGTATAACCCGTTGTGTACATGACCGGGGTGAAAATCACAACCGATGCCATTACGCTCGCCACTCTCTCTCTTCTCCAACAATGCTTCCCATGCATATTTCAAATAAATTCAAATTGCTAACTCGCTTTGCATTGGACAAATTGGATTCCACGTGAGGCGTCTGGTAAAAGCCGACGGAAAGACGCACTCCTGGCGAGTGCTTCATCACAGTGCGCCATTGCGCTTGTCTGGGGGAAGGAAGAGGGCAATTTCCCCCCTCCCTCCCCACCTAAAAGGGGGTGGGGGTGGGAGGAGGAGGAGGAGGCTGGTGCGTGTGTGCGTGCGTGTGCGTGAGGCTGTCTGAGTGCGTGTGTCAGACGCGCCGATACATCACAGCGCACACGGTCGCCTCGATTCACCCTCTCCCCGCATCAAACACCCCAACTCCGCAACTGGAGGCCAGACGGGCATCTGTTCTCATAGCCCGGGAAACTACATTCCCCCCACCCCCAACAGACATGATGTCATCGATTCTTCTGCGACGCTCGACATCTTCGGTCCGCAAATTTCGCCCCCCCCACCCCCCACACACACTCTCCGTCCACGCAAATTGATGCGTCGTGGATCAGCAAGGGGAGAGAGATGCATCTCTGTGCGTAATCTGTGTCATGTAGCAGCTGCAGCCGTAGTAAAATGTGACTCCGGCTTGGCGCCGTTTATCTCCAGTCAGGGGCTTCTCAGCGGCCAAGTGTTTGTAGTGCAGACAGACGCAGTTGCTGGCATTTCATAGGGGTGGGTAGTGGTGGAGGTGTGTGTGTGTGTGTGTTTGTGTAAGGAGGGGGGTGAGGGGGTCACGCGTGACGGCTGTTCTCAGAGTTTCGCCCCAAAGGCTGAGAATATGTAGCAAATGCATTTGTTGAGATTCATCCTGGCCTCTCTCTGTGAAACAGCCCCAGCTGTGACTGGCTGCTGACTTTGCTCCTCACAAGTCAGGTGGATTTTTTAAATTATTTTTTTTTTCAAAGCTTTTTTTTTTTTTTTCTACATCACATACTGAAACTGGAGTACAATCTGTACTGAAATGAACCGGGCACATGTTTCACTCTCCCCCCCTTCACCCCGTGCACGACTCAGTTCATTCCAAACTGAGGCTTAGATAGCCCCGCAGCTCACACTTCCCAGTTCAGTTGAATGCATGTTGTTACATCCTGAGGTTTTCTCAGCAAGACGGTCCTCTCTGCACTCATTTTCAGCCACACCTGAAGGCTTTTTTATTGATTGGCTGAGTTTTAAAGACTCGGCTGTATTTACTCCGGTCATTTTCTCATATCTGTAGTGGTGAAAGACATAAAAAGAGCAGAGTGAATGACGCTGGGTGATACTGTGTATCTCGAGTAAACCCTCTTTGAGATACAGCCTCTTACATATCAAGGTCTTACCCACAATCTGAATGCCATCATAGGGTTGCTTTTGCTGTCTGTCCTACCAAAAATGGTTAGGGAGGCCTATTGTAGAATAGGAGAGAGAGCTTTTTATGTCTACCATATCATATATTAGCTTTAAGCAAGCTTTAAATCATACAACACAACATTCTCTTATATACACTTAAATCTGGGCTGGATTCTCCAAGCAGGTCTTTGGGTGAGAATCCAGGGACACATGTGAAAGGGGTGCATGGCATGGAGTCCTTCAGAATATTTGTACAATTCCTGTTTGATATTTGCCAAAAGAAAATGCAAAAAAATGTCAAAATTAATGGCTGATTAGGAAAGGATCGGAAAATGATGGGCCCAGATCCTATATTCTGTGTATCTAGAAGTCAGGTCATGGATGCCACCGGGTAACATAAAAATAAATAAATAAAAATAACAATAAAAAGAAGAAAATTATTCCCAGAAAGCAGCCATAACACCTGGAGGCATAAACATGAATCTAAACTGGATATGTGACTATTGGCAAAAAAGATGAATTATGCTGATACGTAAGACACAAATTTTGGTGTGTATTCATGGTGACAGCACACAGCCTGCAGAGAGAGATCATTGTCAGGCCACTGTCTGCCCCTGCACATGATCCGCCCAGCTGCTAGTTTTGGGGTTTCGGGTCAAAAGCTGCTCTTGTCAGCTCGCTGAGAGTTCGCAACCCTGGACCAAAAGGGCAGCAGATTTGATATAAGGATTATTAGCCACCGTAAGAGGCCACCCTGCTTGTAGCTGGTAATAAGATATCTTATTATCAAGTATTATGGTCATGTATATTGAACAGTACTGTGGGCGATGATCCCCTCTTGAGTTTCATAGAATTTGAGGATTTCCGAAGAACAGGTCACTATAAACAAATGGTCCAGTGCTAATTTCTGTCAAAAATATCAATATATCTGATGATATGTGCCTCCCATTGTCCCCAGGACGATATGAAAAATGTATATGTATATACAGTATATAATATAATATAATATAATATAATATAATATAATATAATATAATATAATATAATATAATACAATATAATATAATATAATATAATATAATATAATATAATATAATATAATATAATATAATATGCCCATTTATTGCCCAGGCTCAGCCCTACATTTCAAATTCACCTTGCGTTCTCATGTGGGCCTAGAGTGATGATTTTCCATGACTGGATCTCAAAGTAACCATCATGACCCATCTTAGGCACTTCTAACAAGATGCTGCACCATCGTTTTGTGAACTCTTTCAAATTCATTAACATGAGAAAGTGCTGACAGGAGTCAAAAACCCTGTCTGATCATGTCTCATTACTCACTTCCATCTTTACGTCTATATTCAATTAGCCACTATCCTGGCGTGCGGCAGAGGAATGAGCCGGTGACATAATGGCTGAGATTGTTTGCGGTTATGTCCTTGTTAATTTTTGACAGAACAGGGAGGATCTCTCTCCCATCTGTAATCTCAAAATGTCATTGGCTCTTCACAGCTATTTCATGTTGTCCTCTCAATGAATCACCGGCGCTGCTGCTGGTGTATCCTTAAGCTTAGAGATTCTTCTCACACACACTCCAGCACACAGTAGCTCACACATGCACAGAGGTCTCCTGGCGGTGCGATGGACAGCTTAATCAGTGTAAACCCAAATTAGTGTCTGACTGAAAAAGAAATGCATCCATCTCGGCTTCCCCAATTAATTCCAAGTAGAAGTTTTGGAACAGCTTTGCTGTTGGGAAATCCCAGTAGAGTTGGGTGTCATCCTTTTCTTCCCTATTAATTTCTTGGAATTGCTTAAAAACACTGCATAATTGGCAATTATAAGAAGATTCCCATAAACTGAAGAAAAGTTCATGCCTTGAATGTTTCCCAGGCGCTGACAACGTCAAAGTTCAACTGAACCTGTTGCAGTTCAAACCAACAGGCAAATATGTTTAATAAATAAGTATTTTCATGTCTTTGTAGTTGTATAAAAACATGATAATCCCACCAGTTTGCAAGAAGAAATGCAATAAGTCAAAATATAAAGGTTGTCTTAAGTATTGTACTGTGTGTATTAACCCCTAAAGTTAACTCCAGTGTGAACTCCAGTGTAAAAAAAAGTCTTACTACTACTCTTCTACTGTGATTTATTTGTGAAAGGAAACTTTGATTTCCACAGCTTTGTTTGTTAAAGTGATCTAAATGCACGCCTTAAGTGTGTGTGTGTGTGTGTGTGTGTGTGTGTGTGTGTGTGTGTGGGTGTATGCCTATATAAATGTATAAAACAGGAGCAGTAGTTGTCCAAACTAAAAACTGCTATTCCCAATGGTGTAGGAGCTGTCCGTTGCTGAAACTACACACTTCCACAGCTGTAGATGTGCTGGTACCCCTATACAAAACTTCTTGTCGAAAGGGGGAGGCTATGCTTAAAACCACCAAAAAGAAATGTAAAAATATGTAAAGTATCCCAACCACAATTAAAAGAAATGTCAAAATGAGGGCTTCCAAGTTTCCAGTGTTTCATCCCCTGGAGATTTGTGTCTCCCATTATTTCACTCCTTTTTTAATCTTGTCAACCAATGAAGGATAAAGTTAAATATGCCTGATTTTTAAAAATTTTTATTTTGATAATCTATCTAGTTACACCTTCATTTGTGTCTCATCATTCCCACACCCTGTTTGAGTCCCCCAATCCCACAGCCTGAAACTTGCAGTGCACATCAGTCTGCTGAATGAGACATTTTTCCAGATGAGACAGCAATAAGACCAAATATACCGTAACCATATATATTTACCCTCAACTGCCTTAGTATCTTTTTTTTATCCCCAAGCTCCAATGTCTCCTGCTATTTTGGAGAAAGCCACTGCAGAGGGGATTCTTCCTCTGCATTTGTACACAATGTTTTACCATCACAAATCTGATGCTTGGATTAGGCTGTAATCCAGTACAAGAGTGGGCTTGTCATCAAGACCCATGAAAAGATCGCCTCATGGTTGACATCTGCCTCTGTTTCCGAGTCTGGTAAATATTAATATAGACTAGAAAAGCCTCTCTTTGGCTGACTGGGCTGCTCATAGTTGCCAAAAAAGGTTTGTACATGCGGCGAAGCGAGACATTGAGACTATCCAATTCAACCAGCTGCCCTATCAAGGAAAAAAAGGCTCAGAAGGTGAGAGGGAAGAGATGAAGGCTTGGATAAATTGGTAACAAACCATATCATTACCTATTGAAAATTTAAAATGCTGCAAGGTGGGAACATCTTGTTTTCCCTCATGTGGAGAGCATTGTTAGAGTGAGAGAAACAGCTGATGGATGGCTGGCTCTTGTTAGCAAGCACAACAATCAAGGTTTTATTTAAAGATATCGTTAAAAAGCACATTAAAACCAATGTCGTTTGCATAAATGACAAGAATGCATGTGCAAACAGGAAAGGCATTATTCATATGGAATGAATTAGATGTGTTGTTTTCAAGGCTTTCTCGCTCCATCAGCGAAGCACTAGTCATTTTCTCATTAGCACTGATAACAGGGGACAAACCTTCAGTGCCAGCCCCAGTTATGTGACAGAAGAACCTTTCAAAATGCAAGAAAAATAGCTTTCTTGGTGACGCAGCTGGGGGTAAAGACATTGAAAAGCATGAATATCACCCAAATATGCGGCTCAGCAAATCATATAGTAGAGGAAGAGGGGAGCATCTGAAAAAAGGGATTCATTGATGTTTGCTTCAGTGTCATCAGGAACTGACTTCAAGCTGGGTTATTGAATTAGAGTGTGTTTGGAAAATGTGATTCAAGCAGACAGATGCAGAATTACACAGTATAATATAAATTATCTAGGTATTACAAAACAGAGTAATGTGCTGTCAGTGACCTTGCCTTGATGTGTGTGGGTAAAACCCTAAACAGATGAGTAGCTAACATGTTAGCTGATTGCAAAGCTATTTCTACAAGCGATAACACCCGCTGTTCCTGCAGAAAGCTGTTAAATTCAGTGCAGCTTAGATGAATGTGGATAAATAGCCATGATGATTCTTGATTCAACTGTCTATGGCCTTTGTCTATGGGACAGAATTATATTTTGTACTGGAAGCCTGAAGGCCATGATGTTACATCCTTGTTGCCTCTCAACGCTGGTCAACAGACACAGACAGGCTGGCGCACATGAGGGAATATTAAGCACAGAGGCAGATGGGTTACCAGAGAGACATTTGCATGCATATCACATACATACTGTATGTGTGCAGACCCGCGCCCGCACACACACACACACACACATACACAAAGCAAACCTCCGGGGAGGAGAGAATAGCTCTTCTTTGAAATACCTCCTTACATGCAGTCTCACATCACAGCCCTTTTTCTGCTCACAAACACACAAAATACACACCTTGGAAAAATTATACATTTCCATGTCCTGTTTCTTCGGGCACTTAGATCAGAGAGACGTGGTGCAGTAAATGGACAATAAACTCCCCCCAGCCAGGCTCTCTCTGTCTGAAAAGTGGTATGCACTCTTCCCCTTGTAGTACTTAGAAATAAATCTGCCTTTTATTTTACTCTTGTTTAAAAAAAGTAAATAATCAACTGCAACACAATCTGAATGTATTTATGTGATAATTGTGTGTGTATGTTCGATAAGTGTGTTTGATTAATTTTTTTTCGAGTAAATATTGTGGTGCTACTATTGCCTTTACTAGAGGCTAAAGTGAACACATTTTTTCCATAAGTGTGAAAACCCTTGTAAAATTACTCTATAAGCTCAGAACTGTGATGTTGAAAATTGTGCACCCTTTAACCCTGGGTTTGTAAAATGTAACATATTGTGTTATAGCTGACGAACTTAAAACTTGACGTAAATGATTTCTTTGTTATTGTTCAAAAGTATATTGCGTATACATAAAGTCTAACAGTTTGATGAGCTGCATTGTTACATTTGGTGTCTTTTTAAAAGAAATGTGGGAACTCATCACACACTCAGTGTCTTGCCGACATCTATACAAAAGAGAGAAAGAGAAATGCACATCTCTCACAATCATCTTTAAAACAAAGAAGTCACTAAAATCTTAAAGTAATCTGCAGTAAAGTAAACTAGCCAGAGCGGTCCAGAGAATGAGCAGGACAAAATTCACCAACACAAAAGAAGCAATTTATGCATACTACTTATCACACATTGGAAACACAGGGAATGTAATGTGTGAGTTTTTATCGGAGATGATTGGCCAGGCATAAGCAGATTTATTGTCCTACATCAGTATTGAAAATTCGGCTTCTAAATTATGTGAAATTCATTCATTTATTCATTCGGTGAATGACATGAAACTTCCTGTAAGAAACAGGCTAATACATGGTTTGATCAGATCATTTCATCGGACTTAAGGATGAGCTCCAAATAAAGTGATCTCTTATTTTATAAATTGTATGCACACACCTCCTCATTTTCAATTTGCTCCCGTGTATTAGCATATTTACACATCAATTCTTTCTCCCGCATTTCTCTCTTGCAAGCTTTTGGAACTCGTCTCCTGGTGATGTAGGATTTATTGACTGAAGTCTGTAAGTCTGTTGTTTGCACAATGTCATGCGTGCCTAGTACTGTTTGGCAATTATAGTGGCTGCATCCCCACACTTGTCAACCCTTCCCAAAGCTGTCTGTTACTAAACTCTGTGAGCAGAAAAAAAAAATCAAAATCAGCTATGTTGCCACTTTCCCTGTGAGCCCTCACAACAAAGGGATATGTGGGTTCTGTGGTGTATATTTTTCTACATTAGTCTGCTGCATATTTTACCTAGAGAAAATCATTACCTGGGCCTGGAGGATCCCCACTGTGGGTTGAAATGCTTATACACAAGGCCATTTTTCATCTGGAGTCCCCAGTCTAATAGCTATACCCCTAATATATATTTATGCTTCCTTTTTTTTCCTGAATTAGGCAAGGCTCACACTCCCAGATGTACTATTTGAGATCATTATGTGTTCTCTGTAGATTCTTTCTATCTATTAGCACTCCTCATAAGCTAAAGTCACCGTATTACCATCTGTCCTCCCTACTAAGTTAACATATGTTTTTATTTTTATCCCGTCCCACAACCTCCCTATCACTTACACCTATTAATGTTCTTAGGCTCCTTGCAAAGCCTTTTATCTCCCCCCTCTCTCTGCCTTTTCCTCGATCCAGTCTTATCCTCTCATTATTATCTAAACTTAGAAGGATTGGGAACTCTATACTGTGTATCCCCTACCGCTAGTTAAAGGTGATAATGTGCTATCTCTCTCTTTATGTCTCTGCTTCTCCCCATGCTATCTTTTCATAAAGCTGCACTTGACCTCTATTTCTGTCAAGGAAACTGGAGCATCTGGCTGCTGCCCCAGTACAAGTGAATCCCCTCCTCCACCCTCCCTTTCCATGCCATACTACCCATCATCTTACTCCTTTCAGATTCCCCACACACTTTTGCTCTAATGCTCACAAAATGTCTCAGGAAACTTCCCGTGGGAGACTGTTACACCTGTCAACCTGTGGCTCAATGGCTTTCCTGCCACATTTGCCTCTTCCTTTGGCTCCAAATCTTTTCTGAGGCGCTATTTTCACTGAAAAGAGTTCGTCACAATAGGATTAATCGATACAAAATGCTGCCAAAAGAGAGAAGTTCCAAATAGCATTTGGAGGACCTTTTTAAGGTTCACTATATAAAGATGTTGATATCGGCGCTCAATTTTCAAACGCACCTCACTGTGAAAAAGGTTTGTGGAATTGCACGTGCCAAGCTGTGAAGGGCTGCACGGCTTTCAGACACTTTTCAGTACAAATCTAAATAAGGTTTGTGTCATGCACAGTTGAGGGTCTGTGCTCTCAGTTTAGGAGAGCATGTTGATTGTACCTGCTCAGCGTGAAGTGGGAGAAAACTGGTGACAGGTGGCGACAGACAGACATTTAGGATCCAAATAATTTCAGATGTTGCTGAGAGAGCTTGTGACTTATCAGGTTATTATTACAAAGCAAAGGTGCATTTTTGAAGATAGACAGAACATTCCCATATGTAAAAAATGATTTCAATGCATCTTCATTTTCCTTCCAAAAGTGATATGCTAGTTTTCTCTGCTGTGTTTTTTCAGTCTGTAACTTCACTGGGCTGAAACTGAAAAACCTCCTTTTCTGGCTTATTAATGTTTCTAAAAATCAGGATATTAAAAATCACCAAAAAGAGAATTACTCAAAAACAGATCAATGACAGTTTTAAATCAATCCAAAAATAAATCAATCAAAAAAAAGATTTGTATGCAAAAAGTCCCAGTTAATGTTTCTGTTCATTATAAAATGTCAAGTATATGACAGACTCTTTTTAAATTGAATTAAATTTAAATTAAAAACTCCAGTGTTGGATTTAAGTCCTCTAAAAAGTCAACATCAAAACCCAGAAAGGGTCAGTTTTAGTCAGTTAAATCTATATGACCATTTATTTGGAACACCAGTTGATAGGAATTATTCCTAAGTTTCTGTGTTGCACATGTTTGCTGTCATTAATGCCATATTGCCGTGTTTATTTCAGATGACGAAATCAACGTATTTATTTACTATCCCGTTTTGCAAATAACGAGATAGGTCAAAAGCACTAATCTGGGAGTGGAACCCCATGTGGAGGATAATCGACAATGAAGGAAAGGACCAGTGAACACTTTTAAATAGTCAAGCATCAGTTGAATGGGAAAATTATGAATTTTGTTTAACCTATCTGGAAAATATGAATAAAAAGTGCTGGAAAAAAAGAATGAGTAAGGACTGTGCAGCACATGTGGTTTATGCCTTGAGCAACAGTTTCCAATATGATGCCTCATTAATAAAGAAATCACCTGGGCAATGAACACAGACTCAGGTCAGAAAGAGCCATTGATTCTCCCCGCAGCATTAAAACAACCAACTTGCAGATTCAGACAGGGTAAAATATTCTACATGAGTTCTGAGGGCTCCAGACAAGCACTGATATCAGCTCTCATTTACACTTAAACACGACAGTAATTCCCCAAAATTTATAAGATATATGACAAATAGACAAAAAATGTCCAGGTTCTAATCAAGGCAGCTGCTCTGACATTGAAGGTCTCTTTTTGTTCTTCAGCCACAATCCCAAATGAATGTTTTGTTATACGTTTTATAATACATCACAGCAAGTAAAATGTAATTTGTTTCCACTGTAAAGGCCAGAGTAGAAACCTTCAAATCTCAGAAGATGAGTTTGAATCAGAAATCATTGATCACAGTTTACAATTTGGTGCGTTTTATTATTATTATTATTATTTATTATTATTATTATGGTCCATAATGATAATAACTACTAACTGTAAACCGTAAACCTACAAGTTCTGATACAAACTCAAAAGAAAGAAACACTTAGCAGCAAATACAGAGGAGTTTGGGGTCTGCAATGAACATCAACTGACCCTAAATCTGCCCTGAAATGTGTTGAGCATAAAACATTAAATCCAGAAATGCAAACTAGAACCCTAAACCAAGTCTTCAGCCTCAATCTGAATAAACAGTGGTTAGTAGAAGATCCCCCCCTCCAAAACCACAACATTTTCATCATATCAATACCATCGCCACTAGACATAAGCCTATCTAATGGCCTTTTTCAGACTTCCCACTTTGCCTATCGGAAACGGCATCAGTAGTGATGAGAGACGGCGCTCATTGTTTGAGTCTAATCATAGTTGACGCTTCAAGCATCAGTTTGATAAACAGACAATCTCGGTTTATAAATAATTAAACAGCCCTGTTAGTTCCCCCACATTCAGTGTCACACTCTTGGAGTCTCACAGTTATCTCTTCGTATTCTCATATGGTCGTGGTGATACTCTGCATGGTGAGCTGTTAGACTTAGAAAAGTGGGGGGTGAAGATGCGCTGCACGCCGAGTCCAAATGGCAAACTGACGCTGCAATATCTGACCATGGTAATGACTGAGTCTGAATACAAGATACAGCATTTTCAGCCATGCAAGATTATTTTAACCCCCCTAAAAATCAATTAACAACCTTTGTGACATTTACACATAATATGTCACTGATTGTAATGTAAATTTTTACCTTAATGAACATAATATATGGCAGCATGGTGACGCAATGATTAGCGCTCACCTCAATTCTGTGCGGACTCTGCATATTCTTTCAGTGCCCGCGTGGGTTTCTCCAGTTACCTTCAAGAGTTCAAAAACCTGGAATAAGTTACTTGGAGATTTTGTAGATGCATGTCTCTGTATGAGGTGTGAACAAGAGAGTGAATGGTCTAATGTCTCTATATGTGGCCCTGTGATTGACTGGCCTTCAGTCCAGGGTGAACCCAGGGTCTCGCCCAATGACAGCCGGGATAGGACCTCCCCTTGCGACCCTGAGAGCAGGATAAGTGGGGATTAAATAACAATAAAGGAGCGATGAGTCTTGAAAACGTCAAACAAAGACCTTGTTGCATTTTCTATCTAAAAAAATAGTCAACTTCAATGAAAAACCATGATGTTCCAGAATGACCAGTCTTCGATAAGCATGGTTATTGATTGCTCATTTTGTCATGAAAAGCTCAAAATTGAGCGTAAAATTAGTCAACATATGGTGTTTTTTAATTTTTTTTTGTTACACAACGTCATAATTTGATGTTCACCGTTTCTAGCTTGCTGTAGGCAGACATTCACAAAGTGTTAATTCTAGTTCTGCGTTTCCTGTGTCTTTTTGCTAAGTTCTTCACAGAGGTGAACATGATCTGGCCCACATACTGTGACAAGCCTCCTCATATTTAGGACAGCCTGTTTTTAGGCCTCCTTTTCAGCAGTCCATCAGGGTTCTCGGGTCCAAGCTTTCATGAAACTTAAAACAAGTTTTCCTTTTTTCAGGTGTGTGTGAAACCATGAGAACCATATTGGATTCTTCAGGGAATCTCAGAGTGTTGAGGCTGGGAGGTTATCAGCTAACAACAGCATCACTGTCCCTCCATCTACTTGTCTCTGCTTTTTTCCACAACACAAAGTCTTTTATGTGCCTCCTTCTACTACAATATTCTCTTTCTTCAGTTATTTTCTGGTTTTAGTAAGGGTGTTAAAATGCAGGTGTCTCATTTTGTCATCAAAAGTAGGTGCAGTGCAATCATTTTTTATTCTTATCACACTCATATGTTTTATCAGTTGCAAAATCAGGTCCATCACATGTCAGTGCATGTTTGTGTGTGTGTGTGTTTGTATGCAGCCACTGATGCTGCCCAGAATTTTTATTTTCAGTGTCTATGTGTTGACAAGCGTATAAGTTAACCCATAAGGTTGAGGGCAGAAATGCTGATGTTCTGCTGTAGGAGGACAAGGAGCGTCATCATCATCAACCACAATCATTAAATCAGAAGCTGACTTTTAAAGCTCCCTGATTTTTGTCACACACCACTCCCATCCCTTTATGACCATATAACTATGCTATGAAGATTACTGTCAAAAAGATAAGACACTAAATCACATAGGGGTAATTGTGTTTTGTTGTTTTATGGAAATGTATTAAGTATTGTCCAAGGGTGAATTGCATTGCAGGTTTTCAATATGTTAAACATTGTGATACATTATATTTTTTATTCTGTCATTCCAAACATGGATAATAGTCTTGTATAAGTCTGATATAAATCTTTGCTGTTGATGATATTTAATTGATTTCATGAGTAAATGTTCAGCAGTCCCTCTTTTCGGTAAATTATCTGACTTATTTTTGGTTGCCATTAGAAGACACTATTGTAAATATGCAGAAAGTCACATTAAAATCAGTGAAAAAGCTGTGAGACATTTTTAAGAAATTGCACAGAAATCCCAGAAAATTGCCTGAATCTGAGAAAGATATTACTAATAACACAATTTACTGCTGCATTCAAAAGCGTCTAGCAATTTTCCGATAAAAGAAAATACAGTAAATAAAGGGGCTGTGTAGATATTTCGAAAACTTGTAAAATACGATTAGTTTCTAGGGCATGAGTATATGGAAGGATATTGTTTGACTTCATAGTTCCTTGACAGAGGTTTCAGAGCAAAATGGAGTCAACGAGATATTTTCAGCCACCGTGTCTGAGTGGATTAGTCCAGTCCCCCTTTAAGGGAAATAACAGTTGAAAAACTGCTGCTGTGATTCCCCTTCGCCTCCGTATGGATTCCAGGTCTCATAGAAACACCCAAAAGAAGAGAGTAAATGTCTTTGTCAAAAGCGGAGTTACTGACACTAGACCTTTTTTTTTTACTCTTTAGATTAAACTCTATACGTTAGATTTCTGTGTATTTGCCTAAAAGCATTTTCTCCTATCCCATACTACTTAATTCACACATTGTAACCTTGTTGAGCTGCGAATATCACACTCCTTTTGGAAGTATTGACAGCATCTTCACATTCTGTATTTGCCTCCACTCACATTTTGCAGTAAATGGATTTATGCTCTGTGGAGTTTTATGTGGAATGCTCCAAGATTAGCCGGATGTTTAATCATGGAGTCTTTTGAAATAAGCTTAGCATTTATCGGGATGCTCTCCCAAAATGAATAAATAAATAAATAAAGGAAGAAATAGCTAGGCAGCGAGCAGAAAAGGTCTTGGGAATACAATATCAAGCAGCACTGTAAATTATTTGAGTGGCTCATTATCTAATTATTTTTATTTTTTATTTTTTGTGGTTTCTGTGTGGGGCTTTGAAGATTTCCCCAAGAGATAAAGGAAAGTTGTTATTTTTTGTATGATTTTTATTTATTTTTTTTACCCACCAGAGATCTCAAAATGAGCTTTGTCCTTTTTTTGGCACCACCAATCTCTCCTCTCTCTCACCTTCCCACCGGGCACAAATGTCTGGCTTCGAAGACGAGCAAATGTAACAAAACATGCATTAATATTCAGTTCAGTCTTCCACCACAAGCTGACAGAGACACAATATCTGATCTGTGATCAGTTTTGGTTGTATGTACTTTCTTATTATCGTTTTGGAGTTTGAGGTTTTGCAAAACAACACAATTTTACTGAATTTGAGGAGAAAAAAACAAAACAAGAGGAGCCTTGAATGCTGGCTAAGGTTTTTATTTGACAAGACAATTACTTGGCTGATATTCAAGAAGAGGGAACGGGGAAAAAATCGTATCGGTTTGGGAGCAGACCAGCAGCCGAGGCATTGCTGTTGAAGGAAGAGTAACATTAATAAATGAGCACAAAATAGCACATTAAAGAATGGAACTCTCTGAGCTCCCTGGTGTTTGCAGAATGAATTAAGAGAGCCGAAGCCGAAGAAACATTGATGTTTTCCACGCCACATCCCTGGGTGACTGGTGCCTCACTCGAAAGGGGATGTTGTGACAAGGTTATAATGCAAGGACATATGTTTTAATTATTTTCAGAATCAGTTGTGCAAGAGACAGGGAACCACTTTTGTTTCGTTAGTAGATTTGCTAATTTACCACTATTTTTTATCAGCAAAGAAATATGGGAAGCACTGGTGTGCCACCTCGTTGCCAGATTGTGGAGCAGTTCTTGAGCTGGTTGTCAAATGTCAGCCGTAAGATCTGTTTTGGAAGTTTGGGGTGAAACTGTGACTATACAAAATGCGGGACCAGAGTGGTCTCTCATTGCTGGTCATTCGTATCAATACTGTCACACACATTCATATTGCAACAGTGAAAACAGCTGACTTTCAGACTTGGTAACAGGTCACATGAGTCAAAGTTAGTTAAAAGCACTAGCCACAGGAAGGGCACGCATGCAGTTTTCGTTGTACCCAAACATTGGAATTGCCTGCATGGCATCTGTCAGCTGATGTACACTCACCCAAAACAACCCTTATACACACTCCATGAGAAAGGAAGCTCTTAAACACCAGATAGATTTTTTTATCGCTTGGAAAATCCATGAAATGAATCATTTATTGTGATCATTTGCACCATTTGTTCCAATAACATTTAATAAACGTGAAGAGCATCATTTTATCCCTTTGCAAGTTCATTAGTGTTACTCCAGCTGTACTGTACTTAAAATACTTGTACTTAATGTACTTAAAATAATAGCAGGGATTTTTTAGTTTATTTTATTTGCACGCACCACATGGCAATGATCTGAAAACAGTAAATAGGCTCAGACTGTCTCAACATCAGGTATATTGAGTTGTGATGCATTATAGCCCAACCATCCAGATGTACCAGTGTCACTGCTGTACATAGTAGCCATTTTTCTGAACAAGGCAGCCATATGTTGACGATGTGTATATAAGCATTTTTTTAATTTGTTTTTGAATGTTGACGATGATTTGGTGTGTCATTTACATGCTTCCTGAAAAGCTTGAAGGTTTACTTTTACCGGTACTTATGCTATTTTTTTCAGATATAACATGTGTGTATGTATGTGTTATTGTGTGCGTGTGTCGTTTGAGTGAAAGACTTAAAGACAAAGATGGAGAGGGGGTGAGGAGAACATACAGCTTTGTAAGTTGATTATGAGGTTTTGAAAACAGCTCTGTAGTTTGCTTTTTAAGAGACTCCCCAAATTAATTTGCTCTATAGTGAGAATTATTAAATAGATCATCTTGCCGTACAGTAATAACGCAATTAATTATTTCCTTCTGAACTCACTGCACAGTTTTAATTAGCTTTTTACAAAATATCTGCTCATCAGAATTACAACAAAAAACTCTGACACCTCATTTTCCACGAGTAAAACTTGCAGGGAAATGTATCATTAATGCAGAGGAAAAGGAACATTTCTAAATAAATATGTTATGGTAATTTTCAGGCAAATTGCCAGAGAACCCCCATTTGGAATTTATGGTGGTTCTGTGTCTAACTTCACTGAAACTTTTCATTTCGCGTTTACATCAAAATTCCATTGTCCAGCAACAATTTGTAAAAAATGTCTCAACTAAGATCAACAATTTTTAAATAATTTATTCAAATGTTTGTCTGAGTGTATTTGAAGACTGAGCATCATTTACATGCGATTCACTTTTTCTATTAGAGGATGATTCATACCTTCTGCTTTTTCTTTGAGGTTTTACAATTCTTAAAATCCTGGAAAAGTTGAGCATACACACATAAACACAATATATACATACACATATACATATAAACACATATGATTATACATGGGTATATATATACATATATATATATACCCATGTATAATCAATTTAGTTATTTACTTAATAATTTTTTTTATTTTTTTTTTGGTTATTTGGATGGTGAAGTGCTTCTACCTCACAGTTTCCTCCCACAAACAAAAACAGGTGTTGAAGGTTATTTGCAAACCTCTAGCCCCACTGTGTTTCTCACTACAGGATAGGTGGACTGAATGAAGGTGTGATTTCATGTGTCTACTAATTTTTCTCCTCTCATTTTTACAGCACTTTGATTGAAATTACTCCATACATATATTTATCATTATTTTATTTACGGTACATACTGTATATGAAAATATGCATATATAATTGAGTAAGCTGGGACACAGTCAGTCGAATTTGTATCCATTTGCAGCTTCTGCTTCCACAGGAAAAGCCAACAGTGGCATTGCTATTGGTTTGAGGAACCGTAATGCGTTCAGATGTTGATTCCAATATGGGAAAGTCCTACTGTAATCCATTAATACCCTGACAAACAATATTAATTTTCTGTCTGTTTATGGCAACATATTCACCAACTTTCAATAAAACATGTCAAATTCACACAATTCAGGCACACTTTTCTCCAAGAATAAGAAATGATTATTTTATCATCTTTTATTTCCTCTCCACTAGAGAGATTCCCGGTGACTCCAATAATCCAGCCTGTTTCAAGGATTGGCTCGATTTTTTTCCCATTGGACTGTCAAAATGTGGTAAATGTGGGGACCCAATGCAAGAAATGAGAAATTTCTGACCAGGACAGATCATGACATGCACCTCAATAAAAGAGACAAGTTAATATTCTCAGCCGGACATTCATTGAATAGGTTTGTGATATCATGAGAACCAACCTTGAGCATCTGATATAGTCTGATATAAATGTAGGTTTGATGAGGAGCTTCTTTTTTATTTTTAGCTATTTTTAAATTGCATTATTAAATAACCAAAATAAAGTTCCAAAGGTGTAACACCAATGTTGCCCAGAAGTAGACCGATCAAAATAAAAAAAATCACAATATAAACCTTCGCACATACATTTCTAAGATGATGGTGTTGGTAGGGTTTAAGTTCAACACTGGATTTTATCACCCTTATCTTCATCATCTCCTAAAATCCAATGTGTGTCCAATATTTGGATCCAGTGTCCTTCTGACGTCAAACCGATGTCGTTTGCCAGCTGGGTTAATGGGGTCTAGCCTCGCTACAACCCGTGACCTAGATTTATATTGGAACCCAGCAGTGACCAGTCGGACCAATGGTGCAGTGGCAGTGTTCTGCTTTCATATGAAACACAGTCCACAATCACCTCCAGCCATGCGAGGAAAAGTGAAGAAATATACCACAGCTCCCAACCTTTATCTCTCCTTCTCCCCCAGACTAATTTCATATATATTAGCAAAACACATATCTTATATTAAATGTTACTCTAAAACTGGTACAGCAGGAATGACAAACTGAATGCATTAATTCAGCTTATCAAGTGTAAAAAAAGAAAGTCAAAGATATTCTGCAGGCTTATATAATGACAGCATTGGTATTTTCTGTATTAAGTCCGTCCAACAAAGTATAAACATAAAATTTGCCATGGCTTTTCTAAACTCGATATTTAGAGCTTCCGCAACATTACCATTCATTTGAGGTTTTAGAGAAACCCTGCAGAAAATATCAAGCTCTTTAAAAACCAGATTTCACCAGTTAGTCACTAACTTTATGTGTTTGCCTTTTTCATGCTCTGCCAACTCTGCCACCCTAGAAAACTAAGCCACAAAGATGACTCACCAAAATAATGTAACACTTGTGTTTCTCATATTATGAGGAAAAGTTGTCTATATGAAGTACCCTTAGGCTGTTCTGTGAATTTATTTTCTTGATATATACTCCTCTCTTCAACATGTTTATCTGTATTTTTCATTTCCCACTCATAGGTTTATTGAAAGCGGGTGCAAATATTTTCTACTTTCTCTTGTTTATCTTGCAGTGTTATGTAATTACAACATGCTAAATACATAAATGACGTACTCTTGATTAAGCGGGACCTTTTTTGGGCGGGTAGGGGTTGGAGGGTGCCAATAGTGAAGATACCAATCTTACATGTTAGTTAAATAAGTCACTCTCCTCCACCTTTTTCACAAGACATGGATTTCATTATATAACGCAACCATTTTTAATTCTTTTTCCTGTCATCTTGTGTGTGTAAATCCAATAAAGTAGCAACAGTTAATATTTTGTGAGCATCATCATTACAATGTTAGTACTTTGGGATCCATTTGATGCGATTATTGCAACACCCAACCGAGCTGAGGTTTTTCACAGGAAATCCCATAAAATCAATTGGACAGTATGTGTAATTGTTTTGCCTGTGGATGCATGATATCTCCAGAAATGTATTCATCCATATAAATCAGTCTTTCTAAGCAAGCAAATTTACAAAATCATTTGTACCGGTACATCTTTTATGAAAGTCTGATGTTTTATTGTACAAGTTATCATACACCATATGCAACAAAGACTAAACAGGTGGAAACCTTATAAAGATAACCGGCTGAAATGATTTAAAATACTGTGTTAATGCAGGCTAAAGTCAAACTGCAGTTGTAGATCTACCGAGGCGACCACGTGCATGTTTTCTACCATGCATAGTAGCAAGGGCACCCATCTGTACTTAGTTATGTCCATTGAGGTAGAAAACATTGTGTGTTCACAGCTATCCACCTGTCTGACCTGCTGACCGTGATGCTACAGTGTGCAGCCTTGTCACGGGATGACCTCAGTGACTCATGGTCGTCTGAGCAGTCTGCCTCCGCAACACACTCAGCTCTTGCTCACCCACTGGCATAGGTTCTGTCTCACTCCGCTCATCTGCCATCCGTCTGCTTGTTTATTTATTTTTTTCTACTATTAGTATGTCTCGCTGTTGTGAATGCATTTACCACGTTGCCTTCTAGTTTTATTTATTCATTTTTAAGTCAAAGTTCTGCCGACTATCTCCTCTCCTTGCTCTCGTTCCCCTGCTTTTTTCTCAAGGGCCTACCCTAGTGGGCCTCCTAAGGCGGCAAGTGATGACAGTTGTATTATCAGTCGATTGCGAGGTCACTTTCACTCAGCTCCGTTGAGACTTAACAGCACTGTCTGTATCTGAGCCGCAGACACAAAGGGGGGAGGAGGATGACAGGGTAGTAAACAAAAATATTGAGAGACAGAGAGAAAAGGGGGAGGAATGGAAGCAGTGATGAAACAATGACACTATAAAACACATAGCCAAAGTGAGAATAAAACTCATCAATATAACCGTTCTGCGTCCCGCAGTGTGAATGGAATTAAAAATCATTTAGATTTGGATGATTTCCCCGATATGCAAATTACACTCCACCTAACCAACATATGTTTATGCTTATTTGCTCTTGTCCTTTTGCTGTGAATAAGACAAGTGCATGACTGAGTGGCTGCACACGTGGGTGTAAAATCTAATATAGAGAACTCTGCCATCTCATGATTGACGTTTAATCGCCATGGCAACGAGTGGGCTGAGAGTGACTGCTCCCCTGAGAGATTTTAGTCACCAGGTTGCAAGAAAGAAGGAGACTAAGGACTTTCTAACTGAGCCTCAAAGCTTTGCTTGGGATTCTATTCCAAAAATTGACCTCCTTCTAGCATCTAAGCCAACATCTTTGCAGCATTTTACCCCCACTCAACAAACAACGCCATCCTCCTCCCACCCTCATCTAGCTGTTGACCCAATATTCAAACACAGCAGCAAGCCAAGATTAGGTGTTAGACAAAAATAAGCCCATGATTTTTGATTTCTGTATTTCAGTGATTTCAGGTCTGGCACAGTGCTTTGGGTGCCCAATGCTATCTGATTTTACTCCCAATTACGGCAATATAGTTTTGCTCCAGTGGAGCTGTGGATGATTTTTACATTCAGAGAAACATCACTGTGATGATGGTGCTCTCATCCATGACTTTGTGGGCTGATTCTCTGTTTTTCACTCTCCTGATTTCTTTTCATTTACATTTGCATTAGCTGCTCTCTGCTTCTTCTACGAGACTTCCGTTGTCTTGTAGGCTTTGCTTGAAACGTGGAATCGGTGTGAAATGTTGAGTAAACAGCGATATGCAGTTTCTGCATGGAATCCTGAAGGAGATGGAGGAAATTGGGTGGGAGGAGGGGATTCCCAAAGAATCTGAAATGTGACGCAGTGTTTGTTTTGTCTATCTACTGTATGCAGACTGGCGGCACCTCTCTCTTCATCAATGCTTGTCACACGAATCCCGCCTGTATCCTGTTCCAATTTATTGCAGCTGGGCATGAAAACTCACAAAGAAAGTCACATGTAGTTACCATAGCATCCATTTTGTAAGTACAAACCCTCCCGCTGAGGTCAAAGTGCGGGGGTGGTTTGAGCCCTCTTCAGTTGGTGTCATTCCAGCGTGCCACCCAGTGGGTGTCCAGTCAGCTTACTTGAGAGTCTGGGTGGGTGTGATTCTTCAGTTTGGACATCACACAAGATTCTTATTTGGTGGATTGATGAGAAGCCTCCCACAGAGCTGCTCTATCCTCAGCTAAAGGGTGAACGTGGGTCGGTTGATGTGATTACAAAATCCCCTTGAAAGCTGAAGAGGAAGGTCAATGGGTCATCCAAGTCATTAGAACAAGTTGTCCGCATCCAATGATCATCTGTGTCAAATTCTGTGATAATTTTACAGAACTACTCAGGACCAGAGAATCTGAATTGCTGTTAATGCTTGCTCAATGGCAGATAGCCCCAAAAGCATAAAGATTTGGGCAGAAATTAAAATGAATGCCGAGGGTTTGTGGATGTAAATGTAGTCGTCTCTCAAGTATGGAGGTTGAAATGGAACTGTGGGAATACAAAACTTGCCAGTTCAACATGTTCTAATGAGACTTTTTACTTATGTTAAACGCAGAACCATACAGAAATATGAAGGAAGTTTTCGATTTTTTTTGCATACAGTTTTTACAGACTGTGATGGAACACCAAAATGCGAGTCAACAAAAAAAGAAAAAAAAACAAACATCTTAATTACTTATATTTTCCTACAAGTTCAAACAAGTCATTTTATAAAAAAAAAAAACATTATGAAAAGCCCAGGAATTATTGGGCCATCAGTCCAATAAGGAGCCAACACTGTACAAAATGGAGTTTATAGTAGAGACATCTTTTGTTGCAACCAGTTCAACTGATTTAATTAAATGCGCTTACACATTAGTATCTTCCTTGCATTTATTGGAGTGCACATCTATTTCATGTACAGGAGGGAGCTTAAAAGGCTTTCATTCAATTTTGACGTAAAACTTTTTAAACCCAAAATCAGCAATGTATCGTAGTTTCTGTGCCACAAATAATGTTCGAAAGGGATCTTTAAAATGATGTTTAATTCTTGAGACCGAAAGACGCTGCCCTCTTTATTCATGAGACTGATGGAGGGATGCCACCAGGCAATACACAACTGTTGGTATTAATGACCCAAATGCAATTTTATGGTCCATTTCTTATCATACAATGGAAGTAGAGATAAATGGCACATGTGAATATGTTGTGACTGAAAATGCTTTTTTTTTTTTTGCCCCTCCCGCCGTTACCTGCCCACTTTTATCCTTTTTTCTCTGTCAGGTTTGGTTATAGTTACAAGCTGTTCCCCTGAGAACCGGGTAAAGGAGCTGTGTGTAGGGCCCAAGGCTATGTCTCTGCTGAAACAGTTCCCTGCCTCTTCCAGGAAATTACAGTTTCTCTCACACACAGCCTGGTGGAGAAAAGAAAATGACAAGACACAGAGGGACCTGGGGTTAAGAGGAGGAGGGTAAGCCAAAGACAGAATGTCTGTATGTAGAAGAAACTACACTAACTTTGGTAATCCTTAACTGATGTTTATCATAAAGTATTTTACACCATATGCATAGACTTAAATTTTAAACAACCAAACCTCCAATGATATATACATACATACATTAAAATGTATTTTTTTCATATATTTTATATTTTTATCTTATTTATTTTCATTTTATTTTTTGTTTTACTATCATTCAGGAGTTGGCAAACATTGCTTTTTTTGTTTCTGGTTACAGAATTTCACCGCATTTGTATTTAAGAATAATAAAGTCATTCACATTATTTAAAGATAATATTTTAGCATTTCAGTGCGTCATTTTTTGCTTTGCTAGCAATGCAATATCAAGATCTGATATCTTGACAAGGTTGAATGACTCAAAGCCTGCACTGGGGTTCAGCCTGGTGGATGAGAGGGTAGCTTCCCTTCGGCTTCAGGTGGGGGCGAAAGCTTCTGACTGTTGTTTGTGGCTATGCAACCAAAATTAGTTCATTTTACGCACCCTTCTTGGTGTCCTTAGAGTGGCTGCTAGAGAGCGCTCCTACCAGGGACTCCCTTGTCCTACTGGGAGACTTCAACGCTCATGTGGGCAAGAACAGTGCAACTTGGACGGGTGTGATTGGGAGGAACGGCGCCCTGCTCTAAACCTGAGCGGTGTTTTGTTATTGGACTTCTGTGCTTGTCACGGATTGTCCATAACAAACACCATGTTCAGGCATGTAGTTGTCCATATGTGCCCTTGGCACCAACATGCCTTAGGCCACAGTTCTTTGATCGGCCTTGAGGTCTTATTGTCCGACTTGCAGCCACATGTCCTGGACACTCGGGTGAAGAGAGGGGCGGAGCTGTCAACTGATCACCACCTGGTGGTGAGCTGGCTCCGATGGTGGGAGAGGATGCCGGCCAGACCTGGCAGACTCAAACGTAACGTGAGGGTCTGCTGGGAACATCTGGCAGAGTCCCCTGTCAGGAGGAGTTTTAACTCCCACCTACGGCAGAGCTACAACCATCTCCTGAGGGAGGAGGGGGACATTGAGTCCGAATGGGCCATGTTCCGTGCTTCCATTGTCAAGGTGAAGACTGGAGCTGCGGCCGCCAGGTAGTCACCTATTAGGGCAGCAACCCTCAAACCCGCTGGTGGACCCCAGCAGTGAGGGATGCTGCCAACTAAAAAAAGGAGTCCTATCAGGCCTTTCTGGTCTGGGGCTCCAGAGGCGGCTGACAGGTTCCAGCAGGCCAAGCGGCTTTGGTGGTTGCTGAGGCAAAAAACTCAAGCGTGGGAGGACCATGGAGAATGACTTCTGGTAGGCGTTGAGAAGATTCTGGTCCACCATCTGGCAACTCGGGAGGGGGAAGCTGTGCTCTGTCAACACTGTGTACAGTGAGAGTGCTGACCTCAACTCAAGATGCTGTTGATCGGTAGCAGGAATACTTCCAAGACCTTGAAATGCCTTCCAACAAGGAAGCAGAGCCGGTGGGACTCCGGACACTCCTATTTCTGAGGCTGAAATTGCTGAAGAAGTTAAAAAGTTCTTCAGTAGCATGGTCCCGAGGGTGGATGAGCTCTGCCCTGGTTGGCTCAAGGCTCTGGATGCTGGAGGGCTGTTTTGGCTGACATGCCCCTGTCGCATTGCGCGAATGTTGGGGACAGTGCCACTGGACTGGCAGACGGGGGGGGGGGGGTGATCCCCTTTTCAAAAAGGGGGATCAGAGGGTGTGCTCCAACTACAGGGGGATCACACTCCTCAGCCTCCCTGGTAAGGTCTAGCGGTGCTGGAGAAGAGGGTCCGCCAGGTCGTTGAACCTCGGATCCAGGAGGAGCAGGGTGGTCTTCGTCCTTCGACCAACTCTATACCCTCGGCAGGGTCCTCGAGGGGGCAAGGGAGTTTGCCCAACCAGTCTATATTTGGCCTGTGGATCTGGAGAAGCCATTCAATCCAATCCCACGGGCAATCTTATGGGGGGTTCTCCGGGAGTATGGTGTACCAAACCCTGTCATTAGGGCTGTTCAGACTGTGTATAATCCGTGTCGGAGTCTGCATTGCCGGTTGTAAATCAGACTTTTTTCCGGTGAGACTCCGTCAAGGCTGTCCTTTTTCACAGATTCTGTGAAAAAAGACAGAATTTTTATGGAGACAATTTGTAGGCACAGCCAGGGCTTCGAAGGGATCCGGTTTGGTGGCCGCAGAATTGAGTCTCTACTTTTTGCAGATGGTGTGGCTCATCAGGCCATGATCTCCAGCTCTCAGCGGAGCGTTTCGCAGCCGAGTGTGAAGCGTCCGAAATGAGGATCAGCACCTCCAAATCTCAACCGGAAACGAGTGGAATGCCCGATCCGGGTCAGGGAAGAGGTCCTGCCCCAAGAGTTCAAGTATCTTGGGGTCTTGTTCACGAGTAAGGGACGGATAGAGCGGAGGGTCGACAGGCAGATCGGTGGAGCGTCTGCAGCGATGCGGACTCTGCACCGGTCTGTCATAGCGAAGAGAGAGCTGAGTCAGAAGGCGAAGCTCTCAATTTACCTGCCGATCTATGTTCTCACCCTCACCTATTGTCTTGAGCTAGTGACCGGTAGTGGTAGTGGGGAGCGACTGAAAGAACAAGATTGCGTATACAAGCATCCGAAATATATTTCCTCCGCAAGGTGGCCGGACTCACCCGAAGAGATAGGGTGAGAAGTTTGGTCATCCAGGAGGAGCTCGGAGCACTGCTCCTCTGCATAGAGAGGAGTCAGATGAGGTGGCTCGGGCATCTGGTCAGGGTGCCTCCTGGATGCCTTCCGGGGGAAGTATTCCAGGCATGTCTATCTGGGAGGAGACCACGGGGACGACCCAGGACACGCTGGAGAGACTATGTCTCCAGGCTTGCCTGGGAATGCCTTAGGGTCCCTCTAGAGGAGCTGGACCATGTGGCGAATGAGAGGGAGGTCTGGGCCTCACTGCTCTGGCTGCTGCTCCCGTGACCCCACTCCGGATAAACAGGGAAAGATGGATGGATGGATGGATGGATGGATGGATGGATGGATGGATGGATGGATGGATAGATGGATGGATGGATGGATGGATGGATGGATGGATGGATGGATGGATGGATGGATGGATAATGACATTTTTGATCGGATGTCAAAACATGGTTGTAATGCCTTGTTCTGCTCCAAAATTCAAAAAGGCAACACTCTTAATTCCAAAGTACTATCATAATGGTTTTAATATGTCTTGCGCGTTGGACCCAACTCGCTAAGCTTATCAGTGGAGTAAACATATTTGTCTTCTATTTTATCATTTTGTACATTCTGTCATTTATTTGAATGAATCTTTTGCCAACAACACACATTTTCTGTGGTAATATTAAACCCAAAATATGCCTGTATTACAACATCATACAAAGTAAGGTATTGGTGTCTTGACAGCACAGCTGACATACATTATAACACAAAGCAAAAAAAAAAGGCATTTAAACTGTCTCTAAAAATGTATGGTGCTGTCCTTGATTTCTATAACAAATGTTGTAATTTTTCTCCTAGAAAATTTGTAATTTTTGACGTCCTTACTGATGAAGATGATCTATCAGCCCCACAAAGCATTCAAAAATATAAAATTTCTATGAAAGGAAGCTACCTCTTTACTTTCAGGGGAATGATAGATGCCGATGTATTGTTTCATGAAAATCTGAAATAACCCCTGCTCATTATCATCAGTGATGCACAAGTCACTCTTGTGCTCCTGACTTCACAAGTGAATCCCAAAAACACACGCTGACATCCTGCACGGCACTTTGCCAGTTTCGACACAAAAACGCTTCTAGATATTAAGTGCTTGTTCACACATATAAAGAATTAGTAAATATATATCATCCATCCTTGCCTAAACAGCCTTGAAGTACAACTGGCTATAAACACACTGGCTGTCACAAAAGTAATAAATAATCTGCCAAAATTGTGGAGGGATTCAAGCCAATACAGCCCATTTTATCGTAACAAAAAGACCAACAATGTGTTCCATTGCTGCTCCATCCAATAACAATCTACCAAAGCCTCATCTGCCTTTAGTAAATGTTGGCAGAATATGCCTTTAGTAAGGCAGCATAAGTTTGAAGAGCTAATTAACTGCAAATTATAAGTGGGAGAGAGAGTGCCATTGTTCACATAACATAAATAGACTTGAGGACACCTGATCAGCACTGTTTTCTAAATTGGTCTAAAATGGATTTGTGCAGTCAAACATTTTTTTGCATATGTTACAAATCAGTGCATTACTGGTGGCAAAACATGTATAATACCTTAAAAAACCTTGGGAAAATGCATATATGTATGGTAATTACAACCACTTTTATAAATGCGTCCTGCCACAAAAGGTTCAAAATGGAAAGGACCCAGCAATGTGTATGCCATCTCGCAGTGTATTTTATAAAATGAGCCTTGACAGAATTGGGCAAAGTGAGAGAAACTGAAGGAAAAAAAAAACAGAAGAGTTCAGAGTGGGTCAGAACAAGAGGACCCATGAAAGAGATTTTTTGAAATGTCTCCTTCCGTAAACCATGCGCATAAGTTTTGATCTCAGTCTCCAGGCCTTCGCAACACCCTCTGATCTGATTTTTTTTTTTTCAGCTATTAAATGTTGTCGGCACATCATTTCACAAGCGATATACAGCTTTACTTGACCCCTTTTCCTATCTTGTTTGAACTATGAGATTTTTTTTTTTAATGAATTTGTTCAATCTCCTCCCTCAGTTGCAGTCGTAAGGGAGTAAGGATTTCACGGGGGCAACTTGATGTTTAATGGGTGTGGAAAATACGGCCGTGTTAGTTAAGGATGTGTCAGTGTGTTTTCACAGGCCCATGTGTGTATTACTGTTTCTTGGATGTGCATAGGGACGTGCTATACCACGGGGAAGCAAACAGGATGCTACAAACAGTATGTTGCACATACTGTTAGGGCCAGAAAATATGGCCCACAAAAATGTGACCCACACTGGGTTTGGTGCATATTTCCATGGTGAATTTTTTTAGCAGAGTTATAACAGTTTTCCACAAGATGCTGCATATACAATGCATGCAAAGAATGTAAGGTTTAAATGAAACACAAAATACTAATCTTATATAAAGCTGATGCTAACAATGGCAGATGTGCCACTATGTGAATCTTTGTAAGTGGGTACATAAGTGTCTTGATGGTACCCCTTGCTGCACAATCTGCAGCACAAACTTTTATCATTACGGAGTCTTTTAATTTCTTTCAGTTTATTAGGATAATGGTTGAGTTTTACTGGTGTTTAATTTTTTCTAGGTTTTTCAAATCATTCTCACAGCTTGTGTATCGTCTGTGATACGTAGTTGTGACATTGGTGGTAAACAAAATATTTAAAATTTAAACATTTAAAAATACTCTGGCAGAATTACACAAAAATAAAATATTTATTTATTTTTAGTCCTATGTGTTTTGTTTTTTTTACACCAAAATTGATATTTTACACTGAATGGTTTCAGTGTATTTCATAATGTGATTTTTTTTTTTATTTACAAGCACAGAGGGATTCAATTTTATCTTTTCTGTTCATGACTTAATTGTCCGGTATTCAAAGTGACTTGCTAAAATTTACCACTGGAAAGAGTACAGTACTTAATTAAATTAATTTTTGTCTGCGACAGCGCATTCACACGCTGTTGCTGAAGTCTTAATTGAAAAACACGATAATCCGTTATTCTCATAATTTAGATCATCAAAACTTATAATCCTGTCCTTCAACTTATCATAGCCTATTTTGAAAATCTACTAGTTATGCACTGAATGATGTGCATCCCCGGTCCAACACAGGGTCACAAGCCTCACAAGGTGAGCAACTGCCATTGAAGCCTCCACTAATGACTTATTGACCGCATGCCACTGAGCATGCTCCATCCAAGATGCTTCAAAGGTAAAGCAGAGGGCTTGTGATGTGTTTTTGATGGGACAAGACTGTTTGAAGGCAACTCTGCATTGTATTGCACTCTGACATAGACAGCTTCTCTGCCAAGAAAGCAGAGCCGAGAAAATACAGGAAGAAATCTTTGCGAGACTGGTGGAGAAATTTCCTTTAGAAAAGCCCCTATTTTTTGTGGCACCGTTTGCCTTAGATTGTCTGTGATTCATCTTTACTGGTCCTTAGTTTCTTCTAGACTTGGTTCTATTTACAGCCAACCATGTATTTTTGTGCCATAACATGTTGCTTTATCCCCCTGCATTTGCCCCAGCATGGTTTAGGAACACCACCTGACCATAACATATTGAACCTTTCTGAGGAGATTCTCTCTCTCTATGCCAGCTTTGATGAAAGTGTGTCACTGACTTGAAAAGCAACCATTTGATGTGGTCCGATGTGAATTCGTGAGATCTCTGTGAAAGCACACAAGTACGCACGCACACAAACTGGCTAATTATCCTCCCCCAGATGTTTAGTTTTGGAATGCAAAGGAATCCATACCAATGGACACCGGTGACAAAATAAGGTTGAAGAATTGGCTGGTTTAACAAGGAGAAAGAGAAATAAACATGACAGATGGGTGGAAGCTGATGACAGAGAGAAATAGCGAAGATAAATTAATTTAACAGCTTCATTTAAACAACACTTCCAGTGATTTGTTTCAGAGTTAACCACTCATGGCACCCACCAGTGGCTGGATTAATCTTCCCGGCTGGATAAATTTGTTTTGAGTTCACACCTTTTCATGTCTACCTGAATATAATACTGATGTGAACATGTGTACAGATCATTAAAAATTTATTAAGATGATTGTAAAAACATATTTTTTAACCTATTTCAGAGATGTTTAATCATCAGGCACAGCGATGACATTTTTTTTTCATTATATATAAGACGGCCAAAGTAAAATAACAACCCTCATCAGACACACGTTTTGAAGATGTGAGAGATGATATTCAATGAATAACTTATGTGTGACATCAGTGTTGTGTAGTCTTGCATTAATGACTCACCAGATTCAATGTTGGTTGCATGGTTTCACAAAGTAAGTTTTATCTATTTCATTTGCCGCAATATGTCCACCTTTCCACCTGGTCATCTGATTCAAATCATTCCCCTAACAGTAGGAGAATATATACCATCTTCCCCTGAATTTTCCATTTGTGATTGTCTGTTTTTCCTTCAAAAAAAAAAAAAAATTAAAAAATGCAGATGAAATAGATTGCAGTGCATGACTCCTTGAGAAGATTTAACCAAAACGTTTGCCTGGGACAGTACATGAGATAAATTATGATCTGGAATGTTTTGTTTTAAAGTACATAATTCTGTCTGTATATGGTATCAAGCGGTGGCGCAGTTTTGTTTTGTTTTTGTTGAATTGTACACTAACAGTATAACTAAAGTAAAGTAGCTTGAGGCAACCACTTTCATGCCCTAATTTATTCAAGAATTTAGGATTTTGCCCTGCATGGCCTCATTAACCAACAATGGTTTGTAGGTGGAACATGCCAATTTTATTAGTTGACATGACTAATGTGCATGTTTGCTTTTTAATTCATATTACATTAATATTATCCATGGTCTTGCAGCCTCCTGTGGATTTTTTTCTGTAGAAGGAAAAAAATCAGCTGGGTGAAGCTGTCATGAAGCCGTTTCTCATCAATCTAATTTCCGATGTATGTCTCCGTTCTCATGAAACATTTCTAGAATATTTCTTGAAATTCATAATGTTTATTTAAAGATTTAAGCTGAATAAACTGGTCGTCTTTCATGGGAGATAAAACAAATATTTTAGGTTAACTTGCAAACTTGATATTCCCTCCAGGGCTTCTGTGTAGAGTCCCTGCATTGTTCCTTAAAGGTGTGTTTTTTGAAGGTGATGCAAAGACCTCAATAAACCTAAAAAGGAACATTATTGGTTTGTTCCTGTAATGTCACTCTCAAAGCCCCCTGGGAACATGGCTATTGTCCTATAAATATTCCACAGTATAGTTAATTCTCCCTATAAGTCTGTCACGACAGGCAAAGAGAAAACAGGTTTTGTTGTTGTTTTAATTTATTGATGTATTTTATCCTGCGGTTAAGTGTCCCTCTAAAGACCTTTAAAACATTATTAGGCAACATGTTCTATTCACACAATTTCATTTCAGTACTGGAAAGAAAATCTTTTTAAAGAGTTCTAATTGGAATTCTCATCCAACGACGGTGTTAACACAGGTTACTCTTTATCCCCTGAAGGTTTGCTTTGTATAATAGATTGTGTTGCATGAATTAAGCATTATACATTCCTCTTGGATAGTTACAACAAATTTACAATGTTTTTAAAAGGAGTTTCCCAATGTTGCGCAAAGAACCAGGATTTTAGGACATTTTGTAGAACTTCCTCTCCAAGACTAAGAACCTGCAAGCCCATACTTGTGTAATGATGAGGGTTCAGTGAGTAGTGCAACAGCAGTCAGACGGGATAGTTTTCTGGAGCCATGTGTTGCCTCTAACAGCAGCCAGTGTGATTTAGATTTCCCTCCTTGATGTGAAAGCATTAGTATGGTTTCGCCTGCCCTCCCTGAAAGAAAGCAGCTGCTCAGTTCTGATTAGAGCCGTCGTCCTTCCAGAGCCAGACCCACAAATCTCTGTCCTACTTTCCCTTCCTGCTCCCTCCCAATCACCCCAACTCCTAAAACTGTACTCTAAGCTGCTGCTTAAGAATCGCACAATCCAGCTCCATGTATTCCTTTGCCTTGTTGATAGTCTTTTTTTTTTTTTAAGCCCCCTTGGTTGTCTTCCCACTCGTAACGTCTTATCATGTGAGACGATCTGCAGTATTTTTTGCATGTAACTGAAAAATTCACCCATGCACGCAGGAACATCCATATATGCCAATGTAAGGTTAATCTGAACCTTTCACACAAAAAGAAAAGCTGGATTACTCCCTAAAACTATACACCCACCCACACACACACACACACACCTACAGATGTGTATAGCAGCAGTAATGAGTCACAGCAAAGACAGAAATTGCAGAGAGTTTATTGTAACCATGTCAAGACAGCATCACTGGTGCAGCTACAAGACATCGTGTGTATGTATGCTTCACAATCCGATGGGGATGCATCTGTGGATGTGTGGGAGTATGATGGGATTTTTTATAAACAATAAACTAATCTCAGTAAAGGGTTCAAATATTCACATGGCTTTAGCATTATTATTCCCTCCGCTCTTGTCTGTTTCCTCGTCCATTTTGTGGGTTCAGTCGTGCTCTTAGTGCGTAAGATGGAGAAAGCTGCATGTGGTCTGGAGGTGGAAGAAAGGTCAAATTCATGTGTGTCTCGAAAGTTGTGCTATTGCTGTTCATTTTTCTGTCTGAGTCATATTTTTGTCTTGCTTTTCTTTTCTTTTGTTCTGTTTTTATCTCTATCAAAAGTTAATCACCTAATATGGAAATTGCGCTTAAGTAAGCAAGAACAACAACGAACAAGCATAGTTTCAAGTTTTTATGTCAATAACCATCTTGATAGCAGTCATAAGTAGTCTTAAGGAAGTCTTAAGCTACAATTTTTATTAATTTTGATTGTTATGGAAATGCAATAACGTCAGTGCTAAATGGTTCACTCCAAATGTATTAGTATGTAGTTAGTTATTTACCTGTGAAGCAAATTAATAGAACTGCAAAGTGCACATCTTAAAATTCAAGCATCATATGCTGCTTGTCCAGCATCAATTGTGCCTGAGCAATAAAATTAAAATAAATATATGCAAATGAGTACTCAAATTGTCTATGCAATATCTAATGTTCTAATAGCAGTATTAAGGGGGTTGGGAATGATTGAGATACAGAGCTGGAAACTGAAGTATATCAAAAATGAATTATCAATTATGATAAATTTGACTGGGCTTCCATTAAAAACAAGGGACTAAATTAAATCCACCTTAAGCACAGTTAGTGCACCACGTCTTTATTCAACATTTACTCATTATTTTTCTCTCCATAGCTTCATTGTACTACTAGCCGTATCAACAAATTATCATCTCACTACACCCATAAAGCGGCAAGTTCTACAGTTTACACCCCTGGAGTTCATAGGAAATGTTTTTGGTGCGTCCTCTCAATAACTGTGACCATGTTTCAAATGATGAGTTGTTGCCATAGCAACCAGCAACTAACAGCACTGACATAAGTGAGCAGTGATGAAGAAACAACCATGATGTGTCAAATGTTTATAACGTAAGTCTCTGCAAAACTTAATAGTGTCAGCAAGATTGTAGTTTGTCGGATCAAGCTGTTTACAGGAAGGAATTAATTTGCATTTCTATCAACTATCTCCCAGATAAATATCCTGCTTTTTTTCTTATTGTCTTACTCTCAGTTCTAAAAGGCAATCAAAATTGATTTTTAAGAAATATAGGTGTTGGCGAAGGGGCATGATAAAATAAAAATCTTTGAGTTTTTGACTGAAACTTAAAGTTTTGCACCGCATGCATTTACGCTGTATTTTAAGTACAGAGAGGCTCTTTCACTGGAATTCCCATTAGAGTCTGAGGGAAGAGATGCCAACTGACATGTAAGAAAGTGTGCCGCTGTCTCTACCTGAGTCTCTACCTGTGTTGTTTTCAAAGCTAATTGGGACATGCAGGTCTACTTGTGAATTCATCATCAGATTTAGTTCAAATAAAGGAGTAGGACGATTAAGAATCCAAAATGAAATGACAAAAATTGCACAATAAGCAATAGTTTTAGGTTTATTAAGTCAAATAAAGTTTCCCCATGCTGTATTTTCCCGCACTCCCCCTTACCTATGTACCCAGGGCTACAAAGTTTACCTTCATGGGAGACATGCAATGGATTTTGTGAATGAAATAGACACCTTGGCAGTGTGCCTGTACATTAGAGCTTTGTGTTTTCCTGTCTCATTGCCATCCCTCCTCTGCTGCTCCCGCTCCTCCCAATTCATCAGGAGATTTCCCAGACAGCAACATGTTAGCGTCCAGTTACCATCAGTTGGCATCTCCCCGGGGTCATCTACACCCTCTCACTCGGGCCTCAAAGTATTGTTGTGGCACTGTTGATTTGATTTTGGACACCGTGTATGCTAATACCTGAGACCTAATAAGATTGTCCAAATTTTATGTATATATATATATATATATTGGACAATTCATATATATATATGAACACAAAATTATGTGTATATATATATATATATGCATTTATATATGCATATATATGTGTAATTTGGACAATCCTTCTACATATATATATATATATATATATATATATGTATACACATATATTTATTTGGATTAACAAGAGGTTCACTTACATTCTCCACAGGTTTAAAGAGAAGCATATAAATAATTTAAAAGGGCCCTGGACATTTTGTTTGGAGGTCCAGCTCTGCCCCATGGGCTGGCCTTCTGTTCCATGTTTATATATACATCCATTGCTTTGTAGAGATACAGCTGTAATGATAGCCCAGATATGTATGGATCAATATCACTCTCATCATTATTTACTGCTGTTCTTATTCACATTTTCAGTCTCCATTCAGAGACGGACAGACAAACAGACACACACACACACACACACACACACACACACACACACACACACACAGGAAGTTAGAGAGGGAGAGAGGAAACTCTCTCCATTTCACTCTCTCACTGTACTTTAAGTGCTCCACAGTGTCCTGGTCAACCTGTGGCTCACCATGCCATGTCATGACATGTCAAACAAGCCCGAATTGGAAAAAATAAAGTAAAATCCATTCATGTTTAGCCCGCTCTTACTTCCTCCAGTATGCATGACCTGAATAGCTGATAGAATTTTGACTTTAAGACATTCTGTTTAAACAAAACACTTTGTGTGATCACCGAATAAAATATTAAAATGGGATATTAAATATTTAAAAGAGATAAGCTTCTCGGATTTGTTAATAACATATTACAGATACAAAACACCACCCTTAAATGTTGAGTCATGAGGGGTTGCACTGATAGCTAACTTTTGGAGACAGACAACCAGTAAAAGCAGTCTCATGTTATTGGATAGTTGGATAAACACCTTTGAGATTTATTTTAATCTGTCAATTTTGAATGCCCTCTTCTTCATTAACAGCGTCAATGCCTTTAGCCTCTTCTTTTAGCCAAAGTTTGCTTATCTGAGGTTAAAGTCTTTTCTATGTCCTGGTATTTAAGTGAAAATTTCTGACTTGTCAGAGTAAACATATTATTGCGTGGCACTCTTGCAAGGGCTCACAGAAGAATTTTGTCTATTTTCCATATTCTGATACAGTTATATGTGTTATATATTATACACCAAATATTAGTTATACATCATTTACTTTTTAATTGACCATCCTTTCTTTATGAAATGACTGTGTCATATTTATCAGCTCTTTTTTTATGTAATCAACTTCAATGAAAATATGGCACTCAGTTTTACTGACCCACTTCTGTCCTGATTCTGAGGGCTCCTTATCTTTATCAGTAATTCCTCCTTCAAAAAAAAAAAAAAAAAAACACATCCAGGGATTGGTGTATTCCCCCTCAGCAGATTTAAGCAGTGTAAGACAGTAATTAAGTCACCCCTGAGTTTGAAAGGGAGACTGAAGCAAAGCATATTAAATAGTGACCAGTACAACATTATCTCTTTCTTCCATTTGGGCTTTCTCCTGTTTACAAGCACTTCTTACTCTGTTTTTTTAGATTGAACACAAGACACAAAGGAGGAAAAAAAAAAAAAGAAATTGAAGGGCAATCGTGCCAGCTTGCAATGTGGAAATGGGAACACGTTCAATCAACTTTTTTTTAACCCCAATTACCCAAAAAATTGGAACAAATAAACAAATTAACAGAAACCTCAAAACATGGTCAATATGTTGGAAAGGGGTTATTAAATGGAAAGGTATAGACGCTAGGAAAATGAGATACATAAATCTACCATGTTGCTGTTATCTTGCATTAGCCTGCTTTATCTCACCCAATTCAAAACACAAGTCTATACTCAGTTCTATGTATCAGCTTTTCTTACTGCTTTTATAGATAAAATCATAACCATCTAACATATCTAGCAACAAAATAGTTCTTAATATTCACAGATTTTGTTTAGCTTGCTTCGAATTCATTTCACAATTTATAACCCAACACGTTTAACAGTACGTCATGTTTTTAAGGCACGGTATTTCGATGCCCTGTCAAGGTAACATCTCTATCTTTTAATGATTTCATATAAAACACACAGCCCCCTTGTTACGTTGTCAGTGCATCATACGGTACATGCCACAATAGTTGTACTGGATTTTGATACACAGTGTGTGTCTTATCACACATCACAGCCTTTTCCTTTTCACCCTGAGGCACAGACATGGAAATATAGCTGCTATCATACAGACAGCCTCTCTTGATACGACAGGTGATACTGCACAAAGGATGTCTGCACCCGCTCGAGCAGCCAATCATCTACAAGGTGCACTGCTGGATCCCTTCAGAGGGGGAGAAGCCTGGATCCAATATCCAGAGAGAAGGGGTGGGGGGGGGGGGACTTTGCAATGTCAGCAACTGCTCCTGCCTGCCTGGATTCTTGGAAGACAGGAAGGATTCCCAGGATACATTTATCGATCAACCCCCATCCCCCCATTTCTTCTCTCTTTTTGCATGTGCACGTGTTGTCTTGTCTACGTTCATGTATGTCTGTGTGTGATAATGAGAGCTGGAAAGGCTGACTACCGGTACATTCATTCAAGCAACCTTCTTTCAGGACATATCTCCTATTCCATGAGCCGTTTGCAATCTATTTTATAACATATCAAGAAACATGAGTTGACCAAGGAGTGCAAGTGAAAAATGACAATTTATTACCAATTGCAGCCAGTTATTATTTTGCAGATGAGAAAAATCACATATACAACAGACAACTCTTCTTGCTATATGAGAATGTAGCAGTGTTGGATCTATAGTTTTTTTTTGGTGTGTTAGGTGTGTATTATACAATTGATATTAAAATTTGCTGACTCCCCTGTAATTAACATCACTTTACATTTGCGTGCAGTTACAGATTATTGACTGGTTATATTATTGTATAGATTTTTATATCACTTTCTACAACCCTCTACTTCATAACCAAAGACATAAAAGAGGTCACCTGACATTGCAAATATTTTGCTCTGTACCTCCCACATTGCTTTGTGAATTGTCAATAGTGTCAAAATTGAATTACTCACAATTGACAGTTTTTTTGTGCAAGCCACGCAAGCTCCATCAAAATTTGAAATTAATTCTTGCTCATTGTTCCTCGGTATCGATACAGCATGTGTTTGACAATTTCTGGCAAGAAGCAAAGGCAATGTTGACCTGCTCTAGCAAAGATACATCACTAGATCATGTACAAGAGAAGAAAACAATTCCTATAAATCGTGTTATGCAGCTTATCATGGACTGATAACTAAGATGTAATTGCTGGTATAGAACGTGCAATCAAATCCACCACTCACAATTACCAGGATAGAAAATAATGTCGCTGTGATTCTGGCAGTGTTTGGTCATTTTTGGCTTGGACAAATAATTGACATGCTCAAGGTCAGCATATGGAGCTGTGTGCATTGTATCAATATCGTTCCGCATATTAACGGCAGCACACAGCAGTGTGTGTGTACGTGTGTGTGTATTCAAGACAGTTAGAGTGAATGTGTGTGTCTGCCTGTGAGTGTGTGAATGATGTATGAGTATGACTGTATGACTTGTGCATCTATTTGTTGCCCGAGGATACTCTGATGACTCTGTTTTGTTTTGTTTTTTCATCAATGCCAGTAACTGTATCTCATTCAGTCTGCTGTGTATCCTCAGTGCACAGGCGCCTGCCTGGGACCTCAAAGAACCTTAAATAGTTTGAGTATCCGTGGAATTCTTGGTCTGATGACCACTAAATGGACATTTGTTGTATTTCCCCTTCTCCATACCTACTAGATTGATATTTTGATCTGTCCCAACAGGTTTGTTCCCTAAGCCTTTCACAGAAAAGTAGTTTTAGGGGGTTTACACATCTGCTTTGTGTCTTTGGAATCCCTCAGGTTAGAAGGGGCCTCTGGGCTTACTGACAAGTGACACAGCCTGATGGTGTTAAGTCTGGTGTAAAAATGTTTGTGTGTTTGTGCGTCTGTCTGTCTATGGGAATAGGCATGTGTTTCGCATGAGGAATCCCATCAGCATGTGATGGTGTTTATGCGTCAATGCGTGAATGAATTCATGACATTTTCCACACTATACTATATATGGCGATCAGAGCGAAACCTTAATACTGCTTGCCTTTTTGCAAGTGTGTGTGTGTGTGTTCCAACACATGCTAGTGAGTTTGTGTGTGTTTGATTTGTTTTGTGAAAGAGAGAGAGAGTAAGTGGGAAAATGTGCACTGATGCTGTTATGAAATAGTAAAAATCTCAGAAGCTTAATGAAATTGAGTTTTCATACTGTCCTTGCAAGTGTATGTCCTTACCAACATGGTGAGTGTATGTGTGCATGTGTATGTTTGTCTATGTCTCCCTCTGTGTGTTTTTGTGTATTTTTGTGTCCCTTTTTGCCTTAGTGGTGACAGCATTGTCATGTATGATGGATGAGGTGACATACAGTGCACGATAATAATAAGCTTGCTGCTTTCATTGCATACATACGGTGCATACATACATATATACATACAAAGCCTTACAAACATACTAAATTAGTATTTCATGGTAGTAATTTGCCTCCCTGGTTAATGTGCCTGTAAAATGGAGCAGATTTGAGCCTGCTGTTTCTGACCAGTCTGCATGTTTTTTCAGGCAAAAGTTCCTTAAAAGACAGATTAGCACATCATATGCAGACTTTTTCAAACATACACGGCTGATCGGGTGTGTTAGCGTTCCTACACATGCATTTGTAAGTGAGAGTATGTGTGCATTTCAAGGGAGCCGCCCCCTTTATTTGCATGTCTGGGAGGAACATCTATCATCATCATCAACCCGCTACGAAATAGTGAGGCAGGCAGGCACCACCAACGCTCTCGGGAGAAAGACTGAATACACTTTCAAACCTTCACTGCAGCAATATCAAATGGCTCCTAAATGCCTTTACCTCAGGGGAAAATACGCACACACACATATGCACACACACACACTTGCATTTGCACAGTCAGACAGATGCTGTTTTACTCCATTTTTCCCCCTTCCTCCTCTTGGTAATTGTTGTTTTTTCCCATTATTCACTTTGCCACACACAAGCCCCATCATGAAGATATCACACAATACACCTGACCAGTGTGCACTAACACCAGGATTAACAGATACATGGGATCATTCTAATCACACACTCTCTTTCTTCATCTACACCATGTTTAAATGCTGATGAAAATAGTGGCTCAATCCATTTTTGGGAGCCAGAGGGGATCACCGGGCAGTACTAAAGATGAGAGGGGAGCACTGAAATGGTACTGCCTGATAGATAGAGGAGCGAGAGACTGTGTTTGTGAGTGGAATAGTAAAAAGAGCCCCAAGACATAGAGGGGATGCATGGTGGGTGGAAAGGAGTGAGAGCGAAGGAGGGAAGAGTATGGTAGAGTGGAGGCACAGAGCCAGAAAATTGCATTGCGTACTTGGTGATTAGTTTACCTCCTGGGTCTCATTCCCTCTCACTCCCCTCCTTTCACTCTCCTGTCACTCTCCAGGTCTTTTCTACCTCCCGTACCTTTTCTCCGCGTCTTTGTCCGACCACTTTTGCCCCTTCTCTGCGTTTTCCACTTCCTCTGTCACTACATCACACTGTCACTTCTGTCTATTTTCTCCTCCTCCTTGCTTGCTCCCTTGCACTTTGTTGGTGGTTATCTTCACTGCCTCTGCCCCTCTATCTCTGTCCCACCCTCTTCTTTTCTTTCCTCCTTGTATGCTGACTTGGCTTTCACCTCCTTGCTTGTGCTATCTTCAAGGCTTGAAAAATTGCTTAACGCCACCTCACTTGCAAGCAAACCCATCGAACCTTTGTGAAAAAAAAAAAAAAAATGCTGCAGGATGATAAAGTATTTTGTTTATTTGACACAAAGGACATTTCCACAGACAATTTTCAATCACTTGGTTATTCATGACACATAAACTAGCTCTGCTAATTATGGTCTTTAGGGCAATAAACATGAGATTTAAGTATCTCGCACAGTACACTACAAGTGCTGACACAGAATGAAAGGTGGCGTGTGCACGGTGCCTTTTGGTTGTGTGCTCTTTGAAAAGCAACTGGGTCAAGCCTATTCTTCTTAATCTGTACATAATCTGGCCCTTCCTCTTGTTGAAGAGCAGCCACAAAACAGGACAGGAGAGGTCAGGGACACAGAGAGAGAAAGACAGAACACGGGGAAGGGATAGAGAGAGAGGATTTTACTACAGGCTGTCAGACTGTGTCTCTCTAAAAGAGCATTTAAGGTAGAAAAATGCCCTACTATCCTTTGATGTAATAATACTGTAATAAGAAATTGTATTGCTTGTTTTGTGTGTGTGCCTTGGGTACATTTCCGAACCGGGTATGCAGTTTATTTGAAAAGGTAATTCAGAAATAGGATTTTGGCTGTCGCTTTAACATTTCTAAAACAAATAGTGTCAAAGGTCCCCTGCAAGCTATGTCCTTAGAAAATAGAAATGACAGAGTATGAACAGGGAGAGTCTTATTTAGCATTCCAAATGGAGGAAGAATGTGCTCTATTTAGGGATAAAATGTCTTTATTTTTCATTAAATCAATTCAGACCATTTTCTGCTGCTATATCTTAGTACTATGAATAAGCACTTGTGAATATGTATATCCTGACAGAGCTAAATTCATCTTTTTAGGCAGCAGGTGAAAGTTAAACTTAAAATGTGGCCTTGGGCTATGGAACTCAGATGTAATTAAAATATGAATGTAAATCATGCGTTCGCTCTCAGGCAAAATAATCCCCTTGCGATTCTATTGATCAGAGATGCATTGTACAGTAATTTTAACTGTTGAAGGAAATCTTTCATTTAATTAAGCCTGCCCTTCATTTGATTACCCATCTGGATATTGGATCGTACTGACCCTTTTGATGGCTTCTAAAGTCCAGGTGGACTGATCAATAGCCTTTTGTGTCTGGAAGGCAGAGGAACATCCCTTTTCTTTAACAGTCGTACAGAATCAGCAGCTCCTTATCTATTTTATGCCTCAGTCCATTAATGGAGAACGATTCCAAATGATCTTAGACCAGCTTGAATTTCTGGCTGCCTTCCATCGAAAGGTAGAGAGGCCTCGATCATATGACTCATGTACTCAATTTTCTGTCTCACTTTGACTATTCTTATCCCTCCTAAATTGATTGGCTGAGAGTTCAAATAAGAATAAATCCAAACATTGTTTGGAGTGTTATTTGAAATCATATTTCAGTCATATATTAAATCATTTTTTCATTGCCAAAAACCATTGGTATGAAAAACATGCCTGAAACCACTGATGTGTATTGTGATGGAATGGAGAATTTTGTGTGAGAATGAAGGTAGCAGGACACCAGTGCATGGGGATGGTAAAAGAGGAAAGGGTTAGGAGATTGACCTAAAGATGCTTTGGAAACTTTCCTGCAGAAACGCATCTCACTGATGACATCCACCCTCCTGACTAGTTAAAGTGAAGCATAAAAAACCAGGATCTCCGCTTTGCTTTTTCATCCTACTGATTTGTCAGTGTCATATAATCACGGACCCAAGACTCAGGGCACCTGAGAACCGTTGCCACTGGTAACTAATGATTGGTTGTGTGGAGAGGGACCATGGAGAAAGGACAGTGGAAAGGAGAGGAGAGCTACTATACACATTTGGATTTGATGTTTACCATTTATGTACACCAAGGAGAGATTAAGTATCATGAAAAAGACACATGATATTGGAAATTCATTTTTCAAATTTCAATATCAGACATTTCTCAGGCCAAAAGGCTACACTTAGTGTAGTACAATTAGTACAATTGACCAGACCATTCCACAGGTGACTCTTTGACCTTCAGGCATACAGCGCGAAAAAAAAAAAATTAGAGGTGTAAGACGTGTCTGCTTAAGTTGAAGGACCAGTCATCATTCGCTGGATGATTGCAGTGAGCAGAAAGGAGTGCAGACCTCAATGAGAGGTTAGGCGAGGCCTGATTTAATTGCAGTTTTGACAGTGAATATCAAGGATATGAATTCGATGCGAGCTGCAACTAGGAGCCAGTGGAGTGATATATTGCATTGGAGACCAAGACGTCAGGGTCTATAGGCTTCTAAATGTCTGAATATACCTCTGCTTATATCAACAATGCTATGGTTAAGGAATAAGCCACACAACTCACAAAAACTAGATGAAGCAACTCATTACAATCAAGCCCAGATCTGGGATCCAAATATCTCCTGTCACGTCAGCGTTGGTTGTTTGTTACCACTAAACTCCATCTTTGCAACAGTCTGCAGATTCTCTCACTAGGACTCACTGGTTTTCTGCATGTGAGTACACTCACCTGCGATCATGCCCAGCACACGAGCCTAAGACTCATCCAGTTGCCAGATAGTCTGGTTACTTTGTGTCAACACTCCAGTAGCTTTCTCCTGTGTTTGCCGTCTGAATAGGACTGTGTTTGGGAAAATTCTGGACACGGCCCTTTGCTCACCAATTTGAATACCTCTTGCTTTTTCATGCACCAGCCTTAGACTGAATAAACAAGCTTTGACTGATAACCTTATGTGGAGTTGGGTCCTCGTTTTCGTGACAATCTCATCCTAAATCTAATTTTTTACTTGTTTCATTCACTAAATGCATGTACGTTTTGATAGAAATAGTCTGCTTGCTGAAATAGAAAACCGAACCATCTGCGGACAATTTATTTTGTGTGGAAAGTCACTGGGTCAGAACTTTTTTTACTGTGAGAGATGCCATCGAACTGGCGTCCTCAAAAATGTTTATCGTAGGTTCTCGTATCTCTCGTAACTAAAAATGATGTCTGTGTACAAAATGTCACAATTACTTTGATGATATTACGCCAAGATGTCAGAGATTGTTAACTAGTGCACAGTCAAAAGACTGACAGTAGGGCGCTGAGTTGACGCTCTCATCTCAGCTCCCCACCTCTTTCGGCTCACATCATGTCAGGTTGGTCTCCATTCAACATTCCAGCAGCACTCAGCGTAAGAATCACCCACGGGCCCCGGTCACAGATCGTGCAACGTTTGTGTGTGAATGTATCTGATTTGCCTGTGGCACTCAGATCTCAGCACTGTCACCCTTTCATCTCAGACCAAATCACTGCCATAAGGGTGATAAAGACATATCTGACTTGTACATAGTAGTGCACAGTTAAAAACGAAGCCATTGGAATGATAAGGTTTCTCCAGAAAAAAGAAAATCCATGACTGAAATACACAGAATGATGAATAATTCGCAATAAATGCCATGCCATGTACACTTGTCTGGTCTATGTTTCATATGTGTACCACTTTTTTTGGTCACTGTACATATTAATGAGCGTAGCAATGACATTGTCGATGTTTTGTATCTCATACCTTCTATCTAAGTGTAGAATTTCTTGTGGTTTTGTTGTACGTGGCTAATCACGCAAAGTTTACTATTTAGTAGCAAGCAAATATTACACCTGAGAATACTATTATGAACATTCAGACATGCATAAATACGAGCAATTTTGGAGCATGGTTGCTGTGCTTGAGCTAATTTATGCTGGACCGCAAATGTGAATTTTCATAAATAAAGCTACCGGTAAATGGAAAATGCCTTTTTTTTTTTTTTGACTCCTTTTCCAAAAGTAAATTTGCCCATACTAAGGTATATTTTATATGTATAAAACACAAATTAGTTTATATTTTCTTCACTTTCATATTGCAATTGTTTTTGTTCAGACCAAGAGTAACAGCAAACACCATGAGTCTGAGAAGTCTTTTGGATCGTGATAGCATACTTCTCCATCGTTTTAAGAGTAAAACCTGTTTTTTTCTAAGTTTGAGACTGATATCCTTCAGATATTTTGCCTCAAGTGGAGAGAGAGGCACTTTCTCATTATTTGCTCTCTTGTGGAAAGAATGCCTTCAGTATTTACAACTTTATGACACATAATGAAACTCTAAATGCAGAAAAGGATTTTTCTAATTATTGTTACATCTGGGTTTTCACAAATTTAACTACTCACAGTATCTAGTTGTGAATTCTTTAACTTTCATTTGGCCCTTTTTTTTTTTAACATTAGACTAAAAAAACATGAAAATTGCGTTCAATTCCCTCGCAACTAAAAAAACTAAATCATATATACATCATCCTTAACTTAGTTGTTTTCCAGTCTTATCATAGAAACTGAACTTAGTTTCTTTCCTTGAAGACACCTCTCGTCTGAGAGGCTTCTTCAGTTCAGACAGAGAAGCCTCTCGGATGAGAGACGAAATGTCTTCAAGGAAAGAAACTAAGTCCAGCTGCCAAGATAAAACTGGGTAACCAGCTTATTGGCCATGACCGGGTTGACTGAGAACCTACACAGTTACCTTAATAATAGTAATCACACAGAGAGGGGGCATGAATAGTTAAGCTCATGTCTATGTTTCTCACCTTGGGTCCTTGAGGACATGGTAGTTCAAAACAACCCCACTGAAAGGCAAAGCAAAAACCTCCAAATTGGGAAATAAGTTCAAATGCTGCACACTTTCTCACTGTAACACCATCCACCCTGGGCATAAAGTAGACCCACATGATTTTCTATCAGATAACAGCCACTGGTATTATATTGTATGGTAAAAGTAAAAATGAAAAACAAAATAAAAAAATATTGGATGGAGTGTTGTTATGGAGAAAGATTCAGACACAGGAGATGAAATGGATGTTCTTTGAAATTAAACTTATGGGGAATAGTGTTTTTCCAGCAGCTATGGTATGTTGGATAAGAGGTTGGGGATGAAATGGGGTGTTTGACAGGGAAAAATTTGTAGAAAGAATGGGGATGAGAAGGCAGCATCTGTTGTAACTGCTACCGCACACACCCACACATATGCTTTACCGATTCTGTCAAAAAAAAAAAAAAAAAGCATAATAAAACAAGCCACTGACACAGACGGTGAATATTCTGATGAGATATCCTGATATGGTGTGAAAAGACAGTTAGTACACAAAAAAGGACAAGACTTTTTTCTCCCATAGAAGATAGGTTCAAAGCTTATTGAGAGTCACAGCACCACTCTTCAGGGTGACTCGGGCTGTGACTCATTTCTGCTGGCGTTGCCGCCACAGTAACCGCACATACATATTTCTTCACAAACACGGGACCTGCATATGTTTTGCAGTCCCAATAAAATCCACCTGTTACAGGAGATGCATTAGCACCTCTTCATGCTGCTGTAATAGGACTTGTGATCTTATTAATCAGCTTATGACAAGATATGAATGCAGTCTGAGCTGCTGAGCCCCATCCCACAAGCATGACTTGAAGGACAGACAAGGCTCGACATAGGTGTGTGTGTGTGTGTGTGTGTGTGTGTGTGTGTGTGTGTGTGTGTGTGTGTGTGTATGTGTGGTCCTCCTAACCACCCACTCAAGAAGGGATTAGTTTAAGGGTGGCTGAATGATCATTGGTCATGTCCAAACAGCCCGTCAGCCACATGGCGTGTTTGCGTGGCGTGTTTGCGTGTCTCTGTGTGAGTGTGTCTGTGTCTGTCATTGAACATGTCAGTCATCGCAGCTTATACTCAGATCTCGGGATGTCTATTCATGCAAACCTTGTAATTACAGTTTCATACCACTATCTGAGCATCAGAGCAGGTATATTCATATTCCCTAGGTCAAGTACTTTGGAATGCTGGCAACTCATCAAGGGGTTGGGAGGCTGAACGTGTCTCAAAAGCAGCGGCAGACGGCTGGGCTTTGAGTACAACCCCAGCACAGTGTTGAGCTGTTAGGCCATGCATACGCTGCCTAATGAGTCATGAGCAATAGCTACAATCTTGCCACTAATAATTCATGAGGAGGTCCACGGAAGTGATAGTGAGCTAAAAAGTTAAGCATCAAAGGTTGGCCCACCGCAGCCCAAGTGGCGTGCAGGTGGGAGGTTAGGGGAGGAAGAGAGAAACCAAAGCGCTGTCTGAAAAATGTCTGGTATGAAAATGAAAGCCTCGCTCATTTCTTTCACAGCTGACAAGTATGCTTCGGCTTGCATGTTCGTCCACTTATTTTTAGGGATCCATTTATTTTGCTTCTCAAAAGGCACAGTGGGAGTGTTAACAGTACGCATCACAATCCCAGGATGTGTGTGAAATGGTTGCAAAGGCATATGCTATGTGAGTAGCCTTGAAACTTGATGGAGTGAGTTCAGATTTTTCTGACAGCTGTGAGACCAGAAGTGTTTAACTATACAAGGCTTTTTTTTCCACTCCTTCTTTTTTTCCGAAACCAAGTAGTACGAACTAAAAGGTAGGGGTGGATCGGTTCAGTGACAAATGTCATTTAAGGTGCTAAAACATCAAAACCTATTGGTGAATTAGCGCATTTAGTTTAAACTGTGGCATATTCTGCCATGAAATTTACAGGAGAACTTTATTCTGGCGAGTATCAAAAGGCCCAGACCTGAGAGAATTTGGTCAAAAGCCAAACTAAAACCATGTCTTAATACAACTAAACATTTGTCTTAATAAAATCTCCCCGACGGACAGCAACAGCAGCCTAATGAGCCTCATCAAATCTTACCGTATAGGTAGGAAAGGCATGAACAAAAGTTATTCTGCCATTTTCAAAGTTCTTTATCCTTAATAACGACTGGGATCAAATGTATAAATTAAAATAGCCAAAATGGAGCCATGAAAAAAAATCACATGAAAAAATGTACCAAAAAAAAGAAGACGTAAATAGGATTCCATTTATGCCACTGCTGCTGGCAGCAGATCTGACAAAGATAATAATGCAGGGTGCTTTTATCATAATAATGTGTGAGAGTGTGCATATGTGTGTGAAAAATGTTTTATAACCTAAAAAAATTACATGACAATGTGGCTTGTCTATGTTACCTCAGCAATCCCCGGTCAATCAACTTCAACCAACAATATCATGACTCGATCTCTGTGACGAGTGCACCCATTCAGGGGAGGTTAGTTATCAACATAGCAATAGCATTTCATGCTATTGTTGTATATTTTGTCATCTGACATGGAGTTTTATTTGTGCTATTTCTGTAAGCGTGCATCATTATAATACACTATCAATATCACCATGAGTGTGTTTGCATACAGTGAGTTTGCATTCATGTTTTTTTAATGCTAGGCAGATACAGACCACTGTTTCTGATGGACGACAGAGCAGAGAGACGGATGTGTGGCATACACAGACTAATGGAAATTGGTGGATGGAGACAAAGGCCTGTGTAAGTCTCTGTGGCATTTCATTGGTGATCAAGAGGGGTTGACTTGTTCCATCTGACATTTACCAGTCCAACAGAAAATGTAACAGAATACCAGCCTTTACCTCAACATAGGGTGGAGCCTCTCTCCCTGCTCAGAGCTATTGATACCCCCACGAACTCCTGTTTTCCTTTTCCACTCTCCCATGAAGGGATCATTCTATCTGCCCACACTTCCATTTCCTGGCAGAAAATCCTCTGTTTTATTTCCTCATGCATTATTCTATTATACATGCTATTTAATCAACATTTTAGTAAAATTTAAGCAATATCAGTCTCATTCTTTGCATTTATCAGTCTTGACGCTGATCAAGCACAGTTTCACACAGCCTCTCATCCGTCATAGCAATAAAAACAAAGTACTCGCTTGTCCATAACTGTAAGGAAAAATGTCTGATCATGTTTTGTATTCAGTTTGTGGTAGACTTGTATACACACACAAATATTATTTACATGGAGATTGAGGGGGTGAATAAGAAGGAATCTCCTTTTGCGGTTTGTGTATTTTTATAGGCATGTGGATCAATTGGAGGACTGCGCTAACATTGATGTGTCCATTTTCTTGTTAGCCATGCTGGTGTCGTCCTACTTTTATCCTGTTTCAGTCATATCTTTGACCTAATATTGGTCTAGTATTATCTTCATTTGCCCCCTCAAAGATGTTGTTTCGTTATGTATTCTGGTCTTTGCCTTGAATTTGTCTCATCCCATCGAAGACCAGGTCTAATCTTAAAACCACTTGGTTTTAGTCTTTGGACCCAGCCTTTTATCCTTAAAGGCTTAGTTTTAGCCTCAACATAGATAGTCTTTGTCTCAAGTTGGTATCACAGATAGTCTTCACAGAATTATGTACATGAAAGGTAGATATTAACAAGCAGAATAGATTGGAAAATAAATTCTTTGGGCTAAATTTAGTAAAATTATTTGAGATTCCATCTCCATTTTTTGAAGTGTAAAGTTAGGATAGATTTTTTTAAATTTTCATTTCATATATGTATATATATATAAAATCCCAAATTCTAAATGCATTTAGATGAAATCAAATTATTGGTGCTGTATATATGAAGAAAAGGACTATAATCCAAGCCACGAAAACAGACACTGTTATACTATTTACAGTGCATTCTACCTCATTTCAATTAAAACAGTGATCCTTTTCCCAATACCTATTGAGGTGCCTAATCACGTTGAAAACCACCCATAAGCATTTTCTGGATCTGTTTGTAATACAGTGTATTTGTCTCGCTTTTGGGAACTTCAATTTGGATCCATGGCCTCTCAATTTGTGTTGGTGAGCGCCACAGTCTAGTCTATTTTTGTCCTTGCTATACTATTGTCCTCGGTTGACTGCTTTCACATCAACTACTGGATTTATTTGGCCACTCTGCCAGCTCAGGCAGACATAACCTGCAGCTTCCACCCAATATTCAATGACTGCAGTGATTGTTAAAATTAAGTATACATCAGTGTGATCATGTTTACGGTAATTGTTTTCTCTTCTGTCTCTACTTGGGTTTAACATGATTGAGACTGGTGATGATGAAAGCCTGTCAGAGAGGGACTTTGTTTTGGATTTTTTGGGGGGAAGGATGGTGGGGGGGTTCTGGATTGAGTGTGCATTGATGTCTTAGCTGTGGTTTTCAAAGCGTGTGGTGCGATGCTTCTTTCCAAAGCTCCATAAAATGTTTTCCTTCTCCTTGTTTACTTGTCCTCACCAATGCAAGTAAATTGGCAGCTCCTTCTGCTGTGATACGATTAAAAGGAAACCAAAACCAAAGAAGATTATGATCTCAATCAGCTATATCACAAGTCTGTGTACATTACATTTTGGAATACAACAGTCTCAACATGTCTAGTTGTTGTAAAGGAAACAGTTCTAAAGCTTTAATTTGCAACTGGAGTGCGATTCAATTAGTGGCCACTTTGCTTCACTATCAGCCATTTCACTGACATCACCACAGTCACTACGCTGTTGTAAAATGCTCCCGTCAATCTTGAAGATGGTAGCAGCTGGCAACTAGGGTCACACAGTGCTCGCAACACCCTGGTATTTACCTTGGATATGGCAAATTCAATAACAATAGATGGGGAGGACATTGAGGATTTTGTCTCTTGTTTAAGTCAAGCCAGTGAGGTTTTTCTGGATGCGTTTTATTTATTTAAAAAAAAAAAGGCAGTCATACTTTGGAGTAAACACCACAAGAGGAAATCCATTCTTTTTTCCATTTGAGTTTTATGAGATTTAACTTTTGACTAAAGCCCCCCCCCGAAAAAGCTAAATGTAATCATTTCAATGTATCAACTATTTCTGTGAACCCAATGACTTTTTTTTCACAAACTCAATAAGATTTGAAGATTTATTGCCTTGCCTTTTAAAAAATGTAGTAAATGTTGCCCTCTAGTGTTGTTGAAACTCCACCGTGGGCAGGTGTGCAGTACAGGATGTGTTTAGGGTCACGGGCTGATATTACAACTGATCTGGTGACTTTTCTATCAATACAGTAAAATATTTATGGGATTGATTAAATCAGAGCATATTGTGATATTGTGTTTACTTTCCCCTTCTACAGGTATATTCGCACAATGTACCTTGGAATACAAAGTCACCGGCAGAAGGAGAACCAGAGACGCTTTTACTGGGCTATGATGTACGAGTATGCAGATGTCAACATGCTTCGATTGCTGGAGACCTTCTTAGAGAGCGCCCCTCAGTTGGTGCTGCAGCTCTGCATCATGATTCAGAGCAACAAGGCTGAATGGCTGCAGTGTAAGGAGTTTCCAAGGGATCTCTACTTGCCACACTTCAAACTGATATCATTCATGTAATTTCAGAATGGCCGTTATTTTCCTCTTACCTAATATGTCATATTTCAATAGTGTGTGGGTATGACGTGATGTTGATACAGTCTATATTTCATATCTGACAAGAAACTTCTGTGATGTTAAATTATCATTTTGTGTGGAGAAATTCAGACTGTGATATCTTCTTCCGAACATTCATCCATCATTTTATTGAACCCCTTCTACAGTTCAGTTTCAGATCAGTTCCCAAAGGAAAGTGATTCCATCACATAGAGTAATATTGCTCTCTGTCCAGTTGTCTATAGAAACGCCATTAATGCATTTATGGAGATGTACAGTACTTAAGTTCAGATGATAATTTTTCATGCAGGTAGGAGACTGGTATATTTCTTTGTCTATTATAGAAATGCTCAGAAAAGATGTGGGTGAAACTGGATGACCCATGATGGCAGAAATAATGATCTCAAAAATACGTTTGATCGTTTTGACCATAATAACCATAAATATAATAATCTTTCAGCTATGTTTCATACTCACATTGTAACTGGATTTCTCTTCATTACATTATTACATTGCATTGCATTTGGCAGACGCTTTTATCCAAAGCAACTTACAATAGAGGACATAGGGACTGCAAATACACTTACAAATACACAATGCACAGGAAATATACAGAGCAGTAAGCTTGGGTTAGTGAGTTTTTTTTTGTTTGTTTTTTTTTGACAAGGACATACACAAACGTACACACACACACACACACACACACACACACTGCATAGCCTAACTTGCTGCCTAACCTGATCTGGGGCATCAGCGCAGTAAAAAGTCCTGAAAGAGAACAGTTTTTACCTGTTTCTTGAAGGTTGAGATAGATGATGCTAGTCTTGTTGCTTCTGGAAGTTTGTTCCACCACTGAGGTAGTAGAACTGAGAACATTTTTGCCTGAGATCGCTTAGAGCGAGCAAAAGGTACTGCTAGTAGGTTTGTATTAGAGGAACGCAGCTCTCTGCCGGGAGCATAAGGTCTTATCATTTCGTTCATTTCGGTCTTATCATTTCTTCAACTCCTGAAGTTTTTGTTAATCATTATTTTAATTAATGTCATTCTAAGTCTTTCTGTTTTCTCTCTGCTTTTACTATTAATATCTCTCTCTCTCTCTGTGTCTTTGTCTTTCCAGGTCTTTCTGCCATGACCTCCCTCCTCTCCCTTGCCTGGGTGCTAGCTTCTTACCACAAACTCCTACGTGATTCACGTGATGACAAGAAGAGCATGAGTTATCGGGGTGCCCTAGTGCATCTGTTCTGGCGTCTTTTTACCATCTCTTCACGGGTTCTCTCATTTGCCCTGTTCGCCTCAGTTTTCCACATCTACTTTGGCATATTTGTGGTGCTCCATTGGTGTGCCATGGCTTTCTGGGTCATCCATGGTGGCACTGACTTCTGCATGTCAAAATGGGAGGAGGTACTATTCAACATGGTGGTGGGTGTTGTCTATGTCTTTTGTTGGTTCAACGTACGGGAAGGCAGGACACGGTACAGAATGGTAGCTTATTACACAGTAGTACTGTTGGAGAATGCCATTCTCAGCTCCCTTTGGTATGCATACCGCGACCCAGCCACCACTGACGCCTATGCCTCTTTTGCCCTCTGTGGCGTCTTCCTGTGCTTTGCCTCGGGTGTAGCGTGTATGGTTCTCTACTATGGGGTTCTGCACCCCATGGGCCCTCGGCTGAGGGTGCTGGCCAGTTCCTGCTGTGCTGAGCTGCTGTGGGGCCTTCCATTACCCCCCGAGGCTGAGCCCATGGCTCCCACACCGGGTCCGCGTGGTTCTCAGGCCACCCCCACCAGGGGTGTGGCGGGTGAACATGTGGAGTCAGATGAAACAGCCACGGACACCTGCCTTCCAGTTTTCCAGGTGAGGTCCACTGAGCCCGTGGATGCAGCTGGCAGGCCCATCCGGCCGGAGGGTCCTCTCATCAAGATAGACATGCCCAGAAAGCGCTATCCAGCCTGGGATGCACACTTTGTGGATCGACGCCTGCGCAGGACCATAAACGTGCTCCAGTACATTAGCCCTAATGCAGTGGGCATCAGGTATAGGGACGGTCCGCTTCTTTTTGAACTTCTGCAGTACGAATCCTCCTTCTGAAGGCATCCTCCCTCACAGCTCTGTCACTCTCTCTTATACACAGCCATGCACATGAATTTCTTTTCTTTCATCCTGCCCCTTCCCCTCTCCAGGTATTATCTCTATATTTGACACTCAGCCCATTCCTTTGCTCTTCCACATTCATTCGGTTATCCTGCTGGATATGTGTGTGGTTGACTAAAATCTGTAATGGCAGTCAAAACACACAATCATGGTTTATTTTTGGAAATGACAAACCATAGAGTACAAAGAGAATATTATGAACCTACAGTATCTTATGTGATATATACAGAAGTCTCGTATAAATCTCTCTACATTGATAGAGGAGGGCTCTGTATGAGTGTGTAGATAAAATATGAATGTTTCATTATGAAATGTGTTTAATGCATTATGCTGTATTGGTGATTTATCCTGTGAATACTTGTGAAGGGCATATTGTATGTCCCTGTGATATGGGACTGGTGCAAAGCCTGATGGGAATGATGGAGGAGAATCTCAGAGGGTGCAGGTCTTTGCACATCCCAATATTTACTGCCATTCTTTTTGTAAATCATTGAAATGTATGATAATGTTTACTGAGTTGTTAGACAATACATTTAGGGAAAAGCACTAAATTTACAAGCATGGTACAGGAAATCATAAAGTGAACAAAATAATTGCTGTGTCTAAGAGGAGCAGTTCAAAATGGAGCTCTCTCTGCGAGCTTATGTAACTGAAGTGTTCCCTGGTTCCTCCAAATGCTAAATCATAATCGCATCATGTATGGAAGTAAAAAGAAGCACACTGACCTTCAATTAGTTTCACTCATTTATTTAGTTTTTAAAGTGTAGACTGCTCTCCAGTGGAGGCATGCAGTAATAGCATGTCCTGCTTGGTCATCTCTGCCCACTTAAAGACAGCACAAGGTACAAAAAAAAAATGTGAAGCACTTGAAGTTAGAAAACAAACTGAGAAGAAATACAGAATGTAGCTAGAAATGAGCACAACGTTTTCTAAATTGGTGGATAAATAATCATTGTAAAACATTCCAAAGACTTTTTTAAGATTGTAGGCGTGCATTTTTGTAGTGCAAAGACAGCCTTCAACGGTTCCTCCACCATTCCCCTCTTAACAGAGAAGGTACCCCTTGTTCCCAACTCCTTGGTGTTATGATAACAAGATGCATTTCAACTAAGACTTGGTGCACAGACTAAAAAAAAAAACTCCTAAAGAGGAAAGAAACAGTTCTTTGCTATTATACTTTACTGCATATTTGTGTTCATTTATGTTTTACCAGCATTTTTTGAAACAAACTGGTATACAAATCCAACAACAGTGCTCCCTTATAGGGTCCACTTTCATTTTACTGAGTGAACAGGGCAAGTGCTTGGATACATGAAACAAAACCAAATCACATCTTACAGTACTGTTTTTCAAATGTATTCTTCCCCTCAAATCACAACAAAAATCTGTGCAATATATGCGCCATTAGGCTGCTGTGCAGCAATTATACACTTAGACTAGGGCTTTCAAGTCAGTATCACAATTATTTAAAGGATTTACCTCAATTATTTTGAGTGAACGGTGACTGACATTTTTTTTTTTTTTTCATGTCTGATTTCTATTTGTTCTTTGTTTTCCTCAGCAGAACTAAAAGGTGTCAAAATTGCAGACACATCCTCAAAGTTATTTGTGTTGAGGCCTACTTGTTGGTGCTTATGTTGTCCACACCATCAACTTTGCTTTGAGTGAACTCAGACTAAACAAAACATGGTGTTTTGTGGGACAGTTTATGATCACATGCCTTGGGGAAAGTAACTTGAGCGAGGTAAAGTCAGTCAAAGGTTCTAAACGTTGATTTTTGAGAAGAAATAACATTGAAACTCAATGTAGAAGAGCTTTCCATTGCAAATATTAATAAGTAAATGAGTAATGAAATAACAGTGTTAGCTAAAGATGAAAATATAATCAAATGCCTTCTAAGTCAAGAGAGCTTGCCTAATGATTTCAGCAAAGCCAATGGATGCATTACATTATCCAGTTCTATCTATTCACAAAATTAGTTATCTGAATAGGTTTGTTTTTATTTTGTTTGTTTGTTTTTCAGCTTGTAGTATTTGGCACGACTTTTAAGTAGGAGGCAGGAGTTCAAATGCACCCGACAAAGGATGTCCAAGGGCCCGACACAGACCAGAGATTTCTATTTTGTGGCTCACAAGCACCCAACTGTGGCCAAATGTGCCTGTTAACATCGTACTGTAAAAGGCATATGCCACGTAAGTTTAGGCTAAAGGGGAGAGGGGATTTTGCCAGGGTTGGAAAAGAATATGAGGACAGATTGTGCAAAAGGGCCTGACTGGATTAATGTCTGATGTCTTGAGGGATCGTGTGAGAAAACTGTTAGTTTGTCAGCATGTAGTGTGTGATCTAGACTACGTATGGTTAAGGAATATGTGTGACTACATGTTGGCACTTTTTTTGAGAAGTTGCCTGTGCATGTATGTGTATGCGTGGATCTCTTCAGCCCTTTCTCATAGTTCTGTTCTCACGCTAATTATTCGGCTCCATCCTTGGTTGCTGCTCCACCCTCTTACCCATCTCTATGGTGCTGGGACTTGGTGTACTCCTGGGAAACACACTCACACTCTGGTAACTGAACAATGGGGTTGAGGCTGAACAACTTGAGATCCTGAAATGAGAACGTGCAATGAGGTACACTGCCATAACCCTCTAGCTTCTTCATCCAGGGTCTGCCACTCTTGAGCTTCCAAGCGATGTTCAGCCCTGAGTAATTGAGAACTGTTGGGTCAGCTTGGGTGAAGCAAACATCCAACACACCACATGTATGAACAGACTGTAAATGTGTATGCAAACAATCAACTTGTTCAATGTTTAGCCACCATACTTGTTTTCATGAATAAACAGCCATGTTAATAGGTAGTAATGAATTGATAAATATTAAGTATCGTTAAAAATAAACAAAACAGCTAATACAGGGGTTCCTCAGGACCAACCACTAAGACCACTGAAGCAGCTGACTCAGGGGTGTCTCAATGCAGTTCTCATCCCCAGGCATGTCCTCAAGGGTTTCCATTTTGTCCAAAACTTATGCTAGATAAGATATCCTAGACCATTCCTCGGCTGGGACTGTGCCACTATATTATGGTTTGCGCATTTTACTTTCCAGAACTCTTCTTCATATAATCTACTGGTAGGAGGGGACGTTGTTATGGTAATTGGCTGCCTGGCATACAGTGCATCATTTTCAAATACTGCTGACATTTTCCAGACACATGTACAAATCAGGTGCAATTACACTGTGATTCATTTTTTTTTTCTGTGTGTACGGGAGTGTGGTGTTATAAAGCATCAAAAACAAGATGATGTACAACTTGGCTGCATTAATCTAGTGGTGCTTAATGTCTTATCATGCAGAGTGATTATGCTTGTGTAAATGTGTTATTAGAATAGTATTAATGAGTTAATTAAACAGATTAATTTCAAGTCTATGTACAACACTGGATTTTTATTAAGCATATTTTATGTTTATTTTACACAATAACCATTTTGCCACATTATGATTCTAGTAAGAGGTCAGACAACAAGTGGGTTTTACTTTTTGATACATTGTTTATTTAAATTACTCAAGTATTTCAAGAGCTCATCAAGAGAACAGGTCGAAGCCTTCTCTGTACTGTACAGTGTAGTAAACAGCCGACAAACTATATCATAAACAAGGTCACAAACAACGATGCCAATGTTTATGTCAGGTTAGTTACCAAATTCACATCCCTTACAGCCACAACACACAGCAAGAGTGTCTGAATAGCAAGTTTGTTCTTCTCAGTCCTTGTTGTGCCTTGTTACTCTGGGTGCTTCAATCCAGCCATGGCAGCCAGGTTTGCAAACCACAATGCCAATGTTTTTCTTTATCTATTTATTGTGCCAGCACACACACAAAAATGACAACACCAAACAGCAAATGTCCCTGTCTGTCTCCCCGAACCAGAACGAGTTTTTAATTCTGTCAGCTTACACCTCAGTGTTGCACAGAGCCAAGAGATGGGTGCTGTGCTCTCGATTGAGTTCATAGATGGCAACAACAAAGGGTCTAACAGAATAAACGTAGGATTCCTTTTTTTTTTTTTTTTTTTTTTTTTTTTTGGAACAAGCTGAGTTACTTATAATACAGCCCTATTTCATTAACTTACAGTGAGCAGTTTAGTCTGCACTCAAAGGCATTACTTTTTGGATTCTTTGATTAAGAATCTAGTCATAATAGATGCCAGCCACGAATTATTTGGTCAATGATTGTTTTGTACTTTTGTCTATCTATGCCTTTACATCTTCTTCTGTCTTGCAATGATGAATGATTTGTAGTGCCAAGGTGTAATCTTTGTGTCGTTTGTCTTATGTAAACAATACATCCTCTGACCACTATAATAAGTCTCGTGGTTGGAATGAAAGAGAAAGAAAAGGTTGACAATTAAATGCACATACGACCCGTTAGGTTGCGTATATTTTACAATGAAATGCTTGTGGTCCAATCGCGGATCCACTTTTGAATAATCTAATTTCGTGGTTTTGCTTCCACCTTCTAGCATGCCTTTAGGTATAGTTGTGAGGTGACCTTCAACATTACGCATGTAAGTGCTCTCAACAGTACAATGACCCTCTCTGATTTCTGCATCAATGTGTAGCAGCTGGACATTATAGTGTTGGACTTGGTTTAAGTCTGTATGTTTCTGTCATGATCATCAGGTTGATCATTGGAGCAGTTTGCTGAGATGATAATATGGTGCATTTCCTCCTTTTTCTTATGTTTCATCTTTGGTTTATTACCTGGTGCTCAATAAATACATTTAAACGGTGCTACCAAGCTGGACTGCAGAGTCCACGTTCTGGCTTTCAAGAATCAAAGCTGTCTGGTTGACTAAAGAAAGCTAGCACCTCAATTCCACACAGTTTACAGCAAAACTCCCAATGGTGCCATTTTGATTTTCCAATCTAAACACAAAATCTACAGATACTACAGTTAATGTTCACATTGTGTTTATTATTTTGGTTTCAGCATACAAGTATGTATTGTTTTACAATTTGATTGTTTTAGGATTCAATCTTTTCTTCACAAGAATCCATTTTTTTTTCCTGAAACAATGTAATGACAGATGACAAAATACATCTCTTTGGCACATGCACAGGAGCACACAAGTGCTCCTGCTAATGGAGGTTGGATAAAAAAAAATATATATAGAACGTGATTGCTGTGTTGTAAATTCCTGTCATCTATATGTCCTTTATCTGTGTGTATCTATTTTGTTGTTATTGTAGAATTGGCAGTAATATTTCGTTTCAAAAATGGATTTGATATTCCAATGAAGCAACTATGGTTGTTCGATAAATTGCTGCTGATTTTCAAAATTGTTATCAAAGGTGTTGGGAAATATTGCTTTGTTTATACTCAATCAATTTCTAGATTGTGTTCGCTTGTTGGTGTATTTCACAAATCTCACCCTAGGCTATATGATTCATATGGGGTATTCCAAAAGCTGGCACAATGTTCATAAGCAAATGTGCTACAATCTGTAGCATCTGTATGAAAAGGGTTGATACGGCCTCCTGTATGTTGTGACTGAGAACATGAGGAATAATTTCTTTGTGGTTGTTAAATATAAAATGTAAAGCAAATTGTTTCATGGAATCCCCATTCTTCAAAAAAGCAAAACTGATGTCCATTTCTTGGGATGAATATGAATATTATTAATAACATATGGTGCTAAAGTTCTATTTGTATGTTTTGGTTTTTAGATGAAAAGAGAAATATTATGCTGAAAATGTAATGTTAAGCCTTACTGTAGATTCATATATCAGACTGTTCATCCCAGAAGAGAAAAATAAATATAGTATTTGAAAGTGCAACCTTTCTGTGGTCTCTTCACAAATACATTTCAACAGATGTTTTTACGATGTAAAACACCATTGGTTGATTTATTCATTAATTCATTTTCATCTGTTTTACAAATGATTCAGTAATATCATCAAGAATAATGAGCTCTATTATAATAGCATTTGAAGGCTGCTGAAAAAAATAGAGCCTTCAGAAAAAGGATTTATACTTTTTGAATTTTCTTCTGAAATCACTTATGTATAAATGCATAAGATATGCAATTGGTATAGGTATCAGACTTTATTTCGAAATGAAAATATCAGTTTAGTCCGAAGAAAAAAAACATTTATCTTCACAATTAACTTGTTAAATTGCTCCTCCACTTGATGATAAAGGTTATTGAATGGATATAAATATGTCAACAATATGTCCTGTTTTATGATCAGCGCATCTTTAAATTGCAAGATTGTAGCTGTTTTTTGCCCTTCATGTCTGTTCTGATCAGTTTAGACTAACATTCAATGTAGTTTTGCTTTGAGAAAATACCTGCATAATGACAGCAGGGAAAGTTATTCCATGATGCAATGGAAAAGACAGTATAATATGCATGTGAAATTAAGCTTAATAGAGCCTACAAAGTCAAATATTTTACAGTGGCTAGGGGTCTTCTAATATTAGTGCATTTAGTCAAAATATGTGACAAATTATTCTAGCAATACCAACATAATTATTACGGCACATTTGTTCAAAGATTTTAAGAACACCAAAAGTGTTGTGGTGTTATTTTCAATGTGCTGCAGGCGGGCCTTTTATTTAATTCTTTGGATAACAGTCATGTGTTAGGCATTTAAAATTCTTATATTTTACCCTAATTTCTGCATTTGATGTCAGCAAATTGGCATCTGCTAGTTAACGTTATTAAAATTATTTTGAATCTTATTTAATTGTTTTTATGATATTTTGAGGGGTTTAAAGAGCCTGTTTAGCAATTCGACACTGGCTGGATTCATGCATTTGTGAAAAGAAACCAAACAGCATTTATGTGCAACAGTTCACCATGCATGTTTTATTTATTTGTTTATTATTTTTTTGTATTTTCTTTTGTTTTCTTTTCTTTTCTTTTATTATGTTAGAACACCTTTTCACTTCTTTGCAACCATTACTTTTACTGTTAACCAAGTGTTCATCAAAAAACTACTCCTCACAAACTCTACACCTAGGAATAAAATTTTTGCTAATGGGCTTTTTTTCACATTAACGTTAGTCCAATCAAAGAAGACACTTTAAGTTCAATATTACTTAAAGCTGAGACACGGTGAATAATATTGAAAAAGCAATAAAATCCCTAAAAGCGACTCCACGGCCAATGGGAAACTACTGGGGCTGACTTTTCTCATCAGGCTTGTTGTCTCTCCACCTTAATCGCAGCTGTGCAAAGCAAAGCAAAGCATGCTGGACCAGTTCAACGCCCAAAATGGCGGCACGGTTGAAAAGTTTTCAGTGTTTTGTCCGAGTTTGGTGTTTATTTCTTCATTCTTTTTAGCGGTATTCCTGTCATTGTCTCATATTGTTCACACGCCGGCGTCTCCCTGCTACTTGAAGTATAAAGCAAAAATAATGAAGATGGCGTTTTGCTATCAATTCAGATTGGGGATCCCTTTACCAAGGCTAGGCTAAGCTAACTTTGGCTATCAAGCTAACTTCTGACGGATGAGTGCTGGTGAAGGCTTCGGTTATGTCTCGTCTCATTTGGATCCCGACGGCGAACTGAGCATGAGGAAGGCGACCTTTGCATAGAAATGGAGGAGGATGTGAAAAAAGTGAAAAAGGCAAGTCGGACAACAAACGTACCATACTTGCAAGCCAACTCAGGGGCTATCTAGCACGCTAACACATCAGTACACCAGTTTAGCCAGTCAGACCAGATTAGCTAATATCTTCATTTACCTGATGTATCAAATGTGTTGAACTGGAGAAAACTCTTGTGTAGTTATGACTCAGTGTCGTTGCTACTATGTAATGTTTCGTTAAAGGAATAAAGTGCGATCGAAGAATGAGAATACATTTAAGTAATACTTCAATCAGGTTTAAATACCCGAAGCACGTCTAGACCTCTAGGTCTTGGATAGGCAGTACCAGGGTGTTAGAATTCTTCTGCTTTTCAGCGGAGGCAAAGTATATCATTGATATTGAGGCCTCATGTAGCAGAGCCTCCCCACCCACACATGATAACACATAGTTTCTTCAGGGATTTTCATTTTTGGAAAAATGTCATTGTCCTATATTCCTTCTATGTCTCTGAAGGATCCTGGTGGCAATCCCCCAGGTTGATTTGTCAGTGTGGAATGAAGTTCCTGAATAAGGTTTACATCTTAGTTAAGATTACCATGCAATTATTTATTTCCTATTTTTTGTCCTTTTTCTTCTTTCATGAGAACAGCATTTATGACATATCACTCCTAAATTGTTGGGATCATTTTCTTGCAATATATAGATTGATGGGATTTAACGATCCAGTAATTGAAGTTGTATTGCTGCACCTCAAAAGAGTAGAGAATGAAGACTATCAAACAGAAAGGATACATTCATCACTTGCACATAAACAACTTTTTGATAAGTCAGTACATCATGTAATGAATTTTAATGAAAGTTGTATCAGAGCGCATTGCTTATTTGCTACAACAAACTATGCCATCTTTGACTTTTGTAAAATAATGATAAACTCTAAAAAGATGATTTTTGTTTTTGCAACGGTTTGATTTCTGTATGACAGCGCTTTGATTCCTTATTGTTATCAAGTTTAAGAACTGCACTTACGCCAGATTGAATGCATGCAGTTTCTGTTAGTGCCACTTGGTGGTGATAGCAAATGTCTTTAACTGTTGAGCTGTATTTAAATGTATTACTTAGTCTTTTCTCATAAGAACATAAAAATAATATTGACAGTAATTTCACACTTGACAAACTTAAACTTTGTGTTAGGATGCACAAGTCCACCACCACCCCTGCAAATCAGAAGCAAAATAAAATTTAATGTAGTGTATACAGTGTTGTATACTGAGCCCTGGCAATTGCCAAGTTTAAGCATTGCTTACTGGTTTATATGGAAAAATTACTTGTCTAGTATTCTGTATTTGTAATTATTGTACATTTCTCTGCTCTTGAGCAGGAAACAGTTTGAAAAGTCACCGACACTTGTCATGCAAATCTTGAAAATACAAAGAGATCTCATTTTCACTGTATTTCTTCTTGAATTCTGTCACCACAAAAGCCACTTCTTCACCTTAAGGGCATTCACTGGGTTTAACATCAGTGGGTCATGTCTCACATTTCACTAGACAAGGCCATACAATGTTAATGCGCTTGTCTTCCGAAGCGAGAGACTGTTAAATAATGCACTGGATAAACTGTGCTGTTCTGTTGAGGCTTATGTATTGACAAAATGTCAGTATATCAGACAGAAACCAAAGTGTTGGAATGATATAAAGCAGTTTCTTGCTTTTTTTTCCCCCTAAATTCTTGCTCAAGGCTGTATGAGTTCTAGTAAAATAGTGAGGGGGGTATTTATAATTTTTCAATTTTCTTGTGACTTTGTTAAATTAAAAAATAATAACTTAAAGTAATTCTCATGAGGGTACAGCAAACTATATAGTCCAAGAGATGGTGCATCATTAGTGCAGCGCTGCAAATGTGGTATCTGTGGTCTAACATGGGTGAACAGATTTCAAATGTTATTTTTTTTTGTCAAGCAGAGATGTGCACAAGACTTCATTTGATGTGCTTAAGCGAGTGATCGACAGATTCAGTCCTCGTACTGCAATAAAACCTAATAGCCTTGTGTAAAAATGATTATCATTACACTCTCAATTATATCTGTGGCAGTGTTTAAAAAAAAAAAAAGAACAGAGTAAGTCTGCTGCAGCTTTTATAAAGGTTTCAAAATTTATATGAAAGCACACGTCATGACAGGATATTGTGGGTCATCTGTTTCCTGTTCTTGTGACTGAATAAATAGAAAGACACTTCCCTTCTTTTTGTGAGAAGTCAATACGTTGGGTATAGTGTGTCCCTCGTCAGTTAGCAGCTGCCACCCTGTATGAGTGCAGGCAGCAGGTGACTGTAGACTGTGTGGGTGGAACAGCATCTGTGACTGTGCTGTTTGCTTATTGTCCAGTACGTAAGACAGTACATACCCTTCTGGTGTTTGCAAGCTCATGGAGAATGAGGTAGGCTTGTTAGACCTTTGCTGGAAACGTGCTTATTACTTAGATCTAATAACAGTATATTCTGCTACAGTAATGCACAAGATTTTCAGTGTATGCCTTTTTGTTAAGCATTTTGTTTCTGAGTCCAAGAACTGTACCGTTTTGTTCAAGTGTACAGTCATGGCCAAAAGTTTTGAGAATGACACTTTCCCAAAGTCTGTTCCTTCAGGGTTTTTAGGTGTTTGCCAGATGTTTCTATGGTTGTGTCATTCTCAAAACTTTTGGCCATGTCTGTAGTTTAAAGGAGTTGAACATCCTTGTTTGTCCGATGGACTGTCCATGTATAGGATTTCAATTTGATACAGCAACGTATATAACTTATTCCTGATTTGCTGTGGCGACCCCTGAAGGGAAAAGCCGAAAAGAAAAGAAGATATATTCTCCATGTTCACGTTAAGATCATTTTGAAATCCTGTGCTATAGGCTAAATGCAAATATTTTCTTTGCAAATCTTTTGTAAAGAGTTTCGCAACACATTGGGTAACACATCATAACACATTTGCAGTCGAAGCTTGTTCACCTTCTGTATTTTAATCTGTAGCTACCTTGGGAAAAGATGACTTGTTGGCAGATGTATGGTATAGTCCACAGACAATGTGTTTTATAGCTGAGCTGTTCAGACATTTTAATTCTTTTACATACATCTTTTTCAATTAATTAATCATGTCTAAGTATCGGTTACTATTAGCTTGTGTAAGCCAAGCAATAAAGCGAACAGTTTCGTCTTATGTACCGTACGTGCCCTGCGTATTTCAGCTGCAAACCGTCAGAGACCGATCTAAAGGCAACAGAATTGTCATTTCTCTAAACCTCGCTCTGTCTGTGTTTATTCATTAGCCTGGTATCGTGTCTCCTTTCAAACGAGTCTTCCTGAAAGGAGAGAAGGGGAGGGACAAGAAGGCCCAGGAGAAGGCCACTGAGCGCAGGGCTCTCCATACCTTCTCTCTCTCTCAGCCTGACCACCGCATTGATCCTGACATCCTTCTCAATGACTACATCGAGAAGGAAGTCAAAGTAAGTATGACTAGCAGTTCAACAACCATATCCTATCTAAGTTGGTGAGAAGAAAACAAGTAATTATGACTTTTTGGGTTTCAAATTTGTTAAAAAAAAAAAATGCTAATATACACCACGGGATTTGTTTTCAACTCTTTAATTTCATAGAACTGTGTCCTTTTACAGTACTTGGGGCAGCTGAAATCAGTTCCAGGATACTTGAACCCATCAAGTAGGACAGAGGTCCTCCAACTCATTGACAATGCAAGGGTAAGTGTCACAATAAAAAAACCTTTCCAGAACAAGACTTCATTTTCTCCTTCTTTACATTTTAAACCATTTGGATGCATTTTTAATTGGCTTTGTAATTAATAGTAATCCCTTGAATTTCCTTTATTGCATATAAATAAACAGAGGACAGCTGAGGAAAGCCTACAGTTCGTTTATGCATTCGTGATCAATTTGATGCTGAAGTCCTTGGCTTTAATTTTCATCCTTCGATATATATGTGTTCAAACATCTATTTGTTATGCCTATATTTTTAGAAGTCCCAACAGTTGGCAGGCCAGCTGACATCGGAGCAAGATGCAGTGGTGAGCTTGTCAGCATACAACGTCAAGCTTATATGGCGCGATGGAGAAGATATCATCTTAAGAGTGCCTATCCATGATATTGCTGCCGTCTCCTACATCAGGGATGACTCGTTGCACCTTGTGGTGATCAAGACAGGTGACAATAACAATATCAACCGATAACAATTCGTAAATGTTTGAAGTTTTGACTTTGTTGGCACTTCTCAATTCTTTTTCATGTCAATTAATGTCTTTGCCTTTCAGCCCAGGAGTCAGGAGGCTCCCCTTGTCCCAGCTCATGTCCTGATCTCAACAAATCGCAAACTCTGAGCTCTTTATCGGAGAGTGGAGCTGTTCTTGTGGAAGTCTGCTGTTTGCTTGTTCTGGCAGTCGATAATAAGGTATTTTTTTCAGTCTAGCTGTCGATCGCCAAAATGACAGTTTGAGTAGATAACGCAGACACCACAATGCAAAGGAGCTTATCGTTTCAACTTATGAAGACTGTTTTAATGCTACACTAACTATAAAACAATACATAACTAAAACTGCCATTGCTGATTTAGGGTCCAAATCCCCCAGACAAATTATGCTCCTGAATGCCAGTTAACGGTACAGAGACCACACAAGACAATTTCTAATTTCCTTGCAGCCAGCTGTGTCCAAATATTCCTGCCTTTTTGAGAGAATATTACGCATTTCTAGATATTTCAAGATAAATCTGCCATTATTGCCGTTTTTCTTTCTTCCAGGCAGCAGCAGAGGAGTTGTGTCTATTGCTCAGCCAGGTCTTTCAGATCGTTTACACAGAATCCACCATTGACTTTTTGGACCGAGCCATTTTTGATGGTGCAACTACTCCAACCAGGCATCTTTCCCTGTACAGTGGTAAGTTTGAGAATTCATCAGCTATGTAGGTAAAAAACAACAGAATATTGTTCAGCGTCCTTCTTGAGTAGATTTTTCTTGAAAGATATTTCAAGACTTTGACAAAATTTATTTCTGTGTTCTAAGTATTAGCAATTGAGTTGTGATAAATATCAAGCTGCATTGTTTTTCCAGATGACTCCTCAAGCAAAGTGGATGTTAAGGAGGCCTTTGAAGGAGAAGCCAGCACATTGTAAGAGCTAGCTGGAGAATCCTATCCTGTTGATAGGTTTACTGCGTACACTGTGATGAAGAGAAATGTTGTCAGTTTTTTTGGCAATGTCTAACATTTACTTATTAAATATCGGTTGCATTTTTCTAGTCCTTTTCAGGCCTCTTTGGAAGCAGATGGGAGCTCTCCATCAGTCTCCACACCGGCTTCTCCTCAGACAAAGACTGCAAGTGAAGGAGAGCTCAGCACCACTGCTGCAGAGCTGCTTCAGGACTACATGACCACAGTGCGATGTTTTCAAATTGTTTGGCCCTTTCTGTTTGAAAGGTTCAATTTCCTAAAGATGTTTTGAGTTGTTTTTTTAAAAATCATTTTCTCTCACTAATAGCTACGGACAAAGCTATCATCCCAGGAGATCCAACAGTTTGCTACTTTACTCCATGAATACCGAAATGGTTCCTCCATCCATGAGTTCTGCATCAACCTAAGACAACTCTATGGGGACAGTCGAAAGTTCCTCCTACTTGGTAAGAACACTCTTCATTTTCTTCCACATGTAGATTGTGGGATGTGTGTGTGTGTGTGTATAGTATGATGATTTGTTATGTAGGATTAGTTTGGCTCTATTTACAATTTTAGTGGTCTCACTAAAAGAAAAACAATGTTTTCATAAGGTATATTGTATGGTTTTTGAAATTGTTTCTGAAACAGTTTATGAAATCATTCCTAAATAAGTAAACTCCCAAAAAAATGGTTGTCTATTCAATCAGCTGTAGATTCATTTTGGGTTTTATCAATGTGTTAAACAAATGGCCTAAAATACTTGTTGCTACTTTGAATTTTTTTTCATTTGATAATGTTCCTGTGGTGCCCTGCTGTCAGCTCCCTTCTGCAGGCTTGTAAACATTCATCAATTGCTTATCTAGTTTACACCTACTATCTAGGGTATTAACTGACTATTTGAGTGGTCTTGCTTTAGCAATATACTCCCATTTTGTATATTATATTAAATGAGACTATTAACTGACAATTCCACTGGTCTTACATCAGTAATATAGTGTATAGTGTATAGTGTGTCCCACTAGTGTATAGTGGGACACAACATTGTTTGCGTTTGTTTGTTGACCTTGTAAAACTCAATTTAGTTATAAAAGGCGGTCATCCCAGAACTATAACCCTAAAACCAGTGTTTTTGTTTTCGAGGTCTGCGTCCCTTCATTCCAGAGAAGGATAGCCAGCACTTTGAGAATTTCCTTGAGACCATTGGTGTCAAAGATGGTAGAGGAATAATCACAGACAGTTTTGGCCGTTATCGCCGCACTGCAAGCTTGGCCTCTGATTCCACAACAAACGGTAACGGTGCAGCAGGAGGAAGTGGAGACAGCACGGCCTCCGATGAGGGCCGCGAGACATCTGAGGGGGACGAATGGGACCGTATGATCACCGATATCAGCAATGATATAGAAGCTCTCGGCTGTAGTATGGACCAAGAGGGAGTGACGCCCTGACCTGGTGGTCAAATCCAGGTATTTTTGCTGAAACTGAGGACATGAAGTGGCCACTTTTCACAATCCTGCTGTGAACAGAAGACATGATGGAGCAAATGAAGGTTGTCCTTTGCACTGACTTTTTGATTTGGTTAATTTTATATTTTCCTCTATTTGTCAAGAGGATACTTCATATTCCCAAAGCCCTCAAGGAAATTACTTATTAACTTATTATACAAAAACATGAAGTCAACAAACGCACTTATGCAGACCCTCTCAGTGACTTGTAGTCAGTTGGCTACTTTGGCCATTTTGGTGGATTCAGACTGATATATTTTTAAGATTTCTTTTGTTTTATAGTCTTTTATAGGCAGTATCTGCCACTGCTGTCAGCAATGTAGCAAACCTCTTCAGTGTCTTTAATAGAATTTCTGTTTAAAATCCCCAAAAGAAAGAGAATCCACCAGAGGACTGTTTTTGATGTTTTTTTTTCATGTGTAAGACTGAAGCCGTACTGGTTTGTGCTTTTGTATTATTCTTATTCATATGATTATAGGTCCATCAGCTTCATTCAATAGGGGAAATTTGTTTTCATTTATTTCACCTCTGTGTGTTGCTGTGAGTGTTACATGTTGCTACATACATATTTTCAGTAAGATTTGTGTACCACTTAATTTTACGCCTTTGTTATCGGTTTACTCTTTTAATGTAATTTTTGCCGTATACTAACTGACCAAGGAAATGCTGTAAAACAAAACAATTTCCCACCCAGGTTTAATGACCCTAGTGGGGACTGTATTTGACAAAGCCAGTTGGTTTTATGGCTGATGTAAAGTTGAAATGTTTTCTCATGCAGGTCATCGTTTTGTCTTTTGACATTACATTTATTGTCTTGTGCCTTTACACTGCAGTACAGCTGCCAAAATGTCTCACACGGACATGTAATAGTGAACTGTAACTACAGTTCTTCAGCATATGGTTATTAAATAACAGCTACTTTACCCAGTCTGCAAAATTAAGTTTTTTTGAAGATCAACATCCACACCTGCCAGCCTAATCGGTTTGAAATAAAGTCATTTAACTCCACTGTCACTGAACAAAACTGACAAAAATGGGGAGTTCTGTAATCTAATTATGATGCATTCTGACCAATCTTTTGCTCGAATGCACCTAATCTGCTGTGGAACGTCAGTCTTATTTTCATTAAAACAATCAAGCTTGATGTTGCCAGATGACATCAGAGTATGGGATTAGTTCGGGCGAGGAGGAGAGATTGGACGGACAGCTGGAGCGCATTCCTCTCGATTATTTACGTGGTTAACGTATTCTGTACACCAGCCGTTTTATGGTTTGATTCTGTGCGTCATCAACCCGCACAACGTGAAAGTACAAATGATTTGCAAATGATTTGCAAGGTGTTAGAATTCAGTCTGCATCCAACAAAGTGAAGAAATTGAGCAGTCCTCACACTTTGTATACATCACCACATAGCCCAACTTGTTTAGTTATAACTGTGTGTAGCACTTTCTTTTCACAGTGCTATGTCTGTATCCAGACATGGACCATCTAGTTAAAAGTTAGTATTTTCCAAACCATACTACCATACCATACTATTTTTTAGATTTACTTGACTTACAGTAAAAGTCAAGAGAAGCAGCCATAAGTAAATTATCACATTTTAAAGGCTGCCAAGAAGTGATTGAAAATCAGAGTAAATCACAGATTTGATGTGCTTCTTGCTGTTATGATAAATTTGAAGGATGTGACTTTTTGTTGGCTGAATAAGAACCATCTGAGTCATGGTTAGGCTTTCAGTCGGTCTCTTGGTTCAGATAATTCTGCTAGAGGAAGAACAACAGCAGGTAAAAAAGAAATGGTTAAAGTTAGCAAAATCTGTGGTCAAAATGTGGAACTGAGATTGCAGTCATCCAATGCAATTGTTTTGACAAAGTACTATGTTTGGTTCTTTGCACTTGAAACAATCCTCATAAGCCTCCAATCTTAATCAGATTTTAGACGTAACAGAATTGCTCTGCTACTTTCACGGCAGGAAGTAATTATTAAATTGGCCAGTTTGCCTGTTCCCTCTTTCAGCCCCATTGAGTAATAGCACTGTAAAAGCCTTGGCTTGGACAGAAACGTGTTGCTTGGTCACTAGGATGATGAATGTAGCTTTTTTTTTTTCAAATTACCTCAATTCCCATAGGTAAAGGGGTTATTGTAGCTCAGTATGACATTTTAAAGAATTATTGATATCTTGTTTTCATTTAAATGAAGGGTTCATAATAAAAACACCACACACACTCCCATTATTTGTGCTGTGTATCAAGTTTCAATTTCCAAACCATTTTAGATGGATGGTTGTGACTCTGAATGCTGGCGCTGGCCAATATTTCAGGTAAGTCACTGATAAAAATTTAAACCTTCAACTTGATTGCCAGGTATGACAGATATATTTCATATTTGATATGCATCAAGTCACTTTGATACAAAGGGTAGTGAATTACAATACTGCTCTTCAACCCTCATTATCCACTTTGGTGTCCAATTCTGACAGTAACTCTTTGGTGAGGGTGGACACACATGGTCACTTTCTCAATTAAAGCTCAGTGTGAGCTGTCTGGGATTCTAGCCAGTGTTTCTCTGGTTCAACAAGGTTGCACTTCAGTCAGAACTTCATGCCTTAGTTAACAGATCAGTCAGAGGGTGCACTTACAACATAATATGTATCATTATCAATATTTTAATTCGCGTTTTGACTTGCTTGACTATGTTTCTCAGGACCTGATCCTTATAAATTGAAATTACAGCCAACATCTGACTTTCTGCTTGTCTAGTTGTGTTGTACGAATATTTATAATATAGCATAGTGTAAGGGAGCTGGTTTTTCCCCTACGATAAAACTTCTAGTTCTGTAAAAACTAATGAAACTGCCTTGTCCTCCAGCAAGTCCAGAGAGAAGGTACAGTATATGATTGCTCTTCTGGGAATCGTTCAGTCAAACACTTTCAGCAGTGATACACCCACATAAAGGTGGAGTTCATGCATGAAAATCTGTAAAATCATTCATGACATGCCACTTCACGGCCCTCATCATGGGGAAGGACACCAGGAGCAGGCGAGGTGCACTTTCTCTCAGACATGTGATCCTGCACACTCATGTCTGAGCAAAAAAATCAACTTAATAATAACTACATTTCTTGAACTACTCATGAGCAAAGCAAGAATATTGATTTCTTCACAACTAAGTAAACTTTGATATAATACTAGTAATTTCAAATTGTGACATAATTACAAATAACAGGAAGCTAACAAGAGCCCTGAAAGATGTTAACACCTAATAAAAAGCTTATGGCTGATTATCCATGGCAGAAGGAACATATACATCTCTGAAATGTGAAAAGTTCAGTAAACGCATGTATATCTGTATTAGTTTTCAATTTTTAATTATCTTCAATATACAGCAAAAATAATGATTGAAAATTAGCTTGCAACAAATCAGACAACAAACAATATTTATCTCTCTCATAGTCTTGAATTCTTCACATGGGAACTGCCAATAGCATCATTTAACATAATCCACTGGGGTCACAACAAAAAATTGACTTCAGCTGGTCCCTTTTCCCCAGGATGGCAGGATTGGGTCACCTATGTTGTTTTAATATAATTATCAACATCATTACCACTATTAATAATGGTAAAGTTAGTACAATTACCATTATTTGTTATGTCTGTTCGTACAATTGGGTGCCCAGCAGCAGAATGATATGAGTTGGATGTGACTTGGGGAAGGCCTTAGCCTTATGATATTTTTCCAGAAAAAAGCACATAACCAGTATCTGTTTCAGTGTGGTGTCTCCTGTAGTGGACCCTTTTTTTGTAAGGCTAATTTTCCTTAAACAGTTTGCACTGCTCTGCGTTTGTTTCAGTCTGTTCACAAAAGGTCTGAAGTTCCTACATCACACTTATTTTCGTTGAAAAAAAATCCAATAGCGGTTACACTGTCTCACATCATGGTTTCAAATAACAGCCTTGAACTCAAACTGTATAAATGGTATTTATAACACCATCGTGCTTAGCTCAGGTAAATTTACAAACAGATGACAAGTAATTGCAGATGTTGGAATAGTTCCTGCAATTACCTCGGAATTCCAGATAAATGCTGCTAGATGGCTAGATGTGAGTTCTTTGTGCATCGATTAAAGGCTCATTTCCTATCCTGGTGTTTTTTCACACAACAGAAACAACCAACGTTTAATTGTGCATTTAGTCTCTTGGTGGCTTATTTATTATTTCCGGTGCATTAGTTAAAAAATAAATAAATAATCTACACGTGGTGTTACACAGGGAATGAGAGAGACATGGGCTTTGTCTTTGTTAGGCAATCATATTCAAATCTATTTTGGCCGAAGTGGGCAATATTGTAATTTTTGTCACTATCATTCCAGCAATTATTGTTGTAGCAAAGATTCAAAGCTAGAGGTGTACATGTAAGAACTTAAAGATGGTATTGTCTTATTATATCTCTTTCACATGTATCTACACTCACATCATGTACTCTTAGAGCTTAAATTGTAGATCTAATGTCTTGTTTTGGGGAGAAGTAAGTCAAGATATCACGTAACGATATGCCATTAAACCAGGAGAACATGATAATTCAATGTTTGTTTATACTGCAATTCTTCTTTGAAGCGGGCAACAGAATGAAATACCCACATAGTTACTCTTTGGAATGGATTCTACAATTACAGCACAAAAGTAGGAAACTTCAACTGATGGGTCAAGAATGTGCAAGACATGTTTACTTAGAGGGAGTAAATTTGACCATGATAATTGGCTGGGGAGGCACTGGTCTGTTTACCATCCTGCGTATGATAATGACAAAAATATAGATACACTTCTCTTTGTGTGCAGTGGGACTCCAGAAAGCTGTCCCTCTGCTCTTCTAGGATATTGTTAGCCAAGTTCTGCCATCAAATATTTATTTTTCACGCAGGTAAATCCCTTCCCTGACAAAAAGTGATTTTTGAATCTTAGTCAACAGGGTGTTCACTGGTTGCAAGAAACATTTGAGACAGTGTTTCCTAACAAAAAATAGATTCTAACAATGCAGAAGTGACATCATGATAGTGTGATCATAGTGATAGGAATACGTCTTCTTTGCTGTTTCCAAGGCGACAAATGGCTTCTTTTGCTGTCATGTGATTGACTGATTCCTGACATGTAATGATATGTCTGTATGAGTTTCTGAGTTGTTGTAATCTGAATTTCTTTATCTCTCAGAGAGGTAGGATGTTGATACAAAAACCTACCATTCCTTGTGGAAAAATGACAAATAATGGGAATTTTCCAAAGTTGGTATGGTTTTATTTGGCAAATACCAGTGGACTTTATCAAATGCTGAACTTTGACAATCATTCAAAGGAAACGTAGTTATACTCTAAAACTGATTTGAGGTTGTATTTTTTTTCAAAGTCCAAAATCAGCTGTGATTTTAAGTCACATACAAATAGGCTGTATATTGCATAGCTGCCATATCCAGTTAAGTAGCAGAAAAAATAAGAGGGAAAATGCTTCTTAAAGTCAATGTCCACCTAAATAACATACATTATGTCTGATTATAATAAAACAGGGTTTTAGTCTTCATTTAATCCTCATAACAGTGTGGTCAAGTCAAGCCCTAAAGGCACAAAGTTTTTCAACACAATCTAAAATGTGCCCTTGCTTGTATTTTTGCCTTGGAACGAGACTTTTTTACAACTGTTTCATATTCATGACACCAACCCTGAAGCGCTTTAATCGCGGTTAGCAGAGCGAGAAGCGGCGAGAGTTAATGTTCATTTTGGTTACGCCAATGAGTCTCAGGGGGGCCGAGAGGCCGAGGCCCGGAGTGACCGGGCATTCGCACAGCAGGTCCGACAGCTCGTCCCTCTCCTCCAGGCCAAAGGTGGCGTCATTGAGCATCCTGCGATGTAGATGGCACGTCTGCTCGATCTTCAGCTTGTTGATGTCGTTTCGCAGACGCATGAGCTGCCGTGCCAGTTGTTGGTCTTGTAGGCGCATATCCATCTGCAACAGGGTGATAATGCCAAAGTTGGAGAGCAAAATTGCAATGAAACAATTAAACTTACAACTAAAGTGATAGATGGAATTACCTGGGCTACAATACTACAAATCGGTGTAAGAGGTTATACTGGAGGTGAGGCCCCTGGGTCTGTAACAACCTACTTATCCTGTCAGGGAGGGATTCACATGCACTTGATGTGCACGCAGATGTCAGGCAATACAAATGAGGACAAAGAAGTTCCTGTTGCATCACAGAGAGGGACTGAGTCTTCATTCTCTGCTAGGATTGTCATCTCGCATCTTACCGTGAGAAATATAGAAATACAGTAAAAGCCTTTTATTTTCTGCTAAATTATCTTTTTTCAAGGTAAGTGACCATTAAGTTAAGCAAATATACAACAGAACAAAAAGTAATGGTCACAAAAGTGACACTCCAACTCTCACTTTCAAAACACCCACGTAAAGTTGTTCCGTTGTCAACACAGTGGTTGTACATAGTTACTTAATATATGACATGTCAAATGAGTAACTCTACCCCGGGCGACATGTTGGAAGTCCCACAGAAATAGTAACATTTAGTCCCACAAATTTGGAAAATGTTTCTTTAATATCTTTAAAAGCTCCTTGATCCTCATACAAAGACTTGGGGGACAAGATTTCACTCCATTCTTTGACTCCTTCCATGACTGAAGGCTGAACAGTTCTTTTTTAAAGAACTGGTGTTTTGGGTGGAGATTAGAGTTTTAACCAGGCTGTTTAAAGGAAAATAGCTGAAAAAAATCTAAATGACCTTTTTCAATTCTGGAAAACAATCACACAAAGTTAATTTTGAATGAATTCCATGATGTAATGATTAGAGCAATTTATATTTTGATTCTAAGAATTAACAACATTTCCCTTCCCTGTCAAACTGTAGATGGGAACATTATTATGAAAAGATATGTTTTGAAATATGACAGAAATGTCAATGATAGCTCTCAGGTTGATTCATACAACTGTTTGCGTGATTGATAATGGCCTAAATGATTTGTTTACTACAGCTCGCCGGTGTTTAAATGACAAAAGTCTAAAAAGTAAACTCTCAGTGGGACATCTACAAACAAGTTTCTGGGCATCAACTCGCTCAACATGATCTCATTCATTGCACACTCGTTTGTGTGCAAATGCCTGTGCAAAGATCACAACTATTTCTCTTGTCCACTGTCTTTGTGCAGAAAAAGAAAAAAAAAAATTAGGCTGCATGGTCCAGTGTGTGACTATGAGTGCATCTCTGCCGGTGCCTCTTTGCGTGCTCAGTCCAAGCTGGTGATGCGTGGACGAATGCGCGGTGTAATTGAGCAAAGAAAAGATGATTACACTCTCAGAACCTGTGAGTAAATGACGTCGCCATCGCCTGGACACCTTCCCAAAAATGTATAAAGGAGTCTTCTCACATTATCTCAATTATTGCATAGCTTTTGCATTAAGAACGGCAAATAGGTACTTCTTCCTACAGTAAATACCTGAATTTAGGTCATTTTGGAGTAATGTGTCATGTAATGTGTAAAATCAGGAAGAGTCTCACCAACTCACTCCGTAGCCAGTTGAGAGCCTCGTCAATATTCCTGAATCCCTTGGATACACCTGAAGGCAACTGACACCTGAACACATCAGAACGGACCACAGTTTGTTCGGGCGCCACTCGTTCGCTTCCAGGCTTCAATTGGATGGGATCTTTTCCGGCTCCTGGTTTTTCCATCTCCACACGGGCTTTCCATTCCAAGTATGATGGCCTCCTGGTCTCAAGCCTTAATTTTTCCGTCAGCGCCTTTAGGTTCTTGAGGTGGTCATCTGAAGGAAAATCCCCATCCAGGCCACAACACGCTTCCTCTGTGACGACGGCCTGGTCCACTGTGGCCTGAGGGGTGGAAGCTCCATCCATCATTGAAAAGCCCTTCAGTAAAGTTCTCATAAAAATTCAAATTAAGAGCGTGGTTTCAGCCGTGGTTTCCTTTGTCGCTACTGCTGAACATGGTATTCTTTCTTTCTGAGATCCTCTCAGCACTTTCAGTTGTCAAAGGATCCTTGGACTCTCCATTGGTCCATGGGGGAGCTGGAGAGGAGAGATTATTTCAGTTATGTAACATTAAATTGAGACCATATGTGTGTATACATATACAGTATGCAAATACAGATAGATAGGGAGGGAGAGAGAGTATTCATTTTAGAATGTGCGTCTGCATATGAATCAGCAATCTTGTCAAATTTATGGCGATTTAGTGTGTCTGTGAGTTTGTGTGTATGCGCATACAGTTACACATGAGTCTAAATGTGAAAATCTGCAACCACCTTGGTATGTAAAATAACCATAACAGGTTAGAATAAGCTTCTCAAAGTTCTCTCAGAAGAGTCCCTAATTCTGTGACCTGATGCGCAGTAGGTTGCTCGGTTAGCCGCTTGCAGATCAAATAAAAGGAGAGAACAGAAAACACCACCAGGATGTGCCATTTAACATGGACATGTTTCCACAGCAACAGAGTTGCTATAAATGAATCAGCAATTTTCCACCTCCAGTCTCGTTCCTTTCGACAACCTGAAGTGACAGCCTGATGCCAGAAGGAAGGCGGATTGGTACTTTTGCTCTTTTGCAGCAAACTGAAACCAAATGCGACGTTCATCCCGTCACATTATGGGAATTTTAATAATGCTACCCAATATTAATATTTTCGCATCTGTTTGATTTTTTTTTTATCCTGTTCATGTTGGTGCATCTTCAGTCTCTTATTAGTTATTAGAATCCCGATATAATCGTTTTAACTCTTAATGTATTAATTTATTTCATCAACACTGTCCATAATGGCGTATCTTTATCAGCGTGTGCATGTTCGTGTGTATGTGCACATGTAAAGTCACTGCCACTTCATTTGCACTGAAATTGCACTCATCCTTGCACCTTGCACACCAAGCTGCGATCAAACGTCTTATTGCACCGTATTCCACTCACTGTTCTATTGCAATGTTCACATTCATATCTCTAATCATATTTAGAACAATGTTTACACTTTTCTACCAGCACATATCCCAATGCACTGTGGGCAGCAAAATAGGAATATCACTGTACAGGGAAACTCATTTCTACACTGTACATGTGACACACACTTTGAATCTTTGTGCGCATGCGTATGCCGGTGCATAGGAGGGCTGTTTGTAGGCTGATTGATTTATTCGTTTTTTGGTAGATTTATTTATTTATTTATTTGGTAGAGTTAATTGATTCATATTTTTAGTAAAAATTAAGCATTATATTTCACCACGTCATCTTAGGGGATGAAACACTGTGGACCTTTTTAACAACATTTCTGTTATTGAATTCTGTTGTACATCATTTATTTAGCCCTTTTAACAGCAAATATATTATCCTTCAACATTTACATTTACTCCTTTTATCTTTAGGTTGCATATGATATATCCCTCCATGTATCATTGAATCTACCATACAACTACTATACATTTATGATTCATGTGTTTATAAGCATTTCCTGCAATGAGGCTTTAGCCACAAAGAAACTGGGGCCGGTCTGTTCAGGGTTCCAGTGTTCTCCCCATGTCTGAGTGGGTCCTCTCAGGGTTCTCTGGTTTCCTCCCACAGTCTAAAACCACAAAGAGGAACTAAAGACTCTCACTTGTTCGTTGCTGTTGAGAAACAGATTGAAGCGTTGGCCTGTATGTCACTACCTGTTTCCCTGTGATTGACATGTTACCAATTCAGGTTAAACTCAACCTCTCACCCGATGAGAGCTGGTATTGGCTCAAGAGTCTGGACTCTAGACCAGGGGTGTCAAACTCATTTTCACTGAGGGCCACATCAGCATAAAAGTTGCCCTCAAAGGGCCACCTGTAATGGTAACAGTATAAATGTAACTATTCTTTAATGTTAAATAACTCATTCAAGTCCAAAATGTCACATATGCATTCCCATCTTTCTTAGAACAACCTTCCATCTGCATCAACTTTTCCCTTCCTTGACATTTATTTCTCAATTCAACTTGTTGAAAATGGCGTCTTGATCAATGGCGTCACTTCACGGGTAACGTGATCGGCATGAATTGTTGGAAATGTAGTTTATGCTCAATGCACGCATTTGACTTATTTATTTTAAGACAATCAGACTTTTTAAGACGTTTTCCGCGGGCCATATAAAATGACGTGGCGGGCCACATTTGGCCCGCGGGCCTTGAGTTTGACGCATGTGCTGTAGACCGTCCCCAGCCACCTTCTCTGCAGGATAAACAATATAGATCATGGAGTAATTGTATTTTCTCCACTCTTGTTATAATACCACTACAAAAAAATAAATAAAATGAAGACTTTCCCAAATCATACTCTATATTGAATAGTTAATTTACACCCCAAAATATATTTGTTGTCAGTTTTGAGCAACTAAGAGATGAACCATATATGTGCTGAAGCATTTTAAATGATGAAGTTACAGCACCACAGTAACAGTAGAGGCTGCAGATCATTCTGCTCAGTGTCCTCTGGCAAAGTTCTCAGTCAATAAGTGGTTTGTGCTCAGTTATGCCATAATAGGCACAGCAGACCCGCATTGAAGCCATTATCCCAGTATCTAATGATAGGCTTTGCTTTTTTTTTTTTGCAAAGTAGAACAGCCCTCGGACTGGCCAGAGTTGCTGACTTAGGAATGCTTGAGAAAGGATTCTGAGGGAAGGGATCAGTGTGCCTCTAGAGACCAAATGGTTACAGGAGACCATAAAAGGAGGAAAATCCATGCCCACATGCATTTTTAAAGACCTTGTATTATGTTTGCATGTTGGTACAGTAAGTTGGCGGTTTATAGAGAGGAAGGACTGCAAATCTGACATGTTTTGAGAGTAACAATGCAGCATGTACTATGAACCAATGATAAAATATTGTGAATATATTAAATATTAAACCCAAACCTGAAAAAGATATCTTGATTAGAATCGCATTGGATTATATTATTGATATCTATATGTTAAAGCACAGAAATGGCGAAATTGATATAAAGGCATTTAATTTTGACATTTAATGCATAAAAGACATGTTATGAATGTGGGTTGTAAAATTATATTACATATCAATCAAATTTAACATGACCAAATGTTTTTAGCCTTGATATATGTGTAAATAATGTCCAAGCATAGCACAACATGATACAGCATGTTACATGATACAACAAACATCCACACCCGAATTGACTGATTTGCATCGCAAATTAAAACCAAGTCATCATTACAATCCAATGTTGATTGGATGTTGCTCTCCGTATCAAAAACCAACAATTTATCAAATGTAAAATATGATGAAGCTTTACACTGCTTGAACGTCTTTAGATGAAGAACTCTAGACTTTCAGCTTTTACTTAATTATTGAGAGCAACAGCCGATGGATCAGGCAACAGTTTGAAAAACCTGTGCCAGGTGTGTAACCGGAGAAATTAAGACACTGACACTCTCCAATTTTAAGGAAGTATCACTTATTACATTCACTTCTTTATGCCGTGAACCTGGTTTACCGCTTTCATCAGGAAAATGTGTCTACATCAGAAAACTGAGAAATCTTAAATGAGATGTTAAAATTTAAATTTGACTTAATGTATTGCGCCAGTGCTCGTAAGAATCACTGCCAAATGAGCTATTTTAACATAGCATTTATGAAATCTTGAATTCTGACTTATATTGACTGATTGATTTATTGATTCATTCATCAGTCTTCTGTTTTTTTTGGACTGAGAGAAGAAACCTCTGTCTGAAGGAAACCCAGACAGAGGGAGAAAAAGGAAAATTACACTCTATTGGAATATAAAAATAATAATAGTGACATGTCTTGTTTTAATAGTGTTCCACAGCTACAGCCAGAACCAGAGAAAGTACAAATTATAACCCATATTTGAGGTTGGTATCAACAGCCCTTTAACACGCTCAGAAAGGTGTGAAGAATATGAATGTAATTTGCAACGACAAATACACCAACTATCAGAAACATCACAAAGAAATGCACGAATTATTATCAGTATTGCCACCAACAAACAATTATTTATCCTGAAGATTTTTTTCATATATTTTTGATGATATAAAATCTGGTTTGGATTTTGGTTTAGACAAAGCCGTCGTTGTAAGAGGTGTTACTTTGGGCTCTGGATAATCGTGACACCGTTTCTCACGATTTTCCACGTTAAATGGATTAACGGGGAAATAATTAGCCGACTTAGTTTCAGATGAATGAAGGAGCTGCCAGTAGAACCGGTTCCAGGGGGTCACAATCTACCACCGTTTTTTTTTTTATTGATTTTGCTGCTATCGAAGAAGCGTTTTTTTTTCGCTGCAGCAATCGTTATCTTTGATTTTGTCAGTATCTTTACATTTACCTATCGATCGAGTATTGATGATTGAGGAGTCACTCAGGCTGACTCCCCTCCGCGCGTCCGCGTCTGCTTTACCTTATCGTGAGTTTTCCCGCTGCGGCGCAACTTGTCTTCTTGCAGGATCTTGAGTAAAGAGCTCCTCCTTCTCTCCAAGCTCTCCAAGCTCCCCTCCTTCTCTTGCTCTTCTCTTCTCAGCCTCGGTCCCCTTGTTTTTGGAGCAGGACTATACCATAGGAGGGGCAGGGAGGGAGGTTGCGTCAGGTCCCGGTTGCTTGGAGACGCCCCAGGAATCCCTCCTCATGAATATTAACATTTGTTTTTTCACTCTTAATATCATTTATTGCCCCCCCTCACCCCCCAACACACACACACACACACACACACTCACACACACACACACACACACACACACACACACACACACACGTAATACATCTGTCCAATAAGTCCAAACTGCAAGCCACATACTGACACCTGAATCAGAGCTGATAAAACAGAATACACCTTTTTTAGACATCGCCTGGGGAATAAATACTAAAGAGAAAATATCAAGTCGGTACCAATTACATTTACAGTGGATTCGCAGTTCAGTTGTTTCGTTTAATGTAAAAAAAAAAGAGAAATACAAATAAATATAAATGGATTTTGAAGATCCTGTCTTCCCTTCAATGCAGTTTCAGCTTAAGGCTTCATAGTCAAAGTCAATTTGTGGTAATGAAACTGACAGAAGAGGGGTGTCAAAAACATCATGGAATCACGTACCTTTATATCTTCAAATCAACATTTTTCCGGGAGGGAACTGTATAATATATACACATTTTCAATGCAAAACTACCCTGGCTTTCAACTAACTAGCTTAACACTTCAATAAATGTAATGACTTAACTACAGGGGTATAGACATGTTTCTATGCAGATGCCATAGAAATAGTGCAGATAAGACATTTTCATACAATTAAATCAAATAGCAATAGCTGAATCTTTACTGCTACATTGCCATGGCGTGACTATGTCAAAAGGGATAAAAATGGACAGAATGTAGCGGATATTATTTCTGGAGTTTAGAGCCAGGCCACACATCAGGTTCAAACCAAAATAGTACTCTTGAAGTTACTAGTGCTTTTCATTCTAAAATTCTGAATATAAAAAGGTTAGAAAATTTAAATTATATTACCTATCAAAGGATTAAATATTCCCTGTAATGATACAATTTATCAATCGTGTTTCCACTAAAACAAACCTGAGTGTTACTATATTTGATAAACGCAGCATGTTTAAATAACTTTTCATAAAGCCAGTTCCTCAATGTCTTCATCAAATGAAGTAATAGCACGGATGGCGGGTCTGCTTTCTGTGATGTGCAGGTTGTTTGAGGAGGAAGCGGGAGATGTGGAAGAGGTGACTCTTCTCGAACGTACTCCATTTTTTGTTGGAGGACTGCTGGTGGTTCCCACGTTACTTGAGCCTTTCACAACATCACCTGCAGATGTTACCATAGCACCAAAAAGCTGATGCATGAGACTTGACTTGCGGTGCTTTCCTTCTCCTCTTGTGCTCTCCTTTTCTTTTTCAGTCTGCGCCCTGCTGACACTGAAGACCCCAATTGCTTCTAATGTAGAGTCCTCTCTAGGTGGCGGTGGAGCAAAGCCAGAGGAAGATCTGGGGGCTGGATTTCCAAAAGAAGGCGCGTAGTTTCCAAAAGCCAAGTCATCACTGGATATTTGGGGTTTCAGCGTTCGTCTCCCCATCCCTGTTGAAACTGCCACAGCCTCTAAACCTGGTCTTCTCCGTCCACCTTCCCTGCTTCCAGCACTGCAGGGCAAACTTGCTGACTCCTCTGGTTCAGTGAGTTTAAAAACCGAGTAGTTATCATTGCTCGGCTCAGCAGGATGAGCAGTTGATGGGTCAAAAATACACTTGCTGGAATCAGATGGACCTGACTTAGCAAACACAGGTTTATGGGCTGCCTGATTCTGAATGTCTATTTCACGCATCTTAGCAAGCAGTTGCTCTTTTTTGCGACGTGCTTCCTCGACTGCATGCTGATTGGCAAGAGCCTCCTGGTTCCAGCGCTCAACCTCCTCCTGTACATGGCCACTCTTGCTGTTCTTGTCCTCGCTTTGATTTAATAAGGAACTTGTCCCCGTTCTGTTTTCCTCCTTTTCTTTGTCAAGGCCTGTGCAAAAGGTGCAACAGATTAAAGTAGAAGCACCTGCCATCCCATTATTTTTCATTACTCTAAAATACTGTATGCATTATTTGCTTGTCTCACCATCTCTGGGTCCCTTTTGCATCCCTTCAAGCCCTTTCACATCTTGACTGAGTTGTAGTTCCTGCTCCCTGTTTTGATCGTTTTCTCTCACCAAATCCTCCCTGTCTTGTTGGTTCTCACTCGTCCTCTGAAGCACCGAGTTTTGAGATGTTCCTGCCATCTCTGCAGGCCTCTCCATTTTGTTGAGCTCCTAAAGATGGAATTGAGAGACAACAGAGAATTTCAGCATAAACAAATTACAGCAGACTGACTACTACACTGTAAAATGGAGTGGAGACACTACCTTGAGCGACAGGTATTCATCAGGTGCCAGCACACAGTACTCACTAACATCAGTGACAGCAGGGGGAGGTGTGGGGAAATCCGGACTACTCTTTCTGTCTTCGGTCTGCACAGCCTTGTTACTGCTCCTGCTGAGGACTGAAAAACACGCAGCTATCAGTTTTAATATTACCTGTAAGCATCTGATGTTGATGTTTGCAAATTATCTTATTTATATTCTACAGACAATGAAATGTGCCCCCCACACAAGTATGGTTTCCAATACTCATAGATTTTGTGATCAAAATCAGACAAAATAAAAAGCTTTACGCTTCTGCCTTGAGCTGCTGTCCATATCTTTCTTTGATGAGGGTTTCCCCACGCGGTTGGCATAAATGTTCCAAGTATCGAGCTCTCTCTCCTTTTCCTAGTAAAAATAGAAATGAGCAAGAGTGAGATGACCTGCTATTTGTGAGAAAATGGACGCTGTGTAGTAGCTGGAATGTAAAAACAATGTGTGTATGTGCACCTTGAGTTTGTTCATCATTCGTTGAAGCTCCTCCTGCAGAGTTCTTGTCTCTTCCTGGGCAGTGATTGTCTTCTTTCTCTCAGCAGCAATCTGCCTCTGGTAGCTATTAATGGTCAACTCCATGCTACGCTCCAGTTCCTTCAAACACACAAGTAAATACATACAAATTAGAGCTACAGCCTCCAAAACAAAAGTAAGTTTTGAAGCAAAAATGGCCAATCACTAACTTTAATTTAGTTTAGTCAGTCCTAGTATACAGTTAGGCCAAGAAATATTTGGACAGTGACACAACTTTTGTTATTTTGACAAAAACATATTCAGGATACAATTATATAATAATATGGGCTTAAAGTGCAGACTCTCAGCTGTAATTTAAGCCCAAGAGGCTCACTTTTTTTTTAATATCTTTTGATATTTTTCATTTTAATTTCATCCTTTATTTCTTGCAATACTGAAAAATAATTCTTTCTGTAGGTCAAAAAGACAATTGTTCTTTACTTTCAGATAATTGTTGGGAAGCTCCTTGTTCTTTCAAAGTTGATTTTTAAAAAAGAAAAAACAAAATTTGTATAATTAAAAAGGACATACCTGTCTACATGACATGTCTAAATGCAGATAACAAAAATTTATCAAAATTGAAAAAACTAAACAAGATATTGAATCAATTTTACTACAAGATTATACCATGGATACTTAATAGAGGTTAATCAATATCTCACTTTTACTAGATTTCTAAGCCATTTGTATAAAGGATGAAAGAAATTATCACTGAACTAAATAATATTTTAACCTTTATCTTGCGTTCTGCCTCTTGGACACGTATCCTCTCTTCTTCCAGCTTGCGGCTTAGCTCATCTCTGGTGCCTAACTCTTGCTGGTCCACCAGCTTCTTCATCCTAGCAATAGTGGCCTGACTCCTCTGTCGCTGCTCCTCACTGTCCTTTAGCCGACGCTCGGCTGCACGTTCTCTTTCCTGTGTGCGTCTGAGTCGCTCGCGCAGCACATGGGTCTCATTGTTATGGCGAGAAATCAACTGTGAAATTTCACTTTCAGTGTCATCATAGTGCTGCAGGGCTTTCTCTTGACGCACCTGAAGCTGCAGCATAAGTAGATAGAATTAGACATCAGTGGCCTGCATAAGATGAACCAAAACATTCAAAATAGAGGCTTAGGCCAACCTGTCGAAGAATTCGATTTTCCTTCTGCAGCTCATCAATACGCAGCTGCATCTCCACAAGAGCATTACGCAATTCATTAATCTTAAGCAGGCGTGCTGAGAGCATTCGCTTGGTCACCAGGTCCAGGTCTTTTGGAGGTATGGACTCTTTGCTTTGTGAACGTATCCCTCTGCGAAAATGCTGAGAATGCCCACTTGGACGGTGTGGGCGAGACATACCCCTTCTCCCCACACAGCCTGTCAGGTAAAAAAAAAAATGTTAAAATGATCTTAATCTAAGGAAGGTCTTTAACAGAAGAATAAAGTAGATCTCATACTGCCATCACATGGACATTGAGGCAATGTAAGTGTAATTGGATCATCATCATTTTTTTTTTGATTAACATACCTTTCTTGCTGAGAGGGCTGTGAGAGGATCTCTTTGCACACACCCCTATTTGTGGTGAGGGTGATGGAGTCTGAGACCGGGAGTATGGAGAGAGTGTGCGTTCAGATGGAGACTCGTAGTCATCCGAGTAAAAAGAACCACTACTCCTTCGTGCCTCTCCATCTGACATGTGGTCACGATCAGGATCAGAATTGCAGATTCTGGTTTTTGATCTACTGTCAACACAGCTCTCTTTGTCATCCTCATTCCTGGTCCTATCCTGAGCATTCTTTCTGTGTTTCTGTTTTTTGGTGGATGATGCTCTGGAGTTTGGCTTTGTACTCCTAAGCGATTGCAGACTTTGATCAACATCCCGGTTGTCATCTGGATCAGTTATATTATCAGATTCCATTTTTCAGGAGAACTGTTTTCTGGAATTTATAACAGAACAACAAAAGACACAGCACTCAGCATTAAATATTACATTCCAAGTAACCCTTTAACTTTTAAGGCCTTTAACTTTTAAGACAAACATGCACAAAATGTACAGCAACTGGTTCCCCCAAAATCCCTGGTTGACCTATCTGCACTTGTTGTATTAGAGTGCGATAGGAGGTACATAGAAAATTGTTATGTATTAGGGAGGCCTGATGCAGTATACTTTTATTTAAATACTTTTCGAGAATAAAATTAGGAATTAAAGTTCCGGGAAAGTATATAACATGTTACTTTCTACATCAAAACAGATAGTGAAATCTAGGCAAATGTGGAAAAAAAGATTGCTGAAAAGTAAGACACATAAGAAGATGTATGATGACTATTACTCCCATATCTATATCTGGTTTATAAGACACAGAATACCTACCTGCTACCTATTTTCTTCTCCGCCCCCTAACCACTTGATTCTAAAGAAATGACAGTAACACATAGACATCACCATAAATAGAAAAGGGCATCACTATAGGTCAGGCAGGGGAAAAAAGGTCACTCAGCTTAAGTCGTGACAAACGTGGTTGAGAGACGAGTAATCTTTATTGTGTTAAACTGTAGAGTAACGACACATCTAATTTATGTTTTCTAAAAGAAATGCAGTTTGGGGTGATTGTTGTTTGTTGTACTGTTGTTGTGGGTATACCAGAGTAAACTTAAGTATACTTCATCACTAATAACACTTACCACGTCGATCACGTCTCCATCCTCCCGGTCATCGTCTGTCAAATTGTCACTTTGAAACCTCACTAATCCTACATGTGGCCGATGTCAATGTTGGGAGGATCCAGTTTAGAGAATTCGATTCATCTCTAAATGGTACAAAAAGACAACAGGCGTGCAAAGCTATGTTCGAGCGGTAGTAGCAATAGGAGCTAACCCTGTTACACGAAAAGACTGGATTAAGGCTAAGGGAGGCCGCCTGCTCTTGACAGATGCACTGTTGTCAGACAATCCTGCCAAGCAACGGCAAAAATACAGTGCCCAAAGCCTTTTTATGCACCTTTATAGTCCCTCAGCCAGCATTATCAGAGTGTTTTTGTAATAGACGTTCATAATCGGTAGTCATAGAAACGCGGACAACAAAAGCCTTTTGGCATGCTGACATCAGTAAACATTAGTATATAAGGGGCCCTTGGCAGCTAAATAAACTGAGACTGTCAGTTGTGCTATGCTAGCATAGCAACAAAAAAAATCATCAACAGGTGATAGTTCGACCGTTCGGTGTTTGATTGTAGAATCGTCTAATTGTGCCTTAACGTCTCTGCAAATGCACTTAGCATTTACTTTTCTCACACTAAATTTCACAGCAATTGCGTTACATGTGTAAAATTATCCTCTTTTGTTAGCTACAATGCCCCGACTCCTAGCACACTAGCGTTAACTTTAGCTAACAGCGCTAACGTTTAGAGAGGTGAATGTATGGGAGCCTCTTCTTTTTAATTAGATAGTCACGGCGAGTCATTGGAAAACAAACCGACCTTTTTGAATTAAATATGAAAACGGGCGATGCAGCACAGTCAGTATAACGTTGCCAGACAGTATTTTCCAGCCCACACCTTCAGGTTAGTTCCAACCCGACCGCTGATGCCCTGCCATGGCAACCGCAGTACTTCCTTGCAATGCCACTTTACGGCCAGAACGGCGCTGCAATGCTATTCTATCATGATTCCTTTTACTCTAAAATACCTCAAATTTCTCTCCAGAATAGTGATATTTATGATTTTTTGTGTACCTGTTTTACGTACATAGCATTTACCGAAGCAATTTCTGTGTATTTTTAGTTATACGCATTTTTTTCTCAAATTGAAATTTTGTGTTTATACATGCTGCAAACTCAAGTGCATCTATGTTGGAAAACATAAATACAAATGTACAGTTCCCAGAAATAAGTGTGCGATCACCTACAGATTCATTGAACATATTCTAAACTTAAATCATAATAATCAGGTAATGCATGACCCACTCTATCTGCACTATAGGCTGGATGATGCCCCAAGTGTGTCTCAAAAAAAAAAAATCCACAAATAACAAAATCAAATTAGCAAAATATGTCTATAAAGATAACTATTTGAAAAATGTCAGTTTTGGTCTTGGATATTGATCCTGCAGCTCCAATGCATCCTTATCATTCAAAAAACAATATCTACTTTTAAGTGGGCGTGTAACCTTGATTAGGGTGGCATTACTCACTTAAGCATACTGCCAAGAATTTAGTTTAGGTCCAGGCCAAAAAACATAAAGACAGACAAGACAGAGAGAAAAACAATGCATTCAATAAGGAATTTGTTAGTTCAGAACCATGGACAGTGGCATTTTTCAATACTGTTAAGCAAATGGTGCCTCAGATCCATACTGGTACTTACTTTTACAAATTGAACCCAATTTTGAGATGAGATGATTTAATGATTCATCTTTTATCTATCTCGAGGTACCAGAGTCACAATATGCAAATTCAGAGTCTGGATGTCATCTCACCAATATGATGTTGGTAAAAAAAATTATATAAGACTCAAGTGGGCCAACAAACAAACATCAGGCAGTATGCTGGAGAGTTACTCTTATATTCACAGTTGCTTAGAACTCGAGAGATCAAGAATATGGAGACAGTAGTGACAACTTCCTTTGTAAAAACAAACATGAGGGTGTGCAAGGCCTATCCTGCTAGAGTCAAGGCCGATCCTGCTAGAGTCACTCTCCAAAACTTGTGAGCAGATCAATAATTAGCATGGACAGTAATATCAAAAAAACGTCAACAGAAATATTAGTACTAAATAATATAAAACAAGTGCCAATTGATGTGGCCTATCAGCAGAGGCCAAAACAGGAGACAACAAATGGAAAATTGGAAAGGAGGAACATATTTCTATTTTGATGTTTAATAGAAGTTGGGATCTATTAAGTTTCATTTCCCCAACAAGAGGGAATTTTATCAACATACAATGCAGAACATTTTTGAAGTATCATCACAGCAAACACCTTGTGCAAAAACCCTGATTATCACATCAATACTACATGTAATCATACATGCACATGTAAATACACATGCATATATGTTATATATATTTTTACATACCTTTAACTTTATTTTTATTTATTACTTTTGATCCTTAGTTTTTTAATTTTGTTTCTATTATTCACTATTTCATTCTTTATTTTTGAATAGATTTCTATTTTTATTCTTCTCCACTTTCTGAGCAGAGGCAGAAGCAGAAGCTGCTTTCAAGAAAAAGCCATTTTCCCCTTGAGGTTCAATAAAGTATTCTGATCCTGATTCAGATTGATTTGGGCTGAAGTGTTGCTTCAAATTCATAACATAAAGTACCCATATGAGGCTTTCAGGGATGATGCCAAGATACCTATGACACTATGTGATGTCACATAGTGACATGACTTACCAACTGTGATGCCACAGCTAAGAATTTATGACTTCACATGCCCACATGTAATAATAAGGTAACACATTACCTGAGATTAGACACTGGATTTTGACTCACAGCCAGTGGAAGTCATCTTGTGATTGTAAAATGAAGTATGCAATTCAAAAGAACCAAAAATATGTTGATACCTGAAAATTGTCTCATCTCAGCTACCTTAAGCAATGGAAATATTATTTCAGGATCATAGTGTTACATTGTGTTGGCATAGTTACAGCACATAGATATTATTTTGTGTTTTGTTCACCTAATGAAGAAATGGACAAAAAGGGAGAGTTGGAGAGTGATAAAATATTGGCTTAAAGAAAATATTTTATCATAAATCTATGATAGCATGTAGCAGTATGATAGTATGGGTTCATGTGGTCTGGAATGAACGGTGTTCTAAATTCAGATGAGGTTAGAGAAAACTTGGGACTTTTCCAAGAAAAACCATGAGAACAAGGCATGTGTACTTTCCAGCTTTTTTTGTTTTCAAATGATGTATTCAGATCTTGTTTTCTTACTGACGCATGAAAACTATACAAATCTATCCTATAGCAGCTATAAGACAGAGCTATGAAACGAGCTATATTATAGCTCGTTTCATAAAAAATATGTGCTATATTATAGCTCGTTTCATAGCAGCCACATATGCAGTGTGAACATAGGTAAAATGAATGGCTTTAAATGCCATTCTGATTAATTGAGCCTGCTGGCTCACACATACATTTAAAAAAAAAACACCTGTTATTACAAAAATAGGTTGAGGCACAATATCTGCATATAAACAGCCTCTTTACTTGATTTTATGAAAAGAACGAAAACGAAATAAAAACAAATTTTATATTGCAACATACAAATCAATCTCTATTCGGAAAGTAGGCTTCCACATGTTGCTGTCATATTACTTATATAATCTCATAAAAGGCAGTTTCCCCAATTTTAAAATCCTGATATCGCAGACAGAAAAAAACAGTATAAACCCCATCTGATTGGTTTAACGGTTATTGCATTCGCCAGAAAATAGCTCGCCCATTTAAGCTGCAATATATTATCATAAAAATCATGAAAACATTGGGAGCAAACTCAACATATGCTGGGCATCAAAAATAGGCATTGTAGTCGCATAAAGATTGAAAAAAAAGAAAAAAAGAAAAAGAAAAAAGAAAAAAAAGAGTTTTTTTTTAACATAAACAGTATAAACAAATATACATATGTACAAATAAACATGGCAAGGTTGAATCGAATGTCAATGAAACAACCGAGGATGAGGGAGCAAAGGACATAAAAACATTCGTTCTGTTTGTAATCCGAAGTTAACAGTGTTAAAAGTTTGTGAGAAATATCTAATGCAAGACAAACAAGAAAGTAAAAAAAAATCATTAAATAAATAGATAGATAAATAAAATAAGAAAAAAAAAACTTGTAAAGGGAATATAACATATATGCAACTTGGTGATTCACAAGAAATCTCAGACATCAAACTGTATGATTTTTGTTTTTTGGATTTTTCCATAATTTTTGAGGATTTTTTTTTTTTATATAATTCAAAATCGTTTATAAAGAATGTAAAATCGGGGGAACATTTTTGTGAATTAAGTACTTGGCCAGGCCTAAAATAACATTGACACATAGTTCATCTCTTTTGTTGTTTAAAAGTAAACCAAATGTAATGTCATCTCTTGAGAAGGAAACTGGTGACGATGGAAAATTGTCTTTGACACATTTTTGAGTTTTAGCCCAAAAGCCCTGTACGAAAAAAATAGATCTTTGACACGATCATGTTTGTTTTAATTTGAAAATGATTACCGGAAGTTGAGTACTCCGTCCGGAGAGTATGGACAGTGGCGGAGCGTCAGTCTGCAGGAGCGCGCTCTGCTTTACCATGGCTCTGTCTATAGACTGGAGACGCGTCGTGTAACACACCGTGTGAAGTTACAGGTTATCCTCTGCGCATAACTGGATCTGAAAACATTTTTTTGTCTTTGATTTGGGATTAAAATGGTCATCAAGGTATACATTGCCTCCTCGACTCCATCTATCGCGGTGAGTTGTCACAGCACAGGTGTATCACACGGACATGTTGGAAACGCTTATGTTATGAGGTCGCATTTTTAATGAAAGCTCGACGTGCGCCTGTTGACACGCAGTGAAAGTGATGGGCGTCTTTCAGGTTTAGAAGAAGACTCTCGATACCCCTTCTCCTGTTTAAATAACAGTTCATCCACCTCTAGTTTGATGCATTTCCCTAAACTATTAATCGTGCAATCCTGGGCAACCGGGACAGATGGTCATATTTTGCTGATTCTAATATTAATTGCTTCCCCATTTTTTTATTTCTACTAATGTGACCATAGTTGCTCATATTAATCTATGATCATTCAGTTCAGAATTAAATATATAGTTGACATGTCAGGACCCATGTGAAAAACATCTCTCCCTATTTGCATTTTATCATTATTTGTAAATTAAGATTGCCAATCACAGGTAGGATTATTAGGTATTATCGAAGTTGAGCTAACATCTTGAATTAAAAAAATTCAAGTTTGTATTAATAAATTGTTTCTTTAGGTGTACTCTCATTGTTAATCAGGGAAAACTGTGATAGAGAAAAATATGGAATTAACACATGATACCTTTGAATCCTTTCTAATAAGTATTTGCATCATTTCATTATTTGCATCAGAAATACGTAATTTAATATCCAAAAAGGTGTCATGGACAACATTTTAATGACTGATGTTTAGACTCAACATTGGATGTAAAATGTGAAGATCTTTAAGATTGAAAGACATTAAAAAAAGTAAAACAAAACAAAACTAGCCAGTGTGTATGTGCAGCTGGTATCTGCCTCCTAAGTCTTTATATCTGAATAAAAGGGAGGTTTCAAGTTGGCTTCTTGTGCTTCTTGGCAAACTACATGCTTTTGAGAGGGTTCTGGTGAAAATCAGAAAATAGTCAAACAACACTCATGCATGAATGCTTCATGCGTTAGGTAGTGGGTCAAATGAGTAATGTATTTATTTGATCTTGCTCCTTCTCTGTGGCTAAATATTTGAAAATGTACAAAGGAGTTATTTTTAACACTGTGACACATACATCAACTCACAGAGAACAGAAAGCACAGTGATGCTCACTTGAATAGGTTCATCATTTGGGTCAGTTATGTGAGTGTTGTGCTCATGTGAATGTAATTCACTCTGAATGCTTTTCAATCGAGTTACAAATGATTGAATAAAGAGCAAGGGAGAGACTTGATCCCTCAGCTGATTCAAAGGGAGACTGCTGTAAGGAGAAAAAATGAAGTCTGCAAGGTCCATAGTTGTGTGGGAAAAGGCGCAGACAGAGCAAATAAAATATAAAGAACAGCGTCCCAATAAAAAGAGCGTTTTTCAGCTTAACAGTCTCAGATTAGTGGAGCAGAAATAATTAGCACAGAATGAATGAAGTGCAAATTAGGTTATCCCCCCACTCCTCCCGGTGTTTAACCAAGTTTGTTGTACATTTCTTCAGTTAGAGCTTTATTTTCTAATGATGATATAAATATTGTTTTTAATCATTAATACAAAGTGTCTTTGCCTTATCTGAATTGGGCTTATGATGAAAACCCCGCTTGAAAAACAATACTGTTTCCGAAAGTTTGGAAAATCCTTTGAGGGCCTTTTTTGGTATGTAGTTTTCAAGCAAATATTTCTTTTACACTGTCTTTTTTCCCATACATGCTGATACTTGGAACAAATATATACTTTCAACACTTCATTTGGTATCAGAGGTCCCATTTTCCCTGTCTTTGTTTGTGCTAAAGGATTAGTTATGTCTTAACCTCCAGTTAATCTCTCACAATGCATGTGTCTAATTCAATAGAGGATTTTTGTTTTGCAGTCCTATATGCACAGATGCGCACACAAAATCCGTATGCATCCATTCCTGGTCACAAATCCTCCCACAAATACCGACTGTGTGGTGGAACCTATTTTACTATCTCAACTCTGGCTTTCTGAACCTTGACTGTGCCATTTAAACAGTGGGTGACAATAAAGACTAGGACCAGAAAGTGGGAGTAATTAACCTTTGACCGGAGTACAATGCCTTCATTTTTCTTAAAAGATAGTCAAAATCCTTGCGGTTTATTTACTTTTTTTTAAAGCTTTTCCACAGCCAAACATGCAGAATAACCAGTGGAAAGATACAACATAGTTTGTCAAGTTGTTTAGATGATTGTACTAACAATCCCTTAAGTGGCATCCAACACTGTTCATTTGGCTCTCGTGTCCCTATATGAACACACAGATTGCCGTGTTCTTGGAATTTCTTGATTGTTTTTCTTTTTTTTTTAATCCAAGTTCATAAAGTAGCATACAAGTTTCCTAAAAATGTTATTTTGGATATGATACAAAATATTTTCCAAACATTAAATTACAAAAAGATCCTTCACATTTTTCTCACACTATGGTTTTTGTTTGTGCAAACAAGGAAAGCTCAATGCTCCTCAGACAGAATCAGGACATCTCTTTTAGCATTTTGTCAGATTATTTATATTTTCTCATCTGTTTTTTCCAAATATTTTTTTAATTTTAAATATCTTAATTGATAATGTTATATTAAATAAAGAGAGCTATGGGGACCTTTTATAATTGATCTCAATACAGTTACAGCTCTTTTTGTAACCAGTTGTACTTTTCTGGGTTTGAATCTGTCCAGCAGTTTTTAATGTACATCTGATTGGGTTAAATTGGTTAAAGGGTCTGCTGCAAACTATTTATATATATCCATATATCCATATATCCATATGTCTTCAAAGATCATACTGAGTTTTCATCCGACAGAATAGAGTTAGGATAAATTTATGGGTCAAATAGAGTTTGACCTACAAACACAAGTACCAGTCTACTTAGAAAAATTTTATATGGAGTATCTCTGACTATCCCAGAAGACAGCAGTAACTTATTTTAACACTTTTTCAGTTTAATAAAATCACATTGATTACATGAAACCTTTTTCCACATTAGTCTGGAAAAGTTGTTCATTATTCAAAAAATAATAATCAAACATCATGCAGTTACGAATGTATCCATAGACGTTTTTGGTACTCAGAGGCAATAATTTGAAATTCAGAATTTGACAATGCTCACCAGTTGTGTGAATAGATCAAGGTCAGCACAGTACGTCAGTCATTTGTTTTCTAGAACAATATAATAATGAATGCCGCTGATAGTTATTTATTCTTAATAATTCCTGGTTATACTGATGTAGTATTATGTCGGACAAAAGACGTCACCCCTATAATATCTGACCTAATCTCCAACACTAATCCATCTTAAAATCCTTATTACCAACATGTAACTTTGTAGGCTGTGCATGTAATTCATATGCCTGGATTTGTTTCTGGAACTCCCCATGTAGTGGGGACATACTCTTATCTGTTCACACAGTCACAGAGAAATGAATTGCCCCTCTTTTCTGCACAAAACACTACACAAACACAAAACAATAAATTTCAAATTGATTAGAAATGTGTTTCAGAGTGTAATGCCAGATATGCATTATACACCTGGTAGCCCAGCTATGATAAGACAGAGGAAGTGGAATGCCTCACACAGGATGCAAAGCAGCAACAGGATATCTTTGTTATCAATGTTGGTACTCTTTATTTCTTATTCATTTTACATAGTCTGCTGCACTGGTATAAGTTTTAAAGTAAGGGACAACAATTTCATAGGGCAAAATAGGCTGGTGATTTTTTTTTTTTTTCCCCACATCATCATTACTCTTATGTAGTAGTGATGTACCATTTTCTACACAAGTCAGGCATTTATTCTGTCTTCAGATCGTGATACTGTTAGCTAAGAATTGAAGCAGCATAATTTCTTATATTGCTTTTTGGCAGATGTCATCAAGATGGGATGCATGTGATGCGCAGTGTAACCTCGATATATAATCGTAAAATAAAGGGAAAGTTGTCTTCAAGTTAAAAATGTTCCTATTGTTGAGACAACGGCCCCTCATGTAACAGGTTAGACAGTCATCTTTACTGGTGCAACATGGAGGACCTTCAATGCAGTGACTGTATAAAGCAATTTTCTGCAGCATGACCATTTCTTCACCATCAGTCCCGAGATGCAGATTATTTGTCCAATATCCTGAAATGTGCGAGAATCAACATTCAACATGGTCACTGTTTTGCTGTTAGTGGTCTCTCGTTTTTCAGGGTCGGAATCCTTTGATTGGTTATATTTTAGGTGGACCATTTTCACCTAATTAAGAAATAAAGATGAGATGTGATCATGACCAGTCTAGAAAAAAATATTTTAAGGTCCGCATTACATGTTATGACATGAGAGAAACATCTGGACCTGGGACAGTGGTACTACATCCTAGAGCATTCAAGCCAAAGGGTTGCATTAGTTAAATGTCATCCAAAATTTGTGGAAAATAAATGAAGATTTAAAAAGAAAATTCTCAACCCCCTTGTTTCAGCTACAGTGTGTTACATTTTTGTCATGTCAACAAATCTTTCTATGCACAACTTAATTCTTTTTCTCCAAGGATTATTGACCCCACTGCATTAAATCTCCATCACTCCTAAATGAAACCAAACTGTTTTTGTTCCTCTCTATCCCTGAAGGTAAAAAAACATCAACAGGCAGTTGTAGGTTTCCTAGAGGCAAATCAAATCAATTTCCAGGAAGTGGATATCACGATGCTCGAGGAGCAGAGGCTATGGATGTACCGCAACATCCCCCATGATAAACAACCAGAGAAAGGGAACCCTATGCCTCCACAGATCTTCAATGATGATCATTACTGCGGCGTAAGATACTTTTTTTATCATTTCTGTATTTTTTTCTTCAGTATTCTTCATATCAACAGAAAACAGTCATATTTGTCAAACAATATTCAAAATGAATGTGTGTTCAAGAGAATGGTACATTTGCATACCTGGTGACCTTAAGCATATATGTTATATACATGTCACATGTATGTTACATGCTGCATGTGTAGTGTCTATGTATCTGGACACTACAGAAATTCAACATTGTAGTACAGTCATTAATCATTCAGTGATTTATGTAACAAAAATGACTACTAGTAAGAGTCTGGCAGAGTCTGTGTGGAAAGCACAGATTTTCACATGAAGTGTACGGCCTGAGTCATCTCTGTGTTCCGTTTAAATTTCTAGGAAAATATATTATTTCCGTCAAATAAAATAGCTCCATCAACAACACTGCAGGCAGCGAGGAAAAAAAATCAAATCAAATTACAAAAATTAACTTTGGACAGGATACGAATACAAATGTTTTCACATCTTCTGCTTCTTCACGTTTGCATGTGTAATGAGCTTAACTTTATATGTGATATATATTCATTACTATATATACTCTTGGATTGAATGTCACTATAGCAGCTCATATCAAACACTGCAAATGTTCTAATGTCATGTTTCAATGTGCCTTGAGTACACAGTTTTCAGTTTCTTCTTACTATTTAGGCAAGCTCTTGACCTTTGTCTTTATGTCTACTACAGCCTCATCGGGCTTCTGGCTGGCTTCAGAAATATAACTAGGAATCGAGTGACTACAATCCAAAGCAGCTGCAAAAGTATAAAAGCACATACTTGTGAGGGCTGATCTCCCCCTAGAATCACCCCCTAATTTTTTTAGTGCTATCCCCAATCGTAATTATCCATGGTCGATGTTTTACAATGCCATTTCTCATATAAAACATTTTTTATCATTTGCATGTAGGTAAGAAATACAACATAATAGGTGTGATTTCATGTTCTACCATACATGTAATTTATATGCTCAAATGCCCATGTGGTTTACATACATTCGAAAAACAAATAGACAGTTAAAAACCTATATTACTGAACAACACACAGTACCATCAGAAATCAAGTGGCCTCCAGCACTGTAGCAGTACTGTAGCAGTACAATTTACAAGCTAGACCTAATGTCTCCACCTTAAATTACCTAGGCATTGAGGCCATAAAATGTCCTCGAAGAGGAGACGGCCTGATCTCTATCCTTTTAAAACGTGAATTGTTTTGGATCTACACACCGGGAGCGCTGAATGAGGATTTTGATGTTAGACTTTGTCAATGGAGATGATTTTGTCTATTTTGCTATTCTTGCCATATTCTATTTTTCTAGTTCCTCCTCTGTCTCTTTATTGTTTTTTGTCAAATTCTCTGATCAGTAATGTTCAGTTTCATCTCTTTACATATATCAAGAGTATCTGTTTTATTTTGGGCCCTGTCTCTAAACAAGATGAAGATCAGCTAATATATATTTAATAAGAGGCACCTTTTGTAATTTATGACGGACAGCAGGTGTGAGGAATCACACCACATGATTATATTCTTTAAAAATTGCACCAAAGTTACATTTTTGTTAAGCATCTGAAGAAGAGCTGAATGTGTCTCGAAACATCATGCTAAAATAAATTATCCGCTTTGGAGCCCTCTTGGTGTGCAGACTATTTTCCAAAACTTTGTTAGAGAGGAGACTGTGCCATATTTTCTAATGTAAATAAAGGTCTCTTCATGATCGTTCTGCGAATGTAAGAAAAGTGGCAAATATCTACTATGGTTAGTTTGATGTGTAGGAACCTATCCAACCAAATCAGCTCTATTGGTGAGAGTTTGCCAGTCCTCTGCTGAGATTGCACGCTCCTCTGTAATCCTGCCCTAATCCAGTTTCACGGTCCATGCAGATAATCTGCTCAGTTTGCTGTCACTCTCACTCTTCGCAGTTATCCAGCAATCCAATCACATTGTCATTATAACAAAAAACAACTGAGACATTCACATCTATCAATTACTTTTTTAGATATGATGCAACGTTTTTTCTATTTCTTTCCCCTCAGGACTATGAAGACTTCTTCCAGTCAAAGGAAAACAACACTGTGTTTACATTCCTTGGGCTCGGTTCCCAATCCTCAGGGAAAGTAAGCCCGTACCCCCGTGAGACACCCTCATATAACATTATACATTTACTTTACTCATTTTTATCACATTCTCATAGGCTATAATTTTTTTGTTCAAAATACAATAAAGAAATTGACTTTATGCACAGTACCTTTTCTATTTTTGTCCAAAAGGGATGACATTTTCATAATATAAATTCCCAAACATTTAGATTCAGCTGTATCCCTCTACCTCCACCATGATCTGAAATGTCAAGTTTCTTGCAGGGTTTTGCAGCAATCATCTTACAATTCAGATTGTTTGCATTTATATCAACTAATGTACACAATAACTCTTCATGCATCGACGTAAAGCAGCAATATATCAAATCATTTGGAAATTAACTATTTTTTAGAAAGTGAAATTCCATTCAATTCACAGCTTCTTAAAAGATGTTTCATTTTCCCATGGCTACATCTTTTTCAACCTTTTTTCTACAATGCAATACCTCAGTTAAAAGGGATCCAGTATCATAGGAAACAGCAGAATTTCACAAAAGGCTTCCATGTGGAAGTTTTATTGTTTTGAATCTCCGTATGGCTGAATTGAATGAACTGCCTCGATGATCTACAGGGCACTGATATAGATTATATGTTCCATGGATGACGAATAGACAAGTCTTCACTCTGTTAAATCTAAATTTCTACTCTCTTCTCAGGATTCCAAATCGTAGATCTGAAATTGGTATGTGACGTCTGGGGGTCAAGAAACCCGAGGATATGAACTGCATCACTTCCTGTGTCCCATCTCCTCCTCCTCTTCTGTGTTCTTCCTGTGTGCAGCATGTTGCCAAATAGCAGAACCCATGGGCGTCACCTTATGTGACTCTCCTGACTTTAAAATAACATTCCAGCATTATGTTTGTCAATGGGGCCTGAGAGACTCTCAAACAGTCACATACACTAAATGACAGAAAAGGATGAATTATCATTAGACATACAATTTTTTCACAGTGACAGAAGTTATGTATCTACTTTCTTTTCGTAACTCAATACTCTCACAATTTATGTTGAAGTCTTTTAAGAATTTGAAGATGAATATGTAGCAGCTAATGTGTAAGAAAAAAAAAAGGCCTGCAAGTAGTAATTGATAGTCACCTTAATGCACACAGTTAAATTACATATGACTGCCTTAATGTGTGCTCCTGTTTGTCAGCGTTCATAAAGGTGATGTGTGTTTGTGCTTCTGGAGGCCTGTGAAAAGAGTTTTATTGTGGATGGCATTATGTTGCAGCTAATGAAAAAATAAGCACAACCCAACAAATATTATTAAATATCAAATAAAATTAAATATGACGTTTTAAATGTTAAAAAACAAAGTGTTTAATAATGCATCGCTGTTCTCATCCTATCAAGGCCAATCAATTTTACCCACTGGACAAACCTTTGATTAAAGTTTAATGGGCTTTGGGATACGTCATGTAAATTATCAGGTATTAACTTAAGAATTGACATATTTCTCAGGGATAGCCAAGTTATAAATGACCTTAACTCTGCAGGCCAATGTTTTGTTTCTTCATATTTTCAGTTGTTAATGTGAGCAAATGTTGGAATCCCTGTAAAGTTGTCTCTGTGTTTTGCAACTTTACACAGAACCAAAACTCCAGGTACCATAACTACAATTGCAGGGTTCTTGACCCCATACTTTATGTTTAGACATGTAACACACAGACAGAAGCTTCTATATGCTGCATGCTGTGCCATTGTTTTTGTAAAGCTTGTAACTTTTACTCAATTACCATTAGCATGGGACATCATGTAATTTTGACAACACTCCCGATAGAGTATCCTCATTTGCTGGAATTTCTTGTGTTTATTTTATGATAACCAACACGTTAACATGCCGAATTGTAGTAATACCACTGTGCCTAAGATTACACTGCATGTGTGTTCCTTTTACACAGCAAATCAGATGAACATGTTTAAGTAAATCTGTTTCAGTGTGTTTCTTGTGCAAATATTTTTTTTTTAAATCAGTTTTTTAGTGATTGAGTGACAAAGTATTAATAGGTAGAAAATTGCTTCCTTTAATTTGAGATGGAAAATGGGAAGCCACTTTGTTGAGGCATTGGTACGGTCCAACATGAATGAAAGAGTGTCAAATGCTCAATTGAAAACAATGTCACATTTCAAAGGCTCTGTCGTGTAAACATACCAAACCTACAGGATCCAGAGACCAGGTTGTGCAACAATTGTAAAATTGGGTAGTAGGTTGGTCAAAAGTCAAACTTAAAATAAACAATTGGAGTTGGCTGAACTTGACAAAGGCACCTTAAAAGACAAGCAAAATTGAGCTTTTAAGTGGTTTAATGCTGAAACAGTTTGAATTGTGGTGCTAAATTAATTGGATAGTACCTTGTTATTATTTCAGTTTTCATTTCATTTCACAGCTAAAGAGCCACATGTTTTCTTAAAGTCTGAGTCCAAGTGACAGTTGTCATTTTTCTATTTTCTGACAGGAATTTCATGGTTCTATACAAGAGTATTCTGTATATCTGTATATAAAGCTTTGCCACTTGTACTGTAATCTTGGCAGGATAATTCAAATTTCCAGGAGCAACAGTTGCAACACCTTTTAATATGTTATACTTTCTTAACAATTTATTGTATATTTTATTGGTTATATATAATTATTCCAAAACATTTGAAAAGAAAGTGTAGTTTTGGAGATGTGTCAAGGTGATATGCTCTATGTGTTTTTTCATCAGTTACCTTCTGGCCCTGGACACGCAGTCACGCCCCATTAAAATGTGTATTATTTGATCATCACAGAATTAGTAACTTCACGAGTCTTGAAAGACACTTCTCTCCTTAATGATACTGATAGAAGGGTGAAGTCCTTGTGTTGCTTTTTCACTCTTAAGAACATTAGACTTTGTAAGTTCAGCTGAAATTACCCGGTGACAAAATTATGAAGCATTAAGAGAAAGCAAATGCAAATGTACCAATTGCAGGTACATACAAATGACTTACATCTCTAAATTAGTCTCCGATATCCATTTGTACTAAACAATGTGCTGTCACAACAACTTATTGGAAATTAAGGTCACTATGACTTCCCAAACATGTTGTGGGCCATGACTCCAGAATTCCACTCAAATGTTCAACAGTGTGGCACAAGGTCCAACTTCAGTGTGGCTGTACTATGTTTATTTCAGTTTGTTTCAATCGCTTTTGTAATGAAACATATTTTCTTCGAGGGGAATGTAGGAAATTTAATGTTCTTAAAAACTTGATGAATAAATTGATGGATAGTTCATGGGCTGGATGTGAGTAATCAAAGATAAACCAGTTATTCTTTACATGTTTTGTTGATAAATATAATGCAAGATTAAACATTTGTACTAGTAATACAGAAGTATTTTGATTATACTGTGTAGCAAATGTATATTAAAAGGTGTGTTTAGAATTAGATTTTTTTTGGTATTTTTTCAGAGCATGTACAACTTTAAAAACCGCAAAAGTTTAAGGAAATTCAATGTGTGAGAGAAGATTGCCAAACCAGCAAAGTTAAAATGCTGACTAGGCAAACGAAAAAATTACATAATTGAACAGTTTGTTCTTATGGTGATGACTCTGCAGAACCTATGATATATAATACGTTTTCTTGTGAGAAAATAAAGACAATTGGCACATGGAAGCAAATAAGGGGAGCTGAATGACGATCACTCAAAAAATTAGGCAAACAGTTCTGTGGATGCCCTTGTGTAACACACACAATCACATTTCCAAATAATTTCCATTGTCCTGGCTTAGAGACATTAGCTGCTGTACATTAAATACAAACATAGAATTGAAACACATATCAATACAGAAGTAAATCGCTTGCAGAAGGGTTGAAATTAAAAAAAAATGAAACACCAAACATTGTGAAATCTGCACATCAGTAGTTGAAGTGAAAATGTTGGAACTTATACCACTTATACCACTTATACCACTTATACCACTAAAAGGAATGAGCAAAAAAGGCTTGGCTTTGGTCATATTTCTGTTGCTTATCACGTGCTATTTCAACACAGTACACAAAGATGACAATTAATTCAACAGAAACAGCAAAAAGGAGAAACAGCATCCTGGAACCATGTGAAGGGGGGGGGGGGGGGTCACAGTCCCGGTGATTTCAGTCTTTTGCTTCAGACCATCATGATTCTGATGACGGAAAAACTACACCAACTCCACGTTTGAGGTATGAAAATGATTTTCAAAAAAGTTTTGGAGTACACACTTATCCACTGAATGATTATTTAATCATAAATAGTGGCTGTATGTCCATATTTTTATGTATATATATATATATATATATATGTATAGCATATATTTGACAAAAAATTTAGTTAGTTTTTTAAATGATTTTGAAATATGCAAAGTTATATTCCATCACCTATGTGTATTAAATTTTTTAACTTATTTTTTTTCATTTATTACTTTATTTAACATTATTTTTTGAATGCTATATTAAGACTTCATTCAAAATAGTGACTAAGTCTGAAAGTCACTGACAAGTCATCTCCAATATGAGGTCTGTATTTTTAACCCATGACGTTAACTCAAGATAGACTCCAAAATGCCACTGAATTTGTATTATAACAGGTTTTTCCTGCATATCTACATATTATATCCAAATGACTTAATAGACATAATGAATTGTACATATTATAGTGTTGATATGTGTAAAACCACCTGAAATCTCCTCTCATCCTCTGTAATGATTGATCAAAATGTCAACATTTGTTCAGACTGCAGTCCAAGTCCAAGCGGTCCTTTTCATCCGCAACAATTCCCTGTTTTTAGGTCTTATATCTTTTCTCCTTTTAACATTTTAGACATGGATACCTGTTTCCTTTGAATTACTCTGAAATAATTCATTAATCTTGCTAACTAAACTCACTGGACTTGGTAGGTAAGAGAGGGTTTTCCGTTTTTGCAGATTTTGGGGAAAAGGCTCTTCTTGCTTAATCACAACATGATGGGGCAATACTACAGACAAGATTTTTTTTTCTTACAAAGGGTAATAATTGCGTTGCTTTCCTGTTTTCCTAAATCACGACAGGATTTGACCAACACTGAAGAAACAGTATGTTCTCCATTTCTGGCAAAAAACAACTTTTCTACGTGTCAGTCGGTAAGTTTTGACCAAGGTGTAATTCAAATCATTAATCTCAAAAAAAAAATTATGAAAAAAATATATGTACAACCACAAAAGAAGATCATGTCTTCATTCAGAGCAAAAGGTTAAATTCCTCTTGGATCAGATGGAATGATTATTTGATGTAATCTTGGTAAATATATACCATTTTAGAATTTTTGAAAATATTTTTGCCCTAAGATATTTCCAAATGTAATACATTTTTTGAATAAGGCTGTCTGTCAGTTCACAATGCATATCAATAATATTTTTGTGTTAGCAGTACTATATAACTTGCTTAGAACATTCATTTTTGTGCTTAACTGCATTTCTGCTTCAGGTTTATTGAGTCTCCTCCAATTTGCAGGTCAGTAAGTGCTACTAAGATAAAACCACCACCCCACATTAACCAGTCCTGTGTTAATTTACAAATTAAAATTTACATTTTAATTTACAGAATGTGACAAATTAAGGCTGATGGGACCAACCCGTTGCTCTGGGAGGGTAGAGGTCTTCCACAGTGACAGCTGGGGAACAGTGTGTGATGATCACTGGACTCTTGCCAACGCTGAAGTGTTGTGTCGAGAGTTAAACTGTGGGACAGCTCTTGAGTCCAAAAAAAGTGCCTTCTTTGGAGAAGGAAAAGAGCATATCTGGTTAGATGATGTGCAGTGTGTCGGTACTGAGTCTTCTATCCTCAAATGCCGACACAGAACCATAGGAGAGAATAACTGTGGTCACAGTGAGGACATTGGTGTTGTTTGTTCAGGTGAGTTTGCATTACTATACCAATGCCAAATCTGACCCTTTGTATTCAAGAATGAATTGTAAGTTTGTTATTTTATGCTAGTCAATTGCACACAACACTGCATATATAAATCCTCTGGTTTATATCAAGGCCCAAAATGTGGAACTATCAAGAGAAATGGGAAATGCTGCAGAGAAGGAAAGCTGTCCATTCAGCACTTATGTATGCATTAATAGAAATGTTTGATAAACAAGACTGTAGTCAAACTGAAGCAGTGGTATTGTGGTAGAAATGTGGCAGTCTGTGGCAAAGATTATGTGTAAATGTGGTAGGAGAGGTTTGGTAAAACAAAATCATTGTGGATTGATATTAAAAGAAAAAAAATTTAGATATGCCACTCTCATTTCGTCTCATTTCTACACAGTCAATGGGTAAAATGAAATGGGCTGATAAGTGTTAGGGCTGGGACTTTAAAATTTTAAGTTTGATTAATTGATTACAGAAAAGATTAATGCATTTTAATTGCACTTTAATTTGCATCGCGGAATATTTCTTAGTTCAGTAGTTTGAGGAGGACAGATCGCACCAAAGCACAGTGTGATTGCGGGATTGACAAGGCAGATGATACTTGAGACCATGATAGAATGAAAAATTAAACATAAGTAATCTCCAGGTAAAAGCATAAACTAAATGCTGTTCTCAATGTGGGAAGGAATTTGTGTATCATACAAGCACCTCCACCCACCTTTTCCACGCTAAACCTGGCAGCTGCCATGCATATCAGCAATGTTCACTCTCTATGAGTGCACAGGTCACTAATGTTGCTGTAGAATTTAACAGCGTTGCTGTTGACGCTCGAATTCAGAAACAAAATATTCAAGTCCACATTGGATAAACTGACAAATTTACTGCAAGATGGAACGCTGTAGACTGCTGACCACTCTCTTCTCTGTGGTAGAAGATGCGCAGATTGATCCAGCTGAGGAGAATTATGAAAATTCGTATGAATAATAATAAATATGCTGTTGAAACCTGATTTAACAGTAAGAGGATATGCAAACAGTGCAAGGAAATATAAATAGTATTAGAAATGTAAACAATACTAGCGAGTTTAAGTGGAGTGCAGCTTTCAATATGCAGCATACAAATTGCAGGTGCATTTTGTATGCAGACAGTTTATATCAACATTTAAGTTACATGAACAGTTGAGTACAGCACTGGCCCTGCTGGATGTAAAGTGGGGAGGTAGTACGTGGTTATTGACTCCAGTGTGTTTCTCTGTAGTCTGATGGTAGTTGGGCAAAGCAGGGCCTCTAGTCGTATCATTCTACATTTCACACTCCTGCACCTCCGGCTGGAGGGTAGGGGTGTGGACAGTCCGTCTTGGAGGTGGGCTTTCCTATGGACTCGGTGGTGGTAGATGCTCTGCAGAGAAGGCGATGGGTCTCTAATGATCCTCCCTGCAGTCTTTACCACTCGCTGCAGGCGTTTGCAGTCCAGAGTAGTGTTGTTGCCGTACCGTACGGCCATGCAGCTGGTTAAGATGCTCTCAACAATGTAGCTGTAGAAGTTGCTGAGGATCTTAGGTAACATGCCAAACCTTCCCAACCCCAGGTGACCTCCTCACTGATGTGAAACCCCACGTATTTAAAACTGCTCACCCTCTCAACTTCAAGACCTTGGATGAACAGTGGCTAATGAGGTGTCTCCCTTCCTCATGTGAATGATCCTTTCCTTCATCTTGTCTTGTTGAGGGTGAAGTTGTTGTCCTCACACCTTGACACCAGACTGGCCACCTCCATCCTATTGGCCGTTTTTCTTTCCCTGCGAGTGATGCGTTCTTTTACTGCGGTATCGTTTGCGAACTTCAAGATTATGTTGTCTGTCCTTCATCGAACAAACTTAAATTTTATTTTCCTCAGGTCAAATATTGAAGTGCGACTGAATAATTAATTACAAAGACTGAAATTTATTATGTTTTAATGGAGTCCCGCTCCTAATACGTATATTTAAAAAAAAAAAAAAAAGTTTCATTTGAATTGTTCGTCAGGGACACACATGAATATTGTTGTTGAGGGTACATTAAAATGCTTTCTAGTTTTAAACACAATAAATATAATCTGGGTGTTGTGTTCTGATGTGTAAACATTTCAAATTTTGACATAATTGTATATTCAAATTTCTTTTGGCCTATGTAGTTTACAAATTACGTTTTTTATTTATCAATTACAGATCATGTGAGGCTTGTGAATGGGACCAGTCGTTGTAATGGCAGGGTGGAAATCAATCGTGATGGTCAATGGAAAAAAGTATGCAGCAGTGACTGGACAAAGGAAGCAGCAGAAGTCTTCTGCCAAGAAATTCACTGCGGCACCCCTGCTGTTGTCAGTGAGGAACTAAATTTTGGGCAAGGACATGGACCCGTCGGGATCAAAACCAACTGTTTTGGAAATGAGAGCTCTCTCACAGGGTGCACGCTTCAGGAAGTCAAGGACAACTGTATCGATGCTACTGCATTCTGTACAAGTAAGTCGTTCGTACAAAACCAATACATCATTTGATGGACAACTTTGAAATGGCATGAAATATAAAGATGCTTTTCACAATGGTTTTTCTTCCTGACAGACAGTAAACCCATTCAGCTGGTGAATGGTACTAACAGGTGCTCCGGTCGAGTTGAGCTCTATCATGATGGACAGTGGGGAACGGTTTGTGATGACAGATGGGGGATGCAAGAAGCAAGTGTTGCATGCCGAGAAATGAACTGTGGGTCTGCTCTCTCAGTCACATATAAAGCCTTCTTTGGCAGAGGTCATGATATGGTTTGGCTGGACGATACCGATTGCACGGGTCACGAGAAGTCACTTTCTGAATGCTCACACAGAGGTTTCGGGGAGCATGACTGTGATCACTCAGAGGATGCTGGTGTCATATGCTCAGGTCAGGGTTTCACTCCTTTTCCTAAAATATTTCTAGAATCTTATTGTCTGAGCAAGTAAAACAAAAGGAATGCCTAGTCAGACTATTAGAATCTACTTTTCAGACTTCATGAAGTCAGCTGATACTGTGGCCGTTAGAAATTAAATGAAGCGTGTGGCCCCCTTTTTTATCCTTTCATATACTTCATTTAACTTTTAGATATGTATCTCCTGAAACTAAAATCAAAAAAGAAAATAAAGGCTTTATTCCACACACTGGCATTAGTGTCAGTTCCACCTGTTTTCTAACAGCAAGTCCTTTTTCCCTGTTTGTAGTTTTTCATATTACACAGCAGATGTTACACATTTTCTAAATTTTCTAAAAATCCTCACTTACAAAATAGTTGAAGTATAGCACGTCTCACATCAAACCCTGTATGTAGACATGGCTTCAATATGCTTTTACACCAGTTGTTTACAGATGAACATTGAAAAACTGTTTAGCAGAAATGTGTTAATTTTTTTTTATTTACTTCTTTCCTTTCAGAATTCATCAGATTGTTGAATGGCACTAATCGCTGCACAGGCAGACTGGAGATCTTCCACAATGATCGCTGGGGAAAAGTATGTGATGATAACTGGAGCCAGGAAGAAGCCCAAATTGTGTGTAAAGAACTTCGTTGTGGAAGTCCTACAAAAAGCCAAGACATTTACAGCTCTGGCAGCGATAGATCAAGTGGATTCACAGCTACATGTGTCGGCAACGTGAGCTCTATCTCACAGTGTAGGCTTCAGGAAGCCCAGGGGAGATGTGCTGGGGTGTCACTTTCATGTGAAGGTAAGACACAAGTCAGCAATGAAAAACATGGTGAAAGATGAACTTTGCAGTGGATAATTTATGCCATCTTTATTTTTCAGAGGTTCCCAGGCTTAAGTCGGGCCAGTTTTAAAATGCTTTACATTTGCATTTTAATGAATGGCAACTAAAAACTCAGGTTTCCTAATATGTGGTTATAAAAACCATTCTAGATGTTGTTGTCATAGCCTATGACAAGAATACAAGAAAGGTGTATTCCTTTTACATTTTGAGCCAGGATAATTTGAATGTGACAGTTTTTTGGTGTGCTGAATATTTTACTGTCGTAATCAGAATTGAAATGCATGCATTTCTGTGGAAGTTCTCAGACAATGGTGAATTCTTGTCGAAATCTTTTTGTTGTGGCAACTGGTCTTGAATTTGTGAAGTTCATGAACTGCAAAAAGCCTCTTGGATGAGGGGTGAAACATCTTCAAGTGAAGAAATTCAAGTCCAGCTGCCATGACAAGAAGATTTCAGCAAGAAATGCATGCATTGCACACACAACTATTGTGGCCCAAACCACTTTATTAGGGATTAGAATTAGCTGCAACGATGGCTTTAAACAGAGTTCCTTCTAACCCAACCAAAATAACACTGTTATCTATGAACCTTTCAGTCTTTAGTCTGTGTGTATATTTCAAGGATCAAGTGTAAGTTCATAGCAGTGAAGGTCTGAAACACATTCTATACAGAATAAATCAAGAATGTAAGTCGTGGTACTCACAGGCAGTAACTCGTTGCTTGAACCTGGTCCTTGATTTGTTGATGGAAAACAAACAATTCCACTGCCTTTATGTTCCTTGGGGTTATAAGATGGCAAATGAGTAGTTAAAATTGGAGCATACATTGGAAATGATCCAATTTTAAGATCAATATCTGTCTATCTGATAGGTCAAGGTCAGCATCAATACAAAGAGAGGTCACTTGGCTAATTCCAATTTGAATATAATGCAGATTACATTTTTTTCTGCATGCGGAATGAGTTAGTAAATGAGTGCATCATGACTTATCAGGCTTTTACGACCTTTTAACAGGTAGTCCACCTCTAAGGCTTGTCAATGGTACAGACCGATGCTCTGGCAGAGTTGAGATTTTCCATGAAGGCTCATGGGGAACTGTATGTGATGACGAGTGGGACATCAAAGATGCTCAGGTAGTGTGCAGAGCTATGGACTGTGGAACCGCTCAGATGGTCAAATTGAGTGCATACTTCGGTCAAGGCAACGGGGACATCTGGCTAGATGATGTCGCCTGTGTTGGCAACGAATCTTCCCTTATACACTGCCCACGTCCCTCCTTTGGAGAAAATAACTGTGGCCATTCTGAAGATGCTAGCGTAGTGTGCTCAGGTAAGTCCAATAATCTTGGCTATTATTCAGCTTTTTCCCCACCATGAATATAAAACCCACATGTGAAATCAAGAATGCAGTTATTGGTGGGGGTTTAACTATTTAAAAATCACATTAACCAGTGATCTCTAAATGCATCAGCCACCGTTATCCTCTCTGCTTTCCTTTCTAGCTAACATTAGACTAATAAATGGGTCCGACCAGTGCTCAGGCAGGGTGGAGGTTTACAATGATGGGCACTGGGGATCAGTATATAATATCAACTGGGGGATGACTGAAGCCGCGGTGGTGTGCAGAGAGATGAATTGTGGAGATCCTGTAAAGGTCAGTGGATCATTTGGAAAAGGAGACATTCTCAGAGGGTATAAAATAAGTTGCACAGGTAGAGAGACCTCTCTCTCACGGTGCACACTGAGAGAATACTTCAAGACCAGAGGAGAAGACATTGAAGAGGCAAGCGTTCAATGCTCAGGTAAAATCCTTTTTTTAGTCATAACCAAGAGTTGCATTTTAAGATTATCAATCTGTGATGTCAAAAAAAGTAATGATTAGTGACACAAATAAATTGTTGTCTATTAATGTGGGCACTGTGTTTTAAGTGAAAGGATATATTTAAAAAAGCTCATATAGTTAAAAATAATATAGTTAAACAGGGATAGATATGTTTTGAGAATTTCATAGCAAGAAATATGTCCTGGACAGATATCACATTTCAGAGAAAGTAATTAGACTTAAGTCCAGACTTTGAGATAATGTTTAGGAGAGTGGACAAATGTGGACAGAATGTGTATTCATGTTAAGTCTGATTTCCAGGCAACGTGAAGTTGACCAAAGGGGACAATAAATGTATGGGGAGAGTGGAGTACTATAACAAAGGCCAATGGGGGACTGTCTGTGGTGAATTCTGGGACTTAAGTGATGCATCAGTGGTCTGCCGTCAGCTTAACTGTGGAAAGATTCATAAGATCACAACAATGGATGAGTATGGCGTCCACAGTGGAAACATCTGGATTGAACAAATCGGATGCAGTGGATCTGAATCGTCATTGGCTGAATGTACACAACTACCACTTACAGATAGAACTTGCAATGCCTCATCTGTTGCAGGGGTCGTCTGTTCAGGTAAAATGAAATGCAATTATACTGGCTTGTTTGCTAGTGTGTTCCCTTGTGTTTATTCTTAAAATAAATAAATACGTTCAAAGTGATGATAGCTCAAAGTATCATAGATATGATTTTCAAAACACCAAATAGTCACCGCGCATTGATTATTCGAAACTCCTGCTAATTCAATAACATTGTAACTGCTTTAAATATATTGTATTATTTGATGCATTTCATAAAAAAGTGAAATATAACCTTTAAAAACTCCAGGTTTGTGCCAAAATCAATCAATCACTGTGAAAACAACAAAAAGTTAATTTCAACTTTTCCGCTGCTGCATAATCATTCACATATACTTGACATTCACAGAGGGGTTGGCCATCCGGTTGGCAAACAGTAACACCGAATGCACCGGCAGAGTCGAAGCCCGTCAAGGGGAATCGTGGCACACAGTCTGTGACACAGACTGGAACCTGAGCAAAGTGCAGTCTGTGTGTGAGTTGCTGGAGTGCGGACAAGCCGTGAGCGCTCCTGGTGGCGCACACTATGGCCAAGGCACCGGGTCTGTGGTGGCGGCCACTGACGCATGTTTCACCAATGCTACAACTCTCAAGGAGTGCTCTTCGAAAGGTTTCCCAGCAGCGAGTTGTGGACACGACCATGATGCTGGTGCCATCTGTGCAGGTAAAAATGTTTGGAATCACTAAATAATTCAAAACAAAAATCTTTTGAAATTTCATTTGAAGGTCACAAACACAAAATGAAGACAGAAACTCAAATCAGGAAGAAATCCTTAAATCAGTTAAGTATTAGAAGAAAAAGAGGAAGAAGTTCAGTTTTAGAGGAAATTAAGAAAATATTATTAAAGGGAATTGTGTGAATATCATTTTAAAATAGTTTTTAACAGTCATAATAGGGTTGCTGCGTTTTCTTGTTCATTTCTTGTTCAAAAAAAAATCCTTTGAAATTTCATTTGAAGGTCACAAACACAAAATGAAGACAGAAAAAAACTCAAATCAGAACGAAATCCTTAAAATCAGTTAAGTATTAGAAGAAAAAGAGGAAGAAGTTCAGTTTTAGAGGAAATTAAGAAAATGTTATTAGAGGGAATTGTGTAAATATAATTTTCAAATAGTTTTTAACAGTCATAATAGGGTTGCTGCGTTTTCTTGTTCATTTGTTAAACAAGCAGGAAATGCCCTTTTTACAATTCAAGCATGTGAAGGGGGCACTTTAATTGTGATCAACTGTATGCAATACTGTCTTTGTATGAAACATGTAGTTATTTATTTACATAATATTTATTCCTGTGGGCGACATGGTAGTGCAGTGGTGAGGGCTTCTGCCTCACAGCATGAAGGACCCTGGTTCGATTTCGATAGGGAGCCTTCCGGGCCTTCCTGTGGGGTGTCTGTGTGGGTTTCCTCCCCCATGTCCAAAAACATGCAGCAGGCTAATTGAGAAAATTGCCCAGATGTGTGAATGAAGGAACGCACGATTGACTGTCTGTGTCTGTGGCCCTATGATTGAATGGCGACTAGTTCAGGGTGTAACCCTCCTCTTGCCTGATTACACCTGGGATAGGCTCCTGTGAAAGTGGGATAAGCGGTAGATAATGGATGGATCTATTAGTGCTGATGCTTTTTGAAATCTGTCAATCATCTGTTTCTATAGATTTTTACTGTGGAGCCTGAATCGCAGTTTTGAACAACACTTGTGTATTTACTCCCTTTGTTTTTCAATTTGCAGCACATATTCGATTGGCTGATGGTTCAAGCCCATGTTCTGGCAGGGTGGAGATCCTCTACAGAGGCCAGTGGGGAACGGTGTGTGATGATGAATGGCAAATGAGTGATGCTGATGTGGTATGTGCACAACTTGACTGCGGCCATGCAGTTTCTGCTCCTTCAAGTGCCCACTTTGGCAGAGGCTCTGGTCCAATATGGCTGGATAATGTGGACTGTAAAGGTGATGAGACTGCTCTTTCACATTGCTCGCACCCCGATTTTGGGGAAAACAACTGTGGGCATGGAGAGGACGCTGGTGCTATCTGCTTAGGTACGTGACCTGGATCCTTTTGAATCTGCTCCTCAGTAAACAAATATCAAACTCATGGCTGCCAATTACCTTCCTTAGGTGCTCTAAAGAAGCCCCAACTCACTGTGAGTCCATCTACAGAGGTGAACTGGGGTGCAAGAGTGGAATTTACCTGCACAGTGGTAACAGAGCAGTTGGGCGGAACATTCATTTTGAAAAAGACCGAAGGAACGTTAAAAATGGAAAGATATACCGAAAGTGAAGCAGTAAATTTCATCTTCCCAAAAGTTGACTTCAGTCATAGAGGGTCCTATTTCTGTGAATACCAAAAAAAAGTTTCATCTCAGGTCATCTATTTTCCTCAAGGGAATGTAGCTGAACTATCTGTCACAGGTTAATTATTCTATGTTGTTTGTTTGCTTTTGCATGCATCGCCATTCAGCTTTGCTGAAGATAACAGCTTTTGATTTAAAGTCATTTATCAGTAGATTTTGTCTATCACATGACCATTGATTATATCAGATTTTTCTGATATAATGTCTTATAAAATCCATAATCAGAAAACAGAATGTGTTTAATTAAATAACCACAGTTTCACATGTCGACAGTTTTGCTGAATATTTTTATGAAGTTGTGAATGTTTCTTAATCCAAATAATTTGATTTTCTTTTCTTTTAGTGAAATTGGGAATGCCCAGTATTTCACTGACCTCCCCTCATGCAATGGTCATCTACAGCCCTGACAAAATATCAGTCAGCCATGGCAAAAGCTTCTCCATTACTTGCTCCATCCATTCTAACTTTGCCAATGGCTTCTTTAATTTGATGAAGGCCAACAACACTGTCACTGATGTGAAACCAGCTTTTGGACACTCCATTTTCTACTTGGCTTACTTTGAATTCCCAGCGATAGAGTTCAAAGACGAAGGAGTGTATAAGTGTGTCTATGGTGTTAACATTTCCTCTGTGTCTTTTACTTCCACTCCTTCGAAGACACTTGAAATCACTGTTGTTGGTAAGGTCCAAGACGTACTGTGAGATTTTCTTATCTATAAAAGATATTTTCTTCCTTCATTCATCCTACTAAACAATATTTATGCTCACAGCACCATCATCCTCTTCTATTGTCCCTGGGCTTCTGGGTGGGCTGGTGGTATTGCTACTCCTGGTGATTATAGGTTATATTATGTGGAGAAGAAGATGGCAGCTTTCTGGCAAGTTACTAACGCACAGACATATGACATTATTGAATAAAATACTTTAGGATGTTCAACAATGCAAATGCATATCTCTCCAAGAAAAAATAAATGCAGTTAGTTCTATACAGCTTCTTTTTAAATTTGTAACTCTCTACCAAGTACCTGTATGACTGTTACTTGGGTGTTCAGGCAGTTTAACAATCAGACATGCTTAGTTTTATTGTATTAATTTTGTAAATATTCTGTTGAAATCTTACACACACTGACACACATTTAAGGAAAACAGCAATGAAAACTTGCAAACAGATTATTAGTCTAAAATTGATAAATACAAATAAAAAAGGCAAAGTTATTGACTTTACATAGATAATGACAGAAATTTTAGTGACTTATTTAATGGAATGGGAAGCAATGGTAAAATTATAATGACCCATATGATATGAAAGAATAGCAAAAATTTCTAAAAATAAAAACGGCAGAAACAGAAGATCAAGGTTGTTCCAAAAAAATATTCTCTTCAGGAATAGGAGACAGGAGATGGCATTCTCTGTAGAGGGATCTGGCCACCAAAAGACAAGCTACCCTAAGAAATTATAGACAAAAGATTAAAAGCTAAGAAATGAAATAAACTAGTATTATGTATCTTGCTTTTACTGCACTTGCTAATGATATATATCACTCATTTATCCAGGTCCAATGGTCCAGTTTAGTAATAGACTAGGAGGGGCAATAAGACCTGGAACAGAAGACAGAAGCAATGGAGCTCTTGACGGCAGGCAAGGAGAAAGACTATTTAATTCAAATGCCAATGTGCATATAAGTATGCTTTATCTCGTAAAATATTTTTTTCCTAACGAGTACAATCGAAATCTTTCTGCTCTCTCTCAGAGATCGCATTACCCATGTGAATCAACCAAAACAAAGCCACACAGAAAAAATTGCCGATGTCGATTCTGACAACTCAGTCGAGCGGGACCCAGAAGATCTAGCTGGGCGGGTGTGTTACGAGCTGGAACCACTTGTTCTCTCATGATTTCATGATATCAAAACTTTCCAAGAAGTTGCATGGATTGTTATGACACCAGCCAAAACATTGCATGTCACTCTCCCTTCTTGACCCTTTCAAGCCTTTACTGCTGTGAACAGATCCAGCACTGGTGTTACAATGATCTGAGATCCTTCTACAACACTTGAGCCTGATGAAATTTTAAATCGAGTGGAAGCCAGTAAGCAAAAAGATTTTCAGTTCATTTTAACTTGCTCCTTGACATAAAGGCTGCGTTTGAGACTCATATCCACCTCAAACTTACACTAAAGATAATTTCCTATTTCCTCAAATGAATGCTGTGTCATATAGCTTTAGAAAATAAAATACACACAAAAAGGCAAAATGGCTTCAGTGATTTCATTAATATGTATGATGCTTGATAGAATATCTTTTATTCAAATTTACCTATGTTTATACAAAGTTGTTTAAAAAGATGTAATGACAATGTATTTGAAAGGTACTGCTAATTCCAAAGATGATGTTTTGTATAGAGATCACTGATCTACACTGATCATTGTTGGCACATTTTTTTTGACCGTAGTTTCTTTTTATTGCTTCTTTCTTTTGTTTGAGTGTGTGTGAATGTTGATCAATAAAGTTTTTCCTACAAATTATTTCTCACACCTCCTCTTTTTAAGTGGCAGATTTTCCGATCTACTTTTCCCTTGTATTACTTCACCATGTGGTATATGATTTATATACATTACTCTGGTTTAAAAGGGTTAAAGTGCTGAGTGTCCTAAAACACACATGCATGCATGCAAGCATGTGCAAACACACACACCCTCCCAACTTTTTGTAGAATGTATATGACTTGAACACATTACTCTTTGCATGTCAGATATCACAAAATCCTGCTATTAGGGCTGGGGTTGAGGCCACCCTTAGGTCAGGTTTATTTGTTGCACTGTCATCAACACACAAAAGTGTGTGTGATTGTGTGTGTGTGTGTGTGTGTGTGTGTGTGTGGCAAGTCTGAGTCAGTGTGTGCATGCTGTAACTGGAATGGAAGTCAAACATGTGGGTGTGGCTGCGCAGTCAGGTTAGCCTTGTCCAAACCTGCTCACCTTGTCTGCTCCTAACAAGCGCCATTGACCTGCCTTGTGCTACTCAACTTCATTTGGAAGCTTCCAGTCTCTCACTTCCTAAACGTGTTAATTTTTTGGGGGTTCTTCTTTTCAGAATGACTCTTACCGTGTTTTTTTCCAGTGTGAGCGGTTCCACAGAGGTATTGTATGGGTCATCATTTTGCAGATTTTTATACATTCACAGTTTAAAGTAACACTAAAATAGTGTTGATACTGTATTTTCAGTGAGCAAATGTATTCTGCATCATTCTTTTTAAAGAAACGTATATTTGTGTTGAAATGTGTGCTAAACTTAATATAAAAATAAATAATGTACTTTCTTAGAAAATATATCTAATGAGCACAAAGAGTGAAGTTGAAATTTTCTTTTTTCCCCCAAAGTACCTTGGTATATGCATGTTTCAAAGGATTCTAAATCACACTTTCATTAGTTGAATTTCTGTGTTCTAGATGAGGAAACAGCAGGACAGAATCTTTAATGTCCTGTCATCGAAGAAAATAACCTTCGTCGCCGTGGACATTTCTCAGAATCCTGATGACAAGGATTTAATGAGGCAAATAGCAGGGAACAAGACTGCGTTACCCCCACAAATTTGCAATGGAGACGTCTACTGCGGGGTAAGATAAAAATTCTCTCGAGCCAAAGTGCTGATTCAAAGTGTTTACCGCAAAACTGTGTGAGCGGTGACAATAGTCCTGATTTAAGCATTTACACACTTTGCTGATTTTTTTCATCTGAGAAGCCAAGGGCATTGATTTGTGGATTCGATAAATATTTACACAGCGTGATACCACCCAAATGTCTGCACAGAAATTCACACACAGAAAGCAGAGACATTTATCTGTCTTCGGATTTACTTGTACAACAGGAATCACAACTCCAACCCCAATTGCATTCTGAATTCTATTTCACAGAACCAGATGTTTTAATGTTCCTATATTAATTCAATGAGTCACACATACAAGTATGAAAGGAAACATTCAGATTCATAAAAATCAATTGGCACCTATATTTTCTCCCAGGCACCTGTGTCTTAAATTATATTATGTTGAGTTCTTGACTTTTAGTACCCTCAATTACATTGAGCAAATAATAAAATGATCAAATAATAGATAAAGTATATAATGAGCCATATCATCAGGCTTTGGTTGTAGTTGCGCTATAATTATTACCACGTGAACTCCTAGACATAAACCATTTTTTTTTGTATCAGACAGATTTTACATACTTCCATAAGCACCTGGTAAACGTCAAAAAGTCTATTAGCAGAAATTAATTTCTATATAATTATTGTCTTTCTGTGTGGCCTCTTTTCGCAATACTAATTCCCTTACCTTTTTTCTGTATTTTCAGGATTTTACTGGTTTTGAAAATGCCATTGAGGATGGGGCACTAGAAGCTTTTCTCAAAATCTGAGAGGACAACTTTTCACAGCTATCTTTTCTGTCATTTATCAATTACACTTTAAATAAATAAATAAAAACTCAACAAAAACAAATGTTACATAAATACATGTATTAATTTGTTACATAGAGAGCACATGATTGATTCATATAGTAGGAAATGTTTTTAGAACTTTGATTTGGTTTGCTAAACGGAAGACCATTTTTTTGTTATCAAAGTGGAGTCTGAAAATCCTTTGTTTAATTGAAATAATTGATATGTATTCTACCTGCAACCCTATAACAGGGGCAGGCGAACTTTTTGTCTCACGGGCTGAAATGGGTTTTAAAATTTGACAGAGGGGCTGGGCCAGGAACAAATGGATGGAGAATTTGTGTGATCTAATATACATGACATAGATAGAAAAGAAGTACATCCAGAGAATAAAAAGATTTGGACATTTTTCTAGTGCATCAAAGTCTGGAGTTTCCTTTCGTTGTGGCGATTCTCAGGATGGATCCCAGGTATTGGTCAGTTAAATTGGCTTTGTCAGTGTTTGTAGGTTGACTCAAACACTTTAAGCATCTTACGTGCCGTCTTCTGGAAGTTTACAAGCATGGCTAATTGCCAATTTGAAGGCCAGCGTAAAACTTGCTTGCGACTCTTTAATCGCGGTATGTCTGTGAAAAAATGTTGCAAGGTCTGTAAATTAGCCATCAATCTCTGAGCCGCGGCGGCCCGTTCTTGTGTTGACTGCTCACTCGCATAGTTATCATGCTTCATGGTAAAGTAACTGCTGATATTGTATTCTTTGAAAACCGCAACAGTTTCTTGCCGTATCAGGCATACAGCCGTTGATCGGACTTCAGTGAAAAAATATTTTGTTGTCCAGTCCTTATTAAACACTCTGCACCCACTGTCCACTTTCTGCTTCCTTGATTCGCTCGTTTTTAAAGAAGGATTCAACAGGCAAAGCAAAAAAGTGGCATTAAGAGTAACACACTACATTCCAACAAATGTCAATGTGTATGAGGAACATGGGTATTTCAGAGAAAAAGTAAGATAAATGAGATTTAATTGTATAAAATTCCAAGTTTTGCGGGCCGGATTGAAAAGCCCAACAGGCCGTAGTTGGCCCACCGGCCATAGTTTGCCCATGCCTGCCCCATATTAACATTGAAGAGACTTATTAGAAGAGACACTGCATTATTAAGTGTTCTGGTTGTGTCTAAACAATCCTGCAGAGACAAACATTTTTAATCTATTTCAACCATATTTTGTGAATTCAGAAATTAGAATTATGTGTACTGTAAAACTGTAAACTGTATATTTTTTGGTTTTGTGATTTTTCCATACATTTTAAGTATTTTTTTTTTTATAATTCAAAATCTTTTATAAAGAATGTAAAATTGGGGGAACATTTTTGCATTCTGTTTTTGTGTATGAAGAACTTGGCCAGACCTAGAATACCATTGAGTTAATCTCTTTTGTTGCATAAAAGTACACCAAATGTTATATCATTTCTTGAAAAAGTAGTTGATGGAAATTTATCCAGGACACCCCATAGTTCTGGAGCATCCCCCACAGGACTCCCTGCGGGACACGGTTCAATGCTTTCTCCTGGTCCAATAAATCCTTTTTTTTTTTTTTGTTGAACACAAGTAGCATAAATAAATATACATATGTATATATAAACATGGCAAGGTAGATTCGAATGTCAATGAAACAACCGGGGATGAGGAAGCAAAGGACATAAGGAAATTCAGTCTATATGCGATCAGAAGTTAACATTGTTAAAGGTTTGTGAGAAATGTTTAATGCTAGACGAAAAAGAAAGTAAAAGAAAATAATTAAATAAAAAATAGATAAATAATGAAAAAAAAAACCTGCAAGGGGAATATAACATGTATTTAATTTGGTGGTTCACAAAGAATCTCAAACTGTATATTTTTTGGTTTATGGGATTTTTCCATGAGTTTTAAGGATCTTTTTTATATAATTCAAAATCGTTTATAAAGAACGTAAAATTGGGGGAACACTTTGGCATTCTGTTTTTGTGAATGAAGAACTAAAATAATAATAATAGCCTAAAATAACACTGACGCATTGTTCATCTCTTAAGTTGCTTAACTCTCCAGGCAGATGTTGCAGATTTGCGACAGCTAAATGCTACTTAGCTAATTACGCCACAACTTAATTTGAGCCTGAGAGGGTTAAAAGCAAACCAAATATTATGTCATTTCTTGAGAAGGAAACTGGTGATGATGGAAAATTGTCTTTAAACCAGGTCCACAAAATACATGGAAACCGGTCGGGCGAATTCCCATGTACCCTAATGAATGCATGTAGTCGATCCATATAAAGATACATTACAAACAAACAACCATGGAAACGCTGTCACTGATGGAAAAGCTTCAAATTAAACAGGCAGTGCATCGGACGCCTCTATGATGCCCGATGGGTCCTTCCAGTACTAAAGCAATGTCGCAGATTGATGACGCCCTCTTTACCCGCTTCCACAGAGGAGGAAAGGGTACGTTTCCTCAGATTTCACCACAATCTGGTGGATTAAACTAACATCTTAACTCCTAACTTCACTCCAGTAACGCCTTAACGATGGATATTAACTCCTCTTTTTTATCTGTTCTTTATTGCAGAACTTTAGGTCCACCATCCATCTAATTCAACAATGGCCGAGGAAGGGTGAGCACGACGTTTCTTTCCATGTTCTCAATGTCGGGCTATGTTGATACATACTTAATTCATGTGGCAAATAAACGTTGATATTTGAATTGAGGGTTTTTTTTTCATCAAAGTATCTACACCTAAGAACGTTTACTGGCTCAATTTTGACATGTTGCATGGTGGTAGATTTAGATTTATTTACCCAACCAAGGTTTCAAGCTAGTGGCATCACCTCGGTGAACTCCCCAGTCTTCGTATTTACGAAATCTCAGCTATACACAAAGCATACTGTGTTAAAGACATACGTATTCATCATCTGGGACAACTGATCGCTAGAAATTGAGAAGTCGTTTTACGCTAGTGGTTAATCTTCTTGGTACTCATATCATCTGGCTTTATATCTTTAGCATGTTTATGAAAAATGTCCTATCATATTTTGTTTAGAAGTAGTCACTTGGTTACCTGTGATGGGAACAGGATACTCTCAAAACTGGAATGTAACACACAGCTTTTATCGGATTGCCATTTGTATTGAAATTGAGGCATTTTTTGTAAACGAGGTAGCTTCCTTCTAAAGAAAATGCTCTGGACAACCCAGACAGCACATGTATGTATAGATGAGCCATTATGTACGTTAAGATTTCATTGACAGTTATATTTTCCTGATTTAGATTCCTATATTTTCCTTCCTTCAATAGCCTTGCATATGGATGTTGATTTGGCTTATAAAGGCAATTTATCAATCATTCACCTTATTTATTGATGCTCCAAAATTGAGTTGTCATGCAAATAAACAAGCTGGGTATGTTGGTATGGTGCCATTCTAAAATTTTACTGCACCCAAGAGCCAGAATAAGTTTTGTTATCAATATATTTGCTGCTTTGAACCATATTTATTGGGGCAGCGAAGACTACAGAAAGGGGGAAGAATAGTCTGTTTCTTAACAGTTGCCAAAATCGACAAGCAGACTGTTCAGCTGTAATCTGAATTTAGGATTTATTCCACCAGATATGAGCTCTTGTGCTTGGATGACGATTAAAATCTTTTGTCGGATACCCCTTCACTCCGCATTGAGTGATACCTTCATTCTGACAGGCCGTAAGCTCATAGAATTGGCTGCTGACCTGTTCCTAATTTAAGGAACCACAAAATCACAAGATTTTCTGTGTGACACTTTCGACAGCGCTACCGCCGGAGGTGTGATGGATGTCAACACCGCTCTCCCTGAAGTGCTTAAGACCGCACTTATCCGCGATGGCCTTGCCCGCGGTATTCGTGAGGCTGCTAAGGCCTTGGATAAGTAAGTAAACATTCAATCTCAATATTTAATCCTCTGTTGGCATTTCTGTAATGATATTTTGGCTCCCTCTACTGAAGTCTCTGTGGAAATCTGCCTTTGTTACCCATTTTCTGTCTGAGATTTGTCATCAGTTTGTGAAATTAGTATCTAAGCATTCTACTGTGGATAAATATTGGTCCTTTTTGCAGGCGCCAGGCCCATCTCTGTGTCCTTGCAGCAAACTGTGATGAGCCTATGTACGTCAAGCTGGTGGAGGCCCTCTGTGCCGAGCATCAGATCAACCTGATTAAGGTACTGTTTCGTTCAGGAATGAGACTTGTCATAGTTTGATTATAAAACACAAACCTGGGTTTTAAACTGAGTTATTTTAAAAAAATAATCAAAGTTCTTATTGTAGTGCTCATTGCCTTTCATAGGCGCCTATTTTAACCTGCTGTATCAGTGATGATATTTGGCTCCCTCTACTGAATTATATGAAGAGATTGCCACTGTTACCCAATTTTTGTCTGAGATACAGCTTATAATATTGAGCGTGCTACAGCTTCATCCCTGGATGATATGCAGTTTTTTGTTGGTAGTGCTTAATTTTTGTTCTTACTCAATGTGTCATCAATATCAACATAAAATGGATTATGAATGATCATTTTCTTTTTCCATTAACTTAATTTAAGGTTGACGACAATAAGAAACTTGGTGAATGGGTTGGTCTGTGCAAGATCGACCGTGAGGGCAAACCCCGCAAGGTGGTGGGCTGCAGCTGTGTTGTTGTCAAGGTGAGTTGGAAATTTGAAGTGTACATACATAGGATTTGCTTCGGGGTGATTAAAGTACTGAAAACATGTTAAGCCAGGCAAGTGCAGGTGCTGTGCAATGTGCAATGCACCTGCTTATATCTGGCTAAGAGTGAAGGCCTGGGTACGAGCCCTGTCACCAAACTAGGGTGACAGGGTCCCTATTAATGGCTACAGTTTGAAACCATGTCGCAGAATATATTAAGAGAACCTTGGTATTTTTCTTACAATGTTGTGCATCATATTTTAGTATGGAGTCAGGGAAACCTACCCAAAAACTATTGAAATGTTTTGATCTATCAATCCAATCTCATGTACTTTATAATCCCTGAGCAGCCAGAATCTGGCTTGATTTTGTTTAAATCATGTAAAAAGGCCAGATTTCTTTTGAAATTAATTTTAATCTTAAAGCATCTTTAATCTTAAATACATACATATTTGAAGTTTTGTAAGAAGCAGAAAAATTGTGTGCTGGGGAAGAAAAGTAGACTTGATTTAGAAAACTTAAGAATTTAAGAGGGCTCAATTGTTTTTATTGCGGCATGGGTGGATGTTACAGTGTGGTGTTAGAGGAATGCAGTGTTGTAATGAAACTATTTATACATTAATATTTTACTCCTGCCTTCTTTAAACGGAGCAGTGAGCGTGTAGTTACCAGACAAAATTGTTATACCAAGGTTTCAGTTATATGTGAACCTCGTGCGAGTGAGACGCACGTTCTTCCAAGCAGAATTTCCGTTTGTTGGTATTGTGAGAGTGGGGTCTTCTGCATTTCAGTCAGTAGATCTCCCATAGATGTTTGGCTGAGCTGATCTGGTGCAGTTTATGGTTTATATGATGCATTAGCCATTGCTCCTTTTTCAAGTGTGTTGATTTGAGACTTCTCTGATTCACCACCAAAATTCCTGACCAGCGTATTAGCCGACTTAAATATTTTGTTCCCTTTTGTTTTTAAAATTTCCCCCCAGGACTATGGCAAGGAATCTCAAGCCAAGGACGTTATTGAAGAGTACTTCAAAGCCAAGAAATGAGATGTCAATAAAATGTCATAATGAAGCTGTTGTCTGAAGTGCTTCTCTCAAAATGTAACCGACTTATTAAGTTTGCTGCTGAGATGGAGAATTTGGATGTGAGGCTTCATTTTAGTTTCCTAAAGAAAATCCAACTGGTCTTCTGGATGTCCTAAAGTCATGGCTTTTATGGAAGTAAGCCTGTTGCAAACTATTTGGGGGAAAAAATACAAAGAACTCAATCTGTTTACTTGAAGCAGTTCTAAGCTTGGAAAATTATAGAAAGATTTTGATTTTATGGTGTCTGCCATCCATTTGAGATGTCTGGAGGTTCTCAATCATCCAGGTTATGGTGAATTCTTGTCAAAATCTTCTTGGCAACTGGACTTGATTTTCCTACTCTCTTAACAGAGGATGCACTGGAAGACATTTCACCCCTCATCTGAAATTCTTCAGTTTTGAAAAGGTGAGGAAAATAAATCCAGTTGCCATAAGAATATTTTGACATCCATTTGAGGAGCAATCTGAAGTGTTAAGATTTTCTAAAAAATATTTGGACATTTTGATACAGCTCATTCTGTCATTGTATAAAGTTCAGCTAGTTGAGTTTATCATAATTGTGTTGGATTTAGCTTTAGAACATAGTGGAATCTGTTCCATAAATTTTGGGGAAGCTTAATATTGATCGTTGAGTGATATTTTGTAATAGACTGGATTTAGAACCATGATGTTCCATTACATTTTATATAGCCCATAGAAGAAGATGCATAGGTCTTGTTGATAGGTTCTCCTTTATGTCTACATCTCTTAATAAAGAACAAACACAATAAGGCACAACACATCATGATGCACATTCAAATCCCCTTACCCTACCAAAACCTTTTGCAAAAAAAAAAAACAAAACAGGAAAAACAAGACCCAGAAAAGTAACCTTTCATTGACAAACACCCATTGCCCTTAAGTTTATTGCAAATAATTTACATGATTCTGCCAGACTGCATATTGATTATACCACAAAAAAGCAGCTGGTGTCCCCTCGCACATATGCTGCCTTTACAGAGAAGCCTTGTGTTCTGAGGATAGATGGGTCGTACCAGCTGAACCAAAATAGTCCTGCTAGTACAGGCATCAAGTCTGCCAATGAAGCATCCTCACAGGCCAAGAGGGGTCTTCAGCCTTTTCAGGCCCTTAAAGTCTTTCTCCCTCGATGCTTAAGACCATTCAGAGGTTGTAAATCCAGACGTTCCAAAAAAAAAAAAAATCCCCCAAGACATTTGCAGTGTATTGTGTTCTTAAATAGTGATACAAAAGAAATGGGCTGCCTGGTCGACCATGTCCATGGTAACATTGAGTCCATATTGCCTTAAGAGTTACAGATACTCAAACTCCAGTGCTTGGTGTAAGGCCAGCAGGTCAGAGTGGCTGGATATCCTCCAGAAAGGCATGTTGTGCTGTGGAAGGGACAAAAGAAGGTCAACACTGGAAGGAACTGCTCAGAATACACACCACCACCTAAAGTCATGCTAGCTATTCTACAGCAGCTTCTTGCTCTGCAAAAGGCACTGCAAACAATCCATGCAAACTCAAGACTCAAAAGAATAAATCAGAATTTTGGGAAATACACATATTTGCTTCGAGCCAGCAGTAAGATTTAAACATCAATACTTGAGTATTTAGACTGTGCAGTCAGGGGGTAATAAAGCTAGCTGACCAATCAGATAGCTAATTTGACAGTTTCTTTTTCCCCCCTTTGGTCATTTGCCCTTTTTCAGGGTCCAAGCCAGATTCATATTTGATTAAACTTGAAGAGACCCTATCAAGCCTTAGGAATGGGTTATTGGGCTTCGTGATTATTATCTAATGTCTAGCAGATTGTCTGGCAGGCACACTGGACAACTGTGAAAGTGTCCCAACACTAACTGGTATCTGAGAAGCTATCACAGATGCCTGGAAAAAATAAACTTAGCCTGAAAGGTTTTTGTATTGTTGAACTTTAAACCAGACTGATAATTTAGTACACTTTGTGTTCACCATTCAGTTATGGCTTCTGTAGACCACATGCATATTGTATGATGCTGTCTACAAGGTCCATATTCAAAAAACTCAAAAACAAAATACAAATATTAAATAGTCATAATGTTCTAAAAATGTACTCTTGGCCTATTCTCGCTAGTGATATCACTAATATATCTTGTTTGTACTTGGAATTTTCCCTGAATGGGATATCAACATTAAGACTGAATCTTGGCGCAAAGGCAAATAAGCACATTTCTCAAAATGTCCAACTATTCCATTCACTAAACAAGTCCCCAGCATTAATAATGAAACCCAAAGCTGAAGAAGAGAGAGGGTTTACATGTTCATTTCTTGAGAGATGTGTGCTATTCTTTATGCTAACCTATGTTCCACTTTGTTTAGTTACTGTGAACATTTTTGTTCCCCCTTTATTGTGTGGATCAAGTGTGCCAGTCATAATGAAATAAGAAATATACCATTCAAAGGAGTTGATGCAGTTTTTTAATTGAGAAAGAGGTAGCTTTCAAACAGAGGTGAAAATGACTCAAAATAATTTTTTTATTTGACTACTGCACTTCTTCCCTCCAAAAGGTGAAAACCGCAGCAGCAGATAAATCCTTAAAAACTTGCCATTAATCTTGCAAAACCTCTTTAGCAAAGAAAAGGCAGGCTTTGTCCAATCAGAGCTCACACTGTGGAGTTGGCGGGATCACAGTGAAGTAACGGGTCCATTACCTTTTTGGCTGCCTGCTCCTCTTCCACACCGTCCCCAATTACAACATACACTACTTTCCTGCCAAACCTTTGCATTATGCGTTCAAAGCAACTCTCTTTTCCTGCAAAGAACAAATAAACAAGGGGAGGAAGGAAGGTCACAAGGTCAGAGGGGTCTAAGATCAGAAGCTGTTGATTACCTGGCTGGCTGCATGCTCTTCATCCTTTCCATCGCCAATCACAACATATGTAATGTTAGTGCCAAAGCGGGAGACTATACGCTCAAAACAGCTCTCTTTGCCTGGAGACAAACAAATTGCTTTCACAGGTTTTCCTTTGGTGTTTTGAAGGACATTAAACAGGAGGATGCAAAGTGCTTTTCATCAGGAGTGAAGGGAAGGGAAACAGGGAAGAAATACAGAACCAAAGCTGCATGCCCTGCAAACAATCTCTCGCTGGATTTAATCTTGCAACTCACAAGACGCAGTCAGTTTTATAGTCAGACGTAATCAGGAACGATACCGTGACAACATGAACAGGTCATTTGCAGTTAACTCGAAGACAAATGGACATGAGGCCATTCATCATGCTACATAATGAGCCCCTCGGACACGGAGTGTCATAGTTAGCACGCTAATTCCTTCTGTTTGAGTCAAGTTATCATGATGTCGCAAGAGTTGGAAGCACACAATAACAGAAACACATTTTTGGCATAAATTGTCTTTCTTGAATGTTTTGGCTCTGTACTCTCCTAATTTGAGCTGTTTTAACTTTATATTCATGCTAATGAATACAATTTATTGTTCGTTATAACCATTCAATATGTGCTTATCCGGCTTGGAGAGTCCTACATGTGTCATGGTTATTAAGAACATGTGAAAGAAATATGAATTTAATGGAGGAATTTAGCAAATTATCAATGCATTGGATTGAAAAATAAAATGCAATAAGAGTATGTTTTCAAGAAGGAAGAACATGTTGCATGCTGGTTAAGCAATAGTTCAAAATAAATCAGTATTTGTATGTTCGGTGACAGTTTTTGATAAACATATAATCATGTATAGTTTCATTGACACAATTTGCAGGATGAAAGTAGAACATAGAGAGACAATAAAAATTTGGGGGCTTAAAAATGATCTGCTTAAGCCTGCGCCATTTAAAATCAGGAATATGTGGCTAATAATAATAATATATCCCTTATTAATTGTGCAATTAACCCATCATGGATGAGCCATGAGCAGTAGGCTTCCGTTCACCAGCACCAGGGGAGCAGTTAGGGGTTCAGTGTCTTGCTCAACAAGACACTGAACCAATATTCCACCAATACATGAAGAGTAGTGAATTATTTGTCATTATATTCCAATAACTTTATGTTAATTTTATGCTTCTCTGCCTAATTTCAAGATTTCTTTACTACAGTGAACTATAATTAGAATGCCTTTTGTCGTCATTGAAATACTGGTTCTATAATGAAATAGATAGTTGTTGGTTGAATGGTTCCAGCTTGATCAATTTAAAAGTTAATTGTGGTTCTAACGAAGGTAATAATTTCTCATAAAACTGAATGTAAGTGTTCTTGGAAGTGTACAGATCCCAAAGTTGTGCCAAAGTTTCCACTGTTGGTTAATGTAATGCTAGCCTCAATTTTTTTATATCATATATGAGTGCTTTGACCCTAAATTGCATGGATCCCTTGAAACATTATCATAGATAAGAGAGCCATTATCATATTCTGCACTCTCGTCTGTCCAACAAAATATGACAAACACCTTTGAAGAAGCAAGATGGTACAGATGCAGATAAAATATCTGGCTGAGACCATGTGACCACAACCATGATCCCAAGTACCTCCTCAATTCTCAGAGCTGCACATTGAGAACAGAACACCAGTGCCTAAAATGCTATGTGGGACAAGTTCCCACACTTTAAGCGTGTAAAAAGATATGCCCTCCCCTAATCCTGAGGAATACTTTATGCACACGGAGAGAATATAAAATACACTATAAGTTAAACAATCCTGCACTGTCAGTGAACCTGAGTCCAAGCCAAGCAAAGATTATTAATACGACAGGGAACAGGATATCAGTGACATGTGGACGGGATGAAGATATAACAACAATGAATAATCATGAGCACACACTTCAAATATTACAAGTCAAATATAGTAAATTGTTATTCTATAATGTTTCAGTGTAATTACTTGCACTTCTCATAATATTCCTGTCACTATGAGCTTGTTGTAGAATTTGCGGAATACAAGACATCTTTTCAAATGCTCCTGCTGCTGTGTGTGTTCATGTCTTACCTATTTTTGTTGCACTGTAAATATTCTCGATAGGGAAAACGGACCCCAGACTATATAAGAGAACTTTAGCTAGCGCCGGGATGAGCTGCGTTGTCGTCACCAAGACATTTATGCAGTTACTCCTGTGAGATAAGAACAGACCATTGTGTTTGCAGGGAGGTGACTGGATAAATGTTAAGATTGAAGGCCCCAAAGACAAATCCTAAATATATAGCATAATGTAGCACCTTGAGCTGATGATGGACAAGGACTTGAGCGCGTGGGTGAGCCAGGAGTCAGTCAGAGCCTCCACCTCAGCTCGCAGCTGCAACCAGGCGTCTCTCTTAGCAGGACCCAGCAAACCTAAAGCAACATCACTGCCTCATTTAGTTCATTGCATTGCAGGCGTCAGACACAAGAGTCAAAGCTAGGACTTTGACAACCATCAGCTGAAAAATGCTACTAATTTGGGGTTAAGACACACATTGACAAGAAAATTATGCTATTTAAATTTTACAACCGATAAAGAAGTTTTTCTTTATGAAGAGAAAATGTAATTTATGCATTTGTGATAAACTTTAATTTTCTTGCTATCTAAATTTGTATGGAGGGTTTCTGAATTCAGCATTTTGAATCCTCTTCATATGGATTGCATCTTTTTATTGATTTGATCATTGGGACAGATAATAAAACAGGATTTTTTTGTGATAAAACTTCCCATTTTCAAATGGATGTCTGCTTTCCAAAAATAAGTAGTAATATTTAATAGTGTAAATTTGTTACTGTTCTTCCATTTGGTTCTATACATATTTTATTGCTCTTAGTTGTACTAAAGTGTCTTGACTGTATCTGTAGTTGTCTTTTGGTTTAGAAAATTAAACTTTTTATACCAATCCAATTGTTTAGGAGTAAACTATCCCTGTGACCAGCCCAGTAAACTGATTGGCTTACCCCCCACATTGTTTTTGTATGTGCTATACAACTCTTTGACTCGTCGGTAGCGGAAGGCCAGTTTCCTCATCCAGTCGACCCCGCCACGGACACCTGTAGCCAGGCACAGGTTGGCGCTGGTTGCAGCTGCATGGAAGCCATCAGTTGCAAAACTGTAAGTACTGTCGATAATAATGATATGTTTTATTTGAAAAATCTTGCCTGGCAGAACAAAAATGTCAAATGGTTCATTATTCAGCACTAAATGCAAGCTAATATGCCAATAAGACTGCAGTTAGATACGACAATGATTTTGCTACTATTAAAATTAACAAACAGGCACACAATTTTACATATTGTATATGTTATCATAATATCTATAATAGTTGTGCAAATATGTTGATGTGATCTCTCGTAATGAAATATGACCGGGATATTTACATGATAAAATTATGAAAGATATATGAAGATATGAATTCCTACCTCAAGTCCTGCCCATTGTCGTCTGATGATACATCATCAATATGCACCTGATCACACTCCTTTGGGAAAACACAAAAACACACACCAATGTCACTCAGTAGGATAAAATAAAATGGATAGACTCCACGTAGTGTACTGGAGGTATGGCAACAAATGTGACTAATGCTTGTCACTTAATCATTAACGGACACATAACGAATATCATGAATGCAAAATGCACAGGCAATTCACATGTCTTGTGTGTGCTGTTGTAAAAAATACGGAATATGAATGATGAAATAGGTTTGTTCTCGACATAAATTAAAGCATGTTTTCCCACAAATATGCATCAGTTAGAACTGTATTTATTATCAAAAACAACATGGCTTTGTATTTGACTTTTTCAATGGCGTGTCATGCGACTTTATACCACTAGGGGGCAGTAGTGGTATTTCACAAAAATACAGCTCCCTTTTTAACATTGTTTAAAGTTTTGCTCGGGACAAAATTCGCTGTGTGACAATTAAGCCCCTTTGAGTGTTTTTGCATGTGTGTGTTTGTGAGAGAGAATGGGGGACTATGCCATGTGTTTTTCTTACCTCAAGATCGTTAAAGAATAAGTGTGTATCAGCCAAGTTGAAGATCATTTCCTCCATCCTTAGACCCAAGGTGACTGCCATGGGAGGGTCCTAACCAATGAAGAGAACGTGATCAGTACCATAATAGTCTCTTCATTTTTTACCTGTTTTTATACTTTATTAATGTTTGGAATTTCATTCTCTGCAATTGACCCATCATGGATGAACCATGAGCAGTAGGCTGCTGTCCATCAGTGTCAGGGGAGCAGTTAGGGGTTCAGTGTCTTGCTCAACAACAAACACTTCGACACACCCTGAGGAGCCGAGAATCAAACCAGGAATATTTGGTTCCAAAGACAATAGCTCTGCCTCCTCCCCTAATTTTATACTCTTGAACGTTTCAGGGTTTTAGGGACCAGTATTGATACACGCACCTCAACCACCCACCTCTCCTCCCCCCGCCGCCACCACTTGTAGTTTGTATGTTACATTCATCACAGCAGATGCTGACAGACAGGTTGCACTTGTTCTGTCCCATCAACATTCCTCAAGCTTAGTGGGGGGTGTTTGCGGTGTTATGTGTGTGTGGTGGTGAGGGCTGGGTTGTGTGTCTTCATATGTGTGTATTGCAGAGCAGGGCATTGCAAAGGGGGACACTTGGATTGTATGCGGTATGAGAATGGCGTGTGTGTGTGTGTGTGTGTGTGTGAATGTGTGTAGGTGTTTGTGAGAGAGCAGGCTGCCCTGCCAGCCGCGTCTCAGCTGCAAAAACCATCATCTGTGATAGGTCAGCAAGGGTCGACAGCTTGCCACGCGATTCGCTGACGCTGTCAGACGACCAGAATAGAAAGAAAGTAAGAGGAAGGAGAGTGAAAGTGAGGCGGAGATAGAGAGAGAGAAAGATGGCAGGCGTTCTAGTGTGTTGGAAAGTGCCAAAATCAGAGCAAATGCTCCATGAAGTTTAAAGTTGTGAGAAGTGTCAGGCTTTCCAACCGAAACAAACTGAACAGTTTAGCCGCAATTTAGACTGCAGTTCTAGTCTTGTCAGTCACATAAACAAGGGGCAGCTAAATTAGTGTCTCAGACAATGATCATGCTAGATACCAGCCACTGGAGAGTTAACATCAGTGAACTGATTTGATCCTTCCCTTGGTGCAGTTTCCTCTCTATGCTGGACATCAAGTGTATTTTTTGTATTATTTGGTAAGATGGACGGTTGAAAAAGCCGAACCAATTTCTTTCCTTTGCTGCGCGGCTGCCAGTCCGGTTCTCGAAACTCAACACTTTGTGATAATCGGAGCATTATCACTGATTATAATAACTCCCGTGGTGAGAAATTGGAGCCAGGATTGTTGTGTGTGTGTCTGCCTGACAGAGGCCGCGTTGAGTTGCTTCTCTTTCGGGCCTCATAAAACAGGCAAAATCATTTTGAGCTGATATATTCTCATGGCCAGAGTGAGAGGTTACTTGGGCATTGAGGTTGCTATGTCAACTGTGTAAACACTATTTTGGGAGAGGTGTGAACAGACACAGCTGTCACTATATTTCATAAAGGGTGGCACTGAACGATGAGGAAAAAATGCTCTTACAAATAGTTTTAGGCAAATTTAGAGGGGGATGTGATTTATTTTCGTATTCAAACTTCAGCATATCTTCTTTCAGTTAGAAATGACTTCTGTGTTCAAGCTTTATCACAATATGTGGAAGGCTATGACAGCGATATTTTCTCTAAAGACTGAAAAATTCAAAATGTCTCATGATTTTCAAGTAAAGAGGGATGTTCTTTTAACCGTACCGATATCTGACCTCTGAAATCATCCTTTTGTCCTGCTCTCTCTGTTGTAAGTGGACGCAGGAGTCATGCTGAAATGACCACAGGGTGCACACATTCTTGTTTCCTCCCGCACGAGCATGTGCTTCTATACAAACCGATTTACAACCCACCAGGGTCTCCCTCATGCACATTTAAATCCAATTGGCAAACACTAAAATCCGCGACTGCAACGAGGAAGTACATCACATCAATCCCCTCCAACCCTGAAGTGGGTTCTACGGGTCTGTGTAATGCCGGTTTCAAATAAGTGAGTATGCTCTGCCAGCTTTTGTTTGACTGCCAAACAAGTTTTAAGAATGGACTCTACAGGCTTCAGTGGGCTGCAATGGGCAGGATATGCCGCTGCCACAGGAAATGACAGCATTCAATAAAAGTGTGTGACCTCGGTCATGCAGGTTGAGTTCAGACTGGAGCCAGGAACTCTAAAAGTTGCACAAGTGTGATGTCAAAATGCTAAATCAGTTCAAGTTCAAGCGAGGATTGAAATGAAATTAATCTGAGACAGTTTAAGAAAGCGGGCTAAGATATCCTTTTGGCTTCATATGCAGTATACAGACACATACAAGCACACACAAAATATCATATTCAGGGAATTGCAATTACCGGGAGAAAAATCAAGCGCTCACAATTCATTTCTTGAACTTCAAGTTATTTTAAAAAGGATTCTGGGTGGAACAGAAACCAAGTTAATACCCCATAATTTTCAGTGATTTGATAAATAGTGTCCTGCACTGTTTAATATCCATGTTAATTGATTCAAACAATGGATTTGTATTTAGGAAACTAGTGTGGGAATTTGATTCTGAGACTTTAAGGTCACCGGTAGGTTGTGCTCCCCTACTCAAAATGAAAATGATCTTCATTTTTTGTTTCACTGCCGTTGACTGCTGTGAAGTCCTATTGTTCCGATCAATAAACAAAGTCAATGTTATTTTGTCATACCTGCAAAGAAAAAGATAGGGTGAACATATTTCTTTCAGTCTGTAATACCATCTGTTTGGCACAACTGCATGTAAAGCCTGACAGTTAAGGCCTCTGGCCAAGAGAAGGCATTTTGTAATTCAATGAAATGAAAACTCAGTCAAGAGGAATAGATCCCGACCTCGTCCCATGTGAAAATTACAGTCTCGTCTCCAAGTAATCGCGGTTCGGTGACAGAATGATAAATCACCCATCTGAGCTTCAATGAAGCATCGGTCAATGTCCAAGAGTCTGCTATCGTCAACAATCAGTCCAACCCAGGTACTGGAGAAAAATTAGAAACCCTACAGTTAAGCGACTATTGAGGGGTGTGAGCACGTCATTATCATTTCTATGTATTTGGATCGCAGACCAAAAGTTGGGCGTGGTCTCTCCCAATTGTTAAACAAAAATTATTTCATAGCAGGACTCTGTATCGAGGTAAGCTAAGTCTAAACTTGATGAGTAAGAATTTCCACACAATTAGTTCTGCGCAATTTTAAATTCAAGTTATTTTACTAGCTTGAGGAATATGCTGTATCGTCAGCAACAATTCAATACAGGCAGCAAAGACAACAATGCAAATTTAATATTATCAAGAATCTAAATTTTCTTTTAATCCTACAATATGTACAGTATCTGCATCCTCAACCTCGATGAGTCGTCGAAATTTATCATTGAATAATCGAATACAGGAAAACAGTTTAAAAGAACTAGAAAATAATGTGACTGGATGTCATTAATTAGCAGAATTTGAAAGAAATTTAAGCTTTTTTTGATGACATTATACACTAACGACTAAAGCAGGTTCTGAGCTCCAGTGTTCTGCAGATTGGATACAGATGCCTTGAAAGAAACCTGGCTAGTCATTTTGCGACTCAATGAAATAATGCCTTCTGCGCTCACAGTATGAGATTTCCTGTGTAACGACCTGAAACTGAGCAGTCAGTTAGGCCAGTTAAAGATATACTGATACCGGTCACCTTTCAATAATGTGCAGCAAATTAAACTATACTGTCCGCACGATAAGTCGGCAAAGATCAGGTACCACACGCAGGTGAGAGGATCTGATCTGCCTCAAGGCAGCAAGGCTGTGAGTGTATGGTGTTAGTACCATGAAGGTGGAAGTTATTTTGCACATATATAATTTGCATAGGATAAGGTGCAAAAAAATACAAAATCTGAATCAAAATTGCTATACGTCTAAAAGCAATCCAAAATAAACAGAAATGATCAATGTCAATCTGTAATTTCAGTTGGTGAATCCAAAAGATTTTTTAGCAGCCCCGAAATATCTGCATGCTACTGATCTCTTTGTTATGGACAGGAAAGACGCGGATGATGCCTGACCTGTCATACAATACTGTCTTTCAGGTTTAAAAGAAAATGTTAATATTTGCAGTACATTAAAAAAAATGAAGATTGCAATTATTTTAACTAGATAAGTCAAATCTATTCTTGAGCTCTGTCACCATAGTCGTATAAATATTGCCCACCAATTCGTCCTTTATTTACTAAAGTCTTGCCAAAGTTACGGTATTATCCCGACTTGATGAATACCATTGTGTTCTGAATATGCCACACCCATGACAGTCAGGCTTACCTTGCCATATTTTTGTGCATAGGAGCCAGTGAGCAGAGAATGGAAGACAATGATTGTTTCATCCAGATCCCATACGAAAACCCTCTGCAGATAAAAAAAGCAAGCGGAGGAAAATGTTACAACAATAGCTTCTGAGCGAAGGAATGGACAGTGACATGGGTGGTCCTAGTCTTTATCAGCTGCTGCTCTGTTGAGCGGGATGTAAAAATATCAAATGCGCTGTTATCAATCCATTGAGATTTGAATGCAATGTGTAGACCGTGCAGCCAGTGCGGTTTCAGCGGGTGTTTATGAGCTCTTTACCTCCAAGTCACTATCAGGAGGAGGGGAGGGGTTGTTCTTGCGGCCCCTACCCCGAGACTTGGACCCTCCGCTCCGGCATGCTCGGTCATCCAGCTCTTTGATGGGCGTGGAGGGGCTCTGCACAGTGTCAAAGTCCCCTGTGATTGTACACAAACACAGACAGGGCTAAACATTTCAAATTTACAGATGATCAAATGTCTGTGTCAAACTAGAGCAGCCAATCAGAACCTAGGCCTGAGAGCAATGGTAATGATGTGGGCTTCAGCTGATCCCACAGGTGCTCTGTAGTTTCTGGAAGAAAAGCAGTAACTCACACTTCATACAGTAATAAGCCCTCCTGACAGGTTTCATAATTCAAGGTAATTGGCACGACGGATCAACTGAAAAACCGCCATGAATCTTAAAAAAAAAAAATGGCATTGAGTGATTCACGATAACGCTCGCTGGTATGAGGGTGAACAGTGTAGAGAAAGTATGGAGCCATGAAATAAAATAGAAAAGTAATGTGACGCGTCTTGCATAGATACTTTACTTATAGAATTCTGCAGGAACATACAGAGATTGTGATGCATTCTTGCACACACACACACACGCGCGCGCACACACACACACGCGCGCACACACACACGCACGCACACCCTCCTAACGCCATATGCTCCCACTGCTGTGTGGTAACTAGAACCAGACTCTGAGCTTCGCCTCTCATATTGTTATGTCTCAATCAGGAAAGAGGGGGTGGGGGTGGGGGAGGTGGGGGTGGAGAGAGTACAAACATAAAAAAGACATTGAACATATGAGTGACTGAAAGAAAGAGACACTGACTGAGGAGAGGGAAAGCGAAAACAAGAAATAGTGAGAGAGGCAACCAGAAAAAGTGGCAGGAAGAATGATAAGCTCCTTTAATCAGGCTTCCTGAAATCCAGCCAAGACAAACCATGGAAAAATGTGAGAAAGAAGCAGAAAAATTAAATTATTCCATATTTCATTTTTAGGGGTACTATTCTTTTTCCGACAAATGTGCACAATTTCGCATAACTTCAATCTAGCAAAAAAACATATGTAAACATATGGTGACTCTCCAATTAGCAGAGTGTGATGCCAGGTAACTATGACGACAGTCGGAAATTACTTCCTGTCTTTCATCATGGCTAAAAGAGGATTTTGAACTCAGTTACCCAAACTGTGGTGTCTTTGAATGGAACAAGATTACAGCGGTAATCAAGAATGGTTAAAAAAAAAAAAATCTATCTATCGATCTCTATATATATTTAGTTATGACCGTTATGGAGTGTCTTTTATTCAGGACAAACCTGTGTGAAGTTCAGCAGCCTGTCCTGTCATGGCGGGGCTGGGGTCTTGCAGCTGGTAGGCTGCTGTGGAGCCTGTCCCGTCTACGCTGTTGGAGGTCATATATGTCCCGTAAGTGGAGGCGGAATAATACTGTGCATACTGGTTTTGGCCAAATGTTGTGTATGAGGGATAATCCTGCAAGGAACGACATGAATTATGACCACACGAGTGCAAGGAGCAGACACAAGAAATGAGGGAACAAAGAAAGACTGAAACAGGAAAATAGATATGTTAAACTTTCCATTAAAGGTTCATACTGACTTTTGAAGAGAGGTTTTACAAGTGTTTCCCTGGCTGAAATCTTTTATTCCCTCTATTCTGTATTTTATAACTTCAAAACAATTAAATCCTTGTGTTGCTGCGTTTTAATGCCCCATTCAAGATGGACACTTTTATTAGTCGGCTCACTAAACCCTTCACTGTGTTCATCTCTATAAGTCCTTACTAGAAGTATACTGCATAAGACACACACACTCATGCACACACACACACACACACATACAGACATATGTGCACTCACAGAAATACTTGTTTTAGTGTAGTCATGGGGACCTGCCATTGAAATAATGGTTTATCCATAATCTGAACTTTATATATTAAGCAGGAGCACGTATATGTTCATTCTACAGCAGCAATGATAAACAGATAAACCTTTTAGTTAAACTTTTTAGTCACCTCCTATTTTGATAAAAACATATTTATTAGAGACATACTATGTGAACCAAATTTCAGTTATCTGTGATCTAGCTTATCTAATGTTTTTTTTTTTTTCTGACAGTAAGTTGAATCCAGAATACTAATTAAATAGGAGGAAGAAATTAACAAAAAATAACAGATGAATTGAGAGAGAATTGTCTGCCCGACAGTCATTATTCTATTTATCAATTTAGAAGTAGTATTATCATACACACATATACATTTAGATGTTGTCTGTTTATCACTTTTTAAAATTGCGTTATATAACATAGTTCTCACATCTGACATGCATCCTATGTGTCCATGTGTATATACATATATATGCATCTGTATATACACCACACAGCTGAATACTTTACAAAAAATAAATGTATGTGTAACATCCAGTATTATCATTTTATTTCCTTCAAACATTAGCCTCACAGGTTTAGTAAAACAAAGCACAAGCCAACAGGAATTCGCACACTGTATATACCCAGCCTTGCTTTTATCAGCCTCTAACCCTTTTCGTCTCTTGCTCTTGTTTAACTCTCTTTTACACACACACACACACACACACACACACACACACACACACACACACACACACACACACACACACACCATATTCCTCTTAATCCGCCCACATGGGACCAACCTTGACTTTCTTTCTATAAACAGCCACATCTATCATAGTGGGACATTAAAATCCCCCTTTAAGCATTTTACTACCACAATACAATCCATCATACAGACATGGAGAAATATTCTGAACAACACACTCTTTCACAAAGTCTGTTTTTCTCTTAAGTTTGTCCCTGTAGCAAAGTTTCTGCATAATTTGATTTTTTCAGTGGTTTTGAATGAGGAAAGTTGTGTGGGAGCGTGACTGTAAAACCCCTTCTTGTCCCAAATTGTAATGCAATGGCACCTTTCAAAATCCTCATCTTTTATTTTCGCCGACGTAACAAGGCGAATTACCTTCACTGGACCCTCTTGCTAAAACATGCACAGGGAAACTGGCCTGGGAGGGCAAATGGTCTGACTTTCAGCTGGGTGGCACTAGTGTTCAAGTTTCAGACTGAAAAGGATGCATGTGAATGTAGCGTTGGAAACGATGGGATGCATAGAGTTACCTGCTGTGTGGCAGTGTAGTTGGCGGGGCTGGACACTGAGTTGTTGGTGGCATAGAGGCCTGAGGAGGGAGTGAAACTCGAACCTGGAGAGTGAAGGAAGGAGACAAAGAAACGACGGGGGGGATAATATTGAAGAGAGAAAAATGACTCATACTCAGTACCAAACACTAATTTTTACCTTCACCATTTTCAACAATCGTGAGGCAAAAAAATATTACTGGGCAGGAAAGTGGGGGGGCATGCAAGTTTTTTCCTACTTGTGGCAGCAGTAACAAGTGAAGCGGTTTTCTAGAATGCATTTTGTATAGACCTGGCATCTGATAGGGTGAGTAGGCAGTCTGTCCGGGCTGAGGTGTGGTGAAGCCGGGGCTGTAACTGAGGCCTGTCTGGAGTGGAGACTGACTCTGAGCCAGGCCACTCTCCGTCTTAATGCCTGGCAGCATCACTCCGAGGTCTGTGGCAAGACAGAAATTTGAGGTTTGCATATGTTACAGCATCAGCAAATTGTACTTGTACATTACTTCCATTGTCTCTTACTGTGTGTTACTCTTTGGTTTGGCTTAACAACTGTCACTATGAAATTATGGGTGGAGAAACTCCCAGTGTTATAAGCCTTTTGTTTTAAACTTACCCCAGCAGAATTAATAATGCATCACTAAGACCTGTTGAACTCTTTTTTTCCCCCTCTTATATTGAAGATTTACTGTAAATAGTCAATCAGGGAGACAAGATATCTTAAACATGAAGTTTTAATTCTGAGGTTTTTCCTATTTACAATCAAACAGAAAACAGGATTTTTCTCCTCTCATAGTTTTATATGCATGGGTTCCCAATAACCTTTGTCCCTGACCCCCATTTTTGCTCTATTTTACAGTGTCATAAACATTTCTGGTATTTTATTCATATACTCCTTCAAAAAGTATATAAATATGTGACATTCCAAACCACCCATAAAATTTAATATGAGCCTGAACAAAATGTACGGTGTTTTGAAAAACTGTTATCGACTGAACAAACAGAGAGAGATTGAAAATTGTATTTTTATTTTGATCGGTAAATTGTTACTGCCTCAGCTTTATGTTTCCAACAATTTAAAATTAATCTACTATGTTGGCAATTTCTCCTCTCTTGACAAATGGATGTGAAATTTCCCAAAAGTGATCCTCCCTATGGCAGCATTTGATTTCCTCATGTAGGATTCTAAATTATGCCTTGGTCCCACTGCTGCCACCATTCTACATGTTTCTGGAGAAAAATATTCTACAATGAGCAGGCAGAAACTGGAGCTTATTGTCAATATTTTTTCAGCAAAACATCTTTCTGACGGCTTACTGGAACTCTTTCTTCTGAGCAGATACGAGAAATAAATAGGGTTACAAACGATGTACTATGCTGGCACCATGCTCACAAAGCAAAATATTCAATAAAATTATGAACTCCTACAAACTGCTTGTTCCTAGAAATTGAATTACATTTATTCAGCTTTATCTTTGCAAATAAGTTATTTCTGATCCTCGTTGTTTTGCTGGATAAAAACAACAAATCAACAGCATTTTCCTTGCGAACATTAAGTTTGATTGGTCATGAGTACAATCATAAAATTGTTTGCAATAATGCAGAGCATAGTTAGAGCTGTATTTATGTAGGTTTTTGTTGTATATTATATGTAGCATTTCAGCATATATTTTATAAGTTTACAGTATTTTTTGTTTGTTTCAGACAGGCTGAAAATGTAATAAATGGAATATCACATTGAAACACCTAATTGGAAAATATAGTACAGCTTCTAAACTGCCAGGATGTAATTCCACATTTCTCTGTGCTCACTCATGTAGCTATGTTAAATAACAGCATTATTGTAACCCACATTAATGTAGTTATAACCTAGTTTATAGGACAATTCAACATTACAACATTTTCCAAACTCTTATTTCAATTTTCCGTCCATTAGCCGAACACCACATTAGCTGGTTATACATTCCTTTTTATATAAATTAAATTTTATATAAATTCGCCTTCAACTAATATCATTGTGCAATAGTGTTTTTGTGTGTTCTGGTACCGTAGCCAGACAGTCCATAGGCCTGTCCTGTTTGGGAGTAAGCCGTGTATACGGTAGACTGCTGCATGCTGCTGAACTGGGGTTGACCAGCGTAGGCTGGCATCGGCGGGGCTGCTGGCGTGGAAAGGATGTGAGGATAGGGCCTGTGGAAAAACAAAAAGGTAAAAGGTAAACGGGAGGTGATTCATGGGAGAATGTAAGGATAATAGGATAATGATGATTTAATAGCAGTATAGAGTGAGCACACTGGAGCACTGAAGAATTAAAAACATTGTAGGGTGTAAATGTCTCTCATTATAGATTCAGGCTGATTGCAAATAAATGGAAAATGTCTTTAAGCTCCAAGGGAATGGGGTAAACTCCCAAAACGGCAAATGGGAAAGCCAAAACTTTTAAATATATATTATCCTTGCGTTTTTGAGCAGCAAAACCAAAAAATCCATTGGTAATGGTTTCTTCAAGCAACATTTTTTCTTTGGATCATCCTAAAACTTTTAAACAGGATGCAGCTTGTGTTTTAGACAACGGTGGATTTATCAGGATGCTGCGGGAACGTTACCGTGTTTGTAAGCGCCTCCTATTATTACAGTAGTTTGTTAACACAAAACTAACATGAGCTGATGCCAAGTGGCTTTGCTATTTATAGCAGCTTACTAAAACAAAGCTGACATTTACCAAAGCCAAGTGTCTTAGCAGGACGAAGTGACTCGCTAAAACAAAGCTAACATTGAATGAAGCCAAACGTCTCAGTGAACAAAACTTGTCTTGAAAACTGGAAAAATAGTCAAATGAACTAATTAATTAAAAAGATTAAAAAAAATCTACACATATATATATAAATACACACACATACACACACACACACACACATATGTATATATACATATATAAAGTTCTTCATCCCAATGTTTCAGTCGACTTTATTGACTTGATAAACAAAACCTTGATTAACCAAAGCCTCACTGACTCCCGCTGCTTGCACCATGCGAAGCAAGTCCACTGCTGTGTGTGAATGTGAATGAGAAGTGATCTTGTAAAGTGCTTCGAGTACCATTGAGGAGGGAAAAGCGCTATATATAAACTGCCTATTTAGCTCTCTAGTGGCTAATAGCCATAATAATCCACTGACATAGTGAAATCTGATGTTTCCAGCTTGTTACAGGTATTATTAGCTTATATCATTCAGTGTTTAAATGCACTGAGTCATACTGCGGAGCCAAATCAGCCGATTGTTTTCTCATTTGTCGGTGGTGGTGTTCTGTCTCTGCATACAAGCAGGTTTAGTAAAGGGAAGTAGGTTGTTATAAAGACAGCACATCTGATTGTGTTAAACTTACTTTGATGGGTAGAGAGGAGGAGAGTACTGGTGGGCTGAGCGAGGGCTGTATCCACTGCTAGTGATGACTGCAACCAGGTCAATAATCAAAAACAAAAAGGCAACACTTGGTTACGGATCAAGTAAAATCTTCTGTTTCCTTTCACATTTGACAAAACCCCTCCAGAAAAGCGAAATCCAGGGCCTCTAGCTTGTATGAGTGAAATGCTGTTCCAGTAAACATAATTGGAAGCAGTTCGAATGGAGACGAGCCAAGTTCTCTCTGTAGTCCATGAAACCCCGACAGCGGGCCTCATAGTAAAACACAACGTCTGTTTGTGGTCATTGAGATGTCAGAGCTCAGCACTGACAAACACCCTGCTGCTTCTAAACCCTCACCGTGTGTTGCTCAAGGGTTTTGTGTGTGTGCATGTGTTTGTTTTGCAGTAAGAAGGTCGTGTGTGAGCCTAAAAAAAAGACAAGTGTAAAAAAGGTCTCTCCCTGTCTCCCATTCCTCTGCCAGCCTTTGATGACGTAATCCAAGGACAGGCGATACTTCAAGGGATTAAAGTTTTCAGCGAGCCTTCCACAGCACTCAAATTGATGAGGGTGTTTGTGTGATGGACGAAACGGACCAAAATAAAGTATTGTGGCGAATATGCTGACGTGAATTTTATGCTGGTTGAAAAAGTGTGTTTTCTTTGGTGGGACGTGTGCGTTTACCTGAGCCGGCGTATGTGTCCAGTGCCGTGTCACCTGTTGTAGTGACTGCGTCACTGTTGTTCATAGGCTCACTTTTCACTTCAAAAAGAGGGTAAAGAAGGGTTAGGATAGAACATTACGACTATGTACCATCATGCACAAATAAAAACACAGACACAAACACATGAAGACAAAGGTATGAGTAACTGAAGAGCAGAACACAACATCAGCACATCTGTTGAAATTTAATTTGCAAAACTCCCAATTGATATTGAATCTTTTACAGGGCTGAAAAAAGGATCCCAAGGTTTTTAATCACTTGCTGATTTTTATTTCATGTTTGAGCACAGGAAAGACTGCGCTATGAAATATTTCAAATCTGAAAATATACACTAGGTGATCAATTTAGAAAATTCCCATTATCATCGCTTAAACAGCTTATCAAATTCCAGTTTCTCAGACACTCTGCAAGTGGGAACCGTGCAAATACGTGATAACTTACAAAAAGGCACGCGTGTGCTCGCGCGCACACACACACACACACACACACACACACACACAAATAGTTGCATTCAATGAATCCACAATGGGATCCAGAGAGCAGAGAACACTGCAAACCAAATGAAATCCAATAAGAACCATTCTGGCCCTATAATACATAAGATGTTGGAGAAGCCTGAAATACATCCCATTATAAGGTCATTGTTATGCTTGAATTCACACACATGCACCTCTGTACCATAGTCCTTGGAGCCAGTGGCAGGGGGCGGGCTGCTGCAGCTCAACAGCCAATCAGCCGTGTTTAAAACAGTCATGTTTTCACCTAAGGGTGTGAGGTGGGAAGGTGGTGAAGATATGATCTCAGGTGTTCATGATACTGTTTATTAGGAAGCTGTATGGACTGAAATAGGCAGTTCTAAAAGGGACAGTTCACACCAATAATACTTACAATAATAATTACCTCCTATTGTTTTCAATAGAAAGCCATCTGATACAGTTTGTATCTATGATAAGTCATACAAAATTCATCGTCAAAAATAATTAAACAATGATGTGAACTGTTCCTTTAAAGCAATAATTTAAGGATTCAAGTACAGGATATGAACAAAGAAAAACATTTAGGAATCTGCAGAGGCTCATTGTGGGATGCAATTGAGCTGTAACTCAATATAACAGCTTGGAACCTGCAGGTTAGCCAATGACCAGCAGCTCACCTGATGGTCAGACCTGAGAAAAAAATGAAATGATCCAGCGTATAGACGCCCGATAAAGTGATTTTAGCTTACCTACGATTAAATGTTAGTTCCTCTTAAACAAACACATTATACGTTGACAATAAATCATCCTGAAAATGCTGTTAAGGGGATATAGTTACATGCGAACCAAGGCCAAGCATACCGTTTCCATTTTTAATCTTCAGCTGAACTGATTGTCTGCTGTTGCTTTTTAATTAGCAGACATTCACAGACACTAATCCTCTCAATGAACTCTTTGCAAAGAAAGCAAACAAATCTCCAAAAAACGATTAACTATTTTTAAAAACAACAACTAATCCCTCGCCAGTTGACCGCGTCGCACGCACACCTTGTTACTTTTGTTCGGACTCAAACATGATTAAAAAGTCTTCATCGGGGACCAAGTGAGAACTTCATTAAAATCAGGAAAACATCATTAATCCCCTCGGGGAGCAAATGCAACCTATCAGAGGACCTCTGATGAAGACAAATGAGTTGCCATGGAGATGATCCAATGGTCAGAGCTAGTTGATGTCAGGTGAGGAGAATGTTGAGTATGTAGTTTGCTTTGGCTGTCAGTGTCGAGTCCTATTTTCTGTTTTCTTTTACCATTAACTGTGAGCTCATCAAAAATGAGTTAATGTGCACTAATATGGTCTGGATGACCACTCTGAGCAGGGCTATTTCTGTAACCGGGAGTGTGTGTGTGTTTGTTGACACATCAAGTGGACTAAAGTGCCATATCTCACTTTTTCCATTACAATACTATTGAATGTGGTTTCAATCAAATGATTAAACCGCCATCAGATCGAAAGGATGTCAGTGAAAACACTTATATCAAGCACTGCTACATCAAACTGCCCCGTCAGAAGTTATTCCGCAGAACACAGAATATGTGAAAAGGGAAAAAGAGGTGTGAAGAGGGAAGGAAACACTGATGGAGGAGAAAATATCGAAAACAAGAGGTTGTGAGACAAAGAGAAGAAAGAAAGGAGCGGGCCTGCTGGTGTTGACATCTTCGACAGTTGTGATGCTTTAATACTCTTGTAGAGGAAATAGTTTCCAGTGGGATTTTCAGCTTGGGCTGTGTGTGTCACACACACACACACACACACACACACACATACAAACACACACATTGCTTAGTGGTTAGCAGAGGGGAACAGCAAAAGTGCTTCTCTGTGTATTTATACATATTCTCTAGTGGTTTACTCAGGTACGTGTGCCAGGATGTGTTTGTAAATCTGTGTGTGTGTGTGTGTGTGTGTGTGTGTGTGCGTATGGGAGTGTATGTTTGTGTTTGTATATGTACATCCTCCTCCATGTCTTTGAATTACTCATCCTTGCAGGTAAGAAGATTCTGACTGAAAACATTTCTGTATATTGATTCCCATTCAGGTATTAAGCCCATGTTTTTGAGTGTAGAACTGTAATTAAATTATCACTTAAAAAGCTAAAAGTTTCAAGCCTGTTCATTGGGAGCTCATCAGGTTTAGAAAAAAGATGTCTTGGAGCGGTAGCGAGTTGTGTCGGCTGAATATGCAAGGAAAAATGGTCAACGTCACACTTAAACAAAAACTTATAATCCAAATCAGCTTTTTCTGCCTTCGAGTCGAGAGCGAGAAAGAAGATTGACACCACTCTCATGTCGGTACGGAAAATATAAAGCTACAGACAGCAGCTGGTTAACTTAGCTCAGCACAAAGACTGGAAACAGCTGTCTAAATTTAATCAAATCTGCTCTCTGGCACATTTGAAGAGCTCACTAATAAATGAATATGTTTTATCTTGTGTGTTTGAAGCGTATAAAAATTGAACCGTCAAAACAACAAGGCTTTAGTGGGGTTTTGTACTTGACTCTTTCTTGGTCGAGCGCAGTGACTCGCCTGAATCTCAGCTGATTCGGGGCCAAGAAATAGTTCCACACGTAACCAGCTCTTGAGTATTTTGTTATGGTAGAACGGAGCCAGGTTAGCCATTTTCTTCCTTCTCGGCAATCTTTTCATCTGACTCTCAGCAAGAAAGCCAATAAGTGCATTTTCCGAAATGTAAAGTGAAGAGGTAATTTTTTAAGTAATGTCGGAGAATAGGACCGTGTTTATCTTTCTAACTTTTCAACAAATTGGAAAAATGAAAAAGAATGTAAAACTTGGCTTTTGAACACTAAAAATGATCCTGTCTATATCACTTAAGGATACTTTATGTCTATTAAAGATGAAAAAATATCCAACCCGATGCCAATATTCTTATTTAAATTCTTGTTATCATCAATAGAAGTCCTCCAACAGAAAGCATGTAAAATGTATCATGCGAACGATTCCTGTCTTTTCCATTTGAAAACCGATTTATTTTCAATGAATTTGAAAATCACTTTAAATCTTTTTTCTGAGTTTCCCCTCCCTCCTTTTTTCTAATTTCTTAGTAGTTTTGTTATCATTTTAAAAAAATTAGAAAATGAAGAGAAATATTTTTTTCAATCCTCGCACATTTACTGGTAGTGTATTGCTCATTTTGAATTAATGCATTATTTTTCGGGGCTTCAAGACCTTAGCTTCTCTATTATTTTTTAAATAAAAAACTGGTAAACTACTGGTTTTCTAGGACACTCATGAACACTACAAGCATATTGTATCATGAATAAACATATGGTGTTTGAATCAAGATGATTGATAATCAGCTGTTATTAATTAATTATGGCTGTATTATGCTCCAGTGGCCACACATTTGCAGGAGATGCAGCTGCTCCATTCTGATATGTTTACCAAGGTAATGGCAGCATGGAATTCTGTCTCTTTAAATGTTTGACACGATTTTTTTTTGTTCTAGAAATGAATACGACTGTAATCGAGTGCAACACAAGGTCCTCTTTTTCATCAGAAATTACAAATTAGCTGCTCACTGGCTTTTAGCAATCAATGATTTAAGGAGAATTTGAATTAAATGATTTTCATTATCAAATGACTAGACAGAAATGACAATATTCTAGTGTGAGGGATTTTATTGTGATGTGATCCTATTTGATTCTAGAATGCAAGGAAAACTACTATTTAAAATACCAAATAAAAACAAATAAATTGTGCAACACAGTAATATATGGCATTCTGACAGCACACATCGGCTGTTAGCACATTTTAATAAGACCCTTACTTGAACCGAATGAATGAATTAATAAATTCTCAGCATGGCTCTGAGGGGAGACAGAAAAAAGCTCACTCTTCTATCAGCAGATTAACTCCTGATCATGAAACAGCAGTGGAAATTGCATTCAATTCACATTATCTTAAACTGAGTGAAAATGTGGTGAAAGATGTTTTTGGAAACCTGGAAACTGACTCAGTCCAGAATGCTCAGCAGACCATGAGTCCAAACCACAGGGGGAAATGCAGTCATTATTATTATTATTATTATTATTATTATTATTATTATTATTATTATTATTATAGAACATTAGATTATAGATATTATAGATTTTCTTGGGAATGGGGGTGTGTGTTCTTTTCATTACTGCAGCACTAAACATGTTGTTCCTTCTCACCTCCTGTCCCATTGGTGGTGATGGAAGGGCTGCCAAGATTGTTCTTGTCCAGCTTGGAGCCCGTTGAATCACCACCTCCCACACGGTTATGAGGACTGGCTAGGTCCTGCATTTCCATAGACCTGCAAGGGTTGAAAAAGGGATGAGGAGTGGGGGCGGATGAACTGTGATTTTTGAATGAATAGATCAACAGTAATATGCTGTCATGGGTGGGAATCTCCCAGCTCCAAATATTAAGTTAAGACCTCAATGGACAGATTCAGTGACATTCACTTTATATGTGCCGGACGCCCCCCGACACACACGTGCATGCATACACACTCACGGGCACATATACACACGCATACACATAGTAATAAACTTCAAGCTGTTAGCTTACATGAGCATGTGTTCAGAGGCGCTAGACATTGTCTGCGGGCCTGCTGGCTCTTTTATAGAGTGTGTATGTGTATGCGTGTATGTGTACAATTCTGGGCTCCAATACAAACCTCCAGCCTGCCAACATGTTTTAGTTTTACAATGTGTTCCACATGCATGACTAGGGCAATCCAGCACTCAAGGTGGTAATGGTAAAGTGTGTGCGTGCGTGTGTGTCTGTGTGTGTGTTTGACTGTGAGTGAAAGTAAAAGGAGACATCAGGAAAATGAAGATGCATCAGCCCATATGTTGGGGTAAAGTCTTCCCTCTATGTGTGTTTAGTGTTCATCTGATACCAATCAGTCGTTACCATAGGAACAAGTACTGGGTTCACAATGTTAAGCACATACATTTATTTATGCACGCAAACAGAAAAACACTAACTATGACTCTTCCAAACTGCTTCCATAAACTCACATTCTAACATGGCCTTCAGCTAGATTTTGCGTCAAGTGTGTGCATGTACATGTAGGAGATCTCATTTTAATGTGTGTGTGCCTTGCATTTGTTTTTGTGTGTGTCTGAGTGTGTGTGCGTGTCTGTGTAAGCTCTGACTAACACTGCCTGTAGGCCGGTCACACTTGTGCTCTTGTGTGAGACATCAAAGAGAGATATGACAGAGATGGAGGGAGAATCAAACAAATGCGGGCTGCTGTTCTAGTGCTCAGTGTGTGGAGGGAGGGCGGGATACACACACACACTATCACTTTACCACCTCTGGGTGTGTGATACATCTGTGTCGTGGTCTGGAGTCGAGCCATCTTAATGCTATGGGCTGATAGCATCGCTACACATGACTGCAACCCACAGTCAGACTGACAGGTATAAACATATAGCTTTCACCAGAATGGGATGCAGTTTAAGGGCACAAAAATGAGAAAGATAAACACATTCAATTAACCTTCTCTCCCACAATTCTTTTTATTTTTTTTTCCCTATTTACAGCTAAACATTAATTCCACTCTGCTCTCCGTTTACAACTGACAACACTGATCACTGTTATAACATCAACAACTGTGGAAAAGCTGTAAAGCCAAGCCCTCACTTCAAACAAAAGCCTAAAATATCACGAGACGGTCGTACGTGTTAAATACTTTTACAAATGTTGCACATTGTTTTTGGTTTGCAGTCTTTTTCTGCCTTGTGTATTATGAAAACCCCTCATCTTTTTTCTTTGTCTCTCCACAGCAGGAAATGATTCTGTCTCCCCTTGTCCTTTTTTCCCCCACTCCTTTCAGTTTTGCTCCTCTCGGGAGGCGATGGCAGGAGTTGGTGTTTCATAAACTCTTTTCTGGTTTTCACATCATGTGCATTCATCCAAATATATGCTGTGTCTCTCTGTGCCGTAGCTGTAACTGTAGCTTCACAAATAATGGGTTAAGGGTACTTTAAAAAATAATAAACAGACTATAACTCATTGCGATTTTCACTATTGTTTAATTATCTTCAAATTAGTTAGTAAAAAACCCCAATACAAAAAGATGTTAATTAAAATGGTTTATTTTCATAGCAAATTTTCTCCAAAAATTATACAAAGATACGTGATCATTAACTATAATTTGGAAACACAAGCGCTATCTATGAATAACTTATTCAAACACATTACTGTTTGCCTAGGTTCTATGTTTGTGTGTGTGTATGTGTGTGTGTGTGTGTGTGTGTGTGTGCGTGTGTGTGTGGTGTTACTGTGAGATCTAAGAAGGTGTTGATGACCTCATCACTGTTCGCCACTGCAGTGTAACCTCACCTCTCTCTGCAGCATGAGGAGACAACTAGGAAACACACGTTTGGGGCTGGCGGGGGGTGCACGTATACACTATTAACACTGTCATAATATGCAAACACACACGTGTGTATGACTGTACATGTTTATACCTGGTGTCCGAAGGGTCTGGAACATGAGAGTCACTGTGTGATTTCTTTACCTGAAGGGAAACACACACACACACACACACACACACACACACACACACACACACACACACACACACACACACACACACACACCACATATTAGTATATTTGACTGTTGTGAATGTCAACAAATTCCATTCCTGTTCTCGCCACTTTCTGAAAAACAAATTTAGAGCTGATCTTGGAAAAAACTCAAAATAAATAGCAATTTGAAAACGAACCGCTGTTATTAGTGGAATAGGTGTCAATTCCTCATTAATTACCGTCCACTGTGATCTGTGAATATTAATTTTGATTCATGCTTAAGGAAAAAAATTGCACACACTTCTAAAGTTAGCTCATTAAGTGCGATTTCCCTCTGATTTTCTTCACATTTGTATGACAGTAATGATACTATTTCGGGATTATAGAAGATGATGTGATCTCAGGCTTTGGAATTCACTAATAAACCATTTCCTGAAGTTTCAAAGACCAAATCATTGATCAGTGATTAGTGAAAATAAAAGCCAGATTTATTTTGGAAACAGTGATAAGCTGTAACCTAGTGGTGGCAGTCGTGCCCACTGCTGTGACACAAGTGCTAACTGGCATCTAATTGTAGATATTAACTTTCTCTTGTTCACTCGTGACCCCATCTCCATCCTGAGCTCAGACCCCTTCCTCAACCCTTTAAGAGTTGAAAGGTCATAACGGGGTCATGTTAGGTCGCAGGGCTCACTCTTCACCCTTACAGGGGCCGGGGCAATGCAGACACTAAAACGAGCCTTGACTTTGGGGGCGTAAACAAGACATTTGGTCACGTCAATCATGTTGTGCTGGAACTTCTCCTTCATCATTGAAGTAGGAGGAAAAAAAAATTAAGAAAACACACTAGCGCCTCAACGCCTTCCCCCCACAAGTATACACTCAACACACTCACACACAGGCTGGTTTTATTTATGTTGCTGTGTGTGAGGGTATGTGGAGCTAGACGGCAGACCAGCGGTTCTCTATTAAAATTCCTCCCTCTTATTTGGAACAGGAACTAATTAGAACAGTAAATGGAGGGCGGAGCAAGAGCCAATGTGTACCAGCTGCCCTATAATCACTGTGTCAACACACCGACGAGGTGTAGGGCACGCGTGAGGTGCCAAACACACACTTGCACTTGGAAGTCCACGTTCAACATCTCACACCCACCCACCCACCCACCCACACACACACAAACACACACACACAGACGGTCAAATTCAACTTGGCATCTTGCATTCAAGTCGTAATCATAGGTAAGTGCCCAGAGAAAGTGCTTGCCCGATCAGGTATTTGAAGAGTAGGATATTTGTGTGTGTGTGTGTGCGCGCGTGTGTGTGTCTGTCTGTCTGTGTGTCAAAGACAAGGTTGTGGTGATATGGTTCTGATTAGAGGAACCTGCTGAGAGCGAATAAGAAGCAGCACTTAGCTGTTTAAGACTGAGTTCAAAGGTTAGCCAATGCCCTCGTATGGATCACTTTACATACACACGCACACATACACTCACACACACACTCACAAGCCACTTTCATGTCACGTTTCATGCTTTACTGAAATTTAACAAGGCTGTCAGTCACGACATCAACAGCATGGCCGTGAGAACTGCAATCCACATGTCAAGAAAATGCAGGGTTACATTCATCTATACACACAGCCCCGCATGTGCGCGCGCTTACATACACACCCTCTCTCACACACACACACACACGCGCACGCAAACATATACAGACACACACGATCCTGGCTGTTTCTGTCTCAACATGTGTGAAAACATGAGCACACTTTGATCCTGAAAACCTTTTATCACCAAGCTTCATTCATGCACTTTCTCTCTCTGACAATGTATCTCCTGTTATCTCCCCAAAAATTCATTTTATCTTCAGAAATACATATTCATTCTAATGTCATTTTTTTCCCTTAATGTTGATTTTAACTTTCTGTTTTAAGGCTCACATCAATTACTGCTGTGATTTTTTTTTTTTAAATAAAATAGCTTATAGAGATGCTACATACCTTAAATTGCTAGATTGTTCAATTTAGATTATTCAATTAATTTTAAACCTCCAATGTGACTCTTAATATGTCTTTATATTTCCATGTCTTTTATTAAAATGCAATTTCTACTCTAATACTAGAAGGGTTGCTGGGCAAAATTAGGTGTCCACAATACTTGAAGGATTTGTGTTATCTGAGCCACTTAAAAAGGTGACCTTTGACATGATTGGCCAGGTGACTAGTCTAGTCTACGCAACCTGCCCAGCCCTGGAACTACCGAAAGGATAAATAAAGGTACTCTAGATAATTAGTAGTAATAAAAATGACTTGTTTGTGTGACTGTTGGCACTTTGAAAAACATTTATCACCTCCTGAATAACGCAGGAGGCGTTAATATGAAAAGTTAGACCCATAACAGTTATAAATAAACAAAAAAAAATTTTAGTAACCGTATTTTTCCTTTTTTTTTGAGTTTTTCTAATTTTACTTTCAACACAATTATTGAGCAATATAAAATCAGAAGCCCGAAAAAAAGATATCCAAGTTTGCATTATTCTGGCATGCTGTTAAACTTTGCACAGGAAGCGAATAGGCAGAGAGGGAAAGAGGCAGAAGAATAGCACTATGTGTTTCTGGTAATCCCAACCCATGGGACATCTGATACCATGCATTGAGTTGCATGCCTCTCGTGTGCGCATTCACACACACACACACACACACACACACACACACACACACACACACACACACACACACACGCACACACGCGCATACACACACACGCACACACGAACACACAAATTAATCTAGAATGACTTGAAATCACTTATAGATACGTTTTCAACGTGTACAAGGATCCCAATAAATGTGGATTTAAAATTAAAAATATTACATGAAATCAGCAACATTTTCTGGAGACAGGAACTCCCTTCTGTAATATCATGAGTATAATGAATCATTATATTGTATCTTTTTTCCTTATTTTTAGGAAACTATAGATGAGGACATATGTTCATAAGACACTCATCCAACGGCTCCTGGCTGGGATGTTACAGCTACACAAAGATTATAGACTGAGGCTAATCATTTAAAAATAGAGCCATCTTCTTAAAATAAAAACGAATAAATATGTTCCCATTTAATTGTTTTAAAGAATGTACTGATATATATCCATACACACATATACATTTTTGTGAAAATTAATATTTTAACTTGCTGCAATTTACATGCCGCCACTATAATGTCATAATCTAAAAAAAAAACAAAAACTTTAATGTTTCATACACAGTTCAGTTCAAGCCATATAAGATATTAAACAGTGACTCCCTTTCATCATTTTGAAAAATTTCTTGTTTCAGTATGACATCCCAAAGTTCAAGGAAGGCTATTCATACGATGTACGGAACAAGGAGATATATAGCAAAGTTACAAAAATGGTTACCGTAAATGAATGAAATACACACACTCACAATCCAGTGAGCCAATCTTACCTCAGGGTGTAACCAGGTCAGTTTTCAGTCCTTTACCTCCACAAGTCATTACAGAGCTGTCGGATCCACCAGCTTCCTTCCCGATGCAGCCTCTCACACACTCCTTAAATTCAAACACACTTCACCGTCTTCTCTATCTACCTGCCACTCACTTTGCACTGCAGGTGGCAAGTTTTTCTTGTTTTTTACTCTACTTGGAAAAGTACATTCTCCTCCTCTCTTTGTTTGTGTCTCTATGGTTTACTCTATACAAACACATAGCAGATGGAAAAAACAGTCATGCTGGATTGGAGCGACACTTTTCCCCCCTTCTCTCTTCCTACAAGGTCCATCCATGCGCAGTTGCTGCTTTCCTCAAGTCCAATAATGGGGAACGGTTCACTCGTTCTGTTTCCCTCCTCCTCTGCCTCCTCCCCCTCCTTCTTTCTTTTTCTCCTCCTCCTCCTCTCTCTCCCTCTGACCCTCTCTCTCTCTCTCTCTCTCTTTGTTGTCACTCACAGCAATCTAACTCACGGATATAGTTGGTGCCAGAAATGAAAAGATGTAGCATTAATGTTTTTTTTTCGCAAAGAATTCGAATGAAGATGTAGCTTTGAATTTCAAATGCAGAACATCACAGAAAAAACAAGAGGCTAAAATAATTTTAAAAAAAGAACACAAGTGAGTAACTTTATCTTTTTAATGCAAATTCTACTGGCAGCCCTTAGATATTAAAGGGGAAATTTAAGACAGCCATGTGATGAACGTGTGATGACAATACCTCGCTGTAGAGTAGAGAGTTAAAGCCAGACCATAAACTTCTCAACATGTAATTGACCCCCCCCACTCCTCCCTCAGCCCATCAACACACACCATCCCCCATGGCATCCACTCTCTTACGTGCACCTGAGCCCACGAAACACACTCACAATGAATCTGTGTTAATTGGAACCACCCGGGCTCCACGTGTGTGTCATTTGTGATGTAGCTAAGCTAGAGGGGTTGATGGATCGCCTTGGTGGACACACACATACATACTCTGTCGCTCTCTCGCTCACTCTCTTTTACTCTCCCAGTCTGAAGATGGCACTCTTTCACTGTAGTCGTTAAGGTGTAATTAAAGGGGATAACAAGCTAAAAAAAACACGAACAAAACAAAAAAAAAACAATACTAATATGCACTGTGGTAATCAGATAAACACACACTGTGAAACCATCTCACAATCACACACAAGCTTTACAAGTACCAGGCCAGAACAAATTTCTGTCTCCACACACTCCACCACATCCTCACTAATAAAATTTTAAAGGGTCTATCCACCATAATTACAAAGACCCAAGTTGGTATCCAGCCACATGGAGAGTTTTGGTTTTATTCTGTCATCTTTATTTCACGAGCAACAATGGAGGTGCACAGAGTATCACGGAACTGTGAAATTTTACACTTAAAACTATTTCAACGCTCGACGGAAACTCGTCTCTCCAAAAACCACAAACCACTTACACCGAGTTCACACTACATGATGTTTTATTCTGCAACAGGTTTTAAAAGCTAATGGATAAAACCCCCAGAGCGGAGTGTAAAAAGGGCTCACATATTGAAGGTGGAGTGCCATTTGCGACCGCTTCCAAGATGCAAACCGACATGTTTCCGATGCCTCGTATCTGCCGGGCCAAATATTTCACTCGTCATCAACAAGCTTCAGCTATGATAACGGAAGACAGGAGAAATGTTTAGGGGAAATCTATAGGAGAAGTTTTCTGTAATAAAAGGAACTCCTGCTTTTGCTATATGTTTTTGCAACATAGACCAATGCTGTTACTGTTCCAAAGGGACAACAGGAAATAGGGAAAACTTCAGTCTTCACCACTCAAGTCAAAAGGAAAGTTGGATGACAATTTGCAGTTACTCATTTCCATGATATGATTCCATTGTGGGATCTCCTGTCCCCTTTATATGCACAAAGTACATGGAAAGTGAGTTTTGGCAAGCAGCACATAAGGATCCAAACAGAGTTGGCAGCAATGACGATAGAGATGAGATTGATCAAATCAGACTTGAGGAGTTGGTGAGTGGAGTTGCGAGGTGATGTGCAGGGGGAATCAGAAAGCCGGGATCGAAGCGGTTTAAATCAGGATGGCATTTGTGAGCAGAAGCCAAGCGAGCAAAAGGAATTCATGGAAAGGGGATAAGTGAGGGGTCAACTAACGTGGGCTTTCTTGGATCAGCTGATTATCAGATGGGCTGTGATTAAAATTGGAAAACAACCGTGTTTTGTCCTTTTAGGAACCTGATGCACATCAATATACAAATAAGTCCACTTGATTCTAGTGGACATTTTGTGGAATAAAAAAATGAGTTTTTTTCATTTCCTGTTTACATTCTAGGATGTTTTCATGCCAGTGTTTTTAGCGGGAGACAGGAACTCCTTCTGCCGGTTGATCTTTTTGATGCGTGATCTCGCATATGGCCAGACATCCAACCAAAGTATGATTCCACTGTGCCAGCATTTGAAAGGAGCCTTGCTCAATCTATTGTTTTTCTGCTGTTGCAGGAAAAAAAACAAAAAAAAAAACAATGGCCTGTTCTTATTTCTGTGAGCCAATCACACTTGGAGTCTAAATGAAGGGGTTCTACGACACTGCTTTATGCAAACAATTTAAGAAGGAAAACCTTATTTTATTTATTGTATGTTATGATACTAAAGAGACAACAGAGGAGACACCACTTGCAATCAGATCAGTGTATTCATCTTTACTTGTCTTTTTCACCATGTACCTTTAGGCTGCTACTAACTTATTACCTCAAAGGTTGTTGTTTCATGCAGCAAAAGGGGCCTATAGAAATGCATGTAAAAAGGTAAGAGGAGGAAAATTCCACCTGAAGTAATAAGCAATGGAAAGCTTATACCCACAGCATATTTCCGGTACACTAGACAATGTAATGGGCCCCCCTGGTGCTGCTCTGTCATGTTGTGTATAAATCAGTACCAAAAGATTCGTGCTTCAGCATGGTAGTTAAAATAGACTTAACACTACGAGTCGTGTTGCAGAAGCCTGACTTTAAATCAGATGCTCCACACATTTGTTTTTTCCTGCTTGTAGAAAAGTGTGCCAATAAAAATTAATCATATTGAGATACTGGATGTGCTTATCAACAGGGGACAGCTGGAAGACCCGGCACAGATTTTCTTCTTCTATGTAAAATGTAATTATTGAAATCTGTATTCTCCTCCATTTGTATTCAGTTGGAGAAAAGGGAACAAAATCAGTTAAGTAGACCCTTCTTTAGGGTGAAGACTTGTTGCGCTTACATATAAAGTTTTCCACATATAATAGCCGAGCTTTGTAAAAAAGACAGTCAGTTCATTTTGAACTTTATTGTGTATTTACAAGGCCAAAGAGAACAGGCGCGAAGGCAGCTGAATGTATAGAGACCAAGAGACCAATTTGGAACAAAGTCAGTCTCCGACTGTCCAGTCATCTTTAAGTCGGTCACCGTGGTGGCCAAACCTACAGTATTCACCCCCAACTCCAATAAACACCTTGATTGATAGACTGTCTGTCGACCCTTGTGCACACATCAGTGCAAATGTCTTTGAAAGTGTGTTATACGTGCACAACGACATACGCTTGTGCGTGTGCGGGACATCTGAAAGTGTATGTAGAGGACTATCTGTCAGAACAGATTAGGGTGTTGCTGAAACGCTTGACAACTCAAGCACTTTATTATTAGCCAGGCAGGACCCCATCGGGAGGGGGTCGCCCAAAAACATCCCCGATGAAATATTTTCACAGCAAGTGGAGAAGGGAGCGAGGGAGGTGTCCCAAAACATGCCTAAAAAAGAAAAAAAAAAGAAAACAGAAGTATAATATGGGCATATCAGACCTCCGAACTGAGCAAACAAGGTGGGCAGTATATTAGACGGCTAAATGACAACTCGGCTTTGGTTTTTGTTGACTTTAGGAGTGTTTTAAGTGTCAAACAGAGGCGCCTCACTCCTTTTCAAGGGGGCATTGAGAACAACATTGCTCTTCAAGTTGAACAACAGTAGTTTATCTTCCCCTCAGCAGACAATAAGTCAAACTGAGACACACTGTTCCCCTTGATCTGTTCAGTCATGCTATTGGTTCTCTCTATTCATCAGGTATTTTCAGACATTTACTAGGCTTAACTTAGTTAAAATTATTAACTTAATAAATCAAATTGCAGCAACCTAAACTTTAATGGAGCTCAAAGTAAACTGAGTATCATAGCATGACCAAAACTCATTTCCTGTTTACAGGAAATATAGTATAGCACTATTTCTTAGAGTGTAAATGTACAAACTTTTGATCCATCAGTCTAACAAGATTTTTTTTAACTTTCAGATATTTCATGTCACAGAGCAGTTCTAGAGGAAATGGATCTAGAACTTTGTAAATATGGGTCACATGGAAGCTAGTCTGAAAGATTTAGATTAATGAGAATAAACCCGGAACAGTAGAACAGAGAAAAGGCACAGTAAATACATTCTTGTGTGGTTTCCAAAACACCTCAAATTCAACTTGTTGCAAAAAATGTATTTATCAGTTTTTCCAATATAGGGCTGTGTATTTGAGAATTAATAACATGATTATGGAGAAAACAGTGCAGTATTTGGTGTCATCACATTATTTGGCATGATATGATTTGTATGTAATTCAGTCCAGAGGCCAGCAATTGCAATACGATTATCCAGTAGAGCTATATAAACTCATAAAAATAAACAGAATCAACAATTAACCTTGAATTTTATTGAAATTATATTGAAAAAAATACACCAAACACTGTCCCCTCTTCCGGTCGACATGGAGAGAGAGCTTTTAAAATACTATATGACATGTTAATCGATTATTGTTGCCCAACATTTGCATCGTTTAGACGCCGATATATATTAATACTGATCAATGTAACATCACATAGATTTAGATGATTTCTTCCTAAAAAGGAAAAAAAAACCCCGATAACTACACTCTTATACAGCTTAGTGTCTCATTATGATCCTGCATAGCAAATAATCAAACGTGCCGCCAGTTTCCAAAATAAGTGTCATCACTGGCAACCGATGAGTGTAGCTATTTGTGTGACGCACAGTACATGGGGGTCTTTGGTCCTTGGATCTTCGGCTTTAACATTATCAGGGCCAGTGATGAACACAGGGATCCACACCTGTGAAACCTGATCGCCAAGCCAGCCTTGTCTCTGACATGGACAACCGCCAAACTCGCGCATGAAGGATGACGCTCACCGAACACCTCTTCTTCTATCTCTCCTCCATGTTTCCTCTGCTTGTCCTCGCCCTCTCTCTTTCACACACATATGCACACACACACACACACACACTCGTTTACCTGTCCCCTGCTCAAAGCGCTCTGCTCTACCCATTTGTATGAGTGGTTATCAGTGCGGTAACCCTATCCCCCTTCCTTTCATGTAAAATACATTGTGCCGAGTCTCCTCCATCCCTCCCTCTCTCAGTCAGTCCAGCTACCCTCCAGTTGCCCCAGCCTGGGGAGGTGTAAAACTATCCCTCTCTTTATGCCTCCAAAAATGCCCCTTTTTCAGGTGTAGTAGGAAGCTATAAAAGAAAAAAAGAAGCGAGGGAGTGAAAGAGAAGAACAGTTTTTGAGGCAGGGATGGGGTGGAGGAGGAGGAGGAGGAGGAGGAGGTGTGAGGGTGAAAGTTCTCCAAAGACATCGCTCTCTGGCGAGGCGTGCCTCCCTTTTTACCTGTCTACTCTCACAAGAATAAAACCAAGAGCAAAAAATGAAAGTTTCTTGACCTGAGGTAACAAGTCTTTGACCCATTGTCTTCAAATTACCCAGGGAAATGAAAGAAGACAAAAAATAGAGCTATAATTCTAGTGGAGAGAATGTCACATACTGAAGTCCCATAACAAAGGATAATTTAAAATAATTAGAGATGGACACGCAAATTTGGTGAGTACCTAATAAAAAATTGTAATAAAAAGAAAAAAGAAAGAGAAGTAAAAGAAGTGAAATAAATAAGCAAACAAAACAAATATATAATTTGTTACCGTGTTTGTACTCTCAATTAATTTACATAAATGACAAAGCTAATAGCCAGGGAAACCGCAAAATTCAACTTGTGTTTGCAGATTCAAATTACACCCATGTGCATTTTCAATGAGACAAATATAATCATACAAAGTTTGTGGAAAAAATTTAAGCAATATTATTAACAACAATTCAGTCTATTGTGCTTTGCAGTCTGATTCCCTATCAATTCCTGTAGATTCTAGAAAAAGAATTGTCATACGGGATCTCCAGATAAGTCCATATTGCAAAAGACTTTCCAAAAAGTTTTCCAAATTGGTTTTTGATAGTTTTTGTTATAAAATCTGGTGCCATCAGTAAAATGAATCAACTCCACTTCTTCCTCTGCCATCAGTGCACCTTGTTTCAAGTCTGCAGAAGGATAAAATCTTCATCATGCTTTTCAGATGTGTAACCTTCAGGAAAACACCCCACTATTAATGACAGGAATGGATAAAGTTGAGGGTCTACATTTCATCCTCTCTGGCCCATTCAAAGACTTTACTTCATACACTGTCATTTCTGTAACTTGAAGGACCCCCTCGTTCTTCAAAAATGTTTTTAACCTTAAAAACAACTATTGTGTCACCTAAGTGGTGTTTTTTTTTTTTCACAGAATATAGATGTCAGAGGAGCAGTAGAAAAAGAAACCCAAACGTTTCAGTGGTCTTCATATCTTCCACTTAAAATTGGCTCCTCATTGTCTCAGAAAGGGAGAGCGATCATGGACATGGTTTGATGCTGCTTTACTCAGTGGAAATAAATGAAAAGTTAGTGACGGATATGTGTGTGTGTGTGTGTGTTTGCATGCGTGCATGCATATGTGCGTGCATGTGTGCATGCGTGTAGGCGTGTGCCACTTCTGTGCTGTTAATTGTGAAACGTTTGGCCTCAACTGCCCCTGCACAGCTAATCTGATGAGAATGATTAAAAAACAACTGGGAGAAACCTAAACCAGTCCACGGCTGAGCAGTCACACACATGCATGCACACACTAAAACAAGACACTCAATCAAGTCAATGCAGAGACACACTTAAAATGACACAAATATACGAAATATCTCAAGGTGAGTCTCAAATGCAAGTCGCACGATGAGAAAATTAAAGTTTGCGGTGAATGGTATGTGGGGCTAAAAATAAATGTTTATTAGCTTCACAAAAAAATGAATTTATCCTAGTACAGTCAAGGATAAATGCAACATCTGCTGAGCCCATAATATGAACTGCAATCAGTTTTATTCTAAGCACAATTTAATTTACATTTGCAATATTCCCACCAAATAAGCCATTCAACTTTGTCACCTGAGGAATTTGGAATTTGATCTGAATGACTCACGTCATCATGACATGACTCATTCATTCTGCTGATGAATAAAACATAGCCCAAATACAGTCAAAGGTAAAATTAGTAACAGAAGCACATAAGTTATCCTAAGGACATCCTTAGTCTAAAGTCATTCATGCTTATTAAAATTTCTGGATTATTATGAATCATGGATTGATTTTAGGTGTTATGTTGCATTGGTTAAATAGTGAATTTAACATAAGATGACAATCATAAATATTATCTTGTGATCCAACATCTGGTTGTAACCACTAGAGGTGATACAATATCATTATGCCACGTATTGATAAGTGAGTTCAGTATTCAGTATCATAGTGTTTAAAATATTGCAGTTGCTTGCGCTGTGTGTGTTTGTTCGTGGGTATGCGATGACTGCGCAAAAGACAGTTCATCTTATAATGTAATATTTATCTATCTGTCTGTCTTATCTTTCTTTCCATGTATAAATAAAGTATAGCCCTGCTACAGTATATTGTCTGTATTTGCCATCATCCATTCCTGGTTGGGATTATGGGCCAAACTGTTTTAAATACTGTAGCAACCAAAGCAACCAGTAAAAGTAGTTTCCATGTTTTGTTGATTTATCCCTGGGGCAAATGTTAATTATGAGCTGACATAATTATATCTACAAATTAGGAAAACAGCTCCTCATAAGCAGTGGTTGAAGCTCGGTGCAGGCCTTAAGTTGGATCTCCTTTATTGACATGGTGACTTTTTTGGCTGTGGTGTGATTTCCTTGCTTTCCAATCTGCAAAACTAAGACACAAACCAGGATCAGATATGTAGCAATATTTGAAAACATGCTGAATAGGGGGTGTTGCAATTTAGTCGTCAAATGATGTGGTTTGGCGAAAGACAAAGCATTTACCATTTATTTCATTAAGAAGGAAGGAAAACGAACCAATAATCTTTGCGAATCTTGATTTTCAAGTTTTTGTTTTAATGCACGAAGCAACTTCAAAACAATTTCTTGTTGATGTTTTATTTGTAACTTTTGGTTCCTGCTTCCATAAACTAAAAATTAAGTTAAAAATACAAAAATAATAAACAAACCTACAAATGTTTTCAATGTTTGATGTAATTTTAGTAATTCAGTCTGGGTGTCTATTTCACACTTTAACAGTGGATAAATGAATCTTGAATTGGGCAAAGGACATATTTCACCCCTAACCAGATTTAAACAAGTAGTAGTAGTAAAATGTCATTGGTATTATTGAAAATAGCTTAAAAACCCATGTCATTGTTTTCTCCAAAGTGATTTAAATGCTCATCTTCATTGTTCAAGCATCTATAAAACTCAATAACATAATATATATTAAAATAGTTCATGCAAAATATTACTATAAATGAATGTTCTGTTTGGCTGACTGTTATCACCAGCTGCAAACTTGAAGAAAAAATGAAATTCAAATACATGAAGTGCTAATATTATGACACAGGCAAACTAAATGAAGGAGCAGCCATATGGAATGTAGAGCCAGTGGACTAGAACAGTCAGATCTCTACTGCTGTATGAGACCTGTAGAAACACAACACCATCCCAGTGCCCCATTTCACCGCCCCCCTCCATCCCTCACCTGACCACAGCTACAGCACCCCCTGCCCAGTCCCCGCACCGCAGCCTTCCCCTCAGAATCCACCAGTCCAACCCCTGAGCAAATCCACTTCCCACTGTGAACTACAATCAATGAAATGTGTGTGTAGCCTGCACATATGCATGTGCATACACACACACACACACACACACACACACACACAACAAAATATTTCTGTGCGGCCATTAACTGTTATCAAATATTCATCTTGATGAAAACTAAGGTTGGATCGTGATTCGTACGTGCAATGTGTTGACTGGTGTTTCTGCTTCTTATGCAATACAAAGTCAAGCAGTATAATAGCCATTCATTGTTTAAAAAGCTTTTACTACCAAAGACACTTTTTTTTCCAGAGAGAATGTCATGTCTGAGGTTTAAATTTCACAATACCCGGTAGTTTTTATAATGAATAAATACTTAAATCAATACTTCGGTCATCTTTGTTAGACAAAAAAGCTCAATTGCAGAGTCTGATCGGAGCCAATTCCACTTTTTTACTAAGACAGCATGGAAATAATTTTCCAGCATGGAAATAACTCCAAATTAATTGACTTAGAATTTATGTCATAACTTGATATGTAAGGTTCTTAATCGCACCAATAACATCATGTCATTTTACCTGTGTGTTGCTTCATATGTCAAAACCGAGAAAATATTTTTCAATCATACATGCGATCTGTTAAAGTAAGTAACCAAATATTTTCTTTTCTTAATATGAAGGGAAAGTCAAAAAATATACAAAAACAACAGAAAAATGGGTCTACAGAGGATTGAAGATGAAAAAAGTGTGCTGTCTGCATCTGGGATGGTCTGAATGTCCAGTAGTGTGTGTGTGTGTGTGTGTGCATGCTTTTGTGAGCCAGTGTATAAGTGTGTGTCTGTGGCGGCAGCAGCAGAAGCAGTGGCATCAATAATTAAAGCTAATGTTATTAGGCCTCAGATCCCTTTCAGACGCTTTTAATTAAATGATGAATGGCCTCCCAGCTGCCTGTTAAATAATGCTGCTCGTGACATCACAGTGTGTGTATGCGTGTATGTGCGTGTGTGTGTGTGTGTGTGTGGGTGTGTGTGTGTGTGTGTGTGTGTGTGTGTGTGAGGAGCAACATAAGGTAGATATCCTTCAAAAAAGACAGTTATCATGCAGTGTCTGTGTGTGGAAGGTGAGACAGTCGGCAGACAGATAGGTATGCTCGCACACATGCCATCTGTTCTCAGATTCAATATGCAGCCATTTATCAGAAGTTACCGCTGCCCTTTGCGCAACGGAGAGTGAACAGGAGTTGAATGTCTCAAAAGTCACAAGCTGTTCCATCACACTCGGCTGTGAAACACTTCATATCGTCTTCCTAATAAAATCACTCAAAATACCATATGTCTCTTAAAAAGGGGGAAAAAAACAGACAGGAGAAGAGGATGTACGTAAGTGTGAAAAAGAAAAGAAGGAAGTGAAGGGAGTCCAAAAATGGGACAGTGCTCTGGGGTATGAGAGAGCGATAAAGACGGAGAGACACAAAAGAGGGAAAGACCACTTGCCAAATTAGAGCATGAGAGCAACAGGTAAAGCCAAGGACAGGTAAGGGGTGCCAAATGCCCCGGGCTCCAGGCTTATGGGACCGGCTATGAGAACACCCATAATCCCTTCTGTTTCTCATCCCCCTCTGCTCTCTTCACCCCCCACCTCCTCCTCCCCCACGGCTCTGCCTCTGTATCGGATTGCTCACTTAAACAATAGGCCCTGAATCATCACTCTAACCAGAGAGACACAGGGGGAGACGAGGAGGCGGGCAGCCTGGCTGAGAGAGAGGGGAGGTCCGCCAACTGGAGAGAGGGAGGAGGATGTAAAGACAGGGAGAGTAAAATGCTTTCAACTGTCCCTCTAACATCTAGGTTGAATCGGGGGGTAGAAAAAAAAAAAAAAAAAACAACCAAAGGATCAAAAGCTGCTGTATCCTGTTTACAGAAATGATTTCTTTTTTTTATGACATTGATATTAAAAAAAAAAATACTGCAATCATGTAATAACTGACTTTTAAGTCCGCTACTCATCTCTTTCAGTATATCACTATCTTGTTGTTTACACGTGGTTTACCGAATAACGCCACACGTTTTATGTGAAAAATGCTATACAAATAATTTCCAATTGATCGATTGAGCTGGATTTTACAGTGTAACTTGTATGTTGAGTTATTGTTGCAAGAACCTGCAATGACAAGAGACGGACAATAATGCAGCCTTAGTTGCAAGAATGCAATGAGAAATGGAAAAACAAGTTTTGTTTAAAAAATAATCATTCATTGAAAGCCCTGTCTGGATTGGTGCGGTGGTTTAGAGACCCCTGCTTCGAAGCCCATCTGGCCTTCAAAACCCCTCTGCTACCTCTCTTTCTATGCTGCAAAGAGAGAAATCCAATCTCCCAGCAGAGCAACAGAGGAAGTTCTCGCGGCAGGCGAGTCAGGCAGGTTCCTCTGTAACTAAAGCACAATTGTTGCAATTTCATTTCCTTCCCAGCGAAATGAGGAAATATTCTCCTTTTTTAGATTAACATTTGGCAGGAAGACTTGAGGCCAAACAAAAGGTGGGCTGTGTTATCGAAGGCTCTTGTGGAAGCTGAAGTGAAGAGTAACGTTTTACCAAAAATATGTGAGGTACTCTTTCATAACCAGTCAGGTTTCTCGGATGCTGAACTTTTATGAAAAATCTTGAACTATCAATTAGGTGCCAGAATCTTTGGCCGAAACATTTCATCCTGATTGACTTCCATTAAACAAACATGGTCACAATTTGAGACAGTCTCCACTCAGATGACCTCAGACATCCTACACCACAGAAGGCATATGTCTATAACAGAGAAAGAAACACCTACTCACACAAATACACATTCACATACGTGCATATTCTCACACACAGACACACACACACACATAGCAGACACATATCATGTGGTTTCCTGTCTGGTGCGTTCCTCTAGAAAGCCCACGCCGCGTGCTCTGGGTTTTTCGAGATGGATTCTCCAGTCTGTTTGGGGGGTTTCACTCAGCCAGACCGTGATTGGCTCTGTGGCTGTCTGTGACCTGCTGACCTCACACCTTAGTGAGGCAGACTCTTATAGTCGAATTTTATATCAGGTGATCCAAGTGAAAGACAGATACTCTGATCATTCAAAGAATAAAGGTCACATCAAAATTGAACAGTTGTGGATCAAGTTTCCCCATTTTTTTTTCCTCATAAAAGAAGATACTTTATATTATTCTTGAAGACACCCAGTTGAATCTTTAACACAAATCTTGTAAGAAACGACCCTCGCTTCTCAAGAGCCGTATTGATAACGTCTCTGGACGATATTTCGAGATCGGGCCCCATTCCAAATGAGTGGGGGAAGAGTCAAAACTACTCTTTCAGGGGATGCCAGGAAATACCAACTGTACTTATAGAATCAGCAGTTAAATCTAGTGAAATTAAATATTGTAGTTGAAAACCTCAACAGGAATGTCTCTTTCCAGAAATCATAGTCCAATTACTCAAGATAACCCACAGAATTTGTTGTGAGTGGTTTCTCATAGATAATTTGTTCTGTCTAAAGAAAATAGTTCCGCGCGCTGAAAACGAATTCTGTGATATTATTTCAAGAAAACAGTTGGTTGATTTGTGGAAAGAATCCTTTTCTGTAGATTGTTTTATTTGACACGCTGTGCACCACAAGAAAGAAACACCATCCAATGATGTTCTTTTGATCACAAGGGAATGATTTCTATGGCTGTTATATCCAACACTGAAAATTCAGACAATAATAGTTTCTTTAGATAAAAACGCAGTAAAGGAAATTTTAAACTACAATAAGAGAAAGGAAATTAAAAAGATTTTTTTTGCTCTACAACATCTTTGGGGTGGTCTCAGATTAGGTGTGAGAAGAATTTGTTTTAATGGATTTGGAGTTTAATTTTATTTATTAACAATAAAGGTGGGGTTACAAACAAACCCCTAGTATTATTCAATTAAAGAGTCATAAGTGATTCGAGACTTCAATCAATATGATGGCCATTGGAATTTTTTTCATGCTTAAGTTTTTCGAAAAATGCTCTGTGAATAAACACTGTCACATTGAAAATGGATTAGGTTGTATTATGTTATCCATACAGCTGATTACAAATTGAAACAGAATATATACTGACTTTGTTTGAATACCCTCAAAAATTCATGAGGTAGGTTTTGAACATTTCAAACATTTACTGCGCACTGCAGTTCTAATCAATTTCATGGAAATATCCAGCTTCATTGTGTGCGGCAGAGTCGTACGGTCTGTGATAGGAAAAGCAAAATCGATACTGCACTGCGATCTTAGCAATGTGAATGATGGGAGCATAGATGGACCCTTATTTTTAACTTAATTCGTGAAAGAATAAGTACCAGCTTATTTTCATTTGTCAGCTCCTCAATCAAAAGCATGACCAGGTAACAATAAATTGGGATTTAATTTATCACCAAGTATTACTTACTTTTGCCTTCTTCATTGAGGTTGGCCTGTGTTATTTATCGCTGCTGAAATGATTGATATCTTGGTTCTTCCAGTCTCTCTCAGCAATTTAAATAAAACATTTCCCAGAATTACACACAAATGTCCAGCTAATTTATTTAGTGTACAATTACCGCCGGCTTCGTCGTCCTGATCAGTCAAAGTATAATGGCCACAAAATTCCTCTTCATTTATAACTTCATCTCGCTCTTTGCTTTAGTCATCAACCATAATTCAACCAAGAGTTTTAGCTTTTATGTCATGAACATATTGAATGACCTGACTATTTGGTTTCATCGGAGCGAGGTGACTGGAAGTCTGAAAAGCAGGCTCTCAGCAACGCTCAGCTGTCAACTATACATAAATCTTACAAGAATCACTGTATACGAAGCTGAAATTGAAGCGCACCTCTGTGCCACAACTAGGATGCCAGCCTGCGAGTGAGATACCGGGGGTTAGCCGTGACACTCCACACTCTTGTGATCCATCCACATGGCTTGTCGCCGGGCAGATTTCAGAATGACAGTCTATGACGCCAATGCAATCTTGGCAATCGGGGTTGGGCTGTGCTCGTATTTAGCTACTGCTGCTGCATGTAAGTTGGTGTGAATGTGTCTGTATGGGTCTGTAGGGGTGAAAGAGGGGTGCAACCTGACTCCGTTCCTTCACTCACTCAAATTCTCTCTCTTCGGCTTTCTTTCTGTCTCTCTTTCTCTCTCTCTCTCTCACACACACACACACACATAAGCACACATGCGTACAGACTGGGACAGCTGCCATACTCTGGGCCTCTCCCAGCACACCAGAGGAAAAGGCTACGGCTAAAAGAAACTTTTTTTTTCCCCCCTCGTTCTCTTCGATACTCGCTTTTTTCTTCTGGTGGCCATACATTAAAATCCTGCAAGACTCCCTGGGGTCAATAAACGCCACTGCTCCCCCGTATATCCCCTGCTTCCTCCTCTAGTGAACACACTGACTCCAATCCGGGCCCCTTTGGATCAAGAGGCATTGAGGGGTCTGTGCGTGCAAGATGCGAAATCAGACTTATGTTGCGAGATGATTTAAACCAAGGCATTTGATTCAGATGTTAAGAAGTCATCTGCTATCGCTGTCATTTCATGGTGCATCACACAATCTCAAAAAAACAGTTATCACCTTTTCTCTACAGCTAAACAAGTATGTGACAACAGGTGGGGTGAGACACTTAAATAGGCTAAAAGTAGCAATACGGGGCTAACCACTTACAGCCCTTTCTCAGGCTCCTATTAGCACTCCCCAAGGACCCCAGACAGCAGGTTGGCCCTCGGCAGGCAGGCGGCCAGAGGGGACGCATGACCATAACCCAGATGACGCGCAATGGATGTGGTGGGAAAAGGGTGTGGAGGAGGAAGTAAGGGACTGAGGATTTTAAAGGCTAGAGGGGGGTGAGGATATCAGGTGTCAACAGACAACTCCCAGAAACTTTGTGTATAAGGTCCGTGCTGTTTTCTTAGTCACCCGAGACACACCTTTTTCAATAATGCAGTGCGGCTGAAGAATCAGCCACTTTCAGTGACACACTGAATCCGCGGTGGATGAAGTTCATCTGACATGTGGATCTTTTTTTTTCAGCTGAAGGGAGTCTTTAAAAGCTGTCAATGCGAAACAAAGGGTGATTTGGAAATCAAACCGTCTACCCAAAAGTAATGCATCCACTAAAAAAAGGAAATAAAAAAATGGGAGACAGCAGATACATATTTATTGTACACAAGTGAGACACAGTAATAATATGTATTATACAAATTTGTGCATGTGGCAGCTTAGTGAATGTTTCTTATTGCTATGTAATGTATCCAAATTAGTGAGTATACTTTTTAGAACCAAAGTAAAGACAATTTCATCCTAGGGATGTAAAAAAGAAAAAAACGTAATTATAAAAATGCTTATCATATGCAAATTACATTAGTTACGTTCATGTTTAATACAAATAGTCCAGGTAAGAGTTGAACCGATTCAATGATAATTAAAGAAAAAGAAAAAGAAAAAGAAAATGAAAGAAAATAAAGCATCAAACTTCTTACTAAATTAATTAAAGAATTAAAGAGAAGATAAAATTCCCTCTTGTTTCTGTACCATTAACAGCTGAACCATGATATCCAACAAATTTGCTGAACCAATTTTTTTAACCCAATTACATATACAATTTTGTTTGGTATAAGTTCCATCACAATTTAATTCCCAAGTTCAATATATGTATCATCAGTCAACTGAAAAAAAAACAAAAAACATCCATATAACTAGCTGAAGTGAAAAAACTAATGATCACCATATTGCTGCATAAACAATGATGTCATTTAATGAAAAAATAAAAAATAAACATTAAAGAAATGTCAACTTTGAGCCAAAGAAGGTAAAGACCAAACTTTTGGTGGGTCCAAAATCTCTGCACTGAGATCCTTTAGCTGAGTGTGATATCATTAAAATTTGTCCTCACACAGAGGTTTCATTTTCAAGCCGAACAATTAATCAATGTCTTTGAGTTGCAGCTCAAGTTCACATTATAAATGATATCACTGCTCTATTTAAAGCAGGTGAGGTAATTGTGGTATATGGACATTAATATTTGATATTGGAATGGTCTTAAGAAAGGATGTTATTTTTTTTTCTATTTCCCCTTCTTCCTTTCCATTTTCTCAATTTCTTTAATTTTTTCTTTCTCACTTATTTTCCTTCTAACATTCTCTCATACATTGTTTCTTTCTCTCTCCTTCTATCATTCTTCCTTTCTGTCTTCTCCCTTTCTTTCTTTCTTGCTGTCTTTCTTTCTTTTTTACTGTCTTTGCATGTGTTTGTTTTTAGCGTGTACTTGTGAGTGACAGTACTCCGCTGGGGTCAGCCTGTAATCCATCCCGGGGCGAGTCTGACTGAGCAACACAAAAAGTGGGGAAAAACAACATACTTCATGTGCTCTGCCCCACTTCGCGCTATTATTACTGCCGAGGCTGGCAGGTCAGAGGGAGAGAGGGCGAGAGAACGAGCCTTGATGGAGGAGGAGGAGAAGATGAAATTACACCTGTTCTGGTGGCTGACTAACGACTTTGAAATGCGAGCGGACCTCGCTCGCCGCCAAAATCATTTTCCCAACAATACAGCCTGATCTTTAAACAAGCAGAACTGGGACGCTGCACTGATGTGACGCAGAGGGAGCCCGCTGTGCTGACACACTGGTGTGTGTGTGTGTGTGTGTGTGTGGGTCTGTGCGTGTGTGTCTATAACCGTGACTGAGTTCTGCGAAATAACCAACACGTTAAAAGAACTTTTATGAGTTTTATTCATTTTATTTTTTATTTATTTTTGTTATTTATTTGAATGTAGATTTATTGAGGGTTCAGAACCTTGTGTTACTAAATGATATAAAAATTATGCAGTTGAGGTCTTAATGAGGTTTCACTCATTTTAACTGCTATCATATGGCTCACACACTCAGTCACTTACACACACATACACACACACACACACACCCTGCATGATACTTATACATCGGACTGGCCAGGTAGAGGTGCAAATTTATATTTGTATGGGCAGTTATAGGCTCATTACCTGGTGTGCTCTTTCACACGCGCACACACACACACACACACACACACACACACACACAAGCACACAAAAACCACACACACACAGTAACATTTAACTCACCATCTGTTCGTTGAGGTCCTGCGAGGCCTCCATGGATTCTTGAGTTATGGTCTGCCACGCACTTAAGGGGCAAAACAAGTGAAAATAAAAACATTGGACATAAAACAAACCTCAAGTTTAATAGAAAGTGATGAGCTCAGTAGACACCAAAATTATTAAAACACAATTATATTATTGTTTGAGTGGCAAATGAGCTGGTTATTGTGACCAAACCCCTGTGAAGCAATGTGACTTTTGTGTGTGTGTGTGTGTGTGTGTGTGTGTGTGTGTGTGTGTGTGTGCGTGCGTGCGTGCGTGCGTGCGTGTGTGTGTGTGCGTGTGTGTGTGTATGTACACATCTCTTGCTGAGTTCCTCTCCCGGTGTGTTTATGTGTGAGCAACAGGAGACTGACGGAGGGAAGAAGCAGCATTAACTTCAACATATCATCTTCAGTCGAGGGTGAAGTGGAGAGATAATTGCAGAAGTAAATATCAACAATGAAAATGGAGACGCGCAAATGATATGGCTGCTTGGCTGGCTCTGGATCACAGACACGGTGGCTGGCTAGCGCACGAACGCGCTGAGAGCCCCGACAAATACTAGACAGGAGACAGGTTGTTGCGAGTCAGAAGTGCCACAGAGGCTGATTGGATACAGCTTTAAGAGTGATAAGCTGAGGTGTTATGATGCAGGGTTTGCAGAAATGACACCAAAAAGTCACTATTTTTAGTATATTCTGGTCTGTTTTTCTGTTTTTAAGCAACAAAAGGCAGAAAGAAGAATGGAAAACAATGGCGCCACCTAAAAACAAACAACCCAAAATGGTTCCACTCTAATATGTTGTAGCACATCAATGAGTGAGGTCTGACAGCTGAACAAAAGAAAAGGTACAAAGAACTAAAAAACAAGAGTTGTGTATACCCAGCATCCCAGAATAAGTAGAGCGTGGCATCACTTCATTGTACATTGATATCTTGATAACTTTGCTGTAGTGAATTTTGGCTTGTAAATAAAGCAAACAAATGTTAATGTATAAATAGATTGCTACCTGGTTAAGTCTTAGTTGTATATATTTTGGAGCTGAGAATTCTTTGCTAATTTAATAAATGTACGTTGAGCACAAGCGTGAAAATCGATTGCAAAAGTCATTTTGTGAATTAGCAATTTTACATAAAAACAGGAAAACTGCCCTATTAAGAATGATAATAATGCATTTACTCCCCTTTTTTGGACCTCATCTCACAAACTGGTCCTCGTGCCTGCACTTTGGTCTTTTTTGCATGCCGTCATTGATGTCTTGAGTCACAGTTCGATCAACTTGACAAACAATTTAGAATGTGTTTCCTTTGCAGAATTTTGACTGATAACGCAAAAAAGATTACGTTTTAACAAAGAATAACTTTGCGCGATAAATTAAAGAAGAAGCTACACAAAAGAAAATGTATTTTAATGCAGACTCAAGCCCCAACTCTCTCTTTTCCACTCAATGATTATGACTCTGTTTCTTTCGATCTTGTTTCCATTTAATTGAAGACGATTGAAAAAGCATCGGTGAACTTGACCAAACAGAAGGCCTTCGCCAGTTCTCTCTGGATGTGCACTCGTGTACAGGCTGCGCACGTGCACATTTGCCTCAGACGCTTGCTGCTCTCCGACTCGATCCTTTAAATCCTAACTGGCATCCTTTTAATTTTTCATAGCGTTCAACTCCTCCTCGCCTGAAACCGAAGACAATAATGTGTCTCTCAGGTGAATTGATTTGTGCCCTGGCCTCCCTCTGCTCCCCCCACCCTTCCTCTCCCTCCCTCACCCCTTCCACCCCCAACCTCCTTCTCTCACCTTTGTGGAGGACAGAAAGAGCCTTTCACTCTCCTCTGCAGATTTATCTCTCTGGACATGGGTTATTTGACCCTTCCTGCACACTCACTAACATATACAAATTGTAACAATTTATCTCTTGAATTTTTATAAATAGAAAAAAAAAAATCTGTTGTAATTGGCTTGATAATAATCTTTTTTTTTTTTTTTTAACTACCATCGTTCCACAAACCACACAGGCCGGTTACCTGACACTGCGTGAGGAATCAATAAGGCCTGTCAGTTCCTCCCGCGTACCGGAAGAGTGAATTCTATTTCTCATAGCGCGACAGGGCGAACAGGGAGCCGAGGGAGGCGGTGGGGGGGGGGGCGGAGGATAAGAAAGTGTATCCACATCATCACTTCACACTGTAAGAGACGAAGGGGGTGGGGGGCGCAAACCGCAGCCAGAAGCGCTTGTGATGAATTTCTAAGTTAGAGAAAATAGTTCAGTTAAACTTTTTTTTTTCTATTTGTAAAATATCAATATCGAAAATAAAACCTTTTATTTATAGTAAATAAAAGTGAGGGTAAAAAAAAAATCCTGTGAGAAAAAAAACAACAACATGAATCTCGAGGAGATTTATGTGCGTGGATATGTTTTTAAAATTTCAATGCAGTTTTACTAGGATTTGTTTATGACTTTCAGATAATATTTATCTTTAAATCGTCGTCTCTGCGTGTTTTAAATTCCAAATGCGCTTTTTAATGTGCGCAAAAAAAAACCTCACTGAGCTTCTTTTTTTTTTTAGCTCATTGACGCGCGTTCAACCCGAGCCCCTCCGAGTGAAACGTAATCTGTGTGGATTACGGCGCGCCAGGCCTGTCAGATTGCGCGTCGGCCCGGATGACTCGTTTTGCCGTTAGGGGCAGGCCGATGGCCAGTTTGAGCTCCGGTATGAGATCCCCGTTTCCTACATATCAAATATAAACACAAACTCCACGTGGGATGAGGGGAGAGATCGGCCGCGGCGAGGCGGGGAATAAATCCTTTCTTTTTAATAATCTAAAATGGGGGAAAAAAAAATACCAACAACCAAATGGCAAATGGATATGAAAAACAATTACCACATTTATTGTTTTTACAATTTTTTTAATGTGACATGAAAGCCAACAGGTGCGTTCAAAACCGCTGCGTCAGTTGTGGCAATGTAGTAAATTTCTTGAAATCTCACGAGATTTAACATGCTCTGGTGGTTTTTGTGCATCACGTATGTTGGCCTATGAAATGAAACCAAATTAAAGTATCCAGGCTAGAATTTTAAATTCACCCACTTTTATTTAACATGCAGTAAACAAGTAATTTAGACGAACACATCCATGATCTGTATGATATTTTTATTTTTTTAGGATTTAAGGGATTAAACTCAATCAAAGTGAAATACGTCATGTTTTTAAGCAGCAACATGTATGACCGGCATAAACAAAACAAATAAAAGTTAAACATACCTGTGCTGGAATTATTTTCGTCCTGGCCAAGATCTCAGCTCCCACTCTTTCCTCACTTCTTGGAAACGCTCATGGTGGAGCCGGAGCGGCTGCAGCACAGCTCTCCCTGCTGCTCGCAAGCTGTCACTGACCCGCTCAAAACACCGCTGCCATCGCGGGAGTCCGGGTAAAAAAAACAAAGTTTGCAATCGAGTTGGACACACTCACAGGGTCAGGCCCGATTCCCCGGTTCCGGTGACAAGATTGCGGCGGGAATCGACATTATTTTCCCGCTCCGCGTCCAACTTTGAAGCCCGGGCAGTCAAGAGGCATTAGACCCAACTTCATAATTGAGGACCGCGCTGCTGCGCATGCGCCGAGTTGCCATTCGCGCAGTGTTGGGCAAGGGCCCAGAGGAGTAATAGAGTTGGGGAGAAGGGGCGAGAGTAGGGGGGCAGCAAAATGACATTCTTATTAATAGTTTGGCCCAAATGACGTCCCGCCGTGCGCTGCCTTTTTATCTATCTATCTATCTATCTATCTATCTATCTATCTATCTATCTATCTATCTATCTATCTATCTATCTATCTATCTTGAATTAATTCATAAGGCACACTGGATCATAAGGCAAGGATTTTTGAGAATATGTAAGGATTTTAAGTGCGGCTTATAGTGCAAAATATACAATATATCCATTTGTGTGTGTATATATATATATATATACATATATATAGAGAGAGATCCATTCCACATGCCTCCAGACTCAGATCTATCTATCTATCTATCTATCTATCTATCTATCTATCTATCTATCTATCTATCTATCTATCTGTTTTCATCTGGAAATTGAGTTTTTTTCTCTCCCTCAAATTCCTGAAGAGGAGTAGGAAGTACAATATTTGTATTATTGTGATAATGGAGGGGCTCTGTAAAATTTTGCAATAATTCAAAAGCATTGTAACGTGGTGTGACGAGATTAGCCGGAAAAACCTTCCCAGCATCTTTTTGCCGGTGTCACAATTACAACTGAGCCTCCTATAGCCTAATGTTAATAAACCCATATGTTTGTGTAGGTCTTCCATGTTACTACAGTTGTAATGCAGGTGTTATTACTGTTAAAAATGTATTAACCTGTTTGTTATTTTGGCATAATGGAGGGCAGAACTCTCTCACTGACTGTGTACATATGTTTATACACACACACGCACACACACACACACACACACACACACATATATATATATATATGTGTGTGTGTGTGTGTATGTATGTATGTATATTTACTTCATATCCATGCATCCATCCCATTACGTTATTTGGAAACTGTGTTTTTTTCCCTCAAATAATTGGAGTTGGAAATACAATTGTTTTGTCTCTGTTACAGAGGAGGGGACATTATAAATATCACTGCACGGAAATGTCACAATAATTCAAAATTACTTTAAAATGTACTAAATATTCGACATAAGTAAGTTCATCGCTCTCTCTTTCTGTCCCCTTTTCTCCTCCTGGTGGATCAGTAGATCAACCACATCATGCCTACACACCCTTCCCATGAAGATTAATTTATTGATAATAACGCCAACAATATTCTGTCCCAAAACATACCAAATCCAAGAAAAGTGTGGATATTTCCATCTTTCTTCTTTTTTTTCTTTCTTGAACTCCTGCCCCAGTTACCTCAGTTATGATGGGATGGCAGTGAGGTGAGATTTTCTTCTAACTTGGGCAAACAGTAGCACCAAACCACTGATTCCCTCCTGGGTTAATGTTGTGCTAGAGCCAGTATCCAAGCACAAATGACAATTTATCCTCCTTAAAACTTGTCATATTTAAACGTAAAATGAAACTCGATGCCCACGTCTAAGCTGACTTGTTAGCAAAAATAGAAAATATCAAAGTAACACACGGACGCTGCAGTGCTGGAGACATGCCGCCAGTTAATGTGTCCAGTTATGGACAGAAAAGGGGAACTATCATTCCTATAAAAGCCACAAAACACATACAAAGGCATTCAAAACAGAAAAAGCATAAATCATCATGGCTCAAATATATGCTGTGAGTTCGATCAGACAGCTCTGCTCTGCAAAGGCCCCCCGAAAAATGACAGATCTGGCCACTGAGTTTAGTGTATTTGAAAAATTGAATGTTTGTTATGGCTTATGGATTCCAAATGTTGGATACTGCTGGCCCGGGACCAGCGCTCTTTTACCATGCTGTCATTTACTTTGGAGGATGATGTCACTAGTCTGTCTGACCAATCCCTCATTTATTGTTCAGAGATCCTGCCAATGTTTCACTCTTTCTCTCTCTGGCTCTTATGAGCACCACTGCGATATTTGTTCAAACATTTCAAGAGGCTTCTTCAGAAATAATATGCAGAATGAAGAAGGGCTAATGTTACCAAGCACTGATTTAATTGTTAAAAAAAAAAATGTTTGCCTTCTTGCTGGCATGGGGGGGAGGGGGGGGGGTCACTGAGTGGCTTGACAGAAGTGAAAAGGGTGCAGCAGAGACAATGAGGCCCGTCCTGATGGTTGTCTTTCCTTCCCTTTCATCCATTCATGTGGCTGCAGTTGATTGACTCCAATTGGGAGCTAATGATTATTGCCCTCTCTGGCTCCAGCAGCAACAGTAACATCACAATCACTCTTGTGTCGAAGACTGATCTAATAAAGTCTGTAGAAAGTCCCCGGACCTTGGCGTCATCTTTGACTAAGAGCTGGCTGTTTCAAAATCTCGATTTGAGTGTTGTTGAGCCTATGCGGGGGAACTTAAAGCTCATAGAGTTCTGAAAGGGGAGCTGAATGCTTTCACTGAATTTTTTAAAATCTCTCCTTTAAATTCTTAGACCAACACCCAACACAAACCACAGCAGTTATATACTGGAAACTCCCTACAGTCTTTCAGAGCTGAAGAAGCCTCTCAGATGAGAGGTGAAAAATCTACAACGACAAAAAAAAAAAAAATCCCGCAGCCATGACAAGATCTGACAATGATTCTTGATACTCACTTTTAGAATGTAGATTGTTTCTAAATATTTTATTCACATTAAATCTCGACATGTTCACTTGTGGCAATAATATATCTCTTTCGTTGAAAGGATAGTGCATTCACACATTTTCAAGGAAGATTTAGAAAAATAAATAGATACAATAATAAATTAAAAAAAAAAAAAAATTCGATTTTTGTGTGGAAATGACACAAAAAATATAATGCTTGCGTACCCTTGTCTAAAAGAAAAGAAAAAGAAGCAAAAAGGTGAAAAAAAGTGACCTTATAATTACCAGAACACCATATTTAATGATAAAATCTATTCTAACTGATGAATGTCATCACCTTTTTGTCTGGCAGTTGAGCTGAGACAAGCACACCACTGTAATATTAGTAAAGGGAGGTTAGTCCCCAATAAGTCCAATTTCACTGTTTATTTTGAATCAGCTTGAGGGAACAAAACCAAACTCTCGGTGCTTATTTGCTGCCATGTATTCTTAGCGTTGAATAGTTTTGAAGAGGTTTATGAAACTGCAATCAGTCCTTTGTTCAGAGCAGACAGATATTAGGCTGAAATTGTCAAGTAAGTAAAACACGATTTTTCCAACATGTTGCCGCTGTAATAGAGGCTTTACTGAAGTGTTCATTCTCATCTGACAGCAAGAAAATTACAACATGAAAGTGTTCTCTCTCTGCCAGAGCGGGAGCTGGGACATCCCTCCCCTCACTTGTAGAACATTGTATGTCTTTCCATTCGTTTATATTTCAGTGAAATGCGGACAAGCCCTACAGCTTCATGCGATGCCATGTTTACTGGCATAACATCACATGGTGACTGATGTCTGTGTGTTTTGGCACTGCATGTGGGAGGGTTGAATTCAAACCCTTGGCATGGCTGATGGACAGGCACTGGCATGGCAGGAGGGAGCAGAGGAAGATAGAGAGAAAAAGAGGGGGAGGCTTGGTCATTATCATTCAACACAAACACCAACATTTAAGTACTGTCTTAAATTGACAACTCTCTAACAGGCGCATCTGCCAATCGCAGACCATCCGATAATGTTCACCTGTGGACTGTCACTGCTCTCCAAATGTAATATAATTTGGGAGATCAACAAAATATTCCTGTCTTGAACATTAGACAAACCATAGCTGGAAATAAATTGCCATTTTGCCCGTATCCATTATTATCAACCGTCAGAGAATCTCCTCGGATACAAAGCGGGCAAAAGAAGTCAGGGGGCCACGAGGTGTGGACAGAAATAGACTTTTTCTCAATTGTGAAATATTTGAAGAGATACAGTCTCTGTGGTCAAATGTTAGATTGTTTGCTCACGGTGACAAGCAAAAGATTGAGGTGTGCAGAACATTAACCAGAAAATGTGTAACCCCTCATCATAAACAGTTTGAAAATCAAAAAACTATAACATAGACACTCAAAATGAATATGATTATTGTCTAACTTGATCTATTCTAAATTCCTATTTTGTCTATTCATGCGTATTTTACACCATTATCCACATACTAAGCAACCCAAACTATATATTTAGATATCATCCCAAATCCCTTGATAAAACAATCTCAATCGAAATTAAAAGAACTATACGGAATTTGACAAGATTTATTTGCTAGGTTCATCTAAAATGGACCAATTTGTTAAACAGGATTTATTCTTGAAGGAAATGTACTAATTTCATTGATACCAAGAACATTTTTCACATATTGCATTCATCTTTTTTCACCACACAGGCCTCTGAAAATGATCTGGTTTATACACATTTTAATAAAATGATATATTTGAAATGCATACACTTTAGTCTGTCTCATCCTCTCAAACCTGTTATATATTCAAACACATATGCGTGTGTGTCTCATTCTCACAATGGTTTGCAAAATCTGACAAAATCACCAGACTAACAAAACTACATTTAGGGAGAACAACAACAGCAACAACATCAGGGATAAGAATTGACAACAGAATTGAACAGTAAGGGTGAAAAATAGACAACCAAAACTAAACGACAATATAAATAGAGTGACAACAGCAATGACAAGAATAGAATAAATAAACAAAAATAAGCAGGATGCATGTGGGCTGGGAGCAACAGCGATAAAAAAGAGAGCACAGTTAGGGCATGACGCGTGAATGGGTGAGGTAGTGAGGTTGTGGAAGCAGCACAGATGCACCTCAGGTCGGTCAGAGTTGTGTGCCGTTGGGATGAACCGTTGGCTGCAGGAGCTTTGCATCAGCCACAGCTCGTCATGCTGGGGGTGGGAAGGATTTTCCAGGATAGCTCCCGGTTTGTCCTTCACCCTCCCCACTGCCACCAATTGAAGATGGTCCAGGTTCAGTCCCACCACCGAGTAGCCTTTCTTCACTATCTTGTTTAGATTGTTGACTTCACCAGTCCTGGCACCGTCCCACCAGCACTGCACACTATAGAGAAGAAGAGTCCACTGGCTACCATAGCCTGTTACAGACTCAAAACAACCTCAGGATCCTCAGGAAGAACATCCCGCTCTGACCCTTCCTGGGAAAATAAATATCAATGTGTAGAGTTTATGTGTTTTCATAGTATAATATTATAATCATTATTTCTGGTTCTGTGTCATTCCTGTATAATAATATGGCCAAATCTCCAGTTCCCCCCCAACTCCTTCTCTGCCGCAGCAGACACTGGCCAGAGCCGTGGTTCACAGTGATTGACACATTCTGCCAGAATAAATTAAAACCTCAAGCTGTGACGGAGCCCGAAATAGCAGGAAGCTGTCGCTGACCTGCAGTCTCTAGTGCCACATGTCAGCAAGCTTAAAAAACTTGGCAGAACATTCTGCACAAAGGAAGCATGTACAGGTGTTTTTGCGTCTGTGTGTGTGTGTGTGTGTGTGTAAGTGTGTGTGAGAGAGGGAGTGTCCGAGGCGCAAACGGCACGGACCCGAATGCTTCGACCGTAACTGCAATGTAAAAATATAATTCAAAAGATGGTCTGCGTCAAGAAATGAACCCACAACTTCTTTTTTTTTTGTAATCCTCATTCAAACCAACTTCAGCTTGTTTAATTAAACTGAAACCACTTTGGAATTTGAAGGCAGTGGCAGATGGATCTATTTTTTTGTCCAGCTGTTCTCCGGAGGGTGATGGCAGGGTGGGGGGCTAAGCCCCAAGATGTTTAGTGGCATAGGACTGAGGGTTCCTCTGCCAAGTCACAGAGCTCCTGCTATTGCCAAGCAGGGGGGTGGGTGAGAGAAAATGCCATTTAGCTGGCTGGTATTTATAGATATGTGAGGAACTTGTGCTCAGGCCGGGTCGAGGTGCTGACGACGTAAAACGAGAGGACGCTTCCAGAAGAAGAGTGTCAGAGCACACAGATAAAAATACCCGCTGAAAGATGGGCCTGGTCATTAGTGGCACAGTCAGGCATGTGACATGGCAGCATTTCAGAGTTGATTTATGATTATTACTACAGTTAACCTATACCTCTCCCTTTCCAACACCCAGCCTCCATCCCAAATTGGTTTGCCAAATGGAGTTTATTTCAGGAGAGTGCGCGGAAGAAAAAAAAAAAAAAAAGGCGGTGGGCATTTTAAACATTTGCAAAGTTCAAGAATTTCATTCCAGATATAATGCATTCCTTAAAGAAAAGTATAGGCCGAATCAAATGACTGTCACCTGCGAGTTTATGAACGTGTGTCGCATCCATGCTTACAAAGCGATACCACGAAAACTTTTTTTAAACCGAATTGAGAAGACTGCAGCGATTTATGGCTGGAAACATTGATTAGTTAGTTGATCCCCAGGAAGCAAATGTCACACGGAGACACAGGGAAAGAGCAGAGGGAGGATAATGAGCTCATTGCATGCTGCTGCCTCCCCTAATTGCTGTAGCGAGCTGCCACAGGGAGGAACAAAGGAAACATTTAACACGTCGTAAATTCCTGCAATGTCCCATCGAATGACTGCCACTCCAGTTACACTTCCAACTTTCTTTTTGCTGACTCTTTATTATTGTCCGGTGACAAAACACGACAATAATAAAGTATGTTTACGTGAACTTGAAGGCAAGTGACTGTTGCTTGTTAAACGGACTTACCATGTGATTTTATGATTATATTTCTTTTTCAGTGATTAATCAGTGATTAATCTGATTAAATCTCACTTACTGGTGCTTCTTTTTTTTCTTCCGTCGCTATTTATTCTGGATGTTAAATTTCAAGGGCAGCAAGGGGTTGCAGTGGACGGTGCTTCCGCTTCACAGCAAGAAGGTCCTGGTTTGGGGGGCCCTTCTGCGTAGAGTATGCATGTTCTCCCTGTGTCTGCTTGGGTTTCCTCTGGGTTCTCCAGTTTCCTCCCACAATCCAAAAACATGCAGTGAGTTCATTGGAGACCCTATATTGCCCAGATGTGTGAATGAGTGAGTGCCTGTTTATGTCTATGTGAGGTGTGAATGAAAGAGTTAATGGTTGTATTTCTCTATATGTGGCCCTGTAATAAACTGGCTACCGGTCCAGGGTGTGCCCTGCCTCTCACCCAATGACAGCTGGGATAGGCAACAGCCACCCTGTGACCCTGATATAGATGATGACTAAATTCATGAATATAAAATTTTAGAATAAAAATGACCCCCATCAAGGTTATCCAGCTACAATTTACTTTAATGTACAGACTCTATACTTTACTGTGTAGTACTGCCGCAGATGTAACGGGATTTAAAGCATGTATTATTTAGCATTATTCACAGTCTCTAAAAATGGTTGCCACACCAATAACTTCCCTGCCTGTGTAAACTCCAAAAACAGAAGTTGCGAAATAAAAGAATAAAAACAAGCTATACTCAAAAGCCTAAAGTGGGCTTCATCAAGCAATACTCTGTTTATCTTTGAGTCGGGGTAAAGGTTTCTACCAGATATGTGGACTTAAAGATATTGACTTCAATTTCAAGATGGACAACCAATAGCTCAATCGATGTCTGTCTCTAACAGAGAAGCAAACTAAAAATATTTTTTAAATGTTCAAAATGATTTTTGGCCTCAATGTTCCGCTTCTGCTGGATACATTTTTAAGCTTTGTATTATTTTGCTTTTCCCCCTCTAAATATCAAAATTTGGATTGTGCCCTGCATAGTTTCATCAGTTTAGCAGACAGGAAAGCTGTTCATACAGACACAAATGCAGCATGTCTCTCCAGGAGCCTGCAGAGACGTCTTGTTGAACTCCTTCCCAGTCTTTTGTCCCTCAAGGCAAATGATGGAGCATATGTGTTATTTGGTGAGATGGTGATCAAGCGTGTGTATGTGTGTGTGTGTGTGTGAAAGCAGTTTAAGGAAGGGATGGAAAGAGCAAGAGATTGTATGATTCTGTCCACCTATGAACGTCCATGGAGACTCTTTACTTGTGTGAAAGCATGATACAGGGTGTGCATGTCAACCCAATACATTCTGCATATTCATTTTCTTTTTTTTTTTCTTTTTCTTTTTTTATAGGGGGGGGCACAAAATTAGTTTACCATCAGCACTCCGCCTCTGTCCAGTATTTTTGTCCAACTCCCTCCACCTAATGGCAGCTCAAGGCAGTTTTACCACCCTGGGGAGGCTACTGTAGCCAACTCCAGAACAGTTGAATTCATATGCAGTCAGTGTTTTATAGGTATGGACATTATATTTAAGTATAGGAGCAGTTCACAAGAATCCACCCCCGCACCATGAACAATTACCCCAATCAAGTGGGAAAAGTCAGCGAAGTATATGATGAGATATTACGAGTTGAGTTGTCATGAGGTTTATGTAACTGAGCTCATAATGATCAGTGATCTCTTGTCAGGAGCTGTGGGTCAGTTTGGTAGCTGATCTCTAAATTTACTAAATTTTAGCCCTGACAGTCTGAACAATCTAAAGTTAAGTACCAACATATTTTCCCTAAAAAAAATTAAACTGGTTTTCATGCTGGAGGATTGAAACAGTCTGTGTGAAATATTTCTCTGAATGCTGACAGTTCCAGACATTATACAGCTGTCCAAAAATGTCATCTTGGTCTCTTATTGTGCAAAGCTTGCACATACAGTATATTTCTATTTCTATTTCTATTTCTATTTACATTGCACATCATGCTGTGCAGACAGCATAATACAGCTGAACCAGAAAAAGGAAAGACCCTACTTGTTGCATGGATCTTTTGACTGAAGTGAAATATTGAGTTCATAAAGATGATTTCCATATGTTCATTAAATAAAGTTTTAATCTTACACAAGGGTGATAATCACTTTGAGGTAGAGAGCTTACCGTGCAGGGCAGCAGTTAGAGAAAGACCACCATTCATTTATATATTCAGATCTTTTCATATTTGATCTAAATGCAGGTTTTTGGGGGTCTGTTGAAAGACAGAGCACCTGCAAACTGAGGAAGAAATGCACACTTTACACAGAAAGAAGAAGAAGAAGACATACCTTTATTTTGGCACATTCATTAAAACATACAGCATAAAATTAGCTAATCTCACTTAACCCGTCATGGACTAGCCATGAGGAGTGGGCAGCCACTTAACAGTTGGGAGCAGTTCGGGATTTAACGTCCTGGGCAACAACAGACTAGGAAGAGCTTGGGATTCAAATCATGAGTTTAGTTCTAAAACGAACGCTCTCACCACCTGAGCCACGTCCTCCCTGTTAAATTCTGCCTGCTCAGAACTTGACAGTGATAAACACTCCAATGCAATGCCAACCCCAAATCTACAAGCTACTGTTTTTGGCTTCTTAGAATAAATCCAGATTTAGCTGAAGTAAAATAAAAGCAAATGAATACCTTTTACGCTGTTTATATTTTGGTGAAGTTTTCCTACTTTCTTAATTCAGCTAAACTAAATACAGGTGCTCATCTGGGAGCAAATTATATATCTGAAGCAAAAAGCCATGTTAATAGACAAACCCATGGATGCCTTATTGTGTACTACTGCCATTGGCTGTATTTGCTCACAACTTCTGTTTCAATTCTGAATTGTACAGAAAGTAACTGCATATATAGTTACATCCTAAATCCAAAAACAAACTTGTAAGAGTCGATGGAGTTGCCATTTTGGATAACAAATGCTGTTTCCACCCTAGTCACATTACCGTCGCTGAGTGTTTTTGCAGCCACAACAGTGTGCGGTTGGCCTGGGGGGCTCCGTCCAGTGATTCAAATCTACAGACTGATTGCACTTAAATGGTAACCTCAGTGAAGAAACATAACTCAAATTTCTTTGAGTGGAGGCGTAGCCGTCTGAAAATTCTGGACAATTGGTTCATCCCTCACATGTGTGGGCAGTTGTGAAGATATTATTTTATATTTACACTCTTGTGCTTAGCCTAGACACCACCTGTAACATCTAGCCGCTGCATGACCTGAATTCTACTTGAAATCCCATCTTTGGCAACTGAAGATATGAGAACCATTCCACATGCCTCCAGACTCAGATAGATAGATAGATAGATAGATAGATAGATAGATAGATAGATAGATAGATAGATAGATAGATAGATAGATAGATAGATAGATAGATAGATAGATAGATAGATAGAATGAGATGGATGTATATACATTTATATTGTATACAACAATATTTGCATTTTATACAACATATACATTTATGAGTGTGTGTGTATCTCTCTCTCTCTCGCTCTCTCTCTCTTTCTATCTCCATATATATACATATGTATATATACATATATATGTATATATATTTATACACAAAATGGATATACTGTATTTTTCACACTATAGGGCGCACTTAAAATCCTTACATATTCTCAAAAAGTAGTCGCCGGTGCGACTTATGTATGAATTCTTGTTGTGCTTACCAATTTGTGCTTACCAATTTGATGTGGTAAGCACACCTGACACGGGGACTTTGTATTAAAGTAGATCCTCGGTTGAATGTGGTTCTCCGCTATCGCTGGCAATGATAAACCAGTCAGTGAACAGTATGTTGTGCGCTTACCTCCGCCACATTTTGTAATACCCGTATGTACTGTGCTTCGACATAATATTACTGTTCATTTGTGTGTATGAGAACCCCCCAAAATTTGCACCTGTTAAGAGTTATGCTTTCAAAGCGGAATTCAAACTCAAGGCTATCAGTCACAAAGCGAGATGAATAAGATGAATAAAGTTCAACTAAACTGAGTGTTTTGTTTTGCTTTATTTACCGTATGTTTTATCATGTGCCCTATAACGCGGTGCGCTTTATGTGTGAAAATAGACACTTCAATGTTATTTTGCCTTGTAATATGGTAATATATCTACAGAAAGAGATGGTTGGAACTTATTGAAATAATTTCCTTTGGGGAATATTACTTTTTTCTGATTGACACTTCATCACCCGTAAGTTCACTGGTAGATATCACTGAATCTAACCCATCATTCCTTTAAGTTTTCTCATTTTGAGGCGGTACTAATAAAACACAGACATAGGAAAAACAGGGGTGAAAATAAAGACTTGGCACGTTAGCTGGCCTCGGTTGTGCTGTCATGTTAAAACATTTAGCCTGTGATTGCTTTTGCTGCAGTGGTCAAAGGGCAAATCACTTGTGATTTTCACTGCGGTAAAACTGATGAATGTAGCTTATGTATGCGCTTTAATGCACTAGTGTTCATGAGAAAGAGTGAAAGTTTCATGACCAACCACTGTTCATTATACTTTTTTCAACATCTGCCTGCTGTCAAATGAAGATCTTCACAGATTAAATTTCCATCATTCCACCTATACTTATATCAGAAACTATTTGTTGGTATAGGATTTTGACGCTCATGCCAGCATCAAGTTTTTGCAAGCATTGAAAACAAATAAGATGTTAAGATAAACTTTATTTGTCCCCATAGGGTAAATTCTTTTGTCACAGCAGCGTCACAGGTAGTGTCAGTAAATATGAATATGAATATAAATAGAGAGACAATTACAAGACAATTAGAAGATAGCAAATGACATCCACAAATAAATAGACAGCAGAGAGAACTATAACAACAACATCAAGGATAAGGATGGACAATAGAATGGAAAAAAACAAAAACAAAAAAACCCAGCAAGGGTAAAAATAGACAACCAAAATGACAACAAGGATAGGAACATAAACAGAAGAGTGACAATAGCAATGACAAAAATAAACAAAAAGAAGCAGAATGCAAATGGGCTGAGACCAACAAGGATACAAATAGATAACAGATTTAGGGCATGACACGTGTGAATGGGTTGAGATAGTGAGGTTGTGGTGGCACAGTTGCACCTCCAGCCAGTCAGAGTTGTGTGCTGTCCAGACTGCTGTTATACAGCCTGATGGCCATGGAAACAAAAGAGCATATAAAGCATTCAGTTCTACACTGGGATGGGATCAGCCCATCAGCCACAGCTTGTCTTGCAGGGGGCGGGAAGGATTGTCCAGGATAGCTCCCAGTTCAACATTGACCAAACCGCCTAAACAAAAAATCATGCAACCAAACAAGATTTCAGGCTTCACCTTTTTTAATTTGATTTGTTGAGTCCCCTGGTCCGAAGGGACCAATAATGTATTGGGGTGCAGCGTGGCGCAGGTGGTAGAGCAATACTGGTTTGATTCCCAGCTTGCCGAGGTGTTGTTGAGCAAGACACTGAACCCCTAAATGCTCTCCTGGCACTGGTGGATGGCAGCCTACTGCTCATGGTTCATCCATGATGGGTTAATTGCAGAGAACGAATTTCCCCACAAGGGGTTAATAAAAGATAAATTATATCAAGAGTAGCAGGCGGGATTACCTATTTCTATTTACTTGTACCCAGTCAGCATAGGACCCACTGACTTCAGGAGGGAAAGACACAAAGGTTGCTATGGTATTGCTCAGCCACCACAAAGAAATATATCTGTCATCTTGAGATGGGAGAGGTACTGTGATGCTATGTCGGGAGCTAAAGAGCGTTGTGGCCATTACAAGAGGAACTCAATCTCCTCCTGTAAGATGATGCAAAGTAAATTGTTTCCTGTGTACTCTCCGTCTCAAAACACCGCAGAGTGAGCCTTCATTGCTGTGGTAGCATGGCTGATGGAAGATCAGGGCTGTGGTGGAAACAGTCCTGGATGCATTTCATTAGGAAAATATTTGTTGAAGAAAAAAAAAAATATATATATATAATTAATTATACAGCTACTTGTGCAAATGGAGATGAGACTTATCTGCTTCAATGATCCGAGGGAGAAACAATATTTACATTTACATTTACTGCACAGCTTCTATGACAGAATTTCGTGATATTTGTTTCAGTTGAGCCCAATCAACTCTTTCTTCTTTGTTAGAGTAATGGTATTGGAACTGGTTCTTTTCATTTTGTGCACTAATTCATCGTTTGACTGTTACCAGCATTTTCATTTTTGAGTTTTTAATTCTGTTCAGAACTGATCATAAATGTAGAATTTGCATCGTTCATCGTTTCACTGTTCCCAACATTTTCATTTTTAAGTTTTTAATTCTGTTCAGAACTGATCATAAATGTAGAATTTGCATATAAAAGTCTGATGTTATTACCATAACAATGCTAGTTTTCATCTGAAATTTATGATGAACTTTGTCAAACCTGAATGTATGTCTTTTGATTGTTTTGTCCAGAAACAAATATTTATATCATAAAATAATAAAATAATAAAACAATGAGAAATCACTCAACAAATCAGGCAGAAAAAAAAATTAATGGTCAGAAACAATCCAAAACATTACATGTATTGAAAAATATCCAGTAATTGGCAGGCATTTGCATATAACTGGGATTATGACATTATTCGTCATACTGAGGACGCACACAGCCAGTAAGTTGTACATTATACATCTAGGTCAAGATTTTTTCCATCTGAAGCAGTTATGGTTATGTTCAGTAATATTAAGAAACAGGGCACCTACATATTAACAACACTTTTTCTCCATATCGTCCGGCCCTAATGCACACACATAACAAGGGGATGAATCATTATGAAGCAATGCTTAATGTCTCCAGAGCACTGCAATCTCTCTCTCTTTCTTTCTCTCTCTCGCTCTCTCTCTCACACATACACACACACACACACACACACACACATACATACAAACACACACACGCACGAGTGTCCAAATCTCAGTTCTGATACTGAATCTCAGCGGTATTACAGCTGGAATGCCTGCTATGTTTTTTTAACTAATGAAAGAATGAAGAAAAACAAATAGAGGGGGGAAATTTAAAAGAGAAAAAAAAGTATTGGTGGGAAAACACTGAGGTTGAGGAGAGGAAACGGAGGAGGAAGAGGCACTGCAGGCATCTATCATTCGTTTTTTTGTTCCTCAGCATAATTTACATGACAACCGTTTCCGAATCCAGTTTTCCAAGGTTAATGAAGGCAGGAGATCAGGGACCGATGAGCAAAGCACCAGATTTAATTATTTAGTGTTACATCCAGTAAGTATATGCATTTATCTGTGTATACAAACGGTTGATATCCTTCAACATGTGCATCTCAAAAGGAGTATCATGGTTGAAAGTTTTTATCTTTTGATCAACTGTATTTTTTTAATTACTTCTATGTAGAGAAATTTCTGTATAGTCTGAGATTTCATCCATTGTGATATTTGATTTGATAAGTGTTGACAAAAGTAGAAAAATTGTCAGGGCATCTTAAGGGTGCTGTTAGTATAAAAATACTTGATTATTTCAGCCAAGCAATGATGTGGTTTCACATTTTTGTTGATGAAATATTGTTCTAACTTTTATTTTGTACTTTTCTGTCTACAAACCATTACTCTTTCGGTACAAGCCACTGCTTTTGGTCAAAGGGGTGACGACAGCCTAAAATTTGGTTTCTCAGAATCTCATCTGATTGATCAATCACTGATGTTGACCCGTTGACCCACGAGGAGCCTTAACATATTACGTCAGGAGTTATTTTACAGAGAGTCCCATTTAATCAGAAGAAACACTTTCGTTTGTTTACATTGGAAAGAAAGCACAACTTTATTTCCCAAACTGAAAAAAGGGGACAATTATCACATACTATCCTTATGAACTTCTACTCCTATAGTCTTTTCCCTTCAGGGATCGCCACAGCGAATCAAACTTCTCCATCTAACCCTATTCTCTGTATCCTCCTCTTTCACACCAACTAACTTGATATCCTCTCTCACTACGTCCATAAATCTTCTCCTTGGTCTTCCTCGAGACCTCCTGCCTGTCAGCTCCAACTCCAGCATCTGTCTACCAACATATTCACTATGCCTCCTCTGTACGTGACCGAACCATCTCAGTCTAGCTTCTCTGACCTTCCATCCTAAGCATCCAACATGTGCTGTCCCTCTGATAGACTCATTCCTGATCCTATCCATCTTGGTCTATCTCGAAGAGAACCTTAGCATCTTCATCTCCGTGACCTCCAGCTCTGCCTCCTGTCTTTTTGTCATTGTCACTGTTTCTAGGCCATACAGCATCACTGGTCTCACCACTGTCTTGTACACCTTTCCTTTCATTCTGGCTGATAGTCTTCTATCACATAGTACCCGACACTTTTCTCCACCCATTCCAACCTGCTAGTACCCAGCTCTTCACCTCTTTTCCACACTGTCCGCTGCTCTGGACTGTTGACCCCAAGTACCGGAAATCCTCCAACTTCTTGATCTCCACTTGCTGTAGCCTGACTGTGCCATCCTGGTTCTTCTCATTCACACTCATATACTCTGTCTTTCTGCGACTAACCTTCATTCCTCTCCTTTCCAGAGTATACCTCCACCCCTCTAGATTTTCCTCAACCTGTTTTCTTCTCTCACTACAGATCACAATGTCATCTGCAAACATCATGGTCCATGGAGATTTCTGTCTGGCCTCATCTGTAAGCCTGTCCATCACCAGTGCAAACAAGAGGGGGCTCAGAGCTGATCCCTGATGGAGTCCCACCTCCACCTTGAACTCCTCTGTTACCCCTACAGCACACGTCACCATTGTCTTACAACTAGCATACATGTCCTGCTCCAGTCTAACATACTTCTTTGCTACTCCAGACATCCTCATACAATACCAGAGTTCCTCTCTTGGCGCCCTGTCATATGTTTTTTCTAGGTCTACAAAAACGCAATGCAGCTCCCTCTGGCCTTCTCTGTACTTCTCTATTAGCATTCTCAAAGCAAATACTGCATCTGTAGTGCTTTTCTAGGCATGAAGCCATGCTGCTGCTCACAAATGCTGACTTCTGCTCTCAGTCTAGTTTCCACTACTCTTTCCCATAACTTCACTCTATGGCTCATCAACTTTATTCCTCTATAGTTGCTGCAACTCTGCTCATCCCCTTTATTCTTAAAAATGGGCACCATCACACTTTTTCTCCATTCCTCAGGCATCTTCGCACTCTCTAAGATCCTGTTGAATAATCCAGCCTGAAACTCTACTGCTGTTTCTCCTAGACAACTCCACACCTCCACAAGTATATCATCAGGACCATCTGCTTTTCCACTCTTCATCCTCTTCAATTCCTTCCTCACTTCACTTTTACTAGATTGTGCTACTTTGTGGTCTACAATGGTCAACTCTTCTACCCTTGCCTCTAATTTTTGTCATTCATCAGCTCTTCAAAGTACTCATTCCATCTTCCATCACTCTTCTAGCATCTGTCAATACATTTCCCTCTCTATCCTTAATCATCTGGACTTGCTGTACATCCCTTCCATCTGTATCTCTGTGCTTTGTCAACTTGTATAGATCATTCTCTCCCTCCTTACTGTCCAACAGAGCATACACGTCATAGTACACTCTTTGTTTTGCCTTTGGTACCTCTATCTTTACTTTGCACTGTAACTCCCTGTACTCCTATCTGTTCTCTCTAGTCCCGTCAGTGTCCCACTTCTTCTTTGCAAACCACTTTCTTTGTATATACTCCTGCACTTTCTTATTCCACCATCAAGTCTCCTCATCCTTCCAGATGATACACCAAGTACTCTTCTACCTGTTTCCCTGATAACATTAGCTGTAGTTGTCCAATCATCTGGAAGCTCTCCCTGACCACCCAGAGCCTTTCTGAACTCCTCCCTGAAAAGCATACAGTACTCTTCCCTTTTCAGCTTCCACCACTTTCTCCTCTGAGCTGCCTTTGTCCTCTTGATCTTCCTTGTCACCAGAGTCATCCTACAAACCACCATCCATTGCTGTCTGGCTACACTCTCACCTGCAACTACTTTGCAGTCACGGATCTCTTTCATGTTACCTCGTCTACAAAAGATGTAGTCTACCTGCGTGCTCCTACCTCTGCTCTTATAAGTTACCCTATGTTCCTACCTTTTCTTGAAAAAGTGTTCACTACAGCCATTTCCATCCTTTTTGCAAAGTCTATCATCATCTGTCCCTCTGCATTCTGCGTATACCAAATCTGCCCATCACATCTTCTTCCCCTCTGTTGCCTGCACTAACATGCCCATTGAAGTCTGCACCAATTACCTCTCTCGCATCTCTGGGGATATTCCGCATCACTTCATCTAACTAATTCCAGAACTTCTTCTCTGACTCCCCCATCCCTCCTGCGGGACATAGCCACCAACAACATTGAGCATCACACATTCAATTTCCAGTTTTTAACGTGGGCCTTGAGATTATTGGGTTTGATTCGCATGTTTGGTTATGGCAAAAGTTTTACGCTGATGCCCTTCCTGACACAACCCTTTGCATCTATCCGGGCTTGGGACCGGCTCAGAGAGACACCGGCCTGTACCCCCCTGAGGCTGGCTCAGGGAGGCACTGGCTCATGCCGCCCCGAGGCTGCATTATATACTATCCTTATGAACAAGCATGCATAATGATAAATCGGTTTAAACAACTATCTGTGACAGACAAAGATACATTTAATACAAACACACTAAGCTAGCGTAGACATTTTTGGCATTTGGCATTTTTGGAATTAAATCAAATTGAATAATGTTCAAGATGGTGTCAGGAAAACTGTTCTGGTGAAGTTTAAGTATTTGAAAAACTCATTGGAAATAAAGGGCCCTGACTTTTTTTTCCTTTTTTTTCTAGATAATAATTCAAATTGAGTTTCATGTATAAAACAGCATGAAAAAACATTAGTACGTGCGTGTGCGTTTGTGTGTGTGTGTGTGTGTGCAAGTGTGTGCTGTATGTGTAGTGTCAAGTGTGTCAAAGCAAACGATTGTGTCGCCCCGCACGAAAAGCCTCCCATCCCAGTTTAAATATAAAAAACGGCAAAGGTTTATTGGAAACCAAGATGATTTGCAGGATGATTTGATCTTTTCCAAACATTCAGCCACAAAGAGTCAGACATGTCATCTGTTACCTGATTAAAAGAAATATCATATTTTAATCATTTAATATATATGGAGGATGTTGCCTGTCTCAAAGGGGACATTTATTTTCAATTTGACATCTTCTTACTTAGTCACTTTATAGTCTTAAAACACTCCTCAAACGCACTTTACCTACTCTCAACACATACAAGTAGAAGGAACAACAGTGAGAAAAAATATATATAAAAAATACGCATATTTTTGCAAGAGTTAATTTTTCAACACAGTTGTTTATGTTAAATCTACTCTAAAAACATAGTTTTTATTTGAGTGGGGTATCAAAGTAGTTTAAAAAAAAGGTTTGAAATGGACTCAGAGCCAAAAGGATATATATCAAGTTAAGGGGCAAAGTGTGGAATGACAAGTGAAACCCACCAAAGGGAAAGATGTGCCAACTGCCTCAAGGTTTGTGACAGATGCACACACTGTCTGTCTGCTCTGTAGGATCCGCTTTTTTGGCCCAGCTTTACTTTAAAAAAATAAAAGAAAGTGTGTGTTTTTGTCCGTAGATGCAGGGAGAGGTAGTTTAGCTGTGATGAGGACATAATCAACAATGAATACACATGACAAGATGTGCAATAACACACAGCGTAGTGGAAACACATGCTCCTTCATGTGGTTGTTTTTTTTCCCATCTGCTCCTTGTTTTCTGGTCACTTTTTACCCATGTTATTGTGATTTCAATCATATGTTGCCTTCTGTCTCTCTTTCTCCTACCTCTCGCTCGCTCTTTCTCGAAAGCTTTACTCCTGTGTTGGCCATTCATGTTTCGTTTCAGGGGCAAGCAATCATTAAACCAATCATAATCATGAATTCTTCCGTGTTTTCGCATACACACACACACACACACACACACACACACACACACACACACACAAAAGCACCCTCACTGGTACCAAGTCTGGTCTGTATAATGGTACGCACACAGATTGAATGTGTCAGTCAGGACCTCACAGGATGGCAGTAGAAGTCATGAGGAAGGGAGAAGGGAAGGAAGGAAGTCAAGGAGGAATCTGTTAACATTATTCAGTCACAAAATACCTTTTCACTCTGGCAAACCTCAAAATTCACAGGCACTGTGTATCGCCAATCTGTCTTCTTGTTTGTTGCCTTAAGCTGTGCCAAAACTCATTTCTGTCTATGATTTGAAAGATGGTGTCAAGTTCCCGGAGGCAAAATCATTTTGTAAACAGGGACACAATAAATTATATTGTGTTTGATTTGATATAAGTTGACCTCCAAGGGCGGATATGGCTGTTGTCCTTTGGTATTGCATGGATTTCAGTTCATATACATACATACACATATATACACACACACACACACACACACACACATATATATTTATATATATATATATATGTTTATAATTAAAAGCTGTCAGGACATGCAATGCTAATTCATTTTATAAAACCCCTCTCTCCTTTTTTGTCTGTCTCTCTATCTCTCTCTCTCTCTCTCTCACACACACACACACACACACACACACTTACACACTCAGGATAGCCTAGATGGTCAAGTGCTGTCATAAAGTGCTGTCTGGTGTTTTCTCACTCCATAACGCCCCATGAGAGTAGATCAATACTCACTCAGGGTTGAGTTACCACTAATGTCTTTATGTTATTAACCAGGCAGTGTGCATGCGAGTGTGTTGTTTGTGAGCTGGTGTGGGTTTGCATCTACCCTGGAGTGACCCAAGTTATAATTGTCATTAAATGTCACTGAAGCCAGTGGGAAGAGCTACACTGTGGAGATAAAGCACAAAGCCCTGCCTCACAGCGCCCCAAGAGGAGGCCTGCTGGAAAATTCACCGCAGTATCTGGAGAGGAGACATTCAGTCCTTTGAGAAAGTGCCAATATCACATGCGAGAACGCTTGACTTGACCTCAAAAGAAGGTCTTCATCACATTTCCTTTGCTTTCCAAGAGTTTAATTCACTTATTACGCAGTTGTGTTGCTTGACAATCAGAATATTCATCAAAGTAATAACACATATTTGTCAAGCCTGATTGAAAATTAGACGTTAGCATTAAAGATACTATAGAGATCAGTGTGGTCAGAATTCTGTAAGTCTGCAGTTGAAAAATTCTTTGTTGTTGCAAATTTGCGGGTTATTTTTGTAGTTTTGTCCAACGTTTGCAGAAGTTTTGATTAGCAATGAGGCAGGAGAACTGAGTGGTTAGCTCAGCTGTGACCTATAAAATCTAGGACATGTTTACAACAAAAAGTTTGGGCAATAATTCACCCTTGCTTCCTTTTTCTGATAGTTTTGGCTGGGTCTGGCCGATCATCTGTTTCTCCATCTCATTAAGCAAAGTTGTTGTGTTCCCAGATCTTGTACACTTGACTGATTATAATGTTTTTGTAAGACTTTAAATGGAGCAAAATGTGTTGGTTACCCTTCAATGGCTTCAGGTAAAATATGTAGAGCAAGACTTTTATCCCTAAGTTTTGTAGCTCTTGCTGGTAGGGTATGTGTCTCTCAAGAAGAAATTCAATTCAGATAATTATCCCCTTAAATACACAGTTAAAAATGTTTTCTCACACTAGTTCCCAAAACTAGGGCTCAGGAAAAAAAAACTGACTAAAACTGAACAAGTAATTCCTTAGTTTGGCATTTTTGGCCAAGAAAGGTTGAAAATTGCTGATTCTTTATAATCTCGTGCAATGAACACTGTTTCCAGAAGTTAACCCCATTTGACACCACTAACTCCAGAACGCCTTTTTGTATGAACTTTCCTCCTTCTTTTTTAAATGCCAGGGTATTTTTTAATCAGACATTTTTGTCTTACTGATTGCCATTTTTTGATGAATAGACAGCAGGAATATTGCTCAAACTGTCATATTGTAGGGTTGATTTTTTTGTTGCGTATAAACAACAGCAAGAAAATCGTTTAACTTTCTTAATTTCTCAATAACATAAGTTCTTTCCTGCCTCGTTTGACATAAAATACTATTATTTGACTTTCAAATGACAAAATGCTTGCTTTGTCGATCAGTAGGACCGTCAAAATTCCCCAGTTTCCACATAATACCTTTCTCTCCACAAACATTTCCAGGTTAGTCATGACTAAATGTTTGCTATGACAGAGGAGTGACACTCACAGAAAATTAATGAATGAATCAGCAGTGCAATGTCCTCACCTGATAATGGCGGGGCTTAAATGCACCATAATATACCTCAAGTACACATTTATAGAGGCATCAGTGAATTTTAGATTCTGTGATCAAGTTTCCAAAGTTTGGTGCAGGGTACAAGATAGGGTGACCTGTGAATCGCTGAATACATTCTTCCATTTTTTTTGGTACCAAATATCATTCATCTACTATTCATTCATTTTCTATCCTGTTGTCAGTGGTGTGGATGGGCTGGAGCCTTTCTCAGTTTTCACCATGCAAGAGGCTGGGTTCACCCTGGACCGGTCACCAATTTATCACATATAGAGAGATTCAACCATTCATTTTCTCGTTCACACATCTGGGCAATTCAGGGTCTCCAATTAACCCTTTGCATGTTTTCCGACTGTGCGAGGAAACTGGAAAACCCAGATAAAAAGCCTGCTGATATTGCAAGAACATGCAAAGTTCACCAATTATCATATGCTGAAAAAACTCACAAATATCTAACAAATTTTTAGGTGAGGAAAATTCATGAAAATGTTGTTTTTTCAGACATAAAAGAAAATGACATAAAAAATCAACAAGGGAAGGAATGTGGATTGAAAGAAAGGAACAAATTACCATCAGTTATACAAGGAGGTCTACACTTGAAAATGTCTGGGAAAAGACAGAGGAAATGATCTATGGAAAGAGTTGGAATCCTGATTACCTAAATGCTGTGGTTTGGAGTGAAAAAAAATTACATTTTGGGGAGATTATTGTGGAAATAAAGGCCACAAACACATAAATTAAATTTCCTTTCAATATAGGCGATCTACGCTATTACAGCTTTTGATATCAGATGTAATTAAAAAAAAGGGGGGGGGTGTACAATAGCTTGCATTCAAACAAAGAAAGCACACATTACTGTCATAAATATAGAAAAATATGATCGAAACTGCACAGTGTTCCCTTTTCACACCTCCATCTTTCTTTATCCGTTCCCTCATCTCTCCATCCCTATCAATCTCCCACTCCCCCCCTCACTAATGCACTCTTTCATGTGCTCTCCTATTTCTCTCTCTCTCCCCCTCTCTTTCTGCAGCCCTCTCTCCCTCAACCTGATGTCTCATGGCCCTTTTGTAGGCCTTCGACATTTTTGGGGGAAATGCGATCTCCCCCATTTCTCCCCAGGGTGGTCTGCCCCTCTCATTTAAACAACAAGCTTGGACTGAATGGAGCTGGCGGTGAGAAGAGAGACAGACTGAGGACAAGTCTGAAAGAGAGGGAGGAAGAAGAATGGTAAGATAATGGATATGTAAAATAGCCATTAAATCTCCTCCTTGTCCATTCATATGTTGCACAAGCCGGCTAAGTCTTCATACCCGAAGAGTCACATCGAGCCAGTTGGTCGTGTGTGTGTTTCTGTGTGTGTGTGTGTGTGTGAGTGCGTGTGTGTGTGTGTGTGTGTGTGTGTGTGTGTGTTGGTGCTGTACCTGTGCCATCTGTGTGGTCATGTCTAGCAGCTGCTACTGTTTTCAGGCTGCAGCGTCCGGGCTTTCCACAAAAAACAGGCTGCTTAACTTTGTTCAAAGATACATCAAAACATATGCTGGTGGCATTTCCATTTTTTCTAAAATGTATTATATCCCCCAAATTGACAGATTTTTCAACATTACACTGACAGTAATATAAATTAGGATCTAAGTATAGTAAGAAGTTCAGCAACTTTGAGAAATTTGCTACAGACTGAGAATGCATATATTTAAGCTTCCAGAAATCTAAATTTATAGCTATCGAACAACGTTTCTATGCTCATTAATATGCCCTCACTGGAGTAATGTTGCCAACCGTGGCATCTTTCTTGTTGCCTCATAATTTATTTAATTTCTACAGCAATGGGCCTCCATAAAACATTAGGCTGACTCAGTTCAGATAAGGTCTTTTGATAGGACTTGTCAATCTGACATCTCCTAGTAGTAGTACTTCATTCTTCTATCCCTCTCTATTTAAATTTCCGCTTTCTAATTAAGTTTGCAGCCTTTCATGCCCCACTTTTCTTCTCCGGCACGTCGTTCTTCTTTCCTGCCATCCCTCAGATGCACATGTTCGCACACATGCACTCACCTGTACATGCCACTGTGGTGCCCCAGACAGCCCTTGTGATGCCCCAAGGGAGCCTGGGTAACTCAGTCCCTTCTATCTGCCAACTGCTGTCACAAAGAGGTGTAGCATTACACACACACCCACACAAAAACACACACACGCGCACACGCATGCACCGGAGCTCACACACATGCACAGAAATAACACACACAGGCACCTTTCGACTTATTTAACAAAGGAGTTATTTATTGAATGATTCCTTTTAAAACAGTTATGATATTCAGTGTGTTAAGTCAGCATCCATTGTGTTGCATGATCAAACACACACTAACACGCATACACACACGTGCACAAACACCCTCAGCAGGAATCAAGCCAAGCCTCCTTCAGTTCCATCTCCAAATTAAAGCTTATAAGGAGGGAGATGAGGGATTAAGAAAAGGGGAAAAACTTGAAACTGAGCTAATGTCCCTACATACCAATCGGGGAGCTTAAGGGCCAAACACATTCATTGCTACACACACACACCTACACAGAAACTCACACATTCAACTTCCAACAGGTTATTTCAAGGACACTGTTATTTTATCAGTCCGACTTGAGTGACTTTTTCTTTAAATGTTCCCTGAAAAATTCTTAGTATTTTAAGGAAAATAATTTTATCCTCACTTGTCCCCCTGTAACTCAGCAAATTTGTTTAACTAAGTTAGTGTGTGTATTTGTATGTGTGTGTGTGTGTGTGTGTGTGTGTGTGTGTGTGTGTGTGTGTGTGTGTGTGTGTGTGTGCGTGTGTGTGTGCGTGCACTGCTGAGCTGGAAGCTGTTGATATTGGCCACTTGGTTGACGTTCAGTTCCAATTTGGCTTTGGGATTCTAACCTCAGCCCAACACACACACACACACCCAAACACACACACATGGGCAGGCAGGCACACACACACACGGTTTGGTTGAGGTGTATGGAGGGAATGCTGTGGTCACACCTGAGAATACTCTTTTAGCTAAACTGCCCAACATGTTCTCTCTTACTATAATTTCCTCTGTAGAGACTGCTAGTGCCAAATTGCATTTACTTTACTTGTGTTTACATTTACCTTTAAGCAGGATTCTGTTGTAGTAAAATTCTCTTAAGGCCGGGTTCTGCATTTTCAAAGCAAGTCGGCTTTTTCTCGATAGCACTTTAAAAAGGGTTTCACTTCTACTCCATTCCAATCTTTGTCCAAACAATTAGTTTTCATCAGTGTCATGGTCGACAAGCTCACTAATTCTTACATTATAGCTGCTCTTACATTTTATTTTGTTTTTTTAAAGAGGTAGAAAAACGATAATTCAGTGGATGTCCTGTTGAGCCACAGACCCTTTTTCATGCAGCACATTTACCCAACTGTTAGGATTTTGCGTGTTATTTATGGGTGCACACAGAAAATCCATTGATCATCTGTAGTCTGCAGCAGTTAATTTTTTGGTTGTTTATTTAAAAAAAATAAATGAATAAAAGCATACTCTGATAACAGTTTCAGGACACAAACACACAACTCCCACAGTTTTGAATGAAAATACAACCCTTAAAAAACAACCCTAAAAGCTAAGAACTCTTCATATCTTAAAAGACATTTAAACTCAACATGAATGTTTGACTTGGGGTCAAATTGTGAAATCACTTTTTGCAAACAGAACTCACACAGGGCTTGGTTGGAGTTAGGAAACCACTGTTAATAAGTTTAGTTAATTTGAATGAATTCCAAGCACAGACTCAAACACCCATCTCGCCCAAATAAACAGACATAATCAATATGAATAGCAATCTGTTTCAGAAACTGCACACAAGGGAAAGAAACTTTAGTATTTGAAGCATTCTGGGCCTTCAGATAATCATGTTAGAGCAACACAAATTTACAACAGGAACATGCTTTTGTCAAAGGAACTGGAAGGAAAGAGGAAAAACGTGTACAACTTGTCACGGGAACCTAGAAAAAGGTTAACTTTTTGTGGATTTTGTGGGAGAATGCTCAACTTGTCTAAGAAAGGAAGTAGGATGCCTTCCAAGTCACAAAAAGGTAATAATAAATCATCATCTCTCAGCAGTAACTTCATTCTCACCTCTTAAGTTAGTTGTTGGACTGTGGAGAAATAATTTCTCTTCCATGCGAGAACAGGAAGTCTTGGCTGGGGTCTTGGGGATTGGAAGAAAGCTGCCCCGGATATCTTGGAAACACTGTGCTTTGCCCCCAGACATTAATGCAGTATTGATGTGGATTGAGGCAGATGGTAGACAGCAATTCTGATATGATCTTAGTGGAAAAAAACAAGATGTTAGAATGTTTGTACGGCCAAAAGATAATACCTCTGATGGTAAAAATCCAGTTTTGTAATATGTTAACTTTCCACAATTGGATCCGCCTGGAGTTACATAAAGCTGTTGGAGGTGAATGAACCATTTGTTGGAGAGAAAGAGGAAATTAATTCCTAGAATGAAATAAAAGTGTAAAATATACTATACCGTGTGTATGTGCATGCGTGCATGAATGCGTGAGTGTGTGTGTGTGAGACCCCTCTCAAGAGATGTAGATATTCACATTACACACCAGTACCACCTAATATTAAGTATGATCTGCTGATCATTGAACACTTTGCCATGGAAAGTTACACTCACTCATCATCATCATCATCATCAACATCATCATCATCATTATCATCATTATCATCATCATCATCATCATCGTCGTCATTTTGCCGAATATTTCAGGGCTGGGTCTTGCTGAAAGCAGACAAAGTGGATCCACCCATGTTTCCCTGTCCCTTTGGGGGACAACAAGGCGTTCTCAGGCCAGACGGGATGCATAAACCCCTCGAGCTCGGGACCACAGGGCCTCCCACCAGGTGGATCCGTACGCTCTCATTTATCAGATATGATTTAGTTCAGCGTCCATCTGTCACCATCTTCATCTCTCTCTTCCTTGTTTGCCTAAGACTGATGAAAATGTAACCACTGTATATGTGTAAAAGTATGATGTATGTTAAGATGTCTCCTTAACGTCAGGGAAAGGTTTACAGTCTACTGGCCCTGCCACATGGACAAACATGTATGCACACTGGTTATCATGATGGACAGGGCAGACATAGTCTCACAGGGTGTATTTTAATTCTGATTTGATTGGTATTAAAACGGTTTTAAGCCAGAGTTAATGGGTTTAGACTGCCCCTAATCCTGGTTTAATGAAGGCCTTGGTGGGCTGCTTGCCCCTATCATCATCCTGGATGTTTGCCCATCATAATCCTAGTGGTGATGTAAGTGGCTACTTAATGGTAAATGAATGAAAGGCTGTATGTGCCGTACTGTGTGGTGCAGTGCTGTGTGTGTGTGTTCAGATTACAGAGAGACAAATATAAATTAGATTATTCTGCAAAGGAATTTTTTGAGGGATATGAGCATTTCAAGGTTATTTTTAAGTATTTATAACTGTCTCTCTCTCTGACTTATTCTTTTTGTGTGTGTGTGTGTGTGTGTGCCCGCACACGCATTTTTCACCATGCTCACTTGGGTGCGTGCTCACCCGTCCCTATGTAACTGGAGACAGCCCTCCCCTGTCAAAAATAAAAATCATTTGTCCGCTGCAAGAGGGTGTCCATTAAAAATGCATGGTGTAGGGAGCTGGGGGCCACTGGGGAAGAAAGCTGATACTTGGCTCTCAGGAAGGGCATCAGAGTACCAAGGTGGACAAATGGCATCTAGAGAGAAAGAATGGGACGGATACCAAGACTGAAGAGAGTCTGCATTGTTGGTTTCTTTTCCCCCAAAACAGAATGTTTTTATTTGCTTAAATAACATTAAACCTGAAGAGAATCTCTCTCTCATCTCCACAGGCTTCTTTCAGAAACAGGTACTGTAAACTCACATCCCAGTGGCTTAAGTATCTACATCCGCGATGCAAATATAAAGCGATGCTTCGATATCAGACAGCATTCGCGTTTAATAACAATAAGTTCAGTCATTCTTTTTATTCTTCAACTTTTTATTTCAAAACATCTAATATAAGGTGGTCTCCACAATAATACAACAAAAACCCTTTGCAAACATCCATTGAAAACAAAGAAATGATTTTGTGATTGCCTAATTACGGGTGACGAATGTTTGTATTTTCCGTATCTAGTTTGGTACTGATGACCTTATAAAAAGATTGAGAACGTTATACAATTTATTCAAAGTGTTAGTTGTCACTTTGCCTGAGGAGATATTTTTACACGAATACACGAAACTCGAACAATCTTAGAGCTTAGAGCTTTTCAGGCTGGAGCTGGTGCCACAAATATGAAAATCGATGATAGTGAATCTTACAAAAATCATTTGAAATTCTTCATAAAATGTTGATTTATGTGCTGTTGGGGTCCATTTACGTGAAAGAAAAACAAAAGATATTTTTGATTCAGAGAAGGATATGCTTCCTCAGTACAAAATGGGATATTTGACATTTTATTGAACCTCTCTTATCTAGTGAAAACACAACTGGTTAGCCAGCTTCATTTTGCGCAACAGTTTTGGTCAGGAAATGATCAGGGAAACTATGTCTGCTATTGACCACATTGTGGCCCAGATATTCCGCAGTAAAATATTCAGCGGATCAATTATTCACAAAGGTATTATATCCCTTAATTTGCACAAGAACCGAGGTGAACCTCCGAAGCACTCGAGATCATCCGGCTTCACTGTATCACTTTTTATCACTTTTTTTTTGACAGTTTTTACTTGCATTTTGATGTTCTTTTAAACACAAAACTTTTCATTGATGAAAGGCGGGATGGATTTTCCATATACGGCATCGGCTAACAGCCTTGGGACTCCGGCCGCTGTTGTCAACAAGTGGAAAACACAGTTGAAAGTACAATGACCTGGAAAATATTGTCATGTCATGTTTTCTGGAGATGTTTACTGGAAATCAGAGCAGATGTTCCTTTAAGAGTTGCTATTGCAGACAAAAATAAAATAAAAAAAAACATTTTTATATTAATCAATATTTAAAAATATCAATCAGGTTTTGAACAAAAATATATACAATATTAGTTCAGTCTGAGCAAAAAAAAAAAAGCTTCATCAATGTCATCAAGTCAGAAAAATCAATAAATAAAATAAGTCACTTGAAGAATATCAGCAAAAATCCTCAAAACTATCTCTCAATAATTTAGGGTTAAAAAATGAAATATTTTTGGATTGAGGAGGAAAACCTTTTGTCCTGATAAAAAAAACAGTTTTAAAGTGTATTTGCATATCTAACCCCCTGCTGGTACAGGGGTAAAGCAGGATTGAAAATTAGTTTTCTTCATCTTTATTTTTATTTCCCCTCAACTTTATTGCTTTGAAAAGGCAGCATTGTGATCTCAAGTGTGTTTATGTTTAAACTATGAGCAATGAGGATATTTTCCCCCTACCTGCATTAAATTTGCCATTGAAGTATTACACATTTCCTTTCACAGCCGCTCCTCTTGGGGCTGTAAGTGCAGGTGATATTCCCAGTTACATCACGCCACTCACCAGATAAATCTGTCAAAATACGGACGTGTTTGCGTGTGGGTGTGTGTCACAGGTGCTAAAGCTGCAGAGCTGTGTGCTAAACTAAAAGGCAAAGACAATGGTCGTACGTTTACCGTCACACTCCCGCTTATGGGATACTGAACGCTGAGCTGTGAGCCATTCAAAATACTCCTCTGATATTTACACTTCATTTTGTCATGATGCTGTGCTTTACCTTTTCACTCTAGACCTCTCTTCCCCTCTGATGGGACACACTGTTTTCTTTCCTTGTTCCAGTCCATCTGCTTCCTATAACTGAAGCGGTCCGATCTGATTTGCAGAAACCCCCTCTGAAAATTCAGACACTTATTCACATACAAGCAAAACAGTCCCTTTTTCAGACAGAGAACCCCTCTGAAAAAAAATGGCACCGGTGCTTTTTCAATAGGGTGGTCGAATCTGGACCCAATTAAAAGGAGACCCCCCGATATTTCCTTCACACCCAGCTTGAGGAAGACTCCAGATTAGACGAATATTTTCCTTATTGCCGACTTTACTTTTGTGGAATTCCATAGGATAATAATTGAACCCATGTGTGCGTGGACGTACTCCCGTTTTAGTGGAGTGTGGATAAAATTGGCACCTTGTTACAGCTACAAGGGTGGGCACCATTTTGACCAATATTTTTGTTTCTCCTGCTTCTTCTCCTGGATTTTCACCACAATCCCTGAAATGTTGTTTGGAATTAACAGAGAAAAATGGACTGGTCTTTTTTTAAACCCTCGGCCTGATTTCCACGTGGGACGAGGCGGAGGCTTAATTGAGATCAAATAAACAAAGTCACCTGCGAGCGATTTCGACTCAAAAACGAAACACATGTTTGCTCTTTTGGCGCGTGTGCCATCTCATGCACGCGCCCATAGACTCTTTCTGCCAGTTTGATAAGCATTAAAGCAGGTGTTTGTGTCACTCCTAGGAAGAGTGGGAGGCTCCACGTGCCATATGCCTCCGCACAGGAACCCGCTCCTTCTATGAATGACCACACTCTCACCGAGGATTAGCTTCTGCTTCTCATAAACTCAACAGTAAGAGCTTGTGTTCTGTTACCCCGAGCGGTGACCCATCATCATTCTGCTCCCTCTGGCTTAGCGAGCACTACACACTCACACGGAGTGAATCGCCACTTGTTAAACGACACCCCCACCCCGCCCCACGCAGCCCCAGAATCATGCACAGTATCATTCTAAGTGGTGATAATAAGAGAATTAACAGAAAACGGTCTGACCGCTGTTTTTTTCTACCTGTAAGTGGGCTATGGAAAAGATAAGGCGGGGGATTGTGATTCATGTCCCCCTAATTGTAATAGACTTCAATCCTCTAAAAACAACATGTAGATAATTCTTATGCACACAGAGACACAGTGTGCACGCAAGTTCAGAAACACACACAAGTAATTGTGCCCACCTGGTTAAACATCATTTGGTCAGGCGCCCCTTCCTTCAACTAACACTGCTTTTACAACATGGATATGTGTGTATGTAAGAGTGACCTCTTTTACCCTTTGCCAGCTCTTTGATCCCTAAATTGCATTTGACTATCAAAAGTGAAAGCCACACCCAAACCCTTAAACCATCCAATTACAATTCTGCAAGAACACATAGGAATTCAAGGTTTTTAGGGGCATACAGGCAAATTGTTATCTTCACCGGCATCCTCAGAATACTATTTGGGGTACACTTGAAGGTCCTAAAGAACCCATATGTATGATTATGTGACTAATGAAGAACAACTGGGTGAATTTTGGAAAATACCTAAGTATGTCATTACTTTTTGGGTTTTTCTTTGCCTTCAACAGGAATGTGTTTCTATTGTAACTCCTATCCACAACAAGAATATGAGCTGAGAGTAACAGACACGACATAGATAATAAATAGACTTTAGTCTCCACTAAGGATCCTGTTATAGCACTTATACATTGTGAATATTTTGTGGTTCAAATGAGGCTGAAATAAGGATTACAACAATAAAGGCCTTTTAATAATATTGCATAAATATTTAACTGTTAAATGGGAAATAAGTCACAGCTCCCAAAAAATGGCTACAATTCAGCAAATTAGATATAGTACATGTTTAAAACTCAGCAGAGCATTACTCAACGGATTTGTCAGATGAATTTGAAAACAGCCCTCCGGTTCTTTCGGTGCAAACACTCACCAATCTGCACAGTACACTTAAAAAATATGCTATGTAAAATAAATTATATACGATTTGCTTGCCCCATTTTAGCCAAGACTCATTAAGCAGATGTCCATATATATTAAACATGTTAATTATTGTTACATCAACAGAACACAGGCTGACAACTACAACGTTTAGGTCAAATTCCTTCACAGTCTGCTGGATGCAAAGTGCTGTACGTGGCATAAATCTGTGTGTGCAAAAACAAGTACTTCAAAGCTTTAGATACAAAATACCTCTTTGTGTTTGCATGTCATTCTGTTTTATGTGTTTTTCCTTGTGTTCCGTACAACGGCTGAGGAGTAGGAGGATTTCAAAAGCACCCAAGCATTAGTGGTATCTGTTCTACTTGTCTAACTTACAGTTATGTGAGTTTGAGTCTTCATGCGGCATTTTGGTGTCACCTTTGATCAAACTGCAGTAATAGAGCTAAACAATATTATTTCAGGCAAATTAGGAACGCATTAAATGATGTATGAGGCAGAGTGATGCTGTGGTTACTAATGTCGCAAAACAGCAACACATTTGTGAATCCGATGACTGACTGGGCCCTTCTGTGTGTTTGTTCTCCCACTGCCTGTCCGGGAATTTCCAAGTTCTCTGGCTTCTTCCTGAAGATCAAAAACATGCTGTAGATTGATAGAGGACGCTAAATTGTCCAAAGATGTGAAGGCAAGGTTGAATGGTTGCGTGCCCCTTCATGGGGCGCTTTGATCGACTACTGCATCAGCGGTATGGAGAATGAATGAATGAAATGATAGACCTGTTTGTATTAACAAGTGTCATGTAAAACTGTCAGTTAAAATAATTAGCTTTTTATTTATTTACTCATTCATTTATGAATCATGCATTTATCAATGCATACACTGTATGTGTGTGTTTACGTAGGTATGTATGTATGTGTCTATCTATCTATCTATTCATGGTTTCATGTCATTTTTAGAAAAAAGACATAACCTTTTATGTCTGTCAAAACTGAATTTGTCAATGCTAAGAGGGAGATTTAACCTGGGTCAGCAGTCTGAGAGAGAATTGACCAATTTACCACTCTCATACAAAGTGAAAAATCTATGTTAAAAGAAAAAAAAGTTACACAGTGGATTTATAGTGGCCATGTGCCGGACTATTTCTTGGCTGGCTGCTGTTACTTTCTTGTCATCACCCTGATGTTGCCAGGAGACCACTAGAGCCTTCAGGACATCTGTCTATACACACTTTGCTGCAGACTAGTTCTTCACCTGATATGGGTTAAAATATCTGCTATAAAAAAAGAGAGAAAGCATACATTTCACATGGTAAATCAAAATCATTTGGAGATAGGTGGCCTGTGTAGGTGTCCTGTACTTTAATCTGGTTTAATCTGGATAAATGGGTTTTTAAGGGGAAATAATTGAAGCCTGCAGAGGCAGTTTTAAGTTTAAGCCAATTTTTTTTCCAATTGTTTGCGGTGGAGAGTACATGGGAAGATTTTTTGAGAGAAAGAACATTATAAAAAAATTAATGACTTCGAAAAAAAGCAGTCTTTTAAGAGATTTTTTTTTTTGCAGCAATTAAGTACTGAGACTAAGCAGCTATTAAAACCCCTAACAATCCTGTTTGGGTTTCCATAAGGTCTTTAGTTTTAACAAAAAGGTTTCTATGATACCGAACCACCGACATTTTCAGTAAAAGCAGCCCATTCCTTGAAAGCTAAAATGCATTCATTGCAGAAATATTCAAATTTTTGAAAAGAACATTTAAGCTTGTAGAGTTTTTTTTTGAGAATTCATAGGATTTTGAAGGATGAAAATAAGTTCTGATCAAATGAATCAGAAAAATACATTAGCATTGTCATTGTGTCATCTGGGACACCTGAAGGGATTGTATTAGTAACCAGAAACATCTGAATTACATCCCTAACACTCTTGTATGCAAGTGTGCGTACAAACACTCACACACACACACACACACACAAACACGCACACACACACACGCACAGGGTAGGTGATATAGGCAGGCCACAGTTATCCTTGGCATCTCTTCAGCTCTGGTGGTAGGGTGCCACAAACTGCCCACAGTGATGCCATCTGAAATGAACTTACACCAGCAGCAGCTGCACTGTAACTTCATCTGGTAATATTTAACATGCATGATGAGTGTGGAGCTTCACATCATTTAAAATGACACACTGATGTCTAACATTACCAGAGCGAAACAAGTCACAACAGTCAGCACTTTTTTTCCACAAAACATTTGGTTTCACCTCAAACACTTTCTCACAGCTCCGTTACCACAAACCCAATGAGTCCAATGTTTCCACTAGCTGCTTTCCAAGTAGCTGCAGTCCATCATCGTCTTGCAAGGTCTATTAGTCTTCTCAGATTCTTCGAATATCACTTTTCCCTTCAGCTCAATTATTGCCCTTTTTTGCACTCCTTTTCTTAACTAACGCAACACTGCCATCTTGTGCCTGAGAATATTGGCTGCATCTGTGTGTGTGTGTGTGTGTGTGTGTGTGTGTGTGTGTGTGTGTGTGTGTGTGTGTGTGTGTGTGTGTGTGCCATTGTCTTTTTTCCACGTATTAAACCTTTACTAAAAGTCAATAGAAAATGTTTACTCCACACTTTACCTTTTCTCAGAATCATCCTTAGTTCTGTAGTAATTTATATGCCATATAAATTCTGTTTTATTTTCACACACATGCACACACAGGTATGTGGTTACATATATGCATATATGGCTTTTCCCTTCAGGGGTTGCCACAACGAATCAACCTTCTCCATCTAACCTTATTCTCTGTATCCTCCTCTCTCACACCAACTAACTTCATATCTTCTCTCATTATGTCCATAAATCTTCTCTTTGGTCTTCCTCTAGATTATAGGTGTCAACCTCTGGCCCACCAGCCAAATTTGGCCCGCACTGTAATTATATTTGGCCCACAAAACTATACCGAATGATTATTAGTGCTGGCCCGCCGGAATAGTCTACAGTGCATGTACCGCTAATTCTACAAATCCCAGAATTTTCTGCTGGTATTTTGGCACGAAAATAACAACAGGACTTATAAACGCCCTCTCCTCTGTGTACACCGGTCATAGCGACCTTATGCTAATACTGGCACCCTGCTACTTAGGCAGAAAACAGGATTTTGCATGTTTGCAATATTAAGTTATATATTGTATAGTATTAAGCTATCCTTGTACCATATTTAGTTTTTAAGCAACGCTTGTTTGGGTCCATATGAAAAGGTTCATTGTAAAATTGGGAGGAAGATTTTTTTTCAATAAATATCAATGTTGGGCTGCGACTTTGTCCCAGTTTTGAATTTTGGCCTACTGTGTATTTGAGTTTGACACTCCAGCTCTAGATGCTGGATTTGGAGCTCCAATTCCAGCATCCATCTACCAATATATTCACTATCCCCCCTCTTTATATGACCATGACTGGCTGGCTTCCCTGGCCTTCTCTCCAAAACATCTAACATGTGCTGTTTTTCTGATATTATTATTATTATTATTATTATTATTATTATTATTATTATTATTATTATTATTATTATTATTATATAATGACGCCAGGAAGTGATAGTTTAGGAGGTAGTTACAGAAGAAATCTATAGTTTGTCCAGGAGATGGCAGTGTCATGACGCAAATACAAGGAAAATGTTGATATGGTGAAGGAGCTATGAAGGAGCTAAGAGATGTGATGATGAGCAGGAATGTGTTGTGCTTTTGTCGATTATATGAATTATGGTAAAGGCTTCATCGTATCTTAGCATGATATCTTTAGAAACAACACTTTTGAAACATAATTTGACTCTTCATGAACATGGAAAAAAAGGGAAATAGAAGCTTTGAAAATATATGAGTTCAGATATATGAGATATATGAGTTATGAGTCCAGTATTCACTTTTTAACCATAAATATCCAATACTTTTCAAAATCATAAAAAAAAAAAAAAAAACCCACAGATTAATTTGTGATTAGGCAATTGTAGGAAATAAGAAAATTGTGAACTTGAAAATTGAAAGTGATAAAATGACAAAAAAACAAACCCAACGTGATCCGGAAAAAAAAAAAAGATTTTACAACGCTAACAAGAAAAATACTAAATAAAATTTGTAATTTTGAAATAACAAGAAATGACAGGAATAGCTAAATAATAATGTGTCATTCGGGTAAGAATTTACCGCAACCATCTTTAAGAAGTTTCCAAAAAAATTATCTAGGTAGCCAGAAATTATCTTGTAATAAATAAATAAATAGATAAATAAATAAACAAACAAACAAACAAACAAACAAATAAATAAGAAAAACACTCACTATTCATAACTAACCCACTAACTAAATAGATTTAAATAAATAAATTAATTAATTAAATACTTTGAGAAACTATTCATTAGGGTGATTGAATCAAATTATAATATACACCTAATTCTCCCCTATTCATTTTGAAGAGTGAATCAGCTTATGATCAACTCTGATCCGGCCCCAGGACACTTATGCCAGTCATGTAAATAAAGAGTAAAGTCAAACTGCAACTGATGGTGCTTGTTTTCCTCCCTCCCACTTATAGACCTTTTCCACACTTTTGGGCAGATGTCCAGCAAAACAATTAGAAAGTATGGGAATCCCTGCCTTGCTCCCATAAACGCCCCAACCCCCTTCCCCCCTTCCCACTGCTTTTGCTCTCTTCCTCTTCAGCCCACTGCAGCTGGCTCCTGGAGAGAGATGGCCAAGTTTATTTTCTCCTTGGTGGTCCCTTTAGGGCGTTGTTGGGGCCCCTGCCACACCAAAGCTGATGTATTAGGTGAGGGTCCTTGAAGTGATGTTGACGTGTGACTCTTATTAGGACAGCACTCTGTCTTATTGTCCCCCCGTCAAAGATCTTTGGGTTCTTTTTGCATGGACAAGGTGATGGCAACATATATATGGGGTTAAATTTATCAACAACCCGCAACCTTCCTGCTGATATATATATATATATATATATTCAGATTCTTTTTTTATGGATTCAGTCTCCCTCGTGAAAAATTTAGAATACCATAATTATATATACAATGTTACTGTTTACTGGAGAAAAGATGGCTGGTTCTTCACTGTGACTGTCTGAGATTTTTCAACAGTTTTGCAGTATTCATGTTTTCCATGTGCTGCAAACTGGATGTGGAGTAGCTTCCAAATATATTTGACGTGACAAATCAGGACAAAACACTTGTACAACAAATAGCCTTGAATTGTTGGGTTATGTTCATCATTCTAAACATCCATCCATCCATCGATCCATCCATTGTCTGCCACTTATCCTGCACTCAGTGTCGTGGAGAGCCTATGATAGGCTTGCAGGGTACACCCTGGACTGATCGCCAGCCAATCACAGGACCACATAAATAGATAGACAACCATTCACTCTCATTTTTCCCCAATTTTTTCCAATTTATCTGCTGTATGTTTGTATCTCTGAATGCAGACATGGGGAGGGACACGGGGACAACATGCAAACTCCACACAGAAAGGCCTCCTTGTCAGAATTGAACCAGGGTCCCTCGTGCTGCGCCACTGCACCCCCTATCATTCTAAATACTAAAGCAAAAAAAAAAAAGCAACAATGATTTTGCACAGTGAAGAATGATCCTGAGCAAAATGCTTCAACTTTGAATACTGTTGAAATATTAAACATTAGTAATGGATAAATGATAAAGTTTATTCTTCCAAGCCGATATGAGTACTCAGGAAATTGCCAATTCAGCTGATATCGTACACATTTATTTCACACAAACCTGTAAATTCCTTTTGGAAACTACTCATTCCATGTGGTAAAAGCTGCTCTGTATTTATTTCAACACTCTTATTCTCTGAAAAGTTGATAATGTAAATATTTCAATTTTGTGCTGCTGATACTCTTAAGTGGCTTATGAAGTGGATGTTTTGGAGCAAGGTCATAAACAAATGTGTTTTTCTTAACCAGGCATGTGTTTTCAAACTTTTATGATAACTTATTTTTTGTTGGGCTTTGTTTCTCCCTCTGTGACATAGTGGTACACATTTGATGTCTCCTTTTTGGATAAACTAAGTGATTAGGGAATGATGGTGGGGTTATCACAAAACTCTCAATTCAGTGGTATGGACATTATGATTTATTTTGACTATTATGATTATTATATACCATTGATAAAAATTATGATACATTATTATATAAAATTAATTTTAATTATAATCATCATACATACGATTATACAAAGCTATACTACTACTACTCATACTACCACTAATACTACTACTTCTAGTACTACTAGTAATATTAATCATAAGTTTGTATTTTTTTTATTATCACTATCTATGATTTAATCATAACAACCAACATAATCATCACAATCTATGTGTGCATGAGTGGCATGAATGCAAATGTGAGTGAAAATGTGTGTGTGGTGTTGCCATAGTTAGAGTGCGTGAGTTTGACAATAAGAGGTTGGGAAAGGGGCAAGGATTCTGCAGCCTTGTCTACACTCTAGCAGTATATCCCCTTTACATTAGTGAACCAGGATTGCAAGAAGAAGAGAGAGAGAGAGAGAGAGGCGGTGTGTCAGAGCACATAAATAACTGTCCACATGATGTAAACACAACGGTCACAACCCAGGGAAATTAAAACAACTGCCCTGGGCGGGATTAAAGCTCAGGCCTTTACTTTTCTTTCTCTCACTCTCTTTTCTTTTTTTTACCTTTTTGTACAATCCTGACAAATGCTGTCTGACCTGCAGCATCTTCCCTCGCTTTTGATAGTTTGACCTCCAAAACCATCAATAAATTTGATGCATAAATAAATATAGCATTTGCCGAGCTATAATCTGTCCAGCTGTGTTGTTAACAATAGTTGTGTGTGGATTATATTTTACGGTTTATCAGTAATCTAACACCGATTCAAGCAATGCAGTGATACGCCATGTTTACAATACAATATTAAATTGATAACACTGTCAAAATTTTCAACATAACTAAAACTTAGTTCATATTGTTTAAATTACAAAAAGCGTGGCTCCAAATGATGTTGGAGGACAACACTTTGTTGATGTAATAGTTATCTTTTAGAAATAACATTGAGGCCTTATCTGCTCAGATGCTTTGTTGGTGCTGTGAATTGTGCTATTCTGCAGGAGTGTGGTGATAACAGAGGTGAAAGGTCACAGCTCACACCCCCAACCACCCGCTCCCGGCTCTGGCCAACGCACGGAAAATAAATATGAAAAAGAAAATACGAACAAAGCGTGACAGTGATACAAATATATATATTTGTAACATTTAATCTGTACAACCATTGGAGACATTGGACACTTGAACATGCCATCCATCCATCCATCCATCCATCCATCCATCCATCCATCCATCCATCCATCCATCCATTTATCCATCCATCCATCACAACAAGGACAGAATTCAGCTGCGGGGAAGCGATTATTAAAAGAGATATTTTCTTAAAGCAGTTTATCTTTGAACCAGCAAAGACAAACAAGTGATAGGATGCATTTAAATAAAAAAAAAGTACGTTTCTCTTTACGGGAACGAAAGAACAGAGGTCGGAGTCTCCCTCCGTTTATTCCCACTCAAAGTCTGCGGAGATGAGACGTGGATTTCTTTCTGCCACTTTCTTTGGTTGTGAAAGAAAAAAAAAGCAAGTTTTATAAAATAAAAGTAATAAAAAAAAAAATAAAGAAACAATCGTTGCACGTTTAAAAAAAAAAAGCTGTAGAGGCGTCACGACGCCGTTGTTCCACATAACCGTGTTGCGCTCAGCATTTCCTTCAAATCGTTCTCCGGTTTACCGGCAACCATGAAAGGCCACGTCTGCGGACAGAAAGGCATCCGGTTAGGAGGATTGAAAGAAAGAAACTATATATTAATTCCAAACAATGATTTTAAAAAGATACACAATTTCTCATCGTTTCACTTGATATACATAGAAAATATTTCTTGTGAGAAAAAACAGTTAATTTTGCATAAACTGCATAAAATTATCTCCATTATTCGATCTAAAATTGGTGCAGGATCGCCGAGCATGAAAATCACTGTGCGAAAAAGTGGAACATTTCAAAATACATGTGCAATTTTTATTTTCCTAAACTGGTATTTACAGGATTCATGCAGTTGCAACCACAACAACATAAAGGCCTTCTTAAAATATATGCATGTAAAAATAATGGCATTTACAGAAAAGAGGAAAAACACGCCTTGTTTGACTTCGTCCTTTACTATTAACATATTTTACGCTTTTCAATTATTTTCTAACCTTTACATTCACCCATCTCTATTTTCTCCTCATTCGGGAATCAACGAGGCCTTGCAGAAGCAGCGACCTGAGATCCAAGTACGTGTAAGTGATGTACTTATAGTAGAACAAAAAAAAATCTAACTTTGTTACAGTGTCATAATACCCGAATAAACGCGTTTTCCTCTATATATCATGCATAAAATATCTGATCTTGTGACACACACACACACACACACACACACACAAACGCCCGCACACAAACTTACCAGGTTGACGGGATGAATATATCCCTTTTCATATTTGTCGTTGGCCAGGATCTGACGGAGGTGCGCGATGTAGCTCGACGCCAGACGCAGCGTGTCCAGTTTGGAGAGCTTGGTGTCCGGGGGCACCCAGGGCAGGGAGGTCTTCAGCCGGGAGAAAGCCTTAGACAGGACGCGCATCCTGGCTCTCTCCCGGGCGTTGGCCGCGTTCCTCTGCACCTGCTTGCCCTCCTGCTGCGCCCCACCCCGGGGCGCGCTCTTCCGAGACGCGGCCTTCTTCTTCTTCCTCCGCTTCCCCGGCGCGCCGCCTCGGCGCTCGTCGCCGGCGCTCGCCCCTTCGCAGTTGGAGCTTTCCTCCGTGCTCTCGTTGGAGTCTTTCCCGGATGAGCCGAATTTGAGGATGCCGTCCAGGAGCTCGTCGTCGACGTCGCTGAGGGACCCGGTTGACATGATGACGCGACTGTTAGTTCAGAACAACATGGGGCCAGGAATCTCATGCAGGGCGCGGGAAGGGGCCGCGGGGCGGTGGTGCGTTCATGAGCTGCTGGATGTGCGTGGAGGAGGCAGAGGCGAAGACTTTTTCTATCTTCTCACTCGTGGAGGGCGTTCCTTCGTGCTGGGAGGAGACACGGGGAGACTTTCCTGGACCCCAAGGAACCCCAGCAAAGAAGCCTTTCCTTATTTAACTCCCACCACTGAACTAATTTCATACATCTGGTTGAGGAGGGGATAAAACCGGGTGCTGTCTAAAATGAAATGCCCTCTTCATTCTCAGAAATAAAATAAAATAAAATAAAATAAAATAAAATAAAATAAAATAAAATAAAATAAAATAAATTAACATTGACAAATTATTTTCTTCTTCTTCTTCTTCTTCTTCTTCTTCTTCTTCTTCTTCTTCTTCTTCTTCTTCTTCTTCTTCTTATTATTATTATTATTATTATTATTATTATTATTATTATTATCATACTACAAATAATAATAATACTACATTTTATTTTGGGTAATTATTTTATTAACAATAATTATAATCACATGCTCATTAAATGCATAATAATTTAAGAAATTATAAATAAAATGCCTTATTATCTAAGAAACAATTATGAATGGGTTCCATTGCTCATCATAAGCTAGTCTAATGATATTTAGATCAGATCTCTTTTGTGATGGTGTTCATCACTGAGGTCAGGCTTCCCCCATGTCAGATTCCTGCTGTTCTGTTAATGTTGCTGGTGATAATTGCTGTATCCTTGAATTGCCTTATTGTAATGATACGGGGACACTAGATATTTATATCTCCAATAGAATGAGAATATCAAGCCTGTTGGCTGATATGTTTCACATCAACATTTATGTTGATACAAACAATATTGTTATGCTGTTCTGTGTGTATCTACTACCTCTAATGTGAGTTTTTACACTATGAAAGGAAGTTAAAGTCTAAATGAGTCAGTTCTACATTTCAAGCCAGCAGCAATGCTGCAGCTTTTTGGCATCATGAAACGTGTGCCTTTACCACAAACATGGCTTAAGGTCCCAAGACAGGGGATTTTATTGCTGATATTTTTCACAACTCATTATACCATCATGTCCACATTTTTTTCTTTGCTGTGGAGAATATCTTGATGTTATTCTGGCTCTTATCATGATGCTCACTGAGAGATTCACACATTAATTACTAAACTTTGCAAGATGTCCAAATCCACTGGGAAAAGAAAGATAAATAATTAAACTTGGTAAGACATCCAACATGCCATTCTTCTGCAGAGCCAGAATATTTGAAATCCACTAACTGAGATTCTGACTTTTAATTAACATCTGTTGATATTCATGGCATTCTAACAACATAATTCCAGCTAAAATGTCTTGAGGAAAAATGTAACAGGCCTGTTTGCGAAATACATCTTTAACTGATTGTTGTCTTCAGATTGAGTTTCAAATAGGCAATAAATAAGTAAATAATGTGTCATTGTACAAGATCTGCTTTTGAAAAACATGCAGCTGCTACGGAAGGATATGAATTCAACTTCTAATAAGTTGCATTACAGTGATGTTGTTAAACTGACCTGCATTACATGGAGAGACTCTTTTTCAATCAAATACTCTCAAAGCCCACCCACTACAACCGCAGTAATGAGCATAGAATAGTTTTATTCAATTTTACCTCACAGAGTGTCTCATAAGTTCATATTTTAAAGGCCTGTATGAACATTTTATGTTTATCTTATGTTTCTTCCATCCAAATCAAAATATTCATTTTCACTTTATGGCATTTGTTTTCCATCTATATTAAAAAAAAAGACATAAAGAAGAAGCAGAATTTGAAAAAGCAACTTATAAAGAATCATTACATTACATAACAGTCATTTGGCAGACGCATTTATCCAAAGCGACTTATAAAAAGTGCAATTCAGTCACCGAAGATCCAAAGTACCAGTAGTCGGTAGTCAGAAGTGACCACTCTACCAAATAGCCATCTCAAAACCATATACATACATACATTCATTTCTTGTTTTTTTTTTTTGTTGTTGTTATTTTGTTTTGATTTTTTTTTGGGGGGGGGAGAGGGGGGTAAGTGCGATTAGTTGGATAGTGCTTGGTGAAGAGGTATATTTTCAGCTCACGGCGGATCATGATCATTATTAGGACCATCATTAATATTCCTACTATTACTTCGACTAATAATAATAATATTATGATGATAGCGTATATTCAACCAGGAAGCCCCTTGTTAGCCCAGATGATTCATGCCCCTCCCCTCATAGGTCCTCCGTAACTTTCAGCACATCTTTCCAGTTAACAGGAGAAAATGCAAGGACAGGGGGGTGTCCCGTCTCGAATGGCAAACTGGCGCCTTGGTCCCCCCTGATGTAATGGATACCAGGCACCCACAATCCCCTGTTTGGCCTTCCACATCATTCCACACCGATGCTCCGTGCACAGCAAAAACACTGAAGAGGGAGACCAAACAACAAACTCTCTGGAGAAAATGTACATTTGATCTATATTGCATTACACAGTATGTAATATACGGTTTTACATTTTTATAAAAAAACTACCCAACATTGTCCAATGAAAAGACAGTGGGTTGGACTGGTCAAGTGTTTTGGTATACTTTTTTCCTATAAATGATTGATGAAATACATGTGCTGGTGTGTGGGCACAGAATGCAATGCACAGCTGAAGTTGGACGATAAGAGGTGTATCTCTTGAGAAGTAACCTTTAACCCTTTTACTGCACACTGCACCCAAAAGGGCATCAGTCGATTTCTTTCTTCTAGAATCGAAATATCACCCATCAACATTTAAGGAGATGTATTAATGGATTGGGTTGGGATCTAGAACAGAAATAAAGGAGAGCAATGGGCTTTTTTAAAGATGTCCATAGGACTGATAGGGCAAGGAGAGAGATAGTGCTACACAAAGCAGGCAGGGGGAGCGAAAGCAAAAGAAAGGTGATGGGACCGAGGGAGAGGAAGGAGAGGAAGGAGGAGGTTTTAATCTTCTGGGTGGGCTCGGAAATCAAAGCACTTAGCGGAAAAGTAATAATAGACTGTTAGATTGATGATCACCTCTGCGATACAGGGATCAACAAGAGAGATGAAAATAGCCCACGAAAAAACTCTTGCGCAGCCCCTTTGAGACTCGTTTGCTGTTAAAACAGAGTACTATCTTCACAGCTATTGTTCTGAAAGGCAAACGCGTTGTTTGCCAAGTGGTCTTGAAAGGAATACATAGCGCTATGCATCTTTCGTAGTTGATTAAAGAATATCCACTGCAAATTTTGGTCACTTTTCTCATGAGGCATGAGGCAACAGGTGGAGAGGGGGAGGAAGACAAAAGCGGGGACTTTGGCAGTTATGGAAGGACATGCTGCTAATTAGCCGGTTTGGTGTCAGGGGTTAGGCTGCCTGTGTGATGTCACCATTAAGGGACAGGTTCCAGATGTTGCTTGCCCGGCCATTGAGAGGGACACCTGATGGCTCCACTCATCATTTCATCCATGGTGTCAAATTCCCTCCTTGCATGTTTAAATTTGAGATACTCTTTCATTTTTGGTAAATTCTTGGAATTTTATTTAGAAAAAGTTTGACATTTTTTCCAATCCAAAATTACATTTGAAGTACAACGCTAGTATTGTGAAAAGTTGATAAAGGCTCAGACAGAGAGCGGCTCCATGGTTGTGGTTGTACTGGGAGAAGTGAATTTTAGCACTAATTGCAAATGTAGTAACAAATATAAAATGCATCTCTCATAACCAATTTTGTTCAAAGACATCCTGAAAATATAGTGCGATTTTCAGATAACAAATGATAAGAATTGTTTCAGACTTGTCTCAACATATTTTCTGGTTTTCTGCAGCACTGCCAACCAGATAAAGTGAAATGTATTTGTGAATTAAACCTGTGATCGTTAATTTTCTTTTTATTTATTCTCTTGTTCATGCCACCCCTGTCAAGGTGGAGGTGACCTGATGGGAGTAACAGAGCCGGTGCACTAGAATGTGTAAACAGTACTAATGATAAGAAACAGGTTGTTGCAGATTGTAAGAGAGCAAAACATTTGTATGACAATATTTCCCAAAATGGACAGTCAATCTGATAATGTTGTAGTTTTTTATCAAAAATTTTAACTACAATCAATACCATAGGTCTAATCTAACCAAGGAACTGTGAAATATCACATACTGGCAGGTAAACACTGCAGTCCAGAAACTGCTGTATCTGGATGTGAGGAAATATATCATCCTACTGGTGCAGCTTCTACAGAGTTTTTAGTATATTTCCAACAATGGTCAATTGAATTACCCCATTTATTGGTGGAGGCTACATTTGACTTGTAGCATTTCAGGGTTTATAAGTGGTGCAGTTTTTGAAGTACTGTGTAATATACTTTTAGTACGTTTGTCATTTAAAGGTCTATCGTGACGATTCTACGTATATATTTTATCGTGTTTTATGACCTACTATTAACATGCTGATCATTTAAATTTTGTTCTGTCGCTTTAGATTGTTCATATGAAATGAACAAAAGCTATAAACCTTCCGTGCAAGACATCAGCTGCATTCTTTGAAGGGAAACTACGTTAAACTGTATTCTCCATGCTTTAATAAATTTCTATTCTGAAACACAAACAAGCAAACCGATATACAAACAAACAAACAAACAAAACAATACCACCACTAATGATCACAGTTTTTGACTGTTTCTTAAAATTAGAATAAACTACCATCCAGACTGCAGATACTGAAGTTTGATTTGCACTTTCCCGACACAAATGGTTAGTGTCTTCTGAATATCTGCAAAAGGGAAAGAAATGAAGGGCCAACTGAACTGTATACATCACATTTTGGAACGACTGATTAATGTGAGACTAACAAGAAGCAAAATATTTTTTGTTTATTGGCAAAACATCCCACATGTTTTTCTGCGATACAAAGAATTTAATAATATACTAAAAGAAATCATAAAAGAAAAAAAAAAGTAGCACGCAGGGGGACTGTAATCTTGGAGTGAGGTTTGGGGTGAGAAAAACAACATCCATCTATGTCCAAGCTCTCTATTTCTCTGTCCCTTATCATAGCCATGCTCCCCCAACGCACATACTCAGACACACACACACACACACACACACACACACACACACACACACACACAAACACATACACATACACATACACATACACATATCTTTGCCTCGGTTCAAGTACCTCTAAAAAAAGATGAAAAAATCAAAGTAAAACAACAAAAAGAGAGGTTGCAGAAAGTGCAAAGATACAGCAGGGAGTGGAGAAAGCAGGGGCAAAAGGATATTGCAGCCAAACTTGGCAATAAGAGAGAATTATGAACAAGTTTATGGGAGTGGAAATATTATATTATATTTCAACAAGAGTACAGTCCTTTGATATTCAGTGACAGGAACATCCGGGGGGAGACAAAATGTGATTGTCCAAAATAAGACAGATATTTTGTCCCAGTGTAGGTTAATGACCTGGAAGTCTTGTCCTTACAGTGTGAGGGAGTGTATTCTCTGGAATGTAAGCACCCATTTGCACTTATCTGCATAAGTGCATGCATCTGTGTTAAATGTATTGGGTTTCAAAGTGCATGTGATGGATGTTGCAAGACTTAAGTGAAGATGCTGTGTGTCATTCAGGTCGTTGGAGACTACAGGATGTCACTGATCATTTGAAAGCATAGCACCTCTGGTACACCACGAACCAATAAGACACAGCTAGACCAGAAGAGTTTTTGGATAAATATGGTCTGGAATACATTTTTTATTCAATACTCCGAACTTGAGCCTTGACCTCATTTGAATCACGAAAAATCCAAATTATTTTGTAACAAAGAATAAACTTTACATGGAGTCAGGGAAAAAGTAGAAATGAATGCATTCTTAATGGAAAGATTGGGAAAATGAAACTGAAGGTGAGTCATGTAAATCAAAGATCAAATCCAAATGCTGAATGTGCATCGATCAAACTGGCAATACAAAAAACCTAAACAAAACAAAATAGAAGAAAAATCATCTTAGCAAAAGGTGTTTGCTTTTTTCGGGCCTTTCACTCATCATGCGAGTGACAAAACATGCAGTTGTCATGGGAAATGGACATGTTTACTTTTTTCAGCGCTTGCCTTTGTCTAAGGCATCAAAGAAAGAATACCATCTGATTGGATCAATGATCCATGTCCAGTAGATAATAATAATAATTGCCACAACTGTCTTCGCTGCTGTATGAAGCAATAGACCTCCTTTCATTGTTTATGAATTATCTACTTCACGTTTCCTAAAAACTCTAAATTTATGACATGACTCACTCTTGCAATAACATTTTGGACTTACGGCTCAGGAGTTTTAATAATATGCGAGTTCTCAGCAGTGGTAGTGATTGTGTAACTGAGTAGAGTCGATTGTCAAGTGGACTACATAAAAATTTGTATACTCAAAAGAGTTACTGCATGAAGTCAGAGAACTTACTGAAAATAAGTACTTTTTAGTTTGGAAAAGGAAAACTGGATGCATGCATTGTTCGCCTGCAGCATTCTTCACCCTCAATGTATGATATTTTCCTACTGTTGTGTTTCAGGGCAAGAGAGCACCTGAAAGACAAAAAAATATTTATCTTTAGCTAGCTTTATGTGAGCACAACAGTAGCGGATAATTGCTTTACAGCCTGCTGTTGAAAGGAAGAGAAAGAAGGCCATAGCAATGACAGAGGGATGTTGGTGACAGACCAGACCAACAACAATGAGCAATATATATGACATTTTTAAACTGTAGTTTTCAAACTATAGTTTGAAGGATTTTAACTTCAGATTTTTTAAGATTTTTTACAAAATTGACCAGCAAGCACTGATGTGTGTTTTTGCCCACAATAAAAACAAACACAAAGTGTGTGCATTGCTTAGGTTTGATATTGAACTGGCCAAGTTCCAGAAGTGGCTTGTCGGAAGTAAAAGAGATGTGACACAGCTGCAGCTCAGTGTTTCGCACGTATGATTTACAGAACATGTCACTGTTTAAACCCTGACAGCAACTCTATACTAACTTGTGGCCTGATGCTCAGTAGCAGAAACACAGGAGTAAAGTGTATATGTATATGTATATGTATATGTATATGTATATGTATAGGCGTGTGTGTGTGTGTGTGTGTGTGTGTGTGTGTGTGTGTGTGTGTGAAGCTTCACTTCATAGCGTAGTTGGGTGGTGTAACACTGAGTTCCAGAGTCAGTGTTCTGGTCTCTGTCACCATGATTGAGGCTACAGTTTATAAACAATGAGAGGGACACTGCTCAGTTTTCTATCTTAAATTGTAAGGTTTGTGTGTATTTATGTGTGTGAGCTCCAGCACCACACTAAATCCTTCACAGCAGCCATTTGGTCTCCTCTTCAGCCAGTCCCCCCCCTGCTGATTCTGGTGTATGTTGCTGAATGTCTGGTCAGTTCAGTAGCATCCAGCCACAACAAATGGAGTCAAAATACTTGAACAGAAACAGGCTTTCAGCTAAGTTGCACTCACGTATAAATACACCAACACACACACACACACACACACACACACACGCACGCACCACGCACACACACACACACACACACACACACACACACACACACACACACACACACACACACACACACACACACACACACACACACACAGGGTTTTGCCAGAGATACATGAGAAATAGTGCACTGAAAGATATATTGTACATACATATTACATATTTTTAACAACCATAGATTAACAGGAACATTATTTGTCTCAAACCCCAAAACCAACTTTCTCTGTGTTTATCTCGAATCCTTTTTGAACAAACCTTATTACTTAAAACATTCCTTTTTTCAACTTTCATTTGATTGAAGGATTGTGAGGGATCTTAAAAATGATCTCTTAGGATGAAGAGAGCATGCCTTCCAACTCTAAATAAATAGGGTTTAGATATAATCCTGCTTTCAGAGGTAACACTAAAACTGTAGCGACGGGGGATTCAGATGTGTGATTAAAAGTTTATCTTATATGTCCAAGACTAAATTGTTTTATCGCCAATGTCATCAGTCACTGATCTCTGTAAATAAAGGAAGATATAACGTCAGGATCAATATTATACGCACCTAATTAGAAGGGTAAGGCTAGAATGTCACCAATATTTTTCGCACCTGATTCGTCAGTCTTTGTTAACATGAAGCGTGATGATGGAAGGAGATGATAAACAGTGCGGTTCTCCGATTGGCCGAAACAGGTCATATGCTTTGATCTGCTTCCTCCTCATTACTCTGTGAGGATGACAAGTGTGTGAAACTGAAAATAAGGTGCGCAAGATCCCTAGTTGTGGAAAAAAATCCCAATGGGGACCTTTCTCTCTCATTTTAACTATAAATGTCTGAGTCTTTCAATTGCTTTAAGTGCAGAACTTTGAATTAATTGTGAACCTTTTTTTACATTAAAAAAAATCCATAAACGCATGTCGATGAATACATGTCCGTTTGCTCATAGTGCTTGCAGACCAGTAATATAAACATACACTTATTATCTATTCCCTGGTTATAGCTGTACCTCACCGTACAGAGCACGACAGACAAGAATTATCAGACTCCAGGAAGAGCGATAAGAGGAGTCGCTAAACACACCATGTACTCACATCAAACTGGATAAAACTCTGTCATGCGTATGCGTGTGTGTCTGTGAGTTTCACATTTATGTAATTTTGTTATGTGTCTCTGTGGAGGAGATTGTTCTCTTGCTCCTGTCTGCGTGAACAAACTCCAGACTCAACCCAGATACACCCACATAACCTGCTGATATCACTGGATAAACCGTCCAGGGCTGCTGATAGCCCGGGACGTGTTGACTGCACCAAATGCTGGAAAACTCCTGCCTTCCTGGGCAAAGACATTATACACACACACCCTCCCATGCTGCTTCCCTTCAGCCGTCAATCTCCTTCCATGTCCCATAGGGAACCATCACCCCCCCACCTCCGCCCGCTCGTGATCGAGGCTCCCCTTGGGGTACTACGCTCATACTCCCCCCCCCCCCCCCCCCCCCCCCCCCCAGTCTGATGCATAGGGAGGAAACTTGTACAAACATTGCAGATTTGACTTATGCATGCAATCTCTTACACACGTTCTTACACACACCCTCGCATACTGATTGCACACCCAAAGAAGAACCACCAGTGAATACACACACAAACACATCTCTTACATTTATGTCATATAAACATAGGAAGTTGTTGGTCATTTTGATGACAGAGACCTGGAATTGGAAAGAGGGATTTACTGATTGAAGAATAAGACATGATCTTGAGAAAGACACGTTTACCACAATTCATTAGCTATTTTTCAAAACCCTGTCCATCAGTCGTGCATGTTTAACTGAATGGTGTATAAAGCTGACCTCAGCAGCACCCTCTCACATCTCATCTCTGGCTAATCTGTGTTTTTGTGAGTTTGTGTATCAGTTCTCCCATGAGAGCTGGGCATAATGCTACCGGAGGTGAACAGGAGATGACTAAGAGGTGAGATGTGAGCTGTGATAAAAGCGTCTGTGAGACACACACACACACACACACACACACACACTGGCATCTCAAAAAACCCCTGCAATCCTCTGAACCCTAAGTCCCACAGCAGGAAGTAGGCAAGTGTCTGTGTGTATATTAGCTCATTAGTGCGTTTTTTATTTTGTTTGTGTGTGTGTGTGTGTGTGTGTGAGTGTGAGCCAAGCTCCGGGTCCACTTAGTAGCAGAAGACAGACACAAAAGCACCTGATGCTCTTCAGCGTAATTACAAACATGTGTTAGCATATAACAAATGTAAAATCTCAAATTTCATAAAGATATAAACGTACTTGAAAGGTGAAGATCCATTAGATATATCAACAGATATTTACATTTTAATGACTTCAGTTTTAGCAGCTTGCCTTGTAAAAAGAGAGAATAACCTCTCCTATTTTGTTAGGCCAGTTCTTTAGTTGCCTTGCCATTCAGCAGCTTTATCATAGTTCTTTCAAACCGCTTATTGCAACACATTTTGATTAAAAAAAGTTACAATACGACTTCTTCTCTAAATTTTGCTTAAAAATATCTACTGAGTGCAAGTAACATCTCTGAATGCCAGATAGTGTTGGGATGAGCACAAAGCTTGACACCTAAATGAATAGTAGCTCTTTGTTTCTTTGGATCAGATTAACAGACTTAGGAGACATAGTGAGATGATATAAACAGCTTTCGAAACAATCGCAGCAATTTTTGCTCAACTCTGCTTCCGATGAAATGTCACAATTCTCACATCCCCTCTGGTTTTCTGATGGAAATATCGAAACAGTGAAACACTTTGTTCAAGAATGCTCGCCTCTGGAGTGCAAAAAAAAAAAACAACAACAAAAAGCCCAGATAGATTTTATTGTCCTGAAAAGACAAGCAGAGTTGGGCAATATTTTTTGTTCTGCAGGCCATACTGGGGGACACAGTAAAAGACAGATTTACGGATTTCAGATGTCTCGTGATCTGTTGACTCAACGCCTGTGCGTGTGCACAGACATATGGACCATCCATGCTTGCGTTCTCAGTTGCCATTTGAACATTTTCATATATTACCGAACTATTTAATGTTCCAACCCTCTACCAAGTTTTGGTTTTGTGTCAACTTGTTGACTAAAAGAGCCTGTGTAACACAGTTGACCAACAAATGGAGAAACCCCATTATCTAACATTATGGTTGTTCAATATTTTCAATATTGATAAATAAATCTTTTCATGGGCGTTGTTAATGTCAAAACAAGCATCCATTGTTGTAAAACTGTTTTCTCATTGTTGATTGGGAACATTTTTGGCTTCGTAATCTGCGTCATGCTTGAAATTCCACATCTCTATCTTTTAAACATTTGCATTTATGTCAGGCTCTGTCCGATGCAGGTTGCGTAATACATGAATGAATAGAAATAGGATCATAAGGTATTTCTGCAAAAGAAAATAGTGCAGCTGGTAAAAAATTGTGAGTTTTTACCTGGAATATTTGATCAGTTTCCAAAGTGTCAGTAAAAAAACTCAACATTTGATTCATGTAAGTTTGAGTAACACTGGTGGAATATTCAATACCCTTATTACATGTGACCCAGAAGTTTCCCTTCCCTTGTTTTTCCTACCTGTCTCTTTCTGCCTGCATCTGTTTGGATCAGTCTTGTGAAAATTGGTTGCGAACTATTAATGTATATTCTAATCCATACGAACTATGGTGCCATAATGCTGGTGACTTTACAGTTACAAACATTGAGAGTCTTATAAAACTGCAGTTAAACTCAAGGCTTTGTGACTTCTTCAAAATGCAAGCCTTGCCTTAATTTGCAATTCACATCCTTTTAACTCAATTTGAACCTTCTATCAGAATCAAACACTCTTGTGACTTTCATACCAAAGAAAATAAACACAAGCAACATCTCAGCCACTCGCGTGTTTGCTGCTGTTAAGTTGTCTGATTTGTATTTAACCTTTTTTAGTTTATTTACTTGAAAGCAGTAAGAGAGAGCGAGGCGGAGAGAGAGTTGAGAGATGGGTTTTTTGGGGGGTTGCTGGGGTCATGTTGGCTATTTGGCTGAGGAGTCACTAAAAATAGGCTTTTCGCTGCAAGTATTTTTGGTCATCATAACTATCATCATTATAATCATCCTCCTGACATTTTCTTTGTCCCCTTAGAGTGGAATATCTGACTTGCACTCTGTAGAATGATAGATATCTAAAATTTGACTCGAACTGGCTTTTCATCATCACTGATCAAATTTTGAATTATTCCCCTGAGATCATTACAAATCTTACTTAACTTGCAGAATTATGATGGTTTCAAAGGATTGAAAAAAATAAAATGGAATAAAAAATGGTTAGAGGTAAATGTTCAGGTTAGGGTTAAATTTGTGGTTGGGGTAGCTTTCCATTGGTGCCATTTACATGTTTGTGCCCCTTTAAAGGGCCAATGCTGCCTGTATTCTGCCTGTATTACTTGTCAAAATCAACAATGGTCCAAAATTAGATGTTTTTTTTCTCTGCTTCTATTATGCAATCATCTCCGTAACTTAACTTTCACCTTTTTGTGTTATCTTGCATAACCATGTTGTTCCGATGCTGTTGCTACACTGACTATTTTCCATCTGCTGTATCATTTTCTCAGCACGTTGTATAATTGTGGGTGTCACTGTAATTACTCTTGCATCTTTGTGTCTTCTTTGTTACCATATTGTTGCTAGATAATTTCTATTTGGACATGAATGTAAACAAAGATGATGCAAATGGAAATGCTGATTGACCCTTTCGTAAATAAAAAGCTCAAAATTGTTCATTCGTGTGTACCCACAGTTTCAAGGAGATAAAAATATACATATCTGTATTTTACTGAAAATGGTGCATGAATTGTAGGACCCTATTTTGTTTAATCATTTCTCAGTTTTAGACACTGCATAACACTAGTTTTAAACAAAAGGCTTGTAAAGATCTCTTCCACATAATGAGATGTTTGAATGTTTTGCAAGTGACTTTGAAGGAAATGTTGAATGTGTTACAAGGTGCTTTACACTGTGCAACTCAAAAGTTCTGCCCAGGTTTTCCTCACTGTGAGTAAATGTACTATCTAAATCAACTGTTGGTGTTTTCAGTTAGTGAAGACACAGATACACAGGCATATTTGATGAATCATGTTACATGTAAATTACAAGTAAAATTTTAGATTCAGGACAGACCACACTGAAGGTGTTGCAACTACAGTATGTTACAGTAAAACAAAAGTAAAATTGAAGGCATCTGAGCCCCTCCAGGACAGATGATGCCCCATTCCTGCTTTTTTGCACCACTATATCTTCTTGGTTTGGGAAACACAGAGCAGATCCATCAGCTAAATGGTGGTCCTTATCTGTCTTTTTCACCTTGCATGCTAATTAAAAATAATAAACCTTGCAGATCATTTCTCTGCTGCTCCAAACTCACCGTCACCTCTGTTCCCCTAGCACTCATACACATATGGCCGGCTGGGGTGTGAGCTCACACACAAGCGTGCACAAAAGCACGCGCGCGCGCACACACACACACACACACACGCACACACACGCACACACACACACACACACACACACACACACACACATCAGTTCCCTCTAATGCACAGGTGTCTGTAAACTGTGTGTCTGTGCATAGAAAGTTCACATAGAGAGTACTGTTTAAATAAGGAATGAATGATAATGCATGTGTGAGCATGCAGACACAATTGGATTAATTTTTTTTCACATTCTTCTGAAACCTAAAGCTTCTCGTTTGTCTTTGTCTTGCATAAAAAAACAAAGGTGTTTTAAGGGTACAGTCACATAACAATCTTAGAGTATCTGTTTCTTTCTCTTACTCATCCCTATAAAATTTCCTTCCCGTTTTATTTATCACAAACACATAGACTCTCAATCATTAATGGTTCTCCACTTGCCAGATCAGTCAATACAAGGATATTTGTTTAAGAGAGACAGATAGTCTCATGAGAAGACTGGCCCTGAGACTTTTTTATTGAGCAAGAAGATAAAAGGGCAACGTTTGCATTGTGTCCATTAGATCTAAAATGGCAGAAGAGTGTCTGATGAAATGGAATAAACTGTTGCGGTTATCTGGCTTGGCCTGGCCTGGCCACGGCAGAGGAGAAGAACCAGAAAGCAAGTACACAAAGGCTCGTTAAAACACACTACCACACGGAGACATAAGTGTTTAGAGAATTGTCAGTGGCCAGATGCACAAAGCTACCCCTTCTTGTTTTGTTTTTTTAACCCAGGCCTTTGTTTTTATCTCTACTTGTATTCATAACCAAGCAGGATGATGACGTATCTTTTAAAAAATGTACCCTGCCCACATCTGCTCAGATTAAATAAGATCTACAATACAACACTAAATGGAAACCCAGACAAACTGGTATTTTTATGGTTAAATCCCCTTTCTCTGAATCCATAATTAATAGGTTGCGTATTTGTTTTGGGAGAGTAACAAACGTATCAACAAAAATCAGACACGGCCCTCGTCTTTTCCTTCTAACTGGCCTCTTTGTTTGCGTAAGACATAAAGTACTTTTTCCAAATATAGGGGAATACGAATAACAAAAAAGAGAACAAAGAAGGGTGATGTGTGGAATAACGTTAAAGACAGATGACCTGAAACTGTTTAAAAACATTATTACAGTCCATCAAAAATATCATTGGTGTCCCAACAGCCCTGTTCCAGATGATTATCCGGGGGACTGTTTTGTGATTAATATACGTGCAGGACTTGTTTTTTTTTTTTCCAGTTTGAAGTGCAAATAAGGGATCTTCATCCTTCAATGTGTCTTTTCTTCGCTGCTCTGAAGACAGAAAAATTTGACCCATTTTGGTAATTTTCTGCCCCCAAGTGGCCAGAATTGACAGAATGGAGTTTATAGTTGTGCTGATTTCTTGACCCTGCAATCATCCTGCTGAAAGAAAAGAAATATGTTTTTCTGGTAGAATCCAAAATTCTTACATCATTGTATCAGAAAAACTGAACTTTTGATGGGCTTTGCAATATTAAAGTCATAGTATTTGAGATCACTTTCTGAATTCACCAACTTAACATCACATTCCCAAATTTTTGAACCTTTGTGTTACCAAGGATGCCTCCTTTTGTTAGTCACATTTAAAAAAAAAGAAATACTTGTGTTGAAACCCATCAACAAGATAGTTGATAACATTTGTAAACTCTCTGAACTCCGAAACGAGAACACTGTCGCTCTCTAAAATGCTGATCTCCACTTCTGAATTCCCATCCTCCACATGTCTGTGGAGGATGGGAATACAATATATCTGACACAACTTTATTGGCTTACTCTTTAATGACTTCCTGCGCAGAGTGAGGTTGAAGGAGACAAAGGGAGTGTAACTTGTAGAGAAGTTTTTTTCATGTATCTATTATTTTTTGCTTATCTACTTCTTTGTGTTTGCACTCATTTCCCTATTTATACTTAAATTCTCATTACCTCAATATCTGCGCCTTTGCTCCACACACCACGTGCAGATTACCTTATCCAGTCTTAATGTCATGTTAAAACTGTAAATTATAATAAGTATATGACCTCGTTCATTTATAAGAGTGTGGCTCTTTCCCTGTCTCTCTCTGGATGGCGAAGATGAGGTTACTAATGAGAAAATACTCTGATGATGAAGACTTTTTCCAAGAATCTTTTCTCCCAAACGCCCGTGGCCTTTGGATGACTCCCCAAGGAGACCATTAATTCAGTTATCTTTGTGTGTCTGTGTGCATGTGCGCATGAGTGTGTGCGCGCACATGTAGACGCACATGTGTATGTGTTAGTGCAGTTTTTTTGGTTTGTTTTTTCATGTGCGAGCAAATGCAAATAAATAAGAAAGTTGCAGACGCTCTGATAGTCTCCACAAAACGGCATCCTTGATGATCGGGTTGCGAACGATATTCTCAAACTCTTAGAATCTTAAACACAACACACTTATCCCACATCCCTCCTTCCTACCATCATTCTACACCTTCACCCCACCTCGCTCCCCAAACACCACCCCAAAACATCCTTCTATGTCAACACCTCCCACCCCCATTCTGCCCCAATTTAGATCTTTACTTACATGAAGTTGAGAACTTTACACACACATGCACATACATGAAAGAGATGTGAAAAATCTGCACAATAATTCTGGCACTGCTAGTCTCCCCTCCTTTGAGACCTGCACTTCAATGTCTATCTGGACTTACTGTGAAAATATGTAACAACTTTCTTTTTTTTTTTCCCCAAGAAATGAATCATTATACTTTTTAACTCATTAGGGTTGGTACAGAAAATGTTTTTTTTTGGTGGGGGGATTCAGAGTGCCTTGCGGTTAAAGTTGGGAAAGAGGAGAAATTGTCATTTGTAAAGCTTGGGCCACAAACTGTTTGTATAACATGTAAAGTTATCATGTAAATTCATTCTACTTACAGACTCAAGACTATGGAAGGCTCATCTTTGGTGGAACGTATTCCCACAAGATTTATGGTGTTTTGCTGTTTTTGTAAGTGTTTCAGGATGTCTGTTTTTTTAGTACCACTATATGTACATTTCACAATAATGTTCCTGTCATCTTTCTTCCTGACGAAAAGTTGAAGGAAAACGTGTGGTTCTTTGTATGGAAGAGTTTCTTTCTGTGGAACGAGCCTGCAACTCAGACACATGATGACATGATTGTGTAACTGTATTGAAAAATGACTAATATTTAAAATGTGGTAAAAAAAATCATGGTTGCAAAATCACTTGAATTTGTTTGAAGACATTTCAGCCAAATTGCCCTTGATTCAAGAGTTTTTGGAAATTTTTGTAAAACTCTAACCATGGCTGTAAGTTCTGACACAATTTAGTTCTTGCGCCCTGTTAAAAATACTGTTTTAAAACTTATGATTCAAATTTGGAACTTGTTCTGTCTTTACTTTTATTCAATTTCTGTTGACTTTATTGTCATCTCATATTATTAAACCTCCGCAGTTATTTTTTCTTCACAGAATATGTTGATAAAGTACTTACTGAACTAATTACTCAACAAAAGTTCCCTTTGAAATTTGAACATAAAGCAAACCTCTTCAACAAGGTTTATCTGCATAAATTACAGAAACAGATCATTGGCTGCCAGATGATCACCACTCTTACAACACATTCCATCCATCCATCCATCCATCCATGCATTCATTCATTCATTTCTGATTTTAAATAGGCATTGTTTGTTTACCTCTTTCGAACAGCAAACAAAAAGATTTCTGCTTGGACTGTAAAAGATCTCTATAATGCCAACATGGAACTTTTCTCACCCAATAAGGAAATATTGTCCTCTGATGCTTTTTGCTAAAGTTTTTCGCTATTTCCTAGTCTGGGATTTCTTCCATGGTCAACGCTCTTGTTGAAGGAAAGACACTTAACAATGTAAATAATTCTGTCATAATAAAATTTAGGACCAACGTATATTTCTTACATCTGCCTTCTCTGCAGTATCATCATATAGAAATTAATATTAAACCTTACTTTGAACTGAATATTGAACATGAAATGGGTTTGGTTCCTGTCTTATGCTCCCAGCAACATCCACATGTTTTAAATTACCAGATAGCAATAATGCAACAAAAGAATTTGACCAATCGTTATTCAAACTCTTCTTGAGATGTAAATTTCAAAAAGGGAGGTGAGATTCATATTGCCATATTTATATTCTATTTATAAGTGTATCTCTTCAGTTGAGACCTCATCCTAACCTTGGCATCTTTAATATTATATCACCCCTCTTACACTCAAACAGCAGGTGTTTTTTTCTATGAATTGGAGTTGCACCAGATATTGCACATGTCAGCGTCATTGTTTCCAAAAGTAGTCTAAACATAGCTTAGCAGGGAACTCCATTACATTTCTGCAGGTGTGTTAATGTTAGACTAATAAATCTCACAAGATGAGTGTGGGACTGATTGTTTCTCTCCGCCCCAGTCATGATGGGGAGGGTGAGAAGATGTCACTTCTTGGCAGAAAGTCATTTCTTCCTTTTGAATTCTTCTTTTTTTTTTTTTAACTGTCATAGGTTCAGTTATATGTTGGATTTATGCAAAATAATAGGCAGCGAAGGCTTTAATCCTATGTTTTTCATAAAGAATTGTGTCATCTTCCATTTTTCCCCAACAGCATTAAGATGTTTAACAAAGATATGATGAGTCATAGGACTGGTTTAGATTACTTATGCAGCTGGAAGTAAGGCATGGGGTAATTAATTATCTATCCTCAAGAAACCAAAAGCAATAACAAAAATGAATCACGTGTGCAGAAAAACATTCATTTATTAGGCTATGTCTAGTTATCATTTCCCAAAGGTTGTTAGTTTGCTTGCCTCTCTGAGCAGCATTATTAGTTAAAAACTGTGCACCCAATGTTCATGAAACTTGATGTAAAGGCAGAACATCAGCAAACTGAAGAACTCACATTGATTTGTTAGCATATTTAATCCTTTTTAATGGATAGAGAATATACAGGTGGTGACCGCTCTGTCAGTTTTGGCATTGAAATATTTTTTAATCCTTTGAGACAGTGACATTTGAGTTGAATGTAGAATTAACAATATAACCATCTGCAAATTGACTATAAAACCGCTAAGATTTATTTCATCCTCTTTATTCCTTGTTTGGGGGAACTATTCATTTGGCTGTTTAAGGGGTGACCTCATTCTCATCACTTCCAAAATGGGACAAAGACTTAAGATCCTTTGCTCAAAAAGTAACATAACAAAAATGCAAATGTAGCAAATGAAAAAGAATAAAATGATACAGTCCAAAAAAGCTTGACTATTCATACTTAATTCGAATTTTAAATTACATAAAGTTCGAAAATACTCCAATTGATAGTTTTAATTTGCGATATAGTATCTAATGTTTCGTACTGTTACATAAAAAGGTGTGACTTTGGTAGTATTGCGTTGCATCAGTGTCAATTTCATACAAACTGATCAGATATTTTGTAAAATGCTGTATTATTACACTGTATGCACTGTAAAACGTCTCAGAAAAAGTTAATTAGTTGAACTTTAAGTACATTGCCTCAACCTGAATACACAGTTTGTCTCAGAAGTGTATTTGAATACAAGATTCAGGTAGTAGTGTATGTATCGATTCAGTTAACATAAGAGTGAGTTTTACAGTTATACTTTAACTTAACCCCTGTGTATGAATGCACATATGTACTTCACATCAATATCAAACCTGGAAAACATCAGTGATGTTCTTTTGTAGGAGCTATATTTTAAGCATTTATGTTTATGTATAAAACAAAAACCTATACATGTGTTTCTGCATATGGTGTCTATAAATGTGGGTGAGTGTGTGCATGTGACCAGGGTGTTGGATGCGCCCCTGATGCCTGGCCAACTGGTCCCATTAAGAATGGAGCGGATATAAACAGGCTTCGTTGTTCCCACGTCTCTGTTTATACTGGGAGATCCCAGAGCTGCTCCACCAGAGCACTGGATTCCCTCTGTACTGCAAACGCACACACCATCCATCTCTGTCACCTACACATACAGTCAGGATGCCCCAGCACAAGGGTATAAATGTACAATACAAACTGAATAGATCCTTATATACGATTGCCTTGGAGTTCAGGACATGGTTTGTCTTCCAAGACTTCCCAAGACACCATCAAATCAATGGTAAAACAATATCAAAAAGACTCTTAAAAGCTTTCTCTTGAAATGGCCTGTGATGTACGCCCAACATAAACAGATACTAGAGTCCTGATAAACACACCCAGTTTACAGGCAACAGTGAGGTCACTGGGGGAGGACGTTTTGTGAAAACGTGTGTGAAGGCTTCAATGAGCTACGCTTTATAAACACGACGGCATTTCAACCAAGAGTTAGGAAAATACAATTTGAATAGTGAGGTAAATTGAAGTCATAGAGAGACTCAGAGAGTGAGAGAGTGTGGGAAAAAAAAGAGGAGATTAGGGAAGTTCTAGATATATGAGTTCATTTTTCTGCTTTATGTCAGAAAACTACTGAATCGCACAGATCATTCAGAGACTCAGACAAATCTAACCTTTTTGAGCCCACGAGGACACAGCACTATTTGGCATGTGTCTGCACTTTCACCAAAAGCAGATATCACACGTGTGGTTAAACTTTACCGTTAGCTTGAAGGCTGATTTATCTCTCAGCTTCCTTTAGTTATTCTAATTCTAGTAATACTTGACATGTACACAGAATAATCATGTTGATGGACCCCACACATATCTCCATCTAGTAGGCAATAAGTGCTCACATCTGTGTGTGTATTTTTTGCATCATATGAGCGAATGAGAATTTGAGCATTGTTCCTCTGGGAAGCGACTGCACTAGTGATGTGCAGCCTGACAAACTGTAAACACACTCCTGCACCCTGCGTCAGCCAACTCACAAAACGCACAAGAAACTGCATGCCATTAGCTTTAGTGGCCTGACTCTCCTAACCTGTGCTTAATCTAAACTTTTATAGTAAACATTTCAGGACTTATGAGCAAGGCTCTTTTGCGAAACAAATGTGAATTACAAGGCTATATTTCACCAGCCCAGGAGGATTAAATGGGGGGGGTATGGTGATTCGGTAACCAGGCAGCATGGACTATAACAAAGCTGATTCATAAAGAAGTTATTTTTCTGTTTTGCTTGGGCACAGGCCAGGCATTAAAAAGTGTACTGTGTGAAAAAGTACAAAGCATAAATGAGCATAAGCAAATATTAAGCCATTTTCATACATGCACACAATATACAGCCTGGCACAGGGTAAAATCTCTTTTTAGATTAAGCAACTTTTCTCTTGGAAATACTGTTTCACTCTTATCACAATACCTTTAACATTGTGTTGTGCGGAGTTTCCCAAAGGAGAGCAAGTTATTTGAGGTAAAGTCCAGCTGATGCATATACCGAGACATGATCAGTGAATTTCACAATCACTGGAGGAGGTGACATTTCAAAGATATCACAAAACATCATCCATTCAATGAACTCATTCATGAACCACTGAACCGGCTGTGAATTCTCTAATTGATAACACAAACATTCCCACTTGCTTACAAACTTTACTCCTTCTCCTCCTCTGTTGCTTGCCCAGAATTCTCTCTGGAACATTTACTGACCAGATGTGATTCTTTTTTCCATGAATATCTTACTAATCTACGTAACGTAAATGTCAGTATATCATAAACACAGAAAAAAAACACACATCGTTGTCTTGAAATTGTATTAACATGAGCCCATTAAGTGTAACATTGGCAGAAGATGTAGTTTACAAAGATAAATATATAAATAGACCCAATGATTAAAGGTCTAAGAGTGACAACCTATGCCTGTCTATTGCAAATGAAAAGACTCACTCTTCTTTCATAATAAGTTGACCCTCATCAAAGGGGAAATTTCAATTCATACGCAGCAGAAAGTGGCTGGCACAAAAGACGACGTTGATGTTAATGTGCAGCAGTAAGATTTATAAATATCAGAAAAATATAAAGATACACAACAAACATAAAGAAGAAATATGGATAAAAAATATAAATGTTGCTCTGTTGCAACTGGTCCTCCATTTTCCTCCAGTAGTTTCTCTTCCCTTGTCTAATCCTCCACCTCAACTCCTTCTGCAGCACCTTCAGTTCCTCCTTAAGTTTCCTGACTTAAAGACCCTCTTCCTCCTTAGGCGGGCCTGTAGGTCAGTATTAATTGAGGGTTCATTATTGGAGGCGCTGTACCGTCCTGGCGGGTATAATTTTCTCCATGCAGAAGCTGATGTACCCATTTTTAATAAGAATAAGAATAAGAATAAGAATAAGAATAAGAATAAGAATAAGAATAAGAATAAGAATAAGAATAAGAATAAGAATAAGAATAAGAATAAGAATAAGAATAAGAATAAGAATAAGAATAAGAATAAGAATAAGAATAAGAATAAGATTAAGAATAAGAATAAGAATAAGAATAAGAATAACTTTATTTATTCCGAAGGACATTGTTGTGCCAGAGTTTCAAGTAAAACATAACAATAATAAATAATAGTAGGAAATTATATAAACAGTAAAAAAAGGGGGGGAAGAATAAGAAATACAAATAAAAATATAAAGTGTCAAAGTCAAGGCTATAAAGTGTTTTAAGGTCTTAAGTACAAAGATTTTGAGATTCCCTGCGGCTGAAGGGAGAGGAATTAAAAAGTCTGATAGCCTCAGGTGGCATTCAGTATTTATTATTGTAATAATAATAATAATAATAATGATAATTATTATTATTATTGTTATTATTATTATATTATTATTATGCCTGTATTATTATATAGGCATAGGTTGTCACTCTTAGACCTTTAATCATTATAATAATAATAATAATAATAATAATAATAATACTAATAATAATAATAATGATAATAATAATAATAATAATTATGATTATTATTATTATTATCATTATTATTATACTTGTACTTATACTTGTACTTATACTTGTACTTATACTTGTACTTATAATTAAGTTAAAAGATTTTGAGATTCCCTGCAGCTGAAGGGAGAGGAATTAAAAAGTCTGATAGCCTCAGGTGGCATTCAGTATTTATTATAATAATAATAATAATAATAATAATAATAATAATAATATCATTACTGATGTTTTTTATATCTTTAGTTTTAGTTTATTTTTTCTGTATCCTATCCTGGCAATCGGACGTTGTCTGTCGAGGCGTCCTCAACTTTTATTTTGAAAGTCAAAGCCGGAAGTTAACTCTCCAACTATCCAGTTTGTTGCTACTTGCATGCGCATCTCGTTGGTGTGTGTGTTTGCTCTCACAGTGCGAAGGGAATTTTACTGTTGACTGGATTGTTAATGTCTCGGGGCTACTGTACTGACAAGTGGAGAAGGTAGCGAAGGAATTAAAGCTAACATGTGAGATACACACATTTGCCAAAAAACATGTCAGCCCATGAAAACACGATATATCTCCTATTGTAACGTTAGCCGGCTAGCTCGTTAGCTATTGTAGCTAACAACTTTTCATTCATTACTGACTGAGCCCTTGTCTTTGTTGCTAGCATGATAGCTCTCCTCACTAAATAAGGCGTACTGAGGTATTGTTCGTATTTTTATTCCATCGCTCATCTATTTCGACAACTTGTGACAGCGAGAGCATAATTCGTGCAAGTTCTTTGTTTGCAGGCGATTGGCGTTACTTTAAAAGATGATGGCATGATAAGCTAGCATCCGATACCCAAACAAGCTTTTCAGTTGCGGTGCAACACATCAGTGGGCTTCATCAGCCTCTTTATATCATGAAGCTTTGGTAAATCGTTGATTATAGGTCTTAAATACATTTCAGGTCGTTTTCATTCTCGTGATATGATGCTTTGATTTGAGCGCCTCGAAACTTAGCATTAAACAGAGGCTGTATCACTACCGTTTAAGCTAACAATGGTTGATCCCAATGCGAATAAGTACATTAAAACTACGGAAATGCATCCTTCTTTCCCAAATACATTAATATATATGGCTATATATTCAGTAAATCACAATATGTATGTTGAATTTCACATACAGGTGAAAGTAAGCTAAATAATAGGAGATGGAGTAAAAATGCATCAGATGAGTAGACTTGCCCACTAGATAGTACAAAAATACTATATACGTATATGTGCAAGTCAACAGTCGCCCAGGATTGAAATTGTGAAAATATGCCCCGTCTCAGAGTTCAAGATAATTCAGCTCATCTTTCACTACCACTTTACACAGCTCATACTGCATGCAAATGTACTAAACTATGGATAAGTAATGTGCTATGACACTCATCTAAGTATTAAACCCATTTACATTTTTGTTTCATCTAGTCTTGAATCTGTAATCCGTCCTTAAGATGATGGTGGTGATGCCGTCAATGCATGTGTCAGGATAAAGTCCTTGCCGTCTTTGAGCAGCAGAACACACTTCCTCATGGATTCCAGCAATGATGACGCACTCGATATCATCGTCACTAATGTGGTGGCAACATTCAGGACCAGGTGCCACCTCAACCTACGCACCATTGCCTTAGAAGGAATCAATGTCATATATAAACCAGAAGTTGGGGTAAGGAATTCAAACTAACAGGTGTAATAAAACAGTGTTGCTTTGCATTGAACCTGTGCAGATTTTCAGCATCACCAAATCTGGTATATTAGGACTGTACTAGCTGTGTTAACATTTTGACCTCTCTGTTTGCAGAAAGTTCTGATGAAGCTTCGTAAGCCCATGATAACAGCCTCAATCTGGTCCTCAGGGAAAATTATCTGTACTGGAGCGACAAGGTAGTCACACCCCAGATCATAAAATCCTATCACATTTAAGGTTAATTTACGAGGTAACTGTTTGCAATGTTTTTTTTAGTTGTCCCTCATTGGTCTGGTACTGACAAAGGTATACATATGTTTTACCATGAGATTTAAAGATGCCTGTTGCTTGGCATTCTTAATGCTTCTGAAATTGTTATTTAGCGTCAGAGCATTTAAATAATGGAATGTACTGGTTAATGGCTAGTAATATACTGCCCGTGACCAGTACCAAGAAAGGATCTGGCCTCTTTAAATTTCCTTTTGGCTTTGTACATCATCCTCTGAAAGTTTTGTCCTAACTATCATAATTTGCTCTCAGGAACATAGAATATGGTTTTACAAACACAGATCATACAAATTTGGATTCATGTAACTTTTTTGTGTTATTACAGTCCGTCTAATGCCAAAACCATTCATCTGCGCTTTTCCCACAATTAGGATCTTTTTTATTATATATTTGTATTATGAGATTTGTGGACACAAGAATGAATCTTATGTATTCTGTGTAGCTCTCACATTTCATATGCATGGAAAACATTTATTTTCACCAAAGCTATGACATGACTTTATTGTGCTGTCTTCTCTGTTCCTCAGTGAGGATGAAGCAAAGCTGGGTGCTCGCAGGCTTGCACGATGTCTGCAGAAACTAGGATTCAAGGTGCGAATTTTGGGATAAATGTTGTTTAACAGCTTTTTTTATTAATGGATAGTATATTTTGAAATATTTTGGGATATATCAGAATGCATAAACACAACACCCATGATGACCAGGGATATTTTGAGTGTGGATATACAGGCTATCATATTTATTATGCTATTTGATAGAGGTTTTTATTGTGTTGCAAATGTGTTTTTTGTGGTTTGAAATTTCTTTATTCTTTCCTGACCTAGTAATGTGTGTTTAAAGCAGTTTATTTCAGTATTCTTGTTTTAGGGAAATTAAATGCATAAGCTCTGGGGATAGGGGTCACTGTAGAATGCCTTGCATAGTTTATCCTGCGATATCCATTTTAAAATATAAAAAGACATCAGCCTTGTTAACTGGTTCATCATCAACACTAAACAGTCAAACTGGGTTCATATCATCTCTTGCATTCCCATCACCAGCTGTGGACTGCAGCTGCACGTTGCACTCGAAGAGACTGCCCTCTGGTGGCTTACACTCACAACAGGCATATCTGTTTTACAGGATTATGTCTATTTCTGATAGATATACATTTCATAGTCATATTTTTGATGAATACTGACTGTTCAAATCATATAACGTAATTAATGTCTACAATTTACAGCTATATGAAAGAATTCCCACAATAACTCGGGAGAGTTGATGTATCTGGCATTAATCTGGACTGTTAATGTTGGTACCACTCGCTTAATTTGAGTCTTAAAGTGCTTATTTGTATTAACCATAACATAGTTCATGACTTGCTGCAAACCATTTTTAAAGTAAACATTTGAACATTAGCTCATTTGAATCTGTAACAGTATTATTATATTCACAATTTCAGGGGAGATTTGAATGGTCAGTGGATTATAGAGCACAATTGATTATAAAAATATATATCTGTTGAAAGAATTTTTAAGGCTTGCATATTGAAAGTCACATTGGTAAGATTGAAATAATATAATTTAATTGATCAAACAATTAACCATGTCTTGATGATTGAGAACCTTCACTGACACATCAATATACATTTGTTTCATAATTTGTCCAGGTGAGGTTTTCAGCCTTCAAGGTGGTGAATGTGCTGGCTGTGTGCTCCATGCCGTTTGCTATCCACCTCATAGACTTCACTAAGAACAATCGACCAATTGCCAGGTAATGCGCATCACTGGGATTCATTCACAATTGTTAAGTCTGGTTGTTTTTAATCATAAAAGGTACTGTAGATGGCTACTCACTTTTAAATTGGCTGATAGAACTGCAAATGACCAATATTTCTTATTTCACCAATATCAGATTTTCAAATTGGCAGTTGCATTGCCTAAATAACGTAAAGGCCTCTTTAATCAGCATCTGCATCAGAGGTGCTACTAATATTGAGGTAATATTTACCAAGATAGAACTATGAAAAGCAATCACAAAGTAACAAAATAACTTTTTTGTGTGCCTCGTTAGATGTTGTTCCACTAAATTCAAGTACAGGCACAGTGTTATGAGGCTTTTAAAATGTTTCACACAGGGTAACATTCTGAGCTGTCCTTGTCTTACTGGTATGATTTTGTTATCAGCTATGAACCAGAGCTGCACCCTGCTGCTACGTACAGGATCAAAAATTTAAAGGCTACCATACAGGTTTTCTCTACTGGCAGCCTCACCGTCACAGGTATCTGTCACACACAAAACAGTCACACGGGAGCTACACATTATTTGATCGAATTTCTCCTAAACCAGTGTTTCCCAACCTTTTTCGAGCAAATCACACAGCATACCACCAAATATACATAGGTTAATTCACTACCTGTTGCCATCTAGTGGAAGAGCATTTCATTGTTCTGCCTGCCATTGCATGTTGCCCACATAAATAGATGTATGAAGAAATATTATTTGCGTTGAATAAATTGTTTTTGGACCAATCAGGTGAAAATGGGTATTTTTCCACAGTATACCTGATGATCTCTCAATTGCACAATAATGTGCTGTGGTACATTGGTTGGGAAACACTGTCCCAGACTGTGGTAACTTATTGGACTTTTTTTCCAGCAGATTCTTTGAAAATTGAATAGAATAAAATAGAAAAGTAATTAAAAAATTATAAAAAAATAAATAAATTTGACTGAAACCCAAACATAAAATGTTTAGAAAAAACAAAATTTTATTACCATACACTGAGTAAAAAAAAAGGTTTCATATTATGTTTATCTGTATTCTGTTCATTTTTGGCTGTCCAGATTGTAATTTAAAATACATCCTAGCACTTACAGACATACACAGAAAGACATAGGGATATACACCCGTAAACTTTATGTATTTTGGCACATAACCGTGATATTCTTTTGTAGACTACAATTGGAAAATCTTGTATTCCATGACCAAAATATTCAAGGAAAGTTTCCCTCATTCATTGATGACCCACGTCATTTGTTGGCCTGAAATTGCTCAACAGAAGTTGTTGTTCTTATTAGCATTTTATTCTGGTATGTATATACGTATATTACAAAACATGACACCATGTTCTCATCACATTTGTACCCCACTGCCTTTTGGGACAGGACCAAAGGTGCAAAATGTGGCCACTGCTGTGGAGCAGGTGTACCCTCTGTTGTTCGAGTGTCGGAGACCCCTCTGCAAATGAAGAGCTGAAAACCGAAATAAAGAGAAACATTTAGAGAAAAATTGAGACTGGCGGAGAAGCACCCTATCACTTGGACTGATATGCTTCTTTTTCAAATGGCAATGGATATGATTGCCTAACATTTGACAGGCATGGGTATTGGACAGATCTTGACTTTTAAGACTACCTGCTCACATGTCTCATTGTGGATAGTGTGGCTATTGTGATTTTAATTGCCTAAACTTGCAAATATGTCTTCCAAACTTCATGTCCTTAAGTGGAAATTGCATCTGAAATGTCACCGGTGTGTGTAGGTTTTTTTTTGCTATTTCCATTTATTTGCTATAGGTGTTTTTTGCTTGGACACAGACACATCTGTTTGATGACCAGTGAAAATAGGTCAGTATGGTATCAGTACACTTGTATTTGCAGCTGTTTGTGGAAGACTTTCCGTCCACGGCTCATTTGTAGAAATCTCCTGCCCTACAAAGCAACCAGTACATATTCCTCATATTCCTCTGCCTAGAAGAAGGTTGCACTGTAGCCCAACAGTGTGAGCTGTTAGTGTTACACATTTATTCAGAGCAGGTTTCTAATTCAGATATACATATCCATTCATAATGCATTAATCTCACTTAATTGTTGCTCCTATTTTGTGTATTTAATTGTTCTTAAAACTATAAATATGTTCTTTGTCCAGAGCTTCAGGAAATGATAAGAATGCAAATGCGTTACCATTTTTTTTCCTTTTCTAATATTCATTTTACGCACAGTAAACTTGTAAATATTTAAATTTTTTTAATCAATGGCAATGTATGGAACATGATTGATGTAGTTAATGTTATTTCAGTTGCATGAGCATCCTGGAAAGGTTCTTCCCAGTTTTCACTATGTGAGTTGTTCACTGCTTATTCTTTCCATGCAACTCTGAGCTCTGTTTGTCTAGTTATACAAAAAAGAAAAAAAAAAGAAGCCAAACACATTCAAAATTCGTTTTTAGTAGCAGAGACAGTGAAACAGCTGTATTGGTCATGATTATGAAATATCACTGTACAGCCGTACAGTGTTGCATGGCAGTTTGCCAGACAACAGGTCTGGTAATAAAATCATGGCAGTTTTCAAGGTGATATAAAAACGCTCTTTTTATCAAGAATAAAGACAGATTACATGTTACAATGTGGAAACCAAATTCCTAGTGTAAACTCAACTGGCTCTTCACTCATTCATTTATTCATTCAAGTAAGGTATGTTTATTGTATACTATAAGCGAGACGGATTCTGGACTGAGTGCTTTTTGAAACAGTGTCAACTGAACATTTGTGACACTTGTTAACAAATTTTGTATTTTATATAAAAATAAATACTAATGATAAAACAGGCCACATCACAATGTCTGGTTCTTCATTTAATTTTGCAAAGGAATGTTCTGATTACAGGCTGAGTAAAGCAGACACCCCTACCCCCCATGCATTAGTTTTGTATCTTTTCTTTGCCATCATAATGAGGTTATCAATCAGTGTAAGAAAATCAACAAATATTACAAAATGTTTAGTTATAACAGTGCCTTAGTACATACAAGTTTTTTTTTTGTGATGCAGTAAAATATTGCACAGCGTAACAAAGTACCAGTCAAGCATTACTTTGTCATGTTAAAAAATGAATTTTAGAACACAGGATTAGCGCCTCATCTGAGGTAATTCCTGCCAAGACAACATAGTACATACTCACCATTAGTGCACTGATGCTGCAAAACTGGCACGACTAGTTTTTGTACTAAAGAATTCAAGAAGCAGGATAGAGATAAAATCATAACAGAAAAGACATAACTAAGGGACTGAACCAACACCCTAGACAGAACAAGAAAAATGTTGGATGTGATTAGTTATTGATTTTCAGTGTAGGGATTTCCTATTGACCTTCCTTTAATTTGTTAAGGATTTTGTTACTGTCACATTAGCTGAGACAGAGTCACTTGAATCTTGTAGAAAAGGATGCCTTGTGGGCATTTTTTATCTGAAGTCTGAGGTGAAGCAAAGCAGGTATTGGGGCTTGGCAGTGTATCAATATGTAAGGAATATTTTACCGCGAGCATTTTGGATTGTCAATTGTATATTAATGTCAAGAACAACTTGGAATAAACAACTGGTTTAATCAAACAAAAGCACATGGTAAGAGATTACTTGTACTTTTACACTGATGCTGAAAAAAGGAAAATCCTTTTTTTTTCTGAATCACTTAGCTCCATTATCTCTCATGATATATTTTCAACAGTTCATTAATAAAATCCTGATAATTTTAGCTTTAATTCTTGACCATTTTCAGGCAAGAGGGACCCTGAGATATCCCCAGCTGAATATTAAAATACCGCACAGATTCCAATGATTCATACATGGCATGTAATTTCACAACAAATTTCTCCCTGTCTTGAACCAACTACAGACTTAATAAATTATTATTAAAACGACAGGCTCAAATGTCCTTTTTTGATCATTATTGTGAGAAATCTTTCCTTCAGGTGAGGTGTGGAGAGATCTTTTCTTCAGGCGAGGTGTGAAGAGGGCTGTTAAAACACACAAGGGTTTGAAGGCATCTCTTTGGAGGTACTACTGATCAGGCTCTCATGAGGCTGGGTCGGTTTAAAGAGCTTCACTTCAAAATTTCTCCTGGTAAGGCAAACAAACAGAATTTGAAGGTAGAGCAAATGTCATTAACATCCCAGTAGTTTACATTAGACACGTGTTCAACGCAGTTGAAACTCACTTTTTTGCCAGTTCTTTGGATATTTCCTCCAGTGTGCGTCCTTTGGTCTCAGGGATACAGAGGATGATAAATACCAGCAGAACGAAGCTCATGCCAGCATATAAAAACATCACATTGGGAACACCGATCTTTTCTAGAAAGAAACAGCAGTAAAAGTAGATGACCAAATAATTCTTTCAAATTGATATGTTTGTTTTGCTGACCCCACTTCATTTTTTTAACTCTAGGGCTAAAATCTGTTATTTTTTGAACCAGTGCATATATCTGGATCAGTAGCAAATCCAATATGGAGCAAACGGCGAATATTCTTTATTTTGTAATGACAAACATACTGGCAAAAATGCATTGCAATTTTCAAAAGAACCAAATGCTCCCACTTGGTTTAGTAAAAAATATTTCCAAATTCACTGATAAGGCTGCAAAAATTAATTTCTCGGACATCCATATCATAGTTAATCCTAGTCAAAATCTTTATTATGGTAAAAGCACTTGATTTTTTTCGTTTGAAGACATTTCACCTCTTCAGTTCAAGTGGAATTTTGTGATGATAGTTATGTAATTAATGACTGTTATTTGTCAAAAAAGTAGGTTAAAAGTAGAAAGTAGGATAAATGGGGTTGTCATGTTAATGGGGGTGTTGTTGTCTGCTTACAAGATGCAGCTCTTTGTACCAACAAGCAACAAAGATGTCAGTTTTAACTCACAACTTTAAAATGTCTATGCCTAATTTAGAATCTAGACTTCATGTTACACAAAACTGAGCATAAATATAAAATACCGGTCCTTATCAGTCAATATATGTACCAGAAAGTCACTCTGATCTATCAGCGTGTCTCTTCTGTTTTTTTTTAGAAATGGCTGGCATATATGCAGCTTAAAATGACTGATGGCACATAAAGGGCAGGTGTTGTAGATTCAGTTGCCAAAGTTCCAGGATATAAATACACTTTACAAAGCAAACAAACCTGTAATTGTAAGGAACGTCATAGAAATGAGCAGGTTAGTGGCCCAGTTCACAGCTGACACCACAGACACCGCTCTGCCTCTGACTCCCATTGGAAAGATCTCACTGAGAACCACATAAACCACTGAAAGACAAACACAAATAAGTAAATGTAGTAAAATTATAACAACAAAAGATTTTATGTGAAAACATCTGAAAAATTGAAAACTTAGCAACATCTAAGGAGGACGCAAACATTGGCTTATCATGGCAGCTAAAGCACTTTAAACCACTGTGTACCTGAGACTAGTAATAGTTAGACAACACTTATTGTACTTTGCAATTAAAACAACTCATTTATCACAATTACAATAAAGTGTTCCGCATAGCAGGCTCATCTTTACAACTACCACAGATAATGCTCTACATCTGAAAACAAAAGAGAAACATGTACATATTACAAGTTGCATTTTATTTGGATGGATTCATCAACAGTATCAGTTATAGTGGTATGATAACTGTTGGTTAGCCTATTTGTTAGGTTGTTAACTGGATATGCACATGCCCTCATTGGACATATCAAACTAGCAATCTAGTCTCTGTTGTTTAGATTTGAACTCTCGTCGACGGCTACTATATGTACACGCAAATATACAAAACTGGTCAAAATCAGGAAACCTGACAGCAAAAATGCTTGGCTACTGCAATGGATATAAGTATTTCCGGAAAAGAGTGAAATATTAAAAGGAGGTTCGACACTTGCGATATAGTTATAGTGATTACTGCAAATAGGCAGTTAAGCTCATGATATTGTTGGCTCCTTTTCTTTGCCAATCTCTTTGATAATAATAACCTGTAATTACATATTGTGATGTAATTGGGGCGTTGATGAGGTTTGCCTTGAATGGAGAGGGTTGTTGTGTCAACTAGAAGTGTCTGGGAAATTGTACAGAAACTCTTAAGTGTGTTATGTAACTCCTAAGTTAATGGATGCTTACTTGGGCCGAGGCCGATGGAGAATCCTGCTATGTACACCAACAGGCTGATCAGTGACGCCCATTTCAGAGAGGAAGAAACCTCAATCTCTGTCCTCTGACCACCAAACATCCATTCCTCTTCTGTGTAACTCCTCTGCGTCTCCTCAGGGCTCCACGGGCTTGGTAGAGCTGTAGTGAACGCGTCACTGAATTTCAAGTCTGTTGAAGTTCTGTTTGGATCCCAAAGCATTTGTGTGTGGTTTGACAGCATGTGGCTTTTGCACAGGCTGGTGAGTTGAGTATGACTCTGCAGCGTCAATGTACCCAGCGCTGCTAAAGACAGTCCCATCGCGACGACACCCACACACAAAAAACTCTTAGGTCCCACGCGGTCAACCAGTAGAACGGCCGGGATGGTGCCGACTACCTTGACTACTCCAAACCCAGTGGAAGCCAAAGTAGCCGCTGCATCGCTGTCGAAGCCAACGCTGCGGAGGAGTGGCGAAGCGTACGATAGGATGTTGGGTTGACCAGTGGCCTGCTGGAGGAAGACCAATACCACACCTGTAAGAAGCCTCGAATGCAGGTTAGCCTTGGTGCTAAACAGTTCTGAGAAACTGTGGTCTGATTCTTCTTTAAGTCCATTTTGGATGTTCCTGAGTTCTGCTTCCACGTACTCTTTTATTCCATCCCTCATTCTACTCAGCACTATCCTGGCCTGGTCCACTTTGCCGTTTTTCACCAGGAATCTTGGACTTGGTGGAAGGAACAGAAGCACACCAATTTGCAGTACTGCTGGGGGGATTACTAGTCCAAATGTGAAAGTCCAACCGTGGGGCACACTAGCAAAGGCATAACTGCAGCTGAATCCAAGCATCACCCCCAAGACAAGCATCAACTCATAGAGTGTCACCAGCAGACCCCTCCTTTCCCTCGGGGAAATCTCTGCAATGTACAGACACGCTCCTGTGCCTGACAACGCCGTTCCCATGCCTACAATTACCCGTCCCAGTGTAAGAGCAACAAGTGAGGTGATGGCCATGAGCACAACACTCCCTCCAACCACCAGGGCCGCGCTCAAGAGCATAGACCAGCGGCGACCATAATGGTCCAGAATAGGACCTCCGGCCAGGCAGATGAAGAGAGCGCCAAGTAGTTGGGAACTGACTAGCAGTTCCTGTTCACTGCAGGAGAGGGACAGGAGGCCCCGTAGCTGCAGCAGGACCCCAGAGGTTAGGCCGATTTCATAACCCAGCATCAGGCCGCTCAGAGAAGCGGTAACCGCCGCTACCACCACCAGCCAGCTGCAGCCTGACAGGGGACAGAAACACAGCAAGTTTCTATTATCTTTCATCAAGGAGATTTACATTGAGATTTACCGAGATTTACATAGATCACATACATGTCTAGTTCCATTGTATAACAATACTCATGTGTGTGATCTTCATATTTGGAATAAATGCAAAACTCTCAATGTTAGTGGACCACATATTCAAATATGTACTTCCTCTTAACTTGCCAAAAGTTTTTTTTCTCGTTTCCGCGGTTAAATATTTCAGCTTCTCTGCATGAATTATATAAATAGAGTTCAAAAATAAAGGTTGTCATAAACTCAGAGAGGATCCAGTCTGTCCAGACCAGAAACCGATCTAGTCTCAGAGATTGCAATTTCCTTGGGTTATTAGAGATTACATTTCTCCCCTTTCATTTTCAGTTGTACCTGAGTTTGATTGATTATGCAAAATAATAAATAGTTTTTTAATGCAAAAATAACAAGAATGGAAAATTTAGATATAAAAATAATTGAAAAAACTAACTGTAAGCACAAGATATTGCAGGATAACTACAGTCCCACTACTTTTAGCTAACTAAATTTATTGTCTGGTTTAACCAGATACTGTGGATCTATTATCATCTGTAATTGGGCAGTCAACACAAGATGTACAGTGACCAGCTTGACGAGAGGGTTAAACATATTGATCCTCATTTACATCCAGTAAGGCTATAATATCACCTACCTGACCTCTCACTTACTCCACGGCCTGCAAGACAACATTTTTTCCTTCTGCTGATCTAACGACTGTCGAATCATCTTGTCTACAACTAATCTGATTTAAAAGCGGTAATTTCGACAATCAAGTTAAGAACATCACATGTATCAGATAAAAGACTTCGAGTACCAGTAGGTACAAATACAAAACCAAATTTTTAATATTTAAATCAATTAATGTTTTTTTCTCTTAGCTGAATTGTATTAGGTGAATGGGTATGAGTAAATAAAGTGATCGCAAGTTATATACTTTGCAAGAACAATAGTTATTTTGAAAGGAAATGACTTCATTCTGGCTTTGGATGTGGTAAACCTACTAACAAAAATGAGTTGTAGTGTGCTATAAATGAGCTGTCACTGAACAAACGGGACATAAATCTACTACATGCATGTTCTATACTGGGAGAAAACAAGAGCCAAAAGATTCGGTCATGAACTTCAATATGTATCTGGAAAAGACAAGCAAATGGCAAAGAAACAGCACTGCTGTAAATTTCTCCCTCGCACCAAAATGTTGCCCTAATAGTAGTAAGTAGTGCTGACTGTGCAGAGTCAGAGGTCAGAGGTTCACAAAACAAATGCTAAAGCAATCTTGTAAGTCATTGTTTCTGTTAGTTTGTTAAGAGCAGAAGGGCACGCAGGACTGTGAGGGAAGATACATCTGTTATCATCAGAGTCAAGTAGATAGAAAGGCACAAATATAAAACCAATGACTTCAACATGTAGCCATTGATACATTCATTCTGCAACAATTAGATATTTAAGACAGTGTTTGATCTATAGAAAAGATACCTGAAACTTTCTGTTCTATGTTCATGTGATTGTACCAAGAGTTGCAGCCGGTGGAATTTACATTTGATATTAAGGTGTCAGTGTTTCAGAGTGGCTACATGTGTGTGCGTGTCTGAAAGAATTCGGAGATAAATCAAAAAATCACTCTCACTTGTTCTCTCTGTGTCTCCCTCTTTCTCTCCTTCCCTCTTTCCTCACTCACATAAACACACAAACACTTCTAGACATTTAATCACAATAAATTTAATACACGCAAAGCTCAAGCATCTCTCTCTCTCTCTATATATATATATATATGTTTATATACATATATATATGAATGCATACAAAATACATGAAAATGAATGCTAATTATGACAATCCTGAATATAATTATATATTATCATAATTCTCATTATAATTCAATAATACATATATTGATAAATATATGACTTTGGAGGTTCTTGGTCATCCAGGTCACGGTGAATTCCTGTCGTAATCGTCTTATCGTGGCAACTGGACTTGAATTTCTTCACTTGAAAAGGTCTCATCCCTCAAGTCCAGTTGCCACCTCAAGACGATTACGACAGGAATTGATAAATATATGTATCAAGCTCTTTCCATCAAAGAGCTGTACAAACAAGACGAAATAAGATTAGGAAACAATGAAATAAAACACTAATTCAAATGCTAAGATAATGGTTGCTGTTAATTCCAAATAATAAATAAACATACTGAAAGGGAGAAGTGAGGGATAATATAATTTGATATCACTAAATGATATAATGAAAATGAGGGAATAGATGGAGTTCAAGGTCAGGGGTACTATAAGTTTATAAAACGTAAAAAATGGTTTAAATTGTGTAGGTTATATTTTATTGGAACTTTATTGATGCAGACATTCTTGTCTGTAGGTTCACTGGTGAAGCTAATAAGGATTCACAAGGGTTAAATATCAAGATCGTGCCACTGACAGCACTTTTTTCTTTCTCTCTTCTAATTCAATTAATGTTGCACAAGATACTCGCAAAACAGACACACAGCTGCAAACTGCAGGGTCCTATAAGGTTATTTGTTTTAACAGTTACTACACACGTCAAAACTTTTTCCATATGTGACATTATCTAATATTGCTGCTACACAAATCAGTTTTGCTGTCTTTGTAATATTACAGACAGTTACGATGCCTTTTTTTTATTCAGAGACATTTAGGTTTGGCTTCATACAGATGTAAAGAGATGTGAAAATGCTTAAATGTGTTTTCAGTACCAGCGCTGGTGTTTTTTTCACTGGATCCTGCATTTAAATCTGGTAATCTCCCTCAGATCAAGCTCTCTTTCCCAACAATATAAGAGTGAAAGATTTTAAACATGTACTATGGAAGGAAACAGTGAAAACAGAAATTCCACTTGTATGGCACACCCTGAATTAGATTATATTGAATTAGATAATAGTGCAATATACGCTATTCGTGAAAGACACTTAGTCACCTGCTTTATCTCTTTATCTCGTACATTACGGTGTTAAACTGATCAATTTCACACAGATTTAAATTCATTATATTTACCCTATGCAAAAATGAGCAAACAAACAAACAAACACGTCTCTACATTTCAGACGCTCCGTTACTCAGCTTTTAAAAAAAGTTAATCTCAACTTGACCTGGACTGCTTCCATTCTCAAAGACTTCTTGTCATGTAAGCAATTTCTTCAGATCATCTAATAAAATAAAGTAGAGGGATAAACCATTAAGGTCAGGATGACCCAAACGTGCATGTGAAGCAACTATAAAAACCTTACTAGTTTTTATCAATGATTGATACTTTAAACAGCTGATGATGAAAAGTCTGCCCATCTTCATGCATTCAAACTTGAGTTCATGGAGCAGGTTTAACACTCCAACCTGTTCCTAACTGTTTATTGTTAAGTAGTGTGCAATACTAGCCTTACTTTTTGGAGGATTGAAATCACATCCTCCAAAAACAGCAATATAAAAGCTCTTGTTTCATGTATTTTGTTATTTAAAATGATTATGAGTTAATAGCAGATACATGGGTACCTGGAGCCTTGGGTGGCTGCACTTTTTGGCTGTCATCATGGGAGGGGTTGCCAGTCAGATTATTGGTCATCTTCTTGGTCTCTCTGTTGAATTCCATGTCAATAAATAATCAATAAGTAAACAGAAAACCTTGGTGAGACATACACACAGGGGGAAAAAAAAAATCATAATTCAGTTTGAATGCATCAATAAAACAGAATGCATTTGGGATTTGAGTGGACAATGATACTTTAACCTACTTTAACCTTCACTTAAAAATACTGTCACAGCAACCTCCAATTTTGTGAGTGGATGAATACTACCCAATCATTCAGAAAAAAGTAAATCTCAATTTTGAAACAAAGTATTGAGTAGGTTATCCCACACAGAAGGGCATCTGTTTTCATTTTGTCAAATAAATTTAGTTTGAAAATGTTACATTCCTCCTTCTAACTTGATAAAAGAATCAAAGTCTTTGCCATAAAGTAAACATTAATAAAGCAATATAAGATTAACCTACAGACACGTATTAAATTTCAGATAATGGCTACAGGTCCAGCACAGTAGGCATAACTCCATCAGGGGAAAGTTTTCCCCAATTCCCTCAAAATAACTTAATCAGAGTTCTACTGGAAAGCAAAATGTTCACGCAACTTCCCCCCACACGCCCTCCCCTCGACATGGGACAGAAACCCTTTCCCTCCAGTGCAACTAAAGGGGAATGACAGTGACAAGCAGGGAGAGTCTGAGCAATAAGTGATCGGTCGCTGCTTCTTTCCCTTCAGACGAGAGATCGTCTTCGGGCTCAACTTCTTCTGCAACAACCAAGTGTTTTCTTTTTCCCCCTGTCTATTAAAGTTAAATCGCTCCCGCAAAAAGGCGGAGACTCAAATCTACGTCTGCAGAAGTTTGTGAGCCTTACTTGGAAACCCAGGTTTCTCTGAGGAGTTCCGGCACATACATTTGTTGTGAAGGTCTGTTGAAAAAGTTGCTTTCCCCCCCACGCCTGGCGCCCCGGCGCTGACTCTGCTGTTCCTTTCGGATCGCTGTTTATTTCTCCATGCGTTCGCTTCTTGTCACGTTTTGACAGACAGGTGACTTTTCCCTTTCGCCCCACGACAAACCTCCTCCGTTCGTGTTGCTGCGCGCTCGCCGCTTGTTTTGGTAAAAGTACGCCCGTAGCCCCGCCCACTTCTGCCAAGGGAACCAATAGGAAACGTTTCTCGGTCTTGAACGTGCTCTGATATTGGCTGAAACGTAGGATAATGTTTCGTCTCAACTTTATTATGTCATATGACCCTCGAATACGGTGATTTTTCTGAGCGGGATCTAACACTAATATACAGGACTGTCTAAGAAAATTTGAATATTGTGATAAAGTTCTGTATCTTCTGTAATGCAATTAAAAAAACAAAAAATAATTTTCATTAAATTTCTAATATTTCGATATAGGATTTTTGAGTTTTCTTAAGATGTAAGCCATAATCAGCAATATTAAAATAATAAAAGGCTTGCAAAATTTCAGTTGATTTGTAATGAATCCAGAATGTATGACATTTTTGATTTTGTAATTGCATTACAGACGATAAAGAACTTTATCACAATATTATAATTTTATGAGACAGTCCTGTATATATATGCTGATATACATATGTATACGCACGTATACATATGTATATGTAAAGTATATTTATATAATGCAAAGTTTATAGCTGCAATATTTGGGGAACAAATGGATTATGCAAAGTTGAAAATGTGTTTATTTTGCAAATGGATTTACATGATCTTGCAGGGTTACTTTAATGGATGGACTTTTTATGGTAGCAGGGAGACTTGATGTCAGACTAGACAGGGGAGGTGTGTATCTCTGTGCTTTCTAATTTTATTCATCTGAGTAGATCTTAGCCTTTGAAACATTTAATAGTTTACTTTTTTATTACTCTTAGTACGTTTCTCTTTTCAAAGTGCTGATCTCTGCAGTTTAGATGCTCAATAATTATATAAAAGTAATTCATGAAACAATGGGCATTGATATTATACTGTT